>NC_091674.1:17427500-19940000 GCF_042453785.1 Malus domestica | reverse complement strand
CACTGCCATCACTATCATCACTAGGATTGGGCAATGGTGATGGCGGGCGAGTAACTGCGGTTATTTATTCATAACCGTTTATGCTCATATTTGCATAACCGTTCACCCGTTGGGTATTTGCCTAAACGGTTATACCCATACCCATAACCGTTTATAAACGGTTAACCATACCCATTTAACCGTAACCATTTACTACCTCATTTACCCATTTACCATTTTTAACCCGTTTATCCTTTTTTTTTTACCATTTACCTATTTTTCATTCGTCTACATGTTTTTTTAACAACTTGAATATTTAAAAAGAAAAATTTGTCATTTGACAATCGAGGAGTCTGCATATTTTTTCAACACAAATATAATATGTTTATATTTGTTCCACTTTGTTGCAGAAAATCACATTTGACTGTTATGTTGGCATATGGATCTAATGGATCATACCCATCTGCATCATATATTAATTGTTACCAAAATTTGAACATCTGAATTAAATAAAAATCTTAGAGAGAGAGAGAGAGAGAGAGAGAGAGAGAGAGAGAAGGAGAGATAGCTTGTTGCTTACATAATAATCTGAAGGAGTTGATGAGAGAGAAGATGAAAAGCAAGAGTAGGTTCATCTTTTCTCCAAACTAAAAATTTTCAATTGCGCTACATTAGCATCTATCTAGAGACAGGCAGTGAGATGATATATTCTCAAACTGGGATAGAGATCCCAATCGGATCTCCCCCACCAAGTCCTGAGGATTCGGAGATCCGAACTCTTGAAATTTGATCCAACAGCTACAAGTCCGTCAAACTGTGCTGAGTCTATATTATATTAACTACAGAAACCATGCATTATAGTCAATAACATTGATTTAAGTTTTGTCTGATAGAGAACATAGTTTGTGTTAATTTTACATATATAAAATAAACGGGTAAACGGTTATCCGTTTATAATCGCGGTTAATACCCATAACCACCCATTTAAATTTCACGGGTAAACGGTTATACCCATAACCATTTATTTATCTAAACGATTACCCATAACAGTAACCGTAAAATTTAAATGGGCGGGTAATTGCAGTTACCCATAGCCAATAGGTATTTGCCCATTCCTAATCATCACTTTCAAGAATTTCTTCATCTTCACTGTCATCCAATGAATTATCTTCTTCAAAATCCTCGCCGTCATGTCTTGAATATACCCTATAAGTTGGATCAATTTCTACAACATAGACATGAGGCTTTTCTTCATAATCTTCGTCCATGTCATCATCACTTGATAAAAGACTTTCTTGATCTCCTTGAACAGCCCAGTGAACTTCATTGAACTCATCCTCTTGGTAAACATGATTATCAGTAGTTGGTTCGATATCTTCATCTACCTCTTCAGCTACTTCATTTTCTGGAACATCCCATAGATTTCTGCATTGCACTCTTTGCATGACTTTCCAGCTAGAACCTAGCTTGTAATCGTTGACGTAAACCACTTGTTGTGCTTGTTCAACAAGTATATAAAGATCATCCTTATACCACAATGAATTTACATTGATGCTTGAAAGATGATAATCTTGATGTATCTTTCTCTTCTTAGGGTCTTTGTGAGTCGAGTTAGTGTTAAACCACAAACATTTGAACAAAAATACTTTATTGCAATTGGTGTAAGTCAATTCCAACACAATTTCTAAAACACCATAATAATCATGACTACAATCACTATGTTCTCCAGAGACAAAAATTCCACTATTTTGTGTGGTACAATTATCGTCACAAACTTTTGTCTGAAAGCGAACTCCATTAATAATACACCCATTGTATGTATGATCACGAACATCAGGCTTGCATGACAAATAATGTAGATCATTAGTGGCTTCCAATGATCCCATTTCTCTCAAGCCATATATCTATTAATATTATAAAAACACTAATTACATATAGGAAAATAATGACACATATATTTTCAAACATAAACATGTCTACAAAACTAACTCGATTTTCAAACCATTTAGGAAACTCTTGTTCCTGCCTTTGACATAAATTTTCATTGCTTTTTAGCTTTAATTCTTCCATATGTTCACTAAACAAGTAAGACAAACAAATACTTAATTAATACTTTAATACATAAAAATGAAAATATATAGATGAGCTAAAAGATTACTTACATAAGATATGGTTGAACCTTATCATAATTGTGGAGCACAAACCAATGAGCTCTATCAACTTCCTTTTTAGGCAACAATATAAACTTTCTACCACCAAATGAACGCACTTTCTGGGAGAATATTGACAAACCACCCACATTTCGATCATCTCCCCCGTCATCATTTTGCTCATTTGGATTAAAGCGTGTTTCAACCCCACGTAAGTACAATGAGCATAACATTATTGATTCATTTACCATATTCCTTCTATTAGTGAACCTTCGGGATAAGCTTTGTTTTTAATATATTTTTTTAGTTTTCCTAAGAGCCTTTCAATTGAATACATTCATCGATTGTTAACAGAACCGCCAAGTTTGGCTTCACGAGGTAAATGGACAACTAGGTGAACCATGGCAATCATGACTCTTTAAACCAGATATCTTTCTGTCACTGATGCTCACATTTCTAGAGATATTGCATAAGGAAATTTGACTGATATTAGAAACTTACAAAATTCCCTACGCTGAGGCATTTTTAGTACATACTTAGCATGTGGTTTTCTCATTTTTCTGCTTTCAAGTCTCAGATGTTGATTTGACCTGATGTTCATAGCTTCCAAGTCTCGATAAGCATTATCTATGTTTTTCGTTTTGTCCTCAATATTCAACAATGTCCTGATTACACTATCACATATATATTTTTTTTTCAACATGCATAACATCAATATTATGTCTCAACCTTAGCTTTGACCAATACTCTAACTCGAAGAAAATACTCTACTTTGTCCAATTCAATTCTTTAGCCGCTCGTAGTTTTCTATACTTCCTTCGACCTCTCTAAAAAATCAGGTATAGTTTTCTCTCCTTGTTATCCTTCTTCTTCTTCATTTTCTTTCTTTTTCTTTTCCCATGTTCTCTTCTCCTCCTTATTCAGGTTCCTCCTGCTCCTTCTTCCACCCGCTCCCTTTTTTAGAAGATTCTCCCCTTTCCTTTTCTTTTATTAATATTAATATTATTATTATTATTATTATTATTATTATTATTATTATTATTATTATTATTCCATAAACGACACCGTATTGCCTTTATAACACTTGGGAAAATATTGAGTTTCAAAAACTTGGGCCATCTGCGAGAAATATATTTCTCGCTGAACACTTATGCGACCCAAATACAAAATTTCTTGCTATAGGTGTGAATAAAAGGTGCCCTATTTGAAACTTTTGGAAAGTTATAGCGGGAATGCTACAACGAGAACCCATTTTTCTCATTAAAATTTTTATTTAGCGAGAAAAACAATAATTTCATTGCTAATATATTGGCGGAAGGAAATATAATTCCCACTAAACCTAGAGCAAGAAGAACAATTTTTCCTCGCTAGCATTATGTACAGCTACAAAACAATTTTCTCACCAAATTAATTTTTCCTCGCTGTTTCTTAGAGATGTAAGGAGACCAAATGAGCTCACTTTTTACGAGAACTCAAAATTTTCCTTGCCGAAAGCAACTCTACAGCATGGAAGATAATGTTCTCGCTGAAACATTTCTTGCTAAAAGACCAATTTATTGTAGTGACATCTATGGTCGAAGCTCACACTCTTAAGCTTTTATTCACCATATAGAAACCTGGAGTTATCTTGCAAAACAAACCTTTAATCCGGTTTTTTTTACATCCAGTTTCATTAAACCTAAAGTTTTAATCCACTTCTTTCCTGTAAAAAAGATGTTAACTTGAACAAGTTGGACTTCACCGTTTTTTTATATCTAGTTTGAATCCACTTCTTTCCTGCAAAAAAGATGTCAAACTTGAACAAGTTGGACTTCACTGCTCTCAATATCTCTGGCACTAACTACATCATGTGGGCCCAAAATGTCAAGAAGTGGTGAGGAAGTTGTCCGACACCATCCTAGATGATGTTGCCAATGAGTCCTAGAAAGTTAAGACCCTCGTTTTCATTCAAATTGAATTTCTAGCTAAAGAGGATCCGAAGTTTTTATGGGAAGCCTTAGTGGACCACTGTGATCACTAGAAAATGAATTTCTTGCCTCAAGCAAGAAACGATTGTCATAATCTCTGCTTCCAAGACTTGAAAACTTGGGCATCAAGTACTTTGTCCATATAAATACAAGAGGATTGTCAATGTAGAAAGGACCTTCAACTTAAAACACAAATCAGCACTGTATGCGAAACCTTTCACACATGTCCTTGAAAACTAACTTACTCACTAACCATTCACATAAATTCCTACTGGATAGACAGGTTTGGGTTGATAGTCGAGAGATGACGACTGACTGGATAGATGTGAAGCTAGGCTGACATTATATTGTACTTGGTCTAATCAACTGTGCAGGCTGTATTTTGTTACTAAGTGACATTCAACTTGTTTTCGCTCTCATATGGACTGACTGAGTCCTTTTACCTTATATTTTATTAACAATAAAAAAGCTTTTCCATTGATGTGAGATGCACATTATTTGTGCTAGAAATTAAAAGCATATCTCAACTTATTGTGCTGAAACTTCTGGTGTACTCTAATTTTGAATATTGATTTCATTGGTTAAACATATTAGGTTGAAACAAGCCTTGGATATTCCTGAACCTCTGCTAGATAATGCTCCCCCTCAATGATCGCAACTTGCATTTTCACTATTATCCACACTGCCTCAAGTCGTTGTAGGGTCTTGTGGCTCAACCTCCCTACTTGTTGGACCATCAAAAGTTTAAGACCAAAGTATATCATCATCCTAATCTTCATCAATTCTTAGGGATTAAAAGTTTAGAGAAACAATTGAATGGAAGAAAGGAAGACAAGGAGAAGTAGTGAGTTTATTGATTTTTACAAGTTCAACTATTAAGATGACCCATTGATGAGGAGGTTTCATTGCTTTTTACTGTTTTAATTGGTGACTCATTGTTTCACTTATTGAGGGTTTGATGGAAGGTGTTCGAGTGGTTTTGTGTATGCATTTATATATTTTATAAAACTCTGTGAATTAGGCTTGGTTTTTTGGACCATATATGGCAATTAGATGGTGAATGTACTAAGTAAATACATTATCCTTTCTGCTAGATGGGATCAAGAAAATACATGTTTCCAATTTCAATTCAACAAATGAAATAAGAATCAATTTCAATTGTGGAGTTTAAATTTTGTAATTTTATGTACTCATGTCGATCTGTAATTTACAAAAATGGATTAATTCCATAACTTTTGGAATTGTGGGATAATGTAAAATTGTAGTAACCAACAATCTTCGGCTTGTCTATACATAAATGAATTTTGTGGCATATAATTTAGCAAACTATGTTGATGCACAAAACTGGAGGGGTCTTGGAATAACGTAAATCCGACCGTGAATCTGTAAGAAAGTAAAGAACACAAGATGTATCGTGGTTCACCCCAATGTTTGGGTTACGTCCACATTGATGTTGATATTGTTTCACCTTGAATGGTGAATATACAAGAAGGCTAGAGGCAGTGTGCTCTCTAGCCTATTTCCTCTATTCCCATGGCCTAAACTTGGCCTCTTCCTTAATGAGGAGAGTGGGGAGTCCTTTTATAGAATAAGGGCTCTTCACTTATTACATATTTGCCCTTTCATTTATTACATAATTACATTTGAGTCCCCCGAGTATTTATACGAGGTCTAAATACAAAGGCCCTAAGTATGGTACAAACAGTAGTCCCCCAAGTCTTCAGTCAAGAGAGTCTTTTGGCTGGAGACTTGAAATTCAGTCTATGTGTAGGCTGAAGTAACTAGATATCGTCTAGAACTGATACTCGATATGAGGCAGTGCTCAATGTGCAATGATGCTCAATTATAAGTAGCACATGTTGCAAGGTTGCTCGGCTTGTGGCTTATGTTGCCTTGGTTGGCTCACCTTTTGGCGTTGAAGGTGAGGGAATCCCTTTTATAGAATAAGGGCTCGCTCCTCAATACATAAATGATGGGCTAGAGTTGATGCTTACGGTGAAGCGGTTGCTCAGCAGGCGGCGATGTTCTCTAATGATGGTGAGAGAGTCCCTTTTATAGAATAAGGGTTTGCCCCTCGATACATAAGTGATGGGCTAGAGTTGATGCTTACAGCGAGGCGGTTGCTCAGCAGGCAACGATGCTCTCTAATGATGATGAGGAAGTCCCTTTTATAGAATAAGGGTTTAGTCCTAGATACATAAGTGATGGGCTAGAGTTGGTGCTCGCGGCGAGGCGGTTGCTCAGCAGGCGGTGATGATCTCTAATGTGTTGGAAATATGTCCTGAAAGTCAATCTTTGGAAGAAACCTTTCAGGACAATAAATGGATGTATAGATGACTCTTATACATCAAATGGCGAAGATACTATTTAGGACTATCTCTATAAACGATATATGTCCTAAATGGTGAATCCATGGACAATGGATCGATTGAAGAAGTAATCTAATGATGTTAGACTACAGAGACCTTCTTCACATAACCATCATGTCCAAAAGGTTCCTGGTCATAGGATTGTTGGAGGGATACTGACAATGCATAAATCGGTATGTACTATGTCCGCTTCGATTAGAATGATGGAAAGTCTCATCCCATTCGTGTAGTGACACTAAGACAAGTATGTAGGTGCTCATTAAGGGAATGAGTTCACTGAACACAATCGAACGAGAGTACTTGCATGAAGGTTTACTCACATGTCAAGCAAGTAACTCTAATGGTTGGAATAATGTAAGTAGTCATTTGACCTGAGGCATCATCGTTGTCTTGTGGTTAAGTACTTGATCTTTGATTATGTCAAAGTCACTCCATCCGCGGGTGTCCACGACATAGTCGGGGTTAAGCCACTTAGTCATGAAGGCAAGTGAATGCGCAACAAGGAATCTCTAATCCTTGTTAAGAGAGGATGAATACTCTAAGATATGATTCGGGAATCTTCGGCCGAAGTATCGAGCGTTATAAAGGAAAGCGTTCCTATACGACTCAATTGAATCATATAAGAAGGAATAATCACATTAGGGGTTTGACATAACATATCCATACCCTAGTGATGTGATTGAGAGTATTGTTTTAGAGAAGGATCGAATTGCATTGTAATTCCAACTGAATAGGTTCTCCGAACAACTTCTACATTAGCTTGGGTAGCCATGATATATGGTTAGATGTCCCTCATGGCTTGTGAGTTCTTCTAGATGATTAAATGTAGTTGTCAAAGAAGAAGGTGAATTAAAAGTAAGTTTTAATTCACTAAGTGATTGGATTAAATATAATCAATTGGATTGGTGCCAATCACCTCACTGCCTTGCTAATTAGAACCTAAAACGATTGTTCACCAATACACTATTGTAGTGAGTAATTAATGGATGATGGAAATAATTAATTGGATTAATTAAGTGTTGTGATTAATTAGAAAGTCTAAAGAAATCATAAAAACGATATAAGATCGTTTTGGGCTTAAAGAAACGTTCGGGTTTAATTGGGCCCATTGGGCCTAAACCTATTGGGCTTTTATTCAAGCATAAGATGACTTGAAATGATAAAAGCCCAAAAGCCCAAACAACACTAAGGAGGCCGGCCACATAAAGGGAAAAGAAGAGAGAGGAAGTCAAGTGGTTGACTAGGTTTCTTTGTTTTATAAAAGGAACTTTATAGAGATATTTTTCATTAGGGTTTTTGGGTGTTCAAAACAACAAAAGAGAAAAAGAAAATAACTCTCTCTTCAACACCAAAGGCCGGCCACCATAGGGAGATTTTAGCTAATCATCTTTTTCTCCCTTTGGTTATTCCTTCATCCTTCTCACTACACTAGTGGGTGGGGATCTTTAAAGGTCTTCAACTTTGGAGACTTGAAGAGAACCTAGGAGCACTCATTTGTAAACAAAGTGGAGGAGGCAAGGAAGGAGGCTAGGCTCAAGGAGTTCAAGGAGCAAAGGTCTTGGAGGTGGTCCATCCTTGGTCTAAGATCTAGATCAAGAGGTATAAAACTACTCCTAAACTTTGTTCTTATATAAATTTGTTTTTGATGCATCTTACATAAACCTATGAATCTTGAAGGGGATTTATGTGACTATTGCTTTGATATTATCTGATAACATGTTTCCGTTGCTTTCGTATATAAATTTTGAATTGTATATGCATGCTAGTCACTAGAAATCCCATATGAATCTCATAGATTTCCCTTCATAATGATGGTGAGGGAGTCCCTTTTATAGAATAAGGGTTCGCTCCTCAATACATAAATGGTGGGCTAGAGTTGATGCGCGCGGTGAGGCGGTTACTTAGCAGGCGGCGATGCTCTCTAATGAAAGTGAGGGAGTCCCTTTTATAGAATAAGGGTTGGCTCCTTAATACATAAGTGATGGGTTAGGAGTGATGCTCACGGCGAGGCGATTGCTCAGCATGCAGTGATGCTCTCTAATGATGGTGAGGAAGTCCCTTTTATAGAATAAGGGCTCGCTCCTCAATACATATGTGATGGGCTAAGAGCGATGCTTGCGGCGAGGCGGTTGCTCAGCTGGCGGCGATGCTCTCTAATGATGGTGAGGGAGTCCCTTTTATAGAATAAGGGTTCGCTTCTCAATACATAAATAATGGGTGCTCTATATATGGTACACTATAAATAATGGGCTAAGTCGTCCAAGTATTTTTCATGAGGCCCAGTTGCGGAAGCCCAATATATGGTACATAGTGTATTCCCCCAAGTCTTCAATCAATAGAGTATGTTGGCTAGAGACTTCAAATTGAATCCATGTATGGGCTGAAGTGGCAGTTGTTCGGAGGCAGTATTTGTATACCCTGCACTGAAGCTTTGTAGGTGAAGCTTTGAAAGTGAAGCTTTGAAGCTGGAGCTTTTGTAAATGAAGCTTTTGAAGCTGGAGCTCTCAAAGCTGGAGCTCTGTAAATGAAGCTTTCGAAGATGATTAACATGAGTGATGCTCATGAATGTTTATGTTGATTGACATGAGTGATGCTCATGGATGTTGACATGAGTGATGCTCATGAATGTTGACATGAGTGATGCTCATAAATGTTGACATGAATGATGGTCATGAATGTTTATGTATGATTGACATGAGTGATGCTCATGTATAATTTTGGAGTACAGGACATACTTTTGATCACCTGGTTGGTGATAATAGCAGCAGGTTGCCGAATAATTTTGGAGTACTGGACGTACTTTTGATCACCTGGTTGGTGATAATAGAAGGTGAACCTTAAGTGGAGGGATGACGGTTGAGTTTGAAGCCATAGGGTCTGGCTTTTTTGGGCATATGGGCCTTCGCCCTCCATATAACATTCCAGCCCACTATTTTGGGCTTGTGGGCTTGCCAACATTTTAGCCCCTTTTTTTTTTTTTGGCATGCTGCCTTCTTTCTTTATTTATGATTACCCTCTGTTGGGGTTATACAGATGTCTCCAAAAGATAAGAAAAGTAAATCACATCATTCAAAACAAAGGTTTCGACACAAAAGCTTCGACAGTTGCAGATCGTTGGTACGTACTGCACCTACTGCGTACTGGGTTGTTGCAGATCTTTTTCCATGTGTGTACTGCGCCTACTGAATGTTTTACCTTTTCCTTTCTCTTTATTTTTCTTTCTTTTAGCAAATGACAGACAAGGAATAATGCCATTTCTTTGTTTTTGCAGAGGCAGATCATGAAGGATGAGGATGAGATATTCTTCTTTCCTTCTTTTTCCCTTTTTTCTACTTTTTCTTTCTGCTTTTCTTTTGTTTTTTTGCTTTGCTTTTGCTTTTGTTTCCCACTCCATTTCCTGCATGTTCTCCTGTAGAAAATGGGAGAGGAGCGGCCTCGTTCTTCAAAAGTTTTCAATGACACTTCTTCGCCTCTCTCCATGACCATCCAGACTTCAACTTTCACGATGACAGCTCCTTCCAACTACTAGACAGACTCCACTGGTCGGAACTTGCCACCAATGAGTCTCCGGAGCTGCGTTTCAGGATCAACCTATACAACAATAATAGGCTTTGTCCATTTGTCCATCTTGGCCTCGAACAACAGAGGAACATCAAGAACAATAACCTTACACCCCTTCATCCATAACTTCAAAATTTCCCGAAAGATTCCAAACGATATATAAGGAGCTAGGAGTCTATCGGTTAAGAAGTTGGTGCTTTTCGGGGTTAGATAACACAATTTGTCCCAATTTAGGCCTATCAACTTCGCCATCAAGTTGCAAAATGTCCTCTCCAAAAACAACCTTTTTTCAGCCACCAGTGCCCTTCTTCAACACATCTCGAGCAATAAGGTCGGCATCAATGACTGGGGTGCCATGTTCCTTGAAGAAATTCGAGAAAGTACTCTTCCCGAAAGCAATTCCACCTGTCAACCCCACTATCCTTATTCTTTCTGCTCTTTCTGTTAGTAATTGATCCTACTTGAAAAAAAGCTTGAAACAGGTGGTGGTATGAGACTTTCTGACTTTGATCCGCCCAATTGGGTGGCGGGTGGCCTACCTTTTGAAGATCGGACGACGAAGAGGAGAACCAAGTAGGTGGCGAACTGGATGGTGGCCGGATGGCACCGAAAACTTGAAGAGCAGGGGCGCGGTATGTGCTGGTGGCTGATCCGGGTCGACCCAAATTTATGGTGAGTCAGCCCAGGATTGTAATTCTTGGGCCTCAGCTCTTCTTCAACATCGAGGTGGTGGTGGTTTTCGTTGTCAGGGAGATAATGATTGACTTGATGCTGGTTGTTGTTGCTGTTGCTGCTACATGTCTCGTCCGTCAGAGGAGAGAGAGAGGAGAGGAGAAAGTGATGCTATCGGTATGTTGTTGCTGCTGCCTGTCTCGTCTTTCTTCGAGCCCCTCCATGAGTTCCCAGGCGAGATTGCTCATGAAGGGCCGTAATCGGAAGGATAACTTAGAGATAACTTTGCAGGACGCCATTGGAGAAAGCTTCGAGCTTTGTGAGGTTTTGGTTGCTCTTGGTAGATGGCTCTGACGGATCTGTCAGACTTTGTTTCTCTCTGGATGGATCTGTCACTTATCACGGCGATGCCCTCCGGCTTCCGACTTCTCCGCCTTGCGCCTCCAGATGAGATCGTCGAGCGACTTGCGCTTCTAGATGTTTCTCTCTGTTTGTACTTTTTTTTTAAAGGAAAGGTGTTTTCCGTGTGTTTCAAAGAGAGACTGAGTGAAAGAGGAGGTGGTCCATGGGTTTTCTGGGAAAGCTTTGGGCTCTTGGGTTTTTGTAGATTCACGGCGGAGGTGAAAATTTGAGAGAGAACCGACATAGTTTTTCGTGTCGTTTCCCACAGACGATGCCAAATGTTGATGCACAAAACCGGAGGGGTCTTGGAACAACGTAAAATCGACCGTGAATCTGCAAGAAAGTAAAGAACACAAGATGTATCGTGGTTCATCCTAATGTTTGGGCTACGTCCACACTGATGTTGATATTGTTTCACTCTGAATGGTGAATATACAAAAAGGCTAGAGGCAGTGTGCTCTCTAGCCTATTTTCTCTCTTCCCATGGCCTAAACTTGGCCTTTCCCCTAACGAGGAGAGTGAGGAGTCCTTTTATAGAATAAGGGCTCTTCACTTATTACATATTTGCCCCTTCATTTATTACATAATTACATTTGAGTCCCCCGAGTATTTATACGAGGTCTAAATACGGAGGCCCTAAGTATAGTACAAACAAACTATAATCTTGATTTAGATTTAATACTTTGTTGTTGTTCAGTTAGTTTTATTTGTGAAGATCGACTTAAAATGTCCTGGTCTAGATTTATTAGTTTTGTTTGAGTTTTTTTTTGTTTTTAGCCCCATTTTTTGCAACAAAAAAAAAATCAAAGAGTGGGAATAAAGAAACAAGAACACTTAGGAGGGTGTAATCAATTAGGATTCTAATAGAGTTTTGTGTAATTATTAACTCTCATGGATTTCATGGATTTTAATTGATTCACATAAAATCCGGTGAATTGTTGAAAGATTTGGTATGAATTTGTTATGAAGTTCAATGCATTTTTAAGGAGTCTAATAGTCATTAGGTAGTTTTTTTTTTTTATTACGGATTCTAAAAGTCATTGTTTTTCTTTTCTATCTCCCTGTCTCTCTCTTTTATCTACTAGGCTTTGCATTCCTCAAACTTTATTAGCAATTGCCTCAATTGAATCCATACCAATTTAAACTTTTTTCAATTAGAGTTGCTAGAGTGACAGTCTCACCTGAGGTACTATTTGCTTCGTAATCTATTCTAGGTCTCATTCTTTGAGGGAGTTTTGTTATGGAAGGCTCCAAATTTGTGTCCAAGAAAAATGTAGTCATCTTCCACAGCTTGACTTTACACGTTTGTGTCAGTATTGCCATCAATAACATAGTCCTCTATTACGACACTAATATTTTTTTCTCTTGTATTTCTTTCCCACTTGATATGTTCCAGAATAAGTGTCTTCACCCAATCCAACTGAGTTGTTCCCAAAAGTTGTTCCTCCATGCCAAATACATTTATCAAATTATTGGAGTCTGGAAATACCCATCGGAAGAACTTGCAATTTTCAATAGTTCTTCCGATTTCAATGTGTCTTCAAATAAACCAATACCCACATAATCCATGGTGTAAGTAAAAAAAGAAAAAAAAATGCAAACTCACAAATAAACACGATAATTAGAACCCTAATCAAAAGATTTACAGTATGAGACATAGCATATTGTGTGTGTATTACCCGGAGAAGAGACTTTTGAAGAAGAAGAAGTTCATATTCTGTGGTATGCTTTGACAATGAGGAATCACATTGAAATATGGAGAGGGGTGCCTGATTTGTGAACGCCTTTGATATTTATACCTCACACCCTAGAATGCATCAAAATCAACAAATTCATTGAATCCTACAAATTCCCTGATTTTTTTAAGACTCTCAGGTTTGGAAAGTCACTCTAAAAATCTAGATTGAATACCACCAAATTTTGATTGACTCTTTATAAATCTAAATTGAATACAACATGCATTTAATTGATTCATTTAAAATCTTAATTGAATACCCATGAATTTTTACACTCCTTTATAACCTCACATAATCCTAATTGAATATAACCCCCTAAAGGAGTGTATCCTTTTCTTTGCACTTGTCCATGCATCTAGATTATGTATCAACTTTCGTTACAAGTTTATCAATGTTTCAATTTTATCAACTTTCGTTATGTACCATTTTCTTTGCACTTGTCCATCACGATGCATACGGAGTTTATTAATTAAATAAAATTGAAACCTCAAGGAAAAGCCAAAGTTGATAAGATTTTGCAACGTCTTGGAGACTTTAACACTATGTTTGGAAAAAGAAATTTAAGATTACTAAGAAATTTTAAAATGACGGAAATTGAATTGACAATATTTTATTTTCTAGAAATTGTGAATTTTCTTGTTTCGTTAACCTAAAAGAACAATGGAATTGAATATGGAATTTTTTATTTTTAAGCTCTCAATCATAGAAATTGGGAAATGACACCTATTTACATGAAATTTAAACTTGGAAATTGGAGGTCCCAAATTCCAAGTTTTTTTTTCCTAGCGGAAATTCTAAATTTCTATGTTTATAAATCCAAACAAGAGAATTGGTGCATGTCAATTTACAAATTCTGACTTTTATCCAAATTCTAAATTTATTTTCCTCATCCAAACATAGTGTAAGATGTAATCATGCCGTGATTACAACAAATTCTCTTAATTTTAAAGTATAAAACTAAGTCTTTTTTTTTTTTTGTCAAAGTATAAAACTAAAGATTGGTTTGGTATTGTTGTGCTTTGAAAAGAAAAAAAAATTGTTTCTGCTGTGCTGTGAGAATAAATTTATTTTTCCTGCTTCATGTTTTCAGCTTTTTTTCACGTAAAAATGTGAAAATAAGCTATTTTTAAGTGTTTACCAAACACTTTTTTGAGCTCAACTTTTTTTTATACCCATTTTTTAGTACCAAACCAGTACTAAGTCATTCATTAAGCATGATAATGATTCCTTTTGTAGCAAAGCAATCAACAAACTAAATTATCAGGTGTGTTTCTGATGTCTCTCTCTCGCATTCTTCTCCCAAAGCATGCCACATTTGGCATATTCATCTACACGAGTTCAAACGCTAATCAGCTAATCACCTGTTTGGATCCACTTTATAATATTTATCATAATTTGAACTGATTTTTTTTAGGATAATGTTAAGAAAACCAAATGTTTTAAACCTAATTTGTAAACTAAATGATGTGGTTCTTGATGATTAGATTATTACTTAAGTATTGATTACCCTGCTTATTTTCTATGGTAAAACGTCATTTGGTTTGCAAATTTTGTTTAAAATTTTGGTCTCCCAGTATCCTTTTTGTTAGGGTATCACTGGAAAATCATCCCTTCAAAATAATCACAGAAATTGAAAATCTACTTGGTTATCTAAAAGGCAATCATGAAAATAAAAAATGTTCAAAACAATAGTTAAACTACTAAATGATAACGTTAGAGAGACTAAATTTTTAAACCAAATTTACAAACAAAATGATGTATCACGAATAAAAAATAAGCACGTTAAACGATACTTAATTAATAATCCAAAAATCTACAACCACATCATTTGGTTTGCAAATTTGGTTTACAAAATTTGGTCTCCCTAACATTACTAACGAGTGCTTACCTCCGTATTTGGTTTTTAACTAGTTAGCGCTAGAGCATTACTATAATTGTGTGTGTGTATCTTATAAATGTCAATTAATTGGCTTGGATAGTGAATAATAATTTGTATTGGATGGCTCGCATTTTTGCTTGTGCGATGGCCATCTATCTATTAGTTTGTGGGTCATCATCATCTTAAATTTCAGGTAGACGGGTCATGAGCCCACTCCAACAATATCGATATTGTCCCCACTTGGCCACGTGCTCAATGCATTAGGTGTGGGGTTTTAATACAAAATGTCTCAGTATTAGTTAGAGTGTCACCTGCTCAATCCATCAGGTGTGGGGTTTTAATACAAAATGTCTCGGTATTAGTTAGAGTGGGGTAATTTTATTTAAAGGGCTTGTTCTCAAGCTCTGTGGCCGATGTGGGACAGAGGAATTCTAACACTCCCTCGCACATGAGACTCTATTTTATGGGTCACATGTGGAGTTCCACACATCGGCAACCACGTGTAGCCAAGCCGGGGCTCACCCGTTTGTGCGGGGCCAATGGAGACCCACCACCCACCCATTCATGTGGCATCTCTTAGCCTACGTGGAGCCAAGTCGGGGCTCACCCATTCGCGCAGGATCAAAGGGGACCCACCCATTCATGTGGATGTACGGGCCCGTCCTCTGGCTCTGATGCCATCTTAAATTTCAGGTAGACGGGCCATGGGCCCACTCCAACAACACAGATACTGTCCCCACTTGGCCACCTGCTCAATCCATAAAGTGTGGGGTTTTAATACAAAAGGCCTCGGTATTAGTTAAAATTAGGTAATTCTATTTAAAGAGCTTGTTCTCAAGCTCAGTGGTCGATGTGGGACAAGTGGTCGATGTGGGACAGAGGAATTCTAACACATCAAGCCACTGCTCAAGAATTATGTGGTGATGTCTATCGTTATTCGTGAATTCAACAACTGCTTCAGTTTCATTACCGGAGTGGACGACATACAAATGGCGTGTTGTGGCTCTGTGAGGGCGTTGAACGCGATGGCTAAAACAGATGAGAAAAACGCACCACGTATTATCTGTCAATGCATTGAGGACATGTCTTATGGCATTCCTTATATACCCTCCCACATCCAATTTATTCCCCTATATTGCAATCAACATCTTAGTTTTCCCATTTTTAATACCATGGATTGCACCAAGTACGTAACTCTCTCTCTCTCTCTCTCTCTCTCTCTCTCTCTCTCTCTCTCTCAGTTGGTTTATTTGTTTGTACGTGTATGTCTATTTGTGTATGATAGGTGTGTGTATGTCTATTTGTGTATAATAGGTGTGTGTATGTCTATTTGTGCATGATAGGTGTGGGCATCAAACCGGCTGATCCATATATATCACAATATCTAAATTGGTTAGGTTTGGCTTGTTTTCGGTGTAGTTTTGAGGTTTTAAAGCGAACTAGACAATCCATTTTGATATTTTTATTCATTATAGCCTTCTTTTTTGGTACTTAACTAAAGAAAGTATTATGTCATTACCACGTGTACTAGTTGATTACATTGCTTGTGCAGACAATGAGCTCTCCGCAATGTTTTACAATGATCTTAACTGTCCAACTTTTGAGCCTTACATATGAATGTTGAAAAAAAATTTGTCTATCAGAAAACCATTTACCCATTGTGAAGCCAAAAATAATCACAAGGTGACACGTGGATTTTTTGGTAAAAGAGGACAAAAATACCCTTGAGGCATACCAAGATTTCTACGCGCGAGCGGCGGACAATCATCCTCAACCAAGTCAAAAGTGTCCAAAATAGGTAACAATTTAAAGCCTATTTCATCAAATCCTTTCTATAAGGTAATTCCTAAAACCTAATTTATTCTATATATTTTGTATTCCATTATTTAGCTAATCAATTAGCTAAATAATATTTTCCTTTCATATTCCCTAAAAATTGATTAATTATGGGATTAATTACCTAATCAATCCCTTAATTATCAATTAAAACACCCATTCACACCTAAAACTACTAAGAAGCCGGCCACCTCCCTTTTCCTAACCTTTTTCACTTTTCTCCATTTTATTACCCTATTTATACAAATAATCAATTTTGTAACCACCAATTTATTCTTTAGGGTTTAATTAGCCAAATAAATTGACTAATTAAACCTAATTAAACCCAAAAACCCTAGGTAGGCTGGCCACTTCCTATCCCTATAAAAGTGATCCCATTCTCACCAAAAAGCCATTCCAACACTTTGGCAAAAATCCCAAAATTCTCTAAACACTCTTTCTCTCTAAATTCTAACTTTGGCATTGGAGATTCTTCGGCCAAAGCTCTCCCATACATTGTGGGCGCGTGAGGCTTTTGGCCTTAACCTAAGGTGCTAGTTGGTTTGTAGGTGCAAAATTGTCCAAGATCAAAGAGAAAGAAATTTGCATCCACAAATTGGTGCTTTCATTGAGAGTTGAGATCCATACTCATAGAAGACTCTCGCATAAAAAGGTTTTTCTCTATTTTCTAGTCCATTTGAATATTGTTTCATACGTTTTTATTATTAGAATTTTTTATTTGCAAATGTTCTTTGATAAAACGTATAAGAAAAATATAATGGTTTGAAATTTAGAAAATTCCACAAGTGAAAATTCTAATACTCAAGAAATGGGACCACAGCGATCCACGAGGCTAAATGTGATCATAGGAGCAGCACCATCGCTACGAGGCTCCACCATGGCAACCACCGCGGTGGCCACCACGGTCACCACTACCCGCGCGAGATTTATGGCACCACTACCACGGCCCAAGCTATGCTATCCAAGGCTCACGACACCAAGGCCATGGCCCAAGCCATGTCACTTCAAGCCCAACGCGAACTCAATGTGTTGCAAAGCCGAGCCCAAGCTTCGCACCCATGTGCATCACACTCCGAGCAGCCCACTCTCGTGGCCCAGCCTGCTCCCGCCAAGCAACCCACTCTCATGGGCCAGCTTACTCTCGTGGCCCAACCTGCTCCTAACGAGCAGCCCATTCTCGTGGCCCAGCCTACTCCCATCGAGCAACCCACTCTCATGGCCCAGCTTGCTCCCGCGGCCCAGTCTGCTCCCGTGGCTTTCCAAGCAGCCCAAGTCGGCCCAAGACTATCTCAACCATCCAGACCTACCATCAAGCCAGGGGCATTCTCACCATATTTTTTCGCAGATTTGACATTTTCCAACTCAAATCTCGAGCCCGGAGTCTACCACCCTTCCACTGCCCAATGAGGAACATTTCTTCCAAGCTTTTCCAATCCAAATGGTGAACAACACTTGTCTCGACAAGTCGTAGAGTTGACGAGCGCCCTTGTACAACAGACAACCTTGGTGAATCAACTTTTGCAATGCACCAGGATCCAACGTGCACCGGACGAGGTATCCCGAAGTAGGACAAGGGCAGACGAACCTTTCCAGCAGCGTCCCGGTAAGCAGTCACGAGCCGAGCGTTCAGGCAGTGTACACTCCCGATTGGGCTCCCGAGATAGCGTATACTCTTATCTTAGCACACGGAGAAGCGTGCACTCTCGACTAGGCCTACGGGTGAGCATACATTCATGGTTGAGGTCATACTCCGGTAGTCAACATGAGCAACCTTCCGGGCAAAGTGTTCATTCGCGGCTAAGCCCGCAAGGAGCATCCTTCACCTCACATCGGAGTAGGCAGCACGACGGACGGAGAGAACCAATCACTCAATCCAGCTCAAGTTCAACCAGCAGCCTGCGAAGAACTCGCTCGTCTGCTAAGAACACACCACATGCACTGCATCACAGTATAGACGAGCCAAACACATGAAAAAGCAGCCTAGACCAGCAAGTCATGGCTGAGGGCAGCCGAGAGCTCTGATACCCTAACAAAGGCAAATTCAGGAAAAAGTATAGAGACTCTTGACTAAGCGATTGCACGATTTCCAACGCAACGAGGTCACCGACGAGGCACTACAACAGAACATGACCAACATAAGTAGGTCACCCTTCACGGACAAGATCGAGCAGGCAAAGCCTCCACGTGAGTTCAACATGCTACATTTCACATCTTTCAAAGGGGATGAAGACCCGGAGAGACACTTAAAGCGCTACCGAAGTGCAATGATCCTTTATCGAAACAACGATGATCTCATGTGCAAGATATTCGCCACCACTTTACAAGGCGAGGCACAAGATTGGTTCTACACCCTACCGCCACAATCCATCCGGAATTTCTACGAACTTTCTTTGGTTTTCACCAAAGAATATTCATCCATCGCTCGATCAAAAAGAAGTCCGATAATTTGTTTAACGTCAAGAAGAACCCAAAGGAGTCACTTCGTGACTATGTGAGGAGATTCAAAGCAGAGAAGACAAGGATCGTTGGATGCAACGACTCAATAGCTAGAGCAGCCTTCCAAACAGGCCTTCTAGCAGACCACCCGCTATTCGAAAAATTAATCATGAAAGAAGATCTAACTCTGGCAGACTCTTTTGCTTTGGCGAAAAACATGCACTTTGGGATGAAGCTCACCAATGCACATTCAAGGACTTGAAGAAGTACCCGACATCACTTCCCTAGAAGCAGCAGAGGACTTATTCGCATGTTTGAAGAAGTACCCTAAAGATTAAGTTTTACCTTCAAACGCACGCAGTCATCATCATGACGCATTATTCTGCCGAATCCAAACCCGTAACGATAAAGGCGTAGACCCTGGCAGATGCAAAGTTTTCTGACGAACGCAACAACTCGGCCCAAAAGAGACGCCAAGAGCAAACGAACACTAGAATGAACACTCAAAAGTTGGTTTTATCCTCGTCACCCCAGAAGATTCTACGTAAGAGCAACATGTACTGGCAGTCGAACACTACCTCATGCTACGCGTCACACGGCCCTAGCCGACCCTTACTCCATTATTCAGCTCTAGAGTGGCCTAATACCGGAAGTTGAGCATCTCCTGCTACATGTAACATGGCCCCAGCTCCACAGCTCCCTATCGCGCCTTCAAGCCTAGCCTTGACAATGCAACAGAGCAGCCCAACGACGCCCCGAAGGTAGTCGAGCACACTTTAGCCACACCAGCTCCCTCAATGGAGATTTATGGCGTTTGCATGTAGACGGTGCATCCAACTACAAAGGCTCGTAAACAGTCATGGTTCTTGCCACCCCAGACATTTCAATGCTCGAGCAAGCGATCACTCTAAGCTTCAAAGCATATAACAACGAAGCAGAGTACGAAGCCTCGCTAGCAGGCCTTCGAATGACAAAAGACTTGGTGGTGAAAAAGCTTTCAATTCATTCCGAGTCCTAACTAATCACCAGCCATACTACTAGGGACAAAGGCATGATGATCGTGGCAACCGACTACTTCACCAAATAAGTAGAAGCAGAGCCCATAACGATCATGGTTCAGACGGATATAGAGCGCTTCATATGAAGGAGCATCATTTGCCGATTTGGCATCCCTTAATTTATCGTCACCAATAATGGCCTGCAATTCGTGGGCAAAGATTTGGCGAAGTTCTTCCAAAAATATGGCATCAAGCAGCACATGTCTACGCCAAGATATCCTCAAGGCAATAGGCGGGCCAAAGCATCCACTAAGATGATCCTCGACTGCCACAAGAAATCCCTCACCAATAAGAAAAGAAAATGGCCAGACAAACTCCAAGGATATCTATGGGCATATTGCACCACCAAAAGACGAGCAACCGAAAGGAGATAGCCACAAGCTTAAATCTGGCAGAAGAGAAGTGCGAGTAGACTATCACCCGCATCGCAGCTTACCAGCATCAATTCCTCTCCAGCTACAACAAAATGGCCAAGATCCGACAATTCCAGCCCAAAGATCTAGTCTTAAGGCATTCATCACTGCCAGCAGAGAAGGCTCCAAAAAGATGAATCTCATCTGGGAAGGTCTGTACAAGATCAGTAGAGAAGGCGGCAAGAGTAATTACACCTTCGCCACCATGAAACAACAAAAAGATCGAAAATCAATGGATGGCCTACAATCTAAAGAAGTACCATGTGTGACCTCCCACTACATTAAAACCTGAAGACTCAAGAAGCTCGACGGGCACCACCTCACAAGCTGAGAACTATCCAATTATTATGCAGTTTCTACTTTACAGCTAAGTTCTCGTTCGTTTCACTCATTTTTTCAATGAGGATTCAGAAGTAATCACAAATTGGCTCGGCTGCATAATTACAACAACTGATCACTTCTGCACTTTAAAAGAAGACTGCGCCTTACTTAGGGACTCATCGCAGGAATTGCGCCCCGGAGGGACCAACCATGCTCTCCAGTGCGATAAGGTAAACTAATTGCTTTCCAGTTCGAGAGGGTAAACCAATTCCTTGACACCCATATGGGTCAGCTTTCCAAGACGGGAGGATAAACTTTACACTCCGAATATCCAGACGTGGATGAGCCTGGCTGCCCTAGTATAACTAGATGCATGATGGCTTGTGCTGGGATTCCTAGAAGTAGCCACAATGGTCTTTGTCAAGACTTAGCTAACTGAAAGATTTTTGGTCTCTTGGCCTAATCCGTGGGGAAACGGGCCCTAGAGACGGAGGGGGCACATTACGCAGTACGCCCTACAGACGGCTGCCTTGGAACCCTAAAGCTATTACCGAGTACACTAAGGTAGCCTACGGATTCTGGAAGATTGCCTACCGCTTACCCTTCGAGCAGTAAAGCCGCGCTAGACTTATACAACCGCATATTCTTGTGAAAGGTTAAACAAGCTAGCGCGCATATACGAAGTTTTATCCACTGCCGACATGCTACGTAGTCGATAAGCTTCACCTCTGCCAAGCGCGGAACAACCTACACCAAGTCTTAAAGTGTTGTGATACTTGCTACGCAACCTACGGAATTGGAGAAAGCCAAGGTTAACAGCCTAGTGGTTACGCAGACTTGTCTGCTTTTGTAAGTAAGGCATCCGGCTGCCAACCTTATGGCTAACAACTTTGCAAAGTTCTACACCAACACCAACGGCTGCATAGGCTTATAAAAAAAGTAGCATGCCTGCCACTGGTCTATCAAGTATAAAGGTTAGGGCATGAACAAAATAAGCGAAGATGAAGAAAAGCAAAGGAAAACATGTTTATAAACAACTAGCAAATGCCGAAGGAGTTCAAGCAAAACAAGAGCTACAAGGAAAAACAAATAAAATCCTACAGGCTACCTAGAAGACTATAGCAGCTTGAACATCCCACGACTACTCGGTCACCACACCTTCAGCAGCCGCGACACTCTTAGCAGCGGTATCATCCAATGTTTCACCCTCGGCTGCCCCAGCCTAGGCACTAACTTCTCCAACTACTTCACTAATGGAAGCCTCAAAAGTAAAATCAACCAAGTCTTCCGGAGAAATAGAGAATGTCTCGAAACCCCGAGCCTAGCCTTTTCACCTTTTAGCTGTTCATCCTTCTCGAGCAGACCAACATGGATGCTCTACATCTCATCCACTTCCTTCTTCAGGCTTTCAGTACACCTTGAAGTTCCAACATTTGGGGTTCAAACCTATCGATGATTCTCTTGAAGTGGATCACTTGGTTATAAGCAGCAATCAACTCTTCATCCTTTCCAGCAGAACGAAGCTCAGAAATGACATGCTTAAGATCTTGAATCTAAGGTATGTGACATCCGATCTCCTTCTCTGCACTTTCATGCTTAACTTGGATCACGTCAAGATCTCTTGGCGAGCGGTCTCAAGCTACAAAGAAGTGGGGGCAGAATATTAGACCCCTTCAAAGCAACGAGCTCAGAATTTGCCATAGTATTTTGCCATCTCCTTAGCAGCCTTGCTATATCTGCATCATAGCAAGCAGAGCAGTCATTCTATATTATGCCATATGATTCGCAAATGAGCTTGGGCAAACAACCTTTCCGACGCCATCAACAAACTTGGCACAAACGTCCATGTTTTCAAGAGATCTAGTTTCAAAAGCACATAGATCTTAGCAGCCTCCCCAGAAGCAGGCTTAGTGGATTTCTCACAGCTACCTACGCGAGCAGTCTTCTCATTCCCAGCAGGCGAATCAGTCTCAGCAGTATAAGGAATGAGCCTTGACGCCACTTTAGTAGCAGAGTACACCTTATCGCTCTTCATAATAGCAAGCCTCTCCAAAGATGAACCGGACTTAGCTCCCAATAGACATCTTGGTACAAAATTCGACACTAGGGGCATGACAGGACCTTTATGCCGAACAATCCTATCAGCAATCATACCAGCCATTCTTGACATGGCAGGCGCCACATGCTCAGATCTAGTAGCCTCATTTTTCGTCCCCTTGGAAAAAGTCAAGTCAATCACAAGCCTGGAGGTAGTCGGCGAACCCACGCGAGCAGCGAAGAAGTCTTTGGTTTTTTCTCAGCTAACATCTCTTGAGCAGGTAGAGAATATCCCTTTTCCCACCTTCATTTGCAGCAGGATCCACGACAGTGATTGGACAAGCCAATGCATCCACCTTGATCCTATTCACCTCATCTTTTGGGAGCAGCCCACGTTTCTCCTGACGAATAGAGTTAAAGTAGCTAATGCCATTCGTGGTACCTAGCAGGGGAGTTCACCCCAACATTCCAGCAACTCATGAGGCCCGCAACCTCTTCATTTTTCTCAATCACCGGCCTAGCTTGCGTCATGTCCAAAAACGTAAAAAGACATAGCCATGTGACTCGCCTAGTACTATGCCTCAGCGCCACAATCCGCGGCGCCCCAACCACACAAGCTGCCTTTGGTTCTAGCCAAGTCGAGCAGCATAAAACAATGGTCTCTGCCACAATACCTTATCGGCCCATGCCGAGCTGACTCCTGGCCTATGCCAGCCGACATGCCGTATCACCCCGACGGATGCCCCGCGGTAGCACCATCCAAGAAGAAGACAAGGAAAATTATTTTTTTTCTTGCCTCAGTGCGGCACGAAAAAGACGAAGAAAGCAACAAAAGACGATCCTTTGCACGGGCAAGATGTAGAAGATTGCTAGAGGTAGGGGAACAAATATCCTCTAAGCTATCTCTCTCTTGTAGGGTAGAATAAATCGCTTTCCAAAGTTGATTTAATAACCCACTTAAGGTGGACTTAAATAAGCTTTGAGAGAAATTTATTTCCCTTTCCTAGAAGGATCTAATTCCCTATTAAAGATAGAATCAACATCAAAATAGGAAGTAGTCTTAAGTTTCCTAAAGCAAGAAGATCTTTACACCTACTGCCCTTTCCTGCGAGCAGCCCAACAGGTGTCGGGGCATTTGTGGAGCCAAAAATAATCACAAGGTAACACGTGGATTTTTGGGTAAAAAGGGACAAAAATACCCTTGAGGCATACCAAGATTCCTACATGCGAGCGGCAAACAATCATCCTCAACCAAGTCAAAAGTGCCCAAAATAGGTAACAATTTAAAGCCTATTTCATCAAATCCTTTCTATAAGGTAATTCCTAAAACCTAATTTATTCTATATATTTTGTATTCCATTATTTAGCTAATCAATTAGCTAAATAATATTTTCCTTTCATATTCCCTAAAAAGTTGATTAATTAAGGGATTAATTACATAATCAATCCCTTAATTATCAATTAAAACACACATTCACACCTAAAACTACTAAGAAGCCGGCCACCTCCCTTTTCCTAACCTTTTTCACTTTTCTCCATTTTATTACCCCATTTATACAAATAATCAATTTTGTAACCACCAATTTATTCTTTAGGGTTTAATTAGCCAAATAAATTGACTAATTAAACCTAAATTAAACCCAAAAACCCTAGGTAGGCCGGCCACTTCCTATCCCTATAAAAGCGATCCCATTCTCACCAAAAAGCCATTCCAACACTTTGGCAAAAATCCCAAAATTCTCTAAACACTCTTTCGCTCTAAATTCTAACTTTGGCATCGGAGGTTCTTCGGCCAAAGCTCCCCCCATTCATCGTGGGCGCGTGAAGCTTTTGGCCTTAACCTAAGGTGCTAGTTGTTTTGCATGTGCAAAATTGTCCAAGATCAAGGAGGAAGAAATTTCCATCCACACCCATTACTTCTCATCATGAAACTTTAGTGTTTCTTGGACTTCATGTTCGCCAATTTCTAATTTAGTGCAATAATCAAAATAGAGGTAGGCATTCTATTAATCAGATAAGCAGTTGTTGCACAAACATGAAACCAAAACTTAAGTGAAAGAAAGGCTTTTTGAAGTAATGTGATAGCAGTTTCAACAAGATGCCTATTTTTTTGTTTCGGCTAAAGTATTCTGCTGAGGGGTGTATGGACAGAACTTTTGATGTAAAATACCCTTGACTTTGAGGAAATTTTGAAAAGCAGTGCTAATGTATTCTCCCCCACCATCACTCTATAAGATTTTGACATAGGTAGAAAAATGATTTTGAATATATGCATGAAATTGCACAAATATTCCAAAAACAACCGCTTTATTACTTATGGGAAAAATCCATGTATATCTTGTACATTCATCGATAAAAGACACATAATAGTTGTACCCTTCTTTAGACATAGTAGGAGAGGGACCCCACATATCTATATGAATGACTTCAAAGGGAACCAGAGACTTAGAAGCTACTAAAGGTAAAGGTAATTTGGTGAACTTGCCTTGCAATCAAGCAGTACAAGTTTGAGGTATGGAATTACAGGGAAATTTAATAGCTGACTTACTAAGAGCTATCTGAGTTACAAAATTGGTTGGATGACCCAATCTGCAATGCCAAAGAGATGCATTTATTTTATGTCCAATATATGTTGCCGGAGTGATCTTTGGTTGTTTGAAAGTAGGAAGTGGATAGATAGCTTGGTTACTTAGTCCTTGATATAGAACCTTGTTGGTGACCTTGTCATGTATACACACAAAAAAATCATTAACTATACACCTACAATTGTTGTCTTTACACAATTGATACATGGACAATAAGTGTTGGGATAGTTGTGGAACATACAAAACAGACTTTAACTCAAACTTATGAGAAGAAGTAAAGAAACTAGCTTGACCAATATGTGAATTATGCAAACCTTCACCATTAGCACCAATAACAGTTTCTAATGTGGGATATGGAGTGGTTGAAAAGATTGGCCTGAAGCCATTTGAGCTCCAACTTCTGAAATTGAGACTAAGATTGAATATAAGGTTGTGCAAAACCCTGATACACAGAAGATTGATAACCAACATTCAACTTTTTCCCTTTACCCTTGGACCTGTAATTATTCCCCCTGAAGTTGTTATAAGTCCCAGAACCAGTCTGCGAAACCAATGCAACAAAACCATTGGTAGAAGGAAATGGCAGTTGCTGAAACTATGGTATAGCTGGGAATGAAGAAGCAGATACTCCAATACCAACATTGCCAGTTGGAGACTTGGAATTTGAAGATGCACCAACTTCATAAGCTGAGGGAGAAGTATGTGCAAACATAGCTGGTTAAAGATGGTTGTTTAAGAACTTCTTCTAAAGTAGACTCTTCTGCCTTTAGCTGAGATCTAAGTTCTTTAAGTGAAACCAAATTCTCTCTCCCTTGAATGACAGCTTTAATAGTATTGTATTCTGTAAGTAAGCCTCTCAGAACGATAATGACAATATCTTCATCGGAAATGACGACACTAGCTGCAACTAATTGATCCCTACAATCTTTAATTCGCTATAAGTACATATCAATGGATTCTGGTCCTTTCTTAATATTTTGCAGATCAATCTTTATTTGAACAATGTTAGTACGAGTCATATTAGTAAATCTTTCCTTAAGATTAGTCCACATTTCCTTTGAACTCTGACACCTAATGACACATTAAAAGGCAGTAGTAGAGAGTGTTGCAGTAATCAATGTCATAAGAGCCTTATCATGTATTTTCCACACTTTATAAGCATCAATCAATGGAGAGTTATGAACTACCGACTCATCATATTGCTCAGGACAAGGAATAGAGCCATTAATAAATCCAATAATTTCATTCCCTTCTAGTAACAGTTCTATCTGAAAATTCCATGTAACATAGTTAGAATCATCCAACTTCACAGTGACCGTGTTTCCAATACTTGATATTAGTGAAGAAATTGGAGACTATGTAAGAGCTAGTTGTGCAGTAGTAACCATGATTAACCAACAGAAATCAACGTTTCTTAAGTGAAGCAAGAAAATTAAGAAACACAATACTTGTCTTCGACAGTAAGTAATCACTCGAACACACTTCTTTACTCAACAATTCAACAGAAACAGCAAATCAAGCAACAATAACTACCAAGAATCAAGCAATTACCCAAGAACGATCAAGAAACAACATTGAATCGAAGTAGAATGAGAAATCAAAAGAAAACACCTCAATTGCAGCAATAGAAATGCAATCAGTTGCATACGCAAGCATCGGCAATCAAAGCCCTAGGCACCGATGAAGAAACGAGCGACCAACAAAGAAGAATTCCACCAACTTGCTCAAAAACCCCAAAATCTAGGGTTTGCGACACCGACAATTGCCGGAAACAATCGACGTCCGGCGGAAATAACACCAACAGCAACCGAAATAACAAAGGTGAGTGGAAGCACATGAATCATCAAGTAAGGGTGTTAACCATGGCAAGCCAAGATACCATGATAACTTTGAGATTAAACAATGGTAAAATACAGAGAAAGCTAGAAAGAGTAGAAAGGGAAACTAAATATTCAATATATATAAACAATTATTACATCATTTGTCTTTATAAATACAACCACACATAACTAACTTCTAGAGTCACCAATACAAGTGTAACCCATGGTAGTATCTAACAATTCTATCTCTTACTCTAACACGTCATACTACGGAGCAGATAATGACTCGAGGAGTAACAAACAACCTCCAATTAATTTATTTTTGGAATGCTGTTGAAGGACCAATACATGCATGATTTTTCCTTGCGAAAAAATACACATAGAAATTACTTATTCTTTTTCTAATGAGCATCTACTTAGATTATATTCCTTAATTGTTTTTCTTCTGTATCTGCATATAAATGAGAATGTTCATATCATTTCATCGAGGATTTGGTTTTCGTCGGATGGTTTAGTATGTATATCAAGTTTGTTAATTTGGATTGCTAAGCTCATATCATCTGATTTGTTTCTAAGAAAACCAAAAAGGAAGAAATACTTATGTCGATATCATCCTTTTCATGAATCAAATGCTCACTTTGGATCTTTTAATGAGAGACTTTTCTTTTTCAAGCAGCCATAAAATTTGCTACAGATCCCAAATCAATGCTTGTTCGAAAGATCTTGGACTTGTTTTTTATATTTTAATTTTTCATACATGGACTAATCTACAAGTAATTCTTTGACTTATACCTTTTGCTTCAAACTGCCAAAAGTTGTAATTGACTACACGTTGTCCTTTTATGGTTAACAGTTCTATCATATGTTAAACTGATTCTGCAAAACTAGTTGAGGACGGGTTGAACTAATTCTGCAAAAATGGTCGAAGACGGCTTGTACTGATTCTGCAAAAATGGTCGACAATGGGTTGAACTGATTCTGCACAGGTTGACTAATTCAACAAAATGGTCGATGACAAATTAAATTGATTATGCAAAAGTGGTCGAAGACAGGTTGAACTGATTCTCCAAAAATAGTTGACGAACAGTTGAACCGATTATGCGTAAATGGTCGACGACAGATTAAACTAATTCTATAAAAATGGTCGAAGACGGGGTGAACTGATTTTGTAAAAATGGTAGGGCAGATTGAACTAATCTTGCAAAAAATGTCGATGACGGGTTGAAATGATTCTGCAAAAAATGGTCGAGGACAAGTTAAACTGATTCTGTAAAAATGGTTAACGACGGGTTATACTAATTTTACAAAAATGGATGATGGCAGATTGAACTGCAACTACAAAAATGGTTTATGGCAGGTTGAACTGATTTAACAAAAATGGTAAAAGAAAGGTTGAACTAATTATGCACGGTTGACTGATTCTCAGAAATAGTCGAGAACGAGTTGAACTAATTATGCAAAAATGGTCGAAGATTGGTTGAACTAATTCTACAAAAATAGTCGATGACAGGTTAAACTGATTATGCAAAAAAGGTCGACGACGAGTTGATCTGATTCTGTAAAAATAGTCGATGACAAATTGAACTATTCTACAAAAATGATTGAAGACAGGTTAAATTGATTCTAGTAATAGTTTCAAAGTTGATTCTGCAGAAATAGTCGAGAATGGGTTGAATTTATGGCACATATTAATTTTATTGGAGATGTGATGAGGGTTGGGTTTTATTAACAACCATAAGGCCTTAGGAGTATGGCTGATATTTTAAAGAGAGTTTTATATATAGAGACAAAAACTTTCACTATATTTCAAGTAACTCCACTAGTTTTTAAATATGTCAAGAAGAGACAAAAACATAAAAATAACTAAAGCTCAGCCCAAAAACATGAAAACAATGTTTTATAATACCAGTCATACTTAACCATCATCGAGGGCTATTGAACACAACCCTCACAACTCCAACAAAATTAATACATGTCATAAGCTTAACCATCATCGACAATTTTTGCAGAATCAGTTTTGAAACTATATGCAGAATCAGTTCAACTCGTCATCAACTATTTTTGCAGAATCAATTCAACCTGTTCCCGATCATTTTTTGTAGAATCAATTCAACTCATCCTCGACCATTTTTTCATAATCAGTTCAACCCGTCCTCAAGTATTTTTGCAAAATCAAGTCAACTTGTCCTCAACTATTTTTACAGAATAAGTTCAACCCGCCATCGACCATTTTGCAAAATCAGTTCAACCCATCCTCGACAATTTTTGCAGAATAAGTTCAACTCGTCCTCGACCATTTTGTAGAATCAGTTCAACCCGTCCTCAACCATTTTTTCATAATAAGTTCAACTCGTCCTCGGCCATTTTGTAGAATCGGTTCAACTTGTCCTCGACTATTTTTGCAAAATAAGTTCAACATGTTCTCGACCATTTTGCAGAATCAGTTCAACCTATCATCGACTATTTTTGCATAATCAATTCAACCCGTCATTGACTATTTTGTAGAATCAATTCAACCCATCCTCGATTATTTTGCAGAATCATTTCAACCTGTCATCAACTATTTTTGCAGAATTAGTTCAAAACCTGTTCTAGACTATTTTTGTAGAATCAAATCAACCCGTCTTCGACCATTTTTGCAAATCAAAAGAAACACATTTAATAGATTCATTTACAAAGCTCCCTATACAACCTAATGAAAATACAACAAAATTGCAACACAAAGTAAGCTCAATTTCATTAATCCTCACGTATGAATATTTATTTGTTTCATAAGTAGATATTGAACCTAAAAGCAAATAAACAGAAGCAACAAAACATAAATTATAGTGATCACTTTAAGCTCAGTAACTAGAAAATAAGCATACTTTTTTACAAATTAACGAAATAAAATTATATATGTTAGTTCAAAACGACAAAGATGTCACCCTATTTTTGTTACCATAATTTAATCAAAGTTAAGAAAAATGAATTTCAATGTTGTTGTTCTTGTACAGATATCACCTATTTGGTACCGACCTCCTAACTTATAGTAGAATTCAAATTAAGATCCGCTTCAACATCTAAAAATCTCTACAAATTAGCAAACTAACTCATTTCTAAATGAAGAAATCTCATCAAATATGGGAAGTCTCCTCTACCATAGAGGATTTTAGTGCTTCATCAAGTGGTCAAGCTCCTCGAGAAAAACATTTTTATTTTCTAAATATAAAGAATTGGTAGACAAACTTACAAGTTAACATTGCTCTAGCTAGCTCCTGCAACAACTCCTCAATTCAAATTTTTTTACTGGAGCTCATTAAATTCATGAAGATGACCTTGCGACCAATCATCAAGAATGGTTTGTGTTTCACCGTACCGTGTTTTCTTGATCAGGCACATGCATAAATTGTGATTTTATTGGTGTATGGATGGATATTTTTTGTTTGTTTATTGATGAAATGGGAAAAAGGAAGGGAAATAAAGAAAAGAGAGAGAGAGAGAGAGAGAGAGAGAGAGAGACAGAGAGAGAGACAGAGGGGAGCATGAGAAAGAAAAGAAAAAAAGATAAGAGTTTGTTCAAAGAAAAAAAAAAAGGAGAGAGAAGGGAGAGGAGAAAGAAGTGTGGAAAAATGCAAAAGATAAAGGGTATTTTTGTAACTTAAACTCGAGAGGAAATTAAAGTAAATGATGTTATCTTTCACATGTATTTATTTTTGTCTCTTCTTTTAAAAAGTATTGTCTCAATATGAAATTAAGTATTAAAAGTATACTTTATATGAATTTTTTCTATTTTAAATATTGTTTTTCATGTTTTTGGGCTGGGTTTTAATTGTTTTTATGTTTTTGTCTCTCCTTAATATGTTTAAAAACTAGTGGAGTTCCTTGAAATATAGTGAAAGTTTTTGTCTTTATATATAAAGCTCCTGTATTTTTATATGGTATAGTAATATTGTTTTATTTATTTTCATAATTATTTTGGTAAACTTCTCATAATTTGAATTATTTATAATGTTTCATTTTTTATACTTAGTTTATGTAGAAAAGAGTTCTGATGTGGAAAACCTTATTGAAAACATCATCAACATAACTCTTGAAGGCAATAGATCAAGCCAAAGTTCCAATACAATTTTTCCATGATGATCAATTGTAAAAGGAGTAACATGCAAGTTTTGAGTTTCATTGGCAAAGTTTTAACTTCTGAGGAATGCTTCACAACCTTGAAAAGAAAAACTCCTTCATTTTGCATATCCTTGCACATTTGATATTTTGTAGTAGACTAGTATTGTATTTGTGCTTTTTTATCAAGCTCTTATTTTGGAGTGTGGATGTAATACTTAACGACAAATGTGTTTTTAGGTTTTGAAGTAATATTTATGTGGCAATATAGTATGTGCAAATTTAAGAAAAAAAATATTTTTCGTAACCGGTCATAACGGGTCGGGTGCCTATTGGGTAAAGTGATCCGACCTGTTAAGGACCCGTTAAGATAACAAATAATACACGAAATACGGCAAACATGACCCATTTACCAAGCCTGTTGATCCAATTTTTTAGTGATTAGACTTACGAACTGATTAAAATATAACACACACAAACACATTACAAGTAAGAATTATGCAACGCACTAACTCTACATCAGGAGAAATAATTATTTGGAACGAGTTTGCTGTTATCATTGCACTCCAGTCGAATAATGTCATTTCATTTGTAAGTTTTATCAAATTGACGTGATATTATTGAATCGAGACATCATATAATGTTGAACTTGTTGCATGCAAATTACTCTTCTACACGAAACCCATCCGTCCTCATTTTCTGAGATAAAGGACGAACACCAAAAAAAATCAAAGTCTCGAGGTTTTTCTCTCCTCCGTGAGAGCTCTTTCTCCTCTGTGAGACTCCGCCGAAGTGCGTGCCCTATTTTCTTCTAATTCTGGTAAGTTCGAGCCCCATTTCTCTTTCTTTCCGGTTTTCTCTCCTTGCGTATTCTTCCTTTCTTTTCGGTCTCCTCTGGTGTCCGCGGGATGGTCCCTGTCAGTCTCTGTTGAGGTTCTTTATCCCGTGCCCCTTTTCGCCCTTAATTCTTCAATTACTGTCATCTACCTGCTGTATTTATCTTCTCGGGTCTTTTCTGCTTACTTATGCCCTTGGGTGGGTGGGGATGGTTACTCAATTCTGACATCTTAGTAATTGCTCTTCTACCTCTTTAATTTCCCAATTCTGAAATTATTTCTTCGGGGGAGGGGGGTGGATGGTACTTACATGCTTTACGTCACTATGGGGAAGCGCAGAGGTTTTGACTCTAACAAAAGGGAAAGGAATAAATGGTCACAGGAGGTTCAAACGCTAATTGTCCGAGATGAAAATACAGGTTTGACAACCACATTAGGTAAAGGTTTAAAGTACTCAATTTCTACCAGCTATAAGTATTTCCAACCACCCATATTTATTGCTCTTTTAGTTTGTTTACAACAAATAAAAGAAATTGCATGTGGGGTGCAAAAGGCTAATACTTCCTCTATAGTATACCTGGAGAAAGCATCTACTTTGTATTTGTTGTACTCAGCGGTGCAAACGGGGCAACCAACAAAACCAAGTTGGAAAGAAATGGCACAGCAAGGAGTGGATGAGCTTGTGATTCACTTGGAACAGTCCATGGATCTTTCGGCAATGGAACATGGGGTGAAATTGGTGGGCTCGGCACTGGCATCCAAAGCTCTAAACAAATGGGGAGTCAGGAATATTCTCAAAGCAACTTGGAAGGATTATGGAGAGATTGAGATTAAATGGGTTAAAGAAAACACTTTTATTATCTCAGTCCCGGATGAAAGTGTGGCAGCAAAAATTCTTGACCAAGTGCCTTGGGGAGTAATGAAAAAGAATTTCTCTGTTAAGATGTGGCCCCCCGAGCTTGCTTTGGAGGAAGTAGAGCTGGAGCATGTCCCGTTTTGGGTTCAAATAAGAGGAATCCCTCTTTGCCTTATTTCTCTAGAAAATGTTAGAAGGTTGACCAAACAGGTGGGGGTCTTTATTCAAATGGAGGATCCGGCTAAGGCTCGTGGTTTCTTGAGGGTAAGAATCTTGATTAATGCAGCTAAACCATTAATAAATGGTTGTTGGCTGAGCAGGGAGAATAACCGCGATACCTGGGTGGAGTTCCGTTATGAGATATTACAAGACTTCTGTTATAGATGCGGTCGTCTAAATCATGTCAATCTTGAATGTACTTTTGAGGCAAATACAGGTGGGGAAGCAGGTTTTGGAGAGTGGATAAAGGCACCACCAGTTCGGGATGTGGTGGAGTCTTCAAGACCCTTATCAGTAGGAGCAGGAATCCGAAGAAAAGCTGGTGCGGTGAGAGTGGAAGCATCTTCATCTTCTCATAGCAAGTTTCAAGCTTCTGACTCGGCGGGGAATCAAACAGGTGGGATCAAGGCTCTGAGAGTGGAATAAGGGGAAGACAATGTTACACTTCCCCGTGAAAGGAAGAAATGGCATAGGAAATCTCGTGCTCAGAGGACCACTGGACAACTCAACTAGACTGTTCCATAACGTATCAAGCAGTCGTTGTAGGGCTCTGGGACAAGTTGCTATCCTTTTTTCCAGAATATTATTATGCAACAGCCGGGGACTGATCTGAACTCGGTTATCATACAAGAAATTACTGCGGATGCGCCTACCTTGCCAAATGATGATGATGTGGATACGGCTTGTACTCACAGTGAAAGCAGTCAACTGAGCTTTCCTACTCATTCCAGAGTGGAGGGTACCAGACAAAAAAAAAGGTAAGGAACCACAGATCATGGAGACATTTTAATCCCTGCAAAAGAAAGTCAGGGGTACAGAAAGCCGTGAAAGCAGAAACATTAGGATGACAGAGAAAATGAAGGCCATGAGTATCAAGGAAAGAAGTCTGATAGTAGAAAGTGTAATCTATGTGCATGAGAATTTGCAGGAAATCCCCCTAGAGTTCCATGAGATATGGGAGTACTTGGAAGAGACATCAAAAGACGAAAGGAGTGAGCTCCTCGGAAAACAAGCGGGCAGTTTGGCTCGGGGTGGTGGCGGCTGGCCCTCAACAGCCGCAAGATCGCCATGATTTATCTATTAAAACTGCCGTGGACTTGGGTCGGACACGGTAGTTTGGGCCCCTCATAGGCAAATAAGGAACTTGAAACCCTCTATGATCTTTTTATCTGAAACTAAGATGAAAGATCATATAATAGATGGAGTGCGGCGACGTATGGGTTTTTCCAAGGGGTTTAATGTGTCTCCAGTTGGAAGGGCGGGCGGTCTCAGTTTGTGGTGGGATGATTCAATGGAAGTGCATGTTATGTTCTCATCCAAGAATGTGATAGATGCTATTGTGAGGGATTGTGATTCCAATCTTTGGGTTCGAGTTACTGGTATTTACGGTACTGCTTATAGAGGAAAAAAAGCGGAATTCTGGGGTTGGATGAATGATCATTTTTCTTCAACAAATACTCATTGGCTTTGTGGGGGGGGGGACTTCAATAAATTCATTTGGGATCATGAGAAGGTAGGTAGGGCGGAGGTTCTTTACAACCGGCCTCGTTTTTTGGAGGATTTCATGAATCACACTAATTTGTTGGGTTTAGATTTTAACGGCCCTCCTTTTACTTGGCGTGGCATGAGGAATGGCAGTCTGGTGGAGGAACGCTTAGATAGGGGCTTGGTAAATAATCAATGGCTGAGCTTGTGGCCTAACTCCACTGCTATTCACGGGGTGGTCTTGGGGTTTGATCACTGCCCGATTATCATCAAGACGGAGTTGGAAGGGAGGAGGTGAAGAAAATTATTTCGTTTTGAAGCTTTCTGGGTCAGGGAGGAAGAGTGTAAGAATTTGGTGAGAAGTTGCTGGGATCGGCAGCTTGAAGGGGAGGTCCAGGGGAGATGGGTGAAGAAAATTGATGATTGTCGCTCTCAGTTGATCAAGTGGAGCAGAATGAAGTTTAAACAGAGGGAAAGATAGATTGAGGAATTACTCGATCATTTGGGAGAACTTCAAATGAATTGGGGAAAAAATGTGAAGATGATTCAAGAGAAGTCCAAACTTCTCGATGAATTGAGGGCTCAGGAGGAAAGCCTCTAGCATCAGAGGTCTAGGGTGAAGTGGTTAAGGGAAGGAACAAAGTTTTGAAGATAAAGGATGGTGATGGTACTTGGGTGGAGAACCACATCCATATTCGTCAACTGGTGGATGCTCATTTCCTCAATCTATTCAAATCGGGATGGCTTAGGGATTGGGGCAATCTGTTGGACTGTGTTAATCCAGGAATTACAGAGGACATGAACTTGACTCTCATGGCATCAGTTTCTTTGGAGGAAATTAAGATTGCGGCTTTTCAAATGGGGGGATTCAAGGCTCCGGGTCCGGATGGTTTTCAGGGGATTTTCTACTAATCTTTCTGGGCTAATATTGAGGCGGATGTCAACAATTTAATTCAGACCCTAATTCATGATTCGATTAGCCCGACGATGCTCAATAGTACCCATATTATGTTGATCCCCAAGGTTCAGAATCCAGAGTCTATGTCTCACTTTAGGCCTATAAGTCTTTGCAATTATTCTTATAAGGTCCTTTCCAAAGTTCTAGCAAACAGACTGAAAGCTATTATGCCAATGCTAATTTCTCCCTCTCAGAATGCGTTTGTGATGGGTCGACAAATTCAAGAAAATATCGGGATAGCCCATGAGGTTTTTCATTTTCTGAAAGGGTGCAAATCGAAACACAAGTTTGAAATGGGTATTAAAATTGATATGCAAAAAGCTTACGATAGGGTGGAATGGGACTTCTTGGATTCGGTTATGGAGCGCATGGGCTTTTGTAGTCTTTGGAGAAAGCTCATCATGGGGTGTGTGTCTTCTGTCAATTTTGTTGTCATCCTTAACGGGCAACCTGGTAAAAAGTTTGCTCCGTCAAGGGGCCTTCGGCAAGGAGACCCCGTCTCTCCGTATTTATTTCTTATGGTTGGAGAGGTTCTTCCGAGAATGATCCAAGTGGCTGTGGAGAACTAAATGATAGATGGTGTGCGAATGGGTGTCATGGGGCCGATTCTTTCCCACATTTTCTTTGCCGATGATACCTTAGTTTTTATGCGGGCTGATGTGAAAAACTGTAGGTATCTTGTCAAGCTGCTTCGGACTTACTGCGATGCTTCGGGTCAGGAGGTGAATATGCAAAAATCCAGTGTGTACTTTGGGGCCAATACTCCGATAGAAGTATCTCAGGAATTGGGTCAGATTCTAGGAATGCCAGTGGTTGACAACCCGGGCACGTATTTGGGCGTTCCGGCATTATAGGGACGCTCAAAAAAATGGGGTCTTGCTTATGTGAAGGGCAGGATTGCGGGGAAATTGCAAGGATGGAAACAAAATTCTCTATCAAAGGCGGGCAAGGAAGTCTTAATCAAAGCGGTTGCCCAGGCTATTGCCGCGTACCCCATGAACATTTTTAAATTTCCGACAGTGGTTTGTGACGAATTGGATGCATTGGTGGCTGGATTTTGGTGGGGGAACACTGGAAGAGGAGGGAAAATTCAATGGGTGTCTAAGGAGGTCTTGGGTCTTCCTAAGAATATAGGAGGAATGGGCTTTCAGAACTTTAAGGAGTTCAATGATGCGCTTTTAGCAAAGCAATGTTGGCGTTTAATTTGTGATCTGAACTCTCTTTGGGCTAGAGTTCTAAAGGCCCGCTACTTCCCGCATTGTTCTTTCTTAGAGGCATCAAAAGGGGGTAGAGCTTCTTGGGCATGGAGTAGCTTGCTCACAGGAAGAGACTTGATTCTTAAAGGAACTCACTGGCAAATCATGAGAGGTGAAGATGTGAGAGTTTGGGTGGATCGTTGGTTACCTTCCTTTTCCTTGGGGCATCCAATTCCGCTAGGTGAAGTGGCGGTGACTAGAAATCTTTGGGTTTGCAACCTTATATGTCTTTTCTCTCGAGAATGGGATCTTAATTTCCTGCATCCTTTTTTGTCGGACGTTGATCATGAGGCAATTAGAGAAACGCCAATTGGTGATATGAGTAGGAAAGATCGATTGATTTGGGCAGCTACTAAGAATGGAAAGTACTCAGTTAAATCTGGGTATAGGTGGATTCAATCGCGATCCATAAGTTTGAAAGATATTCGCCTTCCTCATGCTCGCTCTGTTTCAGAAGAGCTATGGAAGTGTATTTGGAAGATTGAGGTGCCTCCTAAGATCCGCCACTTTTTATGGAGTTATCTTCATAATGCCCTTGCCACCAACGTTAATCTTTTTAAACGTCGAGCTTCCACTTCCCCAATCTGCCCTATTTGTCAATGTGAAGATGAAACCACTGAACATATTTTCCTCCTATGTCCGTGGGTCAAACATGTTTGGTTCGGTGGGGTTCTGAGTTATAAAGTTGATAGTTCTGCTATTAGTTCCTGGCTTCTTTGGTTGCAGGCTATTTTTTCCTCAAATTTTGGAGCCTCTGTTGATTGGATGAGGGTTCGCACGATCGTGGCTTTTACCTATTGGTTCATTTGGAAAGCTCGGTGTGATTTTGTTTTTAATCATGTGAGAATCAATCCCACTAGGGTTGTTTTGGCTATTTCTACTAAGGTGGGATCCTTCTTGGCTGCTGTTAGGAAACTGGAGGTCAGTGGGTCGAGGGATAATGTCGGCTAGGTTACAAATCAGGTGCCTTGTTGGACTTCCCCGGTTTCCCCTTTTATAAAAATCAACGTCGACTAGTTGGTTTAAGATGTCCTTGTCAGGTTTCATGGGTGTAGTTTTGAGAGGAGCTGAGGGGCAGTTTATTGCTGCAGCGCGTTACTCGATCAAGGCTTCCAATTCTGCTGCTGCTAAAGCTTTGGCGTTGCTTCGCGGGTGCGAGTTGGGTGCTTCATTGGGTTTGTCATAGGTTATTGTTGAATCTGATTCTCTCGAGGGAGTCTCTTGCCTTTCTGATTCTCTTGAGGATGGCAGTTGGGAGGCTTTTCCTATTTTAACTAGGGTGAGAAAGCTAGGGGAAACCTTTCAGAACTGTCGCTGGTCTTGGGTTCCAAGAATAGCTAATATGGCGGCGGATGTTCTTACGTCGCGGGATTGTACGGAGATGTGTGATGTTGTTTGGGTTGATAGACCTCCATCTTCGTTAGTTTTTGTTTTGAACAATGATGGTCTTCCTTGTCCTCACTAGGCGTGGAAGGCAGTGCTAGGGGGCGACGCTTCCACTCGGTTGTAGCGTCACGTTCTCTGATCTTCCTTTCACTGCCTTCTTTGCTTTTTCAAGCTTTGCGGTTTGCCTTTCTTAGGCTTTCCTGTTTTTTCTTTGGCCTCTGTGCCCGTGGAATGCTGTTCCTTGTTCTCCAAAAAAAAAAAAAAAAATTACTCTTCTACACCAGAGTTAGTTGTTATATTCCCGATTATGAGGGTTTGGTTTTTGGGTGTGGGACTCTGGGTTGAAAGAAAATGTAAAATAAAAAGAGATCTAGCCTAAGTGGTTTACCTACATGCATAATGCATTGCCCATAACAGATCATCTGTATGAAGAATATAAGGATATGCCTCCGTAGACGATTACATTTAGTCAATGACATCACCTCTTTTCTTTTTCTTTTTTTTTTTGTGAAACAAAAAATGAAAAAATAAGGGATAATTCATTAATTGGGCCAACAGAAGATTGCCACAAAGAAAGACAATGCTAACCACTTGTTTCGAGTTTAATTAACCCTCTCCTTTAATTTAGTACAGTATGGAGTAGCCTGTACCTTTTGCACCTCCCAATCAATAAATCGAAAATATTTTAGTCATCAACCCGTTTTTAAACACTGAATTATCGTATCAATGTTAATCAAATGGCTAGACAGTTTTTAATTTGATTTATTTTGCGCATACATGATTTTTGAAAGCTGATCTCGAAAAAAAATAGTTTTGATTATCGTACAAAATTGCGAAGTGGGAATGAGAAGCAGTGACGAAGTTACCATCTCATATATGGTTTTCCAAAATATTATGAATCATTTGTTAAACCTATTAAAAAATAGAAGAGGACCACATGACGAAAAATTAGATGGTAGAGGGAAGCTACAAAGGATGCCGATTGATGATGCAATTAAATGAAAAACCTAACCATTTTGGTGGTTCTGGGATCGCATAAGGAGGAGCGAGCAACGTTCAATTATTTTTACTCTAAATTGAATATTTTATAATGTCTTTTCTTTGCTCACTTGAGGGCAAAAAATTAAAAGAAGAGCATTAAAATCACTAGCAGTTTATAAGTAACTTCTAACTCCACATAATGTCAACAGAAATTTCAGAGAAAGTTCCTCGTATGAACGGATCAACAAACCAAATTAAAGGGCTGCGACTTGTGGGCAGGAAAGCCGTGCCTCCTAGCACACTTGCATTATGGTTGGTTTGCCTTCATGTATAGACTAGGACTCGTCTTTGTTTCCTTTAGACCCAAGAAAGATAAAATAAACGACTTGGAATATGATTTTGTTGAACTCATTTTAATGGTTCTAGAACAGGCAAGAGAAATATACTTTGAAGGTTCTTGAGATTTGGTTATGCCTCGTGCAGCATGTTACTTGGCAGCCAAACTAAAATTTATGGATCTGGAAAAAGAAAAATAACGAGAATGAGAATAATTAGTCTTCTAATTGATCTGATTCTTGATTTTCGGTAATGAGTTATAATTCAAGGTGGATGTTCACTTTTGTCCATTTCAACTTTAGCCTATCATGATAAGCTTCAAATTTTCAAATATAGCAAGAAAACCAGTTGTAAGTCTTCTTAAACTTATAAAAGTGCTCTTGCACAATAACTTTGCTTATAATATAACCATTTTAACTAAAATGATCTCTGAGATTGGTATAAGTCTTTTTTTTAGTCTCTAAAATTGAAAATCAATAGTTTATCTATCGTCAATCATTTTGGTCATTTCGTGAAAAAACTCTGTTAAATAAAGACCAAAATGACAAAAATACCTTCAATTTAATGAACAATGAGCCAAAATATTTGACAAAATTCAAGGTATTTTTGTCATTTTATTTTATTTAAAAGAGATTTTTCATAGAATGACCCAAATGATTGACGCTAAACAAACTCAAATAACCTATCGATTTTAAATCTCAATCTCAGAGAACAAAGTGAGGAGTTATGACCAAAATGCATCCCACATTAAAATTTAATATTAAATAACTTATTTACCCCACTATGCAATGACAATTTTGACCTTATTAGGTTAAAAAAAATTCTAAATACACCCAAAATCACTTTTAGCGTATTATTTATCTTTTCAACCATCAAAACCCTCCCACCCTATTGTTGAACAAAACCCTAGCCAAAAATTGGTTTTGACTAATGGAACACGAAATCGATGTTTAGGAAGTTTCACATGAGGTAAGACTTCGTATTTTTTATTGTTTTAGTGATTTCGATGACATAGATAATTATTTAATCTTGCATTTGCTGCATTATTTAAACCTATATATTCATCTGGGATCATACTCGTAAACAAGCTCACTGGAACAGATGCAATGTACCCTGTCTATCATATGATTGGTAATCATTGCCTGTACAATCTTCCCCGCAACAAATTACTCTCGATATTGAACATTCCAAGTGTCGATGGTCGTGCCTACGATGACTTTTCACCGGCCCCAGAATTCAGATTTGTTGTTTTGGATGGCTATAATATCAGTGCTATTGGCTGGCCTCAAGATCATCCATGTACAATCGAGGTTTTGAAATTCCTTCAAGAGAAAATTCCAAATTCAGATAAGAACAGTCCGTCTGGCCTGGAGGGCCTCGAGAGAAGGCTCCTTATGTTCAACGGAGCTGTTGGAAAGGAACAATTAGAATGGTATCTAGCAGGCATGCAAAGCAACCTTGAAAGATATTTGAGCTCCTTCCCCAAGCCATTCCTTACTTTATACAAGCTTACTTGACCACCAAGCTTAGAACCCCTCACATAAATCACAATCACATTTAAGTTGGTGACGATGAATATGTATCATCAATTTAAACTCGCATTGCATGCATTCTAAAACCCTAATTGGTGATATGCTAATTACCTTTAGTCATATGGCAATGAATCGAACATGAAAAATCATAGATTAGTAATTAATCGCATTAATCTTGCAGTTGCTAATAAAAAAAGTCTTATAAGATTTGATAAATGTGGGGTGTATAGAAAATGTGGGGTGTATGTACAAAATATAAGGTGTATATTGAGAATATGGGGTGTGTGGGTATTATGGGAAAGTAGATGAGATGTATTAAGATAATTTTTAAATGAAAAAGCAAATGTGGGGTGTATTAAGTATGTGGGGTTTATTCAACAATTTGTAAGGTGTTAATATAATAAGCCCTTTTTTTATTTCTCACACATTTTTTAGCAATTTTTGTGATTTTATCTTTTTCAATTCTTTTGGTCCGACGTGAGAAGTAAAAAAGATGTGTAGATAACACACCCCTTTACTTAAGCCGTTGTTTTTGTACATTTATTTATTTATTTTAATAAATGATATTTTTTACATTAAGGGTGAGAGAGTACGCTAAGACTCATAATGGGTTACTAATAATCTGGTTAAAATTAGTTTTTGACAAAAATCGAACTTAAAATCCTTCTCTTGAGGGAGAGGAATATCGTTAGACTATAATACTAACTGGTTTATTGTACATTTATTTTGATTTTCTATTGAAGACAGAATGATCGGACAGCCTAAAACAAATCAAGATCAAAATCCCCCCAAAACCAGAGCTTTAGATGACAGCAGTCATTTTACAAGTGGTATAACACGCAATCAATTGATTCAACTCTGCACGCACACGGCGCACAAAGACTCAGCCGCAAACCACCACCTCAAAAAAACCAAAGCGAAAATCCCAAAGCCTCCGCCTTATGTGGTCCTCCCTGCGACTCTTCGTTCTGACTCAGTGACTCAGTGAACTCGTCTTCGTCTGCAAGTCAAAACACCGGCTGCGAGCCTGCGAGCGGTAGCCTCTGAAAACCGTGACCGAATTTACTGAACTACCCACCCACTGCCACCTAAATTCATTGAATATTATTTTTCCCATATAAATATTACTAACTTCCCTTCCATTTTCTACATTCTCTCGATTTTCTCATATTCGCAGAGAGAGAGGAAGCTCCGTGCGATCCGGTTGAGATTTGAGAAATGGCGGCGACCAAGTACAAGTACCTGGTTGAAGTGGAGAAGGCCAAGGAGGCCAAGGACGGGAGGCCGTCGCAGGGACCTGTGTACCGGAGCCTCTTCGCTAAGAATGGCTTTCCGCCTGCGATTCCCGGAATGGACAGTTGCTGGGATGTTTTCCGGTACTATTTTTGTTTTTAATCTAATAGTTCTGTTTGGTTGCCGAGAAAGCGCAAGAAAAGAAAGAAAATTAACAGAAGTTATAGTCTTTGCTTGGCAGTTTGTTGTTTGATGCAATTTTTTTTTTTTAAATTAAAGTTAAAAAAATCAGTTGAGCTGAATGCTTCGTATATATCGAACTCTGAAATTGGGCGATTTGGAATTTGATTTTTCGTAAGGATTTTGTTTCTACATGATTTTTTTATTTTTTTATTTTTTTCAGTGATCGAGCGTGGTACGGATTGTTCAGCGTTTTTTTTCTGAGAATTTTAGTCACATTTTGTAATTTGTATTTTCAGTTGTGAAGTTTGTGGCCTTGGCTTAAAAAAAGTGGCAGCTTTCACAATTTGAATGCAATAAGTTCAGTTTTTTACCATGCTAAAGTGATGCAGTAAAAAATTTCACGGTGAAAATTGTTTTGGTTTTCGATAACGAAATGCAAAAGTATTGCTGAAGAGGTTTGATGTAAATCGGGTAGCTTGACTGAAAATTCAGTTGGTTCAGTTTTGCCATGGAACAGCATAACAATTTGATCTGTCCACAAAATCAATGACTTTTATGTATGAATTTTTCTTGTTTGTAAATGGTCTTGCTTGTGTTGCAGCATGTCAGTGGAGAAAAATCCCGGAAATCCAATGCTCGGTCGTCGGGAGATTGTGAATGGGAAGGTATAATATCGTAGTTGTACATCATCTGTGTCTATCTGCCGTGATAGCGTTCTTTCTACCTAATTATTTTGATTTGTTGCTAATATGTAAAGTTTTGGTTCTTTGCAGGCTGGTAAATATGTGTGGCTAACATATAAGGAAGTGTATGATGTGGTAGTCAAAGTTGGAAATGCCATTCGCAGTTGTGGTGTGGGCGAAGTATGTCATTGTCTGTTCTCATTCGCTAATTTATTTTTCGTTCACTGCTCCGCGAACTCTTCTCCCGTGCAATTTACGTGCATATTATGAATCAGCGTATTTACTTGTGATTGCAGGGAGACAAGTGTGGTATATATGGTGTCAACTGCCCAGAATGGATTATGAGCATGGAAGTATGCTGTCTTTTTCTATTTTCATTTTCTTCTGTAACTTCTTCCATTTGTTTTTCCTCTTACCTGTTTGGAAAAATGCTTACTTGATAAAGATGGTAGGGTTTTCAAGCGTATTTTGTTTTGTTACTTACCATTCTGTACTGATATGGTCCATTAAAGAAACAAGAAAAGAAGTCTTTTCCTGTCCATTGTGGTATCCTTGAATTCTGAAGTGAGTTTACATCGAGAAATTTTTCTTATGTCTGGTATCTCTACTTGGGCTTGCACGCTGTATGAAACGCAGTTCATTCATATTTGGTTATATTTACATAAGTCTCCTTTTCTCTGGGAAACTCTAGTTAATAATAAAACATTTCTGCAGGCTTGCAATGCTCATGGACTCTATTGCGTGCCTTTATATGACTCCCTAGGTAGGCATATCTCTTCTTTATCATGTAGCCCGCCCCAGTCAGTTGGGTTGAAGGGCTTGGTTGATATAGTTGAGGTGTACCTTAACTCGCATTTCGTGATTTTCCAATAGTTTTTTTAATATTTTTTTCCCCTAATCTCTGATATATGGTTTAGGTGCTGGTGCTGTGGAATTTATCATATGCCATGCTGAAGTTTCAATTGCTTTTTCTGAAGAAAAGAAGATACCCGAGGTACATGATTCTATATCTACAATTTTATTGCTTAGTAAAGCTTTAATGTGGTACCGGTACATCAGAGCAGAGGATACTTTTGTCAGATTATACTGAAAATATAGGTTGAATATTGACAGTAACTACGTAAAAATGCTAGTGGGTGACAATTTGAGAGTTATGACATTTTAAAGCTGCTAGTGCTCATTCATGTTCTCTTCTTTTACTGCCCTTTCAGCTGTTGAAAACATTTCCTGGTGCGGCAAAATATCTGAAGAGTAAGTCGCATATTTCTCATATTTTTTCCGAGATTCTTTGTGTATGTATCTGTTGCTATTAAATTAACTTCTTTATCTTTATTTTAAATGCAGCACTTGTGAGCTTTGGCAATGTTACACCTGAACAAAAGGAAACACTTGAGCAGTATGGAGTGGCATTATATTCATGGAGTGAATTTCTGCAACTGGTGGGTTCTATTTTTGTTCTCCCAATCTCTTCTCATGTAATAAATTATATTTGTGACCCAAAGAAAATTTTCTGAAAACAAAAGAAGGACAAATGCCTCTACATAACTATTATGAGGAAAATAGTTAGGAAATTTCTTACGGAAGTACTCCCCTTGTGTTGAACACTGTTTAAAAGTTGAAATGATTCTTCTCTATCTGTGTGTAATTACCGAACTGCTAATCAGTTATTTGAAAGATAATTACTGTGTGATAATTTAGAGGAAATGTGTAATGTGTTCAGGGAAGGGATTCCGGCTGTCATATTTCATGCACAGTTTGGTTAATTATTTATTTCCAAATTATCAATACTGTACATTTTTCTGGTTTAAGTTTTAAATATGCTCCTGCAGGGAGAGAATAAAGATTTTGACCTTCCAGTAAAAAAGAAAAGTGATATCTGTACTATAATGTATACTAGTGGAACAACTGGTGACCCCAAGGGAGTATTGATATCCAATGAAAGCATCATTACTCTTCTGGTTGGGGTGAAACGTTTGCTAGAGAGTGTAAATGAACAGGTGAGTTCCTCTTCATTTCAAACGACATACCTCATTTTGTGAGAACAAGAACTGGTTACTTGTGTTTTAGAATACTGACTTTTGCATTATATTTTTTGTTTTCTTTTTCATTTTTAAAGTTGAGTGAGAAGGATGTATATCTTTCATTTCTTCCTCTTGCACATACCTTCGATCGGGTGATTGAGGAGTTATTTATCTGGACTGGCGCCCAAATAGGGTTCTGGCATGGGGTGAGTACAATTACTTATTGTTCGTTTCTAATAAAAAAATTTAAGTGTGATATTGACTTATATGTTATTTCTCATTCTTCAGGATGTCAAATTGTTAACTGCAGACATTGGGGAGCTAAAACCGACTATCTTCTGTGCTGTTCCTCGTGTATTAGACAGAATCTATGCAGGTACTGTTCAACCATAAGTACTTGTTGGCTCACATTCCAACATCTTAAGCTTTTGGGAACAGTGATGAACTAACATGGTACCCGAACAAGGGACCTTAGGTTGAAATGTAACATGTTGGGCTCCAATGGTGGGGAGAGGCTCACATGTGAGGGGTCTGTTGTTATTAAAGTAATCATTAGACCAATCCTAACATCATAAGCTTTTGGGAATAGTGGTAATACAAGTACATTTACCTCCTGGATTAATTTGCCAATGAATTTGATTTTCTGGATCTTTCGCTCAAGTGGAAAGTAATGAAAGAAACCATTCATCTCAGTGGAGCAATCAGCTTGTCGGTGCATGATTTTAGCCATGGAACTGAGGCTTCTTACTCGTTGATGCAATTATATAAAAATTGTGTAATAACTTCAACTGAAATGCTATATAATTTCTATGCACATTCCAGGCTTGACACACAGGATTTCGTCAGGCGGCTTTGTGAAAAAGACCATGTTCAATCTTGCATATTCATAGTAAGTGCCATTCTTTGCGTTGATGATTAGTAAAACACCGTATCTTATCAAATTTTTCTACATGCCTATTCTGAAAAGAAGCTTGAACTTGTGCTTTATCCTATTTGTTGTACCCTTCTTCTTACTTCCTAAACAAGATACATTGTATCTGCATGTGGATTGCTGTTTTTTTTTTCCTGAAATAACCTGTCCATTTGTTTGATGTGCATGTACACCTGTGTGGATTCACTGCAAATTTGGTGAATTTAGACCTACTTGATATTAAGGCTTGAAGTAGATATAGATATTTGTGTTCTTAGTGGAAGTAGATAATAGGATGGTTGTTATTTGAGCCTGATGTTTCATCTGGTGCTGCAGCAAGTATCATAACATGCAAAAGGGCCATGGGCATGCACAGGCGTCTCCCATTGCTGACAAAGTTGTGTTTAGTAAGGTGTTTCCTTCTACTTGAACATGCTCTATATTCTATGAACAACAATTGTAACCCTATTATCCTTCCTAGATTGAGCCTAATTTATGTTCCGACAACTTCAGGTAAAGCAAGGATTGGGTGGTAGGGTGCGGCTTATACTGTCTGGAGCTGCTCCTCTTTCTACTCATGTAGAAGCTTTCTTACGAGTGGTGGCGTGCGCTCATGTTTTACAAGGATATGGTAAGCTATCTTCGGGAGCTATACTCAAGGGATAATATAAGCTAGTTTCATTTTATCATCAACTTTATTGGTTCATCTCGGTACATTGATAACGTATTCTGTATATATGCTACTGTAGGTCTGACAGAGACTTGTGCGGGGACATTTGTATCACTGCCAAATGAACTTTCAATGCTTGGCACTGTGGGACCTCCAGTTCCGAATGTGGATGTGTGCCTAGAATCAGTCCCCGAAATGGGATACGATGCTCTTTCAGACACACCGCGTGGAGAAGTATGTGTAAGGGGTAACACTTTGTTTTCAGGGTACTACAAACGCGAGGACCTCACCAAAGAGGTCCTGATAGATGGCTGGTTCCATACAGGTTTGTTCATGCTGGTGTATTTCGTTTGTCTATTATGGCTCACATATCACACACTCCAGACATTAACTTTTGCCCATAATTATCTTTGTATCAGGGGATGTTGGTGAGTGGCAACCAGATGGAAGCTTGAAAATCATTGACCGAAAGAAGAATATTTTCAAGCTTTCGCAAGGAGAGTATGTTGCAGTTGAAAACTTGGAGAATATTTATGGACTTGTTTCTGATATTGACGCGGTATGCCTTTCTGCTTTCATAATTGCATTTCAAAATTATGCTATTCCGTCTGCTATTTTCTTTCTGCTGGTATGTTTTCATGCAACTTTTTAGTAGAAAATGCTCATCTAGATATAGTGACTTGTGTATTTAAGTAATACGTGCATTCAATGCAATATTCTGCTTTAACTATAGTGGGATTTGTTTCTACTGCTTGATATGAATTTGTACTAGTCTGATGGTTAGTAATTTTTTTTTCTGCCAATTTTAGATATGGGTTTATGGGAACAGCTTTGAGTCCTTCCTGGTTGCGGTAGTTAATCCCAACAAGCAAGCAATTGAAAGTTGGGCTCAACAAAATGGTATATCTGGTGACTTCAATTCTCTTTGTGGAAATGCAAAGGTGAAAGAACACATACTTGGAGAGCTCAACAAGATTGCTAAAGAGAAAAAGGTTTCGCCTTTCTTAATTGGAGTACCTTAAATTTGTAGCCATTGGTGGTCACAGAATTAATTTTGGCTTTTGAAGAATTTTGTGAAACTCTTTGTGATGCTCGTGTTGTTTTTTTGGCAGTTGAAAGGTTTTGAGGTTATAAAAGGTGTTCACCTTGACCCAGAACCATTTGACATGGAGCGTGACCTTATCACTCCAACATACAAGAAAAAGAGACCCCAGTTGCTTAAACACTACAAGGTAGCTCTTATCCTGTTACTTTCTCTATGAAATTTCTAAATTCTTGTTTTTACAGTGCACATTTTGTGAAATGTCAACGCCGTGCCCTTGCACCACTATGGTAATCTGATATTATCGCTTGATTTTTTAAACTCTTGTATATTTGTCACAGCATCGATACAGTTCAAAAAGCATCCTTAGCGTTATTTGAAATCATGAAACATGGTATCTGATATTGGAACCTAAGAATACATATGCTCTGTGACTCTGTTGATAGACGGTTTGTGTCTGCCCATCCCTTATGACACATGAAGTTGGGATGAGATAGGCTTAGCGTTATTTGAAATCATGAAACATGGTATCTGATATTGGAACCTAAGAATACATATGCTCTGTGACTCTGTTGATAGACGGTTTGTGTCTGCCCATCCCTTATGACACATGAAGTTGGGATGAGATAGGCTTTAATGGTTGCCGTTGCATGGATCATCCAAGCAAATAAACAGTGCACAACAATGTTTTTTTCACTGATTAAGACTTTAGTGCATGGATTTCTATGAGCAATTATTTATGTTCAAAGTTGCACCCGATCAATTTGTATGAGTTTCATTTATGATCGATTACTTCTTATATGTTAGTGCCGGTGATAGTGCTGACTCAGAATTCTTTTGATGCATAGGATTTGATCGATAACATGTACAAGAGTGCAAAATAAGCCCGATGCCTGAAAGATATACACATGCGGAACCAGAAACCTTAAAGACGTTCAATTCGACAAGTTCTGTTTTAGTTTCTCTGTTTTTATATTTGTGATTGTACATATGCTTATCTGGTAAGTTATGCTTACTGAATGTGAATGTACTTCTGATAATATGCATATACATGTTCATCCAAATGAGCCAAACAGAAACTTTGAGTCTTCTCCTGACCAATTTTGCTGTTGCACTCTGCTATTTTTTTTCATGTACAATTTTGTGTGGGATTTTGATGACCTAGCCGCCCACTACGGAAAAGCAGCATGCGGGTTAGCCAAGGTGTTTAGGCTAACCCGCATGCAGGGTTACCTAAGCTAGCATGGAGGGCTCTTCTCGAGCCTTCTTCGAATGGTTCAATATCATTAATATGTGTAATTAAAGATTTAAGTTTAGTCAAAACCAGCGAGCATTGCTGGTGTAGCGTTATTAAAGGCTAGCTATAACAACTTTTGTGTCATTTGAAATCAAATTTAAACAAACTTTGACTGGACTTATTACGGATGTTTGGCCGAGAATTACTCGTCTTTCTCATTGATTTGTAACTTTGATTAATAGTTAAGGGTTTTGTAACTTTCATTAATGGTTAAGGGTTTTGTAACTTGTTTTTCTTTTGGCAAACAATAGCGTATGTGGTTTAAATAGTTAGTTGTTAGGGGGAGGAGAGTCGGTGAAAGTCAAACCAGCACCATAGTGTATATGCATGATTGCTTTTTGCCACTACGGTAAAGTGTCATCTACAAGAGTTTTGTAACTTAATTAGTTGTCTTTTCTCATGGATTTTGGTTTGAGGGTTAGTTGACTTTCTCCAAAACACCACTTTTTTAGAACTAGTGATAATCTACACTAACTTACACTAAGATTGAGGGGTGCTTGAATTTAGAATGTAGTGAGTTAAAGAAAAGGTCACCAGGGCAATCCAACACTTGCATTTGATCTGTAACTCAAGTAATAGGTAAAGAGTATTCACCTGTGTACATGAGGGGAAACAAATATTTCCTGACACAACACAAGACCTACGATGAAATGATGATCAAGGGGACTGAAATGAGAATTAGACATGAAGAAAACTTGTCCATATAATCCTACTATAGAAACAAAGGAATGACAATGGTGTTGCCTGTTCCATTGAAATTTGACAACCACAAAACGGCATGTCACTTCCGATTATAAGACAATTTTATGTCCAGATCCACATCGAAGCAATATCATACATAAACGACACTAATTCAATTTTCTCCAGCGACTCGTAGACATCCTTGGAAAAGAAACAGGAAAAGGATCTCAACTATGATTACAAAGCACAAGATTACCATGGCAGACAGCTACTAGGGCGATGCGTTGTAAAATCTGGATGCAATCGTGCCAACGGCTCCAGGGATAATGATGAGTACTGCAGCGCGAGTAGCTCCTCTTTACTATACTTCAATCGTTGATCTGGTTCATAAAATTTAGGAATTCAATTAGATGATTTGTATAAACGCTGCTGCAGAAGAAAATGTTTATATATAAATTTTACCTAGAAAACCTGGCAACACTGGTACATTTTCCTGCTTCTGCTTCTGCTTTGCCTGTGAAGCCTTTCTATTTGATCGTGAAGAAGATGGCCTATTAGAAACAATCTGCTTTGACGGAGAGATATGAACAAGTTCATGCCTTAATTCAATCTGAGAATGAGCTTTACAGAAGGATGAGATCGCATCCTCGGTTAAGAGCCAACAACCACTCAGGTCCATCATTCTTAGGGTCGATGGAGGTTTGTATGAATTGAGCCCGGAATTGGTCAGAACACCATCATGAACGCAAAGATTTGTGAGCTTTGGTATAGACGATGTGTGGTAAAGCGAGTTGTCTGTAAGAGATGCACTTTTCAGTGTTAAATCGGTTAACTCATGGAAGCTCTTTAAAGGGTCAAGAGCTGCATCCGTAACTTTCGTATCCTTCAAATTCAACTTTTCTAAGTGTCGGAGACTTTGAAGTGCTGACAGCGAGAGAACTGGAGCTGACTCGGGTTCAACCTGGTGAATGACACCTGAGAAAAGAAAAACACATAATTATGTCACAAATTCCTGCAGCTGAAAATTGTTCACTTCACCGTATGCAGTGATTTCTCCAGCATAGTTCTGGACAAAACCAGGGCGGCTCTAGCATTTATATACCATACCTTTAATGTTCGTATTGCTCAAGTCAATAAATTTCACAGATGGCATCATGCTAATATATGAAACGGCAACATCATCAACCGATGTATGAGATACTGACAAGAACTCAAGATTGGGTACATGTCCAGTGACAACTCCAACGCCAGCAGAGCTGACTCTGGTGCGGCTAAGATTTAGATATTTCAAATTTACTCCAATACGTGCAATTAGTTCAAGCCAATCATCCCCTATTGTACTTGAGCTGAGATCCAAGTGTTCCAGAGCATTTAGATGAGATAAGAAGTAGAATTTCTGAAGCGAGGAGTTGGATAAATCCAAAAAGGTCAAAAAAGTTTTTTCAATATCATGGAAGGCTTCAAACTCGTCCCCAAACGTAGCTCCAGAAACAATAAGCTTAGCCAAAGGAGCTCTAATTGTACAATTGAAGCTGGTGAATGACACCTGAAGTAGAGAATTAATTGTACAATTACTCATGTTTAGACATTCGAGGGATGACAAATTTGGTAACTTCGTCACACTGGTCCAAGCCAGATTGAGGAAACTCATCTTGGGAAATGCTTGAAGAAGAGCAGCACCTGTGTCAGATATTTTACTCCCCCAAAGATCAAGGTACTGCAGTTTAGTAAGTACCTGAGAAAAAATATTACAAAGCAGAAGTTTAGAGTGAAATGGCGAAACATTGAATGAAAGAAAAGAATCATGTATGAACTGCAACAAGCAGATATAACAGTGTGCATCAAAGGTGAACACATTAAGTTCAGCTGCGAAGATCTCAGGGGCCAAATTCTGTCAAACCACATGAAATATACAACAGAAATTTGAAGATCAAGCTAAAACGAATCATGTCTTTACTTCAGTGACAACCTAAGAAAAGCATACAGTTTAAGAAAAAGACATAAATTGTCAATACCAAGAACTTCTATCAATCAATGATCAAAAACATGTGCGTAAGCATCCAAAAACCGAATTACCTGAAGAGAACTCAGTGCTTGATCAGTAACAGGCAAACCACCCAAGTCCAGGAGAGACAAGTTTCTCAGCGAAGCGAGAAGCATAACCCCATTCGCCGACACACCTGTTTCAGAAATGCACAACTTTTCCAAAGTTGTAATTGATAGAAGATGCCTAATCCCAGCATCAGTAACCTTGGGACATCTCGAAATGTCCAACTCCCTCAAACTCTCCATCCCTAAAAAAGAAACCCAGTAAAATTGTACGCACTTGTTAAAACCCATGATAAAAATTCAATCTTTCTTTTAATTTCGGTCAAAAAATTTAGAAAAATTTATAGAAATAGCATTGTACCAGTAATAGGCCAAAGAGCAGAGGCAGTGAGTCTACGGCAATCAGAAACGTTCAAAGATCGCAAGTACCGAAATGCCCCTAGGTATGCAATCCATTCGGCGTCAACGGAGCTCTCCCCTCGCAGATCAACCTCCTCCACGGTGTTTTTGAATAATCTACACCAAATCCCCACAACCCATTTTATTCACATCATCAAGAAATCGAATTTCTTTAAAATCAAGTAATTTTGCAGCAGTTTTGTTAGATTTCGGAAACGGGTTTCTCGGGAAACAAACAGAAAAGAAGGTGGGAAACTTACTCGAGTAAGGAAGGGAAGAGGAGGCGGCGGAAGATGAGGCGGCGAAGGAGAGAGTCGGCGAGCTGAGGAGGCAAGCGCTCGAGACTCCGTCGCTGCCTCCGCCATTTCTCGACGTTGTCTCTGCTTTCAGAGGCGGCTTGTATGCAGAGCTCCACCAATTCCACCGCCATCTCTCTCTTCTTCTCCCTCTTTGCCCTTTTGTGTGTTGTGTTTCTGAGATGCAAATTGTATTTCAATAATTTAGTCAAGAAGTTGGAGGCCAATTATTACTCTTTTTTTACTTCTTTTTCGGTTGCGTGTAAAACTGTTCGTTTGGGGAACAAGAAATATATTTTACAAAAATAAAAGCAAGAATTAAATAAAAAATTTGTTTTGTCAAATGATAAATATGTTAGATTATGAAGTTTTGGGTTCAAACTCACGTTGTGATGCCAAAACAACATCCCCCAACCACTGTAGTGGAGAACTTACTTGCAAGAAATTAATTAATTGATGGAGGTGCAAAGTAACATGAGCACGAGATCGGCACCAGTTTTGTCATTGCAAACAACGATTTGCCGAAACCAAAAACTGAACCGAAATGACTATTCAGTTCTGTTGTTTTTTATTTTTTATTTGGTTTGGTTTCTTTCAATTCGGTTTGGGTTTGATTCAATTTTTTTAAACGAAAAATTTGTTTTAAAAAAAATGAAAAGCACCCTCCGCTTAGTCCAATTGTGACCAAAGAACCATTGTGGAGCTGTGAAATACTTTACTTGCAGTATATGTTTGACCAAAGAGACCAACCCGCTTTGTCAAATTGTCAAATGTAAATCATCTAAGATTTAGATGTGTAATTAAGCAAATGCGAAGATGTGCATTGTATGAAACACCAATTTTCTTTCTAGCATTTTATCGAACACCATGAGGCACACAAATTCTGATAAGAATGTCATAAACATCGCCTATGCCTATTGTCACATCCCGGCCCAAGCCCCCATCACATTCCCAGCTCGACTCTACTATAGCACGATATTGTCCGCTTTGAGCCCAACCACACCCTCACGATTTTATTTCTGGGAAATCATACGAGAACTTCCCAGTGGGTCACTCATCATGGGAGTACTATCGTGCACTACTCACTTAACTTCCAAGTTTCGATGGAACCCGAAACCAGTGAACTCTCAAAATGCCTCGTGCTAGCTAGGAATGAAAATATACATATAAGGATCACTCCCTTGGACGATGTGGGATCTTACAATCCACCCCCCTTAAGGGGCCCAATGACCTCGTCAGCACACCACGGTCAGGGTTAGGCTCTGATACCAAATTGTCACATCCCGGCCCAGGCCCCCACCACATCCCCGGCTCGACTCCACCGTAGCACAATATTGTCCGTTTTGGGTCCCGACCACGCCCTCATGGTTTTGTTTCTGTGAACTCACATGAGAACTTCCTGGTGGGTCACCCATCATGGGAGTGCTCTCGTGCGCTACTCGCTTAACTTCCGAGTTCCGATGGAACTCGAAACCAGTGAGCTCCCAAAAAGCCTCGTGCTAGGTAGAGATGAGAACATACATATAAGGATCACCCATTTGGGCAATGTGGAATCTTACACCTATGCAGGAAGCAATTAACAACTCCACCAAATTCCACTTAAACAAGTTACTTAGAGAATTGCAACTTATTAAATCCCCTATAATTGAGAATCTCATCTTAAAGTTTACTCATCCAAATTTTACCTCTAAAATTAACCAAATCCCTAATCCCTTGTTGATGCACAAAACCGGAGGTCTTGGAACAACGTAAATCCGACCATGAATCTGCAAGAAAGTAAATAATACAAGATGTATCGTGGTTCACTCCAAGGTTTGAGTTACGTCCACACTGATATTATATTTCTAAGAGGATTGTGAGGGAGAGCTTCTGAGGATGAGAGGGCCTAAGAATTGGCGTCCCCTATTGTAAGGGTGAGGTTCTGGGATCTCAGGCCTAAGGATTGGCTTCCTCCAATGAGGAGAGTGAGGAGTCCTTTTACAGAATAAGGACTTCTCACTTATTACATATTTGCCCTTTCATTTATTACATAATTACATTTGAGTTTTCCGAGTATTTATACGAGGTCTAAATACGGAGGTCCTAAGTATGGAATAAACATCCCTAATTCCCAAATTCATATATCATAAACATATCTAGTAGCTAGCTACAGACACAGTGACTTACCTTGGCAACACGGTGAATCGAGCTGGACGAGGTGGGTTGTTGAGGCAACAAGAGAAAGCTCGCGGGATATACGGTGAGGTGGGCGATGTCTACGTCCAGAAGAGACGGTGAGGGGGAAGAGGTGATTAATGTTTCTTCTTCATGTCAGGGCAAAGACCACAGGAAGATGACCGAGTCCCAGGAAACAATTTCAGCGGACAATCATTCCCTGCCGGGGTTGTCTCGAGGTAATTGAAGCTAACGTCCAATTTGAGCACCAAATCGAAAACTCCATCTCATGTGGAACAACGATGCAGTAACGAGCAACAAACGGATAACGGATGTCGTAGAGGGTAGCGGATGTCGCAGCTGGCAACGGACAGCGGACGACTGACAACAGCGGGCAGTCGTAGCAGCAGGAACGTAGTAGGACGGCAGTACGCAGTATGCAGCAGTCGCAGCTGCAGTGCACAAGAGGCAGTGCACGACAAAACATCAAGCAATGTGTAGTGAAACAACAAACAATGTGCAACAAACAGCGGCAACATCGGGCAGTAGTAGTGCACTACTGCAGACAAAATGTAATGCGCGAAAAACTAGCAAACAATTCACAACAAGCAGCGGGCAGTGCAGTGAGAAGTCACAGCGGCATTGCAGCTAAGCGGCAGGGCAATTTGTTGTCTTAGCGGCAAGGCAATGAGAAGTCACAGAGACGACAGTCACAACAGCAATCGCAACGGGCAGAAATAGTGCTGAGAGCTGGACGCAGATGCTGAAAACAGCCACAGGCAGCAGTTACAGCAGCTGGTAGCGACCAGGGCAGGAAATAGGCAGCAATCTAGAGGCAGCGGTGTGTAGTTCAGTGCAATCCAGAAGTAGCGGGCAGTACAGTCCATAAGCAGCAGATGAGGCTGGCAATAAAATGCACAGAAAGCAACGGCAAACCCAAATAGCAGGGACCAACCCGAGGCGGCGTGGCGATTCCCTTGTCACGAGACCACAATCCGGACCGACCCGACGAGCGCGAGAGAGTGGAGGCGGCATGAGGGAAGGTGATCAACTGGTACGGCTGCCGCGTCCTCGGAGTTCTCTCTACGTCACGGTCGATCGGCTACCACTACCTGAAGCCGTAAGTGATATCGGAGCCGGAGGTGACGATCAACGAGAGGACCGAGTGCTGCGACTTCCTCGTGATTGAGAGCGACGGGCTATGGGATGTGGTTTCGAACGAGGGCACATGTCAGGTGGTGGGAAGGTGCCTCGATGCGCACAAGAAGATGAGGTCGTCGGAAGGGATGAGGAGAACGAATGCGGCGACGAATGCAGCGGCTTTGCTGTCGCAGTTGGCTTTGGCGAGAGGAGGTGGAGTAAAGACAAAATAACTGTGATCGTCGTTGAGCTCAACAAGTCATCCGCCTGATGAATTTTTCGTTCGAGTTGATTTGTCATTTGCGTTTTTTTATATTTTATCGTATGCAGTCTGGGTTTCTTTTGTATGATATATGAATAGTGTCTTGTGGCATGCAGTGCACTATATATTATTAAGAATCTGGATTCTTGGAGAGGATTTCAGATATCCGTGAATTATATCCGTTCATCGTACAGTTAAAAATTATTTTAAATATTTTGATTTAAAATTAAATACAAGCAATACCTGACAAAAATTAATTGCACAATGTACGATAAATAGATACGATTTACGGATCTCCATGATCCTTAGCAAAAGAATCCGGAGAGGATCCTGTTGGTATTATTAATTCGTTGGCGCATGTATTTTCTGATGGCGTTAGGGGTGTGCAAAAGGTGCAGTAACACAGGATCCCAAATTTCTGAGGGCCCCAAAATCTTTTATCCTTCTATACCTTACATGAGTGTAAATTTTTAACCAAAAAAAAAAGGTTTTTAATTTAAAAGAAAAATGATCATCATATGGTTATCTATATTACAATTGATTAAGTGGAGCTTATACATTTTTTTTTAACAAAACGTGGAGCTTATACTTAATATATTAATTTTCTACTTTTCTCTAGCAATAAAAAACTTGTATATTACTTTCTTCCACTTTTCTTAAGCAATAAAAAACTAAATTGTGTGTTAATTTCTTCCATAAACACAAGCATAATTCCATATTTCTCTTTTGTGCTCCATTTTTCATATATGGTAGTGGTGCAATTTGGGTTCAGCCAACTCGAACTCACCCATGTCCAACCCAAATTCAAACCCGAACAAGTAGGTATTTTTCTTAGTTATAACCCGCCCCAAACCCAACCTAACTTCAACCCGGTCATTTATTGGGTTGAGTTCGGTTGATCCTTTGCTCGCCCATGCCCTACCCAATTTATCAGCACAATCTAACCCAATTATAACCAAAATGAACTAATGCACATATTACACCCAAGTTCAACAACCAACAACCAACAACCTTTATTATATTTGGTACAATTTCATGATACAGTCTGTGTTATCGTACCTTTGTCATGATAGTGCATTTTCAGGCTATTAATTGAATGTTGTTCGTGATAGTTTCTCATAAATCCTACTGATTTTTTACCGAATGTGATTCATGAGAGTTTCTTAGGCCATCTCTAACCGAAGGGTCCAAAGGGCCAGATGGCCGAAAATAGCCCTAAAACCGTCTACAACCGAGGGTTAGGCCAGAGGGCTCTGGAATCTGGGAGGGCCCCACGGGATCAGAGAGGGCTGGAGGGCTGGAGGGCTGGCTATTTTTTTTTTTAATGTTTTCCTATTGTTGTCGGTTATAACCGACAGCATTAAAGAGATTTCTTTTTTTTTTTAATAGTTTTACTATTAGTGTCGGTTATAACCGACACTAATAGTTTGAATGTTTTTTAATATAACGGCTAGTAGCCGTTGTATTATTAGGCCCTTTTTTTTTATGAATTTAAACTTCTTTTTTTCCTTTTCATATGAATCAAATTTTGTTTCATATTTTTTTTCAATTCTATTTTACAAAATTTGTTTCAATTTTTTTTTAAATTCTATTTTTTTTCCTATAACTTCAATTTTACAAAATTTGATTCATATTTTTTTTCATATAACTTCTATTTTACAAAATTTGTTTCATATTTTTTTTAATTCCATTTTTTTTCCTATAACTTCTATTTCACAAAATTTGTTTCATATTTTTTTTCAATTCTATTTTTTTCCTATAACTTCCTAGGCCATTTATACAACATTAAATTAAGTAACATGAAACAACATTAAACAATATGAAACAACATTAAATAACATTAACCAACATACAAATTATACAACATAAAAAAACATTTAACAACATGAAACTTAAACAACATTTTTAAAAACATTTAACAACATAAAACTTAAAAGCCTACTCCATGCTTCTTTTGGCCCAAAGATGTGCAACAAGATCCTGTTGTAGGTACCTATTTGTGGCACGAGAATGTATCATTCTATAGCGCCTCATATACTCATTTATAGAGATACTACCAGTTCTTGGATTGAAAGGCAAATTAGGCACATCATATATTTTTGCTAGAGCCCTTCTTGACCTATTTGGATCTTCTTGGTCATCATCGGACTCTCCATCAATATACCCATCTCGCTCATCCTCCACTATCATATTGTGTAATATGATGCAAGACATCATGATGGAGTTCAAATTTTCTCGACTCCACCCTCTTGCCGGTTCGCTGATAATCTTCCACCGTGCTTGTAGAATACCGAAAGCTCTCTCAACATCTTTCCGGTATGCCTCTTGGTGTAAGGTAAACAACTTTTCTGCATCATTCCTAGGGTTTGGAATTGCTTGGACAAGTGTCGCCCACTTTGGGTAGATGCCATCTGCCAAGTAATACCCCATATTGTATTCACGGCCGTTGATGTAGTAGTCAAGTTGAGGTGCTTTACCTTCCGTCAAGTTATTGAAGAGGGGTGAACGCCCAAGAACTGTAATGTCATTTTGGGATCCAGGGACTCCAAAGAAAGCATGCTAGATCCATGTATCATATGAGGCAACTGCCTCTAACACAACAGTTGGCTTTCTCGACCTTCCGCTAAAGCCTCCTTGCCATCCAGTGGGACAGTTCTTCCAATCCCAATGCATGCAGTCTAATGACCCTATCATGCCCGGAAACCCACGGTCTTCAGCTTTGTGAAGGAGCCGATTCAGATCTTCTTCATTTGGCTCTCGGAGGTACTCGTCTTTGTAAACCTGAACAATTGTGTTACAAAATTCTTCAAAAGTATTAAGGCATGTAGACTCAGACATACCATGGGTATCATCCATCGAATCAGCTGAGGAGCCATATGCCATCATTCGGAGTGCAACAGTAACCTTCTGATGAGGTGAGAAACCAAGGCGGCCTACTCTGTCCCGCTTCTGTCGAAAGTATGGATTGACCTGCTGGACATCACGAAGTAAACGCACGAAGACATGACGCCTCATCCGGAAGTGACGTCTGAAATCCTCTTCTGTGTACACCGAGTTGGGGTTGAAGTAGTGGTTCACCAGATTGGCATGCGCCATCGCTCTGTTTCGTGGTTTGTAAGAGCGACCAGCAACAGAGCCACCCCATTGAGGTTGTTCCTCAGTTGGCTGACACACCATGGCCGCAGCCATGGCTGCTGCCATGTTTTGTTTGTTGCGCCTTACTTGAACTTCTTCATCAGACTCCTCATCTTCTCGTCTCATTTGCGCCCATTTTGCTTCCAATTTGGAATTGGATGAGGACCCCCAATTGAAATTGGATGAAGATCCAAAGTTGGAATTCATTGCAAACTTGAATTGAAAGAGATTGAATTGCAAGAGATTGAATTGAAATAGATTGAATTTAAAGTTGTGTGAATTATAGCCCAATATCCACCCTATTTATAGCAAAAAAAAATTCAAATTCAACGGCTAGCTGACGTCAGCATGATGTCAGCTACCAACGGCTAGCTGACATCATGTTGACGTCACACTAGCCGTTAGATTTGAATTTAAATTGTAGTTTTTAAATAATAAATTATGTTTGGCCCTATGGCCCTCGGTTGGAGACGATTTTTTGTGACAGGGCTAAAACGAGCCCTTTGGCCCTCTGGCCCTCGGTTGGAGACGGAGGCAAATATGGCCATGTACTGTTCATTAAAATATTAATATCTTGGGGAATCTTGGAGGGCCAGAGGGCTCAAACGAGCCCTCTGGCCAGCCCTCGGTTAGAGATGGCCTTATAAACCCTACTTATTTTTTGGATTCCGCTATATTTTTTTTATTGTGATTGCGTAATTGTAAAGCAAAAGGACTTTTAACATGAAATCTACGAAGACGGTGCCACAAGGGCGGATAATCGTTGTGGTATTGCAATTTGCAAGGGGTCCTCCGTCACTAGTACATGAACAATTGATAAGAGTACTACTAATCATAATCACTTGTAACCCTAATGTGTTTGATGCTTTGTCTTATAAGATTTAGTAAACAACTGTATCAACAGCATCCCTTTCGTTGTAAGGCGTTCGATGTTTTGTCTGATAAGATTCAGCCATCACATGTATCAACGATACCCCTTTCGTCGTAACAGCGAAGAGAGTCTTCATGTCATTGCGCTGCCCATTTCTATCCTACCTTGTTTTTGGAGTAACAATGTCAATGTCAAGCATCGGATTCGAGTATGGCACCGACGTTGGGGAACCTCTTCGATGTCTGTTTCGATCCTGGTTTACTCGTTTTCGAAATTTGCATCTTGGTCAAGAGTCACCATGCCACTTACAACTTGAGTAATATCAAAGCTGTGAAAATAGGGTTGCTGAGTTCGCAGATAGACACAATGCAATCTGCACAAACTATATTCCATTCGAAGATAACAATGTTGCAAAGCTTACAACATTCACAACACAAAAAAAGTAAAAAGGAAAAGGACATCCAAAGCTGCTTTGAAGCACAAAGAAAAAAGACTTCTTGAAACCAGTTGAGAGAAGTCATTTTTTTCACCCCCCTCAAACTCTCACACTTACTTTTTAACTGTTCCTCTCTCCCAAAACCAATATATAATAACCCTACTGAAAGTTGAGGTGAAAGAGGACGAGCACTCATTTTAAACCCGTCTCGTCACTCCTTTCTTCCCCAATTTCCGTACTTATTTTTTGACCTACGTTCTTCTAAAACGCCTATGCAGATCTCAATCATAAGTACTATTTGCAAAGAAAAAAAAAAGGACTTGTTTCTTCTGGTCTGCATCCGGATAGCTGCACAATTCTTACATTCCGATACCAGAAACTGTGTGAGCCTCTCCCCTTTGTTTTGACGAGCTTTTTTCCTTTCTTATGCCAATGAGTAGCTTGAGACTAAGACATTTGCTGGAGAAGCAGAATGGATGTAGACAAACTCCATGCTCTTTCCCGCCGGTAAAGAGTTGATCCACGATGGGAAAACATAGGAATTTCCGGCCTTTGCGAGGCCCCAAATAGGACCGTAAAGTTTGGAGACAGAAAGCTTGAGGTTCGTAAGCGTCTTGGCAGACTTGTTGGTCACAATTGCGGAATATCTGTAGTAAGTCACTCCCTTGGAAGTCCAAGAAGTAGTTTTCCTCTGCGATATTGCAATTGGGCTCGACGATGGAGCTGCAGTAAAAGCCACTCATTTTAGATCACTTTCCGACAAGTCATGTTAACATAAAAAGAAGGCTATGAACATAAACAAAGTTTCGTACGAGGAGCTATGTAATACCTGGAGTAGCTGGAGTAACTTTAGGCTCTGGAGCTGCTTTTGGTTTAGGCAGTGCAGCTGATTTCGGTTGAGTGGGAACCACTGTAAGAATGTTCAATACATCAATTACCATTAGACAAAAATAAAAAATAAAATAAAATAAAAATATTGATAAGGCTTAGAAAAATTGAACACAGTCAGTATATATACCTGGTAGGAGCTGGTTATACCCGCCATGGCCGGCATGTAGGCGTGCCAATATACCGAGAAGAGGAGCATTGTTGTAAGTAGCAGGCTCTGTCTGCTCATAGTTGTCTCTCTGATCAGCAAAGTTGTCGTAGGCATCAGGTCCACCAACAATAGCGCCAGTAAGCAGATTGGGGTCACTAGCTTTCCGGCTAAACCAAGTGGCATAGCCTCCCCTGCAGCTCACAAATGATGAGTCCTTCTTGTAGGAAACAATTGAGGAAGCCCTGTGGTGAACTTGTTGAGGGTAGTTGTTTCCGTATCCCACCATGTAACTGGTGGCTCTTGGGTTGTCTCCTAGAATGTAATCCACCTGAGCATTTTAACAAGAACATAGGATCAAACTACATGCTTTGACAAAGTACTTATGTTTTGGATGATTCGATAAGGGTGTGTTTTTGGATGAATTACCTGAGATTTGGCGAAAGATAGAAGCTCATTGGGTGCCACATTGCCAGAAGCACATTTTAATGTTCTCCTGGAAGATGTGAGATAGTCGGAGTAGACGGTGATCAAGAAGGAGGAACTGGTGACAAACTGCATGTTATTCCACCTCTGGCGGTAAATTAGGCCACCGGGAGTCTTCTGTGCATTCCGGCTGCCCTTACCAACGCATGAACACATGAAGTACTCAGCCTTCTGTTGGTACTTCTCAAAGACTGCTGTATGACGACCAGCTTTGCCTTGCATTAAAAACTGTCAGTCAAGAAAACACAAACCAATTAGTTGTCTCCCCAATATAAATCTAATCAATGCAATTTACAATTCACTTATAAAAAAACATATTAGATTGTCAACGACCGTTTGGTCTAGTAACACAAAGTCTCTGCTTTATCAGAATTTTCTGAATTCAAATCTCATGGACCATGGTTGTGAGTAGTACCTTGGCAACAAGGGTTTGGACCCCGGAATACTTGACATCCCAACTGAACTCGGTCATTCCCCAACCGGTTCCTCCCAGGGAATCACCATTGTTTCCGAGGTAGTCCAAGTAGTACTGGTTGTTACTTGCCTGGAACAACCAAGCAGCAGCCCATAGCAACTCATCCTGCACATAACAATAATAATGTTCAACACCCAACCAAAATTAGATATGAAATGGAAATAGCATAATGGGCTGTTTTTGGGCCTGAAATGAGAAAAGCCCAAGAGGGGCCCAATAACGTACATTGTAGCCACTGATGGACCGGTAGTACTTTTGGGCCACGTTGATGCTGCTGTCATATTTCCCCCTGTACTTGTCCGCAAAATCAAACAGCTGAAAAAAAAAAAAAAAAAAGTCAGTGTAAGATCAGTGGTTTTTTAAGTAAATTAAATAAAACAGTGAGGGTATTAAGGGAATACAATTATGCATGTGCAGGGACGGAAGGTGCTGGGGATTGTGTGGGTGTGGTATGTGTACGATACCACCGACAAAAGTCGCACGTGAAAGTGGAAATAGCATTCACACTTTTCACGGTTCGGCTACAAGTGGACGGGTTAGATCTGATTGTATCGTAGATTCTGTACGATCAAGCAGCACAGTCCCCGTGATCGACGGGCAGATATGCCCCCCATCACGATCCAAATTATGCGCCGAAAACTTTTTAACTTTGACCACCCCGTTTAAGCAGACGGGCATTTTTTATATGGAAAAGATGTTTTATTCAAACACCAACGGATAGTACATAGGCAGCAAAAAAGATATTCACAATCCAAACGAGACTATTAGGAACTAACGATGAAAGTCTACGTGGGACTTTAGGTTTTGTTTTTACGTTTTGTTATCCACTCGATATGTCAAATTAAACTATTAATTACTTGTCATAATTATAAAAAGTATTTATTAATCAATTAAAAATGAATCCTAAGTTGTTCTCAAATTTAAGAGCAACCACCTTTGTGCCATTTAGAACTACAATATAGTAGTATTCATCTTCACTTATAAGTAAGTCTTATATTCGATTCTCGTCAAACATGAATTTGAACCACATTATTGTCAGCTTATTATGAGGCTAAGTCTACCTCATTCTCTTACTGTACATAATATTATTTGTTCACAAAAAATTAAAAAAAAAAATTACAACCCTTGTTGCCAATACATATCACATAATAATTGAGATTTCGGTTAAATATTAAAATGATCTCTTTTTACTATTATTACTGATATGAAATTTTAAGTAAAACAACACAAGATACAAAGCTACATGGTTAACCATGTGTAAAATTAATTGCCAACGCAACCAAAAGTAACTACCAGACGTTGGCATTAAAACGGCAACGTCCGCCTAGGGTTTATACATTCGATGCTAAAAGTAACGTACGCTGCGCTGTAGCAAGTAGCAATGCCCAGACTGACAAAAAGTAAGTCGGAACCGTAACTGCCTAATAACTACGACAGTTGCCTATCATGCGCCGGTCCCGCGCCAAAAGCATGAGACCCGAAGCATGTACCACGTACTTGTCAGCGGCTCAATGCCGCGCATGGCTAACGTACGCCGGTTGAACCGACAATACTATTACTGGTCCCCACCGCAGGATTACACTATCTTTTTAGACCAACGGACCAAATTCATGTTAACGCACTCTAATCAATTTGATTAAACTTAAGTCTAATGACGATTAGTTTAGTTGAAAATGTAGAAATATAAATGTGAGACCGACCTGATAGGCGTGGCGGAGGAGTTCACGGGAGTATGTGGGGTTGGAGCGGCGGAAGACAATGGAAGCAGCCGCCATAGCGGCGGCAGTTTCTCCGGCAAGATCGGACCCGGGATTGCTGGGGCTGATCTTGTATGCCCGGCGGTTAGTGGTCATATCCTCCGGTCTTTGCCAACAGTAATGGTCAGTGTTCCCATCTCCCACCTAATCACAAAATTAACACATTAAACACAGAGCAATAAATAAAAATCAAATTTTGGAAACCGGGTTGGTCAATAAATCATTAAAAAAAAACACAAAATTATGTTTTTTTTCGAAAAGTAAAGCTAATTAAAAATTATAGAATTTTAGTTGGGGAGAGTGGAAAAGTTGAGAACTTGGGGGGAAAGGTACCTCTCCGTAGAGGACATTGGGTTCAGGATGAGCTTTGATGAAGTAGTCAGTGCCCCATTTGACGGCCTCCATGGCATGGCCGAGCTCACCGCTTGCGGCCATTTGCTTGCCGTACTCGATTATACTCCAGGACATCATTGTGACTGTGAAGGCCATGGGAAGCCCAAACTTCACATTGTCACCTGCATCATAGTACCCTCCCACCAGATCAACCTGAAAATTCCAAACCAAAGGTTAATTTTTATGAAAGAATAATCAGCTGGGTAATTTTACTGCAACATTTTACCATAACCCAGTTGGGATTTTAACTGAAGAGTTGAGCTTTTATGCAAAATGATGAACCCAGTTGAGATTTTAACTGAAAGATTGAAATCTTTATGCAAAATGATGAACTGGGTAATTTAATTTGACCACATCATTTTACAACAAAACCCAGTTAAGATTTTTTCTGAAAGAGTGACTAAGAAGTTACCCCATTGGCCTTGCCATCATACAAGCCAGAATTGGATCTCCAAGTGACTCTCTGGTTGCGGGGAAGAAACCCAGATCTCTGAGCTTCAAAGAACAGAATGCTCTTGCTCAGAGCCTGCCCGTAGTCATGGCCGGCCAAAGCAAAAGGCAAACAGAGCAGCAGAAGCAGAGGAGCCATGGAAATTACCCTCACAAATTTCTCCATGCCAGCAGTAAAACGGTAAAAAGATGGAAGCTTTTTCTTTGCTTTGAAGCTGTAAAAACACAAGAAGAAGGCAATGTGAGGTGGTTTATCAGCTAAAATTTCTGATAAACCAGGAGAGACCAGGAGAGAGAAAAAGGAGAGGGATTTGGGAAAATGAAGTGGAGGGAGAGGGTGTAGGGATTGGGAATGTGAAGGAGCACAATGGGCATCTATATACAGGAGGAGGGAAAAGTACAAGTGCCCAGAAATTAGTATGGACCCAAAATTTTGTTTATTTTTTGTTAATTTAATTTAATTATTTTTGAATAATTTCAGATTATTTCTCTTTTCAAGGGGCTGAAAACGGTTGAGAAAAGAACAGAGGCATGTGGGTGTTCCCGCTCTTCGCTGGGAAGGTCGGTGTGCATTTATTGTACGTGTGGAATGGAAAAAGTTACTGCATATTAGCTTCTTCGCTCTGGTAAATGGACAAGGATCGTCTACCCTCATTTTTTCCATGCTCTTTTATGCCTTTCTGTTTTGTGTGGTTACAGTTAAGCTACATCAATATTTTATATTATTTTTTTTTATAAAGATAATAAGACAAAAATGAATAGTAATATAAAATGTTGACGTGGCTTAATCATGACCACACAAACAGGAAGGTATGGAAGGGCATACAATCCTTGTCCTCGGTAAATAAGCCATGTTCGTCTTGTTTTTGTATCAAATTTATTATTTTAATTATTCGTATTATGCCAAATTTTTTATCTTAAAAGATTCTTAACGAGTTGCATTTATTTATTTATAATTAAATCACGACTTCTGTGCAGGTCACTGAGATTGAGAATTATCAGATTCAAAACAAGAAAGGGGTTAGGAAGCTGCGGTGAAGAGTCAAAACGGTTTCAGCTTCCGTCCATTGGGCTGTCCCCACCATGAAATGTCCATTTTACCCATGGTATTTTTGGGTGAAAGTTGTTGGTCTTTCTGGGTACTATAGCCATTTCCACAACTTGATTTGGTAATTGCGTGGCGGAATGTTATTGGATCTGGCGAGGGATTTTGAAAATCGGTTGACCCTTTGCTGAACTTTAATCGATAGTTTTGTTCATTGGTTCGATGTGTATTTTTGCATGGGGAAAAATGAAATTTCACCGATTTACCCGATGAAATCTCCATTGTCTATAGTCTTGGTAACAATTTTTAGTACTTTCCTAACCGACGGATATTTGTGCTTTGTCTCACCACATTGATCATGTTTTTGTCTTTGCCACAACAAGAAAGAGCAAAGTTTTACAGCAAGTAGGAGATTTGGTAAGTATGGCCACTGTCCCAAAAATTTCCATTAATGCTGCCTTGATGCTAGACGACTGATTACCGTCCTGATAATTCTTAGACGTTTAAAAATTAAGAAGGACACTCAGACTTGCATAAACACTCACCTAGGTCTCAATTATCACTTAGACAAAAAAATAGATAACTTTCATTTTGCATTATATTCTAATACTTTATCTATATGTCATTATATTTTACAATTTATGTATCTCAATGCAATTATGTATTTTTTAGGTATAACCAGACACTTATTTATAGGATATATAATAAATTTACTTAAATCCGCCTAGTCCGCCTAGGCTTTCGCCTAATCACCTAGGCACTAGGCCCCTGCCCACTGCCCGACTAGCATCTAGCATCTTTTAGATCCTTGAGTACGCCTTATATTTCTCAAATGTCATATTTGTGTGTTTATGAGAATTTTTTTTCGCATATAGAAGTTGTATTCTCTCTAACATAAAGGTTAAAAATCAATCGACTTTTATTGAATTTTCGATAGTTAACTTTGTTTATCTCATGTGAATCGTGATACATATTGTTCATATATATGAAGAAAAAAAATGAAATTTCAATGAGGTACCTTAAAGTTAAAACTATTCATGGTTCTCTAGTCCTGTTTAACAATATTTAGAAACTTCCTTATCTTGAGTTGTACATTGAAATAAATGTGTAAATTCTCAACAATTTACAAGATCTTGTTTGGATTAGTTTCAATTCCAAGTGACAATAAAACCAATGAACCACATCAAGCAATGCAGTTTAGTTCGGTTCAAGCTAAAATGCGAATGTGATTAAAAAACCAAACGAACCCCAAAACTATTTACAGCTCAAACCAAATCGAACTATATTTATCCGAAACAATAGTACAAAAAGTTTCTTTAATTTTGTTAAAGTTGAGCAGGTGCATAAATCAGGGAAAACTATGCATTATTGAGAAGGAATGTACCAAATAGTTTAAAGAGGTTAAGAAATTGACCAATCTTGTCAATATATCTGACAGAAAATCAACATATATTGATCAATAATTTGATAGCATATGCATGCATGCCGAAATGTGAAAGTGATTGAGAGATTGCAAGTGGTTTGCTGTCAAGTCTCGATAATCCATGTGAGGAAGGAGCATATCATGCATGTACAGACAGACAAAGACCCAGACTAGTTGGAGAGATTGAACAAACATTTTAGGGTTTCATTAACTAGGGTTGCATTTTTGCATTTATTTTCTTGCAGTATGTCCATGAAGAAAATCTTTATTACAGAGGGGATATCCGTGTGCTTTCGGAATTTGAATTAATGTCTAGCAAATAATAATAATAATAATAATAATAATTTTAAATAAATTGATTTGAAATGAATTTTTCTATTAATGTCTAGCAAAAATAAGTGGTATGTAGAAATTCAGATTTTAATGCAAAATAAAATATTGTTTGAGATTGGTTTTATGAAACAAGAAAGCAGAAACCTAATAATTTGAAGTTACAAAATTGCCCTTATACACATTCTCAAACCCTTTAACCCAGGGTCACCTCTGAGATTTTGGGGCCCTGTGCGAAATTTATAAAAGCGCCCCTCCTTAAAATAGTCTTAAAAAATGTAGGACAATGTATTGACGCTAGAAAACAATCACTTAAATCAAAACAAAGTTTAGCATTCACTGATTGCAAGTTTAAAAATGTCATTAATAATAAGTAAAAAGAGCTACAAACATAACCTTCACTAAATAATCAAAAGCAGTTCAATCTTATACAACCAAACAAGAAAACAAACTTCAAAAACTCTAACTTTAAAGTTTCACTTGAATATGTAACATTATTATATGATAATATTGAAAAAATACCATCTTTTATGGTGTATTATTGGCACTCAAAATATCTTATTGTACTCTAAATTTTTATATTTAGAAAGGAAAAAATTACGCTTAAGATGAGATTTTAAAATGCTAACAAAATCAATTTTTGAATATAGAATATTATTTCATAACAAAAGTAATTTTAAATATATAATATTAGTACATATAAATATTAGGTGACAAAAATTTTGGGGCCCCTTCAAATTTGGAGCCCTGTGCGACTGCACCTTTCGCATCCCCTCAACGCCCCCTCTACTTTAACCAAGCAACTTTCTTAAAAAGGAGGGGATGCCAATTGGCTAAAAAAACTAAATCACTAACTATATAGTCTTAACTATAGAGGAAACCATCGATTACTACATAGTTTTAATAAGGTCTAGTGGTTTTTCTCTTCACTTATAAGTGAGCGGTTTTAGGTTTGATTATCGCCAAAGTCGAATTTGAACCACATTATTGCTAAACCATTGCGAGGCTTAGTCCACTCTCAAGTAATCATTTTCTCTAAAATAAGTAATGCACATACGAATGGTCAATATTTACTTATGCGTTCTTGCATGATTGATGCTAAAACAGTTCGTAGTAAAGTTATGAACACAAACTAGAAGTTCAAGTAGAGAAGGACTTGCATCCACATGAGCTCAACCCTTTCACTATGAATCATTAGTAAAATTAGAGAACCAATGACCTCTCCATCTCCATATAAGGTCTAGAGAAGGGTAGAAATGTAAAATGGCAAGGATATCAAGGGCAGGGAAGGTGGCGGCGTGGTTCGTGTAAACATGATACCCAAGAAGATTGACCTGTAACCAGGATTCGAATGCCCGACAACCCGACAAACAACACTCACCACCATTTAATGATTTATTTTCTCCCAAAAAAATACATTTTATTTATTTACATACCCAAGAAAATACAATAAATTCAGTTTTATTATGCCACCGACAGTACCCGGTAAAAAACTTAACTTGCGTTTACACGAGCGTCAAAACGACTTGGCTTTTCCTGTAAGTTGTCCTCCAAAGTCCAAACGATGCCCACTTGTAATTTTCCAAATATTTTCACACTTACAAAATTAAGAAAAATAATATTAATTAAAAAAAAATTAGAATCCTTTACAGTTTTTTTGTATCATTTAGATTAAACATCTATGCATTTTTTTATTTTGATTAAAGTGTTTTGACTAATAACCACCTCAAGCTAAATTACAAGTCATTATTATATTTTTTAAAATTAAAATAATTTTTGAATTTATCCTTTTATCTGCATGATGCACTTTCTTATGTAGTGGAGATATTAGTAATTAAACTATATTTCCTCTTCTTCCAGATATGTTTTTTCGATCACATTTTTTTTTGTTATGCAAGCATTTAATATTATTTATTTTTCCATATGGTTTTTTTTTTCTTTTTCAAATAGTTGGTGATCAACATAAAAGCTCTGTGTTATTTTTTCAACTTTTTTTGTGAAATTATATTTTTTAGTTGTTTTTTTAAGTATAGTTGTTGACAAATTATTATTAGGTACAATACATTACATATATATTATCTGCGAGTACGTTTGAATTTACAAAAATCATTAATTGGTACGTTTATTTGCAATTTTGGTACGTTTGATTTGATATATATTGTTAATATTGGTACATTATTTTTATTTTGGTACGTTTTATTTTGTACACATTGTTTATTGGTACATTTATATTATTCTCAATCATATTTTCTCTTAATGTACTAAAAGAAAAACTTATTTCGATACGTTTGATTTTGTGAAATTTAAAATATTTTCAACTATTTTGGAAATAAAATATCTTAAATCGTAGATAATTATTGTTAAATTGTAGCAATATTGTGAAAATAAATTGAATCTAACCAACTTTTTTTTTTACAATTATCTCTAACGGATGAGAGTGTAATTAAAAGGCTAGATTATAGAAAATTTGTTACAATATAATGTGTATATAGCACCAAAATTATGACAAAAAAAGTTTAATTAAATGACTAAAAAACATGAATGTTTAATTTAAAAATTCAAAACTGTTGGGTCTATATCAAAAGATCCTATTAAAAAAATATGGAAAAGACAAAAAAGAAGTGGTCAAAAATGGGACGTCCCATTATCCAATGTCAGGGGCGCGCTTTATTTTCAACCGCAATCAACGGTCTCGGCCGAAAAAGGGTTTATTTTTTATTTTCTTGATTTCCTTTTACTTTTCTAAAAGTAATTTTTAAAAATTGAGGGTAAAAAACAAAGAATAAACCAGACGTCAATGGGACAAAGAGGCAGAGCCTCCGCAATAACCGGCTGGCGCCGGTTTTGTAACGGCGACGGCAACCGAACCGTGATTTTTTAAAAGCTCCCCAGAAATCAATACCTCCACCTAAAACACCTCACCTCAGTAAACCTCACAACCTAATGCAGCAGTATATTTGGTACTGACCATTATAGAAGTTTGGAGTGTGTATCATAATCAGCTGATCCGGCATGGACTAGACTAATTCATAAGGATTCGACGTAACTGTGGAGTGCCGGCTGTCGACTACCTGACGCCCTCCCCCTCCTCCTTTACCCGGGCTTGGGACCGGCAATGTAAGATAAACTTACATAGGTGGAGTTTGGCTTGGACTAGACTATCTTAACTAAATTCGATTCGACCAAGATTTTTTTATCGTTATAGTTGTTGGTTGGTGAACTTAGAAATACTCAGACTGAAACTATTACGTTGAACAACAATTCAACATATTATGTCCTATAAATTCCAAACTCGCCTCTATAGAGAAGTTGGAAATTTTCTAATATGCTCATATATCTTCTATATCGGGATTTTTTACCGTCATATCTTTAGCATGAAAAGGGAGACTGGCTCGCTATGCATTCTCATTTTTTTTTTTTTCTGTTTTTCCGGTTGTCATAAAGTTGGTATTGCAATAAACACGCCGAGCACATATTTATTGCTCAATGTTTCAAGGGATGTGTCTAATACATAGATCCGTGATCCAAGCTTCAAAGCCTCCGAATGCCCTCTAAAGTCCAAAAGCAAGCTTCCTTCATGTCATGAAGCTTTGGGCATAGTACTCTTAAAAATAAGACTCTGTTAGCTTTTGAAGTTTTAGTGCGTTAGGTGCTCTCTTTTTAAAAAATTCAAGTTGCACACTTCAAATTCCAGGCACTTCACACTTAACAATTCACATTGACTAAGTTGAGAGGTTTTCGAATCTATCATGAATTCAAATTTAAATACATGTATTGCTCAATAACCAACTAAGTTTATGGAGTGTTGTCAAACAGTTTATGTCAATTGTGTCGATTAACTCAGTGATTATGCAATAGTGCTGAGATGACAAGATATTTAGGTTAAGTTGCACAATGAATTACAGTTTAGCGTGTTAAACTAAGAGCAAGTCCACCCCTAAGGACTTTACGTCAGCACCCAGCGTATTTATCCACCCAAGTGAACAGTAATAGACCTCACTGAACAGTAATAGGCTAAAGCAGCTCCATCCCTAAAAATAGGCTGGCACCCAGTCCATCTAATATTATATTATTTTATTTATATCAATTAATATTTTATCATTTAATTTATTTTTTCTCCTTTTCTCTGTCCGGTCATCTTCCCTTTATTTCTCTCTCTCTCTCTCTCTCTCTCTCTCTCTCTCTCTCTCTCTTTTCCAGCTCACTCCCGTGAGCTTTCCTTCTCCTTCCTCTTCAAAACCTTCAACAAATCATTCTCCTTCCTCTTCAAAACCTTCAACAAATCAAACACAAAATATTATTTTTGTAATCCCTGGAGCTCAAGGAACCCAACCATGGCCTTGCATGCGGCATCGGTGTATGGTGTGAGATCCTACCACTGAAGCCGAGAGCTTGAGCTCTCAATCTCTAACCTAGGTGATGTTTCTATCACTGTATTGTGTTATTGAGTTTTAAATCTTGTTGTGTTGCAAGTTTTGTGGTTAATTTGAGGGCTTAATTCCCTGCATGTGATTCCGACAAAGGAAAACGGACAACTCTGACGAGTTCAAGGTCCAATCTCGGTGAAATCTCTTGCATTTCACCTGGGTAAGTTCTCAATCCTATTCTTATGGTTTCTAACATATAAATCGTGTTGGAAACCTTTGTGTTGATGCAAACATGTTGTTGGTGCATTTTTTTCAGATTTTCTGATGAACTCAAGCCATCACCTTCAGGCCATTTGCCTTCTCCCTCCGTGCTTCCCTCCCTGACGTCAGCAAGCGTCATACAGGCCGGTCCCAAGGTCTGTCAATTTTGGACTGGCCTAGAGACCAGCTTGGGCTGGGTGCCAGGCAATCTGTTGGGCTGGAGAGATTTCCCTAGGTGCCGGGCCATTTTTTTGCTGGGTGCCGGCCTATCCCATCCCCGGTGGAATTGCTCTAATAGACCAGCCACAATCAAGTATTAAACTCATTATCAATAAAGTCAAATCTAATGAGATTGTATAATTGTAAGAGGAGAAAAATATCATGGAATTGTAGTACTAGTGACGTAATTAGTGGATTACTTATTTTTTTTATTTGGCATATTGAAATCATAAGTTGAAAAGGTAAATCAACATCTTAGAAAGAGATGGGAATTTAAGAGGATAACATGTACGTAGGGGTGGAAAAAATTCCCAAAAATCCCGAACCGAACCGAAAAAATCCCGATCCCAAACCAAAAATTTCCCAAACCGAAATTTTGGTACAGGATTCGGGATTGGCTTCTCGATATTTCGGGAATCCCATACCAAACCGAAAATATATATTATTAATTATTATATATATATTTATACATATATATTATTCTTTTATAATTGATTATGGACTTTATGGTTTGAACTTATTACAGAGAATGGAATATGTTATGAATTATGATATAACGTAAGCAATGTTGTTTTATTTATGTCGAAACCAAGAATGTTGGATCAGCTAGTTACTATGCTTGAGTCTCTTTACTGTTTACACCAATAAATGGAGCTTGTTGGCATTGTAAATATGTATTTTACATATGCAGATTACTGGTAAATGGACAACAAAGCAGCGCAAGGTAGCAATGCTTGTCAGTCAGGTTAAAAGCCTTCAAGCAAAGTTTACAGTTTGCAATCCAATGCTTATGCTCCGATATGAGATTATATTTGCATTTAAACTAGCAAGAGATGCAATAGATTCTCAGTCTTAGACTAACCAGCCTGCACAATCTATGACTTCCAAGAATGTGAATGAGACTTGCTTGATATGTTTGCACAATCTAACAATTCAAATTTTAGTCCAAAAGCCCAAAAGCCCAAAAGCCCAAAACCATTTCGGGATTCCCGATTTGTCTCGAAATCCCGAAACTATTTCAGGATTCCTGAAAATTGGGATTCCCGAAAATTTGGTTTGGGATCGGTATTCAAATTGGGATTCCCGAAAAATTTGGTTTGGGAATCGGGACAAGGGTTTAGGTATGGGATCCCATACCGAACCACCCCTACATGTACGTGCATGTAAACACTCATGTTTGATATCTTTGATGTCTTGCAGCCCTAAAAGGCCATAAAATATGTACGTGCATGTACGTGCATGTAAAGCCTTTCACACCAAGATAAAGACCATAAAATATGAAGGGAACAAAGCAATGGCTTATTGGAACCATAAAATTCTCTTACTAAAAGATAGCTACTATTTAAAGGGTACCCGCTAGCTCATATCACCATAGGGTATATCTAGCTAGAAAACCCTTGAAACAAAAAAACTTATTCAACTTCAACTAACATATTGCTTAGTACTACGGTATATTGGTATCCTTCTTCACTTCTAAGTGAAAAGTCTTAGATTTGATTTTCGCCAAAGGCAAATTTGAACCACATTATTGCTAGCTCATTGTGAGGTTTAGCCCACCTCCTCCTTCGTAGTGTAGATAATATTGTTTTTCAAAAAAAAAAAAAAAACAACAACTTCAACTAACATAACAATGCTGTTGTAAAGAAGTTCCACATGGATTCTAATTAATCTTTTCTCTGGGGTATATAAAGGGAAGGAATTTGAGGGTTTACTATAAACCAAATGATAATATGTGGATTAGTAGCTCAATTCCTTATAAGGTTATGCAATGTTTGGTATTTTCGATGTGTGACATTTCCTTCACATCCTCACATGCATTTTTATGATGAATTTTCAAGCTTATTTAGACAATACAAATTGAAAGATGTTGAGCACATATGATCGTTGAACTTACAAGTGTGATATAGAATCAAATTCGTATGTACTGAGTACTCTATCACCAAGCTATATGAATGTCACGATTCTAGTTAATTATTTTCGACGTACTAAATTATATAAGTTGAGATTTCTCATATGTAACTCAAGTTACAGATGCCATGGGCCACCATACTAATGAAGAGCTTTCTTTATAATTGTTCTGGTTGTTGGCACTGAATTTCTTCTGCTTGCGTGGTTGTTTGGATTGGAAATCACACAAATTTACAAAACCCTACATCATGAAATGATCAAAGGGCCTCTTTACGTCAAAAGACAAGGGTGGTTTGGATTGTGTTTATATCTGGCAAATGGCCGGTGAGAATTTAAATCTTTGTTGCTTGTTCTTGTATCTGTATAGTGTTCAAACGTCACCTTCTGCTGCCGTTTTGAGAGTTGGTGATATGTTTTCTTGTCATTTTAACACATGTAAATACGACAATCCTATAGCAAATTAAACGGGAACACGTGTATAAAATAATATTTGTCTTAACGAGTTTAGGGTTACAATCTCTTTATAAAGTTGATCCTCTAATTTGATCTCTGAAAATGTAAAATGTGTGTGTTACTGATCTAAGGGTCGCGATGACTTGATCTTGGAAGAGTGGATGCTACGAGGTTTTGGCTTTTGGCGATGGAAGAATCGGCACGTATAGTTGTGCTTGATGATTATTCTCAAGGATGATGAAAAACGCAGAGAGTTTTCTGAATCTTCTAAGTGTTAAGAAATCTGGGGGGGTTTGATAGCTTAAAGCTTCAGCGTCTAGGTGAGAATGATTTTCTAGACCCTTTCTTTGTCTTGGAGCCTCTTAACCTTCCAAGATTTGCATTTGAAAGACCCAAGACTTGATTTGTGTGTTGGTTCGTGATTGCTCCATCAATTAATATTTGATTTAATCCAATAAAATTCAAATAAATCAATCTTCCTAAATTGGCATTTTCATTTGATTTAAATTTAAATTAAATAATTTATTTAAATCAAACAAATCCTTTCCTTCAAGCGTTGACACGTGTCTTCTTGATAACTCGTTTGGTTTTGATGAGTCATGTTGATGCACAAAATCAGCGAAGACTTTGGTACAACAGAAAGTGTCAGGTTTTGTGACCTTCGCTTGGTTGCTTCGGTCACTAGTGAGGATAAGTACGTAAATGAATAGAGACAGAGAAGCAAACACAGGATGTACGTGGTTCACCCAGATTGGCTACGTCCACGGAGTAGAGGAGTTCTTATTAGTAGTGAAGGGCTTACACAAGTACAAAGGATCAAGCTCTCAATTTAGTGAGTTCTTGTGAATGATTTAACACAAAATGGCATTAGGCAATATTGTGGGGGAATGACCCCTATTTATAGAAAAACTTGTAGCTTTGTCACATTGACATGTGTCATGTTATGATTGGTTCTTGATGTTGACACGTGCTGCGCTCTGATTGGCTTCTAATCTTGACACGTGTCGAGTAGTGATTGGCCTCCTGGTCGGAGGGGAACTCTTCTGGGTCCTTGACAGTATAGCGTTGGCCGGTGCTCGGTAGTTTCGGGATTGGTCAAGTATGGTACAAACAGTGCTCCCCTAAGTTCCCGAGTGAGGGAAACTCCTCGGTTGGGGACTTGCAAGATCCAATCCCTTGAGTAATCACGAAACTTCTAAGTACCGAAGTGTGGTCTGATCTTCATCTGCCCTTCTCTGGAAGTACCTTTCCTCCATCCGGGAATGGTGTACTTAGCTGATGTTGACGCACAAGGTAATGTATCAATTTCACTTGAAGCTTAGTTGTAGTTTCGGGCTTAGTCAAGTGTGATACAAACCCTATAGTAGGAGTCCCCCAAGTCGCCGAGCTAGGAGATCTGCCGAAAGAGGTGACAGACAAGGTAAGCAGTCAAACTTCCAAGTAAGCAACCCAGGATCAGAGGTTTGACGTCGGCTTCCGGTTGATTGTTCTCATTCTCCTTGTCTCTCATTCAACTGCCAGGATAAGGAGAAGCAAATGGATAAGAGATGATATGAGATACTTTTGCTTTTGAAGAAGTAACTTTCCACAGGCTTATTCTTGAACTGTGCTGGAGGGTTTTCTGGTGCCCTTCAGAGTATAAGGCCGACTCAAAAATTTGAGGGTCAAAACAAGTCCATCAAATCTAGAGTACGTTCGACCTTGATGATATGGGATACTTTTGCTGTTGACGGAATAATGAATGTGGTATGGAAAGGTGTCGTGCTGTAGTGATCTGTTTCAGCTCACCGTTGAACCTTCTGCTTCAATCTTTTGCATGGCAGAAGTGGTGTGCAACCTTTGCATTTAAATGGTCCTTCAGAACATTCCTTCATAGTGACTCATCCACGCTTGGCAGCTTCAGTGTAAAGAGCCAATATCTGATCAACTGTCATGAGGTATTTACCGGTGGAATTCGTGACCTTGACAGCAGTTGAGGATGAGTACTCGAGAGCAATGCTAAGTAAGCAACCAGGCAAAGGCTCCAGGCAGTCAGTTCCAAATTGGAGGTTTGATTTCAGGTTCCGACTGACTGCTCTCTTTCTCCTTGTCCTGCAGGTGTGGACAAGGACAAAGACAAAGACAGGGAGAAAGCATGATATGGGATACTCTTGCTTTCGACCCTGATGATATGAGATACTCTTGTTCTTGGTGTGGCTTATTTGCTGAGGTATTATCGGGGGGAAATAAAGCTGAGTATTTCGAGAGGTTATGTTGAGGGTGCCTTTTCGAATGTGAGAAAGGGTTGAGCATTTTTGCAGGTTTGCCTGTCCGTTGAGGAGGGAGGTCAATGTATATAGGGATTTCCCAATAACAAGTAGTAATGCTATTCCTTTACCCTTCTTGGTCACAGCAATGTAGTGGGAGCTGCCAGCTTCACGTGTTTTAATTTTGTCAGAGCACTTTGAAAAAGTGGTATGTGGTATCTGGAAAGCTGATATTACGTGTGGAGATTACAGACAAGCTTTATCTAAGGAAATCTGGCTCTCGAAGTTCTGAGAGTTGTGCCTCTTCGGTTTTCGAACAAGCAATCCCGTCGAGGATCTGACTCTCGAGATTCGGAAAGCGGTGCTACTCCGGTTTTTGAGAAAGTAATTATGTTGGGAGTCTTTTCTCGAATGTGAGTAAAGGTTGGTCGTTCTTGCCAACCTGTCTTGCCACAAAACACGGAGGTCGACACACATAGGGACTTTCCAGTTGTCAAGCAGTGGTGCTGTTCCTTTACCCTTATGGGTAATAGTAGGGTAGCTGGCACTTCGAAATTCTCGTGCCTAAACTTTGTCAGAGATCTTTGACAAAGTTATATGTGGTACCCGAGGAGTTGATGGTGCATATGGAGAGCGGTGATTGATCAGTAAGATTCACGTGCTTTCTACTTCACCAGAAATCTTCGACAGATTGCCCGTAATTTCCGCAAAGCTGATTGTGCATGTGACAGGTGCTGACGAGGCTGCAAAAGCAGGTGCTTCTTCGATTTCTGAGATCGGCCCTCGTGGTCTCTGAGCAGCCCAGCTTTTGAGAAAGCAAACGCCTCTTCGATTTCTGAAGCTCCGTCGAGTGCAGATTTTTATAGAGGCTGGCATTAAGTTCCACAGCACACTTGAATCTCTACCAGTAGAAGCTCATTTCTTGCACTTCTAAGATCTTGATTTGTCTGACCTCTTCCTTCTTCAACACATTTGAAAATGTCTGGACCCTCCGACCGTCGTTTTGACTTGAACCTTGGAGAAGAGACAGCCACGCCTTCTCCAGACAACATATGGCGCCCATCCTTCATATCCCCTACTGGTCCTCTTACCGTTGGGGATTCTGTGATGAAGAATGATATGACCGCTGCAATGGTGGCCAGGAACCTTCTCACTCCCAAAGATAACAGACTACTTTCCAAACGGTCTGATGAGTTGGCTGTTAAGGACTCTCTGGCTCTTAGTGTTCAGTGTGCAGGTTCTGTGTCTAATATGGCCCAACGCCTATTTGCTAGAACCCGCCAAGTTGAATCATTGGCTGCTGAAGTGATGAGTCTCAAACAGGAGATTAGAGGGCTCAAGCATGAGAATAAGCAGTTGCACCGGCTCGCCCATGACTATGCTACAAACATGAAGAGGAAGCTTGACCAGATGAAGGAATCTGATGGTAAGGTTTTACTTGATCATCAGCGGTTTGTGGGTTTGTTCCAAAGGCATTTATTGCCTTCGTCCTCTGGGGCTGTACCTGGTAATGAAGCTTCAAATGATGAACCTCCAATGCCTCCTCCTTCTGGGGTTTTGTCAAGTACTGAGGCTCCGGATAACCACCCTCCGGTGCTTTCTCTTTCTGGGGCTCTACCGACTGCTGAGACTTCCCCTAAGCAACCTTTGTGAAGGCTCCCTTTTGTTTGTTTATTTTGACTCATGTATATGTACATATTTGTGGCTTATCGAAAATATTAATAAATAAGCTTTGCTTCATTTCAACATATTGTGTTAAATACACCAAAGCCTTCTTCATAAAGTTCTTTGAATTTTTACTTTTGTTGAAACCTGTATTGTTGAAGCTTTGTGAGTGAAGCATGTAGTTTGAGGTAGTGTTCCCTTAATTTCCCGAGTGAGGAAAACTTCTCGGTTGGAGACTTGAAAAATCCAAGTCACTGAGTAGTCACGAACTTTTGAGTACCAAGGCGTAGTAGCATATGGTGGGAGTCCCCCAAGTCTCTAGTCGAGGGAGTTGACGAATGAGGTGTCTTGCTAATAGTCCATGTCGTAAGTACCAAAACTTCATTCTTTTGTTTTCTAAGTGGTAGCCCCGGACTTTTTCTTCATAGATTTTGTTGATGAAGGTTGCTAGGCCCGAATAAGTGGAATTGCAGAAGGTGTAACCGTTGGTGCATTAACATCATAATGGAAGCATCACAATGATGGAAGCATCACAATGATGAAAGCATCATAATGATGAAAACACCATAATGATGAAACATCATAATGATGTTTCTTTGGTGGAATTGTTTTTCATTTCCCCTAACAACCGGAATTGTTTTTCAACATAACACCATCATCTGTAGGTCGAATCACAAAGTTGTCTTCATGAAAGTTGTTCGTTAATTCCTTAACTACAACATATCCAAATTGGAGAGCCATCGGAGCAGTACAACTCCAGAAATCCAGGTATGATGAGTGACTGTTTATCATTTGTCTGTCAACCCGTCAGATTTGTTGTGAGCTTTGAAACTCTATTTTCTCTTGCTCAGATCAGCATGCTTTCTTCATTTAAGTTGTTCCTCAGCTTGTGAACTACAACATATCCAAATTTGAGATCCCTCGGAGCTGTATAACTCAAGAAACTCAGGTATGATGAATGACTGGTTATTATTTTTCTGTCAACCCGTCAGATTTGTTGTGAGCTTCGAAACTCCATTTTCTCTTGTTCAGATCGGTATGCTTTCTTCATTGAAGTTTTTCCTCAGCTTGTGAACTACAACATATCCAAATTTGAGATCCCTCGGAGCTGTATAACTCAAGAAACTCAGGTATGATGAATGACTGGTTATTATTTTTCTGTCAACCCGTCAGATTTGTTGTGAGCTTCGAAACTCCATTTTCTCTTGTTCAGATCGGTATGCTTTCTTCATTGAAGTTGTTCCTCAGCTTGTGAACTACAACATATCCAAATTTGAGATCCCTCGGAGCTGTATAACTCAAGAAATTCAGGTATGATGAATGACTGGTTATTATTTGTCTGTCAACCCGTCAGATTTGTTGTGAGCTTCGAAACTCCATTTTCTCGTGTTCAGATCGGTATGCTTTCTTCATTGAAGTTGTTCCTCATCGACTCTTTCATAACATATCAAAAATTCAGGATGAACTAACGGTTAAATATTTCCAGATCTTCGAAACATCACAACAGCTTCGAAATCTGCAAGAAGCCGACTATCATGTTTGGAGCTTCAACACTTTAATTTCCGTCGCTCAAACAGAAATGGTTCCTTCTTGAAAGTTGTTCATATGCTCAAGAACTATAGGGTGTCCAAAATTCAGCTCCATTGGAGAAGAGCAGAGGTTGCAGAAATTTGATAGATGAAAAAGTCTCTTAGGTTGGATTTCTATTTTGGGGCAGATTCCAATTTTTGTAGCACCTTCATTATTGATGAATTGCTTGTACTTTTGTCCATTATGAAATTTGGGACTTTGGCTTGTTGTTGGATCTATTATAATATGTTTGGGAACATATATAAGTGAATAAATAAGAAGGAAAATTTTGGGCCCTTGTGGGTGTAAAACAAAAAATGTTTATGTTTACCCAAGTGTTTTTGTACAAGTTCAAGGGCATCTTGGGTTTTGTGAACAAAATTTGTTTATTTGGAGCAAGGTTTTGTGTTGAAGCTTTGTAGGTGAAGCTTTGGTGTTGAAGCTTTGTGGGTGAAGCTTTGGAGGTGAAGCTTTTCGGGTGAAGCTTGTTGGGTGAAGCTTTTTAGGTGAAGCTTTGTGGGTGAAGCTTTTTAGGTGAAGCTTTTCGGGTGAAGCTTTTCGGGTGAAGCTTTTTGGGTGAAGCTTTTTAGGTGAAGCTTTTTGGGTGAAGCTTTTTTAGGTGAAGCTTTGATGGTGAAGCTTTTTGGGTGAAGCTTTTTAGGTGAAGCTTTTTAGGTGAAGCTTTGATGGTGAAGCTTTTTGGGTGAAGCTTTTTAGGTGAAGCTTTGTGGGTGAAGCTTTGGAGGTGAAGCTTTTCGGGTGAAGCTTTTTGGATGAAGTTGTTTTTTTTTTTTTTTTTTTTTTTTTTTGGCGCTTGACACGGTCTTCATTTGCTTGTTTTGTAGTGACTGTGGAAGACAGATTGCTTTCTGATTGAGAAGGGTTCCGGCATCGCTTGCTATGAATGTAAAAGAGTGAGGGCTGAGTTGGCTAAATTACCTATTTATTGAATTCATTGCCAAATGGCCTTCATTACATAGGATGCCGAACGGCTATAGCTCAACACTTGTACATCGTGAGTCTATTTGTAGTAGTACTTCAAGTGATCAGCGTTCCATGGATGGCCAAGGGTCTTGCCATCGGAGCTTCTAAGTGTGTAAGAGCCAGGGCGACTGATGCCAATGACTTCATACGGTCCATCCCAGTTTGGACTAAGTGTGCCTTCACTCGGGACTCTGTCGCAGAGTAATCTTTTCTTTAAGACCCAGTCTCCTATTTTGAAAGAACGAGGCTTGACCCTAGAGTCATAATAGTTGGAGATGCGCTGCTTGTAGGCGACATTCCTCAAGTGAGCTTGGTTTCTGTGTTCCTCGACTAAATCCAAGTTGAGGGTGAGTTGTTTGTCATTTTCACTTTGAATGTAGTTCTGGACTCGGAATGTTGCTTGCTCGAGCTCAACAGGGACAACCGCCTCTGTGCCAAAGGCAAGTGAGAATGGAGTTTCTCCTGTTGAAGTCCGATATGAAGTGCGATATGACCAAAGAACTTGGGGTACAAATTCTGGCCAACAGCCTTTAGCTTTGTCCAAGCTGGTTTTCAAAGTGCGCTTGATTATTTTGTTGATGGCCTCAACTTGTCCATTAGACTGGGGATGAGCTGGAGAGGCAAAGCATAAGTTGATGTTGAACTTAGAGCAGAACAACCTGAACTTCTTGTTGTCAAACTGTCGCCCATTGTCAGTGACTATCGCATTGGGAATGCCGAATCTACAAAGGATGTTCTTCCACACGAAGTCTTCTATCTTTGCCTCAGTAATGGTTGCCAAGGGTTCTAATTCGGCCCACTTTGTGAAGTAGTCCACTGCAACGACTGCGTAACAGACTTTGCCCTTCCCTGCCGGCATTGGGCCGATCAAATCAAGTCCCCACTGGGCGAAGGGCCAAGGGCTGATCATAGGAGTAAGAGGCTCTGGAGGGGAATGAGGAATAGCCGCATATCGTTGACATTTGTCACATGAGCGGGATACTTTGATGGCATCCTGGTGGAGTGTTGGCCAGTAATATCCTTGGCGAAAAGTCTTGTGTGCTAGGGACCGAGATCTAGCATGATCTCCACAGACTCCCTCATGTGTTTCCCGAAGGACGATTTCCGCCTCGGCAGGCGTAAGACACCTTAAGTATGGCAGGCTAAAACCTCGCTTATAGAGTTGATCATTGATGATCAGGTAGCGGGTAGACTTGTATCGAATTTGCTTAGCCTGGACTTTATCATTTGGGAGGGTGCCATGAGCAAGGAAATTATAGATCGGGGTGATCCAACTATCCCCCCGTTGTAAGTTGCATACTTCTGCGGCCATGGTGCTTGGTGTTGCCAACAGTTCGACATGAATTTTTCTTCCAATCTTGTCTTCCACAGCTGAGGCAAGGCGAGCCAGGGCGTCTGCATGACTGTTTGCCGCTCGAGGAACTTGGGTGATCTGGTAGTGGAAGTGTTTGAGCAAAAGTTGTGTTTGCGCAAGATATGCTGCCATGGAGCTGTCCTTAGCATCAAAGTTGTTGGTAACCTGGTTGACCATTAATTGGGAGTCACTGAAAATATCAATTTGTTTAACCCCGAGGTGTTTGGCCAAACGTAATCCTGCTAGAAGGGCTTCATACTCGGCCTCATTGTTTGATGCCTTGAATTTGAAACGAAGAGCATACTCCATTGCTACTTTGTCGGGCGTAGTCAAGACTAGTCCCGCTCCACAGCCCTGTTGGTTGGATGAGCCATCAACATACAGACTCCATGCTGAGGTCGTTGATTCTACTTTCTGAGCTTCCGATGGTAATGAAGCTACTGCTTCAGGTGTAGAAGCAATGTCAACAGGATATGTGAAGTCGGCGATGAAATCTGCTACTGCTTGGCCCTTCTCAGCTGGCTTTGGTTGGTAGGAGATGTCAAACTCACCCAACGCTATTGCCCATTTGATCATTCGCCCTGAAGTGTCAGGACTTTGGAGTATCTGTCGAAGAGGATAATTGGTAAGCACGATGATGGAGTGCGCTTGGAAGTAAGGGCGGAGTTTTCGAGCAGACATGACCAATGCCAGAGCCAATTTCTCAATGTTAGAGTACCGTGTCTCCGCATCTTGTAAGGCTTTGCTAGCGTAGTAGACAGGTCGCTCAATATTCCCATCCTTTCGAATGAGAACGGAACTTACGGCTGAAGCTGATACCGATAGGTAGATAATGAGAATGTCTCCTACCTCGGGCTTGGAGAGTAGAGGGGCTTTACTCATGTACTCCTTGAGGTTTTTGAATGCCTCGGCACATTCATCAGTCCATGTAATGTACTTCTTACTTCCCTTAAGTGCTTTAAAAAAGGGAGCACATTTGTCTGTGGCCTTAGAAATGAACCTGGTTAAGGCTGCCACCTTGCCAGTAAGGCTCTGGATGTCCTTTGAAGTTACCGGTTCCTTCATGTCGAGGATTGCTTTGATCTTCTCGGGATTAGCTTCAATGCCTCGTTGGCTAATCATGAAACCTAAGAATTTGCTAGAGCCTACGCCGAAGGCACATTTGTTGGGGTTTAACCTCATTCGATACCTCTTCAAAATAGTGAAAGTTTCATATAGGTTGGTGATGTGTTGGTCAGCATGTTTGCTCTTGACTAACATATCATCAACGTAAACTTCCATGCTCTTCCCAATCTGCTCGGCGAACATTGAGTTGACTAGTCTCTGATAAGTCGCTCCTGCATTCTTTAGGCCGAAAGGCATGACTTTGTAGCAGTATAGTCCTCTGTCGGTAGTGAAGGCTGTGTGTTCTTGATCCGAAGGGTTCATGAGGATTTGGTTGTATCCTGAGTAAGCATCCATGAAGCTCAGGAGTTCACACCCGGCCGTAGAGTCTATAAGTCTGTCAATAAGAGGAAGAGGGAAGCTATCTTTCGGACACCCTTTGTTTAGGTCGGTGTAGTCAACACACATTCTCCACAAGACCTTTTGAAGCAAAAGACTTTCTTTGGTCGGATTTTTCTTAACAATGACCACATTTGCTACCCATGTCGGGTAATTGACTTCGCGGACAAAGCCTATGCCTTTGAGTTTTTCAACTTCTGCTTTCATTGCCTCGTATCGTTCAGCGTCATAAGATCTTCGCTTCTGTCTCACCGGCTTGATCTTGGGGTCAATACTCAAACGATGACAGATGACATCGGGAGAGATGCCTGGCATGTCCTCGTATGACCAGGCGAAGACTTCAGTGTTCTCTTTCAAAAAAGATATCAATGCTAACCGAAGGGGTGGTGACAATGTGGTGCCAATCTTCACCATGCGATCTGGATAATCTCTTGAGATAGGTACCTTCTCCAACTCTTCAGCAGGTTGGGCTTGCTGGGTGAAAGAGTCATCTCGAGGATCATCGGGTTGATTGTTGCTATCAGGAAGATCCAAGTTCGCTTCATCTAGGCTGGTCTTTGTGACTTGGTCATGTACAGACAGGGTTTCCTTGGGTCCGGGCAAATGTTGTTGCTTAACTGAAGTGTTGTAACATGATCGTGCACTAAGCTGATCTCCTCTGATGTAGCCGTTGCCATGGGGGGTTGGAAATTTCATCAACAACATATGCGTGGATACCATAGCCTTGAGATCATTGATGCCTGTGCGCCCAAAGATGACATTGTATGCCGTTGGGCAGTCAACCACTAGGAAGTTAGTGGTAATGGTAGCCGTGTAAGGGCCTGTACCAATAGTAAAGGGTAAATGTATGCTCCCTAAGGGTTGCACGATATCACCGGAGAAGCTTATCAGAGGAGAAATCGAGCGATCGAGCAAGTGTTCAGCTACACTGAGTGCCCTGAAAGCTTCGGCAAACATGATATTGACCGAAGCCCCTGTGTCTACGAGGATTCGTCGAACATCAAAGTTGGCTATGTGAGCCTCCACGATCAATGGGTCGTTATGAGGGTAGATGATGCCTCTTTCTTCCTCAGGGTAGAAACATATCGGATCCCAGTTAGGCTTTTGATACTTCCCTCCCCTGATGTCTTCCACGTGAAACACTTGGTGACCAGGCCTCAGAATTCGTTCACTGTTTTTCATGGCCCTATTGGAAGATTCAGATATGGGTGTGCCGCCGCTTATGGAATATATGACATTCACCTGGCGTTGGTTACGGTTATCCCTTTGAGGGTGAAGGAGGAATTGATCAATTTTTCCTTCTCGTGCCAAAGCTTCAATACGATCACGGAGGATGATACATTTCTCGCTATCATGGCTGTTATGCTCATGGTAGCAACAAAACATGCCCGCGTTATTCGGGGGCGTGTAATCTGGGTGCCTCGGCTTTGGCTTTGGTATCAGGTGAGCTATGCTGGGGTAAATGGCCGCGCATGTGGCATTCAAGGGCGTGTATGTCTCATACCTTGGGGTAGGGGGTATCTTGACGCGGGTTTGACCCACTGCATTGACTGCCTGGGGGCGAGCGTTATTGTGGCGATACCCTTGGTTATCGGGATAGTGTCCCTTACTCTTTTTACTGAAATGAGAGTGGTGAGGATGGAAATCCTTCCTCTTGCCTTGAAATTGATATGTCTGTTGATTCGGCGAAGCATTATGCAAGGCATGGGGAGGTGCCACTGCTGTTTGGAAAGTCGAGGTCTTCTCATTTAGGTGAGTCTGGCTTCCACCTCCCACTTGTTGATAAAGGATGGTTGTAGGGGGTTTCTCCTGATATGTCTTTGCCTCGGCGGAGGCATGGTTATAAGCCTGCGCCATCACCTCAGAGTAAGTCTTCCAAGTATTGGCATTGATCATGTATTTAAAGAAACAATCACGTAGGCCTGCCGTGAAGGCTTTGAGGGCAGTCTTGTCGTCTGCCTCGGCACACCGGGAGTATTCATGGCTGAAGCGGCCAGCATACATACGTAATGACTCGTCTGGCTTCTGGCGGATAGTGTACAGGTCATCTGCAGAGTGCAAGCGATCGGTTTGGAAAATGTGTTGGGAAACAAATAGTTTCCTCAATTCCTCAAATGAGTCTACCGTCTCAGGTGTAAGACGACAATACCAATTTAGAGCTCCGCCAGAGAGGGTGGAGGGGAAGAGAAGACATCGCTCTTCGTCGGTGTGCATCCGGTATGCCATGGTGGACTCAAAGAGGTTAAGGTGCTCAATCGGGTCCTCTTTTCCAGTATAAAGTTGCAAGCCAAGCTTTTGCTTTGTCTTTGCTTGAAGGGGGGTGTTGAGGATCCTCCTTGTAAGAGGGCCAGGCCTGGGTTGGTTCCAGTCAGGTATTTCAGCCTGACGTTCAGCCTTCAACTTGTTTACTTCCTCAATAAGTTGTAGGACAAGGGGGTCCTGAGCGGAGTTATGTGCCACTGGAGCTTTTTTTCGTAAATCTCCATCTCCTCTTGGAATTAGGAAGGTTTGATCAAGGGCATGTGATTTTTCCCTGGACTCGTTGTACTGGCTTCCAGGGTATGTCTGTCGGAACACCTCTGAGTCCCCTGTACCCTCATGTCTCTCTAGGACTTGTTGCCCCTTCCCCAAATTGGTGGCCGGCTCGGGCCGTGGCAGGGGACCGAGTCTCTCAGAAATCCTTGGGTCATTGATCTTTGAGCTTATATGGATGGAATTCTCTCGACGTTGCTTCAGGAAATCCCGATAATCGCGAAAGACGGCTTTCGATCCTTCTGCCCCTTCAGCAAAGAGGTGTCTCCCTCCACTTCTCATGGTTCGGGTCGAAGCAACTGGGTTAAGAGAAGCCTCATGTTGATTATCAAGTCGAGGGGTAATCTGTTCCCTATCAGGGATATCTATGTCGAATGCATGTGACCCTCCATGTTGGAGGGCACCCAGTTGATGGTTGACTTCCACGGGGGCAACAAGCTCGCGTGTCTGAGCTTGCCTAGCTTCGTGGAGTGTCTCGAAGAGCTTCTCATATTGCTCCTGGAGGACCTCATTCCTCATTGCTATCTTGTTGTTCTGAGCTTCCAACTCATCAACTTTAGCTTGAAGAAGAACTCGTTTTCCTTCCTTCTTTCGTTGTTTCGCACTATGTGCAAGGGGGGTGTCATTCTGTGTGCTGTGGCTTCCTTCGCTTCCCATGTTGGAGAGGGATGCCTGATCAAAAGAAAGTGTACGAATGATAGAAACCAGCTTGACACAGCTGAAGAGAGTAGGAATAAGTGTCGTTTCCCACAGACGGCGCCAAATGTTGATGCACAAAATCAGCGAAGACTTTGGTACAACAGAAAGTGTCAGGTTTTGTGACCTTCGCTTGGTTGCTTCGGTCACTAGTGAGGATAAGTACGTAAATGAATAGAGACAGAGAAGCAAACACAGGATGTACGTGGTTCACCCAGATTGGCTACGTCCACGGAGTAAAGGAGTTCTTATTAGTAGTGAAGGGCTTACACAAGTACAAAGGATCAAGCTCTCAATTTAGTGAGTTCTTGTGAATGATTTAACACAAAATGGCATTAGGCAATATTGTGGGGGAATGACCCCTATTTATAGAAAAACTTGTAGCTTTGTCACATTGACATGTGTCATGTTATGATTGGTTCTTGATGTTGACACGTGCTGCGCTCTGATTGGCTTCTAATCTTGACACGTGTCGAGTAGTGATTGGCCTCCTGGTCGGAGGGGAACTCTTCTGGGTCCTTGACAGTATAGCGTTGGCCGGTGCTCGGTAGTTTCGGGATTGGTCAAGTATGGTACAAACAAGTCACATGTTATGTGTACAATTTGTGAGACACATGCATGATACATGCCACATAAGCCTTGCATGTCAAAATTTAATACGTTAGAAAACATTTATTTTCACCGAAATTTGCATGTCTACAACGCCGTTTTTGCTACTTTATCCTCTGTTTTCTTTTTCTACCTGCTCTATCTTCCATCCGATGTTCTTCAACCCCAAACAACCACCATTCCCCACCTCCTTCCTTTACCTAACTAGCTCACAATCCATCCCCACCACTACTTTTCTCAGATCCACGAGCTTCCGAAGGGAAACATACACCAGATTCAATTCCCACTTCCATTACTCCTCGCCTAACCGGCTTGCCGGATTTTTCGAGACCAAGAGTGTTCTGGCTTTGGCCTAAGCAAGGGTATCTTGCATACTCCCTTAGCCTAATTTAATCCCTGAATTACCACATGAGTGAAAATTAGGTTCCAAAACTATTTTTTTTCAGAAAAATTAGTTCTTGAATTATAAAAATTTGTCAATTACATCCCTAATATTAGATTCGAAGCCACTAATTAAATTTTCCGTCAATTTATGTCATGTTACTTACATGTGATACATATTGGAGAGTAGATTAGTAATTTTCCATGGATTTGACTTTGGAGGGTAAATTAAATGTTAGATTTGCAACATATATGAAATGTTAAGGGCTTATGGTTGAGAAAAGGACGCTATTCACTCTAAACTGTGTCAAGCGACTTAAGTTGATGAAAAATTGAATAAAATAACTTTTGAATATAATAGTAGGGATGTAATTAGCATTTTTTAATGAATGTAGGGACTTATTTTTCTGAAAAATAATTCAGGGCCTAATTTTCATTGAGGTGATAATTCAGGAACTAAATCGGCATTTCACACTTTATTTATTATGTTTGGATATACGTGCAAGAGCGTGTGAAGATGAATCGAATTTGCTAAATCTCTTTCAATGTGATTAAATCCAATTGTGGTGTAATTCTCGGTGCGAATTTGAAGTTCTTGTGTTGTGATGTCTTGAACAAATTAATCACTCAGTTATTTTCGACCGAAAAGATAAATAAAAATTGACACAATTATACACATGCAAATGCACTTTATACCCGCAATACACCAATTTCTTGCTTTTGATGCAAGAAGTGTCGAAAAAGAGGATCCCATACCCCATGAGTATGGATAGAGAGAGTATAGGTGTGTCGCTACCCTAGCACCTAATCCGCATGCAAGAGGATGCAGAAGCATTGCCCAAACGCGTGCTATATATGTGAGACCATATAGTACTAAGCTTCAAAACAAAGGGGAAAAAGTGCATGCATATATAGGGCTTTGCCCTTCATTTGTAATTTTGTATCATAACAATTTGCACACTTTTTTATTTGAGACACAACTAGAAAAATAAAGAAAATCAAATAAAAAATCTTTGACAGAAGAGTGAGGAATTTGGTCCCACATCACACGTGGGAATCGAACACATAGCCCTTGTTTGGGACACATGGCCCTATGAAGATCTTATATATTATATATGTATGTGCATGCAGCATGTTCCACACACTAAGGATAGAAGATGTAAAGCTTTAATGGCGTGGGGCGACCCTTATCCCTTCGCAGTTCGGGAACTCAAGGCGTGGCTGCAAGATATTTAGTTCCTATAAACCCTAGCGCGGTCAAGTAGTATTTGCATAAGAGCAAGTCCACCCAAGGGGTAGGCCGGCTCAAAGCACAAATAATGGACCGGCACCTCCCAAAAATCCTCCACCTCAGTTTAATAGGTTGGCACCCAGTCCAAGTCAGGCCATATGCCGACTCAAAATGTGCTGAGCAATCAGCTGGCCTCTGTGACGTCATGCTGTCGTCAGCGTGATGTCACAACGCACTTAAATTTTTTTTGCGTCAGGCGCGTGGGAGTAGAAGGCGATGGGGCCCGCCGTTGCAACCGCAATCGAGGACGCGGGGTAGAAGTCACGTGGCTCGTTCTGGGCCATTGGATTTCCAATGGCTAGTTTTCTAGACCGTTGGATTTCCAACAGTAAAAAAAAATTTGAAAATCATATCCAACATCTAATCCAGAGATCAACGGTTCACAATTTTAGAACCAAAAATGAAAAAAAAAGGCACAACGGTCAGAATTATGACTGTTGGCCATGTGTCAACATCTGGGCTGTTGGATTTGAATCTTTTTCAAATCTAACGGTTCATAATAATTAACTTAATTAAAATTATTAAAAATTGTTAAAAATACATAAAAAATTATTATTATTTTCTATAAATACCTAACCATCATCTTCCACTTTACACCACATTTCAATATTTTCAACACTTTCTACCAAAGCTTTCATATACTTTTTTTGTGGAAAAAATGACCACGTGGAAGCTCATCGAAGATGTTACGTTGTGTGAATGCTAGGTTCAAATTACTCATGACTTGCTTATGGGTAATGAGATGGAGTTGCGAGAAATATGGAGTAGAATTACGGAAGCATTTTGTGATAGGCTTGGAAAAGACATTAGAAGTAGTCAAGGTCTTCAAGGTCGTTGGAAAAAGCTCAACATATTCTTTACTTGTTGGAAAAACGCTCTCTCTCATGCTTCCACTAATTTGAGTAGTGGGAGGAGTTTAGAGGATTAGGTGACAATATTTTTATTTATTTATATGTATTCCACCCGCATCAATATAAAAAAAAAAAATTATTTGTGTTACACCCGTTGTAAACACGGAAAATTCCTGAAACGAAAGAGACAAGAACAACGCGCACAAACAAATATTAAGTATTTGATGATTTTGGGTTACAATCTCTCTCTATTTTGATCCTCTGATTCGATCTCCGTAAGGTGTGTATTTGTGGATGTGTGATTGATCCAAATGGCCGTTGGGCTTGATCTAAGGATGAACGTTCTTCAAGGGCCGTGGACTTGATCTTGAAGGTGGATTTGAGCGGATCTTCAAAGGGGCTTTTGGGCTTGATCTTTGAAGAACAGTGACGAACGGATCTCCAAAGGCTTTTGGGCTTGATCTTGAAGAACAGTGATGAACGGATCTTCAAAGGTTTTTGGGCTTGATCTTGAAGAACGATTGGATGTGTGGATTTGTCGACGTTGTTGATCCAAAGGGCCGTTGGGGCTTGATCTTGGATGAACGGATGATGAACGATGGTGCTTTCTTCAAGGGCCGTCGGGGCTTGATCTTGAATTGGTGGATGGTTGATCCAAGGGCCGTCGGGGCTTGATCTTGGAAGAACGATGAACGAAGAACACTTTCTTCAAGGGCCGTCGGGGCTTGATCTTGGAAGAACGATGAACGAAGAACGAAGAAGGCTTTCTTGATTCTTCGGGAACCTGGATGCTTGAGAGCTTCGGAGTTTCAGAGCTTCAGAGCTTGAAGGTGTCATATGAATTGGTCCCCTTCAATGAATGAAATAGGCTTGTATTTATAGAATTTTCCAAGGTCTAATTTCGAATATAATATTCCAGATGAAATAAGTCGTTTCTGCCAGGTGTTGACACGTGTCCTATTTGATGACTTTTCCAACTCATTTCAATTTTCGTTGAGTCACACGCTACGTGTAAAATTTATGTAATACATGAGCGTTGACACTTTGATTTATTGGTCAACATTTATTTACCGAAATTTCGATGTCTACAAATGCCCCCACTTCAAGGCACGTCGTATACATGTGCTTGTCACGTGTAGGAGATGTGTTTTGAAGTCCCTTACTGTAGATGTCGATCCAAGGGCCGTCGAGGCTTGATCTTGAATTGGGCTGGAGATTTCTTCAAGGGCCGTTGAGGCTTGATCTTGAATTGGGCTTGAGATTTCTTCAAGGGCCGTTGAGGCTTGTTCTTGAACTTTTGTTTGAAATTTCTTCAAGGGCCGTCGAGGCTTGATCTTGAAGGTTGAAATTGGGCCACAAGGAGCTTCATGTGGTAGATGATCTTTGGCTTTGGTAATGGATGAATCGGCACGTATTTTGTTGCGCTTGTTGACTTTCCACAGCTTTGATCTTGAACTGGGTTGGAAGATTTTCTGGATTCTTCCAATTGTTGATTTTCCACAGCTTATTCTTGAACTAGGTTTTGATTCAAGGGTGGTAGACACTTAATCTTGAATCGGACTTGTGATTTCCTCAAGGGCCGTCGAGGCTTGATCTTGAATTTGGTTGGAAACTTCTTCAAGGGCCGTTAGGGCTTGATCCTTGAAGGTTGACTTGAACACATGACAAGCAGGCACGAGGTGAAGGTGACGACTTGTTGCTCTGTTCAATCTTTCTAATTCACACCTGAGCAGTTTGGTCAACGGTATGATCTTCAAGATTGATGCGCTTTTCTTCCAGTTGGTGACTTGATCTTTAAGGATTTGATTCAAGGGTGGTGAATCGGCACGTGCAGCCTACAACGCCTAGTAAGCCGACCCAAGAATTTGAGGGTCAAAACGAATTCACCGTCAGAGTGATTGCAACTTTGATGATATGAGATACTCTTGCTTTTGAAGAAGTAGCGGATGAATCAACACGTGCTTGGTTGCACTTGTCTCCACATGCTTCAAGGTATCATCTTCATTTCCTTTATCTGTTCCTCAGGCAGATGTGGCATCTTCTCGAGTTCTTCATCTCAGACTCTTTCTGCTGAGTTGACTGTTCATGCTGCATTCTTCTCTGCTTGTTTCTTCAGGCAGATGTGGCAGCTTCTCGAGTTCCTCAGTTCGGACTCCTTCTGCTGAGTTGACTGTGCAGACCGCATTCTTCTCTGCTTGTTCTTTATGCACGTTGTCTCCACATGCTTCAAGGTATCATTTTCACTTGCCTTATCTGTTCTCTGGGCAGATGTGGCAGCTTCTTTGAAAGTACAGCAGCAGTGGGGGGGCGAGTACTCGAGAGCAGTGCCAGGTAGGCAATCAGGGAAGGGTTCCAAGCAGTCGGTTCCTTACCCGAGTTTGAGTGGAGGTTCTGGCATATTGTTTTCTTTATCCTTGTCTTTGTAGGTAAGAACAAGGACAAAGGAAAGGACAGGGAAGACGCATGATATGAGATACTCTTGCTTTCTACCCTGGTGATATGAGATACTTTTGCTTTGGTGTTATTTGTTTGCTGAGGTACCCCAAGGAATAAGGAACACTGAGTGACTCGAGAGGCTTCGTTGGGAAGGCATTCTCGGAGATGAAGAAAGGTTCTGTATGTCTCCCTTGCTATGGAGGGTGAAGGTGGATAGTTATAGGGAGTTCCTTAATACTTGTAGAGGTACTGCTTTTTCACTCGTGTCAGTAACCGATGCGTGATTGATCAGCATGGCTTCACGTGCTTTCTTCTTTATCAGAAATCTTCGACAAATTGTCCGTAATTTCCGCCAAGCTGAGTGTGCATGTGACAGGCGTCGACGCGGCTGAAGAAGACTGGCGCTTCTTCGATAACTGGGATCGGCGCTTCGACAAATCACCCGTGATTTCCGCAAAGCTGAGTTTGAGTGTGATGGGTGCTGACGTGTCTGGAAAAGACTGGCGTCTCTTCGATATCTGAGATCGGTGCTTCGACAAATCACTCGTGATTTCCGCAAAGCTGAGTTCGCGTGTGATGGGTGCTGAAGTGTCTGGAAAAGACTTGCGTCTCTTCGATATCTGGGATCGGCGCTTCGATTTTTGAATCGGCATTTTCGAACTCTGAGCTCACCTCTTCGATCTCTGAAATCCCGTCGAGTGCCGATTTTTTTTTTTTATATTTATTTTTTTATATATATAGAGGCACGCAGTTCGTTTCAAAGCACACTTGAATTTTCGCTTGTAGAAACTCCCTTCTTGCACTTCTAAGATCTTAATCTGTCTGGCCTCTTATTTCTTCAACACCTTTGAAAATGTCTGGACCATCCGACCGTCGTTTTGATTTGAACCTTGGTGAAGAGGCAGTTCCGCCTTCCCCCGACAACATATGGCGCCCATCATTCATATCCCCTACTGGTCCTCTTACCGTTGGGGATTCGGTGATGAAGAATGATATGACCGCCGCGGTGGTGGCCCGGAACCTTGTTACTCCCAAAGATAACAGACTACTTTCCAGGCGGTCTGATGAGTTGGCTGTTAAGGAGTCTCTGGCTCTTAGTGTGCAGTGTGCGGGTTCTGTGTCCAACATGGCCCAACGCCTATTTGCTCGAACTCGTCAAGTTGAATCGTTGGCGGCTGAAGTGATGAGTCTCAAACAGGAGATTAGGGGGCTTAAGCATGAGAATAAACAGTTGCACAAGCTCGCACACAACTATGCCACAAACATGAAGAGGAAAATTGACCAGATGCAGGAATCTGATGGTCAGATTTTACTTGATCATCGGAGGTTTGTGGGCTTGTTCCAACAACATTTGCCTTCGTCTTCTGGGGCTGTACCGTGTAGTGAAGCTCCGAATGATCAACCTCCGATACCTCCTCCTTCTGTGGCCCCGCCGACCGCTGAGGCTCCGCCTGAGCAACCTTTGTGAAGGCTCTCCTCCCTCTCGTCTGTTTATCTTGATTTATGTATATATTTGTAATTTATTGGAAACATTAATAAATGAGCTCTTTTTTTTTTTTAATATTTCTTTTAGATGATGTGACTGTACTTGAAGTTTTGACACTTCGAGTTGCCTACGTACCCTTTGTTGAGGAGGGATCAAGTCATAACGTAGTTCAAAATACATTTTTTTTCTATTTTTTTTTGTGCCGTTTGCAGTTTCAGCTCATGCAGACCAGGAGCGTTGTGCCATGCAGTTTAGGCTCGTGCAGGCGAGGAGCTTTGGTTCGTGCAGTTTAGGCTCGTGCGAACAAGGAGCATGAATTTGTTGCCTTTCACGGGTAGTAGCGCTTCAAGAATCTGCCGTTGATAGGGCCGATCTTCAAGCCGTCTTCCGCCATGATTAAGTAGGCACCATTGGTGTAGACTTCTTGTACTACGTATGGTCCATCCCATTTTGACGTGAACTTGCTCTTTGTCTTGTGAGTTGTGATGATAGGCCTACGCAATGAAAGGACGAGATCTCCCATTTGAAAAGATCGAGGGAGAACTTTCTTGTTGAAGGCTTTAGAAAGTCGAGCTTGATAACACTCCAGGTGTTGCTGGGCTTCGAGTCTTTTCTCATCCAGTGCCTCCAGTTCTTGAAGACGCAACTTTGCATTCTCTTCGTCAGTCAAGCCTTCTTGTATAGCCATCCTTAGCGAGGGGATTTGACTTTCGAGTGGTAGGACAGCTTCTACGCCATATACAAGAGAATAAGGTGTGGCTTGGGTAGGCGTTCTATATGTTGTCCTGTATGCCCATAGGGCTTCGCTTATTCTTTCATGCCAGTCTTTCTTTGTTCTACCAATTACCTTCTTCAGGAGGTTGCACAATGTCTTGTTGAACGCTTCTGCAAGACCGTTGGCCGGAGCATGATACATGGAGGATTTGCGCTGCTTGAACTTGTATTTCTCGCAGAGCTCGTCCATGAGTCGGTTTGAGAACTGCTTTCCGTTGTCGGTGACGATGTAGCGAGGCACCCCATATCGATGGATGATATGTCCCTTGATGAAACAGACTACAGTTTCCTTCTTGACTTCCTTCAGGGGTATGGCCTCAGCCCACTTAGAGAAGTAATCTGTTGCAGCCAGGATGTAAGCCTCTCCCGTAGATGACTTTGGCGCAATTGGTCCTACGACATCCAATCCCCATGCATCGAACGGCCATGAAGTAGCTGTGGGGTGTAATGGTTCAGGCGGTTGATGTATGAAGTTGGCGTGAAATTGGCAGGCTTGGCACCTTTTGGCGTATTCTAGGCAGTCCTTTACCATGCTTGGCCAGTAATAACCCATTCTTTTGAGCTGGAAATGAAGCTTTGGTCCGGACTGGTGTGCTCCACATATTCCTGAGTGTGCTTCTTCCATGGCTTGATTGGCTTCTTCCTCGCCTAGGCATCTCAGAAGTACCCCTTCAAACGATCGCCGGTAGAGTGTTCCTTTGTAATAGAGAAAGCGGTATGCTCGTCGACGTATTTCAGAGCGGTGTTTCGGATCATCTGGAAGCATTTCGTGCTCCAAGTAGTTGATCAGAGGCTGTCTCCATTCTTCAACGTTGACCGGAAGTATTGAAATAATGTTTGTATCACTTAATACCATTTCGGTGACAAGCGGGATTACCCATCTTTGGCAGACTGGCACGTTTGTAGCTTCGTCTTCTCCTAATGTCATGCTCGAGGCTAGGTTGGCGAGAGCGTCTGCCATTTGATTCTCTTTTCTTGGCACGTGTTCTAGTGTTACGGCCTCAAACCTTTGTAGCAACTGCGTTGCCAGCCGGAAGTATGGGACAAGGTCATCTTTCTTCACCTCATATTCAGTCAGGAGTTGATTGATTATGAGCTTGGAGTCGCCGTATATCTCGAGGGCTGCGATTTCCATGTTGATTGCCATTTGGAGCCCGAGGATCAGTGCTTGGTACTCAGCGACATTGTTGGAGCATAATTCGCTTAGCTGGAATGAATAAGGTAGTACTTGCCTTTGTGGCGACATGAATACTACTCCTGCCCCTGCTCCGTCTGCTCGTGCAGATCCGTCGAAGAACATCGTCCATGTCGGGAATATGTCGATGCAGAACACCTCTTCGTCGGGCAAGTCGTCTGAGATTTTCCAATCGGCCGGGATTGGATGGTCGGCAAGGAAGTCTGCTAGCGCTTGTCCTTTCACGGCTTTAGCTGGGACGTAGATGATCTCGTATTGATTGAGAAGTAATGCCCATTTAGCTAGTCGCCCTGTCAAAACTGGCTTAGACATGACGTATTTGACCGGGTCAGCTTTAGCAACCAAGTGGATGGTGTAAGCATGCATGTAATGTCTGAGCTTCTGGATGGCAAACATCAAAGCCAGGCACATTTTTTCTATTGGGGAGTAGTTCAATTCAGCGCCGGTAAGCATTCGACTGAGGTAGTAGAGCGCTCCTTCTTTCTGGGCCTCGTTTTCCTGTGCCAAGAGTGCTCCAACTGAACTTTCCTGAGCAGCAATGTACAATATGAGCGGTTTCCCTGGTACAGGTGCCCCCAGGACAGGTGGACTTGATAAATACTTCTTTATGCTTTCAAAAGCATTGTTGCATGCTTTGTCCCATACGAACGGAACATCTTTCTTCATGAGTCGACTGAACGGTTGACAACGCCCTGCAAGGTTGGAGATGAAGCGTCTGATGAAGGCTAGCCGACCTTGTAGACTTTTCAACTCGTGCAGGTTTCTTGGCTCGGGCATGCTTTGAATGGCCTTGATCTTTGATTGGTCTACTTCAATGCCCCGATGCTTGACAATGAAGCCAAGGAACTTTCCAGATGTGACGCCAAATGCACATTTTAACGGGTTCATCTTGAGGTTGTATTTTCGCAACCTTTCGAACACTACTCGCAAATCCTTCAAGTGATTTGATCTTTTCTTTGTCTTGACCACCACATCATCCACATAACATTCTACGTTCTTGTGTAGCATGTCATTGAAGATCTTCTGCATCGCGCGTTGATATGTAGCTCCAGCATTCTTTAGACCAAAGGGCATCACCTTGTAGCAGTAGATACCTTTTGGAGTGCGGAAGGCTGTTAGTTCCTCATCTTCAAGAGCCATACGAATTTGATTGTATCCAGAAGAGCCGTCCATGAATGATAGTGCCTCATGGCCAGTGGTTGCGTCCACCATGATTTCAATGATTGGCAAGGGGAAGTCATCCTTTGGGCAAGCATTATTGAGGTCTCGGAAGTCCACGCAAACACGTATTTGTCCGGATTTCTTAAGGACTATGACGATGTTGGAGATCCACTTGGGGTATTGCACCTCTCGAATGAAGCCTGCTTCGATCAACTTGTCAATCTCGGCCTCGATTTGTGGGATGAGCTCGGATCGATAGCGTCTTTGAGTTTGCTTTACTGGTCGCGTTCCAGGCTTGACTGCAAGATGATGCACAACAATGATAGGGTCGAGGCCGGGCATTTCCTTGTAGGTCCAAGCAAAGACGTCCTTGAACTCTAATAGCAGCTGGTAATACTTCTCTATCTCGCCCGCACTTAGTAATGCACTCACGAAGATAGGCTTCGGTTCCTCACTTGTGCCTAAGTTGAGTTCTTTGAGATCGTCAACTGTGGCTTGCCCCCCATCTTCGAGTTGTGATGGTGCTGCAATGACATCTTCTTCGAGGCTTTCATCTTCTTCACCTTCTTGGATTGTGATGTGGAAGACGTCTTGGGCTTCTTCTTCGGTGTTAACCTCTCGAGCTAGTTGGCGTGAAGATTGTCCAGTGTGAATGATGGTGCGCCTTTTCACTTTCAGCGATCCAACTGTGTTAACCTCTAAAATTGCGTGGCGCTTCATTCTTGAAGGAATGGAACTTCGAACGTCATCCTTTTCTGCTAGGCGATCGATCTCTTCTACTTCTGGTGTCGTCTTTCTCATTTTGGGAGGCTCTTTGGCTTCTCCAAGTCTTTCCATAACTGACTGTCGTGGAGGAAAGCTAGTCGTATTGCTTTGCTTTTTAGGTTTTGATAACCTTTTGAAAACAGAGCCTCGAGATACTGACGTGTTAAGCCTTTTGAAGACGGAAGTTTTGTTTTGACCGCCAATGAGTTTAGGTGCCGAAACTCTGGGCTTTGAACGATTCATTCTATCGAATACTGATGTCCGGGGGGCAGGTTGAGGCTCCTCTTTATTTTGTATAATGCTTACGCTGATGTGTTGAGCGCTAGCATTTTTTGCCTTGCTGGAGATCTTCACCGGTGCATTTGGTGTAAAGCCAAGCCCAGCTTTGTTGTTGCTAACCCCGTAACCATGCTTCTCCAATTTCTTCTGAGTTTTAGTGAGATCACGTTCGTTGTCTTTGACGGTGTTCAAATCATTCTTTCCCAAATTTGCAGAGGAAGTGAAGTTATACCCAGCTTTCGACATAAGTTTGTAGGCATTTGGATCAAAACCTTCTTTGGTCCTTTTGGTTGGGAGAAAGCTTGGTTCTACCCCCTTTGGCAGGCCTTTTATGAAGCCCTGTGATGGTTTTGCAACCTTAGTGTCGCCTAGCTGGGTCAGAGGCAAAACTGCATTCGTTTGGAGCAACTTTACATTATCTATGTGCCGCTGTGCATCGGCTTTGCTCGCTGCAGTTTCGAACGGGGATTGACCATTCTTTCTTCTCGATGTCGGGATGTACCGGAAGACGGGTACGCTTGGTCCATTTGAGGTCGTCCTGCTTCCTCTGGTTGTTGCAGGTTTAGAAAGCTCATCGTCGTTTTTGCTTGAAGATGGCATAGCTTCTTCTTCTTGCTTCTTGGGCATAGCTTGCCACTCCTGTTTTTTAGGCGCTGCTTTGCTCATGGATTTAATCTATTTTGGAAGAGTTTCGGGCACCGTGTCTTCATTCATGTAGAACTTGGCGTCTGCGAAATGTGATTCAGCTTCGGTGAATGGCTTGGTGTCGCCATAGATCACCTTCACTCGTTCTTGGTAAAATTTTAAACATTGGTGAAGGGTGGACGGTACCACTCCGTTCGCATGGATCCAAGGCCTTCCTAAGAGCAGACCGTAGGAAGTTCTCGCATCAATCACGTGGAACATCACGCTTGACTTGAGTTCACCAATGGTCATCTCCACTCGGATCATGCCCATCGCTCTTTGTCCTCCCTGGTTAAAACCTTGGATTAGTAGACGGCTCAGGGATAGTTCATCCACCTTGATGCCGATTGCGGTCATTGTTGACTTTGGCATGATATTTATGGCTGACCCGCCGTCCACAAGCATGCGGCTGACTTTATGCTCCCTTACGTACCCAGAGACGAAGAGAGGTCGGTTGTGAGGCTTGGATCCTAGCAACAAGTCTTCGTCGGCGAAGTGGATTGTGTCCTCGGTGGCACAGCATGTGGCACACTCGTGTGGCCGAGGCCTCAAGCCTTCGTTCTTGCTTTCTTGCACTTCGTGGTCGTTTGGACTCGCTAAAACCGTTGCCAATGCCCTTCGTATCTTCTTTGGCAATTGTAGCGCTTCCTCGATGCTAAAGTGTATTGGCAGACCTTCTTCAGGTGTCGGAGTATTTTCTCCCTCAGCGGCGACAATTTTGCCCTTTGAGGGTTCTTTCATTTTTACTTCGACCACGTGACATGCGGTGATAGTGCAATGTTGGAAAAAGTCCTCTGGGAAGTACTCGTGCAATGAGACGGGAATGCGTGGCTTTTGCTCCGCAGGTTCCCCAGCATATATTGGCTTAGCAGCTCTTATGTTTCTCTTAGGCTTCCTATTGCCGCGACGGCGGTGCTTTCTCCCTTGTTCCCCCTTTTGCTTTATAGCTTGCGGTTTTGGTTTCCTCGTCCTCTTATAGGTCACCAATGTCCATCCTTTGTCATCGTCAGTAGGTGCGTCCTGGTTGCTTGCCCCCAGTGACGGTGGTGCAGAATGTGCAGTGTGGTTTGAGTATTGCCGAGCATGGTCAGGCATTTCTTGAAGAAACACGGGATCAAAGGATCCGAACACGACCATAGTGGTGTGCGTCGCAGCTGTGTCTTCTAGGTCGAGCTCAATCCGTCCTTGTTGTGCCAACTTCATGATGAGTTCTTTTAGGATGAAACACTTGCCCACATGATGACCCACGATACGATGGTACTTGCAGTACTTGGGATCATTGATGCGATTCATTTCTTCAAGGCGTTTGCATTCGGGTAACTCAATCACCTTCTTCTCCAGTAGGTCGTCCAGCATTGCGTCCATGTCGGAGTCCAGAAAAGGGTATACCTTCTGCTCCAATTCCCTCAAGGTGTTTTTGTACCTATCTTGGGTGTGGGAAGGCTCACCTTTTTTTATCTCCCTTGCTTTATTGAAAGAGATTTTGACGGGCGCGGACGAGGTCTTGATAGGAGTGGTATTGGTGGTAAAAGCTTCATTGGCGGGCTTTTTCCCATGATTGTCTGCTCTTGAAGTGAACACCTTATCCTTTTTGAAATCGGTGATTGGCTCATTCTTTCCATGGTGGGCGAGGCTCAACTCCATGTCGTGGGCACGGGTGGCTAATTCTTCAAAAGTTCGTGGTTTGATACCTTGAAGGATGTATTGTAAACCCCATTGCATGCCCTGGATGCACATCTCGATTGAAGAAATCTCGGAGAGTCTGTCCTTACAGTCGAGGCTTAGATTACGCCATCGGTTGATGTAGTCCATGACTGGCTCGTCCTTCCACTGCTTTGTGCTTGTTAGCTCTAGCATGCTCACAGTGCGGCGGGTGCTGTAAAAGCGATTGAGGAATTCCCGCTCCAGTTGCTCCCAACTGTTGATGGACTCAGGCTCCAGATCCGTGTACCACTCAAAGGCGTTTCCTTTCAGTGAGTGCACAAACTGCTTGGCGAGGTAGTCCCCTTCGGTTCCTGCGTTGTTGCAAGTTTCAACGAAGTGGGCGACGTGCTGTTTCGGGTTTCCCTTTCCATCAAATTGCATGAACTTTGGTGGTTGATAACCCCTCGGCATCCTTAAGGCGTCGATCTTCTTTGAATACGACTTTGAATACAACCCGGATGTATATGAGCTCCCTTCGTACTGTGCCTTGATGGTGTTGGTGATCATCTCTTGTAGCTGCTGGATAGAAAGGGATCCCATGAGTGCCGCTGCTTGGTCTGGTTTCGGCTTCCCATCGATTTTCTTTACCGGGGGTTCCTCGTCTCCGCCAGCTCCTTCCTTTAGCGGATCATCCTCTGGGTCGGGTTTCTCACTGTCCTGCGCCTCCAGTCGGTTGACTAATGCCGCGATTTGCAAGTCTTTTTCTTCCACAGTTCGAGTTAGTCTTGCGATTGCTTCATTCATTTGAGCAAGCTGTTCCTCGACTGAAGTTGCTCCAGCGGTCATGACTTGCATGGCTGAACTGCCGCTTGAATCGTCATCGGAGAGCATGGATTCGGAGTATTCCCTCGGTCTTTCCCCCCTTGGTGCCCTTAGTGAGGCTAAAGTGATCACAGGCTCATGCCTTCCCCTGGCAGAGTTGATGCAGAGGTGAAAGAGGTGGCAGAAGTAGCTTTTGCTTTGCTTCGAGTTGTGACACCCAACGTGACACCACTTGCGACGAGGGCGCCTTTGTTCTTTGCGCCGGTTATGGGAACAGCTTGAGCCTTCCTTGACGTCATTGATTTTGGAAGTGTGCTTATATTCCTTGAACGGAGGAAGAGATGAGAGGTAGAGATATCCCACCGGGCGTGCCAATTTGTAAACACGGAAATGTAGACATCGAAATTTCGGTAAATAAATGTTGACCAATAAATCAAAGTGTCAACGCTCATGTATTACATAAATTTTACACGTAGCGTGTGACTCAACGAAAATTGAAATGAGTTGGAAAAGTCATCAAATATGACACGTGTCAACACCTGGCAGAAACGACTTATTTCATCTGGAATATTATATTCGAAATTAGACCTTGGAAAATTCTATAAATACAAGCCTATTTCATTCATTGAAGGGGACCAATTCATATGACACCTTGAAGCTCTGAAGCTCTGAAACTCCGAAGCTCTCAAGCATCCAGGTTCCCGAAGAATCAAGAAAGCCTTCTTCGTTCTTCGTTCATCGTTCTTCCAAGATCAAGCCCCGACGACCCTTGAAGAAAGTGTTCTTCGTTCATCGTTCTTCCAAGATCAAGCCCCGACGGCCCTTGGATCAACCATCCACCAATTCAAGATCAAGCCCCGACGGCCCTTGAAGAAAGCACCATCGTTCATCATCCGTTCATCCAAGATCAAGCCCCAACGGCCCTTTGGATCAACAACGTCGACAAATCCACACATCCAACCGTTCTTCAAGATCAAGCCCAAAAAACCTTTGAAGATCTGTTCATCACTGTTCTTCAAGATCAAGCCCAAAAGCCCTTGGAGATCCGTTCGTCACTGTTCTTCAAAGATCAAGCCCAAAAGCCCCTTTGAAGATCCGCTCAAATCCACCTTCAAGATCAAGTCCACGGCCCTTGAAGAACGTTCATCCTTAGATCAAGCCCAACGGCCCTTTGGATCAATCACACATCCACAAATACACACCTTACGGAGATCGAATCAGAGGATCAAAATAGAGAGAGACTGTAACCCAAAATCATCAAATACTTAATATTTGTTTGTGCGCGTTGTTCTTGTCTCTTTCGTTTCAGGAATTTTCCGTGTTTACACCCGTCTTTTATAATACTGTCTTATCCCACATTTTATAGATACTACAAGCATAAGCATTCTACAATGCGAAGAACCACAACAAATCATTCAACAAATGGGAATGTTGGGAAATTGTCAAAGATTGTCCCAGATACAAAATTGTGCCAACCGGTCCAGAAGTTGTCATGCACGGCGTCCCTCTACACAATTCGCCAAAAGCAGACACGGTCGAACAAGAAGATGACACATTTGAAGAGACGGAAGGGACGCTTGAAGAAGTGCCGGAGACCCAGCCGACTCGTCGGTCCCTAAGGCCTCAAGGTAAAAAAGCGGCAAAGAAAAAAAGGAGTTCTTCAAAAAATGACTACACAAAATATATGGACGAACTTGCTCACCATAGTGAACTGAACATGGCACAGGAAGCGGTTTGAGATGAGGCAAAAGCTGTGACTATGGCAAAAATCTTAGCAGTTATTGAGAAAAGTGATGCGGCTAATGAGAGACAAAGAGAAATACTTAATCAAGAAAATCAAATGCTTAGAGAAGAAATGATGGCTCAAGCAAATTGTGACACTATGAACAAGTCTCTAGTAGGGATATCTCCGAATTCTAAATATTTTTGGACATCGAAAAAAAAAGACGTGGTGCGAAAGAGGCGTGCAAGAGATGAGGAATCAAATCGAGGGGGTTCTAGCTACACAGATCCTAGCAACGAAGATCCTAGCACCACATATCCTAACTCCTCAGACTTTGTATAATTTCTTATTTATTTGTAGTACTTTATTTAATTTCTTATTTATTTGTAGTACTTTATTTAATTTCTTATTTATTTGTAGTACTTTATTTAATTTCTTATTTATTTGTAGTACTTTATTTAATTTCTTATTTATTTTAGTACCTTAAGTAATTTCTTATTTAGTTTAAGTACTTTATGTAATTTCTTATTTATTTTTAGTAATTTATTTAAACACACCAAATAAGATTACATAAACTCACCAAATAAACTTAAAAAAAAAAAAACACACCAAATAAAATTACATAAACTCACCAAATAAACTTAAAAAACATACTAAATAAAATTACATAAACTTTAAAAAAAACACACTTTATTCTTCCACCACAAGCTCATTTTAATTATCTTCACCTTATTGCAATCCCCATTGGTGCTCAATCAAGTCACCTTGATGGCTTAAGTGCCAATATGGCTTTTGCATTGAAGTGTACCGCTCAACAATCAATTGATTATAACATCCATCCCGTTCCAATGGCTCTTGTTGCACGAGATCTTCAGTGCAGCCATGAGCACAATAGATATGTGTTCTTGAGTTGTTCATCGTGTCCGGCTCGTATTCATCGACGACATCATAATCATACTAATCTTCCACAATAATGTTGTGGAGAATAATACATGTTATCATGATGGATCGAAGAGCCTCGACATCAAACATTATGGCAGCGACCCAACGAGCTTACAGGATACCAAAACAACGCTCCACATCCTTCCTACACCCCTCTTGACATGTTGTGAAGTGTTTTTCTTTTTCACTTTGTGGATGTGGCACTGTTTTGACAAATGTTATCTACCTTGGGTAAATGCTGTTTGCAAGGTGTTATGCTCCTTCGTATTTATGATCATTGACCCAATATGTGACTCTCGGTGCTTTTCCTTGCAGCACTTCGTGGAACACTAGAGATTGGGCAAAGACATTGAAGTCATTTTGAGCTCTTGGAACACTAAAAAAAGCATGTCAAATCCATGTATCAAATGAAGCCACCACTTCCAAAATGATACTTTTGGCTCATTTTTTGTTGCCATAAGCTCCTGGACACGCACTTGGACAGTTTTTCCAAGTCCAGTGCATGCAATCGATGCTTCCAATCATGCCAGGGAAGCCTCGCATCTCACCCTTCTTCAGAAGCTTTTGCATGTCCCTTGGCGTGGGTTTTCGGAGGTACTCATTGGTGTAGAGGACTTCGATTGCAGAGCAAAATCGCATCAGGGACTTCAAAACAGTTGATCTTCCCATCCTTGTTATCTCATCCACTTGATCTGCAGATGCTCCATATGCAAGCATTCGCAAAGCATAAGTAATTTTTTGCTCAGGAAGAAGACCTAGAACATGAAAAGCATCATTTTTTGCACGAAGTATGGATCATGGTTGCAAATCGCACTCATAATTTTGTCGAACAAACTTCGTTGCATTCTAAAACAACGTCTAAAAATATGATCAGGGATAAACTGTTGGGGATAAAATAATCTTCCAATAGATCTTTACCTCATCTTTCCCTCTTTCTATCCAAGTTTGCAGCACGTTTGAGTTTGGATATCTAACCCAAAGCTTCTATGACATGACGGGAATGTGAAGCCTGAAGCCTTCTATGTTCATCATCCTCATCCTCTTCCATTGCGAAAGAATCATCTTCACCTTCCTCAAGATTGAACAATTCTTCATGTTGTGCCAACACTTTTTTCTGTTGCTCATACAATCTCCTTGACAAGAAGACATTGTAAGAACTCAAGATTTAAAAACAATGACGAATGATTCTGAGCTAAAAAGAAGGATTCAGTTTGGTGTGTGAATGAGGATAGATGTAGGATGTAGGGTTTATATGGACAAAAAAAGAAAGGATGAGGTTCTGGACAATGTCACGTGGCACTACATGATTGGTTGGAAATCTTGGCTAAATTATTGTAAACAGATAGTGACACGTGGCGCGTTGAGATTGGTTAAAAATCTAATCGGAAATCTATCTACAAAATAGTACGTTCGGATAAGGACACGTGACGTCACAAGATTGGTTGAAAATCTGATCGAAATCTTGGCTAAATTATTGTAAATAGATACTGACATATGGCGAGTCGGGATTTGTTAAAAATCTTATAGGAAATCTATCCACAAAATAGTACTTTCGGACAATGACACATGGTGTGATAAGATTGGTTAAAAATCATATCCGAAATTAAAACTATTTTATTTATTTATTTATTATTTTATAAAAAAATAATATTTTAAATGGGCTGGGTACCAACGCATTTTTTAGGGGTAAAGATACATTTGGCCTATTATTGTTCATTGGGGTATATCATTGTTCACTGAGTGGATTAAATGGGCTAGATGCTAGCGCGTTTTTTAGGGGTGGACTTGCTCTAATCTCTTACCATTTGATAAAATTAAAAAAAAAAAAAATCTCAACTGATCATATACCATATTTCTAAGGGAACTTTAATGAAAAGCTCCCGATACTGTTCACTTTAATGAAAAACCACATTTTTACACTAAAAAGTCAATCATGGTACTATTTATTTTACCCTTTATTTTGTTATTTTCGTTAAAACTCAAAGTTTTCAAGCCCCTTTCATTAGTTTTCCTTATTTCTAAAGTCTAATTAATTAAATATAAAAGTTAGTACGTAGATCTCACATATATTAAGGATAGACCTGGCATTTGTGTTGTGTTTTTCGTGTTCGTGTCGTTTTTGTGTCATACCCGATATCTTAACGGGTTGTGTCGTGTAACACATGTTCAAATAAACAGGTAAAATGACCTGACTCGAAATCGACCCGATAATATTAACATGTAATATGACCCGACTCGTTACCCCGTTAAGGAAAATATTTTAAACCAATAAATAATCAAATGAAAAACATAATACTAAATAAGTATATACATACCATATTGTCACATCCAAAACATAAAAACGCATTTTTCTTTTAAGTATATTTTCGCTTACCTAAATTGATCAAATGGTAAAATTGGAAAATATTGGAATAAAGAAGGGGTTTTTTTCATCCAAAAAACTTCTAATAATATAAGTGAAATAAAATCCAGCGGTACAGATTTACTCTCATTTATCTTACGGTTGTTATTTAAGTAAAGTCTTTAATAGTTTTTTAATTAATGTAGAAGTGTTAAAAATATAGAAAAAAATTATATAAACGCTCGTAATGACAAACTTTACAACTTTCATGAAGAGCTTAACTTTGAAATTCGCCACTATAATTATATAAATCATTGATCAAAATTTAACCATTGATTGTTGTTTACATTTACGCTTCATTGTTCTCATCAAATTTTGTTTTTTTCTTCAGATTTTCTTTTTTGAAAACATGATCTATTAGAGGATGTAGGAAGATGAACAATTTGGATAGTTGATATTATATTCAGAGTTTTACGGTTAGTGAAAATATTGTTTGATGTTTATAAAGTTTCTACAAACTCTATGACATTGACTCATATTTCAGTTAACCGTAAATATCGAAATGTGTTAACAAAGATCTAAACCGTTCATCTTCTTACATTCACCATATGATCATGTTTTCAAAAAGGAAAATTTAAAAAATGAAATTCAGTAAGAAGAATAAAGCGTAAATGACAATCAACGGCTAAATATAAATGTAAGGTTTATGGATTATAGTGTTGGATTTCGAGGCTAACCCCTTCATGAAAGTTGTAAAGCTTGTCACTATGAGTGATTGTATATATATATTTTTTTACATTTTTGACACTTCTAAAATAATTATTATTAATTTTCCCCTCAAATAAAAAAAAATTATTCATGATGGTTTGGAGGATTTTAAAAATCTAAACGATAATGTAAGTGTAACCATTATCTACTCATGGATGAATAATGATGAATCACGAGTGTTTATATATTCTTTCACATTTTTCATACTTGTATGTATGTCTTCTTAGTTCTTGCCTATACAAATACTATGCTAGTTTATTTTAATTTTGGACCACAACATGTTAAGTAAAATTTATCCTAGTAATGATAATAAGGAACTCTCATAATAAAAATAAATAATGACTAAAACTTTTTTTTTTTTAACTTATATAGAATAATAATACAAAACTATATATTTAATATAGAATATATTGTATATATTAATATGACTTGTATTTTATAATAAATCTTTTAGTAATTAAACTTTAAAATTATCAAAATAAATTTTTTTTAACGGGTCGAAATGAGTTACCCACATATTACCCGCGTGTGTACCCGTTATTAAGGGGTTCTTAACGGGTCACTCGATAATGATCCGATTAGTTATCGTATTGACCCAAAACCCATTATTTTTGTGTCGTGTTAGAAACTGCCAGGTCTAATTATGGAGGGTATATTAGGGATCTGCTTAATAATTATAGTTAAATTGTTGTGAAATCCTTTGTTACATATTCTTCTTCTTCTTGTAGAAGCTCAAATATATAGTACACATATAATAGGGTCATAAAGAATCCAATCCTGGTCTATTTACGCATTCTTATTTTATTTACAATAAAATAGGAGTGGGATTGTCACCAATACTCTCTCTCTCAAGTTGGTGGATAGATGTTATTAATGCCCAACTTGCCAAGTGAGTCGTGGAACGCCTTACTCGACACAACCTTAGTCAAAATATATACTAGTTGATCTTCAAACTTAACGAACGAGACCTAAATAATGTGAGGCTCCAACTTCTCATTGATAAAATGTATATCTACTTCATCATGTTCTTTTTGATCATGTTGAACTGGATTATGAGATATGTCACTCGTTGCCTTACTATTGCAAAAATAAATTCATAGTCTGATTCAGAGGATACCCAAGCTCCATAAGCAACTTCCTTAACCAAAGTAGCTCACACAATCCTTTGGCCATACCTCCACATTTTGCCTTAGCACTGAATAAAGCCACTACCTTTTGTTTCAGTGATATTCTCTGCCCAATAAGAATCAAATCTACCTAGCTATGCTCAAATAACCATTCTTAAAAAACATAATTCTCCTTCCTGATGCGAACTTCAGATATCTAAGAATCTAGAAAACTGTATTCATATGATTTTCACTAAGAACATGTATAAATTGACTCACAACACTTACCGCATAAGTAATTAATACTATGTCTTTATGTTATAAATAGATCAATCTTCCAACTAACCTCTAATAACATTATTTGTTAGCTGGAACTTGATCTATGTACTCATCACCAATATGATGATTCTAAATAATAGGTGTATCAGCTGGCTTGCTGGCTTACAGTCTAGCAAACCAGTTTCAATCAACAAACCAAGAACATAATACCTTTGTGAGAGAAATATGCCTCGACCTGAACATGCAACAATATAAAAAGATACTTCAAATTACTAATCTTTCATCTTAAATTTAGAAGCCAAATACTTCTGACGTCTCTCTTTTCCTTCTTAATCATTCTCAGTCATAATCATATCATCGACACAAAAATATGGGGAGTTTTAATGAAAATCCCGCGATACTGTTCACTTTAACGAAAAATAACATTTTTACACTAAAAAGTCAAACCTGGTACTATTCACTTTACCTTTTATTTTGTCCTTATCGTTAAAACTCAAAGTTTTCAAGCACTTTTTATTAGTTTTCCTATTTCTTTATAGCCATGCAGCATCTCTCAAACCAAGCCTTGGATGATTGTTTCAACTCATATAAAGTCTTTTTCAATTTGCACACGTGTTTTTATACATATGATTTTATACTTTACTAATTGTGGCAAATAAATAGATAGTTCAGAATACTTTACCATTTTCATTCATATGTTTTTGTACAGTGCGATGTAAATGACCTTAGTTTATTTGATTTTTTTTTCAGAGATAATTTTTATTGAGTATTTTTAACATGAACGGTTTTGATCATAAATATGGAGCAAAAAATAATTCAAAAATCTAGAAGATAGCACAGACTTTTACTCAAGAAAGATAAGACAACCCTCATTAAATGAGCATGACTCTCAAATAATCCCACGCACAGCTCATCATCCTTGAAGGTCCAAACAGTTGACTACGATTGCTCATAGCTCTCTTGCCCATGGTATAGAAAAGTCAGAGACATTAAAGATATGAATTAATTACCAAATTCTATCTTTAATACATTCCCAAGTGAAGATCAACTCTATCAAGTAAGTAATTATCCATAGTTCAATCAATTAGGGATACTACATACCATCATTATCCCAAGATATTATCTCCTAATTAATATCTTGGGAATATTCTTTCCTCACACATTGGCCAATAGGATACTGCCATGAATAGGGAAATCCCTTACACTATGGCCCACCACTCCTCCTTATAAATACCTCAATCTCCACCAAATTTTGGTAAACTTTTTGCTACTATACAAGCCCTAAACATTTACTCTTTTTGGAGAGAAACTCACTTAGCCATCGAAGATCAATTGGTTAAAAGCCCCCAACCCACCCTCACTCCTCGTGTGCGCGTGAGGCTTTGGTCTTTGATCAAAGATGTTGATTGTTTTGTAAGCACATTTTTGTCAAGACCAAAGGCTGCAGAAATTTGCTACCACAATCAACATAACAAATGAAAAGTTTTAGGGTAAATTACATAGTAGCCCCTCAGGTTTGAGATCTATTGCAATATTATACAACATCTTTAAAATTTTTCACTTTCATACCTCAAGTACTATTTTATTTCAATTTCATACAACCGTTACATTTTCCATCAATGGATCTGTTAAATGCTGACGTGGCTGCCACATATATGCCATGTGGCTGCCAAATGTCTGCCACGTGGTAAATAAATTTTTTTTTAATTTAAAAAAAAAAACCAGAAATTGGAAGAAGAAGAAGAAGAAGAAAAAAAAAAAAAAAGGGACCGAACCCCTGCAACCCAGAAGAAGGAGGAAGAAGAAGAAGAGAAGAAGAAAGAGGAGGAGGAGGAAGAAGAAGAAGAAGAAAAAAAAAAGAAAAAAAAAAAGAAAGGACCGAACCCCCTCCAACCCAGAAGAAGGAGGAAGAAGAAGAAGAGAAGAAGAAAGAGGAGGAGGAGGAAGAAGAAGAAGAAGAAAAAAAAATTGAAAGGGACCGAACCCAGAAGAAGAAGGAGGAGGAAGAAGAAGAGAAGAAGAAAGAGGAGGAGGAAGAAGAAGAAGAAGAAAAAAAAAAAGGACCGAACCAGAAGGAGGAAGAAGAAGAAGAGAAGAAGAAAGAGGAGGAGGAGGAGGAGGAAGAAGAAGAAGAAGAAGAAGAAAAAAAAAAGAAAGGATTGAACGCCTTGCAACCCAGAAGAAGAAGAGAAGAAGAAAGAGGAGGAGGAGAAAGAAGAAGAAGAAGAAAAAAAAAAGGACCGAACCCTCTGCAACCCAGAAGAAGAAGGATGAAGAAGAAGAAGAGAAGGAGGAGGAGGAGGAAGAAGAAAAAAAAAAAAAAAAAGGGACCGAACCCAGAAGAAGAAGGAGGAATAAGAAGAAGAGAAAAAGAAAGAAGAGGAGGAGGAAGAAGAAGAAGAAAAAGAAGAAGAAGAAAAAAAAAAGAAAGGACCGAACCAGAAGGAGGAAGAAGAAGAAGAGAAGAAGAAGAAGAAGAAAAAATGATCGAACCCCTTGAAACCCAGAAGAAGAAGGAGGAAGAAGAAGAAGAGAAGAAGAAGAAGGAGGAGGAGGAGAAAGAAGAAGAAGAAGAAGAAGAAGGAAGAAAAGAAGAAGAAGAAGGTGGAGGAGGAGGAAGAAGAAGAAGAGGAAGAAGAGAAGAAGAAGGAGGAGGAGGAAGAAGAAGAAGAAGAAGAAGGGACCGAACCCAGAAGAAGAAGGAGGAAGAAGAAGAAGAGAAGAAGAAGAAAGAGGAGGATGAGGAAGAAGAAGAAGAAAAAAGAAAAGAAAAGAAAGGACCGAACCAGAAGGAGGAAGAAGAAGAAGAGAAGAAGAAGAAAAAAAAAAGGATGATCGAACCCCTTGGAACCCAGAAGAAGAAGGAGGAAGAAGAAGAAGAGAAGAAGAAGAAGGAGGAGGAGGATGAAGAAGAAGAAGAAGAAGAACAAGGAGGAAGAAGAAGAAGAAGAAGAAGAACAAGGAGGAAGAAGAAGAAGAAAAGAAGAACCCAGAAGAAGAAGGAGGAAGAAGAAGAATAGAAGGAGGAAGAAGAAGAAGAGAAGAAGAACCCAGAAGAAGAAGGAGGAAGAAGAAGAAGAGAAGAAGAAAGAGGAGGAGGAGGAAGAAGAAGAAGAAAAAAAAAAGGACCGAACCAGAAGGAGGAAGAAGAAGAAGAGAAGAAGAAGAAAAAAAAAAGGATGATCGAACCCTTTGCAACCCAGAAGAAGGAGGAAGAAGAAGAAGAGAAGAAGAAGAAGGAGGAGGAGGAGGAGGAGGAGGAAGAAGAAGAGAAGAAGAAGAAGGAGGAGGAGGAGGAGGAGGAGGAGGAAGAAGAAGAAGAAGAAGAAGAAGAAGAAGGAGGAAGAAGAAGAAGAAGAAGAACAAGGAGGAAGAAGAAGAAGAGAAGAAGAACCCAGAAGAAGAAGGAGGAGGAGGAGGAGGAGGAGGAGGAGGAGGAAGAAGAAGAAGAAGAAGAAGAAGAAGAAGAAGAAGAAGAAGAAACAAAAAAAAGGAGGAGGAGGAGGAGGAGGAGAAGAAGAAGAAACAAAAAAAAAAAGATATGTGGTAGACAGGTTTTTTTTAAAAAAAATTAAAAAATATTTTAGTTGCCATGTGGCAGACATTTGGCAGCCACGTGGTATATATGTGGCAGTCACGTCAGCATTTAACAGATCCATGGATTGAAAATGTAACGGTTGTATGAAATTGAAATAAAAGAGTACTTGAGGTATGAAAGTGAAATGGTTTAAAGATGTTGTATAAGATTGCAATAGACCTCAAACCTGAGGGGTTACTATGTAATTTACCCAAAGTTTTAAGTAGAAGGTCATACTTTTGAGTAGTTCAGTATTATTCCTTTTAGGATAATTCTAAGGAAATTAAATTTTACACAAAATTTGCAAACCAAATGATGTGTCACCAATAAGAAATAAACACGTTAATCAATATTTAAATAATAATCCAATCATCGACATCCACATTATTTGGTTTAAAAATTTGATCTTCCTAACTTTATTTTTTTATTATTTTTATTTTTTATAAAGAGACCACCTACTTCTCCGCTCTTTGAAATTGAAAGGACCATATGTTGTTGACCAAAGAAAACCAAGGTGGGTTTACCAAAAAAAAAAGAAAAAAGAAAAGCAAGGTGGAAAATTTAACTAAAAGAACTATGCTTAATATTATTATTGTAGGAAGCATTTAAGGAAAAGGATCTCGATTTTTTTTATAAAAATGGAGATTAGTTGTAGGGTCCACACCACATTGAACTTTAACGATTTGATTGTCTATTTTTCAAGTTGTACCTCATAGATCATTTTTGCAAAATATTAGCTAAATCGAAAATATTTAAGACATCTAATTGAATTCAAAGAAATGAACGAATATTTTATTATATAAGAAATAATGAAATTTTATTTTGATAATTAAATAGGTAAATGGTTTCGGATTAAATTGAATTATTGTAAGGATGATCTATGAATCAAGACTTACAAAATAGACGGTTTGGATCGTTGAAATTCGATGTTGAAATTCGATGCTGAGTAGAATATCTATTTTTTTTCAAAAAATAAGGATCTTTTTACAGAAAAGGCCTGTATTATTGTATTATTGTATGATAGCTGTATAGCAGTACGTGCACCAAAGCGCAAATCAAGGCGTATTCATGTCTGCCATAGTGAGGGAAACTTAATTGCGAGCGGCGAGCTAATCACGGAGCTAGGGTTAGCCCTCTACCCCCACATACCTGACAGATGAGTCTGATAGGACTTTTACATAATTTGTATTTCAAATAATGTTTTGAAAACGTTTATTTGGGGCCAATGAGGCCTCCACTACCACTTTTGTTTCTTTGTGATGTCATTGGCGCTCTTGGCGTAATGCATGCATGCCCCCCCTGCTTTATCTAACTAAAGTGATCGATTATTTGCATGCTTTTCAAATTCTATCGATTGATGTACTCTACCTTTGTGTCGTGATGTATTTTCTAATTAATATGTAGTGAATTCCTCCATTCAAATCTCATCCCATATGTATTATTAAAGCTTCTAAATCTCTTATGATGACGAAGTATTTGTTCACATCAATCTGTAAATAAAGTTTGCTTCTTGCTCATCTCTTAAAAATCGCTCTAAATAAGAGACATAATTTACTATCAAACCAAGTGATACTAGAACCATTTGTTACCACACCACATTTCTTAATTAGTTCACTAACTTAATATCTAAGATGTTGCTATCGTCATTTCATACCCTAATAAGAGTCATTGACACTAATTAACTTGGGGTCGGGGGTAAAGTGGTTTTTTTTTTTTTTTTATCACCACCATCTTGTGCTAGTTGCGTAAAATTGTTATCTGGTAAAATTATAAAATGCGTTTTCAAGTCATAAGTCACAAAGTATCGTGGATCTATTAAAAAACCAAAAGTCTCAACGTACGTACGTACGTCTTGACCCCATTTTTCAGAATAAACCTAATAGTTGTTACGGCATGAACTTTTGATTAAACTTTGAAAAACTATTTCTATATGTTTTCAACCCCATGAAAATTAAAAAAAAGGGTAGTGCCAGGAAAATTAAATTTGTAGTTAAATTTTGTAAACTAAATTATATGGAAATTTACGATTAGATTTTATTTAGCTTTGATAAATATGCTCATTTCCTATTAATGAAACATAATTTAGTTTGTAAATTTTATCTATAATTTTAGTTTCCCTAACGTACCCTAATGTGATTCCGATCATTCATACTCGATCTTATTCTCACATGCATGTCCTTTTCACCTTGTCAAAATTAATGCTAGATAATGTAAACATTATATACGAATATATGATGATGAGGTCGACCTCTTTCCAATCATAATAATCTCTCTTTTTCAACTCATTGTGTCTAATCATAATAATATTCCTTAACATGCATGCAAGATGTGGATTATAAACTGATAGTTAGTGTTTTTTTCTTCAACTCACTACATCTTAGGTTTAATTATATTTTGCCAGTCCCTCCCTCCTAGTAAAGATTAGCGTATAATATCATTTGTAGTAAAAATATATATATATATATATATATATATATATATATATCATAATAAATCACTTAACATATTTTTACTAGAGTGGTATCGGGTGAAATGAGTCAATTGTTAGAGAGGAGGAGAATTGGTGGAGATTGAACCCACACCAAAGTGCATATACGCGACTACTTCAGCTAATGCGGTAAACCTTCATCTCCACTACTTAACATAAGTTATACAAACATAAGCTGGCCAAGCAAATTAATAGAAGTTAGGCAGAGTTTAAAAGGGAAGGAAGCATGAACTAGGACTGCATATGCTATTGTGACGGTAACACTAGCATTGCACTCTTGTAGAAGAATGTATTACTCAAAACAGTATCTCTTCCTAATTAATGTTGAAATATATCTCAAATTCAATTTCGCTTCATCTTATCAATTAAAAAATAAAACCAAAATAGTGCACATACCACTCTATAGCTCTAAGTATACATAAGGCCATCTTATTAGTAAAATAAAGTCCTATAAGGTCATTGGGATTCAAGTTTTACCCAATGGAGGTTCCACTTTGTTAGTATAAAACACAATTTCCTATTTGTTTTCTTGTTTTTTGTTGAAATAATTGTAGGGTTTTAGGTACATGATTTTGGAATGTAAAATAATTCAAAAGGGCGAGTTGAGTTCTAAATTGGAAAGTGAACATGAAAAGCCGACATCCGAATCCGAACGCCTTACGTCCCCACTAAACTGCAATGGATTTCATGGCCCCAATATCTCCCATATTTTTTTGTGACTTGTATCTGCAACTTGCCTTTATACGTCTTTGCATGTAATAAGTAAAGTGTTTTCTTCTCCAACTGTCTGCCAAATATCTGATTGAAAGTTAAAAAGAATTCTATTTTAATTGGTAGAGCAAAGTATAATCGAATAGTGGTGTTATTCACATACTTTTTTTTTTTAATTTATAATGTGCTTTTTTTCATTTCCTCTGATTTAATACATCTTCAATTTATTCAATCTGACGGTTAGAAATCGACATCATAATTAAAAACAACCCTCTTTTGATTTTGGGTTAATTTATATTTATGTTTTTTGGTTGAATTGGACCCAATTGTTAGAATACTATTTTGTGTACGGTGCAAAGTAAAAACTAAACAATGTCACAAAAACTAAAAAAAATAATAAATAAAAAATTGTGATCATGCCTAGCCTCTTTGCATGCGCAAAAAAAAAAGGTATTTTATGTGAACCAAAATCTTTTATGTTATTTTAGATTATTGTCCAATCTAATTGTATCCACTCTATCTTTTAAGGGAAGAGATTCCCTTCGGATCTTTCTCACCAAAGTTACGCAATCAATTAATCCGAACCTTTGAAATTTTATCCAACGGTTACAAACAGGGAACCTTTTAAAAGTTATAATAATTTTAATCGTTGGATCAAATTTCAAGGGTTCAGATTAATTGATTGTGTGGCTTTGGTAGGAGAGATCCGGAGGGATCTCTTCCCATCTTTTAATGCCACCAAAACATCGTCTTCTTATTTATTGTTCAATCTGATTGTAGTTCGGGTTGTGTCCATTGACATAGAACATCAAGGAACAATCAATTACAAATATTAATTAGATATTTTTGTGTGAATGAGTGCACTCATACTATTAAGAAAATTTATGATAAAAAACAAACAATAGGATCCAAAATAATATTAAGAGAGATCAGTAATCATGATAATTGTTGCTTAAACAACATTGATATTGACCTCAACTTAGTAATTATCACTAACCCAATCTATCATGTATGGAGTTTTATCACAAAAGATCTTGGCATTAATTAAAGTGAGGTGATTATCATATTTAAACTTTTTTTTTTCCTCACCGATGTGGAATAGCTAACAGATAATCAAATTTATCATTTAGAAACAGGTAGTTCGTTGTTTGCTATGCGCTTAAAGAAGTGGTTTTTAACTTTTAAGTTGGTAATGACTGAGGGTGATTCAAAGTTACTTTTTTTACTGCATTCATTTGGGAATTACGAAAGTGGAAAACTATAATTTTGAACATTAAAAATGTTCCCTTTATAAGTTTACATGAGCAAATTCATTATTGATGACATTAGTGAATTTGATGACCAGTTTGATTCATCTCACATTTGGATTGCATTGTGCTTCAAAGTTAATCCCTCGCTCATCATTTTGATATTTTTAGAAGAGACTTTGCTCGAGGTTTTTCATTGTAATTTAGCCTTTTCTTTTATAAAACAAGAAAGAAAATCATTATTGTTAAAGAAGGGGAAACAAAAAGAAAAAATCCACAAAATAAATTAGAAAGCATGCAATATTATAAGGTCATCTCCAACCGAAAAAGTGAAACATATCACAATTCAGAATTATAGGCTTGCAAAAAATTATTTTTAAATGAACAGTATCAGACCACACTCATATACCATATCTAACCGAACCCCTCAATAATTTATTATGAATAAGTTGATACTTCAAATTTATTAGTTAATTGATTAAACTACGTTAGATTGTTTCAAATCTAGCCGTTGAATTTAAATCAATTATAGAAATTGAGGAGTCAACCCCCAAAAAATGGTTAAGAGGATGGCTACATTTGGCCAACCTGATACCCTTTTAACCAAATAATAGCCAGAAAAACTAATGAAAATAATTTGAAAACTTTGAGTTTTAACGATAAGGCCAAAATAAAAGGTAAAGTGAATAGTACCTGAAGGAATTATTTTGTGAAAACATGTTCATTTGAGCAACATCATATAGCATGCAATTAACAATTAAAGGCGGAATCATGCTTGTATGCACTCAAAAACAAAACATTACCATGAAATTCAAAGCCTAGTAGATTGGTGAACCAATAATCAACTCAAAACAAAGTGAGTTGAAAAATACCTTTGTAGATTCCTCTTTGCATAAGCAAAGGCTAATCACCCAAAGAGATAGGGCATTCATTCCTTGCTTCTTAGATCCATGGATTTGGATGGAAGAATAGGTTCTCCAAGTTCCCAAAATTGAGAACCTCTAAGTCTCTTCACCAAGGTTAGATTGTAGAAGAAATGAGTGACCTTGGAGTAGTAGGATTGCTAGATGTACCCTCCAAGGTGTTGGCCTCTTTAGAGAGAAATGGAGAGACAATTCTCACCAATTTTCCCAAAAAATAAACCCTTTTTCACTTAATGAATATTTGGCTATAAAGTCATTTATATAGTCACTTCTTTAAGTGACCTAAATAACCAAAACCCTAATTCATTCCATATGGCCGGCCATTTAGGGATTTTAGGGCTTTTGGGCTTTAATGAATCTTTATTCATTAAATTGTCATACAACTTAAGTTAATGGGCTTGACGTTCGAAGCCCATTGGGCCTTAAAGTCCAAAACTATCCCGAAGTCTTTAACGAACTTATTCGTTTGATTAATTAACATATTAATTAATCCTAGCCATAAATAAATGATTAAACCATTTAATCATTCTTACTCATTTCCGTTTAATCTCCAATCTCTACCTTTTATGGTGTGCGATCCATTAGGTTCCTTTTAGCGAGGTAGTGGGCGATTAAAACCATTTTACATCGATTGTGAATTGAAACTATTTTCAATTCTCCCTTTAGTGATTACACACGTTTAGGGCTTCCACAAACCATGAGTGACACCTAGCAGCATGTCATGGTTACCCAAGCTAATCAGAAGAGGTGGAGAACCTATTCAGTTCGAGATTACAAATGCAATACGGTCCTTCTCTAATCTAATACTCTTGACCACATTGTTTGGTTTGATAGTTTATTTTCTCATGTCTACTATCCAATGTGTGTCTTGTGCTTATATGATTACCTTGAATGTGATTCGGAACGCATTCCCTAATCTCATTCATACTCTGGCCAGAGATTCAAATCATATCATAGAGTATTCTCCCTCAAACGGTTTGAAGGTTAGAGATCCCTTGTTGCGCATTCACTTGTCTCCATAGCTAAGTCACTTGACCCCAACGATGCCGTGGACACCCTCCTGATGGAGTGACTTTGACATAATCAAAGATCAAGGTCTTAACCACAAGACAACTATGATGCCTCAGGTCAAAGGACTAATTTGCATTATCCCAACCATGAGTTCTCATGTGACATGGAATATGAGAACCCTTCGTTGATCGCGTTCAGTGAACTCATTCTCTATTGAGCACCTACCATACTTGTCTTGATGTCACACACACCAATGACTCGAGACTAATCACTCTCCCTGAGAGAAGACATAGTACGTACTGATCTTAACGGACTGTCAACGCCCAATTGGCAATCCTATGATCAGGAACATTTAGGATGTGTCTACGAAAGAATGGTCTCATGAATCTAACTTCATTAGATTACATTCTCCCAATCACATATTCCTTGGACTTTATCGTTTAAGCATATAACATTTATATGAGACGGCTCAAACAATAATCTATGCCCTTTATATGTTAAACTGGATTAGTTTAACATGTGAAATGTCCGTAAAGTATCATCACATGATTGGCTTTAGGGCACATTTCCAACAGTACCATGATTGACTTTTTAGCATAAAAATATGATTTTTCGTTAAAGTGAACAGTACCAGAAGTTTTTCGTTAAAGTTCCCATAATAACCTAGTGAGCTTCTTAAATTATAGCTCAATTATTAATTAGATATGAATTTCTGGATAAATTAGACAATTTTTTAACTTTTAGACTTTTAACCTTTTCTATTGTAGATAACCTAAGGCATGAAAAAGGAGCTGCGAAGATTGCGCAGTCAAAACACAAATAGGTTAGCCGCAGAATCCGATTGTGAGGTAAAATACTTACTCACCCTCCTTCTAAAACCTTACACTAAGTACGACAACATATAGACGAGAATACAAGGACAACGTGTCCTTACGAGCCCATTATCTTGGTCACGTGAGGGCTTGTGCTCTCTGACAATCATCCGTGGGCCCCACGTGCTGTCTCCCTAAGGACAATCCCGCGACCTAACAAAGAGCAAAGCGAATGCACGTGCTCCTCATGGTGGTCAAATAGAAACGTGACACTTGGTCAACGAAGACGTTAAGGCTCAGGAATAGAATAGATGTTTTTGTTGGGGAGGGGAGAAAGAGGAAGGGGGGGTTGAGAGCGTGAATCAAGGAACTTAGAAGAGATTTTTTTGGAGGGGGGAAGAGCGTGAATCAAGGGACTTAGAAGAGATGTTTTTTTTTGGGGGGGGGGGAGGTGAGAGCGTGAATCAAGGGACTATGCATTTTGTCTTGTATAACAAAAAATAAATGTAATTTTTGTTGCGACCTATATTTAACTGACGTTTTTTTTTTGGGAGGGGGACTGGGGTGAGAGCATGAATCAAGGGACTATGCATTTTGTCTTGTATAACAAAAAATATATGTAATTTTTGTTGCGGCCTATATTTAACTGACAGAAGTGAGAAATGCAAAGTCAAATGAAACGTCTACGGGACGTCATCAGGGATATGATCAACCCAAGTTGAATACCTCGTCAAAACCTTGTTAGGTAGTAAAAACCCTGTGGGAAAAATACTCCTAGTCATAGGAAAAAGAGTACATTAAGATCAAGCAAGTATACTTTAGGACACTCACATAATTCCAAAGAGAACTAGCAATTTTACAACTTAGAAAGTTTACGCATATTTATTCCTTGAACAAGCTTTTCAAACGTCGCATTCGGTAGTGATTTGGTGAAGAGGTCGACCAGATTGTCTTGTGAACGGATTTGCATGACTTTAATCTTCTGATGTGAGAATGAGAAGAAGAACTTTGACACAATGTGCTTGGTGTTGTCTCTTTTTATGTAACCCTTCTTGAGCTGTTCGATGCATACTGTGTTGTCTTCATAGATTGTCGTTGGGACGTCAACGACAGGATAAAGATCGCGGGAGCTTCGAATATAGCACACAACTACTCTCAACCAAAAGCATTCCTAAGTTGCTTCATGTAAGGCGAGAATTTCAGTACGGTTAGACGAAATGGGCACTAAGGTTTGTTTAGTTGACCTCCAAGAGATTGTGGTGCCTCCAATGGTAAAGACATAACTCGTTTGAGAACGCGCCTTATGCAGATCAGATAAGTATCCTGCGTCGGCATAACCAACAAGGCGATAATCGACTCGATATAAGAGGGTGCAACATCACTCGAGGATCCTTAGGGATAGAACAAGCCCATATCCATAGTACCCTTAAGGTAAGTATAATAAAGCGCCTAAAAAGCACAACACCTTCTGGGTGTAGTTTGATTGATGTACTAAGATTCCATCCGAACGGTGCTCTATCTTGAGATAGAGACATTATGGAGTATTTCCTAGATCTTTCATCTACAACAATCGCAAAACTGGAATGTGACTTCTTAATGAACACACAAGGGCATAGTTTGTTGTTGACATATCCTTGACTAGTCAAATACTCACTCAGACGGTTATACCACATTATTCCGAATTGCTTCATATCGTAGAGTGAATGCATCAGTTGAATTGAGAACTTGTTTCGGGGTTGGGAAATATTTGTTCCAGTCAATGTAAGTCATTTGGGAACTTTCATAGAGATTTTTGTATCAAGATTTCCATATAGATATGCAATCATTACTGCCATCATTTGCATACTTAATTTTTTTGGAAACTACCAAACTGGTAAGGTAACGAAAAGTAATCACATCCATAACAGGTAAATAAGTTTTGTCATAGTCAATCTCAGGGGTTGTGATAAGCCTTGAGCAACAAGACGAGCTTTGTAATACACAATTTTATTATCCTCATTACGCTTTTGAATGAAAACCCACTTGTAACCAACGAGATTCACATGTGGAGGAGTATGAGATACAGGTCCAAACACTTTACGTTTCGTAAGCGAATCGAGTTCAACTTGGATTACTTGACCAATCAATTTTACGTCAACATTCATCAACAGAACGGGGTTCAATGTCATCGCTCAACATGATCTCAGTAGCTACTGCATATGCTAATGCATCGTCAATGTTCATCTCATTTCTACACCAAACATCATCCAAGATAGCATAATGGACCAAAATCTCACGATTCTCAGGAGGTGGATACATCTCTTTAAAGAGGCTTCTGTAATCTAGAATTTTCTCATGAGTTATATAGAATGAGTAGACGACAGTCGGATTCACAGTAGGCTTAGAATGAGCCTGTGTCATGGGTTTCCTTTTCTAGGGGTGTGAATCCTTTGAACCAAGTGGTCTGCCACGTTTTTGTGTAGGGTAGATGATTGGCTAGCTGCTAATGTAAACGGATCGGCCAAAGTGACGTCCTGGGCCTTCAAAAGGGAAGTATGTTATTCATTTGGTACATCCATCTTTGCAGGCACATTCGCAGCTGGAATATGTGATCTTGTCACTCGCACTAGATCCGTGAAAGCATCTGACATGCTCTGAACTACGCTTTAGAGATCTAATATATGATGCATTTCAGTTTCAGACTGAGTGTTGTGGGGATCTAAATGAGACAAAGTAGGAGTCATCCACGATAATTTACGTCGTTCTTTAGGAACTGTGACGTTTTTATCTCATTCTAACGATGGGAAGACTGTCTCATAGAAGTGACAATCTGCGAAACGAGATGCAAACAGATCTCTTGTCAAATATTCTAAGTAATGAATGATCGAAGGAGAATCATATCCGACATAGATTCATGTTCCACATAAATTCACATTATTCGTTGAAGCTCCATTTTTGTACGTAAGGGCTACAAAATTGGCACATAGACCGCACAACAAAAAACGCACAGGTGTGATATGTCAGGTTCATATCCGGTAACCAACTAAGGGCGCTATATGGTTTGTTCGTAACAGGCCTCAGGTGGACCAACATGGTTGCGTGCAATATTGCATGGCCCCAAGCAATAATTGGGAGCTCGGTACGTATGACTAATGATCGAGCAATCATTTGTAAATGCTTAATGAATGTCTTTGCAAGGTTGTTCTGGGTGTGAATCGTACTGGATGTTCAACTTCAACCCCAACCGACATGCAATAGTCATTGAAAGTTTTAGATGTGAATTCTCCAGCATTACTGAATCAAATAAATTTGATCGGATAATTATGGTGGTGAGCCCTGAGCCAACAGTTTGGAGAATACAACATTCCTTGTGGACAACAAGCACACATATGACCAACGTGTAGATGCATAAACCAAAACCATAAACTATCTAAATGGTCCGCATGTAGGGTGAATCGGTCCACAAATGTCCCCTTGAATCCTTTGTAGAAAAATAGGAGGATTCAAACGAATCTTGTCATAAGAAGGCTTAATAATAAGCTTTCCCACGGAGCAGGTTTGATATGTGATTCCTTGAATCGAACCTAAACTTCGGGTTAGTGGATGCCTGTGTGATGATTTGAGAATACGGCGCATCACTGTTCGTCTAGGGTGTCCCAAACGATCATGCCAAAGCGTAATTTCGTGTGTGGTCCCTGAGGTAAGGCCGACCATATAGTGGCTTTCTATGGGGTGTATGGTTGTAGTATGTAAACCACTTGGGATACGCTCCATCTTCTCTAGAATACACTTCTGGCCATATTCGTAGGAAGTTATGCACAAAAGTTCAACTTTGTTTTCTACATAGGTTTCAACGTGGTAAATACTATCTCTAATGTCCTTAAAACTCAATAACATTCTTCCGGAACGTGGAGAATAAAGTGCCTCATCAATGATTAAGATTATACCATTAGACAACATTATACGTGCCTTACTATATCCTTCGATCAGGTTGGATGGATCTGAGAGGGTTTTAAGAGGTGCATTCTTAGGTATGAAGTTAGTGAAATAGATGAGTTTACCAAAACGGTGTGCATGGTTGCACTATCTACCAGGCAACTGACTTTTCCACTAGTCATACCTAGAAATAAAAATTAATTTGAATCGGACAAATGCAAAAAAGTTCTAAAAACAAATATCCATTCAAAATAATTTAAGTATTCAAGGATGGTAATTAAAAAAACTTAATATCCAAAAAATAAATCACCAATAAATAATCCAAATATAAAGAAAAATTGTTCAAGCTTAAACCAAAAAATAAGGGGGGTTCATCCACTATGTGGAATTCGGCCCCATTATTCTAAATTTCAACTAGAAAATAGTTTGTGTCTAAGATTCTAGTCTTCCATAGATGTAATAGCCTCCTGAAAGTTAGAAACCTCTATCTTGGTACTCTCCGGTTCATCCACTTGCATAAAGTTTGATTCAAACTTCTTTCGACGAGAATGATATTCAGCTACAACCTTTTGGGGAGCACGGTAAACACGGGACCAGTGGTCCTTTGAACCACAACAATAGCCCATGTTTGCATCCATGGTTTCAGGTGTTTTGCCCTTATTCTTGAAGTTTGAGGCCTTGAGAGCGAGTTTAGGGCGTTTATAGGCTCGATTACCTCCCTTAGATGGGCCTTAGCTTTGTTGACCTTGACGAGGTGGCTTTGGGCCTCCCTTACCATGCCTATGTTAGTTTTTTTGGGCGTTGGTATGTGCGATAATGTGCTTCAGGCATAACAATCACCCCAGTTGGTTTAGCTTTATGATTTTTCATCAACAGCTGATTTTGCTTTTCAGCGAGAAGTAAAACAGAGATCAAATCTGAAAACTTAGCGAACTTTTGAGCCCTATATTGTTGCTGCATGACAATATTAGTAGCAGAGAAGGTCGAATAGGTCTTCTCTAGGAGATCATCTTCGATCAAAGTCTTGTTACAGAATTTGAGAAGTGATCAGATTCGACAAACTTCATAATTATATTCATTCACAAACTTAAAGTTTTGGAAGCGCAAATGTTACCAGTCATGTCTTGCTTCAGTGAAGAAAATGTTCTTTTGGTGATCAAAGGGATCAGCCAAAATGACCCAAAGTGCTTGTGGATCTACCTTAGCAAGGTACTTGGTTTGCAGTGTATCATGAATGTATCTTTGGATGAAGATCATGGCAGTGGCTTTCTCAGCTTCGCCAACTGGATTGTTCATATGTTCTTCAATTGCGGGATGCAAATTCTTTGATGTGAGGTGAAGCTTCACATCTTGGACCCATTTGAGGTAGTTCCTTCTAGAGATCTCTAAAACGGTGAAGTCGAGTTTGTTCAAATTTGACATGCTTTTATCTTAAAATAAATGGACAAGATGTGGTTAGTGTAATGGAGAAAAATCAATCCATTCACATTGGAGTAGAACATTCAGGTTCTAACAGACATGTATTGGTTTAAATTTTCATGAAAAAAAAACTTTGGGTTTTCATGGGTGATGTTTTTAAGGAAAAACTTTAGGTTTTCAAACAAGGCATGTTTCTTAGAAACTTCAGGTTTTGAAAAAAAATATGAACTTCAGCTTCATATGTTCCTGGAGACAAGCACAAATATATATACACAAATATGCAACAAGAAAATATGTAAATAGATCTTCAGGTCTAGAATTATAATTGAATTAATTATTTGGACTTCGGGCCAAAATTAAAGTGTGGGTGAAAAATTATAAAACCTAAATTGTCTATAAAACTAAACAATTAAGCTCGAGGTCCCAAAAACATGGACCAAAACCCACGTATGGGTTGAGCAAACAGAGACTGTGTGGCCCAGGCCCAAAAATTGGGCCAGGTTGGGCTCGGCTCGGCTGTAGGCCCAAGATTAGAGAAGGGATTGAAAAAGCAGACCCAAGTTTCTGGGCTAGATCCAAGAAGGTCCGTATAGGGCACAGATCCGCTACTTCGTAGCACAGGTGCTCCGGGGGACGTGATCCAGCGTGTCGCAGCATATAGGAACGTCACAACCTTGGTAGGCTGTGATCATATATGACGTGGTGCATAAGAGAAGGCAGGAGCCCAAAAGGGCTCAACTGATTCTCGGGTTGGTAATCACCAAAACCCAAAGGGCTAGTGATATGGGTCAAGGCTATAAGCACAAATAGCCTAATAGAAGGGTGTTGTGCGATATGGACCAAAGGAAACCGAGGCCTGTTAGGGCTCGGGTTGGATCTTAAGGCCACCCCAACGGCGTTGGGTGTGGGGATTCGCTGAAGATGGTCAATAGTGCCACTTCAAGCGGTTTTCCGTGGTCAAGGCAAGCCTTGGTTCATCGGAGAACCAAGATTTTGGCAACGAAGGTAAAAACTCAACGTTGTGGGTATGAGAACTGAAAGGATTCGAGTGAATCCCACAAAAAAGAATTTCGAAGATTGTTGGTGAAAATAATGAGTTTCATCCTAATCACACGATTGTTGGTCATGGTTTCGTCGAAAAACTTGACAGGGAAGACCTTGGCTTCAGGCTGAAGGTTTGGGTTAGGGACGATGGTCCCTGAACGCACCATTTGGTTCTTTGGGCTTGTAACCTTGTGACTCATGGCTAGGCTAGGCTTGCCAAGCCGACGTAGGCTACTGGCCTGGTGCTGGCGGCTTGCACGACAATGCAGCATAAAGCTGACTGTGTTAGGGTATCACGAAAACCCTAATATATATATATATATATATATATTCTTTTTTTTTCTTTTTTTTTCTTTCTGATTTCTAGGTTAATTCAATGCATATTCAACATATATTTTAATGCATGAGCAGATATTTGGTGCAATTCATGGCAATATCAATTCACATAATTCAACAATTATGGATATAATGTGTTGATGTACAAAATCAGCGAGGACTTTGGTACAACAGAAAGTGTCAGGTTTGTGACCTTCGCTTGGTTGCTTCGATCACTAGTGAAGATAAGTACGTAAATGAATAGGGACAGGGAAGCAAACACAAGATGTACGTGGTTCACCCAGATCGGCTACGTCCACGGAGTAGAGGAGTTCTCATTAATTGTGAAGGGTTTACACAAATACATAGGTTCAAGCTCTCATTTTGTGAGTTCTAGTGAATAGTTTAGTACAAAATGACATTAGAGATTATTGTGGGAGAATGATCCCTATTTATAGAGGAGAGTTTCTAGTTTTGTTCTAACATTGACACGTGTCGTGTTGTGATTGGCTTCTGATGTTGACACGTGTCGAGCTGTGATTGGCTTCTGATGTCGACACGTGTCGCATTGTGATTGGCCTCCGGGTCCTTGATGGTATAACGTTGACCGGTGCTCAGTAGTTTCGGGATTGGTCAAGTATGGTACAAACAGTGCTCCCCTAAGTTCCCGAGTGAGGGAAGCTCCTCGGTTGGGGACTTGCAAGATCCAAGCCATTGAGTAATCACGAAACTTCTAAGTACTGAAGTGTGGTATCATTTTCATGTGCCTTATCTATCTCATATGTAGATGTGGCATCTTCTCTGGAAGTACTTTTCCTCCATCCATGGGTGGTATCTTTAACCGATGAAGATGTACAAGGTAATGTATCAATTTCACTTGAAGCTTACTTGTAGTTTCGGGCTTGGTCAAGTGCGATACAAACTCTATAGTAGGAGTCCCCCAAGTCGCCGAGCTAGGAGATCTGCCGAAAGAGGTGACAGACAAGGTAAGCAGTCAAACTTCCAAGCAAGCAACCCAGGATCGGAGGTTCGACTTTGGCTTCCGGTTGATTGTTCTCTTTCTCCTTGTCTCTCATTCAGCTGCCAGGATAAGGAGAAGCAAATGGAGAAGAGATGATATGAGATACTTTTGCTTTTGAAGAAGTAACTTTCCACAGGCTTATTCTTGAACTGTGCTGGAGGGTTTTCTGGTTCCCTTCAGAGTATAAGGCCGACTCAAGAATTTGAGGGTCAAAACAAGTCCATCAAATCTAGAGTACGTTCGACCTTGATGATATGGGATACTTTTGCTGTTGTCGGAATAATGAATGTGGTATGGAAAGGTGTCGTGCTGTAGTGATCTGTTTCAGCTCACCGTTGAACCTTCTGCTTCAATCTTTTGCATGGCAGAAGTGGTGTGCAACCTTTGCATTTAAATGGTCCTTCAGAACATTCCTTCATAGTGACTCATCCACGCTTGGCAGCTTCAGTGTAAAGAGCCAATATCTGATCAACTGTCATGAGGTATGTGCCGGTGGAATTCATGACCTTGACAGCAGTTGAGGATGAGTTCTCGAGAGCAATGCTAAGTAAGCAACCATGCAAAGGTCTCAGGCAATCAGTTCCAGATTGGAAGTTTGATTTCAGGTTCCGACTGACTGCTCTCTTTCTATTTGTCCTGCAGGTGTGGACAATGACGAAGACAAGGACATGGAGAAAGCATGATATGGGATACTCTTGCTTTCGACCCTGATGATATGAGATACTCTTGTTCTTGGTGTGGCTTATTTGCTGAGGTATTATCGGGGGGAAATAAAGCTGAGTATTTCGAGAGGTTATGTTGAGGGTGCATTCTCGAATGCGAGAAAGGGTTGAGCATTTTTGCAGGTTTGCCTGTCCGTTGAGGAGGGAGGTCGATGTATATAGGGATTTCCCAATAACAAGTAGTAATGCTATTCCTTTACCCTTCTTGGTCACAGCAATGTAGTGGGAGCTGCCAGCTTCACGTGTTTTAACTTTGTCAGAGCACTTTGAAAAAGTGGTATGTGGTATCTGGAAAGCTGATGTTGCGTTTGAAGATTACAGACAAGTTTTATCTAAGGAAATCTGGCTCTCGAAGTTCTGAGAGATGTGCCTCTTCGGTTTTCGAACAAGCAATCCCGTACGGGATCTGGCTCTCGAGATTCGGAAAGCGGTGCCGCTTCGGTTTTTGAGAAAGTAATTATGTTGGGAGTCTTTTCTCGAATGTGAGTAACGGTTGGACGTTCTTGCCAGCCTGTCTTGCCACAAAACACGGAGGTCGACACACATAGGGACTTTCCAGTTGTCAAGCAGTGGTTCTGTTCCTTTACCATGTGGGTAATAGTAGGGTAGCTGGAACTTCGAAATTCTCGTGCCTAAACTTTGTCAGAGATCTTTGGCAAAGTTATATGTGGTACCCAAGGAGTTGATGGTGTGTGTGGAGAGTTGTGATTGAACAGTAAGATTCACGTGCTTTCTACTTCACCAGAAATCTTCGACAGATTGCCCGTAATTTCCGCAAAGCTGAGTGTGCATGTGACAGGTGCTGACGAGGACGAAAAAGCAGTTGATTCTTCGTTTTCTGAGATCGGCCATCGTGGTCTCTGAGCAGCTCAGTTTTTGAGAAAGCAAACGCCTCTTCGATTCCTGAAGCTCCGTCAAGTGCAGATTTTTATAGAGGTTGTCATTAAGTTCCACAGCACACTTGAATCTCCACCAGTAGAAGCTCCCTTCTTGCACTTCTAAGATCTTGATTTGTCTGACCTCTTCCCTCTTCAACACCTTTGAAAATGTCTGGCCCCTCCGACCGTCGTTTTGACTTGAACCTTGGAGAAGAGACAGCCACGCCTTCTCTAGACAACATATGGTGCCCATCCTTCATATCCCCTACTGGTCCTCTTACCGTTGGGGATTCTGTGATGAAGAATGATATGATCGCTGCGGTGGTGGCCAGGAACCTTCTCACTCCCAAAGATAATAGACTACTTTCCAAATGGTCTGATGAGTTGGCGAAGCATTAAATGAGGCAGGGGGTATGCTGCTACCGTTTGGAAGGTTGAGGTATTCTCATTCGGTTGGATCTGGCCTCCACTCCCTACTTGCTGATAAGGGGTGACTGTAGAGGGTTTCCCTTGATATGTCCTTACCTCGGCGGAGGCATGGTTGTAAGCTTGTGCCATCACCTCAGAGTAAGTCTTCCAAGTGTTGGCATTGATCATGTACTTGAAGAAACAGTCACGTAAGCCTGCCGTGAAGGCCTTGAGGGCGGTCTTGTCATCTGCCTCAGCGCAACGAGAATACTCATGGCTGAAGCGGCCAGCATACTTTCGTAATGACTCGTCCGGCTTCTGGCGAATAGTGTACAAGTCATCTGCGGAATGCAAGTGATCGGTCTGGAAGATGTGTTGAGAGACAAACAACTTCCTCAACTCTTCAAATGAGTCTACCGTCTCGGGTGGAAGACGGCAATACCAGTTTAAAGCTCCGCCAGAGAGGGTGGAGGGGAAGAGAAGGCACCGTTCTTCATCGGTGTGTCTCCGGTATACCATGGTGGACTCAAAGAGGTTAAGGTGTTCAATCGGGTCTTCCCTTCCAGTATAGAGTTGTAAGTCAAGCTTCTGCTTTGTCTTCGCTTGGAGGGGGGGTGTTGGGGATCCTTTTTGTGAGGGGGCCAGGCCTGGGTTGGTTCCAGTCAGGTATCTCGGCTTGACGTTCAGCCTTCAACTTGTTTACTTCCTCCAGGAGCTGTATGACGAGGGGGTCCTGAGTGGAGTCGTGCATCACTGAAGTTTTCTTCCGTAAGTCCCCATCGCCTCTTGGAAGTAGGAAAGTTTGATTAAGATAGCATGATTTTTCCTTGGACTCGTCACACTGACTTCTAGAGTGAGTATGTCGGAACATTTCCGAGTCCCCTGTACCTTCATGTTCTTCTGGGACTTATTGCCCATTCCCTAGATTAACTGCTGGCCTGGGTCGTGGGAGAGGACCGAGTCTTTCAGAAACTCTTGGGTCATTGATCTTCGAGCTTATGTGGATGGGATTCTCCCGACGTTGCTTTAGGAAGTCTCGACAATCGTGATAGACGGCTTTTGATCCTTCCACTCCTTCTGTGAGGAGGTGCTTTCCTCTACTCCTTCTGCTTCGGGTTGAAGCAGCTGGGTTGAGAGAGGTCTCATGTGGATTATCACATTGATGTGTAGCTCGATCCCTATCAAGGATGTCCGTGTTGGATATCGGTGACCCTCCGTGTTGGGGGGCATTCAGATGATTGTTGACCTCAGCATGGGCGACGAGCTTGTGTGCTTGAGCATGCCTAGCCTCGTGAAGCATCTCGAAAAGTTTTTCATACTGCTCCTGGAGGACCTCGTTCCTTATCACTATCTTGTTGTTCTGAGCTTCTAACTCATCGACTTTAGCTTGAAGAGTAACTCTATTTCCTTCCTGCTTTCGTTGCTTCATACTAGGTCCAATGGGGGTGTCATTCTGTGTGCTATGGCTTCTTTCGCTCCCCATGTTGGAGAGAGATGTTTGGCCAAAAGAAAGTGTATGAGTGGTGGAAACCAGCTTGACAAAGTTGAAGAGAGTGGGAATAAGTGTCGATTTCCCACAGACGGCGCCAAATGTTGATGCACAAAATCAACGAGGACTTTGGTACAACAGAAAGTGTCAGGTTTGTGACCTTCGCTTGGTTGCTTCGATCACTAGTGAAGATAAGTACGTAAATGAATAGGGACAAGGAAGCAAACACAAGATGTACGTGGTTCACCCAGATCGGCTACGTCCACGGAGTAGAGGAGTTCTCATTAATTGTGAAGGGTTTACACAAATACATAGGTTCAAGCTCTCATTTTGTGAGTTCTAGTGAATAGTTTAGTACAAAATGACATTAGAGATTATTGTGGGAGAATGATCCCTATTTATAGAGGAGAGTTTCTAGTTTTGTTCTAACATTGACACGTGTCATGTTGTGATTGGCTTCTGATGTTGACACGTGTCGAGCTGTGATTGGCTTCTGATGTCGACACATGTCACATTGTGATTGGCCTCCTGGTTGAAGGGAAGCTCTTCTGGGTCCTTGATGGTATAACGTTGACCGGTGCTCAGTAGTTTCGGGATTGGTCAAGTATGGTACAAACATAATGCATGCACAATTTATGTAGAATCTAAAATTTGAAAAACGTAAAATTGGGTCATGCATTAGGTGAATGTTCATGCTATTAGGGCTGCAAAAATATCGAGATAAAAACCGTTGTTTGGGAAAAACCTGATTGCGTGATGATATTGATGAACTGGTTTGATACAGAAAACTTTTATGTTAGACGTTCAACAGTAGGAGCGCACTGATAACATGTTGCGGCCTATATTTAACTGATAGGGAGAAGGGGCCAGCGACACAAATAAAATATAGAGAGAGATGTGTTTGTAGGGTTGTGTAGAAGATATGTTATTCCCTCTACGCATTGCCTTTATTTATAGTAGGAAGGGAAGGAAGAATCCTTCTCCTCCAAGGAATACAAGTCCTAATAAGGAAGAATAACTAGTATTAAATCTAATATAGGATTTACACAATCACACTTAAATACAAAGTTTATAACAATTTTGTTTATTTTTTTTATAAATGTATAACTGAGTATTTATTTTTTTCCTTTCTTAAAAGGGGGACAACTGATGGCAAGTCACGTTTATTCACCCCCGTTGAGTCTGAAGAGGCTACGGGGAATTTCACCATGCCCGTGACTCTAGTCAAGCAAACTCTCCATCTTGGACCCTCAATGGGACCTCCCATATTTTCTTTGTTTATTGAGAAGCCGTAGTCCGCACCCTTACTACTAAGCCACATTTTCTTAGTTTATTTTTTAACTAAATTAAAAAAAATTCATTTATGATTGAAGGACAAAAGAGGGCACTAGATTTTCACATGTAAAAAATATAGTTTTGATTAAATCTCCATCAACTACTTTTGTCCCAACAAATCACAAGGAGTCAACTAATTCACAAGCAATATTTGGGTTGACATCGTTGCATAAAAAAATGTGATATAGTTTATTATTGGTTCGTCATGGTAATGTGACTGTTTTATTATTCTCGAGTTCAAATTTTATTTTTATCAAAATTTGATATATAGACAATATAGTTTATGTGGGACAAAAAAAAAATCTCTAATTCAGTTCCTTTGCAAACAAAAAGAACATGATATTTCAATTATATTGACTCGTTTTAACTAGGGTGTTGCTATTCATACATTATTTTTACTTTTCACATAACCCTTTCAAATTTTGACCATCAAATCGAATGAATTGAAGATATTTAAAGGACACAAATAATAAGGGGGTATAGAAGGTAGACATGGTGGTTAAGTAAGATGCATGTTCCTATTTCTTGTAGATGTGCATTTATGTCCATACTAGTCTTCTTTTTCTTTTACAATAGAAGGAAACTGATTTGTTGAGCTAGTCTCATCCTAATTCATTTTCCAACCATCGGCACTATTTGAGTCAAGCTTAATGACTTAAGGCCAGTTTGGGATTGTTATGTCTTTTAAAAACCTCTTTTAGTATGCTTTAAGAATAATCAGTTGTAAAATAAAGCAGTTGAGTTTTAGATAAACTGTACTTTTAGAAGTGTTGTAAGTATGAAAAGCAGTGTAAAAACGTTTGGTGAATTTTAAGGTAAGAAATTTTTAGGTAAGTGATATGATTATTAATAATGACAAAAATGGATATAGTATTGCGGGTGTGGGTGGTGTTGACATAGTGGTGGCAGTAGTAATGGTGGTAATAGTAGCATCAATGGTAGCGGTATGATGGTGGTGTCAATAGTAAGGTGTAAAGGTAACAGTGGTGGCAGCAAAAATGGTGGCGATTGTGGTGATGGTGGCGGCGACATTAGTGGCAATGATGGTGGTGGTCATGTTGGCAGTGTTGTAAGGCTAGTGGTGGTGATGGCAGCAGAAATGGTGTGATATGGTGGTGGTGTCAATAGTGAGGTGTGGTGGTTGAGGTGCATATATAACAATGGTGGTAAGGACGGCGACAACGGCAGTGGGGGAGATTGTGGTTATGCTGGCCACAGTGAAGCAACAATGGTGGTGGTAGTGATGGCAGTTGGGGTAGCACTGGTGACAATTGTGGTAGCAACAACAATGGTGGTGATATAATGGTTGTAGCAGTACGTGGTGGCGTTGTTTTTGTTCCTCGGGGTATGAAATGTATTTAAAAAGATAAATGATGTCATTTTTTAAAACTAATGAGGGTAGAACAAAAATTTAAAATATTTCTTAAAAGCTTTGCTTTTTATGATAGCAGCTTTTAAAACGAACCTACAAGTTGTTTTTCAGATTCAGTGTCTTGAGGCTATTACTTTTAAAATAAGCAAAATATTTAGTTTTAACACACCTTTTTATTGCTTAACTTTAGAGTGAAGCAATTTCAGATGAAAAAAAATTACTAATACCAAATGGGGCCTTAATTTATTTTGAAATCGTTTGTAAAAAGAAGAAAAAATGTATCTACATTTGATTGGAAAGTGAAAGAAAAATAGTGTTCTTAATACGTAAGTATGAAGGAAAATAAAGGAGAAGCAAACAAGATCCATCTAGCATACCCTACGACACAAACTGCAATGTGAAGAAGAAATTTGGCATCTTATTCCAAGTATTTCTTTTATATAGTCCACATATTTATTTCTTCACCTTATTGGACTGCCTATTGAGATTAAATAAAGGAATTTCCCAGCCCAACCCAACAAACTCTGAGGTTGAACAAGAGGTCATAGAGTAGCCCAACAGTCCCATTCAAGATCTTAATCAAGTCCAATACAAGATGAGCGGTTCATAACAAGGTTAACTACCAAAAAGATAAAAAGGTCGTACCCAGTGCACAAGGCTCCCGCTTTACGCAGGGTCTGGGAGAGGTGAATGTCGGCTAGCCTTACCCCCATTTATGGAGAGGCTGCTCCCAAGTCTCGAACCCGAGTAAATCCACGAGTAAATCTTCGATAGGAGTGTCACATGATTGGGATAGTAGGAGTTAGACTTATGGATAAAAAAATAATCAAGAAAAATATAGAGGCGATACGTGAATTTTTGGGTTAAAAAAATAAGATTACCTTCGAGGCATACTGGGATTTCTACGCGCAAGCAGTAGGTAATCATCCCTCAATCAAGTCAAAAGTGCCCAAAATAGGTATTTATTCAAAACCTATTTCATCTATCCTCATCAAATCTTCTCCACAAGGTAAATTATGAATTTCACCCAAAAAACCATCCAAGTGGCCGGTCCTCCTCCTTTCAAAGGGGCCGACCACCCCTATATAAACACACTCATTTTCTCCAAAACCTAAGTTCTACACTCTTGCTAAATTCTCTAAATTGTCCAAACATTTTTCCCTAAAAGTTCTAACTTTGGCATTAGAGGTTATTTGGCTAAAGCCCCCCCAACATTCATCGTGAGCGTGTGAGGCTCTTGGCCTTGACCTAAGGTGTTGTTTGTTTTATAGGTGCAATTTTGTCCAAGAACAAGGAGGAAGAAATTTGCATCCACAAATTGGTGCTTTCATTGAGAGTCTTGATCAAACGCTCGTAAAAGACTCTCACATTCAAGGTTTTTCGTTTTCTTGATCATTTGTAGATTTTTCGTACGTTCTTATTCTTGGAATTTTTTCTAACAATTCTTTGATAAAATGTAAAAGAAAGGAACAATGGCAAGAGATTCGGAAAGCTCAACAAACGAAAATTCCAACGTTTGAGGATTGGGACCGCGACGATTTACAAGGCTCAACACAACGATAATTGGAGTGGCACCAACTCCACGAGGCACCACTGTGGCGACCACCACGACAGCCACCCTTGGCAAGGCTCACGGCACCACAATCACTGCTTAAACCATGCCATTAAAGCCCACACGGGCCCAAGCCCAAGGCGAGCTAACCTGAGCCACTTAAGCCCGACGAGAACCCAACGCATTGCTAAGCAGAGCTTAGTCCCACACCCATGTGCGCCACATGCTCAGCAGCCCACTTTTGTGGCCTAGTCTGCTCTCATGGCTTTCCAAGCAATCCAAATCAGTCCAAGACTTATTCAACCGTCCCGGCTTCAAAATTCAGGGCCTACAATTGAACCAGAGGCATTTTCACCACATTTATCCTCGGATTTGACATTTCCCAACTCAAATCTCGCGCCTGGAGTCTACCACATATGGAGAAACCTACCATCCAAGCCATTACATCCTACATGGCGAACAACACTTGTCCCAACAAGTCATAGAGTTGATAAACGCCATCGCACAACAGATGACCTTGGTGAATCAACTCTTGCAGTGTACCGAGATGAAGTGTGCCTCAGACGAGGTGTCCCAAAGAAGGACAATAGCAGACGATGAACCTCTACAGCAGTGTCCTGGCAAGCAACCACTTGACCAACCACGAACCGAGCATCCCGATTAGGCCCCTGAGATAGCGTATACTCTCGTTTTAGTGCACAGATGAGCGTGCACTCTCGACTAGGCCTACATACACTCACAGTTAGGGCCACCCTCCGATAATCAACATGAGCGACCTTCCAGGCGAAGTGTTCATTTGTGGCAATGCCCGCAAGGAGCATCATCCACTTCACATCGAAGTAGGCAGCACAACGGACTGAAAGAAACAGTCACTTAATCCAGCTCAAGTTCAACCAGCAGCCTGCGAGTTACTCACTTACCTGCTAGGAACATACCATATATACCATAGCTGCGACATAAACGAGCCGAACATATGGAAAAACAGCCTAAACCAGTAGGTCACGACCTGGGGCAACTGAGAGCTCCGCTACTCAACAAAAACAATTCAGGAAAAAGTTAAAAGGCTCATAACTGAACGATTGCACGATTTCCCGCGTAACGAAGCTATTAACGAGATGCTTCGATGAGACATGACCAACATAGCGGGTCATCTTTCAATGACAAGATCGAACAGACGGGACTATCCCACATAGATTGTCGAATACAAAGATTACTTTTGTTTTGACAAAGGTAGCAGCTCAGCCTAATGGCATGCCAAGGGAAAACCAGTACCAGAATGACACATTAGCCTAACTACCAAGAACTAGGGGCATGCCTTGTTCTCAACACTTAAGACGATTTAATACTGAAGCAGCACATCACCAGTAATCGAGCATCACAGACTTAGTGGTTCAATTCCTCCTACTATGCACAACCTGGCCCAAGCCAACCCAACTCTATTTTAACAGCCGTGCCTACTTACTTCACGGCACCCGGTAGCCATTGATCTATCACCATGGCTTATAACTGTGCCAATCTTACACCACAGTTCTTAGCCGTGCCGATCTTGCCCTGTGGCTAGCGCTAACCAAGCCTTAAAAGGGCGCACGACAAAACACCTAATGATGGCATAATAATTTTGGGAGCAGCTTACTGCGCTTATACCCTTACGTGGGTTCCAAAAGCAGTTCAAAGTCTCAAACAGTTCGCCAAACAAGACCTCGCAGGGTGTGGATTATTTTAGTTTTCCAGCAGTCCAGCCTTCCTCAGCTGCATTCACGACAACGACTTCCATGCTTTCCAGTGCGAGAGGGTATACCAATCTGCCGACACCCATCTGGTAAGTTATTCAGTGCGAGATGATAAACTAATTGATCTCCAGTGCGAGAAGGTACACCAATAGTTCTCCAGTGCGAGAGGGTAAACTAATTGCTTTCAAGTGCGATAGGTAAACTGATTCCCCGACACCCATTTGGGTAAGCTCTTTAGTGTGAGAAGGCCACATAGCTCAAAAGATCGAATGCTTGAAAACTAACTAGGCAGCGAATGGTCAGGGGGCAGCAACCACTTTTCACTCAACATTTCGCCCATCCGACACTTCATCTTTAGTAACTCCATCCTTGATTGCTCCATCTACGGTAGCTGAGAAATCAAACTCAAGCAGTTTCCTCATCTTTAGCAAGCTGCCCAAACCGTGGCCCATGCCACGCCACTTCCTTGGCCCATGTCGAGCCAATCCTTAGCTTTAGTCAAGTCGAGCAGCATAAGCAATGGCCTCTACCACACCACCTCCTTAGCCCATGCCAAGTCGATTCCTAGCCCCTGTCAGCCGATGTGCCACACCACCCTGACGGTTGCCCCTTGGCAGAACTACCAAAGAAGAAGACAAGAAGAATTAAGTTTTTCTTACATCGGTACAGAACGAAAAAGACAAAGAAATCAATGAAAGAAGATTCTTTGCATGGGCAAGCTACCAAATATCCTCTAGTTTTCTCTCTTTCTTGTAGGGACATATAATTGCCCTCCGAAGTTGATTTAATCCCCTACTTAAGGTAGGCTTAAATAGGCTTTGGATGCGTTTTATTTCCATTTCCTAGAAGAATCTAATTCTAAGTCCAAGTGAGAATTTGCATCAAAGCTGGAGAACTCTACACCTCTACACCTGCTGCCCTTTCCTGCGTACAGCTTAGTAGGTGCGGGGGCATTTGTGGAGCTAAAAATAATCAAGAAAAATATAGAGGCGACACATGGATTTTGGATAAAAAAAAACAAGATTACCCTCGAGGCACACCAAGATTTCTACCCGCAAGAAGTGGGCAATCATCCCTCAATCAAGTTAAAAGTGCCCAAAATAAGTATTTATTCAAAACCTATTTCATCCATCCTCATAAAATCTTCTCCACAAGGTAACCCCTAAATCATTCATTTCTAAATATATTAATTAGCTAATTAATTGATTTATTACCTAGTTAATTTATTAATTAGCAACAAATCATGAATCTCACCCAAAAAACCATCCAAGTGGCCGGTCCTCCTCCTCCTAAAGGGGCCGGCCACACCCCTATATAAATGCACTCATTTTCTTCAAAACCTACGTTCTGCACTCTTGCTAAATTCTCTAAATTCTCCAAAAAAGTTTCCCTCAAAATTCTAACTTCAACATCGGAGGTTCTTTGACTAACCCCCCCCCCCAAAATCATTGTGGGCGCGTGAAGCTCTTGGCCTTAACCTAAAGTGTTGTTTGTTTTGTAGATGCAATTTTGTCCAAGAACAAGGAGGAAGAAATTTGCATCCACAAGACCGAATTAACCAAAAAACGAGGTTTGTGTGAGTAAGGTCAGTGACAAGCCAAAGTGATATTCAAAACTACTTTAATCTAAGGAAAAGGAAATTCAAACTTGGGTACAAGAGAGGCGTAGCCTAGCCAACAAGCAACCCACACTTGCCCTAGAAAAGGGAATTCAAGTTTTAAATGGCGTCCTACAATGAAGTAATGCAAAGATTAAGGACTTTTATGCCAAAATGCCCAAAGAAAAACTTCACCAAAGACACCCAAAAAGCTTTTGGTGTACAAGTCAGCACATAACCTCCTATAAATAAGTGGGGAAAACCTTTTTCCTATTTTTACACCTGCTTGGGAAATGAAAAATCAAATAATTGTCTGTCAATGACAAACAAATCAACAAAAATAGGAACATGTATCTATAATCTCTTTGTCAACCTAACTGACTAATTTTTTCACGCTTCCTTGTTCAACCGTCGTGAGGCGAGGCCCTTGCCAGAAAGACTAGGAGTAATCGGCATCAAGGGTGTGTGAGGTGCCTCCTCATCATCCCAATTATCGTCCCAGTTATTATCCCATACATCGTTAACATGCAACACCCGGTTTTTTCCATTGGAAATTGGTAGGTCCTTATCTAGCTTTTGATATTTCAACCCACTGCCAGAGACCCGCCTATTTCTAAAGCTGATGCACATCCAAGCCGATGCTAATATCATTGCTGAAGCAAAGAACAGAATTGCAATCGTAGGTTTTTGTTTTGGGAAGTTTGTGTAGGCGAAGTTTGAAGAATTCTCAGGCTTCTTCCTGGAACTGTTTGTGATTAGGTCCTTCAAATCAAGGTTGCATCGACCATTTCTAGCTTTTAGGACAATTGAACTGCCAGCCCCTCCCTTTCCAACAGAAACCAAAACCGGCAGAACCCAAATTATATAGATCAAAATCCACTTTTAGCATGGTGACAAGCATTACGCTTATAACATCCATAGAAAACCGCCTAGATTTTTTCAATGCAAAAACAAAATGAGTTACATAATGCCAATCATGTGTTCAAGCCAACTTGGCAAGGACATTTGCTATCAATATAAGAAACAGACTTTTGAATCAACCAATCTATTGTGTAGTGGGATTCTTATTAAAGTATTGCTTACTCGGTGAATCTGCAATACTGATATTGCATGGGATTTCGTTACTACAAGGTACTTTTTGGATAGACATACTACCCACGTGGGGTATAGGTGTAAAGATTTAGCCAATTCATAGTAGCTGTATGCATCTGGAAAGTTTAAGAACTTATGACACTCTATGTATCAAAGGAACCAAGTTTCCTTGCGGAAAAAAAAAAATTCTCATTTGCCAATTAGAATACAAGGACAAATTGAATCTTCTATGAAGTCTTTCAAGCAGGGAAGCATTATCAACCAGGTGTGATGTGATGATGAATATTAACATTAGGCTGCATTTTTGTTAAAAGAATTAAGAAATTGATTCTCTATAGCCCTAGGGATCCCTTTTCAACTATTTTGCAAAAGCAATCGCACAATTTATTTATACAAGTATTAGACATCATAGTCTAAAGTAAAACAGGACGATATGAAGAATTTGCATCATAGTGAAAATATACTAGCTTCAATTAAGAAATCATAAAAAATAAAAAATAAATAAATAAACATATTTTGTGATCGACCAACTCTTTAGTGTTCTTTACACTTACTTTTCTGTTTTCTTTCTCTTCAAGTTGAATTTTTGTTTCGTCCAGTTGCACAAAATCAGGAGTTACAATGGTAACCAAGAGAGGGCCTTTGGCCATGTTCTTAATTAAAAGTGAAAGATGGTGAGAATTTGAAAAATGATAACCTACAATAAGTCAAGTATGATCAATGCAAAACAATACAAACTTAACTATAAAAAATACAATTAAAAAACTATATTTCAGTATGCTAAATGAATAATGATCTGAAAACACATAAAGAACATATCTGAATATTTATTGCATGACAAAATTCTTAACCAGACTGATAATTTAGTTGAATGAGAACAATCCATTAGTCCAAGAAATAAGGAAAACACCAAGGATGGATAGTATAAACAAGAAATATGCACAGAACTACCATGAATACAAAATGTAAAACATACCATTTCCGAGAACTTTCAAACACGCAACCAACTGGTTGCCCTCATCAGTACATATATTAGATGTATCACATTCCTCACTCCACGTCCCCTCCTTCCCTATGAGGTTCACAAAGACCGTATTTGCACCATTATCCACCTCCTTAGGCACTTCCTTTGATTCCAACCCATCACTCTGCTTTTGTTTCTTGTCCTTGCCCTCTAATTTAGATCCTTTGCTCGACACTTGATGCGAAAATTATCTTAACACACAAATTTAACCCTCTTTTGACAACTGTAGTATAAGTATAAGTAGGGATCGTTCTGGACCAGGGATTATGAGGGCTTGCTAATAACCTCTAAACTGACTCAAAAACATAAAACTAAACTTAAAAATACTTAACAAGACTCACAAGACTCAAAGCAAACTTAAAATACTCAAACCAGCTTAGAACAACTAAATAAACTTAAACTAGACACTAGGAATGTTTGGACGAAAATTGACTTTTACTTGAATCAAAACATTTAAAAACACAAATTAAAACAGATTCTAACTAATTAGACACACTAAAGTAAAGGGGGATTGAGTTTTGGACGAAGTTGAAACAAACAAACAAGTATGAAAAACTAGACAGATTGTAAAACAAATTTGAGAAATAAGATGATGGATGGGATAGCTAGAGGCTTTTTCTCCACACATGACATGTATGCAAATAACTCGATTTCCAGTTACTACTTCATTGAATTATGAACGACAATGCTCCAAATTAACCGTGACATCACTAGTTAACTCTCAGATTTTCCTTGTTTTATTGGATTGGATGACATCATTCGACAACCAAAAACATTCTTTTAAAGTTCCCTACATGACATCATAATAGAGATACAATAAAAGATCATTATGTTTAATGAAAATCATAAGCATTGACAAAGCACTTGCAACTATGACATCATGTCACTCATGCTAGGAATTGAACTTAACGCGATCGTTTATAAGCGACCTTCACTACATGTGAATATAAGTTTGTAACGATTATGTTAAACTTCCTTATATTCTAGCAACGGATTTATGCATGCTAATTAAGTGTCGACCCTTAATTAACAAATACAAATAAGTTATCAATCAAATAGTTAAGCCAACTGCATTCACGATTCAAGAGTTCATAACTAGAATTTATCAAATTATATTGCACACATAATCATGGCTTTGAAATCACCCCTAGCCAATAGGGGTTTAGCCACTCATATTCACAACAAACCAAAAGAAAATGAATTTAAACATTGGAAACAAAAGAAAGAAAACACCTAAACGCTCCAACGATCCAAGTTAGACAGCAAGCATGTCCAAGCATTTTCCTTCCCTTCATTTGCTACAGCACAAGGTGTTGGTATGTGTTTGAAGGTTTGTTTGTATGGAGGAATGGATGTGTTTGGATGAAGGTTGTATTGAATGCGGCAAAGAGTGGAGAATTGTGTAGATTGGTTAAGAAGAAAAGACTCTGCCTTGCGGCAGAATGTGTCTTCCTCCCTTCTCCCTAAACTGTCCCCCCTCAATGTGTCTTTGGATGGATATATTTATAGGCAAGGGAGAGGATGTAGTGGGTGGTGGTAATAAGTGGATGTAGTGGTAGGTGAATGTGTTGGGTGGTTGAAATGAGTGGATGTGTTGGGTGAAATGACTGGATGTAGTGGTAGGTGAATGGATGTGTTAGGTAAAATAAGTGGATGTAGTGGTAGGTGAATGTGTTGGGTGATTGTAATGAGTAGATGTGTTGGGTGAAATGAGTGGATGTAGTGGTAGGTGAATGTGTTGGGTGGTTGTAATGAGGGGATGTGTTGGGTGAAATGAGTGAGTGTTTGGTAATGAGTGGATGTAATGGGTGTAGTGGATTGATGTTTGTAGTTGTAGGTCAACACACTTGCACACACACATGCTGATTTCTAGCCTTCTAATCTTCAAAAATGTCCATCCTCATGTCTCCATGCTTGCACTATCCAATCTTGGACCAAAAATGCTCCAAAATGCTCCAAATAGCACTTTGTTGCCAACTTTGTTATTTGAACCTACAAACACACGAAAATAGCTTAAAGTACTAAAATAACTAGAATTAAACTAAGTAAATGCCAAGAAACAAGCTAACTAAGTTGCATAAATATGCTCCTATCAACCCTTCACCACTCTTTGCCACATTATCAGATTCTTTCACACCTATTTCCTTACTTGAATTGCTCTTCTTATCCCTAATACCCTCATTTGATCCAACCACCTGATCTCCGTCTTTCTTCACCTTTTGAACATTGTTAGCATTCAAAACTGAATTAGACCCAACAATGTTATCAATGGAACCATTTGAATTATCCGATGCTAACAAACTTTTGCGGTCCAAATCAGTTGTCACACCGGATTCTACCTACATTCAAAACCTCTAACAAATAAATATAGACCACAGAACAACTAAATTCACTCCAAAAATATAAGTTCTCATTATTTACCTTCAAATCAGCACCAGAGCAATGAACTACAATCTACAACAATAAAATCCCAACCAACAGAACAAAATTCTTCTCCATAATCTGAGACAAACCTGTAAGAACAAGTTTGCAACTTCTTATCCGAGGAACTTGAATTCATCCAATTGAATCACAAATTATATAAGCCTTTTATTAAATACACTCAAGAACAAATTTTTTACATACCTGCATTATTCGATCCTGATGATGAAGCCATAAAGAATTATGAAACCTTATAGAGTTCCAACAATAAGTTCTTTTCCCAAACCAATTGAACTTCACACAATTCTGTTATCCTAAAACATTGAGGACAACCAAATAGCTTTAATCAAGACTTTTCCATATCAATATCAAACACTATGACCGGTTCTATCACATATTTTGTACTCATAATCTTACAAAACCTACTTCTTTACACTATAACCAGACCCTATTCTTCCATTAAAAACCAAGAAATGAAATCATTAAGCTTTCTTATTCAGAAAGAAAAAGAAAACCCATAAACGAAAACATGTGTGAAGGGCATATGAAGAAAGACTCAGATTGCTTACCCAGAAGAAGAAGAATATGGAGGTTCTCTATGATTGTCTTGCATAAGCTTGGTTGAAGCAATGGTTGCACAAGCTATGCGGCTTCTCATCGAGCAATGGTTGAGCGTGCATCAAAGATGAACATATTTTTCTTTGAGAATAAAAAAATGGGTTTAAAGTTTGAACGGTGACACGCTTGACGTCAACGAAGGTAATCAGAGCGGAGACTACAAAGTAGTGAGAGGAGACTACAAAGTTTGAACGGTGAAAACTATTTGATAACCATTTTATTTTTATTTATTTTTTAATTTTACATGGAGTAATTCTACACTAGTTATGTTTGCTTAAATATTATATCTGTTACGAGCATTTTTAATGGAAATATCAAATGTTAATTTGATTACTGTTGTGGTAATGTCAGATTTTTTGTTCCTCTGGTCCATATCTTTTTTTGTTATAAATGATTGGCCAATTTCCCTCTCAACTTTAATTTTTGTGGCCGATTTCTCCCATAAACTCTCATAATTAGTCAATTTCCACCATGCCGTTAATTTTCAAAAATTTTAGGCCAAATCGGATTAATAGTCCCCGTAGTGATAAGGTATTCGGAGAATTGCCCATGTGGTAAAAAAAACATAGGATTTAAACCCTTATGATGAAGATTATTAGCAAAATTAACCCAAAAAACAAACTTATGTTAAACTCAGATAAGTATAAGGATAAAAATGTCCAACCACACTCTTTATTTTTGCTAGCCTCCTCTTTCTCTCTCTATGTGTCTGTGTAAGTATACCTCTACGGTGCAATGCAAGGCCATGATAGGATCAACATGTGTCTCCTTGCGAGCTGATCGTTGAGGTCTTCTGAAGGCTTGAATCCAAGCCCAACCATGATGCCTGCTCCCTCGTTTGCAAGCGCTAGCTCACCCTCGAGCGCCTCAACAGCACCACCCTCTGCATCGGCATAACCGGCAGCCCGGACCTCATCATCGGCCTCCTCGCTGTCAATTCTGCAATGCTTGAAGTCTGCAATTCTTGAAGTCTGCATTCATGGGTTAATGTTGATTCTGCCCATTTTGTGTGTTTGCTTTTGCTCATTTGAAGATCAAAGAGTCAAGTGCTTGCTGTTCGGTTTATCTGAGTCATAATTGCCTGAACATGTAAGAATTTTAATGCTTGAAGTCTGCAATTCTTCGTTTGAATACTTAACCGGAAATTATTGGTACATTCCTAAATGGGTTTCTTTTAGGGTAATGTCTTGCAGTCTTGCTTTCATTAAAGGTGTAATTTTTTTTTCGTAAGCATTTGAATAATGTTATTCCTACATTTTTAAGATTACAAAGACAGAAAGAAAATGGCTAACATAGAATAAATGTGTGAAAGCTTGGAGAGTGAGCCGAGAAGAGGTACAATAACACAGATAGAAAGAGGGAAGAGAGAAGGAGGCTAAAAAGAAAGAGTGGTTGGACACTTTTATCCCTACATTCCACAAGCTATTCACATGATAACCTTTTAAAGGGCAATAATGTGAATTTCTCCATACATTCTTCTTCCTTTTCTTCTCACTCTCAAACCAGCATTTTTGTATGTTTCTTCTTTGTTTGACCTTTCAAACCCAATATTACCCTATGTTTCTCATCTAATTTCCAAACCTATAATTCAGTTTCATGTTATTTAGTCAAAGGCGTGGATAGGTCGGTATGTTGAAGTTCTAGTTGCCGCAGGAGGCGGAGTAGAGAGAAGAACGAGCTTGTTGTCAGAGTTGTCTGTGTTGATGGGGTGGGGGATGTTTGGTTGACGACTATGACGGTGGCGACGCAACCATAGCCCCATTCAGGGAGGAGTTTGTACCTGGTTGCGGAGATGAGTCGAGCCGAATCGATATCTGGGACCTTCTAACATTCGTCAAGACGTCTTTTTTAATCCCTTCTATCTCTTTAGCTCTTCCATCCTTCATTTGGGCCTTTTAGAGGTTGTCAAATTTCTCACTTTTGTGATTTTCTTCACAAAAATCCAATCTTTTTCTTTCAATTTCGACATACATTTCTTAAACTCAAATGACGGATAACACCTGGGTGTTGAATTAGGTCAAGCTACTGCTGTGGAGAAATATGTTGTAGATCGCACGTGGGTGGAGAAAAGGAAGGAGAAGGTAGGGAGAAAATAATTTTCTATTGTGGTCACGTGATAACGCGTGACATATGAATAGGAATAATGGATGGAAATTATCAAAATTGGGTAAAAGATTGTTTACTACCCTCATGTTTTGTGGTTTTCAACATTTAATACATCAAGTTTTTTTCATCTCAGATTCATACCTAAAGTGTAAATTTTGGGACAGTCTCATACATCCATTAGTCAAACTATTAAATCTGCCGTTAATTGTGACGTGGCGCCATGATTGGGCGCCACGTGTCATCAACGTTTTTTTTATTTTTTTTATTTTTTTTTTCTTCTTTCTCCTTCTTCCTTCCTTCTTCCTTCCCCTTCCTTCTTCTTATTCTTTTTCTTCTTCCTCCGAATCTGGGGAAGATGAAGGTTTTTTTTTTTTTTTTTTTGCTTCCTCCTTCTTCTCCTTCTTCCTTCTTCCTCCGAATCTAGGGAAGATGAAGGTTTTTATTTTTTTTATTTATTTTTTTTCTTCTTCTTCCTTCGACTGCAACTTTTTTTTTTCTTCCTTCTTCTTCTTCCTCCTTCTTCTTCTCCTTCTTCCTTCCCCTTCTTCTCCTTCTTCCTTCTTCCTTCTTCCTTCTTCTTCATCTTCCTCAAAAGAGAAAAAAAAAAAACCTTCATCTTCCCCAGATTTGAGGAAGAAGAAGGAGAAGGAAGAAGAAGGAAGAAGGGGAAGGAAGAAGGAGGAAGAAAGAAGGAGAAGAAGGAGGAAGGAAAAAAAAAAGGTTGCAGTCGGAGGAAGAAGAAGAAGAAGAAGAAGAAGAAAGAAGAAGAAAGAAGAAGAAGGAGGAAGAAGAAGAAAGAAGAAAAAGGAAAAAAGAAAAAAAAAAAACTTCCCCAAATGCAGAGGAAGAAGAAGAAGAAGGAGGAGGAAGGAGGAAGGAAGAAGGAGAAGGAGGAAGAAAAAAAAATTGCAGAAGAGAGAAGAAAAGAAGAAAAAAAAACGTGGATGACACGTGGCGCCCAGTCATGGCGCCACATCACAATTAACAGTAAATTTAACAGTTTGACTAACGGATGTATGAGACTGTCCCAAAATTTACACTATAGCTATGAATCTGAGACGAAAAAAACTTAATGTACTAAATGTTGAAAACCACAAAACATGAGGGTAGTAAATAGTCTTTTACCCATGAAAATTTTACAACGAGATGGAAATCGACTAATTATGAGAGTTGAAGGGGAATATTGGCTAAAATTACATTTTAGGGGGAAATTGGTTAATCCTTACAAGTTCGGGAGGCAAATTGACAAATACCTCTAAATGATATTTGTAAGACGCATTTTTAAAGAGAAATCATTTAAAAAAAATTCAAGATCTATAATCGGTGCATTAAGGGGATCCACATAATAAAATAGTTAAAAATTATTTGACAACACATTTTCTCATATGTCAAATTTGGCAGTAGAAAATTTATATGTCAATCCACATAGGATTGGCATATTGGTTTAAACTTCTTCCTACTTTCAAATTTGATTGTATGACATTCCACTTAGGATGACATCTCGTTTGGAGATTGTCGAAGCAGTTTAAAACTAGTTACATGAAGGTTCATTGAGTCATAAGCAACGACATTGGAACTCTCAAAAGCAAGAGTTCCCACATGGCTCCAAGATTTGCAGATAAAACCGAGAAAATAGCAGCCCTTAGTGATGTTGCTAATTTGCTTAATTAATTCTATGAAGATTTAGGTTGCAGAAGAAGTGATAATAATATGATGGAGGACATATTATTATAGAGAACGGCAGAGAGAAGGGAGGAGAGAAGAATGGGAGAGAGTGAAGAGAGAATGGAGAAAAAGCCATGTTAGAAGAGATTAAATAAGGACAAGAGAGGTGAAGAGATAAGGAAAAGAATAGAGTGAAGAGAAAAGAGTAAAATAGTTATTTTCTAACTAACTTAAACCTATGCAGCATGCTTCATTGACCTATGCATTAGTATACATATTTCACTGATTATGTCTACAAAAAAAAAATGATCATTGATATATGGCTAATTAAAGATTTTTAAATGACCTTTAGGTAAATAGCCTTATTGTGACAGCCCGTCCATGATTTTAAGAGTTTTGAAAGTTTAATAAAGGATTTTACAAAAATGCCCTTTGAGGCACGCGCATTATTCGGGGTGTGTCAGTTGGTATCAGAGCCTAGGTTGCGGTCTTGGACATCTTGAGAATTCACAAAAGTAGGATTCACCCTTGGGTGTTACATCTTAGTAATTATATCTTTAAAGCTTCCGAACTGTGTAAATGGTTACGTCACTCTCAAGTGACGGCCAGCATGCCCTCCTTCGGGACGGGGTGTGTCACTTATATTTTTATGCCATATGATGTGATATATGATGTATCCAATGGGAAAACTTCAATATTCAACGAGAAAATTTCAATAAAACACTAATTGATATGGCAGTTGGAAAAAAAAAAACACTAATTAATGTGTTCATGATAATCACTTGTCACATTATACGGTATAATTTATTATGAATAGAATTATTCTTTTATTTATGTTCGTCATAGAAGAGACATACATCTAGAGAAAGAATAAATGAAGAAGAGTAGATGCAACATGGTAAGAAATACGTAGAAGATTTAAGTTTACTGTGAAATTCTGAAATTATGAGAGTGGTAAGCACCAAATTCTAATTATTGTTTTTCCCTATGAACTTCTAGGTTTTTTCGTTTAGAAATCCAAATAAAAAAAATTAGTGTATATCAACTAAAAATCCAAATTTTAAATTTGTTTTCTTTGTACAGAGGAATATTAAGGTGCTCTTTAAATACAATCTTAGATTCTCACAAAACAATGTGCTTATTAACCACATTGTTGGGGAAGGAGCAAGACAATGTGCATATGTGCTCTACTAGTAACACATCTCGTTTCTGTTTACAAATTTATTATTATTAACTCATATACTAATTCTTCTTAACTTTGCATGCAAGTAACAACTCTCCCGTAATTGAGTCAAATTTGTTTCGATGAGCGAGAGCATGCATGCCCTACAACGTGTCGAAGAATTGAAAGACACGATCCCTTAATTTTCCGTCTCACCCTCAACATGAGGAACTTATATCACACCATTTTCTTTGGATTGTCGTCCTAGTTTTTTCAGAGAGCGTAACGGGGTGGAGCTTGAGACTGCTCAGCCGCTAGAATATGAACGAATTCTCCGAAATTTGAATGGGATCTCAATTACTACCACACGAAAATCGTCCTCTCATTACTTAATTATCACCAACTTTTTTTGGATTTGGGGAGTTCACAACATTTTTCTGGTCCCCCAAGACCGACTTTATCAAGGGATCTTGGATGGGCACCAAATGATGGTTGCTGCCCTCGCCGAGAAATGGGCCAACAAAAATGCTCCAAAAAAGCAGCGGCCTCAAATTCATATGGAGTTGAAGAAGATACGAGTGTCCAATAATTTATTTCATCCAAAAAATTCTTCATATATATATATATAGTTTAACTTTTAATATGAAGTTCCATCTTCAGGTGGAACCCTCAACCCTAACAACTTTATTTTTTTATTTTTTTTTATGTTACATTAAAACGGAATCGAATTTTGACTTGGTTTATTTTTGTTTAACTCACTTGTCATCATCACTTGAACTAACATCAAAGACTTAAAACCTAAATATTAGCCTTCATCATCTTAATTCTATTTTTTTACGTAGATCAAATGGCAGAATGAATTGAAAATCAAATTAAAAAGTGCAAATCGGACAACAAAAATAAAGCTTTATAGATTTAGGCTCCAATGATTGATTTGGGTCGATTACTCGTTATTTCAAAGAGAATGGCGATGTGTATCAAACTCACCAAGTTTTCACGATGTATGAGAATTTTCAGCTGAAATCCATTGTTTATAGTGTTTTTATTACGGTTTTAAGTTTTAAGGATGTTTCGATATTTTGTTATTTGGTTAACTTTTGGACGGGAACTTTAACGAAAAGCTCATAGTACTGTTCATTTTAACGAAAAACCATATTTTTACACTAAAAAGTCAATCATGGTACTATTCACTTTACCTTTTATTTCGTCCTTATCGTTAAAACTCAAAGTTTTCAAGCCATTTTCATTAGTTTTCCTTCCTTTTGGACTCCTAGGGTTTGACTATAAATACTTTCTGGTTGGACTCCTTTAGGCATTATGTTTGTTATCTTATCAATTATCCTTCAATAAGCTTTTGAGGTTTTGTCATACTTTCTGGAAGGTTCTAGTTTTCTTATTTAAGATTATCGTTGAATAATCTTCTGTCACAACGTTTCAAGTGGTATAAGAGCAATATTCTCAATAGCCAATAGTGGTGGTTGTGATTAGAACCCTGCCGACGATGGCCGTAGGGTTGAACATGTTACCCAATCAGATTTCAATGCTCTTGTTGCTCAGGTTTCTCAACTTGCCTAAACGTTGACAACCTAGTTGATGGTTTACATCCATATCGTCATTATGATGACTAGCCAGTCCGTGGCACATGGAGCACCCAAGCCTAGGCATGTTCAAGAGGGTAGTGAAGGAAATTCGAAGGAGGAATTTGCAGAGCCTGAACGAGTTCAATGAAACAACCAAAATAATAGTAACAAAAGTAACAACATTGATGAGCACTTTTTCGACATGACCCTATTCCAATAGTGACTTATTGTTGACCTTAAAAACTAATTAGCCTACATAGCGTGCATGCCAAATAGCTAATGAGCTAATTGTGTCCTTTAGTGAATGCGGGTGTGCCAATTCATTGACCGAGCTTGGTCGGTGAGTAGAATGAATGCACTAGTACAAAAACATGTTTGCGCGACGAAAACTTGTGCGACACATAAAATAACGTCGCGCAAAACGGCTTTGCGCGACGTAGTCCTTCGTCGCGCAAAATTTTGGCGCCAAACCCTAAGAATTTACCGCTTTTTCCCACCTTTGCGCGACGCATGCCCACCTACGTCGCGCAAAGTTGTTTTGCACGACGTAGGTGGGCATGCGTCGCGCAAAGTCACCAACTTTTTTTTCTTTTCATTTGATCTGTTTGGGAGGCTAGAATGTTTGGAGTTGATGATCAAACTGAAGGAAATACCAAAAGAATTGTTTGCGTGACGTAGGCACATCTTTGCGTGACGTATGTGCGTCGTGCAAAGAGACTTTATGTGACATTAGGAATGTGCGTCGCGCAATCAAACTTAAAGTTTATTTATACTTTCATTAAGTATAATATAAGATTTTGTGGTATCCACTTGTGTTAATACTTTAAATTGACGATCGAATTAGTTCATTGTATTCATATAGGATCCAGGAGTGTAGCTGTAAAAAATCATCAAACTCTGAGTTAAAACTACCGTTAAATCGTGATTTTTTCTTTATAACCGTCGAAATTTGTTGTCCCGTTACTTGATCTCTGCATGCTTGTTTTTGCCATTTTTGGCGTATGCGATCTCGAAGCATATACAAACAAGTTTGACGGTTGGATCGTTCAAATTAGTTTCGTACAATGCGTTTCCCATCAAAACGATAGATTCACTAACACTTAGAGTTTATTTATACTTTTATTAAGTATAACATAAGATTTTGTGGTATCCACTTCTATTAATACTTTAAATTGATGATCGAATTAGTTCATTGTATTCATATAGGATCCAGGAGTGTAGCTGTAAAAAAATCATTAAAATCGGAGTTAAAACTACTGTTAAATCGTGATTTTTCCTTTATAACCGTCAAAATTTTTTGTCCCGTTACTTGATATCTGCATATTTGTTTTTTGCCATTTTTGGCGTATGCGATCTCGAAGCATATACAAACAAGTTTGACGGTTGGATGCTGAAGAGTGATGGACTTGGCGTGTGTGATAAATTTTTTAATAATTTTAAAAAAAAAACAAATTACTTTGCGCGACGCTTTAATGTAATCGTCGCGCAAAACCACTTTCCGCGACGTCAAATTGTATTCCCACGTCGCGCCAGTTGAAAATTTTGGAGGTAAATAGTGAAAGTTAGGCGCTTTTTTTTTCAATTTTCTAATTTTGGGAACCTTGAACCCGTTCACCTCTTTCTTTCCAGTTGAAAACCTTGAACCCTTCCATCTTTACCGTATTCATCTCTCTTCCAGTAGACGCATATCCTCTTCCCATAGTCCTCATCTCCTCTATCTTTCCCTCTGGCTCCATCTTTCCCGTTTGGGAACCCTGTTGACTTCATCTCCTCTATCTTTCCCGTATCTCCCCTTCCCATAGTCCTCATCTCCTCTATCTCTCCTCTTCGCAACCTTGATCCCCAAATCTTGAACCCAGACCTGTCTTCCCTCTCTCTTTCCCGTATACCTATCTCTTCCCTCTCGTTCTAAACGACGGGCAGCCACACGATCGAAACCGACGGGAATCAACTCCCAAAATCAAGGTAAGGGTTTCTGATGCAAATGTTGGTCTGCTTACTGAATTTAGTTGGTCTGATGCAAAATTAAGGATGAATTGATTTAATTAATTTACTGAATTTAGTTGGTCTGATGCAAATCTGGGTTTTAGTTCTTAAGCTTCACTGGGTTTGGTCAACTGCCAACCTATCTAAGCTTTGTAATGCACTCTTTCATTTTAGATAACAGTACCTTTTTGTTTAGTTTCAGTTGATTCAATCACGCATTGGTTTGCAACAACCGTACTTGGTTTGCCTCGTATTCAGTCACGCATTCAGTCACGCATTTGTTCAAAAGATAACTCAAGGTTGATCCAGTATAAGGTTATCCAATGATTCCAATCTGGTTTCTCATATGATTTTATTTTTGCTTAGCTGATTTACGCGTGTTATTAATTCACCTTTCCTTTTTTCGCTTTTCTGCTCTTTATTTTCTGTCACCTTTTAACATACCTGAAAATGATATGAATGCATACTTCAATTTTCAAGGGCAAAAGTTTCTAGCAAAAGTTAGTCTTCACAAGGAACTTGCAGATTCAATATTTTGCTAATGCATTTTAATTGATCAACGTATAAATAGATGCCTTCGCAACATGCTGCTATCTATTGTTAATACTTTCGACCTGTCGCTTGGATAATGGTTTTGTTCTTCTGGTTCACAGGTAAAAGTCATTTTCTTCTCAAAAACAGGGGTGCGTGCTGCTCCATTCATACGCCAAACTGCTAAAAATTATTGGAGTCATGCTTCTTTTGCATTCGTGCTATGGTAAGAAGAGGAATTGTCCTTTTGGTTTAATTCTTGAAAGAGTACTGTTCTCCAGGTTCTCCAGATTTTCAAAATATTATGTGACTTGAGTCTAAAATAACACAAACACTACTATTGTGAGTTTAAACTTGAACTATTACTATAAATTGGGTACCGAAAATTATGCATCTTTGATTTCATAGGAACTTATATGCTTTCCAACAGGTTTGAGGTAAAATCTACACCTGCTATAGTGATTTTGAAAGATCCTGGTGTCAAACCTGTTGTGTACCACGATTGTACATATAATTGTTAGTTTGATTGCTCTGGGGAGTTTGGTATTCGAAATGGGTTTTGGCTTTTTAGTCTATGAAAATGATTGCTCTGGGGAGTTTGCTATTCGAAATGGTATATTGGGAAGTATATATAATTGTTAGTTTGATTCATATAATTGTTAGTTTGGTAAAACCGTAGTTCCAGGTTGAAATTCTTTTCATTTCCGTTATTGCACCCTTTTAGAAAATTAACATTTTGGCATTTTACAGGCAATAGAACTATGGAAGACAAATATGAGGCATCCTCAGGCATCTGAGGTCGTCAACAAGGACATAATATCGCACTTTGTTCTTTGGCTAGTTTATTGCAGAACGTAAGAACTTGTAACATTTTATTCTCGTAAAAGATTTCCTTATTATATCTTATTTTATGTTGTTAATTTTTATTCTGCATAACAGAAATTTTCCTTTTGCTTATTTAATTGGCATTGACTTACATATAGTATTCATGCATGTTAGATGTATTCTTCAAAATCTTGTTCTTTTAGATAGTTGTGAAAAACCTGTATTCTTGTTCTGAAGAATGAGCCTTGCATATGGCTTTTCCAGATTTGTAGGAAGTGTTAACTTTTCACAGGGGATTGAAACTAGAAAACATTTGATGCACATACTTATATATGATATGCCTGACTGCTTAACCCATTGCCTCGAGCTATTACGGTATTACCTTAGATGAGAATTTTACTTGAAAAGACTTAAGCAGTGCAGGACCCAACCATTTAAATACTATACTTTTGAGCAGTTGCATTATAACCCACATATCCCATGTAAAGTTTATTCTAAACCTTTCATGAGGTGGAACAAATCAGTGAAAAAATCTATCATTTTTGCTCACAAAATACACATACTGCCACGGTTTAATTGCTATTCTCCAAGAAGCAACATCGCAGCTTCCCCCAGAGACCCCGATTGAGGACGTCATTGTACCCAAGGATGCAGATGTTCAGATCGTGACTGAGGTCCAGGATCAGAAGTTCGGTCGTCGTCATGGTAAGGTTGTTCGGTGTACGGGGAAGGCGGGGGTTCGTGAAACGGGTGCTTCTTCTTCCAAATTGTCCACATGAGAGGTCAATTCCTTGGAGGAAGTGATAACCCTAAGAGGTCAGGTTGCGGCCCAGGGTGACCATATTAGGGCCCAGGACAAGAGGATGAATATGATTGTTCAGGCCTTACCGATGTCCGGCCTCCAAATCCCGACGATGCTAGCACCTAATGTTGCTCCACCTTCGACTTCCCAGCCATTTCGCCCAAACGATACCGAGTAGCATGATGTATTAAACTTAGAAGACTTGCAGTTTTTTATTTTTTTTGTTCAGACAAACGTACATTTTCATATATTCTATAATTAATTACTTTTTCTTGGTTTATTAATTATTGTTTAGAATTTAATTATAATATTTATTAAAAATTAAATAAAAAAATATAAATGAAAAAAAAAAAAAAAAGGTTTGCGCGACGCAGTGCCTACCTACGTCGCGCAAAGTAGCTTTGCGCGACGTAGGTAGGCACTGCGTCGTGCAAAGTAGCTTTGCGCGACGCAGGTCCTACGTCGCGCAAAGCTACTTTGCGCGACGTATCTTTGCGCGACGCAGGACCTACGTCGCGCAAAACTACTTTGCGCGACGTAGGTAGGCATTGCGTCGCGCAAACCCTTCCTTCACTGCCTTCGCGGGACGATTCTTGCGCGACGAAGGTACGTTTGGCTATTTTTTGGGCGACGTATTTTTGACTTTGCGCGACGACGGTCCTACGTCGCGCAAAGTCTTTTTTGTACTAGTGATGTGATGGTGTTGAACGCACTGTTAACTTCTATATATAAGTGATCACGGCCAAGGAAGGAATATGTCTCCGCCTCTGAGTTATAGAGCCTGAAGACAAGACTGCTAGTCACTATGAAGTTCAAATAAGGTTTGGCTTTCAATGTGTTGAACACTGAGTAACTAGGAACACCTCATTTCGCCAAGAATGCTAACGAGATGACCTCTTTCAACAAGGATTCAAGGACTCCTTGTCGAAAGAGACTTGGATAGATAGTCAGCTAAACTTGAAGCAGTGTTGTTATTACAAACTGAAGGTGCTTCTCCGTCACCTGACTTTACAGCTCTAGTGTTGTTAATCCAAACTAAAGATGTCGCCGGCTGTCAACATAGTGCTGTTAATCCAAACTGAAAGTGTGTTGACGAAGTTAGAGAAGTTAGTGTTTTCTCAAAGGTTTGAGAGGGTTTTGTATAGAGCGAGAATTTGCGTAGGGTAGTTTTGTGTGTTGAGTTGAAGGTTCGTTGAATGTTGCAGAACCTCTTTTATTTATAGAAGTGATTTTTCGTGCTAATCACTTCATGCCGAAGTAGAGTCCCACCTGGATTATACCTTTTCAGCATTCCTTGATCCAATATCACACCATTCTCAGGACTTGGCCACTCCAACTAGATCTAGGACTCTAAATCTATTCCATTTTTTGTATTCGATTCACTCATGATCTTGATCAACCATGAACCTTGATTCTTGGAATATTACGAATCCTATCAATGTTCATCTTGATCCTTGAAACAGTTTCACTCACATTAGAACTTAGCCAAACCATTCCAACCTGACTCCCGAAGAGTCCTTCACCTATTAGGATTCGACCATCCTATCTTGGACTAAACTAAAAAGTTTCAGAAACATGACATGGGCTGAAGTTCTCTGCTTTGTGTCAAGCCCACAACTATACTCGGCCCAAACCCAATATTTTGGGTCCAAACACTTGCATATAGAAGACTTTCTTGAATGGTTGTACGAGATTAAGAGATTCTTTGAGAGGATGAAGGTCCCAAAAACTTGGGCCACGTCCCAACTCTAGCTTAAACACTTCTAAACCCAATTTAGCTTTTGACTTGGTCTCTGTATGGTAGAGGGTTGAATCCAAGTTAGCTTAATTTGACTTTGGTCTACAATATGGTTGAAGGTTGAATCCAGCAGGCTTCTTGTTGATGCTCTCAAAGAAAATGACTTGGTCTTTTTCAAGATTACAGCGGTGAAGTAGGCCACACTAATGGTCTTTTATATTAGTCAACTTAATTACCCTAATTTGAGGGGTTTATTGTGATTAGAACAAGTAGCAATTTGAGCTCTTTAATGTGTAAACGCTAAAACAGGAGAATGGATTAAGGTCCAGAATCTTGGAATATTGTTGTTATCTCTCCAAATCATTCAAGTGCTAAATAATTGAGAAGCCCTAAAAGTCCACAGCTTCGGCCTCCAGATAGGTCTGATTGTAGGCACATTTAAATGTTCATAGTTGTTCTTCATTTTCTGGGAGGTTGGGTGGGGGGCTCTGAATACTCAGCTTAAAACATTTTACAAATAGCAATTGTCAAACCGACCAGGTCCACAACATACGATCATAGAAATAAAATTGAAAAAAAAAATAGATAAACAAATAATTGAGTGGATTACCAAACCGACAATCCAGGCCAGCTCATCCCATGAAGGTTGGAACATGACAAGACACTGGTTTGTTCTCACTAGTGAATCATACGATATCAGATGTCGTCTAACATGAAGATCTTTGACTCAATTATCGTTCATCTAGATGAGGTTAGCTAGCTAGCAACAACTGATTATAATGCTAATGAAAGTCTTTTACATGCGCATGTGGATGATAATGACTTTCAACTGCTAATGTAATTAAGCTGGTCATACGTACAATGCGTCAACAATTGAGCACAAGCACCTAATTATATGTTTCTAACAACAGTTGTTTACGTGCGCATAGATGACTACCAATTGTCAATGAAAGTGGATCATACAATACAAGGGTTGAGCGCGCGAGCATCTAATTATGCTCCTAATAACGATAGTCGTTTACTAGCGCATGGATCATGATGAGTCGTTAATATAAGTGAATCATGCAAAACATCAACGGTTGAGCGCGAGCGACTATTGCTAACACAACGATTGCTAGAATTATTCAAGGAATCAAAGAAAGTGAAATTAGGAGCCAATCAAAGTGTATGTTAACAGTGAAACAGTGCAGAAGTTGAAGAACTATTTTTATTTGTACTCTCATTAAATTGGCCTTAACATGTGATCATTTATATCTGGAATATGTCAAAGATTTGGAACAATTTAGGGCCCATGCAAGCCATTGATGCCCAAGGTGTTCGTAACTTGTAAGATAACTTGGTATATTTCATCTTCTTCGCATGACACAATATTGGCATAATATATTGAGCAATTCATTGGTGTTTCTGTGTATGAGAAATTTAAAAAAAAAAAAACCATTTATTGTGAAACCATTATCCCAATTTGAATTAATGCCATCATGGTAGACCCATAAAATGGAGTGATAACAATAAGTATTTATATATATATATATGTCTTCAATTGTATTTCAAACCTCATATTTAAACAGAAAATATTAGGTCTGCTGATGCACTTTATACTTTATAGCAGCATCTCTCATTGTCATGTAATGCTTCTCTTTAGAGATTTTATTTTTCTTTTTAGCTACATGGAATAAAATTGAATTTAAATTTTATTTTAATCTTGACTCATCATCAATTCTTCTTCGATACCTAGTCCTAGCTAACGGATTTCTTTCCCAAATTACAAGTGGAACAATTGGATAATAAGATTAAGAAAGTACAAATTATCCATAAATTACACTTAAGACAACATGTGTGTTTCAATCTGAAGCTTGAAACCCCAATCATACAAGGTCCACAAGTAGAAGGATTTACATGAAATTAATACATAAAAATGACGGTGCTCTAAACCAATCATCTTCATATGACGTCACGATAACCTTAAAAGTATAAAAGGTTTGACTCAAGTATGTGAATAGGCGGGAAGGAAACGGCGTCGTCGTCGTGGTTGCTGCGCTTATGAATTCACGAGACTCTGAGGATTTCTTCTTCTTCTTCTTTTTTCCGGCAGAGAAATGGCAGTCTGACACGTAAAGCAGTGACAGTAAATTGTAGGGCCGTAGTTGTGACGTTTCGACCTCAGGAGACAGGGAACCAGTTGTGATAGAGTCGGCGTCGCCTGATTGCTTTACGACCAAGTCCGCATACTGCCAAAATACAACTTTTTGACGTTCGAGTTCTACAATTGCCCCTAGTATTGTCCGTGAATCACTTTCTTATGCCCCTCTGATGAGCAAAGTCAAATCGCAGTCGACCAAATTGACCTCTGACGTGATGTTCAATCTAGAGTTTTACATTACGAAAATAATCATTTAATTCCGCAGGGTTCTAATTAAATCCTTCTTATGATTCATGTCACTCGCCAATCCTTCTATTCATTCTTTGGTTAATGTATACAAGCGTTATAATCTGTTATTTACGTAATACATGAGTGACTATCAACCGTTGATGCATGTGATTTTTACATGATAATTGAAATACATTAATCTGCCTATGAGCTTATGTTCGGTAACAAAACACTATACTCCGTGATTCAATCATGTTTACAACAATGTTGGCCTAAGTATTAAGTTTTAAGAGAATCCTCGTGAAATTATTTCATGCACTAAATTTATCTAAACTACAAAGATGAAATATTCAAATTTGTGTACAAAGAAAAAAGCACATCACTCTACTTAAGTTAACTAAAACACATTTTGCAATAAAGATATTATTTAAAAGATTTAGAATGAAAAGGAAGAACAAAATTTGAAAACTCAATCAATTGTGGTCACAAATTTCAAACCCTACAATCGAATGAGTTGAAAGATAATTATCACTATATGCATGTTAGGTTTTCCCCGCATGTGTAACACACCTTCATTTGGTTAATAACACACAAAAAAAATAGGTAAACTTTTTGGGGTTGGAGGGGGAACCTTTAAAAATGTGAAAGACGAAGACAGAAAGATCTCTTTAGAGCATTTTGAATAACATAGGTAATTGAGTAGGTAAATTTATTTTGATGAGCCATGTAGGTAAAAATTAGCTCCAATCTTATAAACAATTGTGTTTACAAAATTTGCTTACTCTCTCAAAGTAGTCAATGTTGCCTACATACCATGAGTAGGCAAACCGGACTCCATATTTCTTTTATGTAAAATATTTTATGCAGAGAAAAATGACTAATTTTGCCTATTTAAATTACTTAATTCATTGGAGTGACAAACTTTATTATAAGGTAATTAATAAGGTAACATGACACGGTAGTCTTTATATTACAATTTGTTATGTTTTTCTTGCCTAAATCAACATGAAAGATCGAGAAATCGAATAAGTAGAAGTACTATTTGGGATTTGACTTGTGAGGATTAGTTAGATTTTGGTTCACATGCAAATAGATAAGCTTTTTTATTTTATTTTTTATTTTCTTCCTTTTCAACTTTGGGGCCATTGAAGAAGATGGGAGGTGGTGTAGTTTCACGAGCTTTTAACTTCAAAAGGACAACCGACAACCGACAACCCTCCATCACCTTTTCAATAATACCTTTACGTTTTTAATGCCCTTTATGAGGTGACGATGGTGTGGTGTATCCACACCCTCTCTTTTACCGTTTTACGTTTCTCATATTTATTTTATTTTGATCGTCGGATCGAATAAATTTTAAAAAATTAATATAAAATGTGTCAAAAGTAAAAAAAAAACATATGTGAACAACACAACCTGTAATGATATACCTACCTTTTCTTATTATTCCAAAATGTCCATATGAAATTTTGAAGAATTAAGAAATCATTCAGTCAGTCGTTGATTGTTATTTGTCATGGGCTTTGCCTCCCTTTGGAACCGAAAAATCTCTCTCTCGTTAATATTATTGGAAGAAGATGACTCATTAGGCTTTGGTTATGTGGCAGTAATATTACATGCTTATACAAGTTGCCTTTATCAATTTGTTGATTCTAGCAATTACAAAACTTACATGGCAAGCATGCCGATTAGCTATAAGTTAACTATGTCATCTCTGTAAATGCGGACATGCCAACTCTCAACCAAGCTCGTTTGAGAGAGTAGAATAGATGTGGTAGTGGTTATGTCAAGTGCGCTGGTGACTTCTGCACTTAAGTGACTACAGCCGAGGAAGGAATGTGTATCGACCTTATTAGATTTTGGCACTTGAAGACAAGGTTGCCTAATTCACTGCAAATTTCAAGATCTCCTGCACCAGGTTTGGCTAACTCGAATAAATTTGTGAGAATATAGGTGCGCCGAATTGGTATCAGGGTGTAAGAGCAAAGGTACACAAAAGAGATGAATGTCCTTATGGTGAACATGATTCAGTCGTTTGAATGCCGAACTACAAAATGCACCTAAGAGTAACCAGTTATAGAACACTTCACTTTGCTGGGAAGTTAATGAAGTGACATCTTTGGGCAAAAAATTAAGAATTATTCACCTATCGAGATTTGGATAGATAACCAACCAACCTAGAAGCACTGTTGGTTGCTTGTCCAAACTAAAGGTGCTCATATGTTGCTTGATTCTATGGCTTAAGTGCTGTTTACTTACCCAAACTGAAGGTGTCGCTGGTTCAACACAATGTTGTTTACTTATCCAAACTGAAACTGTGTTGACATGAGAGTAAGGATAATTAATGTTTTTCTCAGGGTGTGAGAAGGGTTTCGCGTAAAGCATTTGAGCTGTATATTGAGTTAAATGAGTTTTCCATGTTGCAAAACCTCTTCTATTTATAGGAGGGACCTCATAGTAAACATGTATGCGGAGGTAGAGGCATGTTAGGATTGTTTGTGCATCGGCGTTTACCTGAATATTCTCTCTTTACCTCTTTAATCCCTTCCTTAGCATAAACTCACCTTTATCCAGTCTTAACGTCTTTGATTCAAATCAAGATTCTGAATCTAGTCCCTTTATGCAATTAATTCATCTTTATCTGATTAGGATGAATTAATAATTCGCACCTAGCCAAAGCATATTCTGATCTATGGCAATTTTTTATTGAGGACTCGACCGAGCCACGCTTAAACTTAATCTTTTCACAATCCTAATCCTATAAGGACTTGGTAGAAATAGTCTTCTCTTGGTTTGAAAGTCCATTGGCCTGCATATTACTATCGAGGATTATGGCTTTTTAACTCGGTAACCCATTCTCGGCCCACACTGTTATTTCAGGCCCATACACAATCACTATTTTGTAATACTTTTCTTTCTTGAATTTACAATCAATGTTTAATTCTTAATTTACAACAATTGATTTATAAAATGGGAGCTTAGAATGTTTTTAACTAACTGTCACTAGATCAAATGACGTCCCCATTTGGTCTAGTGACTTTTTTTTGTCTCAATTTTAAGGAAAAATTACGTCGTTAGGTAATTATCACCTGTTTATGCATATAAAACTTGTTGTGACTCTTATATGATGGAATTTTGATAACCACATATACTTTGAAAGTGAAATTCATTGATAAGGAAACCCATTGTTCTTTGTACTTCTAGTCACTAAGTCAATTAATAGACATATGACCAACTTTTGTTTCCCTTTTATTTGCTATGGGTAGACATGAAGATAAGAAAATGAGTTATCATCTTCCATGTTGTAGTTCCCAACTCCTAAGGGCTACACATTCAAAAAGTTTGTTTGTACAAATTTGTGAAACAAAGGTATAGTCATATGCATAAATCAATTCAATTTGCAATGACACATAAAGATTCCCATTAGGGTTGATTGAGAATACAGTAAATTGAAAAGGTGTACGGAAATGTTAGGTTTACTTACAAGACAACCCAATCTCTGAGTGGATTTTGCAGACTTTCAGCTGCACCACAAGATTTCCTATAAAATCTAAGAAAAACTAATGAAAAGAACTTGAAAACTTTGAGTTTTAATGATAAGGACAAGGGTAAAGTGAATAGTATCATGATTGACTTTTTAGTGTAAAAATGTTGTTTTTCGTTAAAGTGAACAGTACCAGGAGCTTTTCGTTAAAGTTCCCTAAAATCTATACCTACCTTCCAACATTTATTTTTTACCCCCCTTTTTCTTCTATCAACTTAGAAATTACCCCTCAAATTTTGTAAACCTCAATTTATGTAACAACTTTTAAGGATCAACAAAATTTGAACCTAATTTTGCTGATTAAGACATTGAAAGTATCAATGTTGGCAATTAAAATAAAGGGGTGTGATATCTACACACCCCATTTTACTTCTCACACACATTTTTAATTTTCGGTCTTCAGATGGGATGAATTGAAGAAGATCAATGGACATAAATCATCAAGGGGTGTGTGAGAAGTAAAACAATGTGTGTAGATAGCACATCCCAAAATAAAAAGGTCCAACCATTATTCAAGTTAACAATTTTATGGTACTTTACTTTCTTATGATTTCATGCCCTAATGATCATACTATATATAGGTTTTTTTAGTTAAAATGGTCCATGAGATTTGCATAACTCTTACTTTGGTCTCTGAGATTTGATATCAATAAAAGTGGTTACTGAGTTTGTCCACCATCAATTATTTTGGTCATTCCATGACAATTTTGTTAAATAAGAATCAAAATGACAAAATACCTCAATTTAATAAACAAGGGGCTAAAATGATTTGATAAAAATGGAGAGTATCTTTGCCATTTAATCCTTATTTACTAAACATTTTTTTATGGAAAGACTAAAATGATTGATGATGGACAAACTCATGGACCACTTCTATCGATTCAAATCTCAGGGATCAAAGCTATAAGTTATGCCAATCTCAGAGACCAAAACTTGGAGTTATGACAATCTCAAAGATCATTTTGGCTGAAAAGCCTGCTATATATATAATACTATTGAATATTAACTGACATTCTCTAGAAATTGTGTAATAATTCTATCGAAGTGGGTTTTTTGGGTGCTATTGAGAAGCTCTTTACAAACATACCTTTTCGAAATTAGGATAAGTACAATTTTCTTAGTGCACAAAACCTTCATGTCAGAGAATGTAGTTAGGAATCCACATCAGGTTAGATTAAACTAATCTTGTGAGAAGGAAAAAGCAAAGATTGAAGACGACTGATTGAGCTTATCATGTAAAAAAAGTAATGAAGTAGACTTTACTCCTTATACCCATATTGTCTAATATCTGATAAAAAATAGATAACTAGGATGGTGTTCGGATATTCTTGATGAGATATTCTAAAGTAGTTGTTAACGTGTGTACTAATAACGCCAATAATTCGATACATGCAAACTTTACTGTAAATTTTACATACATCAACAATTAATAACTATATTAATGTAGACAATCGTAAAACTAATATATATATATATATATATATATATATATATATATATATATATATATATATATTCTGTTTCAAACCTAGCTGCAAGCTAAGCAGGGCACACATGCAAGAGAGAGACTTCTCCACATGCACAACTTGTTAGAAGTGAAAGGATCAATTCCAAACCCTAATTATTGCTTAGTATTAGAAGCTTAGGAATTGGATCAAACTTCCCTATTTGACATTATCCTACTATTAATCCAAAACGTCAAATGGTATCACGAGGTGTAAGTAAGTCATTCATCGATCTTCACATACACAACTATTCATTTGAAGTGATGATCAAGTGGATCAAGCTCCACACTCTTATAGTTAATGTTAGAAAGATTGGAAATGAATCAAACTTCCTAACATATAGAATGTTATATTAATGGTTCAAAATTGTTACAGTAGTGATATTTTAAAGTGTAGTAAATCCTTCCTGGTATGCGCAACTCGTTTGAAGGGAATGGGATCAAACTACAAACCCTAGTAATCGCTTAAGGTAAGAATCTTTTCCTAGTTAGCCGATCCAGCTTTGAATATTGACAGATATGATTAAGCTTTATATGAAAAGGGGTGATCATCAATCAGCAATATATTTAGCATTGATGATGGAAAGGCGAAATCTTTGTGCAGTTGGATTGGGATTGGGAGGGAGAAGACAGAAGACGCGTGGCAGAAAAAAGTTATTGAAGGTGTGGACTTTAATAGAAGAGCTGATTGTCTGAACTGTGTATAATAATAAATCGATAAATTAGCTTTTGAAGAGAAAGAGGGGACCAAACCGAGTGAGTGAGTGAGTGAGTGAAAGTGAAACCACCGTCGGTATAACAAACAACTCACTCACTTTCCCCACAACGTTGCATTTGCAGATACAGTTCAATTACACCTTTTGGGAGTTCTAGATCCTGCTTGCAATTACAATATCACCCTTTATCCCTTCTCCCTTGCCATAATTTTTGCACTTGTGTGTTTGATAGCCTTTCGTTTGTCTTTTCAATTTTCAATTTTCATTCCTTCCTAAGCAAATTCAATACAAATAAAACTCAATGACCATGGGTTATGACTCACCATTGTGAGAATTATACTAAAACGATGTGAATCAAGTTATCACAATTCTTCATGAATAAAGCTAACAATCTCATATTTCGTGTTAGCAACTTTTTGATATATGAATAGGTGTCTAGACAAATTATGTGCTGCCTCTAATAAAAAAGTAAATTTTAAAATTTTTAACGGTTGTTGAATCCCAAAAGCTTAATATGTTAAGGTCCAAGCCAATTGTATTTTAAGCTAAACATGCTCAAAAGAGAAATTTGGGAATGCACAAGAAAGTGAAAACAAAGAAATAAGGAAGGGAACTCTTATTCTTCAACCGAGCAAATGAACTAAACCACTAGAGAAAGGTTATGAGGAGAAACTATGCCGGGTTCGAAAGCCATTTTTGGCCTCATGTACTCGCTACTGTCAAGCTTTTAAGGCTTTTAAGTGATGAGATCAACTTAACACTTTTCTTCATGTGCATATTTGTAGTCTCATTTTTTGCGTACATGACATTGATACAATGTTAGACCATTGCTAAAAGAATTTAAGTTGTTAATTAATGAGCTAATAATGTATACCAAATCGACAATAATTAATATTCAATACATAATTTTGTGATTGTATAGGGAAATGAAAGTAAGAAAATATACAAAGAAGCTCTTCTTCTTCAACTCAACAAATATTCTTCAACTATCACTCCATCCTTATTATTAAAAAATATTATTCTTCATCCCTCAACAAATGAATTAAACCAAAAGTAAAGAAAGAACAAAAATTTCTTAACAGAAATTTGGCTCACTTTCCACGCAAAAGGCAATATAGTCATATTCAAAAAGTGGGTTGAGAGTAAAATTGGACAGAGAAACGATTAGGAGGCTCTCTCAAAGTGCTTTATATACTCTTTATCAACTCACAGTTTAATATTAATTTATAAGTTAATATTATAAAATATTACGTAAAAAACATGATGATGTTATAAAGAGTCATAAAAGTCTACTTTTGAGTCTCCTAATCATTTCTGTGGACGAAATTTCCTGTTAAAAATCCCAGCAAAACATTACACGCTGCAGCTATAAATAGCAACACCATTCATCCTTTCAGCATGGTAAATTCACAAGTCTTGCCCCAAACTCCACCAACAAAACAAATCTCACTCCTCCTCTCTCACAGACCCAAAAGCTTCTCCCTTTGAGCTCTCATCTTTGATATTTTCTGATCCATATATTTTTGTCGGATCATTTTCCTTGTTCTCCATCTCAAAAATTTCGTTTTTTGTTCTGAACTTTTAGGAAAGGGACTTATTTGCAGTGCCCTGTTTCCTACACATTGATAATATTTCAGAACACTCTGTTTCAATTTTGTTTATTTTCCCAGAAAGTCATGGACATAATGCATGAAAACAACCTTGCTTTTGGGTTCACAGACGCCATTGACATCCGATCTTCTCTCTCAAATCTCATACTAACAAGCTCCACAAACACCCTGGACTCGATTTTCTCTCACTGCCCTCAAACACTCGCCGCCGCCGTAACAACCACCACCAGCGGCAGTTCTGTATCTGAGCCGCTGGGCTCATCAGTTTACCTCCGCCAGAGAGACCTCCTCCAGAAGTTCTGCGACGAAGGCCGAGCAAAAGTAAACACCACGGCCTCGCGCTCTTTTGCGACGAACCCATTTCAGAGTTCGGTTTGTTCTTCGACTACTTACATGGCTCCATGCAAGAAGAAGCTCTACAGGGGAGTACGGCAGAGGCATTGGGGCAAATGGGTCGCCGAGATCAGACTCCCTCAGAACAGAATGAGAGTCTGGCTCGGCACCTACGACACCGCGGAAGCCGCCGCCTACGCTTACGACCGGGCGGCCTACAAGCTCCGCGGTGAGTACGCGAAGTTGAATTTCCCCAATCTCAAGGACCCGAACAATTTGGGTTTTGGCGACTGGTCTAGACTGAACGCTGTGAAAAACTCCGTGGATGCGAAAATCCAAGCTATTTGTCAGAAGGTGAAGAGAGAAAGAGCAAAGAAGAACGTGAAGAAGAGCAGCTCTTCAGTTGGTGGTGATGGGAGTTTCCCTGAGAACGGGAAGGTTGTGAAGATGGTATCCTCGCCGTCGTCCTCATCGTCGCCTTTGGTCGATGGCGAAGGTTTTGGTCACGAAATGGTGTCATTAACGCCCACGCCCTCCGTGTCTGAGGACGGGGTTTGGAGGATTGAGAACCCGCCGCCGTCTGTGTCAACAGAGTTTCAAATGGGGATGGCGGAGTTGGGTATGGGAGAGAAGTCGGAATTTGAGGGGTGTTCACTTGCCAAAATGCCTTCATTTGATCCAGAGTTGATTTGGGAAGTTCTTGCTATTTAGAAAGAGGATTTTGATTTGGGAAATCTGGTTTTTAGATTAATTTTCCCTTAATTTTATCAACGGATTTTTGTCACAACCCGTGTCTTATGTTTTATCGAGTCATCAGTTTGGTCCTTCATGTTTAAAGCTCATCAGTTCATCCTCTATCAATAAATTCGCTCATCAATGTGGTGTCATTATTTTTCATTAAATACTCTGTTAGTTTGCCTACATGTCACATGTATGGCCCCCTTCCAACCACTCTTAGACCATCTCCAACTCTTGGGCTAAAAGCCAAATTTTTTAGCCCGGAAAATTTAGCTTTTAGCCCAGAAACATCTTTTCTGCTCCAACCCTTCTACCCTAAAATTTTAGCCCGGAATTATTAAAGAATGAAATTAGCCTAAATTTTTTTCTTAAATCAATTTAAAAAAAAAAAAAAAATATGTAGATTATTGTAAATTAATTTTATGAACATTTTAATCTAAAAAAATTTAAATTCCGATAAACATTTCGCATTTAGCCCTGGGGGAAAGCTGGGGGGGTATTTGGCCCAGAAATAGCATTTGGCATTTAGCCTAAAATTTTAGCATGGATTGGAGAGTGTTTGGGGGGGGGGGTAATTTGGGGGGTAATTTGGCTTTTAGCCCAGGGTTGGAGATGGTCTTATGGTGGCATGTAAATCAAATTAAAAACAGTGAAAAATTATCTTAAAAAACAAAGGTAAACTTTTAATACATTTGATGGTATCTAAGCAGTACTACTTATATGTCTTGTTTTTGTGTAGCTTTAGTATTTAGAGTTTTTAAGTGTAAATTGGTAGTTTATTACAAGATGAGCTATCTGAATATGTTTTTCTTGTTTTAAACTATGGGTGGTTATCCTTATGGGTTCTTTTGGTGGCTATATTTGGAGAGGTTTTGTTATGTAATTGGGGTCCGGGTGTCATAGAGGATCGGGATGAGAGATGGCGAACGGGCCTAAGGGACCTTGAGTTGTTAATTATGTACGTTTACCTATCAATTAGACGATTAATGAATTTTAAAGATCATTTCCTACTAGTGTAACTCTCCATGCATAAACAAAAGGATCACTGCTTGGCTCCTTATTACCTAAAAACAATCATTCCCACAAATAACAATTTGACACCTAAATTATAACGACTCTTCAAAATTCTATATACATGTCAAATTTTGGACCCGTCAAAATATTTGGATTTCAAAGTTTCTTGCACAATTTATTACAGTACTTACAAGTATTGAGTACTATTATATCATTTGACGATCATCTATGTTGTAATGATATCCAATAAGCATATAACTGTTAGATGGAGATATTATTTACTTTCGTAGTCAAAATTCTTATGTAAGAGGTGATGGATGGTGAGCCACGTAGGTGAAAGAAGGAGCAAAGCCTTATCTCTAATTCCTTCGTTTTGGTTGTGGTCCTAGTCGTCCTCCTCCTTGTGCGCTTGTGCCTATTGCTTGCTATTGAAGATTAAAAGAAACCATGCGAACGTTATGTCTTCCATTCACTCATCATCCTTTCAAGAACGAGACAACACATACCACTTCCCTGCGGCGTCATAATCCATTTTACCAATTCCAGTACCAATACTGTTTACTTCAAAATTATACAAATGGAAGTTGAAATCATAAATAATTATGTCATAGAACAGATCTTGCATTGATAACGCGGATATCTATATTGATTAAAATGAAATGTTATTGACGGCTTATAAACACGAAATTTACACTGAGTAGCGCTCTTCTTTGTTAAAATCCTAATTGTCTTTTGAAATTATAATTTCAACATCAACTAGATCCATGAAAGTTGGACATTCACAACATAAATTGATAGCAGCAAACAGTTTTACCAATTAAAGGAGTTCTTCGACTGCTGCAGTTTAGCGTTATAGGAACTTTCCATCTCCTCCTGCAATAAAAAAAGCATATTCATACACACACATTAGAACTAATGCCGAAAAATTAAACTTTACGACTTAGTTGAATGCTGTATTCTACTCTAAAGAAGTAGCTCATTCAAGTAAAGAAATGGGGATAACACCAGTTTCGCTTGACAGAGGTACAGTTCAGACTAATTCTCAAGAAAGCAAAGAGAATGGCAGCATTATAAGGTGATTCTGATTTATAGGTCATTTTTTTTTCAATAAAAGGAGAACTCTAATAGAATGTTATGTACCTTGCAAGATTTTAGCAGAGGCAGCAAAAACGACGATCTGAAAAACCTGATTGATTTCCCGAGTGACGTTCTGTCCCATTCTGTGATTCAGGAAAAGATACATGATACCATCAATCATAAAAGAAAACATTTTCCATTTTAGTGCAGGTTCACCTGCAGTGAACATTTTCCTACTCACTAATCATACATGATGCAATCACCCAACTGCCCAATGTTTCTGAGAGGTATGAACCCCTATGCTAAATCAGATGCGATGTCAAATAAAATGAAAGATAAGCGGTGTTACTTGACGCACCATTATCACCTTCTGCTCTCAAACCGCCAATGCTGAGTTGTTCTAAAAGCTGCATTCAAAATAATCATGTAAGAATCCAAAAACTAAAAGACAATGAATTGCATAGCAATAAAAAAGCAGCTCATATGGCATTTACAAAATAAAAGGCATGTACAACATCCTTTTGGATGCTTGGAAATGTTGCACATTAACTTGACAGCCTTAGCAAGTATGCATAAAGAAGGCAGCTAGCTAATGAATCGTGCAGTAGAACAGAAATCATAATTTTATGAGTATGGAATGTTATATAGCCAAAAATTCGTTGCTCAATTAAGATTAAAATTGAACTAGAACTCATATTTCCCAACACCCTAAACCAGGCTATTTTTCAATATCTGGATCAATCATTCATGAAGATTGAAATAGCAAGGAGGGTGTTGCCGAAATGATTAGACCAACAATGTTATATGCACGTGGTGCTAGGCACCTAGGTTGCAACATGTCCATAGGATGAAAATAGCTGGATTGCAGATGTAAAGATACTTAAGTGATAATACAAACAAAAGATACAATTAGAAATATATGCATTCATAAAACGGAGAAGTGGAATCAATTGAACATATTAATAGGGGAAAATTGTTTAAAGAGGTTTTGAACACGTACAACAACCTAGAAATGCAGATGTTTGAAAGTATAACATTATTTCAAATCTACTATGTTACATGTTGAATTTGTGAAAAGTTTGACAAAAAAAACAGAACAGAATCTCCCACAAGAACATATGGCCACAAGAAAATATGCAAGCAGAGAAGGAAAGTGTACATGTAGCAGATACTTACAGTGGAAAGGTTGGTACTGCAGCAGGATCAAAGTCCTCACAATGATTTGGATCAATTGGAATACAAACACGACCTGAAACAAAATAATAAAATAGAGCATCATTAAGAATATCCAGATGCATAGTAATTATTAATTGGGGGAAGCATAAAAAGTGGTTGAATGCCTGAAAAAATTCAAGAAATACAACTAACCATATCCGATACCACCCAAAAAATGAAAGAGTGCCCCGGGGACTAACCTGTTTTTGGGTGTACACAGAAAGGTGCCTTTAACAAATGGTTCATGTGTTTCGAAACCTGCCATATACAGATACATTGCAAGAGAGAATATTTCAGCATATATTTCTGAAGTAGATCGTTTATACTCATTACATAGTATCCAGTGTAGGATCAGAGAAGGATGTATATACTAAAAACTAGTCACTAGTTATTGAATAAAAGGAGGCAGTAAAAGAAAGTGGGGATGTTGTGCAAACCTCCATGTCAAGACTAGGGTAGGTAAAAGAGAACACAATCTCTTCAACCCACCTACGCAGACCTTGCACCTTAAACAATAAATGATATCAAGAGAAATTAAGTACAGAAGAGGTTAAACTACAATTTAAAACATCAAAATCCTATAAAAAAAGACTAGAACTATTGCCACAGGACAATGTACTTTAGGACTTAGACTCACAAACATCTGCTACTTTGTACCTTAGATTTTCCAGATTGCAACATAGTATTTAGCTGCTCCCATCGAACAACATTAATGTCTTCTTTTGAACCGGGGGTTTGTCTCTTCTCTTGCCACCTTCCATGAAGCTCAGAAGTAATAGCTGGAAGGATAAATAAAGTACTATAACTCGACCATCATTCCAGGATAGGGCATAGAGATTCCAGGATAGGGCATAGAGATGCATAGGCGATGAAAAGAAACATCGAATACATTGATCAGGATCGGGAATCATATCTAAGATCTTTTCATATCTCTCCTCAGTTGAAAATATCTTTTGACTCAAAAGCAATTTCTTAAAGAACTCTGTAAGAACTCCAGTATAAGATCTCCTGCAGGAATGACTAGGTCTTAGTGGAAGCAACAAATGGTTCAGTATTAGAAAGTCAATAATGCATGCGACAACTTACGCAAGGAACAGATGGAGAGCAAGACCGGGAAAAGAAACCTTTTTCTGACTGTTTTCATTTCACTGAACAATAATATAGAATCAAAACCCTTCACAAAAATGTATACCATATAAGATCTCTCAAAACCCAAATGTACTTTAAACAGTGATCCACCTTATAGACACAAAAATAGTCAGCAATAGCTGCTCTCTGTTCATTTGTGAGCCTGCAGAAAAATGATCATAATTGGAGTTTCATGACATATCTTAAGAACCTAAGAAATGGAAGTATAGATTACAGCTGTTCAGAGAATTACCTTCTTGCTTTCCCATCACAAACCCAGCAATGAACTCCACGTCTACCACTATATACCCAGAGAATGTGACTGAAACCAAAGTCATCTGCAGAAAATAGATTTACAAAATTGCAACCACACATACATCAGATGACAATTAACAAAGTTCCTACCTCTAAGGGCTGTATCAATCACTTTAATAGCAATTGTCATAAGTGGCCAGCACTCCAAGCAAACGTCAGCTCCTGAACAGCAGTACCTCACATCATTGTAGTCAGACATATCCTGTTGGAGAAAACCCAGTCAAACATGTTATACAACAGTAACAGTATAAAGTTCAGTTAGATTATGATATTGACAATTTTCAAAGTTTAAGTGGTTGATTAGCTTACTATATCGAAAATCAGTTCCCTCTCCACTGGGGTGAAAACATTATCGCCACTCTGAGCATATGCGTGCCTCTTTGCAGGCTGCAAATACAAAAGGTTAGAACTGAAATGAGAGATATGGTGGTAAAAGGTAATCACACACCCAATCATAGGTAAATTAAAATCAACAAAGAAACCATGGATTGAAATTGTCTCCGATCTATAATTATGCACTGTTTAATTACATTTCTAAAGTTTTTCCTTTTTTTTATTTGCATGATTCAATGAATAATTTTAGTCAATATTGCCATTACGAAATAGTTGGGTGGGAAGAGCGGCATTATTGTACATACACTGAAAAAGTTCAAGCCACATCACATTTGGTTTAGAAACAAGAAAACTTACATCAACACTGTACACAGGCCCAATATCTATTTTGACTGGACACTTTTCTTTGACAGAACTTTCAAGCTCAGGCACAGAGTTGAAGGACTGGAACCGCAGATAGACATCATTTTCCTGTGTGAAAGAGAACTCTCTCCGGCTAAAGTAAGACTGGTCACACGCAGGATGCTTCCCATCTGCAAATCAGCAGTCAGATTACACATTCACAGTAGGGACAATGTTCAGTGTGCAGATCAGGGACCTGGTTGATTAAGATATATGGCTTACCATTTCCATAGGACATCCATTTAAAAATATCTGCATATGGAAAGAGTTTTCCTGCCACAAATAACACTTTCTTTGAGGGGAAGATTACTGATATCTTGTTACACAGATTAAAGAAATCAGTTGCTAATATCTAGTTCTAAGTTCTAACTCATTGGTTACTTTATAACTATCAATCAAACTGATTCAACAAGCTGAAGTGGTAATCCTAATAACATTTGAATAGAATAATAAAATTAAAAAAGGGTTTACCATAGTAAACTTTGAGATAATGAGAATTAAATCCATCAGGAACAACATTGCCTTGCTTCTGTTCATATTCTACAATCATTATGCCGTCGCTGCCTTTGGAAACTTGGTCTCCGATCATGTTTGAGTAGATTTACCTGCGTTCCATGCCCAATTAACATTGTCAATTGTCCCAAATTCATAGATTAACATGTAACTACTAAACCCTAACCTGATAGCACTGGAAAATTGTACAAATTTATAGCATTTTAGTGACACACCCATAAAGCATAAATCGAAGTATCTATATAAAATCATAAATTTAAGTGTCACGTATTGGATGAGTTGAAATTTCTGCATTTCTAGGTTAATTGGATCGAAATTCTAACAACACGTAATTGCTTCAAAGCTATTAGATGGAAACCCTAATTCTCTGTTTGGTTGTCGAGAAAATGTCAAGGGACGATTTCTCAAAATTCAGAGAAACTACAATTCAAAAATAAGCCGGTGAAATAATCGATTCCCCTAATTCCCTAACCCCAACAATGAAATTATACAAAATTAACATTTCAACAAGAACGAAAAAAGGGCTCAAATTTAAAAACCCAGGATCATAAAGAAACAAAATTCACATTATAGTTGACAGTAAGCATCACAAAGATGTTCGTCGAGACTGAATTTTCCTCGAGCTTTCTCGGCAACCAAACAAAAAGTCGAATTAAAAACAAAATTGAAATTAAATGAAAGCTGCTCATACCTTGGAGAGAGCCAAGTGAGGGATGACGGGAAGGGGAGGGAAGAGAGAGAAAGTGGCCCTAGGGGAAGGGGAAACTTAGGCGGGGAAAAAGGTTATAGGGGATACTTGGCGGGAAAGAAGACAAACGAGCACGTAGTCCTGTGCACCTAAATTTATAGCCCCAGAAGTCCAAAATTTATATAAGCCCAAAAGTCCGCTCCAAGTTTCCTTTGTAACCCCCGGAACTTCTTCGTAGTGAAGTCGATCCACTGTCCAAATTTTACAAGATTCAGCGACATTTTTTTTTAGCCTATGGATCTTGTAAACCGAGAAAATTCGGGGTTTTTATTTTTAGATTGGAATTTAGGGTATAATTCAATGACGGACCATGACATTCGCAATGCACCTCTTAAAAAAACATAGAATGACTAATGTATTTGGTCCTATCTGACCCACGTTGGTCCTATCTGGCATGAGAACAGTCTTAGTGAGGCAGCTGTTATTTAGTCCTATCTAACTCTCTTCATGAATAGATGCTTTAGGATACTAGGAATTGGCCGTTGATTGCTCCGTTGCCATCTTATGGAAGAGGGAGGGAGCTCCCTGGAGGAAGGTATATAAGCTTTATCCATGGAGATGGAGTTCGTGGGAGTTGACTCAGCTTCTAGTTCTCGTTTTATAGATACCTTATATCTACTGCATTATTCCTTTTTCAGGTAAGAATGGAACGATTGATGGCCAACTAGCTAAGTCTTAATTCAAGCTCAACTCTTCTGCATCCTGTTTTCCTTAACTTCCCGTATAGTGCCGCTTGGTACTGACCTAATGCACCTTCTGCAAGGATTGTAAAGTTGTTGAGCTCTAACTTTAGGCTGATGCATTCTTTCTCCTCTGCAGCAACGTTGTTGTCCGGTATGTCACAATATTGGCTCCATCGGACTCTCCCAACACCGATGGAGTAGATCCTGGTACATGCGAATTTTCTAAGCAAGCCACATCTTGTTCTCTGGGAAAAAGATAACTGCTGCTAGATTAAAGAGAGGTCGCATAATGTTGAAAATTTAGTATATTAACTTGCATGAATTGGCATGCGTCATTACTTCTCTATTCGAATTATCTATAAATTCTGTAGATAATGCCATGACAGGATTAGTTGTGGAAATCACAAACGGTCTATCTTCCTCTATTTAAAGTGGGAAGCCTTTGTGTTCATGATATATATGTTTGTATTCATTTGTGCAGATTCAAGCTCTAATGTCTGCATAGAGGACTCCTACATATCCACTGGAGAGGATCTCGTGGCTGTAAAGAGTGGATGGGATGAGTATGGGATCGCTTACGGTCGCCCAAGTTTTGACATTACCATCCGCCGGATTAGAGGATCATCCCAGTTTGCTGGAATTGCAGTCGGAAGTGAAACCTCTGGTGGAGTGGAGAATGTCCTGGCAGAACACATAAACCGTTACAACATGGGAGTTGGCATCAATATAAAAACAAACATCGGTCGTGGAGGGTTTATAAGAAGCATCACCGTGTCAGACATGTACATGGAAAAAGTACGAAAGGGAGTAAAGATAGCAGGAGATGTTGGAGACCATCCGGATGAAAAATGCAACCAAAACGCTTTCCCAATCGTGACGGGCATCACGTTGAAGGACATCTGGAGCGTGCAGGTTCAGCAGGCCGGTTTACTCCTGGGCCTGAATTTTACCGGAATCTGCCTCTGCAAGATCAACCTCCACGGTGTGACGGGATCAAGAAATGCCTTATGGTTAGCGGGGCTGCACATCTTGTAACCCCCTTGCAATGCTCGGAATTGAGCGGTGCCCAGAAAACAGCTTCATGTTCTAACTACTCCTAAAGGGTTAAATGTAAACTCGTCCTCTCTGTTCTCCCAAAGCTACTACTCAGCTCCGTAATTTTTTTTCTTTTTCGCACTATACAGAGAAAGGACAATTCTATTGCTTATATTTGGGAGGATTTGGATCCTCTCGTGGACCGTTGAATGTCCACAAAAATTCAACGACTACAAACAAGAAGCTTCTAAAAGCTATAATAATTATAGCCGTTGGATAAAAATCCAACGGTTCACGAATACTGGTCAGGAGAATCCTGACCAGTTGGCTCGAAGAGGATCCAAATCCGAAAGAAAACAAATCATTCGCTCGCTAAAATGATCACTTTTCAGTATTTAGTCGTTGTGTCATCAGGATTTGATTTTGAACTACCTCCTTTATCACCGAGCAGTCATTTAGGGGCCTTAGCTGGTGATCCGGGCTGTTTCCCTCTCGACGATGAAGCTTATCCCCCATTGTCTCACCTGTTATTTTATTTGCAAGACGATCGTTTCAAGCAAAATTCCGATATACTTAGAGAACCAATAATCTCAAACAAAATTCAAATTCATCAAGTACAAATACATAAACACAATCTACTCATACTCAATACAAATACAAACACAAACACAAACAAATACATACATACATACATACATACGATTATGAGTTTACGAACATAAACACGATTCAACATCTCTCATGGATGCAAAGTTCTTTACATAAACTAGAAGTAAGCATAAAAAGATAGATTAGATTGATATGTGGGATCAATCAATGGTTTCAAAGCTCAAAAGTGGCTCAAGAACTTGCGGAACTTCCTCATCAAACCGCCCTCATGCTCATGCTTGTGCTCTCTAAACGGCTTCTCCATTCCTTCGAATCCTTCGCGGCGGTCTTGGTCGTGGTCATGGTGGTGGCGGTGGTGGTGATGCGGCCTCTCCAATTCCATTTCTTCCTCATGCCTGAACGGGAACCTAGGCCCACCGTGGCGGAAATTGACCCACCTAGCGGGGATCTGTCGCTCTCCACCGCGAAACGCCGGATCGAATCCCATGTTGTCCCCGGACGCCATGATCATATCGTTGCCGTACGAAACAGACTCGCCCTCGCGATGTTCGCGCTCGCCTCCGTGAAAGCGCGGGGTCCAGGGGCGGCGGCCGTGGCCGCATGGGCGGCCGTGACGGAAAGACAACGGGAAGGGGCGCCTGGGGAAATGGCGGTTGACGGGGCGGAAGCTGAAGACGGTCAACGGGACGGTCTCGATGGTCGACTCTTCCTTTGGTAAGATGGTGGCGCCGGTTGCGGACTCGGTGTCGGGTTTCTCGCTAGGCAAGAGGATGGTGGTGGTGGTGGGGGTTTTGCGCTTGGGATTGGATTCGGGTAACTTGACGTCGGCTGGATCGCGGGCTTTGATTTCGTTGGCGGGTAGATCGGAGGAGGTGTGAGCGCGGGAGAAGGCGAAGAGGAAGAAGAGAGCGGCGAGGCTGAGGAGGAGCTTGGCCATTTTGGAAAATGTTGTGTGAATGGAAGAAAACAAGCGGTTGGTAGTGTATATATATTTGGAAGTTGCAGTATTTGGGGCAGATGGGGCAGGTGGGAAGTTGACTATTTGAGTGAGGGAAAGCCGGAAAGGAGTGAAAGGCGGGCAACGGGCAGATGGGTGACCGGCCACGTGATTGGAGGAGGAGGTTGCCGGTAAGTTTGGGTTGAGATCAAAATATAAAATATTGATATTATCCCGATATTTTCATCGAAAATTTTGAGTTTTTGGACTACCGATATTTCCGATATCATCGATATTTTAGACCTTGATAGGAATTCTATGTAGTACTAAGTCACTCATATATCTTACCATGCAATGTATAAAGTGTAAAATATTATACTAATTCATTATATATAAATGATTATAGTGTGTTTAAACTTCTTTTATTAATTACTACATATTTTCCACTCACAATGTTTGTCAGCTCGCTATATAATCAACTTAAATCAGTTAAATCCATCATACAATGCATTTCCTTCCAATTTTTTATGATAAACTAATAAATAGTTGACTAAATAAACATCCTACAAAGTTTTAATAAAAATTTCCAAGTTTTTCTTACAATTTCCGTGGTTTTTATTCAATTTTTATCGATATTGATAATATCCCAATATTTCCATCGAAATTTCCGTGTTTTTAGACTACCGATATTTCCAATATGATCGATATTTTATACCTAGTTGATAATAGGTGAGCCTTAGGTTGGCGTGGGGGGATAGTGATTCGACTAGGTTGACTTGGAAAATGCGAATCAAATTCCACCCGCCCCTAATACAACAATTTACAAGAGGCTTCTAGGTATTAATCTAAACTACTTTATTAATAAAATCCAACTTCATATCGTTTCTATAAAAAAAAATAAAAAATAAAAAATAAAAAAATCTAAAGTAGTTAATCAAAATTCTATAAAATTACCATTCTAACTCCCTCACCAAAACTGAACAAAAATAAAAACATGGGCAATTTAGTAATATTACATGAATATAAATTTGTTATTTTTACACCAATCTACAGTCAAATGAGCATATCATGCCATATTTAAAAATTAAAATAAAATAAGATAAAAAAAATAAAGAACATACCCACATTAAAAGAAACTGGCCATCACTGTCCCAACTTTCATAATTGATTTGTTTTAGAATTTTAAAAACTAATCACACTACGTAATAAAAATCAAAATGGAATAAAATTGTTCACACACAATATGTGTGGGCATTTGCTATGTTAATGAAAAATACTTCAAGCACCAAACTATAGAAGAAACGCCTAAATCCAATTTGAGTTGCTTGCATGTTTTTGGTTTTTGTTTTCAATTTTTAGTTTTTAATTTTTGCTTTTTCAGCTTGTATTTTTTGAAAACTACAATCTTCTTTGGTTATTATTTAAAAAAATGAAAACAAAAAGGTGAAAACTCAAGAAAGAGTAATGGTTACCAAATTAGATTTTAGTTTTCAGATTTGAAAAAAAAAAGTGAAAAATAGAAAACGAAATGTTATCAAACAATCCCTAAATTATAGAAGGCTATCCATTTTTATTTAAATTTGCTACGTGTAACTCAAAAGATACCACTTGATTCTATGAAACTCAAAATTGTCTCGCTTTGACTTGTGAACTCTCTCTTCTTCCTGAAACTTATAGGCCACCTCTTAAAACATGTGGGACTCAACACCCAATAAGACTATGTCACATGTGCAATAATTTTGGCTATAAATCTTCATTATGCAATACTCAGAGAATATTTAGTTTAAAAGAAGTTGAAGAGATGAAGAAAAAAGAAATTGATTAGCCTAGCGCATCCAAATCAAACTCACATAAGAAATTAACAGATCTAAGTCAATGTAGAGCGAAATTTGAGTTTTATAAAGACGACTTTTTAGTTTGAGGGGGCAAAATGAAATCAAAATTGAGTTCCAAATAGCAAAGTGGAGCGAACTTTGAGTATCAAGGAATAAAGTGGCAACTTTTGAGTAACAGAAAGCAAAATATAATTAAAATCAAATTCCAATAAGTGTAGCTAAAAATAAGCATTATAAGAATATAAATCTTTAGCCATTTAGTACTACAGTCTAATGGTATTCCTCTTCACTAGTAAGTGAGAGGTTTTAGGTTCAATTCTCGCCAAAGGCAAATTTGAACCACATTATTGCTAGCCCATTGTGTGGTTGAACCCACCTCCCCATAGTATAGATAATATCGATTGTTCAAAAAAAAAAAAATATAAATCTCTAATTGTCAATATTAGAACTAGGAAAAATTAGTATCCGGTCTCTAGTTACTAATGTTCATTGACTGAAACCTCATAAGTTTTCAGATTTTGATCAAAGTCCCTAACATTAATGCAATACTGAATTTACATATCAGTTACTTAATTTTTAAAATAAAAATTAATAATTGATTTAGGATTTTAATCTCACACCTTTATTGAACTCCTAACTAATCTTCAATTCAAAACATTTCCAAAAAAAAAAAAAAATATTAGAATAAGTTTGTACCCCTTAATTTTTTATAAAAAGGTTTCCAAGTTTTTTAATCTTATATGTACCCATTTATGTAATTTTTCATTTTTTTAATCTTAAAATGTGCCAATTCTTAAATATACCAATTTGTTGTATGTAAAATGTACCTTTTAAACTTATATGAGTACATTCTTTTTCTTAATTTGAGAATGTATACATGCCAAGTTTAATAAAAAAAAATTACTAATGTTATTAAGCCTAATATCTATTATTTTTTGTGTGGTTTTGGAGAATGTACCCATATTTTGGTACAATAATTTTTTTGTTAATTTAGATGAATGTACCCATGTTTATACACATACATATATATATATATATCTATACACACACAATATATTGGAGAGTATAATTTATATTTTTATTGTTACATCCCAGATCGACAAACAGAGAGGGGGTGATGTGCTTTATATGTACATACCCACCTCTTATAGCACGAGGCCTTTTAGGAACTCACTAGTTTCGGATTCCATCGGAACTCCGAAATTAAGCGAGTTTGGGTGAGAGCAACCCTAGGATGGGTGACCCACTGGGAAGTTTTCGTGTGAGTTCTCAAAAACAAAACCCTGAGGGCGTGGCTGGGGCCTAAAGCGGACAATATCGTGCTGAAGTGGAGTCGAGACTGGGATGTGACAGAATGGGATTAGAGCCACTTTGCCGTTCGGTGCGAGTATGTTGATGAGGACGTCAGGCCCCTAAGGGGGGGTGGATTGTTACATCCCACATCGACCAATAGAGAGGGGGTGATGTGCCTTATATGTACATGCCTACCTCCTATAGCACAAGGTTTTTAGGGAACTCACTAGCTTCGGATTCCATCGGAACTCCGAAGCTAAGTGAGTTCGGGCGAGAGCAATCCTAGGATGGGTGACCTACTGGGAAGTTTCAGAAACAAAATCGTGAGAGTGTGGCCGATGCCCAAAACGAACAATATCGTGCTATGACGGAGTCAAGACTGAGATGTGACATTAATAATTTTAATCCACAAATTATGGGTTTTTTTTATTTAAAATCTCATTAATACAAACAACTATAAATTTCAATTTTTAATTTAAAAAATATAGTAACCTACATAGAAATACATTATCACATTAATTTCAGGAATTTCGATCAAACTTTTAAAACCAACAAGATTTCAGTAAAAGAATATTGATAATTAGAGACTGCATTCAAAGTGTTCCTTATAACTAAAACAAATTCTATGCATATGAAAACAACATATGAAAACAAAGAAACATCCTACATATATCTGTCGGTTGTATAACAACATGGGAGAAGGGGGTATATTAGTAAATCTGGGTGGCAGGTGTTGGAAGTGCATCAGAAATGACGTCACACAGGACGTGTATAAGAAGGGAGAAAATGAGTTAAGGTTGACCAGGATTGTGGGACGGTGACTTTAAAGCGGGAGACAGACATGAGACAGCCACATGCAAACCGCTATTTTAAGTTGCGATTGCTACGTGGCATCAGTTTATGTATTTTCTACTCCTTAGCCGAATCTGGATCCTCGCCGAATCTTCTTTGTGAGGATTCTGGGGATCTATGAACCATATTCGTTCATCGTACATCGTGTGGTCATAAATTATTTTAAATATTTTTATTTAAAATTAAATACAAACAGTACCTGACAAAAATTGATCGCACGATGTATGATGAACATACATGATTTACGAATCCTCAAAATTCTCACCAAAAAATTTGGAGAGGATCATGTTCGTTCTTAGTCATCCCAAATACCTGTTATTATTTTATGGAAAATCTTTATTAATTGTGAGTCTATTGCCACATAATACTATAATTTAAGAGTTTTTTTTCCTTCCCCTTCTAAGTTAAATGTCTTCAATTTGTATATCTTGAATAATGAGTCTGAAACTAATTATATTCTCTTCGCATCTTTGTACATAGAAAGAAATTCAATTTTCTATAACTTTTGAGATTTTTTTCTTAGTACAACAGTATATTTTATACTAAAAGGAGGGAGAGTTCAACTAAGCCACACAATGTGCAACTTAATTTGGTATCGAATTTGCCATTCATGAGATTTGAACCTAATATCTCTCACTTACAAATGAAAAAGAATACCACCAAACCAGACTAGATCGTAGTACTGAGTGACTATCACTTGTGAGATTTTAGGCTAAAGAAACTATGCAGGACATGGCCATTTGAAGCTCAATGATTTTCAAGGTTTTGGGCAACGTTGTCCCAAACCCAACTCCATAAATTTTGGGTGATCTTGTTCCCTTTGCTGAAGACATTTTGGGCTTAAACAACATATCATATTTTAATGAATACTAGCACATGCCTACACTCTTTGTGTGTATGAACATTTTTTATTTTTATTTTTAAATGGGAATGAGAGAGGGAGAGAAAAAATGTGGGTGGGAGTGGGAGATTTTTGTTTATATTTTTTTTAATAATAAATATCTTAACATCACCTGTAAGTAAGACTTTAATAAAAAATAATAGGCTGATTAGTCTTTGTAATGTGATTTATAAGATGTGCTCAAAGGTTCTTACTAACCGACTAAAGGTCATTCTTCCACAAATTATTTCACCGTCACAAAGTGCCTTTATACTGGGAAGGCTAATCTTTGATAATTGTTTGGTAGCCTCGAAGATTGCACATTATATGCATAGAAAGAATAATGGATGGAATGGGGTTACAGCGTTGAAGTTAGATATCAGTAAAGCCTATGATCGTATTGAATGGAGTTTCTTGGAGCAAATTATGAGAAGGTTGGGTTTTGCGGAGTAATGGATACAATGGATAATGATGTGTGTGTGTGTATGGTATCTTATTCGTTCAAGTTGAATGGGAGCCTGTGGGGTTAGTATATACGAAACGGGGAATTCGTCAAGGAGATCCGTTATCACCATTTCTATTTGTCTTACGTGCGGAGGGTTTATCAGCTTTATTTGATTCATGGGAAGCACAAGGCCGAATTCAAGGGGTTTAGGTATGTAAAGGAGCTCCAAGTGTTCATCATTTGCTATTTGCGGATGATAGCTTTATCTTTGCCAGGAGTTCTTTGCAGGAGTGTTTGTAGGTGAATGAGTTATTGCGTACATATGAAAGGGCGTATGGGCAAACGGTCAACCTTTCTAAAAGTAGTGTTGTGTTTAGAAGGAATCTTATGGAGATGGATGCACAATTGTTGGCTGACTACCTAGGGATGGAACAGGTGGAGTATCACGACATATATCTTGGCCTATCGATGTTCATTTGTAGGTCCAAGAAAGATGCATTTGCTTATATTAAAGATTGGTTATGGAAAAAATTGCACGGTTGGCGAGGTTCGTTGTTGAGCAGCGCAGGTAAAGAAATCTTGATAAAAGCAGTTGCTCAGGCAGTGCCATTGTATACGATGCAGACATTCATGCTACCGAAATCCTTTTATGATGAGCTAAACCAAATGGTGGTGCAGTTTTGGTGGGGAAGAGAAGGAGGAAAACGAAGAATACATTGGGTAAAATGACAACGGTTGTGTAAGCCGAAAAGTGAAGGTGGATTGGGGTTTAAAGACTTATATGCGTTCAACCTTGCTTTGCTTGCGAAGCAAAGGTAGAGATTATTACAACAACCTAATTCTCTTATGGCAAGAATTTTTAAAGCCTTGTATTACCCTACCTCTAAGTTCTTACAGGCTCCAGTTAAACCTAATTCCTCATACTGTTGGCGTAATGTGGCGGCATCTAAGTCTATTATTTGTTGAGGTTCACGATGAAGGGTGGGGGATGGTTTACGAATTCATATTTGGTAGGTGTGGGGGGAAGGGGGGGAATAGTTGGTTGCCACAAGAACATTTCTACAAAGCTCTTAGCCCCAGACCAGTGGGGGTGCACCCAGAGCTTACGGTGAAATCATTGATGATGGAGGATGATGGGGTTTGGTGGAACTCTAATTTAGTTCGTAGTTGGTTCTTAGAGGAGGAAGCATATTTGATATTAAGCATACCCTTGAGTTTATTTTACCTCACTGATTCTTTGATTTGGGCAAAGGAACCTGAGGGTTTGTTTACTACTAAGAGTGAGTACTTTGTGGCTCAATCGTGTTCGGGAATGAGTGGTGACAATCCTATGGGATCAGTTATTAATGTCGACACAAAATTCCTATGGAAAACATTGTGGCGAGCTAAAGTCTCGGGGAAAGTGAAAATTTGTGTCTGGTGTGGGTATATGAATGCGTTGCCTTCCAAAGTGAAAATGAAGAAAAGACGGGCGATTATGGAGGATACTTGTGGCTTTTGTGATAAAGAGGCAGAGACAGTAGAACATGCACTACTAATGTGTCCTAAAGCACCAGCGGTGTAGTTTGGAAGTCTGTAGGGAATCCGTTTATTTCATCAAAGTAAGGAGAGATTTGGACGTTGGTTGGAGTATATGGCGCAAAATGTGTCAAAGGAAAGCTTTGAGTTGTTGCTCGTCCTTGTTTGGAGTACGTGGAAGGTTCGTAATGATTTCATAATGGTGTTGAGGTTTATCCGTTGGATACCTAAATCAAAGCACAAACATGGTTAGCTAAATTTAAAAAATAGAATAATGGGGAACCACATAACTCCTTGGCAAGAACAAATAAATGGCAGTCTCCGGCTTCTGGTTAGATAAAATGTAATTTTGATACATCATGGGATGGGCATGGGTCGATTGGAGGCTGTGGGCTAATATTAAGTGACTCGGAGAGAGGGTTTCTGGCGGCATAGGTGAACAAGGAGGAAGATGTGAGATTGGCGCTTTATGCAGAGGCAGCTACTACTAGAGCAGCAACTTTATTCTTGCACATATGGGTCACGGAGCAGGTTCAGGTGGAAGGGGATGCATTGTTGGTGATTTTTGCAATTCAAAATGCAGGTGCAGCGTATAGTGGTCATTATAGACATATGTTCGACGATACTAGGTGGCTCCTGCAAGACTTCAAGCAATGGAAAATCACCTTTGGTCGAAGAAAGACGAATAAGGTGGCCCATCGCCTTGCGAGGTTTGGTCTCACTATTGATTACCCGATTTCTTGGTTTGAAAAACTTCCTGATGTAATTTCTGATTTATTATTAGAGGATAGTACTAGTAGTTAATTTGGTGCGGGACACTCTTTTTCCTTTCGATCGGGTTGAAAGCCCCAACAAGGTTTTTATTGAGGCCTATTGTAAGCACCTTATCCTCAAGCTGTATGTATTTCAATCTTCAATGAATATCATACTCATTCTTAAATAAAAAATAATAAAATTTGATTTTGTGAAATTACATTATTGTCCATTATTTTTTTGTGTGGTAAAAGACCAAATAGTCTTTTTACCTTTTTTTTGTTGATAAAATGAGTTCTATTAATAGGTAGTTTAGATAAACAATCTTATTTCTCGCACACCAAAACTGTTTTTTTTCTTTCATTTTCATTTCACTTCCATTCACCCAAATTTTTTAATTTGTTTTTGGCAGTTGTAAGGTCCCGTTGATACAAACCAGTTTATTGTTATATAAAAACGAGTATAAAATACATTTCGTAAGTTGTTTCTAGAACAAACTTGAAAATTGAAAAACAAAAAATACAATATTAAGCTAAGTTTTATAAAACAATAAATTGATGATGTTTCATGTGTTTTTTTTTCTTTTTTTTAATTTTTAATTTTTATAAATAGAATGCAAATAAAACAAAAAACACAAAATATGTAAGAAACTAAAACTCGTAGCAGTCATATTTAGAATAGGAATGAGATTGTGTAAACCCTAGTATATCTAGGGATATCTTTGAATATTCCCTTTAGTAGTTAAAATCCTATTAGAGTTGTAATCCTATAAAGGTAAGGATTTAACCTATCATACTACTATAAATAAAGGCATAATGGGATGATACAACACACACCTCACAATTAAATCTCTTCCTTTTCTCTCTTATTGCTGCCGGCCTTCCCCTCTCTATTCCCTTAGAATAATTCAATCAAATAAGCCTACAACACATTATCAGCATGCTCTTGCCAAAAGATAAGGAACTGAAGGATCGTAGAAGGAGGCTTTATTCTACAAAATTCAAAGGCTTTTATTTGTTTTGTGCCAATCAGGTACACTTAAAATAAAGTAAGATATTTTAAACGATCATGAAGCATGAAAACATTCCCCATGATGCATGAGCCCTATATATTTATATTTTCCTTCCGATATATATATGTTTCAAGCATTACGCAATTATTTTGCTATGTGGAATTGGTGAGGATATAAATAAATTAGAAGCAATTTAGGATTTTTCAAACCTTAAAGATATCGAAACAAAAAATCTGGGATTATGCGACACGGCAGTCGCACCATCTTGGCATCACCACCGAACCATTGCGCTGGCCAGCAGCCCAGCCGCATGGAGCAAATCATGGAATGGTGTCATTTTGACACCTTGAAACACACGACAGCAACCATTTGGACTTTGCTGCTCATGCACAGAAGCGCCAAGCCTTTAGCCCACTCACTCGCAACTTTTGATGCTGGGCTTGACATGCCTCGACCTAAAGACCCGAAATCTAGCTTCGGCTAGGCTTCCCTGCACCAACCCTTAAGCTAGCCTTGGGTTGGGCTTGCCCCGTGCATGGTCTTTAGGCCCAACCAGCAGCTTTTGCTTCTGGGCTCACCCAGACCACACGGCCCGAGGCTTGCAGCCCTTCCCTAGGCCCAATAGCTAACAGCTGAATTGCACGGCCTATCCCCGCTTTGTTGCCAGCCCACTTTTTGCTGGGCGGCATCATTTTTTCAACCGAATGCCAATTTTTGGCATACCCACGTTATAAATCATGCCCAAATTTTTTTGAGGTACTTTGTTTTATGCTAATTAATTCTAATTTAATTATCACTTGGTTTATCACCAACTGAAGCTAATATGACCCGTCTGTCATTATTTTGCTTCCATGATCGACCCCGTTTGGTCCCTATTTTTTGAATTAATTAAAAGTGACATGCAGTCCATTAATATGATAATTAATCCAAAATTATTGACCTGAAGATCACTTTTAGACATTAACGATTCAATAATTTATTTTTATACTTTGAACCGTTGACATCCTTTCGTAGTCCCAAAGCTTTCTGACTTGAGTTCTCGAAGCAACTCAAATCTACTACACTTAAATCAGCATATTGCATTCTGTGTTCTTACATGAACCTCTCCTTTATGAACTAATCGTTCATAAAATTAAATTAAACCTGTAGTTTCATATTTAGTGCCTTTCAAACCCGAAGTTTTCATTCAAAACTTATCACATGAAACCTGTAGCTTTCATGCTTAAATTAAACCAATACATGTCTATAGAACTCGAATGTTCTACGATGTATGTCTATGGATTACCATATAACTAACTACGTTTTGTTGTAGCCTCCGCTTTTTGGGACATGTGGAACTTGAACAAACTCGATTTCACCGCTTTGGAAGTCTCTGGAAGAAACTACTTGAAGTAGGTTCAAGACGTGAAGCTCCATCTTACTGCAAAAGGTATTAGAGTCACCATCAAGGCACCTACCGACGACAAACCCGTTGATGAAGCTCAGAAAACTATTGCAATCTTCATTCGAAGAAACATCCATGATACTCTGCAGATCGAGTACCTCACTGAGGAGGACCCACACACCCTCTAGTTTGCTTTAGCCGACCGTTTTAATCACCAGAAAGACATTTACTTACTTGAAGCAAGACACGACTAGCAACATCTACGTTTCCAAAACTTTAAGTCCGTAATTAAATGCAACTCTGAAGTTTGTAGAGTCTGATAATTGCTTAAGTTTTGTAAACTGGATTTAACAAAATCAGATCTTCTGGAGAAGACCCATTCGACCTTCCATGCCACTAATATTGTCCTGCAGCAACAATATAGGGCATAGAAGTTCACCAAATTTTTGGATTTGATCTCTGTTTTACTTCTCACTAAAAAGTAGAACCAGCTATGGATGAAAAGTCATCAAGTGCGACCCACTGGCTTGAACATTGCCCTTGAAGCGCATGCCAATTCTAGCAGAGCCAAGGCAATTGGCGGCAAGCCCAACCATGGGACCAAGTTCAACAGAGCCAAGCATAAGGGAGGAAATTTGAACCAAAAGCGCCAACCTCTTACCCTTAAGGCCCTAAACTTCAAGAACAAGGGAAAAGTTACAGTTCAATCGGCTTTCACTAAAATGGACATGTGCTACCGCTATGGATCAACGGATCATTAGTCATGCATATGTAGAGCTACCCTTAAGGCTATTGCCAGGCATCGTTCCCTTCGTGAGTCTAACTTTGCCAATGTGGAACATCCCGAAGATGCTATTACATCCATGAAGATATCTGATTTTCAAAAGGCATCAACTCATATAGACGAATAAGTTTTATTCTTGGACGAAAACACATCTGACAACTCTCTCAGGCTCATCCAATATGATTGAATGATTTTGGTTTGTACTATCTTAACCATTAAAGAGGCCCTATATTCTTCACGTTCCAGAAGAACGTTGCTGAGTTTAGAGATATTTGAGATAATCAATATCATATTGAAACCCATCATCTGAATTTCTTTATATCACTGTAAACACGGAAATTCCTGAAACGAAAGAGACAAGAACACGTGTACAAAATAATATTTGTATTAATGATTTAGGGGTTACAATCTCTTCTACAAATTTATCCTCTGATTCTATCTTTGAAACGTGTAGATGTAGTGTTGTTGATCCAAGGGCCGTCGAGGCTTGATCTTGGACGAACAGTTGATGAATGATGAACACCTTCTTCAAGGGCCGTCGGGGCTTGATCTTGAATGGGTGGAAGTTCTTCAAGGGGCGTTGGAGCTTGATCTTGAAGGAGGATTTCACGAAGAACAGATAGGGCTTTCTTGATCCTTCGGGATTTGCTTGAGAGCTTCAGAGTTTCGAGGCTTCAAGGCTTTGGTGTGGTGTGATTTCTCTTCCAATTTGGGAGTAGAGAAAGTGTATCTAAAATCCTCACCTGATTCTTTGATGGAGGAGCCTATTTATAGGCTTTGAGAATGAACCACCACCATCCATTTGTTTTGGTGGATGTTGTAGGTGAATTGGTGGATTGTTGTAGGTGAATTTGGGTTGAGGTTGTAGGTGAATTTGGATGGATTGTTGTAGGTGAATTTGGGTGGAGGTTGTAGGTGAATTTGGATGGATTGTTGTAGGTGAATTTGGGTGGAGGTTGTAGGTGAATTTGGATGGAGGTTGTAGGTGAATTTGGATGAAGGTTGTAGTTTTAACACAATGGTCAACATTTATTTCACTAAAATTTCAATGTTTACAAATGTAATCTTAATGCAAGCGCTAACATTTATGCCACCAAAATTTCAATGTCTACAAATGCCCCCACTTCAAGACGCGTTGTATACATGTGCTTGTTACATGTAGAAGATGCGTTTTGAAGTCCCTTAATGCAGTTGTCGATCCAAGGGCCGCTGAGGCTTGATCTTGAACCGGTCTGGGAGTTTCTTCAAGTGCCGTTAAGGCTTGTTCTTGAATTTTGTTTGAAGTTTCTTCAAGGGCCGTTGAGGCTTGATCTTGGATAAAATTGGACTACAAGGAGCTTCGTGTAGAAGACGATCCTTGGCTTTGATGATGGATGAATCGACACGTATTTTGTTGTGCTTGTTGACTTTCCACAGCTTTGATCTTGAACTAGGCTGAAGGAGTTTTCTGGTTTCCTCCAAAGGACTTTCCACATACTTCATTTTGAACTGGATTTGACTCAAGGGTGGTGGACACTTGATCTTGAGTCAGGGTTGTTAAAGCTTGATCTCGAACTTAAACGTGACCACGAGCAGTTTCAGGACATGCATGCTTTGAAAGATCAAGGAAGTTCGCAGCCTTTTCATATGAACCCTGAGCAGTTTGGTCAACAGTATGATCTTCAAGATTGATGGGCTCTTCTTCCAGTTGGTGACTTGATCTTTAAGGATTATCGAGACTTTGCTCTTTGGTGACGGTGCCAACGAAAGGTTGTTAAAGCTTCTCGAGCCTTTTGGTTAGAGCAACGGTGTCCAGTTTGGATCTTTACTTGAACTCGTCCGTCTGGATTATGCAGCTATGCAGGGAAGGGCTTCGTGCTTCATGATTTGTTCCAGCTTGTTATGTTGCATTCTTCTCTGCTTGTTTCTCTTGCATAGCTGAAGTTGTGTGCAACCTATTTGCCTTTAAATGGTTCTTCGGAGCACCACCTCTCAGCGACTCACTCACGCTTGGCAGCTTCAGTGCAAAGAGCCGATGTCAACAGATCCACACTCCTGAAGCATTTGCTGAAGGAATTCGAAACATATCAGCAGTTGAAGATGAGCACTCGAGAGCAACGCCATGTAGGTAACCAGGCAAAGGTTGCAGGCAATCAGTTCTTGATCGGACGTTTAATTTCAGGTTCCGACTGATTGCTTCCCTTCTCCTTGTTCTGCAGGCAAGAGCAAGGGCATGGGAAATGATGGGGGGAAAACATGATATGAGATACCTTTGCTTTCGACCCCAGTGATATGAGATACTTTTGCTTTTGAAGAAGTAGTGGACGATCAGCACATGCATTCGTCGCGCTTGTCTCCATATGCTTCGATGCATCATCTTCATCTGCATCATCTTCACCTGCATCATCTGTTTTCCAGGCAGACGTGGTAGACGAAGAGGAAGCAGAAGATGTCGAAGATGAGTATTCGAGAGCACGGCTAGGTGAGCAATCAGGGAAGGTTCCAATCAGTCGGTTCCTTACCAGGAGCTTGAGTGGAGGTTCCGACATATTGCTTTCTTTATCCTTGTCTTCGCAGTGAAGAGGGAGGACAAAGAAAAGGATAGGGAGAAAGCATGCTATGAGATACTCTTGCTCTCAACCCTAGTGATATGAGATACCTTTGCTCTAGCGTGGCTTGGTTGAAGAGGCGCTTCCAGGGAGGAAGAAAACTGAGTTTTGGTTGAAAATGCCTTCGGTAAGGAAGAGGAGTCAGGCTGGATGTGTTTTCAGGAAGGAAGAAGACTGAGTTTTGGTTGAAAATGCCTTCGGCAAGGAAGAGGAGTCAGGCTGGATGTGTTTTCAGGAAGGAAGAAAACTGAGTTTTGGTTGCAGATGCCTTCGGCAAGGAAGAGGGGTCAGGCTGGATGTGTTTTCAGGGAGGAGGAAAACTGAGTTTTGGTATAGGATGGGGTCGAATTATATGGTGAGCTCTCAACATCAAGTGGTAGGGTGAGCGTGGCCTTGTCACCCACGCTTGTCGGCAGAAGTGCGGTAGTTGGCATAATGGACCTCACGCGTTTTCAACTTTGTCAGTGATATCTGACAAAGTTGCACGTGATAGCCGAAAGCTGAGATTGTGTCTGAAAAGTGTCGACGGACTTTACGCAGGAAAATCCGGGTTTTGAAATTCGGAGAGTGGTGTCTCTTCGATTTACGAACGAATGGTTGTGCTGCCTCTCATTTTTAAGAGGTGTCAATTGTATTCAACACGCACAATTTGAAGATTGCCTGCCCGTGAAAAATTATCTCTGCTACTCTTTGCTTCATCCAACCTTTTTCTTTTAGTATTTTTTTGAAAATGGCTTCCCCTTTTAACATTTGCTTAGATTTGAGTCTTAGCAGTGACACAGGTGCACCGCGTCAGGGTAATGTATGGCGCCCGTCTTTTTTTTCTTCTAATGGCCCTCTTACAGTTGAGGACTCTGTGATGAGGGATGCAACCACGGCTACGGTTGTAGCTAGAAACCTCATCACTCCTAAAGATAATAGGATACTTTCACGACGGTCCGATGAGTTAGCTGTTCAAGAGTCCCAGGCTCTCAGTGTCCAGTGTGCGAACTCTGTTTCCAACATGGGCCAACGCTTACTTGCTCGAACTCGCCAGGTTGAATCATTGACAGCCGAGGTGGCGGCTCTTAGTCAAGAGATTAGGCAGCTCAAGCGTGAGAATAGAGAGTTGCATGTGCTTGCAAATAGTTATTCGACGAGCATGAAGAGGAAGCTTGATCAGCTGACGGACTCCGAAGGTCGAATTCAAAGTGACCATCGGAAGTTTGTGGATGTATTCCGGAGGCACTTTTTGCCTTCGTCATCTGGAATTCGACCAAGTATTGAGGCTCCGAATAAGCTATCTTCAGTGCCTCCCTCCTTTAGGGTTCCACCGAGTACCAAGGCTCCAAGTACTGAGGCTTCACACAAGTGACATTCGTGAAGGCTTTTTCTACTTTCTTTCTCTTTTTTTTTTTTTTTTTTTTTTTTTTTTTTTTGTTTGTAATTTCTCGGAGATATTAATGGACATGCCTTATTTTATTCCGTGCATCTACTCGGACGAACGTGTGGGAGTTAGAGTGTTGGGACTTATAATGTGCATGGCACGTATATACACCCACACAACAATTATTTTTTTCAAGTAATGATGCCCATTTTGAAACCTTTATTTTCTTTGCCCTCCGCATGATGCTGATATATAATTCCCTTTTTTTTTTTTTTTTTTTTTTTTTTTTTTTTTTTTTTTTCAAAATGGCGCCATGCACCAAGATTTCACTATTTGTATACATATGTTTTGATGGGTGTTGCCTGACGCACCAAACACCTTTCATCATTTTTTCTTTTTATTTTTTTATTTTTTATTATATATACTTAAGATACTAGGAACATGATTCTTCAAAGGGGAAGCGAAGTGGAGAGCATGGGTCTTCCTTGTTGCATCGTATTCTTCTCCGTACCATTTTTTTATTTGCACAGTCACCGCAACATTTTTCTATGTGTTCTTCTCTGCACACGGATCACTGTTTGAACAGCTGCTATACTACATTCTGCTCTGCACTCTTCTCTTCACGCGGATCACTGTTTGCACAGCTACTGTACTGCATTATTCTCTACACTCATCTTCACGCAGATCACTGTTTGCGACAGTCACCGTGCTGCATTATTCTCTGCACTCATCTTCACGCAGATCACTGTTTGCGACAGTCACCGTGCTGCATTATTCTCTGCACTCCTCTTCACGCGGATCACTGTTTGCGACAGTCACTGTACTGCATTCTTCTCTGTACCCCTCTCTTCACGCGGATCATTGTTCGCGACAGTCACCATTATTTGCACAATCACCGCACTTCTTTTACTCCTCTGAGTCTCTTCTGCATATATATACATATGTATACTTATACATGGGATCGCACCGTCACTGCACAACCATTGCACAACCACTGTATTTGCTTGCTATCTTGCATCCCGATTGCCTTGTTTTGTAATCCTGCGCTACTGTTGATTACACACACTGCTTCCTCGCCGCACTGCGTTCTCCGTGTTTGTTGCCTTCTAAATTTGGTGCTAGACAAAACCGCAAGGGTGAGTTGCTTTGGACGGGGAGAAGAGAAAGCAGTCATCCAGTAAGTTCCTTCACGCAGCCTTTACTTTGTGAGGTATTTATTTTAAACCGAGCACGATTTTGACATGTACACGTTCATATGTATACATATATAGGCGTTGATTGTCCTGTCACCATCACTGGGCGCATATTGTTTATATTTATACATGGAAGTTGGATGTTCCATCTAGTCGTTTCATCACCCTCGCTGCACTGCATTTTTTTTTTTTTTTTTTTTTTTTTTTTTTTTGTGCCCGTTGAACTCAGACATGTTGCTGCAGCTGTTCTTTTGAAGGAATAAAGCAGATCAAGGTCTTGCTCATCCATGGCCTCGACATCCCCCATCGGCTCCCGAGTACTTGTCGACCACGCTCTGGGACTGCACGAAGAAGAAGGAGAAGAGAAGAGGGTAGTCGCCTGCAAATCCCCTGGTGAAGCCTTTCTGTGGTGAGCCTTTTTTAAGCTGAGGATGGCTTTGATTCTCTGGGCTGCATGCCTTCATATATATATATATATATATATATATATTCCTTGACTTTGATGTTTCTGGGTCGTGCACGCATTCGTGTATATATGTATATATATATGGAACCTGGTTATCCATCACGGTTTGCGTACATATATATAACAGGTGGTTGTCTCTTCGTTCTGCATGCGCATGTACGATTTGATATATATATATATATTGCAGGTTGTTGTCCCTTCGTTCTGCATGCATATGTACATGTGTGGAAGTTGATTTGTCCCGTCATTATCACTGTGTACGCATATATGTTTTATATATGGGATTTCGTTGCTGTGCCTTATACACACACACAGAAACTTTGACTTTCATTTCACATACATACATACACACAGACTTTGTTTGCATGGCTTTGTCATGTGTATATATACACACACACGTTCACACACTGACCTTGCTTTTGTTCCATCACCGCACGCGCACATATATGAAGATTGCTGATTTGTCTCATCACACCAGCCGTGCACACGTACACACATACGTATATATGTAATGTGTCCATATATATATATAATATGGGTGTACTTGTTGTTTTGACAAAGGTTCTTTTGCCCGTGGTTGCAGTTAGTGGCGGGGTGAGCAGGACGTGGGTGTTCTTGTACAAGAGACTGCAACGAAGTTTTGCCGTGTAGTGTCTTTTGATTACAGTTTTCCCTCGGTGGTGCGCTGCCGTGTGGGGCTGTGCAAGAGGCTGCAACGAAGTTTTGCCGTGTAGTGCCTTTTGATCACAGTTTTCCCTCGGTGGTGCGCTGCCGTGTGAGGCTGTGCAAGAGACTGCAACGAAGTTTTGCCGTGTAGTGCCTTTTGATCACAGTTTTCCCTCGGTGGTGTGCTGCCGTGTGGAGCTGTGCAAGAGACTGCAGCGGGGCTCCGCCGCGAGTTTGCGTAGCATTTTGGTTTCCTCTGCCACTGCAGCGTGCTTTGAAGGACCGCCCTGTAGCTGCCTTCTTTGCCGCCCTGCTCAAGTTTTGTGGCTGACTTTTTTGTTGCAGTCATGGTGTTTCTCAAGTGTTTTAAAAACAACACTATCACCATTCTTGCAAAGGAAGGCGATTCACAGGATAGTGGAACGACGTTAAAGCTTTATGCGCCACTTACCGGCCCCAAGGCGCTTGCCCTTCCCGCAAAAGACAATTCCATGCATATTAAGTCGTGGTCTTCTGAAGTACCTTGGGATGTGGTAGACTCTGTTCGACTGAATGCAAAGAAAAAGGCATGCACATCGATGAGTCTTATCTTGAACCATTCGCACCATGTTCGTGACAATCATTCAGTTTCGTTTGAGCTTCTTGGCGATCGTATCCGTAGCGGAGCTATGGCTTGGAGTAGCACCTTGTCGACTACTGGAGGAGCCGCCTTTGTTGAGTTTTATTGGGAATGGCTTGAAGATGTCTTGAGCCGTTCTAAAGATATGCTTACCAACACGGGCCTTTATCATGCTGTATATGCATCTCTGTTCAGTTATGACCGACATCCTTCCGTCATTCGTGCATTCTTCGAGCATTGGTGTTCAGCGACCAACACACTTCATACGGCTCGAGGGGAGATGTCGATCTCGCTTTGGGATTTCCATAAGATAGGAGGCTTGCCAATCCAGGGACAATTTTACGATGAGGTTGTTCCTAGTGTGGAAGAGTTTTCTTATCGCAACAACCGAGGATTACCTGCAAGCTGCCGTTATTTGTTTGGGGCATACCATAAGCTTTTCCAAGAGGCCCCAGGTAAGTCAGGCGTGAAGATCTCTTCATGGATCCAATTTTGGTATTGGGATGCCATGAAGTACAAGAGGCCTTCGAAGAAAAGCGGTCGTAACAAGACAACCAGGCCTAAGGGGGACTCGGACCCGTCGGGTGTCATTGGTCCAGCTGTTCGTCGTACTTCTGCTGAGTTGAAGGCATTCGAGGATTGTGGCGTGGCGTCAGAGCACTTAGAAGAATCTTACTTAGCCGCTCTCTTAGCTTGTTGGCTCTGTAAGTTTGTTTTCCCCAAGGATGATGTCAACTTCATTCGTCCCGGAGTCTTCAAAGTTGCTAGCAAGATGGCTGTAGGCGAATCTTTTAGTCTTGCTATTCCAGTTTTAGCCAATATTTACGACGGCTTGAATGTTATTTCGAACTTGGCAAGCACTGAAGATCGTGCTGCGGTGCTCCCTTACCACTATGTGTATGGTTGGTTGGGTGAGTATTTTGGCACTCATTTTTCTTCGTCAACTTTAGACAAGTCAGGTCCTTCTTCTCCGTCTTCAGTCAAGTTGGGGCCTTTAATGACGAAGTATTCTGGTGTGCTTTCTGCGAGGAGTCTTGATGATTCGCAGGCTCAAACACTGTTTAGAAGTTGTGAAGGTTTAAAAATGGACCGCCTGGCGAGAGTTGGCTCAGTACGGCGAGGCATCATGGATGATTCGCATCTTCGCTCTTCAGATTTGTCTTATCTCATAAGTCTTCGCTTAGCGTATGTTTCTTTGCGGCAAGAAAACCGATGCGTCGTTCAGCCGTACAATCCTCACCGTTTTAGCAGGCAATTTGGTTTTGTCCAAAATGTGCCGGGCAGGCTGAAGGAAAAGGCCCAATCAGAATCCTTGCAAGCCGTGTATATGCATTGGGAGTCTTGTACCCGTGCATTTACGAATGCTTATATCACCCTGCCAGCCAAGGACGAGTTCAGGGGTAATCCAGTGACTCGTGTTTACGCGCATTGGTGGTCAAAGGTACATCATGAGGATTTGGGGATGGCAAGTGGTAATAATTCTTCCCATTCACGCCACGATGCGTTGAAAGAAGGCAGTTTTGCGACTCCTATGCAGCTGGTACCTTTTGATTGTGTGAGTGCAACTCCCTTGCAAGACAGACCTGTGGCTTTAGTCCGTCAACGTTTGTGCTCATCTCCTCACCATTTGGATGCTTCTGAAGAGGCGGGTGACGAGGTTGATTCGTATGAAGATGGACTTGTTTTGCGGCAGCGCCAACAAGTTTTAAACAAACGACCACTTGAAGTTGCTCAGGTTGACAGCGATGTCAATTTTCGTCATAAAAAGAAAGAAGTGTTTAGGCCTCCCCAATCCGATGGTCGTGTGTCTCTAGAGAAAGATGTATGCATTTCTTTCTCTCTCATGACTTCTTATTCTTATTTCAGCTTTTGCTTCTAACACCTCTCTTCGTCTTCTTTAGGTTGGGCCTTCTTGTCCTTTTGATTTGGCCGTCGCGGGTGTTCACTCCTATATGGATATGCTACTTGGAGGCAATCTGCTTACAGACGGGGAGATTGGGGATCCGCCCGGTGAAGAGCTCGTTCAAAATTCGCCCAATCTTCCAAGCCTGCCGTGTGTAGGTGAAGGCGTACAAGAGTCCATCATACGTCCAGCACCTTTGCCAGCTAGTTCTGCGATCTCTTTGAGAGGGCCGAACCTTAATGGTACCGAGCAATTTATCCATCGCCTCAAACTTCGTGCTGCCTTGGATGTCAAAAGCCATATTGAGAGTAGGATTTCGAAGTGTTCGCTGGAAGACCTTTCATTGCTCGAAGAAGATTTGTCGAAGCTTGTTTCTACGATTGACAACCTTAATGTTGATTCTTCGTCTTTGAGGAACAAGATTGCCGAACTTATGGCCGCCTCCACTGAGTATTCTTCCTTGCGCGCTATTTCCTTGAAGAAATTGAGCCCAGATGATCGAGCTCAACAGCTTGCAGCGATAGACTTGTCCTTGGCCCGAGTCCGGTCTTCTCAGCAAGTTGCTTCGGGAGATTATCAAGTCACAGAGGCTTCTTTAGCTTCCGTCCAGGTGCGTCTGGATGCGTTGGTACGAGAGCGAGAGCAGTTGGGAACCCAAGCATCACAACTTGAAAAAGTTCTTGCAGAACAGAGAGCTACACTTTCTCAGCACCATGAGGAGATCTCACGTCTAGAACAAGAAAAAGGCCTGGCTATGGATTTGCCCACCTTGTCTCCGACCGAGGTGGAGACTTTGAAGACTTTGGAAGGCTTGCTTCAAGATCGCCTCCGTAGTTTTAGGGACATATCTTTCCAGTAATATTTTCTGTTTTTTTTTTTTTTTTTTTTTTTTTTAAAGAAATGAAGTATTCGCCTTCATGCATTTGCTCTTTATTCTTCAAAGTATTTGTGTTTTTGTTGATGATGTGACTGTACTTGAAGTTTTTTGAAGTTTCAAGTTGCCTACGTACCCCCGGTTGATGAGGGATCAAGTCATAACGTAGTTCAAATGAGCGATGAATTTATTTATTTATTTTTTTTTATAGTGATTTTGATGATGATTTTGCCGTACACAGTTTATGCTCTTGCGGGCCAGGAGCTTTGTGCCGTGTGCAGTTTAGGCTCATGCAGGCAAAGAGTCTGGTCGTCGCTTTTTAGGGGTAGTAACGCTTCAAGAATCTGCCATTGATGGGACCGATCTTCAAGCCGTCCTCTGCCATGATTAAGTAGGCGCCGCTTATGTAGACCTCTTGTATTACGTACGGTCCATCCCACTTTGATGTGAACTTGCTTTTTGTCTTGTGAGTTGTGATGATAGGCCTTCGTAATGCAAGGACGAGATCTCCAGTTTGGAAAGACCTTGGGCGGACCTTCTTGTTGAATGCCTTGGATAGCCGTGCTTGGTAGCATTCCAGGTGTTGTTGAGCTTCGAGCCTTCTTTCGTCAAGTGATTCCAACTCTTGAAGGCGCAACTTTGCATTCTCTTCATCAGTCAAACCTTCTTGTATAGCCATCCTAAGTGAGGGGATTTGACTTTCTAGCGGTAAAACAGCTTCCACGCCATATACGAGAGAATAAGGGGTAGCTTGGGTAGGAGTCCTATGCGTCGTCCTATATGCCCAAAGTGCTTCGCTTATTCTTTCATGCCAGTCCCTCTTTGTTCGGCCGATCACCTTCTTTAAGAGGTTGCACAATGTTTTGTTGAATGCTTCCGCTAGACCGTTGGCCGGAGCATGATACATGGAAGACTTATGCTGCTTGAACTTGTATTTCTCACAGAGCTCGTCTACAAGTCGGTTGGAGAACTGTTTTCCATTGTCCGTGATAATGTAACGAGGCACACCATATCTGTGGATGATATGTTCTTTGATGAAACGGACAACAGTTTCCTTTTTTACTTCCCTTAGGGGTATGGCTTCAGCCCACTTGGAAAAGTAATCTGTTGCAGCTAGGATGTAGGCTTCTCCTGCAGATGACTTTGGAGTAATTGGTCCCACGACGTCCAGTCCCCATGCATCGAATGGCCACGAAGCAGTTGTAGGGTGTAATGGTTCAGGTGGTTGATGTATGAAGTTGGCGTGGAATTGGCAAGCTTGGCACCTTTTGGCATGTTCCAGGCAATCCTTCACCATACTTGGCCAGTAGTAACCCATTCTTTTGAGCTGGAAATGTAGCTTTGGTCCAGATTGATGCGCCCCGCACACGCCTGAGTGCGCTTCTTCCATGGCTTGATTGGCTTCTTCCTCACCTAGGCATCTCAGAAGTACTCATTCGAAAGAGCGCCGGTAGAGTGTTTCTTTGTAGTAGAGGAAACGAGGTGCTCGTCGACGTATTTCAGAGCGGTGTCTAGGATCATTTGGAAGTTTTCCATACTCTAAGTAGTCAATCAATGGTTGTCTCCATTCTTCAACATCGACTGGAAGTACCGAGATGACATTTGTATCATCTAGTAGCATTTCGGTGGCGAGGGGGATGACCCATCTTTGGCAAACTGGCACGTCTGCCGCTTCGTCTTCTCCTAGTGTCATACTCGAGGCTAGGTTAGCGAGAGCGTCTGCCATTTGATTTTCTTTTCTCGGCACATGTTCTAGTGTTACGGCCTCGAACTTTTGTAGCAGCTGAGTTGCCAGTCGGAAGTACGGGACGAGATCGTCTTTTCTCACCTCATATTCAGTCAAGAGTTGACTAATTATGAGCTTGGAGTCGCCATATACCTCGAGGGTTGTGATTTCCATGTTGATCGCCATTTGGAGCCCGATGATTAGTGCTTGGTACTCAGCGACGTTGTTGGAGCACAATTCGCTTAGTTGGAATGAATAAGGTAGTATTTGCCTTTGTGGCGACATGAATACTACTCCTGCCCCCGCTCCGTCTGCTCGTGCAGATCCGTCGAAGAACATCGTCCATCTCGGGAATATGTCAATGTAGAATACCTCCTCGTCAGGCAAGTCGTCTGAGATTTTCCAATCGGCTGGGATTGGATGATCGGCAAGGAAGTCTGCTAATGCTTGTCCCTTGACGGCTTTAGCTGGGACGTAAATGATCTCGTATTGATTGAGAATCAACGCCCATTTAGCTAGTCGCCCTGTCAAAACTGGCTTGGACATGACGTATTTAACCGGGTCAGCTTTAGCAACCAAGTGGATGGTGTAAGCATGCATGTAATGTCTAAGCTTCTGGATGGCAAACACCAAGGCAAGGCACATTTTTTCTATTGGGGAGTAGTTCAACTCAGCGCCGGTGAGTGTTCGACTCAAGTAGTAAAGCGCTCCTTCTTTCTGGAATTCGTTTTCCTGTGCCAAGAGTGCTCCCACTGAACTTTCCTGAGCGGCGATGTACAATATGAGTGGTTTCCCGGGCACAGGCGCCCCCAGGACAGGTGGACTTGATAAATATTTTTTTATGCTTTCAAAAGCGTTGTGGCACGCTTCGTCCCATACGAACGGGACATCCTTTTTCATGAGTCGACTAAACGGTTGACAACGCCCTGCAAGGTTGGAGATGAAGCGTCTGATGAAGGCTAGTCGTCCTTGTAGACTTTTCAGCTCGTGCAGGTTTCTTGGCTCGGGCATGTTTCGAATGGCCTTGATCTTTGATTGGTCCACTTCAATGCCACGGTGCTTGACAACGAAGCCGAGAAACTTTCCAGAGGTGACGCCAAATGCACATTTTAACGGGTTCATCTTGAGGTTGTATTTTCGCAGCCTTTCGAACACTACTCGCAAATCCTTCAAGTGATCTGATCTTTTCTTTGTTTTGACCACCACATCGTCTACATAACATTCTACGTTTTTGTGTAGCATGTCATTGAAGATTTTCTGCATTGCTCGCTGATATGTGGCTCCAGCGTTCTTTAGACCAAAGGGCATCACCTTGTAGCAGTAGATACCTTTTGGAGTGCGGAATGCTGTTAGTTCCTCATCTTCGAGAGCCATACGAATTTGATTGTATCCAGAAGAGCCGTCCATAAATGACAGTGCCTCATGGCCAATGGTCGCGTCCACCATGATTTCGATGATCGGCAAGGGAAAGTCATCTTTCGGGCAAGCGTCATTGAGGTCCCGAAAGTCTACACAAACACGTATTTGTCCAGATTTCTTAAGGACGATGACGATGTTGGAGATCCACTTAGGGTATTGCACCTCTCGAATAAAGCCTGCTTCGATTAGCTTGTCAATCTCTACCTCAATTTGTGGAATGAGCTCGGATCGATAGCGCCTTTGAGTTTGCTTTATTGGTCTCGTTCCGGGCTTAACTGCAAGATGATGTACAACGATGACAGGGTCAAGGCCGGGCATTTCCTTGTAAGTCCAAGCAAAGACGTCTTTGTACTCTGATAACAGTTGGTAATACTCGTCTACCTCGTCCGCACTTAGCAACGCACTCACGAAGATAGGTCTCTGCTCCTCTTTTGTGCCTAAGTTGAGTTCCTTGAGATCATCGACTGTGGATTGCCCCCCATCCTCCAGTTGTGGTGGCGCAGCAGTGACATCTTCTTCGGGGATCTCATCTTCTTCGCTTTCTTGGATCGTGATGTGGAAGACATCTTAGAATTCCTCTTCGGTGTCGTCCTCTTGGGCTGGTCGGCATGAAGATTGTCCAGTGTGGATGATGGTGCGCCTTCTTACTTTTAGTGGTCCATTTGTGTCCACCTCCAAGATTGCTTGGCGCTTCATCCTTGAAGGAATTGAGCTTCGAATATCACATTTTTCTGCTATCATGACGAGCTTTTCTTCCTTTGACGTGGTCTTCCTATTTCTAGAAAACTTCTTGTTGTCTTCAAGTCTTTCCAAAGCTGACTGACGAGGAAGAGAGCTAGTCGTGTTGCTTTGCTTCTTAGGTTTTGACAACCTTTCAAAAACAGAGCTTTGGGATGCTAGCATGTTAAGTCTCTTGAAGACGGAGGTTCGGTTTTGACCACCAATGCGGTTAAATGCTGACATTCTGGGTTTTGAACGATTCATCCTATCGAAGACTGACGTCCAAGGGGTGGATTTAGGCTCATCATGATCTTGTTCAATACTCACGCTGATGTGTTGAGTGCTAGCATTTTTCGCTTTGCTTGAAATCTTCACGGGTGCGTTTGGTGTGAAGCCTAGTCCAGCTTTGTTGTTATCAACTCCGTAACCGTGCTTCTTCAACTTCCTTTGAGTCTCGGTGAGGTCACGTTCTTTATTGTTAACGGTGTTTGAAACCTTCTTTCCATGATTCGAAGAAGAAGCAAAGTCGTAGCCAGCTTTCGACATGAGTTTATAGGCGTTTGGATCAAAACCTTCTTCGGTCCTCTGGGTTGGGAGAAAGCTTGGTTCCACCCCCTTTGGTAGAGCTTTTATGAAGCCTTGTGGTAGTCTTGCGACCTTAGTGCCGCCTAGCTGTGTCAGAGGTAAAACTGCATTCGTCTTGAGCAACTTTACATTATCCATATACCTCTGTGCATCGGCTTTGTTTGCTCCAGTTTCGAACGGAGATTGACCATTCTTTCTTCTCGACATCGGGATGTATCGGAAGACGGGTGTGTTTGGTCCATTTGAGGGCGTCTTACTCTCCTTTGTTGTTGCACGTTTAGCCAGCTCATTATCGTTCTTGCTTGAAGACGGCGTAACTTCTTCTTCTTGCTTCTTGGGCATGGCTTGTCGTTCCTGCTTTTTAGGTGTTGCTTTGCCCGTGGATTTGATCTCTTTTGGAAGAGCTTCGGGCACCATGTCTTCATCCATGTAGAACTTGGCGTCTGCGAAATGTGATTCGGCTTCAGTGAATGGTTTGGTGTCGCCATAGATCACCTTCACTCCTTCTCGGTAGAATTTTAAGCATTGGTGAAGGGTGGACGGTACTACTCCATTCGCATGGATCCAAGGCCTTCCTAAGAGTAAGCCGTAGGAAGTTCTTGCATCAATCACGTGGAATATCGTGCTCGACTTGAGTTCGCCAATAGTCATCTCCACTCGGATCATGCCCATCGCTCTTTGTCCTCCTTGATTAAAACCTTGGATTAGTAGACGACTTAGGGACAGTTCATCCGCCTTGATGCCGATTGTAATCATTGTCGACTTTGGCATGATGTTTATGGCTGATCCACCATCCACAAGCATGCGGTTGACTTTGTGCCCCTTTACATACCCAGAGACGAAAAGAGGACGGTTGTGAGGCTTGGATCCTAGCAGCAAGTCTTCATCGGTGAAATGGATTGCGTCCTCGATGGCACAACATGTGGCACATTCATGTGGCCGAGGCTTCAAGCCTTCGTTCTTGCTTTCTTGCACTTCGTGTTCATTGGGACTTTCCAAGACAGCTGCTAATGCTATTCGCATCTTCTTTGGTAATCGTAACGCTTCCTCAATGTTAAAGTGTGTTGGCAGACCTTCTTCGAGCGTGAAAGTTTTTTCTCCCTCAGTGGTGATATCTTTGCCTTTTGAAGGTTCTTCCATTTCTACTCCGACCATATGGCATGCAGCGATAGTGCATTGTTGGAAGAAGTCATTCGGGAAGTACTCGTACAAGGAGACAGGAATGCGTGGCTCTTGCTCCATAGGTTCCCCAGCATACGTTGGCTTATCGACTTTTACGTTTCTTTTAGGCTTCCTACTGTTGCGGCGACGGTGTTTTCTCACTTGTTCCACCTTTGGTCTTGTGGCTTGTGGTTTTGGTTTCCTTGTTTTTTTGTAGGTCACCAATGTCCATCCTTCATCATCATCGGTATACGCATCTTGTTCGTTTACCCCCGGCGATGGTTGTGTAGAAGGCGCCGTGTAGCTTGCACATTGATAGGAATGGTTGGGTGTCGTTTGGAGAGGCACGGGATCGAAGGATCCGAACGCCACTGTAGTAGTATGTGTTGCGGCTGTGTCCTCAAGGTCTAGCTCGATTCTCCCTTGTTGCGCTAGCTTCATAATGAGTTCTTTGAGGACGAAGCATTTGCCCACATGATGGCTTACGATACGATGGTACTTGCAGTACCTAGGATCGTTCGTTCGATTCATTTCTTCAGGGCGCTTGCACTCTGGTAACTCAATTACCTTCTTTTCCAGCAAGTCATCTAACATTGCATCCACGTCTGAGTCAGGAAAAGGGTACGTCTTTTGCTCCAACTCTCTCAAGGTGTTTTTATACTTGTCTTGGGTGCGAGGAGGCTCACTTCTTTTTGTCTCCTTTGCCTTGGTCTTGGAGGAAATCTTGATAGGTGCAGAGGTGGTCTTGATAGGCGCGGATGGGGTTTTGATGGGGGTAGTGTTGACAGTAAAAGTTTCCTTGGCAGGCTTTTTTTCGGTCTTGTCCACACTCGGGGCGAACACCTTATCCTTCTTGAAGTGGGTGATCGGCTCATTCTTTCCGTGATTGGCGATACTCAGCTCCATGTCGTGGGAGCGCGTTGCCAGCTCCTCAAACGTTCTTGGTTTTATGCCTTGGAGAATGTAATGTAACCCCCAGTGCATGCCTTGAACACACATCTCAATGGCAGAGGTTTCAGAGAGCCGATCTTTGCAATCCAGACTTAATGAACGCCATCTATTGATGTAGTCGACGACGGGTTCCTCCTTCCACTGTTTCATACTGGTCAGCTCCAGCATGCTTACGGTGCGGCGCGTGCTGTAGAAGCGGTTGAGGAATTCCTTTTCTAGCTGATCCGAACTGCTGATAGACTCGGGCTCGAGGTCGGTGTACCAGTCAAAGGCGTTGCTTTTCAGCGAGCGCACGAACTGCTTGACGAGGTAGTCTCCCTCTGTTCCAGCATTGCTGCAGGTTTCAATGAAGTGGGCGATATGTTGCTTCGGGTTCCCCTTTCCATCGAACTGCATAAACTTTGGTGGTTGATAACCCTTTGGCATCTTCAAAGCGTCAATCTTCTTGGAGTAGGGCTTTGAGTATAGTACGGAATCATGTGAGCTTCCTTCATACTGTGCCTTGATGGTGTTGGCGATCATCTCCTGCAGCTGCTGGATAGAGAGAGACCCCATGAGTGTCGCCGCTTGGTCTAGCTTCAGCGTCTCTTCGACGTTCTCCACTGGAGGTTCCTCATCCTCGTCGTTTTCCTTCTTTACCGGATTATCCCCTTGCCTGGCTTTCTCATCGGGCTTTGCATCTAGTTGGTTAACAAGTGCTGCGATTTGCAGGTCTTTTTCCTCCACAGTCCTTGTGAGCTTTGCGATTGCTTCGTTCATCTGAGCCAGCTGCTCCTCAATTGAAGTTGTTCCAGTAACCATGACTTGCATAGCTATGCCGCTGCTCGAGTCGGCATCGGAAAGTAAGGATTCAGAGTACTTCCTCTGGCTTTCCTCTCTTGGCGCCCTGAGCGAGGCCAGGGTGATCACCGGTTCGAACCTCGGGTGCTCTTGTGCCTTCGGCGGAGTTGATGAAGGGGCGAAAGAGGCGGCGGAAAGAGCTTTTGCCTTACTTCGAGTTATGATGCCTGAAGTGATGCCCCCTGTCGTGATGACGCTCTTGTTTCTTGCATTGGCAGCGAGAACAACTTGGGCCTTCCTTGACGCCATTTGTGCTTGTTGCGGATTCAAAGATAGAGATGAGAGGTAGAGACTGTCCCACTGGGCGTGCCAAATTTGTAAACACGGAAATTCCTGAAACGAAAGAGACAAGAACACGTGTACAAAATAATATTTGTATTAATGATTTAGGGGTTACAATCTCTTCTACAAATTTATCCTCTGATTCTATCTTTGAAACGTGTAGATGTAGTGTTGTTGATCCAAGGGCCGTCGAGGCTTGATCTTGGACGAACAGTTGATGAATGATGAACACCTTCTTCAAGGGCCGTCGGGGCTTGATCTTGAATGGGTGGAAGTTCTTCAAGGGGCGTTGGAGCTTGATCTTGAAGGAGGATTTCACGAAGAACAGATAGGGCTTTCTTGATCCTTCGGGATTTGCTTGAGAGCTTCAGAGTTTCGAGGCTTCAAGGCTTTGGTGTGGTGTGATTTCTCTTCCAATTTGGGAGTAGAGAAAGTGTATCTAAAATCCTCACCTGATTCTTTGATGGAGGAGCCTATTTATAGGCTTTGAGAATGAACCACCACCATCCATTTGTTTTGGTGGATGTTGTAGGTGAATTGGTGGATTGTTGTAGGTGAATTTGGGTTGAGGTTGTAGGTGAATTTGGATGGATTGTTGTAGGTGAATTTGGGTGGAGGTTGTAGGTGAATTTGGATGGATTGTTGTAGGTGAATTTGGGTGGAGGTTGTAGGTGAATTTGGATGGAGGTTGTAGGTGAATTTGGATGAAGGTTGTAGTTTTAACACAATGGTCAACATTTATTTCACTAAAATTTCAATGTTTACAAATGTAATCTTAATGCAAGCGCTAACATTTATGCCACCAAAATTTCAATGTCTACAATCACTTCTTACGAGTATGGCCAAAAGCGTATTCACGAAAAGCTGGAACGTCTTTCGAGTGGGTTGTACATCACAATCATTCGTAGAGCATCATTTACCTCCTTACGTTGGATTTCTGCCATGCAAAGTGTGTTCTTTGGGGAAGTTGAATACTCAACCTTCAATTACAAAGATTATTCACAATCCTCCTAAGTTTCTTCAGAGGATTTAAGAGGATATTTGTGGACCTATCCAACCATCATGCAGACTATTTAGATACTTTATAGTGTTGGTTGATGCATCGACACGATGGTCACATGTTTACTTATTGTCCACATGCAACATTGCATTTGCGAAACTCCTAGCACAAATTTTTAAGCTAAGGGCTCACCACCATGATTATCTGATCAAGTCGATTCGACTGGATAACACTGGATAGTTTACGTCACATACTTTCGACGATTATTACATGTCAGTAGGGATTGAAGTAAAACATCTTGTACCCCATGTTCACACCCAAAATGGCTTGGCAGAAGCTTTCATAAAGTGCCTTCAATTGATAGCTCGGACTTTGGTTATGCGAACCAAACTGCCGATATTTGCCTAAGGCTATGCAATATTGCACGTAGCCATGTTGGTCTGCCTGAGGCCCACTGCTACCCAACTTTATTCACCTTTACAATTGGTTATTAGATATGAGCCTGACGTTTCGCATTTATGTGTGTTTGGGTGCGCAGTCTATATGCCAATAGGGCCACCACTACGTACCAAAATGGGTCCTCAAAGAAAAATGGGAATTTATGTCAGTTATGATTCACCATCAATTATTCGTTATTAAGAGCCCTTGACAAAAGATCTTTTTACTGCAGGTTTGTGGATTGTCACTTTCATGAGACAGTCTTCCCATCGTTAGGGGAAGATAAACATGCTAGCGTTCCTGGAGAATGCCGCGAATTGTCGTGGTATGATCCCACTATGTCTCATTTAGATCCCCGCATTGCCCAGTCTGAAACTGAGGTGTGATGAATTATAGATCCTCAGAGCATTGCTCAAAGCATGTTGGATGCTTTTACTGATTTAGCAAAGGTAACAAGATCACATATACCTGCTGTAAACGCACCTGTAAAGATAAACGTACCCTGAGTACGCCGTAATACCGCCTGGGAAGGCTGGATTATCCCCAAAGGTGAAAGGTTGCATCTTGCACGTTACCCAGTATATTGGTGGCTAGCCAATCATTTGCTCCAACCTCGGAAGAGGATTCATAACCTCGGAAGAGGAAAACAACATAAACTAGTGACCTTAGTCTAAATCCGACCATCGCTCACTTATCTATTCAAAGGCATGAGGTTATTCTAGATTATGGTGAAGTCTTAGATGAAGCAACCCGACATCCAGAGAATCGTGAGATTTTAGTCCATTATGTAATATTAGATGAGGTTTGGAATCAGAATGAGATGATCGTCGATGATGCATTTGTGTACACAGTAGTTACTGACTTCATACTTAACGATGACATTGAACCACGTTTCGTTGATGAATGCTGACGTAGAACAAATTGGTCAAACTAGAAACAAGCAATCCAGGTTGAACTTGATTCGCTTGTGAAACGTAAGGTGTTTGGACCTATAGCTCCTACTCCACCACATGTGAAGCCCGTGGGTTACAAGTGGGTTTTCGTGAGTAAGCATAATGAGAAAAATGAAATAGTGCGTGTAGACATCGAAATTTCGGTGAAATAAATGTTGACCAATAGTTACAATTTCAACGCTCACGTGTCATATAAATTTTACACGTAGCGTGTGACTAAACAAAAAATCAAAATAAATCGGAAAAATAATCAAACAGGACACATTTCAACACCTGGCAGAAATGATTTATTTCATCTGATTATTTAAATCCAAAAATCAAGTTTTGGAATTCTATAAATAGAAGCCAATTTCATTCATTTCAATTCACCAATTCACATATACATTTCTCTACTCCCAAATTGGAAGAGAATTCCCTAAATCCTTGAAGCTTTGAAGTTCTAAAGCTTTCAAGCATCCAACCTCCTAAATTCCCAAGAAATCCCGAAGGATCAAGAAAGCCCTCTTCGTTCTTCATCAAAATCCTCCTTCAAGACCAAGCCCCGACGACCCTTGAAGAACTTCCACCAATTCAAGATCAAGCCCCAACGGCCATTGAAGAAAGTGTTCATCGTTCATCATCCGTTCATCCCAAGATCAAGCTCCAACGGCCCTTTGGATCAACAACATCAACAAATCCACACATCCAACCGTTCTTCAAGATAAAGCCCAAAAGCCCTTGAAGATCCATTCATCAACTGTTCATCAAGATCAAGCCCCAAAGGCCCCTTGAAGATTCATTAACAGTTCTTCAAGATCAAGCCCAAAAGCCTTGAAGATCCGTTCATCCATCAACCTTCAAAATCAAGCCTCGACGGCCCTTGGATCAATCGCACATCCACAAATCAACACTTTACGGAGATCGAATCAAATGATGAAATTTGAGAGAGATTGTAACCCTTAAATCATTAATACAAATATTATTTTGTACACGTGTTCTTGTTTTGTTTGTTTCAAGAATTTCCATGTTTACAGTGCGATACAAAGTACGCATTGTAATGCATGGCTTCTCTTAACGCCCTGTGATTGATTACGAGGAGATGTATTCCCCCGTAATGGATATCATGACATTCAGCTACCTTATCAGTTTGGTAGTTTCCAAAAAACTGAATATGCAGCTTATGGACGTGGTAACTGCGTATCTATATGGGGATCTAGATATGAGAATCTATATGAATGTTCCAGAAGAACTTCCATTGACTAGTTCAAACAGTCTAGACCATGGAACACTTTTTCTATTAGATTGAGGAGATCACTCTACGGATTGAAAAAATCCGGGTGGATGTGGTATAATTGTTTGAGTGAATATTTAACAAGTCAGGGTTATATGAATAATGAATTATGCCCACGTGTGTTCATAAAGAATTCATATTCCATATTTGCAATCGTTGTAGTTTATGTTGACGACATGAACCTCGTTGGAACTCCTGCAAAACTTAAGGAAATTACCGTTCACTTGAAATCAGAATTTGAGATGAGAGATCTTGGGAAAACTCGATATTGTCTCAGCTTGGAGATCGAGCATTGTTCGGATGGAATCCTAGTACATCAATCAAACTACACCCAAAAGGTGTTATGACGTTTTAATGAGGATAAAGTGAAGCCTTCGAGTACTCATATGGTCGTTCGGACTTTAGATGCTAAACGAGATCCCTTTCGTCCAAAGGAGGATGAGGAAGAGATTTTGGAGCCTGAAGTTCCATACCTAAGTGCAATTGGGGCTTTATTGTACTTGGCTTAATGCACTAGACCCGACATCTCCTTTGTTGTTAATCTTTTGGCTAAATACAGTAATGCGCCTACACGCAGATACTAGAATGGTGTTAAAAGCATTTTCTGCTACCTCAAGGGTATAACGGATTTGGGCTTGTTATACACCCATGAATCCTCGAGAGGAGTCGCCCCCTCTGTTCTCGGGTTGATTCCCGCCTTGTTGGTTACGCAGATGCTGGATATCTGTTTGACCCACATAGAGCATGTTCTCAAATAGGCTATGTCTTTATCATTGGAGATGCCCCTATATCTTAAAGGTCTACCAAGCAAATGCTAGTTGCGACTTCTTCGAACCACGCTGAGATCCTCGCCCTGCATGAAGCATTGCGTGAGTGCTTTTGGTTAAGAGCAGTCATGGAACATATTTAAAGCACTAGTGGTCTTACTTCCGTCGTTAACCTTCCTACGACAATCTTTAAAAACAATGTAGCATGTATTGAGCAATTAAAGAAGGGATACATTAAGGGAGACAACACCAAGCACATAGCGCTGAAGTTCTTTTATTCTCACCAACAACAACAACATCAAAACATTGAAGTCAAGCAAATCTGTTCCCAGGACAACCTGGCCGATCTCTTTACCAAGTCATTGCCTAAGTCTACCTTTTAGAAGCTCGTCCAAGGAATCAGAATGCATAAATTATATGAATTGAATTGCTTGTAGTTCTCTTATTTGGAAGTTATGTCTTATTTAGGGGGAGTATCATGAAGCATACTTACTTGATCTTAATGTACTATTTTTCCTACGATTAAGAGCATTTTTCCCACTGAGTTTTTGCTACCTAACGAGGTTTTGTTAAGGCACCCATTCTGGGATGATCATACTCCGTTGAGTTCACTACTTTCGTACTATTTGACATTTGTTTTAGACATTATACATACTTCTCACTTTTCTTCTTAATCTATGGGTTTTCACCTACCTTAGGTTTTACCATAACGAGGCTTTATGAGTTTTACTACTAATGCATACTTTATTTAAATTTGAGACTTGCATTAACCCGTTGTGCCGCCAACTTCATCAACTGTTCTACCTTATATGTTGAAGATTTGATGTGATGTTTTGATTGAGTATTTACACACTCAAGGGGGAGTGTTGCAGTCATATTTAGAATAGGAATGTGATTGTGTAAATCCTAGTGTATCTAGGGATATCTTTGAATATTCCCTTTAGTAGTTAATATCCTATTAGAGTTGTAATCCTAAAAGGGTAAGGATTTAACCTATCCTACTACTATAAATAAAGGCACAATGGGATGATACAACACACACTTCAAAATTAAATCTCTCTCTTTTCTCTTATTGCCGCCGCCTTTCCCCTCTCTATTCCCTTAGAATAGTTCAATCAAATAGGCCTACAACAAAATTAAAGTTTTAAGAAAAGAAAAAAAAATCATGTACACCACCACACCTTATCATGGTCATCATAAATGAGGCTGCCACCACTGCCATCACCACCACCATAACTTGTTACCACTACAACAACCTTACCACCACCTCCGACATCTCTTCCACCATCAACGTCGTTGCCTCTACAACCACTCACTGTTACCATCAAAATTTGGGCCACTACAACTCCCACCACCATTGCTCCGCCTGACACGCTATTTCCACCACCTGTATCTCATAACCAATGGCACTACCATCACCACTACCACCACCACACAACCATTGTTGCAACTAGCACCACCCCCATTGCAACCACCTTCTTCACTACCATGCCACCATCTTAAATTTATTTTTACAATACCAAACACGAACTTAATGTTTTTGACATTTTAGGTATTGTTAGCGGATACACTTTCTATTCTTTGTCAAAAAATATAGAATAAATTACTAGACACATTCTTTAATCATAAAAATGCAAAATTCTTTTTGTCGTTTTTGTTTTAAGAAACAATTATCCAAAAATCTTTTTGTAAAACTTTACTAGAAGAACCTTAAATGTCTTATAGGGAAAAAAAACCCTCGTTTGTTTGAGGTTGAATATGATTAGGTTCAGTCCTAGTTAGTCATATAGAGTTCCAAATTTAAAGAAGGGAGAAAACCCATTGTGTTATTGAGTATCTACACCCTTGAGTTTATAAATTTTGTGACATAATCATATGTGATGAGTAATGTATGTGGAGCAAAAAATAATCCCAAAAATCATGGAGCTGACACGTGTATTATTTTCCAAGAAAGACAAAGATTGCCCCTATTAAATGAGCATGGAGCAACTCATTCACTACGCACAGCTGAGGTAGAGCAGGTAGAGATCAACAATTGCTCAAGGCACCCCTGCCCGTAAGAAAAGTCAAAGGTATTTATGATAGGATAATTCCTTATTCTTATCATAAATACATTCCTAATCAGAGAAGACATCTTTCAAGTAAGTAATCATAATTCCATTTATTTAGGATATTTACCAAATTACTCCATGATATTTATTTACACAAATATCTTGGAATATTCCCACCAAACATTCCACATAGGGCGGGCCACCTCTAAACCCTAGAGGGTCGGCCCACTTCCTTATTCTCTCCTATAAATACACCATTTATCTCCAAAATTCAGGAGGCTTTTTGCTACCCACAAACACTCAAACACATTCTATTTAGAATTCTAATTTTGGCATCGGAGATTCTTCGACCAAAGCCTTCATTCATCGTGGGCGGTTGAGGCTTTTGGCCTTAATCTTATGTGTTATTATTTTGCAGGTGTAGATTCGCCAATCAAAGGAAGGCGGAAATTTGCATCCCCAAATTAGTGCTTTCATTAAGAGCTTTGATCTGAAGACTTAAAGAAGACTCTCGCTTTCAACTTTCTTCGTTTGTAGATCCACGACTACGATGGTAGGAAATTCAGAAACTACAACCAACGAGACCCCATACGTTGAAAGACATGAACCAACGGATGGAGATCGCAATGTGGATCCACACCTTCGCTCCTCAAGGCTTATGAAAGGATTTTTACCACTTGAAAAAGTAGGGATAAAAACACTTTAAATACTTGCAAGAGTACACATGCATATGGTTCCGCCGTAACCTTAACAATCCTACGTAGTTCTTTCAATTACTTATGAATTACACATGCATATTTTGAAGGTTAGGTTTTCCTAAAGTATGCCTACTTGGACCCCCAACATAGAGCTTATATCAAACATGCAACTCGTCTATGGTATTCAGATCAAATCTAAACATGCATAACTCATTAAGCTTTGTGAAACCTTTTGAAAAACAATACAACCCTTAAGACATGGTATTCATCCTAAGTGAACTTGCACATATTAACCACAAGAAGCATTCGTCAATTTGAGGGACTGACCTCCGACCAGAATTGCGTCAAATTACTTTTCTAAAGATCTTAATGGTAGTTAAGCATTAAGGCAATTAGATAGTTTAAACCGTTGATTAATAATTCAAAACTTGCATGCATAATATCAGAAGTAAATTGAAAAGAAACTACATATTCTTGCTAAGGCTCGTGGCCTCACCCTAGCAAGTGGAAATTAGTTACGAACAATCATAAAACAAAATATTATAAAAAATAGGCTTATCATACAAAATGGTCCGTTAGATTTGCATGATCAAAAGAAATGGTCATTAAGATTTAAAATCAATAGAAATGGTCCTTGAGATTGTCCACCATCCATGATTTTGGTCCTTCCGCTAAAAACTCTTTAGGCAATTTTCAAAGCTTTGTAACTCAATCATTTCTTAACCAAATTTGACCCATAATATATCAAAATGAAAATAGGAAAGTGTAGAATAAGATTATACCTATTTGGAAGCCCAATGGTTACCAGAGATGGCCGGAAAATAGCCTGAAAGGTGACTGGTCCGCGGGAAAACTGGAAAACTCGCTGCAAACTGGGTAAACTTTAAATGTCCATAACTTCTTCAATACTCAACAAAATTGAGTGATTCAAAAACAAAAATCATACTTCTCAATGGGATGAAGAGAATGGTACCTTTTTAGAAGGATAAATCGCCGTGGTTTGGTCGGACAACGGCTCGAAAGTGGCTAACCATTTTAGAGTCAGCCACTTTCGAGCCATTTTCTGGCCAAACCACAACGAGTTAGCAGTCGAGAAAGATACCATTCTCTTCCTCTCATCGAGAAGTATGATTTTTGGTTTTGAATTACTTGATTTCGTTGAGTTTTGAAGAAGTTATAAACGTTTAAAGTTTATCCAGTTTTCGGCGAGTTTTCCAGTTTTCCCGCGGATCAGTCACCTTTCAGGCTATTTTTCGGCCATCTTCGACAATTATTGGGCTTCCAAATAGGTACAATTTTGTTCTACACTTTCTTATTTGCATTTTGGTATATTATGGGTCGAATTTGGTTAAGAATCGATTGAGTTATGAAGCTTTGAAAATTGCCTAAAGAGTTTTTAACAAAAGGACCAAAATCATAGATGGTGGACAATCTCAGGGACCATTTGTATTGATTTTAAATCTCAGGAACCATTTCTATTGATCATGCAAATCTTAGGGATTATTTTGTATAATAACCCTTAAAAATAAGGATAGAAAACACCTTGAAATACAAATCATCAAAGCCTAGCAAAGTTCTCCAAAATATTATGCGTTCTTCTCCTCACTCCCCCAGTCTCTCTCTAATGGCTAAAAAGCCTTATTTATACTACTACATAATTAAAATCCTTACTTGAAAAGTATTCTAAAAACTAAGAAACATAATAGAATATGATACCTAGGAAATACATTCCTATTCTAACTTTGGGAAATTTGCCCAGCCACAAATAAGCCACGTTTTTGGACTTCTAGGTCTCCAAAACAGGCCCAAAATGGCTTGAATTAAAGCTTGAGATGTCCCGAACATAATTGGATAAGGCTTCGAACCCAAAAGACACCATCTTGGATGCCAAAGACCCCCAAATAAGCCCAAAACATCATTTTGAGAGCACTATGCGTTGCTCCTTTATTTCATCACCATAAATAAACCGCTTGGTAGAAAATTTATGAAACTTTGACACGAACAAGTTGAGAGACACATGAATGTCCTACAATTTGAATCACTCCAAAAATTGTCTGTTTCATAACGTTTTGCTTCAGAGGAAGTCGAATGTCCTACATTAAGAATATAAATCGAAGTATCAAAATTCTCACAAAATAACCACTAAATTATAACTAAGAATAGGGTAAAATATATAGTATAATATCGACTTATCAAATGCCCCCAAACTTAGCTTTTTGCTTGTCCTCAAGCAAAACAAAACTAGAAAACAAAAATAAAAACTAACAAACCAGAAACTTAACTAAAACTTGACTAAGACAATTTTCACTTTAAGTTGCAAGCCATAGAAAACGTTAAAAATCAAAACATCTTTTCAAAAGTTCCAACTAATCCCACTATAGAGTCTAAGCCATTTAGAATCAATTAGAAAATAATTCATGAACTTCCTTTGGTGTAAAGTGAACCAACATAGCTAATGAGACTCGACTACAACCCTTACACCTCATCCTTTTTATTCAATACTTCACACATACTAACTTGAAACGTAACAATTATTTTTTTTTCGATTTTTTTCCTTCTTTTTCTTTTTTTCAATTTTTTCATTTTTTTTAGTAATAGTAGTGGTCGTGCAATGTCAGTTCACTTAAGCTTTCGATCCAACCCACCTAGCGAGCTTTAAGTCAATGACTCTTAAACCACTAAGGTTTTAGGGCACTAGGTGTAGAACACCCCTAAGGACTTACTAACTCGAGTTGAAAAGATTACAAAACCAACTAACCACCTTGCCCCATGCCAAAATTCTACCGTTTGACGTGAAAAGCACTGCTGATTAGGTAAGACTGATCCGATTACTAAGCAAAACCTTGGGTGGAACAATTATTACTTTATTTATAACAAGAACTAAAATTTACTTTATTTATAACAAAAATTAAAAAGGAACTTAGACTAAAAGTAAGTGTTTCAATCTCAGTCCCCATAAATCATGTTGATGTGAATGTGCAAATTGTCAAAGTATAACTCATGAATTAATGTCTAAGCAGCGATAAATAAACAAGACTTTATTATGAGATTAAACTTTATCATGTCCATTTGTTCTAACGTTTAAAATTATCTATGGATATTAACTTAAAAAGAATGAATTTTTTTTTTTAAATTAACTCAAAAATTTAAAAACCTAAAAGTTCTTATTTCCCACCCCCAACTTAAAACACACATTGTCCTCAAGGTGTGGAAAAATAAACAAAAGACATGAAAATAAACTCATAAAAGACTAACAACTAGCTATTAAATATAAAACTGAAATTAAGAAGATAATATAAAGACAAAAGATACAAGTCTTAATAAAACAAAACTTAAAAGGAAAGATGGTACTTGGGTTTGACATGGTGTCATAATGCATGGAAATCATGGGGCCCATGTGCTTCACAATCTGAGGTAATGCAGTGGGCCATGAGTGAGCCCAATCCAGTGAAAGATGGATCAACCCAACGGGTTTCGGCTGCAGCAAGTGAAAAAACTTTTTTTTAGGGAGGTTCCTCGAAAGGAGGAGTTTGGTGCAAGCTAGGGTTAGGGTTTGCGACAAGGGTTTTGACGGTGCTAGTTGGGGTCAGGGATTATTGGAAGGGTAATTAGACGGTGCTACGTTGAACTCAAGGGCTTGTTCTTTCTTGGAGAGCGCAATTTGGAAAGTCGGTGGTGTGGGGGCGAGGAGTGCTATTTGTTGGAAAAATTAGGGTCTAATTGCCATAATAAATCACATAGAAAATCAAAAAATAATTCATGCAATTATATATCACAATAATGCATGCATATAATGAACATGATATAATAGATTAGAAAAACCTAGAAAATACTGTCAAGGCAAGTGTTGGACACTTTGTCCTTAAAGACAAGTTTATGCCCCACTAAGGTGCTCATGGTTGATCGGTACATATCTCCCAAGTTACAACTACCACGTCCTTGTAATAGTAGCACTTCAAATCACAAGGCTCCATGAACCACGATTGTGTTGAAAACTCTCTCATATGAACTCAATGAGACTCTCTAATATTTAATGCACTTTATGTATGTATGATGAAATGCTATTTTATGATTATACGGGGCTTCCCTATTTATAGAATGTGAGATACCTCTTTGGAAAACATATGACTATTCATGAAGAGTCAAAAGTTGCAATACTTCATTTAAGTAGACATATTTTTTATTTTTATTTTTTACCAAAAGGCACCACTTCTAATTTCCATTCAATTAATAAATTTAATATAATAATATTATTATTAAATTTTCCAACACTATTGGAATCAGAATTCTTGATCTGGGTATGGTGGCGGACAGTGATCGACTGGATGTGGAGGATTTGGGTTCCAGGTTTGGGACCAATTTGCAATTGTCAGATAAGGAGATGAGTGAGATTACAATTGAACAGAAGGTGATTGAAGGTGTCTTGCTAGGGTTTTAGTACACTATGGTTGCGGAAGTTCTAACTACTAAGGATGTGCATGAAGAAGCGTTTATTGATTGTTTTACGTCACTTTGGCAGGGTACAGAGGGAGTCTCCATTAGAGATATTAGAGATCGGATGTTCTTGGTATGATTTGTTGGCCAATGTGACTTGCAACGGGTGGTGGACGCGGACCATTAATGGATGTTCAAGGGCAACTTGGTGATGGTTGCTGACATAATGGGGAATGGCTTGAATCGATGGACACTGCTGTCTCTTGGTGTCTTTTGGGTGTAGATTCATAATGTGCCGCCGTTTAGTATAACTGCGGCGGTTATGGAAGCCATTGAAGGATTGATGGGTAGTATACGTATGGTGGATACATCGTGATTGCATTGGTAGATTCCTTCGTGTGAAGATTCGGTTCAACGTACGTGAACCTCTCATACGTGGGACGTGTGTGGATTTTCCTGATGATGGAAGGCTAGGGGTGGATTTTAAATATAAGGCACTACCCAAATATTGCTTAATATGTGGGCTTATGGGACATGCGATGAAAAGCTGTAGGAATTATTCGACTGATGATAGGGTTGTTTGTGGGAACTCTATGTTTTAGGAAGATAAACTATCGTACAAGAATGGATGCAGTGATGGATATTCAAGGAAATCCATTGAGAATCGGATTTTGGGGTGGTGGAGTAGTAGGGTTGAATGGTGGAAGTAATAGTCTGAGAAGATGAAGGAACGCGATGAATACTGCATGAGATGATATGAGAACAAGAAACCGGGCTGTGATGGCTTCTGGAACGAGGTCTCAAGTGTAGTCTAATAGTGGTGGAGATCAAGATGGAAAGGATAAGAATGATGAACTGATTGAATCTCCTAGGTCACCAAGTTTGACTCGAGAATCGGCAAGTCAACAAAGGGATATGAGTAGTAACCTGGCAAAGAAAATTTGCTGTCAACAAAGGATAAGGAAGAGGCAAGGAAGGCTAAAGAGGCTATTTATGATGACGGCTTGATTGGGCCAGGAGGTGTGATTGCGGAGGGAGCAGTGAATGTGGTTTTTCATACAATGCTGAAGGAAGATGAGAGGCTCAATTTTGTTCATGTGTTGCAGGATAATGGAAGAGAAATTGATCTAAATGTTATGGTGCAAACTAGGGAGGGTGGTGTAGGTGAAATGAAGGGTAGGAAGAGACGTCCGAAGCTACAGGGTGTAGATGAAGGTTCGGTAGGAGGGCATGAAGTTAGGGAAGATGATCATTTTGACTTGGTACCCCTTATTGAGTATGTGATGATGGAATAGAAGGGACGAAAACGGTCATTCCAAGAAGTGGAGTATGTAGAGCCAGTGGAAGCGTTAAACCCAAAACTAATCGGCCAAGGAAGTTGATTTTTTCTGAGGTAGAGGAGACCAGCCTTAAGGGGTCTCCCAAGTCCCTATGAAGCTAATCTGTTGGAATTGTTAGAGTATCGGGGGTGACGTGACAATTGATAATCTGTTGGAGCATAATAGACTTCACACCTTCGACGTAGTGATTCTTCTTTAGACAAATTATTGAAGTACTCGCTATGTTTATTTGAAGAGAAGGCTTGGGATGGATTTCATACATACGGTTGAACCGTAGGGAAGTGCTGGTGGTATGTGTATTTTTGGGCGGAATTATGATAACGTATTACTTGTTAAGTATGTAGATTTTTTTCATTGAAGTTGGCATTTATGATGAGAATAAAAATGAACAATGGAGGTTGTTTGTGATATATGCAAGTATGGATGATAATAAAAGGAAGGAGCAGTGGAAGGTGTTGTCTCGAAGGATTGAGGCAGTGGGAAAAAAGTGCCTGCTTATTGGTGACTTTAATGATATTATAGATGATTTAGAGAAGGAAGGGGGTAACTATAGATCCATGGCAAGTATAAGGGATTTTTGTGAGTTTATTGTAGGTAATGGGCTGCTTGATTTGGGCTTTATTGACTATCCATTTACGTGGAGGAATCGAAGAGATGAAGACCCCATACAACAACGGTTAGATTATGGATTGGCAATGAATGGATGGGTTAATATGTATCCAGAGGCGAAAGTTATGTACGAAGTGTTAGAAGGGTCTGACCATGCTATGCTTATTTTGGATACGGAAGTTGTGCCTTTCAATTGGAGGAGACGTTTTATTTATGATGCCAAATGGAATAAGGATGAGGAGTGGTAGGGTATTGCATAGACAACTTGGAGGCGTGGGGTCGTGGGATCTTATGCATTCCGGGTAGTAGAGAAACTCAAGTGGGTTGCAGAATTGGAGGAGATCGAATGGGTTGAATTCGAAGTTTTGTATTGATGCATTGAAGAAAGAGCTATGACAGGCTTATAAATCATCGGTGTTTATAGCTGAAGATATTCGACGTAAGGAAGGTAAGTTAAAGTTCATGATTAGGGATGAAGAGATGTATTGGAAGCAAAAATCACGAGTCCAGTGGATTTATGAGGGGGATAAAAATACTAAGTTCTTCCATGGATGTGATTGTAGTGAGTTATTTTCAAAATCTCTTTCTCACATGTAATCCAATAAGGGTTTCGGAGATAAAGAGTGTGTGGAGGCTAGGATGTCTGCTGAGGACTCAAGAAGATTAATGCAGCCAGTAACGAAGTAAGATGTGCGACACATTATGTTCCAAATCCCTGCTGATAAGTCACCTGGTCTGGATGGGTTTACTGGTAGTTTCTATCATGAATATTGGGATGTGGTGGGTAAGGATATCGTGGATATGGTTTAGGTGTTTTGGTTCTCTGGGAAGCATTTACGGAAATTAAACCACACTCATCTTGTTCTTATTCCGAAGGTGGCTAGCCTTTGGACTATGGCTCAATTACGGCCGATATCCCTATGTAATGTGGCTTATAAGGTGATTGCTAAGCTTTTGACTAACCGCATGAAGATGGCTATGCTACATCTTATTAGTCCAAATCAATCAGCCTTTGTGGTTGGGAGACAGATTTAGGATAATATATTGGTGGTGCATGAGATATTGCATTCTCTAAGTTACCAAGGTGATAGGGACGAGGCTTTTGTGGCAATGAATTGGATATGGCGAAGGCTTATACCGAGTTGAATGGAGTTTTTTATTGGCAATGATGGAAGCTTTGGGTTTTCCGATTGAATTTTGTTGTCAAATTGCGGAGTGTATCACTACAGTCACGTATAATGCACTAATTAATGGAGTGTCTACGAAGTTTATTCAACCACAGAGAGGGTTGCAACAAGGTGATCCTATGTCGCCTTTTCTTTTTCTTATATGTGCCGAGGGATTCTCATATTTGTTACGACTGAGGAAGAAGTAGGGATCTCTTCATGGTGTGTGTGTGGCACCTAGTGAGGTTGCATTATCCCACTTATTTTTTGTTGATGATGTTGTAATTTTTTGTAAGGCTGAGGAAGATGAGGTTTAGGAGGTTATGGATATGTTGAAGTGATATGCAAAAGCTTCTAGCCAAGTTATTAATAAGGAGAAGAGCTCCTTGTATTTTGGGGCTAATTGTTCGAGGCAACAATAGAAGAGACATGTTTCTTGTACCAATATGAGTATTTTGGTAAGTATTTGGGGATAAACGCTAACTTCGATCATCGAAGAAGGCTGTCTTTAAGGGGGTTCGCGAGGCTTTGAAGGAACGAATCAATGGGTGGGCTGAGCAATTTCTATCCCCTGCAAGAAGAGAGGTTCTTATTAAATCAATGGCTATGATGTTAACTAACTATGCGATGTTTTGTTTTAAGCTTCCGGTTGGCCTTTGTAAGGAGTTGGAATTAGCTATAGCTAAGTTTTGGTGGAGGGGGAACAGAGATAGGGGCGTCATGCATTGGCTTTCTTGGAAAAAAAATGGAATGAAGGAAAAAGATAGGAAGGTTAGGGTTTGGAGATTTATTGTCTTTTAACCTAGCTTATTTAGCAAAGATTGGGTGGTGGATTTTGCTTAATCTGGAGTTGCTGTTGGGTCAAATTCGTAAAGCAAAGTATTTTCCAGATAGGCCGTTTATGGAGGCTAAGTAGGGGAGAAGATCTTCATGGGGGTGGAAGGGTATCATTCAAGGGAGGAAGATTTTGGATAAAGGTTTGAGATGGCGGGTTGGTGATGGGTGGAGTATTCGTATTCACAAGGACCCTTGGCTTCCACGACCTCATTCATATAAGGTGCACTCGAAACATGTTGATATGCCAGTGATGGTGGATGCATTTATTGACTCGAAGTGGGGTGCTTGGAAGGAAGATCTCATTAAGAGGTTCTTTAATGAGGAAGAAGGTAATAGTATACTTGGCCTGCTTGTAAGTTTAATGGGGTATCTGGATAGACTTATATGGCACCACTATAATAATGGAGCCTATACAGTTCGAACGGGATATGGTGTTGCCATAGAGATGGAGGAAAATAGAGAGCTTGGGAGGAAAGGGACGGGAGGAGGGAGTAGAAGGGATGATGGTGACCGGTGTTGGGGTGATATCTGGAGGTTAGTGGTTCCAAATAAATTGAAGTTTTTTATATGGCAGTGTTGTAACCATTCCTTGGCTATGCGGATCAACCTCCTTAAACGCCGAATGCAAGTGGATAGTAATTGTGATATGTGTGGAGCAGCAAAAGAGACGAAACATCACTTGTTTTTCCAATGTGCGTTTAGTCGTGTGCTTTGGTACTATTGCTTTTTGCAGCTGGACATGGCATCTATGGCAGGTAGGGATTCCCGTGAGTATTTGCAGGAACTATGTGGTTGTTTTTACGACAATGAAAGATAAGAGGAGTTGATGCAGGAGTGTATGTTTGTTATGTGGAGAATATAGAAGAGCCGGAATGAAATAGTCTTTAACAGCATGCTGGTTAATCCCATAGAGATGGTGAATTTAGTGCGGTGACACCTCCTGGAGTTTCAAGCTGGGCATTGCAGGTAGAGAAGAGATGTTAGCTATGGTGAGGAGGCGATTGAAGTAAGCTTCACGGGTCAATGGCTTCGATGGAAGAGGCCACTTTTTGGTGTGATGAAGATTAATTGTGACGGGGCTTAGTGTGGGAAGACTTAAAAAGGTGGATATGGGTGGGTTTTAAGGGATTTTGTTGGTTTGTTGTAAGTGGCTGGTGGGGAAAGAGGTGTGTTCTTCAACTCAACATTGATGACTGAAGTTGCTGTGATCCGAGCAGCTTTGCGGGTTTGTATCGAGTTGGGTTGTGCGGATGTGAAGCTTGAATCAGATTCTCAGGTGCTTATTCGAATGCTTACAGAAGAATATGTGATCGATGCTACTTTGGGATGCTTTATTCATGATATTGGTCTTTTGGTATCTCAATTAGGAAGGGTAAGGTTTGTGTTTGTTAAGCGGAGTGGAATGCCGCTGCGCATGTTGTCGCCTCATATGTAGCCTCACATGGAGGTGCTTTGCGTTGGGATGCGATTGGTCCGGAGTTTTTATTTAATATTCTTGCTTAAGATGTAAATGTTTAAGTTAGAATCTAATAAAGTTTACCTTTGACAAAAAAAAAAAAAGAAAAACAAAGAAAAAAAAAGAAGGGGTTTCGCCTGCAAGTGCACATGTGCACCATAAAAAACCCAGAGCACAGCCGTTTCATTGCCCATTTCTCATTTTAAGCTTGGAAACCCTCGGGCGCTTGTCTCTACTTTCTCTCTAACCAAAAACCAAAACAATCTCTACCTAGCTCTCTAGTCATTCCAAAATCTTCCAATAGTCCTGGATTTGTCAAACCCAAAAACAGAAACCCAGCCGTGCCTCCATAGCTGTATCTCTGTCCAAACCTCAGAAAAATGGTCCATCACACCTGCAAACGAAGTTGCAGGCCCAAACACACAGCAAGACCATACGAACACCAGAAAATTCAAGGTAAAATCCACTCCGCCTTCCCAAAGTTTGTCTTTACTGTTGGATTTCAAAAATGATAATGGAATAACGCATGCATGTGTTTGATCCGTGTAGGAACATGGAAAAAGACCAGAGACAAGATAGTACTGATCTCACAGATCCATACCTAAACCCTCCATTCTCAGAGCAAAACATTGATCCTATTCCCAGATCCACAAAAAAGCGAAGGTGAAATCTCTGTTTGCCTCAAAAATGTTATCTCTGCTCTGTGTTAGAATATACATTCAATGGTTCATGATTGTGACACTTGTCACAATCTTGTTGTATTAGTTAGTTCGTACTAGTGTTGTAACTGCCTATATAAGGCAAGGTTGTTAGTTTACTTGATTAATAAGAAAGATATTCTACAGAAACTTCTTCTCTCTCTATCTCTACTCTCTCTCTCTAGTTCTTGCATTGTATAGAAAGATTATAGAAAGATATATTGACTAATTCATGAAGGTTAACATGGTATCACTCGCCATTGATGCTGACGCGTGATCTTCGATCCTTCTTGCTTCCGCTTCTTCCTCCTTCTTATCTGTGATATTCTCTGATTTTTCTGATTGGACTGAGTCGTCCTTGTGGTTTATACGGTTTTGTTGTCGATTCTTCATTGTAATAGATTTCTGGTTAAGTGTCCGAGAGCAGTGCTCATCAAGTGTTTGTGAAAATTCCTGACTGAAATTCACGAATCTGCAATCTTGTGTAAACGATGGTGACTGCATCTCAACTTCAGTTACTTCAATCTCCGGTTACGAATCTTATTTCGTCGATCTCGACCTCCGTTAATGTCAAGCTTGATGACTCCAATTACCTTAATTGGCATTTTCAGATGCAACTCTTGCTGGAAAGCAATGGTATTATGGGTTTTGTGGATGGCTTGAATCCTTGTCCGTCTCCAACTCTCTCACAAACTGGTGAATCTGGTATGAATCCCTCTGTTTCTTCTACTTCTACTGAGAATGATGCTTTTGTAATTTGGAGAATGCATGATAGGGCTATAATGCAATTGATTACTGCGACCCTATCACCTGTGGCTATGTCATGTGCTATTGGGAGTCAAAGTTCGAGAGATCTTTGGACTCGTTTAAAGGAGCAATTTTCTACTGTCTCCAAAACAAGTATCTTTCAGATGAAGTCGAACTTGCAGACAATTAAAAAGGGGTCTGATTCCATTTCTGTTTATCTCCAACGAATTAAAGAAGCTAGGGATTATTTGTCAGCTGCTGGAGTGTTCTTTCAGGATGAGGATATTGTAATATTAGCTCTTAATGGCTTGCCCTCTGAATACAATACCTTTCGTTGTGTCATCCGAGGTCGTGAAAGTGTCATTTCCTTGAAAGATTTTAGGGCACAGTTACTTGCTGAAGAAGTCATTGTTGAGAATCATTCGGCTGCACCCTTTATGACTGCTATGGTTGCTAATTCTCAGTCTAAAAATGCATCATCCTCGTCACAGTTGTTTAGCAATACTCATGGTCAATCCCAATTTGCCTCTGGCGGTTACAAGGTGTTCAATGGGCATAAAAATAAGGGCAAAGGCAAGTATCAGGGACACAGATTCTTCAATCCCAGATCTGTGTACTCAGGTCCAGCGCCTGTTTCATCTTCTCATGCATCCGGTATTCTTGGGCACTCTCCTATATCTTCCATGGGGCCTTCATCCACACCTTCGTTTCTTACCTGTCAGTTATGTAACAGTGGTGGTCACACTGCTCCATTTTGTGATGCCAAGCCTCCTGACAGGCATGGCTGTCAAATTTGTGGGAAAACAAATCATTTGACTTGGTTTTGTTTCTACAATGATAAGGGACCTAATTACATTGGTTCTCCTCGGGTATCACATTCATCTGGGTTTCCATCTGCCCCTCCTAACCATCACATGCTGTCTCCTTCTTCTCAGTATTCATATCAAGGGTTTCCACAGCAACATACCCCTCAGCTACAACAATCTCCAATGCATGCTATGCACACTATGTTCAATTCTACACATCAAACTGCCACTCCATCTGCACCTCCACAGGTTTGGCTGACTGATTCAGGAGCAACCAATCATATGACGGCTGACATGAGCAACTTATCCCTGGCCTCCCCTTATCCGACCAATGAGACCATACAAACTGCCAATGGTGAAGGTTTACAAGTCTCACATATTGGGAACTCTATCATTCATACTCCAGCACAACCAATCAAATTAAATTCTGTGTTATATGTTCCTAAGCTAACACAAAATTTATTGTCAGTACATAAGATCTGCCTTGATAATAATTGTTGGCTAATCTTTGATGCATTTTGTTTTTGGATTCAGGACAAGGCCACAGGGAGGATTCTCTACAAAGGGTTGTGTAGTAATGGACTTTATCCTATTCATTCCCTGTCCTATCTCAACTCCGGCACTTCACACGGTCCTCTACCTGCAAAAGCTTTTCTGGGACAGCTTGTTAAATCTCAGCTTTGGCACCATAGGTTAGGTCATCCAACCAACCATGTGGTTTCTATTATGTTAAATAAAGCCAATATCCATAGTACTTCTTCTAAGTCCTCTGTTTTGTGTCATCATTGTCTTGAAGGCAAATTCAGCAAATTACCCTTTCCAATTCATGTCAATAAGTTTGTTCAGCCTTTTGAAATTGTGCACAGTGACTTATGGGGTCCTGCACCTTGTGTTTCTGTTGATGGTTACAAATATTATGTAATCTTCATTGATGAATATAGCAGACATTGTTGGCTTTTTCCATTGATAAACAAATCTGATGTGTACTCTACCTTTCTTACATTCTATTCGTTTGTCTCTACTCAGTTCTCTACACAGATTAAGATTTTGCAAAGTGATGGGGGGGGAGAGTTTATGAGTCATAGGCTTCAATTTTTCTTGCGGACCAAAGGGATTGTTCATCATAAGTCCTGTCCATACACACCTGAACAAAATGGGTTAGCTGAACGCAAACATAGGCATATTATAGAAACCACTGTGACATTATTGCAAACTGCTAAACTGCCACATCAATTTTGGTCTTATGCTTGTCAAACTGCTACCTATCTTATTAATAGAATGCCAACTGCTATTCTTCAACACAGGTCCCCATTTGAAATTTTATTTGGCAGTGTTCCATTATTATCACATCTTCGAATATTTGGGTGTGCATGTTTTCCTTTGTTAAAACCATTCAACAGCACCAAACTTCAACCCAAAACCACCAGATGTGTTTTTCTAGGCTATGCTTCTTCGTATAAGGGGTATGTGTGTTATGATGTGCCTAAGCACCGGATTTACATTTCTCGGCATGTTTTGTTTGATGAACACCAGTTTCCTTATGGAGACTTATTGGCACATTCCACTCTTCCTAACTCTAATTCATCCGTTATTTCTTCCTCTTCTCTTCCCATTGCCGTGGTTAATACAAACAATGTTATTGTGTCTCCCTCACCAGTCTCTTCTCATATCCCGGCTAATCCTCCTGCTTCTTCACCTCATCCGCAGTCCATTACTAGTACACCTGCATTCTCCTCTCAGCTCCCTGTGGTTCCTGGTTCAAATACTATAATATGTCCTGACACCACTGAATTTCATCCTGATTCTCTGCAACCTGTTCTGGATATTCCTCCAATTAATTTGCATCCAATGCAAACTCGTAGCAAAAGTGGTATTTTTAAGAAGAAGGCTCTCCTAGCACTTGTTCAAGATTCTGAGGGGATTGATTTGTCTCAAATTGAACCAAGCACTTATAAGTCGGCTCTTAAAAGTCCTATATGGTTCAAGGCCATGCAAGAAGAATTGGATGCTCTCAAAGCTCAGGGTACTTGGACTCTAGTTTCTTTGCCATCTACTAAGAATCTTGTTGGCTGCAAGTGGATCTTCAAAATCAAACGACACTCTGATGGATCTATTGCTCGACATAAAGCTCGTTTGGTATCAAAGGGGTTTAGTCAAGAACCTGGTTTGGATTATGGTGAGACTTTTAGCCCTGTGGTTAAACCCACTACTGTGAGATTAGTACTTGCTCTTGCTGCAAACTTTGGTTGGGATCTTCGACAATTGGATGTTAAAAACGCATTCTTGCATGGGTTTTTGGAAGAAGATGTTTATATGACCCAACCACCTGGTTTTCAAGATCCCATTACTCCTCATTTAGTATGCAAACTTCATAAATCCCTCTATGGCTTGAAGCAAGCTCCTAGAGCCTGGAATGATCGATTTACAAAGTTTTTGCCTACATTGGGATTTGTTACTACATATGCAGATTCTTCTTTGTTTGTCAAACATGTTGGCAATTCAGTTGTGATCCTTCTGCTTTATGTGGATGATATAATCATCACTGGGAATGCTACATCTTCAATCTCACAGGTTATCCGTGCTTTGACTGCTGAGTTCGATATCAAAGATCTCGGACCCTTACATTTTTTCTTGGGCATTCAGATTTCCAAGACTCCCAGTGGCTTGTTTCTGTCCCAAACTAAATATATTCATGATTTGTTAGTCAAGACTGACATGCTTGAAGCCAAGGCCTGTGACACACCATGCCTTCCTTATAGTCGACTTCTCAAAGATGATGGTGATCCTTATGCTCAACCTGCTGTTTATAGAAGTATTGTGGGAGCTTTGCAGTATCTCACATTCACCCGGCCTGACATTGCATTTTCAGTGCATCAGGTATGCCAATTTATGCAGCAGCCTATGGTAGCTCATTATACTGCTGTCAAACGCATTCTCCGGTACTTAAAAGGTACTATGACTGTGGGGGTTACTTATTCTCGTGGAGATCTTCACCTCAAGGCATTTAGTGATGCCGATTGGGCAGGTGATCCCAATGACAGACGGTCCACTACGGGGTTGGTTGTGTTTTTAGGTTCCAATCCCATCTCTTGGTCCTCCAAGAAACAACAAACCGTGTCTAGATCATCTACTGAAGCTGAATATCGAGCTCTTTCTTCCACTTCTGCCGAACTGGATTGGATTCAGCAACTCCTTGCATTTCTGCATCTTCCCATGACTATACCTCCGGTTCTTTTCTGTGATAACTTGTCTGCCATTGCTCTGTCCTTTAATCCTGTACAACATCAGAAGACTAAGCATATTGAAATTGATGTCCACTTTGTTCGCGAACGGGTAGCCAAGAAACAGTTGACAGTGCAATTTGTTTCGTCTCAAGAACAATTTGCTGATATTTTGACTAAAGGTTTAAGTGGTCCTTTGTTTCGCACTCCTTGTCTCAATCTCATGCTTGGTTCCTCAAAGCATGAGCTTGCGGGGGGATGTTAGAATATACATTCAATGGTTCATGATTGTGACACTTGTCACAATCTTGTTGTATTAGTTAGTTCGTACTAGTGTTGTAACTGCCTATATAAGGCAAGGTTGTTAGTTTACTTGATTAATAAGAAAGATATTCTACAGAAACTTCTTCTCTCTCTATCTCTACTCTCTCTCTCTAGTTCTTGCATTGTATAGAAAGATTATAGAAAGATATATTGACTAATTCATGAAGGTTAACACTCTGTTGTGCCTAAATGCCTCGTTCTGTGATTCTGAATTACTGAAAAATTTTGTGTTTGCCGCTGCGCATTGTCATGCACGAACCCATAAATCTGTGAATTTCCTGTATACTCATGTACATTTCTGTTTGGTCTTGCATGTACCATGTGATGAATGTCTGAGAAATTTTTGTGCTTGAATCTGGATCTGAATGCTAGGCCTGAACTTCTGCTCGCCTCTGTGCTGCTTGGATCCCTCCCCCAAATTTGTATGTAATGAAATGTAATAAAAGGTGAGAGAGTGAGTAAAAGGGCTTTCAGGCATACATAGGTCTTCTCAGCGCCCCCACTGTAAGCACTTCTGAACCTCAACTTTGTTTCCGTTTCTGCGTTCCTTTCATTTCTGCACTGCTGAATCTCATGAAGTTGATGAATTGATGATGAAAGCTCAGATAAGTGTTGATGAATGGATGGCTAATGAATGTATTTTGAAGTGAATGGATGTTGAATGCTGCTGAATGCAAGATTCAGTCGAATGTGCGCGTGTACTGGATATTTAGGGCCAATCAAATCCGAATGCAACCTGCAAAAACACACATTAATAATCTAATTAGAATAAAACCCAAAATAAAATACTGATTAACTAAAAAAAATTAATGTTTTTGTGTTTTTCAATTTTTTTATATTTTTAGATTTGTTGATAAAGAATAAAGGGAAGAAAATAAAACGAACGAAATAAAGAAACGAAATAAAGAAAAGAGTTAGAAAAATTGGGTTGCCTCTCAATTATCGTTTTAGTTAATGTCAATTGCTAGATGTAGAGGAAGCAATTGATGGTCACGTCACTTACGTTCTCTTAGAATCAACGACTCCATAGAAGCATCATAGAGCAAAAGTAGGTACGGAATGAGATGTTTATCAATTATGCGTTTCAGGTGAGTGGTTGAATCCTTCATATTTACCCTTTTATATGAATGAATCTTTGTAATCAAATAGGACTAATCAAATAGGACCCTTTCCAGTGAGGCTTGTGTCTCCAATAAGCTGACTTAAATCTTGTATTTAACCCCCACAATTTCTGCACTGGCCAAATTTCTCTACGAGGAATTTGGCGGCCACAAAATATTTTCTTCTTCTCGTTGTATGTCTCAGCCTGCTTGTGGGACTTGCCCCGATTTTCTTCAAATTTTATGGGCTTTACTGCTGGAGTGTTCAATTCAGCAACAAAAACTGTTTCAGGAGGCACCTGCCCTGTATCCGTATCAGTCAGTGTGTTAGAAAGCTGATCAGGTGACATATTAGATATTGAGTTTGTGTGAACCTCCCCTAACACAATAAGACTCATGTCTTCCTGCAGCCTTTGTGGGAAAGATTTGGGTGGCACATGAACTTGGGTAGCCAAAGGATCTGGGGTGGATTTTAAGATCAGCATGTGCTGTTTCATCCTCTGGGCATGAGTCACGTGCAATTGGCTCTTCAATTTTAGTGTCTCCAGCATGTTATCATAACTCTCTGCATATTGGGGTGTTTGAATTGCGCAGCATTCCTCTGAACATTGTGGATTACCAATTGGTTGACTAGGAGACTCATCTTCCCCCTCTTCTTTCCATTTTTGCACGAGTTGCTCAACTTGCTGCACCAGATTTTTCATTGATTTATGAATATTATGATTTTCTTGATCGGCTTGATCAAGCCTTGTTAGGATACTCTCTGTCAATTTCTCAACTGCAATCTCCCAATCAGCTTTTGCTGGTGCATGAGGCTGTTCAAAAGGCTGTTGAATACACTCCCACATAGAATTTTGATGCTCTGGCCATGATGGATAAAAATTTGAGTAGGATTCGCACCTAGGTCTCTGAAAATTGTTTCTCATATTAATATGGTGTTGCACAAACTTTGGAAAATATTGTCGTTGGGGACAATATATAATATCATGGGTATTCAAATTGCACACAAATTGTGGGTGCTCCTTCTGAGGATCCAAACCAATCCATTACTGCAATGCTTTCAAAATCAACAAATTGTCACCTAAAAAAAATTAAAAATAAAATCAAGTAAATATAAAGATATATACAAAAATAATTAACTAAGAGTTGATAAACATAAATTATTTAAAACAATTCCCAGCAACGGTGCCAATTTCTTGATAGAATTTTTACCACCTACAAAAGTAGGGATAAAAACATTTTAAATACTTGCAAGAGTACAATGTTATTGTAGTATAGATGACTCTAGCAAGGTTGTTCTTCTCAGGAATTGAATGAATAATTTATGTTAAATCAAATTTTAATTAATTATTTAAAACAAAGTTTGAGAAAATGTTGATTTTGTGATTTCAAATAATTAAAACGAATGTAATAGAAAATAACTAAATAAAGTGACAAAATAAAATAACTAAAAGAAAACGGTTTTTGAAAATCAAATTGTAACAGCCTAGGGTTCCGCGGTCACCTTAACAATCCTACATAGTTCTTTCAATTACTTATGAATTACACATGCATATTTTGAAGGTTAGGTTTTTCTAAAGTAGGCTTACTTGGACCCCCAACATAGAGCGTATATCAAACATGCAACTTGTGTGTGGTATTCAGATCAAATCTAAACATGCATGACTCATTAAGCTTTGTGAAACCTCTTGAAAAATCATACAACCCTTAAGACGTGGTATTCATTCAAGATCAAATCTAAACATGCATAACTCATTAAGTTTTGTGAAACCTTTTGAAAAACCATACAACCCTTAAGACGTGGTATTCATCCTAAGTGAACTTGCACATATTAACCACAAGAAGCATTCGTCAATTTTAGAGACCAATCTCCAACCAAAATTGCATCAAATTACTTTTCTAAAGATCCTAATCGTAGCCAAGCATTAAGGCTGGCTCGTGGCCTCGCCCTAGCAAACGGAAATTAGTTACGAACAATCATAAAACAAAATATTATGCGTTCTTCTCCTCTCTTCCCCTGTCTCTCTCTAATGGCTAAAAAGCCTTATTTATACTACTACATAATTAAAATCCTTACTTGAAAATGTCTTCTAAAAACCAGGAAACATAATAGAATGATAACTAGGAAATACATTCCTATTCTAACTTTGGGAAATCTGCCCAGCCACAAATCAGCCACATTTTTGGACTTCCAGGGCTCCAAAACAGGCCCAAAACGACGTGAATTAAAGCTTGAGATGTCCCAAACATAATTACAGAATGCCTCAAACCCAAAAGACACAATCTTGGATGCCAAAAAGCCCAAATAAGCCCAAAACGTCACTTTGACAGCATTGCGCACTGCTCCTTTATTTCATCGCCATAAATAAACCGCTGGGTTGAAAATTATGAAACTTTGATACGAACAAGTTGAGAGACACATGAACGTCCTCCAATTTCAATCGCTCCAAAATTCGTCTGTTTCATTATGTTTTGCTCCAGAGGAAGTCGAATATCCTACATTAAGAATATAAATCAAAGTATCAAAATTCTCACAAAATAACCACTAAATTATAACTAAGAATAGGGTAACATATATAGTATAATATCGACTCATCAGCTTACCATGGGAAAGACCGCTCCTTTGCCTCCTCTATAAGGTACCGTGACCATGCCAGCAATGGTAGCCCCCATTGTAGTGGCCCACGGGGCATCCTCCATTCAATGTGAGGAAACCTTAGGGCAGGAGGCCCATGGCGCAAGCAACAAACAAACGCAGGCTCAGGCAGCTGCTTTTGGCACCTACTACTTTCACTTGGACTCAAGCTGCCCAAACCCATGTAGCCCAAGCCACGTGAACCGCGAGGCAAGTTGCATCGTAGCACGAACCCAACGCTCCTCCAACTCAAGGCCAAGCAGGACGAATTGAGGCGGCTTAACTTTTACGCCTGACTTGCTTCTACATTTCACCAAATGGTTCAGCATGGTCCCAGACCAGTTCAACCTGCCCAAATCCAGATTTCAAGGCTAACGGTTAAACCAAGGGTATTTTCACCCCACTTTACTGCAGATCTAACCCATCATGGCTTCAGCTTTGCACCCATAGTCCATTACACTTCCACTACTCAAACAGATGTCTACCGTCCCAGTTGTTCCATTCCAAATGGCGAACAACACCTATCTCGATATGTCGTCGAATTGACAAGCGCCCTTGCGTAGCAGGTTACCTTGGTGAGCCAGCTTCTGCACCGCATCGAGATGCAGCGTGCCCCAAACGAGGTGTTTTGAAGTAGAACAAAGACAGGCAATGATGTTTTTCCCTAGTACTGTCCTGGCAAGCAGCCCATCAACCAGCCATAAACCAAGTGTTTTAATAGTGTACACTTCTGCCTGGCCCCCCGAGATAGTGTATACTCTCGTCTTAGCGCACAGAAAAGCATGCACTTTCGGTTAGACCTTCGAACAAGCATACATTTATGGTTAGGGCCATACTTTGATAATCAACATGGACAACCTTCTAAGCGAAGTGTTTATTTGAGGCTGCCTGCAAGGAGCATCCTCCACCTTATATCGAAGTAAGCAGCACGACAGACTGAGAGAAGTAATTACTCAATCTGGCTCAAGTTCAATTGGCAGCCTACGAATAATCCATTCACTTGCCAGGAACGTGCCACATGCACCGCAGTTGCAGTCGTAACATAAATGAGTCGAGTATAGGGAAGAACAACTAAAACCAGTAGGTCATGACTGGGGGCAGTCGAAAGCCACGTTGCCTTGGTAGAGGCAAATTAAAAAAGAAGTAGAGAGGCTCATGACTGAGCGATTACGCCGATTCCAGCGCATCGAGACCACAGACGAGGCTCTTCGCAGGGATGTGGCACACATGGGTAGATACTTTTCATGGACGAGATCAAGCAGACAGAGTCCTAGTGTAAGTTCAAAATGCCATATTTCACCTTATTTAAAAGAGACGGAGGCCCGAAAAGGCACTTAAAGCACTACCGCAGCGTAATGATCCTCTACAAGGCTAACGGTGCTTTAATGTGCAAGATATTTGCCACTATTTTGCAAGGTGAGGCTCATGATTGGTTCCATACCCTGCCTCCATAGTTTATCTGGAGTTTCAATGAGCTTTTTATAGTCTTCACTAAGGAATACTCATCCTACTACTTGATCAAGAAAAAGTCCGATCATTTCTTCAACATCAAGAAGAATTCGAAGGAGCTGCTCCTCGACTATAAGGTTCAAGGTGTAAAAGGCAAAGATAGTCAGCTGTAATGACTTGATCGCTAGCACAACCTTCTAGAAGGGACTCCCTGCAAATCATCCCCTATTCGGAGAATTGATCATGAAAGAAGACTTGACTCTGACATGCTCATTTGCTCTAGCAGAGAAGAATGGGCTTTGGGATGAGGCTTGACAAGCGAACAAGGCATTAAGCAGTCTAACGACCGAAGCAGGCAATGGGCCAAGTGTAAAGACCGATCCCAGGCAAGAGGAGGTCAGGCTACCAAGAACTATACCAAGTTCTAGATCCCAATAAACCAGATCATCTGCGACCTCAAGAGTAAGCCTTGGTTCAAGATGCCAAGACAACCCAAATGAGACACCTCCAAGCTAGACCACACCAAGTATTGGAAGTTCCATCGAGGTTATGGTTACACGACTGACAACTGTTATACTTGAAGGGATAACCTAGAAAAGCTGGTGAATGAGGGTAAATGCGACAGATACCTGGACAAGCCAGCAGCGTAGCTTATGAGGAACGTATACGTAGACGATGAGCCGTCTGCTAAGACCATTAGAATCAATGACATCTTCACTAAGTCTGAATACTTGAGGGCCACAAACAACTCCAAGAAGAAGAAGATCTAGCACGCTATAACAATCTATCAGGTTTGAGCAGTCGACGCTAAACCTAGACTCATCGTTGGTTTCATCGAGCAGGATGTTGAGGGAGTTGACTTCCCACACGATGATGCTCTGGTAGTGTTTATTTAACTAGCACACAATATAGTCGACAAAGTGATGGTGGACAACGGCAGTATAGTAAATCTATTTCAGCTATTCGTCATTTAGAAGATGGGCTTGGAAAACATAATAATACGCCAAGTAGAGGTACTCACCGGATTCATCGGATACACCTCAACTACTATTGGCAACATAACACTCGATGTCAGAACACCACCATTAGTCTTAAAGCAGACGTCCATTATAGTCAGTGACCCGTTTCCCTATAATAGAATTCTAAGAAGGCTCTGGCTAGTGAAATTGGGCGCCGTAACCTCCGTCAAGTACTAGAAAATCCAATTCTGCATCCTGGGAGGAGGAGTCGAAGAGATCAAGTCTGACCAGGCCTCATTTTGACGATGCATGGTGCAAATGCTAAAGGAGTTAAGGAATAAATCCTTCACCTTCGTAGGAGCTACAGAGGTTGAGAAGGATAAACCTACTACCAAATAGTAACTACAGTAGGCCGATCAAGATGATGGCGTTCAGGAAGACACACCGACAAAAGAAAAAGGATGAAAGCAGGAAGAGGACGCCGAATACATCATTCTTGATCCCGAGCAGCCAGAGAAGACGACCAGAATTGGCTCGCAACTGAGCCAGTCACACTTAACTGTTTTCTCTTGCAATCAACCAACCGATACAAGCCCTTTTTCAAGGCCATCAAGAAGGCGCAGAGAGACAAATAGAACGACAAGTGTAAAAAAACATTTCAAGACTTGAAGAGATATTTGACATCCTCTTTGCTACTATCTAAGCTGGAAGTAGCCGAGAAATTATACATCTATTTGGCCATCTTAGACGTAGCAGTAAGCTCTGCCTTTATACAAGAAGAGTTAGGGGCCCAAATGCCAGTATTTTACACTTCTAAAGCTCTCATTGATGCTAAAACAAGATACCCGATTATTGAAAAGCTAATTTTGGCGCTAATTGTTACAGCTCGGAAGCTCAGACCATACTTTTTGGCACATACGGTCATTGTCATGACTTAGTTTCCCCTACGATCTATTTTATATGGTTTAGACATTTCTCAAAAAGTGATGAAGTGAGCATTGAAACTCGACCAATACGGGTTGGTTTACCAACCTCGCATGGCGATAAAAGTTCAGACCTTGGTAGACTTCATAGCAGAGTTTATTCCCGGCCTATAAGTCACAACAGCACAGCCCAAAGACACCCCAAAGTAGCCAAGCATACCCTGGCTGCTCCAACCTTTCTGACAAAGACTTTTGGCGCCTACACGTCGATGGTTCATCCAACTACAAGGGTTTTGGAGCAGGTTTGGTTTTTATCACCCCAAATAGCTTGATGCTCGAGCAGACAATCACTTTAGGCTTCAAGGCATCAAACACCGAAGCAGAGTATGAGGCCTTATTGGCAGGCCTCTGAATGGCATAAGATATGGCAGTCAAGAAGCTCGCAATTCATTCCGATTCTCAGCTCATCACTAGCCAGACTACTGGGGAGTATGCATTAAAGCATCCAATGATGGCATTATACCCTGAGAAGGTACGAAAACAGCTTGAGGTATTTCAGACTTACACCCTCATACAAGTATCACGGGCAGACAATGTTCACATAGACATTCTGATAGCCTTAGGCTTTACTTTGGACTACTAGTTTAGATGTTTTATCCCAATCAAGTATTTGGGAAAGCCGAGCATAGAAGAAGAACCAGCAACCGAGATGTTACAAGTCAATGCAACCCTAAGCTGGCAAGATCTCATTATCGACTACATAGTCAATGGGACACTTCTTGTAGAAAGATTGGAAGTTAAGAAGCTCCAAATAAAGGCGGCACGCTACTACATGTGGAACGACATTCTTATCCAAAGATTTCTTTCAAGCCCACATCTCTGATGCCTAGCGCATTTTGAATACTTAAAAGTTTTAAGCTCGATGCACGAAGGAGTTTGGGGAAACCACTCATGAGGCTGATTTTAAGCACAAAAGGTCTTCAACGTTGACTATTACTGGTCCACCGTGCATCAAGACACTAAGGAATTTGTTCAAAAATATGACAGCTACCAATGCTTCAAGCCTGTACCCACACTGCCTCCTAGCGAACTCTATCCACAGACAAGCCCATGACCATTCATGCAGTGGGCAATCAACCTGGTATAGCCCATGCCTTTCGCTACTAAGGGTAGAGCCATAATGATTGTGGCTACCGACTACTTCACCAAGTGGGTAGAAGTCGAGCCCATGATCACCACTACTTAATCAGACATAGAACGCTTCATATGAAGGAACATCATTTGTCGATTTGGTATCCATAATTTATCATCACCGATAACGGCTCGTAATTCGTGGGCAAAGACTTGGCGAGGTTCTTCTAGAAATATGGCATCACGCAGCACATGTCTATGCCTAAATATCCCTAAGGTAACAGGTAGACAAAGGTATCCAATAAGACAATCCTGGACTGCCTCATGAAATCCCTCACAGACAAACAAGGAAATTGGCCAGACGAACTTTCCTGTTTGTCTATACCTAAATATTCCTTCAACTTCTCGGTGTCTTATGGGCGTATCACATAACTAAACGACGAGTAACTAATGAAACTCTTTTCTTCTTGGCATTTGGTTCAGAAGTAATCATCTATCTCAATGTCATTGTGCCGAGCATCAACACTATACTACCAACTTTGGAGTATCACAAAAATGAGATAGCCATAAATCTAGATCTAGAAGAGAAGGAACGCGAGAAGGTCATCACCAGCATTGCAGCCTACCAGCAATAACTCTTCTCCAGCTACAACAAAAGGGCAAAGGTTATTTCAGCTGGAAGATCTAGTCCTAAGAAAAGCATTCATCACTGCCCAAAGAGAATGCTCTAAAAAATGAATCCTATCTAAAAAGGTCTGCACAAGGTCAACAGAGTAGGCGACAAAGGTAGCTACACCCTCACCACTATGAACGACAAAGAAATCTACAAGCAGTGGAATGCCTACAACTTACGGAAATATTATGCATGACCTCTCATTTTTCCCTGAGTTCTGCTTGGATGAAATAAAGCTTGAAGACTCAAACAGCTCGACGAGCACTACCTCGCAAGCTCAGGACTATCTAGTTGTTATGTAGTTTCTACCTTTCAGCTAAGTTTGATATCTTTCCTCTCATTTTTCAATGAAGATTTATGAAGTTATTCATCATTTGGCTCGATTACGTATTTGCAACAATTGTCTACTTTTGTTCTCATTGAAGATCATGCCCAACTAGGGACTTATCGTAAGAATTGCGCCCCTGGCAGACCAACCATGCTTTCCCACTAGGAGAAGGTAAACTATGTACTCTGAATATCCAGACGTGGAAGGGTCGGGCTACCTTGGTGTAACTAGAGCACGATAGCCTGCGCCGACATTCCTAGAAGTAGCCACAATGGTCTTTTTTAAGGCTTAGCTTGATTGAAAGATTTTAGGTATTTAGCTTAATCTGCAAGGGACATGGCCTTAGAGACGGATGAGGCGTGCTATGCAGCTCGCACTTTGGATGGCTACCCACGAAGATGGACCACAGTTGAGCATCCTTGATGTGACTAGCTGTTGGTAACCTTCGGCTAGGCATATTGTATGCGACTAACTAGCGATCTTCGTGTTACGGAATAATATTCTATCTACTCATTAGAAGGACATCCCTTTTGAGCATCCACAATGTGACCAGCTAGCATTTGCAGCTGAGCATCTCTGGTGCAATACATAGGTGATCTTTGCGAGGATAAGGAATTCTAGGTTTGGCTACACGTATAGGGTTCATGCGGTTGAGCATCCTTGATGTAACCAGCTAGCATAAGTAGCTGAGCATCTTATATGTGACCAACTAGCGATCTCTGCGTATCCCTGGAAACCTAAAGTCGCTGCCAATTTAACGAGCAACCCACGATTTCTGGAAAATCGTTAGGAACCTAAAACTGTTGCCTATCTAAACGAGCAGCCTACAATTTCTGGAAGATAACTAGGAACCTAAAGTCGTTGCCAATTTAATGAGTAGACTACGATTTTTGGAAAATCCCTGGAAACCTAAAGTCACTGCCAATTCAATAAGCAGCCTACAGTTTTCTGGAAGACTGCCTATAGTACACCCTTAAAGCAGTTAATCACATAAACCTGTACAACCGTACAATCTTGTGAAAGATTAACAAGTTAGTGTGCATATGCACTGCCTAGTGCAGAACAACCCCTTGGGTTCACATTGATTCCTAAAGTGTTGTACTACTTGCTATGCAGTCTACGAAATTGGTTAGATAAGGTGTAAAACGTTTTTTCAAACCACTACCCACGAAATTCCATAGAACTCTGCATTTTTTATGCGAAAGGGTAGTGAATTTCGTGTCTCAGCAATCTTTAGTATGTTGTGATGCATGCCATACAGCTCAAAAGATTGGAGAAATGATGACCAGCTAAGCAACCAATGGTTAGGGGCAACAACGTGAGACAAAGCTCAACAGTTTCTTAGAAGATAGAAGCTAACAACCGAGCAGTCATACAGACTTGCTTGCTTCTGTAAGTTAGGCGCTTGACTACTGGCTCTGTTGTTAATAGCTTTGCAGAGGTCCTAAGTTTAGATCAACAGTCATGTAAGCCATGCAAGCCCGTCTAGTTATTAAAAAGCAGCAAACTACGACCTTGTGGTTAAAGATCTAATGGACCACTGATACAAAACATGCAACTACGGAGGTCATTTGGGCTAGCAAGTTAAAAGTTTCAAAAGAAGACTCGAACAAGCTAAAAATTGCACAAGACAACCCAAAGTTAGCACCTAAACCAAAGAAGATAGGCTTAACTACTTTGTTCAAAGTAGTCTACTTAGTTGTTCATTCTACAGCAAAAACTTGAAGCAAGGAAAAGAGACAAAGATGAAGAAAATCGAAGAAAAATAGTTTATTAATTTCTAGCAAATTGGTAAACTAGCACGAAGACCAATAAAGTTCAAGTAAAGAAAAAAGCAAAGCAGGAAAGGGAAAGAAAGTAAATCCAAAAGTCTATCAAAAAAGATTACTCCTCAGCAGCTTAGACATTATCAACAGCCGTATCACTCATAGCAGCATCAACCTTCCCCTCTTCATCTACAGTTGCCTCATCCTGGGCAGCACTGTCATCAATCGCCCTGACCTGGGTGACACTACCTTCGGCCACACCTACCTTGACAGCCTGATCCTCAGCTGCTTTACAAACTGTGCCCTCGAAGGAAAACTTAAGTAGATCTTCGGAAGAAATAGCTAAAAGCTCGAAGTCCTTATCAGAAAAGGCGTAGTCAGATGGTATGCCAAGGAAATGATCTATGTAGCCAAGCTTGTAGAAGTCAGCTTGACCTTCCAGCTTTATTTCCTTGGACTTAACTCTATTGACGACCTTCTTCAGACTCAAACTCTTTAATTTTCTCAGCGACCGAGCAAGCTTTTGCTACCATGGCTACTGCTATCTCCTTAGTAGCGTTGGCGTCATCCTACTCTATACGTGTGTACTTGGCTGCCAAGATAACATATTTTTGCATCATAGCAAGCAAGGAACCCTTCCGTGAGTGAGCTTCACGCCTCGCGAAAAAACTAGAGTCGACAACCTTGCTTACGCCATCAATAAACTTGGCACATGTTTTCGTGTCCTCAAGCAAATTGAGCTTCAATAGCGCATGGATCTCGAAAAACTCCCCTAAGGCTGGTTTGGTAGGCTATTCACAATTGTTCATGGGGGCAAACGCTTATTTCTTAACAAGAAGGGCCTACCTTGGCAGTGCAATCACCATCCTCGCTATTCGTCATTGCACGCACCTTTGAAATCGGATCGGACTTGGGCACGGAAGGCTGTCTCAGAATAAAAACCAGGTACATGGGCACATTAGAACTTCTCCGCTGCGCAATCCTGTCAACGACTGTTTTAGCAACCCTCAAACCAGCAGGCTTTACAAACTCAGATCTAGCAGCCTCTTTCTTTCTCTTGGAAGAGGTTAAGTTAATCACGGGTCTCCCAGCAGTGGACGCACCCCTGCGAGCAGCAAGGGAAATCTTCAGCTTTTTCTTCACCGATGACTCTTGAGCAGGTGATGAATATCCATTTTTCCCGCCTTCACTAGCAACAGGGTCCACGATAGCGACTAGACAAGCAAATGCCTCACCCTTGATCCTCTTAATCTCCTTCTACGGGGACAGCCCACCTTTCTTCCTATAAAGAAGATTGAGCAACCAATGCCACTCGGGATATTCAGCAAGGGTCCCTAGTGTAATGTACACCTTCTTCATGTTTGGAGAAGTCTTGGGAGTTGAACCGAATTCTGAATCTACATAACTAAAGAATGACAAATAAAAAGGTAGCACAACAAACGTATAAAGCAGCTTAGAGACTAAGCAACCTACTTACCATCAATGAAAGTAATCAGAACGCATAGCCCAGGCGAAGAGTTTAATTCCCACTCTCCTCTGATCTCTAGGGTTTTCCTGGCCCATTCATGATCCCCTTTGCTCGAGTGGTCGAAGAGCCTATAACGGGTCCTCAGCTGCTTCACACCATCAATGTGACCTATGTCAAAGAAGTACCAAAATTAGTTGGCAGTCAAGTCCAAGTAAAAATACTGCTCAAGTTATGGAACTCCACCATCTCGCAGACCATAATCGGAGAGCACTGAGCAAGAACACACTTCATAGAGCAGATCACTTCCTGGAAGAACCAAGGCATAGGAAAGGTAAACCCCAACACAAAGTAGTAGGTGTGAAACTTGATAGCTTTCCTAGACCAACACGGTTCACAGCTACTACCATCATTGGCCATTCATACAAACCCTAGATGGAATTGCATGCTTAAACATCTTGAAGAATTCTTTGAACTTTTCATCAGAAGCTACCTTGATATAAGCAGCGCAGAAGTAACCTAGCTTACTTGCAGATCCGCCTTGGCGATATAATGGAAGAATAAATTCATCATCCTTGTGGCTCGAGGAAGACATGTTTGAAAAAATCCTATAATGACAAAACAAAAAATTGTCAGAAGGCTACTCGAAGAAGAAAACAAATCACATGGAGTAGCGTACCAGACCACAGCCCAGCTGGCTGCCCCACGAACCTAGCGTACCAGACCCAAGGCACGGGCCCAACATGCAAGACCCTTCTTTGTCTCGGCCTGGCCTCGTTTTCCTCTCGACCCAACAGGCCAGGCCTCATGCCTTCTTTCACCCTCACAGCCCAAAGGCCTTGCAGACTAAACCAACTGGAAGGGGAGTTGGCACCCCCGTGCCTCCCTCTTTCTCTTGTATCTTTCATCGTTGCACAAGCCCAAGCCCAGTAGCCCAAGACTGGCGCCCTAGCTCCCAAGACCAACGCCCCAACGCCTAGGATCGAGATCCATGCACCTATCCCAGCCAGTCAACGCACACCTAGCCTAGCCAGCTGAGCCGCGCCATATTGACTGCAGTAACTAAGCTGCCACGATATCAACAGCATAGCAGCCCGTAGTTGCCATTTTCACTCTGTCGACCCAAAAATTCAAGCCCTAAGGCTCCAAAAAATCAAGAAGAAGGAGAAAATTAATTTTTTCTTACCTTGGAAAAAAAGAAAAGCAACGGAACACAATTCTTTGCATGGGTAAGGGAAGAAGATTGCTAGAGGAGGGGGAACAAATATCCTCTGGCTTTCTCTCTTTCTTGTGGGGTTTTAGTTGCACTATAAATTTATTTAATCCCCTGCTTGACGCAGACTTAAATAGGTTTTGGTGGCAATTACATTCCCTTTCTAGAAGGATTTAAATTTCAAGTCAAAGAAGGAATCTACATCAAATTGGGACACAAACTCCATTGCAGCTTTGGATTCCTACACCTCCTGCCTTTTCCTAAGAGCAGTCCAGCAGGTGTGGAGGCATTTGTGGAGCCAAAAATAATCTCATAAATCATGGAGCTGACACGTGGATTATTTCCCAAGAAAGACAAGATTGCCCCTATTAAATGAGCAAGGAGCAGCTCATTCACCACGCCCAGCTAAGGTAGAGTAGGCAGAGATCAATGAATGCTCAAGGCACCCATGCCCGTAGGAAAAGTCAAAGGTACTTATGATAGGATAATTCCTTATTCTTATTATAAATACATTCCTAATCAGAGAAAACCTCCTTCAAGTAAGTAATCGTAATTCCATTTATTTATGATATTTATCAAATTACTCCAAGATATTTATTTACAAAAATTTCTTTGGAATATTCCCACCAAACATTCCACATAGGGCCAGCCACCCCTAAACCCTAGAGGGCCGGCCCACTTCCTCATTCTCTCTTATAAATACACCCTTTATCTCCAAAATTCATGAGACTTTTTGCTACCTACAAACACTTAAACACATTCTTTTTAGAATTCTAACTTTGGCATCGGAGATTCTTTGGCCAAGGCCCCCTATTCATCATGGGCGCATGAGGCTTTTGACCTTAATCTTAGGTGTTAATATTTTACAGGTGCAAATTTGTCAATCAAATGAAGGTGAAAATTTGCATCCACAATGTAGACACTTGAGTGGACCATTCCGTTATAAGTAAAATTCTCTCTTAAGAAAGATACTATTGTTCCCTACTATGTTTGACAATATTCAATTTAATCTAAGCCAATTCCATCATATTTAAGTTTACTATACATATATACATATACATATACATATACATATACATACATATACATACATATACATATATATACATACATATATACATATACATATACATACATATACATACATATACATACATATACATACATATACATATATATATATACATATATACATATACATATACATATACATATACATACATACATATACTCCTGGACACCAAACGAAGCAACTACCTCAGATGCACAAATTACTCGGTTACCTTTACTATAGGTTTCTTAATGACAAATAATATGTCAAATGTAGATTATGAAATTAAATTGTGGGGAAAAACTACGTTACAAAGTAGTTCTTGCTGACAGTCATCTCGAAATTTCTCTGCGAATGCTAAGGAAAATGCCTAATGTTCTCAAAACCAGTGTTCCCTCTGCACACTGTGAGTAGTAAAACTTTGTGGCCTGAATAGCTTTATTCTAGATAGACCATCTAGTTAAATCATAGATAGACCATCTAGTTAAATCATACTTTTTAGATCACACGATGTAGTGGTCAATGATTAGATTTTTTTTTTAAATTATTAAGCAAGGAGACCAACCATCAATTACTATATCACGTAGTCTACAAAATATAATCTCAAAAGGTAGTCTCCCTAGCCACTTAGTATTATGGTTTAGTAATATTTATTTTCACTTGTAAGTAAGAGGTTATAAGTTTGATTCTCGTCAAAAGCGAATTTGAACCACATTATTGTTAGCCATTGTGAGGCTAAACCCATCCTATTTTTCTTAGTGTAAATAATATCGTTTGTTTGAAAAAAAAGAAAAACAAGATAGTCTCCCTCACATTTTCCTTTTTTTTTTAATTTTTTTTATGGTAATGGAATAAAATAAACCAATATGGTTTGAATGGCTAGCCGAAGTTTGAAAAGAAATATATGATTCCACATTTGGATTTTTCTGTATTCCAAGGGCCCAATAACAAAGCAATTACATGCTAGCTGGATTGATATAATCAAGAAACGTCACAATAAATTAATCAAAATCACCCAAACAAGAAAAACAAAACCATATTTCTCACCAAACGAAACACTTTTCACATTCAAACTTCATCAGTTCCTCTCTGAAAAAACCATGCTAACCCTAAGAGCAAAACCTAGAAATAAGAGCCCCAAACATGACGACCTAATAAAAAGCTACGCCAGCTCCTTCGCCGACTATGAAGACTGCATCGTCGGTTTCATGGACGATCTGCCACTTGTCTTCTGTGGGCACGAGAAGAAGTGTTTGGGTTGCGGGGAAAGGCTTGCCCACCTGACACTGAGGAGTGTGCTGAGAGGTTCGGTGGGTGTGATCGGAGAGAGCAAGCTGGGGATGACTGAGAAGGTGGTGCTGTTGGGAGGTAGGGTTTGTGCCGTGAAGAGGTTCAGGAATGTGAGCTCTGGGAAGCGTGAGTTTGGGAAGAGAATTGAGCACTTGGCTCAAGTGAGTCAGAAGTGTGAGTATCTTCTGCCTGTCATTGCTTATTTGTACGCTAAGAGGATCAAGTTCGTTCTCTCTGATTATAAACCCATGGGAAGCCTCGCCGACTTGCTTGCCGGTAAGCTTATGCATTCACTTGGACGTGCTTCCTAAAGCAGTAATTAATTCTAAAGTTTCAAACACTTTAAATGATGAATTTGTTTCATATTTCAATTGTTGAAATGATCTATGTCATCTGATATTGAACTAACGTATCGTCAATCTTTGATCAATATCTCTTCAATATTTAATTTGAATTAGTTCAGCAATTAAAATTTGATTACATATGTAAAATAATTATATTAACAATCAGGGAGCCTCTTTAATTAGCATGAGCCTACTAAATTCCTTGTCCATTTGGTGACGATTTGTGTGTTTTGGTTTCAGACTTTGTCCATGATCTTTGTAAAATAAATATCAAGTATTTTTCGTCGATTCCAAATAAAAAAACGTATTAAAAAAATTAAAAGGTTCATATTTTCAATTTTTGCAGACATAAATTTCTAGGGAAATAGTTTTTGCACACTTTTTTTATTCCTCATCCACAATCATATTTATTTTTGACATTTAGATTTAATAAATTAAGAAAAATCAAGCGCCAATAAACAAGGTTGTGCGCAACACATTTCTCAATCTCTTAATGCTTCTCCAGTAGAAGCTGCAAATGTTTTGGAATTAATGGACCTTTTACATTTTTTTGTTGGTCAGAAAGTTCTCCAGTAGGAGAGATGTACATAACTTTGATATTGTCAACCAGACGCTAGGACATTATTAAGTGAACACTGTTTGTACTTAGTGATATCTGACAATTATTTTGGTTTGACCATAAATTAAGGTGCTAGGCAGCATGGCCACACAGCATTGGAATGGAACCAAAGGCTCACCATAGTTAATCATATTACACGAGCAATTGCTTTCATCCACGGACAATATCCTCCATACGAGAAGAAGATGAAGATGGACGTACATGGGAGCATTAGGCCATGCAATGTCATGGTGAACATGGACTTCTCGGCCTGCTTGTCGGATTACGGATTCACCCAATTGGCGCAGCCGGTAGAAAGTTCAAACACATGGCAGCTGATGAAGTCGCCCAGCTGGCAACTGGAAAATAGTTTCTGTGATGAACTGAGTCAGAAGAGTGACATTTACAATTTTGGGGTGATACTGCTGGACATATTGGCAGAACCAATGGGTTTGGGAATGACAAGAGGCATAAATGAAAAGCAATCAAACATGAAATTAGAAGGTGGTTTGGAGTTTTTTGAGTTTCCAGTGAAGGAAGGGAAAGAGAGGAGGCAAGTGTCAATGGTTTTGCATATTGCTTTGGCATGTACAAGTGCCAAACCAGAGGCTAGGCCTTCAATAGAGGAGATAGCTTTTAATATCTCGAAGATATTGTAAGTAGTGGTAACTAGACTTTAATGAAAGTAGAAAAGTCCTTGTTTGTGTACAAGGGATCGATGTAATTACCCAAGCAAAATTCAGAAAATAATAAGAGACAATAAATTTCTTCTGCAATGTTAACCTACTTGTAATAGGAGAAGTCACAAATTGCATGGGTAAGCAAAACAAGGGTCACAAATTGCATGGGTAAGGAAAAAAGGAATGAAAATTTGATCAACTAGCTCCCTCATTTATATGATTACTTACTTTAAAGTGGAGCTCATACATTTTTCTTTTCAAATTCCATATGTATTAGTAAACTAAGGCTAGCATAAATTTCAAAGAACGGTTTGTTGAGCAAAAAATAATCTAAAGAATTCTGGAGGTGACAAGTGAGTTTTTTCTCGAAGGAGACAAAAATACTCTTATTAAATTGACGAAGCCCACAAGATTTCCACACGTAGTCGAACATTCCTAGAGGTTTGAGTAGCTGACTACAACATCACCAACTCCTCTGCCCATGACAAGGAGAAAAGTACAAAACATTAAAGATATAATTATTTACTAAATCTTATCTTTAATACTCTCCTAGTTGAAGACCAACTCAATCAAGGAAGGAATCACAATTATATAAAGGAAGGATACTTCCAAGATAATCTCAAGATTTATAAAATAATATCTTTGAGATTATTTCTTCCTCGTCCATCATATGGATGACATACCTTGGTCAATCGGATGCCGGCACATGTCAGGGCAAAATGCTATACATGTGGTCGGCCTTAGCTCTATAAATACCTCATCTCCACCAATTTTTTTGTGAACTTCTTCCACGCACTTAAGCCCTCAACTCTCTGTTGGGGGACTTTTAGGTCGAGGTGGACTTAAACTTTGAGAACGTCCTCTTGTCTCCCATGGTGTGGATTTGTACCAAGTTTCGCGATATCTCAAAAGAGATAGCTTGTCCTAGGAAATACCCCGATAATATCAATGGCTCGAAGATTACATGATTGATCAAGATAATGAGTTGCTTAAGTGAAGCGTCGTGTAGAAGCTAGAAGATTATCAGTTTACATAAGAGAGAATGGATTTGCATGGTTGCATGACATTCTTAGCTGCATGATTTGGGTTTTCCTAGGGTGATAGTAAGGCTTCTAATGGTTGAGATGTTTGATGGAAGGCTGTGGGAATTACTAAGGTTGTATGGATGGTGATGCCTGAGACTTGGAGTATGCTTCTGGACTAAATGGAACTCTATGGGCTTCTTCTTGGGTGGTTCCCTCCCACTACGTTTTCTCTATTTCTCCTTCTGTGTTCATCTAAGTCTCCTCTCTCTTCCTTTATTCTACTTATGTTCCCCTCTTTATGTAAGTGAAGGGTTATTCTCTATGTTTCAAGGGAATGTCCCTTTGTGGCTTGGTCTTCCCCTCGTTTCTCCCTAGCTATCCTATTATTCCCATTTTGGTGTAAACTAGCTGCACTGTTGAGACCTGCTAATTGCTACTTCCTGAGGCGCACCTTTCCCAGGGCGGTCTTCCGCATGCGCTAATTCTGGTAGAACACCTTAGGCATAACATGAGTATCCGGCTTAATCACCGTGGCACGACATATTTGTAAATATATTTCTCGTTGATCTCGTGCCTTAACATGTATTTGGGCTTGAATGTAGGTTGTGCATGATAATTAGACCTTGAGACTTGATTGGATTGGTGTGTGATTTGGGCCCCAACATTAGCCCCCTTGATTATTTGGGTTATGAGAATCCTTGAATGGGCAGAATAATCAACCCCAGGCCCAAGGGATTCCTTTTTTGAACGTGGGCTTCTTGTGGGACCTTTCTCCTTTCTTTGTTTCTTTTTTGCCATGGATGTTGGTGACCTAGTAACAATGTGCTTCCTTGCTTTTCGTGCACGTTTCACGATCCAAAAAGAATTTTAGGACCTCTTCTGTTTTCTAGTTAATTACTTGGAACACCTCCCTTCTCTAGGATTGGTATTTGTATTCTTTTCTTTTTCTCCTCCTCAGTTCTTTTTTCTTCCACAATTCTTTCTTCTGTCCTTCCTTTATTATCCATCGTACCTCATACTTGAGTATTTCTGTGCTTTTGGGTTCTTCAGTGTTTTGCATTGAGACCTTCTTTCAGGTAAGGAAGAATTCCTTGACCTTGCTCTTCAATTTTTTTTTTTTGTTTCCTTGTCTTCCCTGACAATCTTGCTGGTGAATCTGAGCATGCTGTGGTATTTTGCTTGCGCTTGAAGTATTTTAGGGTCTTAATCTTCATAGACCGGGGGGGGGTATGATCTTTCCTTCAGGAGATCGAACTCATGCTCCTCTGTGGCTTTCGATCTTGGGTCTCTGTATGCTTGCCCTTTGTAGATTTCTTCTTGTTTTCATGTGCATTGTGCGATTGTCATTTAGCCTAACTTTTTTACATGTTGGTGCGTGCTTGAATGGGATCAATTTATCAATTGCATTGATCCACTTGGCATGATTAGCTTAATTGCATATAACCTGTTTTTCATGGATACACGTATAGCATACTTTCCCGAGCTAGATCTTTTAGGGCTTTGATAGCATGGCATGTGTAGGAAAAGATGCATGGGTTTTGCTTGATAACATGTATGGAAAAATAGTCTCATGGCAAAGTCTTAGAGTCTTGCATGAAAGGCTTTGAATTTTATGCACGTACCCTTTTGCTTTCCCGGGGTGCGCTTACTTGTTTTCCCAAAGGGTGCTTGCTTGCTTTCTCAGGGTAGATTCCTTGCTGTGTTTCACTTTGTATGCTTGTATATCTGACTTTGCATGCTATGATGTATTGTGACCCTTATTGGTCGTTGCCTGCTTCATGTAGGAATTTTATGGCTCCGTTTTCTCCAAAATACTTAGGCATGGTAGATGAGTCTTTTTCGACTGCTGATCGACTCCATCGAGGTAGACCACCGCCTCTTCTTGGCTTTTAGAATAAGGCTTTCAAGGGTGAAAAGCCTTCCCTATACGTGGTTCCTCTTGTAGATCCCAAGTGCGTTTCAAGGTGTTACATAGAGAGCGAATGGTTCCCTGCGGTTCCAATCCATTTTGACTTTTCCTATGGTGAAGCCACTAGCTGGGCTAACTAGGTTGATACCAAATTAGGATTTGCTAACCAGTGCACCATCTTGAAGAGGGCAAAAGTCCTCGATGCCTTTAACTAAGAAGCAAGTCGTCCACGTGGAGTCTGATTTCTTCCGGCATGTGGTCATAAGGTGGAGCATAGAAACCTATACCTTTATTTGTGCTTAAGGAGGGTTCACCCCCACGTTGGAAGACGTAGCCAATATCCTACATCTTTTTAACGTAGAGAACGTGGACCCCTTCCACTATGACATTCTTCCCACGGATGTTGAAGTGTATAATATCTTAAAGAAAGGTGCTCCCACATTGCTGAGCAAAGCCTTTTGGTTTAATGAATGGATAAAGCACTTTTGGCAGAAGAGTCAGGAGCCAAATTGTAAGTTTGAAGCCATGTTGTGCTCGTGCCTTGGTCGCTTTATATTTTGCGACATTAAAGAAACATTCCACTGTTGAGTGATTCCTTTGGCCTTGGCGATTATGCGGGGCCATGTAGTTCTGTTGGCTCCACTATTTCTTAGTATCTTATACTGTGAGTTAGACGAGATTCACATTTTCAAAGAGTAGGTAGCCGATGGTGCCCTAATCAAGAGTTTTTTGTGTATTGGCTTCCTACAGATCTTCCTTTAGGAAAGGATTAGAGGTTTGAAGATTAGTCCTAACCTCTGTAAGGCCACTAAGAGCGACTTTGTTATTGATTTGTCATCTTATATGTCTGAGAAATTTATGTTGGCATGCCGTTGGTTCAAGAAGGTTCCCAGGAAAAGGCGAGACTTCCTAAAACTTCTTGACGATGTGAGCAGTTTCATTTTTCATCCTTACACTACGGTCCCTGAAAGTTTTGTGTCAATGATGTTTTATACTAATGTCGTTTGTGGGGAAGACAACTGCATGACCCAAATTCTCCCATCTGAGAACTTGGATTTCCCTTCCCTTATTGAGAAATCGTTGGCTTTGTTGGCTTCTTCTCCTTGGAGAGAACCATGAAGAAAGAAATGCAGTTTATACTCTTTTCTGAGTGAGGCGACAATTCAGTTTTGACCAAAGGGTACCATGGTATGTCCCAGTCAAAGATAGTGCTTTTGTCCGTCAATTATTTTGGAACTCCGTCTATTTATCGCCTGAGACCCTTCGGCCTTTCCACTGTATTGCCAACAAGACCCGAGTGGGTTGCATCTCCAAGGCTTATATGACATACTGGACGAGGTGCTTTAAGGGCTATCGCCAAGTTCCATGGTGACAAGCAGCCGAGGTTGCACTCTCTTTATCTTCAGCCATCCGAGGCTAGTATTGGATAATGTAGCTGTCGCTTTTGGCTTGAAACAATGATGTCATTTTGCTGCTGGGGACAACACCATTCCTGGTGATTCTTCTGAAGCATCAAGAACAGCAAGGCATCTTGCGATGGCGGTGGAAAGTTTAGCAAGCAGAATGAGAGGGTATCTTCCTGTATGTTTTTTTTATCAAAACACCATTTTCTTTTCTTTATCTACTTGGCTTGTGTTTTAGGAATCTTGTATTTTGTGACTTACGTGGCAAGGTGAAGCACTTAAGGCCTAAGGTGGTGAAAAACGGTCCTTCCAACAGTAGGAAATTTGTCCCATTCGGTATTCCCAGGGAACCAAAGAGTAAGAGTGTTTCAGCAAAGTTGAGAATGGGTAGTGGATCTTCTGACATTGTCTTTCTTTTCCTTGCTTATTCCCCAATGCCTTCACAATTGCATGCTAACTATGTCTCTTCATTGTAATATTTGATAAAGAAGTTGCCTCTACTAGTCCGACCTGTAGAACTAGGAGTTCTCAGACCTTTGTGTCATCTAGTGCCCCTAAACATGCAGGGTATCTCGATACTTCTAGTTCAAGTGAAAATGATCAAAGGGTGCTGCTAACGACAATGAGTCTAGTGAGGATATGGAAACTACATAGAGTAGCAATTCAAGTGTCGATTCTGAGCTGGGAAGCAAAATGTGTCATTAGGCTTCCCTTGGGGAAGGTGCGGTCAACATGGATGATGATGCAGGGCCAAGTGATAGGAGCAACAACAAGGTGATTGGTGATGATAATTTGGATGATGTTGATGTTTTCCTCAATGATAATGTCCAAGCGAATATAGTGTGTTCTCTCATAGTGACTAGTGTTGGGGCTGCAACGACCGTAGAAGTATTGTCTTTTCCTTATGGACATTTTCATGTGAATTTTTGCAACTGTTTGCCCATTCTCTCTTGCCCGCATGGATTTATATGTGTGTTACGAGGTGACTAATCCTTGTTTAAGCATTATCATGTCTTTCTTCGTGTTGCATGTGTGCATGTATAAGCATGTTAGCTCGTTAAGGACTTACCTCGATAGGCTTAGTGGCTCATGATATTACATGCTTCTGCTTACTGATTTATCCTTTCATGATGCACATTTTGTGCTTTCTTCATAGGTGAATGTTGATGACCCGGATGTGGTGATTTGTTTATCCGTGCATGTTGAGAGTGTTAGGGCGGATGTCTCTCATGTCAATGCAAGCGCTACATTGGCTTCTTTGGGTCCTCAAGCCCCCAGTGGTTTTCCTTCCAAGCCAGTGGCTTTCCCTGAGGAAATGGCAGCGGATGATGAAGTTTTCCAGAGTGATGCCCAAGCTTCAAATTTGAGCTTTCTCCAAAGACTATTTCCTCATAAGAGCAAGCTTCGATCAAGGAGTCGGCGCCATGGCATGAGACTTTTGGTGCTCTTAAGAATGAATTTAAAAATGATGCAAGGGTGTTGAATTCGATCGAAGAATTACTTCCTCAGGGCGAGACCTTCATCTCTCGTGTGGACTTCAAAAGTGTGATGGTTTACTCAAGCTTGCTCGACGTCCTAGGCATGTTCTTTGAGAAGGTGGGGAACGCTGATGGAAACCTGAGGCACCTGTCACCCTATTTGCGTGGCATGGTGCTTGAGGAACTAGAGGCCTTGTTGTTAGACATGGAGCATGTGCCCCTCTTAAAGCTTACAGAACATAAGATGTTATGCTGGCGTGATATGATTAATGATTTGGCGGCCCTGGGCATGCCTATAAAATCATTAGATGGGAGGTTGGAGAAGCTCCATGACACAATGTTTAGCCTCCGCCTCAAGAAAGACAAAGGCATCTTAGGGCAATTTGCAAAGGTAAGGGAGATATAGCGTGCCTTCGAGCTTAAGCATAAAGAGTTGGAGCATGATAAGTCCAAGTTGAAGAAGATGTGTCATGAGAGTTCAAAAGAGATGGCTAATTGCCTTCAGTTTACGACAAATCAAATGCAAGCTAATGCTTCCAGTGTTCATTTGGAAAGCTAGTTCACTGTGATCAATCTTTTGCTTTTTCCAGGCAATGCATGTCACTTGGTTGTCTATGCTTTACCCTTGCTTCCCTTTTCTTGGCGGAGTATGAACCTTAAGATGTTGAAGTACCAAGCTATAAAGAAAGTTGCTTTGCCCACTCCACCTTTGCTTGTAGTTGTAATTTCCTTTTAGACAACTAGCTTATTGTTTTCCGAACAATAGCCATGGGGCCATTTTGCTTATTGGCCTTTGACTTATTCTTTTGGCTTTAGTTACTGATATTAAACTTAGCATAATGCTTGCAATGTCTTTAATCTTGCAATGACATTGGCTTTTTCTTACTTCGGGTGCATGAGAATTTGGTGGATGAAATTCTATTTAGGCTTTGAGACATAGGCTTGAGCTTCTGCTTGCTTTCTTTGAGGAAATAGCTGATCCTGTCACTTGGCACTTTGCCAGTGAGTTTCCTTAAGAAAAGATGGAAAAGATGTTGCAGCTTTTGTAGGGAAACAGAGAATGTCAGGAAAACTTGACTTGCTAAGCATTGATTTGCATAGGTAGGCTTAGACTTAACACTGATTTGCATCGATAGGCTTAGCATTGATTTGCATGGATAAGCTTATCATTGATTTGCATTGATAGGCTTAAGCTTAGCACTGATTTGGATCGACAAGCTTTGCAATTAATTTGCATCGATAGGCTTAGCATTGATTTGCATTGATAGACTTAGGCTTAACATTGATTTATATCGATAGGCTTAACATTAATGTGCATTGATAGACTTAGGCTTAGCATTAAGTTGCATCGATAGGCTTAACATTGATTTGATTTGCATTGATAGACTTAGGCTTAACATTGATTTGCATCGATAGGCGCAGCATTGATTTGCATTGATAAACTTAGGCTTAACATTCATTTGCATCGATTGGCTTAGTATTGATTTGCATCGATAGGCTTAGGTTTAACATTCGATAAGCTTGGAATCAATTTGCATCGATAGGCTTAGCATTTATTTGCAATGATAGGCTTAGGCTTAGCATTGATTTGCATCAATAGGCTTAGCATTAATTTGCGTTGATAGGCTTAACATCGATTTGCATCAATAAGCTTTGGCATATTGCATAAGTATAGCTTTTGGAAAAGCTTTAGTTGCTTGACTCAATGGTTTTGCATGGCGTGTTGGCTTGGCATATTGCATAAGCGTTGAACCATTGAGCAGCTTGCTTTGCATTGATAGGCTTTGGCATGTTGCATAAGTATAGCTTTTGGAAAAGCTTTAGTTGCTTGACTAAATGGTTTTGCATGGTGTGTTGACTTTGCATTGATAGGTTTTGGCATGTTTTTCCCCTTAGGGCGGCTTGTGAAGGATTATTTTGTGAAAACATGTTCATTTGAATAACATCTATAGCATCCATTTAACAATTAAAAGGCGGAATCATGCTTGCATGCATTCAAAAACAAAACATTACCCATGAAATTCAAAGCCTAGTAGATTGGTGAACCATGAATCAACTCAAAACAAAGTGAGTTGAAATTTATACCTTTGTAGATTCCTCTTTACATAAGCAAAAGCTAATCACCCAAAGAGAGGGCCTTCATTCCTTGCATCTTAAATCTATGGATTTGGATGGAAGAATAGGTTTCTCCAAGTTCCCAAAATTGAGAACCTCTAAGTCTCTTCACCAAGGAGAGATTGGAGAAGAAAATGAGTGACCTTGGAGTAGTAGTATGGCTAGATACACCCTCCAAGGGGGCCTTCCTCCTAGAGAGAAAAAGGAGAGACATGTTCTCACCAATTTTCTCCAAAAGAACCCTTAATGAATTTTAGGCTATAAAGTTCTTTATATAGTCACTTCTATAAATGACCTAAAGAACCAAAAAACCCTAATTCAACACATATGGCCGGCCACATTAGGGATTTGGGCTTTTGGGCCTTTGTGAATCTTTATTCATTAAATTGTCATACAACTTAAGTCAATGGGCTTGACGTTCGAAGCCCATTGGGCCTTAAGGTCCAAAACTATCCCGAGGTCTTTAACGAACTTATTCGTTTGATTAATTAACATATTAATTAATCCTTGCCATAAATAATTAAACCTTTTAATTATTCTTACTCATCTCCATTGTTTCTTCAATCTCCACCTTACACGGTGTACGATCCATTAGGTTCCTTTTAGCGAGGCAGTGGGCGATTAAAACTCTTTCAAATCGATTGTGAATTGAAACTTACTTTCAATTCTCCCTTTAGTGATTATACACGTTTAGGGCTTCCACAAACCATGAGTGACACCTAGCAGCATATCATGGTTACCCAAGCTAATCAGAAAATGTGGAGAACCTATTCAGTTTAGGATTACAAATGCAATACGGTCTTTCTCTAATACAATACTCTTGACCATATTGTTTGGTTTGATAGTTTATTCATGTCTATTATCCAATGTGATTCGTGTGCTTATATGATTACCTTGAATGTGATTTGGAACGCCTTCCTAAATCTCATTCATACTTTGGCCAAAGATTCTTAATCATATCATAGAGTATTCTCCCTCAAACGGTTTGAAGGTTAGAGATCCCTTGTTGCGCATTCACTTACCTCCATGGCTAAGTAGCTTAACCCCAACGATGCCGTGGACACCCGTGGATGGGGTGACTTTGACATAATCAAAGATCAAGGACTTAACCACAAGACAGCTGTGATGCCTCAGGTCAAAGGACTACTTTGCATTATCCCAACCATGAGTTCTCATGTGACATGAATATGAGAACTCTTCGTTGATCGTGTTCAGTGAACTCATTCTTTATTGAGCACCTACGTACTTGTCTTGATGTCACACACACCAATGACTCGAGACTAGTCACTCTCCCTGAGAGAAGACACAGCACGTACTGATCTTAACGGACTGTCAATGCCCAATTGGCAATCCTATGATCAGGAACGTTTAGGATGTGTCTACGAAAGAATGGTCTCATGAATCTAACTTCTTTAGATCGTATTCTCCCAATCACATATTCCTTGGACTTATCGTTTAAGCATATAACATTTATATGAGACGGCTTAAAACAATAATCTATGCCCTTGATATTAAACTAGATTAGTTTAACATGTGAAATGTCCGTAAAGTATCATCATATGATTGGTTTTAGGGCACATTTCCAACAGCTTGCTTGGTGTGGGCTTTGTTATAGCCCTGGCATGATTACTATTATAGCTTGTTTAAAAGAAATCCTTCTAGTTACTCTTACCAATGTAAAGAAACGAATGTACCAAAGATTTTGACAAAATGCTCATTCATTTCATCAAAACTTAGGATACATTAATCATTGCATGGCTTTACAAAGCTTCATAGAGTAAGCAAAATGATCATTGCATAGAAATAGCCTGTTCTTTTGAAATAAGCATGAGCGTTTTAGCAGTAATACGACTTTAGCCACTTTGCATTAACAGGTTCCGCTAGCATACCTTCCTTGACTGAAGTCAAGTAGTAGTAACAGCTTTGATAGGCTTCCTTAACCATAAAAGGTCCTTCCCAATGTGGGGTAAACTTCAAAGGTCCAGACATCTGCCTTCATGTGTGCTCGGTTGTCTTAAGGACGAGATATCCTTCCTTAAAATTGTGTGCCTTGACTGTGCAGTTGTAGGCTCTAGTAACTTGTTAGTGGTATAAGGCTACTTTCCTAGCTACTTTCATACTCATTTCCTTGAATGATTCGAGATCTCTCCACCTCCATTCTACGCAGGTTGTGGTGTTCCTTAGAGCTATGCGATAGACCTACATAACATCTGTGAGATATGTGCTCTAGCCCCCAGCGTAGTACCATCTTTCATAAGATTTTTAGCAGTTTCTTGTTTGTGGCTTTGGCTTGACCGTTTCCCTAGGAATAGTGCGGAGTGGAACGGAGGTGCTTGATCCGCAACATTGAGTGTGATACCTACCTATTTGTTTTCCCTGATAAAGTTGGGTACTGCAACTCTTATTGCTTTCCTGAGATAGATTACTTCCACCTACTTTGTGAAATACTCAGTGGCTATTAAGATCCATATGTGGCATTCAGAAGCCTGATTAATTATTCCTATCAAATCAAGCCCCCAAGTATGGAATGGTCATGGGGTACGCATGTCTTGCAGTCGTGTTGGAGGCTTGTGGATTATGTTTCCACGAACTTGGCATGCATGGCATCTCTTGACCATATTGTCCGTGTCTTCCTCATGGTTGGCCAATAGTATCCTAGGCTCAACAGTTACTTGTGTAGCTTCTTCATTCCTTGGTGCTTATTTCCCTGGCTGTGGAAATACTCATGATGAGAGCTTTATACTCGGCTACATTGTTTGTGCATGGAAAGCTTAGCTTGAAGGACATGGCAGTAGTTTGGCCCTCTAGATTGACAAGCATAATGCTAGCTCCTCTTCCTGCAGTTGTGGAAGAACCATCAATGTATGTGACCCATAACTTTTCTTCCGCAACAGTGGCAACTATTCTTGGCAGTGCAACAAGAACTTCATTGGAAATGGTAACATCTTCTTCTTCGGGGAACAATGCTAGCATGTTTATCACAGCTTGGCCTTACTGGGTTAGACTTTACCATAAAATGCAGCTTGTGGGCTAGGAAATAGTGGCGCAGTCGTTGTGATGCGTAAACAAGAGTTAGGCAAATGCTTCATGTCTTCTGTTTTAGCAGGCTAACCAGTTCTTTCTTTTCCTTGATAGTTAAGTAAACACTAATAGAAATCAATTTTTGCACAGATGAATCATCACTTAGGCTTACCTTATCAAGTTTTTCTTCCACTGCAGTGGATCCATCTTGCATGTATTTTGGCGGATACATGATTTTCTACAAAGATCCGTCCTCAGTAGCAGGTGTATACATGTCTTCAGATTCTTGGGAACTTCACTTGTTTGGCATGTAGTGCCTCTATACTCAAGGTTTTCTTACATAATATGGTTAGGCCCCCCGACCCGTTATAAATGATAAACTATGGTATCAACCAAGGTTGCCTGGTGAAGGTGTCATTGATTTATCCTTCCAAGCATAGTAGGCTTCGATGTTCATGGGAAACCACTTCCATGTATTCGTCAGTAAAGATGATGGCATTGTTGTTCTCAAAGAAAGCCTTCTGTGGCTAGGCAAGATAGCATTGAGGGCTATAGTCCTTGGAAACATGCATAAAAGCTTCAGTAACAATAGTATTTGCTTATGGGCCATATTCAAGCTAGTCGAAGAGGGATTTGAACTTTTTGTTTTCTTAGAGGACATGCGATGCAGTGGGCCCTTGACCTTGAGAAAGGTAACGCTCGGCTTGAAGTACCAGTAAGCCTTCTTCATGTTTTTGGAAGATTCCCAGATGGCTTCCGGTGGCTTAGGGTCGTTGATCCACGGGTGGTAGACATCGTCATCTTCGGAACATGTAATAATAGCTACCATCTATTTCCTTCGGCGTTTTGGCTTTGCGTTTTTCATAGCAGCTCTAGCATTCCTTTAAGGATTTTTGCATGGAGAATTTTTTTCACAAAGTTTGGCATACAATAGAGGGATGTTCAACAGACTGATGATAGCAAGAGTACCTGAGATCCTTTTTATCTTCCTTGGAAGAGGTTTTGTAAAGCTAACACAGCTTAATAGCCATATTTGTGAGCATGGTATTGAGCATAGCTTAGAATTCATTATCTCTACATGCTAGTGGAGGATAGGTTTCCCTATCGGTCTTCCTTACCTTCATTTTTTATGGGTTGTAGTCAGATCTATCATCCACGACTAAGGCATGATGAGCTTCATTTTTGTCAGTTTTCCAGGATCTCCCCGTTGAAGGTTTAACTGACAAAGTGGTATTCCTTATTGCTTCTAGGAGCCTCGATAACTAGCTGATATCGATGTTCTCCAAGTATACCTTGTAGTCAACTACAATGTTGTTAATACAAATCTCCGGAAAAGCTTCATCGTTATTCTCATCATAGCAGTCAAGGGCAAGGTCTTGTAAACATTTGACAAAAGTCACCGGATCTTCCCTATGCTTTTGGCGTGTATTGATGAGCTAAATTGTCGTGACTCTTTCCTCATAATGGAAGTATTTTTTATAGAATTTACCTTCCAGCTCTTCCCAAGTCCGAATAGACAGGTACCAAGTATAGGCACGATCAGTTAGGTTTTTCGAGAACTCCCTAAGATGTAGGTTGCAGTTGTCGTCATGAGAACCTAAAACATCAATGCAATGGCTCATATGTTCCTTAGGGCTACCCTTCCTCCCATCAAAGTGAACAAGGTTAAGAGTCTCGCATCCTTCAGGATACGACATGTGAAGAACGTTGACTGTGTATGGTGGCTCATGAACATATTTCTAGTCTTCCGAGCTCTTGTGCAGCTCTTTTTCGAGCATGCCTATAACATATTTCTGAGTGGCAAATGATGGTGTTTTCTTAGGACCCTTGCCAGCAGTAATAGCTGACTCCTCCTGAGAAACCTTTTACTTGGGCGTGCAGGCTTTGTCACTGGCTTTCTTGTTTGGCTTTGGGGTTGAGTTTTTCAACTCTTTCACAGATGCATCAATTTCTTTTTGGGATTCACCCAAGGCATAAATAACTGCAATGATGTCTAGCATGTCGTATTCGTCCAAGTTCTCCTGACTTTCCTGGTGCTGGTCTTCACATTGAGACTCATCAAGTTGGGAAGCAGCCTTACCTGTATTTGAGGTGTTACTGCTCCTGGTAGTGTTTCTTCTGAATCTAGAAGCCATTGAATGAAGGTTGTGGCCTATCCCCAGCAGAGTTGCCAATTTATGTTGGGGGACTTTTAGGTCGAGGTGGACTTGGGCTTTGAGAACATCCTTTTGTCTCCCTTCACATGAATTCATACCAAGTCCCGGGATATCTTGAAATAGATAGCTTGTCCTAGGAAATACCCCAGAAACATCAATGACTCGAAGATGGCATGATTGATTATAATAATGATTTGCTCAAGTGAAGCGTCGTGTGAAAGTTAGAAGACTATTAGTTTACATGAGAGATAAGGCATTTGCATGGTTGCATGGCATTCTTAGCTGCATGATTTGGGCTTTCCTAAGGTGATAGTAAGGCTTCTAATGGTTAAGATGTTTGATGGAAGGTTGTGGGAGTTACTAAGGTTGTATGGATAAGGATGCTTGAAACTTGGTGTATGCTTCTGGACTAAATGGAACTCTATGGGGTTCTTTCTGGGTGGTACTATCTCACTACGTTTTCTCTATTTCTCCCTATATGTTCATTTGAGTCTCATCTCTCTCCCTCTATCCTACATGTGTTCCCCCCTTTATGTAAATGAAAGATTCATCTTTAGGTTTCAAGGGAATATCCCTTTGTAGCTTGGTCTTCCCCTCATTTTTCCCTCGCTATCCTATTATTCCCATTTTGGTGTAAACTAGTTGCGCTATTGAGACCTACAAATTGCTACTTCCCGAGGCATATCTTCCTCAGGTCGACCTTCAACAGGCGTTAATTTTGGTAGCTCGCCTCACGACTTTCGCGCGTTGATTGTCCCAGATTCTACGTAAGCCCGATAATCTTCCGTAACCATCCACACCACAATCCACTTGACATGCCCTAAATATGTGACTTAAGCTTAGCATGGTAGTGATTAGCATGAGGAAGCATGTCATGATGAATAAGTATGAGCATGGCGTGAGTATCTGGCTTAATCACCGTGGCATGGCATGTTTGTAAATATATTCTTCGTCGATCCCATGCTTTGGCATGTATTTGGGCTTGAATGTAAGCTTTGCATGACAATTGGGCCTTGAGACTTGGTTGGATTGGTGTGTGACATTTTTGGGCCCCAACACTTTATTTTCATAGGAAACTGAATTAGGCATTGGAGAGCCATTAGCCAAATAAGTTCTTGGAACCAAATTCACACATACGCGGACAGAGGCAAAATCTAGTTGGAATTCCCCATGATCACCGATGAAGTATAATGTGGTTGATTTGGAGGTGTGGTTGAATCCTTATCGGACTGGCTACATATATCTGGGAAAGAGAATCAAATCATGAGTGTAGTTGTAAGAAATTATGGTGTTTGTAGGCCCAAGACAAAGGTTAAAGCCCTCTAGGTAATTGTTGATTAGGAAAAATTTCACCTTCCAAACTTAGTGTTTATGAAGATTTTCATTGCAATAATCGGTATACCACCTTACCCTTTGGGTACTGAGCCTATGAAAAATCTTTTGCTCCATACTTGCTTTAATGCATTGATCGGATTAAGGATGAGAAAAGGTAGTATCATACATGGAATAGCCTCCAAATCTTAATGTCATTTTGACATGTTTGAACTACCTTGTTTTCAGATGATGTAATCTGAAAGTTCGAGTATGATTCTATTTTTCTTTCACTTGCCCCATTCTGGGTTAGAGGATTTTAATAAGCGCACAATGTGTCACCAAGAAAAGGCTTCCTTCTCAGTTCAAATTGTGTGTTCGTCCCTAATGAATCTTAAATGAAATTTTGTCAAGGACTTGGTTGCTTGCATGCAGGTCGAAAAAACCTTTAGAATCCTTTTGTCAGACCTTATGTGTTAGACCTAAACGTTTTTTATTAGACTTTGCTGGTTTGGCTAAGGCACTTCCATGTTTCGGAATGCCACTAGAATAAATATCCTCTTCAGAATTTCCTCATCTGGATGCTAGCGCCATTTCCGGGGATTAGCAACTTTGCTAATCCCTTGTTATTTATTTTTGTATATTTTGTGTCTTTTGTTTTTAGTTATTGACTTTGTTTCTGTTTATGTTTTTTTTGTTTATTTTACTTTTGATATTTGATTTAGTTTTGTTTCCTAGATTTCAGGTACTAGAGAAGTAAGACATGGATTTTGCTACCATTCAAGCTCAATTGGCGAAACTTACTTCTCAATTGTCACAATATGCCGAAAGGACCACAATGCAAAATGTCCCTACATATGGTGTGTCCTATGGGCAAGGATATTCAACTCATCAATGTTCTCAATTCGATGCGAATGAAGATGCTTGGGGTTATCAAGGCCATAGCCAATCATGGGACAACATGTTTTCCAACGCTTACAATTCGGATTGGAGAGATTATGCAGATTACATGTGGGGAGAACCTCAACAATTCCAGCAAGATGGATATTGGCAGCAAGAAGAGGAGTTCTATTCAAGACCTATGCAGCCACCACAACCTCCTCCACAACAATTCCAATCAAATTCAAGTATGCCTATGAGTTATGATGAAATTCTTGATGTACTAACCTCGTTGACGAAGGGCTCACAACAAGAAGAATATTTGCCGCCATCGGATGAGTTCTATCACTGGCCATATGAACCATCACAACCACCACAACAATCTGCCCAATTCAATTCAGGTACGTCTTTGGATAATGATATGTTTAATAAGTTACTCACCTCTTTGAACCAGGAAGTAGAAATCGAAACAAAGAGATGCAAAATCAAGCCAAGAAGACGGGTGAATTAGATAAGCAAATTGGGCAGATTATGGAGTTCATGGCACAAATTCAAGAGCAAAGTGAACTCTCCAACTCAACTATTGAAAATTTGAAGGAAGATTTTGAAATCCATGATGCTATCACTTTGGGAAGTGCTATGGAGGTTGGAGGTGAACCCAAGACATCCAAACCAAGCCAAAACATGGATGAACAGCTACTGCTCGAAGAAGATGAGAATAACAAGGCCACGGCAAGGGAAGAACCACCCTTACCGTAGCCCCATATGCCCTCTATGCCGTCCACTACAACCAAGGTAAGCCTAAATTCAATTTGTCCTGACCCAGTTTCACTAAATGTCCTTATTCCTTGCAGGATCATGCAATCCAAGAAAAAAGAGGGTGAGAAAGGCATCTTCGAAACCTTTCCAAAGAATCAAGAGCAAGAAGTGGATGGGGAATGTCTAGAATTCATCAAAGAAGATACATTTGAGACGAAAATTCCCAAAGAAGTTGGATTTTATGACACGGGAAAAGTCATAACTCTCAAAACACCAAATCTGGCCAAGTCCCATATCCCTGCAACCTTCAAAGATGTGGTGTTCGTAATTGAGTTTGTGTTGGAGCAAGCAAGCAAGCCATCTTCTCCAACTTCGATTTTATTATATACTAACTTGCTGATTTTGATGATTCAGGCACCTACACTAGAATTTAAACCATTGCCGGATCACGTCAAGTATCACCTTCCATTCAAGGATCAATTCCATGCTATGGGCCCTATCCAAGTTTAGAAGGAAGTTTCGTCCGGCTGGAAGACGTTAAAGCAAGTGCTTTTTGGAGGCAACCCATGTATTTAAATAAGGAAGATTTTTGAATCGTTCCACAATCAGTTTTACGTTTCTAAAAACCTTCCCTTTTCTGCTTTTTTATTTTGCCATGATTGTCATTTTTTATTTGTTGTTTATTTAATTAATTTTTGGTGTGGGTTTATTTTTGAAACATTGACAGATATGCAAGGTATTTTACATTCATTTTCATAAAAAAAAAGGAACATTAAGCAAAAAAATACAAGAGAAAGCCTTCACAAAGGCTGCTTAGGAGAAGTCTCAGTAGTCGACGGAGCCCCAGAAGGAGGAGGCAGCGGAGGTTGATCATTTGGAGCTTCAGTAAGCGGTACAGCCCCAGAAGATGAAGGCAAATGCTATTGGAACAAACCCACAAACCTCTGATGATCAAATAAAATCTGACCATCCGATTCCTGCATCTGGTCAATCTTCCTCTTCATGTTTGTAGCATAGTTATGTGCGAGCCTGTGCAACTGTTTATTCTCATGCTTGAGCCTTCTAATCTCCTGTTTAAAACTCATCACTTCAGCCGCCAATGATTCAACTTGACGGGTTCGAGCAAATAGGCGTTGGGCCATATTAGACACAGAACCTGCACACTGCACACTGGGAACCAGAGAATCCTTAACAGCCAACTCATCAGACCGTTTGGAAAGTAATCTGTTATCTTTGGGAGTGACAAGGTTCTGGGCCACCACCGTAGCGGTCATGTCATTCTTCATCACTGAATCCCCAACGGTAAGAGGACTAGTAGGGGATATGAAAGATGGGCGCCATATGTTGTCTGGAAAAGGCAGGACTGCCTCTTCACCAAGGTTCAAGTCAAACGGTCGGAGGGGCCAGACATTTTCAGAGGTGTTAAAGAAAGAAGAGGTCGGACAAGTCAAGATCGTAGAAGTGCAAGAAATGAGCTTCTATAGGCAGAAATTCAAGTGTGCTTTGAAAGTCTTGCGTACTTCTATAAAAATCAGCACTCGACGGGATTTTAGAGATCGAAGACGTGAGCTCAGAAATCGAAGAGGCTAACTCAAAAATCGAAGAGGCACTAGCTTTCTTAAAAGCTGGGCTTGCTCAGAAACCACGGGCCAATCTTCTTTTCTAGATTTGTCCGCACTTGTCACATGCAACCTCTGCACTTGATGAGATTTTAGAGATCAAAGAGGCGAGCTCAAAACTCGAAGAGGCAAGCTTAGAAATCGGAGAAGCATCTGCTTTTCCAGACGTGTCAGCATCTATCACATGCAGAGTCAGCTTTGCTGAAATCACGGGCAGTTTGTCGAAGCGCCGATTCCAGATATCGAAGAGGCACTTGCTTTTCCAGACGTGTCAGCGTCTGTCATATGCACACTCAGCCTTGCGGAAATTACGGGCAATCTGTCGAAGATCTCTTGTGAAGTAGAAAACACGTGAAGTTTACTATTAAATCATTCAATGGTTGTTGACAAGGGTGAAAGAATAGTACCGGTTATTAATTCCTATAAATGTCACCCTTCATCCTCCATTGCAAGGCAGACATACATAACCCTTCTTCTTCTCCGAGAATGCCTTTCCAACAAACCCTTTCGAGTCACTCAGTGTTCCTTATTCCTTGGGGTACCTCTGCAAACAACTCATCCAAAGGAAAAGTATTTCATATCATGAAGGTTGAAAGCAAGAGTATCTCATATCATGCTTTCTCTCTGTCTTTCTCCTTGTCGTTGTTTTGGGACAAGGAGAAAGAGAGCAATCAGCCAGCATTTAGTATCAATCTTCCGATCTGGAACCGACTGCCTTGAACCCCTTCCTGATTGCTTACCTAGCCTTGCTATCGAGTACTCATCTTCATCATTTTATGCTTCCTCTTCGTCTACCACATCTGCCTGGGGAACAGATAAGGGAAGTGAAAATGATACCTCAAAGCATGTGGAGACAATTTGCCAATTCATCCTCAGCTAGGGACAAGGAGAAAGAAAGCAAGAGGTGGGCACTTGAAAGATTAAAGAAAGAAACAGACCAACACCTCTACCTCGTGCCTGCCTGCCGTGCAGAAGAAACAAGCAGAGAAGAATGCAGACTGCACAATCAAATTAACCCAGCAGAATGAGTCTGATTTGAAACCAAGGAACTCTCATATTCCTAGCTCAGAATTCCAAACCAGTTCGAGATCAAAGTTGTGGAAAGACAACAAGATCATCTATCTCCAAAACCAGATTTGCATTCTTAAACTCTACTCTGTCTGGTTTTTACTTTGCCATACTTGTCATGTTTATTCGTTGTTTGTTTGTTTGCTTGTTTTTTGTGTGAGTTTATGCTTGAAACATTGAGGACAATGTTTGATTTAAGTGTGGGGGGGGGGGGGGTAACCATTGTTTTGCATGAAATTCGTAGGAGTTTATCACCCATTACTTCTAGTGTTGTTCCTTGCTGTTTTAAGTGTTTTTAAGCTGTTTTGGAGTGTTTCAGTGTGTTTTGACATAAAAATCCAAAAATCTCATAAAATTTTGAAAAATTGTTTTGAAAAACCCAAAAAGAGTTGTTTTTGTTTGTTTATTTGTGTCTTAGGGTACCTTCCAACACAATGATGAGGATTTGGTTTTTAAATACATGACTGTTAAAGAGAGTTATAAACATGGATGAAAATTTGATTTACTCTTTGGTGTATGCTTGGTTGTGGTTATAATTTATGAATTCACATGCAATCATAAAGGAAAAATCAGTTTTGTAACATGCTTGAAAGAAGGAACTCAAATGTACGCTAGAACCTTGTGAGACTTGAGCCTAAACGTTTATTTGGAGAGTTAGTAATCTGTGCATCATTGTTTTCTAAAGTCGTTGTATGATCTCATTATTCTTTGCTTGGTTGCTACTTAGAAGGCGTTTCATCATTTAGTTCCAAATGCTAGAACTCATGCCTATTTCATTCAAAGCATGCTATTGATTTGCATAACACATTTTCAAGATGAAGTTGTGTAGTGACCACCAAAGCCAAATTGCCGTGCCCCTATTTCATTATGTGTTTAAGTTTAACCCCGTTGAGCCTTGTGTAGCCTATGTTCTTTGTGACCCACACTATCCTCACCTAGCCTAGATTAGGACCATCCATACCCTTGTTCTTGGAGCATAGTAAAGCATAATTTAGAAGGAATTCCTTTTGTTGAACTCTTTTAGAAAAACAAGTGTGGGGGAAGTGATTCTTGTGTGTGTGTGTGTGTGTGCCAAAGTCCTTAATAAGGCACGGGTAGAGAAAAGAAAAAAGAGTATGAGAAAGAGCTCTAAAATGTTGTTTGTTAAAAAAGGGTCCAAAACATTGAATTCGGCCCTAAGTGCTGCATGAATCTTCCCTTTGTATGTAAAAGTTGATTTTGCATTCTAAAGAGAATTCCAAGTGTCTATTTCATTGCTTTGCTTGCTATCGCTTTAAGAATGTTTGTTATTCCTATCATTTCTTTGTTAGCCATTACCCCCAAGCCCTGTTACAACCCTTGACTTCAATCTTGAGTGTTGTGTGTTTCAATTTGTGGAGTTCGAAATTGGTATGAGCATATGGTGTCACTGGTTCTCGCATCTAAGTAGTAGCATATCATTCATGAGATCATATCTAAACATGCTTATTAACTCCAGAAATTGCTTTCTTTGTTATAACATATGTGAGTACTAGTCTTCCATGTTTACATCAATCTTCTCACATATAACTAGTGTAGGGTGTGTAGTCAGAAAATGTGTGTGAAAATAGAGAGTATCTAGTAAGGAATAGAAGGAATTCTCTAAGGCATGTTACTACATTCAAAATGTTGTTTTAATTGATTAAATGTGAGCTAGTGAATGGTGACTATGATTAAGTATGCTCGAGGGTAAGGATTGCTTAAATTTATGTAAGTGGTGATCTTTGGCATGTCATGTTTCATTGAAAATCCCTGAGGCAAATGTTGGAAGGTCTAGGTTATGTTTTGTTTGTTTCGTTTTGTTTCTTTTGTTTTGCTCGAGGACTAGCAAAAGCTAAGTGTGGGGGAATTTGATAGGAGCATATTTATGCAACTTAGTGAGCTTGTTTCTTGGCATTTACTTAGTTTAATTCTAGTTATTTTAGTACTTTAAGCGATTTTCGTGTGTTTGTAGGTTCAAATAACAAAGTTGGCAACAAAGTGCTATTTGGAGCACTTTGGAGCATTTTTGGGCCAAGATTGGATAATGCAAGCATGGAGACATGAGGATGGACGTTTTTGAAGATTAGAAGGCTAGAAATCAGCATGTGTGTGTGCAAGTGTGTTAACCTACAACTACAAACACTCATCCACTACACCCATTACATCCACTCATTACCAAACATCCATCCACTACACCCATTACATCCACTCATCCATCCTCTACACCCATTACATCCACTCATTACCAAACACTCACCCACTACACCTATTACATCCAATCATTACCAAACATTCATCCACCACACCCATTACATCCACTCATTACCAAACATTCATCCACTACACCCATTACATCCACTCATTACCAAACATCCATCCACCACACCCATTACATCCACTCATTACCACAACACTCATCACTACCACCTTAATTAGATGGTGGTCTTCTCCCTAGCCTATAAATACATCCACCCTTCACCATAACAAGGGGGAAGAAAACCAGAGACAACACAATCCACCCATCCACCATTCACCATAACTCACCTATATCCATCCACCACCATAATTTACCACTCATCCATCAAACCACACCTTGTGCCACAACAAAGAGAAGAAAGAGGACCCTTGGACGTGCTTGCCATTCAACTTGGATTGTTGGAGCGTTCTTAGGTGTTTTCTTTCTTTTGTTTTCAATGTCTAAATTTGTTTATCTTTGCTTTGTGAGTATGAGGAACTAAACCCCCCTTAGCTAGGGGGGGAATTCGAAACCATGTTCATGCTTGCAATATGATTTGATTACCTTCAGTTATGATTTCATAAGTTGTGAATTCAATTTGTTTAACTGCTTGATTGATAACTTATTCGTGTATGTTTATTAAGAGTGCACACTTAGTTTGCATACATGAATATGATGCTAAAGTATAAGGGAGTTTCACGTAATAGTTACAAACTTATATTCACAAGTAGTGGAGGTCGCTTATAAACGATCGCGTTAAATGAATTCTTGGCATAAGTTTCATGCTCATCATAGTAACGAATGCCTCGTCAATACTTATAGTTTTCATGATGTTTAAAGATCTTTGATTGTATCTTTATTGTGCTATTCACGTAAAGGACTTTTGAAGAATGCTTTGAATTGTTGTATGCGTTTTCCCATCCAATTCAATAACTTAAGGAGAACTTGAAGGATAATTTAAGCGAACCTAATTAACCTGGGGTGTTGAGTTTCATGATTAATCGAAAGAACAACTGGAAATTGGTTTATGTGCAAGTATGTCATGTGTGGAGAAGAACCTCCTAGCTAGCCTTCCATCCATTCAATTTACTCAAATTCGTGCAGATTTCATTAGTTCTTTAATTTACTTGTTTTGTTTTCAAATTCGTCAAAACCAAAACCCCCTTTACTTTAAAGTGTTTTATTAATCAAAATTTGTTTTGATATGTGTTTTCAGGTGTCCTAAAGGTGTGTTAGAGTCCAAATCTGCCCATTTTGTGTTTTTAGGCATATTTGAGCATTTTTAACTTGTTTTGAGTCATTTGAGTTTGTTTTAAGTTCTTTGAGTCTAGTTTAGTGTTTTTAACTTTGTTTATATGTTTTTAAATTAGTTTAGAGGTTTTAGCAAGCCCTCCTAATCCCTAGTTTAGAACGATCCCTATTTGTATTTATCCTACAATTTGACAACAAGAGGGTTTAATTTGTGTGTTAAGTTAATTTTCGCATCAGATGCCTCATTCAAACGTATCCTCTTGAGAATTTCCCAATTTGGATGCCTCCTTCGAACCTACTTAGATACATGGTGTCAAATAATGTACTTGACTTAGTACGCTAGTTTGGGAAAGAAATAATCATACACATGGTTGGAATTCATAGCTACCCCTCGGGTGATTTCCAGATTGCCCTTTGAATTATTCCTTTGAATGGCTTAGAGCACAAGTTTGAATGTTATAACCCACATAACTTAGGTTGTATTAACTTTTAAAAGGTCGGATGGTGCAATGGGCTTCCAAGTCAGCGAGCCACGTTTCCGTGTGTATAACCCTCCTATCATAACCGCGCTTACTACAACTCAAGCCTCTCAAGTTGCTAACCAAACACTATAGAGTGGACTAAATGAGACACCTTTGACACTATAACCTTGAAATTTTAAGCTTGCAATTATGTGAAGTTACAAAGCTATGTGTGATTTAGGAATTTAGGGTACTCCATGTATTACAATGAATGATTTAAGAATGAATAAACAAAAGGCACGTGAGGATCTGAAAAGATCATGCCTAGCTTTGCGTCTGTCATGGATATACATTTACCCATGTATATAATTAAATCTTCAAAAGTACTTATCTCTTGGAGTGCTACCATGGTTTGGACCAAGGATGTTCACTTGTCGGATGGGCTTTGAGTTGTTTTCCTCTTTTATTTTTTTATGATGCCATTGAGAATCCTAGAGGATTTCTAAGAATAGATATTGAATCTTCTTAAGAGTGTGACAACTTACGGGCGTACTCCAATCCCTGGATTGTAAGAACGCTAAGAATATAAGAAACCTAGCTGATTCCATACTAGATTAGGTTTCCGTACCGTGCGAAACAAGCACAGTGAAGCTTCGGAACATGACGATGATGGTGTCACTGCTTCGTTTGTGTAGCTTTAAGGTGGAACCTATTGACCGGACTACGAAGGCGCAATCATTTCGATTCACCTTGCTCCAAATAGTTATAGAGTAAGCCGGAGTAGTATGTTGTTCGGATTTATTCACGTGTGCAATCAATTTACATTTCAAGTCATTTAGCTCAACCCATCGGCCTAGATTATACTTTTTTAAATGTTTGTAACCTTAAGTCTATCATTAAATGATTACATTATGTTTCTCGTTTTAGTTTCTATTTGCTTTCATTCACTTTTTAGGCAAGTATACACGAAATTACATTAAATTTTAAGCCTTTGTTTGCTCGAGGCTCATAAAGAAACTTAATCGAGCCAGCGTCCTACTCGGTGTAAAATCATTTGGTTAAGAAGTCAGGCTTACGCATAACTTTCACACACATTCGAACACAAACTCTATTTGTTGGCAGCCTTCAACAGTGGCACATATATTCTCTCTTTTTGTCTAGCCATCTCATGGTACCGAAACTGAAAGCAACATCTAAGGCAAATATGTGTTAAACCCAGTCCATACTCTATCCGACTGTTCACACCAACATAGTTTTTGGCGGCCCTGGTGAGACAATGTGATTAAGGTTTCCTAACAAATTCTCAAGCATTGGAAACGAAATCCAAAAGGTAGACTAAAAACTGCCTTTTCTTCTTCTATTCAACAATTTTTTCGCTAGATCTTTGGCAAGAAGAGCTTTAGAGGAAAAAAAAGAATGATAATGGCTCCTCACATCAGTCACCTCTTAAGAACTCCTTTAGTTCTCAAAGAAATCAAGAACCAAATGATCTGCAAATTGTTATTGCTCACATGCTCAAGGTTGTCGTCAATAAGGCACTTGAGAATAGAAGAAGCATTAGCGAGATATGCGCAGCCAACCGTGAACTGAAGTAAAAACTGGACTAGGACATCGTTATGACATGCCAAACCAGCCGAGACAACCATAATCAACCAGGTTTACTCCTCTTAATGGGCCCGATGTTGTTCCAAAAGATGAAACCTCTTCTCACAGGACAAGATTCTCCAAGAGCGTTAATCTCATCCACTCTTCTTATGATCTTGAGGTGAATCTTAGTTCTCCTGTCCTTCGAGAAATGAATTCTTGACCAAGAACCTATTTACAAATCGGTACTAGTGTAATTCATAATGATAGTGTCCTAACACCTGGTAAAGGTATCAATAAAGCTTTGCCTCAAAAGTATAATCCAGAGGTTTTACTACCAAAGGACAAACAAAAATTCAACCCGAAGGGAGGTTGGACCAGGCCTAGTCCGCTCTTAGATAGGGCCGCAAGAAGCAAAGGTAGGTAGACCAAACTTGGAGGGGAACGATGCAGATAACATTAATGGTGAAACTGATGGCTAATTCAATCCCGAATATCCTGCCATGGCAACCCGCCTAGTATATTATTGCTCATACTCAAGAAGAGGACTATGAAGTAGTTGATGTTGAGATTGAGTTTAAGAATCAATCGGTAATCAAGACCTTAGGCAAGCAGGCTACAGAGCAAAAGCAATCTAGTGGTAATTTTATCTCGTAGCATACACCAAAATTTAGAGTTACACGTTTGATGTAACAAAAACCAAAGAGATCAACGAGTTAATGAAGGTCATAATAGTGAAACGTGAGGCTAGAGTAAAGTTACCCAAACTGAAGAGAAACCAATACTACAAGCTGCATAGAGAGTATCTCTACTCAAAACTGCATCCAACTACGAGATAAAATCCAGGAAACCATCAACTCAGGTAAGATTACTTTGGAAAAGACATAGCCAATCATAAGGATAGAAGCTGCTCCATTTTCCACCATGACTATTAGTATGGTGAATGTCAACTAACCGAGTGTGCACAACCCAAGAAAACGACGCCTAGCAATTGATCTTAAGCCTTGAGGGCAAAAAGAAGTAAGCATTCTAAGAGACAGCCATTGTCCAAGGCTTCTAGAATTCATGGTGTTGTCCTATGCAAATAATGCCAATATGACTGAGCTCGTTGCCAATAGACAAAATCCGAAGAAGAATAAAGAAAAGACCTAAGGTTTACAACTACCTGAGGAGATTGTCTCCCTGCTCAAGAAATTTAGATCATATAGCCCGAGAAAGAAGTATAATCGAGGAAACATCTTTAATCACCTTTAGGGCAATGAAGATGTTAACATAGCCTCGAACAAAGCCAAGAGGTTTGGAAACCTCAGACAAATAACCTACAGGTCGAAGCAAGTAACAACTCCCTAAAGTTGACCATCCCAAAGCCAGCACCTTAGTTGCAAAAGCCCCAAAGCCTCAAAATAATTATGCATGAAAACGACAAATGGTACCAAGTAGGACATAGAGGCAGAGTCGCCCAAGCAATTACCAACTCAACCAAAAGAAGATACCAAGGCAGTACTGAAGGAAAAATTTTGTCCTAACTGTTTGTACCATACTTGACCAATCCCGAAACTACTGAGCACCGGTCAACGTTATATCGTCAAGGACCCAGAAGAGTTTCCCTCCAACCAGGAGGCCAATCATAGCGCGACACGTGTCGACATCAGAAGCCAATCATAGCGCGACACATGTCAACATCAAAAGTCAATCACAACACGACACGACACGTGTCAATGTCAGAATGAAACTAAAAACTCTCTTCTATAAATAGAGATCATTCTCTCACAATATTTCCGAATGTCATTTGTACTAAATCATTTACTAGTACTCATTAAAGGAGAGCTTGAACCTATGTACTTGCGTAAACCCTCACAATTAATGAGAACTCCTCTACTCAGTGGACGTAGCCAATCTGGTTGAACCACGTACATCTTGTGTTTGCTTCCCTGTCTCTATCCATTTACATACTTATCCACACTAATGACCAGAGCAATCTAGCGAAGGTCACAAACTTAACACTTTCTGTTGCACCAAAGTTCTCATTGATTTTGTGCATCAACATTTGGCCCCGTCTGTGGGAACGACACTTATTCCCACTCTCTTCAGCTTTGTGAAGCTGGTTTTCACCATTCGTACACTCTCTTTTGACCAGGCATCCCTCTCCAACATGGGGAGCGAAGGAAGCCATAACACACAGAATGACACCCCTCTTGCACCTAGTGTGAAGCAACGAAAGAATGAAGGAAAAAGGGTTGCTCTTCAAGCTAAAGTCGATGAGCTAGAAGCTCAAAACAACAAGATAGCAATGAAGAATGAGGTCCTCCAGGAGCAGTATGAGAAACTCTTTGAGATGCTCCATGAAACTTTGCGTACTCAAACACGTGAGCTCGTTGCCCTTGTGGACATCAACCATCATCTCGACCCGAAGCAGGAGAAGTGGAGGAAGACACCTCCTTGCAGAAGGGTTGAAAGGATCGAAAGTCGTTTATCGTGATTGCCGAGACTTCCTAAAACAACGTCGAGAGAATCCCCTCCACATATGTTCAAAGATCAATGACCCAAAGGTTTCTAAAAGACTCGGTCCCCTCCTACGACCCAGCTAGCTGCCAATCTAGGGAAGGAACAACATGTCCTAGAAGAACATGAAGGTACAGGGGACTCTGAGGTATTCCGACAGACTTGCCCTAGAAGTCAGTACGACGAGTCCAAGGAAAAATCACACGCCCTTACTCAAACTTTCCTACTTCAAAGAGGCGATGGAGACTTACGAAAGAAAATCCCAGTGGTACATGACTCCACTCAAGACCCCCTTGTCCTATAACTCGTTGAGGAAGTAAACAAGTTGAATGCCGAACGTCAGGCCGAGATACTTGACTGGAACCAACCCAGGCCAAGCCCTCTCACAAGGAGGATCCTTGACACCCTCCTTCAAGCGAAGACAAAACAAAAGCTTGGTTTACAACTCTATACTGGAATGGAGGACCCAATTAAACACCTTAACCTCTTTGAATCCACCATGGCATATCGGATGCGCACCGACGAAAAGCGATGTCTTCTTTTCCCTTTCACCTTCTCTGGCGGAGCTCTAAATTGGTATTGCCGTCTTCCACCTGAGACAGTCGACTCATTTGAGGAACTGAGGAAACTGTTTGTCTCTCAACACATCTTCTAGACCGATCGCTTGCATTCTGCAGATAACTTGTACACTATTCGCTAGAAGTCGGACAAGTCACTACGAGAGTATGCTGGTCGTTTCAACCATGAGCATTCTCACTGCGCTAAGGTAGATGACAATACCGCCCTCAAGGCCTACGTGATTGTTTCTTCAAGTACATGATCAATGCCAACACTTGGAAGACTTACTCTAAGGTGATGGCACAGGCTTACAGCCATGCCTCCGCCGAGGCAAGGACATATCAAGGAAAACCCCACACAACCACCCCTTATCAGCAAGTAGGGAGTAGAAGCTAGATCCAACCAAATGAGAAGACCTCGACCTTCCAAACGGCAGCGGTGCCTCCCCTTGCTTTACTTAATACTTTGCCAAGTCAGCAGACATATCAATCTCAGGGCAAAAGGAAAGATTTCCATCCTCACCAGTCTCATTTTAGTAAAAGGAGTAAGGGACACTACCGCGATAACCAAGGTTATCGCCATGATAATCCCCGACCCTGGCAGTCAACACAGTGGGTCAAGCACTTGTCAGGACAGCCCCTACCCCAAGGTATGAGGCATACACACCTTTGAACGCCACATGCGTGGCCATTTACCCCAGCATAGCACACTTGATACCGAAGCCAAAGTCGAGGCACCCGAATTACAAGCCCACAAAGAACATGAGCACGTTTTGCTGCTACCATGAGCATAACGACCATGACGGCGAGAAGTGTATCACCCTTTGTGATCATATTGAAGCTTTGGCAAGTGAAGGAAAAATTGATCAATTCCTCCTTCACCCTCCAAGGGGTAACCGTAACCAACGCCAGGTAAATGTGATATATTTCATAAGTGGTGGCACACCCATATCTAAATCTTTCAACAGGGCCATGAAAAATAGTGAACGAGCTTTAAGGTCTGGCCACCAAGTGTTTCACGTGGAAGACATCAGGGGAGGTAAGTATCAAAAGCCTAACTGGGATCCAATATGTTTTTACCCTGAGGAAGAAAGAGTCATCATCTACCCTCACAACGACCCACTGATCGTGGAAGCTCACATAGCCAACTTTGAAGTACAACGAATCCTAGTAGAGACGGGGGCTTCGGTCAATATCATGTTTGCTAAAGCTTTCAGGGCACTTAATGTAGCTAAACACTTGCTCGACCGCTCGATTTCCCATCTGATAAGCTTCTCTGGTGATATCGTGCAACCTTTGGGGAGCATACACTTACCTTTCACCATTGGTACAGGCCCTTGTACAGCTACCATTACCACTAACTTCCTGGTGGTTGATTGCCCAATGGCATACAATGTCATCTTCGGACGCACAGGTATCAATGATCTCAAGGCCATGGTATCCACAAATATATTGTTGATGAAATTTCCAACCCCCTATGGTAATGGTTACATCAGAGGAGATCAACTTAGTGCACGATCATGTTACAACACTTCGGTCAAGCAACAACACCTGCATGTGCCCAAGGAAACCCTTTCTATACATGACCAAGTCATAAAGACCAGCCCAGACAAAGCCAACTTGGATCTTCACGGTGGCAACAGTCAACTCGACGATCCTCGAGATGATTCTTTCACCCAGCAAGCACAACCCGCTGAAGGGAGAAGGTCTCTATCTCAAAAGATTATCCGGATCGCATGGTGAAGTTAATACCACCTTGTCACCACCCATTCGGTTGGCATTGATCTTTTTTTTGCAAGAGAACACTGAGGTCTTCGCCTGGTCATACGAGGACATGCCAGGTATCTCTCCCGATATAATCTGTCATCGCTTAAGTATTAACCCCAAGATCAAGCTAGTGAGACAGAAGCGAAGATCTTATGACGCTGAACAGTACGAGGCAAGGAAGGCAGAAGTTGAAAAACTCAAAGGCATAGGCTTCGTCCGCGAAGTCAATTATCCAACGTGGGTAGCAAATGTTGTCCTTGTTAAGAAAAATCCGACCAAGGAAAGTCTCCTGCTCCAAAAGGTCTTGTGGAGAATGTGTGTCGATTACACCGACCTAAACAAAGGATGCCCAAAGAATAGCTTTCCTTTTCCTCTCATAGACAGACTTATAGACTCTACGGCAAGGTGTGAACTCCTGAGCTTCATGGATGCTTACTCAAGATACAACCAAATCCTCATGAACCCTCCGGACCAAGAACACACAGCCTTCACTACTGACAGGGGACTATATTGCTATAAAGTCAGCCCTTCGGCCTAAAGAATGTAGGAGCGACTTATCAGAGACTGGTCAATTCAATGTTCACCGAACAGATTGGGAAGAGCATGGAAGTTTACGCTGATGATATGCTAGTCAAGAGAAAACATGTTGACCAACACGTCACCAACCTATATGAAACTTTCACCATTCTGAAAAGGTATCGAATGAGGTTAAACCCCAACAAATGTGCCTTCGGCATAGGCTCTGGAAAATTCTTAGGCTTCATGATAAGCCAACGAGGCATTGAGGCTAATCTCGAGAAAATCAAAGTAATCATCGACATGAAGGAACCGGTAACTTCAAAAGACATCCAGAGCCTTACTGGCAAGTTAGCAACCTTAACTAGGTTCATCTCTAAGGCCACAGACAGATGTGCTCCTTTCTTCAAAGCACTTAAGGAAAGTAAGAAGTACATTATATGGACTGATGAATGTGCTGAGGCATTCAAGAACCTTAAAGACTACATGAGTAAAGCCTATTTGCTCTCCAAACCTGAGGTTTGTGACATTCTCATTATTTATCTGTCGGTATCGGCTTCAGCAGTAAGTTCCGTTCTCATTCGAAAGGATGGTAATGTCGAACGGCCTGTCTACTACGCTAGCAAGGCCTTACAAGATGCGGAGACACGATACTCCAACATTGAGAAATTGGCTCTAGCATTGGTCATGTCTGCTCGAAAACTTCGCCCTTACTTCCAAGCACACTCCATCATCATGCTCACCAATCATCTTCTTCAAAAGATACTCCAAAGTCCTGACACTTCTGGGCGAATCATCAAATGGGCAATAACATTGGGTGAGTTTGACATCTTCTACCAACCAAAGCCAGCTGAGAAGGGCCAAGCAGTGGTAGACTTCATCGCCGACTTCACATATCCTGTTGACATTGTTTCTACACCTAAAGAAGTGGTTTCATTACCCACGGAAGCTCAGAAAAATATAACCAATAGCCTCAGCATGGAGTCTATATGTTGATGGCTCATCCAACCAACAGGGTTGTGGAGCAGGACTAGTCCTTACAACCCCTGACAAAGTGGCGTTAGAGTATGCTCTTCGTTTCAAATTCAAGGCGTCGAACAATAAGGCCGAATATGAAACCCTTCTAGCAGGCTTACGTTTGGCCAAACACCTTGGGGTTAAACGAATTGATATCTTCAGTGACTCCCAATTGGTGGTTAACCAGGTCACCAACAACTTTGACGCTAAGGATAGCTCCATGGCAGCATATCTGGCACAAACATAATTGTTGCTCAAACACTTCCACTACCAGATCACCCAAATTCCTCGAGCGGCAAACAGTCATGCAGATGCTTTGGCTTGCCTCGCCTCAGCGGTGGAAGATAAGATTGGGAGAAAAATATAGGTCGAATTGTTGGCAGCACCAAGCACCATGGCTGCGGAAGTGTGCAACTTACTACAAGAAGATAGTTGGATTACCCCAATTTATAGATTCCTTGCTTATGACACCCTTCCAAATGACAAAGTCCAAGCTAAGCAGATTCGATACAAGGCTACCCGTTACTTGATCATTAATGACCAACTCTACAAGCGGGGTTTTAACCTACTATACCTAAGATGCCTTACGCCCACAGAGGCGGAAACTGTCCTTCGGGAAATACATGAAGGAGTCTGCGGAGATCATGCTGGATCTCTATCCCTAGCACACAAGGCTTTTCGCCAAGGATATTACTGTCCAACACTCCACCAAGATACCATCAGAATATCCCGCTCATGTGATAAGTGTCAACGCTGTGCAACTATTCCTCACTCCCTTCTCGAGCCGCTCACTCCTATGATCAGCCCTTTGCCCTTCACCCAATGGGGACTTGATTTGATCGGCCCAATACCTGCCGGGAAGGGCAAGGTTCGCTATGCAATCGTTGCAGTTGACTACTTCACAAAGTGGGCCGAAGTAGAACCCTTGGCTACCGTTACTGAGGCAAAAATAGAAGACTTCGTATGGAAGAACATCCTTTGCAGATTCGGCATTCCCAATGCGATAGTCACTGACAACGGGCGACAGTTCGACAATAATAAGTTCAGGATGTTCTGCTCTAAGTTCAACATCAACTTATGTTTTACCTCCCCAGCTCATCCCCAGTCTAATGGACAAGTTGAAGCCATCAAAAAAATAATCAAGTGAACTTTGAAAACCAGCTTAGACAAGGCTAAAGGTTGTTGGCCAAAATTTGTACCCCAAGTTCTTTGGTCATACCGCATTTCGTATCGGACATCAACAGGAGAAACCCCATTCTCACTTGCCTTTGGTACTGAGGCAGTTGTCCCAGTTGAGCTTGAGCAAGCAACGTTTCGAGTCCAGAACTACGTGCAAAGCGAAAATGACAAACAACTTACCCTCAACTTAGATCTAGTCGAGGAACACAGAAACCAGGCTCACTTGAGGAATGTCGCCTACAAGCAGTGCATCTCCAACTACTATGACTCAAGGGTCAAACCTCGTTCTTTCAAAGTAGGGGACTGGGTATTGAAGAAAAGATTACTCTACGATAGAGTCCCGAGTGAATGAACATTTAGTCCAAACTGGGATAAACCGTTTGAAGTTGTTGGCATCAGTCGCCCTGGCTCCTACAAGCTTAAAAGTTCCAATGGCAAGACCTTTGGCCACCCATGGAACGCTGATCACTTGAAGTACTATTACAAGTAAACTCACATTGTACAAGTGTTAAGCTTCAGTCGTTCGGCATCCTATGTAACAAAGACTATTTGGTATGAATTCAATAAAGAGGTGATTTAGACAACTTGATCCTAATCCTCTTACATTCCTAGCAATGAAACACTCAGGTTCAAAGCTTCAACATGAATTCTTCCAACATGAAACAAAGTGTAAGTATATGTCAACAAGACTATACAAATAAATGAACAGCTTCACAGTATATTCGTTCAATCCTATATTCCAACACATTCATACATAAGCCAATTGTGCTTTGAAAGGGTTCAACATATTTTGTGTCATTCGACACTTGCTACAATGTGCCTAGACACCTTGCCCTTATTCTCACCAACCAAGTGATGAAATGTGAATAAGGAACTCATCTTCATGCCACCAACCAGGTGATGAAATGTACAACCCGTACTCTCCTTCATGCCACAAACCAGGTGATGAAATGTACAACCCGTACTCTAATATCATTTGGCAACTTGCCACTCATGCCACCAACCAGGTGAAGAAGGAAGTCATCTTTATGCCACCAACCAGGTGATGAAATGTACAACCCATACTCTAATATCATTTGGTAACTTGCCATTCATGCCACCAACCAGGTGATGAAATGTACAACCCGTACTCTAATATCATTTGGCAACTTGCCACTCATGCTACCAACCAGGTGAAGAAGGAAGTCATCTTCATGCCACCAACCAGGTGATGAAATGTACAACCCGTACTCTCCTTCATGCCACCAACCAGGTGATGAAATGTACAACCCGTACTCTAATATCATTTGGCAACTTGCCACTCATGCCACCAACCAGGTGAAGAAGGAACTTATCTTCATACCACCAACCAGGTGATGAAATGTACAACCTGTACTCTCCTTCATGCCACCAACCAGGTGATGAAATGTACAACCCGTACTCTAATATCATTTGGCAACTTGCCATTCATGCCACCAACTAGGGGAAGAAAGAACTCACCTTCGTACCACCAACCAAGTGATGAAAGCAACTCACCATTCATTCCACTTACCAGAAGACGAGTGGTACAACTTGTACATGTGAACTCCTAGCATTCACAAATAATCAAAAACCTTCAAGCTTGACAACTCAACTAGATGAGCACTTATGCCCAACAAAAGTTATAGTCACCAACAAAGTCTTATTGCAAGCCAATAACAACTTCAATGCATGACATACGAAGATCAAGCTATTCAACCCTTTTGCATTTGTTTCAAACATTTCCCCTCTGTAACAATGCAAACACTACAACTCATAGAAAGCTTCACACACTCTTGATCAAGACAGTGTGAAGCAAAACCAATTTATGGTGCCAACAAGAACTTCATCAATGGAGGGCAACCGCAATTCTCAAAAGCTTCACACACTTTTGATCAAGACAGTGTGAAGCAAAACCAATTTATGATGCCAACAAAAGCTTCATCAAAGGAGTTCAACCACAATTCTCAAAAGCTTCACACACTCTTGATCAAGACAGTGCGAAGCAAAACCAATTTATGGTGCCAACAAGAGCTTCATCAATAAAGGGCAACCGCAATTCTCAAAAGCTTCACACACTTTTGATCAAGACAGTGTGAAGCAAAACCAATTTATGGTGCCAACAAAAGCTTCATCAAAGGAGTTCAACCACAATTCTCAAAAGCTTCACACACTCTTGATCAAGACAGTGTGAAGCAAAACCAATTTATGGTGCCAACAAGAGCTTCGTCAATAGAGGGCAACCACAATTCTCAAAAGTTTCACACACTCTTAATCAAGACAATGTGAAACAAAACCAATTTATGGTGCCAACAACAAGAGCTTCATCAATGGAAGGCAACCACAATTCTCAAAAGCTTGACACATTCTTGATCAAGACAGTGTGAAGCAAAACCAATTTATGGTGTCAACAAGAGCTTCATCAATGGAGTTCAACCACACTTCTCAAAAGCTTCACACACTCTTGATCAAGACAGTGTGAAGCAAAACCAATTTATGGTGCCAACAAGAGCTTCATCAATGGAAGGCAACCACAATTCTCAAAAGCTTCACACACTCTTGATCAAGATAGTGTGAAGCAAAACCAATTTATGGTGCGAACAAAAGCTTCATCAAAAGAGTTCAACCACAATTCTTAAAAGCTTCACACACTCTTGATCAAGACAGCGTGAAGCAAAACCAATTTATGGTGCCAACAAAAGCTTCTTCAATAAAGGGCAACTACAATTCTCAGATCTTCGAAGCAAATTCAATTTATATGGTTCATCCAAACCTTCGACTACTACAAGGTGTGGCTCGCATCACAATCTCTTGCTCAACAATGTAGAAGCAAAATTTGTATATGTTGTCTCTCCCACATTTTCAAATTTCTAGTTTCCCAATAAAAAATAAAAAAAAAGGGAAATTCAACAAAACTTCATCAATGGAGGACAACTACAAATTCTCAAAAGCTTCACACTATCTTGATCAAGATAGTGTGAAGTAAAATCAATTCATGGTACCCAACAAAAGCTTCAACTCTAAAGCTTCACCTACAAAGCTTCAACTCTAAAGCTTCACCTACAAAACTTCAACTCCAAAGCTTCACCAACCAAAGCTTCATCAATGGAGGACAACTACAAATTCTCAAAAGCTTCACACTATCTTGATCAAGATAGTGTGAAGCAAAATCAATTCATGGTACCCAACAAAAGCTTCAACTCTAAAGCTTCACCTACAAAAGCTTCAACACAAAAGCTTCACCCACAAAAGCTTCACCTACAAAAGCTTGACCCACAAAAGCTTGACCCATAAAAGTTGGACCTACAAAAGCTTCACCCACAAAAGCTTCACCCACAAAAGCTTGACCTACAAAAGCTTCACCCACAAAAGCTTCACCCACAAAAGCTTGACCTACAAAAGCTTCACCCACAAAAGCTTCACCTACAAAAACTTGACCCACAAAAGCTTCACCCATAAAAGCTTCACCTACAAAAGCTTGACCCACAAAAGCTTCACCTACAAAAGCTTGACCCACAAAAGCTTCACCTACAAAGCTTCAACACAAAAGCTTCACCTACAAAAGCTTCACACTATCTTGATCAAGATAGTGTGAAGCAAAATCAATTCATGGTGCCTAACAAAGCTTCAACCTCAAAGCTTCACTTACAAAGCTTCAACACCAAAGCTTTAAAATATATATATATATATATATATATATATATATATATATATCTTCAGAAATTCAAAAATTCGGAAATTAAAAAAATCGAAAATTCGAAAAAAAAAAATCGAAAAAAAAAATTGCCTAGGGCTCCTCTTCTTTGGGCCTAACAACTTTCATAACAAATATGTATGAAGAAGGAGTTTTGGGCCACCACTTAGAAAGGAAATGCCTCATTCGTTAACTCCCTCGACCGGAGACTTGGGGGACTCCTACCATATGCTACTACACCTTGATACTCGGAAGTCTCACGACCACTCAGTGACTTGGATTTTTCAAGTCTCCAACCGAGAAGTTTTCCTCACTTGGGAAATTAAGGGAGCACTACCTCAACATACATGCTTCAATCTCAAAGCTTCAACAAAAGAAAAATTCAAAGAACTTAGTAAAGAAGGCCTTGGTGTATTTAACACAATACGTTGAAATGAAGCAAAGCTTGTTTATTGATATCTCTGATAAGTTACAAATATGTACATATACATGAATCAAAATAAACAAACAAGAGGGAGCCTTCACAAAGGTTGCTCATGAGAAGTCTCAGCAGTCGGCAGAGCCCCAGAAAGGGTACGCACCGGAGGGTGATCATTCGAAGCCTCAGTACTGGGCAGAACCCCAGAAGGAGAAGGCACCGAAGGTTGATCATTTGGAGCTTCATTACGCGATACAGCCCCAGAAGACGAAGGCAATAAATGCCTTTGGAACAAACCCACAAACCTCTGATGATCAAGCAAAATCTAACCATCAGATTCTTGCAACTGATCAAGCTTCCTCTTCATGTTTGTAGCATAGTCATATGCGAGCCTGTGCAACTGTTTATTCTCATGCTTGAGCCCTCTGATCTCCTATTTGAGACTTATCACTTCAGCCGCTAATGATTCAACTTGGCGGGTTCGAGCAAATAGGCGTTGGGCCATATTAGACACAGAACCTGCACACTGAACACTGAGAGCTAGAGAATCCTTAACAGCCAACTCATCAGACCGTTTGGAAAGTAGTCTGTTATCTTTGGGAGTGATAAGGTTCCTAGCCACCACTGTAGTTGTCATATCATTATTCATCACAAAGTCCCCAACGCTAAGAGGACCAGTAGGGGATAAGAAGGATGGGCGCCATATGTTGTCTTGAGAAGGCATAACTGCCTCTTCAACAAAGGTCAAGTCAAAACGACAATCGGATGGGCCAGACATTCTCAGAAATGATGAAGGAGAAATGAGGTGCAATAAATCTCTAAAGTAAGGGGAAAATTCCTACAAGCAATAACTCTCTGAATGTACTTCTTGCACACAATTGGTGCCCTTATAAAAGAAAGGGCAACAGGGCTGTTTGTTTAAGAATTGAAGAGGCACCACTCTCCGGATTCCGAAGAGGCACCACTTTCCACACGCAACATCAGCTCATCGGGTACCACAGATAACTTTGCCAAAGATCTCTGACAAAGTTTAGACACATAAATTTTGAAGGTCCAGCTACCCTATTATTACCCACAAGGGTAAAGGAACAGCACCACTGCTTGATAACTAGAAAGTCCCAATGTATGTCAACCTCCAGGCTCCGTGGCAAGGCAGATGGGCAAAAATGCCCAACCTTTACTCACATTGGAGAAAACACTCCCAACAAGATTGCTTGCTCAAAAATTGAAAAGGCACCATTCTCCGAATCTCGAGAGCCAGACTCTCAACATGATTACTTTCTCAAAAATCAAAGAGACACTGCTCTCTGAATCTCAAGAGTCAGACTCCTAACAGGATTGATTTCTCAAAAATTGAAGAGGCACCGTTCTTTGAATGTTGAGAGTCAGATCCCCGACAGGATTGCTTGTTCGAAAACCGAAGAGGCACCACTCTCGGAACTTTAAGAGCCAGATTTCCTTGGATAAAGCTTGTCTGCAATATTCACAGGCAACATCAGCTTTCCAGATACCACAGACCACTTTTTCAAAGCGCTCTGACAAAGTTAAAACATGTGAAGCTTGCAGCTCCCACTACATTGCTATGACCAAGAAGTGTAAAAGAATAACATTATTACTTGCTCAAAAATCGAAGAGGCACCGCCTTTCGAATCTCGAGAGCCAGACTCCCAACAGGATTACTTTCTAAAAAATCAAAGAGACACCGCTCTTCGAATCTCAAGAGCCAGACTTCCAACATGATTGCTTTCTCAAAAATCGAAGAGGCACCGTTCTCCGAATCTCGAGAGCCAGATCCCCGACAGGATTGCTTGTTCAAAAATCGAAGAGGCATCGCTCTCCGAACTTCGAGAATCAGATTTCTTTGGATAAAGCTTGTCTGCAATCTTCACACGCAACATCAGTTTTCCAGATACCGCATACCACTTTTTCAAAGTGCTCTGACAAAGTTAAAACATGTGAAGCTTGAAGCTCTCACTACATTGCTACGACCAAGAAGGGTAAAGGAATAGCATTACTACTTGTTGTTAGGGAGACTCCTATATATGTCGACCTCCATCCTCCACAGACAGGCAGACCTGCAAAAATGCTCAACCCTTCCTCATATCTGAGAGGGCACTCCCAACGAAGCCTCTCGAAATACTCAGCTTTCTTCCCCCTAATAATACCTATGCAAACTAGCCACACCAGAGCAAAAGTATCTCATATCATCAGGGTCAAAAGTAAGAGTATCCCATTTCATGCTTTTTCCCTATCTTTTCCTTTGTCCTTGTTCTTAATTGCAAGACAAGGAGAAAGAGAACAATCAGTCAGCACTTGGAATCAAGCTTCCAGTCAGGAACTGACTGCCTGGAACCCCATGCCTGACTACATACCTGGCATTGCTCTCGAGTACTCATCTTCAACATTTTATGCTTCCAGAAAAAATACCACATCTGCCTAAGGAACAGATAGGGTAAGTGAGAAGGATATAAGGAAGCATATGGAGACAAGCGCAACAAAATACGTGCCGATTCATCCACTACTTCGTCAACAGCAAAAGTATCCCATATCATCAAGGTCGAACGCACTCTTCATTTGATGGACATGTTTTGACCTTGAAATTCTTGAGTCAGTCTTATACTCTGGAGGAAACCAGAAAACCCTCCAGCCTAGTTTAAGAATAAGCCTGTGGAAAGTTACTTCTTCAAAAGCAAAAGTATCTCATATCATCTCTTATCCATTTGCTTCTCCTTATCCTTGTTGCTGTTTACGACATAAGGAGAAGGAGAACAATCAACCGGAAGCAGAAGTCGAACCTCCGATCCAGGTTGCTTGCTTGGAAGTCTGATTACTTACCTTGCCTGTTACCTCTTTCGGCAAATCTCCTAGCTCTGCAACTTGGGGGACTCCTATTATAGGGTTTTGTATCGCACTTGACCAAGCCTGAAACTACAAGTAAGCTTCAAGTGAAATTGATACATTACCTTGTGCATCTTCATCGGTTAAAGATACCACCCCTGGATGGAGGAAAAGTACTTCCAGAGAAGATGCCACATCTACGTATGAGACAGATAAGGCAAGTGAAAATGATAACACACTTCGGTACTTAGATGTTTCGTGATTACTCAATGGCTTGGATCTTGCAAGTCCCCAACCGAGGAGCTTCCCTCACTCGGGAACTCATGGGAGCACTGTTTGTACCATATTTGACCAATCCCGAAACTACTGAGCATCGATTAGCGTTATACCGTCAAGGACCTAGAAGAGTTTCCCTCCAACCAGGAGGCCAATCACAGCGCGACACATGTCGACATTAGAAGCCAATCATAGCACGACACGTGTCAACATCAGAAGCCAATCATAACACGACACGTGTCAATCTCATAATAAAACTAGAAACTCTCTTCTATAAATAGAGATCATTCTCTCACAATATTTCCGAATGTCATTTGTACTAAATCATTCACTAGTACTCACTAAAGGAGAGCTTGAACCTATATACTTGCGTAAACCCTTCATAATTAATGAGAACTCCTCTACCCCGTGGACGTAGCCAATTTGGGTGAACCACGTACATCTTGTGTTTGCTTCCCTATCTCTATCCATTTACATACGTATTCACACTAATGATTGGAGCAATCTAGTGAAGGTCACAAACTTAACACTTTCTGTTGTACCAAAGTCCTCACTGATTTTGTTCATCAACACTAACTAAGAACATGTGAGAACATTTGAACACATATGCAAACTAATAACACTTTAAAGTAGGCATGCATTAAAAACAATTCTAAAAACCATGACTTTCAAAGCCTAGTGAATAGTGAACCATAAGACTCTTTAACAACATTAAAGAGAAGAAAGGATTTTGAGATTCATTACCCATGGCTATAAAGTTGCCTTTATACCACCTCACATGGGAGTGGCAAACTTGCAATTAACCCAAGTTTGCTACCACTCACCCTTGGCCGGTTTTGACTTTGTTTTTGGGTTAATTTCCATTTAGTTTTAGTTGTCACACAACCTAAACCTAATGGGCCTTGTGGACTAAAAACCCTTCAGGCGCCCCGAAACCCAAAACCAACTTAAAAGCCTAATACGAACCTTTCGTAAGATTAATTAACCAATTAATTAATCTTGACCATTCTCAATTAAACTATTTAATTGCTTATACATCTCATATATATTTCTTCACTTTCATCCTTACTCGGTGTACGATCCATTAGGTTCCAATTAGCGAGGCAGTGGGCGATTGTTACTCTTAACGATCGATTGTGAATTGAAACTACATTTCAATTCTCCCTTTGATGAAGATTAGTGTTTGCTAATCCTCAGGGCTTCCACAAAACATGAGTGACACCTAGCAGTATGTCATGGCTACCCAAGCTAAGTAAAAGTGGTTGGAGAACCTATCCAGTTACAATTACAATGCAATACAGTCATTCTTTAATACAATACTCTTAATCACATTGTTTGAGTGATAGTTTGCTTCATGTCTACTATCCAATGTGATACTTCTCTATATGATTCAATTGAATATGATTTGGAACAAACTTCCTAAGTCATATTCGTATGTTTTGGCCAAAGACTCCCGAATCATATCTCAGAGTATTCTCCCTCCACCATGGAAGGTTAGAGATCCCTTGTTGTGCATTCATATGCTACATGACTAGATAGCTTAACCCCAACAATGCCATGGACACTCTCAATGGAATGCCTTTAACATGATCAAAGATCAAAGATCCAACCATTAGACATCTATGATGCCTCAGGTCAAAGGACTACTTTGCATATTTCAACTTAAGAGTTCTTACATGACATGTATGTTCGAACTCCTTTTTTTATCGTTGCTCAGTGTACTCAATTACCTTTTAAGCACCTATGTGTTTGTCTCAGTGTCCAACACTAAATGACTTGAGACTAGTCATACTCACACTTGAGTTAATATAACACATACTAACCTTAGTGGATTGTCAATGCCCAATTGGCAATCCTATGGCTAGGAACGTTTTAGGAATGACCATAAGAGAAAGGTCTCGTTAATCTAACTTACTTAGGTCACTTCTCTCTTAGATTAAATACATTCCTTGGATTCCCTTATTGCTTAAACACATAATACAATAAATAGTGATTAACTATAAGATTTGCCTTTCATTAAACATATTATAGTTTAACACAATAAGTATTCCAAAAGCTATTACATCAAATGAGTGGTTTTGTGAGCATACTTCCAACAAGTACAAGGCATACGTTAAACATATGGAGGGATCATCTTTTTCCTTTCCGTCTTCTAGTAGTAGAAGGAACCATGGTTCTAAAAAGCGCCTGGGTGGATTTGTATTTTTTAAATAAATTTATTATATAATATAGAAATAAGTGCATATTTAAACTTAAAAACCATCCTTAAATTAAAATTTGAAAAAGAAATAAAATGCAAAACATACAAAATAAATATTTATTATAAAATATGAGCATTGTGTAAACTATAGGGTTATTTTTAAGACCATAAATTTCAAGTTGTTATTGGGCCTTATTTTCTTTAAGAAAGATGAAGTTGGGCTGATATAATTGTTAAAAGAAAATGTCAAAAACTTTTACTATATAAAACAAAACCTTACCAACCCTAGCTAAACATTAGATGCACCCCTTAAATCTCATATGCGCACTTTCTCTTCTATCTCCCTCTCTGCAGCAGATCACTTTTTTCTCCCTATATCCCATTCTGCCCCTTTCTGCACAAACTCTCTCCATCCCTCTTTACACGAACTCTCTCCCTCTCTCCCCTCGTTAGATTTTATCGATGAATCTGTGGTGACTTGAGGCGATGGGAAGAACCGCTGAGCACCACCGCCTAGGCTGCCTAGTAAGGCTGGCCCTGAGAATTTGGGGGTCCTAGGCTAACCTTCGAATTGAGGCATTAATGTTCTATGATCCCTGATTATTTATATATTGATATGTATAAAAGGTATTCACTAAATGCATAAAAAAAAATTATTTTCACATCAAATGTCATTCAAATTAATATCAAAAGAAGAGAAATATACAAATATTACACGTCTCAAGATTTTAGACGCAATTATACTAAATGTTTGTAGTCAAGAGTCTAAGATTGAGAGTGAAGAACAATAAAACTTGATGATCAAGAGAGTAAAGAACAATAAAATTTGATTGACAAGTATAATAATTTCAACAACGCCAATTGTTTCTCTTTGTTTTTTTTTTCTAAAATTAACATCACACTAACGAATCAAATATTAAAATAATCCATTGAATAAAAAATTATTGAAAAGCAACATTTAAATTCATAGTTTTGATTACCTTAAAATACAATCTTCAAGACCATGTGATTGTAGATTTAAACATTTGATAGAAATGAAGAGTATGGAAAGTTGAAAGAAAAAAATATTGCAAGGGGACTTGAGTAAATTGGGAGTTGGACAGATGGATTGAGAGTAAATTTGAAAAACAAGAATAAACTAGTGACTAAAAAGGCAACTCCATGTTTCAAACTCAACACCCGAAAAAAAAAAAAGGAAGCCAAAGATTTCCGCTACACCAACAAATAAATTATGATATTTTTTACTTTTTCTGTATTTACATGTTAATAGCAGAATATAAAAAAATTGGGGGCCCCTCCGAAGTGGGGGTCCTACGCAGGCGCCTACTTGGGCTACCCTCAAGGGCGGGCCTGCTGCCTAGGACCACCTAAGAGCATCCAAGCAAGTCCTTAACAACTCCCCGCTATTGTCCACCGTTTGGTACCCAATTGAGACAACACCTTATTGTCGAGCGCCAACTGCCGCCTAAGCCACTTTTTAAAGCACTAGAATGAACAAAGGTAGTCGAGGCGAAGAGCCTATGGCAAAAAACCTAGAAAATAGAGGTCTGGAGCAAATCATTGAAGACAAATGCGATTTGTGAAAAGCTCATAACAACTAAGGATTTTGAAAAGGCATATATAGAATTTGACTGAGGAATCCGTTACAAGGTACAACCTTCCAATAAAAAGGATTTCACCTAGATCTTCATTTGTGGGAGACGAGGAAGATGACATCGAGCTAGTTGACTACAGATTTGAGCTCGAGGTGGAACTGGTAACAAACGAGGTTGTTGACTTTATTTCAACAAAGATGATGAAACGTGGTTCAAAGAATATAAATCAAACTAAAGCGGAGAAAATGACCCGACTCAAGGAAAAAACCTTCCAGTTCATTGAGTGTCTTAGATAGGGTCCGATCGAGATCAACATGACAATCTTTCTATCATCTTCTTTCCAAGCCAAGGAGAACCTAGGTCACTATTTGGAGGGACATTTCCTAAGGGACAAACCTTCAACCATCTTGATTGAGATTCCAGAGACAACAATTAAGGAAGAAGAAAATCCAAATAACATTTCCGAAAGCTCTTCTGAATCACCGACTATCTGGAGGATAATGTATGGACGAATGATCTTCAACAAACCTACTTTCACGGTGGTAAATCACTTTAAGCCATTGTACATGAGTCGGCAAAATACCAATGGGCGGGTAACCGCAGTTACCCACCCATTTAAAATTCACGGTTACGGATATAGGTAACTGTTAGATGAATAAACGGTTACGGGTATAACCGTTTACCCGTGAAATTTAAATGCGTGGTTATGGGTATTACTCCTGGTTATAAACAGGTACCCTTTTAGCCATTTATGTTTATATATGTAAAATTTAGGAAAAAAACTAAAACCCTAAATTAATAAATTTTTAGGTCGGAAAGATCTTACTGATAATGAGTTCAAGTTTATTTATCATGCATTAAATGCTAAACATATTTTGGTTGGAAGGGATGGAGGGCCTCTTGTCTATTAATTTTAGAGCGACGGTCACAAGTTTAGTGGTGTCTTATTATTGTTTTCTTCGTCTTGCTAATTGCGGTTATAAATCAATGTTTCATGATCATGTGTATGGATGATGCTATAATTAATTTCCAAATTCTAATTACGGTTATAAATTAGTGTTTGATGTTCAAGTGCTAGGCTACTAAGAAAAATCTCATCGATTTGTTGTCAAATATGACGATGTTTAATTGTCAGAAAAAGAAATTATTTTTGTGACATATGTTCTTATCAATATGTGATTGTGTAAATCCTAAGTAGAGATAAAGTAGAAATCCTTTGAGATCTAGAAGATCTTTCCTAATATACTTTGTATTACTTGGAGAGCAAGTTTCTTTCCTCCTTATTACTATAAATAAAGGCACAAAGACTGGGGAATTAACACACAATTCCTCAAGCCTATTCTCCACTCTCTCTTTTTCCCTTTGCCGCACCTTTCTATTAAATATAGGCCACAACACGTTATCATCACGCTCTTCACGCTGTGCTAAAGAGAATTTATTCATCTTCAATCAGGGGAGTATTATGTTTCAATTATTTTTTAATTGATTGAATTTTGATTGTATTGAATTCATATACTTTTATTGATTCAATTTATTTTTCTTCTTATGTTGAACATGATACAAGCTTGAAGATGAAAGCTGAAATTGAAGAAAGAACTCCTACAAACCCATTCACAATATTCATCACGCAATCCAGGTTCTTCTAAAACAACGGTGTTTATCTTGATTTTTTTTCAGCCTTGATTGCATGAACCTTCACCATAATGCATGACCCAACTTTACGATTTACGAATTTTAGATTTTACATAAATTGTTTATGCATTATAATCATAATATTGCTATTATATGAATTACATACGTGTGAATACAGAAACAAAAAAAAAAAAAAAAGGTTGCTGAAACCCTAGAACTCGTAATGGGCTTAAATGCCCTAGTCTTCTTTAAACTAGGCTTAATTAACAAATTCTCAGCTTAAGCATGCAACTCATTTTGGAGCCACTAAGCCAAAGCTTGCGCTAAGCTAGAGACATGGATTAGAACGACTTGTCGTTCGTACCATCTTCTCCGTCTACCTCATCACAATTGTGCGATTTTTTGTCGAAATATATGATTTTCGACAAACATAGACGACCTGCAATCGTTTCCAGGTGAGACCCATAATTTTTTGATGACTTGAAGTTATCACAGTGGTGAAAGCCGACGACTAGATGTCGTCCGATCTTCTCCCCAAGATTCAGGCTTCGAGTTTTCCTTCGAAATCTCCACGGAGTTCGAGATTTATCACTCCTCAGATGGTTTGGAACATCATCTCGACGTAACTTCGACATCAACTTCTTAGGAATAGCCCAACCTGCAGCGCCGTGCCTTGTTTCATCGACGACAACATGCCCAGCCTTGGCTGGGGTGTCCCCAACCAGACCTGAGGCCTTGGGCCTCTTTGTTTGTGCTTAGCCCACTACAACCCTAGCCCATGCCTTGGGCCTAGAGCTTGGTTCTTAATTTTTCTTGGGCCCTCAGTTCTTTTGGGCCAGGTCTTGACAGCAGACCCCAAGAGAACAAAATAGGCAACTAACTCGGTTTCGCTATCCTACCTGTTTTGGGCCTTTTATTTTTTTTCTAGCCAATTTTTTTTTCAGATTGGACCTGCAGTCCAATTCGTGCGAAAAAAAAGGTTTTTCTTTTGGGCCTTTTTACTTAGCCCATATGAAACCCTAAACCCTATAAATTAGGATTTGGTTTTCACTTTTTCTTTCTTAGCCCATATTTGGGCCTGGGTTCTGTTAACCCAATTTTTCTCACTGGCCCGCAGCCCAGCCAATTAAAATAATTTTTTTTTTTTGACCTAAAGCTCTATATTTTTTTAGGGCCGTTTCCCTAAACTTTCACACAAAGGGTCTTGAAGCTACCCACTATAATATATTTGTTTTCTCTTGCTTTATATATTTCTATCTTGTATATATTGCATTTGTTTGCAAGTTTATGAACTTGAAGTTCATAATTCCGAACCTGAAGTTTCGGAAAAGTGCCATAGAAACCTGAAGTTTCTTAACACGCAACACTCATGTTGAGATCCGAAGTTTTTCATGCTTAAATCCGTTTAAACCAAACCATATCTTAGAACCTGAATGTTCTAACTTTGATGTTTATGGAAATTTTATTTCCTACAACACCAATCACATTCTTGTTTCCGCCATTCAGCGTACTATCGAACCATAACAAGTTTGATTTCACCGATTTGGAAGTTTCGAACAAGAAACTACTTTATGTGGATACAAGAAATGACACCCCGCTTGACTACGACTAGTGGCAAAATCATTGTAGCCAGTTATGGTGTGGAAGAACTGAATAAGCCTCTTCCATGATCTTTATTCGAAGATTTATGCCTGAAGCATATCAAATGGAAGTATCTCATTGGCGAGGACTCCATGGCTCTTTGACTCGCTATAGACTATTTCAAATCATGCAAAGATGAATTCTTGCCCGAAGCAAAACATGATTGAAACCTTTACGTCCATGAATAAGTACAATTCTGAAGTTTATATCCGATTGAATTTTGACTAGAAGAAAATCTTCATCTTTCTACATCTAAATTGCTCCTGAAGTAGCAGTATAGAGAGCGAAAGTTTACTAAATTCTCGGATCTGATTACTACCACACTTGTGAGATAATGGTATCACAATAATTCGGCTGGGAGCTACCGAACGGTATAGACCCAATTTCGACTGAAGTCTACCGAATAGTGATGCCTTGCTTAGGCAGGGATACACCAAAATGCATGCTCTGCTTCGATAGAGGTGTACTGAACGATATTACTCTGCTTCGGCAGAGCCTACCGAACAGACAACTCCAACTTCGACTAGAGCCTACCGAACCCAAGTCTGGGTCTGTCTCTCTTTCATAATCTCATTTCGAGTTTGTTTTACAACATATGGTAGAATCAGGCCTGCTAAGAGGTGGTATCACACCTGAAGCATGATATTTGGCACCTAATACTTCAAGAATAAAGGATAGTATTCCCGAACCTCAACCCTGCAGAATCTAACTCCGTTTTGATGGAATAGATCATTGGTTATGCACTTATCGTTTTTTTTTTTTACCAATGTTGTTGAGGAGTACCATTCCTGTAGTCAATTTGTGAGACTAATTTTGCTCCACCTAACACATTTGAAATAGCGAAATTTGACATAGAAGGCCTATTGGCCAAACCGCCTTGTTTTTTTGGTTTATTTTGTAAATAATTTATTTTATTATAGGATTTATGATTGGTGTTTGGATGTCACTATTGTTTTCGAATAAGAGTTAATTAACGAAATTAGAACATATGGCTACAATTAACTCATGCTTAGGTATGTTTTGTGGGGAAGTGAGCTGTCTAGTTCTATGCTAACGTCATACCTAATCATCCCCTGACAACCTTTTAAGCTTATCCAACCTGATTGTGAGGCATGGCACTGCCCTATATTGTCCAATGGTACTAATTTTACCATGAAGGGAAACCTTATACTCACTTGTTCCGGAAGAACGCCCTTTTGAACTTTAAGGATATTCGAGAGTATTATTACCATATTGAAACCAATGTAGAAAAATGAAGTAAAATTCCTTGGCATACACTTCCTACAACTATAGGCCTATGCATATTCTAGAGAAGATGGAACACAAGTGGATTATACCCATTCAAGCCCCTAAGTGGCCAGCCAAAAGCCCACGATTCCAAAGGAATTTTCGCTATGGATGTACATTTGGGATATCTAGGATGATCTATGATGCGTCATTTTGGGCATCCTCTTACCAGAAGTAATGACATCATACCTGGACGCGTACTATACCTTAGCACCCTCCATCTTTTCTACAAAGGATTCAAAAAGGACATTTGTGGATTGAATCAACCACCCTGCGGACCATTTAGATACTTTATGGTATTGGTTGATGCTTCTACACGTTTGTCACACATGTAGTTGTTGTCCACAAGCTACATTCTCCACACTGGTAGCTCAGATTAACAAGCTCAAGGCTCACCACCCTGATTATCTGATCAAATTTATTTAATTGGATAAGTTGGAGAATTTACATCGAAAAAGAAAACCTTCGATAGATATTGTATGTTGGTTGGGTTTTTTTTAAGTTGAACATCCAGTCCCATGTTCATATCCAGAACGACCCAGCAGAAACATTCATTAAACGCCTTCAAATGATTGCACGATCGATTAGTCATACGTACCAAGTTCCCGATCTCTGCTTAGGGCCATGCAATATTGCAAGCAACCATGTTGGTCCGCCTGAGGCCCGTTATGACCCAACCTTATAAAGCACATGTTAGTTGGTTACCAGATGCGAACCCCGACATATCGTATCTGCGCATCTTTGGTTGTGCGGTCTATGTGTCATTTGCGCCGCCCTTACGTACAAAAGAAAAAATGGGTCCTCAGGGAAAGATGGAAATCTATGTCGGTTATGATTCTCTTCTAATATTCGTTACTTAGAGCCTTTGACAAGCGATCTCTTTACCGCTCGTTTTGCGAATTCACTTTTATGAGACAGTCTTCATGTCACTATGGGGAGATAAGAACGTCAACCTTCATAAAAGAACGACACATTATCGTGGACATCATCCCCACTATGTCTCATCTCAATCCCAATCTAGATCGTCATAGTATAACTAGACATTTCCTCTGATCTAGCAAAGGTGACGAGATCACATATACCAGCAGCAAATGTGCCTGCAAAGATGTGTACCAAATGTGCGATGGACATCCGTCCTGAAAGCAGGAACGCCACAATTATGGCTAACCTTAGTACATTGGCAGTTAGCCAATCAATCTATCATACGCCAAAAGTGTGGTAAATTACTTGGTTCGAGGATTCACCTCCCCAAAAATGAAAGAACGTGGCACGAACAAATCCGCCCCTCGATCGCTGTCTCAATCATTTTCAACTCATGAGATTAAATCCAGATTACTCCCAAGACCTAAAGTTCTTGGTCCAATATACTAGTTTGGATGAGATATGGAATTGGAATGAAATTATCATAGATGATGTTTCATTTATATGGTAACTACCGACGTAAATGAAAAGAGACGATAATGAACAGTGTTCCGTTGATTAGTGTCGACGTCGAACTGATTGGTCAACTAGAAGAATCAATTGATGACGAATGAGATGAATGAAATAGTGCAATATGACGCCTTGTGGCGAAAGGTTTATCTCAGACGCCATGTGATTGATTGCAGCATTATAAACTTGGTTGTAGTATCTTTGGGATCCTGATACGAAGCTACATGGAGTTTCCAAAGGACTTACATGTATTCAAATAGTTCTAGACCACAAGAACATCCTTTCAGTTCTCAAAAGGCCTTCACTTTTCTAATGCAGAACTATCCGTTCGGATGTGGTATGCCTGTCTAAGTGAATATTTGATCAGTTAAAGATATATGTCCCTGCGTGTACAAAATCCGAAATTGGTAGAGTTGAGAAAATGAACTCGCATGTCGGACTTTAATATGAATGATCTTGGCAGAACTCAACATTACCTTGACCTGAAGTTTCGAGCTAGTTCTAATGGTATTCTGGTCCACCACTCGAACTAGACCCATAAGGTGTTACATCTGAGCATACCCTGATCGTCTACATGCTAGATGCAAATGAGACCTTTACGGAGGGTATGGAGTATAAGGTTCCATATTGGAACGTGAGACAGCCATATTTAAGTACCATGTGCATTTGTTGTACTTAGCTCAAATGCACTAGATCAGATATCTTATGTGTTGATAATCTTTTGACATAAAACAGCACTGCGCCTACACGCCACCACCAAACTTGGTGTTAAAGATGTTTTTTCATTACTACAAATTTGGGCTTATCTATCCCTATGCATCTCATAATAGATCACACCCCCTTGATCTTCAGAATGATGCTACCTTGTGGGATTCGCTGAATCAGACCGTCTATTTGACCGCACAAGGTACGTTCCCGCATGGTTATGTCTTTACCATTAAAGAGCACCTCAATATTTTGGAGGTCAACCAGATAAACCTTTTGTTGCGAAACCTTTGAATCGTTCCAAGACTCACTATGTCTCATCATGTGAGACATATGGTCGAGAACTCTTATTGAACATATTCAAAATCCTTGTGATTTTCATCCATCGTTGAGTCTCAACAAACATCCAACAAGTTAACACCAAGCATATTGTGTCTACATCAACATCAGCATCAGAAGATTGAAGTCAAGCAGTCTGATCCCTTACAACCTTGCTGACTTTTACACGACGTCGCTGCAGAAGTCTACCCTTCCAGAAGCTTATCCAAGGAATTGGTATGCGTAACTTTCTCATTTGCGATGCTTGTAGTTTCATTTGGAAGTTTTGTCAAACTCATGGGGAGTATCCAAAAGTATATTCATTGACCTTAATGTACTCTTTTTCCCTACGATTAGGAGCATTTTTCCCACTGGGTTTTTGCTACCTAACTAGGTTTTAACGAGGCACCCATCATGGGCTGGTCATACCCTTGTGAGCTTTTCTACTTGCGTCCAAAAGACCTATAGTTTGACTTAATGCAACTTCTCACTTTTCTCTTTAGCCTATGAATTTTTTCTCCCACCTATGCATTCTTCCACTAGTTTTGAGACTTGCATTCGCTACTTGTACCGACTAGATGAGACGACTTCATCAACTGCTTCTACATTTGCCTGAAGATCTAATGCGCCATCTACTTGAGTATTTGCGCACTCAAGGGGGAGTGTTGTGATATATGTTCTTATCAATATGTGATTGTGTAAATCCTAAGTAGACATAAAGTAGGAATCCTTTGGGATCTAGAAGATCTTGCCTAATATACTTTGTATTACTTGGAGAGCAAGTTTCTCTCCTCCTTATTACTATAAATAAAGGCACAAGGACTGGGGAATTAACACACAATTCCTCAAGCCTATTCTATACTCTCTCTTTTTCCCTTTGCCGCACCTCTCTATTAAATATAGGCCACAACAATTATGACATTTTTTTAATTTTCAAGTTGTTAAAAAAACATGTAGATGGGTAAAAAAAATGGTAAATGGATAAAAAAAAATGGGTAAACGGGTATATGCTGTTACGGTCAAACAGATACGCAATTATGAGTATAATTAACCATTTATAAACGGTTATGAGTATGAGTATAATCGTTTATGCAATTATCCAACAGATAAATGGTTATGCAGATAAAAGATTAAACAATTATGAATAAATAAATGTAGTTACCGTCTGCCATAACTGTTGCACATCCTTATACATGACCGACCATTTGGACGGGGTGCCCTTCATAAATGGTTGTGCATATACTATGCGGATATTTGACTTTCAAGTCACTGCTATATTGGCTAGTTATATCAATAATAAAAGATGACATATTCCAAGTCAATGGTAGACAAAGTTGGTTTATTGATTTTCTCTTTATTCTCTTTAATAATCGATTTATAAATTCTTCTTTTAAAAAATGAACAGGTACTGCCTTTGAGCTTCGTGCTAGTCTTTAGTACTAATTGCAACTAAGGGTCCATTTGTTGCGCCAGATTGTCTCGGACTGGACTAGCTGTAGGGACTAAGCTGGACTGGCTTAGACTAGACTAAGCTGAACTAACTTAGTGAAGCGTTTGTTGCAGTGTCAGACTAAGAAGCAGGATAATAAAAGTAGTACTGTTCACCAGATTTGTGTTTGCTTAGATTAGGACTACAAATTTTTGCCATTGTGTAATAGAGTAATGCTACAAATCTCATGATATGGGTTAATTGGAGCATATTTTTGCCATGTATATTATGAATCTTAAAAAAAGAGGACAATTGTTTTGTTTCTATTACCTGCTAATAGAATTAGGACATACTATAGTTGGGACATACTATTTATAAATAGTTGAGTTTAATTTGCAAATGTAGCTTGGTTTAAACTTTATCACTCAAAGGAAGAAAAAGAATAATGTCCAATACATGCAACTTCAACAAATACAAGTACATAAGAAGATACTTGTGACAAGTCAATCTTTGCCATTGATTGACTCTTAAAACATCATTCACTAAAATTTCATCCAGGATATTTTACAAAATGCCAGTGAACTATAATATAGCATTCCAAAGTAGATCTCTATAATTTACAAAATCCTAGTTAACATTAGCCAAAATACTTTATAGTGCAAAGCTAAGTTATACACCATAACATAAGATTGTACGACTAATAAAATACATCCATGTCAAAAGGCACCACATAATATACTCATCCGCTTGCTTTGTCGCTTAAAAGCCTTTGGACGAACACTTTCTTGAGTTCCAATTTGATTGCCCTGAACACTCCCACATTCTGTGGTTTTTCCAAAATAAGAGACAATGCATCAATTTGATCCATAGGAGAAAGACACATTGCTTCAAGTTCGTTAGCTATGTCACTATGATCTACAATACCTTGAACTAAAGCTTTAGTTACCATTTGCATCCTCTTCCCACTTTCAACATAAAAATCTTTCAGTACACTGATAATTGCCTCGGTTCCATCACTTGAACTTCCCATAACTCTTTTCCTCTTTCTTTGGCCATTTTCAGATGAGGTGCTTTGTTGGCTTTGTTGGTTCATTGAAGAAACAAATTTTCACCTCCAATATCACTTGCACCAACTTGATCATGACTTTGTTCCTCCACCATTTCAGCAAGGGTTTCGGCTACATTACCCGTAGCCCGATCTTTTCCAAATATATATGCAAATCTATCATACAGTGGAAAAGGTTTGCTTTTCCATCCATTGGCTTCTTTATTTTTCTAAGATTATATCAACATAGCAAAACTAAAATTTAGCATGCGTAACACATATAGCAGCAAGAATATAACTAATGTATAAATAAAATAGGATATGAACCTCCACATAAGTTTGCCATGCGTCATCACTGTCAACTTCAACGCACTTTTTGACATCATTCCATGCAAATCCACTTGTGTTTATCATGTCAACGACCAAACTATATGTTTTTTTCCATTTCTTCAACTTTGACTCAATATGTGGAGTTGCCTTTATATTGGAATGAGGACATAAAACATTGACAAATTTCGCTATTTCAATCAAAGTACCTTGTTTGAAAGCACCGGTGTCACACCGTTGCTTCCGAGCAACAAAATCCTCAAGAACAGATAGTAATGTTTCTTCCTCAAATGCTTCCCATTTACGCCTTCTTCCTTTTGGCTCTTGAGTAGCATTCAAAATATTGTCGTTATCCATACCCAAACAAAAAATATTTGAATTTACTAAAATACAATACAAATAATCAATTTGCATAATATCCAATCAATTTGCATAATATCCAATTAATTTGCATACCATCCAATCAATAAAAAAGTTTTAACATTCACTGATGAGCAATCTAATCATTTTGCTAATATCCAACAAATGCATGATAAAAATGAATACTAAAATAAATCGTTATCATTAACACATATAACTAGTTCGATTGCTGGTTCCTAATTGCTCTCCACTCATTATACATTTCCTGAGCCATGGCATTCCTCTTTGCAGTCCACTGGTCATATGTTTCAACACTACCAACATATTCACCTTCTTCTGTACTTTGTCCATCTTCTATTATTGGCAAATTCTCCATTAGATCTACAAACATCTCTTGCCTAATAAGATTGTGTAGTAGGCAACAAGCGGTAATTATTCGACCTTGTGTCCTTATCAAATAGAAAGATGGACTCCTTAGTATCGACCACCTTCCTTTTCGCAAGCCAAAACAGCGTTCAATTACATTCCTTGCCTTAGAATGATTCATGTTAAAATATTCTTCCTTATTAGAAGGTGTTCGTCCCTCCCATTCAAATAAATGATAAGGTATTCCTCTATAGGGTGCAAGGAATCATTCACCATTTGTATAACCACCATCTACTAGGCAATAATAACCTAATAAAAAAAAGCAGACATTATTAGCGTTTTGTAGTTGACAAACAAAACTAGACCTAACTTACAAAGTTGAAACTAACTAATAGTCTTACTCGCTGGTACCTTAAAACCATTAGGCCTAGTAATTGCATCATGTAGCACTCTAGAGTCTGATGCCGAACCCTCCCACCCCGGAAACACATATATGAACTGTATATCTCCTGAACACACACCTAACACATTAGTTGCGACTCGACCCTTTCTTGTTCGGTATCTTGGTTTGTCAATTTCAGGTACATGCATATCAATGTGTGTTCCATCTAATGCTCCCAAGCAATTCTAAAAAAAAAAATAAGCTTTTGTTAATTTATACAAAGGGAATGAAGAGTTAAAGCTTAGGGAAAATGAAAAAAAAATTATCATCATACCTTAAAACATCGCCACCTAGGATTTGTAGAATCAATAGGCACAAGCTGAGGGACTTTTAGTAGGATACCTTGTAATCGCAAAATTCCTTGCAATACGCTATTGAAATACCTACTCATAGTCTCTCCCGACCTATAAAATCTACCGCCAACACTACGATTCTTAGTATGATGTGCTAGTATTTGTAAAGTCATACACACCTGCTCCTCTACAGACACCAAACCATTCGTTTTTACCCTCCCATCTTGACGAAGTAATTCACATAATATGCCAATAGTCCTTCTATCCATTCTCAATTCGTTGACACATTCAATATCAGTATTCCCTATTATACCATTCAGATAACACAAACTAATCTCTCGTCTAACAAGTGAACGGTTAGTCAAAGTGCGTCGTTCAACATGTCTCTGTTTAGCCCTTAGCATCAGCAACACAAGAATCGTACAAATGCAAATTGTCTTTAAATGAGACATCTGTAACAATAAGACCAATAAAAGCTTCCTTCGCTCCATATCTATCCAAACAAAAAAAAAAGGAAAAAAAAATAAGGACATTATATATGCAGAATACACACACACTATCCTTTCAAATATGCAGAATACACACAAACACACACACGCACACACACACACATAAATAACACACACACACACACACACACACACAAATTACACACACACACAGAGTACACAAACACACACACACACACACAAATTACACACACACACAGAGTACACAAACACACATACACACACACACAGAGTACACAAACACACACATACACACACACACACACACTATCCTTTCAAATGTGCAGAATACACACACACACACACACATATAGAGTACTCCCATTGTTGAAACCCTAAATTTTAAAAATAAAAAACAGCATGTGGGTAGGACTTCCAAGTTTCACAACTTTGACATCCTAAATTCCCAAGTTCCATCTCATCTTATGAAAACCCCAAATTCTAATCTCAATTTCACCTAAATATCAAAATCTTAATTTTTTTCAAGTGTAGAGGTCTATGATTGAAAATTTCTCAAACCCAAAACAACAAAATCAAATAAAGCCCAGTTAATATCACAAACTAATCCACACAAATCGACAAAATAAATCGAAGATTCGAAGCTTACCAGACAACTCAAGGCAGATGAGGGCGAGCAGATGCAGATGAGCGAAGACGCAGCGATGGGGGTGAGGTGGACGACGATGAGGGAGCATGGTAAGGACGATGATGAAGGAAGACACCGAGATGAGGACGATGAGGGCGATGAAGGAAGATGCAGAAAATCTCTCGTGTTTTCTCTGGCTTATGAGTCCACCCAAAATTGGGGATCCTCGTTAAGAACGGGTAAGGAGGTGTTTAATCCGAGCGAATCCCTGCTAAGCTCATTAAAGCTAATCCTGGTGCACACCAAACAAAGGACTATAGTCTAGTCCAGTCCAGTCCAATCCAGTGCTTCTTAATCATGTCAAACAAACGGGCCCTAAGAGTCTAAGACTATATATAAATATATAAAATAGCAGGCCCTTTAATAAGAGGAATTCTCATTTTTTTTTAAATAGGAACACCTTCTTGACAATTGGATTGACTTTAATGAAATTGTGTGGTTGATATTGAATCACAAATCACATAATCTCAACCACACAATTTCATTAAAATCAAATTCAATGATTAAAAAAACGTCCCTATTTTTTTCTGAAAATTAAGGATTCCTCTTCTTAAAGGATTCCTATAAAATAGATTGCAAATGTTCTGTAAAAAAACTAGTTCAATAATAAAAAAGAGGTGTTGACTTTTATACCGCAAGCGTGTGGCCGACATTTCAAAATGTTTTTTCAAACACTAGGTGAGAAATTTCCAAGTGTGAATGATGGAACTTCCTTTGATGTAACCATGGAAGTATTCCCTTTACTTGGTAAGGCATGTAGTCTTCCAATTAATAGATATGTTAGATATCAGTCTCTTCCCCATTATTTTCCAAAATGTATCCCAACCATTTTTCGTATCACTTTCATTATGAGAATCGTGTAAAACTTATGAAATAATTGAAAAAAAATATTGGAAGAAATTGATATTTTACTATAAAACTAGCTGATAATATGAAAAGTAGTCACAACTAAGAATGAGCATATTTACACATGCAATATCCCTTATTTTTTCGATATGAGATGCATACTCTCAATGTAACATCCCACATCGTCCAGGGGAGTGGATCCTCTAAGCCTTATATGTATATTCCCATCTCTACCTAGCACAAGGCATTTTGAGAGCTTACTGGCTTCGGGTTCTATCGGAACTCCGAAGTTAAGCGAGTTTGCACGAGGTCAATCCCATGATGGGTGATCCACTGGGAAGTTCTCGTATGAGTTCCCATAAACAAAACCTTGAGGGAGTGATCGGGGCCCAAAGCGGACAATATCGTGCTACGGTGGAGTCAAGTCCGGGATGTGGTAGGGGCCCAGGCCGGAATGTGACACTCAACAGGTGTGATTATGTGCATTATTATACCCCTAACGTAATTGACTAAATAAGTAACAACTTGGTACTATGACCTAGTAGTATTTATTTTCATTTGTAAGTAAAAGGTCTTTAGTTCGAATTTCGCAGATGACGAGTTCAACACATTGAGTATAAATATATCGTTGTATTAAAAAAAACTAATTAATTAATATTTTCTAGTAAAAATAGTGAAATTTAAATGTCATAACAGTTTAGAATTCACTCATAAAATATAAGTATATCATATAATTTCATTTCATGGAGCATGAATTAGCACAATAAGTATTTAATAATTTTATCCTAGAAGTACACTTGGGCATCCCAAATGAAAAAGAAAATGGCTTCTTGTGATGACTTCAAACTATAAATAACCATATCATTCAGAACTAGCTGAAGGCCATATTGTATTGTATACGAGTCAATATATAACCCTAGCAGAAGAACAAACTCACCAGAAAGGTAGAATAGCAGCAAATGGAAGGTACAAAAAGTGAGTTATATTTTGTTTTCATGAACTATGATCCTCAGTACGAACGCCTTCGAGCTGATCGGTTAGTACTATAAACTTCTCTTTACTACTTATTTAATATATAATTTTACCACATTTTATACTTTGCTTCATACAAATAAATTATGCTAATTATCTATAATATATATAGAACAAAAGGAGGAGCAAATGAGCTAGATTTGTACCTAAGCCGGAAGCATGACCAGTTGTTGGCAAGAACCCTTCAGCCAGGAAGCTACAAGAAGACATTGTCTCTCGTCATTGTTGATGGGTTTTCTGTGGAAATTACTGAGGACCAGGTCTGATTAATTTAGATAATTAATAATGCACCATTAATTATTGATTAGTGTTAGTATTTCTCTGTTGTGGGTTGAGTTTAATAATCTTTTTCCTTTTCCTGTTTTGTTTTTTTTCAGGCCAGTGTGCTTAGATCTGCGAAAGAAGTGAGACTGGTGGAGAAAAATCAAGAGCTTGCTTAATGTAGCAGACCGAAGAGGCTTAGAAAGTGTGAACGGGAAATGGGTTCGTATGGGAGCTTCTGTGGCTGCAGGTTGATTGGGGTGTGATTTTGGGTCAACCTAAAGATAATAATTAACAATAATGTTTCTGGGAAAAATCTAGGAAGATTTGTTTGAGAACTCGATCAGTTTACGGATGCTAGCAATATAATATCACCTATTTAGTTGAAGTGCTTTTGGAGTTGCGATAACTCTCTCTCTCTGTTTGGGATCCAGTGAGTTCTCACCTATAAAACCATTCTCATTACTGAGTTAACTATTACACTAAAGGAGGTATACTATAGTTATTGGTTGTCTGTCATGTATTATTTCTCGTTTTGGAATATATCGATCTCGTTTTCGTTGGTTTCTGGCTTAATATCCGGTGTGAGAGATAAGTTTACATGCAAGAGTTTTTCTCTTCATATATATAAATAAGAATTTCTATTTCATTTTATCTTTAATATTGGGAGAGTATAGAATTGAATTGAATTTCGGGTGCATGTTAACCACTTAAACCATTCCTTAGAAAATGAAATGAAAGAAAATAGAACAGAATTCGATTCTAATCATATCCATATATGTAATTCTCAATACCGGTATGATCAAACTCGTTTTACTAGTAATATCATAAGGGTTCAGCGGCATCTTCCCTAATTCATCCTCTCATAACCTACTACTCATTATACTATCCGTCAGATATAGCGATTTAAGTGATTAAACTCGTTTTAGTCTCCACTCACATGGGTTTTGTTTGGTTTAATAAGAGGCCAATTAAGCAATTGTATATGAGACTATATACTAGTATATATTGTGCTTATTAGTTTATTGAAACAGTCCCGCGAGTGTATTTTAACAGCCACTCAAACGAGTCACCACATAAATAAATAAAAAAGAAGAAGAAATAAATACCAAAAAGAGAGGAAAGAAGAGAGATTCCTTCCTCCTATAATTTGAGCAGGAACAGGAAATGTTGGCCCTGGACTCCCACCAGCAGCAGCAGCAGCTGCTACTTTATCTAGTTAAGGTTATAAAGCGAGCATGGCAGATATGGTGGTACGACTTCCATTTTTCAACAAAGTTTTGAGAGACCCTGACATATTCATGTGCATCAGTGCATGTACCAATTCACACTTCAATTCAATCAGAGTACTGACCCTTGACTCATCACATATCCACATGCTGCAATATCGTATACGATAGTAGCTTATTAGGCCGATAAATTATTGTATGGTATTAAAATTCAACGTGGGGTAAGCAATAGATTTATATTATAATATTATAGTACGTGGTTATTAATATTTTTTTTTTTTTGATAAAGCGAACTGATTATTAATATTAAGCTCTAAATTTTGCATGTCTTTTATTTATCTTATACTGACATATTCATGTGCATCAGTGCATGTACCAATTCACACTTCAATTCAATCAGAGTACTGACCCTTGACTCATCACATATCCACATGCTGCAATATACTATACGATAGTAGCTTATTAGGCCGATAAATTATTGTATGGTATTAAAATTCAACGTGGGGTAAGCAATAGATTTATATTATAATATTATAGTACGTGGTTATTAATATTTTTTTTTTTTTTTGATAAAGCGAACTGATTATTAATATTAAGCTCTAAATTTTGCATGTCTTTTATTTATCTTATACTATGTGACAATATTATTCGAGCATCATTCAGCAACTTTTCCACTAGTCACCTTCATTTTACATGTGTATGTCTATCCTCCTTACTAAAGTACTAATTTCATTTCACATATATACCATCTCTAACTCCTTTTGGGAAAAAATAATAATCAAATGCTCAAAGAAAAAACATATTTTCCCACTCTTGAAACGTGAAAGTTGCTAGTTGAGCAATGAAATTGATAGAATACCAAATATACGCGGTTCACTTGCATTAAGGATGCCATTAGCTAGGAAGAAAAGGCACTTTGTCATGTAATGAAAAGATTTCATACAAGTAATAATTTTGTTGCCGTAGCTTTTAGACAATGGAGGTTCGTTGGGATAGATTAGTCAGGCAAAACCCATCGCACGAAATCTTAAATAATGAAAACACAATTCTGTCGCGCAAAACAGAGTTAAACCGCCAAATATATTCTTTAGGCGAACGTGTGTGCTGACCAAATTGATCCGACGGAATCATCTTGCCTGACAAAGATATCTGTTGGCCATCAAAGAATTAAATAATGTAATGACCTTGATCCAACGAAAAAGTCGACAGGGCAACTCCAATAACCAAATTTAAAAAATAATAAACTTTTGTGCGTCGGGCTAATATTTTCTAATTAAAAAACAATATTAACAACATATATTAAATATGAAATATTTTAAATTGATAATCAGGTTTGTTCATCGTATTTTTCTAGGGTTTGAGGATTGTATTTGTAAAAAATCAACAAAATCAAAGTTAAAACGACCATTAAATCATGATTTTTCTTTTCTAACCGTTGAATGATTTTATTCCGTTATTTAATCTCTGAATGTTTATTTTTGTTGATTTTTGGCGTATGACATCTCGAAGTATATGCAAACATGTTTATATCTCTTCCAACTACTAGTTCTAATATTACCATTGTAAATCTTATGCACGCTGCGAACGCCCACAATTGGCTACCAAGCTCCTTCCTTTTCTCGCACTTTTTCTCTAATTTTTACCACCAATACTACTCCCTAGTTCTCCATAATTGAAGCAAATAATAGGGCCAGTTTGGTGGAAGTTCGTTGGGAAAGGTTGGTCGCCCTAAACCATAATTAAGCCTTTCACGACGGAGAGAAATAGTGAGCCGATGAAACAGTTCGTCAGTTAAAGTTGACCTAGTCAACGAACCAGTTTTTCGTTGTGCAAACCTTTAGGTATTACGTGCCATTTTGTTTTTCTTGGTGCCAAGATCTTGTTCGACGAATGTAACCTTGCCCAACAAACTTGTTCCGTCTCGTACAAGGTTTCCATAAATCCTTTGCCCTATCAACTGAAAAATCCGTCTGGTAAAGAGCCTTTACCCGACAAAATCTTCTCTGCTGGGTAAGATTTTGTTCAGCAAGCCCTATTTTCTGGTAGTGTATGATTAATTAATTCATGAAGAGCCAAATTGCAAATTCAGCAGGAAACCTGTATGTAAAACGGAAGGGCACAAACCCGCCTCTCTACTCCCTTTGACTCAAGTCTTGAAAGGAGCAAGTATTGTATACACAAAGTACGCCATCATAGTATTATTAAGGGTACAAATGTAATACAGTTAGTAATATAGTTAGGTAGTTAGTATTTTGGTTAAAGTAGTTAGGATTTCTTTATAAATAGTATGTGTAACCTTCATTTCAGTAAGTCAATACAAAACCTATTTCTCTCTAAACTCTTTCTCTAAAATCTCTCTTGCTTCTCTCTGTCTTCTTCCTCTTCCTCTGTACCAATCTTTTATCTTTGCAATGTAGTTAATATGGTATCAGAGCCACCAGGCTCACGCCATGGATTCTGGTGGTTTTTCTTGTAGTTTACATTTCCTTTTCTTCCTAGTTTAGTGTCTCTTCAAAATTCCATTAGATTCTTGGGTTGATTTTTCTGCAATTGTTGGGATCGTGATTGTGATTGTTGGGTTGATCTTCGGTGCTCCGTTCTGTCCGCCGTTCGCGATGACGCCGTTGAGCTGCGAGAGAACCTTCGCAGTCATGGTCGCACTCCTTCAAACTCTCCGATTCGATATCTTGAAGAACTCTTCCTGCAACACCCTCAGATTCTCATACGCAACGCACATCCTTGGTGCCGTTTTTCTTCTTTCGTTGAAGCATAAAGACTGCAGGTTCTTTTGGGTTTCTCGATCTGGGTTTCTTCATCTGCGTTGGTTGATTCAAGATTGGAGTTTCGATTCATGGTTGCTGTTTATCAGGTCATTCTTGAAATTTTATGCATCGTTGGTGTTTGATGAATTGCTGCAGTGAGTTTTTGTTCTTCCGCTGACATTGTTGAAGATTTATGGTGCTTCTCTGTGATTTGGGTAATGATTTCGACTATCTATCATCAAGCTTGTTCTCTTTTCTGGTTTCTGAAATGCACATCACCTGTTTGTTTTAATGCATCAGAAGTATATTTTTCGAGGTATATTGTCGTTACAAACTGAAACTTCATTGTTATCTGCCAAATCTCAACAATTCCTTTCGAGGGGCATGAATAGCCAAACACAGGCAGTAATCACTCTTTGTGGGTTTTGGTCGGTGACGGCAAGGAAAGCAGATGGAATGTCGCCGACCTCACCACTGCCGAGCGCCGTCTCTGGGTGGTTATGCCGTCTCTGGGTTTTCGTCTGTGCTTTTCTGGTGTTATTTGGTCCATGTTTTGTTCTCTGTTCCACTACTTTGATGATCTGGTGGAGCAGCCAATTCCCTGCAAAAGTGTATGTTTCTTTGATTTTGTGAAGTAGTCGATTGATTTCTTTGAGGCACGAAGCCATTATTCCTTGTTTGCGGCACGAAGCCATTTCAAGTTTGTTTGTGGCACGAAGCCAGTTACTGTTTGTTTGCGGCACGAAGCCATGTTTTCTGTATAGATTAGTTGATTGAAGTTTGTGGGCACGAAGCCATGTTTTCTGGATAGATTAGTTGATTGAAGTTTGTGGGCACGAAGCCATGTTTTCTGTATAGATTAGTTGATTGAAGTTTGCGGCACGAAGCCATGTTTTTTGTATAGATTAGTTGATTGAAGTTTGTGGGCATGAAGCCATGTTTTCTGTAAAGATTAGTTTATTAGAGTTGTAGCTGTTGAAAGGCTTGGTTTGCAGGGGGTTGTTCTTTGCCGGCTTAAAATGAATCTGAGGTGTGTATTCATTTGTTCTCCATTGCTGAAAGCTTGAAGCTTGAAGGATTGTAGAGTTTGCTGTGTTGTGTTTGTTAAAAGTCAAGAGTTTGTTGATCTAGAAGAACAAGAAGTTGTGTATGATGGAAAACTATGTGCAGATCAGAGATTTATTGATGACATATGTAAACATAATGATGCTGTCTTACATCTGTTGTTTTGGAAGTCTGCAAAAGTTAGGGCCAGACCAATTCAGAAGAACTTTGAACTGTCAGTTGTGGCAACCATAGTGGGAGACTGCAGTTGAGAAGAAACTGAACCATTTATCCATATTTCGATGTTTGCTATTTGAGAATCTGTTGCAATCTCACACTGGGATACCCCAGTTGAGATTGAGGGGGAGTATTAAGGGTACAAATGTAATACAGTTAGTAATATAGTTAGGTAGTTAGTATTTTGGTTAAAGTAGTTAGGATTTCTTTATAAATAGTATGTGTAACCTTCATTTCAGTAAGTCAATACAAAACCTATTTCTCTCTAAACTCTTTCTCTAAAATCTCTCTTGCTTCTCTCTGTCTTCTTCCTCTTCCTCTGTACCAATCTTTTATCTTTGCAATGTAGTTAATAAGTATTACAAATTCACATAATTTAGTACATGTGTAATACTAAATCTTATATATGTTTACTGATTGGGGTCTAGAATTTGAATACTATAAGTTATAAGGTAATGCTAGGTAGACCAAATTTTTAAATCAAATTTACAAAGCAAATGATATGTCGCCAATAGTAATAATTCAATCATTAACAACCACTTCATTTGGTTACGAAATTTGGTTTAAAAATTTTGATCTCCCTAACAATACTCCTACAAGCAATGTGAAATCATGTTTACATGACATATATGCATGTGGTGTATTGATGGATATTTTCAGATAAGCACGTTTCGTATCCTTTTCGAATTCAATTTCTTATTTTTAAGACCAATAAGAGTATTGAGTAATTTATTAACACTGGTATTAAAAAAAAAATTAAAAATAATAAATAAAAATAAATAAAAAAACGTGATCAGCATAACTTGAGCAATGGCATGGATGAAGAATAAGTGTCTAAATACGTATACTTCTCATCGGGCAAATCATTACAGTTGCAGATTACGAGAGAGAAAGGGGGGGGGGGGGGGGGGGGGGGGGTTTGGAGCATCGAACATGTATCTAGCATACGAAATAGACATGGAAACCAAACTCATCATTAATTAGCGGTGAGTTACTTGCCCACTCATATGATACTTAGTTCGTTTAGTTCATTGTACTAGTCAAAGTTGACATTTTCCCAAAGTGAGGCCAAATTGTTTCCGTATATATATGTATGATGCATGTGCGTGCATATCTGTGTGAGCATGCATGCATATTATATGATATTTTCTCAAAAATTACCCGAGTAAGAAATGATAATAGTACGCATCACTAACCCTTCCAAAAGCAAATTTCAAAAACATCTGGGATGCATGACCATTGATAACCGCCATCAAATGCCATTGCCATATAATAAGCAAGACACTTTTTGTTTACTGACCCTCAAGCCCTCGAGATTTGCCATGTATGGCATTCGTCGAAGCCCTTGAGGGAGAGTGAGCAACAAAAATGCCTTGGGGTCTTTTTGTCCGTCGATGAAATTCAAAGCCTGCTACAAATTAAGGCAAAAACCTTCACAAGCCTGAAATGCTAAAATATACCATATATCCCCTCAAAACTAACGACCTTGGTATAACATTGTTGCCTTAAGCTGAGAAGCCCTTGAGAGAGAGTGAGTAGTCACTGCTTGTAATAAGATTCAATTGAACTCCAACTCCCTTACTTGTTGCCTTTGCCTTATTTGTTGAAGAGAGGATGGCTTAGAAGCCCTTTTATAGATCTTCAAGCCACACCACACAAAAAAAAAAAAAAAAAAACACAAAGGGTATGTGGTGAAAATTGAGCATTATAGTGATTAGTCTATATCAGTAGTGGGGTATGCATATCTTGGCACTTGACCTTTGGTGGCAAAATCAGATCCTCCCGCGTCCTACGATCTTCATGATCTCTTCTTAATTAAATATATAACATATAACTAATGCAATGAACCAATCCAAGGTGGATTTCCCACAACAAACGAGACTTTATTCAAGCAAGTGACTCTTTACCACAATGTGATAGAGAAGAATGTTGTCCTTGCACTACGACGTGAGTTTGAACCCCATCGGCTCCGTAATCTTGTTGAATTATCAGAGAAACGGGCCCACTTCCAACAACACCGATATTATATATCCCCAAATTAGTAATTATCACATGCACAATTCGTCAGATGTGAGGTTTTATCACAAAAGGTCTTGTGTTAGTTGGAGTGGGGTTAGGATATTTAAACTCTTCTTTTCTCATAAATACGGTTGATGGGAGATATTTTAACAAATCTAATATCTAATCTAACAAATTTATCGTTTGACCAAAAAAAAAAAAGAGGCTTTATTCAAAGGGTCCTAGTTAAATAAAGCAATTTGTACTAAGAAAATGGTTTCTACACATTTTGTTTTCTTTCTTTATGTGAACTTTGCTGTATTGTGGACCCTTAATTCTCTTTTAATGTATTCAATCTAGATATCAAAAAAGATAAATATAAATGCAGAGAAAAGAAGTGTCGGAAATCACTTTCCTAACAACTTGAATTTTTTGTGATCATAAACAAAAGAGAGAGAGAGAGAGAGAGAGAGACAGAGAGAGAGACAGAGACAGAGACAGAGAGAGAGAGAGAGAGAGATTTGTCCCTTACGAACCTTGACAATGCAATTAGGCTTATCTTTAACAAAAAAATAAAATAAATGAAAGCAGCATAAGGACCTTATAGGCATCAGAACCTTATCTTTGATCTGATTCATTAAGGCTAGGGGTCAATGCAGATATATATTTAAATCCTGTTTGACATTCCTCCTATCCCACCTTCTTTAGTAATCTTAGCTTTTTGTTTGCTTTATATCTCCACAGCCTATGCCATATCCCTATTGGATCATGAGTTTCTTGAATGATCGGCCACAGTTCTCTAAAGCAATTAGCACGTGCCCAAATGGTTTCTGATGCCACTGATGAGAAGATATTGTGTTACCTCATATATCGAGGGAGGGATACCGAAATTGCTTTATATTGTGGAAGAAAACTAGGGGCAGTGAACATTTATTTTTCATCGGACAATACGAGCTGGATGCCATTTAAATTTCTTTTAAATCGAATCCAATCCATGTCTTAGTTGAAGATGACCCAACTACCACACATTTTTAAGGCCTAATTAACAAAGAGCAAACTAGATATAGGTTATTTTGTGAGTCTTATTAAGAATAGTCCACTTATTAATACAAGTACAATGATTGTAATTTCATGCAAGTATTCTAAAACGCAGCCTAGGTGGCACCTAGGCATTAGGTGGTTGCTAGTCGCCGGAATTAATCTATAATAGGGAGGAAAATCGGGAAAGAGATTAAACGGGCATGGGGGCTTGGGCACCCTAGGCAGGCAACTGGGTGGCCTAAGCGGTCAGGGCGTTTCAATTTTTTATTTTTATTTTTTCAAACTTGAGAAAGGAGAAATTTAGAGCATCTGTGTTCTTGGTTCCAAATTCCAACGAAGAAGATGAGAGGAACAAGAGGAGTGAAAATGAGTTTCTCTCTTTTCCATTCCCATCCCACATGATCACTCTTACCTAAGGATGGTAATTCTAACTATTAAACCCGATAACCGTGAATAACCGTCCGAATAGAACGAATTTGGGTATGAAACTTCAGGTGTATTTTGGATGTGGTGAAAAACTGTGAACATTATTCGGTTATGGTTTTGGATATGTTTATAGGGTTCTCCAATCTATATACGTACTTGAATAATATAATATATATATATATATATATTCATTATTCATCGAACTCATTACCTTAAGAATACAAAAGTTGCATTATGTGAGTTGCGTTTTGTGGGAAAGTTGAAAAGTTTTGAATCAACATCAATGAGAATTCAATGGTGCTGATGGGAGATATCAAGTATCAACCCGCATCATCAATGTTTTAAATTCAATCCCTTCATTTTTATACTCCACAAGAATCGTTCCCTGAATCATTTTATACATCAAATATTTAATCATGAAATTAATATATTTTATACTAAATTATAAAATATATTTTATACTAAATTGAATCCTTTGATTTTTATACTAAATTATAATGCGTCAATTAAACAAATATGTTTTTTTGCATTGACGAAGATAGATAACCATTAATGAATAGGAAATCTGTTATCCAGTGGCTATGGTTATAGATAATTCCCGATGGTTGATTTACGGTTATAGGTATAGTAAATTTTCGTGGTTATGAGAATATATATGACATTTCCGTCCCCAAACCAAACCGTCCTCATCTTTTTTGTTTAATTTTTTTAATTGTTGTCCAATCAAATTGGGACAACTAGCATCCTAATTAACATAGGCTGAACGTGTAAGTATTTGTGTGGTGCTCCACCTCCCTTCTTTGTATCCCAATGTTCCACTTAGTGAAAATAAAATTTACAAAAAGAGAGAAAATATAAATGGTTTTGGTGGCTAAAGTTTTTTTGGTGACGATCTTTACACCATTTTTTATCGTTGAAGAGGTTGTTCAAATCATCGACTGTTTCTGGGTAACTATTTTGTCAAGGAAAATCAATTTTATTTGGGAGAAAAATGTGGATGAGAGAGGAAAGTGGAGGGAAAATGTGGACAACTGGTATGCCTGCTGGTTATGAGAGAGAGAAAAAAAAAACAGCATAATTGTGTATGTGTAACTTACTATATTGCCCGTAACTTTCATTTTGGTTACTTTTCTTTAGTTTTATGGTAGGGTCACAATGATTAAAGTCTAGTTGACAAAGTATATTTTATTAAATAGTAGAGATAATGCAAGTTTTTTTTTTTTTGTTTTTTGTATCTATCTCTACTATAGATTTTAGTTTTTTTTATGTCTCATACCTATATCACAGATTATTTGTTAATCTACCTGTATTACATGTTTATTATTATCTACCTCTACCACATATTTTGGGGTTTTTTTTTCTTTTTTGCTTCGTACTCCATCACAAATTAGTTATTTTTTTTTTAATAATCTACTTATATCACATGTTCAGTTCGTTAATCTACCTCCCTCTATCAAAAATCAACCTTTTTTTTTCTACCTATATAATAGGCAGGATACTGAGTTTTTGTGTGATATTTAACTAAAAGAAATTTAGTAAAAGTCAATAAAAATTTTACTAATGAACCATATGTTACAATCCTATTAGATTAGGAATATGATTGTGTAAATCCTAGTGTATCTAGGGATATCTTAGAATATTCTCTAGGGTTAGATATTATCCTATTAGAATTGTAATCCTATTACGGTAATGAATTAATCTTCCCTACTCCTATAAATAAAGTCACAATGGGTAGAATAGAACACACATCACAATTACACATCTCTCTTTCTCTCTACTATTGCCGCACCCCCTCTCAATGTCCTTTATATGATCTAGTAAATTAGGCCTACAACAAGTTATTAGCACGCTCTTGACGCTGCACTAAAGAGAGTTTGTTCTTCAATCAGGGAAGTATTACATTTTAATTATTCTTTTTATGATTAATTTATTATTTTATTAAATTAATCTACATGCTATTGATTCAATTTAATTTTTCTTTATTAAACGTGATATAACGCATTGGATATGTAATTCGGCCTTTCAAAGAAGGATCTTCTACAAATTCAAAGGCTCAGTTGTTTTCTGCTAATTAGGTTCTTTTAAAATAAATTAAGATATTTGAAATGACCATAAAGCATGAAAACATTCCCCATGATGCATGAACCCCCTATATTTATATTTTCCTTTCAATTATATATATTGCATATGTGTTCATATATTTTGTCAATATATATATTTGTTCATGCAATACGCAATTATGCTATGTGAAATTTGTGAGTCAAAGCATTGAAATTAATTTAGAAGCAATTAGGGGTTTTAACCCTAGAAATTCGAAAAACAAAAACAAAACAAAACAAAATCTATGATTTTTTTTCTTTTTTCCATGGTTCCACATCGCGCCGTTAAACCGGCTGTCCTACAGCCACACCACCACAGAACGACATCATTCTAATGCCATAAAACGACAACCAAGCCTTGGCCTAGGTTGAAATTCGCACTGGCCTGAAGCCCAGAGTCCACCAGTAGGCCTGCAAGCCTTGCTAGGCTCTGTCCTTGCTCTAGCCCGCTTACAGTAAGCTCTGCTTGCTAGCCTCGCTTTTCTACCTCGACCCGCGATCACCAAAGTCAACCCTTATGGCTGGGCTTGCTTTGCCATGGCCCAAAACGAAGCCAACCTTTGGCTGGGCTTCACGCGTACCCATCCAAGCTAACCTTTGAGTTAGGCTTGTGCTCCCCGCACCATTTATGGCCAAAAACCAACAGCTTGGCTACTGGGCTCCTTTCCAGAACTGGCTCGTGACCTACAGCCATACATAGGCTACCTTGACAGCCTACCCCGAGGCCCACTAAGCCCTTTAGGTGCGTTTGTTGCACCGGACTATCTCGGGCTGGACTAGCTTCAAGGACTAAGATAGACTGGCTTGGACTAGACTAAGCATGACGAACTTAGTGAAGCATTTGGTGCAGTAACGGACTAAACTATGGACTAAATTATTATTAAAATATAGATATTTTTCTTTTGTTCATTTTAATTCTTTCTCCCCTATCTCTACTGTTCATTTTTCTTCCCACCAGACAAAACTTCTCAATTTTTCTCCAGTTCTTAAATGAAGAAAACCGCAGCTGATGAAAAAAATCAAGGGGACGAATAGTCCAAAGAAAGTGAGAATTGCACGAGGGAATTGAGATCCAGAGGCTCGATTCATGTGGGTGCTGGTATTGGACAACGACGGGACTAGGTATTCGATAGAGGCACAATTTATTCCCACACAAGATGATCCTTCGCTGCTTAACTCTATCTCTGATTTGCCTTTACGATTTTGGTCAAATCCCAAAAAAAAAACACCAATCAAGTTCAGGAAATAGAAAATTAATAATAAAAAATAAAAAAAATAGTGAAAATTTGAAAATTTTGAGATTGGAAGGAGTGAAGATGAATCCAGTCCGTGTGGGACAAGACAATAAGGAGGTAGGCTCCACTCATCTCTCTACTCTCTTCCATTCGAATTTTTATTGACTTTTTTTGCTCTAATTACACTTGTTCTTGCAAATTAGCTGCTTTGATTCACTTGTTCTTCCATGGGTGGGGATTGGAGTTGCAAACGGCAAGGGATGGGTGGAGGAAGACAAGTCATCATCAGAGATGGCACAGTTGTGCAAGACGAGCACGAAGACGTGGCGTGAGAAGGAAGATGGTCTTAGCTAGTCCCAAGGTATTTGGGGGGCCTCGCTAGGACCGGCTAAGCAAGATTTTAGTCGGAGTGAGTGAACTTTAGTCCCACTAAAGCTAGTCCCAAGCTGATAACAAACACAAGATTGGACTAACTTTTAGTCTATTCTAGTCCAATGAGACTTAGTGAGGGCAAACAAACGGGCCCTTAGAGCCTTGCCTTGCACACGGCAGCCAGCCCACCGAGTTGGGCTGCGATTTTTTCAAACTCAATGCCCCGTTTTTGGCATTCCCACTTCATAACCATACTCCTATAATTTTTTGGATGTTATTGGTTAACGTTTATCAAGCTATAATTTTATTATTGCTTGGCCCGAAGCCAAAAATTCAAGCTAATATTAACCCGAATGTTATTATTTTGCTTCTACGATCAAACCTAAATCATTACGATCTATTGAATTAATTAAAGTGACCAACAATTTATTAATTTGACAATTAATCCAAAATTATTAGCCTGAAGTCTACTTATTGGTAATTAACAATTCAATAAATTATTTCTTTTCTTTGAACTGTTGACTCACTTTCGCAGTCCCAAAGCACTCACACTTGAGTTCCTGAAGCAACCAAAATCCACTACACTTAGTGGTATATTGTATTATGTGTTCTTATAGGTACATTTTTTATGAACTGGAAGTTCATAACTAAACTCGAACTTGTAGTTTCGAATTTAGTGCCTTTGAAACTCGAAGTTTTCATAAAACAATACACCCATGAAAACCCGACATTTTTCATGTAAACTATGCCTTAGAACCCAAATGTTCTAACTTTGATACTCATGGATATCTTGTTTCCATAGCACCAATCACAATCGTGTTCCCTCCATAACAAGTTTGATTTCACTGATTTGGACGGTTCTTGATTGAAACCATTTTATGTGGGTACAAGACGTGAATCTCCACTTGACTATCAAGAAGCTAAGAAACCAATGAAGCCAACAATGGCATGGAAGAGCTGAATAAGCCTCCGCCATGATCTTCATTCCAAGACTTATCCCGAAAGCATTACAAATGGAAATACCTCCCGAATGAGGATTCCATGACTCTTTAGCTCGCTTCTACAAACCGTTTAATCATGAAAGATATTGCCTAAAGCACACCATGATTACGTCCATGAATGTGATATTATGCACACTAACTTTATACCTAAATCACATCTCTAGCAACGACTTCAGGTCTATCCAACCTGATTAAGAACATTGGCACGCTTATAGTTGTATGGATGGTACAACATTACCATTTAAGAGACCTTATATTCTCCTCATTCCGGAAGAACGTCGTTGAGTCTTAAGGATATTCAAGAGAACAATGATCATGAATGAAGCCACTGATGGAAAATAAAGTGAAATATCTTTGCAACTCATCTAAAAATGAGCCTGAAGCTTTGTTTTAGGGCCAATATGCTGTCTCCCAACTGGGAACACGCCACATGTGGCCGACTTGGAGCCTAGTGATTAAGTAGTTTACTTGTCTTGGCACAACCATTTAGGACACTTAGGTCTAACAATGATGCCATGACGCATCTCCTTACCCGAAGTAAGGATCATGTGCATACAAGCACACTTTGCCAAGCTCGCTCATTTGAGAAATTGATTTTCTAAATCATCCCCCACAAAGAAACGAAGTCACCATTTTTCATAGTGGATTCAAGGAAATATATGTGGACTAATCCAATCAAAATGTGGACCATTAAATACTTATGGTTTTGGTTGATGAATCGATAAACTGGTCACATATTTGTCCACACACATTGCTACTAAACCTCCTGGCCGATTTTAAGGGTTCACCACCTACTTATCCCATAAAGTCTGGAAGACTGGATAATGCCTGAGCATTTATATCGACGATTTTCGATAAGAATTGCATGTTTTTTAGGTTTATAATTGAACATCGAATTCCCATGTTCACTCCAAATAGCCTCGCAGAGTGATTATAAAGCGCAATTTCAATGATTGCCCGAACCTTGGTGAACGCACCAAGCTTTCGATTTCTGCCTAGGGCTATACAATCTTGTACGCATTTATGTTGGTTTACCTTGAGGCTCATTGCCACCCAACCTATTCAACATTATAGTTGGTTACTGGTATGAACTTGAAGTTTCATACTTACGCATTTGGGTGTATTTTCCATATGCTAGGTTGCGCCGCCGCAACGTACCAATATGGGTCATCAAAAGAAAGATGTGAATCTCTGTCGATCATGATTCTCTTTCATACTAGCTCCCTTAGTGCCCATGGCATACGATCTCTTTACCGCTCATTTTACAGATTGTCATTTCAATGAGACGGTCTTCCTACTGTTAGGGGGAGATAATAACGTCAATGTTCTTGTAGAATGGGGTGAATTTGCATGGACGTTACCCACTATGTCTTATCCTAATCCCCATACCGCACAAGTGTGATAAGCAAGTGCGATGAATTCTAGCTTTCAGAATATTGCTCTAAGCGCATTCCTCTGATCTAGCTAAAGTGACGAGATCATATACCAGCTGCAAACATGCCTGCAAGGATAGACGTACTTAAAGGACGTCGAGTCAATATCCCCGAAGGGTGTGCAGCCGTTGTTGGACGGTTTAGCCGCTCCTGTTGGACAGTCCGATACATCAACGGATAACCAATCAATCTGTCTCGGCCTGAAGCATGATAGATCACTCAGTTCATAAGATTCATTTCCCTAAAAGAGGAAGGTCACGACACAAAATGAATCCATACTCAATTGTTGTCTCAAGTCATTTCTATCTCATGAGATTAATCCGGATTACTCTCGAGACTTGAAGATCTTGGTTCAGTATACTAGTTTGGATAAGATGATGGAATTGGGATGAGATTATCATCGATGATGTTTTCACTTATATGGTAGCTACCGACATAAATGAAAAATGAGGATATCGAACTGTGTTCCATTGATTAGTGACAACGTAGAACTAATTGGACAACTGAAATTACAATCCAAGTTAAATTCCTTACCAAAGTGTGTTTGGACCCGTAGTTCCTACACTGCCCAAGGTAACCCTATTGTGTTAGTAGTAAGAAAGGAAAGGTAATGAGATGAATGAAATAGTGAGATATAATGCACACCTTACGATGCAAGGTTTTTCTTAAACGCCCTGTGATTGATTGCAGCATTATGAAATGTTGTTAATGTTTCTCCATGGGCATATTGATATGAAGATTTACATGTAAGTTCCCGATGAATTACATGGACTGATTCAAATAATTCCAAACCACGGAACACCCTATCAACTCGTTTGAGCCATTCACTTATGGATTAAAGCAATCCGACGGATGTGGTATACCCGTCTAAGTGATTATTTGATCAATCAGGGATATGAATGAATGCCCTTGCGTGTTAAACTATGAAGTCTTATTCCGAATTACTAGAGTTCAGTGTTCTAAAACGCGGTCTAGGCGGCGCCTAGGCGCTAGGCGGCAGTGCTCCGCCGCGATTAACTAGAAATCATTCACTAAATCGGCAAGGACATTAAGTGGTGTAAGGCGGCCACCTGGGCGGGTTCGGCGGACGCTGGGTGGTCTGGGCGGCCTGGAAAAGAAACTTTAATCGTGAGACTCACAACCTTCTTGTCTCCCCGAGTCTCGCGTCTACCTCTCTGTTTGCTAGAAGAGAAGTCAAATATCTGTGGTGGCGCAAGTTAGATTTGAGATCCAATTTTGAGGTTCTGAAAGGGCGAAGAAGAAGATGAGGGAAGAGAGTGAGAACGAGAGAAAGAGAAAGAGACTGAAAGAACCAATTTTGAGGTTCTGAAAGGGCGAGGACGAAGATGAGGGAAGAGAGTGAGAACGAGAGAGAGAGACTGAAAGAACCAATTTTGAGGTTCTGAAAGGACAAAGAAGAAGAAATGAATAGGACCGGTTGCGTGAAAGAGGTAAGGTCAAAAGCTGGTGATTACTGAGGTCTATATTGGGTGATGTGAAAGAGGTAAGGTGCAATCCCTATTTTTCATGCAAGTCGAAATCCCTGCTTTTCATGGTTGTAATCATGAAAACCACCCCACTTGCGTGAGCTTTTGATATTTTTAAAAGTTATATATTATAAGGGTCAAATGGTTTTATCATGAAAACCACCCACTTGTGTGGGTTTTTATATTTTAAAAGTTTGGGGTGTATATCTATATCATATGTATATAAATGTTATATAAATTATTTAGATAATATTTTGTTTTTTCCCATTATTTAGATAATATTTTGTTTTTTTCCCTAGGCAAGCATATTATATATGTACATAAAACATTCACATATGTATGTTCTTCTATAAGAAATAACATATTATTCAATAATTATTTACATCTGATATAGTAAGTTTAATTAATTCATATAAAATATAAGAAATTTACCTAAATCCGCCTAGGCCGCCTAGGCGCCCGCCTAGATCCCGCCTAGCCGCCTAGGCGCTAGGCGCCATCCCACCGCCCGACTAGCGCCTAGCATTTTTTAGAACCTTGCTAGAGTTATAGTTTATGTCGATGACATGAATCTCACTAAGACTTTTGAAGAGCTTGAGAAAACTGTCTCGCACCTGAAGACTGAATTTAAGATGACGGATCTTAGGAAATATCATCTTGACTTGAAGTTCAAGCATTAATTTGACAGTACTTTGGTATACTAGTCAAACTACACCCCAAAGGTGTTACCTTTTGAGTATACCTATAATCTTTCATACGCTATATGCAAATGAGACCCTTGAAGAGGTTATGGAATCTAAAATTCCATATCTAAGTTCAACTTTGCGCTTTGTTATACTTAGCTTATTGCGTTAGATAGGATATCTCCTACGCTGTTGATCAATTGGTAAAGATGCAACACGGCACCTACATGCAACCACTGAATTGGAATTAAAGACGTTTTTCTGCTACCCTGAAAGGAACTACATATTTTGGGATCCTCATAATGATGCTTGTCTTATTGTTATGCTGACCCTGGTTACTTATCAAACCCACACAAGGTAAATCCTTGAATGGTTATGTCTTTACCTGTTAGGGATATCGTAATATCTTGAAGGTCCACAATATGACCTTAGTTGTGAAATCTTTGAAACATTCCAAGACTCACCTCATTTCGCTATGCCACACATGAGACATGGTTGAGAGCTCTTGTTGAGCATATTCGAAGTACTTGTTGTTTTCATCCATCGTTGAGTCCCGACGACGATCTATGAAGACTATGTCACATGTATCAACTCGACCAAGACATGATACATAAACAAAGTCAACGCCAAGATATATTGCGTCCACATCACATCAACAAAGCATAATGAGATTGAAGTTATGCAAGCCAATCCCAGATAACCTTGCCGACCTTTACACGACGTCACTGCCGAAGTCAACCTTCCAGAAGCTTGTCCGAGGAATTGGTATGCCTAACTATTCATATGCAATGCTTGTAGTTATCATTTAGAAGTTCTGTCAAACTCAGAGGGAGTATCCAAAAGTATACTCACTTGATCTTAATGTACTATTTTTCCCAACGATTATGAGCATTTTTCCCACTAGGTTTTTGCTACCTAACTAGGTTTTGACAAGGCACTCATCCTAGGCTGGTCATACCCTTGAGAGCTTCTACTTGCGTCCAGAAGACATATAGTTTTGACTTAATGCAACTTCGAACTTTTCTCCTTACTCTATGGGTTTTTATCCCATCTTGGGTTTTGTCATAGCGAGGTTTTGTGAGTTTTACCTTTTATGCATCATTCTGTTGTTTTGAGACTCGCATTCGCTTATTGTGTCGACGACTTCATCAACTTTACTTACTTCACAGCTGAAGACCTGATGAGCCATTTGTTTGAGTATTTACACACTAAAGGGGGAGTGTTGCAATCCTATTAGATTAGGAATGTGATTGTGTAAATCCTAGTGTATCTAGGGATATCTTGGAATATTCTCTAGGGTTAGATATTATCCTATTAGAGTTGTAATCCTATTAGGGTAAGGAATTAACATTCCTTACTACTATAAATAGGCATAATGGGGTGGAATAAAACACACCTCACAATTACACATCTCTCTTTCTCTCTACTATTGACTCACCCCCTCTCTCTCTGTCCTTTATATGATCCAGTAAATTAGGCATTTTTATTTTAGATCTAATCAATGAAATATTTTTGTTAATTAGGCATAGGTCAATGATGAATGTTACGTGGGTTTCAAGCCCATATAAATAGTTATAATATTATTTTTTTTCCCCAAATTAAATCATGAAAAGGTTCATGATTATCTCTCCCACAAATCCTCTCTCTTTTCTACAAGTGAAGATAACTAAATGCCTCTCTCTCTCTCCCTCTCTCTTGTTGATTAATCAATACAAGCCATGAATCCATACTTTGAAAGCCCAGCAATAAAAATCTCTTCGATTGTAGCAATGGGCACGAAAATCTCATCGCCATCTGTCGACTGTTACATCTCATCAATCCGCCATTAAATATCATTTATCCATGGCTAATCTCATCGATTCTTGGCTGGACAAGCAATTGTCAATCAATTTCATAATAGCAATGAGAGATCAAGATGGGAAGGTATTGTTGATTGAGTTCATACCCATAGAAGCGATGGAGGAAGGAGAAAGAATGGAAAAATTGAAATCAGTTTATTTTCCATTTGGGTCTTGTTGTTGGAACGTGCAAGTTGATTTTTGGGTTTTTTTGCTGGGTTAGAGGTTTGGGATGGAGGAGGAATGACAAATTGGATTTCGACATGTTTTAAATCAAGCCCAGATTAGATACTGCATAAAAAACAGAACCAAAGAACGGACACTGCATTTATTGTCTGGAAAAAATAAAATAAAACAAGAAATTGACACTGCATTGCAATGTTTGAATACAAATGTAAAAATAATGTAAAAACAGAACCAAGAAACAACACTGCATTCTAGTGCCTGGATTCAAATGTAAAAATCAAGAGTCGCACGATGAGTGATGGAAAAAATGAAACTAGGAAACGGACAATGCAAGCAATGTCTGAATCCAAATGTAAAAAACAGAATAAAAAAACAGACACTGCGTTGCAATGTTTGAATCCGTATTGACCTATTCCAAAATATAAAAATATGAGAAATGATGTGTCGGTTAGGGTGGGTGACAGCTATAGTGGTAGATTTTGTTTATTTTAAATGCATTTAAGTATCATAATATATGGGGTGTGATATTCACACACCCCCGCCTAATTTTCGGCCGTCGGATCGGATGAATTGTAGAAGATCAAGGGACATAAATCAACAAGGGGTGTGTGAGAAGTAAAAAAGGGTGTGTGGATAGCACACCCCTAATATATGATTGACCTATTTATAATTAACATAAATATTGTTTATATATGTCGATATTATTTTTCATTGATTTTATACAAAATCACCCCTTAACTAATTAAGCAATTGTCTTTTACAAGTATTTTTGGAATTCATTTTTCGTGTTTGCGTCTATCTTTTCTTAATTGGATATTCATCAAATTTGTTTTCTTAATTAGAATTTTTTTTCTCATAAAAATCTTCCTTCTTTTTATTTTATGTATTCCTCACGTATACTTACTAGTAGTTGTATGTATATTATGCATGTGTTAAAATTTTGAAAACAAAATTTATAAAAAGAGAGAAAATATTAAGGGTTTTGGTCGATAAGACTTTTTGGTGGCAACTTTCACACGGTTTTGATCATTAAAGAGGTTGTTCATATTAGTGACTGTTTATGGGTAACTATTTCATCACTGAAAATTAATTTTAATTGGAAGAAAAAATAACGTGGATGAGAGAGGAAGGTGGAGAAAAAATAAAGACAATTGATATGATTACCTGGCTGTGAGGGAGAAAAAAAAACAGTAAACTATTTTGTATGTAATTTAATATATTGCCCATAAGTTTTATTTTGGTTATTTTTCTTTAGTTTTGTTAATAGGGTTAGCATGGTACTTTAACCAAGTTTGGTTGACAAATATGTACAAAAAGGGTTCTATTAAATAGTAGAGACAATACATTTTTTTATTTTTTATCTATCTCTACCTATATCATAGATTAAGGATTTAAATGAGCTAGGTCAGAAAATGGTGTTTGGTCCGACACAATTGTAGTTTTAAATATTTTATGTAAAAGGACAAAATTGGTATAAGAACATGTAGTTGGATAACTCGAATCAATCCAAAAAACGAACTGTGTTTTAAACTTGGATCCAAAAGCCCCATTAACAAAAGGTCGATGGACTTTTATAGTATAGAAATGCACCAAACAAAAATTACAAACTAATGTCGTTACCCATGCACAAATATTTCTTAATAAGTCAACTCATTTATTTATCTTCAGACTATGCATTGCAATTTTTACTACAAATTATGTGAACTCAGACTCTGCATTGTAATTTTCATTTTATTAGTTACATATATTATTAGAATTTAGAATGATTATTAGCTTATGAGTCCACTTTATTTTACGTTTTTTTTTTCCTCATTTCCAACTCAATCATATAAGGTTAATTGTTTATGACCCTAAACCTAAACAACCGTGAACACGTAGGTTGAATAGCCAAGTTCCAATTGAAATGGAATATCTAGAATAAATCAATGCAATTTAGGAGGACTCAGTGAAAGGGCATCGGTTCAAATCCTAGACTTTTGATATCAGAGAAATGTTTAGAGAGATGAAGAACTATTACTATTTTTTAAATTTATGGACCAAATTCAAATTAGTGGGATTCACATTCTTTTCCCATGAAAAATGTTTTATAAACCTTTTGGACTCCCAAATTTGAAGTATCCTACATTCACGCAATCTTATTTATAGAGTTTAGCTCATTCTAAAATTCAAAATCCTCATTTCACATACTAACCTCACAACATAAAACCATAAACAGTATTAAAATTCAAATAATCTTTGATGTTTAGTGCACCCAGTTTTAAAGTCAATTTATTCCTAAAACCAATATTCTACAACAATCATACATAGATCAAATATTAGACGCAACTAGTTTGACTCTAAGGCCATCTCCAACCGAATGGTCCAGAAGGCTAGATGGCCGAAAATAGCGCGAAACCGTCTCTAACCAAAGCCCCACCAGACAAAAAAGGGCCAAAGGGCCAACCAGATGGCCCAACCCAGCCAGCCAGCCCCGGGCCAGGCCACAGTTTGAATGCAACGGCTAGTTACTGACGTCAGCTAGTAGTTACATTTTATTTTTTTATTTTTTTACAAAAACTTTTTAAAAAAAAATTAAAATTCTATTTTTTTCCCTATAACTTCCTAAGTCATTAAACAACATTAAATTAAATTAGGTAACATTAAACAATATTAAACAACATTAAATAACATTATACAACATAAAAATTATACAACATAAAAAAAAACATTTAACAACATGAAACTTAAGCAACATTTTTAAAAGCATTTAACAGCATAAAACTTAAACGCCTACTCCATGCTTCTTTTGGCCCAAAGATGTGCAACAAGATCCTGTTGTAAGTACATGCTTGTGGCACGAGAACATATCATCCCATAACGCCTCATGTACCCATTTAAAGAGATAGTACCAGTTCTTGGATTCAAAGGTAAATTAGGCCCATCATATATTTTTGCACGAGCCCTTCTTGACCTATTTGGGTCCTCTTGGTTGTCATCAGACTATCCATCAATATACCCATCTCGCTCATCCTCCACAATCATGTTGTGTAATATGATGCAAGAAATCATGATGGAGTCCCAATTTCTCAACTCCACCCTCTTGCTGGTTCCTTGATGATCTTCCACTGTGCTTGTAGAATACCGAAAGCTCTCTCAACATCTTTCTAGTATGCCTCTTGTTGTAAGGTAAATCACTTTTCGGCGTCATTTGCAGGGTTTGGAATTGCTTGGACAAGTGTCACCTACTTTGGGTAGATGCCATATGCCAAGTGATACCCCATATTGTATTGACGCTCGTTGATGTAGTAGTCAAGTTGAGGTGATTTACCTTCCGTCAAGTTATTGAAGAGGGGTGAACGTCCAAAAACTGTAATGTCATTTTGGGATCCAGGGACTCCAAAGAAAGCATGTCAGATCCATGTGTTATACAAGGCAACCGCCTCTAACACAACAGTTGGCTTTCTCAACCTTCCACTAAAGCCTCCTTGCCATCCGGTGGGACAGTTCTTCCAATTCCAATGCATGCAGTCTAATGACCTAATCATATCCGGAAACCCACGGTCTTCAGCTTTGCGAAGGAGCCGATCTAGATCTTCTTAATTTGGCTCGTGAAGGTACTCCTCTTTGTAAAGCTAAACAATTGTGTTACAGAATTTAGAAAGGGTATCAAGCATGTAGACTCAGACATACCATATGTTTCGTCCATCGAATCAACTAGGGAGCCATAGGCCATCATTCGTAGTGCAACAGTAACCTTTTGATGTGGTGGGAAACCAGGACGGCCTGCTCTGTCTAGCTTCTGTTAAAAGTATGGATTGACCTACTGGACATCATGAAGTAAACGTCCAAAGACAAGACTCCTAATCCGAAAGCGACATCTGAAATCTTCTTCTATGTACACCGAGTTACGGTTGAAGTAGTTGTTCATCAGATTGGCATGCGTCATTGCTCTATTTCGTGGTTTGTAAGAGCGACCAGCAATAGAGCCACCCCATTGAGGTTGTTCCTCAGTTGGCTGACACACCATGGTCGCAGCCATGGCTGCCACATATTGTGTGTTACGCCATGCTTCATCTTATTCATCAGACTCTTCATCTTCTTGTCTCATATGCGCTCATTTTTCTTCCAATTCGGAATTGGATGAGGACTCGAAGAGGATCCAAAGTTGGAATTCATTGCAAACTTGAATTGAAAGAAATTGTATTCAAAGGTGTGTGAATTATAGCCCATAATCCACCCTATTTATAGGTCAAAAAAATTCAAATCCAATGGCTAGTTGACGTTAGCGAGGTGCCAACTAGCAACGTCAATTACCGTTGGATTTAAAAAAAAATATTAAAAAATTCTCACTTTTTCCTATAAATTTAAGTTGTTGTAGTTTTTAAATTTAATTTGTAGTTTTTTAAATATAATTTGTAGTTTTTAAATATAAGTTGTAGTTTTTAAAATTCAAGTTGTTGTAGTTTTTAAATTTAAATAATAAATTATGTTTGGCCCTTGGTTGGAGATGGTAAGAAATAAGGCCCTGCACTGTTTATTAAAATATTAATTTCTTGGAGGACCAGAGGGTTATGATCCATCTGGCCCTCCTTCAGTTGGAGATGGCCTAATAAAACAGAAACTGGAATACAAATTCCCGCCCCAAAACTTTAGAATAGAAACTACAATGCTTTTGATAAATAAAAAAAATAAAAAAAAGACACTAGGATGCAGAGTCTGAAACCAAATAAATGGGTTGATCGATTCTGAAATATTGAGAACTTGAGAATGGGGACGGTTGTACATGTAATGGCACAAGTGTAATTTTATCGTTCAATTAAAAGATTTGAAAACAATGGACTTGCCTCATTAACCTATGCTAACAAATAAATAAACCTTATTGACAGGTCCATAATCAAAATTGACCATTAAGTATATCCTAATTATTAAAGTTTAAATTGAGTATAACCATATGGATAGTTTTGAAACCATACTAACATCAAATTCAACACTCTTGTTAGGCTTGTGTTTAAGGGGTTTTCTAAATCCATCAAGGTACAGTTTAGGACTGAATAATGATAGGGATACTAGAATTTTAAATCAAATGATATGTCATCAATACGAAATAAGCACGTTAATCGATACTTAATAATCATTCAATCATTAACAAACACATCATTTGGTGTACAGAATTTAGTTTAAAATTTTGGGCTCCCTATATTACTCTTTGGATAATGCTAGGGAGACCAAATTTTGAACCAAATTTTCAAACTAAATAATATGTCACCAATAAAAAATAAAAACGTTAATCAACACTTAATAACAATTTAAAAAATAATAATTCAATTACCAATCATCACATCATTTGACGACAAGAAATCCAAATTGGGCTTTCCTCGGACCTAACGCTATTTACGGACTGAGAAAAACCCAACCCAATTTTAATCATTACTCACTTGCCAAGTGGCGCGCGGCACATCCTTCTAGTTGGTTGTTTCACACCATTTGGCGCGAAAAGCAGTTCAGTGCTGAAATCGATTCTAGGGTTTCAATAAGATTGAAACTTGAGAGTGCTTTCCTTCGATTACGAATGGCGTCGCCACCACAGTCAAAACGCAGGCGAAAGAACCAGAGCAAAGACGAAGCAGATGACCCGTCAGCGGCACCTTCATCCACACCAGGGAAATTATCCCCTGTGGTGGTCTTTGCTCATGGTGCTGGTGCTCCTTCTTCGTCCGACTGGATGATCAGGTCCCTTTTCAATTTCTTTGCTTCTTTTGGAAACATCAGAAAAATATTTCGTTGAGTAAAGCTTGAAGCTTTTAGCTTAGCTTTGTGGGCTTTTGTTTAGGTGGAAGGATATGTTGGGAAAAGCACTAAATGCTGTAGAAGTTGTTACCTTCGATTACCCATGTAAGTATATGTGAATTTTGATTAAATTTTCAGTTCTTTTGGGTATATAGTGATCTGGGTTATTCATGGAATTGGGTTTTCTCTATTGTATTTGTATAATCTAGAAGTTGTGTTCTTGGCAGATATTTCTGGTGGGAAAAAGAGGGCTCCTCCAAAGGCTGAAAAGTTGGTCGATTTTCATGCTGATGTTGTCAAAAAGGCGGTTGCTAAGAACCCAGGTCATCCGTTGATTTTAGCCGGGAAATCTATGGGTTCAAGGTTATAATTCTCTTACTTTGTGGTGACGTTTATTTGCCCTAGTCTAAAATTCTACTACTAGAAGGTAGTGTCTGTTAAAGTCAAGTAATGCTGGAGAACCTCTTTGGAAGTTAAAATGTTGGATTAACAATATGAATTTTCGATGCGTCTTCTACATGCAGCAGTGCTCAACTCTAGAAAATTAGAAATGTAGACAATTTATTAAGCTCTGCTTTGTTTACATAGTATAAGTTTGAAGTTATATTAAGTCGTTTACCAAGGTAATGATATTAGGGATGTATTGCTTACATATGAATTTTTTGGATTAGGACTTGTTTTCCTCTGTAGAGGAACTTGTGTACAAATAAACCCATAATTTTACATTCATATACTATTGTTGTTACATGCTGTGGATCCCACAAGTAATGAGCATGTCAATAAGATAGAGAAGTAATGAGTGCATGCTGTATTTGGTATTCCTTTTCTACAACATATTCTGCCTTGTTTTTTATGAATTTGGATTTCATTTGTATGTAGAGTCAGCTGCATGGTAGCTTGCAAGGAAGATATACATGCCTCAACAATAGTTTGCTTAGGATACCCACTAAAGGTTTGCTGTTCTGAAGTTAGTGATTGTCTCTTTTTCTCATTTGTTTTTCCTTCTTCCCTTCTGTTTATTGGCATAAAATCACTGGGCAGTAAATCTTCTATAACACATATGGATGTTGCAACTAGCTGAGATTAAATTATCTGATATTTTGTAGAAGAAAATCTGCATTCATTGGTCCCCTCAAAGTTGATATTTTAACCTAATGGACTTCTACCCAACTTTGTAAATATGCGAACTGTGTGCCTGGTATGGGTGCCTTAATTTCAGGGCATGAATGGAGCAGTGCGAGATGAAACGATATTGGAACTTTCTATTCCCATAATGTTTGTACAGGTATTTGAAAAAGTTTACTTTTTTTCTTTCATTGTCCGTGATCATACAAATTTCGAACTGCTGCACCATATAAGTTCAAAATTTCAAATTAGCATTATATATTTTTTCACTTGATGTTATTCCTTTATAAAGTTGTTTTTACCATTAATCATTATGTTATCGCTTTATAAAGTTGTTATTAGGTCTTCTGTATCACTTTATTCAGTTGTCTTGTGTCAATTTTTATGACCAGATTGTGAACTTCCTTTTCTTTCTATATATTATCACTTTATAAATTTGTTATTACCATTATATATATGCTGCTTTCTTATGTTTTGTATCTCATACATTTTCGGGTTTGTATGCTACTATTACGCTTTATGAAGGGTAGTAAAGATGGGCTTTGTCCATTGGAAAAGCTAGAAACTACTCGCAAGAAGATTAAATGCCTTAGTGATTTGCATGTCATTGATGGTGGCGACCACTCCTTCAAGATTGGAAAGAAGCATCTGCAAACCACTGGGTTATCCCAAGACAAAGCTGAAGATCTTGCTCTTCAGGCCATTGCAGCTTTTTGGTTGAGGTCTCTTGAAGGAAGGTGACACTTTCTATTGCATAGAAAAGTTTCCATGTAATATCAAGGGTTGTATCATGTTGTCCATACACTGTTATCATGCTGTTTTTGTGCCATCAATTCCTTGCTTCCTCTTGTGATGTAAACTTCTCATGCTCTTTTTGTAGTGTCAATCCGTAACTTTATTTAGAGGTGTGTTTTGATAGACGTTGACACACTTAAAGCATTACCATTGCTAGTGTACGGTGGAGTACTTATTTTTATTTTATGGTACTATTGGTTTGCAAGTCTATATTTTGCTGAAAACTTATTTGCACTGCTTGCACCATCTTTGATTTATGGTTCTCAATGTATACTGTGTATAAAGATTCTCTCTCACAGATGCATCGTTTATGTGAGGTTTTGACGGTTTACACTCTATAACTCATTTCATTTACCCCATTATCTATTGATTGAAGTAAATTATATATAGATTAGTTGGTGAACAATTGCACCATTGTGTCGTTGAGGACTTATTCATTAAACACACTATTACACGCAAACCATTTATTTCTTATATAGGATACAGTACCACACTTGTGAAGCATGTCATGCAGTCTTCATCTTATTTATGTATTTAATACATTGCGAGGCAGTTTCTGTAGTTTCTTCTCCATAAGTGTTATTGCCTCTGCAAAAGAATTGGACAAGATGGTTAAACACTTAGATTAGAGCATATAACATTGATAATAGACAATGAATTTTCTGGGCGTTATAACATCTTTTTTCATCATGAAACCATATGAATTGTTTGCGTACAGTCATTATAAATGGTGGCATATATATAACATATAACCTTATTGTGCATGCATCTTCAGTCACTGTCACAGTCGCTGCTGCTGTCACTACCACTTCGGTAGCCATTCTTGCATTTTGTCTTGCATACATTTGCCTTCTTCTTGTGCTTTTCAGTCCTTCCATGGCAAGCCATACCATGAGATGCTTGGTGGTGACTGCCACTGTGAGCGTGGCCACTGATTGCCATGGGTTTGAGCCACAGAGCAAGGACTCTGGCCGTTGGCTAGGCCGTGGTCAAATTGTTGGCCGTGGCCCTTATGCTTGACCATACGACTGACCAGGTCTGGCCGGATTGGTATCAAGGTAGTATGACTGCTGGGTTTGGCTATAGCACTGAGCCTGTGGCTTAGGCACGGTGTGGTTTGGATTGTATGCATGGGTTTGGCCATACTGATGAGTCTGGCCACCGCTCATTGCATGGCCACCGTATTGGTGACCATGGTGACTCTTTGTGCCCAAAACCGTAAGAGTTTTCGGAGCACTTTTGCTCGCACAATTCATTAGCAGGTGTGTAGCACTGCATTGAAGCCATGACAAGTGAGATAAAAGGAGGTTTCTTACTTCTTGCTAGCTCTGTGGATTGCTTGGTGCTTCAAACCATTGTGATCTTGCTCTTTATATAGCCAACAACCAGGGGGTTTTCGGCATTGTCTATTGGTAGATAGGATTCCTTTACTTTTTCTCGTATCCTTTATCACCCTTTGAATCTGCTGCTTTCTGAAATAAGGGCTGGAATTAGGGATTTGTATCCTCTCCTCAGCCCAAGGAGAGGATCCTCCTGATCAAGCACTGTGGGCTGTTGGATTTTTATCCAACGGCTACAAACAGAAGGGTCCCTTTAAAGTTATAATAATTATAACCGTTAGATGAAAATCTAACGGTCCACAGTTCTTGGTCAGGAGGATCCTCTCCTTAGGCTCAGGATCCTGGAATTAGGTCAGGAATGCTTTTTTGCTCCCTTTCCCTTCGCAAGAATTTGCCCTTTACTTACTGAATACGATATGGAGGGCATCAAACCCACTACAGACAATTTACTCCGGTTGTGAGTGTAACACTGGCCATGTCAATGTCTTGTGAGTCTCATCCGTCCATGATTAGAATTGCCAATGCGTCCGCTTGTGAGTCTTGCATCCGTTCATGATGAGAACTGTCGACGCATAACGTACCATATCTCTAACTCAAAATAAGGATGCTTAAATATGAAAATTTTGGGGAATTAAATTTACGTCATGATAAAATATGAAAAACTTGGATTTATAACTCTCCATTAATTTGCCCATCCTGCTTTTCTTTTCTATTTTTCTTGCTACTATGCCAGATTTTATTGTTGCTGCATATCAATCTTTACTTCCCGTCATTATTCTATCAACTCTTCTTTGGCTTTTAACTTATATTTTAAAAAAATACTTGCTTACTCGTTACCTCATATTTGGGTTCCTCGATTACGCAATGTTTTTAATTGTCTCTATTTCATTTAGGGTCTTTCAATCTCTCATGTTCTGAGTTCAAATTACCTATGTATATGAGAGGTTCTCCTACATGTAAAATTCTGACTCCGCCACTGAATTTACCCTTGGCATATTGGAGAGAATTGATGCATGAACAAAAGAAGAAGAAAACGGAGTTTGGAATCAGATTGACTACCAATCCTTTTGTTGATGGATCACAATGGGAATGTAACGCGTAACTAGGGATGGGCAAAATACCTACGGTTATGGGTAACCACGGTTACCCGTTCATTTAAACTTCACGGTTACGGTTATGGGTATAACCGTTTACCTGTGAAATTTAAATCGGTGGCTATGGGTATTAACCGCGGTTATAAACGGGTAACCGTTTACTCATTTATTTTATATATGTAAAATTAACACAAACCATGTTCTCTATCGGACAAAACTTAGATCAATGCTATTGACTGATGCATGGTTTATATAACTAATTATAATATAATGTAGCTCATTATATATATTATGTTAATACTTTACATTATGGGTTAAATAACCCAAGCATATTGTCTTCTAAACAGTTTTCGTAACCCAAGAATACTTAGCAAATATTATATTACCTTCATTGGTAACAGTTAAAAATATCGTCTGTAAACTATTATTTTAATTATTGGAATGGTATAAGGATTTATTATTTTAATTATTGGAATGGTATAAGGATTTAAAAAATTAAAATACAAAAATGTATGATGAATATATTTATAATGGTGTTTAATTGTCAAAAAAAAAAAAATTATGACAACTTTTTTTATTTATTTAAAAGTTGTTAAAAAACATGTAGACGGGTAAAAAAAAGGTAATGGTAAAAAAAATGATAAACAGGTTAAAAAGGGTAAATGGGTAAACGGGTATTAAATGATTATGATTAAATAGGTATGCGACTATGAGTATAGTTAACCGTTTATAAACGATTATGGGTATGGATATAACCGTTTATAAGCGATTATGGGCAATTACCCAACAGGTAAACGGTTATGCGGGCATGAGCATAAACGGTTATGAGTAAATAACCACGGTTACTTGCCCGCCATAATCGTTGCCCATCCCTACGCTAACCAATGGTCCCGCACTCTCTTGTCAATCTAGACAGGCAGCAACCAAATGAAGATTGAAGTCCAATAATTCAATATAAAATGGTATATGACTAGTTGGTGTATAACGGCATCTCATGTTCGACTTATTTGGATACGAGAATGATATAAGTTTATAATGAGTTTGATATTAATGTCTTGTTATGGGCGAGTTAACGACTTGTTGTCAAAATAACTTTGTAAATATCATGAATAATTTAACAAAAAATGACACCGCAACCTTCACTTGTATTGAACTTTTTTCTTTTTTTCCTTATTCAACAAAGGAGATCTTTTATTTTTTATACTCAATTTTTTTTTAATGTTATTAGTACTCTAGAAAAAGGCATCTCACACTTCTTCTGTATGCAAACTCTCTCTTATAAAAGTATAAGGAGCGCGTAATGATTTTATGTGCGTACCAATAACAACTCCGTCATTCCTTTCTTTTTTTTTTTTTTTTTTTTGACATTTTTTATTTTTAGATGATTGTATATGATAGAGATTTGAGAGGCTTGGTTCAATTTTTTTTTCTTTAGTGATATTTTCACTTCTTAGTAAGATGTCTTAGGTTTGAATTTCAAAAATAACAAGTTCACAACCAATTTATTTTTCCACCGCCTTAATATAAATATATTGATGTATCAAAAAGAAGGGCCAAAGGGACACGTCTTGAATTCAACATCAGAAAAATTAAGGGCTAAATATATATTACCTCTTTCAAATTTGAGGTGATCTTCCCTTTTAAACATCAAAATTACAGCAGAAGCAAAACATGCCACACCGGTGAAGCAAATGTATACAGTAAATTGAGTATTTCACTTTTTTTTTTTTTTTTTTTACATATATTAACACTGAAAAACAGATATTACTAAATTAAGAGTTAGTTGATAATTCCTTTTCCTCCTAAGAGAATTTTAAGGACCTGATTTTTAATTAAGCATGTCTCATCATGGACATAATTCGTGGGGAAACATTTTGGTCAGATGAGTATTAGTTAACTAGTTTTGACCCTACTCATTATCATTATGCATGGATGGTCTAGTCTATGTTTAACCATCTAAATGCTTAGATCAACGAATAAACACTTACCTGCAACTGAATTATAAAATAAATGTAACATTTTGAATAAATATTTCATCACTCCGGAGCATGTAAGTTTCTCTCATGATATACATTGTTCTTGTTTTTTTCTTCACTTGGCTTGACCCTGATTAGTGCGGAAAGGAATTAATATTAAGAGTTGTTATTGTCATAGTTCTCCATTTGTTCCAATCTTAAACTTGGTTATCAAGTTGAGATTGTGTTGGGGGTATTAAGTGATGTGTCACTATCTAATTGGTTTTATATGGCAAAGATTAATAAATGGCATCATCTGGTGTAATAAGATATTCTAGTTTTGTTAAGAGTTGTTAATAGTTTGTTACATGTTGTTAAGTGCGATATAACTAGCAGAAGGAACAACTGTTGTATAAATTAATCACCAATAATCATAATACAAAGATCTTTTATTTTCCTCTTAAGTTTCTCTCTCTTATTTCTCTTTCTAGTTCTTCATCGTTCTTTAATTATTCTCAATGTAGTTAATATTAATACCAATCAACGGCTGCCATATACCCCCTAACGGTAACTTTTAATTGGTGCAACCATGTCATTTTCACGTAATTAATGGCGAAAATTTACCACATGCCATGCATACATAGTTGCAATGATATAAAAACACGTGGTATATCACCTGTGTTCCAGTTACAATGAAATATTTCTCATCATACTGCTTTTCATTGAGCAACATCAAATTCAGTACTGTTTGCTTTGTATAAAATATGGTCTCTTGATGGGTAGGGCTTTTCACACATACATTTCTTCTTCTCTCACACCCTCTCAATTTTAGGTCATCAAATCGAATAAATTGAAAAAGATTAATGGCAAAAAATTAATATGAATGTGTAGAAGATAAAAATAGGTGTGTGGCTTTGTCAATTATAGAGTGAAGCAAATGCACCAAACTCACGATGTAACTTTATTTTGAAAGAGGGACATTTATTTCACACAGGACACACTTGTATCCTAGATATCAAGAGGCCATTTATTTTACATTAATTTAGTACTTATTTATCATAACTTAAAGGCCTCTTTCATTCTGATGACCATAGTGATAGATGGGAATCGATGATCTCCCACAACTGCTCAATTTAGTTCTGCAAAATGGTCACACACAAATATTATAAGTAATATGCATCAAGAACATCAACTCTAATTAATTGACGAAAATTAACAGTATGACAGGAGAACTTTCCCCTAGTGTAAGGGTTAGTGTAATTCTAATCACTTGCCTTCTTTCTGCAGCTGCCTTCCTTGTCGCTCTCGCCGTCGCTGCTGCTGCTGCTATGGCCGGAAATACCATCCTTGATCTTCTGAAGAAGATTTCTGCCTCCTCCTGTCTTCTTGTTCCTGTGCTCACCCTTCTTCTTGGTTCTTCCATGGCACGCCGTGCCGTTAGTTGCATGGTGCCCCTGACCGTTAGTTGCGGTGGCTGAGCGCTGAGTGTGGCTGCTGCTGTGAGAGCCATGGTGACCTTTCAGAAAGCCAGACACCTTTTGCCCTAATGAGCTCTCACTGGCAGGCATGTTTTGGGAAGTTTTGGGGCATGCCTCATTAGTGGCAGGCTTGTGGCATTGCATTGAGGCCATGGTACGTAATTAGCGGGGAAAGAAAAAGACTAGGGTTTCTTAATTTCTAGATAGTATTTTCGAGCTCTGTTGGTTCTGGAAAGCTCTAGGGTTAGGTCTCTTATATATGCAATGGAGTGGTGAGTGGGATTCCTTCTTTCCTTTGAGTTATATATCAGCTATGGAATCTGCTTTTGCATAATGGGCTGCAAAATTCAAAATACCCAGTCTTTATTCCTTGAGCTAGAAGAAACAAATCAATGCATGTCATGGCTTTTCTTATCACGTCAAGCCACCGAATCAATTCCAAATTTTAATTTAATCGTTCATGTCTACCATGCGTATAACTTTCGGAAAGGATCCTCTATGAATCCCTTCCACCTAATCCTTCTCATCAAACAATTCAGGCCTTTGAAATTTGATCTAACGGCTAAAGTTATTATAACTTTTAGAGTGGGCCCGTGTTTTTAACGGTTGGACCAAATTTCAAGGACTCAGATTGTTTGATGAGAAGGATTAGGTGGAAGGGATCCGGAGAGGATCCATTTCCATAACTTTCATCTATGTATCGTCATGCATGCCATTTTTCATATTACATATACCAAAAATGGTTTAAAGGCCACTTAATATTGCGGTCTAACGGTATTCTTCCTCACTGATAATTAAGTGAAATGTCTTAGGTTCAATTCTTGCCAAAGGCGAATTTGAACCACATTATTGATATCCATTGTTAGGCTTAGCCAACTCCCCTACCCCTTTCGTGTAGAGAGAGGGAGAGAGAATGGAATATCAGTAACAATTAGTATTTTACAAAATTACTTATCATGTATTAATTAAGCAAAAATTCAACTATTAATAGTATCTCACATATGCAAGTAGGCCTTTATCACAGTGTTGGAAAGGTGTTCAGCCCTTACATGATTCAAACCCCGTAGGTGGCTAATTTAATATCTAATCTAACAAAATATATCATTTGACAAAAAAAAAGTATCACAAAGATCGTTTAATAATTTTTATATGGTACTATTAAGTTATTAATTACATTGAAGGATTGAGAATGAATGCGATGAATGTCTCATAGAGTTACAAATGTAAGATAGAGAAAAAATGTGTTGGTGTCAAAATTTGGACAGAATTTGGACTGCGTTCAACACGTATGTGCCTTAAGTGTTGTTTTCAATCTCAGTGCCACGAAATGGCTTGAGAGACAGAGACAATAGGCCTGCCACTGTAGGAGGTTTTCAACATATAGTGTTTGTGTTTGAGTGTGTGTGAAAGTTGCACGTTAGTTTGACTTCTTAACCAAATGATTATGCACTGAGTAGGAGTTGGTTTGTTTAGTTCTTTTATATGTTTCTCGAGCAAAAGATGACTTAAAATTCAGTGCAACTTCATATATGTTTCCTAAAATTTAAATGAAAGTGAAATAAAAACTAAAAAGAGAAACATAATGTAATCATTTCATGATGTAGTCAAGATTACAAACTTTCAGAAAAGTAAAATCTAGGTTGACGGGCCAAGCTACATAACTTGAAATGTAAATTGACTAGAAATTAATGTAAAGAAAGCAGTAAAACTCTAGTAAGATTTAGGCCATGAAGGACATGAAAATGCTAGAGAAGTCCACCAAGATCACTGGTCTGGGATTGGACTTAGTACAAAACATGCTCATCTGAGATAAAAGCAAGGTGGTTGAAATTGCACATCAACCGAATCATACCACACGGTGGCAGAGCTGTAATAGCTTGAGATCTAGAGATCACAAGCAGTGTTTACTTCGAAAGAAGGCTTTGAGATTGTAGGTGAAGAGATAAAAAAAAAAATTATTGAAGAGAAATTGGATTTGTGCTGAAAAGCAAATGGGTTGATTAAGAATCACTCAAGGTTTTTGTCTACTTGTAGAGAGAGAATTTGACAAAGGTCTTGAGCTTGAAGGCATCAGACTTTATAAGGCAGTGAATGTAACTTTTGGTAGGTGGCATTTAGTTGTGTCTTGAAGTGACGCGTGTGTAGGCATGGGTGAGATATTCCAAACTTTGATCGCCTACGTGGCAGCCGCGTCTTGGAGAGGAACCTTTCGATTCAGAGCCCTCAGACAGTTTAGAGTGAAATAAGATGAATATCCAAGCCCCAATTTTAGCTTCAAAGTTTGTAGGTCGGAGTCGGGCAACTTTTGCATAAATAAAAATGAATAAGCCTTATAGAAGGCTTATTTTTATATATGGCCGAAACAATCAACTGACATGTGACAATATAACAACATTTGCTGAGCCATAGCTACTACAACGTGGACTATCATTTTTTGACATATGCAAATTAATAATTAAGTACATGCAATATTCACACTTGGAACATAATATATGTTTAGAATTGTATTTATCTCGTTACTACCATATATACATGGGATCATTAATTTATGCAACGCATCTTGGTCCCATGGAACCATATAGTACTAGTGCATTCTGGAAAAGGCGATCCTTTCAGTCTCATGGAACATTCTTTTTCTTTCTTTTCTTTAAAAATTCGATCAATTGGTAGGTGGAATTTCGTGTAGTGACAATTGATAACAGATTGAAAAAACGAAAAGAGAGACAATCACCAGACAAATTTCCATTGTATTTTCTTACAAGCGTAAGTGAACTCCCGGATCCGCGAAACCGGCACAGGTCCAATTCTGAAATTGGGAGAATATTTTCTTTGGAATATTTCGTTAACCTCAATTAACTTTAATAGAATATTTCTTATAAGGAAGGAATATTCCGTTAAAGTTAACTGTTAACTTTTGTTGAATTTTTCGAAATTTTCTTGGAAACCCTCCTAGGCTAATTTCGACGCCTCAAGTCCGTTTTTGACATCCATTTAGTGAAATTCCAAAGTTTTAACGTAGTTGACCACTGGAGCGTCTAGGTTGACTTTTTAGGATTAACCGTTGACTTCTTACAAAATTTATCCGGAACCCCTCTTAGCATATTTCAACGCTCTGATACCAAACTGCCGCACTCTAGATCGAGATGTGCCAATATTTCAGTTGGTATTCAAATAATTTAGTTCGAGAATCCACCTAATATTATCTTGGACATCCTCCTCCAAAACTTGTTTGTGTGAATGAGTTTGATCAATGATATGGTTTCTATTAAAAATAAATAAATCAACAGCACATATAAATCTAATCACTACTCAATGATATCGTATCAGGTTTCAATAATTTTAAATTTAAGGGGGAGTTTAAGAAGCAAAAAAAAATAAAAAAATAAAAAAAAGCAGATGATTGAAAAAGACCAAAAAAGAGAAGGTGCAAAAATGAATTAGTCCGCGCCCTTCTTTACGACAAAACTTGCCTGCTTTTTCCACTCTCAGTTTATCCGTTTGTATAAATATTTTCTGCCCACAAATTTATTGTCGGCACAAATTAAACGATTATGAGCCAACAAAGCAAAAAATTCGTTTGGTGAAAGCTGTTTTGCCAACAAAATTTGTCCAAAATTCGTCGGAAGAGAGAGATTTTTTAGTAGTGAATATATTGCATACAATTAAGAAAGGGAACATTAACACTCTAAAATTTTCATTATACACTATTCGCAAATGTATTTTTCTTTCTAATTATAGAAAATTTGGAGTGAAAAATGAAATTTTTGGAATGCCAATAACAATTACCTTAAAAAAATATGTTTTAACAGCATGATTATTGCGCAAATCTACCAGTCTACTTCAAAAGGCATTCTGTCATAAACTGCGAGAGTGCTAACACTTTGAATAAACTAATTTTGATAGAAGTTAATGAGAAAAAAAGGTTGGCACTATACGAACTTTGCAGGAGAGAGAATATTTGAGGAAAATGTACGAGAAAAATCAAAACATAGGTAGCTATCATTGGTCAAGGTGGGAACATATCCCATGTGGTACTACTAGAAAATATCATTTTGCCGACAAATTTTAAGCCGACAAAATAAAATTTTGTCCCCACAAAACACCTATCCCGACAAAAATTTTAATTTGTAGGCTCATAGCCATTGAAGTTATGCCGACAATATTTTCGTTAGTGAAAAATATTTATACTGACAAATAAAATGACACTCGGGAAAGCATGCAAGTCTGTCGTCTCTGACAATTAGAAGATGGGCGCGGACTAATTTATTTTCGCGCCTTTTGTTTTTTTGGTCTTTTTGATTCACCCGCTTCTTTTTTTATCGAAAAATTCCCCCTTTAAAAATCATTGTATTTTCATTGAACCCTAATCTTAACTGTAGATAGCCCACCCCTCCCCTCCGCTTCTCTTTGAAATCGTAACTCTCTGCTCTCCGATCTCTCTCCATCTGCTCGTCGTCACTCCTTATGCTTGACATCGCCGTCGATTCGTCTGCTTCTCTGCATTTCGTTCTCTAAAACTTTAGGTAAGTTCTCATTCTCTATCTACCTATTCTTTCCCCGTAGCTTTTTGTTTAGTTTCAATTTTATGGTGCTTTTCTTAGATTTGTTCTACCACTGTAATTTCGAGGGATTTTAGGTAATGAATTTGGTTGAGAATCTAAGTTAGGTTTGTAATTTCTTTCTGGGCTGCCCGGGTTTGAGGATGATAATCCACTTTTTGAATTTTAATTACTTTTAACTTTTATGTCTAAGAAACTGCAATCAAAATGCAGTTATGGTTTTATAGTCATAATCGATTGTGAGTCTTTGCACCACATCAATCAATTCCTATGTTTAATCAATTGAAATTAGGGTCATGTTAGTAATGAAATTGTCAGGTTAAGGTTATATGATATTTGCTTATAGGATTTGTGTTTTTGTTTTTTAATCTTTTTCATTTTCTATCTGCTATTAATTCCTAAACGAGAACACCAATTGGCATTAAGTTTTCTTCTATCTTCATTTTATATAGTTTGCTTCTGATTTATGCGTGTTATTTAGATTATTGATCAAATCAACTGTGTAGGAGGCTAGGAGCTCAAATAAGTGAGTAAAAAAATCTGAATTGTCCTTCTATTGTGCAGAACACTATGAGCAAGGAGCTTTCCGCAGGTAGATTTGATTGTGATAATAATATATTTTTATATTTTGTTTTCCTCTGCCTTGTGTTTATCCTAAATACATTAGTGACATCCTTTGCATTTTCTTGCATGTCGGAGTAGTTTGATTATGTATAATGCTAGACATGAGCAAGAAGCATACTGGAACAATGAGCACATATTGCCCTGCACCTCTGAGATCTACACCGCCTCTGAGGGTGACCGCTATGAGAAATCGGTCATTTTCCCATTATTCTCCCTGGTTTTTATTGCTTTTAAAGTTCCAATATTTAATCAGATTAATATTCTATTAGTAGATATCTCTACAACTGGGCTGTATATTTGATGAAAAATTTGATATGGTCCAATTCTTCTGTTGCAATCCTTTATTGTTCTCGGGTATATTTTTCTCGCTGTTTTGACAACCACCAGTCATCTGGTACATGATTTTTGAGTGAATTTTTCTGTTTAATTTGTGTGTTTAATTTTTATGTTTAGTTTGTGTGTTTAATTTATTTAGTATTTTGAGTGAACTTTTATGTTTTAACATTGGTCATCATTTTTTGTTTACAATTATGTCTAGATTGACCTCTTCACTTGCGAACATGATGACATTTAAGAATCTGCCTACCATGAATGTTCTGATGCTTTGGTCCTTTTTCCATAGTTGAGCATCTACTGATTTCTATATTTTTTCAAATCCTGTAGGTTATTTATGAAATTATTGAAACATCGTGGTATACCAGATGGTTTGATTATAAGCCACCTCCCTTTTGGTCCAACAGCTTATCTCAACTGCTCAATTTGGTACGTAGTGTAATAATTTTCATATATTTTGGTATTAAGACTAATGTAGGACGACATAGAAAGGATTTAGATTCATTCTTAAAATTGATTGTGAGTCTATGGCTAATTGTATCGTCAATTTGTACCTATTTGGTTATGTTTCTATTTTGTAACATTTTTTTTGCAGGTGCAGGATGTTTTGTGATGCTACATAGTGGCGAAGCCACGTGAGGACGAGGAGTGGTGACCGCCCCTCCCCTCGCCGGAAAACACAGCTGAAGCCGAGGTTTCGCCCCTCCCCTCACCGGAAAACCCAGCCCCTCCATCTCTGTTTTGGCACCGGTGAACTGGTTTCTGCTGCGTGCAGCAGCACTGGGTTCTTTTTTTTCCTTTTAAATTAATAAAAAATTTAAAATCTGGCCCGCATGTCCCAAAGTTAGGCCCCTCCATGTCTCATGTCTGTTTCAAATTAGTGCCCCTCCACGTGAAACTTTCAATGTTTGAAAAAAACCAAAAAAATATATATGTTTTGGGGGGACCGCGTGGCATGTCCCCCATTCCTTCACTTAGTCAGCCCGCGTGTCATGCTTTACCATTCCAAATTTCTCCCTTCCCCAATCAGAGAGAGAGAGAGTGCAAAGCTTCTCCCAAAATCTCAGCAGCCTGAGCCTGCAGCCAACGCCCGCAGCCAACGCCCAACCCCAACGGAACGGAAAATAAATCCCCATTGGCTGATTTCTGTTGGCTTTTTGCTGCTAACACTAGCCACTCCAGCCGCTAAGCCGACTTCTAGCCTTCAATTTCAAAGGTAAATTTTTTAATTCCTAAATTTATAATCCCTAACCCTAATTAATTATTTAATACGAATTTTGTTTAATTAGTATAGAATCATATGGTAATGCACTAATATGGTTATTGATTATTGATTATTGATATGATTCTATGATTATTGATTGATATGAAATTATGAAATTATTTTTTAGGGTGAAAATTAAAATTTGAATTTTTGATTAGTTGTATTCATATGATTAGTTGAATGAATTTTTTATTTATTTAATAATTTATATGCTTATTGGTATTGATTAATTGAATTGTTGGTTGGGTTATTATGCATATTAGTATAGTCTACTCTAGGATTAAGAGTAAGATTTTTTTTTCTTTCCATTTTACAGTTACGTAATGGAACGGTACTATAAGAAACAATGCTTAAATCCTCCTTCAAACATTTCGGGTAGTCCTTCTCGTTCAAATATTCCAAGTAGTCATCTTCCTCCTCCTTCAAATATAAGATGTCCTTTGAATATTCTGAGTAGTTCACAACAAAGTGAGCCCACTGAGTTGGATGAGATATTGGCTAATCTTCATGCAACCGCTTCGGTGGAGAGAGCTTTTTCTGCTATGAAGATTATGAAAACACCATTGCATAACAAAATGGGAGATCAATGGTTGAGTGATAGCATGCTTGTTTACATAGAGAGAGATGTATTTGCTTTTATTGATAATGAGCCTATTATGCGACGTTTTCATGGTATGAAACGTCGTCGGCAACAATTGTAATTTGTTTATGTTGATAAATTATGGAAGACATTACTATATAAAATGATTTGGTTGTTGCTATTCTTTTGAACCTTGCACTCTTTTAACTTCGCCCCTCCTCCCGTCAATTCCTGGCTTCGCCACTGGCTACATGGCAGCCAATTTTGAGGAATGACAGTAGGATAATTTTATTGTGTAACATATGCTTTTGTATAAACACTCTAGATGTACATTAAAATTTTATCAATCAATAAAGTATTATTTCTTAACAAATTTGTGTATTGTACTTTGATATGTTTATGTAGTTGTTGAGCATTAAAGTAATTATAATTTTTTTTATAAATTAAATGTCCTTCCCGACGAAACTAGTTTTGTCGAGACAAAAGATTATGCTGACAAAATATCCATGGTGACAAACATATTTTGTTGGCTAAAAAGTACTATTTGTCGGCTAAAATGCCTTTTACCGACGAAAATATTTGTCGGGACACATGGAAATGCCGACAAAAAAGAGTTTGTCGGTAAAATTTGAACCTTAGTCAACAAAATACCAAAATTTGTAGGGAAACTCTTAGACGACATGCTTTGCGAGACAAAATGGCCGACAAATTTTTTCTTCGGAAAAGACTCTTTGCCGACAAATTTTTGCTTTTGCCGACAAACTAGTTTTATAGGTAAAGTCAAAATTTGTAGTAGTGTGGCTACCTGTGGTTGGGACCTGGGAATCAGTCCCTGGGAGGTTGGCCACTTGGGTTATGTATATATCGAGTACGATGAGCAAGTGTATAATTATGTGTTTAGTAGCTAATTCAAGATTCTAATATTGAGTGGTCTCAATATAAAAACTTCAAAATAAATTAGATGAAAATAATATTAAAATATTAAACGATAAACTACTCAATTTTTCATTCATAATCTTACAAACAACATTTACAATCTATAAAGACTAAATTGTTCACAATGAAGTTTCATACTTTGAAAATGTGTCATGATAGTTTCATTGTCAATATAAGAAAAAGCATATCGATAATCATATGGAACTATCCAATATTGGAGTTCAACTGTCGCGAATAGGATTGGAACTATCCAAAATTGGCGTTGAAATAATTGGAATAGGATTGTCAGAACTAATTGATGATGGTTTTCGCTAGTGGTGATCTTTGGTAGGAGGAAGGAGAATAGACTCTCTTTATTTTTAAAAAAGGTCTCCTTCACGTGGTTAATAAGAAGACGTGCTTTTAATTATTTTGTTTTAAATGGCTTGACACAAAACTATGTTGTTTCGGTCGAGTCTTTTACAAAACAAAATAGTCTTCTTCTCCATCGTTAATCATTTCCAAAACCTCATCCACTAGTCCACTGCTACACTGTTCCCCTCCACCACATGCCTTGGGTGGTCCTCGAGAGTCCTCACAACCAACTTATCTGGGCTGCCGAGTGGTCCTAGGGCCCTCGAGTCCCTTAATGCATCCACCCCTGTATATGCCCTACATATACATCGTTGTTTGGATGTCAATTTCAAGTGTTCAACTACTTACTTACGCACGATTAACGATTATTACAAGCGATTCTACACTATTCTATGCTGAGGAGAAAAACCATGATTTGAATTCGAGAAGTAGTGGGTTGAAGATGAAGACATTAACCATCAAATAATTTACCTGATAGCGATTCAGTGCACATATATTCTTAAGAATATAGTTGAAGCAGCCTAACTTGGTGCAGAAGACCCTGAACTTCCCAGTGAGTTAAGCAATCTTGTTTTCAGTTTCTAGAACACTAGGTCGAGAGGTATTCCTTCCTCAGCCATAGTCCCTCAAGTACAAAAGTCAGCATTACATTCAACACCACTGTCACCAAATCTATTCTACTCGCCCGACCAAGCTCAATCACGAGTTGGCACGATTGCATTCATCAGAAGAACGTAGTTAGCTCATAGTTACTTGGTTTGTGTACCATGACTTGATCATTTTTAGGGTCAACATATTAGCATTCTAAAAACATAAATATTACGTACTCCTCGTTAATGATATTCAAAAAAGAAAGAACTACTACAAATAGTACTATATATATACACAAAAAAATTAACGCCATCGTTTGTAATCATAAATAGTTCAGCTAGCTAGCTAAACCTTGAACAATGCGGATTGGATTCCAGGTAGAAAAGCAAAAGAAAGAGAGAGGTTCTAGATATGGCACGTTGTGAGACGTTCACTCAGAAAAGAAATGAGCTTGTAGTTCTCACAAAAGACTAAATCATAACTTCCCGTTTATTTTGATCTCCAAAAGTAAGAATTTACTGCATGTTTACATAACCGTAATCAGAATCAAATAGTAGAGTTGGATTTCGATTACGAGTTACTCTTGCGTTTACTAAATATTAGAGAATAAAAAAAAATGGGGTCCACATAAATTTAGGAATTCAATTCCTCCAAAGTGGAGGAATTGAACTCCTTGGATGGAGGTAGTATTTAAATTTCTGGTGATGCGTGGAATAGGGAGTCAACTTGTCTTGCCCATTATGCCCTTAAATAATTTCTGAAGTAATAGTTTCCCCGCCCACCCCTTCCCGCTGCCTAGCACCACTCCGTCTCCATCTCTTGTGCTGGTTATGTTATCTTCAAATTTCTTCTCTCTTTAACCAGCCCATAAACAAACGAATTCAAATTTTTCAAATTTTTCAAATTTTATAAATGTTCCAACAAAATCAAGTCTATTAAAAATCAAAATTGTCATGTTCTTGATCATAATAATATAATTAATTTACTTTAAATAATAATCCAATTAATTATTATATAAATAAGGGCATTTTAATAATCATAGTGATATTCATTCCGATTTATGTAAACTAGTAAACAACACAAATGAAATCAATACTATTTTTATTCAAATTCCAGAATATTCAAGTAAACATCTTCAACAGGAATCTGATTCTGATTCCTCATCATTCCAACTCCTCTTCAATTCAATTCCTGGAAATTTAATTCCTTTTATTTTGATTATGATTACGTAAACAAACCCTTGTTCTCATTGGTGTTTCTTAATATATATACTAAAATTATAACTCTAGCCTTTGAAATTCAATTTTCTCCACATAAAAATCGAATCCACCCAAAGCCAACACTCCAACCACCGTGAATTGCAAAATACCCTATCTCTCTCACCCCCACGATCTCCCGCCTGCCATTGATTTCCACGTCATTCTGCTCCCATTCACCAGCGTTGACCCCATACTACCCCAATCTGAGCTATCTTCGCATTCACCACCTTCGTAGCATCGATCTGCACCCCTTCTCCTCCTTTGTGGATCTCCCTTCCTTGCTACACGTTCGTGGTTGGAGATCTTGCCTTGAGTTTTTAATCTGAAAGTTAATTTTAATTTTATTTAAATCTTTTTTTTAATTTACATTAAGCTTTTAATATTTCTTACATAAATAAGTTTTTTAATAATTAAAAAAAAATATTTAACAATAAATTAACGAAATTAGCTAACGGTTTAAAATACAAATACCAAATCGGTTGAACTGAAAACATGGGGACTAAATTGACCGAACATATGAAACACATTGACAATTTTGACATTTACGCTCGAATAAAACTCAATGACTAGACTTTACATCATTAAATTCATTAATTACGTTTGACCTTACATATTTTACATTTTCTGGATGCCTAAAAACCCATATTTGGTTTTATTTATATCATTAATTTCATACAATTTTTTTTTGTTTCCCGGGGGTGCGTCAGGGGAATAAAACTTAATATTATAAATTTATTGCCTAATATATAATAGCAATAAAAGATGCCTAATATATATACAAAATAGTTTATATACAAATTAAAACATTGTTGAAAAAATCACTAGTAATACACGAAGACTTAATGTCACGAAAATTATATTTTACATATAATTATAGGTAAATTATTTTACACACACATATATAATAATAAATGCCCTAAAATACATAAAAGTTAAAGTAAAGGGTCAATACTAGTTTACTACCCTCAAGTTTCGTGGTTTTCAACATTTAGTATATGAAGTTTTATTCGCCCCAGAGTCATACCTAAAATGTTAATTTTGGGATAGTCTCATACATCCATTAGTTTGGTTGTTAAGTCTCCTATTAACTGATGACATGGTGCCCCTGTGGACAATAACTGGGCACCACGTGTCAATAAAGGTCCCACGTGGATATTAAAATTAAAAAAAAAATTAAACATTAAAAAATTAAAGAATTACAAAAAAAGAAGTTCTTCTTCCTCAAACCCTCGACCCCCCTTCCTTCTCCCTCCCTTCTCTCCTTTGCACATCCATCCTTCCCCCTCCCTTTTTGACTCCACCTACTCAACCCTCATCCTCTTCGACGACCTCGTGAGCTCGAGTGAGCGGTGATCGGCTATGCGCGGTGATACTCTCAGATCTCGGGGCGGAGATCTTGAAGCTATGGGGGCGATGATACTCCCAGATCTCAAGGCGGAGATTTTGATTCTGCTATGGGTGGAGATTCTGAACCCTTCCCCATCGCCCACACCCTTCATTCCTCATTTGTCCTCACCAACTCAGTCTCCCTCCTCCGTCCCTCTCCCCCACTCGCACTCGTCGTTCTCCCATCCCTCCCCTAGTCCCTCCATACCCAACTGGACCCATTCCCTCCCCTAATCCTTGCATACCCAACCCAACCCGACTCGGTCTCCCTATGTTCGAAATTGAGAAGGCCTTGACCTCGCTAAAGAAAATCACGCAAGTCATAAAACTAAGAACAAGCAAATCAGAACCATTGTCAATTATCCAAATTAATTAACATTCCAAATTAGAACATATCCTAATTCATTAGAAACATCTAAATCAATTCACAACCCCACAAACCCAATTCATCCAATTGAAAAACCAATCCAAACATCACAACTTTAAGGAAAAAAAGTTCAAAAAACCAATGAAATTTTACTTAGGTTTTACCTCAATTTTTTTAACAGTTTATTCATATTTCTGCTTGGAATAAGCTACCTACTTGCTTGAAGAGCTTTCAATCTTCTTCTTGGTAACATAATATCCAATCTTTCCCTTTGAAGAACCATCATGCAGGTTGCCGCCACTCTTCACCTTCACCGAAGTAGCCACGGATTCCCACCACCAATCTCTGTAAATTAATTTAATTTAATCTCTTGCTACGTGATCTTCCTCAGCAAGGTTTGATTCGTTGGGGTCGACGGCGTCGTGGTGGTTAAGGTTGAAATTGAGGTTGGCGGTGGGGGTATGGAAATGGGTAGGGGGGACATAGGGAAGACGAAGGGGTTCTATGCGTTTTTTATTTTATTTTTATTTGTTTATAATTATTTTTTTATTTATTTAACTAATTATTTTATTATTTTAATATTTTTAATTTCCACATGGACTCCCTTAATGACACATGACGCCCAGTCATTGTCCACATGGGCGCCACGTCATCAGTTAACGGAAAACTTAACAGCTAGACTAACAAATGTATGGGATTGTTCAAAATTAACACTTTAGGTATGACTCTGGGACGAAAAAAACTTTATGTATATTGAAAACTACGAAACTTGAGGGTAATAAACTGATATTTACCCTAAAGTAAAACACTTTATCAAAAAAAAAATGCGGGTACATTATTGGATTCACAATTAATTTACCTTTATTCTAAATAAAAATGTAGGTAAATTGATTAGTACAAAATATAGGTAAAATATTGAATTCTGTTGCAATCCTTTTCGATTAGGAATGTGATTGTGTAAATCCTAGTAGATTTAGGAATATCTTTTATATTCCTATTAGGAGTTGATTACCTATTAAGAGTTGTAATCCTAAAAGGGTAAGGATTTTACCTATCTTATTACTATAAATAAAGGCACAATGGGGTGGAATAAAACACACATCACAATTACACATCTCTCTCTTTCTCTCTACTATTACCGCACCCCTCTCTCTATGGCCTCCATAATTGTTCAATAAATTATGCCTACAACACGTTATCAGTACGCTCTTGACGCTACGCTAAAGAGAGTTTATTCTTAAATCAGGGGAGTATTATGTTTTAATCATTCTTCTTATGATTAATTTATTGTTTTATTGAATTGATCTACATGCTATTGATTCAATTCAATTTTTTTTTTTGTTGAACATGATACAACACATTGGAGATGCAATTCCAGCTTTCCGAGAATGATCTTCTACAAATTCAAACGCTTTTGAAGTTTTCTACCAATCAAGTACGCTTAAAATAAAGGAAGATATTTGAAACGATCATGAAGCATAAAAACATTCCCCATGATGCATAAACCCCCTACATTTATATTTTCCTTCCAATATATATTGTATATGTTTTATATATTTGTCAATATATATACACATTTCATGCATTACGCAATTTTTTCTATGTGGAATATATGAGTTAAAGAATCGAAAAAATTAGAAGCAGTTAGGGTTTTTTTTTTTTACAAACCCTAGAATTCGAAAAAAAAAATAAAAAAGGGAAATTTAAATTTGGGAAATCCACGGCTGAGCCGCGACCTGGAGCCGCGCCACCACACCGACCTCACCTTAAGCTGAGCCTGCAGCTCAAAGCTTGGACGCTGGAATCGTGAGGCAACATCATTTTTGGGCTTGCTACATGTGTGTGAGAACTAGGCGTACGTCTGGGCTCCTTACTGAAGGCCTACAGCTTTTGGCCTACATACCAGCAAATTTTTCGCTGGACTTATCACACTCCGGCTTGACCAAGACCAAGCCAGTGCAGCTGGGCTTTTCCTGCTCACTCGACCCACATCTAACTAAGGCTGAGGTGTCTTTCCCTCATAACCCTATTGGGCTTGTTTTCCTCTGGTGCAAGCCTGCAACTTAGGTGCTTTTATGGGCTGCTATGCAGCCGTGTTAGGTAGCCCAAGGCCTGCAGCTTACTGCAGGGCCGTGCCTCACACAACCAGCTCACATGTGTTAGGCTGTGGTTTTTTTCGAATCCAATGTCCTATTTTTGGCATTCCTGCTTCATAACCATACCCAAATATTTTTTTGACGTTTTTTGTTAAAGCCACACTAGGCTATATTTTCTTAATTATTTGGCCCGAAGCCATCTAAAGTGAATATCATCCGAAGTCAGTATTTTGCTTCTACAATCAACCCCAAATGGTCCCGATCTATTGAATTAATCAAAAGTGACTTGTAGTCCATTAATCTGACAATTAATCCAAAATTATTGACCTGAAGATCACTTTTGGACATTATCGATTCAATAATTTATTTTTCTTCTTTGAACCGTTAACTCACTTTCGTAGTTCCGAAGCTCTCACACTTGAGTTCTTGAAGCAACTCAAATTCACTACACTCAAATCAACATATTGCATTCTATGTTCTTGCATGAACATCTCTTTTATAAACTAAACGTTCATAAACTAAATTGAACCTGTAGTTTCAAATTTAGTGCCTTTGAAACTTGAAGTTTTCATAAAACAAATACACCCATGAAAACCCGACACGTTTCATGAAAACCATGTCTTAGAACTCGAATGTTCTACCTTTGATGCTTATGGATTATTCATTCTCATAGCACCAATCACAATCTTGTTCCCTCAAATTCAGTAGATTGTCGAACCATCACAAGTTCGATTTCCCTTATTTGGACGTTTCTAATAGAAACCATTTTATGTGGGAAACAAGATGTGAATCTCCACTTGACTATCAAGAAGCTGACAAACCATTGAAGCCAACAATGGCATGGAAAAGTGATAAGCTCATATTTATATATATTTTACATCAAATTCTCTTGTCTTTTCTTAGTTAGTTCCTTATATTTTTGAGCTATTTATTTTGTTTTTGTGTTTTGTAGGATTTGTCAAGCAAAGAAAAGAAAAATAGCACAAGTGGGATTTTAAGTAACAAATTCATCAAAACTGCCTGTGCAGATCAGTTGACTTTGGAAGCAAGTTACGAATAGCTCATAATGAATTAGAGAATGAGCCTTATATGCTTGGAAAGCTACGGATGTCTGTTTTCTGGAGCATTTCGTGGATTGTTAATATCATTTGTCTAGAAGAAGTTATGGCCGTTTTAACATGGAAAGGTTACCAAGAGGCTGAGCAGTTTGTAATTGCAATGAAACCAATAAACACAATAAATCTAGCAACCAAAACTGATGCAGCCAATAACAAGTCAACTGACACTTATTCAAATATAAAAGGGAATGGAATTAAATATGAGGATTAAGAGAGAGCAATTGGCATAAAGGCTACCCAAAGAGTTACAATTGTTTTACCATTTCCTCTCACTTATTGTCATCACTAAATGACTATTAGTGTGTGAGTTAAGGAGAAGAAAATGATGCAGCAAGAATTGGTTTAAAAGCAGCATTGGGGAAGGAAGGAAAGAAGATGGGGATGCCTCAGTCGATTTCTTTCGGTTCTATCTTCTCAAACTCATGTCTATCTTTTGTTTTTATTTAAGGACTGTGTGTCACTAAATTTTTAGTAGTTAGGGGCTATTTTGAAGCCCCGAATATGATTACAAGTTTGTTATGACATTTTGTTGAATTACTTTTATAAATGGATGAAAATTGATTCACTACTTGTCTCGTTGATGAATTCTTTATGTGTTTTCTATGGATGCATACTTAGTAAGCATATCTAGGATTCTAATGCTATGAATATGTGTGTGCCTGCCCTTGTCGAATGAGGACCTATATATGTTCTAGAGTAGTACGTGTTAATTGCGATTAACATGTGAACCAATTTCTAGGATAAGTAAGACAACACCAATACTTATGATGCTTTGTGATAACTCAAACTCTTTTCGTTCTTAATGATTTCTACTTGTTAAATCTATGAACACGCCATTCTAGATTGCATGCTAGGGACTAAGTTAAGTTGAAAACGTCGTTCTCTTAACATACCACATAAGAAAGAGTAATAGGTTAAGTTCTAACATTGAGCCAACTTGAGCATCTTCATTTGGAAATAAAAGGAATTTGAATGAAACATAACATGTTTGCATGATTATTTGGTGGTGGATAGAAATTCCCCTAACCCATTTTTCTTAATTTGTGAACTATTTAAAATCTGTTTCTGTCCTATTTTTGTTCGATTTAATTTAAATAGAAAATCAACTCCAAAACTCCCAAATATTTGTGTGAGTGTAGCTCTATGTGTCTACTATTTTCATATAAAATGTCGAAGACTTTAGATAAGTGTAAGTCAGTCTAATAATTATTTTTTGGTGGCTAGTTAGTAGGAACAGCAGCCCAGTTTTTGTGACATTTTAAGTTGTTAGATAAAATAATCTTCTGCGAGAAATACCCTTATTTTCATATGCTACAATTGACAAATCTTAGCTTTAATAAGGAAAATCAATAGGACATTTGTGTGCTACTTTGTGGTGTGCTTTTAATCCTATCAAAAAGCTGAATAAGCCTCCACCATGATCTTCATTCAAAGACTTATGCCTGAAGCATTACAAACGGAAGTACCTCCCGAACAAGGATTCCATGGTGCTTTGGCTCGCTCCTATAGACCGTCTAATCTTGAAAAATATTGCCTGAAGCACACCATGATTATGTTCATGAATGAGTATGATTTTGAAGTTTATAAATCTGATGGAATTTCGACTCAAGAATACTTTTTCTCATCCTTCCATGTTTCTTATCACACCCCAATCTCTACATACGTCTAGGATCGACACGTGATGTCACCAAATACCCGTACCTCTAATATACCTTGCCTCCGGGATATGGGTAAAGCACAACTCGAGATCCAACTACGTAATAATTTTTCGTATACTTTATGGCTGCATCTAACCTCGTTGTTAGACTGCCTACATACCTTAAATATGGATTAAGCCATTCGTAGTTCGTCGTTCACTACTCTCGAACATTCATCACATAGACCACTATGTCTCAACATAATACCATAATTCAAGCAAGTAGCACCTCAAGGAAAATTCAATGAGCACAATAATATTCTCTAGCCATTTTGATCCACGAGTCTAGTCATAATAAGAACAACTATAACCAACAACATCCAATTGTCACACCAATCAATAACACATACAATACACTGAAATGCAGGGCTAGAGTGACAAAGTTTGGCCAAAGCCTATATCTCTGAAGCTGAAATCAAATCCAAGGAACCAACAAGTCAAATGATGCGATTTCGAACCACTCAGTGAAATCCATCAACATTAGATTCAGGACCACTCAACAAAACCAAGACACCAAAAGAGGATTCCGGACCACTCAACGGAATCCAAACTAGGATACAATTCTGGACCTCTCAACAGAATTCGAATGGATACGATTCTAGACCACTCAACGAAATCGCGAAGTATAAGGGATATTAGACTGCTCAATGAAATCCAAGCTGGATACGATTCCGGACCACTCAATGGAATCGCAGATCACAAGGGATTCTGGACCACTCAACGGAATCCAGACAGAGCAGGGAACCGGACAACTTAACGGAACCCCAGCAGAACCTAGTTCTGGATCACTCAACGGAACCGAGCAGAGAGCCAAGGACATAACAACGGCTTGACGAAACAAAATAGGAATCAAGTGCTCAATTTACAAAGGCTCAACAAAATGAAACAAAGCACAAGTACTAAATTTAGAACAAGTCAACGAAGCAAGAAATGAACAATGAAATGGGTTATGAAACAAGCTTCGAAGCAACAAACCCCATGACAATGGATTAATGGTCCACTACTAGACCTCACATTTCATCACATCATACCAATCATGCAAATCAAATCTCATTTCAAATATGCACGTCAAATTACTTTTCATCGAACAATTCAACAAGCACTTCAAATCACATTTCACAGATATCATCAATACACAAGTCAAATCACGTTTAATAAACATAGATTAATGACTAATCACATTTCAATAGATTTTTTTGTACCATACTTGACCAATCCCGAAACTACTGAGCACCGTCAACGTTATACCATTAAGGACCCAGAAGAGCTTCCAACCAGGAGGCCAATCACAGCTCGACACGTGTCAACATCAGAAGCCAATCACAACACGACACGTGTCAATGTTAGAACAAAACTAGAAACTCTCCTCTATAAATAGGGATCATTCTCCCACAATAATCTCTAATGTCATTTTGTACTAAACTATTCACTAGAACTCACAAAATGAGAGCTTGAACCTATGTATTTGTGTAAACCCTTCACAATTAATGAGAACTCCTCTACTCCGTGGACGTAGCCGATCTGGGTGAACCACGTACATCTTGTGTTTGCTTCCCTGTCCTTATTCATTTACGTACTTATCTTCACTAGTGATCGAAGCAACCAAGTGAAGGTCACAAACCTGACACTTTCTGTTGTACCAAAGTCCTCGCTGATTTTGTGCATCAACAAGATTCACATTATAAAATCAAGGGATATCCAACCAAAATATGATCACCTATCGAAATTTACCAAGTACAACTAATCATCATCACCCCTAAAATGCGTATAGTCCCCCATCGCGGATATACCAAGCAGGACCACTTCCTAACTCAAGGTAGTGATCACCTATCGTGGATATACCAAGCATGATCACTCCTAGAATGTGTATGGTCCCCAATCGTGGATATACCAAGTAGAACCATAAGAATAGTCTAATCCTGCAAGAGGTGATCACCCATCGCGGATTTACCAAGCATGATCACCCCTGAAAATAAATAAACACATATATATCACAATATGACGTCCCATACACGTAAACCGATGTATATATTATCGGGTATAATCACTAACCAATATAGGCCCACTAAGCCCTACATACATAGTCCCTAGTAATACTGATTTTCATATTTAAAATCAATTCGTAACATATTGACCAAAAGTCAAGTCTCTGTCAAAGGTGGGGCCCACAACCCTATACAAGTCAATCTAGAACATTCACCCATGATCCACAACCCCACATTGGCCAAACGTGGGGTCCACTATATCAATCTCCGTAAAAGCTTGTCGTATTACCCCTACTTGGATTCCAAAGTATTGCTCCAAGTGCTACCACAAGAAACCACCACTTTGATAGCTCATATTCACAATTGTAACCAAAACACTATATGCAAGACATGAACTTTGATCCTCAACAATATACTCAAGCTAACTAATCTCACACTACTAATCCCAACGTCATTTTGGTTAATCTAGAATGGTTTGGTCGTAACAAGGGAAATGTTTGAATAAGTATAACCTTTAGAAAACCAGGGAGCAAGTGAAATTCAAATATCCATAAGCATGTTGTCTTCATGGTAAATATGAAGGGTGACATTTAAACCATGTGTAGACATAATAATATAGTTTCCAACTCCATAATAGATCATATTAACTTGATACATATAACTCAGACAATATATAGTAGACGCGCAAAAGATCTAATAATGTTAAACCAATTTGGTTTAGTTCGAATGTATACACACACATAGATTTTATAAGATGTCAAGAACATATCACTAAACTTGTTAAGCCAAAAGAAGACCCTAAACAGATCATTGGACAATTACCGTATATGCATTTTCAACATTTATATTGAAAAATCAAATTGTTTCATATGAAAAAAAAAAAATGGGCATCTTATAAATAGTTTTAGAAAAACGATGGCCAATCCACAACTCGAAATGCTACTATATAACTTGGATGTCATTATCCTTCTCTACATATTGCATTCGTCAATTGTTCACAAATAAATAAGAAAAGTAACAATTTGAAATCTTCTTTCTTACTCGTAAAAGAACCAGCCAAGAGCTTTCCTTCAATTTGAAAAAAAAAAAAAAAAAAACTAATTAGGCCACTAGAACTACCTGCTTGTTGTACCGATGGTGCCATCAGTACAGCAGCACCCTTTTCCATCTTAATTTAAGTCTCAAGACTTGCTATCTCTCCTTAACTCTTATCTGTCATCTTTCATCATCCCTTTCGTATTCATTTTCTTTCCACTTTTCTCTCCATCTGCCCTATTACTCAACGGAAAGGAAACGGAGAGTCTCTCATGTAAATTATTCCAGTAAATATTTAGTTTATCCTCTTCCCCTTCTCGCTATCTCCTTAATGCTGAGTACAAGAAGAAGGCCAGGCGGTGCCTTTTTATCTGATGGCTTGAAGATAGAATATATTTAATATAGAATATATTGTATATGTTAATATGATTATTGTATTTTATAATAAATCTTTTAGTAATTAAACTTTAAAATTATTAAAATAATTTCTTTCTTAACGGGTCGAAACGGGTTATCCATGTGTTACCTGCATGTATACCTATTAAGAACCCGTTATTAACGGGTTCTTAACGGGTCACCCGATAGTGACCCGATAAGTTATCGTGTTGATCCGAAACCCGTTATTTTCGTGTCGTGTCAAAAACTGCGAGGTCTAAAGATAGCCATTAATACTATAACATAAAATTAAAAAAAAGACTTAAATCTTCATCTCATCTTCCAGGCTACTTGGAGGTACTTTTATGAGTATCAAAATAAGCACCCGGATAACTACCGAGCAAAAGGAAGATACATTTGCAGCCTTTTCTCACACTTAAGGTATACATATTCCTGAATCTTTCAGTTTAGGCCTTAACCAAAATATTGAGGCCAATAATTGATCAGGGTCTGATAAATAATCAAATTAAACAATAAAACCTAAAGTAGTTCCTTCTGCATTGCGAATAAAGGAATTATTAATTCATGTTTGCCTATCCTACCACATTGGTTCACTCGCACCATCTACATATCAAGCTATATGTTGCTCTTTGTTTTATCAAGCTATATATACACACATGATTATGTAAAAGGTACCTGTGTATAATCCAAGCTTCAGACTCTAGACCATAGTATTACGCAACTTCAAATCTTTAGCTTTCTGCAAAGTACATGGAAATCTTCTTCTTCTGCACTGTGGTGACCAATTTTTCCTTTTGCTGTTTCCTGATTGGGCGCATCCTCCCTTTCCTCTCTCCTTTCTCTTCTTTTCTTTTCATCTCAGCAGTCCACGTGTCACTTCCTCACTACTCCAGATTTTACTAGAGACTTCTAAAAATGAAGGTTAAATTTACTAAAATGTCCACGACTTTAAACTTTAATAACTTCTTCATTATAGCTCCAACTTGCAATTCGTTTGCAGTCACGCGTTTGTATCAACACATGCTATCCAAATATGTAAAGAAATCTGAAAAATTATGAAAGGATCAAATAGGTCCATGAAAATTCCGTTTTGTTCATTAAGGCCGTTTTCGTCATTTTACTTATCGAAAAATTTATACGCCGCAAATATATAAGCGTTGAAACTACGAATATGAATATGAAATATGTAGTTTTAAATAGTGAAATCTAGGGAAGGGATTTCACATCCTTCTCCCCTTAAAAGAATTTCGTCCTCGAAATTTCCATTGTCGGCCTACTCAATACTGCAATAATTCCACTAATAATGAAACACTGAATAGCGTTCAAACTTTATTTATTCTCAGATTAAGCTAACCTTAAGTTCGACAGTTTCGAACTTCAATTCACTCCTGAGGCAGCAGTGTAAGAAGTGAAAGTTTACCAAATTCTTCGATCTGATTACTACCATAAACGTGAGAGAAAGGTTAAGACTCATCTTCAGCTAGAGTTTACTGAATGGTATTGACCCAGTTCAGCTGGAGTCTACCGAATGGCTTAACCCAGTTCGGTCAGAGCCTACCGAATGGTAGTGCCCTGCTTTGGCAGGGATGGACCAAAGGGCATGCTCTGCTTCGGCAGAGATGCACCAAACAGTATTGCTCTGCTTCGACAGAAACCTGCCAAACAAGCCTTTCCAGCTTCTGTTGGAGCCTACCGAATCCAATTTTGGGTTTGTCTCTCACAATCCAATTTCAAGTTTGTTTTTACAATATATGGTATAATCAGGGCCTACCAAGGTGTGGCATTACGCACGAAGTGTGATCCTTGGCACCTAACCTAAAACTTCAAGAATAAGGGATAGTATTTCCAAACCTTAACCCGGCAGTATCTATTTCTGTCTCGATGGAATAAATTATTGGTTATACACATGTTCGAGCCCTTACCAATGTCGTTAAGGAGTACCATTCTCATAGTCAATATGTGAGACTAATTTCGCTCCACTAAACACCTTTGGAATAGCAGAATTTTGACATGGATGGCCTTGTTGGCCGAATCCTCTCAGTAAACCATTTACTTTGCGAACATTTTTCTATGTTCTTGGATTCAAGTTTGGTGTATGTTTTAGTTATGGATAATCTTATTGATATTGTCTTTGAATACGAGTTAATTGAATCATGTTTCTTGTATACATGTGACCGAATTCAATTAAACATGTGATTAGGTAGGAATGTGGGAAAGTTAGTTGTCTGGATGAATGTGATACTACGCACACTAACTTTACACCTAAATCACATCTCTAGCAACAACTTCAAGTCTATCCAACCTGATTAAGAGTATAGGCACGCTCCTTGTTGTATGAATGGTATTGAATTACCATGTTAGAGGCCTTATACTCTATCCATTTCGGAACAGCGTTGTTGAGTTTTCTTAAGGATATTCGAGATGACAATGATCATGAATGAAACCACTGAAGAAAATAGAGTGAAATATCTTTGCACCACCTCCAACAATGATCCTGAAGCTTTGATTTAGGGCTAATGGGTTGTCTCCCAACTGGGAATACACCACATGTGGTCGGCCTGAAGCCTGGTGATTGAGCAGTTTACTTGCTTTGACACGACCATTTGGGATACTTAAGTCGAACAATGATGCTACAACGCATCTCCTTACCCGAAGTATGGATCTTAAGCCTCCAAGCACAATTTGTGAAGCCTGCTCATTAGGGAAATTGATTTTCTAAAACATCTCTCGCAAAGATACGAAACGACCCTCTTTTCACAGTGGATTCAAGGGAATATATGTGGACTAATCAAACAAAATGCGGACCATATAAATACTTATGGTTTTGGTTGATGAATCAACAAACTAGTCACATGTTTGTCCACACATATTGTTGCTAAACCTTTTGGCCGATTAAGGGTTCACCACCCTACTTATCCCTTAAAGTCTGGGAGACTAGATAATGCCGGAGAGTTTATATTGGCGGTTTTCGATAAAGTATTGCATGTCTCTTAGGTTTATAATTGAACATTGAATTTCCATGCTCACCCCCAAATAGCCTCACCTAGTGATCATAAAGCGCAATTTAAATGATCGCCCGGATTTTGGTAAACGTACCAAGTTTTTGGTTTCTGCCTAGAGCTATGCAATCTTGTACGCAATTATGTTGGTCTGCCTTAAGGGTTACTGGGTACGAACTTGACGTTTTTTGTATTTACGCATTTGGGTGTGCATTCCATGTGCTATGTTGCGTCGCTGCAACGTACCAATATGGGTCATCAAAAGAAGGATGTGAATCTTTGTCGATTATGATTCTTCTTCACACTAGCTATCTTAGAGCCCTTGCACGTGATCTCTTTACTGCTCATTTGCGGGTTGTTAATGAAACAGTCTTCCCACCGTTAGGGAGAGATAAGAACGTCAACGTTCTTGTAGAACAACGCGAATTTACGTGGATGTTACCCATTATGTCTCATCTCAGTCTCCATACTGCATAAGTGTGATAAGTAAGTGCGATGAATTCTAGTTTTCAGAATGTTGCTGAAGACGCATTCCTCTGATCTAGCTAAAGTGACGAAATTATATACTAGCTGCAAATATGCCTACAAAGATAGACGTATTTAACGGACGTCAAGTCAACATCCCTGAAGGGTGTGCTGCCTCTGTTGGACGGTCAGGTACACCGACGGATAGCCAATCAATCTGTCTTGGCCTGGAGCACAACAGATCACTTTGTTCATAAGATTCACTTCCTTAGAAGAGGAAGACACGGCACAACAATGAATCTATACTTGATCGTTATCTCAAATCATTTCCATCTCATGAGATTAATCCGAATTACTCCCGAGACTTGAAGTTCTTGGTCCAATATACTAGTTTGGATGAGAAAATGGAATTGAAATAAGATTACCATGGATGATGTTTTCACTTATATGGTAGCTACCGACATAAATGAAAAACGACAATATCAAACTGTGTTCCGTTGATTAAGTGACAACGTAGAACTGATTGGACAACCGAAATTATAATCCAGATTAAATTCCTTACCAAAGTGTGTTTTGGACCTATCACTCCTACACTGCCCAAGGTAACCCTGTTGTGTTACAAGTAGGAAATGAAGCGTAATGAGATGAATGAAATAGTGTGATATGATGCACGCCTTATGACGCAAGGTTTCTCTCAAACGTCTTGTGATTGATAGCAGCATTATGAAATATGGTTAGTGTTTTCTCCATGGGGATATAGATACGGAGATTTACATGTATGTTCCCGAAAAATTTATATGGACTGGTTCAAATAGTTCAAAACCACGGAACACCCTCTTAACCTATTTGAGGCGTTACTTATGGATTGAAACAATATGACGGATATGGTATACCCGTCTAAGTGATTATTTGACCAGTCATGGATTAAACGAATGCCCTTGTGTGTTAAACTATGAAGTCTTATTTCGAATTGCTAGAGTTACAATTTATGTCGTTAACACGAATCTTACTAAGACTCTAGAAGAGCTTGAGAAAACTGCATTGCACCTGAAGATGGAATTTGAGATGAAGGATCTTAGGAAAACTCGTTTATGCCTTGACCTGAAGTTCAAGCGTTGTTCTGAAGGTAACTTGTTATACCAGTTGAACTACACCTTAAATGTGTTATCTTGGAGTATACCCATGATCGTCCATACGTTATATGTAAATGAGGACCCTTTAAGAGGTTATGGAATTCGAAATTCCATATCTAAGTTCAACTTTGCGTTTCATTGTACTTAGCTCATTGTATTAAACAAGACATCTTCTTTGTTGTTGATCTATTGGTAAAGATGCAGCACTGCGCCTACACGCAACCACTGAATTGATATTAAAGACGTACCCTGAAGGTACTATGAATTTGGGAAAATCCCAACACATCCCGAGCGAATCCAACCCTTCTGATCCTCAGAATGATGCTTGTCTTGCTTGTTATGCTGACATTGGTTACTTATCAAACTCGCATAAGGCAAAATCCATGAATGGTTATGTCTTTACCGTTAGGGATATCTCAATATCTTAGAGGTCCATGATATGACCTTAGTTGCGAAACCTTTGGATCATTCCAAGACTTACCTCACTTCACTTCCCCACAAGTGAGACATGGTTAGGAGTTCTTGTTGAGCATATTCGAAGTACTTAATGTTTTCATCCATCGTTAAGTCCCTACGACAATCCATGAAGACTATGCCGCATGTATCAACCAACTTAGACATGATACATCAACAAAGTCAACGCCAAGATATATTGCGTCTACATCACATCAGCAAAGCATCAAGAGATTGAAGTCATGCAAGCCGATCCCAAACAACCTTACTAACCTCTACACAACGTCATTGCCGAAGTCAACCTTCCAGAAGCTTGTCCGAGGAATTGGTATGTCTAACTATTCATATGCAATGCTTATAGTTCTCATTTGAAAGTTCTGTCAAACTTAAGGGGAGTATCCAGAAATATACTCACTTGATCTTAATGTACTCTTTTTCCCTACGATTAGGATCATTTTTTCCATTGGGTTTTTGCTACCTAACTAGGTTTTGATAAGGCACTCATCCTGGGCTGATCATACCCTTGTGAGCTCTTTTACTTGCGTCCAGAAGACATATAGTTTTGACTTAATGAAACTTTTCACTTTTCTCTTTAATCTATAGGTTTTTCTCCCACCTTAGGTTTTCCTATAGCGAGGTTTTGTGAGTTTTACCTTTTTACGCATTCTTCCATTGATTTAAGACTCACATTCGTTCATTGTGCCGACGACTTCATCAACTGTACTTACTTCATCACTAGAGACCTGATGCACCATTTACTTTAGTATTTACACACTCAAGGGAGAGTGTTACAATCCTATTAGATTAGGAATGTGATTGTGTAAATCCTAGTAGATCTAGGAATATCTCTTATATTCTTATTAGGAGTTGATTACCTATTAAGAGATGTAATCCTAAAAGGGTAAGGATTTTAACTATCCTACTACTATAAATAAAGGAACAATGGGGTGGAATAGAACACTCCTCACAATTACTCATCTCTCTCTTTCTCTCTACTATTACCTCACCCCTCTCTCGATGACCTCCATAATTGTTCAGTAAATTATGCCTACAACAAATTCCCAATTATTTTACCTATATTTTACATAAAAATGTAGGTAAAATATGCATACTGTAAATTATTGTCTTAGTCAACTCTTGAAAGAAGCTACAGTTTTTCACTCCCACAAATAGTTTACCTACTATTTAAATTTTAAAATGTTAGATTATATTTGCAAAATATGTGATTTGTCACCAATAGAAAATAAATATGTTAATATTTTTTTATAACAAGCGATATTATTTACACTAATGGGGAGGGGGTAGGCTTAGCCTCACAACGGAGTAGCAATAATGTGGTTCATATTCACCTTTGGCGAGAATCGAACCTAAAACCTCTCACTTACAAATGAAGAGGAATACCACTAGACCGTAGTACTAATTTTCAATCACGCTAATACTTAAGTAATAATCCACTTATCAACAACTATATCATATGGTTTACAAAATATGGTTTGAAATTGATTGTATCCCTAGCATTACCCAAAAGATTCATTGACATAACTAGGGTAGTATGGCATAAGCCGTACTTAACTTCTAATAATAGGTTACTTATTTTTTTTCGTTTGTAAACCATCTAACGTGGTTGTTAATGATTTGATTATTACTTAAGTGTTGATTAACATGTTTTTTTTTTTTTTCTATAGATGAGTTTATGTTTAAGAGCTAAGAGTTACAAGGGTCTGCCACTTATTGCTACACTCTAGTAGTATTTCTATTTACTTGTAAGTGATAGGTCTTAGGTTCGATTCTCGCCAAATGCAAAGTTAAACCATATTATTATGACAAGCCCATTATAAGGTCAAAACAAAACAAAACAAAAAAAAAGAGTCAGAAGAGCCTATCTCTAATGAACCCATAAATATATTACCGAAAGAAGGAGATCCGAATTTTGGGCATATTCTAATATTTGGTAGCGATATGTTACTTGACTAAAAGTTTAGTTGTTTTTTTTTTTCATTTGATATAGAGGTTATTCTTTTGTGTTTGTACAAGCTCTATAAATTTGGGGTCTCTATTTTCCTCTAGTATAAACGCTTTTTCGATTAATTACATCATCTTTTTTTATGCGAGTCCCTTATCAAATTCCGGGTGGCATTTGATTGCAGGTCAGATTCTTTATGTCCTAACCTCCTTTATCAAAATCAGTTAAAATTGATGTGAGAAATGACATACGCATTATCTTTTTTTCGTTATTTTCATTTGATTTATCAGATTTAATGACCAAAATACGCTTCAAATAATTTTCACCTTGTTTACTGATTTTGATTTAGATGCTTAAAGATTAAAAACGCGTTATGAGTAATTAAATATTATATTCACAGTCATTACTAAAACATGGATTAATCTTGTATTATCAAAATACATTTTTTAAGACAAGAATATATAAATATCATCAACAGTAAAAAAATATAAGAAACGTGGTCAATAAACTCGTCACATAAGAATGTCCAAGTGGTCCAAACCTTTTAACCAATAAGCAAATACCAGCACTTCTTTTCTTCCACACAAACGCGGCTGCGGCTGCATCTGATGTTCTAGAATCACCAATTAAAACCTAAAAGCTATATCTTGTTCCAAAAAAATAAAAATAAAAAGCTATAAACAAGAAGCAGAATCTACCAGGAAATGGGGAAGTGGGAGTATACCAAGGTCTAAAATATCGATATTATCTCGATATTTCTATCAAAATTTTTGTGCTTTTTGACTACCGATATTTCCGATATCATCGATATTTTAGACCTTGATATGAACTCTACGTGGTACTAAGTCACTCATGTATCTTACCATACAATATATAATGTGTAAAATATTATACTAATTCATTATATATAAATGATTATGGTGTGTTTAAACTTCTTTCATTAATTACTACATATTTTCTACACTCACAATGTTTGCCAGCTTGCTATATAATCAACTTAAATCAGTTAAATGCATCATGCAATGTATTTCCTTCCAATTTTTTGTAATAAACTAATATATAATTGACTAAATAAACATCCTGCAAAGTTTCAATAAAAATTTCCAAGTTTTTCTTGCAATTTCCGTGGTTTTTATTCAATTTTTATCGATATTGATAATATTCCGATATTTCCATAGAAATTTTTGTATTTTTGAACTACCGATATTTCCGATATCATCGATATTTTAGACCTTCGAGTGTACCAAATTAATAGTAAATATTTGGGCGTAATCACATATTGTTACTAATTCTTTTATAACATAAAATACGCATTTACGTAATATGTCAAGTTTTTAATGTATTATTGTTATCGCCTATTCATATTATGATCTATAAATAAATAACATCACGTAACAATGTTACGAAAACAAATCACAAAGAGAGAGAGAGAGAGAGATAGAAGAAGTTGAAGTGGTCAGCATAGACCTTACTTTTTCTATATGCAGACCCATAGATGGGTCAGGGCTGAATAACTCGGTTTCTCAGTCAAAACTGCAGACTTTCCAGTCTCCAAACTTTCACTCGGTTATTCCAACAATTAACCGATGTTATATATACAACCTCTCCACTTTACCTCTAAATGCAACTCTCTCTCTCAGTCTTTGCTTCTGCAGCTCCACTACTCTCATCTTCTTCTTTTTCCCATTTCCTCACTCCAAATTTTCTGGATACCAATTCCATGCGTCAACCTTGTTACTGCAAACAACATTTCGGAGCTTCCGAACTACTTGGCTTCTACTCTATCTCGGAGTCGGGAAGATTCAGTGTGATGGAGATGTGTAAACACTGCTCAGAATCTTGCATGGGACTTGTAATGATTAAGAGCGTCTGAGGTCCTGCGTTCAAATCCTCTCTTCCCCAATATCGCTTGTATCATAAACAAACGACATTGCTCGTAACCCAATTGACTTATACGGGTGAAATATGGATTCTAGTAAGAGCTGGGACCAGAAGTCACTGGTCAATGAGATCATTGAAGGACTGGAACTAGCAAAACAGTTGAGGCTAAGTCTGAACGCAAAATCGTCATCAGACAAGAAGCAATTTTTAGTGCAGAGGATACTATCGTCATACGAGAAGGCCCTTCTGATGCTGAAATGTAGCGGTTCGCCACAAAGTCCTATCGGGGCAATAACAAGCGTGCCGGAGTCGCTGATGTCAGCCAGCGCAGGTCCTTCTTGCGATGACAACAACAGAAGTCTCCAGGATCGTCATGACCTCACAGAGGTCTCCAAGAAAAGGTGAGACTGCACTAACAATAACGTATAAAACTGGCCTCATTTGGTGTCAAGGATTATACTGGATAACGTACTAAATTCAATACAATGTTGAATGAAGAAACGGACGCCAACTTCCAAGTTGAAGGTAGAAGATGGACTAGCGACGAAAGAAAACTTACCCTTCCAATTCCCATGGTAGGATTGATAAGTTTCTTTGTCACGAATCCATCTGGTGAGTTATCCAATCCGTTCTAATCCTAACCACCAAACGAGTGTAATCACAAAGAACCAAATGCTGATTTGGATTTACATATTGCAGAAAGGAAATGGCCAAATGGACAGAACATGTCACGAGAGCTAGCTCTGAGAATGGGATGGAAGGAGCCCATGAAGATGGCCACTGCTGGAGAAAATATGGGCAGAAAGACATCCTAGGAACCAAACATCCGAGGTAAATTAAGGATATTGTTTTATTTAATCAGTTAATCTTATCCTGAGAGGTCGCACTTGGTGCGATGGCAAGTGCCTTCGCCCATAAGCGGTAGGTCTCGGGTTCGAGACTTGGGAGCAGTCTCTCCATAAATGGGGGTAAGACTAGCCGACATTCACCTCTCCCAGACCCTGCGTAAAGCGGAAGCCTTGTGCACTGAATACGACCTTTTTAGTTAATCTTATCCTGCTGCAATCATTTGCAATAACAGTCACGAAGCCACGTGTTGAAAAGCGACATAAAATACATTACATTTTTACACGTCCTCCCACAAAACGGAAGACTTTGATAAAAAAAATTGAACTTCCTTGATAAGTAGGAAACAAACTCGTCTTCTTCTGCAAAATAGAAAGTTTCACATTGTTATGAACAATTCTGATGATCAATTTGTTTAAATCTGCAGAAGCTATTACAGATGCACGTACCGGAACTCGGAAAGTTGTTGGGCTACAAAGCAGGTGCAAAGGTCGGATGAAGACCCCACTGTCTTCGAAATCACGTACAAAGGGAAGCATACATGTTCTCATGGCCGCAGTTCAGTTCCACCGCCACCATCACCAGAAAAGCAAGAGCGAAAACGACACAATCATAACGATACTTATCAGCAACAGCAGTCTCAAGGAAACCAAATCAGCTTCCCAACTAATCTGAGAGTCAATACTGAGAACTTGGACGACAGAGAGAACACGGCTTCTCCATTCTCTTTTACTTCAACTTCATTCGGATGTATGAACAACGATGACGCCTTTCTTTCATTAATGCTTGATGATAACAGTCTTTTGGACAATTTCAATCAATCATTGCTATCTCCGGCCGCGGGCGGATCAAACTATTACTTTGAGCCGGCAAGCCAGATGAGAAACATTGCAGGAAAAGAGCAACGTTCGGAATCTGATCTTGCAGAGATCGTCTCAGCCAAAAATTCGTCAACCAATTCTTCGATTCCGGACATTGATTTTTCACTGGAGCCAGTGGAACTCGACTCCTATTTCCCGTTTGACTGCCCAGGATTTTTCTTATAATTCTACTTGGTCTTTGAGAATAAGAATAAGTAGCATCAAGACTGCCACTAGTTTGTTTCACATCTTGAATCAACCCATGTAATATAAAAGAGGAAGATTTCTAGTAAAAGATAACAGCTTTCTGTGATGTTGGCCATGGGATAGGTTAGCCAGGATAGAATCGACGAGTGTTTGAAGTTTTTTCCTTTTCAAATTCCAATTGAGACGTTTTGGTTAAGAATATAGTAGCAGTTCATACATCACATCTTATATTCAAATAGGATAAGTGAAGATCCTTCAACATTTCGCTCAAAACATAACAAACTTTCAGAGACTCGAAGGGGCGGGTCATGTTCTTAGTTAAAAAACAACACAACAGAATCAGAAAGATAAGGATATTGTAGGAATATAAGCAATATATATGACTGTAGATTGACGATATTCAAGACACCACCCAAAAAAAAAAAAAAAAAAAAAAAAAAAGCAGTAAAGGTTGCAACTCTACATACAGTGAATGAACACAAAGGAAAGCCGTCTGCTGCACCTAAGCAGAAGTTTTGGTCTCGTCCTTCAACCCGGGAATAGGAGTTGATGTTCTTTCTTCTGCATCCTCAGCTTTTCTAAGAGCTCCTCTCAACCCCAACACAATAAAAATGTTGGTCAGAGTGAGAAGTGCCTCAGCCCCACCATGTAACCAATCGACATTCGCCAATGAAGTGCCATAGTTCACCTTTGCTGTTCAGCCAAATAACCACAGTAAGCAAGGCATCGATTCATGAATTTGATTGATATGAAATGCATAACGTTCTCAGTTTCTTAAACATGAAAACTTACCATAAATTCCAGCAGGAACTGCTCAGTTGATGAGAGGAAAGCAAACAAAAAAACGACGGATGTCAGTAGATCGAAACTGAGCGGTTAACAGTAAAGAAGTTACAATATTAGGCCAAATTCAACATGAAGCAAAACATTCCAACTGGAGTGAGTTTTTGGAGGAGCAATTGAATGTGCTCATAGAAACCCAAGCATTGTCTTTTCGGTTTGAGACAACCTAACATGCAACAGGGACACCAAAGTGGCGGCATCCTATCCTAAACCTATCACGCAAACGTCATGTCTTCTAACTATTTCAATAGCATCGCTTGAATGGTATGGTTCACAAAGCATCGCACGAATGGTTTGAGATATCGCAACCTTGGCGTCTTCATTTGCATATAAGTTCTTCTCCGTAAACAGACCAATATGCAATATGGAAACCAACACTATGTTAATTTGTTTCTCAAATGATCAGAAATTAACCACATGGACATGGAGAGCTTAACAATGCTAAATTAAGCAACCCAAAAAAGGATTAATTATCAAAAACCCAGGAAGCCATAAAAAATTCAAAAATAAAAAAGGTAATAGGAAGATTGGAAAAACTCACTGGTGGCCCCCACAAAGGCAAGCAAGAAGTAGAACCCGAAGAGGGTGAGCTTCGGGGCAGACTTGGATTTGGTGATGAAGTACAAGAAACCCAGGTAGGGAAACAGAGAAGCTGCAAACAGCTGGGAAGCTATGCTCTGTGAATCAATGCTGGGCGCCCATGGATCAATTGGGAATACCACAACCCCACAGACAATCCCACCCCCACCTCTTCTGTTTTTACTGCCGATCCTTCTCTCTGTGTAAAACTTGGATTCTCTGTTTCTGGAAAATGGGTTCGGTTCGGGGCTCCTAGAGAAACAAAAGGAACCCAGAAGAGTAGGAGGGAGAAGAAAGGCGGGGGATTTACAGAGAGATTGAATGCAGGTGATAGTCATTGAGGAGAGAAGAGAGAGAGAGGTGGAGTTAGTGTTTAGAGCGGGTGTGGTAGGAGATGACCGTTTGGATGTTGTTATCATCAAAAGTCAGTGTAAGTGGATAGGGCTTTGAATGTGGACTTCTAAAATGTCTTGGCATTAACCCGTTGGGTTTCCTTTGAAATGGGAAGGACTTGTATGTAAAAGGCTCACGTCACGTGACGTTCTAATTGAATAATGCATTGTTACGTAGAAAAAAGTTTAGACATACCTATGAATTGTTGAATCAAAATGTCACGTTGTGTTAAATCCGTTGTACGTAAATTGTTCTCTCACACATGTTGTTCAGGTATTCGATGAAATGCCTAAATGGCGCTGGGCAGTGCTTGCGATTAGGGAAGAAAATAGATGAGATAACACTGTCGACCCTGTAACCTAATGTACGTTCAGAAAACAATACCGATGTCACACCGTCGTCCTACAGCCTTGTTCCTGTGCGGTCACATATCAAAATTCGACCCAACAACAGTTTTGTTTTGAGACCAAACATGAAAACTAAATTACTATTTCAATTCAATGATGTTTGGAATTCCCCATTCATTTGTTTCCCTCTTTTACGTTTCTAAAGAAACAAGCCGTACAAAAGAGACAGCCGAAAGCGAAAATGATTCCCAATTTCCCACATCAAATTTCAATTGTGAATCATTTGAACCAATATGTAAAGTTACAATCAATAACGTTCAAACAGTGAATTCACTAACATGTAAAAACCGAGGGACTACGACGTGGGTTCAAAAGTAGCCTCTTCATGCCAAACTCCGTTCAAACTAGACTGCCATAACCTTACTGACCCATCATTCCCGGTGGTCGCCAAAGTCATTCCACTCATATCCCATTCCATCTGCCAGACCTGATCACAACATGAAGACATCAATCAATTAGGAAGGTTCATAGCCTTGCTCTCTGATGTAATAAACATTTTGCCCTCTTAAGCATCTACAATCGTATGCCCAACACATACACTGTTAATATCAATTTCCGTTCCAAATTAATTGATTGATAACATTTTCGATAGTTTTATTATTACCTCGCCTTTGTGACCCGAAAGTACTGCAATCTTCTTCAATGAGAGTCTTCCATTTGAGTCAGGGTTTAGACCAAGATGCCATATTGATATTCCCTTGTGAGTGGCAATAGCAATTACCTCATACGGCCTGAACAAAATTTATACAAATCACTCTGATATAAAAATAAAACGAAGCCATTTTTTCCAATTTTATGAAGACATAAAACAGAAAATCTCAAATTCCTAATCATTAGTAAACAGTGTTTGCATGAGCAATGAGACAATTCCCTACCTTCCAATGTTCGGTGCCCACACAACTGCATAAACCTGATTATCGTTGTCACCAGGCGAGGCCAACTCTGCAACCGGGAGCCATCTTTGATGAGCCTGATCAAATTCCCATACCTGTAAAGTACAATCATAAGATTTTGTACATAACAAAATATATCAAACAAAAGAAGAAGTCATATATTTAAGGAAGGAGACATACAACACCTGCAACATTGATGTGGCCTGCGGATGTAAATGAATGATAAAGAAGAATTTATCATACCTTGGCGGAATTAAGTTGTGGTGTGTTTGAACTGAAACCCAAAACAAAACTTGATTCCTGGCTTTCTCCTCTTCGTGGATTCCAAGATATAGATGCAGATAAGCACATGGCAGGGCCAACTGTAGACACCGAATCAATAACATTCTGAAATTCCGCCTGGACAAAAAGATCATGAAATAAGGTCAGAGAGTAGTTGCAGACTGTAAAATTCTTTAAGGAATTGTTCTAAACTGGAGAAAGAATCTTAAAAACTAAAAGGGTGTAACCATGTCAAGAAAAGCACACAGGAGAAAGAGCCCCAAAAATAAGAGAGAAAGAGCAACAGAAACAGAAGCTCATGGTCCATTCTCATTCATAAAAACAGGTGAAGGATTGGGGGAAGAAATCTCCTGTCGTCCCTTATATATTCACAAACCCAATGCATCATTCTATACAACTAGAACTTACCTATAATGGTTCAGGTTTGTGAAAAAATAATCATAAACGGAAAATTCAGTAACAATTCAGCTGCATTGTAAAATTATAATAAAATTACATGCTCTAAGTAACATTATCAGACTGAATCAGATAAAATGATCCACCTGAAGTTGCCAATTCTTCAGTTCCAAGGGATCCAGTAGCTCATAAACCTTGACACGGCCATCTGAATATGCAGTGACCTATAAAAACGAAACAAATTAAAGTTTGTCACCTTTCACTCTCACACAGTCTCCATTGAGCATGTTGTACAGGGTGCCAATTGAACGTAAACTAGAACCTAAATCATATTAGATGAAACGAAAAGAAAAAAAGTCAGCAATCCGAAGCATAACTTTTCACTTACAAACTTAGATTTTAGAAACTGTAACCGCAATGCCAAAATTAAAGAAAAGCAGTAGCAGCAACAAAAGCTAACCATTTTTAAACCTGCCGCTGAGACTCCAAACTGGGTATCTAGCAGTTGAGCCGAACCGCCGTTAAAGCTTATGCACAGCTTCCATTGAAGAGGTTGTGCATCTAGACAATAAAAAAAAAAACCGTAAACTTCAATCAGATACGATGCGCAGTGAAATTCCTATACCCAGTTCTTGGTAATGGGTGATTCAATATGCATCAGGAAACACAATACGCCTCGAAAACAAACTCAAAAAGCATTGTCCTCACAATTCCCTAACTAAATTAAACTGCTTCAGTTAGAAAAGATTATAATTTCAATGAAAATACCTTCAGCTACTTCCTCCCACAATAACAAAGTCCCATCTGTGCAAACACACGCCACTGCGTCACCGTATTCCGGCGGAACCCAACCAATTTTCACAATGCCAGCAGCCTCGTGTACCTAAAGCAAAAACAATCATACATTTCAAAAACAAAAACACAATCTTTTAAGTGGAATAGAAAATTTCAACAGAAAAAAATTAAAAACTAATGGGCTAATTCCTGAAATGTGGAATCAATTCAAGCAGGAGGGAATTAGGGACCTTGGATTTTGAGGTGCAGGACAAGGAGGAAGAGCAAGGGTCGCGCGAGTCGAAGACGGTGAGAGTTCCGTCGACGGAGCCAGTGGCTAATCTCTGGCCGGAGTAGTTCCAAGAAGAGCAAGTGGTGCCTTTATCGAGCGCCACCAGAGGTTTCTCCATATTGTTATGAACCCAAAATGTAATTGAGGTTTATACTTGAATTTGAATTGTTAAATATGCCAGCTGGCATTTTAAGGAGTATAGTCTGTATAAAAGGAGCCCAGCTTCCTCTAATAGGGAGAACAGAATTTTACAAAACAAATCAATACAAAAATATCGGAGCTCTGCTCCTTCTATCTTCCTCCTTCCTTCTCTTCTATGTGTAATAGTTAAGGTTTGAGTTAGGGTTTGAGATTTGGGTTCTAACAATGGTATCACCCATATCGATTCCTGGATTCCCTACTGTGCACACCCGCCGATCCGCTGCTACTTGCGACTCTGCCTTGGCGTCCCGTCTTGATGCCGTGGAGGCTTCCTTGGCGGCTCTCATCGCCTCTTTACCTTCCCTCATCGCCACTGAGTACGCCAAGGCCTTCGACAATGTCTTTGATGCCTCTTTTGAAAGATTTCGTTGGGGAATGCTTTCTCGAGGTGCTGCGGTAGGCATCTCTGCCCCTCTTGCCATTGATCATCATGTTTCTCCTGCGATTGAGCCTATCCAGCTACCTCGGAGCCCAATTTGTGCTGAAGGAGCCCAATCGCAGCTTATTCCGTCGGCAATCCAAGCTCCACCGCTGCTCTCATCTTCACCGTTGTTGCGAGCACTGTCAACTTCGGCCGTCAAGCCACACTCGAAGCACCCCGCAGCAGCTATAGTTTCATTTACGAAATCGAAGACGGGGATTCATACTTCGATGATGACCTCTGCTCCGTCACTACTCCATGAGCACCCGTTCTCTGATACTACGAAAACTGGACCTGAGGTAGTTCTTAATTTGAGTATCATTTTAGCAACTTCGGAGGCTACATTCCCTTCTCTTTTGACTGATTACTACGGTGCATACCTGAAAGATAAATTTGGATGGGTTAATTGGTATCTTGTGGGTAAATTTGTGAAGAAAAATTTATATGCATTTGATCTGTTTGATGAAATGTCTAAGAGACAGAATGACAATATGTTCATTCAGCCACTGGTTCACAGTATTGAAGTTCTCCATCTCGACTATCTTGCCATCCAGCTCCATTATTTTGACTTAAATTGCTACCTTGGTTTTGAATATGGAAGTACAATTGCTTTAGGTAGAGTTTTTGTGAGGGGATGGGCAGTGGCTGCCAATGAGTTCATTGAGCTCTTATGTGAATTAGTAGTATCTAGACTTTCTATCATCGCAGAGCAAATGGAGTGTCTGCCTAGTCTCAAAGAAGGAATTGCTAGTTTAATATTTGCCTATCCCAGGTGTTCTGAGATTTCTGAACTGATCGCACTAACAAATGTGTTTGAGAAAAAGCATGGTAAAGATTTTGTATCTGAGGCTGTTGATGTACGTCCCAACTGTGGTGTGAATCGCATGCTGATTGACAAGCTCTCTGTTAGAATCCCTATGGGCGAAGTAAAGTTGAAACTCCTGAAGGAGATAGCCAAGGAATACCACGTTGAGTGGGATACATCGAAATCTGAACAGGAGCTGTTCAAGCCTCCAGAAGAGCTTATACAAGGATGCAATTTTGGTAGTACTACCAGCATGCCTGTGCACAGTGTGCAGCCTCAATCTGTTAAGACTAATAAACCAAACATTAGTTCTTCACGCAGGACAATTGGTGGTGAAAAAGGACATATGCAGTTTGTAGACTCAGCATCAGCTGCTAAAGCAGCTGTAACATCTGCCAATGATGCAATGGCTGCTACACAAGTTGCTGCATATTGGACCAACAGAGACTGCAATCAGGACATTGATATTGTATCTCTCAAAGAAAGAAAAGAAGCCTCCCCTTTGAGTTTGACAGTTTCTTTACGATCAAAGCATGTGGGCAGATTTCAATCTCTTGATCAGTTTCTGTCTTGTGAATATCATATATCTCTTGCTGACAATTTAGAAAGTGAAGTCAAGTCGAGGGATGAAGACTATTCTCAACTCTTTTCTGAAGTGCATAAATTTGATGATGGGATTTCCGAATTCAACAATATGGTGTCTGCAAATCAAGCGATGGTTACACAGTCTGATGTACTTAAGCTTAAGTTTGCTGAAGGGTCCACAATGAGCAAGCTTTGGCTTTTGAATTTGGGTGGCAGTGAGAGACAAGAAAAAACTGAAGTTCAAGGGAAAAGTCTTACGGAATCTCAAAACATCAATAAATCTCTTTCAGCTCTTGGGTATATGATCTCAGCTTTGTCAAGAATTAAGGCTTTGGACCGGTTGGGACATGTGGATGAAGAGAATGCCAAGGCCGTATCCCTGCTTGAGAATGTACTGGATCTTAGTGATTCTATTGACGACGAAGCAATGGTTGCTGGAAATATATTTGGTCTTGTTTATGCACAGCTTGCAGAAGTTTTCTCAAAGTATAGTATGTCCTTTTTAGTTAGTTGTCAAAACCTTGTCCCTCGACCTTGGGTTATCAATGACTTTGACGCAGCAATGGTTGTTTGTGTAATATCTGAGTGCGAGCATTCGGGTGCATTAGACCATAAAAAATGTGTCCATACATACTGCAAAAGAGGCGGCTTTTACACCAACATATCGGTGAAGAATGCCTTGATTGGCATGATAATTGGTCTTGCTATGAAAGGGAAATCTGTTGGAGCACTGGAAATGTTCTCACAAATGGAAGCGTCGAGTGATGTGAAGCCGACATTCCGCGGCGGGTTGTCTGCATGCAGTCATGGTGGGTTTGTGGATAAAGGTTTTCACCATTTCGGAGCCATTACTGAAATTTATAAGCTCAGTCCTCGAATCGAACAATACAGATGCATGGGGGATCTTCTTGGTCGTGCTAATCTGTTAAATGAGGTTGAAATATTCATCAGAGATACACCTATTGAACCTGATGTGATTATATGGAAATCTCTGCTTTTTGCGTATAGGACTTATGGGAATATAGTTTTGGCGGAGTTGGTTGCCAAAAGGAGTGAGGTGTTTGAATCCAAAGGGGCTTTTATCAAATTGCTACAGGACAAAGACCTATCTGTAAGATTGGCAGCTTGTAGGTCTCTTTGTTTGCCCAGTGAAGATACTAGTTTTTCAGAAAGAGAATTCATCAATCTTCTCCCTATCTGTTGGGATTTATGCCTTAAGTTGATTAAGGAAGTTCAGGAGTTTGACTCGAAGAAGGCTTGGGAAGAATCTGCCGATGAGTGCCTTCTTTGGATTCAACTTGTTGGTGCTTTGAGGACAGCAACTAATTGGGAGGGCTTCCACAATTCCATTTTAAGCCTTGAGGACAAGGCTAATTTTCAAGGGGGGAATATTGTTATGAACCCAAAATGTAATTGAGGTTTATACTTGAATTTGAATTGTTAAATATGCCAGCTGGCATTTTAAGGAGTATAGTCTGTATAAAAGGAGCCCAGCTTCCTCTAATAGGGAGAACAGAATTTTACAAAACAAATCAATACAAAAATATCGGAGCTCTGCTCCTTCTATCTTCCTCCTTCCTTCTCTTCTATGTGTAATAGTTAAGGTTTGAGTTAGGGTTTGAGATTTGGGTTCTAACACATATCCGCACAGTCACTGGAGCTCCGATCTGTGCCCACGACGGTCAGAGGAGGAAGAGCTAAAAACGGGACGATTAGTTTATAGGGTTTTGGTTTGGCAGAACGTTGGGACGGTTTCTGGGTCGATTATGTTTAAGGTTTAAAAAGGGGCCAATCAGCCGCTCAATATTACAGTATTCCTCTTTTACTTATAACTGATTTCAGTTTTATGTTCGATTTTAACCCCGTTTATTCAAAAAAAATAAAATAAAAAAGGGTTTAATGGATTTGGACTCGAAACGAGTCCACCCGTATATGGTATGATTTAATAATTTGATAAAATCTATAAAATTGTTGTAAGACAAAAATAATATCGTTTCTTCTTCAATAAAAAAGATTACATTTTTATTTAACTCAAAAATTAAAAATTTCATAAATAATTAAAAAAAAAAATATGAAATTGTTGTAGGAAATAACATGGAGAAATTCTGAGATAATTCTTTTTAAAAAGTGACTCTTCATATACTTTCTGTCACCTTACAATTTAACGTCAATTATCATACAACATTTGAAAACATTGTGCCAAAATATTAGGTGACAGATAATCCACGGAAAGTCTCACTTTTGAGAATATTTCTCATATTTGAAAGATGTGATAGAGGGGGATGGGGATAGATGGAGAAATGGGCTAACTGTCTTAGCATGATTTTTTTTTTTCTTGGCCTTATACTTTTATTTATACTAATCATAGGGTTTTACTTGTCCTACAAATAATATAAGTCACATAAGGAAAGGATTTTCTAGATCTTATAGGATTTTTATTTCTAGTTCACTAAAATCACATTCCTATAATAATACTAACTGCAACACTCCCCTTGGAATGTGTAGAACTAAAAAAGCAGTCGTATTGTGTTATCAGGCAAATGTGAAAGCAGTTGATGAAGTCTTCTCGTCAGGCATAGGCAATGCATACACAAGTCTCACAAGTAGGGTCCATAAAAAGTACAGTCTCACCAAAACCTTGCTCACTGGGAAGCTTAGTCTGAGGAGAAAATGTGAGTTAATGCAATGTCAACACTTGAGATAAACAAGCAACGATAAACGCACATGTCAAGGTTATAACTAGTCTAATATAAGTGCCTCGTTAAAACCTTGTCAAGTTAGTAAAAACCCAGTGAGAAAAAGTGATCTTGATCTAAAAGAAAAATAGTACATTAAGGCCAAGTGAGTATACTACAAGATACTCACATTGAGATGACAAAACTCCCCCTAAGAACTACCAATATTGCAAATGAGATAGTGTAGGCAATCCAACTCCTCGGACAAGCTTCGTGATGGTAGACTTTGACACTAACTTTGTGAAGAGATTGCCAAGGCTATCTTGGGATCTGATCTGCTTGACTTTAATCTTCTGATGCTTTGCTAATGTAGATAGCAACAAGAAGTTTGGCATAGCCACTTGGATCATTTGGTCGACATTGTCTTCATGAATAGTTGTTCGACAGTCTACAAGTGTTTCGAATATGCTCAACAAGAGCTCTCAACTGTGTCTACTTAGGTGTGAAGTAGTAAGGTATGGTGAGCTTAGCATGATTCGAAGACATTGTAAATAAGGTTTATTGTGTGGACTTCTAAGATTTGTGGTATTTCCAACAGTAAAGATATAACCTTTGTCCTTAAAAAATGTGTCTTGTAAGAGTTTGATAAGGAACACTGGGTCAGCATAACTAAGAAGGTAGTATTGCTAACTGACGATATAAATATTGCACGGAAAGTCAAGGCGAAAACGGGATAGTGAAAAGCAAGACATTGCTAAGGAAGAAGGTGAAAGAGCTGCAAGAAAAACCAGAAAATGGTTTTCACTTGTAATATTGCTTCCTCCCGTGGTTGAATGTTTCCATCAAATCAAAAAATATGTTAGTGGATTATTCAGAATAGCCAACAGTGGAATGAGAACGATACAAAAAACAAATGAAAGGGATATTCAATCTCAATTTCAATTTTGATCATATTGCACAATCTCTAATAAAATTAAAGAACAGACACACATATATCAAATGAATACAATTCCATCCCCCACAACCGTCATTGTGACAACTACAAATTACCCAACCAGAAATTTAGAACCCAGAACATAATCTATACCATTCTTGATTCAAAAACCCTAAATCCCTAAATAAAAAATTCACATAAATAACAAAAGCCTAATTCAAAATTACCAAAATTATGGCAGGCGACGGTGGTGAAAGGGTGATGATGATCACGACGGCGGTGCTGTCGTCTAGGAACCGAAATGGGTGGTGCTGAAGAGGAAGAGAGAATTGAGATGGGTTGTGTCGTCGTGGTTCTAGGACCTAGGTGCTTTGGGATATCATCAAGGAGGAGAGACGGATGGTGCAGTCGTGGTAGTCGTGATGGCGATGAGAAAAGCGAATACAGAGTTGCAAAGGATGATGTCATTGAGGAGGAGAAGACAAAAAAGTCTGGGTGGTATGGACTTTGGAGAGAAGATGGAGTCCAGAATCCAGATGGACTAGACTAAGGAGAATTAACGGGCTAGTTCGAGGCCCCATTATTCTTAATGTTAGGACTTGGCCCGCCTCTAAAAGACTAAGGCCCCGACCCACCCCGCTTATTCTAAAAAAAATTGGACCCACCCCGTACCCGGCTCGAACCTGGTCTACACACCTCGACCCGTAGTTTCTCTACCCGTTTGCCTACCCCTATGTACAACACATAGAAGCTATAGCTGAAATTATATTTTCATGATTTTCTTTTAGTTCCAAATGATTGGATCGAATTAGAATTAAGGGAGAGCTACTTTTGGTGTGAGTAATATAACCACGCTATTCTTGGACGTTCTTTGAAACTTGATAGTATAGATAAGGACGTCAATGCAATTATGCAAATATTAATTGGTCATTTCGGTCTCATGTGGTTTTGTAAATTTGTAGTGTAAGAAATTTCCGAAATCCTGCGAACAACAATAAGACGTTAGGATATGGATTTGATAAACCAAAATTATGATAAATCAATCACAATTAACTTAACTGTGGAATACGGAAGACATGACTCTTGATAATGACAAAGAAGTCTTCTACTTTCAGCAAACGGAAGTGTTATAACAATAATAGCATTTGTTCATAATAGTGTTCCTCTGATTCCCATGCGTTGAATGCTTTGCCCCAAAAACTGAATGAGCTTTATGCGACGAAGGCTTTGTCGCGCAAAGGTTCCGTGGGAAAATTTTCGTTGCTTATTTTTGCGCCAAAAAAAATCACGCGTGATTTCTTACTGGCTTTGTGCGACGAACTTCTCCATCGTGCAAAGTTGACCAACGTTGCGCGACGAAGATTTTTTTTCGTTGTGCAAAACGTCTTTGCGCGACAGATTTTGCTTTGTCGCGCAAATAGTTTTTCCTACTAATGTAGCCCATTATGAGGTGTAGCCCCTCCTCCACCCTCTTAGTGTACATCATATCATTTGATTAAAAAAAATATGTAATCTAACACATGTTTTAATTAAAATTTTCAATCTTTTCCAATGGCTAATTTTTTTTTTTTTAACAAACGATATTATCTACACTAAGGGGAAGGGGAAATGTTAAGCATCACGATGGGCTAGCAATCATGTGGTTCAAAGTCGTCTTTGGCGATAATCGAACCTAAGACCTCTCACTTACAAGTGCAGAGAAATACCACTAGACCGATAGGCTAAAATTTAAAAACTAGATTTTAGTCCTTAAAATGATTACTTTTACATAAATACCGCAAGTAAGATTAAAAACTAATTTTAATCTTTTGACTCGTGTCCAAATCAACATTTATATTCCACGTCATATTTTATGTAATTACACCATGTTTTTTCTTCCTATATAACGCCTAAATATTGCTATTAAATGGTTTTGCAATAGAATGAATTTTTGTTTTTTAATTCAAAATGAGCATCCGGCATTTAAAGATGCAACATCAAAAGAATTAGAGATTAGACTTCTTCCTAGAAAGAGATTAGGCTTCTGCAATTGAAAAAGAGATTAGGCAATCATCTATATATTGGCTGATTTCTTCACATACATCTGCTAATTGCGATTTTTCCCTTTTTTCTCATCATTTGCATTAGGTCTCTCTCTATTTTCTTTCTGTTGGTTTTGAATGGCATCTGGCTTGTGTATCTAGATGAATGCCAACATTTGCAATGAAGAGAATGGATTCAACTTCAGCAACTCTTTTAGATGAATGCCAACATTTGCAATGAAGAGAATGGATTCAACTTCAGCAACTCTTTTTGTGGCATTGTGCTTGTGATATTTCTTTTTTTTATTTTTTATTTTGTGTTGGTTGATTTTATTATGGGGTTTTGATCATTTTGCTAGTGTATGAATTGTTGAGTTGGAGTTGGGATTGGTCTTTTGCATCTGTATTTGATTAGGTACGTTTAGTTAGATACATTCGATTAGGTACGATAATTTAGATAAATTTGATTAGGTACGATAATATAGATACATTGGATTAGGTACAATGATTTAAGTAGGTAGTGTGATTGGGTGTTTTCAACTGAGTACTATAATTTGGACCAGGATCCTCGCCGGATCCTTCTCTGCGGATCCACTGGGAATCAATCCATCCGAACCGTTCAGCTCATATCCTACGGTCCAAGATTATTTTGAATAATTTTTTTTTTTCAGCTTCCGTTTCTCACTCTCTCTCCCTTCGTCCCCAAACCCCTCGGCATTCTTTATTCTTGTCCCATTCCAAAAGGCCAAAAGGAAGGATTAATCAAAGAATTAACCCATCAAACAACCCAAAAGACTTCTCATATACCCAAGAATTAATCCATCAATTTCCCAGAAACCACAAACAAAATCTTTAGCGACTGCAGTGGTTTCAAGCAAGAATAGGGGAAAAATTAACGGAAATGGATTTGGGAAAAATTTTAAGGGCAGACTCCATAGATGAAGAATTCGAATTCTGCAATCGGTCCGATAGGCATATCATTCGGCCGGCTTCATTTTCCACTTCGATCCCTCCGCCGGTGACCGATCCGGTCTTCGTACACCATCATCGCCGGTGGCAGCGAGAGGAAGATGGGCCTGCTGGTAGCGAGGGCGAGGGTAACGAGGTCTGCGCTGAACCTTTCCCTTCGTCCCCCAAACCTCTGCTGAGGAATACTTGGTCGTGAGGGCAAGCTTGCAAGGGTTGCTGGGTACTGAGTTTTGGGGTGAGAGAGCAGGAAAGAAACCAGCTGGAAGAGGCAGCGTCAGCGCCTTCCTTCCTCGGGACATAAATTGAAAATATTTGAGGCCGCACGATTTGAATATGTTTTGAAACGACTATGATGATGTGGTCCGTTGGCTCCGTCTAGAAAACATCCGGATGGGATCTGTACCCCTATAATTTAAGTGTGTTTAGCTAGATACTAATATTTAAATACATATACTTTTTTGGTGTATTATACGTGTGATGCCTTTGACTTTTTTCATCTTGTAATTTACACATGATGATATGAAAAAAATCTTTCCAGGCACTATAATCATGGAAGAAATCAAGCATAAATTAATCAAAGTCAAAATTAGATCCTAATAATGCAGAACCATACCAAGAAGGTCGAATAATTAATTATAGGGGCACAATGGAAACAAAAAGAGCCATTAAAGAGTCTAAAAACAACAAAATATGAGTTCTAATAATCATGATGACATGGAGGACTAAGATCAAATATCGCCACTTATTATTAAGATCTAACGGTATTCCTATTCACTTGTAAGTAAGAGGTTTTAGTTTCAATTTTTTTTTTTTTTAACAAACGATATTCTCTATACTAAGGGGGAGGAGGTTGATTAGCCTCACAGTGGACTAGCAATAATATGATTTAAATTCACCTTTGGCGATAATCGAATCTAAGACCTCTCACTTACAAGTGAGGAGGAATGCCACTAGAACGTAGTACTAAATGGCTAGATTCGATTCTTTAAATCACATTATTAATGGCTCATTATGAGATTTAATCTAATAGAAGGATTAAAATTCATTTACCCCTTATTTTATTCACTTTGCCAATATGGACGCAATAATTGACATATTAGGTTACAGTTCATTTAGTTCTTGAGTCCATTCAATATTTGAGCCACTTCAGTAAGAGACTTGGCAGACGATCCTTCTTCTTCCCAAACCAATTTGGCTGCCTCTTTATACCCTTCCATTTTCTTCCTTAGCAATTTCCCTTCATCTCCTTCAATTATGTCCCTTACATACTTAGCAATATCTTGGCTCCCCACTATGCCTTTCTCATCCGCTTTGACCCCAAATGCAACTTTCAAACCATCAACTAGAAGCACCTTATTCATTCTTTGCTCTGCATAGAGCGGCCAAGCAATCAGAGGCACACCATGCACGATGCTCTCTAGTACCGAGTTCCACCCACAATGGGTCAGAAATCCCCCTGTCGACTCGTGGCTCAGCACTTGGACCTGTGGCGCCCATGATGACACAACTAGGCCAACATCTTTGGTCCTCTCCAGAAACCCGTTTGGTAGAAACTCAAACGGGTTCTCCCCGCCTTTGACAGTAAAGTAAGAAGCATTGTTAGCGGTCTCATTTGGGCTCTTGACAACCCAAATGAATCTTTGCCCGCTTAATTCAAGCCCTAAGGCCAACTCATTTAGTTGTTCTTGTGACAGTGTTCCACCGCTCCCAAATGAAACAAATAGAACTGACCCATAGGGTTGCTTATCTAGCCACCTCAAACACTCATTTGCGTCTAACCCATCTGTTGAACTGGTTTTTATAACCGGTCCAATAGGATAAACTGGTGGAAGACATAGACCTAACTCTTTTTCCTTAAAAGCCTTGAAAGCACCAGGTTCCAAGTCCGCAAAGCTGTTGACCATAATCCCGGCAGCCGACCTGCACTTTTTGAAAATATGAACTACAGCTTTATAGACCGGATTGGACCGATCTTGAACAGGGTCTAAGAAATCTCCACCTTGGATCGGCACACAACCAGGAAGTAGAACCGGTTCGGGCAAGTCTCTGTACTCGCATGAAGTGGTCTCGTCAAGATGTGGCAAATGAAATAAAAGCCATAAACCCATAGCGTTAGTAGAAAAGAAAATATAAGGGGACAAGTGGAACTCATTAGCCACATCTAAGGCCTCCGCACCGAAGAAATCAACAACAAGTGCAACTAGACGAGTTGACTCGTTTAGGACCTTGAGTGAGTCTCGAAGAGCCGAGAGGGATCGAGTCAAGGTTAGTGTGATCTTGGTCTCGATCGTGACGTCAACAGGGAGGTCATGGAAGCTCACAGGAGGGAGGAAGACGTAGGAAATGGACTGGGAATCGAGGGCTTCAAGGACTTTCTTTTGGGGAGCCAAGTGCGAGCCGTCGTTGGGGATGATGAATGTGATGGAGAAGTTGTGCTGGATGACGAGTCGTTTGGCTAACTCGACAAGGGGAATGAGGTGGCCTAGGCCTGGAGTTGGGACGATGGTAACATGCGGTGGTTTGATCAGTTTATGGTGGTCGTTGTGGTGGTGGTTGCTGCTGCGGTGGCTTTGGGTGTCTAATGCCATGGTTGCTATACGGATTTTAGTGTTTGATGAAATGAATGCAAGGAAGAAAAAGAATATTTATAAGGAAAATTGTGGAGAATAATTGAGAACAATGTGGTCGTTGACTTGTAAGTCTATTGCGGCCAGTTGTATTTATTTTTACTTGTAAATTAGAGGTTTTAGGTTTGATTTTTTTTTGTCAAGTGAGAATTTGGACTACATTATTATGGCTGATCCATTGTGAAGCTTAACTCATTTCTTTACCCTACATAATACTGCTTCCTTGAAGAAAAAAAAATTCCCTTCTTGTTAATATATTGAGTGTGGAATTTTTGGTGGTGTAGGTAAGTGAATTAGGTGTGAATATGATAAAGTTGATGGGGCTCACGACGGAGAGAGTTGTGTTTCTATTTGTGCTCTTTTTTTATCTCTTTAATCTCAGTTTACTAGCCTAAAGTTTTGTAGTTTTCAACATTTGGTAAATGAAATTTTTTTTTTTAACAAACGATATTATCTACAATAACGGGAAGGGGAAAGGCTAAGCCTCACAATGGGCTAGCAATTATGTGGTTCTAAGTTATCTTTGGCGAGAATCGAATCTAAGATCTCACTTACAAGTGAAAAGGAATACCACTAGACCGATAGGCTAAAATTTAAAAACTGGATTTTAGTCCTTAAAATGATTACTTTTACATAAATACCACAAGTAAGATTAAAAACTAATTTTAATCTTTTGACTCGTGTCCAAATCAACATTTATATTCCACATCATATTTTATGTAATTACACCATGTTTTTTCTTCCTATATAACCCCTAAATATTGCTATTAAATGGTTTTGCAATAGAATGAATTTTTGTTTTTTAATTCAAAATGAGCATCCGGCATTTAAAGATGCAACATCAAAAGAATTAGAGATTAGACTTCTTCCTAGAAAGAGATTAGGCTTCTGCAATTGAAAAAGAGATTAGGCAATCATCTATATATTGGCTGATTTCTTCACATACATCTGCTAATTACGATTTTTCCCTTTTTTCTTATCATTTGCATTAGGAGTCCCTCTATTTTCTTTCTGTTGGTTTTGAATGGCATATGGCTTGTGTATCTAGATGAATGCCAACAATTTGCAACGAAGAGAATGGATTCAACTTCAGTAACTTTTTTTGTGGCATTGTGCTTGTGATATTTCTTTTTTTTTATGTTTTATTTTGTGTTGGATGATTTTATTATTGGGTTTTGATCATTTTGCTATTGTATGAATTGTTGAGTTGGAGTTGGGATTGATCTATTGCATCTGTGTTTGATTAGGTACGCTTTCACACTCGATTAGGTACGATAATTTAGATAAATTCGATTAGGTACAATAATATAAATACATTGGATTAGGTACTATGATTTAAGTAGGTAGTGTGATTGGATGTTTTCAACTAAGTACTATAATTTGGACCAGGATCCTCGCCGGATCCTTCTCTGCGGATCCACTGGGAATCAATCCATCCAAACCGTTCAGCTCATATCCTACGGCCCAAGATTATTTTGAATATTTTGTTTTTCAGCTTTCTCACTCTCTCTCCCTTCGTCCTCAAACCCCTCGGCATTCTTTATTCTTGTCCCATTCCAAAAGGCCAAAAGGAAGGATTAATCAAAGAATTAACCCATCAAACAACCCAAAAGACTTCTCATATACCCAAGAATTAATCCATCAATTTCCCAGAAACCACAAACAAAATCTTTAGCGACTGCAGTGGTTTCAAGCAAGAATAGGGGAAAAATTAACGGAAATGGATTTGGGAAAAATTTTAAGGGCAAACTCCATAGATGAAGAATTCGAATTCTGCAATCGGTCCGATAGGCATATCATTCGGCCGGCTTCATTTTCCCCTCCGATCCCTCCGTCGGTGACCGATCCGGTCTTCGTACACCATCATCGTCGGTGGCAGCGAGAGGAAGACAGGGCCGCTGGTAGCGAGGGCGAGGGTAACGAGGTCTGCGCTGAACCTTTCCCTTCGTCCCCCAAACTTCTGCTGAGGATTACTTGGTCATGAAGGCAAGCTTGCAAGGGTTGCTGGGTACTGAGTTTTGGGGTGACAGAGCAGGAAAGAAACCAGCTGGAAGAGGCAGCGTCAGTGCCTTCCTTCCTCGGGACATAAATTGAAAATATTTGAGGCCGCACGATTTGCATCTGTTTTGAATAAACGACCATGATGATGTGGTCCGTTGGCTCCGTCTAGAAAACATCCGGATGGGATCCGTACGTGTTTAGCTAGGTACTAATATTTAAATACATATACTTTTTGGTGTATTATACGTTTGATACCTTTGACTTTTTTGATCTTGTAATTTACGCATGATGATATGAAAATCTATAATCATGGAAGAAATCAAGCATAAATTAATCAAAGTCAAAATTAGATCCTAATAATGCGGAACCATACCAAGAAGGTCGAATCATTAGTTATAGGGTCACAATGGAAATAAAAAGAATCATTAAAGAGTTTAAAAACAACAAAATATGAGTTATAATAATCATGATGACATTGAGGATTAAGATAGCATAAATTAATCAAAGTCGAAATTAGATCCTAATAATGCGGAACCATACCAAGAAGGTCGAATCATTAATTATAGGGTCACAATGGGAATAAAAAAAGCCATTAAAGAGTTTAAAAACAACAAAATATGAGTTATAATAATCATGATGACATGGAGGACTAAGATCAATTATCACCACTTATTACTAATATCAAGTAGTATTCCTATTCACTTGTAAGTATGAGGTCTTATGTTTAATTTTTTTAATTTTATTTTTAACAAACGATATTATCTATACTAAGGGAATGAGGTGTGTTGGCCTCACAATGGGTTAGCAATAATTTGATTTAAATTCGCCTTTGGTGAGAATCAAATTTAAGACATCTCACTTACAAGTGAGGAGAAATATCACTAAACCGTAATACTAAATGGCTAAATTCGATTCTTTAAATCACATTATTGATGGCTCAATATGAGATTTAATCTAACAGAAGTATTAAAATTCATTTACCCCTTATTTTATTCACTTTACAAATATAGACGCAGTAATTGACACATTAGGTTATAGTTAATTTAGTTCTTGAGTCCATTCAACATTTGAGCCACTTCAGCAAGAGACTTGGCAGACGATCCTTCTTCTGCCCAAACCAATTTGGCTTCCTCTTTATACCCTTCCATTTTCTTCCTTAGCAATTTCCCTTCATCTCCTTCAATTATGTCCCTTACATACTTAGCAATACCTTGGCACCCCACTATGCCTTTCTCATCCACTTTGACCCCAAATGCAACTTTCAAACCATCAACTAGTAGCACCTTATTCATTCTTTGCTCTGAATAGAGCGGCCAAGCAATCAGAGGCACACCATGCACGATACTCTCTAGTACCGAATTCCACCCACAATGGGTCAAAAATCCCCGTGTCAACCCATGGCTCAGCACTTGGACCTGTGGCGCCCATGATGACACAACTAGGCCAACATCTTTGGTCCTCTCCAGAAACCCGTTTGGTAGAAACTCAGACGGGTTCTCCCAAACTTTGACAGTAAAGTAAGAAGCATTGTTAGCGGTCTCGTTTGGGCTCTTGACAACCCAAATGAATCTATGCCCGCTCAATTCAAGCCCTAAGGCCAACTCATTCAGTTGCTCTTGTGACAGTGTTCCACCGCTCCCAAATGAAACAAATAGAACTGACCCATAGGGTTGCTTATCTAGCCATCTCAAACACTTATTTGCATCTAACCCATCTGTTGTTTTTATAATCGGTCCAATGGGATAAACCGGTGGAAGACATAAACCTGCCCCTTTTTCCTTGAAAGCCTTGAAAGCACCAGGTTCCAAGTCCGCAAAGCTGTTGACCATAATCCCAACAGCTGACCTGCACTTCTTGAAGATATGAACTACACCTTTGTAGACCGGATTGGACCGATCTTGAACAGGGTCTAAGAAATATCCACCTTGGATTGGCACACAACCAGGAAGTAGAACCAGTTCGGGCAAGTCCCTGTACTCGCATGAAGTGGTCTCGTCAAGATGTGGCAAATGAAATAAAAGCCATAAACCCATAACGTTAACAGAGAAGAAAATATAAGGGGACAAGTGGAACTCATTAGCCACATCAAAGGCCTCCACACCGAAGACATCAACAACAAATGCAAATAGATGAGTTGACTCGTTTAGGACCTTGAGTGAGTCGCGAAGAGCCGAGAGGGATCGAGTCAAGGTTAGTGTGATCTTGGTCTCGATCATGACGTCAGCAGGGAGGTCATGGAAGCTCACATGAGAGAGGAAGATGTAGGAAATGGATTGGGAATTGAAGGCTTCAAGGACTTTCTTTTAGGGAGCCAAGTGCGAGCCGTCGTTGGGGATGATGAATGTGATGGAGAAGTTGTGCTGGATGATGAGTAGATTTTATATTATATATTTTACCCTAATCTTAGTATATTTTGGTTAAAATATTGGAAAATTTTTGATACTTTGAATTGTATTTTTAATATAGGACTTTCGACTTCCTCTGGAGCAAAACATGATCAAATGGACGAATTTTGGAGTAATTCCAGTTGGAGGACGTTCGTGAGTCACTTAGCTTGATCGTATCAAAAATTGGGATTTTTCCACCAAGCGGTTATTTTCCGACGATGAAATAAAGAAGCAGTGCGCAGTGCTGGAAAATGACGTTTTTGGGCTTAAATTGCGTTTTTGGAGCCCAAGATGACCTCGGATGGGTTCGTGGCCTTCTGGAAAAGTGTTCAGAATATCCCAAACATTAAATCCAGCTATATTGGGCCAGTTTTGGAGCAGCTTATGGGTCAAAACGTGGCTGTTCAGATTTTAGACGAATTTTATCATTTAATTTAGGGTTATGTTTCCTAGGGTTTGTGGAGAGGCTTGGCATATATATTGCTTGGCCGTCTATAGTTTTTCTGGACGCTTTATTTTATGCAATATTGGAGACAGAGAAGTGTTAGGGTTTCGAAGATTTTCTACTTGAAGGTGTTTTCAATCCTTTTCTTAAGAGATATTTCTATGATTTCAATTATGAATATGCGGAACTAATTTCTTTTGCTAGGGCGAAGCCTTGAGCCTTAGCATGAATATGTGATTTTTATTTAATTGCTTATGATCGATTGCATGCGTACTTTGAATTGTTAATCACCGGGATAAAAACTATCTAATTGTCGTAATGCCTGATCACCATTAGGATCTTTAGAAAAGTAATTTGATGCAATTTTGGTCGGAAGGTTCCCTGAAATTGACGCTGGCTTCTTGTGATTAATAATTGTAATTTCTCTTAAGATGAATATCACGTCATAAGGATTGCATGGTTTTTCAAAGGATTTTCATAAAGCATAATGAGTCTTTCATGTTTAGATTTGATCCGAACGTCCGGACGGGTTGCATGTTAGATATACGTTCTATGTTGGAGGTTCCAAGTAGAATATGAATTAGGAAAATCTAACCTTCAAAGTGGCATGTGTAGATCATAAGTAATTGGTAAAAATTCATAGGATTGCTAGGTGATGGTGGAACCCTAGTGCTTTCTTAATTTGATTTTCTCAAAACTGTTTTCTTCTCTCTAATCCTAATATTGCAGATTGTTTATTTTTAATTCATTAAATTCGTTTTTATTTTAATTAGGTTATAAAATCAATCACTTCAATTTCTATTTTACAATAATTAAATGGAATCTGATTAGTTCGAATTATTTAATAATCCCTGTGAAGATGACCTTGCGAAATCCGTTTATACTACAATAACCTTGTGATTCTTGCAAGTAAAATAGGAGAGTTAAGCCCGTTCACATGAGTAGTAAAAATCCTATCAAGAAAATGGCGCCGTTGCCGGGGATTATTTAAAATAATTCCTACTAATCAGAATTTCAATTAGTTATTGCTGTTTATACATATAAGAACAAAAATTAATTAATTAATTAATTTTCGTTTTTGTTTTATTTTTCTCAGATTACAACAACTCTTAGTTAATTATTTTTGTATATATCTTTTTATTTAATTGTTAATTTTGTTTGGTAGGTTACAATTTGTTTCTTTTTGAGCAGTGCAACAATGGAATTTGCAGTTCCCCCTGAATTCAATCTAGGACCACCCCTTTGGGTGTCATTAGCAGAAAAGGGTTATTATGGATTTAAGCCCACAGTTTGTGCTCTTTGTAATTCAAATACTCATGATATTTTGCAATGTCCTGAGAGAGAATATTTTCCAGATTATGTCCAGAAGTATATAAATATGAGAAACGATTCAAAATGGAACTGGAACAATCCACATTCAGAGTTCTACACTCAAAGTTTGAAAGAGCATCTTGGGCGGTATTTTGAGCAGCTTAATGTGCCACAAGAGCTTTCAGTGGAGGACAAGCTCTCTAAATTGTTGGAATTAATTGACTTATACATTGAAATAACCAATGACGGATTTCTGATTCAAGCATTAAATTATGGGAAGAGCTTTAATGATCAAGAGGAGATTGGTGCAGGAATTGAAGAGCAATCTGCCACCCAGTCATGCCCAAGGGAGGAAACACCACCTGCTGATCGTGAAACAATTTCCCCACAATCTTTTCCTCCCCAAGTTTATGGGCCACCAGAACCCTTCCCAGCAGGGCTGCAAGAATGCACAAGAATTGATATGTTAGAAGCTGTTCATTCAAAATCAGTACATCAGACATCACATGATCAGCTTTTGACTACTCTGACCATTTTGGATTCGGAGCAACAGGCTACTGATCAGAAAATTTTGGTTGCTGAATTGGACACGCAAACGTCGCAATTCATCAAATTTAAAGAAAATCAGGATCAATTCCGTGACAGCTAAATTCCTCATAGAGAAATTTTGCCAGTGCAGAGGTTGTGGGTGTTAAATACAAGGTTCAAGGCAGCTCGACGGAAACATAAACCTCACTGGAAACAACCTTATTTGATCACAAAGATTCATTCACATAGAAGTGCACTTATGAAGTATTCAACAACTGATAAACAACAACTCATTCCATACCTATTGTTGCCGTATGATGCTATCAAGAAGTGGTTAACTCGAAGGGAACAAGTGACGTGATCTTCAATTCTTCCCTCTACGTCTAGCTATAGACGTTAACTAAAGCGCTAATTGGGAGGCAACCCAATTTTTCTAACTCTTTTCTTTTTATTTCGTTTATTTTATTTTCCTGTTTTTATTCCTAATTACAAAAATCACAAAAATAAAAAAATCAGAAAATTGAAAAAAAAATTGCAGTTTTTAATTATTGTTATTTTTCTTTACTTATCTAATTAGGTTTTTTATTGCAGGTTGCATTCAGAACTGATTCGCCCTGATCCCAACTAAGGGGGTGCAATCAACATTTATTCCCCCAGCACATTCATCATCAATTCATCATAAATTCCTCTACATTCATGAGATTAGGCAGTGCGTAGTGCAGAAACAAAGTTGAGGGATCTAAGTGGCACAGAGAATAAGACATGATGAATTTATAGATCTCTTCATGCATGACGAACAAGCCAATTCAACATACTGAGGCACTGAGACCATATACAAATTTTTATTCACAGATTCTTATCAAACATAGTTGCAAGGATATAGAAGCATACCTTTTCAATGAGGATCTAAACCGGATCTGCAGTGTTGTAGCTGTTGTTCCTTTTCATTGCCGTTGCAGAGCTTTCAGGTCAGGGACATTTGCACATTCATAATATACACAGATCTGAGACCAACATGCATCAGTCACAGAACCATGATGTTCAACCAGTTACTCAGAGACTATAAAAAAAAAAAAAAAGGTGGACGACGGTGTGTTACCTGCTGATGGCTGGTTTTTTGGACAATCAACCAAAGATCTACCAATATTTGGGGTGCAAGGTTGGTGCTGCTGTGCGAGAGAGGAGAGGCTCGGGTTCTCACAAATGAGAGAAATGAGAGAAAAACGAGAGATGAGGAGGCTGAATTTCTAAGAGGCAGAAGGTTATTGCGTTTTTTTTAAAGTAATGAAGAAGAGAGCAGAGATGCATTGGGGGACATGAAAAAAAAAATGTGAGAGACAGAGAGGTTTTTTTTCATTTTTATGAGATATGGGGTCCGAGAGAAATGAAAAAAAAAATGGGAGAAAGAAGGATTTGCTGTGAAATGGAGAGAGTAAAAGTATTTTCAGAATTTCTAGAGAGAGCTAGATGGGCACATGGGGTTGATCTTAACCCTTGATTTGGAATCCTATGGAGCTACCCTTCGTGATGCATGCCACGTGTTCAAAGCTGGAGTATTCATATGTCTGCTCAATTGACTCGGTTTGAATAAAGAGGGGAGAGAGCCGTTTGGGCTCTGACAGAGACAGAAACAAATCTGCACGCCACTTTCCACTTGCATGCCAGCTGCATGCCATTTTTTTTTTATAGGGAATCCAATGTTTATTTCAAAAGGGCGTGTAGCAAGTGGCCCGTCACGTCCTGATCTTTTCCATACATCCTAGGTGGTTTGAATTCCTTTCTTTACATTTTGTTTTCTAGTTTCTTTCCTTTCCTTTTCTTTTTATAGTCTTGTCCATTTTATTTTTCTAGTGTCACAGTTTTTGTATTGTGTTTTTTTTATTTTTTATTTTTTTTAGTTTTCTTTTTGTTTCCACCACACCTTGAGGACAAAGTGTGAAATAAGTTTGGGGGTGGGAAAATAACATTTTAGGTTTTTAATTTTTGTGTCGGTTAAAAGTTTTCATTCTTTTTAAGTTAATATCCATAGATTATTTTAAACGTTAGAACAAATGGACATGGTGAATGTTAATCCCACATTAGAGTTTTTGCTATTTATCGTTGCTTAGACACTAATTCATGAATTATAATTTGAACTTTGCACATCACACCAACATGGTTTGTGGGGAGTGAGATTGAAACACTTGCTTTTAGTCTAAGTTATTTTTAATTTTTGTTTTAAGTAAAGTCAGTTATTATTGTGAATAAAGTAATAATTGTCTCACCCGAGGTTTTGCCTAGTAACCGGGCCAGTCCTACCTAATCAGCAGTGATTCTCGCGTCAAACGGTAGGGTTTTGGCATGGGGCAGGGTGGTTAGTTGGTTTCGTAGCCTTTTCAGCTCGGGTTAATAAGTCCTTAGGGGTGTTCTACACCTAGTGTCCTAAAGCCCTAGTGGTTTGGGAGTCATTGACCTAAAGCTCGCTACATGGGTTGGATCGAAAGCTTAAGTAAACCGACATTGCACGACCACTACTGTTACTGAAAAAAAAAAAATTGTTACTGAAAAAAAGAAAAAAAAATTGAAAAGAAAAAGAAAATGAAAAACAGTTATATTTAAAGTTAGTATGTGTGAAATAAAGAAGTACGAGAGGTAAGGGTTTTAGTCGAGTCTCCTTAATTATGTGGTTCACTTTACACCAAAGGAAGTTTGTGAATTCTTTTCTAATTGATTCTAAATGGCTTAGACTCTATGGTGGGATTGGTTGGAACTTTTGAAAAAATGTTCTAGTTTTTAAAATTTGCTATGGATTGCAACTTTGAAGGTGAAAATTTTTGTCAGTTAATTTTAGCCAGTTGTTTAGTTTGTTAAGTTTTTATTTTTGTTTGAGTCTTGTTTTGCTTGAGGACAAGCAAAAAGCTAAGTTTGGGGGTATTTGATGAGTAGATTTTATATTATATATTTTACCCTAATCTTAGTATATTTTGGTTAAAATATTGGAAAATTTTTGATAATTTGAATTGTATTTTTAATATAGGACTTTCGACTTCCTCTGGAGCAAAACAGGATCAAATGGACGAATTTTGGAGTAATTCCAGTTGGAGGACGTTCGTGAGTCACTTAGCTTGATCGTATCAAAAATTGGGATTTTTCCACCAAGCGGTTATTTTCTGACGATGAAATAAAGAAGCAGTGCGCAGTGCTGGAAAATGACGTTTTTGGGCTTAAATTGCGTTTTTGGAGCCCAAGATGACCTCGGATGGGTTCGTGGCCTTCTGGAAAAGTGTTCAGAATATCCCAAACATTAAATCCAGCTATATTGGGCCAGTTTTGGAGCAGCTTATGGGTCAAAACGTGGCTGTTCAGATTTTAGACGAATTTTATCATTTAATTTAGGGTTATGTTTCCTAGGGTTTGTGGAGAGGCTTGGCATATATATTGCTTGGCCGTCTATAGTTTTTCTGGACGTTTTATTTTATGCAATATTGGAGACAGAGAAGTGTTAGGGTTTTGAAGATTTTCTACTTGAAGGTGTTTTCAATCCTTTTCTTAAGAGATATTTCTATGATTTCAATTATGAATATGCGGAACTAATTTCTTTTGCTAGGGCGAAGCCTTGAGCCTTAGCATGAATATGTGATTTTTATTTAATTGCTTATGATCGATTGCATGCGTACTTTGAATTGTTAATCACCGGGATAAAAACTATCTAATTGTCGTAATGCCTGATCACCATTAGGATCTTTAGAAAAGTAATTTGATGCAATTTTGGTCGGAAGGTTCCCTGAAATTGACGCTGGCTTCTTGTGATTAATAATTGTAATTTCTCTTAAGATGAATATCACGTCATAAGGATTGCATGGTTTTTCAAAGGATTTTCATAAAGCATAATGAGTCTTTCATGTTTAGATTTGATCCGAACGTCCGGACGGGTTGCATGTTAGATATACGTTCTATGTTGGAGGTTCCAAGTAGAATATGAATTAGGAAAATCTAACCTTCAAAGTGGCATGTGTAGATCATAAGTAATTGGTAAAAATTCATAGGATTGCTAGGTGATGGTGGAACCCTAGTGCTTTCTTAATTTGATTTTCTCAAAACTGTTTTCTTCTCTCTAATCCTAATATTGCAGATTGTTTATTTTTAATTCATTAAATTCGTTTTTATTTTAATTAGGTTATAAAATCAATCACTTCAATTTCTATTTTACAATAATTAAATGGAATCTGATTAGTTCGAATTATTTAATAATCCCTGTGAAGATGACCTTGCGAAATCCGTTTATACTACAATAACCTTGTGATTCTTGCAAGTAAAATAGGAGAGTTAAGCCCGTTCACATGAGTAGTAAAAATCCTATCACTGGACGATGAGTCGTTTGGCTAACTCGACGAGGGGAATGAGGTGGCTTAGGCCTGAAGTTGAGACGATGGCAACATGCGGTGGCTTAGGCCTGAAGTTGAGACGATGGCAACATGCGGTGGTTTGATCAGTTTATGGTGGTCGTTGTAGTGGTGGTTACTGCTGCGGTGGCTTTGGGTGTCTAATGCCATGGTTGCTCTAGGGATTTTAATGTTTGATGAAATGAATGCAAGGAAGAAAAAGAATATTTATAAGGAAAATTGTGGAGAATAATTGAGAACAATGTGACCATTGACTTGTAAGTCTATTGCGGTCAATTGTATTTATTTTTACTTGTAAATGAGAGGTTTTAGGTTTTGTTTTTGTTTGCCAAGTGAGAATTTAGACTACATTATTATGGCTTACCAATTGTGAAGCTTAACTCATTTCTTTACCCTACATAATACTGCTTACTTGAAAAAAAAAATGCCCCTTCTTGTTAATATATTGAGTTTGGAATTTTTGGTGGTGTAGGTACGTGAATTAGGTGTGAATATGATAAAGTTGATGGGGCTCACGACGGAGAGAGTTGTGTTTCTATTTGTGCTTTTTTTTTTCTCTCTTTAATCTCAGTTTACTAGCCTAAAGTTTCGTAGTTTTCAACATTTGGTAAATAAATTTTTTTTCATCCCAGAGTCATACCTCAAGTTTCAATTTTCGAACAGTCTCATACATCCGTTAAATTGATTGTTAAGTCAGCCGTTAACTGATGACGTAACGCCCATGTGGAGAATGACAGGACGCCACATTCGTTAAGGGTCTACGTGGAAATAAAAAAACTTAAAAAATTAATAAATTTAAAAACAAAAAATAGAAAAAGGTGGGGATAATTGCTTCCTCTCTTCTTGTCCCTTTTCCTCTCTCCTCAAATCTCAAATCCTCATCAGCCCTTGCCCTCGCAACCTTGTAACCCTCCATGGAGGTTTGTGGACCGCGTAATCGTCGCCCTCCCTATTACTGCCACTGGCAATGGTTGGGCGGAGATTGATTCGGCAACCGACGGAGGAATTGAAAGGGAAAATATAGTGTGCCCAATGATAAGCCTATCGACCCAATTTGCTCCCAAGAATTCGAATTCTTTGTCCATGGAGTTTTCCCATTAAATTTTTTCCAATTCCAATTTCCAGTGTTTTCCCTATTCTTACCCCTAAAAAAAATTGCAAAAATTTGGGGATGAAGGTGAAGGCCAGAGAAATCCCGCTCATCTCTTCACTCAATGGCCAAATCCCACTCATTGGGTTTTCATCTCTTGTTCCTTAATCCGAGCAACAGCGGAGCTGGGCAAAGCTGTAGGCACGCCAAACTCACCAACCCAGATCCCAACCATTTCTTTTCTGCCTGAACCACCCAGCCAACCCCGATCCACCAAGACCCGCACTTGTTGCTGCTCAACTGTGGCAAGCTCGCGCTTTCTTAACCACCCCTTGCAGCCCGCCAGAACCACCAAAGTTGCATTTCCATCGATCTAAGATTTGCAGAAGAGAGAAAATGGGGCGAGGAGAGAGGAAGCAATTATCCCCACCTTTCTTTTTCTTTTTTTTTTAATTTTTTAATTTATTAATTTTTATTTATTTTTAGTTCCACATGGACCCTTAACGACATGTGGGCCCTATAATTCTCTACATGGGCGCCACATCATCAGTTAATGGCTGACTTAATAATCAGCTTAACGAATGTATAAGACTGTTCGAAAATTGGAACTTGAGGTATGACTCTTGGATGAAAAAAATTTCATGTACCAAATGCTGAAAACCACAAAATTTTATGGTAATAAACTGAGATTAACCGTTTTTTTTTATATTTGTTTGTTTGTTTGTTTCTGTTGCCTTTTATATTTTGAGAAAACCTTTCATGCTTCTTTAAACAATTCTATTTGTGATTTTTTTTTATTTTACAAATTCTATTTGTGATCTTTGTATAATATGTGTGTTTGTTTCTTTCGCCGTAGTTCACGCTTCCCTCTTAAATTTGACATCACTGCTAACATCATGCACACGTAACGATGATTTTGGAATCTTTTGATACCTGTCGCTAGACCTGGCAATTTCTGACACGACATGATGACACGACACGAAAATAATGGGTTTCGAGTCAACACGATAACTAATCGGATCATTATCGGGTGACCTGTTAAGAACCCGTTAAGAACCCATTATTAACAGGTTCTTAACAGGTATACAAGCGGATAACACGTGGATGACCCGTTTCGACCTGTTAAGAAAAAAAATTATTTTGATAATTTTAAAGTTTAATTACTAAAAGATTTATTATAAATCTTTTAGTATATACAATATATACAATAGCCATATTAATATATACAACAGTCATATTAATATATACAATATATTCTGTATAACAATATACAATATATACAATAGCCATATTACTAAAAGATTTATTATAAATCTTTTAGATCATGTTTATGCAATAGCCATATTAATATATACAATATATTCTATATTAAATATATATAGTTTTGTATTATTATTCTATATGAGTTTAAAAAAAAGTTTTAGTCATTATTTATTTTTATTATGAGAGTTTCTTATTATCATTACTAGGATAAATTTTACTTAACATGTTGTTGTCCAAAATTAAAATAAACTAGTATAGTATTTGTATGGGCAAGAACTAAGAAGACATACATACAAGTATGAAAAATGTGAAAGAATATATAAACCCTTGTGATTCATCATTATTTCTCCACGAGTAGATAGTGGTTACACTTACATTATCGTTTAGATTTTTAAAATCCTCCAAACCTCATGAATAATATTTTTTTATTTGAGGGAAAAATTAATAAAATTAATAATAATTATTGTAGAAGTGTAAAACATGTAAAAAAAAAATATACAATCACTCATAATGACAAGCTTTACAACTTTCATGAAAGGGTCAGCTTCGAAATCCAACACTATAATCCATAAACCTTAAATTTATATTTGACCGTCTATTGTCATTTACGCTTTATTCTTGTTACTGAATTTCATTTTTTTAATTTTCCTTTTTGAAAACATAATCATCTGGTGGATGTAAGAAGATGAATGTTCAGATCTTTGATATCACGTTTCAATATTTACGGTTAACTGAAATATGAGTCGATGTTATATAGTTTGTAGAAACTTTATAAATATCAAGCAATATTTTCACTAACCATAAAACTTTGAACATAATATCAACGATCCAAACCATTCATCTTCTTGCATCCTCTAATAGATCATGTTTTCAAAAAATAAAATTTGAAAAAATAAAATTTGATGAGAAAAATGAAGCGTAAATGTAAACAACAATCAATGGTTAAATTTTGATCTATGATTTATATGATTATAGTGGCGAATTTCGAAGTTAAGCTCTTCACAAAAGTTGTAAAGTTTGTCATTACAAGCGTTTATATATTTTTCTATATTTTTTATACTTCTACATTAATTAAAAAACTATTAAAGACTTTACTTAAATAACAGCCGTTAGATAAATGAGAATAAATCTTTATCATTAGATTCTATTTCATTTATATTATTAAAACTTTTTTGGACAAAAAAGCCCCTTATATTTTCCATTATTTTCCAATTTTTTCCATTTGATTTGATCAGAAGCTAGCGCCCAGCCCTAAATTCTAATCCCTTTCTTTCTTTCTCTCTCCCCACTCTCGTACCCTCTCTCCCGACCCGCCGCGGCGCCTTTTGTTCTTCCTAGCCTCTCTCTCCTGTCGTCTGTTCTTCCAAAAAGCTCTAATCCGACGGCCACGATCTTCTTGTCCTCCATTCGTACAACCACTTATGTGTAAGTATTTCTCCCTCTTCAACCTTGCTCTCTCTTCACTCTTTCTACGCTGATTTACGTACTTGGGTATTTTTATATCACTATATATAGACACTTTCTGTGTTCTTTTCATTTGTTTAATGTTGTATCTTCATAAATCTTATGTTTTTGTTTCTTCTTTTTCATTCGAAATTACGAATTTTCATTTCTTAAAAAAAAAAAACCCATGTTTTGTTTTTTAAATCTGACAATTTTTTATTAGTTCCAAAATGCAGTGATTTTAGTTTGGATTATTTGACTTGTTAATTGATATGGGGATTCTGGATTTTAGCTACTGATATCAAGCAGTATTTGAGTTTACTTTTTCTGATATGGCAATGTTTTTGTTTACTTTTTCTGATATGGGGATTCTCCGATTCTGGATTATTTGACTTGTTAACTGATATGGCAATGTTTTTGTTTACTTTTTCTGTTGAAATCTGCTCAAGGGGTATTTGAGTTTCTGCATTTCGTTTGCTGAGTGTGTTTACTGCTTGTTAAGTACATGAGTTTGATTGCTTTTAAAGCCGTAAATTTCAAAAATTACTTGATGAGTATTTTTGCTAGTGTTCTCTGCAGCTAAATTTGATCTTGTATGTATGCGTGTGCTGGTATACCTTATAAGAGTTTGTTAGATTTTGGTGCTACATTTCTTTGAACTGCTTGAGGTTTTAGGACTGATTGAAGATGTCGGTTTTAGAAGTCTTGATAAATGACTTACATTTATGGATATCTGTTGGATGGATATGAATCTATAGTTGTACAGTTGCCTGTACAGTAAGTCCTCTGTTTATTTTTCTTACTCGTGAAGATTTCTCCCATCACTCTGCGAATGACATAGGGCCTTGGTTTCTAATGGGTAAATTTCATATTAGCTCTTGTTGTTGACATACTAGGCGAAGCCGGCCACATATTTTTAGGATGACTATAATTAGGCCTGGCATTTTGGATCCAACCCGTTAACCCGACCCGACCCGTTAATATTTGTATTTGGGTGGATACTTAACGGGTCGGGTCGCTAACGGGTGAACCCGTTAACAACCCGTTAAATAACGGATCACTTTGGGTCAACCCGTTAGACCCGTTAGCACCCGTTAGTTGAGGATATTTTAGTAATTTTAGTAAAGTCTTAATAACAAAAAATAAACTTTATGTAAAAAAAAATAATAATAATTGTTAACGGGTGAAACGGGTGACCCGTTAGCTTAACGGGTCGGATTCGGGTGACCCATTAGCTTAACGGGTTGGGTTCGGATGACCCGTTAACTTAACGGGTCGAGTTCAAACCCAATAAACCCGACCCGTTTACAGGTCTAACTATAATCAATTGTTTTGGTTAAACATTGCAGGCGGGCGCATATTCTCCGTCCACTTCCAGCCTCCAGGCAAGCCACTGTAATTACAAGATGGCTTTTGCTATGCTGCATATGGATTATGGAGTATACTGTATTGCCTCGTCACTTATGGTACCTTGATAAATGCAAAAATTAAACAGACAGAATAAAGTTACCAATTATTTTACGAGAGACCATACCAACAAATAGTATGACTATTTGGAAGCAGGGGTATGGGTGTGAATTAAATTGGTGTACACAGATTGGCTCTAATAAAATATGAGTTTTGGGACTAGAAGCTTGATTTGTGTTTTGGTTCTAATTAAGAAATTGTGGGTTCGAGTCGAATCCCACTTCACTAGGTGTGCGTGCAACCTTTTTCTTTCACTAAAAAAAATTATTATGTTTTTTATTTGATTATTTATTAATTTAAAATATATTTTCCTTAACGGGTAACGGATCGGGTCATATTACCCATTAATATTATCAGGTCGATTACGGGTCGGGTCATTTTACCGGTTTATTTTAACGGGTGTTACACGACACGACCCGTTAAGATATCGGGTATGACATGAAAACGACACGAACATAGAAAACACAACACGAATGCCAGGTCTACCTATCGCAGAGGTAATGAAATATAGGTAATTTGGGATAATAAATAAATGTAGATGTAGGTAGGTGTATTTGAATCATTTGATACTAAATCTGGCAATTATTTACACAACCTATTAATCATACTCAAAATTATATGAAAATAATGAATTTTAGGTTAACATTTAACTAATTTGATCATTATCAGGTCAATTTTTTTTTTTAAGTACATCGATATTTTTATACTAATGAGAGAGGGAGGTTGGCTAGCTATACGATATGTGTTGAACAACCAAAAAAAAAAAAAAATAGAGTCCATACACATTGGGTCAAATTATAGGGCAAAACAAAAATGTAATCCAGCAAAAAAAAAACGAGGATGGGCTTTACATACAAATTAACATCCATAAGTAAATTAAAAAAAAAAATCTAAATGTCTTCCTACAAAAGGGGGAAGAAACTGTGCAAAACCTATTTTTCTGCAAAGCATGGAAAAAAATGCATAGTTAGTGGGAGAAGTTAAGGGAAAGTGATAGGAGGTCATGGCCTCCATCATCCCCCACGTAACAAATTCTAAAGTTTTCTTGGGACGCCTATAAATAGGCATCAACTACAGCAAGGGAAAAAAATAGAAAAGAAAGGGGAAACTCTGCAGAAAAAATAAAGAAACTTTGAGAGAACAAGGTGCTGCCAAAAAAGAGAGCAAGCAGTTTGATCCTTTGTGCTTTCGAATCAAGATCCAAAAAAAGAAACATTCATCACCAGGTATGAAATAAGTTCTATTAATTTATGTATTTCTCTTGTTTGATGTTGTGTTGCAGACAAAAATGACGAAAATAGGGAGTAATCAGTTACCTAGAGTTTGTAACCTTCAGTTTATACAAGAAAATTGCAACATTTAAAAGAGAAATGAAGAAGATGATCTGAAGTCCCCACTGACAGCAGCAGAAATAATCTCCAAAATCCCATGAATTTCTTTGGGGTGGCCTAAACCACCCCGTGAAGTTCCAATCAAGTCTAAGAAATCCGTATTCATCATCCACCCCAAGAAAGAAGAAACCATTGGTGTCATGGCAAGCAATAGATTTGATAAAGAAATAACAAAGTTTCGACTCCAAATATCAACCACAATCTGTTTTTGTTATTCAATCAACAACAGTGCAGGAGCTTATTGGCAAAAGTAGAAGCAATATGCTCTAAAAAGGTGTTTAGTTGCTGATATCCTAGACTTCAAAGATTACTCCAGAAAAAGGAAAAGGAAGAAGATGTCTTTTGAAGAATTTAAGTGTGGCTATCATTTTGGATAAAAGAGACACAGGAACAAAGGAAAAGGTGCATATGTTGACAAAGAGACAAAGGAAAAGAAGCCAAAAAATACCACTTGACCAACTCATGCTTGGTTCAAAGCCTTCTTTGCCACGTGAAGATGGAACAAAGATTTTCATTGTGTAAAAAATGTTCACCTACTTCTCTGCCACATGAAGATGGGACAAAAAAAAAAGGGTTCAAAGTTTCCATCTTCTATGCCGTCCCAAGCTTCTCTCTCACGTGAAGATTAAAATAAAAAATGTTTCAAGCCTTTGCATTAGACACTTGCTGTTCCAAGTTTATAAAGAAGGAAAAGTTTGCTGCCAAATTATTTGGGAAACTCATTCACATGGCAAACACCCCAAAGAACTAGAAGATAAATCAAGACTACAAAAATTTTGGGAAAAACATCACTTTATACAAGTGTTAACAAGAAAAGCATGGCAAGTATCAAAGACAAAACATAAATGGGAACACAAAAGGGGTGTCCAAATGCCCACTGTCAAGACCAGTCAAATAATTTCCCCTGAGGAAACAGAAATGCCAGAGAGTAATTACACTCTAATACATCAAAACTCATTCAAAATGCAGCAGATACGAGGGATGCATTACTACGAATTTATGAGTGCAAATTCCCATCTTTGGAGCCATGAATCAACACTTGTTTTCAAAGTACTGCAAAATAGTTTGTCCAAACAACCAATCAAAGAGATTCTGTTACTTCTGCACGAATTAATTAAACCAATCAGTCACAGTTCAGAGCTTCAACCCACTGCGAATCAAATTCAGAACACAGAAAAATGAAAACAGGGTCACCTACTGGTTATCTTCTTCCTCTTTTGCTTTGAATTCGAGCCACAAAAAGAGGACAAGCAAGTGGTGAAGAGCTGAGGCAGCAGAAAGAAAAGAAATATGTAACCTACATAAGAAGCCTCTGTGATTTAGGAGGAAAATATGATAAAATTGGAGCAATTCAAAAGAGTTCAAACTTTACCAATCTTACCCTTATTCATTTTGGAATTCATCGGCTGACAAACCTGAAAAGAATTTCAAAACATTACAAAATCTTTAGGAGCCCAAGTATTGCGGAGCTGCCTTTTGCTTCTAGAGGAAGGCCACCGGAATTTAGAGTCAAGAAAATGAGGACTTCTGAGGCCATTTTCGCAAGAGAGAGGAATGAATAAAGCTGCACCTCACGTGGGAGCTTGGTCATATAGAAAAGAAGAGAAGTTTTTAGACTTGGAAGAGTCACATAAAAAAAGGGAGAGAAAGTAAAGTTTGTTGTCAGGAGTTTGGTGGGTCAAATGGGTTCAAGGACCTATACTGAATGAGGTCGAAAAATCAAAAGAAAAGTATATATAATAAAAAAGGATAGGGCTGCCATATGTCTTTTTCCATCTTATGAGCCTGTTTGATCCAAACACTACAAATATATATAATAAAGAAAGGAAAAGTTACGTCAAGAGAGGGAAATAAAAGCTCCTAAAAAAAAAACTTCCTACTCACGTGAGTATTATGTGCATGGTCCATGGATTAAAACTCACGGCAGTGGCTCTATGACACCAAAGATTGAAAAACATCATTGTTTCCTAAAAATATGGAGATAATTTATGAACTACGCTGGTTTGATTCCGTTAAGGATACGTAAGTAGTCTGATATCAAATTATAGACGCAACCATGAAATCAAGACGAATCCCTGATTTATATAAACTAAATTCACTTCTGTTACTTTGACCAAGTAATTACAAATTCTACGAAAAGTAAAAGAGAAGTGAGCCGGTTCAAATTACGAATGACACGAAGCCGCTTCAAATGGTATAAAACTGTTTCAAATTACAAATGGCACGAAGCCACGTCAAATTTCAAATGGCATGAAGCCGCGTCAAATCCCAAAAGGCATAAAGTTCAAGAAAAATCTCAAATGGCATGAAGCCGAATCAAATGCTCCAACGACTTAAAGTCCTCGTCTGCATGAGCTAAAACTGCACAAGGCATCAAATGCTCCAACAGCTTAAAGTTTTCGCCCGCATGAGCTAAAACTCCACTAGGCATCAAATGCTCCAACGGCTTAAAGTCTTCGTTTGCATGAGCTGAAACTGCACAAGGCATCAGCTGCTCCTTGCCTGCACGAGCTGAAACTGCACAAGGCATCAAACCCCAACAAAACACATAAGGAACTACGAGTGACTTGATCCCTCAACGAGGGTATGTAGGCAATCTAGGGCTCTATCTAGACGCAGTCACAAAATCAAATAAACACCCAAATCCTCAAGTTACAATTTATTCATATTAGAATCAAAGGGTATTCCTTTCCCAAAAGAAAGGTTGTAATTAATAGGCGCGTAGCCTAGAATGGGTCAAACTTGAATTAATAAAACCCTTTTAAAAAAAATGAACGAGGGTGAAATTGTGTCGAGTGAATTATTTGTTTACATATGGTGTACAATTTTTGCTCAACAATGTGTATGATGACGGTGAAAATAAATCACCAATGGACTCAAGATATCAACGTAAGTTAATTAGATATAAGTCTCCTCAAAGACTAATAGTAATAATATTCATATGCATCAACATATAATAATAACTTTAAAACATAGAGTTTTGAAAGAAACCACTCAAAGGTAAACAGAGCGCCCATCCTCAATAAGCTCATTGCCTAACTCCCTTTTAATCTCAAAGTCACCTGTGATTTCATTATAAAGCTACTATAAGCTTTAAATTAGAATCTACAAAGTATCGTCTAAAACTACTATTTAGACATCGAATTAGCACAAATGGAAGGTGCCACGTGATTCAAAACATCGAACAACCTAATGTTAGGCCTCAAGTCCTGCACGTGCAGCAGCACACGCTCCACCATGAGCCGCTACAATGGTGTCACGCGTCGAGGAGCGCACCACCGTGCTCGCCGTTGCCAGTGCATGCGCGATCATCGATGAGAATCTAAAAGGATAATAGAATATACCTTTTTCATTGCTGAATTCCATTAAATCTAATGGAATAGTAGGCCTTGCTGTTAAAACTAATGGTGGCCACTACCTTTCTGTTGGCGTGAGTCAACCATTTAGTTTAGGAATGTAATCCTATAATTTATTCCTTGTATAATTGGGATTCTTATTTCTTGGTATGTGAGATATTGTACAACTATATATTTACCTTATTGAGAGAAGAATAAACATACAATTCAAACCCTAAACACTTTTATATTGGCATCATAGCAGGTTTCGACATGTCTCATTCTCTTAGTCTTTTACCTTAACTGCCAACTATTTTTTTGTTGGCTTAAAAAAAAATAATATATGTATATATATATACACACACACAAAACCATCCTCAAACAAGTAGTGTGGTCTCAAAGCAAGAGATCCACACCAAAAGGAAATATAGAAGAAAAACCAAACCATGGAGACCTTAATCAAACCGCTGCAACTTGCTGCCTTAATGGCAGACAGCCAAGCCGGGCCGATTATCAGCAAGATGGAGAATGGGCTGGCTAAGCCTAAAGCCCAAAGTTCAATGGGGAAGCAAGTAGGCAACGTGAGGACTGACGCTAAGTTAACCGTTGGGCCAATCAGCACAAGAACCGATTGCATCAACCATATGGGCATGCCGAGCCCATCAGAAGATAGCGTTCTGGAAAACAGTTGGGACCCAGACAATAGAGGCCAGCAGCTTTCATTATTAAATTTGATTTCGTCCCAAGAACAATCCGATGATCTAAGTAAAATTGGCACTGCGTTCACAGCATTCATTAACCAAGATTCTGGATGGATAATTGACTTTGGGGCTACAGACCATATGACATATGATGAATCCTTGTTTCACTACTTAACCGAGTCAACCAAGTGAGCAGTGGTCACAACAACAAGGTTAAGAGAATCTGGTTATGGCATCGGCAACTAGGACATGCATCTTTTGGTTATTTAAGAAAATTACTTTAGTCTTTATTTAATGGCGTTTCAAACTCTGATTTTCAGTGTCAGGATTGCATTCTTACAAAAAGTTATCGTACTTCTTACCACTTGAGTATCAATAAAAGATCAGTGCCCTTTGAGTTAATTCACTCTGATGTATGAGGTCCCTCACCAATTGCGACACGCCATGATATTCAGTGGTTTGTTACCTTTGTAGATGATTGCACCATAATGACTTGGCTCTATACCATGAAACAAAAGAGTGACGTTGGGCAAATTTTCCAACAGTTTTATCGGATATTGGAAATCAATTTTCTCTTCCTATCAAAGTCATGAGATCTAATAATGGTGGAGAATATCTTAATTCTGAACTACCATAATTTTTCGCAGAGCATGACATACTTCACGAGACTACTTGTCCTCAAACTCCTCCACAAAATGGTGTGGCAAAACTTAAGAACAGACATATCTTGAAAACTACACGGGCACTTCTAATTGGGGCTCATGTTCCTCATGCCTATTGGGTGGATGCAGTTACGTATTCCGTTTATCTTCTTAATCGAATTGCCCTCTCAAGTTCACAACTTCCGAACTCCCATGGAAATTTTGACGGATTATGTCACTCTACCTTCTTCTCTCCAATTATCACCTCGCATATTTGGATGTGTGGCTTATGTGCATCTTCACAACAATCAACGAAGTAAATTAGATATATGTGTTGTTCGTTGTGTATTTCTGGGATTTAATAGCCAACAAAAGGGATATCGATGTTACCATCCATCTACTAAGCAATTCTATGTCACAATGGATGTCACGTTTTCTGAAACCGAGATGTTTTTCATCTCTGTTCAAACCCATTGTACTCTTCAGGAAGAGTTGAATAGTAAATACGAAGACTACAGTTGGTTTGATGTTCCACATGAACGAGGCAGTTGGCATGGTCCTAGTAGTACAGCCCAGACCGAGACTAAAGACTTAGGTGTTATGAGCAACCCACCTGACCGCGCCTTACCAGAGGGTCGCGACACATCAATTCAAAGCCCAATAGTAGGCCACGAGATAGCAGTTCAGAGCCTAGTAGTGGCCAACGACATAACAAGCCAAAGCCTTGTAGATCTTGACCGTGAAACCCCTGATCGAGAGATAGCTCATGCAGTGTCGAATTAGTAGGCCTACACCATTTATAGATGCAGTATAAGGTAATAGGTCTGCGAGTGATACTGAGACTGTGCAAACAGAAAATAACCCTCATTCTCCTCCACTAGTACACGTTCATGTCCCCGCGGATATCCAAGAGGTACGTTCTCATACTCCAGATATTGTTGAAAATTCCTATATTTTACCTCATAGGCAAAACCGTGGGAAACCACCTAACAAGTTTTCTCCTGAAGGAAAAGTGAGATATGCAATTGCACAATATGTGTCCACTCAACGACTATCACCCAAGTACCAAGTCATGGCGAATCAAATGGCTGGGATTAAAATTCCAACAAAAGTGGAAGAGGCCTTGCAAGACCCCCGTTGGGTAGAAGCCATAGGAGTAGAAATGGAAGCCTTATAAAGAAACGAAACGTGGAATGTAGTGTCACTACCACAAAGGAAGAGATCAATGGGATGTAAATGGGTGTTCACCATAAAGCACAAGGTGGATGGGTCCATTAACAAATACAAGGGAAGATTGGTAGCTAAATGGCACACACAGACATGTGAAGTTGACTACCAAGAAACGTTTGCTCCGGTCGCAAATATGAATATTATTCGAGTCCTTTTATCTTTAGTAGCTAACCTAGACTGGCCTTTGAAACAGTTCGATGTGAAGAATGCTTTCTTACATGTAGATCTGGAAGAAAAAGTATACATGGATCTTCCACCAAGATATGAAACACCAAATGAAGCAGGGAAAGTATGTAGACTCTGAAAGGCTCTCTACGGACTCAAACAATCACCCAAAACATGTTTTGGAAGGTTCACTAAAACAGTGAAAAAGTACGACTATAAATAGGGAAATGCAGACCACACCATGTTCATGAAACGCATGTGAGGTCAAGTTACTTTGTTAATTATCTATGTGGATGATATAGTAGTTACTGGTGATAACACAGAAGAGATAAAAAGGCTGCAGAGGTATCTTTCATCAGAATTTGAGATGAAGGATCTATGAGGCTTGAAATACTTCTTAGGCATTGAAGTTGCTCGTTCTCGTGATGGTATTTACTTGTCTCAGCGGAAGTATGTTCTTGATTTTCTTTCTGAAACTGGAATGTTGGCTTGTAAACCAGTTGAAATTCCCATTGTGTAGAATCATCACCTGACGATATACCAGGATCAAGTTCCTACCAATAAAGAAAGATATCAGAGATTGGTAGGACGTTTGATTTACCTATCACTTACACGTCCGGATATTGTGTATGCAATTAGTGTTGTAAGTCAGTTCATGCATGCTCCTAGTGAGGATCGCATGGCAGCAATGATGCGTATACTGAGTTATTTGAAAGGTGTACTGGGTAGAGGACTGATCTTCAAGAAGCATAGACATATGGAGGTAAAGGGGTATATTGATGCTGATTGGGCAGGAAACATTACTGATCGCTCCACATCAGGCTACTTCACATTCGTAGCAGGAAATCTGGTAACTTCGAGAAGCAAGAAGCAAAATGTAGTGCCTAGATCCATGGCCGAGGCAGAGTACAAAGGCATGGCACATGAAATTTGTGAATTGTTATGGCTCAAGATTCTTCTCACTGAGATTGGGTTCAAGCCTCAATGAACTATGTTATTATACTGCAACAATCAAGCTGCAAGAGAAATAGCCAATAATCTTGTTTAACATGATTGTACAAAGCATGTGGAGGTAGATGGACACTTCATCAAATTGAGGTTAGATGTCAAATTGATTGATATTCCATACTTGAGGTCTGAAGACAATTAGCAGATGTGTTAACTCATGCGATTTCAGCAAAGGTGTTTCAAGACTCACTTGACAAGTTGGGCTTAGGAGATATCTATGCACCAACTTAAGGGGGAGTGTTGGTGTGAGTCAACCATTTAGTTTAGGAATGTAATCCTATAATTTATTCCTTGTATAATTGGGATTCTTATTTCCTATTATGTGGGATATTGTACAACTATATATTTACCTCCTAGAAAGAAGAATAAACATACAATTCAAACCCTAAACACTTTTATCTCTTTCACCGCCGTCTGTTGTCGGCAAGTCGCCGAAGATTGTAGAGAAACCCAAAAAATGATCAGAGTCCTCCCTAGTTCGATGTTTAACAAATTCTAAGCCAAAGTTCATTAATACAACTCAAATAACATGCAGGAGCTTACCCCACATATTAGAGGTTGAAAATTAAGAAAGTGCGGCAAGTTGCCGGAGATTGTAGAGAAACCCAAAAAATGATCAGAGGCCTCCTTTGTTCGATGTTTAACAAATTCCAAGCCAAAGTTCATTAATACAACTCAATTAACATGCAAGAGCTTACCCACATATTAGAGGTTGAAAATTAAGAAAGTGCGTCTAGACCCACTTAGGTGTCCGCCTAACCCGCTTAACCCATCTAGGCACCCCGCCTAGGTTGCGACTCTTACTTACACAAAAAATCAATAACTTTCATTTTGCGTTTTAAGAGACTTGTTGAATACTTGGATAAGCACTCAATTTATGCTTGTACCCCATATTTTCAATATGCTCAATACTTTATTATTTACATGTCATTTTATTTTACAATTTATATATCATAATATAATTCTGTGTGTTTTTTAGGTATAAATAGGTACTTATTTATACAATATACAACAAATTTACTTAAATCCGTCTAGGCTGCCTAGGCTTTAGGCCCCAGCCCGCCGTCCGACTAGCGTCGTCTAGCGTCTTTTAGAACCTTGATATTTTCAATAGAGCAGTTCACGAGTCTGAGAGAATTTTACAAATTTTCTACTTCTATTTTTGTTTAGTTACGCTTTTTTTTATCTTTTTTCTTTTTTGTCTTTTTTTTTAAATTATGTGTTTCTTTTTCTTTATATATATATATATATATTTTTTTTTTGTATGATATACGGCCTTTTAAACTTTTTTTTTTTTTTTTTTTTTTTGAAAATCTAAGAAAAGTAATTTGGCGACTTTCTTTTTATTTCTTCCGCCCAACTAAATAGATATCATGTATGTTTATTCTCACATGCACTTAAATTCATGGTTGTGGTTGGTGACAGCTGCATAATTCTAATCATGGGGGTCCTATGTAAAAGAAAATAGTGCCCCATTGCACAATTTTTTTTAGGATTTTCAATTCGACATCGAGCACTTTGTGTGCATGTCGTTCTATGCCAAGTTATTATGTGCTTGTACTAACATATGTCGACATCTGGTTAGTGTTCTTGAGTGATCTTAGTGATTTTTTTCGAGATCCGTTGTTGAGTGATATTGAGATGTGCCAAACAGGCATTTTATTGAACATTTAGTGAGTACAACAGGATCTTATACGAGACATTCGAAGGGTTCTCGAAGGGTTCCTGGAGAACATTCGCCAGTTATTTCTCCGATCAGTCAGATCACCATATGGATTCATCTCTGGTAGTGGAATAAGCCTGTCATGAAGATTCTTCTTTTACAGCAGACATCCAAGTTATATGGTACAATTGTAATTACATTGATAATATCGTCAAATATTAGCATAATATTATAAATGTAGATCAGAACTCGATACCGAAGTATTCTTTAGTTGAATATGTTGAGTTAAACTACTAACAACAAAAATGAGTGTTTTTTACTTTTTTTGATCATTTCATAAAGGATAATGTTTGGGAAACCAAAATTTTAAATCAGATTTACAAACCAAATCATATGGTTGTTGATGATTTGATTATTACTTAGGGGTTGATTAACCGACTTACATCATATTGGTGACACATTATTTAGTTTGTAAATTTGGTTTAAAATTTTAGTTCTTCAACATGGAGTATGATTTTCTTCCTTTCTATTCTCATTCCCTTCTCTTCGCTTCTCTTACACTTTATTTTTTGTCTTATTATCTTTGAAAAAAATCAATATAAGATGTTAACGTAGTTTAATCGGAACCATTTAAAATAGAAGTGGAGGAAAAGGGAAAGAGATTGAGAATGAAGAACCCTCCTCCGTCCAACATATGCTGCTTTGGAAATGAGAGCTTTTCTCGCTTAAGCACGTGGATTTTACCCAAAGGCTGCATCTGGGCTCTGTGAATAGACAAATCGATGCAAACGACGTGAACGGCGATATTAAAAGTGAATATTAACGTATTTGGTACCTAATAAAAATAAGTTTTAAAAAAGAACTTTGTTCTTACTAGTTCGGGTTTGAGAAGGATGAAAAACCCAATCTTGCTCGAAATACTTGTTGAATTTTGGGGAATTAAAATGATTTTGTTGGCCTAATAAATAAAATAACTTTCTTCATTCGTTGCTTTCTTTTCAGTTTTATTAAGGTATGAAACTTGGGATTTAAAACAGACTCTCATTTGGAGACATAGTAAAGAAACACAAGACTTTTATTTCAACAAAAGAAAAGAAAAAGGAATTTTAAAGAGCGGTTTAGTAACCATTTTGCTTCTTCTTTTTTTTTTTCCACATTTTGCGCAAGTTACAGAGAAAACTGCATAGAAAAAAATGACGATTGGAAGTGTGCATGAAGGATGATGGGGAGATGCAAAATAGAGTAGAAAAAAAGAAACCAAAACCCATTTTGTACTCTTACCATCGGAGACTTATAGCTCAACTAGTTAAAACGTCTACCCTATGACGGTTATCATGGATTTAAATATTTCTCCCTCAATATCGTATGTACAAGCCAATATACCGAAATTTGAAATTTTGAAGTGAGTACTTGGCCAATTTATAGGTTGTTCATTTACTCACCTTGTCACAAGATTTGATGAACACCCTTAGGAGAGAATCCTACTCCTTTTAAGCTACTTAGTACTACGGTCTAGTAGTATTCTTCTTTATTTGTAAGTGAGAGGTTTTATGTTTAATTCTCGCTAAAGATAAATTTGAACGATATTATTGCTAACCCATTGTGAGGCAAACCCACCCTCTTTTCTTAATGTAGATAATATCGTTTGTTAAAAAAAAAAAAGTCTGATGAACACCCGTTTTAGGAGGGACACCCCAACCGTTGGTCTGATACTGCTAGGTCATTTAAGAGGCTTTACCGATCTAGAGGACAGAGGTTGTGTCACGAATGGCCTTGTATACATAAAACCTGGCCCAATTTCCATCCAACATGGAAGCCTTCCAGCCCCACTCCATTATACTCATTAAGTCGATATCATTATCTCCCTTTATTTTGGGGCCCATCACATCATCCATAACCAATCATGATAAATCATTAAGAGTGAGCTAAGCTTCATATTAGGATTTAAATTTACCTTTTGCGTGAATCAAAATTAAAATATCTCATTTATAAGTAAAGAGAAATATCATCATTAAACTAAAGTACTAAGTGTCTCGAGTCTTATTTTTGAGTTTTGTGTCTAGCACTTAAAAAAAACTAGCTCATAATTTTTTTTTTTGAACAAACGATAGTATTTACACTAAAGAGGAGAGGAGCAACTAGCACATAATTTTAAATATGCTATAATCCTAAATAGTTGTTTGTATCATAATTGACGGAGCTAAGAATGTCATTGCGGCCGACTAGAAGCAATACTGCAAATAGCAGGCACTGATTGATACCTGTATGAAAATATTATTTTTGAAAGTGTTGAATGGCACAAATAGACTACTAAATTACAGGCGTTTACCAAAAAAAATAAAAAATAAAATAAAATTATAGGCACAAGTGAACTATCCTAAATGCAATATTTTTTTTAACAACGATATTATCTACACTAAAGAGAAGGGGGTTAGTATAGCCTCATAATGGGTTAGCAATAATTTGGTTTAAATTTGTCTTTGGCAAGAATCGAACCGAAGACCTCTCACTTACAAGTAAAGAGGAATATCAGTACTAAGCGGCTCCTGAACAGAAATTTTGGCATCCATAAAAATCATAGTTACATTAGGGACCAGTGGCAATCTTCTTTATGTTCAATAGAGAATGATCTGCATTAGTATGTAATCATCTTTTTGTTGTAGTTGTATAAACTAAACTACATATTAAAGGGTAAAATGAATAATACCATGATTGACTTTTTAATATAAAAATGTGATTTTTCGTTAAAGTGAACAGTACCGAGAGCTTTTTGTTAAACTTCCCTTTATATTATAAATGGTCAATTGACCTACACCGTCAAAATGGTCCTTGAAATTGAAAATTTATCAATATAATCCCTGAAAACAGGTGTCACAAATCAATATGGTCCTTATATCACAATTCCGTCAAAACTTATGTTATGTTCTGATGTAGCACATAAATTGGCCCCACAAGATATAAGAGTTTTTATCACAAATTGTCCCTACATTTGACCCGCACCATCAAAATGGTTCCTGAAATTGAAAATCTATCAACATGGTCCTTGAAAATAGGTGTTGCCAATCAATGTGTCATCTTATCACAATTCTGTAATCTTCTGTTATGTGTTGATGTGGATTTAATAATTAATTAAAAAAGTCAAAAAGCGGTTTTTGCACAAAGAGCTCAAGGCAGAGCTCACCATTCTCCACGTCACCAAGATCACCGAGGGAGCGCCTAACAAGCTCTCCAAGATTAAAGTTGTGAGGTTGTCGATCGCCCAAATATTAACCGTACAGTCACAACAGTCGTCACCAATCCAAGCTGTCACCAAAGATAGTCTTAATCCTTGTCCAATTCGATTAAGGGTGTCGAAAGGTGTGAAAATGAGTGTCTTAAGTTTTTTTTTTTTTTTTTTTTGTTCTGGAGAAAAGACGATGAAGGCTACCATAGATGGAGGTAGAATAGTATGGATTGGGATCGGAGGTGATTGCGCGACTGAGTTTCTAGATTGACAACTTTTTTAATTAATTATTAAATTATTAGACATATTTCTAATTTATTTTTTATTTAGTTAGATTTGTGGGCCCATTTATGTGTCAACTCAACACATAACAAAATTTTTGACATAATTATGACTAAAGGACCACACTGATTTGAGACATCTATTTTCAATGACTACATTGATCGATTTTCAATTTTAGGGACCATTTTGATGGTATAGGTTAATTTTAGGGACCATTTGTGATTAAAAAAAAAAGACTTGTGAGATCCATTTATTTGTCACATTAGCACATAACAGATTTTTTTGCAGAATTGTGACGGAATGATCACATTGATTTGTAACACCTATTTTTAAGAACTACATTGATTTGTAACACCTATTTTTAAGAACCACATTGATCGATTATCAATTTTAGGGATCATCTTGATGGTGTAGGTCAATTTCAATGACCATTTGTGATAAAAACCCTTAATATAACTTCTTTTGTCAATAAAAAAAAACTAATGAAATTACTATTATAACCTTTAAGACATAACTGGAAAAAAAATATTAGAAGAGGAAAAAAATATGGGTATTAAAGTAATTTCACACAACAAGTATTTACCCTTTTTTTTTCAACCTCACAAATATGTCTCTCTATCACTACCCACTAAACTCATTCTCTCTCTTTCTCTCTTTCTCTATCCTTAACTGCCAATCCCCTTAAAAAAATAACTCCTCCCATCAAAAAATTGAAAACAATATTTATGAAAAATAAAATTATATTTCTCACACAGAATATGTGTGGCATTTGCTAGTAATTATATCATAATTTCTAGAAATATAATTATGAATATGAATGTAGGGATGAATTCTAGGCCTGTATTCCACACATCACGTTTTATGTTCAATTCTTGTTGTTGGTGAATCACACCATGGTGGCTAGAAGGAGGCTGAAATGGCTCTGTGAATCTTTCCAGCCTTCAGAAGGGTGTACTGTTGTGGCGAAATTACCAGCTGATCTCCTTTTTAAAAAGAAGAATATGAATGTGCCTATAGCGTTAGTGTACTTGTGCGTATACAAAATGAACGTAATCAAAATATTAAAATTTGAATTCAGTGTAACATTTGGTTTTAATGAAACTAACAATTTTATTGAAGGATGAAAATCTAAATGGCTTCTTTGTTTGGGTAATGCAGAGAGACCAAATATTTAAATCAAATTTTGTAAACCAAATAATATAGATGTTGATGATTGAATTATTATTTAAGTGTTGATTAACATGCTTATTTTCTACTGATAACATATTATTTGATTTGTAAATTTAGTTCAAAAATTGATCTTCCTAACTTTATTTTGTTTTCTAGTGTTATCATCATCATTCATCATCATCATCATCTCATTAGGTCCCTCCTCAGCAAGTATTGTATTCGAACCGCTTAGATTGACAGAGACATTGGATAAATGCATTTCACCAACTAAGTATCTCCATCACCAAGTTCTAATGTTATTTTGTAGTCCTATCTGTAAAATATCATGGATTGTGTCCTTTTTCAAACATGCACCGTCGCAGCCACGGAAGTGGGGAGCAACTTGTATAAAATTAGTTTATCGTTTTGTGGTGTCATGAACTATAATTTAACATTACATTACAAGAAAGTACACATAATATTATATTATTATTATAATTAGACTGAAAGATTATGATGACTGAATTGACTCTATTCTCCAAGCAGACCCGTACTAAATTAACAAGCTAAACAAAACCCGGATTATTAGAGGTTGTGTTATCAATGTAAGAAAATAGCTACTTCACAAAAGCAAAAGTTAAGAGTGCGCAACCTAATAGTTTAGGGTTTAGGTTGAACAATAACCTAAAGGTTGAAAATATTAGTGTGGTGTTACCAACTAACTGACGCCCGTATATATATATATATATATATATATATATATATATATATATATATATATATATATATATATATATATTTATATTCATATATATTTTTGGTTTAAGAGATATCTATCATGTTGTCACTCTCATATATATATAATATGTTAATTAATTTTATTGTAACCATAAATTTGACCAAGGCACACATATATTGACCAAATATGGTAATTAACCATGATTAAAATTGTCATAGTTGCTAATTAACACCTAAACGACATGATAAATTGATAAATGATAGATTGGATTTTAGTACAATATATAATACAAAGAAAAACTAATAAAAATAATTTGAAAATTTTGAGTTTTAACGATAAGGACAAAATAAAAAATAAAATAAATAGTACCATGATTGATTTTTTAGTATAAAAATATGATTTTTCGTTAAAATAAACAGTTACATACACTTTTAGTTAAAGTTCTCATAATACAATCTATATACATATCCTTAGAAAAAGACTATATTATATTCATATGAAAAAGGTAAAAACGTATTACATACGGACACACACACACACATATACGTCTGCAAAAATTCGTATTTATTCATATTCTACAGCTATATCTAATAAAAGTATTAATTAATTAAGCACATGAAATACCAATATTAGCAGTCCTCGAAGCTGTAAATCGCTCTGATCCCGTTCTTCTTACGAACGCCCCAATCTCTGGGGAGAGACCACCGAAATCAAACTCGTGAGGAATCATTTCTGGAATTGTCGTAAGTGCACCTGTCGTGTTGTACACAACGTAAAATCCATCCTTGGTATTTGCTTGATGATGATCTTGGACTTTAAAAACGACACCAGAATTGTTACTGTTACTTGGTTTGGTATTAGGCTTGAACACAGAGCGCAGGAGCTTTTGAATCGAACGGGAGAGCTTGTTTGATGAGGGTTTTTTGCTGGAGGCTGTGATGGCTGGTTGCGGCGGCGGAGGAGGAGCTCGGCGGTCGGATAGATGAGGCATTGACATGGTTCTGCATGATATGGCCGAGTCCAGTTGGCGTTTGAACGAGTCGAGCTCGAACGAGTCGTATAGTGAGCTGCCACAATCCCATACAGGCTTAAGCTTATTGGCTGCTACAACTTTGGGTTGATTTGCTTTGGAGTCTTGAGCTTTATTTTGATTCGAGGTGGGACGAGAGTCGAACCCTTGCTGCGAGCGTCGACGAGGGTTCGAGGATAAGTGCTCTTTGGCCCCAACGCTATAAGCTCCTCCTCCGTCCATTACTTTAGATTGGTTTATTGCTTTATGCTCTTGATCAATTTTCTTTTGATTCAGCTGAGGGGCAGGACGAGAGTTAAACTCTTGCTGTGAGCGCAGCCGTAGGTTTGAGGATAAATTCTCTTTAGCACTAACGCTATAAGCTCCTCCAACTTCCGTTGCTTTAGATTGAGTTATTACTTTGTGCTCTTGATCAGCTTTCTTTAGAAGGGCATAACGAGAGCCGAAGTCTTGATCTGATTTTCGACGCGGGGTTAAGGATAGGTGCTCCTTACCGCTCGAGCTATACACACCAACCTCCATCACTTTCTTGATTGGTCACAGAGAAAGATCTAGAGAAATAAAAAGTAGAGAGGAGGGGGGGGGGTGGTGGTGGTGGCGGCGGCGGTGGTAAGTTGAGAAGGTTTGAGAGAGAGGTTGTATATATGTAGTCGTTCGGGATTTGAAAAATGGTTGGTGAAGGATCAAACGCGTTAGTTATGAGTTTTATGGTGACATGAAAGTAAAAGAGGGAGATGAGGGTAGCTGCTTGCAAATTTCTATCTTCACGGCCTTCATACGTGGACCATTACTTTTACTTTCAGCCTTTTGCTGTGTGCAAACCTTTCCCAATATAAAGAGAGACTGAGTTGGCCTTTGACTTTTCTGTGTTTCATAGTTGCAGTTGTGTTATCATTAGTATTATGATCGTGATTATTATTAATATTTATTATTATTCATTACCAAAATGTGGGAAGCAAGAAATAGAAATCAAAGAAGAAAGAAATATGTTAACAATAAACAATCTTTTAAAGTTATGATCATATACGCTCAACGAAGCTTAATCAAGCTGTTTAGAACAGTTTGCTTCTTTTTTGCATCTAAGTTCGAATTTTTCTTAATGTAGTTTAAATGTATTTAGTGTAGAATGTCAAATCTTCCTTCTGTCTTGACAATTTGTTCCCCGGTCATTGAATGGCAAATGATTTTTAACTTCATAAAATAGTTGTTATGATTAGATATGGAAGGTAATGGAAGCAACTGGTGTGAGTATGACTACTTTTTCATTGTCTTTGTTCATACTAATCAGCAGAAGTATATATATATTATACATATATATTACCGTAATATATGTATTTACCAGTTTTTTTAATATCAATTTGCTGATTGGTATGTTGCATAGACTTTGTTTAGAGATTCCAGATCGAACTTTATTCAAGTAAATAATTGAACATGACATGCACGATCAATTAAAAAAGTCGTTTCTCTTGCTTAAGATAAAACGCCAATGCAAACCAATTTTCATTGCAAACAAAGGGACAAATAAATCATATTCGAAGATTCCTAAAATACAGAAAATCGTATCCGAAAATAGAACACAAATCCTAACGGAGGAGGTTCCTTGGAAACAAGAAAAGCAAATAGACATACAGTCATTAGTCTAATGACAAATAATATCGAGAAAAATGAGAGAAAAACAAATAAAGAATTGTTGAAATCCCACTGATCGTATCTTCGAAAAAAGAAAATTTTTAATATTATAACCTCACTCTATTTAATACCAAATTATTTTATCCGTCCTTCTGATAATTCTACCAGAATAAGATTTATTGTTGAAAATACTGTAATTGGAAATACATTGGGTTATGTCTATATTCACAAAAAAAAAATGCATGTTCTGTTGTAAAATCGACTGTGGGTGCAGTGGAATAAATGAAACAAGACACAAAATTTACGAGGGGGCAGCAGTGGTGCTTTCATTATAATTTGAAATAATAGGAGTACAAAGATAACCCTCTCTATTATCTCCTCTCATCTTCCTCTCTTTTCTCTCTTTCCTTTCCTTCCTCTCTCTCCCGTGAGTCCCTCACATTCATCTCCAATTCTTCCTTTTTTTTTTATCACCCCTTTTGAACACTTGTAATGCTCTATTTATAGAGCAAACAAAACACTATTAAACTTGTGAAATGTTTACTATGTGCATGTGGGGTTACTATGTGCATGTGGGCATACATACACAATTTACAACACTCCCCCTTGGATGCTCACATAAGTCTTCAATTGACTCGTTAAGATCTTGATCTGTTTTGGATGCTCCCCCTGATTTCAAATCATTTAGGTTGATCGTTGATCGTTCTGCTTTAGTCTCTTAGTAAGAAGAGTTGCTGAAAGAGTTGCTTTACTTGTTGTTAACTTTCCACAGGCTTTTTCTTGAACTGGGTTGTAGGACTTTCTGCTAGACTAGCATCCAAAGGTCTGAATTTACTCCTTTTATCTGGAACGGAATTTGATTCAAAAGTAGTGAACACTTGATCTTGAATCGGACTTGTGATTTCTTCAAAGACCTTCGAGGCTTGATCTTGAATGAAATTGGACCATGAGGAGCTTCATGTGGCAAGTGATCTTTAGTTTTGTCAGGGATGAATCAGCACGCGTTTGTTGCGCTTGTCTCCACATGCTTCAATGTATCATTTTCACTTTCCTTACTTGCTCCCCTTGCTTAAGTAGTATTTTCCCTGCTTTTCCCCCCATGCATGTGTGGCATCTTCTCCGGCAGTATTTGCCCTCTGATGCCAGAGTGGAGTGCAAACCTTGCATTTGGATGGTTCATCACTTCTTGGTGACTGGAGACCCAGCTCCAACCGTTGAAGATGACTACTCGATAGCAACACTAGGTAAGCAATCAGGAAAGGTTCCAGGCAGTCGGTTCCTTACCGGGAGTTTGAGTGGAGGTTCTGACATATTGCTTTCTTTATCCTTGTCTTCGCAGGCAAGAACAAGGACAAAGGAAATGACAGGGAGATTGCATGATATGAGATAATCTTGCTCTGGTCCCTGAAGATATGTGATAATCTTGCTCTGGTGTGACATGTTTGAAGAGGTATTCTCGGAGAGAAAGAAAACTGAGTATTTCGAGATGCTATGTTGAAGATGCATTCTCGGAGATGAGGAAGAGTTAGGTATTCTTGCAGTGTTGCAGGTCTGCCTTGTTATGGAGAACAGAGGTCGACATATATAGAGATTTCTCAATAGCAAGTGGTGGTGCTGTGCTTTTACTCTTGTCAGCAACTGTGGTGTAAATAGAACAGTAAGATTTACGCGTTTTCAACTTTGTCAGAGATCTTTGACAAAATTGCACGCGACATCTGAAAAAGCTGGGATTACGTCTGAAAAATGCCAACGAACTTTATTGAGGAAAATCTGGCTTTTGAAATTCGGAGAGCGATGCCTCTTCGATCTTTGAACGAGTGGCTCTGCTGCCTCTTCTTTTATAGAGACATCAATTGTGTTCAAGAGTATGCTCAGAAAGTTGCTGCCTGTAGAAATTTCCTCTATCTTGGCACTTCTGAAATTTTATTTGACCTCTGTTTTTCCTTCATCATTTCTGAAAAATGACTTGCCCATCTAACATTTGCTTAGATTTGAGTCTTAGGAGTGATACAGACGAGCAGCGTCAGGATAATATATGGCGCCCGTCCTTCTTATCTTCTAATGGTCCTCTTACGGTTGGGGACTCTGTGATGAAAAATAACATAACCGCTACTGTGGTAGCTAGGAATCTTCTCACTCCAAGGGATAACAAGATCCTTTCAGAACGGTCTGAAGAGTCGGCCGTTCAAGACTCCTTGGCTCTCAGTGTTCAGTGTGCTGGCTCTGTTTCCAATATGGGCCAACGCCTACTTGCTCAAACTCGCCAAGTTGAATTATTAATGGCGGAGGTGGCAAGTCTTAAACAAGAGATCAGAGGGCTCAAGCATGAGAATAGGGTGTTACACGTGCTTGCAAATAGTTACTCTACGAGCATGAAAAGAAAGCTCGACCAACTGCAGGAATCTGAAAGTCGAATTCAAAGTGATCACCAGAGGTTTGTTGCTAGATTCCGAAAGCAACTGATGCCTTCCCCTTCTGGTGTTTTGCTAAGTACTGGGGTGCCACATGATCAATCTCCAGTGCCTCCCCCTTCTGGGGTACTTCCGAGTACTGAGGCTTCACATGAGCAACCTTTGTGAAGGCTCCATCCTGTTTGTTTGTTTTAACTCATGTGTATGTACATATCTGTAATTTCTTGGAGATATTAATAAATAAGCTTTATTTCATTCAATGTATTGTGCCAAATACAATAAAGCATATACTTCACTAAGATGTGGTACTTCTGGACCAAGTATTAATTTATCTTTACTCTCACGAAGATAAATGATTATTCTTAGTGTCTTTATCATATGAGTATTCAACTCATAATCTTCAATCCATATGGTTCTTTTAATATCATAAATATCATGGATAAGATTCGTGTTGGTAGATTGTTCGATCTGCAGCTCGAGACAATAATTCCTTCAACACTTTATAATTTTTTCTAGACTCTTTAGGAGTCCCAATTTAATATCATCAACTCTTCAAGAGTTATAATTTAATGTCATTGACTCTTGCAAGAGATTTTAGTATGTTGCAACAATATCATAATGATAGTACTCAATAAGGCAATTTATATCATCTATTGGTATTGAATACATATTTTATGTTTTACCCTTCAGATGCTTACTTCAAGCAATTTGAATCCTTCAAGAGTTTTCTACACTTCATGATACATTTTCCTTTGGAATTTATACAGAGCAATTTGCTCCCATGTATACTTGAGGGATTTACTTATGGAGATATAATGTGGGCGACTCACAACCCTTCCTATATAATTCTCCATTCATATGAACTCGTTTACAACCTTGTGTCATATCATGTAAGTGTATTACACTGTATTACAAATGCCCATATATAACCTCCTTGGTTCAACATCCTTTGGCTATTTGTATTGTATTCAAATATATATAGGTTCATTTGCCCACGTTCTTACAAAATTGTAATGGAATTGCCTTTCTCCATTTTGGCCAATAATTTTTCTTTTGTCGACGAACAAAAGAACGTGACTCAATATTAACACAGCTCATTGATGAATTTAGTAGCTACTTGTAAAAACCAAAATTATCATTGGTTATCATCAATCCGTGATCCCATATTCTCATATGCATGCGCATGCATAAAAGCTTTTTTTTTTTTATTTCTTTTGGATATCCATTGCCTCTTCAAGGGCATTATACTATCTCTTCCAGGATAGTCGTAATTTAGAGAATTCGGATCATAACCTCATTTTGAGCGTTATAGAGCTTGGATTTTAATCTCCACTTCTAGGAGTTGAGTCATTGGAACCTATACGTCTATCATGCTACATGCAAGAGACATCAATATTCTCATGTCTGCGGATTGTCCTTTCTAGAACGTATTATCCATGCAGTGACTGTCATGCTTCTGGCATGCAACAATTATGCTTCAGGAATGCAATAGTTCAGTAGTGCCATATTCTTTTTTTTTTTTTCGAATGACTGAACCTTTTGAGTCTAAAGGTCTGCCACGCTTCAGACGTTCAACAGATAAATCATTTACTGCCTCATTATATTGTCAAATGAGGACATCAATTCTTGTAGGTACATTTGCAGTAAGTATATGTGATTTCATCACTTTCGTTGCATCATTCAATTATTCCAATTTCATTTTCTCATTGTTTGTTTCGTGAATCAAAATAAGACAAATTATCTTCGTTCTTCTGGAATGGTCTTTTCTCATCATTCTTCTGGAATGATATTTTCTCATCGTTCTTCTGGAACGATGTTATTTTCTCCCCCTAATGGCAGGAAAACTGTCTTATCAAAATCATAGTCCACAAATCATGCGGTAGACATATCCCCAGTCAAGGGTTCCAAATATTGAATGATAGATGGTGTTCAACATCAATGCCTAATCTACGATGATGCCTCATTTCAGTACGTTGTGGCAGTCTTACAGGCACATAGATAACACAACCAAAAACTCGTAAATGTATAATGTTTGGCTAGTTCCCAAACACGAGTTGTACTGAGCAATATTGATGGTTGGAAACTGGTCTCATCCGAACTTAATAATGCGTCATGTAAAATGACATGTCCCCATGTAGAAAACTGGTAATTTCGTTTTCATGAGCAGAGCGCGGGTAATCAATTTCATCCGCTTAATAAATGCTTCTGCTAAACCATTTTAAGTATGGACATAAGGAACTTCTGGTCCTTATTAAATAGTCTATGGACTGAGACTTTTATGACCTTTATTATAATTAAGTTGAGGCACTGTGACACTTCAAACTTAAGGTACTCATCAAGGAATTTCATGTCCTGATCTTCAGGATCAAAGGACTTCATGCCTAATCTTTTTGTATGATGGAACTTCGGGTCCAATCATTTTATATGATGAGGATCAAGAAACTGCAGGTTCTGATCTGATCAAGGAACTTTGGGTCTTATATATACTCATTGTAACAAAAGATAAGTACAATAAATAAATTAAAGCAATAGGCGGTAATTCCAGCCATAATGAATAAATTGCATTTAAGTAAATAAAGCTTGTGACAAGGGCTTTAATTCAGCACCATCAAAACTTAAAGCAATAGGCGGTAAAACCATCCATGGTAAATAAATTGCTTTAAAGTAAATAAAGATTGTGACAAGGGCTTTGATTCAGCACCATTCACATAAATATCAAAGCTTTAAAGCAAAGGGTAATAATTCTACCCACTATAAATAAATTGCTTTAAATAAATAGAACTTGTGACATGGGCTTTAAACCAACACCATGCACATAAATAAATATATAATTTTATTATTTCTTTTCATAATGGTGATGGTCTCATCAACTTCCCACTATCAACTTTATTATTATTTTTTATTATTTCTTCCCTTCACTTCTGTCGGGGCACCCATCCAAATTGTCCTTATTTTATTAATGTTTTCATTTCACAACAACAAGTCCTTTTAGTTACTCAGGAAGTAAAAGTAACAATAAGTTCCAATTGGTGTTCCTCCTCCGGTGAGTTTCGAAAAAGTCGAAACGGTTCCTATAAGTTTTGGAGTCAAGAGTGTCTGCAACTTATGAGAAGATCAAACCGTTAGATTTAGTTCAAATTTTAGTATGATATGGATAAGAGGATACCAAACAACTTTTGTGAAGAAACAATTTCGATTTTGAGCTACAGAAATAGAGTTATGGTACTCATAAGGTGGCTGTCCAGTTTTCTGCGGAAATTGGAAACTGGTTTAGTATTTCAGACATCTGCAACGATCGCACCGTTAAAGTTTTCTGAAATTTTGATATGTTGTAGATACTGAGTGGACGAACAACTTTCAAGAAGAAAGTATTTTAATCCGAGGTCCGCAAGTTGGAGTTCAGAGGCTGTTTACATAGCTGTCAAATTCTTTACGAATTTTGAGTATGTACTATTTTGCTTCTGCAAATGATGATATACAGTCATACAACAATATATATAGTTGCTTCAAGAAAATCAATTGTACTGAGATTTGAAGATGAAATGAAAATTGTTTCTTATATGTGAGATTCCAGCTGAAGGAGGTGAACAGGATTTGTGGCGTTGTGCTTTCCACTGACATGAGAGCTTCTCGTGCTGATAACGTGTTGTAAAATCGACTGTGGGTGCAGTGGAATAAATGAAACAAGACACAAAATTTACGAGGTTCCTCTACAATCAGTGTGACTGGAGTACGTCCTCGGGGCAGTAGTGGTGCTTTCATTATAATTTGAAATAATAGGAGTACAAAAATAACCCTCTCTATTATCTCCTCTCATCTTCCTCTCTTTTCTCTCTTTCCTTTCCTTCCTCTCTCTCCCGTGAGTCCCTCACATTCATCTCCAATTCTTCCTTTTTTTTTTTATCACCCCTTTTGAACACTTGTAATGCTCTATTTATAGAGCAAACAAAACACTATTAAACTTGTGAAATGTTTACTATGTGCATGTGGGGTTACTATGTTCATGTGGGCATACATACACAATTTACAACATGTTCTTGGATAAAAGTAATAGAGAGACAGAAAGAAGTTGTACTCAGAACTTTAGGGAAAGAAAATAGGACAAGGATTGTCTACCCTCCTAGTTGTGGTGCCCTTCCATGCCCTCCTATTTTATGCGGCCACGGTTAAGCAACGTTAATATTTTATATTTTTATTATTTTTTGTCTTATTATCTCATTAAAAAATTAATATAAAATATTGACGTGGCTTAACCGTGACCGCACAAAATAGGAGGTCATGGAAGGGCACCACAACTAGGAGGGCAGACAATCCTTGTCCAAGAAAATAAGTGTTTTTAAAATGGGAATTGTTATTAATACTAAAAAAATCGCATTCTACGTTCTAAATTTTCTATATTAGAAAAAAAATACTTATAAAAAATGTAGAAAAAAATATTTAGAGTGTCAATAACATTTCCTTTTCCCGTAACTAAATTATAAGCTTCTCGTAAATCAGCGTGTGTTTGTGTGCGAACATTCATGGGTATTAATATTTTTAAATTACAACATAAAGTTAACCAATAGCAAAATTACAGCAAGAAGATTGTGTACCCATGACGTGACCACATTGTGCAATCATTTCTCATTTTTCAGATCAGTATATGGATTTTCCCATGCAGTTGGTCCATAAAATATTAAATTAATCATCAATAGGGAACTTGCCTCGAAGTCACCCATTAGATTTATTTAAGGAACACTTTGATGTGGTCCTTAACTATCAATATTCTTTGATTGAAACCTTTTTAATTTTTAGTTTTTTATTGAGGTCCCTGACATTAATGTAATAATGTAAGTTACTATATTTTTTAAATTAAAAATTAAAAATTGAAATTTGTAATTGTTTATATTAATGAGATTTTAAATAAAACCCATAATTTATGGGATTAAAAATAATAAAATATAAATTATACTCTCTATTATATTGTGTGTGTGTGTGTGTTTGTGTATATATGTAACATCCCACATCGCCCAGGGGAGCGATCCTTAAATGTATATTCTCATCCCTACCTAGCACGAGGCCTTTTGGGAGCTCACTGGCTTCGGGTTCCGTCGGAACTTCGAAGTTAAGCGAGAAGGGGGCTAGAGCACTCCCAAGATGGGTGACCCACTGGGAAGTTGCTCGTGAGTTCCCAGAAACAAAACCGTGAGGGCGTAGTCGGGGCCCAAAGCGGACAATATCGTGCTACGGTGGTGGAGCGGGCCCGGGAAGTGATCCGCCCCGGGCCGGGATGTGACAATTGGTATCAGAGCCAATCCCTGGCCGGAAGTGTGCCGACGAGGACGCCGGGCCCCTAAGGGGGGTGGATTGTAACATCCCACATCGCCCAGGGGAGCGATCCTTAAATGTATATTCCCATCCCTACCTAGCACGAGGCCTTTTGGGAGCTCACTGGCTTCGGGTTCCGTCGGAACTTCGAAGTTAAGCGAGAAGGGGGCTAGAGCACTCCCAAGATGGGTGACCCACTGGGAAGTTGCTCATGAGTTCCCAGAAACAAAACCGTGAGGGCGTGGTCGGGGCCCAAAGCGGACAATATCGTGCTACGGTGGTGGAGCGGGCCCGGGAAGTGATCCGCCCCGGGCCGGGATGTGACAATATATACATATATGTATGGGTACATTAACCAAAATTAACAAAAAAAGTTAATTGTACCAAAACATGGATACATTCTCAAAATCAACGAAAAAGAATGTACCCATATAAGTTTAAACATGGATTAAAAAATTTGAATGGATTTTATATTAAAAAAAAAGGTACATTTTACGTATAACAAATTGATATATTTGAGAATGGTACATTTAAGATTAAAAAAATTGAAAAATTATATGAATGGGTACATTTAAGATTAAAAAATTGAGAATCTTTTTATATATAAAAAAAAACTAATAGGTACAAACTTAATTTAATTTAATTTTTTATTATTTTGGAAATGTTTAAATTGAAAATTAATTAGAAGTTTAATAGAGGTGTGAGTATTAAACCCTAAATTAATTACTAATTTTTATATTAAAAAATTATATAATAAACATGTAAATTCATTATCACATTAATGCTAGGGACTTGAATCAAAATTTGAAAACCAATAAGGTCTTAGTCAATGAACAGTAAGAACTAAGGACCGGATACTAATTTTTCCTTTATTTAATTGAATTTTTGTTTTTTATTAGTTAATAAATAGTGTCATTCCCAATTTGGTGGATTATTATATCTCTTTGATTATTTAGATATAATATAGAGAAATTTTCATTGTGGCCAAAACTTGATGGTACACTACGTATTTTTATATAAATGGTGAAAAAATTTATTTCTTAATTTATTAACTTTTTAAGACACATATATTACCATTTATATAATAACACGTGATGTACTACTATATATTCTTGTCATATTAAAAAAATCTCTGATAATTAAGGAGACAATCCCCCTTCGAATGTGCCAAGCATGGAGGGATTGACTTACTTTCCAGGCTAATGCTTCTACACCCTTAAGCCTAGCATGACCATTATAAATAGACGTCTCATAGGTGAGGGTTATGAGGGTTACGAACAAAGTGGGAGTTACACTATTAAATTAATTGATAATATGAGAAGTAACCTAATATTTTATAAGCACATGAAAGGATTTCCTTTTCTCGACATGGGATTGATACTCTTAACAAACCCCTTAAGTGTGGGAGAGTTTTAAGCCTAGCAATTAGACAACACAAATTGGATGATGTAGAGCAATAAAGAAACTAGCACGTGGACAACTCAAATTGGTTGATGAAAAACAATAAAGAAAGTTAAGGTTACAATATAAAACCAATTGGTAATATATCTTATAACCACATTCAAAGTCCCCCATTTTCCCAATGTGGAAGTGATACTCTTAACAGGTTAAAAGGCATCCAAGAAACAACCTCCTAGCTGAAAGTTTTAAGTGGAATTTCTCCCACCCTTCACACAAATCGCTCCCTACAAGTTCGAGTCTAGCAAGGTGTAGGCGAGAGAACTATGTCGATTGGATCCATGAGCTAGAGCAAAGGGTACGCAGGCAATCTCGCTGGGCTAGATGCAACCAAATCCTACGGTGGTGGTGTTTGTGCTCGCAAACAAATTAGTCTTGTAAGAACAAGACGGTGATCCACAATTCGTTACTTCCGCTAGGTATGATCCTAAACGAATTCCCCTTAATATTATAATTTCCCAACTTCACCTAAACTAAGGGACACATGACAACTGCATGTGGTCCAATATCCTATGAATAAGGACGTTGAATTTCCATCCATGCATTCCGGGTTTAAAACTCTCATTTTCTAAATTATTATAATAGTTTCGAACGCTCTCCCTTTTTTAAATAATAATAAATTTGTTTTGTTAAAAAGAAAGACACATGACAGCTAAGCAGAAGGTCATATAATTAACATCTTCTAAGTGCCCCACCTCAATGACTCCTCCTAAAAGATAAATACCAGAGAAAACAAGCACAATACTATTGAAATTGCATTTACTTGTGTACCGTAAAAGTCGTCTCTTTTTCGTTACATTAAAGAAAATCGAAAATTGAACCTATCATAATTCTGAGGTTCAGAACATGTACTAATCAGTAACTAAATACATCAGTCAGTAATTTGTAATTACGATATTACAAGGCCAATAATGATACAGCTTCTTCAGGGCCGGGGCCGTGCAACGGCGGTTTGATTAGAGAGCTTAATCAACCACATCATCACTAAACAGCTTAAACCGGTTGGCATCAAGAACCAGTTTCCTTACAGAAGAGAATGTTCCCAAAAGTCCTGCACCTGTGAACACAATGATTATAGATATGTTCATCCAGTAAGTGAAGGTTGATTTTGCAGGCTTGTAGGTTTTGTTGTACAGAAGCATTGGGAGGATGAAATCTAAAGGGATGAAGCCGACAGCTCCAACCACACCGCTTATGTCTCCGAAAAACGGAAGCATTGCTGCGAAAAATCCGCAGAGTGCCATGTACAGCGACCGAAGAATTATTCGGGGAATGAGATTCCTTTTTGAGAACATTCCTTGTTTGACATCTGCTGATTTCTGTTCCATGATCTCATAAGCAACTTGGGAATAAACCTTGCATCGAATTAGAGAAAGACTACCTCAATACAAATTTACACAGCCTAGGACATAAAAAATTTCAATTTTCTTAAAAGTACAAGAGTAAGCTTACGAGGCCAATGGCGAGAAGCTGTAGGAGTACAAAGATCACAGTAAGTCCAAGAACCCAAGTTGGAGCCAGAGAAGGTCCCTCATCCGGCATTAGGCTATTGAGAATGTTCGAACTAGATTTGTTCCCAAACACCCAGTATCCGGACACTGCAGTCGAATAGAATGTAATGAAAATTACCGCGTAACACATCACGAGACCTTTCACCATCTTTCCAGTAGCTGGTGGCGCCAAGGTTGCCTGCATTGATCCATTGCATATGATAAATTTTATAAAGAAGCATATGGTAAGCAAGAGCTTGTTTTGGCATTGTTCTTTTATGTTCACAATTTCGCACCAACACTAGATGGAAATTCATGATATTCGCACTAAAACTAGAAATTCACATGGTGTTTCCAATCAGGCTACCAGATCATGCGACAGTCGTGCAAACTAGCATTTGAAAGCTTGGAATTCTAAAACTGATAAAAACTTGCAAAGACTCAGTATTTACTTGTATTTCAGGTAGTATTCCATTCCCAAAAATAGCAGCAAATATGGAGATGGAAGTGAAGGCACTGAAGAGCCTTGTTGAAGTTGAAGATTCTAAAGAATAGTCCCTTGCGGGGGGATTCTTAGAGGCACCTAGAGGAAAAAAGACATGTTTACCATACAATTAGAACTTTCAATTCTAGAATAAACAAATTTCATATCGAATAAATCAATACGTTACGTGGCCCTTGTTGACAAATAATCCGTCATTACTGCCGGACAATAGAAAGCTCAGGAGGAATGAGGGTTGTTAATGACCAATGCAAGTTTTGGTACCGAGAAAAAATTTGTTGTTCGAACTCCTCTGGAAGAATCAAGTTATTTACTCTCTTTTTTTTTCCTGGTGAACATAATGAAACCTTGAACTCGAGAAAAAGCACACTGCTGCATGAAAGATGGCCGCATGAAAGATGGCTAGAAAGACACATGTGTAATTTCTTTGTATAAGTAATGCATGGAAGTAAAATATAAATGAGGATGTTGATGGGATATTGAAGGATGAAGTACCTGCATAAATACATGCACCGACCACCAGGAACGAGTATCCTAAGCTGAGAAGCAGCGAAACAAAGTTGATGTGCCTGAGGGAGTGGAAAGTTGGAAGCTGAGAGATGACTATCATTACCACGGTAACCATGGCTATGAAGTGGTACAATTTCAAAGATCCATTGGGAGAAAGCTCTGAGTACATAATCTTAACAATAAAACAAGATGACAATAAGACAATGCAAGGTTAATAGAATCTAACTACTGCATTGCAATGCTGGAAAAGAGAAAAACGAACACATCTCCTACGTAGTAGAAAGCAGTTTCTGCATGCAAATCTTCATTGATCCATTTAACATTGTTTCCATAGAAAATGCTAGTAGTAACTGGTTTGCCTGTGCTGAACCAGCTCAACATGCAAAAGTGATTAACAAAAAAGTGCTTTTCTGTTAGTCGTTTTTAATATTGTGTGTGCGGTTTGGATGTGAAACTGGGAGATTGAGATGAGGCTTAGATTCGTATCCCTATTGGTTTGAAAGCGGCGACAATGGAAAATTTATGTAGTATCTCTATCTGATCATTCTCCCCACGAACCCAAAATGTGCTATTTGCTTGATCAAATTAAGTTTTTTCCAATTTTAATTTATTAACCTTGGGCCTCGTTTGATAGAGAGGATAAGCTTGGAAATGGCTATTCTCCTTTTAATTATCTTTTGATTTTGTCAATCCAAAGTTGTGCAGAGAGAGAAAACAAGTGTGCAGATATCACTTCCCGTATAGACAAACCAACACATTATTGCACGTGTTGATGTGAAGTGATGAAGATGATGATGCAATAGATACCTTGAGGCATTCCCCAGAAAGCAAAATAGCTCCTATTCCAACCCCAGTGTTTATAGCCGTTTGAATGAATATGACGAAATAATACATCCATCCTGACCCTATAAAAATAGAATCCCACACTTAATTAGTTTACCATCCAAAGCTCCCATATATACAAGTGCTTATTCAGCAGAAGCATCACATGACTCAAAAGTCAAAAGCAATGCTTAATCAAATGCAACTTGTTTAGCACTAATTACAAACTAACAAAACCCGCTTCCTTTATTTAAATATGCACAGACTGTCACGTGCACATAAAAGTCAGAGCTCAAAGCATTCAATCCAAGCTTACCAAAACATTCCCAAATCACGGAACGATCCCAGCGATCCAAAATTAGAAACAGAAGAAAAAAAACCCCACGGAAGCAAAGATTTTTTTGTTACCTAAGACGTCGGCGGCGAGCTCACGGAATCGGATGTGGCGGCGACCCTCCCTCTCACAGTGGTCCAGCACCATCGACATGAGGTAGTAAGAGTAGAAGGTCACCAGGCCCATGATGGTCAGGCAGAGGAACCCCGGGCCCCACCCCAACCCCCTAAACGCGTACGGCAGCGTCAGTATTGTGGGCCCCACTATCGCCGTTGTCAGATGGAACCCCGCGTGCCACCACTGCCCTGCATATTTTTAACATAATTAGAAAAGGAAAAAAAACAAAATTAATTGACTGGAGGAAAATTGAGTAAACGGCGATGGGAAGGGCTGACGTGTGACCTTTGGATTGGAGGACGAAGACGGCTCCGGCGTCGGTTTCGCGGCGGGTCTCGAGGAAGGGTTCGGGGCTGGGAAGTTTCGCCATCTTTTGATTCGAGAACAGCCGAGAGAGGAGGAGGAGGAGGAGGAGGAGGAGGAGGAGGAGATGCAGCAGCGGGTGTGCAGGTTAAGGGATGATTCAATGGAGTAAGGAGGCGGGCGTAGGTTAGTTGAGTTGTTTGGAAGTAGCTGATTCCAGCTGTGTACTAAGCTAAAGTGCGCGGGGGAGAGCATTTGCCGCCCGAGGGAAACATTGACATTCTTCGTTTGATCCACGCAATGAGGTGGTTTCTTTTAACTTATTCAGTTATATTCTCAAACTGAAACCTCTCACCCGGAATTTACATAATTGCCTCTCCCCGCTGGGATGTTGTCAGAGTTTTTTTGGTCTTTTCACCTAGCTTACAGTGGTGTCAAGGAACAAATCTAATATATTAGATCTGACATTCGTGTCGTGTTTTCTGTGTTCGTGTCGTTTTAGTATCATACCTGATATCTTAATAGGTCGTGTCGTGTAAGATCCGTTAAAATAAACAGGTAAAATGACCCGATCCGAAACTGATTCGATAATATTAATAGATAATATGACCCGACTTTTACCCGTTAAGGAAAATATATTTTAAACCAATAAATAATCAAATGAAAAACATAATACTAAATAAATATATACATACTATATTGTCACATCCAAAACATAAAAACACATTTTTCTTTTTAGTATATTTTCGCTTACCTAAATTGATCAAATGGTAAAATTGGAAAATATTGGAATAGAGAAGGGGTTTTTTCATCCAAAAAAGTTCTAATAATATAAGTGAAATAGAATCCAACAGTACAAATTTACTCTCATTTATCTTACGATTGTTATTTAAGTAATGTCTTTAATAGTTTTTTAATTCATGTAGAAGTGTAAAAAATATATAAACGCTCGTAATGACAAGCTTTACAACTTTCATGAAGAGCTTAACTTCGAAATTTGCCACTATAATCACATAAATCATAGAACAAAATTTAACCGTTGATTGTTGTTTACATTTACGCTTCATTGTTCTTATCAAATTTTGTTTTTTCAGATTTTCTTTTTTGAAAACATGATTTATTAGAGGATGTAGGAAGATGAACGGTTTGAATTGTTGATATTATATTCAGAGTTTTACGATTAATGAAAATATTGCTTGATGTTTATAAAGTTTCTACAAACTATATGACATTGACTCATATTTCAGTTAACTGTAAATATCGAAACGTGATATCAAAGATCTGAACCGTTCATCTTCTTACATCCGCCAGATGATCATGTTTTCAAAAAAGAAAATTAAAAAAATAAAATTCAGTAAGAAGAATAAATGACAATCGATGGTTAAATATAAATTTAAGGTTTATGGATTATAGTGTTAGATTTCGAAGTTGACCCCTTCATAAAAGTTGTAAAGCTTCTCACTATGAGTGATTGTATATTTTTTTTTACATTTTTTACACTTGTATAATAATAATTATTAATTTTTCCATCAAATAAAAACATTATTCATGAGGGTTTGAAGGATTTTAAAAATCTAAATGATAATGTAAGTGTAATTATTATCTACTCGTGGAGGAATAATTATGAATCATGAGTGTATATATTCTTTCACATTTTTCATACTTGTATGTATGTTTTATTAGTTCTTGCCTATACAAATACTATACTAGTTTATTTTAATTTTGGACAACAACATGTTAAGTAAAATTTATCCTAGTAATGATAATAAGAAACTATCATAATAAAAATAAATAATGACTAAATTTTTTTTTAACTTGTATAGAATAATAATACAAAACTATATATTTAATATAGAATATATTGTATATATTAATATGACTATTGTATTTTATAATAAATCTTTTAGTAATTAAACTTTAAAATTATCAAAATAATTTTTTTCTTAACGGGTCTAAACGGGTTACCCACATGTTATCCGCGTGTATACCCGTTATTAACGGATTCTTAACGGGTCACCTGATAATGATCCGATTAGTTATCGTGTTGATTCGAAATTCATTATTTTCGTGTCGTCATCGTGTCATGTCAGAAACTACCGAGTTTATAATATATCATCATAATTTCTCCAAAATTTTAGAATTGTCGCACATGTCACTTTCACATTGTTTTGTTCTCCTTTTGCGGAAAGTATGGTCACTTGTGGCGTGAACAAGTGGTGGAGTTGGTATGATGGTGTTTTCATCAATTTGCAAACACTTGCATGTTATCGGGTAAAATAACTAACGCGTGGTGCGATAAGTGTTCAAACCGTAATATACTTGAGTGACATGTAACAATCTTTTTTAGCTTAGGACGTCGTTTAATTGATTTTACGTGCTACATGTCATGTGATCAATACAACCTGTTTCAAAACCGTAACGTTCCCGATGACATGCAAGAATTTTCTAATTTGTAGAGCGTTGTTTTGAATTTGATTCTATGAAGTCCTTTGGAGTATAGAAAAAAGATGTATGTCTTGAATTTCAATCATTCAAATATTCATTCATAATTTGCAAAGTCTACGGTATAAAAAGTCAAATTAGGCCATCAAAGTGATGGGGCTCCTTGTACAACACTTGAACATCATCAATAAGCGGAGGAAGATGCGGCAACAACACTTTTGTTATGTTCCAATACCTCCTTCTTGTATGCTTCCATTGCTTCAGCTGCGTTTTCATTCCATACCTTTTTCTCTTCTTCCTTCATTTCCTATATAACCCAACAAGTGAAAGAAAAAATAGGATCAGTTTAATTAATTTAGGGTCAAGAAAATGTTACCAAACGCGTCTTTCGAACCCAAATTCAATCTCGTACCTTCCATTTCAATGAAATCATTGCAGTGATGGTGGTGCTGTTAGTCCCTGGTCTCTCCTCCAAAAGAGCCTTTCTTGCTTCCTTGCTGCATTATTCAAAACGAAACCGAAATCAGTTTTTATTCTCTTCTACCCAGCAGACATCCTACCATGGAGCTGGAAATATTTCCCCTCTCTGCCCCTCTATCGCTCTCATCACGTGACCAAAATTTTACCCCTTAAAGGGTTTCATGTATAATACATTACAGGACTAGTGAGGAACTTTACCTAAACAAGAGGTAAGAGGATGCAGGCCTCTTGGGCTTCTTCTTTTCTTCCTTCTTCTTCTTCTTCTGCTCCTCCTTCATTTTCCGTTAATTCATAGAACTCGATCAATAATCAACTAATCATACATTAGAAACCAAATTGGTAAAAACAACGGAGTTTACAGCTCGATTAGCAAACCTTGATAATATTTTCAGTCTTCTCCTTCTTCTTAAGCAGCTGCAAGACTTCATGCTTTTCCTTTTTGAGATTGGAAGCTTCCTCTTCCTTCATCTCCTTGTAAGCCTCCATCTCTTGAATATACTTCTCCTTGTTCTTCCTAGTCATCTCTTCATACGGCAATTTTTGTTCCTCTGTCATGTTTTTCCATTCCTCACCAGTGATCTTTGCAATCTACGAAATAGTCCCCAAATTGACTAGTTAAAAGAGATCAAAATAACCGAATACGGATAGAGATTTTTCATGTGGGGATGGTGATTTTCAGTTACCTCAGTGACAGTTTTGTTCTCTGCAGCCAGAGCCGGTCGCCTGCCGTTTGTGAACAGAAAAAAAGCCGACATTGGATGCTTGGGTTTCGATGGATCCTTTTCCTTGGATTTCTTGTTCTCCTTTTTGGCTTCTTGCTTGAACCGCATATATTGTTCAAGTAACTCCATAGCCATCTTCTGCTTGTGCTCATCCTCCAAAAGATACATTGCTTCAACCTCACTCTTCTCTTTCGCAGTCACTTGCAGATAAGCTTCCTTTTCAACCTGGTACCTCTCTTCGTAAGGCCTCTTCTCTTCGGGGCTGAAGTTCTTCCACTTGGCCCCCAAAATGTTTGAGACTTCCTTAAAATCTGCCTCAGGGTTCTCCTTCTTGATCTGCATCAAAAACCACAAGCGGATTCGGAATGTGTTTCGCATTTAAATCTCCGAACAATCATAGTGTCCTAATCTCTAATTTACCTCAGCCCACTGATCTTTGCACCATAGGATATAAGGAGGAGCTGGCCTTTTCTTCTCAGTGCACCCTTTCTTTTTCTTGTCTTCATCTGGTTGAGCAATTGGGAATGCCTGATGAAAAATAATGTTGATGTATAAAATCAATGAGGACTTTAGTACAACAGAAAGTGTTAAGTTTGTGACATTCGCTAGATTGCTCCGGTCACTAGTGTGGATAAGTATGTAAATGGATAGAGATAGGGAAGCAAACACAAGATGTACGTGGTTCACCCAGATTGGCTACGTTCACGGAGTAGAGGAGTTCTCATTAATTGTGAAGGGTTTACACAAGTACATAGGTTCAATCTCTCCTTTAGTGAGTACAAGTGAATGATTTAGTACAAATAACATTAGGAAATATTGTGAGAGAATGATCTCTATTTCTAGAAGAGAGTTTCTAGTTTCATTCTGACATTGACACGTGTCTTGTTGTGATTGGCTTCTGATGTTGACATGTGTTGCGCTATGATTGGCTTCTGATGTCGACATGTTTCGCGCTGTGATTGGCCTCCTGGTTTGAGGGAAACTCTTCTGGGTCTTTGACGGTATAATGTTGACTGGTGCTCAGTAGTTTTAGGATTGGTCAAGTATGGTATAAACAGTGCTCCCCTAAGTTCCCTAGTAAGGGAAGCTCCTCAGTTGCGGATTTGCAAGATCTAAGCCATTGAGTAATCACGAAACTTCTAAGTACCGAAGTGTGGTATCATTTTCACTTGCCTTATATGTTTCATATGTAGATGTGGCATCTTCTTTGGAAGTAATTTTCCTCCATCCAAGGGTGGTATTTTTAAACAATGAAGATGCACAAGGTAATGTATCAATTTCATTTGAAACTTACTTGTAGTTTCGGGCTTGGTCAAGTGCGATACAAACTCTATAGTAGGAGTCCCCCAAGTCACCGAGCTAGGAGATTTGCCGAATGAGGTAATAGACAAGGTAAGCAATCAAACTTCCAAGCAAGCAACTTGGATCGGAGGTTCGACTTCGGCTTCCGGTTGATTGTTCTCCTTCTCCTTGTGTCGTAAACAACAACAATGATAAGGAGAAACAAATGGAGAAGACATGATATGAGATACTTTTTTCTTTTGAAGAAGTAACTTTCCACAGGCTTATTCTTGAACTAGGCTTGAGGGTTTTTTGGTTTCCTCCAGAGTATAAGGCCGACTCAAGAATTTGAGGGTCAAAACAAGTCCATCAAATCTAGAGTACGTTCGACCCTGATGATATGGGATACTTTTGCTGTTGACAAAGTAGTGGATGTATCGGCACGTGATCTGTTACGCTTGTCTCCACATGCTTCTTTGTATCATTCTCATTTGCTCTATCTGTTCCTCAGACAGATGTGGTATCTTCTCTTGAAGCATAAGATGTTGAAGATGAGTACTCGAGAGCAATGCCAGGTAAGTAGTCAGGCAAGGGGTTCCAGGCAGTCAGTTCCTGACTGGAAGCTTGATTCCAAGTGCTGACTGATTACTCTCTTTCTCCTTGTCTTGCAGGTAAGAACAAGGCCAAAGGAAGAGACAGGGAAAAAGCATGATATGAGATACTCTTGCTTTTAACCCTGATGATATGAGATACTTTTGCTCTGGTGTGGCTTGTTTGCAGAGGTATTATCGGGGGGAAAAGAAGCTGAGTATTTCAAGAAACTCTGCTGAGAATGCCCTCTCAGATGTGAAGTGAAGAAAAGTTGAGTATTTTTTTTATTTGTAGGTTTGCCTGGCTATGGAGGATGAAGGTCGACATATATAGGAATTGTCCCAACAATGAGTGGTAATGCTGTTCCTTTACCCTTCTCGGTCATAGCAATGTAGTGGGAGCTGCAAGATTCACGTGTTTTAACTTTGTCAAAGCACTTTGAAAAAGTGGTATGTGGTATATAGAAAGCTGATGTTGCGTGTGAAGATTGCAGACAAGATTTATCCAAGGAAATCTAGCTCTCGAAGTTCGGAGAGCGGTGCCTCTTCGATTTTCGAACAAGCAATCCTATCGGGGATCTGGCTCTCAAGATTCAGAGAACGGTGCCTCTTCGATTTTTGAGAAAGTAATCATGTTGGGAGTCTAACTCTTGAGATTCGGAGAGTGGTGTCTCTTCAATTTTTGAGCAAGTAATCATGTTGGAAGTATGGCTTTCGAGATTCGGATAGATGTGCCTTTTTTATTTTTGAGCAAGTAATCATGTTGGGAGTCTGACTCTCGAGATACGGAGGGCGGTGCCTTTTCAATTTTTGAGCAAGTAATCCTGTTGGGAGTCTGGCTCTCGAGATTCGGAGGGTGGTGCCTCTTCGATTTTTGAGCAAGTAATCATGTCGGGAGTCTAGCTCTCGAGATTCGGATAGCGGTGCCTCTTCGATTTTTGAGAAAGCAATCCTGGTGGAAGTTTGGCTCTCGAGATTCGGGAAGCGATGCCTCTTTGATTTTTGAGCAAGTAATCATATTGGAAGTGTTTTCTCGATGTGAGTAAAGGTTGGGCATTTTTGCCAGTCTACCTTGCCACGGAGCATAGAGGTTGACACACGCAGGGACCTTCCAGTTATCAAGCAGTGGTGCTGTTCCTTTACCCTTGTGGGTAATGGTAGGGTAGTTGAACCTTCAAAATTTATGTGTCTAAACTTTGTCAGAGATCTTTGGCAAAGTTATCTGTGGTACCCGAGGAGCTGCTGTTGCGTGTGGAAAGTGGTGTCTCTTCGATTTTTGAACCAACGGCCCTGTTGCCCTTTCTTTTATAGGGGCACCAATTGTGTGCAAGAAGTACATTCAGAGAGTTATTGCTTCTAGAAATTTCCCTTTACTTCATAGATTTATTGCACCTCATTTCTCTTTCATCATTTCTGAGAATGTCTGGCCCATCCGACCGTTGTTTTGACTTGAACTTTGGTGAAGAAGCAGCCATGCCTTCTCAAGACAATATATGGCACCCATCCTTCTTATCCCCTACTGGTCCTCTTACCGTTGAGAATTCTGTGATGAAGAATGATATGACCGCTGCGGTGATGGCCATGAACCTTCTCACTCCTAAAGATAACAGAGTACTTTTCAAATGGTCTGATGAGTTGCCTGTTAAGGATTCTCTGACTCTCAGTGTTCAGTGTGCAGGTTCTGTGTCTAATATGACCTAACACTTATTTGCTCGAACCCGCCAAGTTGAATCATTGGCAGCTAAAGTGATAAGTCTCAAACAGGAGATCAGAGGGCTCAAGCATAAGAATAAACAGTATGACTATGCTATAAACATGAAGAGGAAGCTCAACCAACTGCAGGAATCTGATGGTCAGATTTTACTTGATCATCAGAGGTTTGTGGGTTTGTTCCAAAGACATTTATTGTCTTCGTCTTCTGGGGCTGTACCGCGTAATGAAGCTCCAAATGATCAACCTTCGTGCCTCCTCCTTCTGGGGTTCTGCCTAGTACTGAGGCTCTGAATAATCATCCTCTGGTGCCTCTTCTTTCTGGGGCTCTACCGACTACTGAGACTTCTCCTGAGCAACCTTTGTAAAGGCTCTCTCTTGTTTGTTTATTTTGATTCATGTATATGTACATATTTGTAACTTATCGGAGATATCAATAAACAAGCTTTGCTTCATTTTAACGTATTGTGTTAAATACACCAAGGCCTTCTTCACTAAGTTCTTTGAATTTTTCCTTTTGTTGAAGCTTGTATGTTGAACCTTTGTGAGTGAAGCATGTAGTTTAGGTAGTGCTCCTTTAATTTCCCAAGTAAGAAAAACTTCTTGGTTGGAGACTTGAAAAAATCCAAGTCACTGAGTAGTCGTGAGACTTCTGAGTATCAAGATGCAGTAACATATGGTAGGAGTCCCCTAAGTCTCCGGTCGAGGGAGTTGACGAAGGAGGTGTCTTGCTAGTAGCCAAGTTTCCAAAGTAACAAAACTTCACCATTTTCCTTTCTAAGTAGTAGCCTAAAACTCCTTCTTCATATATATTTGTTATGAAAGTTGTTAGGCCCAAAAAAAATAAGGCCTAAGGTTTTTTTTTTTTTTTTTTGAATTTTCGATTTTTTTTGTAGGTGAAGCTTTTGTGGGTGAAGCTTTTGTGGTGGGTGAAGCTTTTGTGGGTGAAGCTTTTGTGGTGGGTGAAGCTTTTGTGGGTGAAACTTTTGCGGTGGGTGAAGCTTTTTTTGGTGAAGCTTTTATGGTTAAAGCTTTTGTGGGTGAAACTTTTGTGGTGTGGGAAGCTTTTATGGGTGAAGCTTTTGTTGGTGAAGCTTTTATGGGTGAAGTTTTTGTGGTAGGTGAAGCTTTTGTTGGTGAAGCTTTTATGGGTGAAGCTTTTGTAGGTGAAGCTTTTGTGGTGGTGAAGCTTTTGTGGTTTTGTGGGTGAAGCTTTTGTGGTGGGTGAAGCTTGTGAAGCTTTTGTGGTGGGTGAAGTTTTTGTTGGTGAAGCTATTGTGGGTGAAGCTATTGTGGGTGAAGCTTTTGTGGGTGAAGCTTTTGTTGGTGAAGCTTTTATGGGTGAAGCTTTTGTGGAAGCTTTTGTAGGTGAAGCTTTTGTGGGTGAAGTTTTTGTGGGTGAAGCTTTTGTGGGTGAAGCTTTTGTGTTGAAGCTTTGTTGGGTACCATGAATTGATTTTGCTTCACACTATCTTGATCAAGATAGTGTGAAGCTTTTGAGAATTTGTAGTTGTCCTCCATTGATGAAGCTTTGTTGAATTTCCCAATTTCCTTTTTTTTTTGGGAAAATTAGAAATTTGAAAATGTGGAAGAGACAACATATACAAATAGCTTCAACTCCAAAGCTTACGCCAAAGGCACATTTGTTAGGGTTTAACCTCATTTGATACCTCTTCAGAATGGTAAAAGTTTCAGATAGGTTAGTAATGTGTTGGTCAGCATGTTTGCTTTTGACTAGCATATCATCAACGTAAACTTCCATGCTCTTCCCAATCTGTTCAGCGAACATTGAATTGACCAATCTCTGATAAGTTGCTCCTGCATTCTTTAGGCCGAATGGCATGACTTTATAGCAATATAGTCCCCTGTCAGTAGTGAAGGCTGTGTGTTCTTGGTCTGGAGGGTTCATGAGGATTTAGTTGTATCCTGTGTAAGCAACCATGAAACTCAGGAGTTCACACCTTGCCGTATAGTCTATAAGTCTGTCTATGAGAGGAAGAGGAAAGCTATCCTTCGGGCATCCTTTATTTAGGTTGGTGTAATCGACACACATTCTCCATAAGACCTTTTGGAGCAGGAGACTTTCCTTGGTCAAATTCTTCTTAACAAGGACAACATTTGCTACCCACGTTGGATAATTGACTTCCGGACGAAGCCTATGCCTTTGAGTTTTTCAACTTCTAACTTCATTGCCTCGTATCGTTCAGCATCATAAGATCTTCACTTCTGTCTCACTGGCTTGGTCTTGGGGTAAATACTTAAGCGATGATAGATGATATCAGGAGAGATGTCTGGCATGTCCTCGTATGACCAGGCGAAGACCTTAGTGTTCTCTTGCAAAAAAAAGATCAATGCCAACCGAATGGGTGGTGACAAGGTGGTGCCAATCTTCACCATGCGATCCGGATAATCTTTTGAGATAGAGACCTTCTCTAACTCTTCGGCGGGTTATGCTTGCTGGGTGAAAAAGTCATCTCGAGGATCGTCGGGTTGACTGTTTCCACCGTGAAGATCCAAGTTGGCTTTGTCTGAGCTGGTCTTTATGACTTGGTCATGTATAGAAAAGGTTTCCTTTGGCACATGCAAGTGTTGTTGCTTGACCGAAGTGTTGTAACATGATCATGCACTAAGTTGATCTCCTCCAATGTAACCATTGCCATAGGGGGTTGGAAATTTCATCAACAACATATGTGTGGATACCATGGCCTTGAGATCATTGATGCATGTGCGTCCAAAGATGACATTGTATGCCATCAACCACCAGGAAGTTAGTGGTAATGGTAGCTGTGTAATGGCATGTATCGATGGCGAAAGGTAAATGTATGCTCCCTAAAGGTTGCACGATATCACCGGAGAAGCTTATCAGAGGAGAAATCGAGCGATCGAGCAAGTGTTCAACTATATTAAGTGCCCTGAAAGCTTCATCAAACATGATATTGATCGAAGCCCCTGTGTCTAACCGGATTCGTCGTACTTCAAAGTTGGCTATGTGAGCTTCCACGATCAGTGGATTATTGTGAGGGTAGATGATACCTCTTTCTTCCTCAGGGTAGAAACATATTGGATCCTAGTTAGGCTTTTGACACTTGCCTTCCCTGATGTCTTCCATGTGAAACACTTGGTGACCAGGCCTTAAAGCTCGTTCGTTGTTTTTCATGGCTCTGTTGGAAGATTCAGATATGGGTGTGCCACCGCTTATGGAATATATCACATTCACTTGGCGTTGGTTACTGTTATCTCTTGAAAGGTGAATGAGGAATTGATCAATTTTTTCTTCACGCGCCAAAGCTTAAATATGATCACGAAGGGTGATACACTTTTCGCCGTTATACTCATGGTAGTAACAAAACGTGCCCGTGTTCTTCGTGGGCTTGTAACCCGACTGCCATGGCATTGGCTTCGGTATCAGGTGTGCTATGCTGGGGTAAATGGCCACATATGTGGCATTCAAAGGTGTGTATGTCTCATACCTCGAGGTAGGGCCTGTCTTGACACGTGTTTGGCCCACTGTGTGGACTGCCTGGGGACGGGCATTATCGTGACGATACCCTTGGTTATCGCGATAATGTCCTTTACTCATTTTACTAAAATGAGACTGGTGAGGATGAAAATCTTTCCTTTTGCCATGAGATTGATATGTCTATTGACTTGACAAAGTATTAAGTAAGGCAGGGGGAGGCACCGCTGCTGTTTGGAAGGTCGAGGTCTTCTCATTTGGTTGGATCTGGCTTCCACTCCCTACTTGCTGATAAGGGGTAACCGTGGGGGGTTTTCCTTGATATGTCTTTGCCTTGGCAGAAGCATGGTTGTAAGTCTGTGCCATCACCTCTGAGTAAGTCTTCCAAGTGTTGGCATTGATCATGTACTTAAAGAAATGGTCACGTAGTCTTGTCGTGAAGGCTTTGAGGGCAGTCTTGTCGTCTGCTCGGCACAACGGGAATACTCATGGCTGAAGTAAGCAGCATACATACGTAATGACTCGTCTGGCTTCTGGCGAATAGTGTACAAGTCATCCGTAGAGTGCAAGCGATTGGTCTGGAAAATGTGTTGAGAAACAAACAGTTTCTTTAATTCCTTAAATGAGTCTACTATCTCAGGTGGAAGACGGCAATACCAGTTTAGAGCTCTACCAGAGAGGGTGGAGGGAAAGAGAAGACATCGTTCTTCGTCAGTGTGCATCCGATATGCCATAGTGGACTCAAAGATGTTAAGGTGTTCAATTGGGTCCTCCCTTCCAGTATAGAGTTGTAAACCAAGCTGTTGTTTTGTCTTCACTTGAAGGGGGTGTCGAGGATCCTCCTTGTGAAAGGGCCAAGCTTGGGTTGGTTCCAGTCAGGTATCTCGGCCTGACGTTTAGCCTTCAACTTGTTTACTTCCTCAAAGAGATGTAGGACAAGGAAGTCCTGAGTGGAGTCATGTACCACTGGGATTTTCTTTCATAAGTCTCTATCACCTCTTGGAAGTAGGAAAGTTTGAGCAAGGGCATGTGATTTTTCCTTGGACTCGTCGTACTGACTTCTAGGGCGAGTCTGTCGAAATACCTCAGAGTCTTATGTACCTTCATGTTCCTCTAGGACATGTCATTCATTCCCTAGATTGGCAGCTGACCTGGGTCGTGGGAGGGGACCGAGTCTTTTAGAAACCCTTTGGTCATTGATCTTTGAGCATATGTGGAGGGGATTCTCTCGACGTTGCTTTAGGAAGTCTCGGCAGTCACGATAAACGGTTTTCGATCTTTCCAACCCTTCTGCAAGAATGTGTCTTCCTCCACTTCTCCTGCTTCGGGTCGAAGAGAGAAGTCTCATGTTGATCAATGTTTTGATGATTAGCTCGCTCCTCATCAGGGATACCCATGTCGAATGAAGGTGACCCTCCGTGTTGGGGGGCACCAGATGATAGTTGATGTCCACAGGGGCAACAAACTCGCATGTTTGAGTACGCCTAGTTTCGTGGAGCGTTTCAAAGAGCTTCTCATACTGCTCCTGGAGGACCTCATTCTTCATTGCTATCTTGTTGTTCTGAGCTTCTAGCTCATCGACTTTAGCTTGAAGAGCAACCCTCTTTCCTTCATTCTTTCGTTGCTGCGCACTAGCTGCAAGAGGGGTGTCATTCTGTGTGATGTGGCTTCCTTCGCTCCCCATGTTGGAGAGGGATGCTTGGTCAAAAGAGAGTGTACGAATGGTGGAAACCAACTTGACAAAGCTGAAGAAAGTGGGAATAAGTGTCGTTCCCACAAACGACACCAAATGTTGATGCACAAAATCAGTGAGGACTTTGGTACAACATAAAGTGTTAAGTTCGTGACTTTCACTAGATTACTCCAGTCACTAGTATGGATAAGTATGTAAATGGATAGAGATAGGGAAGCAAACACAAGATGTACGTGGTTCACCCAGATTGGCTACGTCCACGGAGTAGAGGAGTTCTCATTAATTATGAAGGGTTTACACAAGTACATAGGTTCAAGCTCTCCTTTAGTGAGTGAAAGTGAATGATTTAGTACAAATGACGTTAGGAAATATTGTGAGAGAATGATCTCTATTTATAGAAGAGAATTTCTAGTTTCATTCTGACATTGACACGTGTCGTGTTGTGATTGGCTTCTGATGTTGACACGTGTCGCACTATGATTGACTTCTTATGTCGACATGTGTCGCGCTGTTATTGGCCTCCTGGTTAAAGGGAAACTCTTCTGGGTCCTTAACGGTATAACGTTGACTGGTGCTCAGTAGTTTCGGGATTGGTCAAGTATAGTATAAACAAATAAGTAACCATTATGTCAACTCCAATTCAAGATCATCAAATCGATTAGATCAAACACCTAATAACCACGCGTCAAGAACCCTAACCACGTTTTCTCCCAATTTCCCAGTAATCAAACAGGATAGAAACCCCAAATCAAGATTCCCCCAGCCAACTTTCATCTGAACCCTAAAACCTAATCAAGAATCGTCAACTTAATGTACAATCAATCAGCCAGATCCCAATGCAACAAAACAAATTCAAGGAAAGGGGATCGAGAAAAGAAACCCTAGGAGAATATAAATCAATAACCCCATGAATTTTTTTTCCAATTTTTCACAATTAATATATAATCAAACAAATTTACAACAATAATAATCACCAAGTCTTATCCCACTAAGTGGGTCGGCTGTATAAATCACCTAGCCAAATTTCTGATCCATCATACATTTTCTCAGAAACCAAACAGAGGATTATGCAACAGAAGAAGAAATAAAGACGCAAATGAAGAAAAGAAAGGGGATCAGAAAACAAACCATGGTTGGTTTGAACTCCTTGAGTTTCTACGGCTGCTTCAACTTCATCTGAAGCTTGTCATGCTTTCAGCCCTTCATTTCGAGCTCTTTCTCCTTGATCTTCAAGATCTCGTCCTTCTCCTTCAAAAGCTCTTCGATTTTCTCCTTCTCCAGCCTCATCCCCTGAAGCTTCTCTTGCATTTCTTCGAGTTCCTTCTCGAATGACGAAGGTTGGGTCTGCTTTTTCCTGGCCTGCTTTTTGAAAGCCGCAGCTTTCATCGACTTTTTGGGGGAGGTGCGAGGCTGAGAGAGGCTCTCGTGGTTCTCTTTCACTGGGTTGGAGTCCGATGGTATTTGGATCGGGCTCGGTGCGGCATCCGAGACCTTTCCGGCGACGATATTGGTTTCATTTCCAGATGGTTTTTTGTCCTTCAGTGCTCTTCGACTGGCTCTTGGCTTCTTGTTGGGCATTTCAGCAATTGCAATTTCAGCCATGGCAGAAAGAGAGGGTGGAGGGTGGAGGGTGGAGGGTGGAGGGTGGAGGGAGGGGTTGTTTGCGGGGAATGAGGAGTTGTTTAGAAGGAGGAGCCATCCCAACGGTAAGATTTTCAAATTCAAATTTTTTTTTTGTCGAAATCAAATTTTTTTTCTTGATTGAATAGTTGTTCGACGTCCGGTAGTTAGCCTTTTGACCGTTGGTAGAAGGCGGGTACAAGTTCTTACCATTTTTTGTTGAAGCGATAAAGAATTTCTTTGATCGAACAAACACATACAATTAATGTTACTTCGAGGTGTCATATGTATATAATTTTTTAATAACAAATATTTTAATCTGGAGATAAATCTACACAAAAGCCATTTAAGTAAGGGTCTGAGTGGATGTATTAGTTTTAGTGATGAATTACATTTTGCACCATTTAAGTTTGGGACCGTTTGCAACTTCTTAGATCATTTATAAACATTGCAATGTCATAAAAAAATATAAAAAAAAAATTGTGTTTTATTCTTACATTCATTAGACAATCCGTTAAATTACCCGTTGAGTGATGACGTGGTAACAATAAGTTCTACATTTGTGCTGACATGACTGTCAAACTTATGACACAAGCCAAACAACTAATAAAAAATATTTAATTAATAAAAAATCTCAAATTTTTATAATTAAAAACTTAGAAAATAGAAAAGTGAAAAAGGGAAAATTCCTAAACCCTCCCCAGTCCCAAGCCTCACCGTACTTCCTCTCCCCTGTCCCACCATCGCCACCTTCATCCCTTTCCTCAACCACGCTGACCAGACCCAACAAAGCAACATTATCCAACATAAAACAAACCAAGATTATAACTTTCCGTACTCAACCGAAACAAAACCAAGAAAGTTCAATTCCCAGCAAGTCCAATACTATCACACCTAGGCTCACCCTTTTGCATTTCAAATCCAACTCAATGAGTCTCTTTGCTTAATTATTGGTTGGCAATGGGCGTGGGGTGGAGGGGAAATATTGGTCTAGAATTCTAGAATTCTACTAGTTTTACCCCTCCTTGATTCCACATATCGTATTTTCTGGATTTCTAGAATTCTACTAGTTTTACTCTTGTGTTAAATTTGAATAACCATATATTCTGTCTCAGATTCAATTTTGTTTGTGTCATTCAATTGCTTATGTGTGGAAGTTCCAAAGGATCATGTCTTTCTCTTCTTCCGGCTTTTTAAGTTGTTTTTCTCCATGTATGTTTGTAAGACTAAAGCACATCACATTTACATAATCTGTGTTCGTGGCTAGAATTTTCGTTGGGAATGTTTCCTAGCCGACGAGCACACAGCTCCCCGTGAGGTTAGTGCCGGCTAATGTTTTTTGTCGGGCTTCTGCTTACTGGCGGTCTTGTCGGGCAAGGCTGAAAGAGAAGGACAAGGTTAACTTTGAAAGGTGCATTTGTAGGGCCTTAGATGTAGGCCTTGAGGCTCACAATCAAGATTAACTTTTAGGTGTTCAGGCCTGCCACTGCCATCTTCAGCATGGCAGATGTAAAACAGATGTTGAGTTTTAATTGTATATATACCCGAGAGGCTATTTTAGTTATGAAAGGTGCCTTTGTGGGGCCTTAGGTGTAGGCATTGAGGCTTCCCATCAATAACTAACACAGTACTTGAACATATAATGTTTGAGTCATTGGTTGCAGAAGTGTTATGACTATTATACTTCTAATTACCCGAGCTCGAAGAGCAGAATGCATCCAAATAGGTGCCTTTGTAGGGCCTTAGGTGTAGGCCTTGAGGCTTCCCATCAGAATTACTTCTATACTCAAACGTTCTACGATAATCATAATATAACAGAAATAAAACTAGGAAATAGGTCGATTACTTGCGCCCCAAGTAACTTCGGACTTCTTGTTATCAAAGACTGTCGTGGATGGGTTAAGTCCACATAAGGTTCTTTTTTACGCCTTGAGACCAAGGACTTTTGGATGATCAATCTTACATGCCTGAGGGTTTAGAACTTAGATCTGATTTAAGTTGTGACTACATATTCCAATCGGATTCAATCACTGAAGAGTCTTTTAATCATCAACTTGCTGGAACTAACTTGGATACAAATGGAAGTATACAACATATTACTAGACTTATGAATGAAAAGACAAAAAACAAAGAGGGTTGGGCAAGGTTTCACCTTGTCGGGCAAGACTGGTCGTCTTCCAACTTCCTATCTTTGTGATTTATAGATGGGCTTGAGAGCTTTAGAAAGAGGGATAGGGAGATGAGTTTACAGAAGGAAATCGATACTACAACAAGATTTAGACAAGGTAGCAGAGCTTTTACAAAGGCTTTGGGTGAAGGTTGATCCCGAAAGGGATGAAGGCTTGGGCTGACTACAACTTCGTTGAAAGCAAATCTAGCTTAAGCAGAGTTTGTGCTTGTATTTGTTTGTTTGTTTGAGTGTCCTCATCTCTGATTTCTCTTTCTTCTTTTATAGACAGTTTGGTTTGGCCTTCTGTAGCTTTAACATTGCCCGAATGCAGCTTGAAGGGCAATGACTCATCAGATTTTTACTTGTACTGCCACTGTAAAGTGCTTTTGGGCTGATTAGTTGGCTGGTCTACACCACTTGGTCTCTAGGTAGGTGAACAAGTGGTGCAAATGATCTGCACCTAGTCGGAAAAAAGCCATTTTCTGCCTTCTGGGCTTTGGCTGGGCTTCAGGTTCCCTTCCTCTTAGTCTTCTTGTTGGGCTGACTCCCTTTTGAGCCCAAAGTTCAAGTTTTAACCCAAACAATCTGAAGTCAGGTGCATTCCGTCTTCCCCCGCCAAAATACATCGTTGACCTCCCTCAACTTTCTCTGGCTCCTACTCTTAACCCGATCTAGCAACACGTTTTTGCTGGGACTCATCGGTGTTGCTGCATGATAGGATTTTTATCACGTATGAAAATAGGGTTAAAAGCACTTAAAAATATTTGCAAGAGAACAATTTAATAGTAGTATATTTAGTTAAGGCAATGTCGTTTTCCACAAGAATTGATATAAATAACTTTTGTTTAAATCTAATTCTTGATTAGTTATTTATTACAAAATAATGAAAATTCAGATACCAAAATAAAATAAAGATTGCAAGAAAGTAAAAGTAATTAAATCAACAATAATATAAATTAAACAAAGTAAAAGTAACCCGTTTAGAAAAGCAAGGGTGAAAAGCATTAGGATTTAACCGTCACCATTACTAATCATATGTAATTCTACCAATTACTTATGAGTTTAACACATACAAACTTTGAAGATTAGGTTTTTCTAATGCATATTCTACTTGTGGCATTCAAGTTAGAATGTACATCATACATGCAAGTATTCATATTAAATCTAAGTATGCAAGGCTCATTAAGTTTTGTGAAAACCCTTTAAAAACCATGCAACACTTAAGAACGTAGCATTCGCCTTAAGTGAGCTTATAATTATCATTCACAAGAAGCATTAATCAATTTTAGGGTGACACTTTAACAAAAATTGCAATCGATTACTTGTCTAAATATCCTAATGGTGGTAAAGCATTAAGACATATGCATAGTTTAAACGCGTGATTAATAATTCAAAGCATGCATGTATAACATCATAAACGCGAATTGAAAGGAAACTACATGTTCATACTAGCAGAGAGAATTAATTACGCATAAACATAATTGAAAAGCAAAATATTATTAGAAAGAAATATGAATCCTAATTCACCATACAAATAAACTAATAAATATGAATCCTACCTGAAATAGGTCTTTGAAAAAATCTGGAAAACCCAATTAAAATAATAAACTAGGAAACAAAATCCTATTTAAATCGGGTAATCTAGTTAGCTAAAGACTCCCCACGTTTTGTGACCAAATCAGACCTGCAAGGTGGTGTTGGAAAAATAAAATGTCCTTTAAAATTTTGCAGAATGAACTTTTCCCAAACAAGAAAAAAAAAGTCAATCTTCAGTGACTTATAGCTCAAATAAGCCCAATGTCAAACTGGCAGCACTGCAAAATCAACCTTCTTTTGATCACGGTCAAATGACTTAGAAATAAATCTGGAATTTTGAAACAATTATCTTGAAAGACTTACAAACCCACGCCAATTAGAATTACTCTACAATTCCTTCGTTTCATCATTTTTTGCCTAAAGTAAATTCACATGTTCTACGATTGAAATATAAAATAAAGTATCAAAATTCTATCAAAATAACAAATAAATTATAATTAAGATTAGAATAAAAATATAGATTAATATCGAATCATCACTGCACTACCACCACCACCTGCAAAAGCTCTAATTTCAATAACAAAAATGTGTTTTTCTTGATTTTGTGAATTTGAGTGTAACAATTAAAGCTTGCCTAGTAGAAGGTAGAAGATGACGATCCAATAGTGACGGAGATGGAATCTGGAAGCCATGGCCTCTGGTTTTAAGTAGGTTCGGTGGTGTCGAGGAACTGGAAGGAAACGGCAAGATTCTGCAGAGATGGAGATGGGTTGTCGTGGGTGCAATGGTTTAGTAAGAGCCCAGAAAAAATTATGAGGACAAATTTGTTCTCTTTTGCCATGTGGAACAAATCTAACAACCATGTCATAAAAAAGGGAATAGGATCCTCTTCGGATTCATTTTGTGGGGATTCTAGGATCCTCACATGTTAACCGTTCATCGTATATTGTGAGATCAGTTTTTATCAGGCATTATTTGTGTTTAATTTAAAAATAAAAAAAAGTTAAATAATTTATAACCTTACGATATATGATGATAACTAAGATGTAAGAATCCTTAAAATCTCCACAATTTAGATGCGAATGAGATCCAAATCTATAAAAAAAGAAAGGAAAACTAATGAAAAGGGCTTGAAAACTTTGAGTTTTAATGATAAGGACAAAATAAAGGGTAAAGTGAATAGTACCAGGATTGACTTTTTAGTGTAAAAATGTGGTTTTTCGTTAAAGTGAACAGTACCGGGTGCTTTTCGTTAAAGTTCCCAAAAAAGAATCCTACATTGTCGACGTCGTCACTTCATGGTCAATTTAATGGATCGTCAACAGATGTATGAAATTAGAGTGTAACAATTAAAGGTTGTCTAATAGTAGAGATTTTTTAGTTTGACCGGCACACGAGTGATACACTATGTGTTATATAATGGGATATATGTGTTAAAAAATTAATAACTTTAAAAATAAAACTTTTCATCACTTACATAAAAATACATGGTCTACCATCCATGGTCTCGTCACAATAAAAAATTTCTCTAGTAGAAGGCAGAAGATGACTATCCAGTAGTGATGGAGATGAAATCTGGAAGCCATGGCCTCCAGTTTTAAGTAGGTTCGGTGGTGTTGAGGATCTGGAAGAAGACGACAATATTCTGCAGAGAAGGAGAAGGGTGGTCGTGGGTGTATTAAGTAGCAAGTATCAAATAGAAAAGATTACACTGCAATGTATTAGTTACAAAATAATCGGTATTGAACCATGTTTGTAATTGTTCCCCATGAGGAATGTATTTGGATAACATGCAAGCTTTGCATAAAAAATTGTATGATGTTTCATATTTACTGCAGATAAAGTACCATATGACTTGTTTTAGGGAAATAACAATGAAATTAAATTAGAAGAAGAAAAAAAAAACAGTTTTCTGAATCAAGATTATAAAGTTACAAGTTTATAGAATATAATAATGACGGAGGTTGCAGCTCTGCTCGATGGAGGGGAAGGCAATGCCGCGAGAGTCGAATTCTTGTTGGGTGTGCAGATAACTGCTCTCTATTGCTACATCTTTAAGCCCCCACACAGTAGATGATGATCTTTTTGCAGTGTTCTTTTCTTTGTAACTACAGATGAGGATCTAAATGACAGGTCAGTGGACGGTAGACACTGGTAAAGATTCAGTTGTGGCAAAGATGAACCGGTTCATCCGGAGAAGAATGAAGCATTGTGGTTAACAAGGCAGAAAAGGAATTTACGATTCATCTGAAACTTCTGCAAAAAACTTTACCAGGATCCATTATATGCTCTCTCATGATCTAGAAGGGAAAATAAGAATTCCGGCAGCGAAGTAGTTGATTTTCTTAGCCATTTACTATCATCTCCATTAATATATCGTTCCAAGATTCTATAGGTCCTGGTAAGCACCAATGCAAACAATCAGTCTGAAGCTTCGCGTTTTTGCCTTGTTCAAATGGATGATACTGTCTATATGGACCTGGATGTCCATCGGGCCTCAACAAAGAAAGTTGGAAAAGGTCAAGGAGTTTGAGATTCACCCCATGTTTAGAAGCTTCTGCAGCTGCCTTCTGAAACTCCTCTAGTTCAATGTTACGCAGAATCTTATTTACTTCCTTCACTTCAACCTCACCTTCTTTAGCTGGGGCCGTTCTGTTGCAATTTCCCCCAGTATTCCACTCCCCGCCCTCAAAGTGATCAGGCGTGGATGTTCTAAAAAAGATTGTGCCCTTGTAATCTGACTTTACTATAAAGTTCATTACAAAGCTCAAAGCTTTGCGATAAGAAAAATCAAACCCCAACTCTGTCAGATTCCTTTTAGGACAGTAATGGCATCCCAGAACTTCATTGCCCTCGTAGTAGATTGCAGTTTTGAGAAACCATTTCCCTGTTGAAATTACCATGTAGTCCCAACTGTGGTACTCATCCACCCATTTCTTATCAAGCTTGTCAAGATGCAGCTCAACTTCAGATGATGCCACACCATCAAAGTCTTCAAAAATAGCAGCTTCGACAAGGAATGGGGACCAAACAACTGAGACACTAAAATTGTAAGAGGGGAAGTGCCATCTTCTGGACCTGTAATCCTTGTCATGGTACACTTGGACGGCTTGTTCAACCTGAAGGACAATGTTTCAATCAAATTTGAAACAACCTCTTAAAAGAAGTTAAATTCTAGGCTTAAATGGTATAATAAGCAACCATTTATTCTATCAACCCAGAATCTCAAACATTAAAGATGGCATGTTGTAAACAGATGAACCATGGACCAAAATTCCGGAGACAAAAGTAAGAAATAAATCTACACGTATTTTTTTTACAGCTATAGTGGAAACTATATGCGTGCGGGTGTGCACACACGGACACGGATAGAGGGTTGGAAAACAACTTTATACCACCTCAATTAACTTTTCTAGATAAAACAATTTCATTGGCAAATATTTGTATACCATGGCCCTATATCTGTATATGTTTATATTTCCTTACTATACTTCATGTTGTGGGGTTGCTCAACCCCAATGAAGGCACAATGACTGGTGCAGCTATAAAGTGGGTAAGCTGGGAAAAGTGCAAAAACAAAATATTACAGAAGTTCTAGTGAAATGAGAACAACAGACAAGAGCGAACACTAGCTATAATGCTTAAAGAAGTTCTTCACGAGTTATTTGAAACTTTATCAGAATTAGTCCAAAAAAATTCTCAAGGGGATCAGAAACGAAAAGGTTTGTTTATGATCAAAAGTTATTGACCTTGATCTATGATGAACTAATTTGACTTTACAGCTCAAAGATGATAACTTATTCAAGTTCAGTAGAAGAGGTAGACAAACCATGAAAATGTATTACTTGAAGATAGGAAGGGTAGCAAGGGAAGTATCTGACTGTGAAATAAACACATTCTCCACATCCTAACACGTTAAGCTTCTAGGAGAAATGGAGGCTCTAGCATTTAGAATATGGAGGGTTATTTTCTTTTTTATGTTTCATCACTAAACCTTCTGTTCATTTATCCAAAGCCAACATTTATATGTGATTTAAGAATTTTAATACATACTGTCGAGAGCATGCACAGCAACGACTGGACATGGTTGCGAGATATTGAATCACCAATCAACGCCCATGATTTATTCCTCATCATTTCAAGGAATCTCCCTGGATCAAATTTTGGTATATCACAGTATCGTGGCTTCCACTTCCAGTACAGATACCCTGTATCAGGCCGTCCATTCCTTATGCAATTCTGAGGGTTTTCAATCGTGGGGCAGCTCTCATTGTAAGCTGCACCCGAAGTACTTGGAATCCAATCCCCAATGAAAATATCGCACTTTCCTGCACAGGTGCACAAACTTTATTTCCGTTGAAAACTCACTCACTCAATGCAATTACAATTGAATTTACTATCTGAAATGACAGATTCCAGGAAGAGTAAAAGGGGCATTCAACTAATAGTATCAAAATAATTAGCGGAATAACAAAACATTAACCGAAATGATACCAAGAAAGAAAAACTATACCGAAAACCATCAAAAATTCCCAAGCTGCAGATCTCAAGTAAACTAAATTTCAATCATACAGAAAAACTTTCCAATAACAGCAATTCTCTCCAAACTAAATTCTCATGCATACAATACCAAAATAGAAAAACCAACAAGAACCCATTAAAGAGAATCCAAGTATTACCATTTGATGGAGCTATCTGGTCCTGATCACCATCTTCTGGAACTAGCCCAGAAATTGGCGGTTCTGAATCCCCAGTTTTCTCGGGAAAATGGGTTTCTTTCTCGGGAAATTGTGTTTCTTTTCCGGGAAAAGGTATCTCATCCTGATCTTCGTTTTGTGGAAACTGCACAGCAATTGGATGCTCTGAATCCGCAGTTTTCTCAGGAAAAGGGGCTTCTAATTTGGGCGAGAACCTATTGGAGGTGGAGAGAAAGAGACGAAAAGCAAGACCCATCAGAAGAACTGCAACTCCAAACTTCACCAAATGCTTGTGCTTGTGATTGAACCAGTGCATCCAATTCAGCTTCATTGCCTTCACTGCTTGCTTGTTGCTCTCTCTCTCTCCCTCTCTCTCAATGTTGTGGGTGAATGATCGTTTGATTGGGACTAGAAACAGTTTAAAACTTTTGAGATGTAAGATTGGATTTTGGATCGAAGAGGGGTTTTCTTGTGGTGTGGTTTTAGGATTTTTGGCCGCTTTGGATACTCGTTAGTTCAATGTGGACTCTAGTAATTTTCTTTTGGTTCAGTGGGAGTGGTCATCTCCGGATTCTTTCCATCAAATCCACCTAATTCCCAAATTTGGGTTTTGAAATTTGATTTAACAGCTAAAATTATTATAACTTTTAGAAATGCCCCCTATTTTTAATCGTTGGATCAAATTTCAAGGGTCAGGATTTGGAAATTGGGTGGATTTTGTGGAAGGGATTTGGAGATGATCCCTTTTCATGGGAGTGAAGATAAAGTGAGTAAACCATGAGCTGGTGATCCAGTGGTAAAGGTGTCACACCCCAATCCGAAAATAAGAATGATATCGAAAGAGGGCATGAATAGTATCTTAGTAAAAAAAAATTGCAATATTACAACAAAGTATGATGAAACTAGAGCCATCTAAAATTTCATTTAGATCTGTTTATTTAATACATCTTAAGTTTAAAGAGTTCAACTCTTATAACACACTCTTAAGATACTAAGACACTTTATTCTACATACAACTAAGAACCAACACACATATGATATGGCTATTCATATAGAGACGAGTCATCATCATGTTCCTCAATACCAATACCTGCAATAGCTAATAGGGTGTGAGCATTTCATGCCCTGTAGGAACCATATACCCTTCAAGTTCATTTATCACAGTTAATCAAAGTGCCATGCATCAAACAATACGGTAAAATACAAATGATATGACAAATAAGTACCCATGAACTTACTCCCTTCTAATCCCGCTAACCTATATTTATGGCATCCAAACTTGCACGTCCCATACCATTCTTATACCACTTGGTTTCGAACACCATAGAATATAAGTTAACTCCCATTCCTCCTTTAACCCCAAATTTTATTAGTAGTTTTAGTTTCATTAATATAGGCTCTTCCCCCCGACGCCCAACCATACGTTCAAGCCCTTCCCCCGACGCTTGAACATATAAAAGTTTCCAACACTTTGTTTAACCAAAACCTTACTCAACCCAACACTTGACTCTGTATCATGTAATGCAACCTGAGCATTTCAATTTCACAGATACAATTGTAAACCTCAACATATTCAATCCAGCCATTCTACATAGCTCAACCATTCATCAAAACACAATAACATTTAACATAGTCAATATATAAAATACATCATAGAGGAAACTATCAACCCATAACACAACCATAACAATCAAATGATTCAATTTCGTACAAGCATTTCATTACTACTGTATTAGGTATAATTACTAATATCACAAAGATTAAACATGATATAGACCTATCATCGAGAAATATAGTCAAGTGTTTGGAGTCATTCCCAGGCCTAAAATCACATAAATGATAATAAAAGTTAGTATAAAATTGAAATGAAGATTCAATTTCAGCCTATCAAAAGTTTACCCAAATATACCCCTCTGTCACAACCTCGTGATGAACCAAGTTTAAGTCCCCATATTGTGGCCCCATTTTCATCCCTCAAAACTCCATGGGAAAATGATGAAATTACTTGGATTTTAAAGTTTAACAAACCTAGTTTCTAATCTAACAAGAGTTTCTCAAATCGGATTTAAGAGGAGAAAATAATCAAGCCCCAAAGTTGAGTTCACAAACAATTTTTTCTGCAGAGAATCCGCAAATTTCCAAATTCTTTTCACATTTTCAAATCATATTTTTCCATAGAAGATCTTAACCAAAATCGGTGAAATAAATTGGGCTTTGTTCCTTGTCATGTCTAATTTCAAATATATAAGAAGACTTTTTAAAAATGTGTAATGGATTCAGGGAAAACAAGAGCCAAAGTGAGGCTCACGAACTGCAGTTTTCTAGAAATCAAAGTTCCAGTGGTAAGAAAATAGAAAATTAACTAATTTGAGCTAACATTTTGTACCAATTGAAGAACACACCAGACACACTCTTTGCTCCCCTATTTCCGTTTTCCTACTTTTTCTGTGAGAGGTAGAAATATTCTCTTACCCCATCATTACATCTCTATTTTAGAATGCTTACTCACCCCTCTAGACTGCCCACATCACCCCAAAATTTATGAACAAAATCAGATTCTCTTGGTTCCCCACTGTGTGATGGTTGGGAAGAAGAGGAAAAGTTTGGGATGTCTACACATATAGCTCATCCTTTGTCTGTTTTTTTATTTATTATTATTTAATATTTAAGAGCTAAAATAATTTTACTCCTATAATTTACATATATATATATATATATTTATTTTTTGCCAAGTGTTACAAAAGGCCGAATTGCGAGACTTCTTTCAAATTAAAAATTGGAGGTCTTGAATTTGAAACCCACTGCTAGTGTAGAAGCCAAACTTGTGACCAGGGAATGCTAGAATGCCTCTATGAGTCTTTCCGGCCCTCAGAAGGGGTGGATAACCGTGACTTGCCACCAGTTGTCCCTCTTTAAGAAAAAAAAAAAAAAAAGAGAAGATAAAGTGAGTAAATCCAGTGATTAATTACTTTTAGAGCATTTAAACTAATTATTAACAAAATTCTCTTAGAACAAGTGAAAATATAATTGTATTGTTTATATCAAAATAAAATTATGGATAGTAATATAATTTTGCACAAATTAAATTTTGTTGTATTTTTTTTTTCACTTACATGTCATCATGGCATATTGCTAATTTTTTTAAAAAAAAAATAATAAAAATATAAACATCTTTCCAATAGTCCAATCCAACTTTCTCTATCACTCTCTCTCTTTCACATTTTTCTCCAACTTCTCACTCCCATATGTTTTCCAAAAAAAAAAAAAATGGAGAGCTAGGGAAAGTGGCTGGTAATTACAAATTTAATGCTCATTAAAAAGAAGATTAAAAATTAGGCCTAATTAGATTATTAGTCCGCATGGTGATATTATAGTTGGAAGATAACCCATGTGGTAAAAAAAAAAAAGATTTAGGCCTTGTGGTTGAAGTCTATTAGGTTTTATGTCCAAAATTGAAAATTTCATCATTATGTTAAATATTAGCACGCGAGTCACACATATTAGATTAAAATGGAGCTCTCTCTTAATTGTTAGCAGACTGGCTAGGTCCTTTTCAGTAAAATAATTCATCTTAATATTTTTATAATAAAAAATAGCCGATCGATCGTCAATTTGTTATTTATACATCAAAAGTTCAGAGGCTCACCGTCTCAAATACAACTCGGATGATTTACAATAGCATGTGTGTGTGTGTTAATTGCTGTTTTGGTATTTCGAAACGTAGAGATGTTAGGTATACTGATGTTGCATTGTTGTCTAATATCATTAAATCTTCAAAAATCATGTATTAGAAAGCACCACTCCACCTACTCTTTGATCCAATTTAAGGCTCACTTGATCAACTAATTAGGTAATACAAGCTTGATTAAGATATATTTATTATTTGGTTGACAACAATAAAACTAATTAGGTGAGAATGTCATGACGAGTAGAGGTTTTTGGGTACGGCACCTTTGATTTGGAGGGTGTGAGAGACGGGTGGAGTCAAAACATGAAATAGTGGTTAACCTCAAATCATGCGTGGTGTGCAATGTGAGATTTTTTTAGTTTAGGCCGAATGAATGAGATAGCCTGACTTTTGGACCTAAGACTTTCTCTATGACGAGCCTCGTTATTGATACATAGCGATGTCAATGACATGCTTTCTGTCAACAACTTGCGAGGATTGGCATGTCATAGATATGTCGTTGACTTGTCGCGACATCATTGGCATATCATAGCGAGATCTTGGCTTGTCATGGGCATTAGATTGCAAATACTCACTAGAAGGTAGGCTTCCATTTCAATCAGATCCAAAATTTCCCTCCTCAAATATTTAATTTTTTATTTTATAGAACAAAAACCACCCTTACTTTGACAGAATCAGAAACCAGTACACATATCAGATGCTTATTTAAGATGAAAAGTTGAAATCTACTTGGTTGAGGCTTGACAAAAACTGGTTTACGTAAGTTCAATATGTTCTGTACCTTGCAATGTATAATGTAGCAGCAATCTCGCCGGGACAACGAGGCTCGATAAAGCGAAACCCGAATGTACAAATACAGCAAGATAAAAAAATAAAAAAACTATCTAGCCTCACAACACAGAAGGATGATACAACGGACAATTGCTGCATCAAAATGCCTACAAGATAATTGAACAAGTCACCTACGCTCGCAAAGATACAACCGTATGAACTAACAAACACCTAGGATCTAAGAACACGCCAAGAATGCAATCGGCGATTGACCTGTCACTATCATCTTTAAAGTATTAACAACACACGAAATTTAAATCAGGAAATCGAAGCCACAAAAGTGAATATTCACACAACCATTCTGGGGACTTTCATGCCGAATCCCCGCTTTGCCTTCTCAACTCTGTCCAATAAAACGTCAACGGTCATGAATGAATCAATAAGAATACAAATAACTAAATGAAAAGAAAACAGGCAAGCTGATAACAAAACATCTTTACTTATGAAGGTTGATATATTAGCAAAGCAAGAAAATGACAGTAATCTTAGTTTAGACTCGCAGACACAGGACAATAGCCAATTAAGGATCAAGCCAAATGGTTTTTGATATCAATCGTGCATTTTTCTTTACGTTGGAATCTTAAAAAGAAGACTGTAATCACATGCGACTGTAATCAAACTTAAATATGAACAAGGACTTACGAGGGGGCAAGTTTGCCAAGGCTTTTTAACTCTTTCCCAGAGTCCTCATCCACAACTCTCCCAGACATTTCGACGATATAAAATTTATCTCTTGTAGTTGGTAGTCCTCTGCTTGCAAGTAGGTCCAAATCTCTCTGATGTAGCTCTCTCCCATTTACGTAGACACTGGTATTGCCAGCAGCACAATTTGTTGGAATGGGGTAATAGAATTCTTCAATAAAAGGCTGCAAGACAACGTGAATGCTTTATTTATAATTCCACATGAACCATGTACAAGGAAATTTGCAAATCAAAATTTCATTGTTCTCACAGGAATTATGCCAAGGCAAGTTTGGCCCATCACACCCCAGAATCCGGCTCTGAAGTCATACCTAGTTAAAAATGGAGACACGAAACAAGTTAGTCTTTCAGCTAAAAGGAATTTAGATATGTCATACACTTAACTTGGGAGGCAACACGCAGACTTACCAATAATCTCCAGGTTGAATCGGGCCAGCGAGCTTTTCAGCTTTCTTAACGACATGATCCGGTATAGGTTGCCCATTAATAAAAACAGTAGGCCTTGTTTTCTCCACAGCTTGATTAGATTTTGAGAAATCTTTAAAGCTCTTTTTGATGAGACCCACCAAGAAGGAATCAGCACCCTTGCCGATTTTGGGGTGATCTTGTTCTTTTCTTCCCTCTGCAGAGTCTTGAGAAATGTTGGTATTGAGATATTCATTGTAAGAAACATCTACGTCAGTTTCCACTGAACTATCTTTCACGGAATTCTGTGGAGAAATGATCTTTCTAAAGAGTGCCTTGTCTTGGTTCTTGCAGTCACTATCATTTCCCTTCTCATCTCTGCTTACTGCACGTTTAGGACTATCAGACTGCTCCCAAAGAGGCGAACCTGGACGCTTTGGAGAAAATGAATCTTTTTTTAGCAACTCAGCAGAGTCGGGAACATCTCTATTTGCGATTACACAATCTGATATCTCCACCTCCTCCTCCTCCTCCTCCTCCTCCTCCTCCTTCTTGGAAGAGATGGAAGATGTTGAAGTAAGACCTTGCCTCTTCTCAGATTCATCCACGTTCAGCGTCTGATCTTCTGTCAGTAAATTGTCTTTGGTTTCTATGGATGGCAAGTTATGATCAGAATGATCTAAATCATCACAGCGGGATTTGATGTCACCTGCATTCGGACTACCATGAAGACTTGAAATGCTGCCTTTTAATGCTTCTGTCAGTAAATTGTCTTTGGTTTCTATGGATGGCAAGTAATGATCAGAATGATCTAAATCATCACAGCAGGATTTGGTGTCACCTGCATTCGGACTACCATGATGACTTGAAATGCTGCCTTTTAATGCCTCGTTAGAACTTTGATCAACCTCAGAAGATTGTTGCTTGGAATCTTTAGGAGCAGAAGTAATGAGCTTTTTACTCTTGATTTCAAGTGAGATAACTGTTGAACAGGAACCACACCGCAGTTTTGACTGATTATTATTCGTATTCTTAAGTTTTCTAGGAAGTTTCAGTACTTCAAAGCAACTAAAGCATGTGATGAATGGGGCACCTCCTGCTACAGGATGGAAGATTCGTCCACGCCTATTAACTGCCATTGCGCTTCTTGGTTCTGAATCAAAGTCGCTTTGCCATCTTGTGTGCAATGGAGGAGGACTAGCATGTCGGGGATTATAATCATGTGGCTTGACTTGTTGGTAGGTATTCAAACTAACCGGAGCTTTTGGAACCCTTCGATTCCCAAAATCATCAAGCGAGACTTGGGGTGAAGCTACCCGATTCTGGTTGTAGCATCCTAAACAAGAGCAAGCAGGCGAGTGAGAAGTGTTATCATGTGGATTTGAATTGAATTCCATGCGCTGCCCCATAAAGTACTCATGAGATTGTGGTCTTGGGTACTGGAGTAGATGAGGGGGAGGCCTCCGTTTCATTTGTTGCTGAGATGGATCCTCATATTCTGGAATTGCATTCAAGGGATGCCTTTGAGGAGGATAGAAGTTTGGCGTATCCATGTTACGATAACCCATAAAAGGAACATGTCCATGACTATAGTTTAAGTAAGGGGGCCTTGTCATCTGCTCGTCCACAGCGTAAGGCTGCATGGAAAGATTATAAGTTAACCGGTCACCATAAGGATCAGGCGGGGTCCTACTCCTCTCCATAGGAACCGGTTCCCATGGTTTATCTACCACATCATAAGATCTGCTCAGTTTCTGCTTCAGCTCATCCAACTTCCTTAGAAGCTCCGCTCGATCCTGCTCCAAATTTTCAACTTCACTCATAGCATCAAAAGAATCTACCTTATAGTTTGAAGGCCCCTCATCAGGATAAGCAGAAGTTGGGATTCTTCCACGCTGAGCCCCGACCCTGGAGCTCGCGTAAAACCCATCAAACCGATCTCTTTCTACACCCCGAAACTGGTCCATACTTCCTTTTGCTCTCACTGACCCAGCAAAATTCTGTAAGTGGGCTGAAACATCTCCTACACTTGAATTTACAGACATAGACCTACTCATGTTCATTTCAATCTCATCTCCAGACATCCAATTATCTATTGGGAACTGTGAAATTCGACTGTATTTTTCAACAAACTCAGTTTCTATAGCTGCACCTCTTTGCTCAAACCTTAAAGCATTAACCCTTTCCCTAACATTATTACCATAATTATCAACCATAACCTCCTTGTTATCTGTTCTTGATGAACTACCACTAATCGAATTAACCTTTCGATCTCCGAAAACTCTCTCTTTTCCTCTACCTCTCCTTAAATCCATCACTCTCCTCAAACCTAATGCCTCTGGAAACAACAATGGCCAAAAATCCCAGAATCACATCAAATTAGTACCTTAAACTTCTCATAAATCATAAACAAACAGGAGCAAGAAACTGAATAAAAAGATGATAAACTTGGAAGCATAACAATTTAGATTTCCGCAAGTCAACTGTATTTTCTTTCCTATTTATTTTATTTTCTCAGCAACCAAACAGCATGGAAAAGATAAAAAAAAAAGAACCAAAATTCGAATAACCTACCTCAAGAACATCAGCTCTGGCAGGATCAAGTACTGAACTTTAGGCCCTTCCAGATATTATTAAGCATCGAAAACGAAAACCCACAAACCAGAAAGCCAACCAAACCCTATTCAAGTTTGCTTCGGAACCCACAAACCTTCATTACCCCAGAAGCTCTGAACAAAGACTTTGGACTTGGCCGTCCAAAGAACAGAGGTTTCTGAAACTTCCACAATTTTCAATTGTTTTCAAACAATAATTACAGTTGACATTTTCTCTTGGAAAATAATTAAAATTTGGAGAGACTTTGAAAGGGTGGGGTTGGAACTTGCCATTTGAATTTCGTACATTTGAAAATTTGGGTCCGATTCCCAATAGTTTTCGACACTGTTGTGAGAAAAAGCTGGCTTGAAATTGCCAACGCGTACTTGTTTGGAACTTTCAATTTGCTTTTTTAAGTGGTCCTGGTTAAATTCTTTCGCGATCTTTTCAAAACATTTTCGCCCCCTACTAAAAAGTGAATCACTTATTTGATTTGATGAATCAACGACGAACGAAAGAGTATATATCTCATTTAGTCATTGATGTATGCCACAAACTGATTTACTCTGCAACTTGCACCACTTCTATTCGTCTTATTATTTGCACTTCAAATAATTCGATAATACATTTATGTGCCTCGTGTAAATTTAGTATTTTAATAGTCGCTATGAATGATTTATAGTCAAGATGTTTGGAAGGGTTATTTTTTAATAGTTTGTCCAAAAAAAATAATTCTAGTCGTGCCTACGAGTGATTTGTAGCATAAATCACCTCTGACTTGGTGTTAAGAAAGCAAACATTCTTCATTTCGCCTTTGACCAAGTAACAAGACGCAGGTAAATGACTTTTGTTAACCTTGCTGGGTAGGGGTAAAAAACTAAAAATACTATTGTTAGTTATTTTGATTATTTTACTCATACAATTTGTACAAAGTATTATCTTATCAAGGAAGGTCGATTGCGAATGATAACCTAACTTTAGCATAATTTCGTTTAAAATTCATTATCATAAGGATTCAACGTGCAAACAAAATGCCTGATGTTGACCACCTAAAGCAATCTTCCTTCTTTTTATCCAAATTTGAGACCGGCAATCGTATGATAAACTTATACAAACGACTACCTGTGAAGGCCATCATGGGATACATATCTATGTACTAGTCAGTTGCCATAACCAACCTAAATTAATAACACTCCAAATTAGTATGATTATATTTTATTTTTTGGTAGATTATATTTTACCTTCTCAAGTTTGAGTGCAGTTACAACTTTATACAACATCTTTAAAACATTTTAATTTCATACACGAACTTGTATTTTAGTTTCAATTTCATACATCTGGTAGTCAAACCGTCAATTTGAATATTAAGTGATGGCGTGGCAAACGTGTAGCCTGTGTAGCAAAAAATAATGCAGAATATCTTGAAGCCGTCACGTGAACTTTTACTCATAAGTGACAAGAATGCCTCATTAAATAGGGGATGCCACATTTGTTCTACGCGCAGTTCAACTCTCAAGAAGGCCTAAGATAGGAGTAATACCCAAATCCTATTTTAATACTTTCTTAATCGAATACCAACTCAATCAAACAATGAATTACAATCAAATCCAGGGATTTCACAAGATAATTTCAAGATATTATTTATTCAATAATGTGCTTAGGATAATTTTTTCCTACTCCATCCAACGGATGACGACACATGGCGAAATCTCTCTCCTTCATGGTTGGCCTAACCCCAATAAGTACCCTTTGGTATTTGCTTCACAATCAATCATAACTCTCTCGTTTGAGAGAAACTGCCTCACACATCGGAGATCATTGGCCAAACTTCCTCCCACTCCGGCACGTGGCTTTGGCCATTGAGAGTCAGATTTAATTCTCTAAGAAGGGTCTTGCAATTCCTTCTGGAATTTCCTCCACATTGATTTTCTCGTACATTCATAATCTCTGAATGTTTTTTTAAAGTTCATTGTTTAGTCTCTCAAGAAAGGATACAATGACTGTAAATTTTGAAATCAGCACAAAGGCTGGACGACTCTCTGCCACTGTAGCAAGGCCGTTCGTGTGCCGCTGAAGAATACGACCAACTAAAGCCAACTCATATGAATCTACAAGGGACCCCAACAAGGCAACAGTTCCACATTTAGCACCACGATGCTGCGCAGCGAAATTAGCTGTTGTGTGGCAACATATAATTAACATTTGCAAGTAATTAAGTTTTATTTGTCCAACTAATTTGATGAACAAAAGGACGAGTTGTAGGAGGTCATATGTACTTTAAACTATTTTATTTTGCAATTAAATATTCTTAAAGCATAGTAAAAACAATTTTTTTTTTTAAAAACACGGTAATTTCCAACGGACTTGGATCCTCTCCTGAGCTAATGGAGAGGATCCAAATCCATTTCCAACTGATCTTTAGTGAATGACCGAGAGATTAAGTACGATTCATAATTTAAATTAGATATGCCTATCACATCATACATTTTAGGGTTGAGTAAAGTGGCCAAACCTCCATGACAGTATTGGCTCCTTTTTCGATTTTTGATTCTAAAGTAAAGGCTTAAGGGCTGGGGAATGGTAATTGCAAATCATGAGTAGTTTAAAGGTCCAAGAAAAGAATACCCAAATGAAGACAAACTTAAAAGATGTTATACAATAAAGTAAAATAAAAAAAAATATATGTTGTTGAAATGGTATCTGTATCTAGTGTGGGAATAGGACTTGTATTGTCTGCCCTCCTATTTCAGTGCCCTTCTCGTGCCCCCCTGTTTGTGTGGTCACGGTTAAGCCATGTCAACATTTTATATTACTATTTCTTTTTGTTTTATTATTTTTATAAAAAAATAATATAAAATATTAACGTGGCTTAACCGTGACCACACAAAACAGGAGGGCACATGGAGGGCAGACAATCCAAGTCCGTGGGAATAATGATCAACGGACTTGGATTCTCTGCCCTCCAATTTTGGTACCCTCCCCGTGCCCTCCTGTTTTTGTGGTCACGGTTAAGCCACGTCAACATTTTATATTAATATTTCTTTTTGTTTTATTATTTTTATAAAAAAATAATATAAAATATTAACGTGGTTTAACCGTGACCACACAAAACAGGAGGGCACGGGAAGGGTACCGAAATGGAAGGGGCAGAGAATCCAAGTCCATGATCAACTTGTATGCAAAAGTAAAGATGAGATTCTCTATTCCGGACCAAAATAGACTCGTCTTTATATTTCCATCCACGAACCTATACGATAATGACGGGGACAAAAGCGAATAGGAATTAATGCTAAGTTTACGATTCCAAACTCTTTAATACAATGAGGATCCCTTCTGAATTTCTTTACAAGGATTTCGAATATCCTTAAATCACGTTCGTTCATCGTATATCGTATGATTATAAATTATTGAAATTTTTTGTATTTAAAATTGAATGTAAACAGTACCTGATGAAAACTGAATGCACGATGTACGATGAACGGACTTGATTGGAGGATCTCCAGGATCCTCACAAAGATGATCCAAAGAGGATCCTCATTCCTTTAGTATTGGTTTGGTACTGATGTGCTTTTATAAAATGTGGGTATAAAAAAAAAACTAAACTCAAAAAGTTGTTTGGTAAACACTTAAAAACAGCTTATTTTCATAGTTTTTGGTGAAAAAAAAGCTGAAAACGTGAAGCAGCGAAAATGAGCTTATTCTCACAGCACAACAGAAGCAATTTTTTGTTTCAAAGCATAGCAATACCAAACCAGCTTTTAATATAACCATTAGAAAAAGTGTCTTCCTAATTATACTTAATTTTCTCATTTTCGCAAAAATTTTTAAAGATTTAACATTCTCATATAGGTTTATATTGCAAGATTAAATTAAATGAGGTATTGAAATATGAATGGAAGATAAGGAATACACAGACTGAGCTTTAACTTTGGATAATCTAAGTAACATGGTTTGAAGAATTTTCTGGTGTAATTTTTAAATTCTTTTTGAGGATATCGATACTAATTAATTTGTTTGGTGCTGGACGCTCTTTTTTTCTTCGTCTAAGTTGAAATTCTTGTAAGGTTTTTATCGAAACCTATTGTTAGCACCCTATCCTCATTGTTTGTATACATTCTTTCTTCTTTAGTGTATATCGTACTTGAACTAAAAAAATAAAAAAACACTTAACCATGCAAAAAGGGAAAATCTTACACACACTTATTTCCCTATTTTTATTCTTCTGCACAATCATTTCCCATTTTAATTTGCCAACTGATCGTGATGGTGCTTAATGCGTAGGTGCATGTTTCACCTTTTTTTTGGTGTGTTTTACTTTTTTTTGTTAGTTTTTGAGTTTTGTTGTTCAAGTCTTAAATTTCCTCGCATACCATATCTGTCAAAGCAAAAACACTACACGATACGACTCGATTACTATTCTTTAACTGCATAAATCTAGATTAGTATACACACGTTTAAGGGAGTGATGGAAAAACTGTCAACGCCAATTTTGGTTCCAAATGAGTTGTTGACGTCTTAATAAATTTTAACTTGTTATACTTAAATATGTACATACCTGGCAATCAGGTTGTGTGTCGTGTCGCTTTTGCGTCATATTTATTATCTTAACAGATTATGTTGTATCAAATACGTTATCTTAACAGATCTGAACAGATAACCCGATAACAACCTGATTAGTTAACGGGTTGACTCAAAACCTGTGTTATTTGTGTCGTTTCGTCAAGTTAGCGGGTCATGCAAAAAAGTGTCATGCCTAATGCCTAGATTTGTCAAATGAGTCGTTTTGTGTCATACAAGTTATCTTAACGAGTGACCCGTTAACAATCCGACTTGTACACATGTTGATCCGTTAATAACCCAACTAGTTGACAAGTTGACCCGAAATTTATTATTTTATTATTGTTCCGTATCAAATTAATATGTCGTGCAAGAAATTACCAGACTTATACGTCACGGCTATGCACTTTCTAATTGCTAAATTTATGTCAGTATAATTAGTTATAAAAGCATATCCTACTCATCCCTTAAAAACAGTCATGCCCCAAAATATGTGCAAAGTTTTTAGTTTACCATACACCGATGTATTGCATAACCGATCACTTATAGCTGTTAACAGGTCCAAGTGCGGGAGTATGTCATAAAATTAGGGCAAAAGTTTTGGCATATTTACGAAGAGCACCAGGACAATGACATGCAATGTCTTTTCCAAGTTCTTGTTTCACTTGTGGCCATCATTTTTTATTTGAGATGTGTGAATAACATACTTTTTATTTTTTATTTTTCACATATTTTTTGTTAATTTTTATCATTTGATTATCTTTAATTTATTTGAGTCTACGGCCGCAAATTAAGATGATGTGTGAGAAGTAAAAAAGTTTTGCACATCCCTTTTATCTCCTGCAAACGCGTGCGCTTTGCATTTGATTGTGCAAGACATGGTTGAATTTCGATATCGACGGTGTTGATTTGTTTCGGGTATTGTTGTGCTTGAATTGAAGGGATCCAATTTTGTGGACCAACAACATCATTTTCAGCTTGAAATTAATGGGATAAGATAATATGAGATCGTCATCATCTCGTTAAATCCTATGTCAAATAAAAAATCGGAATGAGAAACCGTAGTTTGATATTACATTGATTAATTAAAATAAATACAAAGGCGTCAAATGAGAACAATGCTTCAGTGACCAAAAAATGATCTGGAGTGAAATTGCTCAAAACAGAAAACTATACTAAACTTTTAAACAACTACCATACGTACAAAAACTACAAATGTTTATTATAAGAAGATAAACAAATACAAACAATATTAGCACTAAAGCTCAAATGTAAAAATGAATGCTCTTAACTGGAACAAAATTGGTTGGTATAATCAACTTTTCCTTCTTAATATGGTTAATTGATTTCTATTCACAATCAAGCATAAAAAAGTAACACTTATTTAAGAGTTTATAGTGTAAGTCATACAATAAGTCAATCATAATTAGGTATTAAAATTGTGATTTATGAGAATCACTTTATGCTTACAATTGTAGAGAAACTCCAATAAACAATAGTACTGGTTTCGGTTTGATAACCAAACAAAAAATGCCAAACAAAAACTAAACATAAATTTCGGTTAACTGAAAAAATAAAACCAAAATCGAACCCAAATTTTCTATACACCGAAAAATTGGATTGGTTTCGATTTGGTTTGGTAAAGCGAAAAATTAGATTGGACTTTTTTTGTTAGGCCAAATTTTTTGGGCTATCCCAACTTTAGCCCATATTTAAGTGAATTTGAGTTCAAATTTTGGTGTAAATTTATGAGTTGAGAAAAATAAGATAGAATGAATAGAATGAGTCGAGAGAGAGAACGATTGAGAGAGAAGAGAAAGAATGACTGAATGAGTTTGCCATTCTGAACTAATGATTGAGATTAATCTCAATCAAATATCCGATTCGACTTCCGCAAATAAAAAGTTCAACATTTCATTATTACAATTGCTCACCCAGCCTAGAAAACCTAAAAAAAGAGAGTATGTATTTGACTTTTGACAGTTAGAAGCTAATCCGTGAGTTACCGTTACTACCAACAAACAAGACATACCCGTCTTCTAGTAAAAACGCGGCGACGGACAACTGTAAAACAAATTTCTTTTTCCCAAATAAACACCCACCAAAAATATCACGTCCCCAAAATCATATATCTTTTCCACAAAAATATCAAATATAAAATAATTAAAAAGAAAAAAGAAAAAGCAGCAGTGGTACTTTGCGGGTTATAGTGACGACGGCCCTATATGTACAAATCCCTCAACAACCAAATCATTTTCTCCACTCGCGTTCCCCTACCCAACGCCACGCCTCCTTTCCCTACCCATGCGCCCGCATACTTGTCCATAAATCGCCGGAATAACTAACTCCTCGATCCTATCGGCGGCGGATTGGTCCGGGAGTCCTAAGGTTCCGGCCAGCCGTTGAGGTTCTCTGCGTGTCTGTTTGTGCGTGGGGTTTAATGGCGTCGGAGGACGTGAAGAGGACCAGTGATTCTGCGGTGTCGACGATTGTGAACCTGGCCGAGGAGGCCAAGCTCGCCAGCGAAGGAGTGAAGGCGCCGACCAGCCATGCTTTGCTTAGCATCGCCAAGTCCCTCGTCGCCGGAGGAGTCGCCGGTGGAGTGTGAGTTCGTAGCAAATCTTTATTTATTTTTTCTACTTACCAAGTAGAAATCTTCTGTTTTTTATTTTCTTTATATGATTTCTTTGCTTTACCCCTTTTGCTTTTATTTGTTTTTATGCTGAATTTATTTTAGGTTTCGTTTCCAAGCAATTTTTTTTTCCCCATGATTTTCTTGAATTTGTGCATGAATTATTGGACTATATTTGTTTTCGTTTCGTTATTGTTTGATTGCCCGGAAATGGAAAACCTTAATTAGTTTTCATGGAATTGTTTATTCTTACTGGAATTTCATATTAAAGCAGTAATTAACAATGGTGTAGTTGAATTTCAATGTTTTTAGGAAGTATATCGTAAGGAATTGTATATATTGAGGCTCGATCACTGTATGGCGATGTATTCAAGGACAAAAATAATTGTGGGAAATGGCTGGCACACATGAGGAGGAAATGGGATCTGAATGTGTGAAGATTGTATGTTTTATGATCTCTACGCTGTTTGCTTAACTGGAAGCACCCATTTCTTTTGACGGAGTTGTTATTTCGTTGTAAATGGGTTTTAGATCATTGGGTGTTAAGAACAAATAGTTTTGTGTTACTGTTATGCATGAAAGTAGTTGTCCATAGGCATTGTTGTAATGTTTGTTGTGTTACATATAACAAGAGTGATGTGTGTGAACTTCAAACCTTACGTTTCTCTATCTGGTATTGACTACCTGCTGCAGGTCACGAACTGCTGTTGCTCCATTGGAAAGATTAAAAATTTTGCTGCAGGTATTTCTCTTATTTGCACATACGGGAAATTTGGAGATGTACCATTTGGATCCTTAATCAATACTGTGTTTATGAAACCTTTATCACTGTAATGGAATGCTTGTTAATCAAGACTCTCTTTTTGGTGGTACCGGGGGCTGTGTTGGTGGTTCGTCAGGACCTAAGCATTATGCATTTTATATTGTATCAAACTAAATTGGATTTGCATTTTGATAAATGCAGGTTCAAAATCCTCATAGTATTAAATACAATGGGACAATTCAAGGCTTGAAGTACATATGGAGAACTGAGGGTTTTAGAGGCTTGTTTAAAGGCAATGGAACTAATTGTGCTCGCATAGTCCCAAATTCAGCAGTCAAGTTCTTTAGCTACGACGAAGCATCAAAGTATGCTTCTCCATGTCCCAGTTCCCCTCACCCCTACAATTTTTTATTATGTGCACTGATTTGTATTGCCAGTTATCTTCATATGTTTATTGTTCCCCTCCCCCCAATAAAGCTTTTTGTACTTAAATGTCCATCTTTGTTTCCTGTCAGCTGCATTTTGATAACTTATTCGCCTTCATGTACTTTGTCTAAATAGGGGTATTCTATGGTTCTACCGACAGCAAACTGGAAATGGTATGACCACCTCGTGCCTATTTCTTATGCAAAGTCAATTACCATGAAATTATAGGTGGCTTCATTTGGAATGAATCAATTAAAACTAATTTTCACAGTTCTAGGCAACTGCCAGTTACCCATTTTGTAGCTTGTCAATGATAACTTGAATGCTCTTTACTGTCAGTCTTGATAGGGATTAGGAAGTTCAATTTATTGTTTGTGTGCTTTTATACAATTTGGGTTATGATAACTAATGTTAAATAGTAGAACTTTGCGAGGTAGTGTCTTATTTGTATTGATTTATGCTTGGATTATCAAATGATTCAAACCATTCCCTTTTGTGGTTGTAGTTTTCCACCTAGAGAAACACGTAAATTAATCCTTTTGTTTTCCTGGGTTGAGTCCATTCAGTCTGTGTTTGTCGTCTGATATCTGATTGACAATGAGTTTCTTTGGTTAACTTTGAATCAGTTGTGTGCACTCTGTGGCCATGTTCTTCCCTCATGTAAAACGTATGTCTTATAGATCCAATTTTGGGAGGAAACATAAGTAATTATGAAAATTGTGGCTTTGATGGATTACTAGAGTGATATTTGTTATTCATCTCTTCAGAAGATGCTCAACTCACACCTCTATTGCGCCTTGGAGCTGGTGCATGTGCTGGAATTATTGCCATGTCAGCAACTTACCCAATGGACATGGTACGAGGTCGTCTGACCGTCCAGGTATATTTTGGATATTTCTTCCTATTATCGAGGCAATTATTATTACAAATTCACTTTAATGGCTTAAATTTGTTTGAACGTTATTTCTTCAGACAGACATGTCTCCTCAGCAATATAGGGGAATATATCATGCTCTCACAACTGTCTTTAGGGAAGAAGGACCCCGGGCTCTGTACAGAGGCTGGCTGCCTTCTGTCATTGGAGTTGTAAGTGAAGTTTTTGTTTATTTCTGTATTCTTTATAGTGCTAAAATGAATAGAATCCTCTATCAAATTGTCGGTTCATTCATTAACATTTCCATTGTCATATTCTGCGCTTTGATGAGTGTAGTGATGAGTTATAGTTCTGATGGGATACTTTTATAGGATAATATTGTGGGAGGAAAGGTTTTATTCGCATTTCTGTATGAGATGTCTAAGTGTTTTCTAATTTTATTACAGGTACCTTATGTTGGTCTCAATTTTGCTGTTTATGAATCTCTGAAAGACTGGTTGATCAAAAGTAGACCTTTTGGACTAGTCCAGGACTCTGAGTTGAGTGTAACTACAAGGCTTGCATGTGGGGCTGCTGCTGGGACTGTTGGCCAGACAGTTGCTTACCCTCTTGATGTCATCCGGAGAAGAATGCAGATGGTAGGCTGGAAGGATGCTGCATCGGTTGTCGTTGGTGATGGGAAGAATAGGGCATCCCTTGAATATACTGGGATGGTTGATGCTTTCAGGAAAACGGTCCGCCATGAGGGGTTTGGAGCGCTGTACAAGGGTTTGGTCCCAAACTCTGTTAAGGTCAGTGATTAAAGGCATTATCCTGTAATTGATATTAAAATCTTAGCATATGTTCGCGTACTTATCTTCTGTCTAAACCTTAAAAACACTTTTGTTGTTCTTTTAGGTGGTGCCGTCCATAGCAATTGCTTTTGTCACATATGAGGTAGTGAAGGACGTTCTTGGAGTTGAGATGAGGATATCTGACTAAAAAAGCAAAGAGAACATTGAGCCACATGTTAAACTTTTGTTCTAAATCCGGAAGTGAGCGGGAATGGACTGCGTAGGAGAAGGTATAGTGTCAATATTTTTTAATAATTGTAGGAGGAAGTTTAGAAACAGAGACGTATAGCCCATGGTCGATACTCCTTCCCGTCCATGTTATACGCCTATCTGTCTTCAGCCGAACGCCTATAGTTTTTAGCTTTCCTATTCTTCTGCTTTGGCATTGTGACATTAAGTATTATCTTTCAAGGAAATGATGCATACACACACGCCTGATTGATATCTAGAGAATACGAGTAATTTTGCCTTCTGTATACTGCGTGCATTTTCGCGTGAATCAGTTGGCAAACTAAAACCGACGCTGTATAATCAGCTGCCTGTTGGTGATTATGAATTCGAAACTCTTATTTCTCGTACGAACCAATAACATCCGACATTCGACAGGAATGAGTTTAACAAAGAATGAACCATCTGCATGATTTTATACATGCCTGGAATACTGATAGCCTTCGTGACCTACCTAAATGCTTTATAAACACTAGCCTTCAAAAGAAACACAAAAAATGGAATCAATGACAACAATGCATGATGCAAAAAGACTAAAAACTGTCGTGTTGCAAATTGCAATCGAAGAAAAAACAAAATTTGATCAAGGCCGAGACGATGATGCCCTCCCCTGGCCTCCTGCAGGAGTTGTCTTCAAGAGAACTTCCTTGAGATGATCGTACCGGCTTTGGTGATACTCGATCCAAATGCACAACTGTCTTATGGCTTCCCTTTTCTCCTCTCCTAATCCCAGCATGCCCTCCTTTTTCTCCTCCACCATCTTCTCCAAGTCCGCCGCTTTCTTCTCAAGTTGGCTCACGGCTTTGATCACACTCCCCTTCTCCACTTCTTCCTTGCTTGCCTTTGCCCGCATCCTCTCGAACTGCTCTCCAAGCATGAACGCTTCTTCTTTCTTATCTCTCAGTTGTTTGATTAGGTCCTCCACCTCCCTCTTCAACTTCTCCTTCTCATTATTTGTTTCCGCAACCCAGTTCTTTGCAATGTGAAGCTGCTGTGACGTTTCCAGAATGCAAGTCTCATACTTTGCATAGTCGTTCACAAATTTATTGATCACAGATTCAATTCCGCTCAAAGAACTGTTCACATTTTCTGAAATGAGTGTGATGTTTCTTTGATAGGCTTCATTGTTTGCAGTGATTACACCAGACAATCTAGCAATCCTGTCTTCAAGTGCTCTCTGTTCTTCCAGGAATTTCAATTCAGCCTTTTTGAAGCTCTCCTCTTTCTCGGTCAATACCTGCTCTGTAACCCGGACCTTCTGGTTTGACAGGCGGAGCTTAACTTCAATATTGCGGGAGCTTTCAACCAAAGAACTAAGCTCGTACCCTTTTTCTTCTAGATCTTGTTTCAGATATTCAACCTCTTGCTCCAAATCCGCTATCTTCTCATCTTTGGATTCAATTTTTTTACTGAAATCTTCTGCCACTTGCTCGACTTTCCTTTCTGCAGCGTCGCAATTGACCTTAGTGTCCTGGAACTGACTCTCCAGCTGTATACATTCCTCCTTTAACTTGCTGCATATCTCCTCCTGTTCATTCCGCAGTCTTTGATGATCAGCGATTTTGCTCTCTAAATCAAACTTCCCATTTTCCAATTGTGTCAGGCTTTCCGAAAGTTCTTGTTTCTCCCTCTCAAACTGCAACTCCATCTGGTTCTTCTCATTCTGCAATGAATCCAACTCCTGTTCTAGACTAGTAACCTGTGACACAAAGGCTGTTATTTGAGCAGAAGCGTCGTTCACTGCACTGTCATGTTTCTCCTGGAGAGAAGAAAACTCGCCCCCTTTTTCTGTTAGTCTCTTCTCAAATTCAACAATTTGATCCTTTAGCTCCACAATTTCTGCTCTCAACTGGTCACTCTCAAGGCTTTTAGTTCTTATCTTCTCTTCAAGTTCTGAAATTTGGGCTTGTAATCCTGCATTCTCTTCTGCTAGTTGTTTCACATGAGTTTCTTTGTTCTCAATCTCAATTTCTATATCTCTTTTCTGACCTCGCAAAGACTCCAGCTCCAGTTTCAGTCCAGTCACAACAGCCTCTAATCCGATGATTTCAGCCGACGTTTTACTCTCATGCAGCTCATGCTTCTCAGACAGAGTTGAATATTCCTTTTCCTTCTGATCCAATTGCTCCTTCAGATGAATAGATTCACTATTGCTATCCTCATGTTTTTTCATGAGAGAAGAAAGCTCAGCTTCTCTCTTGTTTGATATTGACTCAAGTTCTGAAATTCGGACTTTTTGTCCTGCATTTACCTCTCCCAGTTTTACTTCAGTTTCTGTGCTCTCAATTTTCACTTCCATCTCTCTTTTCTGATCTCTCAAAGATTCCAGTTCCAATTCCAGCTCTGCCACAGCAGCCTTTAATCCCGTAATTTGAGCCAATGTCTTCTTCTCATGCAGCTCATGCATCTCAGAAAGAGTTGAATATTCCACTTCCCTCTGGCCCAATTTCTCCTTTAGCTGACTAGATGCAGTTGTGAGTTCTTGTATCACATTCTGTGCCTGCTGAATCTCAGTTGAGATCTCCACAATTTTCAAGGTTTCTTCCTCCTTGGCTTTCAGATTGTGGCTTAGATCTGATACCTGCTGCTCTGCAGATTGCAGCTGCTGCTTCATATGGATAACTTCCCCTCGAACAGATTCCAGTTCTTGCTCAAGGGTTACTTTTTCATCTTTCAGCCGATCAATCAAGGTTCTTAATTCCGCTGTTACATTTTCTCCATCTTCAATCGTTCTCAGAGCGGTCTCTTTCTCCTTAATCAAGTTATCTCTCTCTCTTTCCAAATCTTCCACTTTTTGATTCAGTTCAGCTTCTATCTTTTCACCAGCTTCCAGTTTCTGTTTAAGTTCACTATTCTCAGCATCTAACTTTTCAGCTTCAGTCTTCAAGTCAATGACAATATTCTTCATTTCTTCTATCTTGGTCAAAGCCACCGCACATTCTGAGCTTAAAGCTTCCTTCTCTTCACTTGTAGCTGTCAGTCTCCTGTTCAGGTCAGCAACTTCTTGATGCGCCAATTCAAGTTCATGCTTAATCCCATCAGTGATTTTCTGAAAGTCACTTTCCAGCACTCCATTTTTACTGCTTCTGTCATTTGAAGAATGTTTGGAATCTGTGTCTGAACTTGATGAGGAGCTGCTGTCCTTTTCTTGTTTGCTCCGAACTTTTTTCTTCAGCACTCCGGTTAGGTGATCATATTGTGCATAGAGTGATTGGTACTCTTTGTGGAAATCCTGAATTAGCTCCGCAAGAGGTTCCTTTTTGGAGTTCTCGACGGAGGTGTCATCTTTTTCTTCAGGATCTTCATCTTTTAGAAGCTTCAATATTTTATTCACCTTCTCCTCAATATCTGCAGTAAAAACAGAAAACTTCCTTAAATTTCCATTTAATTGATCATGCAAGATGCAAGAGCGAAATATGTAACCATAGCAAAGTTTATCCCAGTTGCATTGTATAGTTCCTGCAACGCCATCTCAAAGCCTAATGAAGAATATTAGTAGAAAATTTACCTATTTTAGTTCCTTTCAGCTCTTCATGCTTTTGTGAATTGATGTGACTTCCAAATGAGGACTTAATCGACTCCCTCACGCGGTGCTTTGGCATCGCTTCAATATAAGCTTCCCCAATAGATGTGTGTTATGATGAGGCTGTATCCATCTCCAGCTTGAAGTCTGAATCGTAAAAAAAAATTATCCCCTTTTAAATCATTTAGAAGCATAAGATGTAAATAGATAATCTCAAGTGTTAAAAGCATTCGGCATGAGAGTTAGATACACAATTGACCTTTAACATTTCTGGTCATTAACTTTGTTTATTCTAAGAAACGTCAACTTAATGAGGTTTGTACGTATGTTTACCCAGGTATGGACTTCTTACTCATTTTTTATCACTCTCACTGTAAAATTATCATAACAAAAGCAATAGATTATACATTCTAGTTTAGTTTAGTTCACCGGAGAAAGACTTAGGTGAAACAGGATTCATGACAACCCGCTCTATGAACAGGATTCACGACAACCTGGTCCATGATTCTATACATGGAAATGGAAACTAGCATGGTCCTTTGCCATAGCTACTTTAGGAAGCATGTACAAAGCTAAACCAACAACTCTACCTACCAGGAAACCAACCAACCAAATCTGAATCCGCTTTAGACTGATTTTCAATCCTGCGTGGGATCAGTTTTTTTTATACAATAATATATTTATACTAGGACGGTGGAGGAATAAACTTGAGTGAGTAAAAGTCCAAAATCTGATGCCATGTCGTCTTTTTGTTTATTTCCTTCCCATTTAACTAAAAGCCAGATAATTGTCAACGAATGCTAGAATGTATGTGTCCAATATCCTATGACCTAATGGATAAGGTGTTGAGTTTCTAGACATACATCTCTGGTTAAAATTCCCCCTCCATAAGGTGTTGAGTTTCTAGGCATACATCTCTGGTTAAAATTCCCCCTCCCTCAATTTATTAATATTATAATAATTTCGAACCATCTCCCTCCTTAATAATAGTAAATTTTTCACACTTAGTACTACGGTCTAGTAATATTTATCTTCACTTGTAAGCGAGAAATTTTAGGTTCGATTCTCGCCAAAACGAATTTGAACCACATTATTGCTAACACATTGTGATGCTAAGCCTACCTCCTTTTAGTCTAGCTAATATCGTTGGTAAAAAAAAAATCATTAGTAAAATTTTTTGAAAAAAAAAAATTCAACAAATGCTAGAATATATAAAAGTAGAAATAACCAGATTAATACTTTCTTGTTCCATATCTACCCTCGGAATACTGATAGAATTATGTAATTGCCGCTTTTAATCTGTAATTCCAGCTGACAGTCAAATACAGGAAGAAAAATATATTTACCTTAATACGCTATTTTACTTCCTCTCCAAGTCGTCTTCAGGAAGTTTAGTCACGAATTGCTGACCTCAAAATCTTAGCAACCACCAGGCTGTAAGAAATAATCAACTATTACCTCAGTAAATGAACAAAGCGAGTGAAAATTTTAACCATACACACAAATTTTTGCTCAATTTTTTAATAAAATTCAATACGAAAACTCGGTTGATCCGATTTCAGAATATCGTTAACAGACTTAATCCAAAGCGAAAAATCGAGCAACAGATGTATTTACAGGTTGAAGAGAAAGCGAAATCAAGCATGCATAAATCAGCAATGGCGGAGAAGAAGTTCGATCCGATCAAGAACTTCAAGAAAATCAGTGACGAAAGTTATACAGAAAAAAACAGAGACTTCTTCAGTTCAGAGAAGAGAGAGTTGATGATCACCTGAAACTGAAAGTCGGAAGCGATTCAGGAGCCGGATGATGGAGCAGAGAGAAGCTTCCAGTTCTCCAATTGGCGAGAGCGAGGAGAGAGAAGGAGAGAGAGTGAGAGGGTGGAGAGGAGAGAAAGTTTAAGAAAATGAAGGGGAAAAAAAGGTTTTGTTTGGATTGGAGCGCTCAAAATGACTTGTACGCCATTTGTAGCTTCAAATTTCAGGTGTGGAATCTTGCAACTTGTGGTTCCGTATTTGCCCCTGTGTAATAAAGCTATTCCAAGTGAAGAAAAACTATACGTGAATACGTATTATTGAAATGAGACACTAATAATACATGTAAGTATTATCATTCTCGATTGTTACTGTTATTTTTCCGCTACATGTAAGCATTTTTCGCCATCAAAACATAGTTTCTAGTCAGATTTTCGTCTGAATGCAATCAAATTCTCGGAACTTGAGAGTTACTGATAATTGTGTCATGAAATTAAGGTAATTAAATTATAAGGAACTTGATGGCCCATGAGGTCTTGCCACGTCATTAAATTTCCCGCATTGGTTGGTTTGTTGTTGTTTTCGTTGTCCCACTCAACGTCACCATCAAGCTACCATAAAACTTCTATATAGCTATAGGGATCAAACCAATTTTATAGGGGTGTGATATCCACACACCCTATTTTACTTCTCACACACCTTTTTAATTTTCGGTTGTCGAATCGGATGAATTGAAGAAGATCAACAGATATAAATTATCAAGGGGTGTGTGAAAAGTAAAATGGGGTGTGTGGATAGCACACCCCATTTTATAACTACAAAGATGTTAGACACTTTAGAGTAGTTCAACATGCCAATTCTAAGATGTAATATTAGAAAAACAAAGACACATAATTTCTTAAAAGTTTTAATGCATACTTTGGAGAAATATTTTATTTTATATTTTATTGTTTATTGACTATTACAATGACGCAGATTTTAGGACGAGATTTAGAAAAATAATAATTTATTACAACCTAACGTAAATTGCATGACCCCCGTACGCTCAAAAAAGTCATTGCAAAATTGACAAAATAAGTCAAACACAAATTTGGGGAATAAATCGATATGATCGACAGTGGATCGACAGTGATTGGAAAATTTGTATTTTCTCTTTACATAGGATTGACTCCGTATTTGGATTCTTGGATATGGTGCTTGTCCATTTGTTAAATGTAATTCCATATAAATGTAGAAAAATACCAGATTAATACTTTCTTTTTCCATATCTCTCCTCGGAATACTAATAGAATTACGTAATTGCCGCTTTTATCCTGTAATTCCAGCTGACAGTCAAATATAGAAGAGATTGTTCAATATGACTGGAACACAGAGTATTACATCACGTGTTATTATACAAATTATAGGATATGTGTGTTAAAAAGTTAGTAACTTAAAAAATACAATTTTTCACCACGTGGTATATCATTATTATTTCGGTCACAATGAAATTTTTTTCCAAATACAGGAAGAAAAATATATTTACCTTAATACGCTATTTTACTTCCTCTCCAAATCGTCTTCAGGAAGTTTAGTCAAGAATTGCTAACCTCAAAATCTTAGCAACCACCAGGCTGTAAGAAATAATCAAATATTACCTCAATAAATGAACAAAGCGAGTGAAAATTTTAACCACACACACAAACTTTTGCTCAATTTTTGAATAAAATTCAGTTCGAAAACTCGGTTGTCCTGTTGAAATAGATTAAAGTCACAAGTATGGGTTGTAATTATCACTATAGCTAAGTTATGAGTTAAAATGATGGCTACAACCTTCCAACTTGTCATCTCACTTTCTGTTCAACCATACTTTTCTTTTTGTCAATGTTTCTTCCCAAAATCTGGGATTTCCTTACTTGTCTATTGTTATTTGTTCAATCCTTGGTGTGTCCGGTTTCTTAGGGCATAAACCATGTGGTAGGTAGTGGTAAAAGTCCACTATCTTGTAATCTGTTCTCCTACTCTTTATAAGAACTTTGTTCTCTCTCTTGTAAAGTTTATGAAAAATATACAAACCTTGAAATTCAATATGGTATCAGAGCAGTGACCACAATGGCCTGTCTCTGCATATCGTCTTCTTCAACCTCTTTGTTGTCCACAACTGTTTCAAATGGCTGAGGAAAATCCTCTTAGTCCTAATACTGCAAGCTCTAGTGTTTCACCCACTTCAAATTTTACCGAAGTAGAAGTTAATCCAAATCAAATACTCAGTTTAGTTTTGCTGAATGAGTTCAACTATCTTCCATGGTCTCGAGCAGTTTCACTTGCTCTCGGTCGAAGATCAAAGCTTGGCTACGTGAATTGAACCATTCAGGCACCTGAAATTTCATCACCTTTATATGGGACCAGTGGCGGATCCAGGAATCTTACCCCAAGGGGTCGCAGTGTAAAAATTCAAATAAAAATTTAGGATGGAAAAACATATTGAAAATGAAATCATAGTACTTTCATTCATAATTCATAATGGAAACAATATTACAAACTATAATTGTCCACGACGAGGTTTCATATTTTGAAAACGAAGCATTATAGCTTCATTTTCAATACAAGCAAAAATATCTCTCTCAATATAAACAAGCAAGCTATAACTCAACCATTGATCTCCCATTTTGTTCCTAAGTGGACCCTTAACAATATTCATGACAGAAAATGCTCTCTCCACTGAAGCAGTTGCAACTGGTAAAACTAAAGACAATGTAATGAGCAAATATACATAATTGAATACTTGATGCATCCTTGTCTCCACCATTTTTTTTGCAAGATCACCAATCCCTTCCAATTGAGAGAAATCACTACTGGAACACACATAATGAATATAAATCTCAAGTTGATCTTCAAGTGCCAAACGATCTTCATCCGAAAAGTCTTGAGGATAAAATTGAGCAAGACGAAGTAACTTTGGTTTATCAAAAGCTACAAATGAATCTTTCGGACTCAAACATGCCATACGAATAAGCAACTCGGTATTTACCTCATTAAAGCGATCCTCTAACTCCGTAATTTGCTCATCAATGACATAAATAAAGAGCTCCACACGATAATGATGACGATTTGTCTTTATTGGAGCATAACGCCTTGACCTCCCTGGAAGTATAAATGCCTCTTCCATGTTAGGAACATCAATATGATGTTTTTCACAAAAAGAAGATACTTCATCAACCAATGCATCGAACCCATTATTCCTCATCCAATATAGCTTTTCCTTGCATGATTTCACTAAAGCCATTGCATTCACAATTTCTTGATCTTTCCTTTGCAATGCTTGTGACAAATCATTTGTGAGTCCCAATATGACTTTCATCAAGAAAAGGTGAAACACAAACTCAAAAGTAAGTATCACTCTCATTAACGTATTTGCTTCACCCGCACTTTCATTGGGATTATCATCAATAACCATTTGAAGCACATGAACCACGGATGAAAACATAGAAATGATGTTAATCAAGGTACCATAGTGTGAGTTCCATCGTGTGTCACCGGCACGTTTGAGACTTGTTTCTTGATTTAAGCCTCGCCCCGTTATAAGACAATCATTTTCAAAAGCTATCACAAGCTCTTCTTGAAGTTGCCCTCTAAGTGAATCACGCCGCTTACAAGATGCTCCAACATGATTAACCACATTATTAGCCGTTGCAAAAAAAGAGGCAATGTCTATATTATTCTTTGCTACGGCAACAAGAGCTAGTTGAAGTTGATGAGCAAAGCAATGAACATAATATGCACAAGGTTGTTCTCTCAATATCTTTGTTTTAAGGCCATTCAACTCACCTCTCATATTGCTAGCACCATCATAACCTTGTCCTCGTAGCTTGGAAATGCTCAAACTGTAGCGAGAAAACAATGTGTCAATAGCATCCTTTAGTGAACTTGAAGTAGTGTCGGTAACATGTTGGATACCCACAAATCTTTCAATTACATGCCCGTTGTCATCCACATAACGCAACACCATAGCCATTTGCTCTTTCACAGACACATCACGTGCTTCATCCACCAATATTGAAAAGAATCTATCTTTTAGACCATCCATGATAGCATCAAGTGTTTCAAGGGCACATGAATTCACAATTTCTTTTTGAATGGAAGGAGCTAGTAATTTGAGATTCCCCATCACAACTTCTCTAACTTTATCATTATTATCTGCAAGGAATTGCAATAACTCCAAGTAATTTCCCCTATTGCTTGAAGTGGCACTTTCATCATGGCCACGAAAAGGAAGACCTTGTCGCAATAAAAACTTAGTGCACTTGATTTAAGCAATCAAGCATGTGCGATAAGCCTTACGAGCTTGGTCAGAGTGTTTGCTCACTACCATTTCAATATATGTAGCTTGATTCATCAAATTTGTAGCAGCTTCTCTAGCCTTATTATGAACACTCCCAACCGGTCCAACATGCATCTTAAATCTTTCTCTCCCTTTCTTCCAATTCTTAAATCCATCTCCAGTGAAAGCTTCACTACCCACTTGTTCAAAATTGGTTTTAAAGAGATAGCAATAGAGACAAAATGCCGCATCTTTAGATACACTATACTCCAACCAATCAAACTCATCAAACCATTGGGGAATGAAGCGTCGATTAATTCCCGACATATTAGTTATTGGGAAATTATGACCTCTAGGTTGACAAGGTCATTTTTGTAGATATAATCTTCGGACCTCATCTCTCATATTAGCGTCATAATCTATTATTCGAGTTCTTAATCCAGGATCCGCTTGAAGATTACCCAAAACATCATCTAACTGACTTTGTCTTGAACTTGGAGTTCTTGAACTACCGACAGTATTTGAACTATCAACATTATTCGAACTACCCGAACCCGATGATGACTTTCTCTTAAAAAACCGTTCCATAATAATGCTACATATACAAAATATTCAAAATAAATACTCACAATATAAACAAACCATAAACATAATCAAAATAAATATGAATTGGATTTCAATTAAATTAAATATCTCATCTTGCATTCTACATATACAAAATAATGAAAATAAAAAATCACAATATAAACAAACCATCAATATAATCAAAATAAATATGAATTGAATTTCAATTAAATTAAATATATTCTACATATACAAAATATTCAAAATAAATACTCACAATATAAACAAACCATAAACATAATCAAAATAAATATGAATTGGATTTCAATTAAATTAAATATCTCATCTTGCATTCTACATATACAAAATAATGAAAATAAAAACTCACAATATAAACAAACCATCAATATAATCAAAATAAATATGAATTGAATTTCAATTAAATTAAATATATTCTACATATACAAAATATTCAAAATAAATACTCACAATATAAACAAACCATAAACATAATCAAAATAAATATGAATTGGATTTCAATTAAATTAAATATCTCATCTTGCATTCTACATATACAAAATAATGAAAATAAAAAATCACAATATAAACAAACCATCAATAAAAACAAACCAATAAAAACTCACAATATAAACAAACCATCAATATAAACAAACCATCAATAAAAACTCACAAAATAAATATGAATTGAATTTCAATTAATTAAATATATTCTACATATACAAAATATTCAAAATAAATACTCACAATATAAACAAAGGGAGGAGATGGAGTTGGAGCCGCCAGCAGGGGAGCAGCAAGGGAGGAGATGGAGTTGAGGGTTTGGGGGCAGCAGCAGTAAGGGAGGAGAGGAGTTGAGGGTTTGGGGGGATTGAGTTAGGGTTGGAGGAAAAGAAATTGGGGCTTTTGATTGTATAGAAGTCGGGTAGGAAGGTTGGGATTGGGGGGGGGACACGGTGGGAATTTTTTTTTTTTTTTTTTTGTTCGGCCTGGCCCAAAACGACGCCGTTTTGGCCAGGTCATTTAAAAAAATTTCCTGGGCCAAAACGACGCCGTTTTGCCCGTCTGTTTTGAAAAAAAAGAAGCGCGCGCGAGCGCTGCTTCTTCTTCCTCTTCCTGCCGAGTCTTGGTTCAGGATTTTTGTCGAACAGTTGGCGTGCGAGTCCGACCCCGACGACCCCGACGACCCCAGCTCTAAGAGGTCGCATATGGGAGCTTTAAGGTTGTTTCCATGGTTTCCAAGGGGTCGTGCGACCCCGACGACCCCACTGTGGATCCGCCACTGTATGGGACATGGCTATGCAAGGATCAACTTGTCATGTCGTGGCTTCTCAACTCCATGGAGAGGAAGCTAGCTGAGATCTTCAGCTATTCAGAGTCTTCCTTCCATCTCTGGAAAAATGTCTGCGAGATGTTTGGAAATCAAAACAATGTTGCCCGAAATTTTCAACTAAAAAAGGAGCTTGCAACAAGAAAGTAAGTCTTTTGTTCAACACTTGGGTGATATCAAGAGTATGTGGAATGAGCTTGATGTATACATGCCTCACACCACAGATACTTCCATGCTTTTGAAGAGAGCTGAAGAAGATAAGATTTTTCAACTCTTGGCTAGTCTTAGCTCAAATTATGAAGATCTACGTAGTCACATTCTGATGAACAGTGAGCTACCTTCATTCTCAAGTGTATGTGCCATTATTCAACGTGAAGAAACTTGAAGGAAAGTGATGAATCTTGAAACCAAAAACAGATTGCCTGAGTCTAGGGCATATTTTCAAACCACAAGTTCTCAGATGATAGAAGTGACAAGGGCATAATGTTTGACCTGAAGTGCAAACATTGCAACTATGGTGGACACACCATTGACAAATATTGGATTCTACATCCTGAGCTCAAGCCAAACTTCCAAAAGAACAAGGGGCTCCAGAGAAACTCACAACCATCCTTGTACAAGGCTAATCATGCAGCTTTAGATGCTCCTCCTTCCTTAAGTGAAAGCTTGCTTGACTTCACTTCCAATCTAGTGAACTTGATCAACGAGTTTGCTGTCTATTTACAAGGGAGACAAAGAAGTGGAGATCTAGAGAATACAATTAGAACTGAAATTGAAAGCCCTACTACCTTGCTAAGGAAATTTGCTGGGTTTCTTGCTGATTCTGATCATGGAGGCTCAAGTAAACAAATTCCAGGTATATTGAAAGCTTTCTCCATTGCTTTAAATGCTAGTCTTGTGCATGATTATTGGATAATAGACTCAGGAGCCACATACCATATGACAAACAAATCTTCACATTTATATGACTTCGAAAAAATGAAAAACTTTTCACAAGTGCCAGTAGCAAATGGTAAGGGCGTCTCAGTTGTTGGAAAAGGGAAAATTAATTTGATCTCTGATCAAATAGAGTCATCAACCTTGTATGTTCATTCCTTTCCATTTCATCTTTTATCAGTAGGAAAAATCACAGGACAACTAAATTGTCATGTTATTTTTTCTTCTGATCAGGTCATCTTTCAGGATATAGTCACCAAGAGGAAGATTGGTGAGGGTTTCTTCCTAAATGGGTTGTACTATCTTTCAAAGAATCTTCCAAAACCTAGGAGTCTTCAAGTCAGCTCAAGCCTTTCTCAGGAACAACTAATTTGGCATCATCGTCTTGCTCATCCCTCAAACCATGTTTTGTCCATTTTGTTTCCCACAATATGTAAAGGTAGTTTGGAGTGTGATACTTGTCACTTCTCCAAATCTACTAGGTTACCTTTCAATTCCTCAGTGTCTAGAGCTAGTAAATTATTTGAACTTGTTCATTCAGATATCTGAGGACCTACAATTGAATCTTTTGATGGTTATAAATACTTTTTAACATTTGTGGATGATTATTCAAGGATTACTTGGTTATACCTTTTAAAGTGCAAGAGTGAAGTCATGAATATGTTAAAAGATTTTCATAAACTTGTAACAACTCATTTTGATTGTCATATTCACACCTTAAGGTCTGATAATGACACTGAGTACATGTCAAATAACATGTCTCAATACTTAAGTTCCCATGGGGTATTCCATCAAACAAGTTGTGTTGGCATTCCTCAACAAAATGGAGTGGCCGATAGGAAAAATAGGGATTTGCTTGAAAAGACTAGAGCCTTAATGTTACATATGAATGTTCCCAAAAAGTTTTGGTCTCAAAGGGTGCTTTCTGCTACCTATTTGATCAATAGACTGCCTAGTAGGGTGTTGGATCAAAAATCACCCTACGAAGTCTTGAAAGGAAGAAAGATTGACTTGTCTCGTTTGAAAATTTTTCATTGTCCATGTTATGTTCATGTTGCTTCAATACACCGTGACAAGCTTGACCCAAGAGCTAGCAAATATGTTTTCTTGGGATATTCTTCAACACAAAAAGGTTACTAGTGTTACAATCATTCTTCAAGGAAAATCATTATCTCAAAGGATGTAAATTTTGATGAAACTACACCTTTCTTTGAACAATCAGTGGAAGGTTTAAGTTAGGGGGAGAATGCCTTCGAAATCTTCCCTTTACCAAGACTAACAACCAGTGAGGAAAATATATCCATGTCCATTGACAGAGAACATGAGAATTCTCTAAGTCATGAAGAGGAAATCTTGCTAGAACCATCAATTCAGTCACCTACATCCCACTCAACTCATGAGGACCCAGAATCATCACATGTTTTGCCTCAAGGAAGAAAAAACCCTTCTCATAATCGTCAACCACCTTCAAGGTTGTTGGATTATGTAACTTACAATGCAAGGTATCCCTTTGCTAAGTACCTTTCATACCAAATGGTGGCATCCAAGCATGCAACCTTTCTCAATTCCATATCCAATGCTTCTGAACCAAGAAGTTTTCAGGAGGCAATGCAGCAAGATGAGTGGAAGAAAGCTATGAAGGAAAAGTTGAAAGCCTTGGATGACAATAGAACGTGGAGTCTTATCAAGCTACCATCAGGAAAAAAGGCAGTGGGAAGTAGATGGGTGTACAAAACCAAGTTCCATTCTGATGGCACCTTGGAAAGACACAAGGCTAGACTGGTAGCTCATGGTTTTACTCAAACTTTTGGGATAGATTACAAGGAGACCTTTGCTTCTGTAGCTAAGATGAACACAATTTGAGTGTTGTTATCTGTTGCAATTAACCATGCATGGCCTCTATATCAAATGGATGTTAAAAATGCATTTCTGAATGGTGAACTTGAAGAAGAAGTTTACATGAAACTCCCTCCTGGTCATCCTCAATCCAGTGACCCCGAGTTAGTCTACAAACTGCACAAATCCATTTACGGATTAAAACTATCTCCTCGTGCTTGGTATTCAAAGTTGACCTCAGTTTTTGAAGAAGTTGGCTTCAAGAGAAGCAATGCAGATTCATCTCTCTTTGTTCGAATTTGTCCCAGTGGAACCCTAATGGTTCTTATTTATGTGGACGATCTCATTGTCACAGGTGATAATGCCAGTGAAATTGTGTTACTAAAGAACACCTTCAAGCAGAAGTTTTCCATTAAAGATCTTAGGACACTCAAATATTTCTCTGGCATTGAAATGGCAACTTCTAAGAAGGGAATGTTTTTGAATCAACGGAAGTATATTCTCGATTTGCTTCAAGAAGCTGATATGTTGGATTGCAAGCCTGCATCTACACCCCTTGACTGCAAACACAAAACGACCATGGATGGAGAAACACTCATTGATATTAGTTACCACCAAAGGTTAGTTGGGAGACTTATTTATCTTACAATAACAAGGTCGGACATTGCCTTTGCTGTCAGCCTTGTGAGTTAATTTATGCATTCTCCAACAATGGATTATTTACAAGTTGTTAAGAGAATATTGCGGTACTTGAAAGGTTATGTGGGAAGTGGTCTTTTGATGCAAAACAATGCTCACACTCACATTCTTGGTTACACTGACGTGGACTGGGCAGGCAACTCTTTGCATCGCAAGTCAACTACTGGTTTCTGTATTTTTGTTGGAGGTAATCTGGTAAGTTGGAAAAGCAAGAAGCAAAGTGTGATTGCTCGATCAAGTGTTGAGGCTGAGTATAGGGCTATGGCAACTACTGCTTGTGAATTAATCTGGCTCAAAGGCCTTCTTTTTTATTTAAGGTTTCCTAGCTCTCAACCAATGACTCTCATGTGTGATAACCAAGTAGCCATGCATATAGCTTCTAATCTTGTTTTTGATGAGAGGATCAAGCATATCGAGGTTGACTGCCATTACATCCGTGAAAAGGTTCAATCAAAGATCATACAAACTCGTTACACTCTGAGTTCTCGTCAGTTTGCTGATTTCTTCACCAAGCCATTGGTGACTGTCGTGTTTCAAGGTCTTTTGTCCAAGCTTGGATCAATCAATCTCCTCAATCCAAGCTTGAGGGGGAGTGTTAAAATAGATCAAAGTCACAAGTATGGGTTGTAATTATCACTATAGCTAAGTTATGGGTTAAAGTGATGGCTACAACCTTCCAACTTGTCATCTCACTTCTTGTTCAACCATACTTTTCTTTTTGTCAATGTTTCTCCCTAAAATCTGGGATTTCCTTACTTGTATATTGTTATTTGTTCAATCCTTGGTGTGTCCGGTTACTTAGGGCAGAAACCATGTGGTAGGTAGTGGTAAAAGTCCATTATCTTGTAATCTGTTCTCCAGCTCTTTATAAGAGCTTTGTTCTCTCTCTTGTAAAGTTTATGAAAAATATACAAACCTTGAAATTCAATAGATCTGATATCAGAATATCGTTAACAAACTTAATCCAAAGCGAAAAATCGAGCAACAGATGTATTTACAGGTTGAAAAGAAAGTGAAATCAAGCATGCATAAATCAGCTATGGTGGAGAAGAAGTTTGATTCAATCAAGAACTTCAAGAAAATTAGTGACGAAAGTTATACTGAAAAAAAAACAGAGACTTCTTCAATTCAGAGAAGAAAAGAGAGTTGAGGATCACCTGAAACTGAAAGTCGGAAGCGATTCAGGAGCCGGATGATCGAGCAGAGAGAAGCTTCCAGTTATTCGATTGGCGAGAGCGAGAGCACGAAAGTTATACTGAAAAAAAAAACAGAAACTTCTTCAATTCAGAGAAGAAAATAGAGTTGAGGATTACCTGAAACTGAAAGTCGGAAGCGATTCATGAGCCGGATGATCGAGTAGAGAGAAGCTTCCATTTCTTCGATTGGCTAGAGCAAGAGCGAGAAGGAGAGAGATGGTGGAGAGGAGAGAAAGGTTTAAGAAAATGAAAGGGAAAAAGAGGTTTTGTTTGGATTTGAGCGCTCAAATTGACATGTACGCCATTTGTAGCTTCAAATTTCAGGTGTGGAATCTTGGAATTTCTGGTTCCGTATTTGCTCCTGTGTAATAAAGTTATTCCAAGTGAAGAAAAACTATATGTGAATACGTAATATTGAAATGAGACGCTAATAATATATGTAATTGTTATTTATCCGTTACATGTAAGTAGTTTTCATCATCAAGACACAATTGCTAGTCAGGTTTTCGTCTGAATGCAGTCAAATTCTCATGACTTGGGAGTTTGTGATAATTGTGTTGTGAGATTAAGGTGATAAATTATTGCTTACTTGATGGCCTATGAGGTCTTGCCACGTTAGTAAATTTCCCGCGTTGGTTATTCATTGTGGAAATGAATCATCTCCGGATCTCTTCCTCCTAATCCACCAAGTTCGGAGATCTGGGCCATTGAAATTTGATCAAACGGCTAAAGTTATTATAATTTTTAAAATGAGCCCTTGTTTGTAGCCGTTGGATCAAATTTTAATAGTCCGGATCCCCGAACTTGGTGGATTAAGAGGAAGGGATCCGGAGAGGATCCCTTTCCGTTGATTGTTGTTTTCGTTGTCCCACCCAACATCACCGTCAGGCTACCGTAAAACTTCTATATAGCTATAATATCGGGATCAAACCAATTTTATAATTATAAAGATGTTATCATATATACAAGTGTATGAAAAGAGAGACACTATAGTAGTTGAACATGTCAATTCTAAGATGTAATATTACAAAAACAAAGACATAAATTCTTAAGGTTTTAGTGCATACTTTGGAGAAATGTTTTATTTTAATTGTAACAACATTGCATATTTTTTTGTTTATTGACCATTACTATGAGGCAGATTTTTAAGATGAGATTTAGAAAAATTATAATTTTATTACAACTTAACGTAAATTGCATGACCACGTACGCTCAAAAAATCATCGCAAATTTGACGCAATTAGCCAAGCACAAATTTGGGGAATAAATTGATATGATCGACAGTGATTGGAAAAATTGTATTTTATCTTTACATAGGATTGAGATTGACTCAGTATTTGGATTCTTGGATGTGGTGCTTATCCATTTGTTAAATGTAATTCCATCATGGAGCCTTCCAATACCAACAAGATCCTCTTTGTATTTAATTTTAAATAAAAAAAATTTAAATAATTTATGACCGCACGATATACGATAAACTGACACGAATTATAGATTTCCGGAATTCTCACAAAGAGGGTCTAGCCAGGATCCAAATTCCTTCCAATAGGAGATGTTAACAATTAGGTGATGAGAATTCTCTTTTTAATATGATAAGAAATTCTATGTTTAAATTCTCCCATTCGTGATTATAAAAAAGAAAAATCGGTATGATAATCATTTCATTTTTAATTACCTAAAAAACGATGCAAAATTATATTTACGTGTATACACCCCAGGAATTTAATGTATATCATGGATGATGAAATACCCTTTTGAGCAACACATCACTTGTCCTATACAAAAAGAAAGAAGAAATAATCGAAAAGAGTCTATAATGTGAAACAAACTTTATCAAATCAATGGCCATAACAGAGGCCTAAGTTGCAATCCTGCCTCCGGCAGCTGTTGCAGCTGACCTCTTTGACACCGCTTCCTTCAGATCATCGTAGCGGCTCCGGTGATGATCGATCAACATGCAGAGCTGCCGTATGGCCTCCCTCTTCTCCTCCCCAAGACTCAGCAAGTCTTCATCCTTGTCCTTTACTTCTTTCTCAAGATTTGCCACCTTACTCTCTAGTTGGCTTAACCCTTTTACTAAGTTCAGCCTCTCCCCAGCTTCCTTGCCCACGGATGCTTCCAACTTCCAAACTTTTTCTCTCAACACACTCTCCTGCTCTTCCTTTTCATTCATTTGTCTGGTTAAGAAATCTACATTGTGCTTTAAACGTTTGATCTCACCGGCATTCTCGCTAACCCAAGTTTTTGCAGACTCAAGCTCCTCTGTCATTTTCGCAATCCGGTTTTCAAAGTTCTTGTGTCCCTCCTCAAATTTAAGCATCACTAAGTCCAATTCATGCAATGTACTTTTTGCTATTTTCGATATTTGCTTCAACTTTGTGTCCGGATCTTGATACGTTGCTAGCTTTTCTTTAAGATCTTCGTTTTCTTTCTCGTACATCTCTTTGAACTTCTTGTAGCTTTCCTTGTTTTCAATGTGTATTTGTTCTGCTACCCTGATTCTCTGGTATAAGAGGCGCACGCTGTCTTCAAGATTGGTTCGATACTTCTCTGCCAATTCTTCCATCTTCCGTTCGACAAATCGTACATTCAACTTGGATTCCGAAAACCAAATTTTAGCTTGTTTATGCTCCATGTTGAACTTCTTGATAGTTTCTTCATGTTCCTTAATAATCTTCTGCTGATCGGAAATCTTGACTGTCAAGTTATGGTTTTGATTTTCCTTCTCACTCAGTATTTCCATATACTTTTGGTTCTCTCTCTCAATCCGGCCAAACGTGTCTGTCAAGTTATCGTTTCGATTTTCCATTTGAGTCAGTTTGTTCAAATAGTGCTTGTTTTGTATCTCAATCTGCAAATCCAACTGGCTTTTCTGAGCCTGCAAGGAATCCATTTCTTGTTTCAAATTGCTTACCTGCGTCGTGAATTTCATAAGTTGAGCAGAAGCTTCAATATTTCCATTTTCGCATTCTTCACGAAGAGCGTAAATCTCATCCCCTCTCTCGGTCAACGCTCTCTCCAACCCAAAAATTCTAGAAATGAGAGTCTCATTTTCTTGTCTCAACTTGTTGTTCTCATGGTTTCTGTTTTTAATCTGCTTTTCCAAATTCTTCTTTTTATTGCGTAGAGAGTTCACTTCTGATTCCAAGTCCTTCACCTTCGCGAGAAAATGTTCTTTGTCTTCCATCATTTTCTTCTCAACTGTTTCCCTTTTTGTTAACTCATCTTTTAGATTTTCCATTTGTTGCAGATGCTTGGAGATTTCTTTGTTTTTCTTATCCAGTTGCGTTTCTAATTCAGTTTTTTGCTGGCGAATGATCTTCAATTCCTTCCGCATTGCATTGACGTGCTCGCTTAAGCCCTTGACTTGCGCTACTGATTCATTCTTTTTACTCACCATCTTTTTCTCCAGTTCACCTTTTTGCAAACACAACGAATCAACTTCCTGTTGCATGTTTTCAACTTGTGTCATCAATTCTGAAATTTTTGATACTGAGCTCTCCTCATTTCCCTTGAGTTTGTTCTTGAGATCAGATATTTCATCATCTCTTTCTTTTAAAACTAACTCAAGTTCCAAAATGTGCGCATGTAATCCAATATTTTTATCTCCTAGCTGTTTAGCTTCAGCAGATTTTCCTTCCTTCCATGCTTCCAAATCTCGTTTCTGGCTGCACAAGGATTCCAACTCCATTTTAAAACCAGTTAACTGTCCCTCCAACTCTTTTACTCGAGCTGACGAATGATTCCCATGAGCCTCGTGAGCTTCGACAAGAGCTGAAAGTTCCTTTACTTTTTCATCAACTTCATCCTTCAAATCAGTGTCTACAATCTCTGCTTGTGTTAGTTTTCTCAATGCCGCCAAATATTCTGAATTTATTGCTTCCTTTTCTCCATTTCCAGATACCGACTTTCGCTTCAGATCATCAGAGCCTTCCGAATGTTCATTTTTAAGTTCATGCTTGATGCTGTCAGATCTTTCCAATCTGGCATTATTACCTTCAATGTCTTCTGAAGAATGGTATTCGGAATCTGAGCTGGAGGGAGACATGGAAAAACCTTTTCGCTCTTTCTTGCCACGAACGATTCTCCCAGACTCTCCTACAAGATGATCATACAAAGCGTATAGTGACTGGTACTGTTCGTAGAAGTTCTCAATGAGCGCAACAAGTTCTGACTCTTTCTTCAAATCTTTTCGGTTTCCATCTTTCTTCCCAGGGTCTTCGTTTTTTATAAGCTTGAAGATCCTCGTCACATTATTTTCAATTTCTGCAGATAACACAAATTCTCTAAGAAAAATAACTTTAACATCAAATGAAGTGGCAACGGTAAAGAATAACATATTACCGCAAAATATTTAGGGTAACAATTTTTAATGGTTTCCTTGGGCAACAAGCAAAATGACATAAATTTATATGCCTAGAATGCAGTTTTGGAAATTTACAAAAGAACTGATGCCATACATTTGAACAAGAAATACCAACAAGTAACAAGGCTTGCAAGATCACATAAGGACGAAAAAAAGACAATCAGTTTTATAAATTGTACTAAGCTATTGATCCTTTTCATGGTATTGCAGAAACTGAAATTTATAAATGCCATGAAAATAAAGTCTTTTGTTTCAAGATCCACGGATTGAATGAGTGACCGGCATTTTAATCGAAGATCAAGGGTTGAGAGGAGATAAATTTGGACCTGTTTTAGTCCTCTTCAGCTGCTCAGTTTTTTCAGGATCAACATGATTATTAAAGGACTTAGCTATCTCCCTCCAGCGATGCTTTATCATCTCGATTTTGAATATTTCAGTAAATACTCATAAATCACCACACATAAACACAAGCCTCCATTCGTCTTGAGCGAGGCATATCGAAGACCTGAAAATCAAACAAGAACAAGATTAACAAGCAATAAAAAATCTCATCGAGTCAAAAAGGGAAAGAAAAATTCGTACTCCGTATCGAAAATCCAAGAAACAGAAGTCTCTTACAAAAAATGTATGTTGTGATTAGAAAGTAAGATTGACAGAGAAATATTTATGAATAATTATTTCATTACCATTACAAGCCTTCTATCGGTTGGCGATTCGTCGAAGTTTTCATTAATTATTTCTTTTATTGAATGAAAGTTGTAGCATCAATTTCATCAAGTGGTGCCGGCAATCGTAATGAAAAGGTTGGACGGAAAATTTAGTAAGTAAAAAATAAACTAAGGACTAAAGACGGAAACAAGAATAAAATCACATTAAACTTTTCTTGATAATGTATATGCCCTAGTTTAAGATACATACAAAGATTTTCAGAGTTGAGCGCATTGGAAAACCTCACTGCTACTCAATTTTCTGCAACTTCAATTCCATCTTTAAATTGCAAAGTTGCTTATTTAGGGCACAGGAGGTCCTTTATATCGTAAACCTAAAATCGAAGCGATTCAACAATCCAAAACTAGAAAGCTATACTCAATTTTCTTCGACTTTGACACTTTGCATTCAAACCTAAAAATGAAGCGATTAACCAGTTCAAGTCTCAAAACCTATTTTCTAAGCTCTAATTGATCCTTCTATCCCCTGAAACAATCAAAGTTGAAGGAAATTAGGTGGAAGTGAGATTTTCTCAACGAGTCTTCGTTTTGCACAAAAAAACATTATGTACATACAGAAACCATAGAATGACATTTGAGAACAACCTTTACATTGCCCAACAAAAAACAAAGAAAGAAAGAGTTATTCCTAAGGATTTGGCCACTAATTCAAGATCGCATTTCCCTTAATTTACATATAGAAAAGTGACACCTCTTACCTAGCTATTGCCATACCAAAAGGGCTTAAACCCCTTTTTCATAAAGGCTTCAATTAAATGTAGGGTTGGTTGCTTACCTCTTCCTACTTGCTCTTAAATTTGCCAAATTTTAAGTTTTTTTTTAATTTTTTTTTCAATTAGACAATGAGGAACCTTATTTGTTGATATTATATTTCATTTGTTTTTATAAGAGAAACGCTACGATAATTATACTAAATTCATCTAAATTATGCAAACAGAAAAAAACAATAAGTAAATGATGAAATCACATCAGAGAGAAATAAGAAATGAAGTTTTTTATTCTTCTTCTTTTGAAATCTCCTATTTTATAAACAATTATTGGATCAATAAGGCGCAAGCTTTGAGGTATTTGAATAATTGAATAATATTTCTTAGCTCATCTCAGATTGTAAAATAAAACTAAATAAAAAAATTTATGGAATTGGAACTAGTAAATCTTTAAAGCACATCATGCAGTAAAAAAAAAAAAAAAAATTATCTTCAAGAATTTACCCAAAAAAATTACCTGCAAATCGAATGCCATTTTCACCCAGCCGATCAATTTTATCTGAGCTCAGATGATCCAAAAAGAAATATTTGATTGCAACTGGAGCAGAATTTAAGATCTTTTTTTTTCTCAAAAACCAAAAAATAAAGAAAAAGAAAAGCAGGATTTTGGGAGGTGAAACTTGAAAAAGGGAAATAACTGTAATTTCTTTGGTTTTTTTTTACCGGTCATTTGGGTGTCCTGCCTACCTGGAGAACCAAAAGTTGGCACTTCTTGTAATGGAAATACCTTTTGATTTTCTAAATATTACAATAAAAAGCCAATGGAAATCAACGTCTCAGATTCGCGCTATCTTGGGACCAAAAAGAGTGAGATGCTAACAATTGGCATTATGAGGTACACGCAATGTTTAAAATATTGGTATTGGACTTAGAGTACTTGGATCTAACGAAGGACATGACACAGGACCGAGCACAATGGCGTTCTAAGATCCATATAGCCGATCCCACTCAGTGACTTGGATTTTCCAAGTCTCCAACCGAGAAGTTTTCCTCACTCAGGAAATTAAGGGAACACTACCTCAACCTACATGCTCCACTCACAAAGCTTCAACAAAAGAAAATTCAAAGAACTTAGCGAAGAAGGCTTTGGTGTATTTAACACAATACGTTGAAATGAAGGAAAACTTATTTATTGATATCCCCGATAAGCTACAAATATGTACATATACATAAGTCAAAATAAACAAACAAGAGGGAGCTTTCACAAAGGTTGCTTAGGAGAAGTCTCAGCAGTCGGTAGAGCCCCAGAAAGAGAAGGCACCGGAGGGGGATCATTTGGAGCCTCAGTACTGGACAGAACCCTAGAAGGAGGAGGCATCAGAGGTTGATCATTTGGAGCTTCATTACGCGGTACAGCCCCAGAAGACGAAGGCAATAAATGCCTTTGGAATAAACCCACAAATCTCTGATGATCAAGTAAAACCTGACCATCAGATTCCTTCATCTGGTCAAGCTTCCTCTTCATGTTTGTAGCATAGTCATGTGCGAGCCGGTGCAACTATTTATTCTCATGCTTGAGCCATCTAATCTCCTGTTTGAGACTCATCACTTCAGCCGCCAATGATTCAACTTGGCGGGTTCGAGCAAATAGGCGTTGGGCCATATTAGACACAGAACCTGCACACTGAACACTGAGAGCCAGAGAATCCTTAACAGCTAACTCATCAGACCGTTTGGAAAGTAGTATGTTATCTTTGGGAGTGAGAAGGTTCCTGGTCACCACCGCAGCGGTCATATCATTCTTCATCACGGAATCCCCAACGGTAAGAGGACCAGTAGGAGAGATGAAGGATGGACGCCATATGTTGTCAGGAGAAGGCGGGGCTGCCTCTTCAACAAGGTTCAAGTCAAAACGACGGTCGGAGGGGCCAGACATTTTCAAAGGTGTTGAAGAGAGAAGAGGTCGGACAAATCAAGATCTTAGAAGTGCAAGAATGGAGCTTCTACTGGTGGAGATTCAAGTGTGCTTTGGAACTTAATGCCAGCCCCTATAAAAATCTGCACTCGACGGAGCTTTAGAAATCGAAGAGGCGCCTGCTCAGAAATCGAAGAGGCGTTTGCTTTCTCAAAAGCAAGGCTGCTCAGATACCACGAGGGTCGATCTCAGAAATCGAAGAGGCGTTTGCTTTCTCAAAAGCTGGGCTGCGCAAAGACCACGAAGGCCGATCTCAGAAATCGAAAATGCGCTTGCTTTCTCAAAAGCTGGGCTGCTTAGAGACCACGAGGGCCGATCTCAGAAATCGAAGAGGCACCTACTTTTCCAGCCTTGTCAGCACCTGTCACACGCACACTCAGCTTTGCGGAAATTATGGGCATTCGGTCGAAGACTTCTGGTGAAGTAGAAAGCACATGAGTTTTACTGTTCAATCACCCACTTCCCACACGCAACAGTAGCTCATGGGTACCACAGATAACTTTGCCAAAGCTCTCTGCCAAAGTTGAACACGTAAAGCTTGCAGCTCTCACTACATCGCTCTGACCAAGAAGGGTAAAAGAATAGCAAAGAAACAACACTAACAAAGTTTAGACACATAAATTTTGAAGGTCTAGCTACCATATTATTACCCACAAGGGTAAAGGAACAGTACCACTGCTGGATAATTGGAAAGTCCCTGTGTGTCAACCTCTGTGCTTCATGGCAAGGTAGACTAGCAAACATGCCCAACCTTTAATCACATTCGAGAAAACACTCCCAACAAGATTGCTTGCTCCAAAATCGAAGAGGCACCGTCCTCCGAATCTCGAGAGCCAGACTCCCAACATGACTGCTTTCTCAAAAATCGAAGAGGGTAAAGGAACAGTACCATTGCTGGATAATTGGAAAGTCCCTGTGTGTCAACCTCTGTGCTTTGTGGCAAGGTAGACTAGCAAACATGCCCAACCTTTACTCACATTCGAGAAAACACTCCCAACAAGATTGCTTGCTCCAAAATCGAAGAGGCACCGCCCTCCGAATCTCGAGAGCCAGACTCCCAACATGATTACTTTCTCAAAAATAGAAGAGACACCGCTCTCCGAATCTCGAGAGCCAGACCCCCAGCATGATTGCTTTCTCAAAAATCGAAGAGGCATCGTTCTCCGAATCTCGAGAGCCAGATCCCCGATAGGATTGCTTGTTCGAAAACCGAAGAGGCAACACTTTCCCAACTTCAAGAGTCGGATCTCCTTGGATAAAGCTGTCTGTAATCTTCACACGCAACATCAGCTTTCCAGATACCACAAACCACTTTTTCAAAGTGCTCTGACAGCGTTAAAACATGTGAAGCTGACAGCTCCCACTACCGTGCTATGACCAAGTAGGGTAAAGGAATAACATTACTACTTGTTGTTAAGGAGACTCCTATATATGTCGACCTCCATCCCCAACGGACAGGCAGACCTGCAAAAATGCTCAACCCTTCCTCATATCTGAGAGGGCACTCCCAACGAAGCCTTTCGAAATATTCAGCTTTCTTTCCCCCCGATAATCCCTCTGTAAACAAGCTATACTAGAGCAAGAATATCTCATATCATCAGGGTTAAAAGAAAGAGTATCTCATATCATGCTTTTTCCCTGTCTTTTCCTTGGACCTTGTTCTTACCTGCAAGACAAGGAGAAAGAGAGCAATCAGTCAGTACTTGGAATCAAGCTTCCAGCCAGGAACTGACTGCCTGGAACCCCTTACCTGATTACTTACCTGACATTGCTCTCGAGTACTCATCTTCAACATCTTATGCTTCCAGGGAAGATACCGCATCTGCCTGAGGAACAGATAGGGCAAGGGAGACGGATACAAGAAAGCATGTGGAGACAAGCGTAACAGCACACGTGCCGATACATCCATTACTCTGTCAAAGCAAAAGTATCCCATATCAGCAGGGTCGAACGTACTCTAGATTTGATGGACTTGTTTTGACCCTCAAATTCTTCAGTCGGCCTTATACTCTGGAGGAAACCAGAAAACCCTCCAGCTCAGTTCAAGAATAAGCCTGTGGAAAGTTACTTCTTCAAAAGCAAAAGTATCCCATATCATCTCTTCTCATTTTCTTCTCTTTATCCTTCATGCTGCCTGCAAGATAGGGAGACTGTGAACAATCAGCCAGAGCTATGATTGCTTACCTTGTCTGTCACCTCTTTCAGCAGATCCCCTAGCTCGGCGACTTGGGGGACTCCTACTACATGGTTTGTATCGCGCTTGACCAAGCCTGAAACTACAAGTAAGCTTCAAGTGAAATTGATACATTACCTTGTGCATCTCCACCAGTTAAAGATACCACCCCGGGATGGAGGAAGAGTACTTCCAGAGAAGATGCCCCATCTACCTATGAGACAGATAAGGCACGTCAAGACGATACCACACTCCGATACTTAGAAGTTTCGTGATTACGAGATCATTCTCCCACAATATTTCCTAATGTCTTTTGTACTAAATCATTCACTTGTACTCACTAAAGGAGAGCTTGAACCTATGTACTTGTGTAAACCCTTCACAATTAATGAGAACTCCTCTATTCCGTGGACGTAGCCAATCTGGGTGAACCACGTACATCTTGTGTTCGCTTTCCTATCTCTATCCATTTATATACTTATCCATACTAATGACCGGAGCAATCTAGCAAAGATCACAAAAAGCGACCGTTTTCGCTACCTAAGATCTATCGTGCAAGAGAACGGAGAATTAGATGGAGATCTCAACCATAGAATACAAGCTGGATGGATGAAGTGTAAGAGTGCATCCGGCGTGTTGTGTGACCGTCATAGGTCACTGAAGCTCAAGGGAAAATTTTATAGGACGGCAATAAGGCCAGCGATGTTGTATGACACAGAATGTTGGGCGGTGAAGCATCAACACGTACAAAAAATGGGTGTGGCGGAGATGAGGATGCTTCGTGGGATGTGTGGGCACACGAGAAAGGATAAGATTGGGAATGAGGATATCCGAGGTAAAGTAGGAGTAGCCGAAATTGAAGGAAAGATGAGAGAAAATCGGTTCCGGTGATTTGGACATGTGCAAAGAAGGCCTACTGACGCTCCGGTTCGAAGATGTCACTACTGGACAGAGGTTCAGGGCCGAAGGGGTAGAGGAAGACCTAGGAAAACTTTGGAAGAGACTCTAAGAAAAGACTTAGAGTACTTGGATCTAACGGAGGACATGACACAAAACCGAGCGCAATGGCGTTCTAGGATTCATATAGCCGACCCCACTTAGTGGGAAAAGGCTTTGTTGTTGTTGTTGTTGTGGTGGAAATATTGATATGTAACTTTGTAGAAATATCGGTGGATGTATCAAATATCTATATCGATATCGATTGCTTTTGATGGAAATGAAGGAAATTTAAAATGAAATTTTAGGAATTGTTAAATATTGGTTTAGACGAAATACAAGAGTTTCTCCGTTATTTAAATATGAGTAAGAAATATCAACTATATCCGCTGATTTTAGCCTGAACTTTAGAGTTTCTCTTATATGAGGTGAAGTATAAACTTCACCCCCTATTTCCATATCTCTTCCCCATTTTTTAGATATTTATATGAAAATATCAACCGTAATGAAAACCCTCTATTAATAGCATGCACGTAACTTTCATGTGTGAGTCAAAAATTGCATTTCTTCCCTTTATTTTGTTCACAGCCTCTTTTCTCCCTCCCCCTCTGCAACTATTTTCCACCGTCAGCACAAAGGCATAAAGAAAAATCCTAAATTAGCAAAACTCAAAGCCATTTCTATATTTAAATCTCAACTGTAACCTTATCTTGCTGCCTAAAAATCCTTTCTTCAACTTTTCTAAAATTCAAGTCATTTATTTATTTCTATCAGCAAAAAGAAATATATATTTTGTGTTTTTGTGGATGCCCATTTCCATCAAATTGTACGCAGAGGGCCCAAAATTTATTCCTTGCGTCAAACGCCTTGATGAAAGACCTTAGCAAGAATTAAGTGCCAATTAAAAGAAAAAGAAAATTCCAGAAAAGGAGAATATCCGTTGGACTATCTTCAAACCAATGGTGGAAAATATCAAAGTTTAGTTTTGTATTTTCAACTATCCATCTATATGTATGAGGTTAGGCAGTTTTTCATACAATGGTAATTAAGGGGCCTATAATTCTCACCCCCCAACTTTATAGTTTGTTCAACTTTTGTATTTGACATTTTTTTTTTGCTAATAATTTTGAATTAGTTTTTATATCATCTATCTTTATTTTTACAGACATTTTGATGTAAAAACTTTAAAGTAAATGAGTGTGTGTATTTGTAGTGTACTAGAGGAGTTTTAGTGTTGGATCTGATTTTGATTAATTAATAATATTATTTTGACCGTTTGATTTTTTTATTATAATTAATTAATTAAATTGAATATGAGCCGTTGAATTAAAAAATGTAAATGGGCACGTCACACTAGATCAAAACCCAGGAAGCACGACAACCATCGAATGCCAATGGCACACCATTATGGACCGTAGAAAATGGGCTTTCCATGCGCTTGCCCGCAGGCAATTTGTCAACCTATTATATCTGTTGTGTGGGGCCCACTCCAGTTGGTCTTCACATGGCACATCTATTGAGTGGCCATCGACCCACTTGAAGGGGGCTGACCCAAATTCCCAACTCCAAACCCAAATTCTCGCCCCTCAAAACATCGATTTAGACCTGGCATTTTGGACCCGACTCGACCCGTTAATATTAGTATTTGAGTGGATGCTTAACGGGTTGGATCGTTAACGGGTGAACCCGTTAACAACCCGTTAAATAACGGGTCACTTTGGATCAACTCGTTAGACTCGTTAGCGTCCATTAGTTGAGGATGTTTTAGTAATTTCAGTCAAGTCTTAACAACAAAAAATAAACTCTATGAAAAAAAAAAAATAATAATAATTATTAACAGGTGAAACAGGTGACCCATTAGCTTAACGGGTCAAGTTCGGATAAGCCATTAGCTTAACGGATCAGATTGAACCCAACCCAAACCCAATAAACCTGACCCGTTTACAGGTCTACATCGTTTGGGGAGGTTTTAGGCCAAATTTTTTATTTTTTTTGTTTCCCGCCCTCCCCTTGGACACACCCTTAGCGGTTAGGTTAAAAAATTTCATTCAGAATTATCCAATCAGAGCTAGGGGTGGGCACCGTGCGGTTCCACCCCGGAACTGAAAAATATCAACGATTCGGTTCGGTGTGGTTCCGCTTAAGTTTATTACTAGAACCGTACGGTTTGGTCTACACCGGTTCCGATTCGATTCTTGCTGGTTTACGATTCTAAATACTAAATTATTTGAACACCAAATCATCATGCATTCAAATACATCTTCTAAAACTGATTATATAAAGTTGCATACAACACATATCCTTTTTAATGCAAATGTCTTTGGTCAGTCGCACCAAGTCAACAAAAAGAGACAATTAAAAGAAATCGGCATTGGTCAGTCAACAAACAAAACAAATCACGAACTCATGCAGCATTAGTCTCTTGATATTGGCAGCAGCAGCAACAGCAGCAAGCAAAAAGAAATATTCAAATAGCATTAAAAAAAATATGCATTGGTCCCTTGATATTGGCAGCAACAACGAAAAAAAAAAAAAACAAAAATCCAAATGTCCTTGGCAATGACAGATTCTTTTTCAAATAGCAACTCCTGTACACAATCAAACAACATGTAATCAAATCAAACAACTTATTTCAGAGAGTAAGAAAATCAAACAACTTATTTCAGAGAGCATGTCACGCCCCGATCCCAACATACATCCAAGATCGACACATGACACCACCAAATACCTGTATGTCTAATTTACTTATGCCAGGTATAAAATGGGGATCCAAAACTGGAAATGCAGAACTTGCTGCTATCTGGCAGCTCTGTGACTCAACTTTGGACATGATTTTTATCAATCAAAACTCAACGGAAATGAGTGAAATCAGATGGATTTAATCATGGGCATGCCTAGTCTCCAAATACATAATATTGGACCAAAAAGAAATCACAAGGACCGGGAAATCAGGAGCTATAGTAAGCTAATTGTAATAGTTTTTTTTCCTGCAAAAAAAAAAAAAAAAATCTGCAATTTTAGAACCCAAACTCATTTTATTGAAATTACAACTTCAGAACACTTCCAAACAATTCAGAAATCATGGTTCTAACTCTATCTATATTATACTCAACTATTAGCAAGAATTGACCTTTGAACCCAAACCCAAGGACATGATATTTGATCAACACATACAAAAAAAATTGAAAGTAACGAGAATTTCCATTACTGCTTTAGCCTTGTGATGTTCAAAACCTTGTACATGTACACATAACTAAAATCCAGTAAACAGCCAAAGTCTTATATATATTTTTCATCCAAATAATAGTACAAATTAAAGCATATGAATACAGATATATGCACACATGTCAATTCGTCAAAAGCATATATGAATATTTATCCTTTCCAATATATATGAGGAGTTATAATATCAAATGGGTTTCAAACAAGTCAAGTATATCATTACAAGAAAGAATATTAATTGGCTAGCCACCCATCATACTATAATTCCACAAAGACTGATTCATTTATAATGAAATCTAAGTATTTGGCAACAGAAGAGTCTTGAAAACTTACCCATGAAGATTGACATGAGTGGACACTGATCCAGAAAAAATCACAAGACTAGGTGTTTATAAGAATCGATAATCATGAGATGGTTCGAGTTATTAACCTAAGCTCTGATACCACTAAAAGTTGTCACGTCTAGATCCCAACATACATCCAGGATCAACACGTGACGCCACCAAATACCTGTATATCTAATTTACTTTGCCTTCAGGCTATGAACAAAGCACAACTCAAGTCCCAATTTCGTAGTAATTTTTTGTATGCTTTATGGCTACATCTAACTTCCTCGTTAGACTGCCTACGTACTCTAAATAACGATCAAGCTATTCGTAGTTCACCTTAAGAAATAAATCCATACCTATGCTGCTAACTCGCCTCAATAGAAGATTTCATAGTTATTCTAAAAACTCAGGTTGATTACACGTTATTTTATTTACGAAATCCTTTCTCAACGTTTCTCAATCTTGGTTCTAAACATCTTGGTTAGGCCTTAATGTCGTATCTATAAGCTCTAATAAAAGGTCATGGCCACTACCTTGAAATAAGGCCACCGGTATACCCATGCGTACTAACTTTCTTAGGGGTCTTTACCTAGGAAGACAGAGTCTCTACTTATTACATGGACCTAAATCTTATGCTTTCCGTCTATAACTATAAATCTTAGTGTACCAACATCATTTCCCAACTAGTAAGAAATTTAATTTCACATCATGTTGAATAAAAGCATTCATTCAAAATAAATCATTGTCAATTCATTATATAACATAATTTGGGTCACTAGTTGCCCAGCTCTTTTCGTTTAATTAGAATATGCATTTTAGAATAAAGAAAAAAACTGACTCTATGTAATTCAAGTGACTAATCCTCTTATCACACATACTTGACAGATTCTTACATCCACTGAATCAATTTAGCCTTTCATAAAAGGTTATACAAAGTGCAGAGCTTAAAACACATCAAATTTATAAACAAAGCAATATATATTTATGTGTGATGAGGGTTCTGTTTGATTGAAGCATGTATGTCAATGCTATACACACACACACAATTATACCCAGAAGTTTCTTGGGAAATACTTACAATAATGGAAGGATCATCAACTGCTGTAAACAACCCCAATAAAAAGTGAGAAACCCAGAGCTAGTTTTCGTCTCACATCAGCCAAATAACAAGGAGAAAGCAAGGGAGATTAAGTGAGTAAAATTCTTGGAAATACTGGTCTCTATCGTTGAAGTGCTAGATATCTATTTCTATATTTTACACAAGTTAGTATTTTATAGAGATGAATACAACTCAAACCTGAAGCATGGGGGCGTTCCCGCTGATCTCAACATCCACAGCAACAATGTTGTGTTTGACTCATATACTTATGAGTTAGCAACAATTTTGATAGTGTAACTTTCTGAGTGCTACAGGGAAATGGCAGTAGCCACTTTGTGTTTGGCTTTCGGTTGTGGCATGGATGTCTTGTTTCAAGAGAAGACATGGTGACTACCACAAGCAAAGTTGGAAGCAAGACTTGACTTTGTGGTTGCTTGCACACAATTGTGCATGTTTTATTTTATATGCATTAAATGACAAATGGAGAAAAGTTGTACTTTATAGACTAGGTATAGACTTTGATGCATGCTAGGTAGGCTAGGTGATAATTATGTCATGTGAACTTAAGACTTTTTGGTCTTGTTTGTTGGTATAGTTGCTAGTGTATGCCTATAACTAGATGCAATATTTGTGCATTTAGAAATGCATTGAGAGAGCATCCGAAGGAGAACACAAATGAGAGAAAATATAGAGTGAGAGTGAGAAACTCTTGGGGAGAGCGAGGCTTTTAGTAAAATTCTGTAAGGATACAAGGGATTGGAGTTTGGGTTATGTTGATTTAACTCAAGTGTATCTTGTACTAGTTATTCTCATAGTGAAGGGCAATATCTCTTGGAGGACGTAGGCAGATTTTTGCCGAACCTCGTAAATTTCTCAGTGTATTTATTTCTTGTAATTTAAACTGTTCAACTGTGGGTCTGTAGTTTGGTGAGACAATCTAAATCTCACTTCCGCACTGACGAACGGCCAAGGCACAACAACAAGAATCCCCCTTCCCCATCATCCTTCCTTTTTTTTTTCTTTCTTCTCCACCGACGTCTCCCATTTCTCGAGAGTTCTCCCATCTTCTCTTTTATTTCTTTATATTTATTTATTTTATTTATTTTTATTCCATCACTAATATTTTATAACTAGCGCTATTATCTTTTCCACTACCTTAAATAAAATGATTTATACGTGTTTCGTAAAATCTTTCTTCTAGTTCTAATTTTCGCTACGTTTATGATCAGTCGGTCATATTAATGAGTGTTGTTAGAATATACTAATTAATATGTCATACGTGTCTTGACGAGTAAATCAATGAAAGTCGACGCATACCTCTAAGGGCATTTTGATCGTTTCACATTTTTTTTTATAAATAAAATAAAATTATGGACGGGTTGTAACTTAGCAAGAAAAATACATACATCATACAACAAGCTTACAATTCAAATTAGTAAGGAAGATGCTAAAAAACTAAAGATACATACATATCATCAGTAGTAAAAGGTGATAAGTTAGGATTGAATATTTGCTAAATCCCTAATGCTAGATGGGCCACCATTCCTTTTTTCTAGAACATATAAAAATCAAGAACTCATTAAAAAATAAGAAAGTAAGCATGCAACAAAACAAGAGAAAAAACAAAAACAAAGAAATGAAAAATAAATACTCATCCATTTTTCAAGTGCTTCATAAAACTCCATATCTTCCAAGATTGTCTCGTCGTCTAAAATTGAGATGTTATCTAACATCAACCAATTTTGAGTATAAATTAACCTCTACCATTAAAGGAGTCAATGAAGAACGATATGAGTTCATAATCCTCCCTCCCGTGCTAAAGGCAGATTCTGAAGCTACCGTTGAGACCAGAATTGCAAGAACTTCCTTTGCAATTAGTGCTAACAGTGGGTATTTAACACCATTCAATTTCCACCAATTTAAAATATCAAAATCTTGACCCACTTCCACTTTTTCATTGCGATCTAACAAGTACCTATCAAACTCATGCTCCGAGAGCACGACTTTACTTGCTTCAACTTTTTTTATCCAACTTTCGTCTATTTCTGCTTGTTTTTCCCCCTTCCATGTTGTTTTGGATCAGCACCACCAATAGTAGTTGTAGTACTAGTAGTATTAGAACAACTATTAGCACTAGAACCACTTGGTTGGAAGAAGGAACATATTCATCATATAGTTTGAAGATTAGGCTTTTTACCTCATCCGGGGGAAGGTGGCCGGGCCTCTCATACTCTTAGCTATGGCTTCATCAATACTACACCAGCGACGCTTCAAAATATGTGGCACATAGCCCAGTTTATATCTTGGATCAAGTACAAGTCCCACAAATAGAAAATGATTCACTTTAACAAGATCACCCCAATACTAATCAAATTTTACATTTATGCTTAGTGTCATTTCATACAATATCAAGCTTGTGTGTGTTTAAGTTAATAACTTATCTTCTTCGACGAACAAATCAACTATTTCTTAGCCAATTGCAAGCAAATCAGAAAAAGTACTATGACAAGCCGAATGTAAAGTAACACTCATCTGCAACGTCATTTGATAGAACACTTTCAAAAATTTGACAAAGATAGCGGCATTGCTCCAATCTTCCATATTTGGTGGCCCATACATGTTTTTACCATTGGAAGGTCCACCCACCCGTTCTTCTTCTCCTGTCAAATCTTCACCAAACCATGATAAGTATACAATCTTATCATCTCTCATTCTCACAAAAGCTTTTTCAAATTTCAAAGCGTTCGTTAACATCAAATAGGTGGAATTCCACCTAGTTGGCACATCTAAAAAAACAGGACCCTTGCATTCAATTTTCCTCTTCTTAACACAACTCCTAAAAGTTTCCACCCTAATCAGAGCTTTAAACTCTAAAAACTCATGAAAATGGTCTCGGGATGAGTGAGACAAGAGAGAAGAATGACTGGTTTGAGATTGTAGTACCTTTAAAAAAAACAGCTATTAAAAAAATCTAGATCATCAAATGTGTTTGATAAAATAAATAAAAAGTGTTTTTTATAAATGCTGTTAACGAAAATAGAAAAGCTACTAGGGCTGAGTTCGGTTCAAAACGGTTCGGTTTTTCAATTTTTTTCGGTTCATATTTTTTTGGGTTCAGTTTTTTTTTTTTTTCTTCTTCTTCAATAGCAAAAAAAAAAAAAAAATCCCTTCGAATTCAGTTCGTTCAAATATAATTGATCAATTAGCACTAGCCAACCTGCTTGAGGGAACCATTCACGTGATTCATCATGCATATATCGAAATTGCCATTTCATTCATCTCAACTAATTCTTTCAAACATTTCAATTTTGCATGCAATTACCTACAAATAGAAAACCAAAGCTATATAGAATTCCTTTTTGTCCAACCCCTATCTTATTTCAACAAAACCATCACAAAATTCATTCAGAAACTTACAAAGATACAAATCTCAGAGAAATTTACAAAATTCATTCACATAATCACACAGATCTTGGGTTCAAATTTCAAACAAAATATCTCTTACCCATCTGAAAGTTGGACTCAGAAGAGTTGTTGTGACTGCCGGCAAGTATGGATTCTTGGCTGGCCCGGAAGAAGAGAGAGAGAGATCAAAAGACACAACAGAGGATTTGGGGGGGGAGAGAGAAAGACATGATTTGTCGTGGAAGAGGGAGAGAGTAAAGATCCAGCTGGGGAGAAAAAAAAAGAAAAAAGAAGAGGGAAGAGGGAGTGAATAATGAAGATGGAGGACGGAGAAAGGAAAAAGAAACAACAGCGACAGAAGTGGTGCGGCTGAGGTGAAAGAAATAACAAAGTGGGAGGACATATGTTAAGGTTTAGTTGTTAAAAGGTTTTTTCTAATAATATATGGGCTTAAAAGTTTGGGAACATTTGGCTTTGAAATTAGGTTTTGAAGATAGTACCTAAAACAGATTAAATAATAAAATAAAATAAATAAATATTAATTTAATATAATTATTCGGTTCGGTTCGATTTTTGAAACCATTGAAACCGAAACCGAAACCGAAACAAAACCAAAAGAATTCGGTTCGGTTTTGTTTTTTCGTTCCGTTCGATTTTTCAACTTCCGTTTTTTCGGTTTTCGGTTTTTTGAACCCACCCCTAAAAGCTACCATGCATATAAAATCAATGCTCATTTAATGAAATTTTCAAAAAGAAAATATACCCCCATATGTTATACAAAATTACAATCATTGCCCCTACATTATTCTTTTTGACAATTATTACATAACATTAAATACCATATCATTTTTAATCATTTAACTATTCACAACAATTTATATAAAGGTTTATCAAACACTTAGACATTTTTTTTTTTGTTAAAAGCACTTTTACCAAAAAAAAAATTACCTAACACTCAACAACTTTATTTTAAAACTGTTTATTCTCATAACATAACAAAAACAATTTTTTTTTTAAAAATACAGCAATACCAAATTAGCCTGAAGACACAATCGTATTGAGAAACGAAAAGACAAGGGGCAATAGAACTTTTACATTCAGGTGTGAATACTAACAGATTTCACCACAAGGGCATAAATTCAATTTTTTTTTACAAGGGCTATGTACTACTCAATCACCACAACCATTTATTCATATATGACTTTCTTTTTCACTTCGACAATTGATGTTAATAATCCACGTGTTATAACATGGGCGAATAATGGAAGATCGCTTTTCTTCTTCAAGTGCACAGATAACACCACAGCAGGAAAATTACCAAGGAGCTTGGAACATGAAGGGAATTGCAAACCATCCCGCCAAAGTACAAAACTATGCGTGCAAGGGTATAGCCTAAGAACAGTTACTTATATCCCGAAATGAATTGCAAACTCTCAAGCCACGAGGACATATTTGTCGATTAAAACAAGTTTCGTTAGACATTACCATCGAGCATGGTTTCTCAAAATCAAGATGACCATTAGCCAAGCAACCATTTCGCTCAGCAATCGGTGTACAACACTTTTCTCTGTATTTACACAGTAGAGGAAACTACAAGGTGCAAAAACTTACTAGTCCTCATCAGAAGACACCTTTTGCCTCTTCCACTTGTAGGCAGCTTCCAATATCTTGAGATTTGTCGTCTGAGCTTCCTCCGGGAACATGTAATCAATATATTCCTCGTACCTGCCAAAGTCTCAACAAAGATCGGTTAACATATGGAAAGCTAAATGAACTTACCAAATGGAACCAACACAAGAAGATCAAAGCTATGCTCCATTTTTCAGTATAAAAGATTCTCTACACCGAGATGAATAAATGAGAAACGAATATAAAAAGTTAGGAACGTAAAAAGACATGAGAGTTGATCACATACCCAGCAGGGCCGTCTTCGGTCATTATTGGCCTCCTCTTCTTCAGTTTCTTTGGAAGCTTAGATTGGACTAAGCTAACATCACCCAAATCTCCAAAGCTCGCCTCCATGTTCAACCACTCTTCGAGCAACATACCTCTTTCTTCCTTCAACTCAGGTGCAGAAGTTCTAAAGTAGTTAACAGCTTTCTCATAAACACCTGATGTACAGAGAAAAAAAAAACAAGGGTGAGATATTTAGCCAACTCTCAATTACTATTCTATCCATTAACAACTGCTTACTTCGAGCACGGAGAAGACATTGTTTCTTCTGTTCAAGAAGATAATCCTGGGCTTGGTCTTTGGCCATATCTGAATCCACACCATCTTCCACTATAGCAGACGCCTCAAATTTCGCATAACTGATCCACACCTTTAGGTGTTTTGTTCGGTCTAGGAGTCTGTCGTAAAGTTCTCTAGTTCTCTCAAATTCACCCTCTGATATTTCAAAGTCAATGTATGCCTGTTGTCAATTATCAATCAAATTAGTAACAAATATTATGTTGTCATCTGAATCTGTACTGCATATACCAGTAACATCAACCTTAGCCAACGAATTAATATTTTTCAAAGATTTTCTAGAACAGAGTCACAGTTGCTATGTTGAGAAGCTAGGAACATGTTCTCTGCATCAAAAACTAAGCTTTAGAGACAAATCAATCAGTAGATAGGTTATAAAGGACAAAAAACTTCGATACACTGAGAATAATAGGTGTTTTGCAAGGTGTTGCTTCTGTTATTTCTTCCGATTCAAGTTTTACGTGTCAAGAACTATAACTAGGCACCGGTGCAACTAACATCTATGACATATTATGTTATATGAAATGAAACATCATAGAAGAACATAAAAGTGCAGGAAAGATTAATATATTCCACAAGAAACTATCAAAATTCAAACAACAAAAGGCGTATTAGAAAGAAGGATGTCCCCATGTCTTACCTTCCACAACAACTCAGGCATGTCAAGTGATGGTTGGGCAATTGCAAGTTCAAAAAGCGACCTGGTTCGTTCTGTCTCGCATAAAGATTGCTCTAACTCTGCATACTTCGTCCATGCATAACAATTTTCTGGGGACCACTCCAGATACTTTTCGTACAACTTCCGACATCGATCCATATTCCCAAGGTTCAGCTCGATCTCAATATACTTCTTAAATATCTGTTTTTAGGAAGCATATTATAAATATTAACTATACATTTTGACTTGTTGAATGGGCATTGTTAAAATGAGTATATGTATTTGCTAAATATACCTTACCTTATCTTTAGGTGCCTTGCCTATTGCATTGCCAAGGATCATTCGTGCACCCTTGAGATTCAGCTGCCGTATTTCAAACTGAGCAGCAAGGAGCCATATTTTTGCAAACGAAAACTTCTGGTGAGGAATCAGATTAAGGCACTCCCTGGAAAAATTTCTAGTATAGTGAGAAATCTGTTCAAAGTATTTAGGACGTGTCCACGTACTAACTATGTCAAAGGTAACAAATGTAAACTTATAAAGTGAACCTGTGTTTTAATTTGCATGAATATTTTCACCAAATAACGGCAATATGCATTGCAAAAACTCCAAATTGTAAAAATCAGATTAGTTGTGCAACAAAAAATGTCTAAAAAAACTAACTACAACAAATCATGACTTACTATGAAAAAACTGAAAGCTCATCAGTCCACTGTCATGATAAACTAAAATGGTACATATAATATAAGAACACCAAAAATACAACTTCATACCCAAATTGCTCAAATAAAACAACGGTTTGCTACAGGTAATAGTTTCAAGCATATCCTCATATACATTCAGTTATAAAAAATTAAAAAAAATTTAGTCCCAGTGCACTATAGCAATTCATGTACCGAGAAAGCTAAACAAGATTTATTTTCAATTTTATACATAAGTAGTCACGTATCATTATTGACTTGAATAGTAGTTAAGGTAAAATATGGCAAGAACAAAACAATCTTCAGGTACATCAACAAAAGCATAGGTTAACAAAATGAGGCATACTTATACACATCTCGTGTACGTTCCATGTCTGAAGCATCAAGCTCCTCGTAGAGTGCATAGTTAATCCTAACATTGCAAAAGAAACAAACAATCAGCAACAATTATTCAAACAAATGAAACTACATCAAAGTCAAAGCATAAGCACAGTCGCTAATTAACCAAGGCTTAGTATGTGTACCACATACCATAAATAAATGTATCGTTGCCAATATCGCTTCTCCGGAGCCGGAGGAACATTAGCAATTGCTCGCTCATAAACTTCTCTAATTCTATCCTTATTCCCTGCACTCTCTTCTAGCCTTATATAATCAAACCACGCATCATAATTAAGAGGGTTCTTCCTAACCTCATCCTCATACTGAAACCTCCTCTTTCCCACAATTGCATCCTCAATGCCTTGTCTATCTCCATACTGCTTCTCGAAACCCACAAACTTCTTATACAAGTCATCGGCCCTTCCCTTGGGTATATGATCAAGTGCAAACTTATAAATACACCTTGCTCGATCAGTTTCTTTGCACCGCTCTTCGAATTCAGCGAAAGCCACAAATAACTGCTCAGCCTCCTCGTCATCGGCTAGGATCTCCACCGCTCTCTCATACACATTTCTTGCCCTCGCAACCTCACCATTCTTCATCTCAAATTTGGCAAACCGAATCCAAGCACCAACTTTTGGATGACATTGCACAAACCGCTCAAAAATTGCTCTAGCACGCTCCACTTCATTATAGCGAAGCTCAAACTTGATGAAGGAGAGCCAACCTTGCTGGTCCGGCATCCAATTCATCCACCTCTCGTATATCTGTCGAGCACCGGCCACATTCCCTATAATCTCTTCCATGTGAATGTACTTGTACCAGAGCTGGTCAACTCTGGGCAAGAGTGTGACAGCACGGTCCCACACGTTTCTTGCATGGTTAATGAACTTGTTCTTCATCTCCACCTCAGCATACTTAAGCCACAGGGTGTGGTTCCGATAATCGACCTCAAGAGCACGCTCCCAAACAGAGCGAGCACGCTTGAAGTCCTTCTGGGACTCCTCCCATTGCGCATACTTGATCCATACACTGACATTCCACCTCACACGCCGGATTAGGTCCTCGAATTCCTTGCGCTTACGGAGGCGGTAATCAGCAAGCTCAGTGGGATCAGTGATCTTCTGTTTGGGAGGTCGGATTTCAGCCTCCTGACGCTCACGTGCCTCCCGAAGAATTTGCTCTGCAGTGATCTGGACAGGGGCTGGGGTTTTGTTCTTAACCCTAGTGGGTCGTGGGAGCTTGACCTCGGTGTCCTTTCGGGTTAGGAACCCTAGGGATGGGTCTGCGTCCTTGTAGGAGCCCATGGCTAGGTTTCTCTCGCCTGGAAAATGGTAAAACGCAGTCAAAATCTAGCAATTCTCAATGCTTTTCAAATTTTGAACTCCAGCAAGTGATTCCAAATCTCAAAAGCGAAACGTGAACTTTGTTAATTTCAATTGGAAAAGTAATTTCAAAGTTTTAACAAGGAATTACTGAAACTTCAAATTTAGAACAAACTGGAATCAGAGAATTTTATCACGGATTTAAGTTTTACCTGGATTTCGGAGAAGAAATCTCGCGTCTTCAGAGCGCGGGGTCGCCGGAGAGACGAGAGGGAATAGCCGTTAGGGTTTTGAAATTAGAGGAATTGGGAATTTAGGGTTTGGGAAATAGAGGGAATGGAATGCTCGTAGAGGGCCTCGCGGAGAAGCTGAAGGGGATTGGAGGAGATGCGCGCATAAAATTTCGCTATTAGCGTCACGGTTTGGTTTTTAATTTTTTTTTTTACCTCCGCTTCGTGGGCAAACAGTTTAACGCTAGCTCAATCATAAGATACTAAAGTTCAACCGCCGGTTCAGCACATAATTCGTAAAATTTTTGGTATGTTATAAATAAGCAAAAGTTAAAAAGATAAGTTTTATTAGTGATAGAAAAGAAATAACGTAAAATATCACATTATAACTATAACACAAGGGGATGATAAATAAAAGAGAGAGGGATAGATATTGATGTTATTGATATTTTCTTCTTCTCAATGTATTTTGATAGCACACAGAACGCTCTATTTATAGAGTAACTCTAAATAAACGTAATAATTACACTTTAAAATTTAGAGCACACACATTTTGAAAATACAATCCTCATTCATTTCTCAAGTCCACATTACTGTGTGGACATTCATTAATCCACCAACAGTTTCAACAGTATTGTGTGGGCATTCATTAACCCACAAATATTTTCAACAGTATCCTTTGGATACCCACATATCAACATCAGTTGCCTCGTTAAAACTTTGCTCGGAAAAATCCAGTGGGAAAAAACCATAGCGAAGGAAAAAGAGTACAACTTTACCTGGATTGTTGATATAATGTTAAGTATGATTATGTTGTCTCGTTAAAACTTTGATAGGAAAAACCCAATGGGAAAAATCCTAATCGAAGGAAAAAGAATGTGCATTTATCATGGATGCTCCTCCTGATATGTATCTCCTCCTGATTCCGCATTCTCCAAATTTATCTGATTGGTAAGTCGACGTAATCCGATACTTTGCACTAACTTCTGAAACGTGCACTTTGGTAGAGATTTGGTGAACAGGTCTACCATATTTTCATTGGAACGAATTTGTCTGACTTCAATAATTTTAGCCTTCTAAAGCTCAAGTGCACTGAAAAACTTTGGAGATATGTGTTTAGTCTTATCGCCCTTAATGAATCTTTCCTTCATTTGGGCAACACAGGCTGCATTATCTTCATGGATGACAATTGGAGTTTCTATCTTTGAAGGTAGACCACATGAATTCCGGATATGATGGATCATTGATCTTAACCAAGAACATTCACAACTTGCTTCATGTAAAGTAAGTATTTCTGAGTGATTTGAAGATGTAGCAACTAATGTTTGCTTTGTTGAGCGCCATGAGACAGATGTATCTCCATGTTTGAACACATATCCATTTTGTGAGCAGGCTTTATGCATATTAGAGAGAAAACCAGCATCTGCATATCCAACAAAGACTTGGTCATTTGTGGATTTCTTTGAGTAGAAGAGACATATGTCTGTTGTCCCACAAATGTATCACAATACATCTTTAACTCCATTCCAATGACGAATTGTTGGAGCATAGTTATACCTTGCTAACAAGTTGACTGAAAAAGCTATTTACGGTCTAGTACATTGTGCTAAATACAATAAAGCACTTATTGCACTCAAATATGATACTTCTGGACCAAGGACCAGTTCATCATCTTCTTTTGGATGGAATGGATCTTTCTTAACGTCCAAAGAACGAATGACGATTGGCGTGCTTAGTGGATAAGCCTTGTCCATGCCAAATCGCTTCAAGATTTTTTCAATGTAAGCTGATTGGTGGACCAAAATTCCACTAGCACAATGCTCGATCTGCAAGCCAAGACAATATATTTTTTTTCCAAGGTCTTTCATTTCAAATTCGCTTTTTAGATATTTAGCAGTTTTATTGAGTTCTTCAGGGGTTCCAACTAGGTTTATATAATCGACATATATTGTTGTGGATGCAAATTTCTTCCTCCTTGATTTTGGACAAAATTGCACCTACAAAATAAATAACATCTTTGGTCAAGGCCAAGAGTCTCACGTGCCCACGATGAATGAGGGGGGCTTTGGCCGAATAACCTCCGATGCCAAAGTTAGAATTTTGAGAGAAAAGTGTTTGGGGAATTTTTGAGTGTTTAGCAAGAGTCAAGAACTAGGTTTTTAGAGGAAATGAGGTTGAATATATAGTGCATGGCCGGTCCATTTGGGAGAGAAGGTGACTGGTCTTTTGTGTATTTTTTGGGCGTAATTGGTGGTTTAATTGGTCATTAATAGATTAATTAGGTAATGAATCCATTAATTAGTCTATTAACATAATTTAAAAGAAATGTTTTGGGGGTTACCTTGTGGAGAGGATTTGATTAAGATGGATGAAATAAGTTTAAAAATAAGGGTAAAGTACAAAAAACTACCTCAACTATTGGTATCACGACACTTTCATACCTCATCTTTTAAAATTGACAATGTCATACCTTATCTTACGAATTTGTGCCAATGTTATACCTTTCATTAGGGTTGGCGTGAATTTCTCAGTTAAATGCTGACGTGGCTTGATCCGGTACCCATTTTCTATTAAAAAATTATTAAAAACTAAAAAAATTATTTAATATTATTTAAATATTAAAATAATAAAGAAAAGTTAAAAAATAAAAAACAAAAAAAACCTAAGGTCAGTTCGTCCTTTCCCCCTCTCTCTTTCTCCCCTCATCTTCCTGCAACCCAAAAAGAAGAAGAGGAGGAGGAGGGAAAAAAAAAACCCTCGTTCGTCCGTCCCCCGCCGCACCCACCCTCTTCCCTCCACACCAATTCCCTCAATTTTCTCCGCGCCCAGGTTCTCAACCTTCGAAATCGGCCTAGCGAAGGTTTCCTGATACCACCTCAACAGGATCTGGGTTATTTATTTATTTATTTTTTATTTTTTGGGTTGCAGGTAGTGGGTGCAAGGTTGGGTGCGGAGAGAAGAAAAGAGTGGGCGCGGGGAGAAGAGGGGGTGGAGAGGGAGGAAGACAAATTGGTGTTTTTTTTTTCTCTCTTCTTTTTTTCTGGGTTGCAGTTGTAGGAAAGGGGAAGAAGATGATGATAGGGAGAAGAGAGAGAAGGGGGGAGGGGACGAATTGACTGAGTGTTGGTTTTTTTTTTTTATAACTTTTCTTTATTATTTTAATATTTAAAAAATATTAAATATTTTTTTTTAGTTTTTAATAATATTTTATTAATTTTTTAATAGAAAATGGGCCACAAATCAAGCCACGTCAGCATTTAATTGAGAAATTCACGCCAACCCTAATGGAAGATATAACAGTGGCATAAATTCGTAAGATGAGGTATGACATTGTCAATTTTAAAAGATGAGGTATGAAAGTGTCGTGACACAAATAGTTGAGGTAGTTCTTTGTACTTTACCCTAAAAATAAATACCTATTTGGGCACTTTTGACTTGATTGTGGGATGTTTGTCCACTGCTCACGCATAGGAATTTTGGTGCTCCTCAAGGGTAATTTTGTCATTTTTGCCCAAAAATCCACGTGTCGCCTCTTAATTATTTCTGGCTCCACAAATGCCCCCACACCTGTTGGGCTGCTCATAGGAAATGGCAGCAGGTGTAGAGATCTTTTTGCTTTAGGAAACGTAGGATTGTTTCCTATTTTAATGTTGATTCTCTCTTTAATAGGAAATTAGATCATTCTAGGAAGGGGAAATAAATTTCTCTCAAAGCCTATTTAAGTCTAACTTAAGTGGGTTATTAAATCAACTTTGGAGAACGATTTATTCTACCATACAAGAGAGAGTTTAGAGGATATTTGTTCCCTCTCCTCTAACAATCTTCTACATCTTGCATGTGCAAGGGATCGTCTTTCGTTGCTTTCTTCGTCTTCTCCGCGCCGCACCGAGGTAGGAAAAAATTAATTTTCCTTGTCGTCTTCTTGGATAGTGCTGTCGCAGGGCACCCATCGGGGTGGTGTGACATGTCGGCTGGCAGGGGCCATGAGTCGGTTCGGCGTGAGTCGATGAGGTGTTATGGCAGGAACCACTGCTTGGGTTGCTCGGCTTGGCTAGAGCCAAGGGCAACTTGCGCGGCTGGGGTCGCAGATTGAGGCACTGAGGCGCAGTGCTAGGCTAGCCACATGGTTTATGTCCTTTGGGTTCTTAGACCTAACGGGGGCTAGGCTGATGATTGAGAAAGATGTGGAGGTTGCGGGCCTCATGGGCTGCTAGAATGCTAGGCATGCAGGCTTCATGTCTGATGGTCTAAGAGAAGAAATGAGGAAAAAGCCAGTATGGGTTAAGTTCCCTTGCTGAGTATAGTGAATAACGTTGGCTACTTAGTTTTCTTCGTTAGGAGAAATATGGGTTACTCTCTCGAGAGAAGGTAAAAAAGATCAAGGTGGATACTTTGGCTCGTCTGATCGCTGTTGTGGAGCCTACTGTGAATGAAGGTGGAAAGAAAAGATCTTACTCGTCTGCTCAAGAGATGCTAGTTAAGAAAAAACTGAAGACTTCTTTCGTTGTTCATGAGTGTCCGCCTACTGTTGAGAGGCCTGTGATTGACATAACTTCTTCCAATGGGAAGAAAAATGAGGTTGCTAGATCTAAACTTGTGGCACTTGTTATGTCAAGAATGGCTAATTTGATTGTTGATAGTATTGCTCAGTGTAAAAGTCTTGTCATGCCCCTAATGTCGAAGTCTGTGCCAAGACGTCCATTGGGAGCTAAGTCTGGTTCTCATTCGGAAATGCTTGCTATTATGAAGAGCGATAAGGTGGACTCTGCTGCTAAAATGGTGCTAAGGTCCACTCCCTCTGTTGTTGAGACTAATTCGCCTACAGGGAAAAATGAGACTGCTCGCGTGGGCAGCTGTGAGAAATCCACTAAGCCTACTTCTGGGGAGGCTGCTGAGATCTGTGTGCTTTTGGAACCAAATCTACTTGAAGACATTGACGTTTGTGCCAATTTTGTTGATAGTGTCTAGAACAGTTTGTTTGCCCAAGTTTCTTTGCAAAACATACAACCCAATATAGAATGACTGCTCTGCTTGCTATGATGTAGATATAGTAAGGTTGCCAAGGGGGTGGCCAAGACTATGGCAGCTGAAGCTTATTCATCAGTCGAGAAGATCAAGAGGTTGGATTTTGAGCTCGTTGCTTTGAAATGGTATAATATTTCTGCCCCTACTTCTTTGCAGCTTGAGACCGCTCGCCAAGATATTGTGGACTTGAAGACTAAGCTTGACGCGATCCAAGTTAAATATGAAAATGCAGAGAAGAAGATTATATGTTACATACCTCAAATTCAAGATCTTGAGTTTGCAGTTTTTGAGCTTCATTTCGTTGCTTATGCAAAGGACGAAGAGTTGATTGCTACTTATAATCAAGTGATCCACTTCAAGAAAATCGTCGATAGGCTTGAACCCCAAGTGTTGTAACTTCAAAGTGTACTGAAAATCAACGAAAGTCTGAAGAAGGAATTTAATGAGCTGCAGTGCGTCCGCGTTGGTCTGCTCGAGGAGAATGAGCAGCTGAAGGGTGAGAACGATGGGCTTGAGGTTTCGAGACCTTCTCTATTTCTCAGGAAGACTTGCTTGCTTTTACTTTTAAGGCTTCTATTGGTGAAGTAGTTGAAGAAGTTGATGGCTAGGCTAGGGCAGCAGTGGGTGAAGCGCTGGATGATGTCACTGCTAAGAGCATCGCAACTACTGAAGATGTGGCGACCGAGTAGTAGTAGGGTGTCCAAGTTGCTGAAGTGTAGTTTTTTAGGTAGCCTTTAGGATTTTTTTTGTTTTTCCTTGTAGCTCTTGTTTTGCTTGAACTTATTCGACCTTTGCTAGTTGTTTATAAACATGCTTCCTTCGTTTTTCTTCATCTTCACTTTTTTTGTTCATGCCCTAACTTTTAAACTTTATAGACCAGTGGCAGGCGTGCTAATTTTCTATAAGCAGACAGGCCCGCATAGCCTATGTAGTCGTAGGTGTTGGTGTAGAACTTTGTAAAGTTGTTAGCCATAGGGTTGGCAGCCGGATGCCTTACTTACAGAAGCAGACAAGTCCGCGTAACCACTAGGTTGTTAACCTTAGCTTTCTCCAATTTCGTAGGTTGTGTAGCAAGTATCACAACATTTTAGGACTTGGTGTAGGTTGTTCCGCGTTTGGCAGAGGTGAAGCTTATCGACTACGTAGCATGTCGGTTGTGGATAAAACTTCGTATATACACGCTAGATTGTTTAACCTTTCACAAGAATGTGTTGTTGTATAAGTCTAGCGTGGTTTTACTGCTTGAACGGCAAACCGTAGGTAGTTTTTCGAAAATCGTAGGCTACCTTAGTACACTCGGTAGCAGCTTTAGGGTTCCAGGGCAACCGTCTGTAGGGTGTACTACGTAATGTGCCTCTTCCGTCTCTAGGGCCCGATTCCTTGCGGATTAGGCCAAGAGACCTAAAAATCCTTTAGTTAGCTAAGCCTTGAAAAAAGACCATTGTGGCTACTTCTAGGAATCTCGACGCAAGCCATTGTGCATTTAGTTATACTATGGTAGCTAGGGTCATCCACGTCTGGATATTCAGAGTGTAGAGTTTATCATCCCATCTTGGAGAGTTGACCCATGTGGGTGTTGGAGAATTGGTTTACCCTCTCGCATTAGAGAGCAATTAGTTTACCCTCTCGTACTGGAGACCATGGTTGGTCCCTCAGGGGGCGCAATTCCTATGATGAGTCCCTAAGAAGGGCGCGGTCTTCTTTTGAAATGCATGAATGATCAATTGTTGTAAGCATACAGCTGAGCCAAGTGTGATTAATTTTGAATTCTTCATTGAAAAACGAGTGAAACAAATGAGAACTTAGCTGTAAGGTAGGAAATGCATAACAACTGGATAGTTCTCGGCTTGTGAGGTGGTGCTCGTCGAGCTGCTTGAGTCTTCAGGCTTTGATGTAGCGGGAGGTCACATATGGTACCTCCTCATATTGTAAGCGCTCCACTGCTTTTCGATCTTTTTGTCGTTTCATGGTGACGAGGGTGTAATTATTCTTGCCACCTACTTTGCTGATCTTGTACAGACCTTCCCATATGGGATCCATCTTTTTGGAGCCTTCTCTAGAGGAACGGCTGCTTGTAGGCTGCGCCGCAGGTAATGGTCTGCTCGCGTTTCTCCTTTGCCAGATCTAAGCTTGTGGCCATCTCCTTACTGTTCTGCTCAATGCTTAAGCGATGATACTTGGCTTGATGACATTGGGATGAATAATTGCTTCTGAGCCAAATGCCAAAGAGAAAGGCGTCTCACTAGTTGCTCGTCTTTTGGTGGTGCGATATGCCCATAAACATCCGAATAGTTCATCTTGTTGGATGCTTTAGCCCGCCTATTGCCTTGAGAATATCTCGGCGTTGACATGTTCTACTTTATGCCATACTTTTGGAAGAACTTCGCCACGTCTTTGGCCACGAATTGCTGGCATTGTCGGTGATGGACTAAATGATGCCAAATCGAAGAATGATGTTCCTCCATATGAAGTGCTCTATGTCTGTCTGAGTCGTGATCGTCTTGGGCTCTGCTTCTACCCATTTAGTAAAGTAGTCGGTTGCTACGAACTCTGCCCCCAGTAACAGGCAGCACAGGGACCTACTAGGTCGATTGCCTATTACATGAGCAGCCAAGGATTCGTCTGTGAGTGTAGCTCGCTGACAGGTAGTGCTGGTATCGGCTTGTAGCGTTGGCAATGGTCGCACTTTTGTACTAACTCATTAGCATCTCGATGCATGATAGGCCAGCAGTAGCCTGCGTTAGGAGCCTTCTATGTTAAGGATCGACCTCTGAAGTGATTTCCACAAATGTCTTCGTGGATTGAGCTTAGAACCTTCAAGTTATCGGGAGGCGTTAAGCAGCGGAGATGTGGTCTAGTGTAGGATCTTCGGATGAGAATACCGTTCCACATGTAGTAGCGTGTTGCCTTGATTTGGAGCTTCCTAGACTCCAATTTTTCCGTGGGGAATGTGTCATTGACCAGGTAATCTACAATGGAATCTTGCCAGTTTGGTGTTGTACTAACCTATGACACTTCTATTGTTGGTTTTGCCTCTATGCTTGGCTCGTCTAGATACTTTACCAGAATAGAGCGTTTGAGTTGGTGGTCGAGGGCGGAGCCTAGGTCGGCTGGTGATTAGCTGGGAATCAGAATGAATTGCGAGCTTTTGCACCGCCAAGTCTTTTGTCATTCGAAGACCTTCTAGTAGGGTCTCGTACTCTACTTCTTTGTTAGATGCTTTGAAGCCTAGAGTGATTGCCTATTCGGGTATTAAATAGTCTGGGGTGACAAGGACTACGCCTGCTCCTTAACCGTAATAGTTAGATGCACTGTCGACATGCAAATGCCAAAAGTCTCCATCGAGTGGAGCAGGCGCGGCTAGGACATGCTCAGCTACCTTCAAGGCGTCGTTGAGCTGCACTGTTGTGTCTTGAATGCGTGGTAAGGAGTCGTGGAGTTGGGGCCATGTCACACATAGCATGAGATGCTTAATTGCTAGTATTGGACCACTCTAGAACTAAATTATAGAGCAAAGGGTCGACTAGGGCCGTGTGACACATATCATGAGGTGGTGCTCAATTGCCAGTACATATTGCTCATATGTAGAATCTTTTAGGGCGACGAGGATAAAACTTGCTTCCTAGTGTGTCCTTCCAATGTTCGTCTGCCCTTGGCATGTCTTTTGGGCCAAGTTGTTGCATTTGTCAGAAAACTTTGCATCCGTCAGGGTCTACCCCTTTATCGTCGCGCGTCTGGATTGGGTGGAATAGTGCGTCATGAAGATGACTACCTGTGTTTAAAGGTAAAACTTGAGCTTCCAGGTTGCAACAATTATCCCCAAAGTTAGCTTTTGAATTTCTGATAGCATCGAAGAAAGCTTTTAAATTGTGGAATACATGTAGTCGGGCCCCCAGCTCTTCTAGTATGATGGTAGAGCTTATTACTGCTTTAGATACCGTCAAACATGCAAATAAATCCATCACTACTTCCAGTTTAGATAGTAGAGAGGTGATGTCGGGTACTTCTTCAAGTTCTTGAATGTGCATCGACGAACCTCGTCCCAAAGTACAGGCTACTCTGCCAGAGCGAAAGAGTCTGCCAGAGTTAAATCTTCTTTCATGATCAATTTTTCGATTAGCAGGTGGTCTGCTGGAAGTCCTTTTTGGAAGGCTGCTTCAGCTATCAAGTTGTTGCATCCTATTATCCTTGCCTTCTTTGATTTGAACCTCTTCACATAGTCACAAAGCTCACATAGTCACAAAGCGACTCTTTTGGGTTCTTCTTGATGTTGAACAAATGATCGGACTTCTTTTTGATCGAGCGATATGATGAATATTTTTTTAGTGAAAACCAAAGAAAATTCGTCGAAACTCCGGATAGATTATGGCGGCAGGGTGTAGAACCAATCTTACGCCTCACCTTGTAGAATGGTGGCGAATATCTTGCACATAAGATCGTCGTTGTTTCGATAGAGGATCATTGCGCTTCGGTAATGCTTTAAGTGTCTCTCTGGGTCTTCATCCTCTTTGAAAGATGTGAAATGTGGCATGCTGAATTTGCGTGGAGGCTCTACCTTCTCGATTTCGTCCGTGAACGGTGACCTACTTATGTTGGTCATGTTTCGTCGTATTGCCTTGTTAGTGACCTTGTTACATTGGAAGTTACGCAATCCCTTGGTTAAGAGTCTATGTACTTTTTCCTGAATTTGCCTTTGTTGGGGTAGCGGAACTCTCGGCTGCCCCTAGCCTCAACTTGTTGGTCTAGGTTACTCTTTCATGTGTTTGGCTTGTCTATGCCGCGAATGTGGTGCGTGTGATGCATTCCTAGCAGGTGAGCGAGTTTTTTTATAGGCTGCCAATTGAACTTGAGCCAGATTGAGTGATACTTCTCTCCGTCCATCGTGCTGCCTACTTTGATATGGGGTGGATGATGCTTCTTACGGGCTTAGCCGTGAATAAACATTTTGCTTGGAAGGTTGCTCATGTTGACTATCGAAATGTGACCCCAACAGTGAATGTACGCTCGTTCATGGGCCTAGTCTAAAGTGGACGCTCATCCTCGCGCTAAGACGAGAGTATACGCTATCTTGGGGCCCAATCGGGAGTGTACACTACCTGAATGCTCAGTTCATAGCTGGTTGAATGACTGCTTGCCGGGACACTGCTGGAGAGGTTCTATGTATGCCCTTGTCCTACTTCGGGACACCTCGTCTGGGGCACGTTGCATCTCGATGCGCTGCAAGAGCTGGTTCACCAAGATTGTCTGATGTGCGAGGGTGCTCGTCAACTCTATGACTTGTCGAGACAAGTGTTATTCTCCATTTGGGTTGGAATAGCTTGGAAGGAATGCGTCTCCTTGAGCAGTGGAAGTGCAGTAGACTCCGGGCAAGAGATTTGAGGTGGGAAATTTCAAATATGCAGAAAAATATGGTGAATATGCTTCCAGTTCGATCGTCGGTCCATAAATTTAGAGCCGGAACGGTTGAACTATCTTAGAACGATTTGGGCTGCTTGGAAGGCCACGGGAGTGGGCTGGGCCACGGGAGTGGGCTGCTCAACGTGTGGCGCACGTGGGTGCGAGGCTAGGGCTCAACTTGGCAACACGTTGGGCTCACGTTGGGCTTGGAGTGACATGGCTTGGGCCGTGGCTTTGGTGTCGTGGACCTTGGATGGCAAGACTTGGGCTTGCTTAAATGGCATGGCTCGGGCCGTGGTGGTGACACCATAGACCTCGCCGCGGGTGACCACTGTGGTGGAAACTTGTGGTGGTGGTGCCGCTCCACTTATTGTTACATTTAGCCTCGTGGATCACCGCGGTCCCATCTCTTGAATGTTGGAATTTTCACTTGTTGAATTTTCTAAATTTCTAGCCATTGTACTTCTCTTTTACATTTTATCAAAGAATTTTTGCAAATAAAAAATTCTAATAATAAAAACTTACGAAAAATCTACAAATGGACAAAAAAAATAGAAAAACCTTGGATGAAAGAGTCTTCTACGAGTGTGGGACTCAACTCTCAATGAAAGCACCAATTTGTGGATGCAAATTTCTTCCTCCTTGATCTTAGACAAAATTGCACCTACAAAACAAATAACACATTTGGTCAAGGCCATGAGCCTCACGTGCCCACGATGAATGGGGGGCTTTGGCCGAAGAACCTCCGATGCTAAAGTTAGAATTTTGAGAGAAAAGTGTTTGGGGAATTTTTGAGTGTTTAGCAAGAGTCAAGACCTGTGTTTATAGAGGAAATGAGGTTGAATATATAGTGCATGGCTGGTCCTTTTAGGAGAGAAGGTGACTGGCATTTTGTGTATTTTTTAGGTGTAATTGGTGGTTTAATTGGCCATTAATAGATTAATTAGGTAATAAATCCATTAATTAGCCTATTAACATAATTTAAAAGAAATGTTTTGGGGGTTACTTTGTGGTAAGGATTTGATGAGGATGGATGAAATAGGTTTAAATATAAATACCTATTTGGGGACTTTTGACTTGATTGTGTGATGTTTATCCACTGCTCGCGTAGGAATTTTGGTGCTCCTCAAGGGTAATTTTGTCATTTTTGCCCAAAAATCCACGTGTCGCCTCTTGATTATTTTTGGCTTTACAACTGCCACTATAGCAAATCTAGAGTTGGATTTCTTAATGAACACACATGGACAAATGACATTGTTGGTATACCTTTCTTTGATCAAATACTTATTGAGACAATTATACCACATTCGTCCAAATTGTTTCAGTCTATACAATGATTGCCTTAATTTGATTGAGAGCATACCTCGTGGTTTGTTAGTTGTTTTAAGCAACTTAAGTCCTTCTGGGACTTTCATATACATGTCAGTATATAATTCTCCATATAGATACGCGGTGATGACATCCATAAGTTGCATGTCAAGTTTTTCTGAAACCACTAAACTTATTAAGTAACTAAACGTAATTGCGTCCATTACAGGGCAGTATGTCTCCTCATAATCAATTCCAGGTCTTTGCGAAAAACCTTGTGCAACGAGTCGTGCTTTACATTTTGCAATATCGTTTTTCTTATTTCGCTTTCTTATGAATACCCATTTGTAACCCACAAGGTTTATACCATGCGGGGTTTGGACTACCGATCCAAAAACATTTCGTCTTTCCAAGGAATTTAATTCTGCCTGGATTGCATCTTTCCACTTAAGCCAATCTTGTCTCTGTTTACATTCATCGACAGAGCAGGGCTCAATATTATCACTTAATATGATTTCAGTGGCTACTGTGAATGCGAACATGTCGTCGATGATTATTTCATTCTGATCCAATTCATTAGTACAAGCATAATTTATGGAGATTTCTTTGCTTTCATGTACCTCTATTTCTTCAGGTATATATGTCTCATCAAGGACATTTTTTCTGAAAGTACAGAATCATGAATTGTGGATTTTTCATTCATTTTTTCTTCTTGAATGATTTCATTTGGATTCAGTTGTGTTCTTGTCTTTCTCTTTTGAGGGGCTGAATCTTTTGAACTTGGGGGTCTACCACGCTTCAGGCGTGCGCCAGATGAATCATTCATTGCCATTTTATTTTATCCAATAGGGACATCAATTCTTACAGGTGCATTTGCAGCTGGTATATGTGATTTTGTCACTTTCATGGCATCATTAAATGCATTTGGCATTTGATTGGCAATACTTTGAAGATGAACGATCATTTTCACTTCATTTCACATTGAGTGCTACGTGGATCAAAATGAGATAAGGTGGGAACAACCCATGTCAGCTCTTGTTGTTCTTCTGGAACGATCTTTTCTCCCCTTAACGACGAGAAGACTATCTCATCAAAGTGACAATCAGCAAAACGAGCTATAAACATATCACATGTCAATGGTTATAAATATCTAATGATAGATGGTGAATCAAAACCCACATAAATTCCCAGTCTGCGCTGAGGTTTCATTTTAGTATGTTGTGGTGGTGCAATAGGCATACAAACAGCACAACCAAAAACTCATAAATGTGATATGTTTGGCTGATGCCCAAGCACGAGTTGCACTGAGAAGTATTGGTGGTTAGCTATAAGTCTCAATCAAACTAATGATGTAGCATGTAAGATGGCATGTCCCCATGCAGAGATTGGCAATTTTGTTTTCATGAGCAGTGTGCGAGCTATTAATTGAAGCCACTTGATAAATGCCTCTGCTAGACCATTTAGAGTATGGACATGAGGAACAGAGTGTTCAACATCAATGCCCAATGTCATGCAATAATCATTAATGATTTGAGATGTAAATTCACCAGCGTTAATAAGTCGGATTGACTTAATGGGGTAATCTGGGAACTGTGCTCGCAACTTGATTATCTGAGCAAGAAGTCTCGCAAAAGCTACATTCCTAGTAGACAAGAGACAAACACGTGACCATCGGGTAGATGCATCAACCAAAATCATAAAATATCGGAATGGTCCACAGGATGGTTGAATAGGCCCAAAAATATCCCCTTGAATTCTTTGCAGAAATGATGGGGACTTAACATCAACATTTAGTTGTGATGGTCTAATTACCTACTGTCCTTAAGAACAAGCCTTGCAATGGTTATCATTTGAGATAACAATGTGTCTGCTCAATAATAGACGTCCATTAGAGTTGGTAATGATTCTACGCATCATGGTAGATCATGAGTGACCCAAACGGTCATGCCAATGCATGTAAACTTTTGAATCAATGAACTTCTGGTTCGTGACAATATGTGATTCAATTGTCTTTATGTATGTATAATACAATCCACTCGTCAAACCATGCAACTTCTCCAATATACGCTTCTGGGTATCATTGAAGGTAATGCATAGATACTCCACATTTTCTGCACTTTTTGTTTCAATGTGGTATCCATTTAAACGTATGTCTTTGAAACTCAACAAATTTCGAGTAGCGTACAACGCATTCTGTATGGACAATATTGTTTCTTTTGGTAACATAATCTGGGTTTTCCCTAAGCCTTCAATTACATCTGATTGGCTTGATATTGTTGTTACCCTTACTTTCGTTCGATCTCGAACTATTGTATGCATGGTTGCGATGTCTATAAGACAAATATCTCTGCCATTTCTCATGTTTTGAGAATGACCATAGTTTTTATCCATGCTTTCTGAGTAAAAGGGATCACAGTTAAAAGCAATTTATAACAGGAAATTTAAATGTCACTTTTATTGAATTAGAAATGCTAGTTTTAAACTACAAGTTATCAAACATAAATGATTCAGTCAGACCGGTACACTTCATTCCCCCTTTCCACAATGAAGTCTGAGACATCTAGGTAGGTTATGTTCAACTGTCTTGATAAGTCGCACACTAGATCAGGTATATCCATTGGTTTAGCCCGGTCGAGAAAATTGGTCTCAACACCCTTCTCCTTGATGGAGGCTTGATATAGATCTATCAGATGTTTTGGGGTACAACAAGTACGCACCCAGTGCCCATTGCCACCACACCTATGGTAGGCTCATTCAGAATTTCTATGAGCATTGTTCATATGAGCTTTGCCTTTGTGGCTATTTACATTTTTTGAAGCTCGAGCCTGAATTATGCCTTGGAACCTGGTTATGGAATTAGACACCATGATTCTTGCCTTTCTAGTTCCACCGTCCTCGCATGTGGCCACATCCTCGTTTATGATTATTGCCACTAGAGGATGTGGTGTTCGCTTCGAGGGAATCAACATTCACTTTTGGGAATCGTGCAGATCCAGTAGGTCGGGATTGATGATTTTTCATTAGGAGCTTATTGTTTTGTTTAGCTACCAGCAGCATAGATATCAGCTGGTTGCATTCAATGAAACCTCGCTCTCTATACTACTACTGTAGGAGCACGTTTAAGGCATGAAATGTGTTGAAAGTCTTTTCCAGCATATCTTCCTCAGTGATGGTTTCCCCACAGAGTTTCATCTGGGAGCTAATTCTGAACATCATAGAATTGTACTCAGTCACTGACTTGAAATTTTGGATCCTTAGATGAGTCCACTCATCTTGGAAGAATCACCGTTTTTTTGGAGATTGTATTTGTTTCTCAATGCCTTCCAAAGAGCTAACGGATCTTCAACCGTTAGGTACTCGCTCTTTAGTTCTTCATCAAGGTGGCAACGGATAAAGATCATGGCATTTGCCCGATCTTGAGAAGATGCATTGTTCTCTTCCTTAATTGTTTCTCCAAGATTCCTTGCCTCCAAATGGATCTTGGTATCCACTACCCAGGTAAGGTAGTTATTCCTAGTAATTTCTAGGGCAACAAAATTAAGCTTTGCCAGGTTCGCCATTTTCTTTTCTGAAAGAAAACTGAGATGTGTAAGAACTTACAATAATATGTATTCTGGAGGTATGTAGTGTTAGAACTTCTGGTTCTTACAAATTAAACAGCAGGCAAATTTATATATGTAGGGTAGGGTGGGCGATTATACAACTCCACCTAAAATTTACAATAAAATTAAATCTGCAGTCCAAGATAGACGATGATACAGTACTATCTTAGATTGCAGTAAGATTAAATTTGCAGTTCAAGATGGACAATTGTACCGCACCATCTTGGATTGCAGTAAAATTAACATAAATAAACATTGGGTTAGTATTCAGGAGCTACACCAAACAAGAAATCAAAGATATAAGTAACTATTAGGTTGAGAACTAAAAGCAGGCATGGTGCAAACAGTTCTTCACGATAGTATATCCAACAGGTGAGGCAGAGGAAAAAGAAGAGCAGTAAAATCCTTAGAGGAAACTTTTTTTTTTCTTTCAGCGAAGAGAAATGAGAAATGGTTAGAGAGTCGTGCTGATAACATGTTATAAATAGGCAAAAGTTAGAGAGATAACCTTTACTAGTGACAGGAGCGAATAAAGTATAAAATATCACACTGTAACTATAACACAAAGGGATGACAAATAAAAGGGGGAGGGATAGATACTGATGTTATTGATCTTTTCTTCTTGTCAATGTATTTTGATAGCACATGAAGCCCTTTATTTATAGAACAACTCCAAACAAACGTAATAATTACACCTTGAAATTTACAGCACATACCTTTTGAAAATACAATTCTCATTCATTTCCCAAGTCCACATTACTATGTGGTCATTCATTAATCCACCAATAGTTTCAACATTACTGTGTGGGCATTCATTAACCACAAATATTTTCAACATGGTCTACATTTTTTCAGAATAAATTATCTTTGTAACAAGAGGTAATTGTCTATTTCTCATGGATATTTCATTTTTGTGTGAATGAAAATAAAATTGTCAAGTGTTATATTTGAATTCAAATTTGCATCTTTCCATTAAAAATTTAGGCAACAGTTACAATGTTTCAAAAGGGTGGCTTGAGTTCAATATAGACTCAAACATCCCACCTAACTAAATTAACAGAAAATTTTTCTTCAATGTCTTTTATTTTTTGTTAGCCAAATTATGAGTCGTGTCTTAAAATATGGAATATATGAAGGCCAAAATCCTAAGAATGAGGTGCCAGAGTCCTAAGAATGAGGTGTTGTTGAATCTTGGTAGACGAACGCCTATCGAACTATAAGCACAAGAGTAGGGGCGAGATTTTATCTTAGGACATTGCGTTTATGTAAATCTCAACCTCCAAGTTTGTCTTCTTACTTTCTCTATACGTTATTTATATTAATTTGTACACAATTGATGTTGTGAATTTCTTTATAATTATTGTTATTAGATTTTTGTGTTATTTTTATATTCTCTAATATTGCTCCAACAAAGATATCATGGCAATTCATGTGATGATAAGATTTACAAAGAGGTCAGGACCTGCAATCCCTTTAACTCTCATCATATAATTAGAAAGGATTTTGGTCTATTGATTTTCAAATCTTATACAATGATTAGTGGGCGGCTTAAAGCCTCGCATATACAATGTTGGAAAGATATCATCTCCGGATTTCTTCCACCAAAACCACCGGATCAAATGATCATGATCTTTGAAATTTGATCCAATGGCCAAAATTATTATAACTTTTAAAGGGTGCTTCTGGTTTTAGCCGTTTGATCAAATTTTAAAGGCCCAGATCACTAGATCCAGTGGCCTTGATGGAAGATATCTGGAGAGAATCACTTTCCTACAATGTTTAAGCAATTGAGAGTTTATTGGTTGTTGTGTCCATAAGTCAAATGGTTGTTGAATATGCGTGGAAGATTTAGAGAGAGGATCCTCGCTGGATCCCCTTTGTGAGGATCCTAGAGATCCTCCAATCACATTCGTTTATCATACGACCAGTTTTCGTCAAGATACTGTATTCAATTTTAAATAAAAAAAATTACAATGACTTATGATCACACAATGACAAACAGATGTGATTGGATCCTCACAAAGAAGATCCGACGAGAATTCGCACTCCAAGATCTAATATTCCATATGATATTCCATTACGATGCAATAAAAATTTTGAGAGCAAAAAAAAAAAGTGTGGCTTGCACCATGAATTGTTACACCATTATTCTTTAATTGTCAAATGAGTTTGTGACTTTTCATCTATTTTGTATTATTATCTTCATTATTGTGTTCCTCAAATGCAAGTTACTACTTATCCCTTATGTTTATAAAAGGGTAATGTTAGGGAGACTAAATTTCTAAACTAAAATTTGTAAACTAAATGATGTGAATGTTGATGATTGAATTATCATTTAAGTGTTGACTAATGTACTAATTTTCTATTGATGACACGGAATTTGGTTTAAAAATTTGATCTCCTTAACATTATCCATTATGAAAGGGAAACTTCTAATTAGTTGTGGAGGTGCCAAAACCCTAAACCCTTTCTAATCTGATCATGAGAAATAAGGAATGGTGTAAGGAGGGAGAATAGGGGTGTGTTATTATATTATTAGAAAAAGTTATAGGATGGAAAAATGAATTCATGAATCATAACCACACGATCCTTCATGCTAACCATATGTGGCGCTATCAGAAATTTTTCTAAGTGTTAAGAATACAACTAGGTACACCAAGTATTATAATACAATTGGTTAAGAATTTTTTTTTTTTCAAATTTTCAATCAATTGTATTTTGTTCTAAAAAATCTTTCCATCAGCACACTCCTGACACTCAGCATATTTCCAAGTGAATTATCACCAGGAGCAGTATCACTTCCATCTGTTTTGGTTAGAATACCTTCGTTGTCTTCTCCGCTCCATCCGAAACTCAAAATTTTCGTCCCCTTGTAGGTATTCAACTTTGTTTGTCTCGGATTCGTGTCCTTGCGAATGGTGATTAGGGAGAGAGGATCCTCGTCGGATCCTTTTTGTGAGGATCCCGAGGATCCTTTAATCAGATCCGTTCATCGTACATAATGGCGGAGCCAAGTTAAGGGCTGCTCTGGGCTATAGCCCCGGTAGCTTGTGGTGAAAAATAAAATTTTATATGTAATTTTGATTGATTTTCGAATGTAGCCTACCAAATATTTAGTTGCTAATTCGAATTCTCTAGGTTTAACTATAAAATTATATAATACAGTTTGCAAACCATCTCTTTTTTCTTACATTATTTTTCTCATCGCTTCTTGTACATGTACAAATTTGGATTTGTTTAATTTTAACACATTTTTGGCTCACATTGTGAATTTTTTTAAGCTAGCTGATACTATGAGAAATAGGGTATCAAGTTTCTTTATTTAAAAAGATTTAAATTTTTAAACTAGTCCACCTGGTAAAAAATTCCTAGCTCTGCTATTGATCGTACATCGTGTAGCATTTTTATCAGGTACGGTTTATATTCAATTAAAAAAAATATTACAATGATTTCTGACTGCACGATATACGATGAACGGATGTGAGGATCCTCACAAAGAGAATATGAGGATCCTCCTAAGTGATTAGGACACAACTCACCCTTGTAATTGTATTAATTGTACATGTGTATTAATGAAACACTATTTATTTTTATTTTTTTTTATGTTTGACATGAAGAATCAAACGAAAGATTTCAATTGTAAATGATCTTAACTTACTACAAAATTGTATGTAACACTCATTTTTCGTTGGTGCAGTTCAAAATAAATGACCGTTTTTAGATGAATTCAAATAGTATTGACCTTTTTCTTTATGGTTATATTATTGTTGTACGTGAATAAACAACTTGAATTAGATGATCTTAACAGAAAGCTTTAGAGACGAAGATGGTCTGAATCCCATGTTTACCAACATGAGCGTAATTATAAAAGGGTGTTCAAATATTAAGTTACTGTCTATATCAAACACTAATTAAATAGTTTCCGTTGCATGTAGAGTTACGTTTGCGAAGTTGGCGCGAAGTCGTATATAGAATTAGGTTTGCAGGTTCGTACAAAATTGTCTATATCAAACACTAATTAAATAGTTTCCTTCTACATCCAACTCATCCAAGTTCAAAATTGGAATCCAAAAAAAATAAAATAGTTCGCACTGAATGAAGTTTTTTTTTTTTTTTTTTTCTTTTAAGCGAAATTTCTTTCCTTAAAAAAATGAAATTTCTTTATGTTCTTAATTTTCTTCTCCTCTTTTATTTTGTAACAAAATATCTAAACAAATATAACTCATCAAGAACCGTTGCAGAAAAAAAAAATTTATCAAAACGATTATAGCCGCACGATCATTCAGGTAAGCAAAACGTGGCACGATCTTGTTCACTCATATGTCCACACTTGACGCTCAGCATCGCTAAGTAGAAAAATGGCACAGGGAACCAGGGAAACCATAATCGCTTTCTCCGCTCGTCTTTTCAAATCACTCTGTTTCGGAGACGTCTTCAGCTCGGTTCCGTTTCGGATTTCCGAGCCTCAAAATGGTGATCGGGAAACGAAGCAATTCTAAAGACTGCGACGAGGCCGAAGCAGCCGAAAACCGGAGCGTTTCAGAGCTGTTATCGGCGCTGAGAACGGCGTCTCGGCCGGAGGATTTCACTGAATCGAAGAGGCTTTGGCGGTGAGAGAAGCGAGAATGAAGGGAGAAATCGAGCGGCAGAGGTACGAAAAGGCATTGATGGAGGAAAGGTACGAGTTCGAGTGGCTGGAAAAGCTCAAAGCAGAGGAGGAGTTGAGGGTCAAGCTTTCCCTTATGGCCAGGACAGAGGCGGTGAACGGACAAGCTTTCCCTTTCGGAGCTTGGGACGAACATGCAAAGAAGAAGATGCAACCTTTTGGCTGCTGCAATCGATGGTAGCAGTGGAGTAAGCTCTGCTTCTGGAAAAGGGGATGGAGGTCTGCCAATTTCATGTAATTAATTTGGATTAAGATATTTGTATTATTTTCATATTAATTTGCTAATTTTAAGTTTAGTGCTTCAAATTTTTGTTAATTTTGATGTGTTAATTTTGTATTCTGATTTCCATATAAATATGTTGAAAGGTTAAATGTGGATGTTGCAGCCCAAGTGAGATTTTGAAAAGCGATATTCTTTTTTTAGTAGTTGTAATGATTTAGTCAAATCAGCTCAGCCGAGTAAGTGTTGACAAGCTTTTAATATTGTCACTAAGTATTGAGTGGCTTTAGTACTTCGTGTGTTTCACTTAATTTAGTTTGTAATTGAGGATTGTACGAGGTTGTTTATGTTTGTTGAGCTGGGGAAATGATTTTAACACACTTTTTCTCTCATCATACACACCCGTGTAATTTTGTAGTTGTTAGATTCAACGGTTAAAGTAAAATCACCGGTCAAAATTAACAGGAGTGCACGAGGTAAAAATCAATACCCTTTGTAAAATCGTTTGAGTCTTTGAAGTATTCTCATTATATTAAGATTTTATTTTAGTAGTTTTTGTTGTACGTATTTGCATCGTATGTTTGTTTCTTGCATTTGTCGTATGTGTTTGTATTCATTTTGAGGGAAGGCTCATTATGCCTCCCAAAGTACATATATATTTGTTACTTACTAATAAAATTTACTCGTGCCGTTGGGTTTTGTTCATTAAGATTTCATTATGCCTCCCAAAGTACATGTATGTATATTTTAGTCGAGAATGTGAGAGACAATATTAGGAGGCTCCTTTAACAGGTTATGTAGCCTAGAGTCGTAGTCTACCTGAGAACAAAATCCTAGCTCCATCGCTGATCTCAACCATCATCTAGTTTTAGGTTGTCTCTCAAAGATCATTGTTGCAAAAGTCACTACAACCCAAAACTGTTAAATCTCTCGAATGGTTGTCACATGTCAGTTCTAATACTGTGTTCGTTATTTTGCTCTGTTAGGGATCTGAGAAAGAAGAGTTAAAAATATATATTTCGACTTTCATGTTTTTAAAACTTGGCTCGTTATGAATATATATGTATATATAGGTAACAGAGCGGTGGCAAAGGAGCAGATGAAGAGCAAGAACATGGAAAAGAAGAAAATCGGAAGCTTGAAGAGGGTAAGGGGAGATCAAGTACAATACAGATGTAATATGATATCATTTTTCAGTACAATGCAGCGAGTTAAGGAACACTTGACTGAAGGGCACTTGGAGTTGCTTCAACAAACTCCATTTTGGCCATTAATATCAGCATTTTACAGTGGTGCGATTTCTGAAGATCAATGCAAGAAATCGAACACTGACATCGGAAACATCATCAAGTGCTACAATGCCGAAACAATGGGTTTTGAGTTTGGTACTACATCTGCATCGTTGACAACTGAAGATGTTGCTGAAATTTTGGGGCTTCCACTAGAAGGTCAAGAAGTACGACAACTAAAGGGAAAACAGAAGCACATATCAGATTTTACCAAAAGGTATTTCGAGGAAGAAACTTTATTGCTCAAAAAGATGGTGGATGATGCTTTGGACGCAGCAATAAAAGGGAAGAGAAAAACAGATGTAGAGGATGTTGCACGCCTGATTGTAATAGAACTATGCGCGACCTTACTGTGTAACACAAACCACGTTGTTTCATGGAATTTAGTAAAGTATTGTGATGATTTAGAAAATATTTCAAGATATTCATGGGCAAAAGCAGTGGCTGACTTTCTACACGAGTCATTGGGAAAACGGACCAGGAAGTCCAACGGATATTCTGTTCCTGGATGTGTGGTTGTGATAATGGTAAGTAACTTACACTATCGTATAATAACTCTATATTGTAACCAGTGCCTTCATACGTGATTGTAATTACTTATTTTCATCCCAACAGCTTTGGCTGTGTGAGAGTACTAACCTTATACAACCAATCAAGGGAAGGGAGGGACAGAAACCAGCTATCGTAAAATGGAGCGTGTGGGAACTACACTTTAAACTGGGAGAAATAGACGTCGCAGATATTGGGGTAAGTATATTGTATACTACGTAGCTGTAAATGGTTTTCACTATTGCTAGAATTGCTTGTAGATGTTGATATCCTATTTGTTTGGATAATGCACCTGTCCAGCTGAGCTTTTAAGAAGGGCAAGAAGAAGCAAAGTAATAAAGAAGTAGTGGAAAAGCCACTAGAGCCGCTCGAACTAGTGCGGAGGAATGAGCGTTTGACAGCAATCGATCAGGATAGCACTGCAAATAATAATATCAGTGAAGTAAGCTCTGCTTCTGTTGAAGGAAATGGAGGTCTGCATATTTCAGGTAATTTGGATTAAAGAATTATATAATATTTACAATTTAAGTTATGCTAATTACGAGAGTTTAATGCTTGAAATTTTGTTGCTTAATTGGTTAATTTTAACTAATCCGGGGTTTATATTTTTTATTGTCGACTTAAGTTTGATGATTCTGCCTTTGTGATTGTAGTCTGATTTCTATATAAATATGTTGGAATTTTAAGAGCTAAGTACGTTTTACACCATCGGATTTTAGAATTAATTTCACAATAGGTCACGAGGCTCCAATTTTTTCATGATACACCAGATGTTTTGATATTCAACGAACTTACACCTTTTATAATAGGTCAACCATTCACTAATGACTTGGAAGTGAGGGACCCACCCCTAAAATGTCCTCAATGTGTTTTCTGGTGGCACGGTTAGTGGGTCTGCAATATGAGTGCTCCGGATACATGAGCAGTTAATGGTTGACTAGATAATAAACCTATCAAAAGGTGTAGATTGGACTAATGTAAAAGGGTTGAGGTGTAATGTGAAAAATTAGAACCTCATAGCTCGTTTTGAAATTACCCCCAAACCTCGATGGTGTAAAACGTAAACCCAATTTTAAATTTCGACATATATGTAGCTTCACTATGAGGTATTCATCTGAATAAAATTTATTTGCTGGACACTTTTTAGGGATCATCCTATATTATATTTCAATTATCTCAACCGGTGTCTAATTTTTAGGTTGTCCCTCAATGACCACTATTGCAAAAAGCAACTAAAATCGGACACTATATATCACTCAAATGGTTGTCAATTTATTTTTCTGAAATATTGTATTTGTCTATTTTGTTTCCTTACGGATCCTTAAGAAAGAAGAGTTAAAATATACTTTGACTTTCTTGTGTTAAAACTACGTGCTTGTAATGCACATCTATATATATATATATATATATAGGTTACAGACCGGGACCCAAATAAGATGAAGAACAAGAACATGGAAAACAAGAAAATGGAAAAGAGGAATATGGGAAGTTGGACGAGGGTAAGAGGAGATCAGGTGCGATACCGCTGTAATATGATATCATTTTTTAATCCGATGCAGCGAGTTAAGGAACACTTGACTGAAGAGCATTTGGAGTTGCTTCAACAAACTCCATTTCGGCCGTTAATATCGGCATTCTATAATGGTCTGATTTCTGAAGACCAATGCAAGAAATCGAAAGCTGGCATTGGAAACATCATGAAGTGCTACAACGCCGAAACAATGAGTTTTGAGTTTGGTACTACATCTGCATCGTTGACAACTGAAGACGTTGCTGAAATTTTGGGGCTTCCACGGGAAGGTCAAGAAGTACAATTAAAAGGAACAACGAAACACATATCAGATTTTACCAAAAGGTGTTTCGAGGAAGAAACAATATTGTACGAGAAGTTGGTGGATAATGCCTTGGAAGCAGCAATAAAAGGGAAGAGAGAAACAGATGCAGAGGATGTTGCACGCCTGATTCTAACAGAACTTTGCGCTACCTTCTTATTGTGTAACACAAACCAAGTCGTCTCATGGAATTTAGTCGAGTATTGTGAAGATTTAGAAAATCTTTCAAGATATTCATGGGCAAAAGCAGTGGCGGACCTTCTACACGAATCATTGGGAAAACGGACCAGGAGGTCCGAGGGATATTCTCTTCCTGGATGTGTGGCTGTCATAACGGTAACAATTGTGGTATAGTAACTTTATAATGTAATTAGTGCCTCCATAAGTGATTGTAATTACGTTTTATTTTCATGTTAACAGCTTTGGTTGTGCGAGAGAACTAACCTCATACAACCAATCAGTGGAAGGGAGGGACAGAAACCGGCTCTAGTAAAATGGAACACTTGGGAACTACACTTCAAACTGGAACAAATAGACGTCGAAGAGATTGGGGAAGTGTATATAGTTATTATATTTTAGCATTTACGTAACACTAGGTATAGAATACATTGTAGTTGGAATCGGTATACTATTGCTAGGAATTACTTGTAGATGCTGATATCCTATTTGTTTGGATAATGCACCTGTCCAGCTGAGCTTTAAGGAGAAGAACAAAAAAGAAATGGAAATGCCACCCGAAGAAGCTAAGATAGATGGGCAAGAAGATCGAGAAGAAGGGGAGAATCTATTAGATGATACACTGGCCTCATCAGGATGTGAATTTCGAGCTCAGAAGACACAAACGAAATTCCTCTCAGTTCGTACTATTTCAGAAAGGTTGAACAACAATGAGGGCTTGGAAAAAAGATCTGAAGATAGAGAGGAAATGGTTCAAAATGCAAGTGCTGGACTTGCAGAAGCTCAAGGAAAATTGAATAGGATAAATGCAAAGATAGAGAGTAAGGACATAACAAAAAAATTGAAGACAAAACTAAAAGAAGAAAAAGAGGAGAAGAAAAAGCTGAAAGAGGGCTACGAGTTCTTAATTGGCGAGCAGAAATCATTGCTTGGATCTCTGAAGTGTTTCGTGAAGAAGTTGGAAAGAAGTCTCGAAGCTGAGAGGAAAGACAAGGTGGAGATGATCAAGGAAATTCAAGATCTCAAAGATCAGCTCAATCAAGGGAGTCCTTGCACTGCAATGCAATTGAGAGACAACATACAAATTGAGGCATGTCCGAAGTAATTGTGCTTGACAAGTCCAGAGAAAAGCACCACAAATAGGGCACATCCGGAGTTTGAGAATGAACAAGGAGGAAAAAAGAACAGGAGAGTAGAGGAAGAAAAATGAAATCAAAGGATAATTTTTTTCTTTTTTGTGAGTTATATCTGTCGAGTAATAGCCGACCCCACTTAGTGGGAAAAGGTTTTGTTGTTGTTGTTGTTGTATATCTGTTGAGTAAACCCTATCTTGTGGGATAATGCTTTGTTGCTGCTCTTGTTGTTTGTATCTGTTGAGTAAGACATCGAACCTTCCTAGCATTGTATCTTTCATTACAAAAATGTTCTCTCAGTTGACCATGGAGAATTCATGGTCACTCACCATTTGATTTGATATCAAGGGTAAGAAGAATAAATTGAGAATGTAACTTGTGAGTTAATAGCCTTTTCTTTAATTTACTGCCCTATTACATGGAGAAAGTCTTGGTTGCGGATGACAGACCACGTGGCGTCCAACCGCACACAAAACGCCCCACACCCATTATTTTGGTCCCGCCCCCTTGTGTGGAGTCGATATACGGGTGTTTGGACTGAAGAATTCCTATTGCATGCTTTCTATATGTGGTTTAGCTTGTTTTCGTTTTTGATCATCCCATTCAAAGATAATGTTTGAGATGGTTGAAACTTGAAACTTATGAGATGTGATTCAGATTTGACCTGAAGCCTTTGATTTGTTTCTTGGGATACAAGTTATACAGATAGAATGATAATATGATAGAAGAAACAGCAGATGATCTACTACCTATCCAACCTAGTACATTGGAATCTGAAGCTTCTGCTATTCTTATTTTCTTCTTTAGGGTTGAAATTTTAAGACCACCATGCATTTGATTGTTTTCTCACAAATGTAAAATTAACAGGTTTTTTTTTTTTTTTTTGAAGAAGTAAAATTAACAGGTTTTGTTAGCAAGCATTGTTCTAAACATCCCCGCTTAGCACTGTCTAGGTGCTAGGCGGTTGGCCATTGCCCCGATTAATGCCTAAGCGTTTGAAAATTAAGAAAGGGTGCCTAGAGCTACTGAGGCACCCGCCTAGACTGCCTAAGTTGCGACTCACTTAAACAAAAAATAGATAACTTTCATTTTGTATTTTATTTTTTTTCAATAAATTGTAAGAGACTTGTTGAATGCTTAAATGAATACACATTATATGCATGTTTCCCATGTTTTAATTATGTTCCAATACTTCCTAATATATATGTCATTCTATTTTGTAGTTTAGAATGAAATTATATATATTTTAAGTAGAAACAGACACTTATTTACACGAAATATAATAGATTTACTTAAATCCGCCTAGCTGCCTAATCATTAGGCCCCAGCTTGCCGCCCGACTAGTGACTAGCGTCTTTTAGAACCTTGTTTGCAAGTTACAATTTCATTCTCTTACACCAAATTTTTTACGTTGTCATATTTGCTACCTGATGATGTTTGAAATAGGTAGCGAATGTAGGTCAAGTACCTGAAAAACTTGGGTAGAATCGCCTAACCACGTTATATGTACATACCTCTCACAAAAGCTCGAGATCCTTTGCATTTGGTCTTGGTTGATGGGAGAGCTACCTGAGTTTCTCTCAATGCGATACCTAGTACGACAGAATGGGGTACCCACCCGGGCCAGGACAGCTGGGGGCACCATGGGATTGCTTCTCATCCAAGTATATGGTATTAGGGCCTTTCAAGCCCAAAACAACCCATGAATTTGTGCTCGTAGCTCCAGCACATGTAGCCGACAATGGTCGATGACATGGCATGAACAAACCGAATGGTTACTAGCGGCATTGTCCCCATGATGGGGCACGTGATTTAACCGTGATAACATGTTGGGTGGCACATGCAGCAGCCCATATGTTGGTCTTTGGACCAACGTGCCCCTTGGAGCGCCACCCACTTCTCTCTGCCTCCCACCACCTCTTTTTTATTTTTTAACACATGATATAACTTAATGAGAATGAGTTAAGCTTCACAATGCACTAACAATAATGTTGTTTAAATTCTTTATTTTTTACCAGAATTTAACCTAAAATCTTTTTTTTTAAGAACACAAATCGAAAATGTTAATCATAATGATAAGAACAAAGTGTCTAAGTTAAATTTTGGGGTCCCACATGATTTAACAAAATGCGACTATAGTATTGTTAGGAATTGATTTGATTAAAATGATTCGTTGAATAAAATTAATGACACAAAAAATTTATAAAAAAAAAAGAAAGAAATTGTCGAATTAACTTTTTAGTGAAAAAGTGGTAATTAACTGCCAACATTGCTTTGGAAGGTATATTTGGCATCTAAAAAATGTTTCATCATTCTCTGATTACACGAGATGAATCTTAGTTTAATGAATTGAAGATGATCTTAGGAAAAACAATATGGCAAATGCATTTAAAAATGCTTTTATGTTATAAAAGCGATTTCTAAATTAACATCAAGTGCTTTGAAGTTTCAATAAAGGTTTCTAACATGTTTATAATAAGTTTTTTTTTTATCAGAAATGCTTTATTGAAATGACGTCACTCTAAATCTGAAGCTTCTTATCAAAATTTTCTTCATATAATTATGTTATTTCTAGAATATAGGAGGTAGTTGACCAAACATTAATGATGGACAAATCTCCATCTTCATACATTCTTGATATCATATGAGATGGCAAAGTATTTTTGGCCCCTGGATCAAACTAAACACCAATATAGACTTAATCCATTTATGAATACCTATTTTGTAATACATTTTTCTTTTCTTTTTTTCAATTTATTTTTCATATTCGTGGTATAATTTTGTCTTTTAAAATATTACAACGAGTTATCTTTTGAGTAGAGAATGATTTAGAATCATAAACAATGAAAAGAAACCAGCATCATCACATCATTTAAAGCGAGTCTAGCTATAGTTTGACAAATCGAGATTTCTATGCATGTTCAAGAGCTTTTCTACCATCCATGAAGCAATCTCGTACAAAAAGATCTAATTTTATATTAACATGAGGAAAATATGCATTATTACAAGAAAGGAAACGAACTAACAATTCTAATGCACATGTAATACTTTACCCAACTTACCTAACTAATTTGTTCAACATATTAGTTCTAATGCACATGTAATACTTTACCCAACTTACCTAACTAATTTGTTAAACATATTTTTTTGGATTAACCTTTTAATGTCATTCTAAATTGGTTTTAACCTTTTTAAATATTCTAAATAAGTCTCCAACATATTGAAAATGTCACATCCGTTAAGCCCCAGTTAAAAATCTATTAGATTAACTAGGCTTATTTTGTTTATAAAATGAATTGAAGGCAAGGGACGCATTTGCCTCCTCCAACTAACAGTTCCACCACTCCCATTAGGCCATCACCTCCAAACCTAACGCAAAACCACCGACTTCACTCTACAACTTAAGCTGCCAACATCAGAAGAAGGTCATGGAGGTTGCTGAAATAGTATAGACTGCCATGATGCGGCTACAATCATCTTCATCGCCCCCAAAGAAGAACTAGAAGTTTTACGAGTCGAGAATCAACGAAACAGGAAATCACATATGCAAAAACAAGCTTCTTGAAACCCATCCGAATTCTTAACCCTCTTCTATGTTAAGAGATTGCTCTCATAATGTAATTTCAATTTAAGTCCATCTTCTATTCAATTCAACACTTGTTTGATCATTTGATTCCATATTATATAATCTATGTTTAAAATTTAGATTTTGAGGCAACTAATTTTAATATTCTCCCTGATATACCCAATTAGCGGGTTTGAATATAATCTATGCTTGAAAAATTAACTGGGGCTTAACGAATGTGATATTTTTAATCGGTTGAGTACTTTTTTGGAATGTTAAAAAAAATTGAAATTAATTTGCAATGACACTAAAAAGTTAGGGGGTTTTGAGTACTTAATCTTGTCTTTTTTGCTGAACAATAGAAATTCATTCATTAAATTTGAATAAAAATGTTTAAATCACAGGTAAAAATGTTATAAATATCCTTTTAATTGGACAAAAGAGTCATGCAATCATTCAAGAGAACATTACATATCAAACTAATGAGAAACCAAATCAAAGCCAACTTGGCTGATTTATGTACTACTAAGTTGGTAGAACGCCGAACAAGCAAGGACTTGTGCACCATCAATAATACTCACTAATCAATTAAGAATAGCATATTATAGTTCTCTTTTTAGCCTTAAGATTTATGAATTTAGCTTTCCACATTATTAAAAGAGAATTTGCAATAACAACAAAAAATATTGGTATGACGAGCTGAACACTATGTTTATTGGTAAAAAGAACTTAACATTATGTTTGGATAAGAGAATATCTTTCGGGATGGGTTGTGACAGTTTTTGTACAAAATAATGTTAGGAAAATTAAAATTTTAAACCAAATTTGCAAATAGATAATGTGTCATTAATAGGAAATAAATATGTTAATCAACACTTGAGTAATAATCTAACCATCAACAACTACATAATTTGATTTAAAAATTTAGTTTTCCTAACATTACTAGTTTGATCCATAAGCTGCACTTTTATCTTCTTATTTTTTTCTTAATAAAATGATATTGAGAAAGAAGAAAATTGAACTCGTGACTTAGGGTGCAAGATGCATTCGCACGTAAGATCAAATTTCAACCATTCACACGAATTCGATAAATAAATAAATAATAATAAAAAACATTCGCATGTAAGACCAAATGGGCTTGCTGGTCCAGCTAACAGCAACAGTTCTATTTATGCCGTTACTTTTTATTAAAAATTAAAAATTGTCATAAAAATACGTGAATAGTATCAAAATGACTTTTTAGAATAAAAATATCTTTAATGTTAAAAGTAAACCGTATTATGAGTGTTTCGTTGGGAAAATTAATGAAAATGACTTGAAAACTTTGAGTTTTAATCAAAAGAGCAAAAATGTATTGTAAATTAATAATACCATGAATGATTTTTTAGAATAAAAATACCCTTTACGTAAAAAGTAGACAACAACAGAAGTGTTTATTAAAACTCCCCAAAAACAAACAAGAATGTAACCCCATTTTCCATTTTTTGTGCACAAGGAGTTTTGGAAAATTAATTTCGTAAAACCTGAAATTTTTTTGCAGAAAAAGAAAATAACAAAGCGAGAAAATTGTCGGCAAATAGCGAAGGCGATGATATTTTCCATTTCTGGCATAAAAAAAGGAAATACTTTCATGCTTTGGGTTTTGATTCTCTCTTCAGTTGTTCTTCAGCTTTGGCTCTCTCCTTAGGGTTTTTGAGCTCCAATTTTTGCCTCTTTCTGATTCTTCCTGCTTCGGAGAACTGAGCCGTCGGCGTTTCGCGGTTTGGCATGGAAGCTCCAATTCAGGTGAGTGTGTGTGCATTAATTGCTGGGATTTTGGATTTTGAGTTTCAATTGTACTTTCTGTTTGGCTGCCGAGAAAATTTGGAGATAGAAATGTTGGAGGTGGGATAAGTTGATACTTGTTAGCTGAGTTATTGGTTATTACTTGTTAGTCTTAGGTGAGACTTGAATTTCTCTGTTTTTTTTTTTTTTTTTTGAAAATTACTAAATTTCCTGTAATTTTGATTAGTTTATGTATTTGTGTAATTAACTTGTGCATCAAGTGTTTGTAATTAAGTAGGTATTGCTGTTGTTAACATGTTGTACTGTGTACATGAAGAATTTTGATCAACTTTGGTTCTCTTTGTTCTGTTTTTTATGTTTTTATGTGTACATAAAATTCGGAAGACGTTTGAAGGTTGATGAATTGATCTTGAATTTCAGTTCAGATTGACTGGAACTATATCTAAGTATCATTGTGAAGCGGTGGTTGCATGCTATTGCTTTTGCCTTTCTTATAGTCTTACAGTTTTTATCACTCTTTGCGGAATGATTTAGGTACTTGCACACGGTCTCTCAGCGAACAAATCCCCTTATTGGCCTTGAAGATTTTTGTTGAATGAAATCAGTTTAGACATTATGGAGGATGCAGTGGATGAGGAAGTGACCCCATTAGATTTAGCAGAGGTTGTACAACGTGAGAGGAAAGAGAATGAGCACTCAGTTAAATCTGAAAACGGCAACCCATTGGAATGCCAAGAAATGTGTACATATGGTGAATGTGATTATTCGATGCGTATACCAGTTGAGGGTGATTATCCCTTAAGCTCGCGGCATGAGTTTGTAGAGAATGTAGATATGGCTATGAGCCCTGTTAACGAATTAGAACACCCATATGGTAGCCTTGGCTCTATGAATGATGTTGGTTCCATGGAGGAAGAGCCAACTGTGAGAAATTACAACAATCAAGGAAGAATGCAATTTTGGCAGAACCCACAACAACATTTATTTCAGCTAGCAAGTGGATCAGGAAGTGAGAGTTCACAAGTCAATACTGCATTCAAGGATAATGGGAAGGCAATTTCTGGTGGCTTGGAGAATGAGGGGTCCACATCTGTCTCCGGTTTTTGGAATCAAAGGGCATTAAGTGACAATCACTATGATGTTGTGGAAGAATTAACAAACATTGAAAATACAGGGGCTTCAGGCAATACTTATGCAGGTATCCGAACAAAAATTCTATCTAGGCCAGGCTTTTCCGAGTTCTTTGTTAAGAATACACTGAAGGGTAAGGGTGTCATAATGAAGGGTCTGAACCATGAGAATTGTCACATTGAATCTAGAAACCTGAATAGTTCAAAGGTGGCCGGTGATCCTTTGGCAGCTTCTGATCCAACAATGAGTATGGATGCCAATGTTATTATGCCTTCTTCCAATGGTGTTAATGCTGGACGTACGGCTGGTGGCTCTTATCATGATGAAAACAGTTTGAGAGAATGGCTGAATACTGGACGTCCTAAAGCGAATAAAGCTGAATGCTTGTATATATTTAGACAGATAGTGGATCTGGTGGATAATTTTCATTCTAAAGGAGTTGCTTTGCCTGGATTGCGACCTTCTTTCTTCAAGTTGTTACCTTCAAATCAGGTTAAGTATGTTGGCTTACCAGTCCCAAGCGAGATGCTTGAGAGTACGAAGAAGAGAGATATATCTCTTTTAGAAAATAGTCCAGTAAGGAAAAAGCAAAGGGTCAGTGAGAATACTAGATTGCAATGGCCCCAGTTCTCTACCACTTCCTACTTCATGCATGATAATGTGAATAACAGCCACATCAACATCACTGGTTTGCAGAACAAAAGTGATGCATTTGGTGAACAACATCCAAGAATAAGGCATGAGATACGTACCATGTTCACCAGTCCTCATATGCATTATGCAACTCAGCAGTTTACTTCAATAAATGAGCTATTGGAAGAGAAGTGGTATATTAGTCCTGAGGAACTCAGTGAAGGAAGTTACACAGTTTTATCAAATGTCTATGATCTTGGTGTTCTTCTTTTCGAGGTGCAAATTGATTAATGTTTCTGCATTTGACACATTATATTTCTTCTCCGAGTTGAATGAAAAATCTGATGGATTAATTTGGGTCTTTGCTTTCAGTTACTTGCTCATTTTGACTCAAATAGCGCCCTTGCTGCAGCAATGTCCAACCTGTGCTACAGAATTCTTCCCCCAAAATTTCTGTCAGAAAATGCTATGGAGGCTGGATTTATTATTTGGCTTCTTCATCCTGAACCATCTTCACGCCCAACGACAAGGTAGTCCTGAACCGTTGTCATGTGAGTTCATAACATTTTAGTTGACATAGGGTACGGAAATTTTGAATCTATGAGTGTTAAGTAAACAGTTTTGAAGGTAATATTGGAAGGGAGTAATATTTAGAATATTTGTTCCATAAAAGATATCTTGTAGATATTAGTTGATTGAACCATAAGTCGTGGTGTCAAGGATGGTCCAAATAGGTGTTATACATGTTTATTAATACATAGAAAAACCCAATGAGATTGAAATGCAATTGGAGAAAATTGAAGACCATAAATAGTATGTGAAACCTGAATTTAAAAATCCTATTCCCATACCATGTTCTAGGGCTCCACTATTATAGTTAATTAATATTACCTTGAATTACAATTGAAATAAACCTGGTTCACGTGGAGGATTATTTTTTTCAAGAAATTTTTCAATGGTCGATAGAAACTTGTGGATATTGGATAATGCTTTTTATTTTTTAGGAAAATAATAATCATCATGTACTGAAGGCTTGAAGCTTTGTATGTTAACCTCATCATCCTTCAATTTTTCATTTTTCATCAATGATCTTCCAGGTTTGTTTTGGATGTACAAATGATTAGAGTTTGATTTTATTGTTCAGTCTCTCAATACCCTTCTGAAGTGCCCTCAGGCTCCTTTAGTGAATACTTAAGTGTAACCTGTACTGGATGAAAGTTGTATTAGGTCTGTAATCACTTTGATCACATCCAAAAAAAAATATATAAGAAAATTTAAAATGGAACCTCAATGTGTAGTCTGATGCACTATCCTGACTTCTGAGTTTATGATCATTGTTTTTTTTTTTGGGTGACGCGATCATTGGTTATGACAGGCAAATTCTACAATCTGAAGTACTTAACGGGTTACAGGAGGTTTGTGTAAAAGAATTGTCACCTTCTGTGGAACAAGAGGACGCAGAATTGGATTTATTATTGCATTTCCTCACTTCTTTGAAAGAACAGATGCAGAACCATGATGCAACTTTGTTGGAAACAGTTCAGTTCTTAGAAGCAGATGTTGAAGAAGTGGAGAGGAGGCACTCTGCAAGAAAACCCTTGATTGATTGTGGCTTGTACGGTGAATCCTTAAGGAAAAATATGTTCATTAGCAAAGAAGATTCAAGGTCAGAGGTGCTTTCTCCATTATTTCCTGTTCTTAGTTCAAATGAGTCGAGGTTGATGAAAAATATAGATCAGTTTGAGAGTGCTTACTTCTTGATGAGATCAAGAATTCAGATTCCTGAGACGGATTCTAGAATACGCAGCGATAAAGATTTATTAAGAACTCGCAATAATTGGTATGTGGGAACAAAGGATGAAGACAAGGAGATATGCACTGATCGACCGGGAGCCATCTTTGATGGTTTGTGTAAATATGCTCGGTATAGTAAGTTTGAAGTACGTGGTATACTAAGAAATGGAGATTTCAGCAGTTCCTCTAAAGTAATTTCCTCTATGAGTTTTGATCGGGATGAAGACTATTTTGCTACTGCCGGGGTTTCAATGAAAATCAAGATTTTTGAGTTTAATGCTTTCTTCAACAATCCTGCTGATATTCATTATCCAGTGATTGAGATGTCAAACAAATCAAGGATCAGCTGTGTTTGCTGGAACAACTATATAAAAAACTATCTGGCTTCATCTGATTATGATGGTGTAATCAAGGTCTGTATATCCTGTGACATATTGACTGTTTTGTGTTACTGAAAAAAAAGAGAAAGGATCCTCGCCGGATCCTCTTTGTGAAGATCCCGGGGATCCTCCAATCACATTCGTTCATCGTACATCATGCGTCCAGTTTTGGTCAGGTACTGTTTATATTCAATTTTAAATAAAAAAAATTACAATAATTTCTGACCGCACTATGTGATGAACGGATGTGATTTGAGGATCTCCGGGATCCTCACCCGAAAAAAAATATTGCTGTCTGAATGTTGACCTGATAGCATCTGCATGTTCATCCTTTTGATATATGTGTCACAGAAGTAGTCTAATAGAGATCTATGACTATTTAAGCTTTGTCTATCCATGTCTTTTCTCATGGATTTGTTCGTGGCTCATTTTTCCCCAATATATTGTCTAATAAGTGACTATTGCTTGCCCTTATTTTTAATTAATACTTGCATTGCATATAACGTAATATATACTTATATTGATATCCAGTTATGGGATGCCAGCACTGGTCAAGAGTTTGCTCAATACACTGAGCATGCAATGAGGGCTTGGTCTGTAGACTTTTCTCAAGTATATCCTACAAAATTAGCCACTGGGAGTGATGATGGTTGTGTGAAATTGTGGAGCATCAACGAGGCATGCTCTCTCTCTCTCTCTCTCTCATGAACCACAGGATTTGCTCATATTAAGACTCAAATTTACTATTTTGTGTGTGTGTTTCTGTCTTTTTCCATTGTATATAAATCATAGGATTTGCTCACTTTAAGATGCAAATTTACTATTCAAGAAACTCTTTGATTTCTTATGATTCTTATTTAAATGAGTTATGTTTGCTGCTGATCTACAAATCTTGCTGATCGAAAGTAATTCAGCATATTTGAGAAACCCTTAAGAGAACGGCCAGATAACGTGGACATTTTTATACATTTCTGCATTTTGGGATTTCACATTAGGTTTTATGTCTTACATTTGTGTTATGTAGGCCTTGCTTAATTTTTGTTGGGATTTTTTTAGCTAGGATTTGATTTTCATTATTATCGGGGTTTTCTCATTAGCTTTATTTGTAACTGGGTTCGGATTGTCAATAACAATAAGGCGTATTATATGATAGGCAGTCCAAACCCAGCTAATACGGAAACTGTAGTTAGGGGAAGACAACTCCTAATAGTTAATAAATCTCAATTACAATCAAGCAAGGCCGACACAATATAAAAATTCCAAAGTTAAAGTACAATATGATATCCTCAATTGACATAACTAACCCCAATAAAATGTTTCCATATTATCTGCATCAGTGCCTCATCACAAGTGCTGATGGGGCTTTTGGTGGTCAAAATTTAGCACTATCTCCGTAAAGGTATTGTGGCCAAATGATGCCAGACATATTTGTGTTTCACTTTGGAACTTCTTCATTTTGGTACTGATTACTACTTAAGATTTTCTGTGATGCTTCTGAAATCCCTTTTTTTGGGGATGGTTCTTTCAGAGAAACAGTTTAGATACCATCAAGCACGCTGCAAATGTATGCTGTGTACAGTTCTCTTCTCACTCCTCTCATTTGCTGGCCTTCGGGAGTGCGGACTACTACACCTACTGCTATGATCTCCGTAATACTAAAATTCCGTGGTGCGTATTGGATGGGCATAAGAAAGCTGTAAGCTATGTGAAATTTTTGGACTCAGAGACCCTTGTTTCTGCATCCACTGACAACACATTAAAGCTATGGGATCTTAGCAAAACCAGTATGAGTGATACATCCACCGATGCTTGCAGCCTAAGCCTTGGTGGGCACACCAATGAGAAGGTTGGCTACCCCACTAATTTTTTTATTGGCTCTTTATGCTAGAACCTATTTTTATTTCTGTGCGATTTTGAGATCTAGATAACACTTGCTCTAACTACATTGTAACTGTCTGACCAAGTTTATGTTTCTTTTTCTCGGTTGGTCACACTTTGGATGCTTACTCCCCCAGAACTTTGTCGGGTTATCCGTTTCAGATGATTACATAGCTTGTGGTTCAGAAACAAATGAGGTGCATATTTAATTCCCATGCTACATGGTACTTGTATTAATAAAATGAAGAACGAATGGGCTTCTAGTTGAGTTATAGGGAAATATTAAACCAAAAATAAAAACAGGTAAAAGGAAATATTGAAGGTGAGCTAGTAACTTCTAGACAGTGCTTGTGCGAGATATACAGTCTAATCATAATATAATCAACTACTTTAACCTTTTGTGTTGATATCTTCCAGGTTTATGCTTACCATAGATCTCTGCCTATGCCGATCACTTCACACAAGTTTGGCTCCATTGATCCTATTTCTGGAAAGGAGACCAATGATTATAGTGCACAATGGGTTTCGAGTGTCTGCTGGAGAGGGAAATCAGACATGGTGGTTGCTGCCAATTCAGACGGGTGTATAAAAGTGTTGCAGATTGTTTAAGGAAAAGGTAACTCCTTTCACATCAATTAAGAAGTCATTATCCTTTTGAAACCTTCTTGAGTTTTCTTCTGGTGGCCAACTATAAAGTGGAAACTGTAAGTTCATGCGGAGAAACCTTAGAAAGTAAGATGGAACGGAGAAACCTTGGGTTCTAGCCACATCCTTGTTTGATAGGTGCCAAAACGACTGAATGACTGATGTTGTACAAATTAGCTGCAAAATATAGTATCTGATGGACATCAGCTGATTATGAAAACATTTTGAATCCTCAAATCTGAAGATTGTCATACCAGCACGAGAGCTGACAAGGTTTAAACAGTGTCGTATTGCAATGAATAAAGGAGACTTGAGGATTTGTTTGGGGTACTCAGCTTCAAAAATTTTAAATTTTGACCGAATGTGAAATCAGGGGAAGCAGGTTGCAGATTAACATATATTCTTGGAACAGCTTGGTCAATCATTTTCACACTAGCTATCACATAATGTGGTCAGCTATTTAGGTCAGAATCTATGTTCAATATTACGCTATTCATTTAGAGTCATAGCTGCTTGTTGAGAAAAACATCCGAAAAGCATTTGTAACACTTCCAACGAAGACGATCTCAGTTGAGTTGTTTTCAGTAGAGTGTAGAAAATAGGGTTCATCTATCGTGAACTCTCGGTGACCAGATTTGTAGGACAGTCGTTTTTGGGAGACCACAGAATTGAGTTTGCATCTCATATGCGATTGCGCGATTTTATCTTGCAGTTTAAATTTATGTCATCTGTCAACCATAGCCAAACATCTTGATAAAGGTATGGATCGTGTCCTTTTAATTTTATCTTGCATCTATGTACGCTGAATTGTAACTTGAATTAGAAACCACATTCTTCATGTGATGATTTCTGCACGACCCTTTTTCCCCTTCACACCCTTGTTTATTTCTGGTTTTTGAGAGAATAAATCAAAGCGGAATAGGAAATAAACATGAGTGTACAAAAAGAGAAATAAATAGAGAACAAGTTGCATGAAAGACGATCTGTGGAATTACGTTCACATAAATGCCCTGCAAGAACATAAAAACTGAAAACGAAAAACTTTACTATAAGATGTTCAAGCCTAATGGACCTATAACAGTAAGAAGATTAAATTTACAGAGATTTCTAGTTAAATGGAAGGGAACAAAAACTGATCTGTACTTGACTATATGTATATATATGATGTGAAACAAAAGAAAGCCTAATGTATCTCCGAGTCCGAAACGTGCCCCCTCATTCTGTGCCTGCTTCGGCTCGCACTACTCTTTGTGCTCGTAGGACTCGGCAGTGGAGGGCTTTGGTTTGTCTTCATACTGTGTTGACATGGTTTTGCAGGCAGAAGTTTCGGTGAAGCAAGTTTTGGCGGTGGAAATCTTGGCGACGCAAGTCTTGGTGTTGACGTCCTTGGTGTGGTTGGTGTTTTTGATGTCCTGGTGTAACCTGATCAACATTTTCCCAGTCAAGATTGTTAACGGAGAAAGTACAGAAGCCCCTGAGCTTAAAAATGTAATCAGCTGATCGTACAGAAATGGATTAAGGTGAAATTAGTGGCTGACCTGAGGCTTTTCTAGCTGTCGCGTCTTGATGTTTCTTGGCAGTGAGAGTTCTCTTCATCGGAGCCTCGGAACAAACTGACCTCAGATCATAAACAGACCTCACATCAGAGCAAACGGACCTCGAGTCGCTTAGTGGTACGAATGGATCTTCTGCAATGGACACAATGTCAACTTTGCCGTTCGGAGATTCTTGCTTGCAAATCGCTGATGCTGTATCACTTAAGGAATCCAGACTCCTAACCCTCACGATGTCCGGGCTAGTCTTTTCCTTCTCCCCTAGCCGGTAAGAGAACATTTGGAATGGAAGTTGCGATATTGAGGATAAATCAACGTATTCGGCAGCTGAACTATTCTTCAGGAACCATGACTCTATCTCGCAGTAATCCATATGAGGGGATTGCAGTAAAGGCTGATCGTCATAGGGGTTCAGAGTAAGGAACTTCTTTATGTAGCGCAAAATGCGACAGATGGACGAGAAGCTCAGGCGCTGAGACGGGTCACTGTGCCAGCATCTCTTGGTTAAATTGACGAGGTATTTTGGTGAAGGGTATGGGAAGAGAGGCCTCCATCCTGCTCTTATAGTGTTGCTCATCTTGTCCCCTTGGAGATGTGAATCTTCGAAGGGAACCTTCCCGGTCAAGATCTCAAAGCAAAGCATTGCGAAGCTGTATACATCCGCTTTCTCCGTGTATTTGGTACGACCTTTGTTTCCTGGTTGCTCTTGCTCAGCTAGGACTTCCGGGGCACACCAAATCAAAGGGTTGATTTCATTCTTCTGCTGTGATTTTCTGTAAGTAGGTTTGCGCACGGATGATAAACTGAAACCCGAGACTTTTACTTGGAAATAGCCTTCTGTGCAGCTCCTTGCCTTGAGAAAGACATTCAAGGGGTTCAACTCCCCATGGTAGATCTTCCTAGAGTGCAGATATTCCATGCCTCTTGCAATCTGAAGCATGATATCAACCACTACCGGGATTGAAAACAAAACCTGCCTTCTCGCGCCGCAGTTTTCCTTCATGTAGCAGCGCAGATCCTTGATCATCAACTCCATAACAAGAAAGCATTCCTTCTTCTCCTCGTCATAAAACCCCGAAAGGTACTGCAGCACATTGGGGTGGGAAAGTGCGAGGAGAGTTGAAATCTCAGAATTCAACGGCTCAATATCCCCAAAGAAGTGTCTCATGGCAAAGTTCTGCCCCAACCACTGGATCTCCTTGTACTGCGTTCCTCCTCCTAACCACCGCCTAACGCTGTAATAGTCGGATTCCAGTAAGATTGAGCTCGGAAAGAGCTTCCCATTTAAGGTTTCCGACCCACCAAGTTTCTTGAGCAGCAAGTCTCCAAGTTGCTGCTCATTCCTCGTCAAACCAAAGGATCCTGAAATCTTTTTCACCTTCAGAGTTTCGACAAGCCGCCATCTATCTTCCCTCCAAGCACTCTCCAACCTGTTGCAGATCGCCTTCGGGACCAAATACTGCTTCCCAAATCTCCATTGGAAAAGTTTGGGGTCATTCCACTCTCTATCATACTTCCTTGCGAGCAGAATCCTCTTCTTCTGCATCTCCTCCTGATCGAGCCCCGCAATCTCTCCAGCATTCTCAATCGCCTCAATCACGGCCGCATGGTAGCAGAACAAGTTATGAATGTGAAATTCGACGCAGTCCTTGTTCTGATGGAGGAGGATTGTTTTCCCCCACCAGTTTTTTGCATCCATGCAATGCCGAATGTACAGCTCCCCTTCCTTGAAAACTCTGTGCAGCTCCCTCAGAGGCTGCTCGAGCGCTTTCCATTTTGTCTTCTTCTCTTCGAGTTTCAAGTTCAGTCGGATCTCCTCTCCGATCGTGTCAAACGCCAACGTGAACACATCATGCAACAAACAGCACTGGCATTGATTGATCAGAATCTCATCTGTTAACATCATCAGAGCCTTCATACTTCCCAAAACCTCCCCAATATGCCGGAATTGTTCCATTCCGGCTCAGACGGCGAAAAATTTCCTGATACAGCAATCCCGACAGAAATTAATCAAACAAAAGCCAATCAAAATCTCAAGATCCTCTGCCAGTACCAAAAAAAAAACACGAAACGAAAACAAGGGTTTTAATGACATTTGATCATCAAGATTACAACTTTATAACCATGCATGCATCAAAACCCAATATCCCAAACCCTCGCAAGTGGACATTTACCATAGTGGTGGAAAGAAGTTGAATCATTGCATGATGACGTGGTTTGAATTCTGTCGGTAACTAATGCAACATCTAATCTAACAAAATCTATAGTTTGACAAAAAAAAAAATCTCAAACCCAAAATTGTTCCATTTTATTTGAGATTAGGAAAATAGATTAAGAAAATTGAAAATAATAAAAGGGTTTTCATGAAATTAATCAAAAAAGGCCTACCTCGAGTCAAAATTCAAACTGAGCTGGCTGGAATTCCAGGAAAAACACCAATACACGTCGAATTCTGTCCCTGACCCAAGAATCTGATCAACCCAACATCAACCGGAATCAAATAAAAAGATTAAGGAAACTGAAAAGAAAAAGGAAAGGATAAAAAAAAACCAGACAAAAAGAAGACAAAAATTACAGACCGTTTCAGTTTCTGGTATTGTCTGGTGTCTGGTCGGAATCAAACTAAAAGATTCAACGTTGTCCCTCCAAGGAAGAAGGAAGTCGTGGTCGGACAAGCATCCATGCGAACCGCCTCCTGATCAGGCGGTTTGGTGGTCATTAGACAAAACCGAACCAGATAACGGGTTTTCGGGGGCGGCAGTTTGTCAACTTTGTGTAACGATTTTTTTATTAATATTTGGAAAAAGGAATTGGAACACCTGATGAGTGATGACCCAAGAGTAAGAACAAGAACAGGTCCGTTTTGAGGGGTTTGGGTTGGGTCGGGTGTGTTGTTTTCTGTGGGACCCGTGTTTTCGCGTTCCTTGAAGAGATGAAAAACAAGGTTTTATTATTCTCCGTCAAAATTTTACGTAAAAAAAAGAATGTTGTGCAAGCATGTACTCGCTTGTTTTAGCGGGAGATGGGTACGACCGCCCAGCCAAAGACTCAAAGGTGTTATTTAGGCCTTCGAGTTTGAACAATGAGTTGTACGAGACTGGTTGAAAGAGGAATTTTGGCTATTTAATCTAAAAATTGAGCAAAACTCACAAAAACACTAGTAATATGATTACTTGTATGCTTTAGATTTTGTGACGATGGTGGAACGTATTAGCGGTGTCGGCGTGGCGTTGGTGGAACGGATCTACGCCTACGGTGGCGGTAGTCGATTGGTTCTGCGTCAATTAGATTTGTGACGATGGAGCGGGACTAATATGCGAGATTAGTGGCGGAGGGTCTGCTGGAAAGATGATGAGGAGTTTAGGGTAATGACTAGGACCTGTCCAACACTTTGTTCCATCAAGTCCATGCTTTCCAGCTGTTAGTGCATATCGATTCTAATCATGGTCTAAAATATCCATAATATCCCGATATTTCCATCGAAATTTCCGTGTTTTTGGACTACCGATATTTTCGTGTAAGTTGAGTCTCAAATGTAAGGATTACTTCTCCTCAAGCTATAAAACATCCATGTTCGTTGTTCTACGGTAACTAAGTAGGTCATCGAATGTTTCAACAAATATATACACAACCCTGCACCTTTTTTAATCCCCTAGAGTTTACACAAGTAGTAAAATACTTGAACAAAGTGAAGAACATTCAAGACAAAGCTAGTAAACACAATAACGCGTGAACAACATTCGTGTTTCACAAAAATATTACATTATATATTTTCGTAAAGAGAATCAATTCTGCAATTCATTAACCTAAGATCAACACAGCAATGATTTCATGATTGAACGTAACAAGGTACAACGAATCTATAATTGCTAATGCGAAATTCCCTCCATTTGCCAGTTAACTGAAGAAGAAAATTGACAACAAACTACAATTTAATCAAAACATTACAAAATTAGAAGAAAAGATATGAGCTGATACAGATTCAAGATTCAAAAAAGCTGCAGAGAAGGTGTCAACAAAAGAAAAATAAAGAAAAGAGAAGCGAACATTACGGGTAGCCCAAAAAGCCACTTACGCTACCAGTATACAATATATTTTTCACAAAAGAAGCTCCTACAAGTAGACGACGAGTCCACATAAAGAAATAGCACAAGGGAATGTATGGACTCACATGCTTAACAATGTTGTGCCAACTAGTGATGATCCCTCCATCTTGGACTTGAAATGGGGAAAAACCCTGAAGGAGATAATGGAAACAAAACGCCAGGAGAAGGTGGGGGTTGAGGCCCTGGACCTAACAGCCCTGATTGGCCCATTGGAGAGAACTGAAAATTGGGGGTCCATGGTGGAGGAAACTGCATCCCAGGTGAAAGCAATGGATAAGGTGACCGTGGAGACAACAAGTTCATGTAACCCGTTGGGGATGGCAATAAAAACTGTGAAGTTGGTGACGGTAAGAGGGGAGGACCATTCATCTGTGGGTGCTGTAGATTAGGCGCATGTGCCCCAGGGGCATTCATTCTCGGGGGTGGGTGAGCAGATACGGATGGGTTAGGAAGTAAACTGGTTGATGGTGGCTGAGACTGCATTTGACCTGGAACTTGTGGTTGAGGCTGAGGTTGGTTGCCCCTTGGAGTTGGATCTAACATTGAACTCTGAAGGTACCGCATATATGCTGAGATAGGAGATTCAGCTGTATTTTGCCACATTGAATCTCCATGTGGAAATGGTGGCATTGGTGTAGGTGATGGATGTCCAAACTGAGGAGGCCTAACAAAGTTATTATTGTAGGGAACCTGTGGTGGGCCTGCAGGAAGAGGAGCTGGAGGTGTGTTTAAGGGTCTGTTGTTGATAGGTGCTAATGGGGGAGGTCGAATTCTCTGCAATCGCATACTTTGGGGCTTTGGCGGATTCTGGGGAGGTCTAGGCAAAGGTTCTTGCGATGGCGAACCAGTAAGCTTCTGAACAATGTTCCGGAAGTCATTCTTGCTTATATTGTACACCTGAGGTTGAGGTTGTTGCCTGGCGTCATTATTACCAAATTTGGGTTGGTGCAAAGGACTCTTCCTTATATTTTTCCCCATTTTGTTCACACCCAAATGATCATTATGCATGTTTGCAGAGTTATCCATCTTGAACAAAACTCCAACAAACTCACACCAGCTACCAATTTAACTTTGACAGTGTCTCACAAAGTTAAACCATTCTGATAAACTTTGAAACTGTAGCCAAAACTTGAAATTGAAGCTTAAACACCACTTCCCAGCTGCCTGAATCTCAACCTCAACTAGGCCAGAGAAAATATACGTATTTGGCTAAATATTATTCAGTGTTGCATGCTATAAATGGAAGAACAATTCAATTCAGTTTTGGCAACCTGCATGCTAAAAACCGAAGGTCAAGTAAATCCCTCCAAAATGAACTTAAAACAATATCTAATATCCAATCTGAAATTCAAAAACCGAACCCTTATCAACAGAAAGGTTAGAAGTCCTAAGACCAACATCAAGAATTGGAATTCAAAAACTACAATAAATAACCCAAAGGTTATGAAGGAGAGTATAGCAAATTTAAAATGCGATGGGGTAATGGGAAAGTGCAGATAAAATACTGGAGTAGAAAAAGGTATATGCTGATACAGTTTGTGAATGACACAAAAGAATAACTGCTTGAAATGAAAAGAGATGGATTCGCATGTGAAAAGGGACTTAACTACTTGAGACGGAAAAAAAAAAAAATATGGATTTGTACGTGTAAAGGGAATTAAAACTTGATTTCCATTTATAAATGAAATTCTACTGTTTTAGGGTAGTTAATTGACCAAGGGAACATGTGGGTTTTTAAAAAATTCAACCAAAATCCCCCTTCCCTCTTCTGATTGGTGTTGAAATATAGGAACTTGCAGGACTCATAAGAAGTCACTCAACACTCAAGTACTGGAACAACTTTGATTAGTTAGTGGTGCTCCATCAACATTTGTCCCAATTTCAGTTTGAAATCTGTGATGCCCATGTTTCATTGCGTTTATTTTGTGTTGGGTCCAATATGGTTAATCTAGGTTTGACATTGAATGCTAAACTAACTTTGTATTTTTTGGTTTTATTTGTAGAAGGCAACGACCGAGTCCTTCCTATTGTTTCAACTTTCATAGATTGTTTAACAAAGGTTGTAGGAGACAAAAATTGTCCTCCTCAAAACCATTGGGAAAGGACTGTTATGTCTATCATTCCAGCAAAATTTTAATTGTGATCTTAACTCAAATTATTGAAAGACAAACTAATTTTTATGAAATTCAAGTTACTGACCATAGTAGAACACTGGTTCAGTATATAAGGAAAAAGCCTAATGGTTCTAAGCTGTCTCTGGTAAGCCCCTCTGACATCTCTTCATTTGCTAAGAACTCTCAAAATGAATACACAGAGATGAAAGCCAACCACCTATAACATTGGAGGGAGATTTCTTTGTCGTCAAATGATGACTCAATAGAAGTACAATTCAAACCGTAATTGCCCCTTAGTTTCTTTATGTTTTCCTTCTCTCCCCTTCTCTCAACCATGTCCACCTCATGCAAGATTTTTCTATTACTCCAAGTCTAAATTTTGAAACGGAATACAATATACCTTGAGTTTGTTTTAAATGTTTTCATGACCTTTTCCACTGCATATATTAATAAATTTGTGAGTAAAGTAATCCTGTTAGTGTGCAAATCTAATAAATTACATTCAAAGTTCAATTCACCATTTCACATTAACAGCAAGCAACCAGAACATTCACAGCAAGCAACCAATACATTCACAGAAGGCAAAAGGTTGAGATTTTAACCTGCAGGTGCAGCAAAAGCCCCCAATTCAATGGTCAACTCCTTCTCCAACAAAAGAACCCCTACCTACGTTACACAAATTTAGAGGGATTACAATTACACTAATAAACCACACTTAGTGGGAAAAGGCTTCGTTGTTGTTGTTGTTGTTGTTGCTGTACAATTACACTAATAAAATTGAAGCCAAAATTTAAACTGAAACCCTTCAAAACCCTAACTGGCACCTGAAAATGAAATTGCAATTGAACCCCCAACTGAATTGACACCCCTCCACAAAACCCCTCACTGATATTGAAATTAAACAAAAACCCTAACACCTAAAACTGAAAGTTGACCTCGTATAGTGATATTACCTTAAATTTGAGCTCCGAACTTGAAAAGGGAGAACGGATTCGTCTGAAATTGCAGAGAATTGATGAGGGTGGGGGGATGCTTATACTCGATTTTAGGGTTTTGGATTTGGGGAATTGGGGGTTTTCAGGAAGGTGGTTGTAGTGCCGGGGTTGCCGTTGGTAATGGTGGTTTTAGGACCTGAGAGAGGGAGAGGGAGGGGGAGAGGGAGAGAGAGAGAGTAGCGAAGAAGACCAAATGAAGAGGGAAAGAATGTTCGGATGTTTCCGCGAAAATCCTGTGGGTGCATCATGCCCTAAATCACGGTCCAATCAAAAGACAAAACAAATAACACCAAGTCCACCGGTTGGTACAACTAAAGGACAAGGCATTAACTTGATCTAATATATAGAGATAGCAATCTAACCCGTTAAATTTATGACGTCGATAATCATCCGAATGCGACGAATTTGAAGATTAAAATTTAGGTATTTTTTAATATGAAAAAAATTAAGAATGTTATTTTATTACAATTTTGAATACGACTACATTAGTTTCCGATTCGTATCTATTTCTATATTCACCCCGAATGATATAATTGTATATATATATATATATATATATATATATATATATATATATATATGAATATATGTGTTTATTCTCAAGTATTGAAATTATTTGATGGTTTGTTTCGCCTTTGTTAAATAGTGAATGCTATATTTGTTTTTTGTCATCTATTTCCTTTATTCATGGGCCCTACTTACCTTAATTTGCTATAATATTTGACTCATCATGACACCTTCAAAATGTATTTTTATATTTTCAAAAATGATAGCTATTTTCCTACTTACCTTCTTTACTTTTCCACTCAAGGAATGTCATGTGGACTTACACCTAAATCTATGGATTAATCGAGTATAAAACTTCTTTATTTAACAGAAAATGTTGTATTCAAACTTATGATATAAAAGGAAACATTATTCATTTTTCCATCGAACTCTACCACCATATATAATTTCTTTTTAAATCTTGAACTCCTCCCTCCCTCTTTTTCTTTTTTAGAATAACATGATGATACTCTCAAGACCTTTACTTGAAAAAAAAAAAGAAAACGAAGAGTCTAAAAAAATAAAACTATATAAATTTTTTTTTAAAGAAAGCATAAAAATAATATTAATAATTAGATTTGTCAAATTTTGGTGGAGGTTTCAATAAGTAATTAACATTTTCATTAAAATGTCGGTGGAGAAATAAGACAATGAGGTGAGTTTAGCAGTATTCTTATTTATTTCTATTTATCATCATTTAAAGATTTTTTTAAAGGGAATTTTAACGAAAAACTCTCGGTACCGTTCACTTTAAGGAAAAACCATGCTTATTCCACAAGACACGAAAACCTAATCCAGTAAGGAATCATCTAGTGCAAAATTAATAAAAATTCATAATGATTGATGTATAAGTGTGAAAAATGTAAACAAAAATATACAAATGCTCGTAATGATAAGCTCAACAACTTTTGCCAAGGGGTCAACTCGATTATCGTTTACATTTACGCTCCATTTTTCTCACCAAATTTTGTTTTCACAATTTTTTTTTTAAACATGATTTTTTTAGCGGATGCAGAGATAAACGGTTTGGATTGTTGACTATAAAATCTTAGCAACATTTTCACTAACTGTAAAAATTTAAAAGTGATATCAACGATCTAAACCGTTCATCTTTTTGCAATCGTTAAAAGATCATGTTTTAAAAAAAGAAAATTTGAAAAAGGAAAACTAATCAGAAAAATGAACCATAAACGTAAACGACATCAACGATTAAATATAAATATAAGGATTATGAATTATGATGTCAAATCTTGAAGTTGACCTCTTCATAAAAGTCCAAACGAGTTTTTGTATTTTTTTTAATAACTTTTTTCACACTTGTACAATATTATTATGAATGTTTATTAGTTTTGCACTCAAACAAATAATACTATTCATGAGGGTTTGAAGGACTTGTCCAAACGATGATGTAACCATCATTCAAGTGCAAAGGATGCAAACACAAGTGTTGCACATTTGTTTCCCACATTTTTCACACTAGTACGTTAATTGTTATGGATTATTTTTATTTTATAATGTAATTTAATTTTTCCTACAAAATACCAAAGTAAATTATAATAATAATTTACGTGTGTGAAAATTTGATACAATAAACGTTTGCGATCATCCTCTATGCTTTAACGATAGGTACATCGTCGTTTGCATTTTTAAAATCCTCCAAACTCTCGTGAACAATATTTTTAGGTGGAGTTGAAAATATGTAATACTTCATAATAATTAATTTATAAGTGCGAAAAAAATGTGAAAAAAGTATGCCAATAGCCGTCATCGCATCCTTTACGCATTGACAATGGTTGTATCGTCATTTGGATTTTTATGGTTTAGTGTTTAGGATATGTAGATGCTAATTTATTGACAACATGATTTGTAAATGGACAAAGATTGTCTACCTACTGTTTGTGTGATCACGATTAAGCCACTTCAGCATTTTATATTACTATTCATTTTTGTTTTGTTATTTCTATAAAAAAACTTAACAAGAGTGTGTGAAAGATAAAAAGAAAATCCAGATCATCTCCGGATCATTCACTGCGGATCCGGCGGACCAATTCACCCTGGCCATTGATTTTGATCTTAAGACAAAAGACTAGTCTCCCTCTCTATTTTCCTTGCCGCTTCAAGCCTGCTCCTTTCCTGGTGCTCTCTCTCAAAAGGAATGGCCACTCAGTCGCAAGCAACACCACCGTGTTCCGGCCGCTGAAGTGGTTCCTCAGGTGATCCACTCCATGGCTGAAAACACTTGCATCTCCTCTTCTCGAGCTCGGAAATTCGACCAAACAAATAGAAAGGATCCGCCCTGCCCATAAGCTTAGTGTTGATTCAGTAATTAATCAGTGAAATTTTGACATGAAAGAACTCAAGTTCGTGCTTTGTCGATTGCTGGGATCTGAGATAAAAGGAAAGAGGAGGAAAACAGAGGTGCATCGACCCTGGTTTTGCTTCAAATGAGTTTTAAAAAGTAAATTTAATCTTGGCCGCACGATTTTGAACAAACGGCGAGGATGATGTGGTCCTCCGGATCTCCGGAGAACAGATTCGGAGACGATCATGATCTGTAAAAAATGTGTGTGAATAACACTATCGTTGTATATTTTTTTGTTAAGTACATCGATATTATTTTTATACTAAGAACATAAGAACAGGAAGAATTCGACGAAGTCACATACTGAGCAACATTCAAATCTAAAATCTCTTTCTATCGTTGTAAATTTTAATTTAGTATCATATTTTTTATTTAATTATTTATTAAAATATATATTTTTAATAGATAATGAGTCGAGTTAAATTAATGGATGAAGTTCGGATCGGATCTTGCCAATTATTTTCATTGTAATATTTTCATTTAAGATATGACATATGTCATGAAATCAACAAAAACACAGTAAAGGCGACAAGATTGCCAGTTCTAGGTTGGAGTGGATTTAATCATCAATGCCGCCAGACTGCCAATCTCTCAGCCGACAAGTTTCGCACCCAAATCGACGCTGATTTTATCATCGCCGTACACAGGTTACCGGAAAGTCCAATGCCCGAATCAGCGCTTACATTTTCTTAGCAAAGCCCCAAACTTTACGCGAGCAACCGCTGGTCGTTTGGAAGAAGACGATGCAGTGGTATTTCGTTGCCGCGCTGCTCACCGTGCTCACCAGCTCTCAGGTCAGTAAACCTTCAGACTCTACGATTTCTGGCCCGTTTTGTTACTACCCTTTGCGTTTCACTGTTTTCTGGATCTCTGCTCGCTCTTAATCCTCTGAATCTGAGTTCTGCAATGTTTGGTTTTCGGACCCAGTTTCGAAATTTGAGAAATTTTTGTTCCAATTCATCCCAAATCGATTCAGTGTAGCTGTAATTTAATTCTCCCCGAAATAATTATTTTTGAGTTTTTTTTTAAATTTTTTTATGCAGCTTTCTGTTTGTGTAATTATGTCTTGCCCAATACTTGAAATGTGTATTTATAAGTGACAATGGCGAATTGATTCCGGTTTCCAACTGATTTTTTATTTTTTTATTTTTGTTTTGAAATTGGGCTTTAAATTGTTATTATTGCGTAGTTTGGCCTTCTTATGTTGACTGAAAAGTACAACTGAGGGCGCTACATTTCTCGAGCTGTTTAAAGAACAAAATGGATATGAAAGGAAATCAGTTTTGTGTTTTTTTTCCAATTCCAAGTTTTTGAGCATTGAGTAATTCAAGTGAGAATGCTTGAAACTTGTACAAGATATGAGTTGTTTCTTGAGATCTTAGGATGGATGAACTCGCGTGTAGTTTTGTAGCACTCACGGTAAGGGGTCAAATGGAACTTCAACAATTCATAATTTGTATGTTTTAGCAAATGTCGTAAAGGATTTTTTATGTAAGTGCTGGTTTTGGATCAATTTGCTGTTCTTGACCCGGAAGAATCCTATGAACCACATTGGAGTACAAACTAACATTTATTTGCAAGAGTGAAATTTCCTGGTATACATAATTATTTGTTTGTTCTTTACAAATTTGAATTAGTTAGTTACAACTTACAACTTGAGGAAATAATCATTTTTCATTACGGATCTTTCGACAACAGTCAAGTTGGTATTTTATTTTAGCATGGATTGAGCATAGACTGAGGCAGGAGACACGGGTCTCAGTCGATCAATTTGGATTCATGCCAGGGCGCTTGACCATGGAGGCAATCTACCTCTTACGAAGATCGATGGAATGATATAGAGATATGAAAAAAGATTTGCACATGGTCTTTATAGATTTGGAAAAATCGTATGATAGGTTCCCAAGAGAGATTGTTTGGAGGATTTTAGAGAAGAAAGTAGTACGAGTAGCATATATCCAATCTATAAAGGGAATGTATGATGGAGCAAGGATTGCTGTAAGAACTCATGAAGGACAAACCGAAAGCTTTCTCATAACTATAGGGTCATATCAAGGCTCATCTTTAATTCCTTATCTTTTTTACATTGGTAATGGATGAGTTAACGGGACATTCAAGATGATATTCCTTGGTGTATGCTTTTCGCGGACGATATAACGTTGATAGATGAAGCTCATGAGTCAGAGGGATAAACGCGAAGTTTAACCTTTGGCGGGAAGTGTTGGAATCTAAAGGTCTTCGCCATGTCAATGACAGAGTATATGGATTGCAAGTCCAGTGAGAATGGAGGTCCAAATGAGATAGGGGTGAAGATTGGAGATCAGGAAGTACCAAAGTGCAAACGCTTTCACTATCTTGGATCTATCTTGCAAAAGAACGGAGAATTAGATGGAGACCTCAACTCTAGAATACAAGCTAGATGGATGAAGTGGAAGAGTGCGTCGGATATGTTGTGTGACCATCATATGCCACTAAGCTCAAAGGAAAAATTTATAGACGGCAATAAGGCTAGCAATACTTTATGGCACTAAATGTTGGGCGGTCAAGCATCAACACGTAGACAAAATGAGTGTAGCCGACATGAGAATGCTTCGTTGGATGTGTGGCCACACGAGAAAGGACAAGTAAAGTAGGAGTAGTCAGAATTGAAGATGAGATGAGAGAAAATCGGTTAAGGAGGTTTGACATGTGAAATAAAGACTTACAGACGCTCCAGTTATAAGACGTGATTATGAGACAGAGTTGTTGAGTGTTGCTAAAGAAAACGGTTTCCTCAGTTTTTGACACATGGAAATCAATTTTGGGACTTCCCATGCTGAGTGGATACTTATATGCAGTTATTTTCTGGAAGTTTCATTGCCTTTTTTGGTATTATAGCAATCAGCGGCAGCGCTGTCTAGATAAACTTTTATAGACATTTTCCAACAGAATATTGTTCTTAACTTTTCATATTCTGGAATATATGGAGTGAGAGAACTTTGGGCTCAAGTTTTTTTTTTTTATATGTTGTGTTGGCAGAGGTTGACAGTATTGGTTTAGAAATTTAGTTCCAAACATTCGTTTATTAATGTCAGGGAATCTTAACAACGCTCTCTCAAAGCAATGGCAAATATGAGTATGACTATGCAACTGTTCCGTTTCTTGCTGAAGTATTCAAGGTACTTCTCTATACCTATCTTTACCTCAGTGCATCATTTAGCTTGTAAAGTCACAGTGATTTCCTCTTTAAGCCACCAAATTAGAGACAGTTTTTCACTACACAATGGCTCATTTACTTTCCTCAAATATGTGATGCCTTTTCTAGTTGTACTGATATGTTTCATTGCGGTTCTTTAAATTACAGCTAATAGTTTCCAGTTTTCTTCTTTGGAGAGAGTGTCGCATATCACCTTCCATACGAATGACTACAGATTGGAGGAGTGTGCGCTTATATCCTATTCCTTCAGTCATATATCTAATTCATAACAATGTTCAGTTTGCCACTCTTGTTTATGTGGATACTTCCACATATCAGATATTGGGTAATCTGAAGATTGTTACTACTGGAATATTGTTCAGGTGCCTACTTTATTAGATTTCCTGGTGACATAATCTAAATTGTTTTCCTTTTTGTTTTTGTTTTTTTTTTTTTTTTCAATTTCTCGTTGGAATTTTACTTGGTCCAGTTATATCTCCTTTATTAATTGATTGATCTATCTTTATCGAATGATACTTCAGGCTATTCCTGAGAAAGAAGTTGTCTAATCTGCAATGGATAGCAATTGTTTTGTTAGCTGTTGGAACAACCACGAGCCAGGTGATAATAGAAGCTGTTCTTTTTTTGGTTATCGCATTGGGTTTTCTTTTGTCGAATATTCGTTTTCAGAACTGTTTCAAAGATAGATGTTACCTGCTGTTTGATTATGTTGTTGTCTATTATCATCTTACCTTTCTATTATGTTCTTGGTAGAATCCAGAAATATGATCTTTTTCTCCGACCTCCTAAGATTAATTGGGAAGCGTGTATGCTTAACATAAGTTCTTGTTTACTATTGTCTGATAAAAAAATCTGTGATTCAGGAATTTCTTGAATGATGCAGTTTTAATAAGCTCTAAAGTTGTTGAGGAAATTTGTGCATTAGAACGACCGGCTACTTATTTGTTGGTTTACTTTTAATTAATCTTGTAGGTTAAAGGTTGTGGAGAAGTGTCATGTGATTCTTTGTTCTCAGCACCAATCCAAGGATATATGCTTGGCATCCTATCTGCTTGTATGTCAGCATTAGCAGGTGTTTATACAGAGTTTCTCATGAAGAAGAACAATGATAGCTTGTACTGGCAGAATGTACAATTGTACACGTAGGTATCTTTTTTCCACACCATGCCTTGCTTTCTGTGACTAATTTCAATTACATGATTGTTACTATATGAAAGCTCAACGATGCATTTTCCATTTAGTTCAATAAGAATCTTTTTTGTGGACTTTCTTATATATGGCAACACAAGTCAGGCCTCTTTCTGCACTTTTTAGGATCGCAATATAGAAGATATAGCATCATTGGCGAACTCATTACAGTGTCTTGTCTTGTGATTAGCATATAAACTTTGTTTGAGATATGTGCATGAGTTTTATTTACAGCATGATTAACTGTTTATTTAGAGTGGGAAAAAAAATTGGTCCAATGGCAATCCTTTTACAGGTTTGGTGTGATTTTCAACGTAGCACGGCTTGGCTTCGATGACTTCAGGGGTGAATTTGAGAATGGCCCTTGGTGGCAACGCCTTTTCAATGGATACAGTCTTACAACTTGGTTGGTCGTGCTAAATCTTGGATCTACCGGACTGCTTGTTTCATGGTTGATGAAGTATGCTGACAACATAGTGAAGGTAATTAGATGAACCTTTGGCCTAATTTCTGTCGTTCTCTTATAATAAGTGTTATTTTAAGTTTAGATGGATGCAACATTGTACTATACTAGTGTTCATTTATTTGCTTCTTTCAGGTGTATTCCACCTCAATGGCAATGCTGCTGACAATGGTTCTATCAGTATACCTTTTCACTTTTAAGCCCACACTGCAGGTATGTTCCATCCATGCACTGCCCTCTCACTCTCTCTGGAAACTACGATTAGGTTATTAATAAACTTTGGTTCTCGTCCGTTCTGTTGTTGCAGCTTTTCTTGGGTATTATTATCTGTATGATGTCACTGCACATGTACTTTGCTCCTCCAAACATGCTCATAGACTTACCATTGCCTGTAAAAGCAACCACCGAAAGTCTGAAGGAAGTTTCAGTCCAACAAAAATCAGATTCGTGATGGTCATTGCACAAACTGGAGCATAATATAGTTTTGTTGATTGCAGAAGTATGTTTAACTCGAATCAGAAACATCCCTTACTAACTCGTAATATATACATTCATTTTTAATACTAATTTTTATCCGTGAAATATAAACTTCATGTTATTCACCTATTTTTATTTTATTTTTATCAAAAACATATTATCCACAACATTAAATCTTCTCTTTAATACGCTTTCTTGGCTTCAAGCACATCCTAGAATAATCTTCCCCTCTCACTTGCTCTTTGGGATGCCTAAAAGAGGCCAATTTGGAACACCAAATACGAAGTTAGCAATTTTGCATGAGGTACTTTCTCCACAGATTTGAGAAGGAAACAGGAACACTGAGAAGTGTTAAGAGTAAATGGTATTATAATAATTCTCTTTTTATAATTAATCACAAGCATACCAATATAATCATGCCTACAATAAATGTGTCTTTCGAATTAAATATTTAATTAGTGTAAATAATGAATGCAATAGTGATATAAGTTTAAACCAACTATTCTTATGTTAAAACTGGAATCACTACACACATGACTATGTCTTATTTCCTCAAAGAAATTTCTGAACTAATTAAGCACTGTTATGGCATTGTGTTTCATGCTGGTTTGAAGAACATTTACAAGAGAAAACCCAACTCTTGGTAAAAGCGGCACCACTTCTTATGTTCATATAGGTGAGGTTCCTTCCCATGTCCCTGCTACTATAGACATAACTACAAATAACCTCATTAAGAGATAAAACTCATCCTCCTAAATATAGCAGTCTTAAACTGATCATCTTGGAATGAGCTATATATTAATTTTCAATGCTTTACAACCACTTATCAATAACTTGTTATTACCCATTAAACTTTTAAACTAGTGATGTTCTAGACAAAGTCGGGTTACCATTATCGGTGGCTAATTTTCAGTAAATGGTTTTAGCCCCATTCCACTAGTGCTTTCATTACTGAATCTGCCAAGTTATTACTTGATTTAACATAAATAATAATAATAATAACTCCATCTGTTATTAATTGCTTGACATATTCATGTCTCAAGCTAATATATCTAGACTTTCCATTGTATACCTTATTGTCTGCTCTAGGGCCACAACTCTATTTCCAATAAAAAATTTGTTATCCATCCCGCTTCTTTACCTACTGCCGCTAATGCTATAAATTCAGATTTCATAGTTGAATGTGCTATACATGTTTGCTTCTTCGAAGCCCAAGAAATTGCTCATCTGGTAATTGTAAAAATCTACCCTGATGTAGACTTATTATCATTAGCACTTGTTATCCAACTTGCATATGAATATCCTTCAAGTAATGTTGGAAACTCATAGTAAGTTAAACTCAGGCTAATAGTTCTTTTAAGATAACCAAAAATTCTATTTATTGCTTTCCAATGGGAAGTACCTAGATAACTAGTGTATCTAGAAAGTTTGCTTACTACAAATGTGATATCTGACCTAGTACAATACATGGCATACATTAAACTTCCGATTACATTAGCATACTTAAGCTGCGCAATGGACCTCCTAGAATTATTAAGCAAAGTCTCACTAAGGTTGTAAGGGGTATTTGCTTCTTTTATTTGTAGATGCTTAAACTTAAGAAGCAATTTTTCTATATAATGTGACTGATACAAAACATAACCCCTACTATGGTTCTTTTAATTCCCAAGATAGTATCTACTTCATTCAAGTCATTTATCTTAAATTTTGAATTTAGATACTCTTTAGTTTCAGATACACCTTTCATATTTGTACCAAAAATTAGCAAGTTGTCAACATATAAATATATAACAACACCATAATCATTTGTGAATTTAGAGTATATGCATTTATCATCATTGTTATGTCTAAATTCATATGATAAAATGACAAAATCAAACTTTTCATGTCATTATTTTGGTGCTTGCTTCAATCCATCTAACGACTTTACTAGTTTACAAACTTTCTTTTCATTTCCAGGTAGAACAAACCTTTTTGGTTGTTCCATGTAGACTTCTTCATCCAAATCACCATTTAAAAATGTTGTTTTCACATCCATTTGATGAACATCCAAATTATATAAAAATGACAATGCAAACAATATTCTAATTGATGTGAGCCTAGCTATTGATGCATATGTATCGAAATAGTCTATTCTCTTTTTCTGCTTAAAACCCTTGGCAACCAGCCTAGCTTTAAATATCTGAATAGACCTGTCTGTATTGTATTTTCTTCTAAACACCCACTTACAACCTATTGCGTTTGATCCTTGGGGCAAGTCTACTAAAACCCATGTTTGATTAGATGTTAATGATTCAAATTCATCATCTATAGCCTCTTTCCAAAATGCTACATCTCTTGAAGTCATTGATTTGCTTAGACTTTTAAGATCATCCTCAACATTCAACAATATGGATTTTTTTTTTAGAACCTTTTTTCTATTTCCTTCGACCAGAAATACAATAGATTGAGATGAAATAAAATCAAAGTCTAGAATATTTTCTTTTCTTACTCTTTGGTTTTTCCTTGGTTCATTAACAGTTTCAAACTGTTTTCTTTTCTTACCTTAAGAATGACTAGTAGCCGGATTAGAGAAAGGTGTTTGATCATTCTCTTTTCCAAACATTGAGAAGTCATTATAAAATTTATTTTCTATAAATTTGACATCTCTAGACTTAACTATTGTATTTGAGTCTAAATTAAGCAACCTACATGCCTTTGAATTTTCTGCATATCCTACAAGTATGCTTTTAATTCCTCTTGGACTCAACTTGGATCTCGTAGGGTCCAGTGCCTTGTAAAAGGCTACACAACCTTATACTCTCAAATATGACAAATTTGGTTTTCTTCCTTTCCAAATTTCATATGGTGGCACATGTGTCTTCGTAAATGTAATTCTGTTGTATATATGACATGCAGTAAACAATGCTTCTCCCTGTAAATGTTTAGGAGTATTAGCATTAATTATCATAGAATTAATCATTTTAGTGAGTTTCCTATTTTTTCTTTCTGCCAAACCATTTTGTTGTAGTGTATAGGGTGTAGTTCTTTGATGTACAACACCATGCTCTTCACAAGATATCAAATTCATGTGAAAAATATTCACCACCTCTATCACTGCGAAGGCATTTAATTTTCCTTCCCTTTTGGTTTTCAACTTCAGCCTTACAGCGCTTAAAACACTCAAAAGCTTCATCTTTATTAGACAATAAATAAACATAAGTGAACTTAGAACAATCATCTACAAATGTGATAAAATACCTTTTACCTCTTGTTAAAACACCATTAAATTCACATATGTCAGAATGTATTAAGTCTAATAAATTTGTATTTCTTTCGGTAGTTGGAAAAAAGTTTCTTAGTCATTTTCGCTCGAATACATGTTTCACATTTATCATTGTAATCATCATTGCAAACAATTAAACTAAATGTGCGCATGTATTTTAAAGATCTAAAATTTACATGCGCTAAACGTAAATGCCATGAATGAGAGGAAGATTCAACAATATAAGCAAAAGAATTCACTTTATTATTAATACTTAGTTTGAACATTCCATCACAAGAATACCCCTTCCCAACAAACACCCCAATTTTCGACATTATTAACTTGTCGGACTCTAGAACAGTCTTTATACCATTCTTACACAATAAATTTGCAGACATAAGATTCTTTCTAATTTCTGGAACATGTAGTACATTAAGCAATGTCAATTTCTTCCCATAAGTAAATTGAAGTTCAATGGTTCCTTTTCCTAGAACTTTGGTAGAATTATGATTCCCCATTAAAACCTCTTGATTGTCCGTTGATGCTTCACATGTTTTGAATTGTGACTCGTCATTACACACATGTATAGTAGCCCCTGAATCGAGCCACCAATCAGATGATTTTATTACCGTTGCCATATTTAGTTCTGTAATCATGGCAATATGCATCATTGATACCATGGCAACAATGTTATCAATTTCAGAATTTTCCACCATATTTGCGTTATTGGTCTTATTGGCATATTCCTCACTCACTTTTCTGTGTCTACAATCACGAATGTAATGACCTTTCTTTCCACAATGGTAGTAGACCCCATTTGCATTCTTTTTGGTCTTCTTAAACTTCCCTTTGTCAATTTTGACTTTGAAGTTGTTTTTGTATTTGTTTCCTCCAAAAATGTGAATTCTAGAGGAATCCTGTTTTGCAAAATTCCTATCACGATTTCGAGTTTCCTCTTGAATTTGAATACCTTTTTGCAAATCCTCCAAACTAATATCTTCCACCATGTGTAGAAGTTTCTTTCTATAGTTATTCCATGTTAGGGGTAATTTTTCCATAACAGCCCCAATTATCATAGAATCCGGAATAACTATTTTAAGTTCACAAAGTTTTGAGACCGAGACCAATAATTCATGAACTTGGTAGGATGAGTTTGTTATCAAATATAGTGAACTCATAATATTTGAACATTAAAAATTTATTCGTACCTCTTTTCTCCGTTGTGTACTTGTGTTCAAGTTCTTCCCAAATTTCCTTTGGAGATTGAATGTGTGCGTACTTGTCATATAAGCGATCAGATAATGTGCCCAAGATGTGTCTTCTACATACCAATTCATCTTCTTCACGCTTCTTTCAATCGACAACTATTTTTCCGTGTCTTTGTCACTTGGTTCACGAATAGGCTCTAATTTCGAGTTGAACACATATATGACATTTAGAACAGTAAGCATGAAACACATCTTGTCCTTCTGATGCGAAAATTAACTTAACACACAAATTTAACCCTCTTTTGACAACTGTAATATAAGTATAAGTAGGGATCGTTCTGGATCGGGGATTAGGAGGGCTTGCTAATAACCTCTAAACTGACTCAAAAACATAAAACTAAACTTAAAAATACTTAACAAGACTCACAAGATTCAAAGCAAACTTAAAATACTCAAAACAGCTTAAAACAACTAAATAAACTTAAACTAGACACTAGGAATGACTTTGGACGAAAATTGACTTTTACTTGAATCAAAACATTTAAAAACACAAATTAAAACAGATTCTAACTAATTAGACACACTAAAGTAAAGGAGGATTGAGTTTTGGACGAAGTTGAAACAAACAAACAAGTATAAAAAACTAGACAGATTGTAAAACAAATTTGAGAAATAAGATGATGGATGGGATAGCTAGAGGCTTTTTCTCCACACATGACATGTATGCAAATAACTTGATTTCCAGTTACTACTTCATTAAATTATGAACGATAATGCTCCAAATTAACCGTGACATCACTAGTTAACTCTCAGATTTTCCTTGTTTTATTGGATTTGATGACATCATTCTACAACCCAAAACATTCTTCAAAAGTTTCCCATATGACATCATAATAGAGACACAATCAAAGATCATTACGTTTAATGAAAACCATAAGCATTGACAAAGCACTTGCAACTATGACATCATGTCGCTTATGCTAGGAATTGAACTTAACGCGATCGTTTATAAGCGACCTTCACTACATGTGAATATAAGTTTGTAACGATTATGTGAAACTTCCTTATATTCTAGCAATGGATTTATGCATGCTAATTAAGTGTCGACCATTAATTAACAAATACAAATAAGTTATCAATCAAATAGTTAAGCCAATTGCATTCACGATTCAAGAGTTCATAACTGGAATTTATCAAATTATATTGCACACATAATCATGGCTTTGAAATCACCCCTAGCCCAGAGGGATTTTGCCACTCATATTTACAACAAAACGAAAGGAAATGAATTTAAACATTAGAAACAAAAGAAAGAAAACACCTAAACGCTCCAACGATCCAAGTTGGACAGCAAGCACATCTAAGCACTTTCCTTCCCTTCCTTTGCTACGGCACAAGGTGTTGGTGAGTGTTTGAAGGTTTGTTTGTATGAAGGAATGGATCTGAAGATGAATGGATGTGTTTGGATAAAGGTTGTGATGAAATGGGAGTGAATGATCTAACCAAGTATGAACTAAATTTATGTTACACACACTTCCTTTTATAGAGGAAGTGCATGGCAATGAAGGGGAACATGAAGTGGTGTAGCAATTGAGTGAAATGATGCAATGTAATGATGCATGAAATCTGAAATGATGGAGGGAACAAGAAATGGTGTAGCAATTGAGTGCAATGATTCAATGTAATGATGCATGAAATCTGAAATAATGGATGGGACAAGGGTGATTATGCATGGCATGGGTGGAAAGGTGAGTAAATGGTGAATCAATGAGTGCAATGAGGTGAAAAGATATTGTGCACATGGTAGATAAAGGAAAGGAAGTGGAATGATGCAACAAATGAGTCAATGGAGGGAACATGGATGATGATGCACGTCATAGGAATCCAAATGGAGTGCAATGGTGGTGCACAACAATGATGGAAAGGTGAATGGTGGAGTGACACCCCTTTGTGGCTGAGCTCTTTATCCTTTTTACATTAATTCTTCTTTCTCTTTAACACATTCCTAGCCTCTTTAGTCTTCAATTTCGTCCATCTACCTTACTCCATGCATGTGCTATTCATTCCAAGCCTAAAACTGCTCCAAAATGCACCAAAATGCACCAAAATGCATCTTATTGCTTTATAAGGCCTATGGACCTACAAACACACGAAAATAGCTTAAAATACATAATTAACTAAGAAATAACAACATAAATGCATGAGAACAAGCTAACTCAGTCGTATAAATATGCTCCTATCACCTTCCATTGGGTGAAATTTGATCTATCAAATTTGTCTAGCTTGTAGACATCTTGTTTGATAATCTTCAAAGCCATGTTATCAGACTTGTTATCCATGACAAAAATAACACTACAAGATTGTTAGAATAAATGTAAAAATATAGAGAATAAACTGAAGGATGACTTTGAGATACGACTTGAATCGTTTCCTTAAAGTGTTATTTGCCCCTACTCGAATGAGTTTGCTAAAAGGTTCTTGGAAAATCACTTCCAAGATACAACAAAGTATGAAATATTCGATTAACAAAACCAAATTGTATTCCCTTAGAAATAACTAGAAAGAAATTGAATGAATGTGATGGAGAGAGAAAAGAGAGTAAAGAAATTGTGTAGACAACAAATTTCTAAATCTTTTCTTCTTCCAACGTTATCAATATATAGAGAGAATTGCACATGTTCAAGTTAATCGAAAGTACATAACTTTTGAATTCATATTGGTTCAAGAAGTCATGTATGTTTGAACATATACAAAGCATTATCCAAAAGGCATTTTAACGATTATACCTGATGGAGAGCACCAATTACCTAAAGGTCATATTTGCTAGGAGAAGGATTACACTTGTTGACCATGAGGTCGTGTCATTTTTGGCAACAATCAAAAGATGCAGTATTCAAATTGAAGAGATGTGATTGTTGGGCAAGAACCCAACTCTATTCTATGCAAATACACAACGCACGCATATACATATACATATTATATATATATATATATATATATATATATATATATATATATTCTTGAAATATCCTACAAGAAGATGATTGAGGTTGATTGAGTTAATGTTACGATTCTGATGAGATTTACTAGTAGCTAAGTGGGGTTGTGATCGGCATCAATTGAGTAATTGAGTGGTATTAGTATAATAAGGTTGTTAGGAGGTTATTGGTATAGTTGTAATTGGATAAGAATAGTTAGAGAACAGAAACTATATAGTGAGGTTTGTAAGAAAATAGAAAACGATTATGAATAATACTGAATTCCTTTTCTCTCTTTTTCTCTCTCTTCAAGTTCTCTCATGGCTTCTTGAGTTAAGGTTGATTGAGGGTTTATCGTTGGTATCAGAGCTTTCCTCCATCCCTTCTCTGCTGCCGTATGACTCGTACGTCGACGAAGAAAGCTATGGAATCGCAGAATCAGCTTGTTGCGATCAACAGCACTCTCGTGACACTACTGCAAAGATTTGACGCCATGGAAGAGTGTCAAGGTTCATCGGATGCCCGAATCAAGAAACTTCATTGCGAATTTTTGGAGAAAGGGGTATTGGGTCTGGGCGATTCATCAGAGGCAACTCAATTTGACCCCAACTTGCATGATGATTCAAGAACCCAACATCTCAACCGTCAGGATTTAAGGTTTCAACCAAGATCTCCTTTGGTTAAACTTGATTTTCCTCGCTTCCAGGAAGGGGATGATCCTCTGGGGTGGATTTATAAGGCGGAGCATTACTTCGATTACTTTGATATTCCGGCCGACAAGAAAGTTCGTATGGCTTCCTTCCATATGGAAGGTGAAACGCTTCAATGGTTTCAATGGGTTAACTGTGTCAGGAATTATCCTAAATGGGAAGATTTTACAAAGATTTTCTACAGGGAATTTGGTTCATCTGATCTCCTGGATTGCACTGAAAACTTGGTGAAGCTTCGCCAATTTAGGCTGCTACGGGGATTATATCATGGAATTCCGGCGGTTAGCAAATCGGACCATCGAAATGACCCCTGGTCTCTTGAAAAGTTGTTTTATTGGTGGATTAAAGCCAGAAATTCGCCATGATGTCAAGATTCTGAAACCATTCGATGTTCATGAAGCCATTGCTTACTCTCAACAGGTTGATGCTAAATTGGCAGAGTTGAAGGTCCGATCTTTTCCAAGAACTTATTCATCTGCACTCTAGTTCAAGCCTACGCCATTATATGATATCACTAACACACCAAAGCCTGAGCATTCTTCAAGATCTGAGCAATTTAGGCGTTTAACAGCAGCGGAAATTGAGTTTCGAAGGAAGAACAAATTGTGTTTCAATTATGATGAAAAATTTTCTCGGGAGCATGTTTGTGTGGGTCCAAAATGGCAAGTGCTACTCTTGGATATGTATGATGATGGAGACCTTGTGGAGCACCATTCAAAGATTCATGACGAGCCTGAGGTTACTGCCTGTGCAGTTTATGGGATGCCTGCTCCAAAGTCCATCAGAACTATGAAAATACAAGGGTTAGTATTCAATTGTCCTGCTATTTTCTTGGTAGATTCAGGGAGCTCGCATAATTTCATTGATATTGCACTAGTTAAACAGTTGAAAGGCCATTTGGATACTACACACCCATTTACTGTTAAGATTGCAGATAGGGGATCCCTCACTAGTACAGGTTGTTTAGCTAAAGTTTCTATTAGAATACAAAATTATGATATTGTGCTCGATTTCTTTGCTCTTCCCTTGGGTGGATGTGACATTGTTTTCGGCGTACAATGGTTGAGGACATTAGGACCGGTGTTATGGGATTTTGAAAAAATGGTTATGCAGTTTGTAGTGGGCAATACCACTTTCTCCATATCCAGTCCTCATTCTCAAGAGCCTCAATCCATTTCTTCCTTACAAATGGACAAGTTACTCACTCAGGATCATTGCTTAGGCGCTGCCCTATTTGTTTTACAAGTTAGTGCAGAAAACTCCAGTCCAACCAATCACTCTCAGTTGACTTCCCTCCAAGAAAATGATCTGCAAGCTTTGTTAGCACAGTATCAGCCTATTTTTCAATCTCCATCTGGCCTACCTCCATCAAGATCCCATGATCATAGGATATCATTGTTGCCAGAAAGCAAGCTTCCGAGTGCTAGACCTTATAAGTATGGTCCTTTTAAAAAAACTGAAATCGAGAAGTGTGTCAAGGAGCTTTTAGAATCTGGTTTTATAAGGCCAAGCCATAGCCCTTTCTCATCTCCAGTGCTCTTGGTGAAGAAAAAAGAAGGTACTTGGAGGATGTGCATGGATTATCGGGCACTCCACTTAATTACCGTCAAGGACAAGTATCCTATACCATTAATTGATGAATTGTTGGATGAACTTTTTGGTGCCAAATATTTCTCCAAATTGGATCTTAGGTCTGGTTATCATCAAATCCGTATGCACCCCAAAGACATTGAGAATACTGCTTTTCGAACTCATGAAGGGCATTATGAGTTCCTTGTTATGCCTTTTGGTCTCACAAATGCCCCTGCATCATTCCAGAGTCTGATGAATACGATTTTTAGGCCTTATTTGCGGAAGTTCATCTTAGTTTTCTTTGATGATATTCTCATATATAGTGCCTCTTGGGAATTACACTTGCATCATTTGAGTCTTGCCCTCAGTTTACTCCACGATCATCAGTTGTTTGTGAAAATGTCCAAGTGTGCTTTTGGACAAACTCAAATCGAATACTTGGGCCATGTTGTTTCTCAGAATGGAGTCGCTGCTGACCCTTCAAAATTGAAAGCTATTGCAGATTGGCCTCTGCCTACTTCGGTGAAAGCCTTAAGGGGTTTTCTTGGATTAATTGGGTATTATAGGAAGTTTATTCCTCACTTTGGAAGAAACAGTGCACCCTTGACTCAACTCACTAAAAAGAATAACTTTACTTGGAGTTGTGCAGCCACTGATGCATTTCTGGAACTCAAAACTGTAATGATGTCTCCTCAGGTTTTGGCACTTCCCGATTTTTCAAAACCGTTTATTATTGAGACTGATACCGGGTACTGGAATTGGAGCAATACTGCAGCAAGGAGGTCGACCTATTGCATTTCTTAGCCAAGCTCTTGGACCAAAAAATTCGAGCATTGTCTACGTATGAAAGAGAGATGTTAGCTGTGTTGCATGCAGTTAAAAAGTGGCAATTCTATTTGCTTGGGAACCACTTTATTATCAAGTCCGATCACCATAGTCTCAAGTATTTTCTTCAAAACAGAGTTAATTCGCCTATCCAACAACGATGGGTCTCCAAATTACTTGGATTTGATTACGAAATCCAATACAAGAAGGGCAGTGAAAATAGAGCAGCTGATGCTTTATCTCGGGTTAGTACAGTAGCTCATCCTAATGTTGACCTTGCTATAGTTTCTAGTCTAGTTGTGGGCAGTGATCAGAGTAATAGTGTTACAGTTCCAATGGAATGTCTCGATGTCAATAGTATGCTACTCGCATTGTTGTACCCTTATATGTCTTGGATGGATGATTTACGACGACACATTGAAAGAGATGACTGGATCATACAGAAGTCTCAGGCTGTTGTACAAACACCCTCAGATTCTGCACCTTGAACTTGCTTAAATATCAGATTGATAATGGGTTTTTGAAGTATAAAAATAGGATTGTTCTCAGTCCTACAAGTTCATGGCGACTTAAACTATTTGAAGAACACCATTGTACACCATCTGTAGGACATGAAGGTTTTCTCAAGACCTATAAGCGGATATCTCATTCTTTTTATTGGGAGGGTATGAAGAACAATATCAAGGAAATGGTTGCTAAATGTGATATCTGTCAGAAGAATAAGTATGAAACACTTTCTCTTGCTAGACTTCTTCATCCACTTCCTATTCCTCAGAGAATTTGGTCTGATATAGCTATGGATTTTATCACAGGGCTTCCTCTTTGCAAAGGTAAATCGGTTATCTTTGTCATTGTCGACAAATTCTCAAAAGCTGCCCATTTTTTTACCATTAGCTCACCCATATACAGCTCATTCAATGGCCCAAATATTCACTGATCAAATATTCAAATTGCACGACATGCCTTCCTCTATTGTATCTGATAGAGACCCCGTTTTCATCAGCTCATTTTGGAGAGAATTTTTTAAACTCCAAGGTTCTAAGCTTTGTTTTAGCTCCGGGTTCCATCCTCAAACTGACGGCCAGACTGAAGTTCTAAATCGATGTTTGGAAACCTATCTCCGATGTTTCTGTAGCTTACAACCCAAGCAATGGTTGAAATGGCTTCCTTGGGCAGAATGGAGCTACAACACATCATACCATTCCGCAGCTAAAATGACACCTTATGAAGTGGTGTATGGTCAGTCACCACCATATGTTCCATTCTATGAATCAGGCACGACAAAGGTTGATATGGTGGATCACTATTTGAAAGAGAAAACCCGAGTTTTATCACTCTTGAAAACTAACTTGGCAGCTGCTCAAGAACGGATGATAACTCAAGCCAACAAGCACAGAACTGAACGATCATTTAATGTAGAGGATTTTGTTTATCTCAGGTTGGTTCCCTATCACCAAAAATCTTTAGCTTTGCATCCTTTCCATAAACTGCATCCTCGCTTCTATGGTCCCTTTGAGATTCTGACTCGCGTGGGTTCTGTGGCATATAAGTTGAAACTTCCAAGTCATTCCAAGATTCATCTAGTCTTTCATGTTTCCTGTCTCAAAAAGAAATTAGGGACTTCAGTTGTTCCTACTATTTCATTACCATCTGTTCAGGATGTTGACTTGATACAAAATGACTCAACATCGGAGGCTCTTTTGGGAACGCAGATTGACTCCGTTCCTGACTTACAGCCTTGAGGACAAGGCTCATTTCAAAGGGGGGAGTAATGTTACGATTCTGATGAGATTTACTAGTAGCTAAGTGGGGTTGTGACCGGCATCAATTGACTAATTGAGTGGGATTAGTGTAATAAGGTTGTTAGGAGGTTATTGGTATAGTTGTAATTAGATAAGAATAGTTAGAGAACAGAAACTATATAGTGAGGTTTGTAAGAAAACAGAAAACGATTATGAATAATACTGAAATCCTTTTGTCTATATCTCTCTCTTTCTCTCTCTCTCTCTTCGAGTTCTTTCATGGCTTCTTGTATTAAGGTTGATTGAGGGTTTATCAGTACCACTGAAACTGGATTTAGCAATCACACATTCGCCATGCCCAACGACCTCCAAGGAAATGAGCAAACTAGTAAGAACAACACCCCATGCAACTTCCAGATGCCTCTACACTACCCAAGATACTAGAAGAGAGACTCTGAGAGCATGCTTGAGTGGAAACTGGACTATTTTTTGATGCAGTACGGTCTCCTAGTCATTGGAGGTGTCAGCCAGAAGAGGAAGTTTGCCATGGGGGCCTTCCTTTGGCCTTCCCAGCATGAATGAGAGTAGCAGAAACACTAGCTTTACTACAATTTCTAAAGTATTCAACAATACATTATAAATTTTTAACTGTAGTCTTGCATTAATGTAATCAAATAAATTTAGGAACTTCATTTGAGAACTTTGATAAAGAATTTCATGGCATTTTCATACTGTAAGAATTACTTTGAGAGATAAAATCTCAAATGGTTAGTATGCAATCTCCACAAAGTGATAAGTCTCACGTCTAAATTAACACTGTACTTCTAGAAATGTGATTGCATCTATAATGAAATATATTACAAAGTCTTATGCCATATTAGTGGGCTTATTTATTTTTATTACACACACGCAAGAATAAATTTGGGGTTTAAATTATAGGTTCATTGATTTCACGTTTTTCAGTGGCTCAAAATGGAATTATCTCTTTCTAGTTTTGGCCACCCTTTACTTTGTCGATATTTTTGGGAAAACGTGACTAAATAGTCCTTCATGATATGATTAGCTATTATAATAATTATTGATTATCATCAATTTGTGACCTAACAATTCTCATTGGCATGCTTAATATATAAGTATTCCATTGCTTGGGTACAATGACTCTTTGGGGCTTCCATTGTTACATCTAGGACAAATATCTTAAGATGAATTACTTGGATATGCCCTCCTACGGAGAGTTATTTTCAATTAGGACTTGAACTTAATTAATCTCCACTTACAGAGAGTTCAAAGTTTAGAACTTATATATCTGTCATGCTTTAGGCATGCAATAGATTAATCATCATAGTCCCTTCTAACTCATATATAGTTTGGATGAGACAAATGCACATGTATCAACGCTAATTCTCGGCGTTCTTTGAAAACTATCATTTCTCCTCCTAACGTCGAGAATATTGTCCCCCAAAAGTGACCGAAACTGCGGTAACTATGAGCACAACTTAAAAATTTGACTTGAATCCCAATTTTATTGGATGAAAACCATCTTTGTGTACACAATTACTTGTTGGTTGCAAATATACCTCAACCGAGATGATCATTATGAAGCACGTGTTCAAGATGTTAGATAAGTATCAACAATCAATCACAAATTTAATATATTGCAGAAATAAATTTGAAATATATGTACCCAAAATTATATGCTAATGAACAATAAATTACAACTATATACATGGATACAATTTGAATAAAACAAACTGAAATTAAACAAATGGAATAAAGTTCGAGACTTGTGTATCGCAATATCCTTGAAATATAGAATCTTGTCTCTACCCAGTGCTTGTAGTTTGGAGAGTGTCCGCTTTACCAGAATTCAACGAACTAAACTAAGATCCCACCTAGTGTTCAAAAAATTAGCCTAGGCGGCTGCCTAGGTGCTAGATCAAGTAGGCTGCCGCGATTTAACTCATGATCAGCCACAAAATCGGAAAGCACATTGGGCGGACGCCCAGGCCGGATAAAGTGGAGTTAGGCAAGTCTAGGCTGGGATGGGCGGAAGCTAGGCGGGATTATATGTAAGCGTCGGAATTTGGAAATCTTTTGTTGCAGAGTCAACCTCGTGCAAGGAAGGAGACAACCCTATTCCCAACATCATTTAAAATTTTTAATTGCATGATTTTTCTTAAGATGGTCCCACCATCTTTTTTTACTATTTTTTTCTCTCTTAAATGTCACTTTTTTATGTTTGTTTTTATGGGGTTTTATTACCCTATTTAAGATCACACCACATATATTTTTATTATGTACCTAAAAGGCTAAAACTCTCACCTTTTTGAAAAATAACATATTATTTAATGTTCAAATTTAATTAGTTTATATAATATATAATAAATTATTCAAATCCGCCTAGGCTCCCGCCTAGCCCCAACCCATCGCTCGACTAGTGCCTTGCATTTGTTAGAATATTGATCCCAACACAAGAAAACTTTTGATATTCCATTATGTTTTATTTCTAATTAACTCTTTTGCTTGGGCGAGGTTACGAGTTTTAACATGAATATATAGTTTCTTTTTAACTTACTTATATTGTTATATATGCTTACTTTGAATTTTCAATCACTGTTTTAAACTATCTTTATGTCTTAACACTTTATCGCTATTAAGATGTTTAGACAAGTAATCGGATGCAATTCCTATTGGAATGTCAGCCTGAAATTGGTTAATGCTTCTTGTGGTTGGAAATTGTATGTTCACGTGAGTGTCATGCTCTTAAGGTTACCCTGGTTTTTTATAAGGCTCTCACAAAATTTAACGAGTCTTGCATGTTGATTTTTTATGTGAATGTCAAATTACGCATTGCATATTGGATATACGTTCTAACTTGAATGTCACGAGTGGAATATGCATAAGGAAAACCTAAGCTGAAAGTTTGCATGTGTTGACGCAAAAGTAATTAATAGAACTACATAGGATTTTTACTGGTGACGGCTGAACCCTAATGCTTATTAAACTTTTTGGATTGCTATTTTTACAATTATTATTTTTAGCTTGTAATATTTCTCTTTATTTGCACTTGTTACTTTTATTCAATATTCTCATCTTTCTTAATCTTGTATTAAATAGTTAAATAAGAATTGTACTTAAACACAAAATATTCATCTCAGTTTCTATGAAGATCGTCTTTGCTTGAGCCGTTATACTACAATAACTTTATTCTCTTGCAAGTACTCTATGGGATTTAACCCTGAGTATGCAGATGGTGAAAATCCTATTAGATGCCATCTTAGGTGAAGTGGGTTTGGCATGAAGTTTCTTCACATTAGGTTTTCTCAATAAATATGAAAATAACACATGACCTCTCATCCACGGCACACAAATTCGGACACAGAAAATAATCAGTACCCTTCTATTTCATTTTTATCCAGTCAGTCACCTTCCTGCAATCCCATGCCCACCATGCATGCATGACGTTTCAACTCCACAACCTGAGATTGATGTGGATCAATAATAACCTTGTATCATTTCACTCGTAGAACTAGAATGCTCCAGCTGCCCTAATGAGCATGAAATATGTCTTTTCATGATCTGGTGATCGTTGTGAACATCCAAATACTTTGACTTTCTTATAACTAGTTAAGCCCACTTGTGTTTCGGGTCCCTTTGCCTTAATCGATTCGGTTTGCTAGAGACAAGGATAGATCATAGATTATAGATCATTTTCTTGCGTCCGGGAGCACGCACACAGTTTATCCACTCAGATCGATTCAAATTGCTAGGGTTGAGAAAAAGATGGCAGATCGATTCTTCTGGCTGCAATGCAATGCAATGTTGTTGCGCTTCATTGATTTTCCGATAGACAAATTAACGATTTGAGTGAGATTGATTGGCTGTTGTTTATCTGAATTCATCAAGTGATGCATAAGTATAACTAGCTATAACAATTATATGTCATTAAAAATGGACTGGAGCTTTGGCATCCTCATCATTGGGCGACATATGCTCAACATTTGCACTTGATCATTGAATAGTTGTGAGGACTTATTCCAATTTTGGCATAGAGGAACAACTGGCCAAGGCCAGGGATTTATTGAAAGAGGGACATTGATCAAGTTGCTATGATATCAGGGAAGAAAATATATCAGAATTGTTCGGAAAAGCATTTTGTTGGCATTTAGTAGCATTATCAGGATATTTTGGCATTATTAGCATCTTGGTATTACAACTACATACATTTCAGCAAGGGCCAATTACTCAAGTGATTGAGATCATCTGCTTGCTCTTATTCTTGAGGTTTTTTTTTTATTTATTTTTTTTTATAATTACCGTTGGACTATATAATTTTCCAGGGCCGAATAAGGCTAATTAGAATACAATTACCTCAGGAGTCTGATCATGCACTCAACAGCTCCGAGCGGAGCTAAATCAAACGAAGCAGTGGTACCACCATCATCCTATTCCAGAGCAGTGAGTGAAGTTTCAGCAACTTCGTTGAGAATGACCATGCTTGTTCCTCAAGATAAGAGGATATGATCCAGCACAGAATCAACCATATTCTCTATATGTATTACAGTTCCTACAATCTAGGAATTGGCGTGCGCCACAAGTAATCACATTCTAAGAGGATGACAATATTTACTTCTAGATATCCTCTAAGATTCTCTCAACTTAGCACAAAGATTCTATCATAAAAATGTCTCTTTCTCGACTGATATAAATACACACAGGGTTCATCTCTGGTAGCACAATCATCGCTCTCTAATTCTCTTACCCGTTGCTTTAGTCTTATACTTGCTTACTAACCTGATCGTTAGAGATCCTTTGGCTGGCACACACAACTCACCCTATCTTAGACTTGCTCACGGTTTTTTCTGTTTTAAATGTTACTCTAATTTGTGCCTCCGCCATCCATGATAGTGCACAAATTTGATTCCAACAATTACTCCCTCCTCAATATCAATTTTATTGGAACACTAGATACATCACAACTAATTCCTTCCACCTTGGCAAATGACAATATTACCATGTATTCAACGGTTCCATAAAGTATTTTGGTCCAATAATTTATTTGCTAACTATAATTTTCAGGTGCCTCTATTGGCACCCAATTTTTAAATAAATTAATACACCAAACTAAAATATTTGATCCAGAAAATCCCAAATTTATCCCTAAAATATTTTCTTCCAAAAACTCATCTTCTCAAACCTAACCAACGTCCGTCTACTCTAGGTCGAAGATAGAAAAGTCATGAAGCAAATTTGGCCCTCTCAATTCTACCATTTTTGTGGGGATTTTGAGGGATAAGTTTTCTTCATGATTTCTCCATCTTCTACCTTCATTTAACAAAATATGCAAGTTGGCATCCCTATTTTTGTTCAACTTTCATTGAAATGGATTGTCCAAACTAACCCAATCCTAAATATCAAACGAGGCCTAGAATCCAAATTTATCCAAGTTTACCTTCGTCATGAAAATCTACCAAAAGATGGCTCAGTAATCTTTTTGATGTGGGGGTTACAATATTGTCACATGATTTAATTTACTTATATTGTATAACATATATTATTTGTTAATACTATTTTCATGAGTCATAAAATATGAATTTTTATCTATGATTTATAAATATGAAACACGTATTATATATATATATATATATATATATATATATATATATTATAATACGTATTTCGCTAACACCACATGATAGTATGAATGTGTAACACTCAAAAGTTTGTCACCACACATTCTTCAATGTGATTTAGCTTTCATCGCATTAAATGTTTTCTTGATTGCTCTGTCTTATCTTCAAGCGCATACTCGAGTAATCTTCCACTATCATGCTCTTTGGGATGCCTATAAAAGGCCAACTTTGCAACACCAACTACCAAGTTAGCAACTCTGCATGAGTTACCAGCTTTCTCAACATATTTGAGAAGATGAGTACCACTGGAACTGGCTTTAGCAACCACGCTTTCACCATGCCCGGCGGTCTCCAAGTAAATGAGCAAACTAGCAAGAACAACACCCCATGCAACTTCCAGATGCCTCTGCACTACCCAAGGTACCAGAAGAGTGACTATGAGAGCATGCCTGAATGGAAACTGGACTGCCTTATGAAGCAGTACGGCCTCCCACTCATTGGGGATGTCAACCAGAAGAGGAAGTTTGCCATGGGAGCCTTCCTTTGGCCTTCACAATACGAATGAGAAACCCTAGCTAGTAGCTTAATTGCTACGATTTCTAATAATATTCTACATATATATGGTATTACAAAAGACTACTGGCATGCATGTATATAGTGAAATAATATTAATTGCTTTTTAGTAGTATCCCTTATTTAAGTACTGTCTATCTGTATTCAGCAGTGTATTACTGTGTACTTTTGCTATTAATGGAATCAAAATAAGGGTTGTAATATAAGGTATGTGTTATCTATTGTATTAACCCGTTGTTTATGTCTAATTTGAGGTGGTCTAACTGATTTTTACAAGCTCTCCTCTGGTGGGAATCGTACTAAACCAAATTAACTCTGCGATTAGAGGCGAAATTCTCTGTCATCATTCTGCAATCTCCTTCTCTATAGAATTCTTTCACCAATCTGCATCGATCCTGATGGATTACCGGTCTGCACTAGAATTCTGAAGATCATTGGCACATAAGATTAACTACGTACTTCTGGTTAGCTTAGATCCCAAATTATTTTACAACATCCCCCAGTTAAGCTTAAAAACACCCACACACACAACGGAACGATTTGATCTGTGTATACATGACCTATAAGAGGCAGCTTTGTCTTTCACTTGGCATTCAGTATATTTAAGTTTAATCTCCAAAATTTTCAGATTAGGTGACAAAAATCATCTTATTTGGTACATAAACATCTACTTTTGGTCTCGATAACTATTTGGGTTGGTATAAATTTATTGTTTTCATCTATATAAAATAGACTTGACCTCTTCATCGATTGTACGTGTCAGCTTGGTCAACAACAACAACAAATTTTTATCCTACTAAGTATGGTTGGTTGTACAAATCCTAGAACATCATTGCACTCAGTTTTGCATTTAGTTTTTCTTTAGTTCCAAGCAGTGGCTGATCCATGATTATAACTTCGGGTGGTCCTAATCAAGGGATGTTAGGTGCTAGTCCGACAGCGGATTGGGGTGCCTATACACCTAGACGGGGTCTAGGCAAATGCATAGGTGGGCTAAGCAAATTCGAGGTTTATTATTCAACATACAACATACAAAAATATCATAATTTTTGTTTTAGTATTTTAGTGAATTTGATTGTATGAGATGCCAGTGTAAGCGACTACGAGTTCATAATACTCTACGAAATACTTTTCAGGGGTCGTATGAATTTACAGGGAATTAAAAAAAAAATAACGGTGTCAAACATATGGTTTAAATATATTGGTTGATTAATACATCATCCCTTTGCTAATTAAAATGCTAGGGTGGCACAACCTGATTGGACAACAATTAAAAAAAATGAGAATTCGTCACGTAGGAAATGGAGAGGAAAAGTCCATCTTGTTTGTTGTAACCAAGGTCCAAGAACAAAGCCATGGTGGTCTTCTCTCTTCTACCACATGTCCAGACCATTGGGTGGTCCTTAGAGGTTTCCAGAGGCGCTTCTTCGGACGTCCAAATGGTCCTAGGACTACCCAGGTCCAATAGTGGATCTGCTCCTGGCTCCAAGTACTTCATATCTTTCCTTAAAGTTTTTTTTCCAATGTCTTCCTAGGTATTCCTCTACCCTTATGCCCTGAGTCTCTATCTCTTAATCTCATTTTCTAACCAGCGCATCTGTATGTCTTTATTTCACATGACAAATCTGTGCATGGAACAAAAAATCAAGAGCCATGAGCAAATAAAGACTGAGAAGGTTGACTCAAGAATAAATTTAATTGGAGGCTCCAAACCACTTTAACCGATTTGCACTTATCTTATCTTCAATTCGGCCATTCTTAGGTCTTCGTTTGCAGCCACTCCTATGTCTTCATTTCAAATGTTCAAACATCTCAATTTGATTATTGCCTATATACCACACCACATTAAAAATTGGATAGAATAAAAATTTTAGATTAAATATGGAGTGATTCAATTATTTTGCTTAATTTTTTAGGAAAACTAATGAAAATGGCTTGAAAACTTTGAGTTTTAACAATAAGGACAAAATAAAGGGTAAAATGAATAGTACTAGGTTTGACTTTTTAGTGTTAAAATGTGGTTTTTCGTTAAAGTGAACAGTACCGTGGGCTTTTTGTTAAAACTTTTTTTTTCTTTTCCTGTAATCGTATGAAGGAGAAATTAAAATTTCAAAAAAGGATGCCTTTCAAAAAAGGATGCCCAGAGGTACAGTTACAGTGGATTTGGCTTGTGGTTTCTTCATATTAGGTATTCTCAATAAATTCGAAAACAGCACATGACCTCTCACCCACGGCATACACACATACACACATACACACTCTGACACCAACCAGCAGAAAAATTAATTCTCTTTAATAACCCAGTCATACTCTTGCAGTGTTACTTGCTAGCCAAGCAAACTCTCCAGTATCCACCATGCATGAAATTTCAATTCCACAACCTGAGATTGAAGTGGATCAATAATAACCTTGTATCATTTCACTGGTACTAAATTGTTCTAGCTGTAGTAGGGCCTAATTATATGGTGGTAGTATGAAATCTGTTTTTTTCTTGTGTGATGGATAATGGTGATTAAGCTCGTTTTACTTTCTTATAACTAATTAAACGTTTACTTACTTAATATGGAGAGTCGTGAATCGGAGAAGTCACGAATAGTGGAGAGAAGGTTAGGGTATGAGATCAACTACAACTCCTAATCAGCCTAATTCGATCTTGATTTTTCAGGTACTGGATTACGGAAATGCGGAACTTACATACTTTTGAATTTGTATGTGTCAGTAAACGCATGATAAATTCACGCATCAATCGGAATAACTCAAATGTAAAGATGCAAAAAACTAATGCCGCTTGTATTACTGGTCCCTTGCCTTATTTATTTTAGTTTCCAAGAGACAATGATAGGTGATACACCACTGTCACGTCCGCGCGCAAGGGTTATCCTCTCGTATAAGTTTCTAGGGTTGAGAAAAAGATGGCTGATCGATTCTTCTGGCTGCAATACAATGCATTGACATGATTGAATATTTGAGAGAAGGCAGGTGGATGAAATGAATGTGTTGTAGTTTTAGTTGCCGCTGGGTGCATTAATTGTTCGATAGACGAAGGGTTCGAGTGAGAGAATGACTGATTGGTGTTTTGTGGTTTCAGTTAGATGTTTATCTAAATCGATCAAGTGATGATGCATAAGCATAACGAACTCTCACAATTATATAGATCATCAAAGAAAAAGACAGCTTTTGGCCTTCTTGTCATAAACCAACATCCCCATCTTTGGACTTGTTCGTTGAATAGTTGTGAGGACTCGTTCCAATTTTGGTGTAGAGGGCTAGCTGGCCAAGAGCACGGCTTTCAATTTGAAAGGGAGACATTCATCAAGTCGGTATGATATAATCAAATTCCAATTGTTAAACTGATCAAATCAAATTCTGAGGAAAAATCAATCAAATACCAATAATATAGCCATAAAAATTAATAATATAACCATCAAATATTGATGACATACTGAAAAACTGATCATTTTAGCAGTTGAGATTTGAAAAATGAGCATAATTGGCCAATTTCCCAAAGAAATCTACACAAGAATTTAAAATGTAAAATGCCCTGAAATGGAAGATTTAAGGTGTCTTGAGGATTTTACATTTTCTTTATCCTGAAAGTTCTATAAAGGCGAATATAATCCATCTTCGCTGAAAGATGTGAACAAAAATATATATTTACATATATTTTTGGGCAATTAGCTGGAATGACCAGTTTTTAGTAATGATGACATATTGGTCATATATCAATGACATAATGACCACACAATGATAATATAATGATGACATGGATAAAATTGATCAAATCTACAACCAAATGTCAAAAACTGATCATTCCAGCTAATTGCCCTATATTTTTTTACTTCTTTGGGAGGTGGGATATGTCAATCAAAGAGAGAAAGTTTAGATCCCAACTTACATTCTCCCATTTGCGTACAACTCATATTTACATCGTCCGAAGATGTAAAGTGAAATTTAATATGATTTTCGCATCACAAATTTGTATCTATTCATTGAAGATGCTCTTGTAAGACAATATTCAAAGGGTTCCAAGTTAAATATAGCCTTTTATTGGAACATTAATTCTAGCATTACTACTAAATCACATTGCAACAGGGGTTTCATAGCTCAAGTCATTGAAAGCTCGTTTCTACTAATGACATTAGTTTAAATGCATCACAACTAACAATTCAATTACTAGGAACCACAAAGTATTATTTGGTACATTAACCATTACAATAGTTTCTACTAATGACATACTAAGGAACCTGGAAACAAGTCCAAAAATATCCCAAGTTTACCTTCATCATGTACGCATAAGAACACAGCATTTAAAGACAATTCTTTCTTCTTGTTTTTTTTTTTTTTTTTTTTTTTTTGAAAACTTTAAAGACAATTCTTTGGCCATTCTTTTTTAGTCCTAGAAGTGCAATTTAGCATCGAGTAATGTTCGCCCATTCCACCATTTCGAATGGTGTTCGAACTTATCGAGCAGGGTGCTCGAATGCCACCACCATTGAAAAATAAATAAATAAATAAAAAATATTTTAATAGGTCAAAATTGGCCTAAGGAGCCCAAAGGCCAGTTTGGTACTCTATTGAGAAAATTTGATCCTATTCAGATTCACTAGGATCCCCACATCTTAGCCATTCATTGTGTATTATGCGATCATAATTCATTTGATTTTTTTATTTAAAATTAAACACAAATAGTATCTGACAAAAATTGACTGTACAATGTCTGATGAATGAATATGATGTGGGGATCAGCGGATCCATGATTTTAAACTCGGGGGGTCCCAATAATAAAGGTCAAAAAATTTATAGATAAAAAGAACATTGAAAAGTTAGATATAATACATTTCATTCAAAAATCATGTGCAAAACAACATTACAAGCTATAAAATCCTAATTCAAGCGTCTATGACGAGGTTTCATAGTCTGAAAATGTTCCATGATAGCTTCATTACCAATACATGAAAAAACATCTTTCTCAATGTAAACAACTAAGATGTCACTCAACCATTGATCTCCCATTTTGTTGTGAAGTGGACCCTTAATGATATTCATAGCGGAAAATGCCCTCTCTACTGAAGCAGTTGCAACCGGTAAAACCAAAGCCAACTGAACAAGCAAATATACATATGCAAATATTTGATGCAACCCTGTCTCCACCATTTTCTTAGCAAGCTCATTAATCCCTCAAAATTGAGAAAAATCATTATCAGAATGCACAAAATGAATGTAAATATCAAGTTGATCTTGAAGTGCCAATCTATCTCGATCCGTGAAATCTTTAGGATACATATGAGCAAGGCGAACAAGCTTCTCTTTATCAAAAGCTACAAATGAATCATTTGGACTCAAACATGCCAAGCAAATAAGCAATTCGATATTACCTTCAGCGAAGCGATCATCTAATTCTATAAGTTGGAAATCAATGACCTCAAAAAAGAGCTCCACTTTGTAATGATGATGGTTGGTCTTTCTTGGAGCCTTACGCAATGATTTCCCTTGAATGACATATAAATCATCCATATTAGGCGCCTCAATTTCATGTTCAACACAAAAAGATGATACTTTATCAACCAAAAGATCAAATTTTTCATCATTTCTCATGCAACATGGTTGTTCTTTACATGTCTGGACTAAAGCTATTGCATTCACAATCTCTTGATTTTTTTTTTTTTTGCAATGCTTGTGACAAATCGTTTGTAACTCCTAATATGGATTTCATAAAAAAGAGGAGGAATACAAACTCAAAAGATTGTAAATCTTTTAATAACCTTTTTGCTTCACCAGCACTATCATTGTAGCAATCTTTAACAATCATGTCAAGCACGTCCACCACATATGAGAACATTGTAATCAAACTAATCTAAGCACCATAATGTGAATTCTACCGTGTATCCTCATCACGTTTGAGACTAGTTTCTTGATTTAACCCTTGCCCCGTTTCAGGACAATCATTTTCAATAGCTTTAATGAGATTTTCTTGTTGTTTCTCTCTAAGTGCATCACAACGCTTGCATGACTTTTTCTTTGCTACGGTAACAAGAGCTAATTGTAGTTGATGAGCAAAATAATGAACATAGAATGCACAACTTTCTTCATCTAATTTTTTTTTAAGGCCATTGAACTCACCTCTCATATTCCTTGCCCCATCATTACCTTGACCTCGTAGGTTGGAGTAGCTCAAATCATGTAGTTTCAAGAACTCATCAATGGACTCCTTTAGTTTACTTAAAGTTGTTTCAGTAACATGTTGGACTCCTACGAACCTTTCAATTACTTGACCTTTGTTGTCCACATAACGCAAAATCACCGCCATTTGCTCCTTTGTTGAAATATCACGTGATTCATCTACCATTATAGAAAAGAATTTACTCTCTTTCCCTTCTTTCATAATAGCCTTAATAGTTTCGAAGGCACATGAGTTGACAATATCTTTTTGAATTGAAGGAGCTATTAGCTTGAGATTTCTCGGAGCATTTTTCAACACAACTTCCTTTATTTTCTCATCATGATCCACAAGGAATTGCAAGAGCTCTAAATAATTCCCCCTATTATTTGAAGTGTCACTTTTATCGTGGCCACGAAAAGGAAGGCCTTGTCGCAACAAGAACTTAGTGCAATCTATTGATGGATTCAAGCAAAGATGATATTTCATACACTCTTCTTCTGACTGCTTGATCACAACTGCTTCAATATGTGCCTTTTGGTTCATTTGATAACTAGCTGCTTCTCTAGCTTTATTGTGGAAATTACCAATAGGACCAACAAGTTTGTCAAAACATTTTCTTGCATTCTTCCATTTCTTAAAGCCTACCCCAGTGAAGGCATCGCTTCCTAATTGTGAAAAGTTGATTTTAAAGAGATAGCAATGAAGACAAAATGCCGCATCTTTAGATATACCACACTCCAACCAATCATATTCTTCAAACCACGAAACAACAAATAGTCGCTTTTTCTTTGCATGCAAAGTGTATGGGAACTCATACTTTGTAGGCCTACAAGGTCCCATTTGCAAATATGCTCTTCGGATCTCATCTTGAATATTAGAAGGATAATCCTTCATTCGAATTCTTTTTCCCGGGTCTCTCTCAAGATTATTAAAATCAATGTCACACTCATTTTGTCTTGAACTCGAAATACTCGAACAAGTAGATGGTGCTATTGCCTTTGGCTTGAAAAATCTTTCCATATTTCTTATTTCTAAACTACACATTTAACCAAAAACACAAAACATATACCAATCAACCAATAAACAAAAATTCCATCTAAATTTCAATGATAAAATGAGTATACAAACATAAAACATATCTACAATCATATCAATAATAGACTAAAAATCTCCACCAATATCTAATATAATTTAATTGAGATTAGATTAGAATACTAAAAAACGTACTTAAATTTGGAACCAAACAGTGGTGGCTTGGAGAATTGAAACAAACAAGTGGAGGTATGATATTGGAGTAATGTAATTATAATATGGGATTGGGTGGGATTAGAAATTTAGAGGTTTGGGTGAATATAAGAAAGATGGGGGATTAGGGGGAAAAGCAGAGGAACGGGGAAAGGAAAAGCGAAAGGGACTCTCGGGATTGGAAAGATGGCCCATGTGGGGCTAGGCCTTAAAAAAGAATATGGAATCATGTTGTAAACGGTGGAGACAAACGTAGGCTTAAAAAAAAAAAACAAATTGGCCTGCATTTTGGACCAATTTTTTTAAAAAGCCCTGTTTTCTTTCTTCTCCGTTGCAAGTTGTAACCTGCAGCTCTGTCTGCATAGACCTCATATTCGAGTACGATTGGTCCTCTAAAAATTTTCAAGCAGCATTTTGGGATCGCCGAGGGTTCTGGGACCTTCCAGGTCCCTCTGTAGATTCGTCTCTGGTGGGGATCCCTCTCATGCTCTCCTCCCCCTCCTCCTCCACCACACTCCACCCTAATCTCTGCTGCCTCCACCACTTTCTCTTCCACTTCAGTGCACAGATCAGACACCGCTGGTGTCGACGACCGGTTTGAAATAGGAAAAATGGGATTTACAAAATTTCTTTGCGATGGTTCCTCCTCCATCTTTAATTATTCAATTGTCTATTGCATTTTTGTGTATTTTTTTTATTCTCTAACTGTATTCCTGGTTTTATTTTCTAGGGTTTATCAAAAATTTCTCAATTCACAAAAAGGCTGTGGATTAAGGAGGTATATGCATGGTAGCTAATGATACTTTTAGAATTTTTGAATTGCCAACTTTAACGACACTGATACCGTCCCCAACTTTACCACATGCCCAATCCATCAGGTGTGGGGTTTTACCACAAACACCTTGATAATAGTTAGAGTGGGGTAATCATATTTAAACCCCTTGGTTTTCTTTCCCACCACCGATGTGGGACTTTAACACTCCCCCTCACGTGTAACCTCATTTAGTGGTTCACATGTGGAGATCCACATCGGTAATTGAAACTCAGAGGTCAACTCATGTTAGGCCCACTTGTTTTCAATTGGAACTCAACGGTCGTCTCTATATTAAGAGCTCAGACTTGTTTCCTTCCCGGTGGTGACAAGCTCATTGGCTTGCACACAAGCTCGTTGGCTTGCACGGGCCCGCAACCGTGGGCTCTGATACCATGATGAATGTAATACCCTAGAAAATTTAAAATATATGAAAATGTAGAAAATTTATCAATAAGTGGAAATGCCCCTCGTATATTAAACGTAATTTTATGAGGATGTATTTTATCTTCGTATATTTTATTATATTTATTGACATATATGGATGGAGTTCGATCCTACGAGTGTGTAGGCGAAACCGTTCGTGAAACGAAGAAATTAGAGATGTTTTCGTTATTGGAAAAAAAAAATAAAAGAAATGGGGTTGGAAGTTGCCAGGTGGCAGTAAGAGAGAGGGAAAATGAGGGATGCAGGAGAGAAAAGGAGGAGGGGAGAGGACCAATGCGTAGAGAAAGAAGGGAGAGAAAAGAGGGAGGTGAGGGAGCAACGAATCCTTTTAGATCCGTGCAACCAACCCGACCTAGTTCCTTGACCCGGTCTTATCTTCTCCGTCCGACCTCCGTTCGAGGTGGTTCAGGTGTCTTGATAGGAGCATATTTAGGCGACTTAGTTAGCTTGTTTTCTTGCATTTATGTTGTTAGTTCTTAGTTATTTTAGTATTTTAAGCTATTTTCATGTATTTGTAGGTCCAAAAGGCTAAGGAGGCAAGAAAGTGCATTTTAGAGCATTTTGGAGCAGTTTTGGGCTTGGAATGGATATCACATGCTTGGAGCAAGGGAGATGGACGAAATTGAAGACCTAAAGGTGCTAGGATTCCTAATTGAAGATGGATTCCTAGAAGAATGAGGATTCCTACTTACACAAGGATTCCTACAAAAAGAAAGAATGTTAAGCTAAGGTTTCCTACTTTGGTTTTAACCTTCCCTAAACCTAAAAGTCCCTAAGTTCCAGCAACAAAGAAGACTCCTAATCATATTAAGACACTAAATAAGAACTTCTAGAAGTCCTAAACCCCTTGCCGCACCTCCTTTGTCCCTTTCTCTTCCTTGTCGTGCAAGGGTGAGCCTTTCTTTCCTATTTCCTGCACCAAATCACATTCCCTTTTTAACTAAAAGCCTTGCCGCATATCTCCTTACTCTTTCCTTTGATTTCTGATTTTGTTTTCCTTTTTCTAGTAGTTTTAACTTAATTTCTGTTAACCTAAATAAGTTAGGGTTTTGATTTCCTAAAACCTTAAATACTTCCCTTTGCCGCACAAAAATACATCATTCTTCCCATCCATTCTCCAATACACACATCCAGCCGCACCCTTCATACAGTTCTACGAATTCATTCATTCTCTGCTGCACCCATACACTCTCATCACCCATCACTCATCCACCACCACAATTCACCATAAAAATCATCAACCATACCTTGTGCCGTAGCAAAGAAGAAGAATGAGAGCCCTTGGACGTGCTTGCCATTCAAGTTAGAGTTGCTGGAATGTTTTTAGGTGTAATCTTTCTTTTGTTTTCAATGTTTAAGTTCAATAATCTTTGTTTTGCGAGTATGAGGAACTAAACCCCTCTTAGCTAGGGGGAATTTTGAAACCATGACTATACTTGCAATATGATTTGATTACATCCAATTGTAATTTCATAAATTGTGAATTCAATTTACTTATCTGTTTGAATTAAAACTTGTTTGTGTATGTGGGTTGAGAGTGCACACTTAATTTTCATGCATAAATCTGATGCTTGGATATAAGGGAGTTTCACCTAATCGTTATGAATTTATATTCATAAGTAGTGGAGGTTGCTAGTCACAATCGTGTTAAGTAAATTCCTAGCATAAGTATCATGCGATTTCATAGTTACGAATGCCTTGTCAATACTTATGATTTTCATATAACTTAATGACCTTTGATTGTATCTCTATTATGCGCTTTCATGTAGGGAACTTTTGAAGAATAATTTGATTGCGATGAGCTATTTCCGTCCAATTCAATGACATAAGGAAAATCTGAGGGTTAATTTAAGCGTACCTACTTAATCTGGGGTGTTGAGATTTATGGTTTATTGAAAGAAACAACTGGAAATCGATTTGTATGCAAGTGTATCATGTGTGGAGAAGAACCCTCTAGCTAGCCCACCATCCATCCAATTTACCCAATTTCATCCAAACTTTGTTTTAGTTTACAGTCTGTTTGTTTTACTTTCAAATTCGTCAAAACCAAATCCCCCTTTACTTTGTTGAGTCATATTAGTTAGAAACTATTTTAGTTTGTGTTTTTAAGTGTTTTGAGTCAAGGTAAAACCAATTTTCGTCCAAATTCACTCTTAGTGTTTGTTTTGAGTCAATTAGCTTGTTTTGTGCTGTTTTGAGTCATTTGAGTTGTTTTAGTGTATTAGAGTCTAGTTTTGCATTCTTTGAATCTAGTTTAGTGTTCCAAACTTAGTTTTACGTTTTCAAGTTAGTTTCAAGTGTTTTAGCAATCCCTCCTAATCCCCGGCCTAGAATGATCCCTACTTACATATATACTACAATTGTCAACAAGAGGGTTTAATTTGTGTGCTTATATATTTCGCATCATGTCTATGGAAAGCTCTCGTCGAGCCCAATGTCTTTGTGTATTATATTTCTAGATTTCTAACCCAAATTCACAAATCAAAGCCACAAAACCCACGGGTGTCCAAGTGGTTTTATCCTTTTTTCAGAGAATCCGACAACGATTGTCGTCGATGACCATCACCAAAAGACTCCTCTCAACCCCAGGGACAAGGCCCAAGCCTTGGATGAGGCGTCAGAGTTCGTTTTGGTGGCGAATCGACAACTACCCAAATTGAGGGTTCAGGCAATTTGAGGGGTTTTCCGGCCACTTCTCAGCCGAATTGGACTTCGGCCCGGTATGAAAGTTGTTCTTCTCATTGAACTCTACAACCCTGTAAAATTTGGTAATTTTTTAAGTTCGTCGGAATTTGGAGTTTCCGTTCGCAGGAAACAGCCACGCGCGGCGCCGCGTGGACAGTGAGCTAACGCTGCCTTTCTAAGCTAATTTTGATATTTTGAATCTATATTTGATATGAAATTGGTGTGAATTACTTGAAACATAAGAAAATGAGACCTAGGGTATCCAAATTCACTTCCCTTAATATGTTATGCTCAAGTAGTTCCCCAATATTGATGATCGATTTTCCCTAAATTATTGAACGGCCATGGCATTTGGTTGATTTTGGAAATGAGTTAGAAATTGAATTTGTGAACTACGAATGGCTTGATCCTTCATAGGGTACGTAGGCAGTCTAATGCGAAGGTTAGATGCAGCCGTAAAATAACCCAAATTTATTATTGTACTTGATTTCTTTAAGGAAAGAAATTTATAATGGTTAATAGCGTAGAGATTAACCATGACTTTATTTTGGCCTATCACCGAATTTAGCTTCCAAATAAAAATTTTGGATCATTACAATGAAGTTTATGGATTAAATGTTTAATTTTTTATTTTAGTTTTGAAGTATGAAAAAGAGAGAGGAAAACTTGGAGCTCTCTGGAAAAGGAAAGCTTTCTGTTTATATTGATGATTGCGGCTGCTTTATTCATTGCAGAGCATAAAACCAACATTCCTTTTTCATTCCTTTAGGCACTAAATCCAATCTTAACCTTACATAGTACGTCATCAATATGATGATGACACATGGCTATTACAAGGACATATAAGACCTACAAAAGTACATGGATCCAGACCCTACACTTGTCATATATATAAGACAATACAAAGACAGTTAAGGAAATGAAAACAACTTAACTATCAACATTCCCTCTTAAGTTGTTTACTGATTTCACACTAAGGAAATCTCTGAGAAAACAAAAACGAGCTTTAGGAAGAGCGTTAGTGAAAATATCAACAAGCTAGTGTAAACTAGTCTAGCAGACCAAACTTGTCTAGCAGAGACAGAGCATATTTCTTTTGCCCAATGAAGATCCCTTTTTCACTTTGCAGAATCCCCATGCCAAGAAAATGGTGCAGCAGTCCAAATCTGTCATTTCATACATGTTCATCATATCAAACTTGAATTCTAACATCAATTCTTCACTGCTGCTTGTGTAAACTATATCATCCACATAGATTGAGATGATTATAGTTTCAATACCATTTCTTACCTTAACATAAAATATAGGTTCACTGGGGCTCCTCTCAAATCCACATAAGATGAGGTATGCATCAATTTCTTCATAACAGGCCCTTGGTGACTGTTTCAGGCCATATAATGCCTTCCTTAACTTATAAACCTTTTCTTTTGCATTCTGAATTACAAAACCTTCAGGTTGGTCTACATAGACCTCATTATGTAGAGTTCCATTTAAGAAGGCAGATTTCACAACAAGTTGGAACAATCTCCAATCTTTTTGGGCTACAAGAGCTATTAGCGTCCTGATAGTATTCATCCTTGCTACAGAAGCGTAAGTCTCATTGAAATCCACTTCGGGCTTTTGAGAATATCCCTTAGCAACTAGTCTTGCCTTGTGTTTTTGTATAGAACCATTAAGATTGAGTTTGGTTTTATATACCCATTTAACTCTAATGACCGGCTTGGATGTAGGTCTATCTACCAACTCCCAAATTTCATTTTTTTTTCTATCATGGAGATCTCATTATCCATAGTTGCCTGCCATGCTTTATCTTTTGCAGCTTCTTGATAATTTTCTGGTTCTATGATGCATATGTTGCACCTTGCATGTATATTAGTCAAGCTTCTTAGCCTAACCGGTGTAGAGGTAGGAGTTGATGAATTCTGGACCCCTGAGCTGAATCTTGTGTTCCAATAGTGTCCTCACTTTGCATTTGATCTGAAGTAGGTGTTAATTCCACTTGCTCAGTGATTCTATCATTGATCTCAACATTCAGTGGAACTGAAATAGGCATTTCCCTTTGTGTTTCCCCATTCCAAGCTGAGTTCTCATAAAAAATGACACTCCTAGACAATATTACTTTCTTGGAATGCAGGTCATACACTCTATACCCTTTCTCACATTTCCCATACCTAATGAAGATTCCCTTAGTTGCAGATTCCTCCAATTTGTGCCTCAATTGACTTGGCACGTGATAGTAGCATATAGAACCAAAGACCCTCAAGTGCTTGACTCCTGGCTTCCTGCCACTAAAGGCTTCAAAAGGTGTTACTTTATGAAGTGATCTGGTAGGACATTAATTAAGAATGTAGACTGCAGTTGTTACTGCTTCACCTCAGAAATTATATGGTAAATGTTTCTCATGAATCATAGCCTTTGTTATCCCAACAATTGTCTTATTATTCCTCTCAGCCACTCCATTTTGTTGAAGGGAATATGCAATTGTGAGTTGTCTTTCCAAACCAACATCTTCACAAAATTTCAAAAACTTAGTGGAGGTGTATTATCCCCATTTATCACTCCTCAACTTCTAGATTTTGAATCCACTTTGTAGTTTTACCATGGCTTTAAACTTCTTCAAGATATTGAAAACTTCATATTTCAGATTCATCGAGTATACCCAGCACATCCTGGTGCAATCATCAATAAAGGTTAGGAAGTATTTGTTCCCTGATATGGTAGAGACTTGCATTGGTCCACATGCATCAGTATGGATCAATTCTAGAGGTACAATGGCTCTCCATGCTTTCTCTTTGTCAAATGCCTCTCTGTGAGCTTTACCCATAACACACCCTTCACAGACTTTGGATGTATCTTTTATCTCATGTAGCCCATAAACCATTTCCTTTTGTTGCAGAGATTTTAGACTTTGGAAATCTAGATGCCCAAATCTCATATGCCAGTTCTAGGTGGTTTATTCAACAGTTGCTCTTTTAGCTACTTCATTTCCATATTCAAGTGTCATAGGGAAACACTTATTGCTAGTCATTTGCACCTTTGCCAATAGGTTCTCAAAGGTTCTGTCATCAAAGATATACATTATATAATCCCCAAATACCAAGAAGTACCCATGTTCAACCATTTGGCCTACACTTAAGAGGTTTTCATCTAGTCCTGGCACTAGCATGACCTTTTTTATGTATCTTTTTCCTTGTATGGTATCAATAACCAATGTTCCCTTTCCAACAGCTTGAACTAGGTCACCAGTACCCATTTTAACTTCGGCTATCACGTTCTGTTCACTTCAATCAAGAGGGATTCATGGCCAGTCATATGATTGTTACATGCACTATCCATATACCATACACTAGAATTTTTCACCACAGAGGTTGAGTGACATGCACAAAACATAGTTCCCTCTTCCTCTACTTCATTTGCGTAATTTGCTGCATGACAATTTTGCTTTTGTAGTCATTTGCCAAGTGACCAAATCTGTCACATTTATGGCACTTGGGTTTTTCCTTAAACCAACAGGTTCCATAATGCAATTTGTTGCAGTGAACACATGAAGTCTTTGTTCCTTCACCTTGATTATCTTTCTTTGCGACATTTGCAGGTTTTACATCCATTTTCTTGCCCTTGTTTTTCCAGTTGTTCTTGAATTTTGAGCTACCCCCATATGAGGAACTTGATCCTTCTTTAGGATTGATACTCAGGGATGAAAAAGCCTTCTCTGAACCATAGTCAGCATGCCTTTGTAGTCTTTGTTCATGTGACTTCAAGGAACCCATAACATCTTGCACACCAATTGTATCTGTATCTTTGGTTTCCTCTATAAGTTCTGCAATCGAGTCATAACTCCTAGGTATACTAATCAAAAGCTTTTGCACAGTTCTTTGATTAAAAAGTTCTTCCCCATATGACCTCATTTGATTTACAAGCTCAAACAGTTTAGATACATACATAGATAAAGATTCATCATTCTTCATTCTAAGATGTTCAAAATCCATCATAAGCCATTGCAATTTCACAGATCTTACTTTCTTATCACCAATGAATTTTGATTTTAGAATATCCTAAACAGCTTTGGAGGTTACCTGTTGAGCTATGTGAGGAAAAATATCATCCGAGACTGCATTTTGAATTAGTCCCAGTGCTTTTGCATCTTTAGTGACGTTGTCCTTTAATGCTAGTTTTTTAGCTGTTGTAAGGTCATTCTCAACCTTCTCATCCATCTCAGGTCCTACATACCCTTTTTCAACTAGTTTCCAGAGATCCTGCGAGATGAAGATCGTACGCAGCTTGATCATCCAGAAATCGTAGTTACTTCTATTGAAAATGGGAGCTCGTAGCTCACCACCACCTCCTTCGGCCATCTGAGACTGAACCTTCAGAGATTAGGGTATTTTGTTGATTTTCCCTTTTCTCTGCTTCGCGAATTCACAACGCTTAGATTCAGATTCGAACCTGTGCTCTAGATACCATGTTAGAATTTTTAGATTGTCGGGCCGCCCCACTCTAATGACACCGATACTATCCCTAACTTTACCACTTGTCCAATCCGTCAAGTGTGGGGTTTTACCACAAAATGCCTCAATATTAGTTAGAGTGGAGTAATCATATTTAAACCCCTTAGTTTCCTTTCCCACCACTGATGTGGGACTTTAACAGATACTGGTTGTTCAAGAAAATGAGTTTTCCTATTGAATTTTAGTTTCACCGATTTTGGATGGTATGGAACTCCATTCGAGCGAAAGACAAGAACCAGAGAATCATGGCAACGGAAACTAACCTTTGACGGAGAATTTTTTTTTGTTGGCGTCGATGTCTTCTAATTCATTCTTAATTACAACACAATCGGAGTCATTGTCCTCGTCATCCAGTTTGGGTTTAATCTTAACACAGTCGGCTTCGACGGTGTCTGATTCGTACACTGAAGTGGAAGGGAATGTGGTGGAGGCGGCAAAGATTAGAGTGGAGTGTGGTGGATGAGGAAGGGAGGAGAGCATGGGATGGAGGTGGGGATGGAGGAGGAGAAGGAATGAAATGATGGTTTTGGGAAAAGAGATGATGCCTGGAATGGATTGGGAGAAGGGAGAGAGAGAATTGAATTGGGAGAGAATTTTAACTTTTTAAATATTTAATTAATTTTTTAATGTAGTTGGTGGATCGATCTTCTATCTGCCATATCAACAATTAACAGACCAATTGACAAATTTTTTAACGGAGGTCTAACATTGCAATGAATTCGTAAGTTGAGGTATGACATTGCAATATTTAAAAAATGAGGTATGAAATTGTGGTTCGACTCATAGTTGAGGTAGTTAACACATTTAAGGTAGAAGAACAAATTGAAATATGAATCAGGAGTAGCAAAAAGTAGAAAAAATATTTAATCTTGAAATTGAGTAAAAGATAAAGTTATAAATAAGGAATAACATTTCACAATTTGATAAAATGGTAAATAAAAGTTAGTCTGGATAATCAGTTAAGAAACCTAACTCAACAAAGTGGACACAATCTAATAGTAAGTCACAAAATAAGACTTATATCAAGTTTTTTGAAAAAGTAATTTTTTACTCCAATTCTTAAGTAGAATACTAAAGGGCCAAAGGTTCTAAGGATTTCCCAGATTGAGGGTTTGTCTAAAGATCACTTAGTATTAATATTATGGTTTAGTGGTATTCCTCTTCACTTGTAAGTGAGATGTCTTAGGTTCGATACTTGCCAAAGGCTAATTTGAACCACATTATTACTAGCCTATTATGAGGCATATTTCACCTTTTTCTCCTTAAACCCACTCTAACCCTGGGCTAAAACCTATAATTCCCCTTCCCCCCTCCCCCAAAAATCCAACCCAACCCATGGCCTAAAACTAACCTAAAACCTAAAACTCATCTCGGGACCAAATACCGGCCCAAGTTTAGGCCACAAATTGGAGTGGACCCTAGCCGATGCGAGTGTACCACGGGCTGTGAAGCCCAAACGCCAACCCGACTCGCCCCAACGCGCTAGATGCCAGCCCAGCGGGACCCTATCCACGTGGGCGTGTCCCCTGGCTGTCACATCATGTCAGTAGCCGTTGGGCTACTGTTTTCGATCCAACGACTAATTTCAAAAGGGCCTTTGGCTAATCCAATGGTCCACGTTCAATTTTTTTAATTATATTTATATAATTATTGAATCCAACGGCTTAGATCGAATATAATCAAATCTAACGGTAAAAAAAAAAATCTAACGGTCCAAATTTAAATCTAACGGCTAAAATAATTTAAAAAAATTATTTAACTCAAAATTCACCTAAAAACTCTATAAATACCTATGTATTTGTTCAAACATCCACACAAAACTCACTTTCTCCTACAATTCTTCCAATTTTTCTTTCTACCATTTCTTCTCATTTCCAAAATTTTCAAGATGGCAAAACAGCATGTTAGAGGTTGTAATTGGACCTTTGACGAAGATATTGCTTTATGTTTGGCATGGATTTCTATTAGTGAAGATGGTGCCGTCGGAACGAATCAAAATAGAAAGGTTTTATAGGGTAAAATCGTTCTCCAACGCCGATTTAAGGGAAGCTGGTGGTGTTTATGATGAGAAAAACTTTTGACGAAGGTAGACCAACTAGGATAAATACCATCAGTTAGGTACTAACCTAGCTCATACTTACCTTGTACTGAAATTCTGGTGCCCATCCATTGACAACATCATCGAACAGAGGTGAAGACCAAAGAACGTTGATATCGTTGTTTATCCAAGAGATCCGAAGCATGCATGCCAAATCCATGTGTCTTACGCCACAGCCTCGAGCACGATGGTTGGCTTGTTATAACGACCCTTGAATTGGCCAGCCTAATCAGTATTGGATATAGATGACATGTACACTTGTGCCACATCATCATGTGCCACATCATTAGAGGCTTATAGTATAAGCTAAGCGGTTGTAAACAGAATGTATAAAATGGGTTTTTCCCTCTCTTGTATTATGATTGCTTTCATTGAGAAAAACAAGTTATCTTCTTCTTCTGATAATTTTCATTTTTCTTTTGCAATATTGATCTTAGGGTTAATATGGTATCAAAGAGCCAGTCTGCTTGCGCAATGGGTTCTTGGTGAAGTTCTATTTCCGCTGTGTTCTTCTTTGAGGTTTGGTGGTTTCTCTCCTCGTCTTCAGTTTTCTAGTAAATTGAAAATTTTGGGAATTTTTTTCCTGGATCTTGTTTCTTTGTTCAAGATTATAGTAGTAGCTTATCTGAATTCAAGGTTGTTGCCCAGACAGCTTGATTGATTAGATCATTTTAGATTGTGTACTATTGAAGCATTCTTGAAGGCCGATGCCAATTTACATGATTTCTGTAATGAATTACGGTCAATAACCAGTTGTTCATCTAGTATTGTTAATTGATTGTTCTAATTTGTGAATTTTTGGACTCGAATTTTGAGTTTTTACATCTGGGTTTTTCGCCTAAGTCAGTGATTTTTCTGATTATATCTTCTTGGATTGTGGCTGTGATTCTTGATTGAAATTGTTGTTGTGGAATCATGTCTGAATCAGTGAAGCTTGAAAACCTTTTAGGGATGTTAACAATCAAATTGAATGACGATAATTTCATTAAGTGGAACTTTCAGTTTTGCTCTATGCTTCGTGGATATGATCTTTTTGATCATTTCACTGGTGAATCTGTGTGTCCTCCTAAATATGTGCTTAATTCTGAGATGGGGGTTACTCAAGAAATCAGTACTACTTATAAAACTTGGGTTAAGACAGATATGGCTTTGCTTAGTCTTCTCATTGCTACACTCAATGATGATGTTATTAAACATGTTGGGTGTAAGACTTCTTATGAAGCTTGGACTACTTTGCAAGATCTCTATATGTTTGTTTCAAGTGCTAGTGTTAATCACTTAAAGGCAGAGTTACATACCATTTAGAAAGGTGGTGATAGTGTGGATAAATACTTGTTACGGTGAAGGTTATTAAAGACAAACTTACTGCCGCTGGTGAAAAGATCACAGATCATGATGTTGTTATAGCAACTTTGACAGGGTTACCAGTTGAGTTTGATATAATTCGAACTGTTATTCTTGCCCAAGACACACCTATTACTTTGAAAGAATTTCGAGCTCAATTGTTAGGGGCATAGAACAAATCTTGAAACTAGGATGCAATCTCTTGTTCATAGTATGGCTGCTATGTATACCAATGCTGGTTTATCTGTATCTCCTGATGTGTCTACTGCTTCTGCATCTTCTCCAATCTCAAGTGGGTCTGTTTCTTCTGCTCTATTTCCCCAAAATTTAGGTTTTGGGTTTGTTGCTCCTAGACTATCTAATATGGGCTTCTCTCAAGCTCCAGGTTTTTCACAAAATAACTCTTCTTCTTTTTCTGGTTTTCAGTCTCCTGGAAATCAGTTTAATGGACAAGGACAGAACAATTTTGGTGGTTAAGGATAGAATACTTACAATGGGCAAGGGAATTGATCTTTTGGTCATAACAATGGATATAGAGGCAAGGGTTCTGGTGGTTATAAATCCAAGTTTAATAGTTCTCGAAATGGCAACTTTTGGTCTGGCAACACATCTAATAGACAAGAGATCATTCCTGAATGTCAGATTTGTTTGAGGAAATGTCATACTGCAATTACTTGTCTATATAGATCTGATAATACTCAAGTGGTTCAAGAATGTCAAATTTGTGGTAAAAAGGGACATATTGCTGTTGATTGCAGGCATCGTGGCAATTATGCCTAACAAGGAGCGCCATTTCCTGCTTCACTCAGTGCTAATTATGTTTCTCAAGATTTTTCCTCTCAATTATGCATCTAATTCTATGTCTTATGTTTCCTTTCCTGGTAATGTTGGATTTCAAGGTTTTTCTCCTCCTCCAGAGTATTTTAGTGGCATTGCTCCTTCATTTCTACATCAAGGTTAGTCATCTACAAGTTTTCCAGATTTTTTTGAAGTTCAAGGGTCTTCTGTTTCTTCTCCTATGATTGCTTTCACTGCACAACCTTCTGCTAAGTGTGAGTCTTGGATAGTGGATACAAGTGCTTCTCATCATATGAGCCCTAATATCACACTCTTAAATTCTGCAGTTCCTTATGATGGTGATAAACAAATCATTGTTGGTAGTGGTCAAGGCTTGACTGTTCAAAATATTGGTCACGACACATTACAATCCCCTTCTCACATGTTTTATCTTTGAAATATTTTGCATGTTCCGATGTTAACAGTCAATCTTCTCTCTGTGAAACAATTGTGCAAAGATAACAATAGTTGGTTTATCTGTGATGATTTCCAATTCTTTGTGCAGGACAAGGTAACAGGGGTGATACTTTACAAAGGAAAGAGTAGCCAAAATGAGTTGTTTAAGATTCTTGTACATGTGTTTCCAACTTTACTTTCTCAAGGTGATTCTATTACTGCTGCATTCATGGGAAAAGCTGTCAAGACTTCTTTGTGGCATAATAGGTTTGGTCATCCTTCAAATGAGATTTTGGAAGCTATGCTTAGGGATTCTAATGTGTCTGTCTCTAGTGATGTCAATGCTCATGTTTGTTCACAATGTCTGAGTGGCAAAATGAGTAAACTGTCTTTTTCAGAGAAGTTAGATAGAGTTGATATTCCTTTTCATAAAGTTCATGCTAACATGTAGGGTCCTTCACCAGTTGTTTCAATTGAGGGATTCAAATACTATGTGTCTTTTGTAGATGAAGCAACAAGATTTGCATGGGTGTTTCCATTAATGAATAAATCTGAAGTTTTTGGTGCTTTTGTAAGATTATGTGCTTATGTAGACAATCAGTTTAATACAAAAATAAAGGTATTACAATTTGATGGTGGTGGTGAATTCTTAAGTAATACTTTCAAGGATTATCTTGCTACTCATGGGATATTGCATTTTATTTCATGTCCTTATACACCTCAACAAAATGGTTTGGTGGAAAGGAAACACATGCATATTGTTGAAAATGCACTGACTATGTTAAATGCTGCCAAACTACCACTTAAGTTCTGGTACCATGCAGTTGCACATGCTGTTTTCTTGATTAATAGAATGCCAGCTAGAACTTTGAGGATGCAATCACCATTTGGAAAACTGTTTGATAAGAAACCTGATTTGTCTTCCATGAAAGTGTTTGGTTATGCTATTTACCCTTATATCAGGTCTTATAATGCACACAAGCTTGAACCTAGGTAAAGTCAATGTGTTTTCTTGGGTTATTGCTTTGGTTACAAAGGGGCACTATGTTATAATCCCATTACAGATAAAATAGTAATCTCACGACATGTTATACATGATGAAGGTTGTTTTCCTTTTTATATTAGTCATTCTTCTCCAACATATACACCGTCAAATTCTGTTTCATCTTCCACTGTACCTCTAAGACCTGTTGTGGTTAATCTGATGGCTTCACATCCTAATCAAGATTTATTCTTGTTTGAGAATTTAGTTTCAAATGCATCAACGGCTAGCGGTTATTCCCAAGACTCTAGTGTGTCCAATCATGTACAGGATCCTAATCTCGATCTAGCTACTTCTAGTTTAAATGCTACTGTAGACATCGAAATTTCGGTAAATAAATGTTGACCGATAAATCAAAGTGTCAACGCTCATGTATTACATAAATTTTACACGTAGCGTGTGACTCAACGAAAATTGAAATGAGTTGGAAAAGTCATCAAATAGGACACGTGTCAACACCTGGCAGAAACGAATTATTTCATCTGGAATATTATATTCAAAGTTAGGCCTTGGAAAATTCTATAAATACAAGCCCATTTCATTCATTTAAAAAAAAAACCAAAATCATTAGGCAAAACTCTTGAAGCTCTGAAGCTCTGAAACTCCGAAGCTCTCAAGCATCCAGGTTCCCGAATAATCAAGAAAGCGTTCTTCGTTCATCGTTCATCCTAAGATCAAGCCCCAACGGCCCTTTGGATCAACAATCATCCACCAATTCAAGATCAAGCCCCGACGGCCCTTGAAGAAAGTGTTCTTCGTTCTTCGTTCTTCGTTCATTGTTCTTCCAAGATCAAGCCCCGACGGCCCTTGGATCAACCATCCACCAATTCAAGATCAAGCCCCGACGGCCCTTGAAGAAAGCACCATCGTTCATCATCCGTTCATCCAAGATCAAGCCCCAACGGCCCTTTGGATCAACAACGTCGACAAATCCACACATCCAACCGTTCTTCAAGATCAAGCCCAAAAGCCCTTGAAGATCCGTTCATCACTGTTCTTCAAGATCAAGCCCAAAATCCCTTGGAGATCCGTTCGTCACTGTTCTTCAAAGATCAAGCCCAAAAGCCCCTTTGAAGATCCGCTCAAATCCACCTTCAAGATCAAGTCCACGGCCCTTGAAGAACGTTCATCCTTAGATCAAGCCCAACGGCCCTTTGGATCAATCACACATCCACAAATACACACCTTACGAAGATCGAATCAGAGGATCAAAATAGAGAGAGATTGTAACCCAAAACTATCAAAATACAAATATTTGTTTGTGCACGTTGTTCTTGTATCTTTCGTTTCAGGAATTTTCCGTGTTCACAGCTACTCTTTCCACTCCCTCTATGTTGCATGTCTGTCACTTTCCACTTCTTCAGTATCTACTACTTCAGTACTAGCCGATGCTCTTCCGGGTATTCAAACAAGGCTTAAAACTAGAACCATCACTAGAAAGGATTACACTGCACTTGCAGTAGTTTGTCCTCAAGTTCAAACTTTGGAATTACATGATTGTACTCATTTTTCTGGAGGATTTACCGTTGTTGTTGATATTACAGATGCCTCTGAGCCTTCTAATTTCAGGGTGGCTTCTCAAATTCCTCATTGGCAACAAGCTTCCCTTACCTCCAGATAAAAATATTGTTGGTTGTAAATGGGTATATAAACTAAAGAGAAATCCTGATGGTTCTATCTCTAGACATAAAGCTAGGTTGGTTGCACATGGTTTCAGTCAAGAAAAAGGGTTGGATTACACAGAGACATTAGTCTGAATACAAGGCTTTAGCTCATGCCACAGCTGATATTGAAGGATATGGGTGTGGTTTTACATTAGCCCCCTCTTTTACATTGGGATAATCGGTCTGCTATTGCCTTAAGTCTCAATCCGGTTCAACATTCCAAGATTAAACACATCGAAACCGATCTTCATTTTGTTCAAGAAAGAGTTCAAAAATGAGATCTTCAAGTCCAGTACATTTCCACAAAGGATCAAGTGGTAGATGTGTTAACTAAAGGATTAAATGGTCCTGACTTCATCAAACATTGTACCAATCTTAAACTAGGAAATCCTAGTTACGATTAAGGGAGGATATTGGATATAGATGACATGTACACTTGTGCCACATCATTAGAGGCTTATAGTATAAGCTAAGCGGAATGTATAAAAAGAGATTTTCCCTCTCTTGTATTGTGATTGCTTTTACTGAGAAATACAAGTTATCTTCTTCTTCTTTTGATAATTTTCATTTCTTCTTCTGCAATATTGATCTTAGGGTTAATAAGCAGTAGGCCAATTCTTCCACTCTCAATGCATACAATCGAAACTTCCTATCATGTCAGGGAAGCCTCTTTTGTCTACCTTACGTAAAAGCCTCTTCAAGTCTTCACGATTTAGTTTGCGGAGATATGTGGCTCCATATATGGCTTGAATTGCCTGACAGAAGTGCTTCAGGTTCTCAATAGCAGTATTATCCACAAGTTGACAATACTCGTCAGTTGAGTCTGCAGAGCACCCATTAGCTAAAATCCGAAATGCAGAAGTGAGCTTCTGATGAGGTGATAGACTTTGTCGGCCGATGACATATATCTTCCTTGCAAAGTAGTGGTCATGATTGACAACTGCATTCAAGATGCTATCAAAAAGCTTTCTCTTCATCCGAAACCACCTTTGAAAATCATGAGCAAGAAATCTCGAACGCTTGATGAAATGATCTTTCATCATTCGGTCATGACACTCTTCTCTATCACGCTGCACAAATGAACGCCCCGTGACAAAACCACGATGGCTAGATTCAGCATAGTGCTCATATTGCATAAGCGAGTTTGCAAGTTCAACTTCTGCATTGATCATTTCTATATCCTCAATGTCAAGGCATGCTTGGTATTGTGTCATCTGCATTGCCCTGCTACGTCTTCTTCTATCACCCATTGATGAGATATTAAGGACTTTAGGAAACAAAAACACTTTGAAAGTTGAAAGATTGGTGGATTTAGAGGATGATTGAAGGTTGGAAGATTGTGTGATCAACTGATATTCAACCTGTGTTTATATAGAGGATGATTGATGAAAGTTGAAAGATTGGTAAAAGTTGAAAGTTTGGTGAACGTTGAACGATTGGTGAAAGTTGAAAGTTTGTTGAAAGTTGAACGATTGTTGAAAGTTGAAAGTTTGGTGAGTTTCATGTGTCGATTTAATGATTTATTTTTAGATTAAAATGTTCATAAAATTAAATTACGATAGTCTACATAATTTTTAATTTTTTTTAAAGTTAATTTAAGAAAAATTAGCCTAAGTTCATTCTTTAATAATCTCATGCTAAAATTTTAGGCCAGAATGATTCAAGCAGAAAAACTGTTTCTAGGTTAAAACCTAAATTTTCTGGGCTAAAAATTTTTATTTTAAGCCAAGGGTTGAAAATGGTCACCCCACGCTAGGTTACGGCATTACCGGCTTAGTCTCACAACCCTTTTATTCTTTCGAGTTCTTCCGGACTCTCTCTCTCTCTCTCGATCTGAGGAAACCTCTTTGGAAGCATTCCAGGCAAGGACTCCGAAAGAGGCAACAACAATGGCCATTCCCAGGCTCTCTCCTAATCCTTTTGTAGTTGAGGCTATTGTCGTCGTCATTTTTGGCATTTCCATCTCTGCTGTTCAGGCCAAACCCATGTCTCCCGCTCCAGCTCCCGGTCACAGCAGCAACGATGGTTAGTTCAAAATCACTTTTTCCCCATTTGTTTTTCTCTTCCTGTTTTGTCATTGTGTACTTTGGATTCAAGTTTCATGGTTGAGTGCTATGACGCACGGACACGCCAACTTAAGAGCGTATCCCGTATCAGATACGGTCTGGGATACGATACGTGCCGATACGCTCCGGATACGTATCTGAACGTATCCGTTGACCAGTGGACATCTGGATACGTCGTCGATACGCTTTTGATATGCGAATCTGACATTTTGAATACGCAACAAAAGCACCTTAACGATGAAATGATCTAACCAGAGGAGGGGGAGAGAGTGGGAGGGGCAGAGAGAGAGAGAGAGAGAGAGAGCTCTATGTAGAAGACGTATCGTATCCTAATATTTAGACAATAGCCGGATCGCTGTGTCGTATCGTGTCGTATCGCTGTTTGGCAATTGCGTTCCTGCATTCTGTTTACTAACGACATGAAGCACAGAAGTAGAATAGGAAAAATAGCACATTGTATGAAAAGAAAATCAGAAAAACATTTTACGACCTCAATAATTGTCGGTTTGTCACCCATAAAAATGGAAGGTGGGAAGGAAAGAAAAAGGAGTCATCCGTACGAGAAAGACCTCTGCCTAAGAATCTTATCAACACAAAAAGCAATCAGGCTTTCCTGTCAATTGGCTTTGCATCCTTCTGTTGCTGCCCAACTAATGAAAACTTCTTCATTTGCTGTTACGAAAAAATAATTGAAAGAAACGTCTAAGTGTTTGCATAAAAGCAGGTTTTGCATTCAGAAACTAGAATGATACATCTAGGTAAAGCCACTGACCGATTAATGCTAATAGCAACTGAATAATAATGATTGTTCATCGTCAGAAAGCATATAACAAAATCACAATATTCAATGGTTGATATCGACCTTTTTAAAAATATAAAAAAATAAAAAAATAAAAAAGTGACAAATAGTGGCTCCAATCTTCCGGAATCCGAAAAGACTCACAAAAGCATTTTAGCCTTTCCTGACCATAAGTCTGACTTTCAAACCAGTAGTGGGTTTCGAACCCAAGACCTCCAATTTTTAGTTTTAAAGAAGTCTTGTAATCCGTCATTTGCTACTGGGCTACCAGCTCGTGGTTGTTGATATTGACTTTGGAGCAGTTGCTTATTTGATATAACATCTCAACATTTTGGTACAATCTGGAAACCCAAAAGTAATCGGGAAGCTAACTAGCCCATTTTACACAGTGAATTCCAAGTTTATGCATCTAAATATCCAAAGCATACCTACTTGTCTTTTTATCCCCTCATCTTCCTGCCATAAAATGAATCGACTTGAGGCAACACTGGTGTCAAGTTCAAGAAACGATCTCTAGTTTGGATAAAAATGGCTTCCCTAAGATTAGATCCCACCAACAGTAATAAACTTCTCAGATGAGTCAGAATCCCGGTTAGGAATCAACTAATTAGGATAAGCTCGCAGGTTATTCGATTACACAGTAAAACAACCAGGACCATGAAGCAATTTGTTTGGTATTTTTTTATTACCAAAAGCAAAAACAGTTGGTAAAAGTAGCATGTAAGTTGCTTTTAAAAATTGCTACCATAAAAGCAGAGTAAAGCTTTTAATGAATATTTCTAATTTTTGTAATACACTATCCATTGGAGAGCAACCGTTACTATTAAGTTTTTTGAAAATGACATTATTTATTTTTTCAAAACACATTATCCATAAAAGAACAAAGCGACTACCACCACCTACTAGTACAAACACTAACCTTACTCCACCGCCGTAATTACCACCACCATAATTCATCGCCACCGCCACCGCCATTGCCGCCACCACCACAACCACCACTACAACTACTAGCACTAGTAGAAAAAACACTTTGCGCAACGTAGATAGCTTCGTCGCGCAAAGTGAAAAATCGTTGCCTAAAAAATAGTGCAACAAAACCTTCATCGCGAGCTAACCGTCATAGTAGGATTTGCGCGACGAAAAAGAACATACGTCGCGCAAAGTGGCTTAGGTGGCTTTGCGCGACGTAGGGACATGTGTTACACAAAGCCTCTTTGCGCAACGTAGAGATGTGCGTTGCGCAAAGTGGCTTTGGTGGCTTTGCGCGACGTAGGGACATACGTCGCGCAAAGTGGCTTAGTGGCTTTATATGATGCCTTCTTCGTTGCGCAAACCCTTTCTTTTGTTTTGGTCAAAATTTTTATTTTTTTATTTTTAATAAATATTGTAATTAAATTCTAAACAATAATTAATTAACCAAGGAAAAGTATTTAATTATAAAATATATGAAAATGCACATACAAGATGTCCGAATAAAAAAAAAAAACTACAAGTAATCTTCTAGGTTTGATACATCAGGTTATTGGAGCAGTAGATGTTCATAATGCGGGAGGCGCATTGGTCACACTCCGACGACGAGCGATCAACCGCGACATCTATACACTTTTTGAACCATAAAATTATAACATTAGAAACTAATCCTTTCTTGCATTTGAAACTAATCAATTAGCAGCCAAAGTAATAGCATATCCTTTCTTGCATTTGTTCACATATATATATATATATATATATATATATATATATATAAAGCAGCACTGCAACGGTAGAAACAATACTAATTAAAGATGGTTAACAGCCAAAAATTAGGAGCAAGAGTTCCTGTAGAACTGAAAGTAACAGCAGATAAACTTAACAGTGAAATGAAGAAGGCTGCATGCTTGTTCCAGAAATGTGCATCAGTGACGGGTTAGATGAGGGACCATGACAGGTATGACTTCTTTCTTGAGAGAGAAAAGAAGGCAAAGTTGAGCTTACCTAAAACCTTCTTCCTTTGTCCTTATAGCTCGGGCAGAGTATACAGTTGATCGAACTGCAATTGTAGAATGATTAGGAATAAGAATCAATACAAGACATAGTTGAAGAAGGATAATGAGAGAAGCAAATTATAAGTTTACACACATTCCCGAATTTTTTGGTTTACCAAATCAGAGGCTGAGACTGAGAAGATAGAAACCATGTTACCTGTACCTGGAATGAAGATTTATGCTGCCTCCTTCAAGGAACCTAAATCTGTTATGTCTTTGGCCTGTCCAACTTAGCATGTATTAGATAAATTTGTCTTACATTAGCATTTATCAAGCAATTTAGAAAGAATAGATAACGGAATCGCCTAATGTGGATTCATGACGATATAGGAAGATGTTATGTTTCTAAAACATGATCAGCAATGAATAAGATGGTGACTTTACTCTAAGATATATATACATATTGCAAGGTTTATAACTAAAAAGGCCAAAATATCTGAAGGCTCGACAAGTAATGAAAGGTGAGGTTTTCGAAAGAACATTCCTGATAAGTAGGCATAGTTTGTTAAAGTCAGACCACCCCATGATACATGAGCTGAAGAGTGTTGAATATTCGGCCAAATTCTAGGGGCCTTTATATGTAAGCCAAACAACCCATTTAAAGGGCCTTTTTATTTGGCCCATGTGGAAAGCCACGGGAGTGGCTAGGTTTTTAATTAGGGCAGCAACTGCCCTTTTGTTTCTGAGCAAGAAAATAGAAGAGCAGCAGAGCAAAACAAAAAAAAGTGCCGCAGCCCCACTTTTGGAGAGAAGAAGAAAGTGTGCCCTCTCATTGGTTAGTTATTACTCCATCAAAGTTGTATTTCTTGTATTAGATTTGAGCTTTGTATAGAGATGAAATTATTCGTTATATTTCCTTCTCTATTTGTTTATTTGGTGAGTAAGAGTTATTGGGGTTTTGAGTTGTGAGATTGTCAACACTTTGTAAACTCTCATTTGGTTGATAGTGGATTATTGGGTGAGCTCCTACTGCTCCAAGAACGCACTCCAATTACACTGACTATTAAGGAACCTCGTTAAAATCTTGGTGTCTATTATATTCTGTTTTTACATTTCATTTGATATATTTCCTGTGGGTTAGCTTGAGTTGGTTCAAATTGGTTTGGTGCTATCCTGGCACAACAATTGGTATTAGAGCACTGGTTGCCCATGGGTACCGTCTAGTTGCTAAAGATGTCAGACGAGCAAGATGAGAATCCTTTTAGAAGCAGCTCCAGATTTGCAAGAACTACAGTGCAAAATGCAAAGTTTGAAGTGGAAAAATTTGATGGCACAAACAACTTCAGGATGTGGCAATATGAGGTCAAGGATGTGTTGGCTCAACAAGATCTACTTGCCGCTTTGGGAGATAAGTCGGAAGCTATGTCAAGGTCGGAATGTGATAAATTAAATTTGTAGGCTTGCTCCACAATTCGGTTGTGCCTTGCAAAAACTCAAAAATATTTTGTAATGCAAGAGACATTGGCAAATGTGTTGTGGCAAAAATTAGAAGACAAGTACATGACAAAGAGTGCGGAGAATCGACTACACTTGAAAAAAAAAACTCTACCGCTTCCAATATAAAGAAGGTACAAAAATGGTTAGACACCTTGATGCTTTTAATAAGTTGATTGCCAATTTGATGAATTTAGATGAGGATATTAAGGATGAAGATAAGGTCTTAATATTGTTGAATTCTTTGCCGGACTCTTATGAGCATTTTGTTACCACTATTATGTATGGTAAAGAAACTATGAAATTTGAAGATGTGTTGAATGCCTTGATGAATTATGAAATGAGGCATGTTGATAAGAATCATGATAATAGCTCTGAAGCTTTATTTGTTAGAGGTAAATCATCAGAGAGAAGATTATTCTCTAGTAAGAAAAAATCACTTTCTCGACCTATAGGAACTTCTAAAGGTAGAAAAAGTTTGGAAAGGGATGAATGTGCTTTTTATCATAATAAAGGTCATTGGAAGAAAGATTGTCCTAGGTTGAATACCAAAGGCAAAGTGAGTTCTGAAGCTAATGTTGTTGAGCTTGAAAATGATTTTTCTGATTTTACTTTAACCGTTTCCTCATCATTTGATTGTGTTACTAAGTGGGTATTGGATACGGGGTTGTACTCATCATATGACTCTTCACAAGGATTGGTTTTCAAGCTTGAAAGAGATTGATGGTGGTGTTGTTTTCATGGGAGATGACAATCCTTGCACAACAAAATGGATCGGTACAGTTGGTTTGAAGTTGCATGATGGCATGGTTAAAGAGTTGATATGTGTTCGGTATATACCGAATTTGAAGAAAAATCTTATTTCTTTGGGCTTTTTAGAATCTAATGGCTTCAGGTTTCATTCAAATGGGCAGACATTGAAAGTTACTTATGGTGTACTTGTTGTGATGAAAGCTCCTCGATATGGTCATTTATATCTATTGCAAGGAAGCATTGTGACAGGTGAAGTGTTTGTAGTCTTAGAAAATACGGGCACATCTTATTCAGATACTACTAAACTATGGCATATGAGATTAGGCCATGTCAGTGAGATAACTCTACAAGGGCTTGTGATACAAGGTTTTCTAAAAGGTGCCACGACTTGTAAGTTTGATTTCCGCGAGCATTGTGTCTTGGGGAAGCAAACTAGAGTGAAGTTTGGTACTACAGTACATCAAACGAAGGGCATTCTTGATTATGTGCATTCAGATGTTTGGGGTCCTACAAAGACTCATTCTTTGAGTAGTAGACAATGGTTCATGACCTTTGTTGAAGATTGTTCTAGAAGGTCTTGGGTCTACACAATGAAGCACAAGAGTGAGGTGTTGAGCATTTTCTTAAGTTGGAAGAAAATGGTTGAGAACCAGACTGGGAGAAAGATTAAGATTTTGAGATCGGATAATGGTGGTGAATACACATGCAATCCTTTCTTTAAAGTTTGCAAAGATGAAGGGATTGTGAGGCATTTTAGTGTTCGGGGAATTCCACAACAAAATAGAGTTGCAGAAAGATTGAATCGAACCTTTCTTGAGAAGGTTAGATGTATGTTGCCTCAGTCGGGTTTGAGCAAGTCATTTTGGGTAGAGGCAGTTACTTATGCATGTCACATCATCAACCAGTTACCCTCAGCTGATGTTCAAGGCAAGACACCGATGGAGGTATGGACTGGAAAACCTTCTTCTGATTATGACTATATCCGTATTTTTGTTTCACTTGCTTATTTTCATGTAACTGAAAATAAATTTGATTCTAGAGCCAAAAAGACTATCTTTCTTGGTTTTAGTAGTGGTGTCAAAGGTTACAGGGTATGGTGCTTAGAGTTGAAGAAACTTGTAATTAGTAGAGATATGACATTTGATGAAGAAAGTATGTTCAGATACTCTGAGAAGATTGTGAAAGATGTCCAACAAATGTAGCTTGAGAAAGCTGCCTTTAGTACTTTAAATCATATTTCAACTGATGTCGAAGCCACTACAAGTGAAGAAGTGGGAGACCGAGAGGATGTTGAAGTAGTTGAACTTGAAGAATCTATTCTAGATGAAGAGCAAGTTTCACCTCAAGAATCTATTGCCAAGAACAGAGGAAAGAGAAATATTACCAAGCCAACTCGGTATAGTGATTATGTTTCTTTTGCTCTTCCTATTATCACCGATGAGATTCAATCCAATTTTGAGGAAGCTATTGAGAGTGAAGAAAAGGAGAAGTGGCGCAATGTCATGGGTGACGAGATGAATTCTCTCTTGAAGAACAAGACTTGGGAGTTAGCTGAATTGCCTAAGACCATTTCCAATGGTTGGGCTAAAAGACAAATATTTTAGCCCGAAAAATTTAGCTTTTAGCCCAGAAACAGTTTTCTGCTCCAACCTTTCTAACCTAAAATTTTAGCCCGGGATTATTAAAGAATGAACTTAGGCTATTTTTGTGGATAAATTAAATTTTTTTTAAAAAAATAAATAAATATGTAGACTGTCGTAAATTAATTTTATGAACATTTTAATCTAAAAAAAATTAAATTCCGATAAATATTGAAAAAATTAAATTCCGATTTCTGGGCTAAATTTTGGGGGGGATCTGGCCTTGGTTTAGCATTTAGCATTTAGCTCAAAATTTCCCCTTGGGTTGGATTGGGTTTGGGGGAAAATTTTGGGGGGAATCTGGCCTTGGTTTAGCATTTAGCATTTAGCCCAAATTTTCCCCTTGGGTTGGATTGGGTTTGGGGGGAAATTTTGGGGGGTAATTTGGCTTTTAGCCCACTATTGGAGTTGGTCTAAGGGTAAGAAAGCTATCGGTTGCAAATGGGTGTATGTCAAGAAAGTAGGTGTTGATGAGAAAAGCAATGTGAGATTTAAAATAAGATTAGTTGCTAAAGGGTATGCACAAAAGGAGAGCATTGACTACAACGAAATCTTTTCTCCGGTTGTGAAGCACTCCTTAATTCGTATTATGTTAGCTCTTTTTGCACAATATGATCTTGAGCTTGTGCAACTCAATGTGAAGACGGCTTTCCTACATGGTGATTTGAATGAAGAGATTTATATGTGTCAACCGGATGGGTATAAAGTGAAAGGGAAAGAGAATTTGTTTTGCAAGTTGAAGAAATCACTTTATGGCTTGAAGCAACCTCCAAGACAATGGTATTTGAGGTTTGATAAATTTATGAGAGGCCAAAATTATTCTAGAAGTCAATATGATCATTGTGTGTACTTCAAGAAGTTACAAGATGGGTCTTTTGTTTATTTGTTGATATATATTGATGATATGTTGATTGCCTCAAAGAATGTCGAAGAAATTGAGAAATTGAAGAAACAAATGAAGAACGAGTTCGAGATGAAGGACCTTGGTGAAGCGAAGAAGATCCTTGGCATGAAGATCATTAGAGATAGAGAAAAAGGTTTGGTATGCTTGAATCAAAGACAATACCTTGAGAAGTTGATTCGGAAGTTTGAAGTTCATGATTCAACCAAACCGGTTAGTACCCCTTTGGCTCCTCATTTTAAATTGAATTCTCTGTAATGTCCTAAAATTGATAAAGAGAAGCTGCAAATGAAAAATATACCATATGCAAATTTGGTTGGTAGTCTGATGTACGCAATGGTATGCTCTAGACCGGATATTGCTCATGCAGTTGGTATGGTGAGTCGATATATGCACAATCTTGGTAAAGAACATTAGCATGCAGCTAAGTGGATATTAAGGTATCTCCATGGTACTCGAGATGTTGGTTTATGCTTTGAGAGGGATGACTCTGGTATTGGTCACTTTGCAATTGGTTATGTTGATTCAGATTATGCAGGTGATTTGGATAAAAGGAAGTCTACTACAGGCTATGTGTTTACTATGGCTAAAGGGCTAGTTTGTTAGAGGTCCATTTTGCATTATTCTGTTTCCTTGTCCACTACAGAGGCTAAATATATGGCTGTTGCCGAAGCTATGAAGGAGGCTAGTTGGATACATAGACTTATTAAAGATTTAGAGGTTGATAAAAAACAAGTGGAGTTGCATTGTGATAGTCAGAGTGCCATTTATTTGGCTAAACATCAGGTTCATCATGCGAGGACTAAACATATAAATGTGCGTTATCACTTTGTTCGTGAAGTTGTTAGTGAAGGGGATATCATTCTCCAGAAGATTCCAACTAAAGAGAACCCCATTGATATGTTGACTAAGGTTGTTGGTGTACCCAAGTTTGTTCATTGCTTGAACTTGGCTCACATTTTGCCTATATAAAGCAGGCGTTGAGCAGTAGGAGCTTTGGAGCATTTTGGCTTGGCATGAGTCATTCTCTTGCTACTTTCGGGAGTGGTTTTGTGTTAATTGTTGATTATTTTGGTTTGTCTCGTCATGGCGTTTTCGGAAATTTGACCAAGGTGAAGATTGTTGAATATTTGGCCAAATTCTAGGGGCCTTTATATGTAAGCCCAACAGTCCATTTAAAGGGCCTTTTTATTTGGCCCATGTGGAAAGCCACAGGAGTGGCTAGGTTTTTAATTAAGGCAGCTGCTGCCTTTTGTTTCTGAGCAGGAAAATAAAATAGTAGCAGAGCAAAACAAAAAAAAGTGCCGCAACCCCATGTTTGGAGAGAAGAATAAAGTGTGCCCTCTCATTGGTTAACTACCACTCCATCAAAGTTGTATTTGTTGTATTAGCTTTGAGCTTTGTATAGAGATGAAATTATTCATTATATTTCCTTCTCTATTTGTTTATTTGGTGAGTGAGAGTTATTAGGTGTATTGGGGTTTTGAGTTGTGAGATTGCCAACACTTTGTAAACTCCCATTTGGTTGATAGTGGATTATTGCGTGAGCTCCTACTGCTCCGAGGACGTACTCCAGTTACACTGACTATTGAGGAACCTCGTTAAAATCTTGGTGTCTTTTATATTCTGTTCTTGCATTTCATTTGATATATTTCCTATGGGTTGCTTGAGTTGGTTCCAATTGGTTTGGTGCTATCCTAGCACAACAAAGAGGAAGTCAGAAAGAGATCCAATTCTAAAACTAAAACCATACATGCAATGAGAAGATTTGGATGACAAACTCCAGTCGAAAACCAATCTAAGAGGAGATAAACAGCTAAAGTATGTCTATATAACTGTAAAAGTTCCACACCACCAGCCATCTTCTTACATAAATACACCCTAAAAATATATCAGTATGCCTATGCAAAAATAACACTACCCTTATGTCCATAAAACATTCGGTTTGGCCAAATACCACCTCAATAAACAATTAAACACAGTGGCTACAAACCAACAAAATTAACAAGAGAGAGCGAGGGAGAGGACAAGAAAAAGGCACAACATTCATCAAATTAACGCAGTACTGTTGTTAATTCATGAATGTGTACAGACATGCTCTAGTAATATAGCCATATAGTAAATCAGAGAATGTCACTACCAACCTCTAAAAAGGCGATCTTGAGTGAATTGGATGGGGGAATTCAATATTTGGGATCTTTGCCTAATTCAAAACTACCTAAATTTTAGAAGGATGATGGCTGGTAGCAGTGTCCTCAACGATAATGACGGGGTGATGGTGGTTGTGACGGCTGGGGTGTTGTCGAAGAGGAGAGAATCGACGACAGGGGTGATGGGGTGATGGCCTGGGTTTTCTGGGATGTCGTCGAGAAAGATGATGAGTGGTATCGTTGTGTTGGTTAACGGCAGTGATGGCTGGTGAGCACTGTGAGGAAAAGGATGTTGAGAGTTAGAGAGTCGAGGGACTAAGAGTCTGAGGAGGAAAGCTTTTGCGCAAAGTGCCTATTAAAAAAAATAAAAAAAACTCAGGAAATTTTTTTTTAAAAAATGGCCTATTTTTTACTATTGCACTGCCAAAATTATCACAAATGGTGCGGCGTAAGTATACATTTCGACATCGCGCAAGGTTTTTTTTTTTTAAATATTATAAATTTTACTTAATAAATATATATATACCTTTGAACTTGATGGGATACATATTGTACGAAACTAGTTTCAACGATTCAACCGTCAAACTTGTTTGTATATATTCCAATATTGCATACGCCAAAAATTGCAAAAAACAAACATTCATAGATCAAGTAACAAGACAAAACTTTTCGACGGTTATAAACAAAAAATCATCATTTAACGGTTATTGTAACTCTGATTTTGAAATTTTTTTACAGCTACACTCCTTGACCCTATATGAATACAACGAACTGATTCGATCGTCAATTTAAAATATTTACACAAGTGGATACCACAAAATCTTTTGTTATACTTAATGAAAGTATAAATAAGCTCTAAGTGTTAGGGAATCTATCGTTTTGATGGGATACGCATTCTACGAACTAATTTCAACAATCCAACTGTCAAACTTGTTTGTATACTTCGAAATTGCATATGCCAAAAATCGCAAAAAAATAAACATTCAGAGATTAAGTAATGGGATAAAACTTTTCGATAAAATCACGATTTAACAGTTATTTTAACTCTGATTTTGATGATTTTGTACAGCTACACTCCTTGACCCTATATGAATACAACGAACTGATTTGATCGTTAATTTAAAATATTTACACAAGTAGATACCACAAAATCTTATGTTATTCTTGATAAAAGTATAAATAAACTCTAAATGTTAGGGACTCTATCGTTTTGATGAGATACGCATTCTAAGAAATTAATTGCAATGATCCAACCGTTAAACTTGTTTGTATATACTTCGACATTCATACGCCAAAAATCGCAAAAAACAAACATTCAGAGATCAAGTAACGAGACAAAACTTTTCGACAATTATCAATGAAAAATCACAATTTAACAGTAATTTTAACTCGGATTTTGATGATTTTTTACAGTTACACTCCTTGATCCTATATGAATACAATGAACTAATTCAATCGTCAATTTAAAATACTTACACTAGTGAATACCACAAAATCTTATGTTATACTTAATGAAAGTATAAATAAACTCTAAGTGTTAGTGAATCTATCATTTTGATGGGTACGCATTCTACGAACTAATTTCAACGATCCAACCATCAAACTCTTTTGTATATACTTCGAGATAGCATATGCCAAAAATCACAAAAAACAAACATTCAGAGATCAAGTAATGGGACAAAACTTTTCAACGCTTATAAACGAAAAATCACGATTTAACGGTTATTTTAACTCTGATTTTGATGATTTTTTACAGCTACACTCCTTTATCCAATATGAATAGTTGAATACAATGAACTAATTCGATCGCCAATTTAAAATGAGAAAAACTAATGAAAATGGCTTGAAAACTTTGAGTTTTAACGATAAAGACAAAATAAAGGGTAAAGTGAATAGTACCAGGATTGCCTTTTTAGTGTAAAAATGTGGTTTTTCATTAAAATGAACAGTAACGGGAGCTTTTTGTTATAGTTCCCTTTAAAATATTTACACTAGCCACTTCACCCACCCGATACCTAGTTAGCCTGATGTTTCAAACCTAGAAGACTATTTGTTTTAGTATTTTCTTTTTTGTTTGAACATCTTGTATGTATATTTTCATATATTTTATAATTAAATACTTTTTCTTGGTTTATTAATTATTGTTTAGAATTTAATTACAATATTTATTAAAAATTAAATAAAAAAATTCCGAAAAAAAAAAGGTTTATGCGATGAAGAAGTAACCTTTGTCTTTGCACGACGCAGGTTACTTTTTCGTCGCACAAGCCCTTTTTTTTAAAAAAAAAATATTTTTATTTAATTTTTAATAAATATTGTAATTAAATTCTAAGTGTTTGTTGAAAGTATAAATACCATACTTTCAGCTCAAACGCTAAATCATACATTCAGATCCTACTAAATGAAGGAAAAAATACATTTCAGTTTCTTCTAGTTGGCAGTTACAATGCATGAACATTGCACATAGCTCGGACATCTACTATTTTTCTTTCAATGTTACTCAATACATAAATTGTTCTTCTGGTTCGCATTTGACAATGTTATGCAATAAATAATTGGTTTCTTGTGAATTAAGCTACAATTATTTAAAGGCATGTTGTCATGATGGGCGAGTTGATTTGCCAGACTGCTTCAAGCTCTTAACAATTTCATATTGCTTCTTGCTAATCTGAAATAGTTAAAGCACACATTCAGCAAGAGCCTCATGACAATTAGAATGTTATATATCATGACCCAGAGCAACAAGTACACAGAAAAAAGATGGCTATGTGTGTGGGGAGAGACAGAGAGAGAAAGAAGTGTCTTGTCTATGCCTTGTCTACCACCAATTTTGCAGATAACTTGTCTGCAGAACTATTAAATAATTTATTTTTATTAAACTTTCTACAAAATTCTTATGTTTATATGTTAGGATGGGGGGTTTAGTGTATGGTAAACTAAGTGCATTGGTGCCATATACGATGAGGAACTTATACCTTAGCTAGTAATTAGGATAATTCAATCTCAAGCAATCCATATCCCGGTCCAAATTATGCCCCACAAGTGGCTTGGCATGGCATTTCTAAGATGCTCTTCCATTAACCCAGTAACTTCATATCTAGAATATAAACATTCAACGCATCACAGGCTTACTCTGAAATTTCTTGAAATAAATCAAATATGAGAAACATTCACCTGTAATTAGTGACAGCAACTTGGGGCTGCACATAAGTGTAGAAGAAGATATTCTCATCTTCATCAATCAGGCAGCTGTTTTGCACGACGCCAGTCTTCGTCGCGCAAAGTTGGGAAAAAATCGGTAAAGCATTCTTGGTTTGGCGCCAAAATCGTGCGCGACGCACAAAACGTACCGAAAACGGCCTTTGTGCGACGAAGACTGGGTCACGCAAATCTGTTTTGCACGACGCAGGTGTACCTTCATAGTGTAAATGGCCTTTGCGCAACGACACTTTGCGCGACGAACACTGGGTCACACAAATCTGTTTTGCACGATGCAAGTATACCTATGTCGCGCAAAGCTGTTTTGCGCGACGCCAATCTTCGTCGCCCAAAGTGTCGTTGCGCAAGGGCCAATTGTGAGACATTTTGTGTTTTGCATCGCTCAAACATGCTTTTGTACTAGTGCAGCACAGCCACAACAACAAGTCCACCACCACTACCGCCACCTCTACCCCCATTTTTATCTTTGCACCCCAACCACCACACCCTACTATTGGCACTACCACCATTGCCGCTACCATCACCACCACCCCCGCCGCCACCACCCTCACTACCATGTCCAATTTGGTCATTGGATATATTTATATCACTCCATTAAAATTTACCAAACGCTTTTACACTTTTTTCATACTCACAACACTTTAACAAATATTGTTTATCAAACGCTTATATACTTTATTTTACAATTAATTATTCTTAAAGCACATCAATTCCAAACTGGTCTATGTTATGTGTATATTGTTGCGACAGGACTTGTGACTTGTAAACATGTGGATCATTTATGTAGACAAATCATATTTGAAGATTAAGTATTGACCAAATTCATCCGAGTAATCATGTCGGACAATAACTCTTCGATGCCTGATCAAGTTATGGGTGCAAATTTCGGCATAGTTTTGACTAATGAGTTTTGTCAAACTTGAAGTTGTAGAGTTTGTTAATGGTACAATGTGGTGCAAATTAGTGCCTCTTTTTTTATGACTAGTAATGATATTGAGAACAATATAATTTTCTCATGTTGAGGAATTTTCGTGTTGATTGAAGCCAACTTAGCTCAGCTAGAGGGCCCAGAGAGGGGGAGGGAGGTTGATCCAATATGCTTTCTATATTACTGTTTTAAACACACAGACTACCTCCTCTTCCTCCGGTGGCCTTTACACTCTTATTGTCATAAACTCTATGTACATGTAACCTACATTATCAGTGAAAACCAGAAACGGTACTAGTGTTTGGTGAGCCATGATACATGTTCTTGTGGATTTGCGTGATTACGGTATAATCTAAAGCTAGTCCAAGTACAATGTCCATGATCATCCTGTTCAGAATTACAGTTGATTAACAAGTTTAACGATAAATTAACCATATAGTCATATTAATAGATTAAAGTCATTAATTAACTAACCTGAAAACGATTTCGTATCAAAAAGAAGCATAATCAAATCAGTGAATCGTTTATTAATTAACAAATTGCTTAATTAGGTTTCAACAAGGCATCTGATTATTTAAATATTTATTTGTCATTTCTCCAAAAATAACCACATCGCTGCATGCAGATTGTTAGTTTTGCGTGCTAAAAACCCTCTTCTCCTTTGAAAATAGGCAAAATCCCCATCTCATATTTCTAACAACATAACCGTTGACTTCGTCCAAAACCCTTAAAATACCATGCACTTCCCATGCAATCACAGCCTCACAGGATCAAGCAACTCCAAACAATTTTAATAGCAGGCATGCATCTCATTGTTCTTTTAGCCGTCTTGTGTTGAAGGAAACAAGAACTAGGTTAATATTGTTATTATTATTTTTTATTATTTTATTATAATTAAGCTTCCTTCAACACCGGCTCACTAGGGAAACAAATAAATTTATGTAAGAAAAAATATATATCGAAAGATATATAGAAAGCCGGGAGGCAAGATGGAAAAGATTCAGTTTGCGGTGTTTATGGCGGCAGCGATCGGCTGCTTCTTGATGGGATCAGTGACTGCTTTCACTCACATTGTTGGAGGAAAAGAGGGCTGGTCTGTACCTGAGAACAAAACCTTCTACGAGGACTGGGCTTTCCCAAGAACCTTTGGTGTTGGTGACAGACTTGGTAAGAGAATTTCTTGTTGATTTTTCAAATTTAAGAAAGGAAAGAAAATAGCATCCATTTTCATCTTCTATATTGTACAAAAGGCTTTGAATTCCCGACTTAGGGTTCTAATCAATAATTGAACGAGTGATCTATATGATTGGCTCGAAAGGGTTTCAGTTTTGAACTCAAGCAATGAGGTTCAAAACGAAACCCTAGATTAAAATACAAACAAGGAGTTTTTGTTTGATCCTTGAAAATAATTTAAATAATTTGTTTGTACATACATTTGTAAGATACATATAATACTCGAATTTACTATTCTAAATGATTTTTGTTTTCAAATTAAACAATGAGGACGAAAATCGAAAATCCTTTGAGCTACGTACATCAAAGAAAGTTTGGCTTGGCCTACAAATTTTCAAGATTTAGGTTTATGTACTCTTAAATACCATTTGGTGTATCTATATATCTAACGATTCTTGCTTGAATGTGTCGTCCGAATTGCAGTTTTCCCCTACAGGCCAGGCTCTGGCAACGTAGTAGTCATCAACAAGGACGACTTCGACAAATGCACACAGAAGAATGTCATTTACATGTACTACTACGGACCAACCATCCTCAACCTCACAGCACCAGGTGACCACTACTACTACAGTGGCGTCGGCAAGCACTGCGAGTTTGGCCAAAAGCTCCACATCAAGGTCGTCAACAAGCCCGGATCGTCTGGCAAGATTTCCCCATTCAAGCTTGTTTCCAAGGTCAAAGAGACCACCGCTGGCGCGCCTGCCCCCGTCACAGATGCGCCTGCTCATGCTCCTTCCTCAGCCATCACCATTCAAAATGTTGGCATGGCTTCTGGTTTATTGACCGTCTTCTTTTCTCTCTTGATGTAAATAGAGATTATATGTACTTTGTGATATTGCCCTTGACAAAGTAATTTTATGAGATATATCATCCGTACTATAATTAAGAGAAAATTCTTTGTCAAACATTGTACTGGAAAATGGATTTTTATCCCTATGACATTAAATAATCTTAATAATTCATCTAAAACCTTAAATTACTATTTCATTATATTTATATCGAATCCTACTTTAGATTATTTATAATGGGCTAAATTGGATTAATGGTCCCCATGGTGATAGGTTAGTAGGAAGATAACCCTAGTGGTGAAAAAATTCGGATTTAAACCCTCATGGTGAAGTTTTGTTAGGATTTAATCCCAAAATTAACATTTCCGTTAGAATTTTCAATTTTGAGAGCTACTTTTCCTCTCTTTGTTTTTTTTTTTCCAAGATATTTTTGTTAGAAGGAATGCAGGTAAAATTCTAACACCAGTCACCACCATCACCAACTCCAACCCCAAAATTTCACACCCTTTTCTTTTCCTACACTTCTTCTAATCCCGGATTTTGTTTCTCATAAATGTTAGCCTTATTAGGTTATACAATTAAAACACAAACGAATGAGTGACTAACCTGATTTCAATGGCGGCCATGGAAGTTGAAACCAAAAGTAGCAAAGCACGACAACACCAAGATCTTCTATAAACTCCTAGCCGAATACAACTACTCTATGGGAAGCATTGTGTTGTGTTTCTAGGGCTTATAGGGACCGGTGTTTATATGTATAGGCTAAAAGCCAGGGTTTCCATCTATAAAGGAAACCTAAACTTACTTTCTTAGCCTCATAATTATAGTCAATTAAGGATTCCATCAATCATATTTCCAATATAAGACACATTATATAGGATTAATATCCTTAAGAGATCGAATCACAATCAACATTATTTCTCCAACATTACATTCCTATTACATGTAGTACACCACTTAAAGGTTGATTATATTGAATAAATCCAACATTCTCCCACTTGGTCTACAAAATGTAATATTCATGTTTATACTTGAGATTGGAGACTAATGTCTCTTTAGTGGGCATGTAACAGTGATTACATCTCGTCCTTAATGCAGTTTCTATCAAATGCATTTCTCAACATGGAACTAACAAGGTTGTAGGGTTGACACAATCCAGAACCTTCATAATCACACATGCTAAGATCCTCATTCACATGAAACACAAATTATGATCAAGAGATGAAACTTTAAATAAACTTTAAGTTAACCAAAATGTCTTACTTTATATCATCTCAGGTCCACCTTATTGTAACACACAAATTACACTTTTACGCTTTTTCGAAGCCTTAAATCTGCCAATGCAGATATCCTTCATCTAATGAAACCACCATAACCTGCAGGCGTGAGTACATCTCAAAACAATCACGCATCACTTTCAATAAACCAATAACAAGCACACATACAATGTTTGAAGCCAACAGACACAACTGAAAGTACTAAATAGGCACATGTCCAAGTAAAATACCCAGAAGCTTCATAAAACAAACTAATCCAACACTTATAAGCAAATGAATTAACATGTTTTTTACACTGATCTATGCACTTTACCAGTTACTTTAATGGTGATTTCCAACACCTGTGGGCAGATGGAAATCCTCACAACTAACGCATAGATCAGACCATGCCATGCCATTTAGTATGCAGTTTGATAACAACTTGATATCCGACATATATTTCATCAGATAAATGACTAGCACACAAAAATGTGACTTAATGAATCCAACTGAAGATTAAACTGAATACATGGATTCTATACATACATTATAGGTCATCTGCAAATGTAAGGCATTACTAACACAAAACTCAATCTCCCACTGATCTACAACATTGTTACTTAATTTGCAAATCAATACTCAAATCATACTTTTGAAAATATGCCTTTGGGAATAGCCTTACTCAGTCAATGAATGCATATTACCTTAATGAAAGGTACAACTAAGCATGAAAGCATTCACCACTGTTACACAAAAAACATGTATCCAACAACCATCTTATATGTATTAATAATTTCACATTTATGCTAAGTCCTTATGAGCCTCAAAACAAATGATCAACCAAGAAATCCAAATGATTCCAAATAACAGAAAAATGTACGCATATACCAAGTATCCATTCATGCAACTTAAACATATTATAGACATTCAAGTAACACAAATTCATGGAAGATAGAATAACGCCTTAATAGATTCATGCAAATCCACTTAGTGCTCAAAATTTTAGAACAACTCCCACAAAGTTTTCAGAATTTATACTTGCAAATAAGTTAACGAGTGTGAAGCCCAATATTTGTTCACTAATTCTCCCACTTGGGCAAACACTCTTTTAAAGATGTACCTAAATAAAACTGCTTTATATTTGGACATAATAAAATAGACATTACAACCAACATAAAGTTGTCAAACAGAATTTCAGCAACGAGTTACACTTACTTTAGAATTAATCATAATTAATTTATAAGCTTGATTGCTACCAAATTTATACTGATCAAAATAGACATACTTATCTTCATAAAATAAAAATATACAGCCATTTTGGGTCAAAATAGTAGTCTAAAGTCACGTCTCAAAAAGACTAATACAATCTGCCAGTAAAACTGCTGTACGAGCATGGGTTACTAGTAAATTCACCATAATTAACATACATGGCAGAAAATTACCAAACTTTGCAGACATATAGTAGACATCTATATGTTGAACATATCCAAAATTCAGATCATTGTGACCATTAGATGTGTCGTTCACCTGATTTAAATCAAGTGACATAATCTGCTGGAACCAATTATGTGCATCTATCATGATTTTATGCATCCATAACAAACTCAATTTCATATCATTTCAATTTCAATGTCCAAAGGAAACTTTAGTAGTCAAATTTCATCCTCTAAACCGACATCATAGTTCAAATTGAAAAGATTTACAAGCATAAGATTTAAACAATGCGTACCTTAGCAATCCTTGATTAACATTCATGGGTCCAATACTTTGTATCAAGAAGTCTCATGAAGAGACACAAAATACGTCATGATGCAACTGATTTCCATGCCTTAAAACCACAACCTATTATGGGGCTCATAGTGGAAATATTTGCAACTGATGGCATGGAACTTTATCCCCAATAAACTTCATGAAACTAGGTTAATTTACACCTATAGGCAGAAAATTAACTAGTTTCTAGTACTAGATTTTATGTCTCAAGAGTACCTTCATGAAAAACTTCAACACCTATGGGCAGATGAAGCTTTCACTACTCTTATGAAATAAAACCCATACCATGCCATCATAATTAAACTAAAAGAAACAATCCACACTTGGGGGCTGAAGATTATCGCTTTTATTCTAATTAAGATGCAATGTTGATCAAAATAACTTAAAAACCATAGTCCCAGCATCAAATAAGTGGCTATGGCTTGCTTAGTTGACAAGACATTGATCAACTCTGCCCTGAAACAATACAAGAAGTCACATGGATTAATTAAATGTAAGTGACAAAATTATTATAACCTGATTCGAGCTTCGAGTCTTGCCAACAAATGGCACTAATTCCTTCATGATTCCCTTTGACATTAAATTAATCTCAATAAACCTGACAGCATACTTGAAAGAGATTAATCACATATAGAACAAGTTTCATTCCACCACATGAATGTCAATACTTATCATTATGGAGTCAATTACTTAAAAGCTAAATTGCTCAAATGTTTTCTTAAGTTAAACATGTTCCTTTCCTTTTTATATATTCCTTTCCGTAGTACAAAACTACTAAACATAGCATTAAAATCATGCATTAGCTTTGTAAATACCAAATTAAATAGAAGGAACAACCAAAATTATTTTCTTCCATAGAAAACATCTCCAATATATGCCCTACATTAGCCTTGAAAAGTTTCTTTTCTTCTCCCCTTATGACACATAAAAATTTACTAATCAAAGCACTGTTTAAATTCTTTAGGCATAGGAAAAATCACAAACAATAATACATGTTTGAAAATTCATGCTTATCAATTAAGCCACATACTTTGAATGGATTACATACCTCATGCCTTCATATGTTCACCACTTCTTTGTAAACATATATATAATCACATGACCAACCAAAGTTCTCATATAAGAATAGATAAAAATACAAATGAGTATTGTCACATAATTACTACAAACCTTATTCATTTGTATATTACCCTTGTTCTTGTCACTGGATACTTTCTGTCATTCTCAGCCAATCCACAAATTATACATCAATTTTTCATAGTTAACTAGTCATGTATAATTTAAATGACTATTGAGATAGGAAAGCAAATTATAGAAAACCCGATTGATTAGGCATGTAGGTTTCTTACACTGTTAATGGCATACAATTTTATCCACATCTCATGAAAAATTGGTTCAAGCAAATTAGTTACAATTTATCATATGCCATGTTCACGGAAAAATTAGAAGAAATTGTGTCACCTTACACATCCTTGAAACAAACAGCCATATCCGTGATGCTCTAGATGCAATAACAAAAGTTGCCAAAATTTATATTGACCTGCTTTCAAATATAGACATATATAAACTTAGCATATGCATGCATTCCTGCAACACAACTTTAACATATGTTCTCACAATCATAGGTAGGCACAACATATCCCAATAGTATTGATAAATTATAGGATATGACTAGGGATGGACAAATACCCATCGGTTATGGGTAACGGCGGTTACCCACCCATATAAATTTCACTGTTACGATTATGGGTAACCGTTTAGATAAATAAACGGTTATGAGTATAACCATTTACCCGCGAAATTTAAATGGGCGGTTATGGGTATTAACCGCGGTTATAAACGGGTAACCATTTACCCATTTATTTTATATATGTAAAATTAACACAAACCATGTTCCCTATCGGACAAAACTTAAATCAATGCTATTGACTATAGTGCATGATTTCTATAGCTAATATAATATAGTTTTTCCTAACCACTTTAAATTTCATGGTCCATTATATATATTATGTTAATACTTTACATTCCGAGTCAAATAACCCAAGAATATTGTCTTTTAACAGTTTTCGTAACCCAAGAATACTTAGCAAATTTTATATTACCTTCATTGCTAACAGTTAAAAATATCGTCTGTAATCTATTATTTCAATTATTTGAATGGTATATGGACTTAAAAAATTAAAATGCAGAAATGTATGATGAATGTACCTATAACGGTGTTTAATTGTTAGATAAACAAAATTATGACAAATTTTTTTTTTTTAATTTTCAAGTTGTTAAAAAACACGTAGACGGGTGAAAAATGAGTAAATGGTAAAAAAGAAAGGATAAACGGGTTTAAAAATGATAAATGGGTAAACGGGTACTAAATGGTTACGGTTAAATGGGTACACGGTTATAAGTATGATTAACCGTTTATAAACGGCTATGGGTATGGGTATAACCGTTTAGACAATTACCCAACGGGTAAACGGTTATGCGGGTTTGAGAATAAACGGTTATTGATAAATAACCGTGGTTACCCGCCCACCATAACCGTTGCCCATCCCTAGATATGACATTCCGTCTCCTACAATCAGAAAGATGTCATGACATGGTTGGATTTTGCGAGAACAATATAACATTTCATGAATCCAACATAATAGAGCCCGCCTTGAAACCCTTGAGGCGGTGCCGCGATAGGCCGCAGCCGCTGGCTGTGTAAAGAGGAACCCCAACCTCATGGCTTCAACTTATGCATAAGCAGTATATGGTCAACCAAAATATTAGCATTAAAATTGAAATAAAAACTCTGAAATATTCCATGCTTTTCAATCCTAGTTAATCCAATGAATTGACTAATCAAATTTTCTTTATCATTCCCTTATTAGAACTATTGGTGGTAATCAAATTTGACTAATCATATATATTGGCTTTTAAAAATTACATGTGCTTGCTTGATCAAATTACTAGCAACTTCCAGACTTTGGTAGTTCAACTAAAACAAATTATATGCAAAAGGGCCTGCATAAAAATGCCATCAATCTGACCATATATTATATGTAATTATAATAGGTATAATCTGGAAAACTGTTGGAATTCGAAGCAATCATCACCATATAAATTTTATACTTCAATCCATGTGTTGGATCCCACTGCAAAATATTTACATATTAGCACGATATACAAATGTATATATATATATATATATATATATATATATATATATATATATATATATATATATGCTTCTCCAAATTTCAATATGATTATAGGATTGAAACACGGTTTATAGCTATTTCTGATAAAAAAAATTCAAATTCGTGCCATAAGATTAATTAGTGAGAAATAATCTTGATACCATGAACAACACAATCGTAAGCCCCGTCGGCCTGTGCTCTTTAACCGACCTCTATCTGTGATTTTTTTAATATTTAACTAACACTTGAATTTAGGATCAAAAGGAACTGATCATAGAATATAGCTGAACATATCATATTAGTACGCCAAGGATATGGAATCACACTTGAATTTAAGACCAAAATTCAGTTTATGTATTTTGTAAAACAACTCTATGTATTGTCGAACTTAATAGGTTTTAATTATATAACCAGAGGCTCTGATACCAACTGTTAGCCTTATTAGGTTATACAATTAAAACACAAATGAATGAGTAACTGACCTGATTTCAATGATGGCCATGGAAGTTGAAACCAAAAGTAGCAGAGCATGGCAACACCAAGATCTTCTATAAACTCCTAGCCGAATACAACTACTATATGGGAAGCATTGTATTGTGTTTCTAGGGCTTATAGGGACCGGTGTTTATATATATAGGCTAAAAGATAGGGTTTCCATCCATATAGGAAACCTAAACTTACTTTCTTAGCCTCTAAGTTAAGTATCATAATTAGGGCTGGGTTCGGTTCTTTTCGGTTCGGTTTTTTGCCAAAACCGAAACCAAACCGAAATTTCGGTTCGGTTCGGTTCGGCCCATATTTTTTTCGGTTTTTTTCGGTTCGGTTTTTTTTTCGGTTCGGTTTTTTCGGTTCGGTTTCGGTTTTTTTTCGGTTTTTTTTTTTTTTCCTCCAAAAAATGAAAATTTAGATGTTATCCATAAGAGATTTACAACCCACCAACTGAACAAAACCCACATAAATGTTTCAAAGAATTAGACTTTCTAAGACCCTTTTGGAGCAACAAAGTAAAAACCCAGAAAACTTTACCTTGCAAATCCAACAACCAGAGAAATGAAACCAGGTGGGCCTGCAAATTTTCCCGAGAAACAAACAGAAAAAAACAGGTCCAGTAACCTAAACAAACATCTGAGACAAGTGATATGATTCAGTACTTCTAAACTCCACCTTCTGTTATGAACTTATGTTTGCATACTGCTGTACTTTTTGGCATTGGGTTGTAAAGAACAATTAACAGCTACTTCATTGCTTCATCCAGCATCCCGAAAAATGTAAATGCTTCATCCAGAATTTAATCACCAGTGCAGACATGGCGAGAGTGCAGAACAAGCAAGCATCACAGTGCAGAACCAAATTTTTTTTTTTTCTCAAATCGAAGATTAGATTAAACGCCAAATCCATTAAAGCATAATCAAAACTAAAGTGCTTAACTTGACAGTCGCTAATTTCATTTCAATAACAAAAACACGAACCCAAATGAAATCGATCGAAATCAATCGACGTTTTGCATGATATCCTCTGCGGTGAACTTGGTGCCTTTGTCCTTGTCAGCGACGGCGCGGCCCTTGGCCTTGCGGTCCAGCAGAGACTTGCGGTCCTTGTCGAGGCGGAGCTTGGTGATGACGACCTTGGAGGGGTTGATGCCGACATTGACGGTGGACCCGTTCACCTTCTCTCGGGTGATCCGCTCGATGTGGACCTCGTCGTCCTTGCGCACCGGCATCGATCGGACATCTGGAGGAGAGGAGGCTCGGCGAGAGAGAGGAGGCTCGGCTGCGCTGGGTTGGGGTTACACTGGAGGAGAGGAGGCTGGGAACGAGAGAGAGGAAGGGAATGAAAAAAAATAAAAGGTATGGGTATGGTTGCTAGGGTTAAAGGGTTAAAGGGTTTTGTTAAGTTCTCCAAAAAATAAAAAAACATCTCAGACATCCTGGAGGATCGAACCCGTGCCTTGGGGCTTGAAAAGGTTCACCGAAACCAACTTAGCAACAAGGTATGTTTTGTTATGATTGCATGACTAAACTATTTATAATATTTAAAAAAAAATTAAATATATATATCGGTTCGGTTCGGTTTGGTTCGGTTTCCGAACCTCAAAAACCGAAACCGAACCAGTTAGATTCGGTTCGGTTCGGTTTGACAGTTTCGGTTCAGTGTTTTTTCGGTTCGGTTTTTTTCGGCCTCGGTTCGGTTTGGTTTTCGGTTTTTTTCGGTTTTCGGTTTTTTGAACCCACCCCTAATCATAATTATAGTCAATTAAGGATTCCATCAATCCTATTTCCAATATAAGACACATGATATAGGATTAATATCTTTAAGAGATCAAATCACAATCAACATTATTTCTCCAATATTACATTTCTATTACATGTAGTAGACCACTTAAAGGTTGATTTATATTGGATAAATCCAACCATAAATACTCATGCCCTTTTCTTGGTTTTCATTTTTTTCAATTTTACCCTTCTCTCACCTATGTATTCTCTTCTCTTACTCTTCTTTTCCCCTCCTTTCTCGTGTTCGTCGCTTCGACTGGTTATTGTTGTTCGTCATCTATGGATAAATCTGTAATCTTGTTGTATATCGCTGCCTTGGCAACTTCGCTACGATTAGTTTCTTTGTCTTCTGTTCTATGCCCTCACGACTCCGATTTCTTGATTTCTTTTATTTTGGAGCTGAAAATGATTAGTTAATTAACTCATATGTTCCATAACTATAGCTATGACTCTATGATTTGGGTGCTGGGATGCAGATAAATATCCATTGGTTTGCTCCAGGTTGAAAGTCTGGAGAGAAAATGAGAGAGAGAGAGAGAGAGAGATGGGATGCAAAGAACCAGGTGGGGAGAGGCAGAACCAAAGAATCAAGGTGGAAATGTTAATGGAAGTTGATGTCAATGTTAATTTTGGGTTTGAATCCTACTGAAGCTTCACCATGAGGGCTTAAATCCAAATTTTTTTACCACGGGGTTATCATCGGATTAACCTACCACCACAGGGACCATTAATCCAATTTAACCTTTATAATGCTTAGGCCTTTCTCAGCAAGTAAAAAATTTTGAGTTTAATTCTTGTAGAATATATAGCTTTTAGAATTACTAAACTTTCACATGACAAAAACAATGTTATAGGAATCAAACGCATACGATCTGATTTTCATATATTGTGATCAAATTCACATAAACTACTATGAAAAACCTTAACAACTCTTAGATTAACAATGTGAAAAGGCAGAGACTTGACCCTTGAGAATGGACAAATGCTGTTCATCACTGAATAAGGTTTGGGTATGGTTTCAAAGGAAATGGACCACCAGTTTAGCCCATTAATATTCCAACTAGACAGGCCTTCAAACTTTAACCCAAGCCCAAGGGCAGAGTATCGATAATTTTCAAAATCATTTTGAGAACGTGTACAATGGAAGAGGATTCATATTGTAGATCCACTCAAATTTTGGTTTTAAACTCATTTTGGCCGCAAAAAATTCAGCTTCTTCTGTGAGATAAATTACATTATAACACGTGTACATATATACTTTCTAGGGTTTTTATCACAAACAGTTTTTTAAATTGACTCAACTCATCAAGATGGTTCCTAAAATTGAAAATCGATCAATGTAATCCTGAAAATACGTGTCGAAAATCAATGTGATCTTTTCGTCACAATTCCATAAAAAATTATGTTATATGCTGATGTAGCACATAAATAGATCCCACAAGACTAATTAATATTGTCATGTGGATTAGAAATACTTTAAAATAATAATAAAAAAAACAATTTTTATTTTTGGATAATTAAAAAAACAAAAACAAAAACAAAAAAAAAAAAAAAAACAGTCATCTTCTTCTCCCACCCCAGGAAGCTGCACCCCTCCACTTTAGCTCCGAATCAGGAACTATATGCATGATATCCAGAAGCCCAAAGCCCCTAATATTGCACCCACCACACAATGAAGCAACACATCCCCAAAATTCAAATACAAAATTCAAACATTAAATCGAAAATGTAATAAAATAAATTAGAAATTGTGAAATTACGGGAAGAAAAAGCAAATTAATGGAGGAATTACCGTCGGAATGCGCATCCCAACCTCTGTCATAAGTAAGTCGATGTCGTCGATGATCAGAGGGTACCTGGGCTCCAACCTGTGCCGGTCGAACCCGTACCCAACCCTAAAAGGCAAAAGATTGGACGAAGTGGCGGAAGTTGGAGCTTGGTCGACCTCGAAGGCCGTTCTCGCAGAGGCGCAAACGACAAGTCTGCTCCTGTGATTACTCATGAGAAGAAGAAGATGATGAACAGTCATCTTCTTTTTTTTTTCCTTTTTTTTAAGTTTTTAATTATTTAAATATTTTAAGTCCACATAGCAATATTGAATTATATTTGTGGAACTCAGTTACGTGCCACATCAGCACATAACATAATTTTTTACGGAATTGTAATGGAATGATCACATTGATTTGCGACACCAATTTTCAAGGATTACATTGATTGATTTTCAATTTCAATGATCATTTTGATGAGATGAGTCAATTTCAAGAACCATTTGTGATAAAAACCCTACTCTCTATATGTTTGTAAAAAGTCATTTCATCAAATATGTCATTTATAGGTAAGAAAGAATAACAACTTAATCGTAAAAAACAAACCAGTATTCCTTTTAACCTCACATTGTTCTGTGCACATCTTTGTTTCTACTAGCTGAAAAATTCACAATGGTTAGATGAGATATGGCATAACACATTTTGAGGACATGAAAAAAGGAATAAAATTTGGATAAACAAAAAGAAACCAGCAAGAAAAAGGAAAAGACATTTGGATAAAGAGAACAAAAGCAAGATTGAAAGTGCAAAAAAGAAACTCAAAAGAAGTGCCTGGTTGGAGTGGAGAAGGACTTGTATAGTATAAGCACGCTGCTACGGTGACGTTTCATACCAACAATACAAAAATATATGTCAATTCTCATCACATGTCTTTGTATAATTAGCATGAAACGTCAATGTAACAGTGTACTCATGTCATACAAATTGCTCTCACAAATGAGTTGAATGATATTACAATAAATATCATCCATCCATGCATTAAAGCTCATGTGAGATCTCAATGTCCTCCAAAATCCAAATGTATTCGAATCCAGTGTGGAGACCCACAGAGGAAATCTAACTCAATATTCTGCATCATCACTCTTGGTGTCGGGTTGTTGCTCAACTTGGCTCCCATTTGACACTACCTGCCTGATTTTCCGCCCGCATTGCATGATAATACACACTTTTGGTCTGAAATTTTTAATTTCTGCATTTATTCTTACCGCAAATATCGTTGTACGGATTTGATTTTTTGGAAAAGGGAAGCCAGCAGCTAGCTAGATATTTAGATTTGGGGACAACCTCAAATAAATGGAGTGGTTTCATAATTTTATGCATGGTCACTCTCTAAACTTAGTCCTCTTTTCCTTTAATTCTATACCTAAAATAATAATACCCAGCTATTGGTCAAAATTCTAGTTTTCTTCGTGACATTGAAAGATATCTCAATTTTGAATATTTCTTTCCTGTTGATTGGAAAGCAAGTAAAAATACTTAAAGATGTGTTGTTAACCTTAAGTGATGACGACCATGAAAGTTTGTGATGGTTATAAAAAGCACGTCTGTTCATTTTGCATGCAATTAGTTTTTTTTTTTTATAAGCATGTTAAAGTATTACTTAAAAGTATTTGGACGTGTTTTGTTAGATCATCTCTAACCCAACTAAATGCTAAATGATTAGACTCCAGACGGTGACAAAAGTACGAGCTTCCAGCTTATTTGGGTTTTTATTTGCTTGGTGAACTAATCTCACGGTTTGGGGTTGTTTCTTGTCTAAGGATGTGAAGGTAAAAAGTCCTATAACAGTAAAGGAAAAACCTTGTAAGGGCTTATAAGATGTTAGGCTACTCCCCATATTGCAATTGATTTTATGGTGGAACCCCAACTTTTTCGTGGCATCAGCGCAAGTTGGCCCATATGTGAAGTCTGACGGTCACACGTGCTTCATGTCACCCTAATTGTGTTATATGTGTGTTTGGCTTGAATTCGCCACATGTGAGGTGTGTGTAAAGATGTGAAGGTAAAAGAGTCTCATATCGGTAAAAAGACAACCTTGCAAGGGCTTATAAGAAATTGAGTTACTTTCCATATTACCAATTAGTTTTATGGTGAAAGCCTAACTACTTCATCTTGCAGAGTACATTTAATGGCTAGAGAAAATGATTTCAATTAGTGTAGCGATGTGGACTATGGCACTGGAGTTTTATACCCTTTATTGCTAATTTGTATTCCTTTGATTCTAGACGTATCTCGGGATCAAGAAGTGACACTAGAAGCCCTCAGATGCCTGCCCAAGACAAATGTGCATTTTGCCCAATGTTTTGACTAGTCCAAATTGTGGGCCCTAATGTGTCTTTTTTTTTTTTTTTTTTTTTTTTTTACTTTTATGATGGTTTCAGAAACAAACACAGAACAAAGACGCACCTCACTCACGACACGTAACCACGTAACAGTTGTAGCAAAATAGTATTTTTCTTCCCAATGTTAAGAAATATCTCAAGTTTAAAAGTTACCTCCTTCAGCTTCATTCATAAAAAGGAAATTAAGAGTACTTTGTGAAATATTAGGAATGACAATAAAGGAGTGGTTGTACAGAAGAATGACTCTTTCATAAATGTTTTTGTTGAAAATAGTTTTATGAGATGCAACACAATCATCATTAAAATTCTTAGTTCTTCATCGAAACGTATTCAACATATACTTCCTCTAGAAAGCACTAGAAAAGTATTTTATAACTTTCATTTTTTGTTTCTTCAAACACTATATGCCTTAATACACTTTTAGTTAGTTTTAAACACCAAACTACAATAAAAGAGTAAAGCCCCAAACTTTAACATTAAAAATAAATGGCAAACCCTCAACCATGTTGTTTCTCAAACCCAAAAAAAAAAAAAAAAAAAAAAAAAAAAAAAAAAAAAACCCGAGAAAATGAGAGAGATATTTTTGGATGTAAGGGATTGTTGTGATTACATGAATCCTTCGTGTCCCTCAATTGTTATGAATGGGACAAATATTAGTGATTTCGAATCTCTTTGATAGCTTGGATATCTGTTTAGAATTTACAACCACAAAAATATAGACGCGGAGAAAGGAAACTCTCCGACCAAAACCGTTGAGAAAAGTCAAAAAACACAAAATCTAATCCCGTGCCTTCCACACAATCTCAAATGGGCCTTGTAAGAAAAAAAACAAAAGCCCACAAATCAGTGGGCCTGGTGGTGCTCTTATCCAAAAACGCAAGGCCACGGCAGGTGGGACCGCAATCGCAATCGGATGGCGGAGACACAGTGAAGAGTGAGCTGGATTGGGAGAAGGAGGTGGGGACCAGGACAAAGAATGGGGCCCAAAGGCAAAAGGCCCAGTTGTATCACTTGCGCCGCTGGAGGTGGGATGGAAGGAAAACCGTTAGCCTGACATGACGTGTACGGCTGTGATTGAGTGATTATTGGGGAGGTGGGAACTAAGTAAATCTGCAAGATTTTGGCGTTTTGTGCGGGAAATTTGAAGCGTGGTTGGGGCCTGGGTCTTGTGACTTCCTCTGTTAAAAGAACAGAGGGCCTACCCCCGACAAAGGCTGAGGTACACATAGGCTCGTGTCCCGAAGTAAGTCGCAAATGGGAGGTAGTAAAAACAAAAATGCTATTTTTACGGTCTAATAATACCTTTATTTATATTATCTTTTTAATAAAAATGAAACCTACATGCATTAGTAAATTCTATCTATATTATAGAAATAATATAAATGAGTAATATAATTAGGTGATAAGTGTAACGTTACTTAACGAAAAATATTTGGCTCCTCATGTAAAGATTCATGGCTTGTTGTAAGTAAACCATAGTTTGATGAGTGAAAATGAGAAATCTAGCTACAAGATAACTTTACACGTTATCATTCATAATTTCTTGTACATTGTTAATAATTTGATGAGAGAAACTTATTTACAACAAATATGTCATTGTTTTGGTATATCAAGTATGTCTTGGACATACAAGAGCACGTGATTCACTTGTATACTACTAAGATTGCATATAGTTGCATACGTGTTAACATCATGATTTACATTTAAAGAGAATTTGACTAAAATTTCGTTAGGAAGTGTTTCTTTAAAAAATATTGATGGTCAGAATCACTTTTAATAAAAGCGGTTATATTAGAAGCACATTGAAACTTTTAATAAAAATATAAGTGCTCTCTAATACTTATACTTGAGGTGGATAATGACGTTGATGGGTAAGCAATCAGCATTGTATTTTGTGGCATGATTGGAAGTTTTGGTTTGGTTGGTTCATGCATTTACATGGCTCGAGTACATTATTACCACTCCGACCACAAAAACCCCTAGGCATGTGCTGACCAGTCTTGCAATTGGCTCACATGCCATCCTTGTTGATGACATGTCCGATATTGATGATCACTTGAGGTCATCTCCAATCAAAAAGGCTAAACGTAGTCTCATTCAGATTTATTTTTAAATGAACAGTATCAGGTCATACTCATATATCATCTACAACCAAAATAGCTAAACATAGCACCTCAATAATTTATTAGTTTTAAGTTCATACTTTAAATTTATTGGTTAATTTAATTAAACTACTATTAGATGTCTTCAAATCTAGCAGCTGAATTTTAATCAATTATTGCAAATGATGAGCTATGCCAAAAAATAAAGGCTAAAAGGGAGGGCTACATTTGGCCTGATGCCCCTTGGCCAAATAATGGTTTGATGGACTTTATAGAATTATAGCCCAGCTACGGTTGAATATGAGTTTTTGAACAATACAAATCATTTTTTAGGGTTTAGGCCTTTAGCCTTCTCCATTGGAGATGACTTGAACTTGAATGGATTGTTGCTCATACTCATAAGATGTATATGATTGTAGGGGAAAGTTTAAGGAGCCTTGAAGAATTTTTCACTACAGAAAAAAAAAAATATCACAAATAGATTCGGCAAAAGAAAAAAAAAACAGAGAAAAAGACACATTGGGTTTCTCAGGGTATGTTTGTCATGTTAGCTACGTTTGCAGGCTATAAGGTTGGTTTGTGTTCAGAATTTGCCAAAACCTATTTAATAAGGCATTTGGCACTTGTTTGAGGAATCAGCAAATGGATGTTTGGATTTTGTGGATTGGGGGGCATCTAGTTTTAAGGTTTGGCCAGGCATTGTGTGATTTTTTCTGCTGCTCCAGTGGGTGAGGCACAAGGACCCCTTGATTGCTTTATCTTCAACCCAGACCATTGATTTGATTTCAACCTTTCCCCCTTTTGTTACGTTAGGTTTAACTGATGCAATAATTTAAGTGCTTCGATTCAAAATCTAACAACATACAATAATACAATAGACGTTCAAAACTGGCATTTACTTTGGTAAAATGAATGATCAATTGGTTTCATGTAAACAACATGTGATATTCATACAACTTCGGTTTGCAGATTCTCTCCAAAGTGAAACTATGGTGTTGATACTCATTGTAACTAGATCTTATCAACAAACATAGATACGGAGTGAGAGTTCAAATGGAGGAATAAGGCTTAACATGCAACGGGTTCCGATGCCAATAGCTATCTCTATGCATATGAGAGACGCATGGGCATAAATGATAGGTGAAAAAACTGAACAGTGTATTTGCATTTGGTAGTAATGTTTTCAATTACGAATGTTAAGAGAACGACGAGCAAGGTGGCGGGGGTTGTGTTTGTGGCAACAATAGTGGCGTTGGAGTGTGCAAAAGATGCAATTGGGCAGAGCTCCCAAAATTTCTGAGGAGCTCCCAAATTTTTTTATCTAACCATTCCACATCAGCAAAAAATTTCTAGTAGGAAAAGATTTTAGTATACATATGATTGTGGGTTTTTCTTTTCAATCAATCTATATAACAATTGATTAAGTAGTGCTTATACTTATTATATTAATTTTTCACTATTCTCTAGTAATTAACAAACAAAAAAACTTGTGAACTACTTTTTGACAAACACAAGCGTATTTTCATGTTTCTCTTTTTGGTCGTGTTAACGCTCAAAATTTGTAGGTTAACAAATTTAAATACTAAACACTTGGTAGGCTTGGGATATGGGCTGAAATGGAATGGACTCAAAGGTTTAAGTGGTTCACTCTCTTAAAACTGGGCTATATTCACTGTGTTGCTCATATTATATTGATTTCATGACTAGAAATATCGTTCGGCTAAAACATGAACTCTCTCTCTTTTCTAGTTGTCCGACCTTAATAATGGAGGTTCCCACCCTTTTATATAGGCCCTCAATGAACCCCTCAGCCTTGGGTATCCCAACTTGACATTTCATACGACAACAATGTAAACTAGCATACTGACACATTTCCACATATCAACCAAACACTTAGTAGTGTAGTGACATGTATTAAGTTGAAATGACACATTTTCTCAGAGTGTTGCCGGCTGAGTGTCCTGTTCGGTCTTGGTTATCTAACACTGCCTCTCCGAACACCGCTCCGACCACCTTTAAGTCCCATTCTAGGTCTCTGCCTATCTGCAACTGACCAGAGGCTGCCACGTGGCCTGATTGACATCTAGGTAGACCTGTTCCTGGAGACTGTTGCTATAAAGCTGTCAACCTACACACGTGCCCTGGCAGTCGGAAAGCTCTTTACATATCCTGGTTGGGCTAAGCTTATAGGTGGTCAGATATAGTGCTCGGGGGTATCTTCTTCTAAGTCTCTTGGGCCTTGGGATTCTCAATCTCCCTTGGGCTTTTCGTGGCTTCTCTCCTAGCATGTACCATTATGTGGATTTAAAAGTGCCCAACATTACAAGTCATGCTCTTTTTTCATAAAGAGTATTCAACCAGTGAGAGTGAGATGCTGATTTCGATTAAGTTTGAAAATAAGGAGAGTCATTTTATTAAATTCACACAGGGGCCCTAAACTATTAGATATGGCATTATGTAGTAATAGTGGTGCATGGTGACGTTGGCGGCAATGGTAATGGGTGTGGTGGTGGTACATTGATACTTATAGAATAAATGTGGTAGCAATGGTGATGGCAGTGATGACATGGAGATGGTGGTTGCGATGATGGTAGTAAGGATGGTGTTGGTAGTGGCAATGGTGGTTTAGGTGGTGGTAGAGAGTTGGCGATTGTGGTGATAGCATGGTGGTGAGGGGTAGTGCCAAGGGCAATGTTGGTTAAGGGTGCGGGAGGTGATGGTGGCGAAGATGGTAGCGATGGTTCTAGCAATAAGGGTAGGTGATATGACAATGACATTTGTTTGTGGAGTGGTGGAGGCATGGAGTGTGGTGGAGATTATGATGGTAGAGATGGTAGTGGTGGTGACAATGGTCACCGCGGTGCTAGTTCTAATGACCATGATAAGGTGGTGGTTGTGGTATACATGATTGAATTTTTTTTCTTCTTAAAAATCTAATGTAGTTGGGCGTATCTCTTTTTTTCTTTTAATTGTAACTTTGTACGTCCAATTTATATTTTTGGGCAACTATATCATTTAGTTTAAAATTGTAGTTTTCCTAACATTATTCTTTTGAAAAATGCAGTCAAACCACCCAATCATTACATAAGGAACATGACTATATATGTCTAAAAACTATTAGTCCATCTCCATCCTCTCAAGGCATGGTTGTATCCATGGTCTAAAATATTCATAATATCTCGATATTTCCATCGAAATTTCCGTGTTTTTGGACTACCGATATTTTTTTGGATTACCGATATTTCCGATATCATCGATATTTTAGACATTGCTAAGTCACTCATGTATTTTACCATGCAATGTATAGTGTGTAAAATATTGTACTAATTCATTATATATAAATGATTATGGTGTGTTTAAACTTTTTTCATTAATTACTACATATTTTCTACACTCACAATGTTTGCCAGCTCGCTATATAATCAACTTAAATCAGTTATATCTATCATGCAATGCATTTCCTTCCAATTTTTTGTGATAAACTAATAGATAATTGACTAAATAAACATCCAACAAAGTTTCAATAAAAATTTTCAAGTTTTTCTTACAATTTCCGTGGTTTTTATTCAATTTTTATCGATATCGATAATATCCTGATATTTCCATTGAAATTTTCGTGTTTTTAGACTACTGATATTTTCGATATCATCGATATTTTATACCTTGGTTGTATCAAATATCTAATAAAGATGTCGTCTAACCCTTCAATAATTGGCTTCTTTTCAAGCTTTATTTCCACAACACAATTCTCTCCCTTTTTCATCCAAACATTTTTTATTCATTGCCTGACAGAGAAATATGCACATCCAAATTGTTGTTTTTTGGTCTCTCTCTCTCCCATTTGGTCACCCTATCTACGTGTGCGGCTCTGAGCAAATGAAATCCTCCAAGCTCCCTCCCACCCAGAACCGCCATAACCCTGTCACTAAGTATAAGCATGGATTCCACTTTCTACATTCCATCACAACGTGCCACGTCTCCTGTCAATATAGTAAAACACTCGTGAGATATTTTTTTGAAGTTAGATTCTCGCCCCTCTTTTTTTCCATTTCCCTTCTTTCTTTTTTATTTAAACGGTCATGATTTAGTCACGTTAACATCTTATATTAAATTTTGCATGGAAAGATAAAGATAAAATAGAGAATGTGAGAATAGGAGATGGAAGGAAATTGAGATAATCCTAATCCTATTTTTTTTTTCAGTTATTCGTAACATAATACGGTACACCACTAATTCGTGCAGATCGTAATTTGTTCTTCTAGTTCGTACAGAAAATTAAGTAGTTAAGGAGCCGTGATAATCTAAACAATATAAATTTGGATATGTTATCCACAGTTGTTATTAGCATACACATTTATTAAATTGAAGAGAAATTTGTATAAAAATGAGTGCAGAATGTTAACCTTTTTGCTTTTACAAATGATGTTCTACACTAAAACAAGGAAAAAGTGAGTTTGAACCCGAAATGCAATAGATTAAAAAGAAAACTCTAAACTGGGAGTGTAGGATATCATGTTAATTTGGAGTGTCAATAAACAACCCCTATAGCATTATCTAAATTTCATTTTAACGTAGTAGAATTTGTAACATCCCACATCGTCCAGGGGAGTGGATCCTGTAAGCCTTCTATGTATATTTCCATCTCTACCTAGCACGAGGCCTTTTGGGAGCTCACTGGTTTTGGGTTCCATAACATCTCACATCGCCCAGGGGAGTGGATCGTGTAAGCCTTATATGTATATTCTCATCTTTACCTAGCATGAGGCCTTTTGGGAGCTCACTAGCTTCGGATTCCATCGGAACTCTGAAGTTAAGCGAGTTCACGCGAAAGCAATCCCATGATGGGTGACCCACTACGAAGTTCTCGTATGAGTTCCCAAAAACAAAACCGTAAAGGCGTGGTCGAAGCCCAAAACGGACAATATAGTGCTACGGCGGAGTCGAGCCCGGGATATGATGAAGCTCGGGTCAGGATGTGACAATTTGGTATCAAAGCCACTTTGCTGTTTGGTGTATGTGTGTCGACGAGGACGTCGGGCTCCTAAGGGGAGGTGGATTGTAACATCCCACATTACCCAGGAGAGTAGATCCTATAAGCCTTATGTGTATATTCTCATCTCTACCTAGCACGAGGCATTTTGGGAGCTCACTGGCTTCGGATTCTATTGGAACTCCGAAGTTAAGCGAGTTCGCGTGAGAGCAATCCCATTATGGGTGACCTACTGCGAAGTTCTCGTGTGAGTTCCCAGAAACAAAACAGTGAGGCTTGGTCGGGACCAAAATGGGACAATATCGTGCTACGGCGGAATCGAGCCCAAGATGTGATGGAGCCCGATGTGACAAAATTAATGCCAGCCAAACAAATAATTGTTGACATATATGCTAATGTTCAAGGAAACAATTTTGACCCCACGACGTCACAGAAGTTAATATGCGCTGTTACTACTATATATGTGTTAATAGAAATGAATTGGTTGGAAACAAGGTTTTGTAACTTTTTTTTTTATATATAAATACAATGTTGAATCGTTTTTTTTTTTTGGTAAAAATACAATGTTGAATCGTTGATTGAGCCAAACTAAAAGTTTAAAAGGCTTTTTTTTACTACTTTAGTGAGAAATTTTACATAAATACTTTTAAGTGAGAAATTTTAAATTTGATTCTCATCAAATACGAATTTAAACCATATTATTACTAAATCATTATGAGGTCTTAACCTATTTTCCACCCTCTAATGTAGAGATAAACTTTCAAGTGTTGAAGAGTATCTGAATCCAAATTTATTGGTATTAAATAACTTGCACCTACAAGTATGTAAACTGGTCAGAATTCTATTAGATTGGGTCCAAATCTTATTAACTCAAAAATAATCACCTTTAAATTTTGATAATTCAAATTTCTAAAATAAACCCAGCACGCGTGCAGTGCACCTCCACATGCGTTTGCAAATTAGGCCAAAAAAAAAAAATTATAAAATCCATATTACCTTCGACGACTTGCTTCTGTGTCAGTCACGTGCCACGGGCACGTGGTAATGAAAAAGAACAAATGCAGATTACACAGTTTGGGGCCATAACTTTAACTCACCGTCCATTCACCTTAGTAAATAAATTACAAACCAAAACTGATAAAAACAAAAAATATTAAAAATTAAATTAAACACATTCCGATTTTCCGTTCCCGCCGATCCAAAACTTGCCGTAAAACCGGCAATACACGGCCGGAAAACTACATTATTGCATAGACGTTGTCGTCTCACAGGGCAACAAGAGGATCGGAACTAAAGAAGTCGCCGATGTCTTGGAAATAGTCGTCGGTGCACCATGGTGACGACCCGAACCCGAAATCCCAAACGGAATCGGCGAACATCTCGCCCAGGTTTCCGAAATCGGTCATTTCTTCCTTCAAATTGCCGAAATCAGGGATTTCTTCCTTCAAAATACCGACATCATCTCGGAGACTCGTCTCCTCAAAGTAGTCAGGTATCGAGGTTTCGAAGTTAAACATGTCGTCCGGAATAAACGTTTCGAAACTCGTGTAATCCGAAAACTCGGACAAGCTCTCCGAAACGCAAGAGTATTCTCGGACATTTCGGGCTTCAGTGGCTTCCGGAACTTGTTTCGGACACGGCGACTCTGCTTCTTCGTTGGAAGGCGAGGGATACCGTAACACGGAAGTCGGAGAGCAAAGGTGGTTGTGCGACTCGTCGCCGGAATAAAAGCCCGAGCTAACTTCCGGCTTAACGTCAGGCGGAGATATCGCCGCAGGAGGAGCGAAGTTGGTGAGCGCGTCGGGTCCACGCAGCTGAATGGCAGCGTTGTCGTACACCACAGCGGCTTCCTCGGCCGTGTCAAACGTTCCCAACCAGAGCCGTACACGTCGCAGAGGATCTCTAATCTCCGCCGCCCATTTTCCCCATGGCCTCTGTCTCACGCCACGGAACTTCTTCCCCGCCGGAGCAGCAATGGCCTTCAAATCCCTCCGACCCCTGGCCAGAGCTCCAGATTTTCCAGCCGGCCTCTTCCTCCCGGTCCTCGTAGTCCGACTCCTCCAAACTGCAGAGTCGGTGTCCCTGTTTGAGCAGGACTCTATAGTAATCTCGTTGACGAACCTCTTGACCCGGTGGCGAGCACCAGGAAACGAGGACTCCTCGGCCTCGTCGTCGCTTGAGGAGTCGGTGGCGTTTCCGTCGGTGACCGTTATCCGTACAACACGCGGCCTCACCAACTCGAACTCCGCCGTTTCGGCCGAATTTGCCACCATCTTGGTGTGGCTCCGATGCTGCGTGTACTTGACAGCTGGATGATTCATATCTCTAGAAAGAAAATAAAAAGAGAGTAAAAATCAGAAGCTGAGTCGCATTGAGAGCGAGTCGGGAGAGTGAGTGAGTGGGTGAGCGAGTCAGCGGTGGTGGGTTAAAATAGAGGTGGAGAAGCAGAAGGAAAAAGATGAGATTCTTTCAGAGCACACGAGGCGGAGAGAATAAAGACAGAGAGTGAGAGAAAAGAAGCGGAAACAGGCGTGAAGGAGAAGCTGCTTCTGCTGCTCGAAGCGGAGTGAAAACTACCAAAAAGTACCATAAAACGACGAGAAATTTCACGGAAAGCGTCGTCAAGAAAAGGAGTAAAAAGGGAAAGATCGTGAGGGAGGAAGCGGCAGGCCTTCTCGGCAAACGGTACGGGAAAAGAATGGGAGATTTTCAGAAAAGCTCCGAAGGGCAAAGGGAATAAATGTTTTCGGAATCGGTTTTGAAAAGCAGAGAGAGCGGCGGCCGTGGGTGTAGTGAGAAATGAGGGGAGTGTGTGGAGTAAGTGAGAGAGCGAGCGAGAGAGAAGAAGCACCGTCTCTCCGGATACCAACACTGCCCACTTTATAGGATCCCCCAACAGCCGTAATCGCTAAACCCGGTTCAACTGCCATCTCAAATCTTTTTTTCCTTTTCCTTTTCTGTCCCCCGAATAATTAAATCTATTTTTCATAATTAATGTAATTAGAAGGCGGGTGGGGCCGGGACGTGCCGGGAGTGAGTCCGACGGGACTCGTAGATATTTTACCAGGCGCCGCATAATTCGGGCAGGGGTGCGTGACACGTGGAGAAGTGGGACCGGTGAGAGAAGGAGATCCGAAGGGTGCAAGGGTCAAGTGTGGGTGGGGGCCGAGATGACTCAGCGGCTGGAGAAAAAACTTATTCTTGGAATTCGGGATTCGGGTCACGTGACAGGACACATGGGGTTCTGCTTTGACTGAAAATTAGATTAATTAGTGATATTACTCCCCATTGAATGGCTATTCATTACTAATTAACGTTCAGTTACCGAGCTCACCAGTCGGGGGTGTTTTCGTCATTGCACTAGTAGAAATAAGAATATGGCGTTACGAGTTTATGGCCTTATGCTATGTACTTAGAGGTTTTTAAATGTAAATTTTTCACCATCTGAAAATTTTACCTTATTTTTGTGTGTAACTTACAACTAAGTGTCACATGGCAGGCAACCTCAAATACGAGGACAATTTTATAAGCCTGGTTTTATCTCCTCAACCATTGCATGCCTTTCCCCAAGTCCAGGCTCACAGAGTCACCGGAAAAAAGGTTTTTTCAACCGCTGGAGCCACATGTTCCGGCATGCGATTTGCCGGAGTCGGTGACCGTGTACGGACAGCATCATGTTTACTTGCTGCACAAGCAGATATTTTTAAAAAAAAATGGTAGTAAATGTAATTAGGTACTTCATATCTGGGGGAATTCAGTGGGGGTGGTGGATCATAAAGATGGTGATTTTCTCCACTCGTTGTAGCTTGAAATGGATATGTATGGTTTTATTAGGAAAATAGTTGGGGCGGTGGTTTTCAATGTGAGCAAATTAAATCTCAGGGTTAAAAAGGTAATTTTACCCACATATATGGTCATAAAATTATGAGGTTTTTATAGGCAATATCGTGCTTCTTTGTATGTTATGTAGCAAAATTAGTAGTGTCATTATAAGGAGTAATTTTGATGTGAATTGTGTCACAGTTACATAGTTATAATTTACGTGACTTGTATTACACTTGTATTTGATTCACATTATTATACTCTAGGTGTATTCTAGGTCCGTAACATGTCATATTTGTCATTTTTTTCATATTACAACACGTAGATTGATAACATCATACAACGATATGACACTCTTCTAGAAAATGTCTCCATTATTAGATCATTTTAGAAAAAAGAATATAATTTACGTGAGTTTTTACGTTTTACAGTTGTTTAAGCATGTATGATTGGTTGGGCTAATTTGCAAGTACAGTAGTGAAGTGTGACGAGTGTTTATAACATGACAATATTTAGGTGATCAGAATAAAACAAGTGATAAAAGAGGGAGCCTTGCATATTGATGAAAGCTGTCAGACTCGTGACAATTTGTTTGCTCATGTTGTAAATGCATGCATCTCATTTTCCCCCGCTTAATAATAAAGAAAGTGACTGACGAAACCCTTCTCCTAATTTTAGCTAGCTAATCATGGTTTCCTCATCCAATTTTTTACAATTTGAATGTTTCTTCCTATTTTTTTAGGAAAGTTTACTTGGGTGGATAAATGTAGGCCATAAAATTCCTTCTTAATGTTAGTTTTTTGTTTCGTTTTTGTAAAATACTCGTTAGATATAGTCACGCATAGTGTGCAAGATTCTAATAACAATATTGAATAAGATTAACAGTTTCCTGTTAAGCTTGACTTGTAATCTACCATATTTGTTCAGTAATTTTTTAATCTCAGTATAGGTGAACTAATACATTGGTGAAACATATATATGTTCCCAAAATATGATAGGCGTACCACTTTTTATACAATAGTAAATATATGGACTCAAATCGACTTTCTTTGATAAAAAAATGTAAATAGCTTGTTGCTCAAAGAGTAAGGTCATTCATTCGATCTCTCTTTTCTGTCAATAGTGCGCAGACAAAATAAAAAATAAATACTTTCTTTTTGAAGTAAAGATCGATATGATATTATTGAAGAAACTTAGCAAACCAATATATAAAGAGAAAAAAATGAAGGAAAAAAAGAGAGTAGCTAGTAAGAGATGAAGGATAGTCAAGCGTAACTACACGTAAAGTTTGACCATCGCGTTATTAATGTAGCCTTACTCATCATACATGATGAGTCAACATCTCAAAGTTTGGTCTGCAACTATTATTGTAGGTTACTTCCTTTCTGTTTAGAGCGATTAAAAAAGACGAACCTTCTGATAAAGAAAACCACCCTTCCCCTCAAACTTAACCGGACTAATTTAAGAATTAGATTGTTGTTAACTCTGAAAAAAAAAAGTCCTCCGACACTCTAAAGAATGCACTTGAAAAAAGTGAAAAAAGATAGTAAAGATAGCATCATCCATAAATAGTAAAAAATTAGAGACAAGGGCAGAAAAGTGATTTAAGCGATAACAAAAGGTGGGCTGGTGGGAGCATGGGCTAGGCAGCCCATCTTTTTAAGTTGCTTGACTGAAATAGTGACTGTTGGGAGGACTAATTAACCAGTCCTCGAACAGCGTGTCAGACAACCGAAGCCGTCCTGCTTGTTTCTTTCGTACATTTGTCGACTTTATTTAAAGCCCTAATTAATATTTTATTTTCCAATTTAATTATTTGGTCTCTGATCACTACAGTGAGTGTTCGCATACTGATTGATAATAATTTTCATACCTAATCGGATAAATGGTTCCCGTGGTCATAAGGTAGTCGGATGATAGCTCCTGTGGTAAAAAAATTCGGATTTAAATCCCTGTAGTCACAGTCTGTTAGGATTTAAACCCCTGTGGTCTAAGTCTGTTAGGATTTATGCCCTTCTGTTAAATAATGCTGACGTGGCTGCCAAATGTCTGCCACGTGGCAAAAATAATAATTTTTAATTTTTTTAAAACCTGAATTTTTACAACAAAAAAAAAAAAAACCCAGATCTGCAAGAAGAAGAAGAAGAAGGAAGAGGGAAAGGGAGGAGGGTCGCGCAGGGAGAGGGCTTCGGCGAGGGGGGGAGCTGGTCTCCGGTGGAAAGAAGAAGAAGAAGAAGAAGAAGAAGAAGAAGAAGAAGAAGGAAGAGGGAGAGGGAGGAGGGTCGCGCGGGGAGACCGGCGAGGGGGGAGCTGGTCTCTGGCAGGAAGAAGAAGAAGAAGGAAGAAGGAGAGGGAGGAGGGTCGCGCGGGGAGAGGGCTCCGGCGGGGGGGGGGGAGCTGGTCTCCGGCGGGAAGAAGAAGAAGAAGAAGAAGGAGAAGAAGTCCGGGGGGGGGGGGGAGGAGCTTGTTCTTCTTCTGCAGATTTGGGTTTTTTTTTTCTTTTTGTAAAAATTCAGGTTTAAAAAAAAATTAAAAATTATTATTTTTGCCACATGGCAGACATTTTGCAGTCACGTCAGCATTATTTAACAGAATGACATAAATCCTAACAGACTTAGACCACAGGGGTTTAAATCCGAATTTTTTTACCACAAGGGCTATCATCCGAATACCTTATGACCACGGGAACCATTTATCCGATTAGGCCTAATTTCCATAACTAATTTACTAAATAGTGGAAGCTGCAGGAGCACTCTGAGTAGGAGAAATAAGGGATTCTCTTTAAAATAATTTTTTTATTTATGAATTATCTATTATTTTACAGTTTAATGTTAATTATCAAATCACTAGTATAAAATATTGTGCAAATAAATAAATAAATAAATAAATAAGGGGATAGAGTCTATAGAGAGTTCCCATTTTGAGAGAGTTCCCTTCCGATAGCCTGTCGTGTTAGGCAACTTGCTATCTTTCTTTCTTCTAATTCATTTTTTTTCTTGTTTTGTTTTCAACCCTTTGACATTTGTTTTAGGCTTTTTATCCAAAATGATTTTTGAAATTGGTATAATTTCTCACTTTGGTCCTGAGATTTAAAGTCAATGAAAGTGGTTCCTGAGATTATTCACTGTCAATCACTTTGGTCCTCTTGTGAGTAATTTCCGTTAAATTAAGAGTATTTTTGTCAAATCAACCTCTTCCCTTTAACTGGTAGTTTCTTCAATCTAATGGATATTTTTCACAAAAGTATCAAAATGATTGACAATAGACAATCACATAGACCGCTTCTATCAATTTTAGATCTCAGTGATCAAAGTGAGGAGTTATGACAATCTCATGGATCATTTTGACTAAAAAGTCTTTGTGTTATAAAACTTAGGAGAAATCTATAACTAAGCTATTTGTTTGTAATGTTATGTATTTATAATGCAATAGAAATTTAAAACTAGATCTCATGATAACAATCGGGCGTTCAAAGATAAGACGGAGCAACCTAAGAACCAAAGTTGGAGAATTTGCAACAATTTGCCGCTTTGTTGTATGACCAAATTTGGATTATGTCTCATCTGCTACTGCTCACACTTGCATTCATGCACTACTTACCTCCGATGGATGGCAACATTAATTCTTATAATTATCAACAAAATAACAAAAAAATTAGTGGGTGCAAATCAGTTTTTATAATTGGATACGGGAAAAAATAGCAATGTGTGTATATGTATATATAATAAGGAATGGCAACAAAGTGGGAATTTGGCTACCTTAAAAAAACAATCACAAATTTTGTTTCAACAATATCGACACAAAATTTAAGTAAAAACTACAACACATACAAGATACAACCAAGTGAATCGCACGATGGTGATTAGAGGAAGGATGAAATACCTATATAAGTCTTTCCAGCTTCCAAAAAAGTAGACTACCGTGGCATGGCCATTAGCTGGTCCTTTTTTATTTATTTTTAAATCCTGTAAATAAACAAAAGAATTGTTCCCCGGCCGATTTTTATTGTATCAATTTATTGTCATTAACTTTACTAAAAAATTACTAACCTCATCCTTTGCATGGAGTGTAAAGTGAAATTTGTAGAAACATAATAATTAATAATATAATGCGGCCACTTAGTACTAGTATTACGATCTAATAATATTTCTTCTCATTTGTAAGTGAGTGGTTTTAGGTTCGATTCTCGTCAAAGGCAAATTTGAACCATACTATTGTTAACTCATTGTGAGGCTAAGCTCATCGTCACTCTCTTAATATAAATAATATTGTTTGTTTAAATATATATATATATATATATATATATATATATATATATATATATATATATATATAATGTGAATTACTTTGTTGGCCATTCAAGGGTATTCATCATCAATACAGGATATCCAAGAAAATGAAAAACATACACTCTACATTTTTTTACACACCTATGTTTAACTTCTTCTTTTTTATATTATAATTGATAACCAAAATAAAAAGTGTGTGTGAGAAACTATAAAAGGTGATTAAAAACCACCTCCCGTATTTTTTATCAGTCGACTCGTATAGCTTTTTTTGGTGTAAAATAAAAAAGATGCTAAGAGCATAAAAAGAATACAAGCTCAAAGTCAAAAGCGAGAAAAATTTTGAGAACTAGTCATGCTTTGTACTATGAAATGATTTTTAGTCTATCTTTTACAATTCTTACAAATTTAATCAAAAATCCATATAAAAGTTATAAAATGCCCTAACACTAATTACCCTTCCCATTTTTTTCCCAAATCTTCAGGAGAATCGTCACCGACTATATAACGGCATCGTCTTGCGCGAACATTGGATTCCAGTGGATCTGGCATTCCCATGGCGCTCATAAATTGGAGCTCAAGGGTTTCAGCAGTATCGTCATGCTTAAGGGCATCAACAATAACGACGATGATGATAAAGTTTCCATGACAAAAGACGACTTTTGGCGATTGGTGATACATCAACGGTGGATATCGCGGGTGATTCGAAATGCATCCACAGCTGCAGCGACGGGGACGCCCAACAAGCCGACTGGGCGGCGTGTCCCAGTGAGGACGAGGAGAACGAGCGTTTGGCTGTTAAGAAAAGGGACCTGTTGTTTTAAGTTTTAACCCAAGGGTATTTTAGAATTTTTGCACGGATTTTTGGTTAAGTTTGAATCAGTAAGAAAGGTAGGCTTAATTGGAAAAAAAAAATAAAAGAAAAAAATAAAAGGTAGGCTTAAAATAATTTCGTGGTATAAAATGTGTCTAGTTATCAAAATTGATCCTAAAAAATCCACCTAAATTATCTATCAGAACAAAAACAACAGAGAAAGTAACGATATCAAAGAACAAACTTTCTAGATTACATTAAAGGCAAGATCATTTGTCATCATGTTCTTTGTCATAAATATGTTGCAGATCAGATTGACTGAAAAAAGACCAATAAAATGTTTACATCCCTGGATATTGATGAGTGCGCTAAGAGGGCTAGTTACAAGTAAAGCTTTCTTGCAATAGACTAGTTAGGGAGTAATGAACTTTTTAGTTATTGAGAGAACCTAAGTACACTCTTTTGAATTCAGGAAATAGCTTTCAGAATTTTTTTTTTCTTTTGAAATATACAGAAGCGAAACAATTAACCCAAATAATAATCTTCAGATCACGAGTGACACACTCCGACCTAGATCGAGGCATGTTGGCCGTCATGTGGGAGTGACGTAACCTTGTGCACAGTGCGGAAGCAATAAAGATATAAGGGAAAAGCGAAGGAATAAAAATCAAACTACTAGCAAAAATAGCTAAGATAGAGTGCTAGTGCGAGATTAAATGTGAAATACACAACCAGATCATAAATAGCCTAAGTGCAGTCAAGCATGACAAGTGCTAATTATACAACACCCAAGGGTGATCCTACATTTATGATGTTCTGTCAGAACTACCGTCGAAATTCTCGTGAGCCACCCAAGCACTTCTACCTAAAACCTGAAGGGGCGCAAAACAGAAAGTGTGAGTGGGAAAAAACAAAGCTTTTCAAAATCATTACATTTCTCAAAAGTTCTAACCCCTCGCCGTAAAACCTGTATAATTTTTCCAGAAAATATAATATATGCTATATCAGAATTCAAGCTCAGGATGAAAATCCATAGAAATATATCATGCTAAAGTATCTCAATGAAATGCCATAAGTAATCTAGTTAAAATGCATCAATGCCAGATATCATATCAGCCGAATCTACCTACGTGACCTTCACGGCTGAGTCTATAGCTCATAACCAATCTCAATCATATCAAATCATCCTGCACACGAGTCGGAACCACCTAAAGTGGTTTGTATGACAAGACTAAGTGTAAAATAAATATGCTCTAGTGCTACGATCACGTGAAGATTGTGCGAACAATCGCGGGTCACCTAAGAGTCGGAACCACCTAAAGTGGTTTGTACGACAAGCTTGTGCACCTAACTTGGATCCAAGGTGAGCATATGGTGCGGGAGGTGAACATCACGTGAAGGACTGTGCCCTAACTCTGGACGGGAGCACTAACACCGGGGTGCAGGTTTATGAGCTCTCAATACATCACATCAAACATTGCATAACTAAAACAATCTCATACCTTTAGTTTATGAACTTACCTGGCACTTACCTATGCGTCCGCAACACCAATCATAAATATATGCAACTACTAATGCATAAATAAAATAGGCAGATACTTTGCATGGCATTTCAAAAAGTATAATCATTCAAATTCATTTTCTGGGAAAAATCTCAAGTATATAGGTATATACGGAAAACCAAAAGCCCACTCACTGATATGTCGAAAGGTCGTAGCCCCTGAGCCTCGATTGATGGCTCTCGTCCTCAAGATAGGTCTCACCTATATGCGAAATAATTGAATAAACGTTATTTAAAGTACATACACAAAACTAGGAAATAACTTCTCATACATTGCTCAAATGGGATATTTGAATATACCACCATGATCTACTCAACCTCAGGAACATCCCTATATTTTTACAAAAAAAATTTATGACCCTACGCGCAAGCACATGCCTAGCACACCAAACGAATTCCTAACGGCGTTAGGGAATATTCCGTTAAAAATCAGAATATGCCGTTAAAGTTACCTGACGACGTCAGAATATTCCGTCAACTTTGACAGAATATTCTCTTCCTTCTTCCTTGGTTCGCCAGAGTTCGACGCGGTCACCGGAAATTGGGAAATTTTAAAACTTCAATATCTCGCTCATTTTTCCACCAAAACTCATGAAATTTGTACCAAAATGAAGCTTAGAACTAGAAGAATAAAACCTTACCACTTTCAAGCCTTGAAATCCACGGGATTTCGCCAGAAGAACCTCGATATTCCGGCCAAACTTGAAACTTGTCAAACTCAACTTCCCGACATCCAATTCACTTCAAAATTACTCCCCGAGCTTCGTAAAGATGTTTTAAGGCTCCCTAGCAGCTTAAAATCTCCTAAAAACTTTGAAGTCACGAGTGCATGAACAGTAACCCAAAACTGGGTTCTCGGGAAAATGAGGTCTTCACGTTCTAAAAACGGTATAGATGTGTTCCTGAGCTCACAAGGAACACAAAGATGACTTCAAAAACTCGATCCGTGAAGAAATTGCTTGGTTTGAGGTTTGTCCGTACGTATTGTACGGAAAATGGAGAAAAACCGAAAGGGAGGAGAGAGAGAGAGGGTCAACGGGATTCAATATAGGTGTGTGTGTGTGGTCCAGTTTGCAACCAACCAAAGACAAAAGAAATTAAAACCTAAGTCCTAAATAGTTCCAAAAGTCTAGGAAAATAGGAATTGGACCACAACCAAAACATATCACACAACACACCTCAACGTCTAAGGGTATTTTAGACAATTCACACCATCGAAAAAATTATTTCGAGACGGGCTGTCACAATGAGTGAAACCACTCGCATATTTGTGTCTTTTTAAACCTCCTGTGATTGTGTTTATGATTATAGTGAAAGTAAAACCTATCCTATAAGTATGCTAAAAGGTACTCAAATTAAACATCAAAATCCATAATATCTTGAAGATTAGGGAACATGTAAAAACTATAATAAAATTACAAATAAAAACTCACATTAGCTTTATTTGTGCCCACCTTCTATGATATATTGAAACTTGTGTTTTGAGATCCAATTGATGCTTAAGAAGAAATGGGCATTCGTGCATTTGGATTCACAACATAAAAAAAATCTTAAAATATAACAAATTAAAAATAAATTAATTGTGGGTTTCTTGGAGTGCTTAATTAGGAGCCAGCCGTATGAAACCATAGATAAAAAAAAAAAAAAAAAAAAAACAATTAGCAAAGACTACATGGGATTCGACAAATACATGAGACAGAGAGTGAGAGGGGTCATGTTCTTAGTATCTAAGCTCCATATAACTAATCATATATTTCATGTTTTTTGGGTTCTCAAACCACGATATTTCCAAACAATGTTTTTTTTATATTTGCAATTTGTGCGGTTTCTTAACCTTATGTTAGAGATACATACAAGTCAATCAGCATCATCATCTCCTAGATGTCCATTTTTTGAGCCACAAAAAATAGAGAGAACTTCGAGTACTGATTATTAATTAATTAGGTTTAACCATGATTAATTATTAGTTTTTTGGTTTATTGTGAATTAACCGTATCCCTATGTTCTTATACAAGTCAATTAATTAGCACTAATACCTAAATGTACTTGTCTAGTTTGGATTGTTATGATTCGACAATCATGGTGTTTATGAAACATTAGAGGGATCAACCCCACTACCCCTTCCTCCCAAGTCCCAAAGAGAAAATTTGTTTTGGTAAAATTACAAAAATTAGGGTTTTTATCACAAATAATTCATGAAACTCACTCACTCAATGAAGACGATATTTGAAAGTTGAAAATCAATCAATATCATGTCTGAATATGGGTGTTGCAAATGAATGTCATCTGAATTTCGTTAAAAATTCTATTAATGTGTTGATGTACGTGGTACATTATAAGGCCCTCCACTCCAAATATTATGATTCCATGTAGATTAAAGAATTTTTTTGTTTTTTTTCTTCTTAAGAAGAGTGTTTCAAAAATTCAAAAACAATAAAAAGAAGAAAAACAAAAAACTTAGAGCATCTCCAAAGAAAACGTCAAATTCAAAACATCAAATTTCAATTTAATGGTTGACCTGACAATTTGACAGATTGTCAATATTTTTCTTCCACCTGATATGCCAAAATTTATTGCTTCATTTATTTTTTTTTTAAACAAAAAATAATAAAAGTTGGATTGTTGGTTTAAAAATAATAAAAGAATACTTAAATATGCTAGCATTTAAGGTAAAGCAAACAGAATGCCTTTGGAAATACCAAATTCAAATTTGACATCTCTTTGTTCATAATAGTTTAACCTTCTTTTCCATGTCATCTTTGACATCTCGGTTAGAATAAATGGTATGTCATTTGTTACTGTTACATGTATATATGGTATTTTTTACATCTCCTTTGGAGATGGTTTTAAAATAATCATCGTCTTCTTCTTCCAACCAACCACCAAACAACAATCGTCATCTTCTTCTTCAAACACCGCAATTGATAAGACAGCGGATGTGTCCCGTGTGTGGGTTATGTTTACTACGACAAGCTGGATGAATACAAGAAGCTTTACAAATGTCATTCCAACTCCAATTCTTGATAGCTATTCTCATTGCAATTTTTCAGTTTGGCTTGAACCCGGATTGATGTTGTAGATCTGCATATATTTTTGTCTTTGTTTCAATTATAGATTGAATATTCACAATTTAATTTAAAAAAAAAACTTTTCTTCAAACCCAGCCACCAAAAGATTGAAGACTTGAGAAACCAAAAAAATCGACCCAGCCAACAACCATGGCATCAACTAATATAGACATATATAGAGACTGAGTGGTAAATTAGGTTTGGCTGAAATATCATTCAAATCCATCTTGAATTGCGTAGATCCTTTTTTTGGGACGAACAAGAACTTCATTGATACCTGTAGAAATCTAACAGCCGCTAACAAGGACTGTTTGAGGGTATAACATAGGAGAAAATTTTCTAAGCATCTGGTATTCAAGAACGTACTTCACGTGTCATAAGATAGGTGAAGATTAACACAAGAAAATATACTATTTTCTCAATTTATATTATGGCATGTGAAGTCCTTCTTAAATACCTGATGCTTGGAAAAACTCGAGACGACGCTTAACGAGTAAGGTTAAGGATGGAGTCCGGTTTTTTTTTACCATTTTTAAATTGTTATTTTCTATTTTCAACAAAAAGATATATTATTCCATTAAAGAAAGGGATAAATTAAAAAATTAATTTTTTTTTTCTAATCCAGGCCAGCATACTAATATATATTTTTAGAGAGATTATATTCACACACTCCAAATTACTTCTCCTACACCTTTTTAATTTTTTAATATTTTCTATACACCACTAATACTTGATAGAAAAATATTAAAAAATTAAAAGGATGTGGGAGAAGTAATTTGAGTGTGTGTGAATATAATCTCCTATTTTTTAACGGAATTCAAGCAAAAGACGACATCAATTTGCAACATCATATTTAGGGCCAAATTGATTAAAGCATTTTTTTTTCTTTTTTTCTTTTCTTCAGAAATGGTCCATAAAATTGAAAATTGATCATTGTAGTTCCTAGAAATCGTTGTTGCAAATCAATGTGGTTATTCCGTCATAATTCTGTAAAAATTCTGTTATGTACTGATGTGACACATAAATAGGTTTTATCACAAATAAGCCCTGAAATTGACCCACACCATCAAGATGGACTCTGAAATTGAAAATCAATCAATATAGTCATTGAAAATAGGTGGCACAAATCAATTGGGTTTTTCCATCACATTTTATAAAATTTGTTAAACTGTAAGGTAGTAAAGAGTTCATGAAGAATCCTCACTTTTAAGAGAAGGAAGATTATATTCACGCACCCCAAATTACTTCTCTCACACCCTTTTATTTATTTTTTATATTTTTCTATCAAGTGTTAGTGGTGTGTAGAAAATATTAAAAAATTAAAAAGGTATGAGAGAAATAATTTAGAGTATGTGAATATAATATCTCTCAAGAAAATCCCTTTAGCATTCCTCAGCCCTCAACTTTAGGGTTTAAAGGTTGAAATAGCCAACATTGGGGAACAACATCACGCTTGGAATATTATGCTTAAACCTTATTTAAGGGGTCCAATCGGTTTAGGTTGAAGACTCACTTATTAACATTAAAAAATCACACCAACTTCACCTTATTTGGACCACAAATTAGTACACCAATTTTCTTAATCAAAATTTTAATTAATTATCTTGTTTTGCTTAATTAAAAAAAAAAGTTGGGCATGGGAGACAATTTGTCTACCTTAAATCCTAACTCATATTTTCATCTCCTTTCATTAAGAGAAAGTAAAAAAAATAGCAATGGACTTTGATTGTACCATACTTGACCAATCCCGAAACTACTGAGCACCAGTCAACGTTATACCATCAAGGATCCACAAGAGTCACAGCGTGACACGTGTAGACATCAGATGACAATCATAGCGCGACATGTGTTAACATCAGAGGCCAATCACAGCACGACATGTGTCAAAGTCAGAACAAAACTAGAGACTCTCTTCTATAAAAGGAGATCATTCTCTCACAATATTTCCTAATGTCATTTGTACTAAATCATTCATTAGTACTCACTAAAGGAGAGCTTGAACCTATGTACTTGTGTAAACCCTTCACAATTAATGAGAACTCCTTTACTCCATGGACGTAGCCAATATGGGTGAACAACGTACATCTTGTGTTTGCTTCCCTGTTTCTGTCCATTTACATACTTATACATACTAGTGACCGGAGCAATCTAGCGAAGGTCACAAACTTAACATTTTCTGTTATACCAAAGTCCTCACTGATTTTGTGCATCAACATTTGGCTCCGTCTATGGTAAACACACTTATTCCTACTCTTTTCAGCTTTGTCAAGCTGATTTCCACCATTCGTACACTCTCTTTTAACCAGACATCCCTCTCTAACATAGGGAGCGAAGGAAGCCATAGTACACTAAACAACAACCCCATGTGCCTAATGTGAGGTTGCGAAAGAAGGAACAAAAGAAACTCGCTCTTCAAGCTAAAGTCGATGAGCTGGAGGCTCAGAACAACAAGATAGCAATAAAGAATGAGATCCTCCAGGAACAATATAAGAAGCTCTTCGAGACGTTCCACGAAACTAGGCGTACTCAAACACGCGAGCTTGTTTCCCCTGTGGACATTAACCATTATCTGGGTGCCCCCCAACATGGAGGGTCACCTTCATTCGACATGGGTATCCCTAATGAGGAGTGAGCTAATCATCAAAACATTGATCAACATGAGACTTCTCTCAACCCAGCTGCTTTGAACTGAAGCAGGAGAAGTGGAGGAAGACGCCTCATCGCAGAAGGGTTGGAAGGATTCAAAGCCGTTTATCGTGACTGCCGAGACTTCCTAAAGTAACGTCGAGAGAATTCCCTCCACATAAGCTCGAAGATTAATGACCCAAGAGTTTTTGAAAGGCTTGGTCCCTTCCCACGACCCAGGCCAGCTGCCAATCTAGGGAAGGAACGACAAGTCCCAAAGGAACATGAAGGTACATAGGACTCAGAGGTATTCCGACAGACTCGCCCTAGAAGTCAGTACGGCTAGTCCAAGGAAAAATCACACGCCCTTGCTCAAACTTTCCTACTTCCAAGAGGCGATGGACCCCCTTATCCTACAGCTCATTGAAGAAGTAAACAAGTTGAAAGCCGAATGTCAGGCCGAGATACCTGATTGGAACCAACCCAGGTCTAGCCCTCTCACAAAAAGGATCCTCGACACCCCCTTTAAGCGAAGACAAAACAAAAGCTTGGTTTACAACTCTATACTGGAAGGGATGACCTGATTGAACACCTTAACTATTTGAGTCCACAATGGCATATCAGATGCACACCGATGAAGAGCGATGTCTTCTCTTCCCTTCCACCCTTTTTGGCAGAGCTCTAAAATGGTATTGTCGTCTTCTACCTGAGATAGTAGACTCATTTGATGAACTGAGGAAACTGTTTGTCTCTCAACACATCTTCCAGACCGATCGCTTGCATTCTAAAAATGACTTGTACACTATTCACCAGAAGCCGGACGAGTCACTACTAGAGTATGCCTGTCGCTTCAGCCATGAGTATTCTCGCTACGCTGAGGCAGATGACAAGACCACCCTCAAGGCCTTCATGGCAGGCCTACGTGACTGTTTCTTCAAGTACATGATCAATGCCAACACTTGGAAGATTTACTCTAAGGTGATGGCACAGGTTTACAACCACGTCTCCACCGAAGCAAGGATATATCAAGGAAAACCCCCTACAGGACCCCTTATCAGCAAGTAGGGAGTGGAAGCTAAATCCAACCAAATGAGAAGACCTAACCTTCCAAACGGCAGCGGTGCCTCCCCCTGCCTTACTTAATACTTTGCCAAGTCAATAGACATATCAATCTCAAGGCAAAAGAAAAGATTTCCATCCTCACCGGTCTCAATTTAGTAAAAAGAGTAATAGACACTACCGCGATAACCAAAGGTATCACCATGATAATCCCCGCCCCCAGGCAGTCAGGGTATCGCCATGATAATCCCCGCCCCCAGGCAGTCAATACAGTAGGTCAAGCACGTGTCAAGACAGGCCCTACCCCGAGGTATGAAGCATACACACCTCTGAATGCCACATGTGTGGTCATTTACCCCAGCATAGCATAACTAATACCGAAGCCAAAGATGAGGAAGCCGGATTACAAGCCCACGAAGAACACGGGCACGTTTTGCTGCTACCATGAGCATAACGGCCATAACGGTGAGAATTGTATCACCATTAGTGATCATATTGAGGCTTTGGCACGTGAAGGAAAAATTGATCAATTCCTCATTTACCCTCCAAGGGATAACCGTAACCAACGCCAAGTAAATGTGATATATTCCATAAGTGGCGGCACACCCATATCTAAATCTTCCAACTGGGCCATGAAAAATAGTGAACGAACTTTGAGGCTTGGCCATCAAGTGTTTCACGTGGAAGACATCAGGGGAGGCAAGTATCAAAAGTCTGGGATCCAATATTTTTCTACCCTAAAGGAAGAAAGAGGTATCATTTACCCTCACAATGACCCACTCATCGTGGAAGCTCACATAGCCAACTTTGAAGTATGACGAATCCTGGTAGACATTGGGGCTTCGGTCAATATCATGTTTGCTAAAGCTTTCAGGGTACTTAATGTAACTGAACACTTGCTCGATCACTCGGTTTCTCCTTTGATAAGCTTCTCCGGTGATATTGTGCAACCTTTAGGGAGCATACATTCACCTTTCACCATTAGTACAGACCCTTACACAGCTATCATTACCACTAACTTCCTGGTGGTTGATTGCCCAACGACATACAATGTCATCTTTGGACGCACAAGCATCAATAATCTCAAGGCCATGGTATCCACACATATGTTGTTGATGAAATTTCCAACCTTATATGGAAATGGTTACATCAGAGGAAATTAACTTAGTGCATGATCATGTTACAACACTTCAGTCAAGCAACAACACCTGCATGTGCCTAAGGAAACCCTATACATGACCAAGTCATAAAGACCAGCCCGGACAAAGCCAACTTGGATCTTCACAGTAGCAACAGTCAACCCGACAATCCTCGAGATGACTCTTTCACCCAGCAAGCATAACCCGCTAAAGAGTTAGAGAATGTCTCTATCTCAAAAGATTATCCGGATCGCATGGTGAAAATTGGCACCACATTGTCATCACCCATTCGGTTGGCATTGATCACTTTTTTGCAAGAGAACATTAAGGCCTTCGCCTGGTCATACAAAGACATGCTATGCATCTCTCCCGATATCATCTGTCATCAATTGAGTATTAACCCCAAAACCAAGCCGGTGACACAGAAGCGAAGATCTTATGACGCTGAACGATACGAAGTAATGAAGGCAGAAGTTGAAAAACTCAAAGGCATAGGCTTTGTCCGCGAAGTCAATTACCCAACATGGGTATCAAATATGAAAATTGTCTCTCGCTTTAAAAGATATTATAGCAAATGTGGATAATGTCTATCGCTTCAATTACCCTTGTTAAGAAAAATCCGACCAAAGAAAGTATCTCGCTTCAATAGATCTCGTGGAGAATGTGTGCTGACTACATCGACCTAAACAAAGGATACCCGAAAGATAGCTTTCCCCTTCTTCTCATTGATAGACTTGTGGACTCTGCAGCAGGGTGTGAACTCTTGAGCTTCATGGATGCTTACTTGAGGTATAACCAAATCTTCATGAACCCTCTTGGACCAAGAACAGTCAATTCAATGTTCGCCGAACAGATTGGGAAAAGTATGGAAGTTTACGTTGATGATATGATTGTTAAGAGCAAACATGTTGACCAACACATCACTAACCTATTTGAAACTTTCACCATTATGAAGAGGTATTGAATAAGATTGAACCCCAACAAATGTGCCTTCGGCGTAGGCTCTGGCAAATTCTTGGGTTTCATGATTAGCCAACGAGGCATTGAAGCTAATCCCGAGAAGATCAAAGCAATCTTCGACATGAAGGAACCAGTAACTTCAAAAGACATCCAGAGCCTACTGGCAAAGTGGCAGCCTTAACCAGGTTCATCTCTAAGGCCACATATAGATGTGCTCATTTCTTCAAAACACTTAAGGGAAGTAAGAAGTACATTACATGGACTGATGAATGTGCCGATGCATTCAAGAACCTCAAGGACTACATGAGTAAAGCCCTTCTCCAAACCTGAGGTTGGTGACACTCTCATTATCTATCTATCTATCGGTATCGGCTTCAGCAGTAAGTTCCGTTCTCATTCGAAATAATGGTAATGTTGAACGACCTGTCTACTACGCTAGTAAGGCTTTACAAGATGCGGAGACACAATACTCCAGCACTGAGAAATTGGCTCTAGCATTGGTCATGTCTGCTCGAAAACTTCACCCTTACTTCCAAGCGTACTCCATCATCGTGCTTACCAATCATCTTCTTCGACAGATACTCCAAATTTCTAACACTTCAGGACGAATGATCAAATGGGCGATAGCATTAGGTAAGTTTGACATCTCATACCAACCAAAGCCAGCTGAGAAGGGCCAAGCAGTGGCAGACTTCATAGTCGACTTCACATATCCTGTTGACATTGCTTATACGCTTAAAGCAGTGGCTTCATTACCCTCGGAAGCTCAGAAAATAGAACCAACAACCCCAACATGGAGTCTATATGTTGATGGCTCGTCCAACCAACATGGTTGTAGAGTAGGACTAGTCCTTACTACTCCCGACAAAGTGACGATGGAGTATGCTCTTCGTTTCAAATTCAAGGCGTCAAACAACGAGGTCGAATTTGAAGCCCTCATAGTAGGCTTACGTTTGGCCAAACACCTCGGGGTTAAACGGATTAATATCTTCAGTGACTCCCAATTGGTGGTTAACTATGTCACCAACAACTTTGACATTAAGGATAGCTCTATGGCAGCATATCTTGCATAAACACAATTGTTGCTTAAGCACTTCGACTACCAGATCACCCAAGTTCCTCGAGTGGCAAACAGTCATGTAAACGCTTTGGCCTGCCTCGCCTCACCAGTGGAAGACAAGATCGGGAGAAAAATTCAGGTTGAATTGTTGGCAGCACCAAACACCATGGCCGCGGAAGTGTGCAACTTACAAAAAGGGATAGTTAGATTACCCCAATTTATAAATTCCTTGCTCATGGCACCCTCCCAAATGATAAAGTCCAAGCTAAGCAGATTCGATATAAGTCTACCCATTACTTGATCATTAATGACCAACTCTACAAGAGAGGTTTTAACCTACCATACCAAAGATGCCTTATGCCCGCGGAGGTGGAAATTGTCCTTCGGGAAATACATGAAATGGTCTACAGAGATCATGCTGGATCTCGATCCCTCACACAGAAGGCTTTTCACCAAGGATATTATTGGTCAACACTCCACCAAGATGCCATCAGAATATCCTGCTCATGTGATAAGTGTTAACGCTAAGCAACTATTCCTCACTCCTCTCCCGAGCTGTTCACTCCTATGATCAGCCATTGACCCTTCAACCAATGGGGCCTTGATTTAACCGGGCCAATGCTTGCAGGGAAGGACAAGGTCCGCTATGCAATCGTTGCAGTTGACTACTTCACAAAATGAGCCGAAGTAGAACCCTTGGTAACCACGACTAAGGCAAAAATAGAAGACTTCGTATGGAAGAACATCATTTGCAGATTCGACATTCCCAATGCGATAGTCACTGACAACGGGCGACAGTTCGACAACAATAAGTTAAGGATGTTCTGCTCTAAGTTCAACATCAACTTATGTTTCGCCTCCCCATCTCATCCCTAGTCTAATAGACAAGTTGAAGCCATCAACAAAATAATCAAGCGCATTTTAAAAACCAGCTTGGACAAGGCTAAAGGCTGTTGGCCAGAATTTGTATCCCAAGTTCTTTGGTCATACCGCACTTTATATCGGACTTCAACAGGAGAAACTTCATTCTCACTTGATTTTAGTACAGAGGCTGTTGTCCCAATTGAGCTTGAGTAAGCAGCATTCTGAGTCCAGAACTACGTGCAAAGCAAAAATGACAAACAACTTACCCTCAACTTAGATCTAGTCAAGGAACATAGAAACTAGGCTCATTTGAGGAATGTCACCTACAAGAAGTGCATCTCTAACTACTATGACTCAATGGTCAAACCTCATTCTTTCAAAGTGGGGGACTGGGTATTGAAAAAAAGATTACTCTACGATAGAGTCCTTAGTGAATGAACACTTAGTCCAAACTGGGATGGACCGTTTGAAGTTGTTGGCCTCAGTCGCCCTGACTTCTACAAGCTCAGAAGCTCAGATGGACATACCTTTGGCCATCCATGGAACGCTTATCACTTGAAGTACTATTACAAGTAAACTCACATTGTACAAGCATTAAGCTTCAGCCGTTCGGCATCCTATGTAACGAAGACCATTTGGCATGAATTAAAAAAAGAGGTGATTTAGACAACTCAATCCTAATTCTCTTACATTCCTAGCAATGAAACACTTGGGTTCAAAGCTTCAACATGAATGCTCCCAACATGAGATAAAGTCTAAGTATATGTCAACAAGACTATACAAATAAACGAACAGCTCCACAGTATATTCATTCAATCTTACCCAAGTTATGGCTTATATCTAAACAAAGGATTTGCTCAAACATAGCCAAGTAATCATCAATGATATTGCAAATACTCGTGGCAATTAACATCAAACTATATAGCGCAAAGTCGTAAACATCCATAAACAAAAAGCTCTCAGGCTTACAACATAGCACATGCCACACAAACAACAAACTAGTACATCCATAGTACATGGCACGTGCCACACAAACAACAAACTAGTACATCCAGAGTATATGGCACATGCCACACAAACGACAAACTCGTACATCCAGAGTACACGTAGAAAAAATAGCACTATGAGTCATCCTCATCTAATGCCGAACCCTTGACAATATCACTCTACATTTCAACCTCATCGCCATCACCACCATCTTCAGCATCTCCAAGACCATCTTCACTCTCATGAGACTGCTCACCAATACTAGCCTCATTATCAGAGTCATCCTTACTACTAAGATCAACTGCAAGGACGAAGGTTTCACCTTTTTATTGGTACTCATCCATCTCATCACGGTACTTTCGGATAATGTTTACATTGTCATAATGCCCAAGGACGACCATCCATTTCCTTTTCTCAAAATTAGCCGCCCGGATGCAGTGAGGTATAAAGGCATCGTGAAAGGCCTGGGAACCTAAGAACTCCTGAACGGTAGCGTTCCTCTCAGTTGGGATACTCAGCTTCAGCCCAGAAACCTCTACCAAGGCACTATCCAACTCATTTTTAACCTTGGAAACCTCGAGGATAGTTGTCTCTAACTGTTTCTCAGTCGCTTCCAATTGTTTCTTGAGCCTCACGTTCTCAACATTCCGCATTTTCAAACTCTCAAAGTTTTGATCCTTGAAGCGAATGGCCTCAGCCAAAGCTTTGCTCGTTTTTCTGGCGTCATTCATAAGTTACTTATTCTCTTTAAACTTTGCCTTGTACCGCTCGACCTCTCATAATTTGTCGTCGTACTCGATCATGACCTACATTGCAAGATGATCGTCACTGTCAGGAAAAAGAGGGGAGAAAGTAAAGAAATGACAAAGTAACACTTACATAAGAAGATAGCATCATCATCCGGTCACAATTTAATTCGTTCTCATCTAGCAGCTCGCCAAGCTCGTCAACAATGGATCGACGTCCTGCCAAGCAATTATTGATATACCTAAAACTACTTGGTTGCATGGCAACCTTCAAGTCATTCTAATAGATGCTGCCAACCTCTTCCTTGTACTTCCTCTTACGATTGAAGCTAGGGTCACCTTCTTGGTCAGTAGACTCCAAGGTTGGAGGAAAGATGAGATTGATGGTTGGAAGATGAGGCAACAATCGTCTTTCCTCCCTAAAACTATGGCAGCAGCACACCCGATGGCCTCAGCTTCAGCCTTCTTTAAGGCAGTAATCTTGAGGACCTTCTATTGTAACTTAGGTCTAGGTGTTGGCCTCACCTAGTGCTTACGAGCTCCCTTATGAAACAAAATGTCATATACGGGAACAAACATGGGTGATGTCCTTTTCTTGGCGCTAGTCCCCCCTTTCTTGCCCACTTTCTCCACTGAACAAGAAAAATCAAAGTAAGGAATGCAACTTTGTAAAAGAAAGAGAGGGCGAAATGAAAGATACAACTTGCTCGTCTCTGGCACTCCGACACTAGGGGCTGAAAACCGTACTTTCGAAATAAGGGTCGTAGCTTGCCCAATTATCTATCCTCTTTGGGCACCCTCAACACCTTCTCTACGTTAACTAGCTCCCGTCTGGACAGCTTGATGGTCTCTCATGTTACTGCACGAAGAAAAATGTTAGAAGCAAGAGAAAATCACAACAAATAACAAATAATGCAAACAATGGATTCATTACAACCTACAGTCTGGAAATGAGTAGGAACACGTCGCTCAGGCGTGACACCCTTAGCATACTCCCAATCATTATAACAAATCACCAATGGTTTTTCCAAGTGCAGTATGTTTTTTTCTTACCAAAGACAATACGCTTTCTTTCACTCCGACATGCACACTCGGCATACCCAGTGCATGCTTTCACCGGGCACATCTTATAGTAGTAGCGTCATTGATGAAAGGAAGGCTCACCTAACCCACATTCCATCCAAATAATATAAAACCCGATCAAGGTATCCCAAAAACCAGGGTTGAGTTGCCCAGGCGCATATCCAACGAAAGATAACATCCGTTGCAACCACGGGTGCAAAGGAAGCTTCACCCCCAAGTTCAATAATATCTGGGTATAGAACATAACATGACCCTTGGGCGGTTCAGAGGACAATTCTTCATGATGCACCAAGCACATTCCTACACTACGGGGGATACTACATGACTGCCTTAGGGCCTCAAGCTGTTTTTCGTTATCTAACAAGTTTTTCTCTAAATGGTCCGCTGTGAACTCATAGCGAAATATGGGTATGGCATCATAAACAACCCCTTCACCCATTGACATGAAAAAGGAAGAACCAATATTGGCTAAGGTTTGACAATTGCGAAGATCATCCAACATTTCTTTTGTACAAGACTCCAACAAATACCCTGAAGACTCCAACATTGCAAGCTCAAACCTAGAGCTAGAGCTAGGGGAGCCCTCATCACTAGGACTTCCAGACTCTGACATTTACAACGAACAGAAACAAACTTTATCACTACATGAAAGATCGAAACATAAGGAAGTTCCTAGGGCATGAACAAAAGCTCAACCAGTTCATCATGTTCTTAACCAAATACATGAATACTTAAACAAAAAGAGTGAAATCATTTGATATAGTGGAGAAGACTACTAACCCGAAGATGGTGCAAAGCACTGCCAGAAACCCTTTCAACTATAAAAGCACTCTGTCTCCAAAAATCACTACAAAATGAGCAAATGAAGACAACGAAAAGAGTGGAAACTTATCATTCTTATATGGTTCAACATGGCCAAAGAAATTCAAAATTCAAACCATGAGAAAACCCCACATGGAAAGTCTTCAAACTTCCACACAAGCTAGGGAGTTTTTAAATTTCAAATTTACAGCTCCCCCTCTCCCCCTCCAAAAAAAAAAAAATTCCAAAAATAGAATTAAAAAAAATTCCAAAAAAATTTAAAAAAAATAAAGAGGGGGGAAAAGGTGAACACAGCCACTTCATCAAAGGAGTTCAACCACAACTCTCAAAAGCTTAACACACTCTTAATCAAGATAGTGTGAAGTAAAACCAATTTATGGTGCCAACAAGAGCTTTATCAATGGAGGGCAACTACAATTCTCAAAAGCTTCACACATCTTGATCAAGACAGCGTGAAGCAAAACCAATTTATGGTGCCAATAAACGTCTTTCGAACAAACCCACAAACTTCTAATGATCACTTAAAATTTGACCATCAGATTTCTGTAGCCAGTCAAGCTTCCTCTTCATGCTTGTAGCATAGTCATGTGCAAGCCTATGCAACTATTTATTCTCATGCTTGAACTCTCTGATCTCTTGTTTGAGACTTATCATTTCAGCCGCCAATGATTCAACTTGGCGGGTTCGAGCAAATAGGCGTTGGGCCATATTAGACACAGAACCCGCACACTGAACATTGAGATCCAGAGAATCCTTAACAGCCAACTCATCGGACAGTTTGGAAAGTAGTCTGTTATCTTTAGGAGTGAGAATATTCTTGGCCACCATCGCAGCGGCCATGTCGTTCATCATCACAAAGTTCCTAATGGTAAGAAGACCAGTAGGGGATAAAAAGGATGTGCGCTATATGTTGTCTTGGGGAGACATGGCTACCTCTTCCACCGTATTCAAGTCCAAACAACGATCGAATGGGGCAGACATTTTCAGAAATAATGAAGAAAATTTGAGGTACAGTAAATCTCAGAAATACAAAAATAAGGGAGAAATTCCTACAAGCGGTAACTCTATGAACGTACTTCTTGAACACAATTGGTGCCCCTATAAAAGAAAGGGCAACATGGCCGTTTGTTCAACAATCAAAGAGGCACCACTCTCCGAATTTCGAGAAGCAGAATTTCATGAGTAAATTTTATCAGCAATCTTCACATGCGACATCAGCTCCTCGGATACCAAGGATAACTTTGCCAAAGAACTCTAACAAAGTTAAGGCACGAGAATTTTGAAGTTTCAGCTACCCTACTATTACCCATAAGAGTAAAGGAACAGCACCGCTACTGGCTAATTGGCAAATCCCTAGATGTGTCAACCTCCATCTTTTGTGGTAAAGCATGCTCACAAGAATGCCCAAAATTTCCTCATATCCAAGAATACACCTTCAACAAGTTTGTTTGTTCAAAAATCGAAGAGGCAACACTCTCCGAATTTCGAGAGCCAGATCTCCAAAATATCTTCTTATTCAAAAATTGAAGAGGTAACGCTCTCCGCATTTCGAGAGACAGATATTCAACATATCTTCTTGTTCGAAAATCAAAAAGGCATCGCTCTCTAAATTTCGAGAGCCAGATGTCCTTGGATAAATTTGTCTGCAATCTTCACACGCAACACCAGCTTTTCGGATACCACAAACCACTTTGTCAAATATCTCTGACAAAGTTAAAACACGTGAATCTTGCAGCTCACACTACATTGCTATAACCGAGAAGGGTAAAAGAATAGCATTACTACTTGTTGTTGGGGAAATTCCTATATATGTCGACCTTCATCCTCCATGGATAGGCAGACTTGCAAAAATGATCAACCCTTCCTCGCATTAGAGATAACGCTCCCAACGAAGCCTCTCAAAATACTCAGCTTCCTTCTCCTCGATAATACCTCTATAAACCAGCCACACCAGAGTAAGAGTATCTCATATCATCAGGGTCAAAAGCAAAAGTATCTCATATCATGCTTTTTCCATGTCTTTTCCTTTGCCCTTGCTCTTACCTGCAAGACAAAGAGAAAGAACACAATCAGTCGGAACCTAAAATCAGACTTCCAATCTGGAACTGATTGCCTGAAACCTTTGCCTGGTTGCTTACCTAGCATTGCTCTTGAGTACTCATCCTCAACTGTTGTCAAAGTCATGAATTTCTATGGCAAATACCTCAGAACAGTTGATACGATATTGACGCTTTACATTGAAGCTGCCACGCATGGATGAGTCGATGAGGAGTAGTGCTTTGAAGGACCATTTAAATGCAAAGGTTGTGCACCACTTCTGCGACGTAAAAGATTGAAGTAAAAGGTTCAACGATGAGCTAGAACAGATCACTACAACACGATGCCCTTTATGCAAAATCGCACAATCTAGACTGAGGAGTCTAAATCAAATCCAAGCCCGGCATCGTTGCCCTATCCAAATAGCTCGAGAAGCTTCAACAACCTTTCGATGGCACCGTCGCCAAAGAGCAAAGCCTCACCATACCACATCCACTACTTTGTCAACAGCAAAAGTATCACATATCATCACGATCGAACGAACTCTTGATTTGATGGACTTGTTTTGACCCTCAAATTCTTGAGTCGGTCTTATACTCTGGAGGAAACCAGAAAACCCTTCAGCCCAGTTTAAGAATAAACATGTGGAAAGTTACTTCTTCAAAAGCAAAAGTATCAATATCATCTCTTCTCCATGTCTTTTTCTTTGTCCTTGTTGATGTCTACAGAACAAGAAGAATGAAAACAATCATCCGGAACAAGAGATCAAACTTTTGATCTGAGACTGACTGTTTGGAACTCTTATTGCTTACTTTGTCTGTCATTTCTTTTGGCAGATCTCCTCGCTCGGAGACTTGGGGGACTTCTACTATAGGGTTTGTATCGCGTTTGACCAAGCCTGAAACTACAAGTAAGCTTCAAGTGAAATTGACACATTACCTTGTGCATCTCCATCGGTTAAAGATACCACCCCTGGATGGAGGAAAAGTACTTCCAGAGAATATGCCACATCTACCTATGAGATAGATAAGGAAAGTGAAAACGATACCACACTTTGGTACTTAGAAGTTTTGTGATAACTCAGCTGCTTGGATCATGTAAGTCCCCAACCGAGGAGCTTCCCTCACTCGGGGAACTTAGGAGAACACTGTTTGTACCATACTTGACCAATGCTGAAACTACTGAGCACCGGTCAATGTTATACCGTCAAGGATCCACAAGAGTTTCCCTCCAACCAGGAAGTCAATCACAATGCACACGTGTTGACATCAGAGGCCAATCATAGCGTGACACGTGTCAACATCAGAGGCTAATCACAGCACGACACGTGTCAAAGTAAGAACAAAGCTAGATACTCTCTTCTATAAAAGGAGATCATTCTCTCACAATATTTCCTAATGTCATTTGTACTAAATCATTCACTAGTACTCACTAAAGGAGAGCTTGAACCTATGTACTTGTGTAAACCCTTCACAATTAATGAGAACTCCTCTACTCCGTGGACGTAGCCAATCTGGGTGAACCACTTACATCTTGTGTTTGCTTCCCTGTTTCTGTTCATTTACATACCTATCCAAACTAGTGACTGGAGCAATCTAGCGAAGGTCACAAACTTAACATTTTCTGATGTACCAAAGTCCTCACTGATTTTCTGCATCAACAGACTTAGAAGATGACTTTTTCATTGAACAAGTAGAAGATGACGCTTCTTGGGAAGAGGTAGAAGATTATGTATCCATTGAAAAGGTAGAAGAATAATTTGTGTGTAGGTCATTTGAATTTGTCCATCGTATTTTTAAATTTGTCGTTGTTGAATTTTTTTTGAATTTGGATACCCTTGTCGTTTCCATTTGAATTAATTTGCAGACCTTAGTGGTTTTCATTTACATATTATTTTTTATATTTTTTAAGAAACAATTTTATAATTTCATATGTACGTATATTAAAGGTTATTTTGGGAATAATAGTGGGTGGGAAAATAGCATTTTTATTTTTTAACTTTTTAAGGTGAGTGAGATTATAATGTAGGTGGAAAAATAAAAAAATGGGATGGGTCTAATAGCTCTCTAAGGAAAATTGTTGACTTGAAATGCAAGTTGTGTATGATTATTTTGATATTTGATTTATACTGGACAATGTTTGGTACCACAGTAACCATCCCATAATTTCAATGAAATTTGCATGCTCATCTCACAGCTGATCTACTGATCACGTTACTAATGTCTCAACTTTTTTGATTCGTGTGGTGACGGTGGCATGTGGCGTTTATAATCTATTCGTGTTAAAATAAATATGTATTCACCTATATTTAGATAGATCACGTCTATGAAATATCAATTTTGACATCTACCCATGGTGTAATATGTATATTACTAATGCTACTAAGAAATATGACAGTCACAGTAAAAATATCTCGAAAATGAAGGAGGATATATGCATGGAGATGATGAATGCTAGTGATAATTTTGTTCATGTGTATGACTATGAGTCTCACAATTGATATCACATAGATCAATAGCTTAAACATATCGATGAGAAAACATTCAGGGCAACCTATTCTGACCAACTTGTGATTTGAATTATGCTCTGCGTAATTGGTTGTTCAAACAAGCACAAGGAAGTGTACTTAACTATTGCAAGTTACATATGTAATAATTTATCATAATATCTCCCTTAAAACTCATATTCAATTATTGTAACGTGGAGGAAAAACAAGGGAAATACACAGTATACTAATTGGCTTTTGGTGTTGTCTCTGTTGAGAATGCATCCAACATCAGAAAAGAAGAGACTCTGCATGTGCTTATAAAGTTGGCAACATCTCCATATTGTTAATTAATTTTATGGTAGAACCTCACATTGTTCAGTCTCAAACATATGCACATAAAATATGTGGGATTCGACAAAAAAAAAAAAAAAAAAAGGAAATGATGATTATACATTAACCAATTAAGTGATGAGATTCGAAGCAACAAATGATTGACAGAGCCCATAATATCCCTCAATAGTTTAACCAAACTTTAGTGTAAGTCCACTTAACGAACTGCTAAGAAATGGAGACCAAGCTCGACAATGGTCGCATCACTACATATTTGAGTGGGGATCAACAGCTTGTGATAGTCACTCATGTCTTCAGTAGAGACAACTAGCTCTCAAAAAGTACACTATTATTTCTGATTAAAGTAGGGATGATTTTCTGGGGCCGACGTCAACTCCTAAAACACGACTTCGTTTTTATTTTCTGAAATTTATTCTGCATTAAGCTTTTCCACGTGCATGTTGAAATTAAATAATATTGTGAGTGAAAGATTATAAATAAATAAATTTGGTCAAATTTAATTTGATTTAACTAATCTTACAAGTACAATGGTGTTAGACATAGAAAAACATGATCTCTGTGCCACTAAGATACACTAAGCTTTCATTTGGCTTTTTGTTTATGTTGTTATTGGGAACCAAACCCTATTAAATTCAAGGGTTAACAACACAGACTACGGTTGTTGACATCCATAGTTTCCGGCTAGTGAGGTTCATCTTAGACTATTCTATTCGGTACATACGCACGCCACTTAGATTATCTATAATGAGGTGTTGTCTAACTTCATGACCGACGGAAACACTGTCGGTTTATGAATTAGAGCACTAGTCAACCGAAACATTCTAAGACCATATCTAACCGAATGAGAATCAGATGTCTCGTTTTAGCCCTATAATTCTTCAAGAAATTAATATTTTAATAAACAATGTCAGGTCATATTTCAATGAACAATGTCAGGCCATATTTCTTACCATATCCAATCGAGGGGTCAAAGGGTCATAGGCCAAACATAGCCCTATGACAAAAAATCATCTCCAACCGAGAAGACCAAAGATACATAGGGCCAAACATAATTTATTATTTTAATTTAAAAACTACAACAACTTAAATTTAAAAACTACAACTTAAATTTAAACTACAACGTAAATTTAAAAACTACAAATTAAATTTAAAAACTGCAAATTAAATTTAAAAACTACAACTTAAACTTAAAGTCTATAATCATCATCATCCGCCATTGTAGGATGATAGTCGGAGGTAAACAATTGCCGTCGGACCATAATTTCCCTCTTTTCCCTATCAAAATAGGCCTTATTCATTGGAGTGTAATCCGAAGCGTTCCTTTGCATATTCCTATCATTTATCTCTTCTTGTATTTGTTTGGCCCGTTCTTCATGCCTACGGTTCCTTTCTTCCGCGACAATGGCATTTTGCTCCTCCATTAATCGCAAAAAGGTCGTCATTTACTGTTGAAAGGCAATATCAACCTTTGCCTTGCCCTTTGCCTTCAATTTTTAGGCCTTATTTCGTCACATATCCCTAGATATGAAACCTGCACTCGAAGACGGATTTTCTACCCTTGTTTCTTGAATGGTAGGAGATTCATCTTCATTCCCATCTATAGCTGAGGATGCAGTTCCGAACACCGGCGTAGGACCTACTCTATGTTGAGGTGGATCTTCAAATAACACACACCCTTTACAAATTTCCCAACAACCGTGATGCTAAAAGGGTTTCGAGTTGTCCTCCATATACAATTCCTCTGCTTGGCATAACTAAAAAATATAATTACAAAAATTAAAGGAAATTCATTTATGAAATTAAATGTAATACAATTAAATATTTAAAATAAATTGTGAAAGCACTTACTTCGTTGTGGTAATTGGCGCTTTTTTCATGTCTACTTGCGACCGTTAACAATGCTTGATGCCATTTATTCAAACTTGGATAAAGATGTTTCTTCCATCTTGAAGAACAACTCTCGTGGTTTTGGGTATTCGGTGGAGTGGTGTCTTCTTAGAACTCATAGTATCTTTTGGACGTATAAGTCCAAACACCTTCACTTGTTTGAGAACTACCCTTCACACTATCTTCTAAGACCCATCTATAAGCCCTACAAAGAGTTTCATCTTCTTTTCGGGTCCAAGCCCTACCTTTCATTGCAGATGTAGCCATTTGAAAATTATTGAAAAAATTGAAGGAAAGATTATTGGAAGAGGTAAGAAAATAGAATGTGAAGAATTGAAATAGAATGAAGTAAGATAGAATGGAATTGTGAAAATTATGTGAAAAATGGTGTAGAAATGACTTAGGTATTTATAAGAAAAAATGAGAATTAAAAAAAAAATTAATTTTGCCTGGAAAAAAATAAAAAATTTCAAATCCAACAGTAATTGACGGCTAGCTGTTGGTTTCAAATATTTGGGCCGGCCCGAGGCTAGCTGGCTGGCTCCTTTAGGCCAGCCGGTTGGCCTGATTCCTCTTTTTTGGCCTGGTGGGGCTCACGAGCCCCTTGGCCTAGCCCTCGGTTGGAGACGATTTTAGTGTCATTTCGGGTTATTTTCGGCCCTCTGGCCAAATCAGTTGGAGATGGCCTAAAGGGGATGCTAGCCACCTTTTTAGTTGGACCATGTCGTTCTACATTCTCGGCTCGTTCTTTTTCTATTTTGTTACACTATAATCGAAATAATCTACTTTCTAGTTTACTCTTTAAGATCAATTATGTTCAAAAAAAAAAAAAAACCCTTATTTGTCCAATTAACACTGTCAAATTTTTTAGAGTTACGTTGGATAACTTGGTTCGTTTATCTCTTGAATGACTATTAGAGGATTAAATGATTTTAAGGTTGTTGGGGCCCAAAATATTGGGTTTGGGCAAAGTGTGATTATGGGCTCAGCCCAGAATGAAAACCTCTAGCCCTTCTGGAATGAAGTCTAGCCCAAGGTGAGTTAGCCGAATCCTAATCAATGTTGGATTCTTTAAGAGTCAGGATTGGATTTAGTTAAGTCATGAATCAAGTAGAAGTGTTTGGGATCAGGATGAACATTGATAAGATTCGTAATATTACATGTATCAATGTGCAAAATTGATCTGGACTAGGTATAAATTTAATACAGAAAATGGACTAGGATCAGAATCTAAAGTTTGATGGGAGTGGGCGAGTCAAATCGAGAGATGGATGAGTTGTTATTGGATCAAGAGATGCTGAGAAAGACTAGGTTGAGTAGGACTCTGCTTAAGGTGAAAATCACTCCTAGAAATAGAAGAGGATATGCAACATTGAAGCTCTCTTAAACTCAACACACAAACGCCTTGTGTAAATTCTCGCTCTACACGAAACCCTCCAAACCTTTGAGAAAAACACTAACATCCCTAACTTCGTCAAGCACATATCTCAGTTTATATAAATAGCTCTGTGGTTGATAACCAACGACATCTTAAAAGCTTATAGAAACAGCACTAAAGCCGTAGAGTCAAGTGATTGAGGAACACCTTCCAGTTTGTAGAAACAACACTACCCCTAGTTTGGTTAACTATTTATTGAAGTCTCTTAGCGAGGAATCTCTAAGTCCTCATTGGAAAAGGTCATCTCATTAGCTTCTTGGCGAGTGAGGTGTCACCAGGTTACATTGTTCAACACAATGAAAGCCGATCCGATTTTATGATTGGGCACTCACAAGTGCATTTTAGAGTTCGTCATTCCGACGACCGAACCGCATTGATGATAAAAACACTTATCTCTTTTGAGTATTTGTGTCCTTATAGTCTGGTACCGATTCGGCACAGTTATATTTTCACAAATATAATTGGAGTAGCTAAGCTCGGTGCAGACGATTCTTGAACTTCACAGTTATTTGGCATGTGAGTCATGTAGGCTTGGTAGTTTTTAAGGCCAACGGAGGTTCGGTTGATTTTTTAAAATTATTCTTTAAAAGGCAAAATCAAATGTAAATGATTGGAATCATTGTGCAATATTGAAAGATACAAATAAGAACCGAAAAATAAAAAGAAGAAAATGTTAAAGTTGCTAGTATTTCTCTACGAGTAGAACCACCTTCGATGATCCGTTGCAGCAACCCCTTGAAATCCTCGAGAACATGGCTCAACAACATGACCAAGGAAATACTTGAGCACAATTTTATTTATATTAGCCAAAGACATGAGCACACTTAATTAACGGTTTACTGAGGTTAATTCACTTTAGCATAAGCACACATTTTTAAAATAAAATTATTATTAAAGAGAGGGGAATTGTAAGTAAGTACATTTATCCTGAATCAAGAAGACGTATTTATTCCTTGAATGCTACCGCACTCTTTGACAAAGATATAAAGATTTAGAGTTGACAAGTTAAGTTGTCTGGAAGGAATTTTTTTAGAATTCGGAATTATTAGAATAATTTGTCAAATAAAAGTGTTTTAGACCAAAAACATATATAGGTAAGAACTCAATAATTATTTTTTAAAATATTGGACTACATGCACGCTAATAATTCTCATTGTGTTCCCAGACAAAACAATGCATGATCTACGTAAGAGAGGAAAATGCGAACGTCGTCCTAGGATTGGTTCAAAACTAGCACAACCACCATTGAGGTCCATTGGATGCTTCTGGTGTTCTTCAAGTTGTCTCTATGTTTTTTTTTTAAATGATATTGTCTAAACTCAGCAGAAGAGAGTGAGTTTAACCTCATAATGGGTTAGTAATAATGCGGTTCAAGTTCGTTTTTGACAATAATCAAATCTAAAATTTCTTACTTATAAATAAAGAAAAATACATTCGTGTTTTAATTTTTAGGTTTTAACCAATTAATTCGAATAATTTTTTTTAAAGCGAATCTCTTTCCTTTTCAATTTTTTTATTTTTAAATTTTAAAGAAGGCCTAATGTAATGTGGGAGCATTTTGGTGGCTTTTCAACGCCACAAAGAGGAAAACAAGGGCCCAAAAACAGCAATTGGAGATGGAACGCGAGAGTGAGAGAAGAACAAAGCATCCCTCTCTCTCTAGGCTCATAGTCCTAGGTTCTAGCCCTTTTGTAGGGCATGTCTCCCTAAAGGAGTAGGATTCTTTCTCTCGCATCCTAATCTCTCTTCCCTTCCATCTTTTTTTATTTAAACGGTGCGATTACGCCATATTTACATCTTGTTTTGAAGTTTTTACATAAATAATAAGACAAAAAAAAGAGTATGAGATGATGGGATGGAAGGGATGGAAGGGATGATAATAAGAGATGAGAGAATCCTACTCTCTCCCTAAAAGGATTTGGAATTTTTATAGGAAGTGTTATTGACACTTCAAAAATCTCATTTTATACTTCTCACAAGTGTATTTTTCTCTCATAATATAGAAAGTTTGGAGTGTAGGATGAGATTTTTGAAGTACTAATAACAATTCCATTTTTTATTGTTAACTCCACATATTTCAAATCTTCAGCGCTTAAAACGAGTGTGTTCTTTTTAAAGTCATTCTGTTTAACTAACACGTATTTATAAACTTAACTTTTTTTAATTTTCTTATCATAAACGTTATATGTGTCAAACAATGACAAGTCACATATTTTGAGTGCAAAAAAATTTAATCTCTGTTCAAATTGGTTAAATATGGGAAAACAACTACAGTTAAAAGACAAAGTTGTAGGATTGTAGGTCCCGGAGGCAGGGCCGGGGCGACGTCAAAAAATGTGCCTTCATTTCATATAAAAAAAATATTTATTTTCACACGTAAGACATCAATAAAATTATATTTAGAAAAACATTTCAAACTCAATAATTTAGAAACACGAAATAATTAAATTATTTTGTATCAAGAGAAGGAAACTAAAAAACTTTGGGCTTACAAGTAGATAGATTATAAGTTTTGTTTTCCATCTGAACTTTTAAAGTGTTTTTGTATAAATCATGAGTTATTTTTTCTTATTTACTAACCCGTCAATATAAGACTAAAAAATATTAATGTTTTTGAGTCTTTAAGGATATGTATAAGTAATGAATGAACACTAAATTAAACATTTTGATGACATGTAATATTATTTGCAAATTTAGTCTAAAAATTTAGTCTAAGCATTACTCTTTGTTGAAGATTAGACTGGAATTGGAATGGATTTTTAAAAATAGCAACCCACATAGCTACTAGCTAGTAAATAAATTAACAACCAAACAAAAATTTGTAAAAATTGAAAAAAAAAATAAACATGCACATAGCATTTCGAACTTAGGACCTCTCATTAATTTTAAACGACAAAAAACCATTGCTTCTAATTAAACTTTTTGATCATTTAGCCAAATTTTATAAATTTATACTGTTATGAAACGAAATTTTTTAAAATTGGAATGTAAATAAGCACACATGGTGTTTTGAACCTAAGATCTCCTCATTCATTTTAAACAACAATGCCACCAGTTCTAATTAAATTTCTTTGTCACTAAACCAAATTTTATAAATTTATACTCTTATAAAAACATATATAAATATATCACCCTAATAATTTTGATGCCTCCAAATTTATTGGGTCCCGAACGATTGCCCTGCCCGTACTGGGCCTGAGCCAGGCCTGCCTGGAGGACGTCTCGAAGGGATTGTAGGCCTACATTTCTTCCAAAGGCAGAATTGTCATTTTGTGTGCAAAACTGATATGCAACGTGTTGCAATTTATGAGCAGAAAATATTTACACAATTTGAATTCGAGTGATGTTTTATTCACCCACTTGATTTCATACTCGCCGCTAAAAAAGGTTGATGCATCAGTTAATTAGATTTTAAATTTGGATAAATTTTTAATCTTACCACTCTAGTTATGGAATGAATTTTCCATCACATGACGTTTCGGTTTATAATGCAATGTCACATAGAGATAAATTCACAAATAATATTGCATTATATTATACTGGAATACTATGGACAGTCACAGGGGATCTATTAAGGGACCTAAGTGGTCTTAAAATCATCCGAAAGCCCGGATAAGTAGTTGTGAAGACTTCCAAGGACCACCCATGTCTGGGCATGTGATGGAGGAGAATAGCAACGACGACTACACTTCAGGTTCTGCAAATTAGGAGAAGAAGACTGCTCTTTTTAATCACTCGGCCAAAACGACGTTGTTTTGAGTCAAGTCATTTAAAAATACAAAAAAAATAAAACTCACCCATCTTATTAAGCAATGTGAGAGCCTCACCCTTTTTTATTAAAAAAAAGAAAGAGAGGTTCGAACAACTATTTCCTCATTCCCAGACCTCCGACTTCACTTTTCCCATTCCCATCTCATTCACTTTCCCAATTCCCTTAATTGGCTATCCCCATCCAACGAATCCCCATGCCACCACCTCTACTCTCCACCACCACCACTTAATCCCCCAATTTCTAAATTTAAGTAAGTTTTTCTATTTTAATCTAAATTAATCATATAGGATGTTAAATTCATCCTAGGTTATAGTTATTGTTAACTGTTATGGGTTTTTTATATTGTTTGGATCATGTGTTAGGTTAGTTTACATTTACATATATATATATATATATATAGAGAGAGAGAGAGAGAGAGAGAGAGAGAGAGAGAGAGAGAGAGAGAGAGAGAGAGCCCTTAAGGGAAGGGATCCCCATTTTCAAAAAAAATAGGAACACTCTCCTGACCGTTAGATCTGGTTTTAATGAAATTATGTGGTTGAGATTCTGTGACCTGTGATTTAATCTTAAGCACAGAATTTCATTAAAACCAGATCTAACAGTCAAGAGGGTGTTCTAATTTTTTTTGAAAAATGGGAATCCCTTTCCTTATTAAAGAACATGTATATATTTATTTATTTAGCATCATCAATTGATATAGTTTTTTATTTTCGATTAATTGACATGTAGAAAAGGACAATATTACAAGTGAAAATCATCATCAATTTATTTTATATTATGACCATCAAATGTTAAAATTCTGGATTTCGTCATTATTGGCGGTGCATCTGCAAGTCACTTTCCTAGTTACTTTGCACTGTCTCACTAGGGTTTTGGTTTGGCTGGCAGTGGCACATGAACAGCTAGTGTCACTGTTCATAAGATTTTGCAGGATCAACGAAATAGAGGGGACCTCTAAACTCAAATAGTTGCTTGAAGTTGTAAAGGCCACAAAAATTGAAGTGGCCTGCCCACCCAATCATACCATCCAATTACAATGAAAAGCGTTTTAAAAAAAAAATACAATGAAAAGCATGCATGCATTACCAATTTCAGGTTAAGGTGCATCTTCATTACGAGTTCGTACTTTTATAGGAACACAGCTCAGTTGATTGCTGTAAGTCGTAACTCATGGTGGAGAGATTTTTCAGTGTGATCGGCATACGGAATAATACACCACGTGTCACTATATAAATTATGAGATATGTATGTTAAAAAATAAAATTTCTCACCACTTACATAAAAACACGTGGTGTACCATCATGTATGCCGATCACATTGAAAAATCTCTCCACGGTGAACTTGTTGATCTAACGATTATAACTGCGCTCGCATTAGGTACTAACTAGTAAACTTTTCACTTACCCAACAAAAAACAAAGAGGTTAATTTTTTTGGTAATAAAAAAAAACAAAAATTGCTGATAACATCCATATTAATCCCAAAAAATAAATTTGACTGTTGGGATATCTAGGTCTCCTTTTATTAAAAATCAACTCACCCCTTGAGAAGGGTGTATTCAATTTGGGAATATGAGATATTTTAAAGGATTTTACAGAGTTTAATTGATTTGTAAAGATTTCATGTAAAATTTTGATTCAATTCCCTCAAAATCTCATGGGAAGAAATGATATTTGTGGATGCTTAAAATACACTACGAAATCTCTCCAATTTCTCAACATTTTCAAATTCTTTAAAATCAATTTCTAATTGAATATACCTGGAATGTTATAAACTTCTTTAAAATTCCAATTGAATACACCCGGATTTCTAAGGATTTTAATATGCTATCTTAAAATCATGATTGAATACACTTTGAATTTCAAAGAATCACTTAAAATTGTGATTAAATACCCCTAAATTCATTAAAAGAATTAAAATCACTCACAATCCCAATTGAACACACCCCTTAAGTCATTTAGACAAAAACCCACCGAATCCCTTAAGAAGGAATTTTTTTTTTTCAAAGTGCCGGATATTCGAGCGGGCACTTCATATGTCATAAAATAAGTGAAGGGAGACATTTCAGTCTTGAACAGGCTTGAATACCCGGTACTTGGAAGAGCCACACTTGTTTGAAATGGTTATTTGGGCCAACCCATTTGAAGCCCACTAGAAAATGAACCAGTCCTACACAGTACACATCCATGTTCGAGTTTTCTTCTTTTTGGAGGTTTCAAATCGCATCGTGCAAGAAGTATGTGGTTGATAACCAACGACATCTTAAAAGCTTATAGAAACAGCACTAGAGCCGTAGAGTCAAGTGATCGAGGAGCACCTTTCAGTTTGTAGAAACAACACTACCCCTAGTTTGGTTGACTATCTATTGAAGTCTCTTAGCGAGGAATCTCCACATTGACGATAAAAACACTTATCTCTTTTGAGTATTTGTGTCCTTACAATCTGGTACCGATTCGGCACACTTATACTTTCACAAATATAATTGGAGCAACTGAGCTCGGTGTAGACGATTCTTGAAAACTTCACAATTATTTGGCATGTGAGCCATGTAGGCTTGGTAGTTTTTAAAGCCAACGGACGTTTGGTTGATTTTTTAAAATTATTCTTTAAAAAGCAAAATCAAATGTAAATGATTGAAATCATTGTACAATATTGAAAGATACAAATAAGAACCGAAAAATAAAAAGAAGAAAATGTTAAAGTTGCTAGTATTTCTCTGCGAGTAGAACCACCTTCGATGATCCGTTGCAGCAACCCCTTGAAATCCTCGAGAACATGGCTCAACAACATGATAAATGAAATACATGAGCACACTTAATTAACGGTTTACTGAGGTTAATTCACTTTAGCATAAAGCACACATTTTTAAAATAAAATTATTATTAAAGAGAGGGGAATTGTAAGTAAGTACATTTATCCTGAATCAAGAAGACGTATTTATTCCTTGAATGCTACCGTACTCTTTGACAAAGATATAAAGATTTAGAGTTGACAAGGTTAAGTTGTTTGGAAGGAATTTTTTTAGAGTTCGGAATTATTAGAATAATTTATCAAATAAAAGTGTTTCAAACCCAAAACGTATATAGGTAAGAACTCAATAATTATTTTTTTAAATATTGGACTACATGCACGCTAATAATTCTCATTGTGTTCCCAAACAAAACAATGCATGATCTACGTAAGAGAGGAAAATGAGAGTGTCGTCCTAGGATTGGTTCAGAACTAGCACGACCACCATTGAGGTCCATTGGATGCTTCTGGTGTTCTTCAAGCTGTCTCTATGGTTTTTTTTTTAAATGATATTGTCTAAACTAAGTAGAAGAGAGTGAGCTTAACCTCATAATGTGTTAGTAATAATACGGTTCAAGTTCGTCTTTGACAATAATCAAATCTAGAATCTCTTACTTATAAATAAAGAAAAATACATCCGTGTTTTAACTTTTAAGTTTTAACCCATTAATTCGAATAATTTTTTTTAAAGCAAATCTCTTTCCTTTTCAATTTTTTTATTTTTAAATTTTAAAGAAGGCCTAATGTAAGGCTGATTTGGTATTGTTGTGCTTTGAAAAAAAACTGTTGTGAGAATAAGCGGTTGTGCTATGAGAATAAGTGGCTGTGAAATAAATCAGCAGAGTGTTTGGTAAACTTTTTTGTAAAAGTGCTTTTGAAAAAAAAAAAAGCAGTCTGATAGTGGGTCTTTTCATTAAAGAAGCACTGTAGCTCCGTGTGCTTTGAAAAAAAACCAGTTTTCCAAAGCTGCAAATAGCAGCTTCAGTTTTTTCCTTTGATTTCAGCTTATTCTCACAGCAGCTTAAAAAATAAGCCCTTTTTTTTTAGTTTACCAAACACCTAAAACCCTCATAACTTTTTTTCATGAATGTTTTTTTTTAGGCACTTCACTCTCAAACCATCCCGTGGGAGCACTTTGTTGGCTTTTCAACGCCACAAAGAGGAAAACAAGGGCCCAAAAATAGCAATTGGAGATGGAAAGCGAGAGTGACAGAAGAACAAAGCATCCCTCTCTCTCTAGGCTCATGGTCCTAGGTTCTAGCCCTTTTGTAGGGCATGTCTCCCTAAGAGCAATTCCACCCATGGAGCCCTTCTCCCTGGCAATCCACTATTCAATCCACCATATTAAACAGTAACTGCCTTAAATGAATAATAACTACCATTAATGAACAGTAATTGTCATTTACATCTCCACCCTTGGAACCCTCCCCCTGTCAATAAGCAATCAAAATAATAGTTTTTTTTGTTTGTTTAAATAATAAAAAACCTCTTTCTCTCTCTCTCTCTCTCTCTCTTTCTGACACAAAAAATATAAAAAATTGCAAAGCACTCGGGCCACAGGCCCGTCGACTCCCCACCCCCCCTTCGCTCGGCCTCCCACCCTCACTCGGGCCCTTCCTCGCTGGAGCTGCTCCCACCGGCCCTCAGGCCCTTTCTCCTCCCCTGTCGCCCGAGCAACCAGCATTCGCTGGAGTTGCTCTAAAGGAGTAGGATTCTTTCTCTCCCCTCCTAATTTCTCTTCCCTTCTATCCCTTTCTATTTAAATGATGCAATTACGCCACATTTACATCTTGTTTTGAAGTTTTTACATATAAAATAAGACAAAAAAAGAGTGAGAGGATGAGATGAAAGGGGATGGTAATAGGAGATGACAGAATCATACTCCCTCCCTAAAAAGATTTGGATTTTTTATAGGAAGTGTTATTGACACTTCAAAAATCTCATTTTATACTTCTCACAAGTGTATTTTTCTTTTATAATATTGAAAGTTTGAAGTGTAGAATGAGATTTTTGAAGTGCTAATAACAATTTCATTTTTTATTGTTAACTCCACATATTTCAAATCTTCTGCGCTTAAAACGAGGGTGTTTTTTTAGAGTCATTGTGTTTAACTGACACATATTTATAAACTTAACTTTTTTTTATTTTCTTATCATAAACATTATATGTGTCAAACAATGACAAGTCACACATATTTTGAGTGCAAAAAAAATTAATCTCTGTTCAAATTGGTTAAATATGGGAAAACGACTATAGTTAAAAGACAAAGTTGTAGGGTTGTAGGTCCTGGAGGACGTCTCGAAGGGATTGTAGGCCGACATTTTTTCCAAAGGCAGAATTGTCATTTTGTGTGCAAAACTGATATGCAACGTGTTGCAATTTATGAGCAGGAAATATTTACACAATTTGAATTCGAGTGATGTTTTATTCACCCACTTGATTTCATACTCGCCGCTAAAAAGGGTTGATGCATCAGTTAACTAGATTTGAAATCTGGATAATTTTTTAATCTTACCACTCTAGTTATTGGGTAATTTTCTAATCTTACCACTGTAGTTATGGAATGAATTTTCCATCACATGACGTTTCAGTTTATAATGCAATGTCACGTAGAGATAAATTCACAAATAATATTGCATTATGTTATAATGGAATACTATGGACAGTCACGGGGGATCTATTAAGGGACCTAAGTGGTCTCAAAACCACCCGGAAGCCCGGATAAGTAGTTGTGAAGACTTCCGAGGACCACCCATGTCTGGGCATGTGATGGAGGAGAATAGCAACGACGACTGCACTACAGGTTCTGCAAATCAAGAGAAGAAGACTGCTCTTTTTAATTACTCGGCCAAAAAGACGTTTTGAGTCAAGTTATTTAAAAATAAAAAAATAAAACTCACCCATCTTATTAAGCAATGTGAGAGCCTCACCCTTTTTTATTCAAAAAAAAGAAAGAGAGGTTCGAACAACTATTTCCTCAACCCCAGACCTCCGACTTCACTTTTCCCATTCCCATTTCATTCACTTTCCCAATTCCCTAATTGGCTATCCCCATCCAACGAATCCCCCTGCCACCACGACCACCACCTAGTTCACTTCTCTTCCCACCACTTAATCCCCCAATTTCTAAATTTAAGTAAGTTTTTCTATTTTAATCTTAATTAATCATATAGGATGTTAAATTCATTCTAGGTTATAGTTATTGTTAGCTGTTATGGGTTTTTGATATTGTTTGGATCATGTGTTAGGTTAGTTTACATATATATAGGAAGCCTTTAAGGGAAGAAATCCTCATTTTTTTAATGAGGACACTCTCTTGACCGTTAGATTTGGCTTTAATGAAATTATGTGGTTGAGATTTTGTGGCCTGTAATTTAATCTCAACAATATAATTTTATTAAAGCCAAATCTAACGGTCAAGAGATTGTCCTCATTTAAAAAAAAAAAATAGGAATCCCTTTCCTTATTAAAGGGCTGTATATATTTATTTATTTAGCATCATCAATTGATATGGTTTTTTATTTTCGATTAATTGACATGTAGAAAAGAACAATATTACAAGTGAAAATCATCATCAATTTGTTTTATATTAGGATCATCAAATGTTAAAATTTTAGATTTCGTCGTTATTGGCGGTGCATCTGCAAGTCACTGTCCTAGTTACTTTGCACTGTCTCACTAGGGTTTTGGTTGGCTGGCAGTGGCACATGAACAGCTAGTGTCACTGTTCATAAGATTTTGCAGGATCAACGAAATAGAGGGGACCTCTAAACTCAAATAGTTGCTTGAAGTTGTAAAGGCCACAAAAATTGAAGTGGCCTGCCCACCCAATCATACCATCCAATTACAATGAAAAGCGTTTTAAAAAAAAATACAATGTAAAAGCCATACCATCCAATTACAATGAAAAGCGTTTTAAAAAAAAAATACAATGAAAAGCATGCATGCTTTACCAATTTCAGGTTAAGGTGCATCTTCATTACGAGTAGGGCCGGTCCAGAGATTTTTGAGGTCCGGGGCGACGTAAAAAAAAGTGCCATAACTTCATATAAGAAAATTATTTATTTTTACACATAAGACATCGAAAAAATTATACTTAGAAAAACCCTTCAAACTCAATGAAAAGCATGCATGCATTACCAATTTCAGGTTAAGGTGCATCTTCATTACGAGTTCGTACTTTTATAGGAACACAGCTCAGTTGATCGCTGTAAGTCGTAACTCATGGTGGAGAGATTTTTCAATGTGACCAGTACACGGAATGATACACGTGTTACTATATAAATTATGGGATATGTGTGTTAAAAAATTAATAACTTAAAAAATAAAAATTTTCACCACTTACATAAAAACACGTGGTGTACCATCCTGTACGCCGATCACACTGAAAAATCTCTCCATGATAAACTTGTTGATCTAACGATTATAACTGTGCTCGCATTAGGTACTAACTAGTAAACTTTTCACTTACCCAACAAAAAACAAAGAGGTTAATTTTTTTGGTAATAAAAAAAACAAAAATTGCTCATAACATCCATATTAATCCCAAAAAATAAATTTGACTGTTGGGGTATCTAGGTCTCCTTTTATTAAAAATCAACTCACCCTTTGAGGAGGGTGTATTCAATTTGGGAATATGAGATATTTTAAAGGATTTTACAGAGTTTAATTGATTTGTAGAAATTTCATGTAAAATTTTGATTCAATTCCCTCAAAATCTCATGGGAAGAAGTGAGATTTGTGGATGCTTAAAATACACTACGAAATCTCTCTAATTCCCTCTAATTTCTCAACATTTTCAAATTCTTTAAAATCAATTTCTAATTGAATATACCTGAAATGTTATAAACTTTTTTAAAATTCCAATTGAATACACCCGGATTTCTAAGGATTTTAATACGCTATCTTAAAATCATGATTGAATACACTTTGAATTTCAAAGAATCACTTAAAATTGTGATTAAATACCCCCTAAATTCATTAAAAGAATTAAAATCCCTCACAATCCCAATTGAACACACCCCCCCCAAGTCATTTAGACAAAAACCCCACCGAATCCCTTAAGAAGGAATTTTTTTTTCAAAGTGTCAGATATTCGAGCGGGCACTTCATATGTCATAAAATAAGTGAAGGGACATTTCAGTCTTGAACAGGCTTGAATACCCGGTACTTGGAAGAGCCACACTTGTTTGAAATAGTTATTTGGGCCAACCCATTTGAAGCCCACTAGAAAATGAACCAGTCCTACACAGTAAACATCCATGTTCGATACTGATAAAGGAGTTTTCTTCTTTTTGGAGGTTTCAAATCGCATCGTGTTAGGCTAGGCTGTGTTGCTTGATGAAAGAAGCTGATCTGGGTGGTTCAGCCGGACCCGGCGTCGTCATGTGACGTCCGTTCAGCTCCAGTCTTCCTCATGGCCTGGGGGTACAAAAACAATTTCACACAATGATAAAACTTTTGTTGTGCTTCCAAGGAGTTAATTCTGCATGCGTCAAAATGTACTTTGCAAACAGCAATACGACTAGTTTCAAGGAGTAGCTAAAAATGGTTCAATTTGAACAGCTCTTTGGGCGACACGAGAGATATTGGTTTCGAAGTCTCATAAACAATTTTGCATAACAAATTAACAATTCAAAAGCAATAGTGTTCCGAGGGCAGAAAACTCTCCCTTTTGGTCCGCTTATGTGAAGAACACATCGATCACACATTCATTCATACATCTGATCAGATGATCATAATGCCACAGGGAAAGCAGCCCTCAGTCACACGGTCCTAGCAGCGCTCGGACTAACCCATAGCATACTTCTGAGTCCAGCTCCTTGCGGTGGTCTCATACTTGTTCTTGTCAGTCTTGTACATGTGGGCAATCTCCGGCACCAAAGGATCATCAGGGTTTGGGTCTGTCAACAATGAACAGATCGAAAGCAACACCTGCAAAATAAAAGTGAAACCAGAGCATATGCTTCAGTAACATGAAGGATGAAGTATTGCATCAAATATAATAGCCAGTTATCAAAAATTTCCAGCCAAACCAGTTTCAATGTGTATGACACATCTGATCGAACTTTGTTTCCTGTTCCATGCATAACATCATAACCATTCAAAAGCCACAGCGTATCGCATCAAAATAGTTCAAAAAGACAACGGGTCCCCAATATCAATGAGTAATTCACTTGGGGAATTTCTTGGTACAATTAGCATAAGTGATTATTTGTCACAAGGCCAATAAAGGACTTGTGCTGTTTGTTCCTCATAGAGCTCTAATGTTTCATGCAAATTTTAATTTGTAAAACTTAAGAAATTACAATTGCAAATCAAAAACCAAAAAATATACAAATCATAAGGGGCCATGCAATAATAACGGAGTCCACCAAAATTATGGCATAGGATCATATGAGAAAAACCCAAGTTTCATCGCTACTGACTTGCTTTTCCTACTGGGGAAACTAGTTTCTGTAGAACAATCAAATTTGTGAAGAAAGCATTCCTGTTTCGGTTATTAAGCATTTACCTTGGATATGGTCAGGGCAGGGCTCCACTGTTCTTTCAATATGTCAAGGCAAATGCTACCGTTGCTGTTGATATTAGGGTGAAACACCTTTGTCCTGAATGCAACCTGCACAAAACATAACAGTAACATGAAAATAACCAATATGCACAGTTCACAATTTCTTAGTCATTTGTTACAATTTTGATTCCTAATTTTCATGCATGGACTTTGGCTAGTGTGCCTATTACCACATTGACTTTGAAAAGGAAGCAGATATACAATAGGACTTAAAAGGTCGGTAAGCTTAGGCCCCTTTGCTAATTAGCTTACATCATATTTTAACAAAGGAGCACCACATGTGAACCATGTCGAGTCCCACGTACTGAAAAGTAAGTAGTAACGCAAACTGGTTACCGCTTCAATGCAGGAGACCATTTACTTCATTACTTGATATGCTAGAAAAGAAATAATTGTCAATTCGGGATATGAAAAATACATTTGGCATCAGGCATCAATTGATTATTGTTGGAACGATAAGAATCAACCAAGGCATAGTGGCACAGATGGTGGTCATATTTCTAAGGCACAAGCCTCAATTGAATTGGTTATCATATGTGTGTACTCAAGGTAGTATAAGAATAGGATTGAAATGTTTCCAGATTTTTTTACACTCCTCTCTCTCTTGGACACCTAGATACTATGATCCCATGGAAGCTGAAAGGAGAATGAAAACAGCAAAGCAATAAAGAAAAGAACTACCATGCAACAGCACACCAATTTGATGTGAAATTAATCGAAAGCCAGCAAGTACCTTGGGTGGCTTGAAAGGATAGTCTGGAGGAAAATGGATAGTGACAAGAAACACTCCACCTGCATAAGGACTGTCAGCTGGACCCATTATTGTTGCCTGCCAGTGGAACATGTCTTCTGCAACTGGACCTAAATATATACATAAGAGCAAAGGTAATCAAATTGAATATCTGCTAATAACAAAGTCATTAAGAGTCCTTTATCGTATAGTTTCAGTAAATTTTCAACACAAAAAAAAAAAAAAAAAAAAAAAAACAGCCAAAAGTTGCCATTCACTTGCACATAGTTTCAGTGATCACGGTAGATAGACTGCTGTGGCTATAAATGAGAGAAGCTTAGTCCATATTCTCCCAAAACAATGAACTCTTGCAGCCATTAAGTGGATTAAAACTGCAGGGTGGGATGATAATGACAACAAAGACAAAAATGAAGTTCATACAAATGATGAAACACAAAAACAATCCATCCACAATTAAGTCATTCGAAACTCCAATATCATTTATAATATAACCCATATGTAAGACGTTACTGTCAATCTTCAAAGTAGACCAGTAAAAGAATATGCGTTTATAGTCCGTTCCGTTGAATAATCGCACTTAAGTGGAAATGGGGTAGTTTAGGGTGAGTCATATCCGGGATTAACTAATAGCTTCCGGTTATATCTTAGGCCCATACTCAACCTAAACCAATTGTTAGGATGGGTAGGTTTAGGTCTATTCTATTTATAGCATATATCCAGCTCAAAGAAGGGAAGAAATATCTATAATTCTATACATGCAATAGACATTGTCACAAAGGGGAAATTTACTAAGAGAAGAAAGATAAAGCAGTTTATACTTCATTTTCAGAGTAATGTCATTTCAGAGAATCTAGCGATAAAGTGCCAAACAAAAAACCCCAAAACAATACTCGAGACACCCCAAGAAAAGACTCAATCGCCTACCAAGGAACCATGCAATAACTGCTCTACCAAAGCAATACTTAACTCCATAAGAAACCCCAAAACAAATACTCAACATAATTCCAACTTCAAATTACCAGCCAACTTCTTTGAGTGCCCTAACCTCCCACTTTCTTTAGGCTTTCTAACAACATTAATGTCTCACAACTCAGCCCCTGGCACCCTGCGACCAAAGACAAGCATAAGAGTAACAAAAATCCCACCCAAAAATTGTAAAGGTTTCCCTTTTGGATGTTAAGTGGGTCCTTACAAACCACTGCTACAGATTTATGACCTTGTTAAATTGGAAATCACCAATTTATAAGCAAGATGCTAGACGGGTCATCTATTGCCCAATTCGTTATAGCAGGTAGGGCAGGGAAATGGGTATATGGGTAACAAGTAACAACTACCACACAACAGCATCTTCAGTATCCTATACCTTCTTCTATATTCTCCAATAGTTCTTAACAATGCAATTCAGGTACCATATTTCCGAAAACAAATACAATTTCATTCGATTTTCGACAAATACAAAATTCGGCATGAGATAAAACGATCACAGGTCTGTGAAAGACTGCTGCTTTTTGCACAGATTTACTGGTTTGAGTTAAATCAAACAAAATTTCAAAAACATGCATCAATCGAAGGACAAATCAGATGGGGCTCATACCAAAACCTACCCAAAACAAAAAATCGAAACTTTATCAGCTTGCAAAAAATCAAAAGCAACATCAAAAGGAATCAGATCGGGTTCGAAAGTGGAGGTACCAGCGCTGCAAGAAGTAGGAGGATCTTTCTGGAGGTCCTTGAGCTCCTTCAGGATCCGTTTCGACGCCATCACCTTCACAAACAAAAATTCAAACAAACAAGCAAGCAAACAAACCCTAGATGATCAAAGCAGCTCGGATCAAAAAACCCCAAATTTAATTTATGCAAATAGAGAGAGAGAGGAGAGAGAGAGAGAGAGGGGGGGCTACCTTGACCTTCAGAGACCCCCCTGCTTTTTATTGATTCTGATTTTATGTGTTTTTGGATTTTAGGTCTTATGAGTTTTTATTACAAGGTGGGTAGGTCTTTAAACCACCACTCAAAATCAGTTTATATATTAGGGATGTAATATCCACATCTAATTTTACTTCTCACACATCTTTTTAATTTTCGGCCGTCAGATCGGATGAATTGAAGAAGATCAACGGACATAAATTATTAAAGAGTGTGGGAAAAATAAAATGGGATGTGTGGATAGCACACCCTTATATATTAAACCAAGGAAATGACACTTATGTCATTTTACCATACATGCTTTACGTAGCCTTATTATTGGTAAGTTTTTGAGTGTGATTGTTATAAAACTTTAAATAAATGGAAAAACAATAACTTTGAGTTTCAAAATTTTTGATCTTATCGTTTTTGTTTTTTTTAAAAAGTCGTTGTAGTGAAGTCTTGAGCTTTATTCTAAGTAGTCATTTCTATTGTTTAGTACGAATATTATAATTTAAAAAAAAACTTAGTCATTTCTTTTGTTTTTATAATTTTTCCAAAATCGTAAGTCACGGTCATATTGGTTTCATATTTTCTCTCGAATTTGATCAGTCTTAGACTCTTGCGTTGCTCATCCATCTTTATTTCAAATGCGAAGATTTCCTTAAGTGATTGTAAACATGTATGATTGCTTTATTAACAAAGATTAATATGTTACTATGTGTAATATTTACAATGTAATTGTTACTCCATAGGTATAAAAGGGTCAGAAAAGTTACTATTGAATATAATACTTATATTCTTTAAAGTGAAATACACTCGCCACACACACGACAATATACGAGAATAGAACAAATGATTTTTATTTTTTCTTTGATAAAGATGTCAAAGTAATGGATAAAAAAATAATAAAAAAATAAAAAGTCTTAATTTATAGTCACATGATCTGTAAATAGAGTTGGAGTATAAACTTTGTACATAAGGAGAATTTCATGCCCTTTGACACACATAGATTTGAGTCGAGGCATGCTGGCAGATACTCAAAGGTGACGTAACCAAAAGTGTAAGTGACGTGACCAAAAGTGTAAGTGACGTGTAAAAAATAGAATAAATTTTGTTGATGCACAAAACCGGAGGTCTTGGAACAACGTAAATCCGACCGTGAATCTGCAAGTAATATAAATGATACAAGATGTATCGTGGTTCACCCCAAGGTTTCAGCTACGTCTACACTGAATATGTATTTATCTAAGGGAGAGAGAGAGGAGGAGCTCTATAATGTGAGAGCTTTGAGAGGGGGTGAGAGGCTTAGGAATGGCATCAGAAAATGGCCTCCCCTAATTGTGAGGGTGAGGGGTCCTTTTATAGAATAAGGACTCCTCACTTATTACATATTTGCCCATTCCTTTATCACATAATTACATTTAAGTCTCCTGAGTATTTATACGATGTCTAAATACGAGGCCCTAAATATGGTATAAACAAATTTAAACCGAAATTAGAATTTATTAAAGCTAATAAAGAGAGTGCACATTTGTGGGAAGAACCATATTACACAAGTAGTCAAAGCATAGATGACACTGAGACATAAGTAGAACAGTCCAACCTAGGTAAGATAATTATTACACAACAGGAAACAAACTCCTACATTTATTTGGGTGGATGTTAGAATCGCCAAAGATCTCTCGTTCACCACAAAAGATATAGCTAACTAAGTCCTGGAGAGCGAAAAACATAAAGTGTGAGTGAGCATTTGTTTTTAATTATATTATATATATATTTATGGTTTCCCCAAATGCATTTGGATTTAATATCATACATATCATGCCATGTTTTTATTTCATCTTAAAAGTGCTATTGTATTGTTGAGATTTATAAATTGTCATGACATGTTCATATACACATTAGTTGCTCATCATGCATGCTTGCACCGATGTAGTACTCACCCCAAGCCAGTCCTGTCTTAGGTTGCAATAGGCAACTATGACTCTTATGTGATCTGCTTAGCGCTAGTCTTCATGTGGTTATAGTACTAGAGCATATATTTTCATTACATCCAGTCCTATTTATATCATAATTTTTCTGCATGGACTCGTGTGTTAGCATATATTGATGAGTACTTGATTTTCATATGCCACGATTGAGATATTGTGATTTATTGTGTTTCCTGAATTATTGACGATTTACATTTGATTTCATACCTATACGTAGTATGATTTTCTGGAAACTATACTGTTTTACGAGAAATGATTAGTATGTTATAAAAATAGGCGTATTTCTCAAGAAAATACCTCATTTATCACAAGCTAAAGCAGAAAGAACGAAACGTTTGAATGATTATAATCACTTCATGTATTTGAAACTATGGTGATATTTCGGTGATGGTCAACCGACTTGACAAGCCAGCTCACTTTTCTGGTTTAGAAGGACTACATTTTAGGCCACTTGGTAAAAATTTTCATTCCTAAATTTATCAGACTTTCTGACCTTTTGGTCAGCATCTACTCTGACTTTGATTCCATACTCGCTTCCCTGTACTGGAAGGCATTCTGGTTAACCTTGGGTACGTGTCTACTTTACAACACTTCATATCATTTCTAAGACGGGCATACTGTACATGAGAACCACTCTTGCATTGAAGTTTAGCCAAGACTATAAATTCTTCAACCCCGAGAAACACGCTATCGAGAGAATCTTTACTGTTGGTGATTTAGTAATTCGGAAGCTACTGTTGTAGCGAGAGGTTGCGAATAATGGTAAAAGTATAACTATGTCCTTGTCTATCAGATTATATTAGAATTACGCACCGACTCGACTTGCCACCATATAATCAACTTAGGTACCAACACGTGTCCATGCTATAGAGATACGTCTCTCATCTATCACATGTAATTCATCCCCAGCTGTTGGAGATTAACCCAAACTTGACTTATGATGAGGTTCTAATGACGATTCTTGATTGGAAAGAAAAAGTTCTCAAAAACAAAATCGTTCGACTGGTGAAAGTCTTATGGAGAAACCACTCAGTTGAGGAAGCTACCTAGGAGATGAAGGAGCTCATGGGAGCTCTTTATCCATGTTTGTTCTTTGATTATAATCCTCAGTAATGTAGAAATTTCGGGGAGGAAATTTTCTTAATGGGGTAGTTTGTGACAACCTGTCTCTAATTTTCCATGTAATTTCCTTTGCGAGTTTGTAAAATGATGAATATGCCCTTTTGACAAAAGTAGAATCAGATGTGGATGTTTGATGCTTCGCATTTAGTTTGTTTTTCCTATTATCGTAATTCATTAGTACTTGATATTATGTACGCGCGAGCGTAAATTAGACCCGAATCATATTTGTAATGAAGAAACGATGCTCATTTAAAGTTTGTTAACAACTGGTAAAAATGTACAAGTGTGTGTGTTACCTGGTGGCGGTAGACACTATTTTAGAAAAGGTGAGGTAAATTTTTTTTACTTCTAGAATTGTCCAATTGTGGACACATCCCCTTTAAATCCGGTTCCTTTAAGGTAGACCATACTTACCATCCAATCACTTTCCTTCCCACTCTCTCGGCCAATCAGAGTGATTTCACACACTATTTTTCTATCCTTCTCTCTCTCTCTCTCTCTCTCTCTCTCTCTCTCTCTCTCTCTCTCTCTCTTCTCTCTTTCTCTCTCTCTCTCTCTCTCTCTCTTTGTGTGTATCTCTCTTCTTCTCTGCAACATAAATCACCAAATTTTATGGCTTCATCATCTTTCTGGTGTTGGCTAACACAACTCAATTCGGAGTCCAAGTGGACATTCCGGATCGGAGTGTGTCACCTTGGTTGTTGGATCCCCCTTGTTAAGTCTCACATCTTCTCACTTAGGAAAGCATTAATGAAAAGGTATTATTGAATAACTTAACACATTTTGATTTCTTCTCGTTTGTTGATGCACAAAACCGGAGGGATCTTGGAACAACGTAAATCAGACCGTGAATCTGCAAGAAATGTAAATAACACAAGATGTATCGTGGTTCATCCCAAGGTTTGGGCTACGTCCACACTGATTATTGTATTTATCTGAGAGGTGAGGGAGAGAACCTCTGAATATGAGAGGGGATGTGAGAGGGGTGAAAGGGCCTAGGAATTGGTATCCCCCAATTGTGAGGGTGAGGAGTCATTTTATAGAATAAGAGCTCCTCACTTATTACATATTTTCCCCTTCCTTTATCACATAATTACATTTAAGTCCCCCGAGTATTTGTACGAGATCTAAATACGAGGCCCTAAATATGGTATAAACAGTAGTCTCCCAAGTCTTCAGTCAAGAGAGTCTTTTGGCTGGAGACTTGAAATTCAGTCCATGTGTGGGCCGAAGTAACTGTTGTCTTGAACTGATGTTTGATATGAGGCGGTGCTCAATCTGAAATGATGCTCAACTAGAAGTAGCACATGCTGCGAGGCTGCTCAGCTCGTGGCTTATGTTGCCTTGATTGGCTCGGCTTGTGGCGTTGAAGGTGAGGGAGTTCCTTTTATAGAATAAGGGTTCGCTCCTCAATAAATGAATGATGGGCTAGAGTTGATGCTCTCTAATGATGGTAAGGGAGTCCCTTTTATAGAATAAGGGTTCGCTCCTCAATACATGAATGATGGGCTAGAGTTGATGCTCTCTAATGATGGTGAGGAAGTCCCTTTTAGAAAATAAGGGGTCGCTCCTCAATACATAAGTGATGGGGTAAGTCCCCCAAGTATTTTTCATGAGTGCTCTCTAATGAAAGTGAGGGAGTCCCTTTTATAGCATAAGGGCTCACTCCTCAGTACATAAATAATGGGCTAAGTCCCCCAAGTATTTTTTTATGAGGCCTAGTTGAGGCCCGATATATGGTACATAATGTAGTCCCTCAAGTCTTCGATCAATAGAGTTTGTTAGCTGGAGACTTCAAATTGAATCCATGTATGGGCCAAAGTGGCGTTTGTTCAGAGGCGATATTTGTATACCCTGCACTGAAGCTTTGTAGGTGAAGCTTTGCAAGTGAAGCTTTTGAAGCTAGAGCTCTGTAAATGAAGCTTTTGAAGCTGGAGCTCTATAAATGAAGCTTTTGAAGCTAGAGCTCTGTATATGAAGCTTTTGAAGCTAGAGCTTTTGTAAATGGAGCTTTTAAAGATGATTGACATAAGTGATGCTCATGAATGTTTATATTGATTGACATGAGTGATGCTCATGGATGTTGACATGAGTGATGTTCATGAATGTCGACATGAGTGATGCTCATGAATGTTAACATGAGTGATGCTCATGAATGTTAACATGAGTGATGCTCATGAATGTTGACATGAATAATGGTTATGAGTGATGCTCACGAATGTTTATGTATGAATGACATGAGTGATGCTCATGTATAATTTTGAAGTACTGGGCGTACTTTTGATCACCTGGTTGGTGGTAATAACAGTAGGTTGCCAAATAATTTTTTGTAGTACTGGACGTACTTTTGATCACCTGGTTGGTGATAATAGCGGCGGGTTGCCGAATAATTTTGGAGTACTGGGTGTACTTTTGATCACCTGGTTGGTGGTAATAGCGGCAGGTTGCCGAATAATTTTGAAGTACTGGGCGTACTTTTGATCACCTGGTTGGTGCTATTTTGGGCTTATGGGCTTTTGCCTCCCATAACATGCCAGCCCATTTATTTTGGGCTTTGCCCTTTTTTTTTTTTTTTTTTTTACCCTCTGATGGGGTTTATACAGATGTCTCCGAAAGCTAAGAAAAATAAATTACATCATTCAAAAATATTGCTTTTAACTTGCTTGAAACGACGAATATGAATCATTGGTGACATCTTGTACCTCTATCTTTTGCTTTTGTCGTTCTCTTTTCCATCTTTATGTTTCATCATCTCAGAAAGCATTAACTACCTTTATTTCTTTCTCTCTCTGTGTACATTGAGTATCTCTCTCTACAATATCTCTTGATTCGATCCCACCGTGTCCTGCTTAGCCCTCTCTCTTCAACCCGTCAATGGATCCGACATCTTGCTCCAAACACGAGAATGGTTCCAGCATGCCCGGGCCCTCGTCGTCGTCTCGGCATGAATGTGAGCATACCAATATCAATCTCCCACATGAACGCCTCTGCCGCTTCTATTCTTTTACTTCTTTCTGAGGATCTTCATAATCACCAACGGCATCTGCGGCGTTTTCTACTGGTTTTCAAGCTGAAATTGAGTTGACTAGTCATGTTCTTCCGTACCAAACAACATGGCGAGCCTCTGCTGTACTACCACTAGCACAGGGTCATAATTAACAGAACTAATGAGCTGCAGTGAAACTTTTTTTACCTCGCAACTCATGGAAACTATCAAGAAATGAAGCCTTGAGGTCGTTGAACTCCAAAACATTCTTCTTCATCAACACCACCATCCATCTGATCTTCTTGTCGTCATCTTTTAGGTGATGATCAACGGTGATGTTCTGGGATGGCTTGGCAGTTGATGAAACCACAGTTAACGGTTGAGATTGTGCCACATCAGTCATGCACGAGAAACCAGCAGGGAGTAGTTTCATTGGAGCAGTCGTTTGAAGCAACCCTAGTCTGCCATTGACAGATGTGGCACGATCTGGATTGGTGGTTTTTGCTGCTGCTGCAACAACTGAGTTCAAGGGACTGAGATGCTTAAGATGAACACGAAGCATCTTTGCCTGTTTTCGTATCGTTTCCCAAAACAGTGCTCTTGGACACCAGAAGCCCATCGTAACAAGTCTGCTGGTTGGTCACAATGCCGCTCAGTAGCGTTTGCACCTTGTTCACCAGCTCCTCGTTCAGCGACTCGGCGGACTTGAGCTCTATCGAGGTTGCCTCCAAGTACTCCACGTTCAGCTCCGAGAACTGCTGGCAGTCCTTCAGGGCGTTCACCTCGCTGTCGTTTATGAAAAATGACTTGTGCTTAGTTTTGCCAAGGAAGTGGTTGATTATTTTGGACGGTTTGCATGCCTGTTTCAGGCATTTGTTTGACGGAGAACTTGCTGTAGTTGTAGGGATCGGAGGGTAAGGAGTGGTAGGGTGCCCCATGACGTGAGTCTCCCACGTTTTAAGTCAAGTCTCAGATAATTTATCCATGGTCTACAACTCTTTCCACATCCCTGAAGGCCTGCAAGTTTAGGAACTGAGCTGCAGCAGCCATAGCCATGTGTTGTGATGTAGTTGATGAGTTTTTCATCTTCTTCTGGAGACCATAGCCTCCTCTTCACTTTCTGTTTGTTGCAGCATGAGTGATGTCCCATCTCTCTTTCTCTCTCAAAGTAGTATTGTAGCCAAGGCATAAGAAGATAAAATGGAAAAATAGAGATCAATAAAGACAAAGGGAGCTAGCTCTTGAGCTCAACTTGTATGATTAAGCAGCAGAGAAAAGGAAACAAAAAGAAATAGTGAACTGCAAATGTACAAGCTAGTAGCCATGGCTAATGTCTGATCATTCAAAGAATATGAACAGATAAGAGAAAAATGGATGCATGACATGAAAGTGTAAGTACAGTGGAGGTGGTGGATTTTTTACGGTGGTGAGATGAAAAAATGAAAGAGAACCGACATAGCTTTTCGTGTCGATTCCCACAGACGGTGCCAAATGTTGATACACAAAACCGGAGGGGTCTTGGAACAACGTAAATCCGACCGTGAATCTGCAAGAAATGTAAATAACACAAGATGTATCGTGGTTCACCCCAAGGTTTGGGCTACGTCCACACTGATTATTGTGTTTATCTGAGAGATGAGGGAGAGAACCTCTGAATATGAGAGGGGATGTGAGAGGGGTGAGAGGGCCTAGGAATTGGTCTCCCCCAATTGTGAGGGTGAGGAGTCCTTTTATAGAATAAGGGCTCCTCATTTATTACATATTTTCCCATTCCTTTATCACATAATTACATTTAAGTCCCCCGAGTATTTGTACGAAATCCAAATACGAGGTCCTAAATATGGTATAAACATCGTTAATGTGCATCTAACCGTTAAAATGAGAGCAACCTCTCTCTCTCTCTCTGTATCTCTCTTCTTCTTTGCAACATAAATCACCACATTTTATGGCTTCATCACCTTCCTGATGTTGGCCAACACAACGCAATTCGGAGTCCAAGTGGACATTCTGGATCGGAGTGTGTCACCTTGACTGTTGGCTCCCTCTTGTTAATTCTCACATCTTCTCACTTGGGAAAGCATTAATGCAAAGGTATTATTGAATAACTAAACACATTTTGATTTCTTCTCGTTAATGTGCATCTAACCATTAAAATGAGAGCAACTTCCATAGTACGATTACATGCAGAGTAACGTTTAGGATCATGGAAGTCATCCTCCACTGAGGTCAAGGCACACCAAAAAGAAAGGTAAACATTCTCATAACTAAGAGCATCTCCACCAGTTGGTGGAAGACAAGGGTAAGGGCACAAAACATGCCCTTCAATTCCAAGACCACCTCTAGCAATTTAAAAAGAATATGGCAAGTGGTGGGCCATGTGAAGCCCGCCCAAAAGCTCAAGCAACATATGCCTGACCTTGAGCTAGCTAGAAATGAGTGACGTCAGCAGGAAGCAGGTTGGTCCTGCGGTGAAAAGTTGACCAACTAGTGAAGATGCTCTAATGGTCTATATTTCCCTTGGAGTCTTGGACCAAACTTGGTACGAAGTTGTGTACTATTTCGAAATGTATTCCTTCTTCCATGACATGGACTGTTGACTCTTGAAGAGTACCCTTCCCATTTTCCTCTGTTTTTGTTTTTTGGTCAATATATTGTTTCCCATTTTCTTGTTTGAGAACGGAGAGATAGTGCTTTTCCCCACCACCACTTTCGAATTTTCTCACAACCACTTTAAAATTTTGAGTTTTCCCTCCCATATTTTTCACATTCTGATGAACTTGGCCATGCAGCAATCAGCATCAAACTTAACTTGCAGCTCTGAAAAGTGAAAAACTTTGTGCAGAATGGCCCAATAAATGTCCAAACTAAACAAAGCACATTTGAAATGCCATTGTGAGATTTTACCAAAAAAAAAAATGCCATTGTGAGAATCAACAGCCAGCCACTAATACATTGACAATGACCTAGACTTCTATCTAAATGGGATCAACTTGACAAATAAAATAAAATAAGTAACCACAAATTTGTTCACTAACTGGACCAAAACAACATTTTGAGATGAAATAAAAATACACCGGATGGGGAAAATGGCAAGTGGCGCTCGCTCATTGCGAAGTTGGATTTTCTGCTCCAACCACCAGAGGTGGTGTTGAGCTCTCGGATCTGTTTCCAGAAGATGGTCGATTGTCATTATCTGCCCGACGGACACTTTCTACCATCTTCACTACATCCAGCATTTTAGGTCGTTGATCGGGCATCCTTACAACACAAGACATGGCTATCTGCAACATCTCCACCATTTCCTCCTCTATATTTAGATACCTCATCAGCTCTATGTCAAACACTTCCGCTGTCCACTCCTCTCGGACAACTGAATGAACCCACCTGACCAAATGGACAATCTCATCACCGGCAGTTGTATGGATTGGGGATTTTCCAGTGAGGAGTTCCAGTAAGACAACCCCAAAGCTGTAGACATCAGCAGGTTGTCCTGACTTCCTGGTGTCTGTCACTTCTGGAGCTCGGTAACCAGCAGCACGGGAGATTGGGGGAGCCAGTGAGCTCATTATAGTTGCCAGACCAACATCAGAAACAAAACCATACTGTTGCGTGTTTACAAAGATGTTTGAGGCTTTGACATTTCCATGGACCAGCTTCCCGCCATTCGCTGTATGAATATGAGCAATTCCTCTTGCGGCTCCAATTGCTATTCTCAGTCGGGTGTCCCAATCTAAAGGATTTCTGTCCTCTCCTCTTCTACCTGAAAATGGAAAGAATATTGCATGATATATATTAGCCGCTACAAGGGATGAAGCGTGCAGCATAGACAATGGGGTAAGAATGCCAAGCATGCCACCAACCAAATATTGTCAAGCATGATGTGTAAAATACAATATTTGCATGTCTCTGCCTTGAGGGAATGAACATTTCCAGCGCACCACTTGGATTACAAACAAAGAAATCTAGAATGTAAGAACCATAGGACCTTTTACACAAACAAGCTATTCAGACAGATATTTACTCCCCAATGTCCAAAATATCACTTTATATTGAGTAACCATGGATTATCCTAGTTTCAAAACTTACATTCCTTGGTCAAAGAAATGTTGAAGCCTTACAAAGGTATAAGGCAAAGTAACATCAGTGAACCCACTCACAGACTCTCATGAAGCTAGTTTCTCTTGACGGGTGAAGCAGTACGTGATGTACCACAAAACTTCACACACGGTTGGTACCTACCACGTAGTATTTTGATGCACCAATTATCACTTGACTAAAAAGCGGTCATTATTGTTTTATTGATTAAACCAAAATTAGCTCCTAACCCTCAAAATTCAAGCATTAAAATTGTAAGCCACAGGAATCGTAGAAGCCTTACACAGCAAAGGAGTTAACCATGACACGTTCAAATATTTGACGACCTAAAACCATTTAAAAACAGTGAGTTGAAGCTAAGACTCATAGTATTCCTCTATGTTTCGGGCTTGTTCCAAATGGCATCTTTCACATACCTAGTAGTACAGGTCCAACAGATTATAATGATCAAATACAATACAAGTTGTTCCACCAATTTTAGATACAGCAGAGTACTAATAGAAAGATAATGCCTATAACGTACGGGATATCAAGGGTATTAACTTCGAAAGAAAGGTAAACAATCAGCTATTTACATTCAACTCTTTTCAACAGAAAGATTATCGGCGTGACCAGGCTAACATGTATCAAATATGATATATGGAAGACAGTAACGTACCGTGTAACAAGGCAGAGATGCTCCCTTGATTGTAGTAATCATATACCATCAGCTTCTCATCTTTGGAATAATAATACGCCTTCAATTCAATCACATTTTCATGCCTAATATTGCCGACAACCTCCATATGTTGCTCAAAGTCCCGCTTTCCAACATTTACATCCTTCAACCTCTTCACCACCACACTGGTTGCATCTTCTAGTATAGCCTTATATGCTGTACCAAATGTCCCCTTCCCAAGCACCTCAGCTGAAGCCCTCAATAAGTCCTCCAGATCAAATGCGTAGTGGCAGCCCTCAAAGAATACCAGTTTATTATTTGCATCTTGACTCCGTGAGATCACCTTTTCCGGTGACATTTCCCCCTTGGACAATTTTCCAGAAAGCCCATCTTCTTTCTTTCTTCTTGAGCAGAAAACAAGTATCAGAAATGCAAATGCTACAATGCCTAAAACAGCACCAGCAACTATAATTCCCAACAGTGCTGTCTCACCAAGCTTCCCACCATTCTTAGATTTCGGATATGGTTTAGGGGTGGGCGGAAGAACTGAGGGAAGCTCAGGTGGAAAACTTGCAAAAGAAACGTTGTTACCAACAAACACCGACCTTGGAAACCTCTGAAGAGACTCAGGGACACTACCATTCAGCTTGTTGTTAGATAAGTTAAGCTGCTGCAATTTATGTCGTCCAAGATCAGGGATTTCACCCGAAAGCGAGTTGTTTGCTAGATTCAATCCCGAAAGCTGAGTCAAGTTGAAGAGCGAAAAAGGAATGCTCCCATTGAAGTGATTGTTAGACAAATTAACAATGGTGAGGTTTTTCCAAACCGAGAAGTCCAAGGGCAGTGGCCCAGAGAAGTTGTTGAACTGAAGATACAGAAAAGACAAATTCTTCAGATTGGAGAAATCAGAAGGGAACTCCCCACTAATCACATTGGATCTAAGACTCAAAGTCTGCAGCCTCGAGAGGCGGCTAAGCGTGTTGGCCGGTATCTGGCCGGTAAATCCAATGCCAGGCAATCGGACAGCTATGACATACGACTTATCCTCGCTACAAGTCACTCCAGTCCAGTGGTCACACACAGAACTGCTCTGGTTCCAATTCAGAGAGCGAGAGTGAGGGAAATTGTTCACGAAATCGAGCAACGCCTGCTTATCTTCAACTGGGTTTGCATTTCCATGCAAGAAAATCAAACCCAAAAGCAAAATCCAATACAAAATACCATGACCCGCCATTTCCTTCACTACCCTCAAACCAAAATCCCAAACCCTTGAAGCAGAAAATGAACTGTTCCTGCAAAGTTTCAATCTTTTCAAGCTTCTGACAAAATATAGAGGGAAAAAACAAGCTAAAAATACAAAAGACAGATTGTAAAGCGAAAGGAAAAAAAGAAAAGTAAATCGGATTCCAAGAACATTGTCGAGAAAAAGCAGAGGTGACTCTCAGAAATTTCTGATATAAAGAAACGAGCTTTTGCAGGCTTTGAATATCGTGTTTTTATAATTAAAAAGGGAGTTATTTTATTGTTCAAAAAGAAGCAAAGTATGCACAAGTACTACAAGAAATCGAGCTTCTTTTTGTTCTTTGTTCTTTGTTTGCTTTGAGCTTTGCAAGTTCAAATTTCGAAAAAATTGCAGAAACCCAAACAATTTTACATGGGCATTGTTTCCAGAGGCTGTAAAAAAAAATGGAAAACAAAAGTGCCCAGAAGCTCAAAACGTACCTAAACATAAACACCACTGATTTCAGATCTGACCCATCAAAGTTCTCTGCTTATTGAGTGAACCCAAGTGAAAAACCAGTTCAAATCTGCCTCTGAACCCAAATAATCCACAGAAAAATTACTCTTTAGAACAAGTAACAAATATGTGGAGAGAGAAAATTACTGTGAGGAATGAGAGAGAGAGAGAGAGAGGAGTGGAAACGTACATGTGATGATGACTCCAAACTGATGGTGCCGGAAGCTAAATTAGAATCCCATGTGAGAAGGCCAAAGGTAAAAGATTTTACCTTTTTTCAAATTTTTGGGGTTAAAAAGTAAAAAAATTAAGAAGAATGGAGCCGCTATTTGAATTCACGGGGCTTTGGAGGGCTCTGGGGAAATACCCGTTTCTCTGAAGAAGCTCTGGATGAAGGAGAAGGGAGTGGGGGCTGCTGCTGCTGCTGCTGGGGAGTGTGGGGAGTTATTATAACGTGACCGGTAGTGGGAGCGAGTGGATCGTAAGTGTACGTGGCCAAAAAAGTTAACCAAACGCCGTCACATAATCCTACGGGCTCTAACGCAGCGACGCAAAACTCAGCGGCCAGGATTAACCATAAACTTCCCCTCTCTACCCATCGTTAACAAACGACAGCTCAAGGACGAAAAGAGCACACGTTAATCGGGTCCACATGTCAGAACCTGACGTCAACACGTCACCATCCAAGCCAAACCAGTCCGGCCCACAATAACGGCGTTTCGGTCTACCAGATAACAAACTCACTATTCAACGGTCTACTGGTATTCTTCGGTATTTGTTAGGCCTGGCAAACGGGTCATGTTTGTCATGTTCGTGTTATTTTCGTGCAACACATGTTATTTTAGCAGGTCATGTCGTGTCACACCCGTTATCTTAACGGGTCCTTAAAAGGTCGGGTCACTTTACCCAACGGGTAAAGGTAAAGTGACTCGACCAGTTATGATCCATTAAAAAAATATTTTTTTTCTTAAATTTGCACATACCACACATTGCCACATAAATATTACTTCAAAACATTAAAACACATTTGTCATTTAAGTACTACATCTACACTCGAAAATAAAAGCCTAATAAAAAAATAATACATACACTACTAATCTATTACAAATATTAAATGTAAAAGGATATGCAATTAATATATATAATTATTATAGTTTATTCATACTTTTATTAAGTATAACATAAGATTTTGTGATATCCACTAATGTAAATATTTTAAATTGAAGATCGAATTCATTCTTTGTATTCATATAAGGTCAAGGAGTGTAGCTGTAAAAAAGATCATCAAAATATGAGTTAAAATAACCGTTAAATCGTGATTTTTCGTTTTATAACCATCGAAAAGTTTTGTCCCGTTACTTGATCTTTGAATGTTTGTTCTAATCCCGTGTTTGTTTACGAAAGGGCCTAACTTTAATGGGACTCGCCCCGACTAAATTGGACTAAACACTTTGCTAAAGGGGCTTAGCGAAACCCCTCGAAATCGGGCGAACTGCTAAGCCCTAAGCTTCCCCCTCCCGCTTCGCACATCCATCTACTTCGTCTGTGCTTCCCAGAACCATCTTCAAGACTAGATACGGCAAAATCGAAACAAAATAGAAGAAAAATTTGCAAACGTTCTATTTTCAAACCCACATCCAACACCCAAAATCTCAAAAAACCTATAAAAAAAAATCTGAAAGTGAGATGAGCTTGAAATTTTCAATCACACGACACCAAGAAAACCAGAAACCCAAAAAATCTGCAATGAGGTGAGCTTGAATTTTTCAACCACAGCACCCAGAAAACCAAAAACTCAGAAAACGCAAACCAGATCCAACCCCCATCTTCTACCTTCAGGGCAATCGCACATGCAACCTGCTCCCAACTCCTAAATTTTCAATCTCTTTCTTACTTTGTGGTTTGATTGTGAAGATTTGCAGTCGATTATGAAGTTCAGAGATGAACAGCTTCTGGGTTTAATTTTGATGTTAATTTCTTTCATCAAAAGAGGGAGATGAACAGAGAACAAAAGGAAGAAAATAGGGAGATGAACGGAGAACAAAAGAAGAAGATGGAGATGAAAAGGGAGAGGGATGAAGAAAAAAAGGGAGAGGGAAGAAGAAAAGTAGGAAGAAAACAGAAGGAGAAGGGCAGAGAAAATTAAGGAAGAGAAAGGATGATCGGACCACAATTGGGAATGGAAAAAGGTTTGAAAATAGACATAAGTAATAATAAAATATTACTAAATATTTATTAAATAATATAAAATATTAATAAATAAGAATTAAATAATATAATATTGGAATTTGTTATTAGTCTGTTCCTTAGTCCTTACATTGCACCAAACGCTTCACTGAGTTAGTCCAGCTTAGTTTAGTCTAAGTCAGTCCAGCTTAGTCCCTGCAGTTAGTCCAGTCCAAGATAGTCCGATGCAACAAACGTACCCTAGATTCACTAACACTTAAGAGTTTATTCATACTTTCATTAAATATAACGTAAGATTTTGTGGTATCCACTAGTGTTACACTATTTTAAATTGAAGATCGAATTCAATCATTGTATTCATATAGGGTCAAGGAGTATAGCTGCAAAAAATCATCAAAATCGGAGTTAAAATAACCGTTAAATCGTGATTTTTCTTTTTATAACCGTTGAAAAGTTTTGTCGTGTTACTTGATCTCTGAATGTTTGTTTTTTGCAATTTTTGGCGTATGCAATCTCGAAGTATATACAAACATGTTTGACGGTTAGATCATTGAAACTAGTTTCGTAGAATGAGTATCCTATCAAAACAATAGATTCATTAATACTTAAGAGTTTATTCATACTTTCATTAAGTATAACATAAGATTTTGTGGTATCCACTAGTGTAAATATTTTAAATTGAAGATCGAATTCATTCATTGGTCAAGGAGTGTAGCTATAAAAAATCATCAAAATCGGAGTTAAAATAACCGTTAAATCGTGATTTTTCGTTTATAATCGTCGAAATGTTTTGTCTCGTTACTTGATCTCTGAATGTTTGTTTTTTTCAATTTTTGGCGTATGTGATCTCGAAACATATACAAACAAATTTGACGGTTGGATCGTTGAAATTAGTTTTGTATGATGCATATCCCATCAAAATGGTAGATTCACTAACACTTAGAGTTTATTTATACTTTTATGAAGTATGACATAAGATTTTGTGGTATCCAGTAGTGTAAATATTTTAAATTGAAGATTAAATTTATTCATTGTATTCATATAGGATTAAAGAGTGTAGCTATAAAAACTAATCAAAATCGGAGTTAAAATAACCGTAAAATCGTTATTTTTTGTTTTATAACTATCGAAAAGTTTTGTTCGGTTACTTGATCTCTGAATGTTTGTTTTTTACGATTTTTTGCTGATACGATCTTGAAGCATATACAAACAAGTTTGATGGTTCGATCGTTGAAATTAGTTTCATATAATTCGTATCCCATCAAGTTCAATGGTGTGTGTATATATATATATATTTATTAAGTAGATTTAAATCTATTTATTTTGCACGTATAAGTGACCAGTACACGGAGTAGTACATCACGTGTCATTATAAAAATAGTGGAATATGTGTGATAAAAAGTTAATAACTTAAAAAAAAAAAAAAATTCTCACCACTTTTATTAATTTTCATTTTGCATCTCTTTTTTGTTTCTTTTTCAGCTTTTCTTATAATTTTCATTTTCCCTTCCTTTTTCTTCAAATGGCGCGGCAGGAATGAAATGAAATTATGGAATCAATGGATGTATACTAATTAATAATTATTATAGTTTTTATAAAATTTAATATATATATATATAATTATTATAGTTAATATTTTGGGGGCATAATTATTATAGTATATATAATTATTATAATTATTATAGTTAATTTAATATATATATATATATATATATTTATATATTTTATAGTTTTTAGGGGTACAATGACACACCCCGATCCCAGAATCAAGGCGTGCTGGCCGTCACGTGAGTGTGACGTAGCCAAAAGTGCGACACGGAAGCAAGATATAACAGAAATATAAAGGAATTTAAACCAACCACTAAAAGCAAAAACCTACTAGCATCAAAGAGAGAGTTATAAAGTAAACACACGAATTCAGAGCGTAGGTCTAAGTGCAGTCAAGTAGGACCATAAATAAAGAACAACACCCGCAGGTGAGTTCTACATGCAGTACGTCTGTCAGAATGCCGAAAAAGACCTCGAGAGCCACCAACTACTAACTAGAACCTGGAGGGGCGCAAAACAAAGATGAGTGGGTCAGTAAAACCAAAATTTTCCAAAACATTTCATTTTAAACATTTCTAACCCCTCACCGTAAAACCTGTATACTTTCCCAGAAAAATAGTATAAAAACATATATATATACGCAAATCATCAAAACTCAGCTTACCATCTATCAACATAACATCTCAGAAAGAATATGCCATGCCATGCCAAAATATAATATGAATGCATCAATATAACTCAGGTGAAATAATAAATCAACCGGAGACCCTGCAGTGGTCCTGTACGGCTGATTCTATAGCTCAATATCCCATCCAGCCGGAGTCACCAACTGTGACCTGTACGGCACTACACTGCATATAAGTCGGAACTACCTATAGTAGTCTGTACGACTAAGATGGTGAAATAATACGCTCTAGTGCTTCTCTCATCAATCATCTGTGCACATAATCTAAAGTCACCCACCGGTCGGAACCCTTCTAATGGTCTGTACGACTGGCATGTCAGAACCACCTCTAGTAGTCTGTACGACATCCATCTACTTGGATCCAAGGCGAGCGTGCGGTGTGGTGAATACTATAAGCACTAATACCAAAGGTGCAGTTTATGAGCTCACAACGCAATCACATCATCATTCATTCATATAAACCATATAAACTCACCTGATACTCACCTGTGCGTCCACAACGTCAATTCACAAATATATGCATCAATTATCAATTTAAATATCTCAACAATTGCATGCATGGCAATTTAAATCATATTTTCATATAAACGCATTTTCTGGGAAAAACAGTAGTATATAGGTAATACGAAAACAAAACTGCCCACTCACTGATAAGTCGATGGGTCGTAACCCCCGTGACGTCCCTGGATGCACTCGTCCTCGGGATAGGTGTCACCTATATGCGAAACAACTATAAAAACGTTAATTTAAACACATAACCAACAATTCGAAATAACTTCTCATACGATGCTCAATTTGGGTATATGAATATACCACATCGACCTACTCGACGTCACGGACGTCGAGAAATTTTTAGATAAATTTTTGGAGGCCGCACGCGCCCCCACGCACCGGGACAGGCACGGGGACACGCGCCCCCACACGCATCATCCCTAACCTCGACTCGCCGGACTGAACTTTCCGGCGGCCGGTTTCCGGCCAACTTGAAAACTCCTTGTTCTCCTTCGTTTCTCAACCATTTTCTTTGTATTTTATATCAAAATGAAGCCCCAAACATGTAGAATCACGATACACTACTTTTAAGCTCAAAAAACAACTAAATCTCACCGGAAAATTCCAAGCAAAACCGGCCAAAATCGAACCTAGTGATCCCGACGTCCAAAACCTTCAAACGAAGCACTCCGAGCTTCCTTGGGACCTCACTAAGCTCACTATAAGCTTAGAATTCCCTGAAACACAACATTTCACTTGTGCATGGACAGTGACCAAAAATGAGGGTTCGGGTTTCACGTGATATCGAAGGTTCCACGTCCTAAAACTAGCACTAATTAACTCAGAACATCACAAGGATGGAGAATCTTACCTTGTTTGCTTCGATCCATTGAGTTTTGGAGGGTTTTGGGTGAGGTCCGTACGATATGGGTGCGAGAGAGAGAGAGAATCGTGAGGGAGGAGAGAGACAGAGTGATACGGGAAGAGGGAGAGAACAAGAAGTGTGTGAGGTGTCCACACTAAATCCTCACCATCCATCCAATTCCCTAACCACATAATTCCAAAACCAAATTTTAATCCCAAAACTTATAAAATTAATCCAAATAACGTCACACACACGTACCTTAGCCCTCGCTAAGGGCAAATCCGACATTTCACGTCATTAATAAGAAAATCTCGGGACGGGCTGTGACATACAAAATTGTTAAATTAATATATATAATTATTATAGTATTTTTTTAGGGTTATAAAATTATAAAATTAATATTCTGCTTATCGTGTATCGTGTTACCCATGTGTATACTTGAATCAACCCGTTATCTTAACAGGTGCTTATTGGGTTACCCGATAACGACCTGATTCGTTATCGTGTCGACCTGAACACCTGTTAATTTCGTGTCGTGTCGGGTTATCGGGTCGTGTCAGGAATTGCCAGCCCTAGTATTTGTAATCAAGAGGTGTTAAGTTCGATTTTTTCCAAAAATAAAATTGAATCACATTATTATGCAAGCCTATTATAAGGCATAACTCACTCTCTTATTTTCTTAGTGCAGATACTACCGTCTGTTTAAAAATAAAAATAAAATAAAAACTAGCATACATGGATATATGTTGACTCTTTCCAAAAACTAGCATAGATATACATAGATATGTGTTGACTCTTAAAAACTAGCATTAAAGATTGTAGTCGTAACTATTTTTTTTCTTTATTCATTTATCTGGAAACTATTTGTTTTAGTAAAGACTATATATACCAATATATCTTTCTTTCCAATAATATATGTATTTGGGAAGGAGGTATATTGTTTGCCATCCTTTTACTATGTCATTCTCATCCCCTCATATTTGTGCGATTATCAAGTCTAATGGCCTTTAGAATTACTAGATTTGCTCTATTTCGTGGCCGATTTATAATCTTTTTTCTTCTTGTTCTGTGGTCCTGTTTCGGTTCACGTTTTTTTATCTCTTATTCATTTATCTTAACCGTATTGCGAGATTTTTGTCAAACAACTTTCATCATGACAACTATATTCTATAAATGTTTTTATGAAAATTCTAAACATCACATGTAGCAAAAAGAGCTAAGTAGGGGATAATGGAAATGGATCCTCTTCGGATCCCTTTCTACCAAATTTACCAAGTTCGTGATCCGGATCGTTGCAATTTGATCCAACGGTTACAAACAGGAGGTTCTTTTAAAAATTATAATAAATGTAATCGTTGGATTAAATTTCAAAGACGCGAATTCCGAATTTAGTGGATTTGATGGAAATGAATCCGATCCCTTTCCGGGGATAATAACCTTTAGGAACTATATAAGCAGCAGAACCCATACCAAATAATTATGAAGACAATTTTTTTTTTAAATTAGCATTTTATGCAGCAATTATCACAATTTTCAGCTTTAAACATCGGTTGTTTACAGTCAATGCAATCACTATGTCTATTTTCAACCAGCTAGCTTCCATCACCTGCTTCTGTAAGCACTGGTCCCCTTTCATGATTATTGTTATTATTAAACTTTTTACACGGTCACCAAACCATCATTGTCGATAAAGTCATCTTCAACTGATTCAGCCAGACGATCAGAGGATTGAAAATAACTCGAAATGACATAAAAACTATTACCAACCGAGGGTTAAGCCAAAGGGTTCGTGGGCCTCACCGGGCAAAAAAGGAGAAGAGGGCCAACTGGCTGGTCCAACAATTTGAATCCAACGGTTAGTTGCTAACATCAGTTAGCCGTTATATTTGATTTTTTTTTTACAGTTATATATATATTTTACAATTTTTTTTAAATTTAAAAATTCTATTTTTTTTCCCATAACTTCATAAGTCATTAAACAACATTAAATAATATTAAGTAACATTAAACAACATTAAACAATATTAAACAACATTAAATAATATTAAGTAACATTAAACAACATAAAAAAACATTTAACAACATGAAGTTTAAATAACTTTTTTTTAAAAACATTTAACAACATAAAACTTAAACGCCTACTCCATCTGAGACGTAAAATTATTGAGATTCCATCTCGAAAAATTATTGACAACCCATAACGTAAAATTATTGAGGTAGTTTAATTTAAGTATCCATATTAATTCAATTAAAATAATAAATTATCTTTTGACCCTTTGACCCTTTGGCCCCCTCGGTTGGAGATGATTTTTTGTCACAAGGCTATGTTTGGTCTATGGCCCTCTGGTCTCTTGGTTGGAGATGGTAAGAAAAATAGTCTAACATTGTTTATTAAAATATTAATTTCTTAGAGGGCTACAAGGCCTAAGAGAGCCCTTTGACCCTTCTTCGGTTGGAGATGGCCTAAGGTGGTGCTATACACCCATCCGTTTTTACTTTTCATACATTTCTCTCAGTTTTCGATAATTCGATCAAATGAGTTGAAAAAGATATTAATAACAAAAAATTAACAATGGTGTATGAGACCTACAAATGGGTGTGTGGATAACAGTTTCCTTGTCCTATTCTTTGGAAGAAGTAAAATTATAAAAATGTTCTCCAAAATTACCCGATGATTGAAAAATACATGGTTGTTCTGCTTTGGGTTGGTTATCAAAGGTGGAGAATTAATTAATGTGATTTTAGTGTTTTAATCTCTACTTTTGATATCAATTTAACAATAAATTATTATTATTTTTTATTATTAGGTGACCAAGAGAAGGGAGCTCAGTAAAACTGATCTAAACTATATAAAAAGAGGCAAATTAATAATAGTACTTTTGCCAATGTTTCTAATATTGGATATATATATCCACTTTGATTTTTTATTTTTTCCCTCTCTGTTTTTATAATTTTATAATTTTATTATTTTTGCCCCTAATCTGTCGTATTCCTTTGTTTCATTATAAGAACACACCAACTTTTGTCTTAATGCATGTCTAGGTCTTTATTATCTTCTAGACTTCAACCAAATTCTGGTCCACCTTTTATTTCATCACAAATTCTTAACATCATTATTTGGCCATTGTTGTCCTTGCTGCTGGTTGGTAAAGAATGCTTTGATGTGGGGTCATCAGTAGATGAATTATTCGGATTGTGACACGCACCGTTCTAAAAATTTATGCCTAGCACTACCTGGACGATAGACGGTTAGTCATTAGATGTTTAAAAATTAAGAAATCGTGTGTAGATGCTTAGGGGCCCACCTAAACCACTTAGGTGCCCACCGAGCCCATCTAGACCCGTCTAGGCACCCACCAAGCCCATCTAGACTCGTCTAGATCGCGACTCTCACAATAGCAGACCACATGTGGATCATCCCATCCAGTGCTTGACTATGAGCTTCTTAGATAGATAATAGGTAATTTTCATTTTGCAATTTATTTTTTTAATAAATTGTAAGAGATTTATTGAATACTTAGATGAACACGCAATATATGATTGTTCCTCATATTTTCATGAAATTATGTATTTTTTATGTATAAGCAAACCCTTATTTATACATATATTACTTAAATTTGTCTAGACCTCGCTTTGCCACCTATGCGCTAGGTCTCAGTCTGCCACCCAACTAGCGTTTAATGTCTTTTAGAACCTTAGTAACACGTGTCAATAACTTCTCTCAATCTTTTCTACAAGTCGTATTTTAGGAATTTAATTTTTCATTGAGAACACATGCATAGTGACTACAATTATATGTGTTATTAATAAGAATAAATATTAAAATTGATATGCCTCACATCAAGAGTATATTAAAAACATATAAACATGTTATAATTTAAATAAATAATTAACATCATGTGACATACAGAGTATCAAATACATTAAAAAGTTACACGTTTTCTAGAAAGTATCCAATAATTAAATCCAAATTGAAGGCATGTTGCAATTGGAAGTTTGTAGAATAAATTAGGTAGTTAGTATCTGCCCCTGCATATAATGTGCTTTTATTTAGATTACATACTTTTTGCAGAGTTGAAATTGCATGTGAATTAGAGGTGAAAGGGAATTTATGCATGGGAGGGGAGCATGCAAATACAGATCATGTGGAGCTGTCTAATACATGCTTATCATTTTGATTTGCTTAAGCTGGCTTCATATACATTGGGCGGTCCCGCGTTCGATACTTTGAACTGGTGAGTCTGCTTGGTTATGGCCACTGACAAGGTGGAATTCCCAATAGCCTCTTCGGGACCGACAAATATGGATAACCGTGGCTTGCCACCTGTTGTCCCCCTTGTGGAAAAAAAAGAAAAGAAAAAGATAAGGAATAATACAATAGCCCTCATTTAATTGAGACCCTTGAGTTTCACAATTTTCTTACCAAGCTAAACTAAACTTAATTTATGCCTTGCACTCGTTCCTTGAACAAAATATAATAAACGTGAGACACATATTTCATGCAACGGGTGCAGCAAACTCATTTATCTTCCTTGAAGGATTTGATTATTCTATCTTTATTGATCTTAAATTTCAGGTAGATGAGTCATGGGCCTACTCCAACAACATCAATACTGTTTTCACTTGGCTACATGCTCAATCCATCAGGTGTAGAGTTTTATCACAAAAGCCTCGATGTTAGTTAGAGTGAGGTAATTCTATTTAAAGGGTTTGTTCTCAAGCCTTCTAGCAGATGTGGGACAGATGAATTCTAACAATTGAGGGCTAATGCCAACTTGTTTTTTCATTGATTTGTGAGTAGCCAATAAGTTGTTGGGTGAACAAAATCGCTTTCACTGTCCTTCCTAAACCTTGAACTAACACATCATGGTCGTTATAATTCATGGAAATATTGAACATGTTTCTGCACATGGTCCCATTGAGTAACTAACTATTTCCCTTCAAACATAGTAGTGCAACCCAATTGGTGTTTATACGACATGCTATTGTACACAAAAATTCTTCAGTGCATCAATGCATGATATACATCGTCAAATTTAACTGTTAGATGGGCTCAAGAATACTAGATAATTTAACGAATGAATCTAAGTCACTTAAATTACAGTATATACTATGAACTGATTGTAAGAGTTTTCCATTAAAGGATCTAAACCAATTAAATACAAGTAACTACAATTAATACCATAGCTGTGTATAGAATTGTTCTATGAAAACAATCAGTAAAACTTATTTGAAGAATTCATCATTTCGAGTTAGAGTCAGTCCTCTCATCTCTGCAATCTTGTGTTTAGTTCTCAATATAACGAACTTCTTAGTATGAATGATAGATTTTGAGAGGAGAGACCAAAACATATATATCTACAACAGTTGACAGTTTCCTCCTATTAAGGAAACTGTCATCCACGATGTGAGTGATTTAAAAACCACTCTTCAAGAGTTCTATTCCCACTAAAATATAAATAATAATAATATTATTTATTTCCTAATACATGTATAATTCTATTTCCTATTTAATATAACACAAATAAAATGATGTGGTAAACTCACTCACGTGACACAATCTTACACTAATGTGCAGTACAATTTTAGAGTACATCAATGTATGACATGCATTGTTAAATTTTAACAGCCGAATGGATTGAAGAATACAAGAGAATTTAATAAGCGAATCGTATCTGACCCACTTAAAAATTGATAAATACTATATATTGATGTGTAGTAGGATTAAGTTTACTATGAAATTTGGCTTCTTTTCTCCCTTTTCCAAAAGGAAAAACTTACACATCCTTTGTTTCCTATCCCTTTATGTATTCTCTCTTATTACATTAGTGAGAGATAAATGAGTATGAAACTTTGAATCGAGGGATGAATATATGCATATTAATGTCATGTAAGAGGTTTTTTTCCCTGTGGAGGATCTGTTTTTGGTTATGTAATATTTGTAATTTCTGCAACGAAGAACTTTTACTTATGCTTTATTTGCATAAGTGCCATCTTCTTTCCATATGCCAGTCCTTTTAAGACTATGTACAATATAATCTGTCAGAGTGAACTTTATTTTACGAATGTTCTCAACTTTCTAGCAAAAAAAGAATTTTTTTTTCATACAAGAATATTTTACTTTAAACTAAAATAAAAAAAAAATTCAAACTCGTTTGTACAATGTTAAAAAAAATAAAATAATTCAAACTCGTGTACATACAACTTTACTAATGTAAATGGCTACCCACATGTGAAAGTGTGGTGGGCTATCACTCAAGTCCCTGGATCGAGACCAGGCTCTGATAGATTTTAACAGAATATGGGCTGTGGTCTTAGCAAGCATGCACGGCTGCTTTATTTAGACCAAAGCTGCAATTGTCTTTGGTTAGTCAAGCTCAAGGACGGTGGACGGATTCATCGTCTTGACTTTTCAAAGTTTATTCACACAAAAAGAAAAGAAAATAAAATAAAATAAAAAAGATTTAATCCCTCCTGGTGAAAAACGTATTCATAATATTTTTTTTATTTCAAATTATATAAACGTGTTCATAATATAACTAATAAATTTAGCAAGAAAACAAAAAATGTTGTTCTTAATTTCAAAATTAAGCTTGGTTAATGTCATTTATGTTGTAAACTTTCCTAGTTTAAGTGTGATTGTGTAAATCTTATATTAGATTTTATTCTAATTATTATTTCCTATTACAACTTGTATTTCTTGGGGATGAAGGAATTTATTCTCTCCTTTACTACTATAAATAAAGGCACTGTGTGATAGAAATAGGGTAATTCACATGATAGAAAACTGATGTTGCTTAGACTATCGATCACAATATGGTGTGAAAGATATGAATAGAGAGTGAATATTGAATTGAATAAATCTGACAGAAAAGGATTTGACAAATATATAGAGATGGAAGTAACCTTTATGGAGGAGTTGTATTCTTCAGAGGAAGTTAGAACTTTTCACGTTGAAATACAACTGTTCATATCATTTTAGAATTAATCAATTAATTAAATAAATAATTATATTATATTATTTATTAATTAATTAACTTATTTCACTACAATCATATGTATATAGTACACCAATGTTACGGTGTACCTTCACATATGATTACACATATTGTGAAAACCATGTTATCACAATCATATTCCAACATCTTCCACTTGATTATGATAACATAAATGGTTTCCTATTCTGATTTGTTTCTTAAGAGTATTACTCATAAACAAATCGAATGTAACATTACATATGTGGCTTCTTTACCTGGTGCGCACCATTCCACTTTATCTGATAACATTTTACTCTTTAGTAAAATGATATCATATCCAAGTAACAGGGAAAAACAATCCATACCCGGTTACAAATGATGACTTAGTTCTGCACTATACGCCACAATGTTATATAAATTATTTCTTGAAGCTTATTACGGATTTTACTTTCAAGACGATTTACCTGGTTACCTCGCTAGTGCCATCTATCTTTAACCGACCAAGTACTAAAGAACTAGATAGAGTCGCATCTACTTGTCCATGTTTCAGGCGTCCCTAAAACTATACAACGATGCCCACCCCACGTCTCACACTACAACACATCTAGATGTTTTGCAAACCCATTGTAGTCACATGCTCTCTGAATTTTTCTAGAGACAATCCCTTGTTTTAATAGAAGAAATTTGGGGATTTAATTCATAATTTAATCGTATGTTTTGATAATTAAAATATGGATATAGTTTTGTGAGGAATTAAAGAATTGAAGTAAAGAATAATGATTAATATTATTTCCCAAAAATAAGTATTTCGGGCGTGGTGACACACCCCGACCTAAATCAGGGCGTGCTGGCCGTCACGTGAGAGTGACGTAACCATGTGCACAGTGTGGAAGCAAAATTGATATAGAGAAATACGAGTGAATAAAAACCAAACTACTAGCAGTATTAGCTAAGATAAGTGCTAGTGCGAGATTAAGTGTGAAATACATAACTAGAGCATAAATAGCCTAAGTGCAGTCAAGCAGGACAAGTACTAAGTATACAACACCCATGGGTGATCCTACATTTATGGTGTTATGTCAGAACCACCGTTGAAATCCCCGTGAGCCACCAAAGCACTTCTACCTAAAACCTGGAGGGGCGCAAAAGTGTGAGTGGGAAAAAACAAAGCTTTTCAAAATCATTTCATTTCTCAAAAGTTCTAACCTCTCACCGTAAAACCTGTATAATTTCCCAAAAAAATAATAATATATGTTATATCAAAAATCATGCTTAGGATGAAAATCCATAGAAATATACCATGCCAAAGTATCTTAATGAAATGCTATAAATAATCCAATCAAAATGTATCAATGCCAGATATCATATTAGCCAAATCCACCTATGTGACCTGCATGGCTGAGTCTATAGCTCATAACCAATTTCAATCATAACAAATTTTGCACAAGAGTCGGAACCATCTAAAGTGGTATGTATGACAAGACTAGGTGTAAAATAAATATGCTTTAGTGCTACGATCACGTGAAGACTGTGCGAATAATCGCGGGTCACCTACGAGTCGAAACCATCTATAATGGTCTGTATGACAAGCCTGTACACCTAACTTGGATCCAAGGTAAGCATATGGTGCGGGAGGTGAACATCAGGTGAAAGACTGTGCCCTAACTCTGGGCGAGAGCACTAACATCGGGGTGTAGGTTTATGAGCTCTCAATAGATCACATCATTTTTCGCATAACTGAAGCAATCTCACATCTTTAATTTATGAACTTACCCGGCACTTACCTGTGCGTCTGCAGCACCAATCATAAATATATGCAACTACTAATGCATAAATAAAATAGGCAAATACTTTGCATGGCATTTCAAAGCGTATAATCATTCAAATTCATTTTCTGGGAAAATCTCAAGTATATAGGTATATATGGAAAACTAAAAGCCCATTCACTGATATGTCGAAGGGTCGTAACCCCTGAGCCTCGATTGATGGCGCTTGTCCTCAGGATAGGTCTCACCTATATGCGAAATAACTGAATAAACATTATTCAAAGCACATACACAAAACTAGGAAATAACTTCTCATACATTGCTCAAATGGGGTATTTGAATATACCACCATGACCTACTCAACCTCAGGAACATCCCCATATTTTTAGAAAAAAATTTTGAGCACCCACGCACCCTCACGCGCCGGCCAAGGCACGGCCAAACGCGCGGCTCACACTCAGGCACGTGCCTGGCACACCAAACGGATTCCCTAACAGCGTTAGGGAATATTCCGTTAAATATAAGCGTATTCCGTTAAAGTTACTTGACGGCATCAGAATATTTCGTCAAATTTGAAGGGATATTCTCCTCCTTCTTCCTTGGTTCGCTGGAGTCCGGAGCCAGTGCCGCTGCGATCGCCGGAAACTGGAAAATCTTAGAACTTCAATATCTTTTTTATTTCTCAACCAAAATTCATGCAATTTGTACCAAAATGAAGCTTACACTAAGTAGAACAAAACCTTACCAATTTTAAGCCTTAAAATCCACGGGATCTTGTCGAAGAAACCTCGATAATCTGGCCAAAACTTGAAACTCGCGAACTGGGACTTCTTGACGTCCAAAACACTCCAAATTTCTTCCCCGAGCTTCGTGAAGACGTCCTAAAGCTTCCTAGAACCTTAAAATTCATTGAAACCTCCATGATCACATGTGCATGAACAGTACCCACGATCAGGGTTCTTGGGTTTTCGAAGGATTCACGTTCAACTAAGGGTATGGATGAGTTTCTGAGCTCACCAGGAATACGAATATGGCCTCCAAAACCTTGATCCGTGAAGGAATTGTTTGGTTTGAGATTTGTCCGTACGTATTGTACGGACAATGGAAGAAACTCGAGAGGGAGAGAGAGAGAGAAGAGTCAATGAGGTTGGGTATGGGTGTGAGTGAGTATGTGTGGTCCAGTTTTTGGGTTATTAACAACAACTAAAACTATTAACTTTAAGTTCCAAAAACTTAGGAACTAACTAGATTAATTTAAAACCCAAACTCAAGCCACAACACTACATAACGTCCTCGACGTCTAAGAGTAATTTGACATTTCACACCATCAGAGAAAATCTTTCGGGACGAGCTGTGACAGGCGGGGTGTTACATTTTTCCTTAGATTATGGATTTTGTCCCTACTCGGGTTTTTGCCATAGCCTTAGGGTTTTTTTAGTGAGATTTACTACTTATGTAAGTTCCTACCTTATTGAGAATAAGCGTTGTTCCTTAGAATCAGTGCCGACTTCCTCAACTTCTGCTTGATGCTAAATCTACCTTGAGTATTTACACACTCAAGGGGGAGTGTTGTAAACTTTCCTAGTTCAAGTGTGATTGTGTAAATCCTAAATTAGATTTGATTCTAGTTATCCTTTCCTATTACAACTTGTATTCCTTGGGGATGAAGGAATTTTCTTCTCTCCCTTTATTACTATAAATAAAGGCACTGTATAGGAGGGATAACACACACATTCCCCTACAATTCTACAAACATATCTCCCTCTATTTCTCTACCCTTGCCACCTGCGGTATTCTTTTTGTCAGATAAAATAGGCTACAACAACTTAGTGATTTTTTTTAAATTTTTTTTATTTGTAAGTGAGATTAGGTCTTAAATTCAACTGTCGTAGACAGTAAGTTCAAACCAAATTTGTATAGCTTATGAACTTCTAATGAAATTGAGCAAATTGTAAAACAAATAGAAACAAAGATCGGAATTTTGATTTAAGGATTTAGTAATGTATTACTTTAGAATATGTGGGCCATAAGCGTCACAGTGATGATTGATGAGTGAAATTATATACGCTTCTACGTGGGGTTCTTATGCATTAATATTAAAATATTAACAACAAATCAGAGTGGCGCATTGGAAGTGTGGTGGGCCCATAACCCACAGGTCCTTAGATCGAAACTAGGCTTTGATATAAATGTGTCATCTTTTTTCATACTTTTTGCATTTTTTTCTTTGTGGTCTCTCAGGCCTCAGCCTCAAGAAATTTTTCAGTATGATTGAAACATGAGATGGTACACCACATGTTACTATATAAATTGTGGGATATGTGTGTTTAAAAGTTTATAACTTAAAAAATAAAATTTCTCACCATATATATAAAAACACGTAGTGTACCACTCGTGTTTTCGTCACAATAAAAAATTTCTCCTTAGCCTCAGGTCAAAGAAATCTTGTTTGAGTAAAATACTTTCTCTTATGATATTATTCAACACAATGTATAAGGTTATATACAATAGCTATGACGTAATTGATGCTAAACTAACTCCTACAATAAAGCTAGCATACAACATAATAGGAAAATATATTACAATTAATTTGATATATACTGGATTGATTTGTTACTTGAATCGTGCTGATCCTTTCCTTCTTTAACACTCTCCCTCAAGTTAGAGTGTATATTAATCACTCCTAGCTTGCTAAGTAATACCGCAAATTATGGGGAACCCAACACTTTGGTAAACAAGTCTGCTAGTTGATGATGTGTTCGAACATGAGCAATCTTAATAATTCCTTCTTGGAGCTTTTCACGAACTAAGTAACAGTCGATTTCGATGTGTTTTGTGCGTTTGTGAAAAGCTGGATTTGAAGCTATGTGTAGGGCCGCCTGATTGTCGCAATGGAGCATAACAGGCTGCAACTGTTTGACATTTAAATCAGCTAGTATATATCTCAACCAGGTGATCTCGCAACAAATGGATGCCATGAAGCGATACTCGACTTCCGCTATTGAATGGGAAACTGTGGTTTGTTTCATAGTCTTCCAAGAAATTGGTGAGTGACCAAGTAAGATGCAATATCCAGTGACTAATCTTCTAGTGTCTTTGCAGCATGCCCAGTCAGCATCACAAAAATCTCTTAATTGAAGTGAGCTGGAGGCCGAAAGAAACAGCTCTTGTCCTGGTGTTTGTTTGATGTACCTCATAACTCTATGTGCAGCAACAAGGTGTGGAATACAAGGTTTGTCCATGAATTGGCTAAGAACGTGTACCGCATACACCAAGTCAGGTCTCGTTATCGTCAAGTATATTAATCTTCCAACAAGTCTTCTATACACAAAGGCATCATTTAGTAGTGCACCATCAGTTTGCGTGAGTGTGAGATTCGGCTCCATGGGAAATTTCGTAGGCTTTGCACCAAGAAAGCCCGTATCCTCCAAAATTTCTAGAGCATATTTCCTCTATGAGATTGTAATGCCTTTGTCTGATCGTGCAACTTCTAAGCCCAAGAAATATTTTAACTTTCCAAGATCTATAAGCTTGAACCTTTTAGATAAGAAGCACTTTGTTGCTTCGATTTAACGCAAATCATTACCGGCTAAGATGATATCATATACATAAACAAGCAGCGCTGTGAATGAAACACCTTATGTTTGGACGAACAATGAATAATTTGCTCGTGATTGATGATAACCAGCAGATTTAAGAGCTGTTGACAACTTCAAGAACCACTGTCTAGATGCTTGCTTAAGTCCATACAACGATTTGTGTAATTTGCACACTCGAGTCTCCCCCTTTTGTCCAAAACCAGGTGGGAGTGACATGTATACATCCTCATGAAGGTCACCATGAAGAAATGCTTTATTAACATCGAGTTGGTGTAAATGCCACATTTGGACAACATCAATGGCAAGGAGAAGATGAATTGTACTTAGCTTGGCAACAGGAGTAAAGGTTTCACGGTAATCGAGGCCTTCTACTTGGCTATAACCCTTCGCCACCAATCGGACCTTATAGCGTTCGATGGTATCGTCAGGATTGAATTTAACATTGTAAACCCATTTGCACCCAATGGCCTTCTTGTTGGGTGGTAGGGAACGAAGCGTCCAAGTCTTGTTGGCTTGGAGGGCATCGATTTCATGTCGCATGGCAGCTCCAATGTTCATCCTGCATGGCTTGAGAAAAGGTTTTGGGTTCTTTGACATGGGTGAGTGAGGTAGTAAAGGCACAATGGTTAGTGGATAATTGGTTATATGCAAGATAATGAGAAATAGGGTGAGAGGTACCTGACTTACGAACCACGTTAGAGACAGATGTGGGACGAGAAGGGAGCTCAACATCAACTTGATAATCATTAAGGTGCGAAGGTGTATGTGTCGGATAGGTGGAACGACGAAGGATTGGTTCTGAAAGTGGTGAGATAAAAATGGGTGGCGGTGACATAGGATCAGATGGGGGTGAGATAGGATCAGATGGTGGTAATCTGATGATTGGAGAAGGTGACGTTGGTGAAGTGTATATGGTTGGTGTCATTGGTAAGGATGAAAGGGAATTTGTGGTTGTTGCTTGTGTTTTTGGAGTGGTATGATTTGTGGGATCAAAATCATCATCATGGCCATGGAAATGAGGTACATGGGCTGGTGTAATAATGGGTTCAATGGCAGTGGAGATGTGAGCATATGGGAATTCATGTTCATGAAAAATTACATCTCGAGATGTGAACATTTTTCCAAGTTCAATTTCATAAACCTTGTATCCTTTTTGGCCATGTGGATAACCAAGAAATATGCAACAAGTGGCACGAGCATCAAATTTTGAAGGTCGGTGTGCGTGTGTGGAGGCAAAACACAAGCATCCAAAAACCCTAAGGTGCATGTATTGAGGTGAAGTAGAAAACAAGAGTTCATATGGAGTTTTACCGTTAAGAACCGGTGTGGGTGTGCGATTGATGAGGTAAGTGGCGGTTAGAATGGCTTCCCCCCAAAATTGTTTAGGTAATTTGGCTTAGAAAAGTAGTGCTCGTGCTACGTTCAACAAATGGTGGTGCTTTCTTTCAACAACCTCGTTCTGTTGAGGTGTTGCAACACAACTGTTTGGTGGACAATTCCCTTGGATGAATAAAAGGAGTCAAGGTTAAACTTTGGACCATTGTCACTACGAAGCAGTTTAACAGTAGACATATATTGTGTCTCAACAAGAGCAATGAAATGCATAAAAAATGTGCGTGTGTCAGATTTATGATGCATGAGATACACCCATGTGCAACGAGTGTAATCGTCGACGATTGTAAGGAAATAATGAGCACCGGAAAAAAAGGGATGTGGTAACCACCCCAAATATCCATATGCAATAATTCAAAATGTTTAACGGTGGAAATTGAGCTTAAAGGAAAATGAGTTCTTGTTTGCTTTGCCAGTGGACAAACAAGGCAATCATTAGCATCACAAGGCTTGATTGAACCAACAAAATTCGAAAGAAAATGTAAAACTTTATGCGAGGGGTGACCAAGGCGTTGATGCCAAGAAGCAGGATATGGTGTTTGGACGGCATGGCAGGTTGTAGGCTTGCAATTATCAAGGTAGTAAAGTCCCTCATTCTCAGTTCCTGTCCCAATCATCTTCCCCGAACGTAGGTCTTGTATGACATAATAACGATGAAGGAAGATGGTTATACAAAAGGAAGTGAGTGTGAGTTTGCTTATTGAAATGAGATTTAAACTAAAGGATAGGATGCAAAGAACATCTGTAAGAATCAACTGGGCTGAAAAGACCATTTTCCCAACATGTGTAACTTTGGCATAAGACCCATCTGGGAGTTGTACAGTTTTATTATGGACAGGTATGCAAGAGGTTAACAAGGTATGTGAACAAATCATGTGATGAGTAGCACCATTATCAAATAGCCAAGGCATCATTTTTTCCATGTGAAGAAAAACAAAATGCTTTACCTGACAAGTCACTAAAGGTTGTAGAATTACCAACATTATGTGCCATCGCATTTGATTTGTTGGTGTTCAGCATGCTTAGGATTTGTTTGCATTGCTCCGGAGTGAACGGGAATGAGCTAGACGGTTCTGGTTTGTCCGAGGTAAAGGATAAGACATTGTTACCTCTGGAAGTATCTCTTCATGTGTTGTTGCGCTTCTTATGAACTTTCTTGTATTTGTGACAGTAGTCAATTGTATGACCCGTCCAACCACAAGAATCACATTTAAGATGAAAACGACATTTTCACTTGTGTGTCTCGTCTTGTCGCATTTTTCACACTTAGCATTTGGGTTTCTTTTTGATGTCCCATTCTCTTGGTCGCGGTTGCTCCCTTTCGCAGCAAATGCCGCTGCCTCTGTTACTACCTTCCGTCACATCCCGGCCTGGGGCATACCACTTCCCAGGCTCGTTCCACCACCGTAGCACGATATTGTCCGTTTTGGGCCATGACCACGCCTTCGCGGTTTTGTTTCTGGGAACTCACGAGCAACTTCCCAATGGGTCACCCATCATGGGAGTACTCTGGCCACCTTCTCGCTTAACTTCGGAGTTCTAATGAGCTCACAAAAGGCCTCTGGTAGGGATAAGAATATACATTTAATGATCACTCCCCTGGATGATGTGGGATGTTACAATCCACCTCTCTTAGGGGCCCGACGTCCTCGTCGGCACACTTCCTGCCAAGGATTGGCTCTGATACCATTTGTCATATCCCGGCTCGGGGCAGACCACTTCCCGGGCCCGCTTCACCACCGTAGCACAATATTGTCCACTTTGAGCCCCGACCACGCCCTCACGATTTTGTTTCTGGGAACTCACGAGCAACTTCCTAGTGGATCACCCATCATAGGAATGCTCTGGCCACCTTCTCGCTTAACTTCGGAGTTCCGACGGAACCCGAAGCTAGTGAGCTTCCAAAAGGCCTCGTGCTAAGTAGGGATGAGAATATACATTTAAGGATCACTCACATGGGCGATGTGGGATGTTACACCTTCCTAGCAGATACGTCTTGCTGTCGTTTCTAACGAAGGATTAAAGAGTATACGTCTTCCATCAACAAGATATGCCCCCTAACTGCTCCAAAATTCACATTTAATGACATCAAAAACTTGATAGTTTTCTGAGTTTGCATGTAGTCACTAACGTTCTTCATGGCCCCGCAATTGCATGCAGGAATGGCAAGAAGAGCGTCGTGCTCGTCCCAAAGTCCCTTGAGCTTGGTAAAATAAGAACCAACTGTAATGGTCCCTTGATCACAATCAGAGATCTCACTCTCTATGTGGAATAGTTGCATGCTATTAGCCTGGGAAAAACGCTACTTAAGTTCTGCCCCCATTTGAGATGCTAGTTCACAATATATCACGCTGGCTGATATCTCCTTAAAGATGGAACTGAGCAACCATGTTTTTACTAACACGTTGCATCGTCCCCACTGTTGCATATCTTCCTGTGAGCCTTCAGCTGGTTTCTTGATAGAGCCATCGACGAAGCCCATCTTGTTCTTGGCTTGCAGTGCCATAGTCATGGAAAGGCTCCATGTGCTATAGTTGTTCTCACGCAGTGGCTGCGTCACGAGGGACACTCCGGGTTGGTCTGAGTGGTGTAGGTAGAATGGATGATTAGGATCATACTTCGTCCCTTCCGACATACTGGACCTAGAGCTCGATTTCGTCTCTTTGCTGTCACCCATGAGTTGCAGCTAGGGTTTGTGTATTTGGATGTTGTTTTAGGTCACCAAGAACTTTCTGCTCTCGATACCATCAAAGAAATCTTGTTTGAGTAAAATGCTTTCTCTTGTGATATTATTCAACACAATGTATAAGGTTATATACAATAGCTATGATGCAATTGATGCTAAACTAACTCCTACAATAAAACTAGCATACAACAGAATAGGAAAATATATTACAATTAATTTGATATATGCTGGATTGATTTGTCTCTTAGGCCTCAGCCTCAAAAGATTTTTGAGTATGATTGAAACATGAGATGGTACACCACATGTCCTATATAAATTATGGCATATGTGTGTTAAAAAGTTTATAATTTAAAAAATAAAATTTCTCACCACTTATATAAAAACATATGGTGTACTACTCGTGTTCCCGTCATAATAAAAATTTTCTCCTCAGCCTCAGGCTTTGCTTTAGATCTTGAATTCATGGGTGAAACCAAAAGATTTCTTATCCTCTAGAAAAAATAATTCAGACACTTAAGATTATATTCCACCAAAAAACATGATTAACTCTCTCTTATTTTTCCCTCTACAAATTGTAATATGCAGTGTATAAATTACAAATTTTCACGACTAAATTGAGATGAACCATATACATTGTTAAGGTTACAACTACAATGGGGAGAAGCAAAAAGATATCTCCGCCTCCGTCGAACGAAATCGATTAAGAAACATAAACCAAAATTAAAGCTATTGATCATGTTCTTAATGATTCTTTATTGCAAACATTGTCGAATTTTTCGACCCTAATTAATATTGGTACTAGGTTTATTTCTTCGCCTGGCGCCTCTTGATTTAACTGGAAGGGACAAGAGAGAGCTCCAATCGACCGGTCCATTCCTCGCCGGGCTTCAAGGTGATCGGCTTCTCGATTGATGCTCCGTTAACACACAGCATCTGTTTGTATTCTTCGTCTCCAAGATCCGCCATCGCTTTGGACTTCTTCTCCCATGGATTCCATACAACTAGTACATGTAAAGTTCAATAACACAAGATTTTAATTTGTCACTAGTTAAAATGTCAAAGTTTACCTAGTGACTAATCCAAATAGAACATGATTCTCACCAACATCTGGAAGTCCCTCCTTTCGCACGGTGAATGTCTTCTTCTTTTCATGATCGAAAACAGCTATCACATCCGAAGACTTGAGATAAGCGCGGTCCACCTGCCACAAAAAATGAACTACACTTCATTAGAGGGAGCGTTTTGGATCCACTGACAGGTTGAGAAGGTTTTGGGAAAACACGATTACCTCAGATTCGAATGTTAAGGCATCGCCTTGTTCTGTAAATCGCTCCTTTTGACACAGGTTGTCTAGATAGTCTAGAGTCTCCAATCCCTCAATCCTCACTTCACTGTCAGTCCAGATTATATTCACTTAAATCTCGGAACTTCAATTAGTCTTTAGTTAGATTATGCTTAATTAAACATTATGTACCTGATATCCGAAATGGAGAAGTACGTATGATAAGCAAACGCGAAGCTGAAAGGCTTGCAGTTGATGTTCCTGATGCGCGATATAAGCGTTAGATGCCCTTCGGCTGCCAGTGACACCCTAAGGCGAAACTCAAAACTGAAAAACATGTTTCAAATCATCATGTTAGAAACCAATATTTGTACACAAAGCATTAGTATGCTACTTTTTTCAGAATTCATGCTGCTATATGTGCTACCTATGTGGCCAGATCTTCATATCATCGTCGGATGGTTTGAGCAGCAAGTCAACGTAGGCTTTTCCATTCGAATCATTCGGACGTAGAGGTGGAGGATCATTGTCAATGGCCCAAATCCTATTCCTGGCAAACCCGTTATGGTCCAACGATCCGGTCCCAACCTGCGGAAAACAGATTGGAATTCCTCCTCGGACTGCTTTTGGAGGCTTAAAAATCGCCTTCATAGACGACACAGAAAATATATTAGCTAACATAGGAAATCAGTGTACATTTTCCCGATTGTTCATGAATAACAAATGAATAAGCATAGATAACTTCTTCACCTTGCTACTAATGAACAACAATTCTTCGTTGCGTTCGGTTTTCCATGACAGAACCTGGCCTCCGTGCAAGCTCACCTGGATTGTGTTTGCACAACAACATCAGAATGCATGTAAACTATAAATCAGCAATTTTAAGCCTGTTGAAGTATACTAAGTCCTACGTCGGAAACCTGACTAAATAAAATACAACTTATTATATTGAATGGTTCCGCTATTAATAGACTAAACCGTGATGGTTAAGTTGAGGACAATATCGATGTTGGTAAAAAAAATCTAACCCGAACAGAGGCTCCTCGCGGGTTCTGAAGATGAACTTGATCGATTCCATTCTTGTCCTTCGAAACTTCAACTGCTGATCCAGAATCATTCATTTCAAGAACACAGCAAGAACACCAATTGAATAAACAAGACCACAGATGACTCTCTCTCTCTCTCTCTCTCTCTCTCTATTGAAAAACAGCTTCAAATCTGTAGGAAAAGAAATAGTCAGCTGCTCATTCAATCAAGCAGTTGAGAAACTCAACTTTCACATGAACCTTTCTTGTGACAAAACCTATATTTTCCTGTGAACTCAAACCAAATTCCCAACTACCAACCCAACTCTCACTTTTTGAACAGGTCCAAATTTTGTGAAGAAAAACTGGATAACTAATTACCCAAAAAATGAGACCAAACTGTCTTAAAATTCCTGCACAATCCCGGTTTCAAACCAAAAACAAAAAGAATTCATGATAGGAACAATTGTATGACAAGTAGGAAGAAAAACTGGAAGCTATGACATAAGAAGAAATGAGGTCAAAACACCTTTATGGACGGAAATAATTTATCTATACACCACAATCTAGCGTTTGGGGCGCTCCTGATGAAGAAATATTAAAACGTCAGATCGTATACAAGAGATCAAAGTCCTTGGGTATGTCCTAGGAGGGTTACTGTTCACGATTAAGAATAAATTACCACTTGCATGCAGAAGTTTAAAAATTGACAATCACATATTATGTACTTTTCTAAAATATTGGTGTTCATGTGTATTTACATGTGCGTGTACGACACGGGAAATTTAGCGACCAGCCAACCATGATGTAGTCTTTGCTGATTTCTACACGTGATATAGACAAGTATGAACATGCCGACCATTTTAACTGAATTAACTAACCCATTTTTAAAAGTAAAATAGAGAACAAAGTGGGAGGTATGAAGTTTTTGACTTTTTTGATTGTCTGATTGTTGAGAAAAGCTTGCATGCAACTGTTTCGTTCATATGATAATATTAAATGACTGAACATTTAGTTAAAAGATAACATATGCGTTAATTTGATGATATGATGCATTATGTCAAATTTTAATGGAATACATGCTTTATATTTTATTGCTAAAATTTAATAATTTATGCAATAAACTCTGCATAATTTGAGGTGAACCAGGCAGATTGTCTGCATTAGACGTTGGCCAGGAAAATTGACGAAGAAAAGATATGATTGAAGCAACTTTTTTCTTCAAATCTTGAAAATTGAATAAAGAATGTTATCAGTGTCTCATCTTGCCAACAATGCAAATTCAAACAGTTTATTGTGTAAAGTTACAACACAAACCAAAATATGATATAGAATAACTTTGATCGATAAGTAGTATGTACTTATTACGAATATATTTGAGGAGAGTTTTTGTCACGACATGGATTGTATACATATTTGTGCTTGAAACACATATTTTGTGATTTACTACTAATAAATGATAATATATAACTAGCTTAATTGAATTAATAGTTTATGCGGTGATAAAATAGTCGGAAGATAACTTATTTGATAAAAAAACATTAGAATTTAAACTCCTATAATGAATTGTGTTAGGTTTTAGGCTCAAAATTAAATTGTTATCAACTTTCCATTAATTATTAGCACGTGAGACTCACATGTGAGGTTAAATTTATTTTTAATCCTTTAAAACCATTCTAATTCCAGTCTTTATACCCAACGGCCAACACAAAGAAGGAAAAAAATCCATTCAGTATCCCTCCGAATTCAAACCAAAATTGTCTTGGAACCAAGGTCGAGCAATGAAACCAAAAAGCCGCGATAAGATGGGTGTCAGGATTCTCCGCGAAAAATCGAAGTGGGTTTGAGGGAGAAATGTAAAAGGGTTGTTGAAACTGTTTAAGCTCACTGAAGTGTTGAAAGGGGTTTTACTGATGAAATTTTTTGTTTTGATTTTTAATTGATGTTGATTTAATGAGTTTGTAAAATTTTAATTAAATTTTGGTTTTTACAAAGCCTTTGATTGTTATTCCTTTGGTTTTTACACGCCTTCCCTGCCGTGGAAGGGGTTCTTTTCGAGGAGAACCAATTGAGGAGAAAACCAACCGGAGAAAAGGAAATTATTATTATTATTATTTTAAGATTATACCTGTAAAAGTCATAGAAAACATTACCTAATTAAGGGCCCATTTTGTGGCTTGAATGGAATTAAGCCCGAAGGATAGGATTAGATTGTCCGAGACACGTAAGATAGGACTTGCAATCCGTATATAATGATAGATTACGTAAATTATATTATCGTGGATTCACAACTCATCTTATCCAATCTTGTCCATCTTACATTTTGACATAATAAACAATTAATACAGACCCTAAAGATCTCAAGATTTGCATCAATATCTTAGAATTATGGGGTGACGTTCCCTTCCACTCTTCTCCTAATCATTAATGTGGGTGTGGCTATTGAAACACGAACCAAATTTCTTTGATTTTAATCAACGATTTCAGTTTCCAATTGGATTTCAAACAATGAACGCCCACATCGCGTTTCATTGTTTCAAATTGAGAGGGAACGATGAAGGGGCTTTATTTTATCTATTTACCTTTTTTTTTTTTTTTTGGTTTGAACAATGGGTAAAAACAAATGGAAAGAAAAGTTTAGCCTCATATGTGCAGATCACATGCTAAATTTTAACAAACTTCATCATAGAGGTTATTAAATTCTACTCTTTCTTCTACCACAGTAGTAATTTTCCGACTACCCTATTATCACATAGATTATTAATCCAATTAGGCCTATATAAATTTGTGTCTGGAAACGTAAAAGCTAAGTACATAACCATACGTACATCAAATGTTGTGTAAGTTTGACTCTTTCATGAGGGATCATGACAGGAAACATATTTGATAGAAACTTCAAACTGAACCCCACAAAGGGGAGGCCCAAAAACAGGGCGAATTCATAAATCCATAGAAAGTTGCAGAAGTGGACGAAGTCCAAACTCCTTACCAAAGGACCCATAATTTTCCTTCTTTTCCAGAATTTTGACTCACTATTGAGCTTTGAATTGAAAGGCACTGGGAAGGAAGGACGGTGATTTGGGGTTGAAATTCAACATCATGGATACACTCTAGGTGCAACGTACCAACACTAAAAATTATGAAAATTCCCTTTAAAAACCCCTTTTGATTTGCACTTTTTCAATGACCAATTATAATCTTATCTTTCAACAAACAAAAGGATGGTATTTGCAGCGTTTAACTTGGAGAGTGGGGTGGTTGAACCTTACAACAGACTAACAATAATATAGTTCAAATTCGCCTTTGGAGATAATCGAACCTAAAACCTCTCACTTACCAGTGAAGAGGAATACCACTAGACCGTAGTACTAAATGACACGTTTAACTTAGAACTTAAAAGGACACTTTACACGATATTTGAACTCATAATTTCCTCCGATAAATTATGGATAATGGATACCGCTATATAATGTGATCATGTGATAAAACTTTAAACAATTGAAAAGCCTCCTTGTGAATTACTGTACAAGGTATAAGTCGATTAAAGGATCTGTTATTAACACTTAAAAAATAATCGTAATGCACTCCTCCCCAGTGATAAATGAGAGAGGAGTTCATAATGACCTTTTTTTTTTTTTACGCCAATAATCAATCCCTAGATTAACATTTTCACTCGAAAGTCGAAACAATTTGAATCTCATGGACATGGTCGAATTTCTAGTAGAAGGATCAAAATAATAAACCAATTTTAAAGAGAACATTCTGTCAATCTAACAAGGATTCTGCAGTAACAATTACAAGTCACTTTCAGAGACCTATCCAGGAATGTTCATGTTCATATGGAAACACACTTTTAGCCTACCCTAATCTACTCGCAAAATCGCCACGGCAATCTCGAATCTAATACATCAATCATGGCACAAAGGAGAGTTGAAAGCTAAAGGAACCATAAATTAGCAAGTTCTTTTTCTGACCCTCTTCCACTCGGAATTTCCTGTATTCCTGCTGGTTGTAAACCGAAAGTTAAGTTAATGAGGTCTATCAGTCCACCGAGACTGATGTGAGGCTGCAGACAACACCAGCTTCCTTATCATCTAGCAGCAACAGCATCAGTCCTAGCGTTTGATTCCATCAGCTGATGGAACTTGGTTTCAGACGTGGAACTTTCATGTTTCTCGCGATCCAGTTCATCATTCCTGCTTACAGAACCCAAATTGCTCAGTATATTTTTGGCATCATTTGGCAGGTCCAAGTCTACTTCAATCTTAACTGAAACAATCCCTCCTTGCGTCACCGCCTGAGCATTTTTCAGCTTCTCCTACAAGACAAAACTCATGTGAGATCGAGCTGCAAGTAAATGTAAATATATCTTAGGTTGAAACAAACTAGGATGACCAAATCAATTTTCCTCAATTTTTCATGTTCAACTTAACTCAGTAGCACATGCTACAACATATCTGATCAAAACCCATTCTGACACCACACCCCTCACTCAATTGGTAAATTCCTACACTCGGTCAATTTTTGGCAACCAAAAGCAACAACGCATGATAATTCAATGTGGAGATGGCTTGTTTACTCTAAGTATATGGTGGATATAAGAAATCAACAATACAGACATAGTTGTTCAAGTGCCTATCATTTTTTTGGGTAAAATATGCTTAGAGTTCCACTAGTTGGGTAACCATTTGTGGTGCATATGAATATGCAAAATCTCCAACTAACTCAAAGCCCAGCACTATGAACACAGCCTTGGGCTCGGACATGCTACCGACTCATGAGTCAACCTCCAAACTTTTGCAGGAAAAACAACCTAGAAACTTATTCCTTCGACGTACTATTAGAATAGTTGATCTTTGAGAATCTAGTTATTAAAAAAGACCAAAAAGAAAAAAGAAAGTGACAACTTGGTACACGTAAAAAATAACTGAGAACAGGCCCACAGCTCAAGAAATTCTATGAGAACATTGAGTAGTACCCTTAATGCGGCATTTTCAAGCCTCAGCGTCTTTGAATCCCCTTTCAATTCTTCCATTTTGGATTGAAGAGCAATTTTCTCCTCGTTTAAGGATTCACATGTCTTCACCAGTTCCTCATATTCAGCCTGCTTCCTTGACCTAGATCTCATTGCAGATTCTCTGTTAGCTTGTTTCCTTTTCTCTCGTTTCATCTGCCTTTCATCCTGAGGAAACCAACATGTGAATCAATAGTGTGAACAGCAGACTACATCTAAGAGTTATCTTAGAATTCGTTTCAACCAAGATGAGTCTGAACTCAATATTCCTCAAAAGTCATGAATATAACAACGTTTCAGTAAATAACCACCCTGCAGAGTCTTAAGATGGCTTTGTTTCACAGCTAACTCTGGCTCACAAAATTTGAGGAAAATCCAAATCCGTAATCTTTCATCAATCCCATGATTTCAATCAAACCAGTAACTGAGTGTTGTTCAAAACAAAGAAACAGAGAAGTATCAAAGTCCGCATTCTTTTAACAGTTATCTAACTTCAATTCAAACTGAAATGGAAGCTTGTAAGCAAATAATTAGTACCAAAATCAATAAGGTAAACATTTCCATACCAGAACTGAAGTACCAAAAGGCAACTGAGCACCAGTAGACGAAGCGACAAAGGCTGTGCTAACTCCTATTTTCTCATATGGTGAACCAAGAGATACTCCCACAAAACCAGCAGCAGGAGGCGCATAACCAGAATCATTTGTAGAAATCTCATTCACTTCCTCTTCAGTTGTTGGACTGACCTGAGTATGGACTTTCACATCATTTTCTGTCGTTCAGGTAATTAGGAAAAGAAATCAGTCAGTAACAGTATGAAGCAACTGGTTAAGGTAGCATGTCCAAATTTAGGACCATCACAGCATTGCTCCTTTATTAACGTAAATCCAGGCCATATTAAACCATCTGTTTTTTGTATACAAAATCAACAGCAGAGGGATGGACAGCAAAAAGAGGCCACCGAAATGTTCCTCCCACAAAATTAAACTCAGAAACCCTGATTGATAAAGTCACACATTACTATGCAAGTAAACATTAAAGAGAAGTGCTCACTCTTACCAGCAGATTGCATGCTGTCGGACCCATTTTTCCTCTGAGTGAGGTGGTTTGCCTGATAGATGAAATCCAAGATTACTTTAAAAATTTATCTTCATGCATAAATATCATCTAAAATAAAAACAGGAAACCCATCTCAGATACAGGCAGACATAACAAAAAAAAATAAAAACACTTACTTTAGTGTCACCATCATTTCCATCTTTCAAACCATCAATATTTTGTTCCAAACTGCATGTAGTCATAAGATCAAATTTAGTTTGGTTAAATCCAGCGACAAGATCAGAGAGTTAATAACTCGACGCTGCTGCCTGGTTCATAATGTGAAAGATAAAAGAATAAGGAAAGAAATTACCTCTTTGATGCCTCAAGGACTAGGTTCCCGTTATCACCCTCCTTGGGATTGTCATATCCAACTGGCACTGCAGTTCCATCCGATCCCTTTAACTTCTTTGTTACATCTTGGTCCATGTTGTCCAATGTTTTAGAAGGCCTTCCCTGTGCTTGAAGAAGCTGTCACAGGTAGCTAACCGTCAGGTTAGTCTTCACGGCTGCATATTTAGAATCAAAACACCGGCGACTATCTCACATTAAGAATGTACAACAAAACAAAATATATTGTTAGATAAAATTTAATGACCATCCTATTTCTTTCTTTAACAACTGGGACAAGGAAAAATCCAGATTTCGAATTACTAAATCAACAATTCAAAAATTTCGCGCACTTCAGCCGAACTCAATCAGATTTCGAATTACTGAACGAAATCTAACGCAAAAAAAAAAAAAAAAATACAGCATTATCATTTCCACCAAAAAAGGAAGCCTTATAATTTTCACCCAAAAAAAAGAAGCTTTCTCCTCTTTAACCAAAAAAAAAAAAAAAAAAAAAAAAAGAAGCTTCATCATCAACATTTCAATCAGCACATGCAACACACACAAAATTATACCTTTCTATCTCAGTAATTCATCATCCATATGCCCATTAGTTTCTACTTTTACCGTTCCCAAATTGTCACACAATTTCTAAATGATAAAATGGGATCACTTGCACACCAAATAATTCCCCCTTTGTTAATTAAAACTATTAAAAATTGTCATCTTCTCCAATTAATTTTGAAATATCAAATTTTCCCCTTACCTGCATCTGTAAATTTCAAGGATCCAGAAAGCTTCAACATACACACACACACACACCCCAAAACATAAGAGGAAATTGCAATATACCTGAATCTTCCGAAATCTACAGAACGGGGAACTGAAATCAAAGCAGTAATGTTGAAGGAGCCCCAAAAAACCCGAACCCTAGCTCCTCAATTTTCCCGCGTTTTACTTTCCTCGCTGGAAATTTTAGATGGGAAATTTTTGCCTTCGATGGTGGCGAACACCAGCCGGTCTGGTCGTGAACTGGGTTAATAGGATTGGCCCAGATGATCGATGTGGCACTATTGTTCTGAGCCGTACACGTGTTAAGAACTGATTGGCAGAGTGAAGTCTAAGTCAAACTTCATGCCACTTTTGCTGGAGATGTGATTCTCGTCGGATCCTCTTTGGAGGATGGCTTTTGCTGTTCAATGCCGCATCGGTCTGTGGGCCCCACCATAAATCATAGTCCTTTTGATTGCACCATTTTTTTATTAATTTTTGTTTTAAGATTTTAATTGATTTTTTTTTTGTCAAATTCTTTTTTTAAAAGGAATTTTCATAAAAAGAGTTTAAACTAAGTTTATTTTAATAAAAAAATCATGCTATAAGTTTAGTTAATTAAAAAAACTTAAATTTTAATGAAAATCCTTAAATTTTAATAAAAATGACAAAATAACTTAAATTTTAATGAAAATGACATACTTTTAATATTAAAAAAATTATAAAAAAAATATGACACTGTTTATGAAAACTTACGATACTGTTTATAAAACTTATTACATTGTTTATGAAATTTAACGATACTACATTGATTATAAAACTTAATGGTATTACATTCTTCTCTCTCCTCTTCTTGAATATTCTTGGCACATTCTCACATTCTAAACACATTTTATTCTTCTAATTTTCTTCGATACTCATTAAAATACAAAGATTTAAAAGTCATTTTCATTAGTTTTCCTATGAAAATATACACATATATTTATCTTTTTTTCGCAAAACATCAGTGTGATGGCGTATTTAAATTTCTCTGTCCAATGCATAAAAAATCATAGCAAAAAATTGAAGCACCGATATGAAAATAAAACAAAAATTTGTCTGCCATGTAAGAAAAAGCAGAGGCAATTACGTAGTTGGTTAGAAGTCAAGTCTGAGGGTAGTGTATGATTTTTTATCAAAATGCAAAGATTTGAAGCCATTTTCATTAGTTTTCATTTTTTTTAAATGGTCAAAAAAATTGCCTACAACTTGAGACAACTTGAGATTTAATAAGTCGAAGTTTTAAGTCATGTTATAACGTCCAACCTTAACCAGTTAATTTCGTCTTAGGTTTAAGTCATGTTATGACATCAAACCCTAACTGGCATGATTTCCAATTTGTATATACTCAGCAACCAAAAGAAAATTGTATTTCTCTATTAATGGTTCCCCAGGTACACAAGTAAGATTAAAGAAATTCAAGGATGAACTCGTACGGTACCGATACAGGTATGACGAAAAATACTACTTAAGAGTGACACCGGACTTTCAGTAACTACGAGGGCGAAAACTAACAGGATCCGGAGCTTCCCAGAGAATCTCGACCAGCAGCATATAGAACTTAATCTAACCTAACCTCCGAGCTCAAGGCCGCTCGAATCAATTTGGGCAGCATAAATGATTGTGTACTGCTTGAATAATCTGGTCGAAGAAGGCATTGAAGGCAATGCTGTAAATGAAGGGACTTCCCTTTCATAATGTATTGGTTGTATCAATAGGTGTGCGGTGCGTTAGATTACACGGCTGTACATATTGCTCCTGAAATGAAAGATGCACATGGATTAATAACCAGAATCATCGCATTCAAATATATCCTTCTGAGAAAATTACCGCAGTGAAGACGGAGAATCGTATTGAATGGCTTTCAGCATCTAAAGACCCTGTCACTCTTTCTCTATATGTCCTTGGTTGTGTTTTGCTAATTATTAAAAATTTCGTTTCCCTTTCCAACAAGCATTTTCGAAGAAAAAATGATTGAGAAGCGAGTACACCGCAGCAAGATGATTTCTTGCCTTGATATTAAGATAATAGTTATACTTCAGCAGTCTTTTCAAGAGAAAATCAGATATGATTGGGAAAAGTTTCATTATGTTCACAGTGATTTGTATATGTACTAGACGGAAAAGATCAACAGACCTGGCATCCAAGAGGAGCAGCAAAATTTCCGTTCATCAATGTGCTTCACATCAAGCCCAATAAACCATGACCCAGCACTAACATCATCATGAGCATAAGCACGAAGAATAGACCTGCAAACCGACAGAAAGCTATAAATTAAATCCTCCCAAAGTTGTCAGCATGCTACACGATACTGTTGAAACAGGAAAGAAAAAAAAGATAAAGAGGCGGCGGAAGTACCTGTTTATTGATATAAATTGAGCCAAGGCTCTAGAAATGGCGTACAATTCACCAGAAGCATGTCTAAAGTATCTGCATCAGAAGTCAAGTGAAATATTACATAGTACAACATGGGAATTTAAGAAGCAAATTCATATGCTATTATGAATTGCTTTAATACTTGAAGACTAACGGCCTAACGCCTACCATGATCGTTCAGATGAGAATCCTTTATATAAAGGACGTACAGAGAAAACTAAATAATCAGCTTTACACCTTTTCCTTGTACTTACCTAACTAACAAACATTTTCAGAGACACGTTGTTCCCTACAAAGAACTAATGACCACCCTCCCAGCATCATTAGGCAATCCAATATCATGTAGAACAGTCTATATGGAGAAATCACCAAGGCACTATAGAAAAAATCAGTTATCAGCGTTTATCACATGTTTGTTTTTTTAGGATAACATTTCATTGGGCTACTCTAACAGGTCACGTCAGTCCAAAAGAGCCTTTTACTTATCTCACTAAATGAACATTTTCAAAGATAATTTTTCCATACAAAGAACTAATGATCACCCTCCCGCCATAAATTTGCCTAAATTTCCACCATTTTTTGGGGGGGGGGGGGTGGAGAGAGAGAGAGAGAGAGAGAGAGAGAGCAACAACATGGATTAAGAAATCTATCTTGAAGGTAAAAGAAAAGAAAAAAGTACGTGCTTACGATTTTGCATCGCCAAATTTCCACCAGTCTGGCTCATACCACTTGCGTGTTCTGTGCCATTGAGACAACACAAACCAATAAAATAGTTATATCTAATCTAAAAATAACTCATAATTTCAAAGTTTCCATCATATAAAGCATGTTTTCTGCACTCACGGTTCAGAGAAGACTTCGCCTGATTTCATGCACCCAATATAGACATGAGGCTTATCTAAATAAGTAGTTAGAGTTGCTCCCAGGACATCTGAGTCATAATAAAGGCTGAATATTAGTATGCACTTCAAATAATTTGTTTAGGGGCATAAACTTTTCTGACACGGTTAACAGCCAACCATTACTTTCCTTATTTTTCAGTAACCCCGTCACTCAATTTATTTGGCTCCGCCACGACTTATCAATTATACCCTGTGGTGTCCAAATCTAAGCTACTCTGAAGTTAGACAAACAATTTCAGCATTTTTCACAAAGGTTCTATTGGTAAAACAATGGCAAAAAAGAAAAAAAATCAAATTCCTAAATTGTAATTATATATAATGCAGCTTTGATTTCCGAGATACAAATGAACACTTCACTTGAGATCATGACTAAATAACCATATACCTATGCTCTCATCTGGCAGTTTCTTAGGTTTTCTTCAATCATAAGCACAGGTTTTTAACTACTAACTATTTTTATCCAAAATAATTACCAGAATTTAATTTAACACAGGTATAACAGAAAGTCTCACGAGGATTAACTATCTTATTGTTTACTAGAAAAATTATATTACAACTACCTACCAATATTAACATAAACATCATCATTGACCTTAACATAAAACTCGGCATCCCAGTTCTCTACAGCATGAATATAGAATGATTTTGTCTTTTTTGGCCACTCCTCAGATGCCTCCACTTGATCGTCCTGTAAAGTAAAAGAACAATTTAAACAACAATGTGTCGTAAACTTATCTGCCTGTAGCAATTTCAGCTATCCCACATATGATAACATGAATCAACCATGAGGGATGTCCACAAATTTTTGTTAAGGTCCATGAGCATGATAAAAGAAATAAAAATACGGAATGCACAGGGAGCTTTCCTCAAACTAAACTCAACGTTACATTGGCTAGTTCATACCTACAAACTCGCCATGAGTTAGTCATACTCTAACTAGCCATCACTTAGTGTCTATGCTACATACCAACTAGCTCAAAGCCTCGAACAGAACCTTGAATTTTTCACAGGACTTCTTACGGAATCCATATAGAATCACATGTGCGTAGTAATGAAAACAAGTTCTTGACAATACGAAATTTCACCCAACTAAAAGATCCCACCAAATATATGGAAAACAGATTTGTTCAAATGGTTAACATACAAGCATAATGAAGTCGTTGGTCCGCTCATTTTCTTCGTCTATTTGCTTGTCCAAACTGTCTCCACGATTTGGGCTGCAAGATACACATACTTAACTGAACAGAACTGTAGACAATTCCTTATCATCATTCTAAATCATTGATATACAGACCTTCTTCCAATCACAAATCGCACAATGATGCCCTTTTCATCTGCCAATCTTTTTAGAGCTTCACCTGCACATATATACATAAAATTGCTATAACTGCTAGAAGAAGTTTGGTCCACCATCGCAAACCAAAACATTTATGACTAGAAAATTGGTAGGAGTGCATCAGACTGTAGCACTAACATGGATAATTTATTCGCATAAAATTGCATTGAGGATAAAAGAAAAGAACGACGAAAATTGCACAAAGTACCTGTAGGCATCCACGCCTTACGAATTGCCTCTCTATTTTTCTTGCGGTCAAATGTTGTAATAATTCCTATAACAGCTAAAAGCTTCTTCTTAGATTGAGCCCCCTCATTTTTAGACAAGCTCTTTGGGACGAAACCTTCCTGTCTTGCCGCAGTCAGTTGCATCTCAAGGGCGGACAGCTGCTTCTGTTGCTCCCTACAAAACAACCATCATTCATAACAGCAAAGACGATATCATAAAATTCGAAAATGACACCTTTTAAAGAATAGCTTTGGTCAATTACCTGCAAGCTATAATTTTAAGTGTATCGTCTACGGATACAGCAGATTGACCCTGAAAGTAAAAAGTTGACGATTATCTGCCTAATTCGTAATCTCTTCGATACATATATACAGAAGTTAATGCACGCATTTGAACTGAAATTGGAAGGTAAAACATAGACAAAAACAAAATTAAAAAAAAAAAAAACGAAAAGGTAAAAAATTACCTGACCATTTTTTCTATCAATCTCCTGAATCAAATAAACCCTATCGGCAGCATCCTGCCACAGTCTATCAACACACCACAACTCATCGAACATTCATCATATTCAAAAAGATAAACTTTTTCATAAAGATGGAAAATACGAACAGCTCTAATCACAGCTCGAAATTCAAATAACAAAATTGGAAATTTGAGAAACTCACCGGCCGGCGACGTAGATGGCGGCCATGGTGGAGACCATGGTGAGCAAGAGAGCAGAAATCCGAGAGTGAAAAGCGGAGCCAGATAGCCGGCTGTGCGACGGCCGGCTATGCATATTTTTCTTGTGCGGCAAAAACCGAAGAGACGGGGAGCTCGAGTGAATTCCGGTGAGCGGTGGGGAGCCAGATCTGAGTAGGTGTTTCGGAGCTCGATCAAGTCTGAAACAAACTGATCCTCTCAACTGAAGAAAGAAGAATAAGAGGAAGAAGGAGACAACGACGTAACCGATTGTGCTCTCCGAAGTAACGGGATTGTCGCAATTAATTAAATAAACTGTCTTCACGTGTTTGCGTGACGATTAAATAAAACAAAAACTAAGGAGTAATTAGGTTTTCATCTTTTTTTTATTATTTTATTGATTAAAATCTTATTATTTTTTAATTTTTAATCAAGGTTCTTTGTATTAATAATATCATTAATTATTTTAATAATAAAATATTTTTTATTTCTAAATATATTCATTTAATAATAAAACTGTTACAATTAGTATATTTATATTTATGGCTAAATTTTTTATCAAATATTTTTATTTTTAGTTTGTACCCATTTTTAATTTGCAACCCTTTTTTTAATTTGTACTAATTTTCTTTTCAGTTTTAATTTGTACCCATATATTAATTTCTTTTTGTGCCCATATTTTTTAAAGTTTTATTTGTATTGTACCCATATTTTTTTATTTATTTGTACCCATTTTTATTTTTGCTAAATGTACCCATTTTGAAGAATGTACCCATGTTTTGATACAATAATTTTTTGGTTATTTTTTATGAATGTACCCATGTTTACACACACACACAATAGTATATTTATATTTTAATATTTTTAATCCCACAAATTATGGTTTTTTATTTAAAATCTCATTACTATAAACAACTATAAATTTTAATTTTTAATTTAAAAAATATAGTAACGTACATAGAAATAAATTATCAATTAATTTCAGGGACTTGAATCAAAAATTGAAAACCAACAAGGTTTCAGTCAAAGACTGTTCATAACTAGGGACCGCATCCAAAGTCTCCCAAAAACTAATAAAATAGATTTCAAACTTTTATATTTTAATTAAAAATTATTTACCAACTTTATTTAATAGTAAAAATAAAAAAACTCACCATTTAACCTATTTTGAGCCAAATAAAGGCTTGCAACTTTGCAAAACTACCAACAAACCCAGGAACAGTTCCACTCACTTCTTTTTTTTTTTTTTTTGGGTAATCTAGAAATACATAAGGGCAAAGCCAGATGACAAATAGGAGAGCCCACACAAAGCACAAACCGAGCTAAAAACAAAAAAGACTACAAACAACCGAGTGAAACAGGGTTAAACATCTACACAAACTAACAATATATCATCCTAAACCACTCCAAAACGACTCAACTTAATGCGGGCACGATATACCATCCTTATTTATAATATGTACAATCGAAGATGGGGATCTTTCGACCCAAGTATAATTGCTCACATTCGAATTCTTCACAGATGCAAGTCTATTAGACCTCCAAATCCACACATTTCGAAAGCGAAAAACGTATCTCCCCACCAATTCTATTAAACCCAAGATTCAAAACTCTCAATGTCCTCAAGCTTGAAAACCGGGTTGGCAAATTTCCGTTCCACAAATTCCCCTCAAGATCAAGCACTTCAAGCTTCTCCAACCCCCAAATTTCCTTCGGAATTTCACCACCAAGTTCATTGAAAGGCAGATATAAAACTCTAAGCTCACCGAGCTTGTGAGGGAATTTTAATTTGGTAATTGAAAACAGCTTTTTAAATATAATTACTGAGAACTTAATATTCTCAAGGTTTTGATCTAAATGATCACTTATGGGTTCATGGTTTTTGGCTCAATAGGTGCTTTTACATGACAAAAAATGTCTAAGTTTAAAAAATCGCTGTGGAGAACGACCTTGCTAGAACTAACTATACTACAATTACTTTGTACTCTTGCAAGTATTTTAAGTGTTTTTATCCCTACTTTTGCAGGTGATATAAATCCCTATCACTTACCTAGGATCAAAACCCATTCCGTTTCATGTCATTTGGTTGAGTATTGATAGGTGAAATAAGTTTTGAAAGTTGATTCACGAATATGAAAATTTGGGTTTTCTGAAAATTTTAGTTTCGAGTAGCCAATTTCAGAGCTCAATATCTCTCAACATGCAATGTGGATTTGAATATTTTTTATTGCTTTGAAACTAGGGATGACAACCTTCAAAAGCCCTCTTGTTTCCTGAATTTTGGTGGAGTTTTGATTGGTCTAAATAAGAGTTAAAAACAGTTGACCGAAACTGTAAAAAAAACTGGGATTTTCGGGATGGCTACTTTTGGGTGTTGTATTTTCAAATCCTAAGTTTTTCTTGTGAAACAAATTGCGTGCTTTTAAAGATGGCATGACAAGCTTCGAAACGAATGTTCTTTTGTTCATTTTCATTGAGTTTTGATCCGTCCAAAACTGAAGCGAAAACGAGTTCCCAGAACTACAATTCTAATTTTGCAGCAGTTTTGTTTTGCTTTTTTTCCATTTTGTCTTATTTCTTGGTTGATTTTCATAAAGTACCTAAACCCAAATCAGTTTTTCGTTCCGAATCTGATTCAGACATTTTTATAACCATTCAAGACTTGGTTGTTAATATGAGTATTATGTTGATGCACAAAACGGAGGCGGTCTTGGAACAACGTAAATCCGACCGTGAATCTGCACAAACGCTCAAGAACACGAAGAACACAAGGATTTTATCGTGGTTCACCCCAAGTCTTTGGGCTACGTCCACACTGATTGTATTGTATTTCTCTGTTGAAGAGGGAGAGAGAGCTTAGAGCTTAGGGGATGTGAGGAGGCTTCTGAGGGTGAGAGAGGGGATCTCAGGCCTAGGAATTGGCCTCTCCCTAATTGTGAGGATGAGGAGTCTTTTTATAGAATAAGGACTCCTCACTTATTACATATTTGCCCCTTCCCTTATTGCATAATTACATTTGAGTCCTCCGAGTATTTATACGAGGTCTAAATACGGAGGCCCTAAATATGGTACCAACAGGAGTCCCCCAAGTCTTCAGTCAAGAGTGTCTTTTGGCTGGAGACTTCAAATTCAGTCCATGTGTGGGCCGAAGTGACTGGATGCTGTCTTTGAAACAATACTCAACATGAGGTAATGCTCAACATAAAGCAATACTCGGCTAAAGGTATCACACGTTACGAGACTGCTCGGCTGGAGGCGATGCTCGTTGCGAGGCTGCTCGGCTAGAGGCTATGCTCGCGGTGAGGCAGCTCGGCTCGTGGTATTCCTTATTGCAAGTATCTACTTTATGTCGACATGCACTCAGTATGAGTTGATTCTCGACATGACTCGGGTCTGCTTGTCAGGTTCACATATTGGGTCTATGTGTCGGATCCGCGGATCGGGTCCGCAAGTCGGGTCTTTGAATCGGGGCCATACGTAGGGGCATCGAGTTGGGACTATCTGTAGGGTCATCGAGTTGGGACTATCTGTAGGGTCATCGAGTTGGGTCCAGGCACATAGGTGTCCCAATAAGCGAATGTCCGAGCAAGTGGGTGTCCGGTCAGACAAGAGATCACCACAAGCACGTGGCTCATCAGTCTATAAGTTGGTAGACCTCGTTAATCAGCAACAATGTTGATCAGTGGACCTAGTTGCTCAATAATTCCTGACAATAAATGACAGTATAATCATGAGCGTATAATGAATAAATATAATAAATACGTAAAAGAAATATGGTAACAACAATTATTTAATATGTATATTTCTTATAAGTGTAAAACCTTGCCATGCGTATTATAGCATAGTTTTAGGTTATAAAAGTGGATTAGTTCTTTTGGAATTGAGCTGATAATTTCAACATAATTTAAAATGCATGGGTGTGGCAACCCACATCCACTATCAGCATCTGTTGTAAACCTACCATCAGTTAGTGGAAAACATTCAAAAAATAAAATAAAGATATCATCATTGTTCCACCATCACACAATAACCAGTACCATTTGATAAATATTAAATAATAAAAAGATGTCATCATTGTTCCACCATCACATAAATATTAAATAAAAAAAATTGAATTAGGTGGAGACTTATCTCTTTTTCACGTGTGGATCTGGTGGATCTGACCGACAAGGGCTCTTCCCTTATCTTTTCTTTTTCAAAATTATCATGAGTGTGGAAAAAGACAGATAGGTATGGAAATGATGTTGTTGGGGACTTTCTTCCCCACTGAGTCAAAAGATAAACAGCATGCAAGGCCTGGCTCTTTCAGCCATTTTCTTCCCCGAGAGCTTGCTACCCGTCAAAAATGGAGTTTCGTATGAGTTCCCAGCTGCCTCCTCAAGGCATGAATTAGCTTTGCTGTTGAGCCTTTAGGTAGATGCCTAACCTTACTGCTGCTGCCACTCGAAAAAGCACGGCACATTTTTCTGAGGGCTTTCTGACATTTTTCCCGAAAAATAATAAGGAAGAAGAAAGGTCCGAGAGAAAACCCAGCAGCTCCACTTCGTGCTCTCTGTCGCTGGTCTCTGCTGACAACGACCTTCGTGGTTCGAAGGGTTTTGGATCTGCAGAAGAATGTAGAAGACGGAGAATCCAAGAACTCTGGTACTAGTGGCGATCCCGATTAGACGCTGGGCTCCGGAGGTAGGGATCCCGCTTGAAGGGTAGCGAAGGGATGACGGTTGGACTGTGGCTGCATCGGCGGACTGGCAATTTCCAGGTTTTGATAACGGGCTTTTTTCTGGGAGAAGTCATAGGGAGTTGATCGAAATTTTTGGGAAGAAAGACGGCACAAGGATTCAGTGCGATGTTCATAGTTTCCTCGCCCACTGGGTTCGAGCGATCTATTCATTGGCATCCCCTTGAAGATTTTGTTGAGAGAATGGCGACATGTCTCTCAGCAGGCCGAATAAGAGCCACTCGAGAAGGGCGTAGGGCTCCATGCCGGCGAAAATGAGAGACCGAGCAGCTGCAGTGGCCCTAGGATGATTTAGCAGCGCCAGCTTCCTCTGTATCTCTTCCATTTGTCTTGCTGCCATTTTCGAATCCCAATACTAAATCAAACACTTGGATTGGGATCTGAAATCGTCATAAAAACTAAAAATAATGTTTTGGTGAATTTTCAGGTTTTAGTTGGGGCGTTTGAATCAATCAACAATTTGAGATGTTGGCAGAGAGAGTTTTGGTTGTCTCTTGGATTTTACAGATCCACGGTGGAGGTGAAAAATTAAGAGAGAACCGACATAACTTTTCGTGTCGTTTCCCACAGACGGCGCCAAATGTTGATGCACAAAACGGAGGCGGTCTTGGAACAACGTAAATCCGACCGTGAATCTGCACAAACGCTCAAGAACACGAAGAACACAAGGATTTTATCGTGGTTCACCCCAAGTCTTTGGGCTACGTCCACACTGATTGTATTGTATTTCTCTGTTGAAGAGGGAGAGAGAGCTTAGAGCTTAGGGGATGTGAGGAGGCTTCTGAGGGTGAGAGAGGGGATCTCAGGCCTAGGAATTGGCCTCTCCCTAATTGTGAGGATGAGGAGTCTTTTTATAGAATAAGGACTCCTCACTTATTACATATTTGCCCCTTCCCTTATTGCATAATTACATTTGAGTCCTCCGAGTATTTATACGAGGTCTAAATACGGAGGCCCTAAATATGGTACCAACAAAGTACCTAAACCCAAATCAGTTTTTCGTTCCGAATCTGATTCAGACATTTTTATAACCATTCAAGACTTGGTTGTTAATATGAGTATTATGTTTAAGTTTGAATGTAAGCTAAGTTGATTGATTAAGTACTAATTTGTGGTTTTGTTGTGCTAGAGTTCCCGACTGAAGAAAATTAGTAAGGCTTGTTGGAAACCAGGTAGGGAAAATTCTCTGGGAACCCTTATGCCTATATCTTACTTGGTTTCATATAAAAGATTATGTAAGATGATAATTGGTGAAATTGTGTAGTCACTTGATAACATGATTCGAATGCTTATGAGTTTGCTTTTGGTTGATATTTCTTGAAGAATATTATTAATTCAAAATGTCATTTGAATATTGTTTCATAATTATCATGAACGATAATTGTGTCATGCATTGTGGACTCATTGGGAAAGTATCAGTGGACTGAATAACTATGATCATTACATGATCATTTGTTGAAGTCCCAAATTGAAAAAGTATGAGATTTACGGAAATACGAAATTAAAAGTAGTTGAGTCAACTCTCAGGGCACCAAGATCTATGTTTAGTCCAAAGTGCACTAAGGGAGTGAAGCCCTTTCGGTCGGAGTCCGATAAAACGATCTTCACGTTTCGGGTTTGGGACTGAGAGTTTGACAAGTTGACTAATGAAAAGAAATGGAATTATATGTTAACTGGGTTAACAAAAGTAGGAGGAAGAGGAAACATTATATTCATGCATCATTATGAATTTCATTGTGTTCAATGCATGGTTATTGCCCAACTGAGCTAGTAGCTTACCTCTTATGAATTATTGACAGGTGTTAGAACCGGAAACTTGAAAGGTAGTCGACTTTCTCTAAGTCTATATTGTAGATTAGAGAGTGTGTTTGAATGTTTTATGTGAAGCCTGATGGTGTAAATTAAGGTTTGTTTAAAGTTTTACAAGAAGGTTTGTTTGAATAAGGAACAAGAGTTCCATACTAGAGTTGGTTGCCTTATGTATTCGAAACGAAGGTTATACTGTAAAGTAATGACAAACTTTTGTAAGGGTTGTTGTTAGTTGCTCTAGAGTTATTCATTTATTTATTTTAATTTGTCACATCTTAATTATGGAAGTAGCCTTATTCTATTGTTAAGATGTGATTCACACCTTAATTCAAGACTTAACTATAGTCTTTAAATTGGGGCGTGACATGGATCCTAATACAGTGGACGAGATAATGTTTCATGATATGCACCAAATGTTTAAAATCTTTGATATCATCTACTGATTGACTCTTATAAAATTTGACCACAGTTTTCATTGATTCATTCAAATCTCCTTATAGTGATAGATGTTAAAGTTTGTCTTAAATTAGTAAGGGCATGTATATGCATACTCTCGTAGTCTCGTCATACACACTTTTCTACAAACCAACATCATTTTCTCTTCATTTCACTCACATTCACCGAGAGCCAGCAATTCAGTTAAAGCAAAATATTTTGCCTTCAACATCTTGATTTGTAATTCAATGTGAGGAGATGCCTTTAATCCACACCCTAGAAGTATGCCATTAAAGATGTTTTTCTACTACCCTGAATGTACTATGGATTTGGGCTTTTCGCTACGCACCCCAAGCAGATCCAACCCCTGATCCTCAGAATAATGCTTGCCTTATTTGTTATGTTGAGTAGGTTACATGTCAAACCCACACAAGGCATGTCCCCAAATAGTTATGTCTTTACCGTTAGGGATACCATAATATCTTGGAGATCCACAAAATAGATCTTAGTTGTGAAATCTTTAAATCGTTCCAAGACTCACTGCACCTCACTATGCTACACATAAGAAACATGGTTGAGAGCTCTTGTTGTGGACATTTGAAGTACTTGTGGTTTTTCATCTATCGTTGAATCTATGAAGATAATGCCACCATACCAAGACATGATAAATAAACAAAGTCAACACCAAGCATATTATGTTTACATCACATCAGCAAAGCATCAGAAGATTGAAGTCAACCAAATATGTTCCCATGACAACCTAGTTGACCTCTTAACGAAGTCATTGCCAAAGTCTACCTTCCAGAAGATTGTTCAAGGAATTGACATGCGTAAATTGTCTGATTTACAATGTTGTAGCTCTCATTTGGAAGTTTGTCAAATTCAAGGGAGTGTCTATAAGTATACTCACTTAATCCTAATGTACTTTTTTTTTCTACGATTAGAAGCATATTTCCCTTTGGAGTTTTTGTAACATCCTACATCTCCTAAGGAAATGGATATTGTAAGCCTTATATGTATATTCTCATATCTACCTAGCACGAGGCCTTTGGGGAACTCACTGGCTTCGTGTTCCATCGGAACTCCGAAGTTAAGCGAGTTTGTGCAAGAGCAATCCCATGATGGGTGACCCACTGAGAAGTTCTCGTGTGAATTCCCAGAAACAAAACCGTGAGGGCGTGGTTAGGGCCTAAAGCGGACAATATCGTGCTACGGTGGAGTCGAGCTTGGGATGTGGTGGGGGCCCAGGCCGGGATGTGATAATTTGGTATCAGAGCCAATCTCTGGCCAGAAGTGTGTTGACGAGGACGTCGGGCCCCTAAGGGGGGTGGATTGTAACATCCCACATTGCCTAGGGGAATGGATCATGTAAGCTTTATATGTATATTCTCATCTCTACCTAGCACGAGGCCTTTTGGAAACTCACTGGTTTCGGGTTCAATCGGAACTTCGAAGTTAAGCGAGTTCACGCGAGAGCAAACCCATGATGGGTGACCTATTGAGAAGTTCTCGTGTGAGTTCTCAAAAACAAAACCGTGAGGGCATGGTTAGGGCCCAAAGCGGATAATATCGTGCTACGATGGAGTCGAGCCATGGATGTGATGGGGGCCCAGGTCGGGATGTGACAGTTTTACTACTCGACTAGGTTTTAACGAGACACCTATCATGGGCTGGTCATACCTTTGTGCGTTCTACTTGCGTCTTAAGATGTTTAGTTTTGACTTGATACAAGTTCTCATTTTTCTCTCCGTATAGACCCATGGTAGAATTTGTATTACTTGTAGAGCAAGTTTTTCTCACCTCATGATTTACTATAAATCACAGACAAAGAGAAATATACATCCCATAAATTCCTCAATTCTCTCTCATCTCATCTTCGCCATACACATAAGAGAAAATAGGCCACAACAAAATGTAATATATAATTAATGATTCCTCCATACTGATACTAAGACTTTTTATGGTTGTATAAGTAGTAAGATGCAAATGAAGGGACAATATCAATGTTGTATTGGTCTTTCATGCAACATGCTCTCCAACAATACGGTGTTAATGCTCACTAGATCAAGTTCACGATGTACTGCAATTAGGGATAGGCAAATACCCATCGGTTATGGGTAACTGCGGTTACCCACCCATTTAAATTTTACGGTTATAGTTATGGGTAACCGTTTATTTAAATAAACGGTTATGGGTATAACCGTTTACCCGCGAAATTTAAATGGACGGTTATGGGTATTAACTGCGGCTATAAACGGGTAACCATTTACCCATTTATTTTATATATGTAAAATTAACACAAACCATGTTCCCTATCGGACAAAACTTAGATCAATACTATTGACTACAGTGCATGATTTCTATAGCTAATATAATATAATTTTCCTTAACCACTTTAAATTTCATGGTCCATTATATATATTATGTTAATATTTTACATTTCGAGTCAAATAACTCAAGAATACTGTTTTTTAACAGTTTTCGTAACCCAAGAATACTTAGCAAATTTTATATTACCTTAATTGCGAACAGTTAAAAATATCGTTTGTAAACTATTATTTCAATTATTGGAATAGTATACTGACTTAAAAAATTAAAATGCGGAAATGTATGATGAAGTACCTATAACGGTGTTTAATTGTTAGAAAAACAAAATTATGACAAATTTTTCTTTTTTAATTTTCAAGTTGTTAAAAAAATACGTAGACGGGTGAAAAGGGAGTAAATGGTAAAAAAGAAAGGATAAACGGGTTTAAAAATGATAAATGGGTAAACGGGTATTAAACGGTTACGGTTAAATGGGTACACGGTTATGGGTATGGTTAACCATTTATAAATGGTTATGGGTATGGGTATAATCGTTTAGACAATTACCCAATGGGTAAATGGTTATGCCGGTATGAGAATAAACGGTTATAGATAAATAACCGCGGTTACTCGCCGATCATAACTATTGCCCATCCCTAACTGCAATTCTTCAGTTTCTTTAACTTATTTTTGATGAATTATGATATCGTTATTTTCTCCTTCTTGTGAAATTACAACATGTTTGAAATTATTTTTGTAGAAAATACTTTTCCTCCCATTTAACAATGTCCTCAATAACATTATTTTTTTTCATACAGAGGGTATAAAATCGAACCTAGATTTCAAATGTGGAAGTAAAAAGTAAAAATAAGAAGAAAAAAAATTGAACTTTAATGAAAAACTTTCAGTACTGTTCATTTTAACGAAAAATCATGTTTTTACACTAAAAGTCAATCCTGATACTATTTACTTTACCCTTTATTTTGTTCTTATTTTTAAAACTCAAAGTTCATTAGTTTTGCTAGAAAAAAAATGGTAAAAAGTAAAAATAAAGGGAATTGTTATTAGCATTCCAAAAATCTCATTCTTCTCCTCATAAATGTATTTTTCTTTCTAATTATGAAAAATTTGGAGTGCTAAATGAGATTTTTGAAGTGCTAATAATAATTTCCAAAATAAAAGGATAAAACAATGTAGAAAAACCAAAATTAAAATAATAATAATAATAATAATAAAGAAAGAAATTCACACAGTATACTCTGATTGATTGATGATGCGTGTATAAAACCGGTTACTCTCAGCCTTGCAGTTTCTGTCATCTCCGATTTACGACCGCGGAATCCCTCACTGTCACTTTGCTCTGCGCGCGAAGAGAGCCGTCGATCTTCTCCGATTCGATTCATCGATCAGCGAAGATGAACGACGCAGATGTCTCCAAGCAGATCCAGCAGATGGTGAGGTTCATCCGCCAAGAAGCTGAGGAGAAGGCCAACGAGATCTCCGTATCTGCTGAGGAAGTACGTCTCCCAATCATCCTACAATTTCCGCATTTTCCCCCAATTTCTTACCTTTCTGCAACCCTGAATTCGATCTTAATCTCGATCCAATTCATTGGCAGTCAATTTCTGTGTGTATATGCGTAATTCGATTGTTTATTTGGGGGCTTCTGTAGGAATTCAACATTGAGAAGTTGCAGCTCGTCGAGGCGGAGAAGAAGAAGATCAGGCAAGAGTATGAGAAGAAGGAGAAGCAAGTCGACGTCCGAAAGAAGATGTATGATTACTTGAATCTTTCTAATTCTGTGCATATTATCTCAATTGGTAAATTTATCTCATTGTTTAATGTTTTTATTGGTGAAACGAATGCGCTTTCTGCTGTTTGGTTTTGAATGTTAGTTACTGTTAGGTTGAATTCGGCTTTGGAAGTAGTTAACATGTGGAATGCGGTAGTGAATTCGATAGTTGGGAAGTGGCGAAGATGGTTTCTTCCGTCGATTTTATGGATTTTGATGAAAATCGAGGGATTTGGTTAGAAATTAGGTTGAAGCTTGAAAATGAGTTGATTATTCTGATAGATCTTATTGTCAGGAGTTGGATGTGTATGAAATGATTGCTGAATTTTGATGATCTTGAAAATTGTGTCCTTGTTGTATTAGGATTTTGAAAAACCAGACTTATGAAGTCATAGCTTTAGCTCAAAGGGTATTGAACTAGTTGGGGGATGGGGTAGAACAAGGTTCAAATCTTATCGTAAACAAAACAAGTTCTGTTTTTGACGGGTTCAATTTGGGTTTTTGGGAAGGCTTTCCTTTTGTTTTTGTGTCCCTTGGCTCTGCAAAAATGCCACATATGTGGGTAAGTAACTGTGTCTTTCATGGGTTGTTGCAGTGAATACTCGATGCAGCTCAATGCTTCTCGTATTAAAGTTCTTCAGGCTCAGGATGACGTGGTTAACTCCATGAAGGAGGCAGCATCCAACGAGCTTCTGAATGTGAGCCAAGATCACCATGCGTACAAAAAGCTTCTTAAAGATCTCATCGTTCAGGTTTGTTATACTTCTTATGTAGTTGACAAGGTTAACTTGCCTCCCGGGTTTTTATGTGAACCTACATAACTATCTTCTAGTGGAAATGGCTTGAATTTAATGTATTATTCGGGGTCATGATTTCATATCCTTCATCAAGAACAGATTGCTATAACAAATTAGTGAATTCAATTACTGAGCTCCTGAATGGTCTCTACTTTCTAGTTGACTTGAACTTTATCCATACTTTCATGGATAAATGAATTATTACCAATTGTTTACTGAAAATAATGATTTTGTGTTGCAGAGTTTGCTCAGGCTGAAAGAGCCTGCGGTTTTGTTGCGTTGTCGGAAAGATGACCTACATCTGGTGGAGGCTGTACTGGAATCAGCGGGAGAGGAATATGCAGGCAAAGCAAAAGTTCATTCACCAGAGATTATAGTGGACACTACTGTCTTTCTTCCACCTGCTCCTACCCATCATAATCCCCATGTTTCTTCCTGGTATGTTCCCGTAGTTTTATAATTAAACCTAACATCATCCAGTTTGGAAATCCATGAGTTTTGTACTCTATGGCTTTCTAGTTGCCGGATTTAGTCTGCCTTGCTAATGTTTAGCTTATCAAACAGTTCTCTTCTTTACTTAGAGAAAGTGAATGATCGAACTTGTTGATAATAGTTTTTTGGTTGTTCAGTTCTGGAGGTGTAGTCCTGGCTTCTCGAGATGGGAAGATTGTGTGTGAGAACACGCTTGATGCACGATTGGATGTTGTATTCCGTAAAAAACTTCCAGAGGTATTTTCCTTGCAAAGTATTGGTTTCGTTTTTATGTTTATGTATTTAACCTTATAATCATACTGTGATATTCGCCTGAGGCCGCTATTAACTGAGCTTCTAATTCTTGTTATCACAGATCCGCAGAAAGCTCTTTGGTCAGGTTGCTGCATAAATGGGATGATGAATTGTATTGTGTTTTTATTTTGTACCCCAAGTTATGTGGCCTTGAGATTAAAATACCGGTCATCGACCAACGGATCTGTTGTCCGATTAATCGTTTGTGTATTTCCGATTTTCTAGTTCTTTATATGTGGGTAAAGATATCTTTAGCTGTTATTTGATTTGGTGTTCATATCGTCTGGGACATATTTGCAGATATACTCGTTCTTGTTAGTAGTGAGATGATATTAATAAAAGTTTGCAGCTTATTAGACTATTATATTGGGGTTTATACTTTAAATTGTTTAATTAGTCTGGTGAAGATGAATGGGAGATCACGTGAGCTGTCACGTGAACCATATCTGTTCAGCATTAGTTGTCGTTTGTCTTTTTTGGTAATTACATGTAAAACGACAAGAATGTTGCCTTGTTATACTATTTTGTCCATATTATCATAAATCAATGGAGTAAACTGTCGGTTTACCCCCTGAACTTTCACCTCACTTTCGATTTCCCCCCTGAAACTTTTCCATTGGAAAATTAAGGACTCAAACTAATTTTTTTAGCCAATTTGCCCCCTACCGTTAGTTTTTCATATATTTCATCCATATTTCCGTTAAGTGAGACCATGTGCACAACATGTGAGGGTAGTTAAGTTATTTCACTCTTAAAAATGATTAAAAAACTGAAAATAATAAAAAAAGCAAAACTTTCCCTCTATTTTTTCCCGCTAATTCCTATCCTCAATTTTATTTTTCCCTCTCATTCCTATGCATGAGAAATGACATAAGGTGTTATTGTCTACCATTCTCTAACAAATTAATAATTTGGCAAATGCTAATGGTGCTATTGTCTCCAAAGCAGTGCATTAATATAAGAAACCCTAGTCTTTTTTATGGACATGTTTCTTATATTAATGCACTGCTTTGGAGACAATAACACCATGAGCATTTGTCAAATTATTAATTTGTTAGAGAAAATAAAAATAGTAGTACATGCTTCAAAAAAAAGATTAACTTAGCTACTTATGAAGACAATAACACCATATGTTATTTCTCATGCATAGGAATGAGAGGGAAAAATTAAAATTGAGGATAGGAATTAGCGGGAAAAAATAGAGGGAAATTATTATTATTATTTATTTTCAGTTTTTAATCATTTTTAAATTGAAATGACTTAACTATCCTCACATGTTATGCACATGGTCTCACTTAACGGAAATATGGATGAAATATATGAAAAACTAACGGTAGGGGGCAAATTGGCTAAAAAAATTAGTTTGAGTCCTTAATTTTCCAATAAAAAAGTTCAGGGGAGAAATCGAAAGTGAGGTGAAAGTTCAGGGGGTAAACCAACAGTTTACCCTAAATCAATGTGGATTTGATTTCCAAGCTTATCAAGTTCACCCCACTTGTATTACTGTTGCGGGAGATCAAATCTTCTGCATTTAAAATGGGTGTATTTTTTCTACCGTCTCAATTATTGTCTGACACATATTAGGTATGATAATAACGATAAAGGTGCCCACACCAAAATCTGGTGTAGAAAATTTGGTCTCCTATAACCTGAGCTTCGCTTTTGTTAAGGTTTATTAGCTCCACGAATGCACCACTCAATTTACATCATTTCTTGGTGGGTTGGTTGAAAACCGCTTCAACGGTTCAACCCAGTTAGACCAAAACAATCATTTTGGTTTTATTTGGTTTGGTTACCAAATGAAATTGTTCGTTTTTTGTGAGGATAAGAAATGTTTCATATTGGCAAGTTATTAAGTCTTGTATGTGCTTGTTATGAATTGAATTATTTTTTATTGTCAATTAGTTTTACAGTAGAACTTTTAACTTTTAAATTGAAAATATGAAATGTAGCCCAAGTCTTGAGTCGGAGCTTGATCGTTGCCAACTTGTGGGATACCCAATGGCTCACTTGGTCTAGTAACTGTCAACATGGATTTTCGTTGGAGTAAAAGACGTGCTATAGTAGGTTCGCCAATTGCGGGTGTGTATTCGGCTTAAAAAGTTATAAACCTAAACAAAGGGAAATAACAACACTGAATCATTTGTAGGAACTACCCGTAATAAGGAACTTGTAAAATGAATCTCTTTATCATAAAGAGATTTGTTGTTCCCTTATTTGAACAAGTAAAAGTTATGTCTTGGTCCGAGTGAGGATATCATTCTCTTTTGCATGTCCATGGAGTTTTGAAAAATCCAAGCATCTCAACATCTCAGAGATAGAGAGGTAGGAATTTATCGAATGAACCGCACTCCTTTGTATACGTCAAGAGTCCATTGACGAGAAGGGGTTGGCAAAAGCTTGAATCCAATTCCTACAATGATGAATACAAGCTTAATTGAAATTCCGGGGGAGTTATACATTTGTGTATTGATAAGACCATTCACTATTTCTTGAAGCTCGATCTCTCTCATTTGGCTCAATTTGCTTCTAGTTTGAGGCCTAACCAAATCAATTTGACCTATGATGTTACATTCGTTCACTAAGTAACTTGAGACTAGAATTGAACCAAAATAAACCGCACCCTTCAAAAGTTCAAAGATTAAATAGAAGTGGAGTTTACTCAACGAATGTGTTTTTAAGAAGGGCACGACGTACCAAGAAAACGGTACAGCAACTAGCAACCCTCCAAGCCCGACATCAGCCTGATTAGAACGGGTCCTAATTCTCCACTGAAATTTAGCCCAATCCAACTCATAGAGGCTTTATCCAAAACATCTTCGGGCTGAAAAAAGGGAACCTCCAGGCTATGTACACAAATTTTCTCTCTCTCTCTCTCTCTCTCTCTCTCTCTAGTCCTCGTTGCCTTTGATCTCTAGCTGAAAGGAGCAACCGGCGTGAACGAAGAAGGTTCACCGCCTCCAACAGCTCGACGCCGAGAAACTTAACCTGCAGGTTGTCCGGAAGAACCGTAAGCACAAGCTTTCCAAACACCAACATTGTTTTGCTTCTTATTCGACTCTGTTCATTCTGTGCATTCATAGATATTCATCTTCCAACCCTCGATGTGGAAGGAATTCAACGATTTTCCCTCTGCCGTTAGTGTTTATTTGTTGGGTTTGATTCAGATTTCGAAAAAACCCATTTCTTTTTTTTAGTTCGTCGGTTGTTCTTCAGAAAAAAAAAAATGAAATTTTATGGATTTTTTTTTGTAACTCTTGATAGTTTGTTGTGAATTCTGAGGTGAATTGGTGGATGGGCAATCTGGGTTTCTATTTTTTAGCCTATTAATGCATATTTGTGTACTTGGTAGTTCTTAATTACATTAAATTTTGGTTATTTTCTTCTACTTTCTAAGCAACCAAACAGAGCATCACTCTAGCTAATCACTGTTTTCTGTGGTTGTCTTTGTCCAACTGTGCAGAGTTTGAAGCTTCGGAATACTTTTTTTTTGTTTTTGACCGAAACACTTATGAATGGCGTGGAGAGAGCTTGGCAAAAGGGTAAGTGTTCATTTATCCTGGAACAGACACAGAAGTGCACAAATACCTTTATTATGGCTCGGTTGGAAGTGCTTTTAAAATGACTGAAAGTGTTTTGGTGAAATTAATTTTCGGTTCCAAAAGCATTTTAAGTGCTTTTTGGAATAAGCACCAGATATGTGTTTTTCAGGATTCACTTGGATTTTTAGTAAGTATTGGTTTCAAAATATTTTCACTAAAAGCGCTTTCAGTCATTTTAAAAGAACTTCCAAACGAGCCATTATCTTTTGGCCGAATCAGTTTTATTCGTCTAATATGATTTATAGTTCCTATAAGATGCTGATCTTCTATCTGCTCCTGCGCCCTTTATATTTTGGTTCACCCCTGCCTTCGGTTGATTTATAATCTTTTCACTCATTCTTGGTTAAGCATTATAAAACTTGGTATAATATTTTTGTATTGTATATATGTGTCATCTATACCATTGGCATTTAAAACGTTTTGTCTGAATTTCTTGTCGCAGGGGTTACGTGCCGGTCTAACTACGGATTTAACTGCAAGACTACGAAGACATGCAGTGGGATTTACATCTGTGTCTACTGTTGAGGATGTAATAAAATCAGTGTCTGCTGCTGGCAGATGCGTACCAGGTAATCCGATATTTCACTAGGAAAAACTTTTTATGTGATAATTTGGACTTCATATCTCAAAAGAGCCTTATATCTTTATCCAGTTTGTTTTCGTATTTACCCTTGGAATTCAGTATACCTCAATAAATTTCTGATACTGAATACAGCTCATTTTTGTAATTACTGCCGCTTTTGATTGCTTGTTGTTTCTATTATTTTTAACAACATAATTTGACCAGATCGTAGTTGCATGTTTTGAATTGAATCAAAGCAACTACCAGACATAAGTATTTATTTATTTTATTTCAGTTAGATACTTACATTATATTTCATCATTGCTCATTTCTTAATTGCAGATCCCTCATTTAAATTTATGTCAACGAAGCTTGATTGTTGTGAAGGTTTGACAAAAGATTCCCTGATACGGTAAGTTGATCTTTCTGTTTCTTTTTGGTTGCTTGTTCATTGAGTCCTTAAGGGTTGGGCTTATCCAGTGTTGAAGTGTTAGTTAGAGTTCTTTTTTCACATTTCAGTTTGAGCCTTTGATGTACATTTTCTAATTTCAACCTTTGTGGTGGAAAATTTTGCGGTTAGATGCTATCATGCAAGCCCAGAACTGTTTGCTAGAAAAGGAAATGACGACTCATTTGGTTTAAAAACTCCCAAGAAAGGGAAGTTCAAAAAGAGGGACCATAAGGCCCACCCTCCTGTTGAAGCTCCATATGTGCCTCCTAAACCACAGAGAACTGCCAAATCTATGCCAGATAAGATGATTGAGATTTTTGAAGGCATGACAGTTGTTGAACTTGCGAAGCGTACTGGTGAGTCAATACCGACTCTACAAAGTATTCTTACAAATGTTGGGGAAAAGGTTGACACAGAGTTTGATCCTCTCAGCATCGACGTTTCGGAGCTGATTGCAATGGTATTTCCCTTATTGCCACTGAAATGATATATTATTCTTGATTAGTATCCAATTTTATTGTTAAAAAATTTTAGTTTTTGATTCTCACCATAAGAAACTGTATACATGCTTAGAATCGAAGTCAACATATAAAAAGTGTTTTTGGAAAATCTCCAAGTCTAAAATATGCTTAAATGAGAAAATTTACTTCCAGAGCCATTTTCACTTCTTGGAAGTTTGGGGAGGGAGGGCATGTTATTTGAAGTGGATGGTTTGTTATATAAAGGTCGTACCCAGTGCACAAGGCTCCCGCTTTACGCAGGGTCTGGGAGGGTCTGGGATGGTTTGTTATATAAAAAAAAAAAGGTCGTACCCAGTGCACAAGGCTCCCGCTTTACAAAAAATCATTATTGGGAAGGGTGCAATCCGCTTTTACAGTTCGGCACACCAATCAGGTTATTTAACAATACCCATAGTTGGGCACTATATTTCATATAGTAACTCAGAACTTTCTACTTGCTGCTCTTTAGCATTGTTTTCCTTGAATGACATGTCTATTCATTATGATATTCTGCATATTGGCCACTTTAAAAGCTTGAATGAGTTGTGGATTAATTTGTAGGAAGTTGGGATCAACGTTAGGAGGCTGCACTCCAATGAGGGTACAGAAATTGTACCTCGGCCACCAGTTGTAACTGTCATGGGTCACGTTGACCATGGGAAAACCTCGCTTCTAGATGCTCTACGTCAAACATCTGTGGCTGCCAAGGAAGCTGGAGGAATTACTCAACATCTAGGTGCTTTCGTTGTTGGCATGACATCAGGAGCATCAATTACATTTCTTGACACCCCTGGTCATGCGGCATTTAGTGCGATGCGGGCAAGAGGGGCTGCTGTCACAGATATAGTTGTGCTAGTTGTAGCTGCTGATGATGGGGTGATGCCTCAAACTCTTGAAGCCATGGCTCATGCAAAGGCAGCTAATGTACCGATTGTGGTTGCAATTAATAAATGTGATAAACCGGCTGCTAACCCGGAAAGAATAAAACTCCAGCTTGCTTCTGAGGGTTTGCTGCTGGAGGAGATGGGTGGAGATGTGCAGGTTGTGGAGGTTTCAGCCATAAAGAAGACTGGATTAGATAACTTGGAGGAGGCTTTGCTTCTCCAAGCTGAGATTATGGATCTCAAATCTCGAGTTGATGGGCCTGCTCAAGCTTATGTGGTGGAGGCAAGGCTTGATAAGGGAAAGGGTCCAGCGGTTACAGCAATAGTGAAAGCAGGGACTTTAGAATCCGGGCAGTATGTGGTTGTGGGATCAGAATGGGGCAGAATAAGGGCTATTAGGGACACGGTGGGGAAGTTGGCAGAGAAGGCCAGACCCGCAATGCCAGTTGAGATTGAAGGTTTGAAAGGACTTCCAAGGGCGGGAGATGATATCATTGTTGTGGAATCCGAGGAGCGAGCTAGAATGCTTAGTGCAGGGAGGAAAAAGAAATTTGAGAGAGATAGACTTAGGAAGATTAAAGCTGAGATGGATGTGAGGAATGAGGAAGAAATGTTAAAAGCAAAAAAAGCAGAAGAGTCTGGAGACGAGCCAAAAAATGAGGAACCCAAGCGGGTGGAGTTGCCAATAATAGTAAAAGCAGATGTGCAGGGCACCGTCCAAGCTGTTACAGATGCATTAGCAAATTTAAATAGTCCTCAGGTGTGCCACAAGATCATAATAGTCATTTTTCTTAATAATTAATTCTTGCTTTGATTAAAGATGTTTTGTAGGTTGTCCATGCAATGTTATGTGCAGTAATCGTCTTTTGATATTGTTGTTTAAAAAAAAAAAATTAAAATCATTATTCTTTCTGAAATATTTCACGGTCTAAACTGCTCTTTGGATGGCAAAACCTTTACCAAATGATGCCTTTAAAGATGTGTTTGTATTGTTTTCTATGATTCTCTGCGTCCTAACTAATCTTGCCACTCGTTGTTCTTGATATTTCTTCAATTATTTGCCAGGTCTTTGTGAATGTAGTGCATGTTGGTGTTGGGCCTTTGTCTCAGTCTGATTTGGAGATAGCACAGGCCTGTGGTGCATGCATTATTGGATTTAATATAAAGACTCCACCCACTTCCCTCAGTTTGGCTGCAACTCGAGCCAATATAAAGGTACTAGCCTCTCCTTTTGGAAGAGATGCACCTTTTCAAAAAGTCTATAGGATTAGGGTACGACACTCTAATTTTGGTCGTGCGCAATTGGAGTTGAACTTGTATTTACTTTAGCTTGTAAAGCTTGAAAGATTGATTTATTCTGTTTTTCGATGGCTTAGATAATGCTGCATCGTGTTATATATCACCTTCTGGAGGACATTGGCAATTTTATAGTAGACAAAGCTCCTGGAACTTGTGAAACCAAGGTGGCTGGGGAAGCTGAGGTGCTGAGTATTTTTGAGCTCAAAGGAAGGAGCAAGACCAAGGGACCTGATGTGAAGATTGCAGGATGCCGAGTTATTGATGGTTTAATGAGCAAATCGGGAATCTTGAGGCTTCTTAGGAGTGGGGAAGTCGTATTTGAAGGATCCTGTGAATCACTCAAGCGGGAGAAACAGGATGTGGACACGGTAAAGAAGGGGAATGACTGTGGACTGGTAATCCAAGATTACGATGATTTCTGTGTTGGAGACATGGTCCAATGCTTGGAGCAAGTTGTAAGGAAGCCCAGATTCATTTCGTCAGAGAGTGGTGCTGCTCGAATAGAGTGCTGATTAGTGTCTTGTCAGTAATACGTTAAAGTATGACATCAGAATTTTGATCGTTTGCTATTGCATCCTGGCTACCAGAAGAAAACTCTCGTGGCATTACGAGTTTTGCAATCCATAGAATCTGGATTGAGATGGGGTTCATATACTCATCCAACTGTATTCTTGAGCAGAAGTAGGTTAGTTTGCGTAAGCACGCCGATTTTGGAAGATCATTGTGGATTCATTCGTTATTAAGAATCTCATTACACTAGATAATCTGTTGTACTATTCAGGAACTGTTGATTAATGAAACAAAGATTGGGGAAAGTGAAATTTTGTTTACTTTCTGCCTCGTGTTCATGTGTATTTGGCTTTGCATCTGTTGGTCTCCATTCAGAACAGGCCACGGCATGAAATGGACATCTGATCCGGCGTTCCATGACACGCCGGAGGCGTCTACTGTTCGCAGGGACTTGATCAACACGTGGTTAAACACACTCGGCATTCAGCAACACTTTCCAAAGTAACGGGAGAGAGACTTCCACCTGCATAATATTAATTAACAATTCTCCTCGCAAATCATGCATGTTGATGTTGCATTTTTTTATGCCGAAGTAATATCCAAAAATAAAAGATAAGAATAAATAATTGCATATTGGTCAATTCCATTTGAATAATATAGGAGGCAGATTCTTTGCCCTCCCACTTCCCGTACCCTCCTGTTTGTGTGGTTACGGTTAAATCATGTTAACATTTTATATTACTATTCTTTTTTGTCTTATTATCTCTATAAAAAAATAATATAAAATGTAAGATGTTGACATGGCTTAAAATAAACAGATAGCTGATGCCTCGTGTCACATTTTAGGGACATGGATAGCAGCCTCAATCTATAAAAATAGAACAAGGATTATCTTCCCTCATTTTTCCATTTCCTCATCTCACATTCTTTATTTTATTTTTCTCCTTCTATAAAAAATTAATATAAGATGTTGACATGACTTAACAATGACCATTCAAATAAGAGAGGAGGGAAGGGGAGGGAAAAAAAGAGAGGAGGGAATCCTACTTCATAAAAATATCTAAGATAATGAGAAGGAGTCCGGATTCTCACAGGATCATCTTTATGAGGATTTCGGAGATCCGTGAATCATGTCTGTTCATCGTACATCGTACAGTTAGAAATCATTTTAATATTTTTATTTAAAAATAAACATAAACAGTACTTGACAAAAATTGATTGCACGATGTAGGATAAACGAACACGATTCATGGATTCTAAAATCTTCACCAAAGAGATCTGGAGATGATCATGTTGGTATGAGAAGAGCTAGAGAGTCTTTTTCAAAGGAACTCTCCAAAAGTATTTGAAAGATTGAATCTCTACTTGGTCAAAAAAGTCTGGGGGCAGATTGTCTGCCCTCCTGTTTGGGTGCCCTTTCCATCCCCTCCTATTTTGTGTGGTCACGGTTAAGTCACGTCAACATTTATATTAATTTTTTTATAGAGATAATAAGACAAAAAACAATAAGACTATAAAATGTTGACGTGGCTTAACCGTAACCGCACAAATAGGAGGGGATGGAAATGGTACCCAAACAGGAGGGCAGACAATCTGCCTCCAAAAGTCTTATGCAAAACTCACATTGATGTGACGGTCTGATGACAACTGTGATAATAATTTGATCTTTTCATATAACATATTATATAACGATGTGACATTATTTTACCTTACAAATATATTATAATTTTAGCCGTTCTTTCTTTTTATCATGATGTAAAGATCACTTCTTAAAAAAATTCATTTAATTTGGAGACAGTTTACCTGTTCATATGAGTCAAATGAATCAATGGTCACAATAACTAGTAAATCGCGAAGGCAGAAAACGAATCTAAAGGGGACCTTTAAGTCATATGAAAGAAATTAAACAAAATAGGGCGTATATCAACTTTTTCCATTAAAAACAAGGCGTTTAGGAGAAAACAGATGTACAATTATCTTTGAAAAATATCCAGAAATAGGACAATTTATTAATCTTGGGACATAAATAGGACATTTCGAATATGCATACACCATGCACAACAATCGGACATAAATATAATTTTTCCTACACTTTGAAATGATCAAATTGTCCTCCCATATAAATGGTTTATCTAGAAATTTCCGCTCTTATTTCTTATTTTCATTTCTCATTTTGTAGAGAGAGAAACAGAAGAAAATCTCTTACCCCCAATTCGAAGAACCCTAATCCACCTATCTTCTTCATCCAAGAGCTCTCTAACCCACCAATCTTCTTCATCCAAGCTCTCTCTCTCTCTCTCTCTACATTTCGAATATGCTCAAGAGCTTTCTCTCTAACCCACCCATTTTCTTCGATTTTTACCTTTTCATTTGTAGGTTTTGTGAATTGGTCTGCTTAATTTTGCTTTTTGATTGATGGACTTTTGGAGTTGAAGTGATTGGTTTGGTGTTTCTTGGAGGAGACCCAAATCTTTCAATTTTTTTTTTTAATTTTTAATTTTATCATTTCTCTAATTTATATGTGAGTTTTCATTTCTTCTGTCTTCTCCCTCCCTTTGCCCCCTTTCTTGATCCAAATTTACAAGCACTAAAATAGGGATTGGAATTTGCTGCAATTAAATGTAAAAACGTATTAAAGGTCAGTTACCCTTTGGAGAAGAGATAAATTTGAGGGAAAAGAGAGAAATCAGAGTGGAAAAAAGGAAGAGAGAAGGATAAAGACAAAATTGTTTCGTGTACTTGTTCGCTCTCTTCATATTAAGCTCGCTCATACCATGTATATACACGACATGCACATGATATGCACATGTTATGCTCACAAATCTGAGCTCAGCCCAAAAACTCATAGCTTATAGCTCTCTCTTCAAAATCAGAAAAATTACGCAATCAGATAAATGACCCTAAACTTTATATGAAGAATTGAAGATTCATTAATTGGAATTTGGTATCAAGTTTGATTGGGTTCAAATATTTCAAGGATTTGAAAAAATTGCAGTTTGAATGGGCACGAAAGAACCCAACTGAATAAGAGGAAATTGTTTCACGAACTCGTTCGCTTTATTTTTTTGTATTTGCAGGGTTTGCCTTTGAATCAAAGGAAAAAGTAGTAAACTACGTTAATGCGAAGAGTATCAAAGATGTAAATACGCACTACATACACATAATACACTATATGCACACCACATGCACATAATATGTACAGTACATGCACATGATATGCACAAAATGGGAGAAACTTTAATGACAACATATTGGTATAGTGGATACAAATAAAACATAATTGTTACATATATAAGGTTATAGTGATAGTTTGAAAAATCTTGTTACGTATATCAACCACCGCTTAACCGTGCACGTGGAAAACATGATACTTGTTGTCATTATTTCATGGACACACATGACTCTTAACGTCCTCTAAGTTTTTTCTTAATTTTGTTTTTCGCCGAGGCCAACTAGGTTGTGGTCATACTCACTAAATTTTGGGGCACAACATACATGCATCATAACTAGTGAACATTCCCGCTTCTCATATTAAAATCTAGCCATGCACACCATATGCACACCACATGCACATTACGAAAAAAATTTCACAAATTTCTGCAATTGAACACTTGAACCAGAAATTGTTTCATCCCAATCTTGTAGCCCGTCAAAACTTGAAATTTATTCCACAACCCATACGCCACAACATGAAACACAAACCCTAATTTAACTTCTAAGTATTAATTCATCTTACAAACAACCCATTTATTTCATAAATCATTGATGAAAGAACTTGGAGCTAAACACCCTACCTTACTATGCTTGCCGAAGCTTCAGTCGTTGGAAAAAATGGAACTTTCCAGCCAAAACAGAAAATATGATACAAAACCTAGCTCACTCTTCTCACACCTCTCCTGCATCCCCTTGTTTGAAATCAAAGGTTTAAGGTCAACCCAAAACTCAGCTCAATCTTCTCATCTCTCCTTGGACTTCCATCTCTTCGAGATTAGAGCTCAACCCAGAAACCCAAAGCTCACATGCATCCCTCTCTTCCAAAATGAGAATAGTGGATGCAATCTTCCAAAATGAGAATAGTGGATGCAATCACCTGATGATTTGTACTATTTATATATGGGTATTTTAATAATTTCGGTTTTGTGTAAGATTTGTGCATGGTCGATATGTTCTATTTCTGTTCTAAGATTAAAAAATTGTCTTATTTTGAAGTTCCAATATCCTTTCTCTTTTGGAAAAGGCTGTTTCATTTTTATGGTTTTGATTTTGTAAGATTGGTGTCATGCATGATTTATTTTGTACGCAGGAAATCTACCCAAAAATTCAGTTCACACATGTAGAAAACGTGGCTTTTTAGTGCACTTCACGTGTTTTGGTCATCTGCACCAATTAGTGGTGCCTAATTTGACGCTTTCTATTTTAATTTTCAATTGTTTTCACATCATGACTTTCCTATTTACATACAAAAAGTCGGAGTTTTCAAGATGTCGGTGTCACGTTTTAGGAGTAATATACGGATTTGGATCCTCTCTGAGGCAACTGGTCGGGATCATGTTGATCAATATTCGTGGACCATTAGATTTTTATCCAATGACTATAAACATGGGACTCTTTAAAAGTTATAATAATTGTAGCCGTTGGATAAAAATCTAACGGTCCATGAACACTGGTCAGGAGGATCCCGACCAGTTGCCTCGAAGAGGATCAAAATCTGTAATATACAACCAAGAAAGATCTATGAGGAGTTCTGACTGTTGGGTTTGTGCTCAATCATTCAAATGAATAAAGAAAATTTTAATGAAAAACTCCTGGTATAGTTTATTTTAACGAAAAATCATATTTTTATATTAAAAAGTCAATCTTGGTACTATTCACTTTACCCTTTATTTTGTCCTTATCGCTAAAACTCAAAGTTTTCAAATCATTTTCATTAATTTTCCTATGAATAAAGGGTATAGTTAGGACAAGTCTCTGTCCGACTCATATAAATATCATGACGGTAATTATTTGTGATAAGTTCGACACTTAGTGTGATTTGCACAGATGCGTAGCTTTGCCATGAGGGTATTGGCTCGTTGTAAAAATATCTTTGGAAATAGCAAATTGTTTGTCGATAAGCAACAAACGGATTTCACATTTCTTCCAAACAGTCAAATTAAGGGTCCCTTTTGCATTTGCGTGTTTACAATTATATGAGTAACGCTAGGAAATTAAATTTGTAAATAAAATTTACAAATTAAATGATATGTTATTAATAAAAATGAGTACATTTATCAATATTTAAGAAATAAACCAATCATCAACTTACATATCGTACAAATTTAGTCTCTTTATCGTTACACCAATTACATGCAGCTGGTTGTTGAAGAAAGAAAGTATTGTAATGAATGCCACATTTAAAGCAGGACATATATATAATGGGAAGTTGCTGTCACTAAAAGATGGAGGCAGATTGTTTGACTCCGGTTCCCTTCTCATCCTCTCTTATTTGTGAGGTTACGGTTAAGCCACGTCAACATTTTATATTCTTATTGTTTTTATATCTATAAAAAAAAATAGGGCAAAAGACTGTTTACTACCCTCATGTTTCGTGGTTTTCAACATTTAGTACATCAATTTTTTTTCATCTCAGAGTCATACCTAAAATGTTAATTGTGGGACAGTTTCATACATCTGTTAGTCAAACTGTTAGTTCTTCCGTTAAGTGATGATGTGGCGCCCATGCGGACAATGACTGGGTGCCACGTGTCATTAAAAAATATTAAAATAATTAATTAAATTTAAAAAAAAAAAAACCTGAACTGCAACTCATCAGAAGAAGGAAAAAAAAAAGAACTCGAAGAAGAAGAAGGAAGAAGAACCCAGAAGAAGAAGAAGAAGGAGGAGGAAGAAGAAGGAGGAGAAGAAAAAAAAATTAACGAATTTGCAGAAGAAGAAGAAGAGGAGGAAGAAGGAGAAGAAAAAAAAAAAAACCAAATCTGCCCAAACCCAGTTCATCGCCATCTTCCACGACAACAGTTTTGCCTAGTCTCATCCTCTCCCCTGCTTCCCACATATTCCAACCTCTCTCCACCTGCAACCACCATTCCCATTCTTCAATTCCATTACCACGACGTCTCTGTAATGCTCGTCCACCGGAAAAACCCCTAAAATTGTTCTGGACTCGCCGTACCCACCCGTAACCCAGAACTCCCTCTCCTCGCCATCCCCAACAAAGAACCCCGCGCACCTAGCCCGAAAACTTGGCAACCTGTCCATTGCAACCCATTCATTTCTACCAATGTCATACCGCTCGACCGAGCTCATTCGGCTTCCAGCCGCGCTGAACAAAGTGTGGCAGATCCGCCACCAGCGACGAGAATCCCTCCCGAATTTGGAACCGCGGCGCAGGCGAAGGTTCCGCGTGGGGTGAGCATCGGAGCGAGGAAGTCCCACGAGGAAGTGCTGAAGTCAAATCGGAAGACCGTGAAGGACGGCGAGGGATGGTCGATCGGAAACGAACGAGTGTCGAAGAGCAAGCCGCCGATGACGTATAGATGGGGCCCAATTGAGAGGGAGGTGAAGTTGCAGAGGTCGTAGACGTGGGGATTGCAGGGCATGGGCGGGAAGGGGCACCAGGTTAGCGTTCGGGGATCGAAGAGGTAAGGGGCGGCAATGGAGGGGTCCTGGGGGAAGATGCAGAGGAGGTGGGAGAGGTTGCTGCGGTGGTGGGTCTGGCGGAGGGCGATTAGGGTTTTGGAGGAGAGGAAGAGCCTCCATCATTTGCAGGTGGGTCGGAGACGGGCCTGGTGGGAGAAGGGGATGAAGGAGAGGATCAGTGCAGTGACGTCGTTTGGGAGGTCGGGAATTAGGGTTAGGGATTCGTCGATCGGAATCAATAGCGAATAGGAGGAAGAAGAAGGAGGAGGAGATGGAGGTGGAAATCGGGTCATTTCTTCCTCTTCGGGTTCTTCTTCTTCTTCCTCCTTCCTCTGGGTTCTTCTTCCTTCTTCTTCCTCGAGTTTGGTTTTTTTTTTTAATTTAATTAATTATTTTAATAATTTTTAATGACACATGGTGCCCAGTCATTGTCCACATGGACGCCACGTCATCACTTAACGGGAGAACTAACAGTTTGACTAATGGATGTATGAAACTGTCCCAAAATTAACATTTTAGGTATGACTCTGGGATGAAAAAAAATTGATGTACTAAATGTTGAAAACCACGAAACATGAGGGTAGTAAACAGTCTTTTGCCCAAAAAAATAATATAAAATGTTGATGTAACTTAACTGTGATCGCACAAAATAAGAGGGAATGAGAAGGGCATTCAAACATAAGGGTAGACAATCTGTCTCTCTAAAAGATATGGCAAGGCAGAGAGCAAAGTAGAATAGACAAATATATAAATGTAAGTGCTTTCTAAAATATATAATTGTAATAATGAATGCCACAGTTGGTGGGATTACTTCTATCAGTCACTGATCTTCTACGTTCAAGGTGACGAATCGAGGCTCATCTGTCATTGACTTCTAAAGGCTTGACGCTGAGGTTTTCTGGGTTCCTTCCAAAATTCGAATCCACTCATGTAGGCACTGCACAGCACTGCAATTTTTTTCTTTCTAAAATGTGTTAAGAGTAATGTACTTATTTCTTACCCGAGCATGTAATCATGTTTCTCAAGTGTACGTGTGAGCTCGCATTTATACTCGTGGCCTCGTTTGGTTTATGAGATTAGATTAGATAGATAATTTGCTAGATTCAATGTATTTATGTAAATGAAGAAATGAACGTTCAGTTTCCAAACGTCGTAAAGTTGAAGGTAGTAAATGCATTAGTATTTAAGGAAACTTAGCATCCCAATCTCCTTCAATATGCATTGAATGTAGTGAGTCATCCAATCCAATCCTAGACACCAGACGACGCCTACATTGTCTAGTTGGTCTATGCCGAGCTTTGTCTTGTCTTCCGAAGGTCGTAACGTTCAATTTCATGTTTTTGAACTGCAAAAATTATCCCCTCATCTTGTTTCAAAGTTTCATGATATATTATTATAGGTCTGCTTAACACTAAAATACCCATGTAATTGTGCAGATTTTCCACATCCTTGAGGCACAACATGGGGGAGGGTTTCGGGACCTTATTTTGCAGCAGTTCTAACTGTTCCACTGAGTCTAGAACTGAATGCACTTCTGGATTTTTATCTGTCTTCGATCCAGATTCGTGTCTCAACAATATTTTTATCATAGCAGTTGACAACTTTATCCTATTTATCTTGTTATGTTTCTTCATATATAGAATCTCATCAAAGAAGATTATAGCACCATCAGACTCTCACACCTTCCATGCATTGTCAATTGTCTCGGCCAGCCTTAATTCCGGTTTGGCTTTCGCCTACTTGGGGTTTGGGATATGGAAAAACGTCGACAAAGTTAACACAGATCAGACTGTTTTACCTCTCCATGGATGGCTAGTCTTGTTCTTTCAAGGGTTCACATGGTTGCTTTTGAGTTTAACCATAACCCTAAAGAAGCCACACTCTCCACACATTGTGATAGCAAAAGCTTTTTCGATTCTTGCCTTCTTGCTTGCAGTTTTTATTTGCAGTTCGTCAATTTGGGAAGCTGTTGTGGATGAGGCAGTAACCGTTAATGTTGTTTTAAACATTTTATATTTCCCCGGGTCAATACTCTTGCTCTTTAGTGCATTTCAAGGAAGCAATATATTTGCAAAGGGTGATCTAGAACTGCATGACGATGCTTTCTACGCACCTTTGCAAGGGGAGGAATCAGATGTCAGAGATCAAATCAGCTCAAATGACAACGTAACCCCTTTTGCAAAAGCCAGGTTATTTAGTACATTGTCATTTTGGTGGTTGAATCCATTGATGAAGAAAGGCAAGAAAAAGCTTCTTCAGAATGAAGTTATTCCATAACTGAGACAGGCTGATCAAGCGCAAACGTGGTACTTAATATTTACGGAGCAGTTGATCAAAAGAAAGAAAAGAGATTCATCTGTAACCCTTCTGTTTTGTCCCTAATTTTCTTCAGCCAGAGGAAAGCTATTTTGGTGTCGGCGCTCTTCGCACTGATCAAGATTCTAACCCTGAGTAGTGGTCCATTGTTTCTCATGGCCTTCATTAATGTTGCAGAAGGTAATGCAGCTTTTAAATACGAGGGTTATGCACTAACTCTAGGTCTCTTCATTGTGAAAATCTTAGAGTCATTGTCGGAGAGGCAATGGCACTTCAGAACTAGATTGATTGGGCTCCAAGTGAGATCAGTGGTTTCTGCAGCAATATATCAGAAGCAACTACGACTCTCAAATTCGGCCAAGATGACTCACTCTCCTGGGGAGATAGTGAATTATGTAGCGGTGGATGCTTACAAAATTGGCGAATTTCCATTCTGGTTTCATCAGTTATGGTCCACAAGCCTTCAGCTGTGTCTTTCATTACTTATTGTTTACTTCTCTGTTGGTCTGGCAACCATTGCAGCTCTAACTGTACTTATAGTGACTGTGGTGGCAAGCTATCCGTTAAGGATGTTGCAGCACGAGTACCAAAAGAAGCTAATGGCAGCACAAAATAGGAGGCTGAAGGCTATTGCCGAAGCACTAACGAATATGAAGATCTTGAAGCTGTATTCTTGGGAGACAAATTTCAAGAAGGTTATAGAAGGGTTAAGAACAGAAGAAATGAAATGGTTAACTCAGGTATTGAGACAAAAGGGGTATTATACTGTTCTGTTTTGGTCATCTCCTATTTTGGTCGCTGCAGTTACTTTCTGTTTTGGTCATCTCCTATTCTTGGATTTACACTCTCATCTGTTAATGTTTTTACATTTCTAGCAACATTGCGTATTGTTCAGGAGCCCATTAAGCTGATCCCAGATGTTTTCGGAGCATTTATTGAGGCAAAAATTTCATTATCTCGGATTGTGAAGTGTCTTGATGAACCGGAGTTGGAGAACAGATATACAAGGAAAGACAGCAATGGAAGAGAGGTCGAGCATTCCATTTACTTTAGATGCTCGAAATTTCATGCGATAGTTCTAGTGATACAAAGCCTACATTAAGGAACATAAATTTGGTGGTTAAACCGGGAGAAAAAGTGGCAATTTGTGGAGAGGTTGGCTCGGGTAAATCAACCCTTTTAGCTTCAATTCTTGGAGAAGTTCCATGCATCAATGGCATTGTAAGTAACCGATTAACTTGGAAGTAATGTTTCAATTATTATGTATGGTAAAGCCTTACTAGAGTTTCTGACTGCCTAATTTTACAGGTTCAAGTATATGGGAAGATAGCGTATGTTTCTCAGTCTGCATGGTTCCAAACAGGAACTATACAGGAAAATATTCTTTTTGGATCGCGTTCGATACCAACAAACGCTTGAGAAGTGTTCCCTAGTAAAGGACCTTGAAATGCTATCGTTCGGTGATCTAACTCATATAGGAGAGAGAGGTGTCAATCTAAGTGGTGGGCAGAAACAGCGCATTCAACTTGCGCGTGCACTGTATCAAAACGCTGATGTCTACCTCTTGGATGATCCTTTCAGTGCAGTTGATGCTCATACGGCGACCAGCCTATTCAATGTAGTAATTCTTTATTTATTTGCCTCTCAAATTAGTAATTAATGAAGATATTGTCCTTTTATTTCTCTCTCTTCAGTCTCCAGTGAAAGATAATGTGACAATTTTCCAGAAATATGTCATGGGAGCACCGGCAGAGAAGACAGTTTTGCTTGTGACACACCAAGTTGATTTCCTTCTTGTTAGAGCAGTTATGTTTTTATTTAAATATTTTAAATATATTTATGATTTGTTTTATTACAAACATTGAATATAAAACGTAAATTGTTATTAACCTTATAAATTGTTAGTAACTTTATTATCTGATCAGGTCATTAATTCACTAGAAACGTAAGAAAGCTTCTCACCTTAAAGATGAGATTCTTTTTCTGAATAGAAAAAAAACTCAAATATATTTTTACATAATTTTTTATTATGTTGTGATTTGGACGTTTTGATTTAGTCTGTTTTGTTTTCTTTTGCATTGATTACTTGCAGCTTTCTTTCCCTTAAATCATTTACATCCCCCAACGTCTCTTTTATTATATATATATATATATATAGGCCCTTTAAGCAAAGGGATCCCCATTTTTTGAAAAAAAATGGGGATTAGGTGTGGGGCTCACTCCACATCTAACTTCAACGATCCGAGCCGTCTATTTTGTAAGTCTCGATTCATAGATCATTCTTGCAAAAATTCAATTTAATCCGAAACCATTTGCCTATTTAATTATCAAGATAAAATTTCATTGTTTCTTATATAACAAAGTATTCGTTCATTTCTTTGAACACAATTAGATGTCTTAAACATTTCCGATTTGGCTAATATTTTGTAAGGATAATCTATGGGTGCAACTTGAAAAATAGACGATTCGGATCGTTAAAGTTCGATATAATGTGGACCCCGCAACTAATCCCCATTTTTATAAAAAAATGGGGATCCCTTTCCTTAAAGATTTCCTATATATATATATATATATATATATATATATATATATATATATATATATATATATATATATATAAGTCCGGAGGATCTAAAAAAAAGGATAATAAGAAAAAAAGACAAATTTTACAAATATATATATATATATATATATATATATATATATATATATATAAGTCCGGAGGATCTAAAAAAAAAGGATAATAAGAAAAAAAAGACAAATTTTACAAATATTGAGTTAATAGCAACATATCGAAAGGGTGTGAGTTAGAAGGTTTTTCCGTTGTGCAAGGAAGAACCTTATCAGAAGAAGGTTTTGGGTTGTTTTATCCTGGGGATGACGTGGTTTTTGTGAACTGCTTGCACACTTTGGGTAGAGCTGCGAAACATCTTAAAGAGAGTGACTTAGTCCGCGACTCATCTCAAGAATCATTCACCACTCAAGGCTTCTACATTTTTCAGGTAACTTCGTTCCTTTCTATTTCAGATTCAACAATTTTAAGACGAATTCAATTTTCCATGCATTATAAGGCAAAAACTCTATTTCTCAGGCAAATCTTGTTGAAAAGCAATTGATTGCAATGATATCAAAAATCAACATAGTTGATGGATCCGAGGGATGGTGGGTGGACACTGGCGCTTCTCACCATGTTTGCTATGATCGTTCCCTTTTCAAGACCTATTATGTCATAGCCCGTCCCAAATATATAATTTTCGATGATGTGGAATGGTAGAATTGCCCTCGGACGTTAAATAATGTGTGTGAGTTATTATTGGGTTAAATTGTTTTAGATTGGTGACCCAATTAGAACTAAGACTTTTCTTAGTTTTGATTGGTGGCTTTTGGACCACACACACACCCACCTACCTTATCTCTCCTTCCTGTGCTCTCTCTCTCTCTCTCGCAGACACTCTCTCTCTCCTTCGAACTCGTACGGACAAACACCCAAAACCCTTGAAACTTCACGGATCGTGGTCAAGGTTGGCACCATTGTGTTCGTGGAGCTCAGATGAGTCGATTGGTACCCATTTCAGGTAAAGATACCTTCGAAAACCCTAGTTTTCATAACCCCCGATTTGTGCACTGTTCATGCACACATAATTATGGATGTTTTTGGAAATTTGAAGCTTGTAGGAAGCTTAGTGAGGTCCCAAGGAAGCTCGGAGTGCTTCGTTTGAAGGTTTTAGACGTCGGGATAGTGTGGACGAAGTTTGGCCGGTTTTTCTTGGAATTCTCCGGTGAGATCCCGTTACTTTTAGAACTTTAAATTAGTATGATTGTGTTCTACAAGTTAAGAGCTTCATTTTGGTATAAATTGCGTGAAAAATAGGGAAGAAACGAGTGAGAAATCAAAGTTCTAAAAATCCCCAGTTTTTCGGCGACGACGACGGTCGCCGAAGTCCCAAGGTTGAAGACGACGGAATATTCCGTCAAGTTTGACGAAATATTCCAACGCCGTTAGTTAGATTTAACGGTAACAGTTAGAAGTTAACGGAATATTCTCGGTATAAGCCTGATGGCGTTAACTGACGCTGTCAGTATGCCTGGCACATGGCCGCTCGTGGGGGGCACCATTGTAGGCGCGTGGGGGTGCGTGAAGCTTCAAAAAATTTATCTAAAAATATGAGGATGATCCTAAGGTTGTGTAGGTCACTGTGGTATGTTCATATACCCATTTTGAGCTATGTATGAGAAGTTATTAGCTAGTTTTGCCTATGTACTTTAAAATAACGTTTTTATAGTTAATTCGCATCTAGGTGAGACTTATCCCGAGGACGAGCGTATCCAAGGGCGACTCGGGGGCTACGACCCTTCGACATACTAGTGAGTGGGCTTTTGGTTTTCAGTATATATTATATACTTGATATTTTCCCGGAAAAATGTGTTTAAATGATAGTATGCCTTAATGCCATGCATATAAGTTATAATTCATACATGAATTGGTATGTGATGCTTTATATGTATAAATGTGGTGTTGTGGACGCTCAGGTAAGCTCAGGTAAGTTGTGTTTGGTTATGTGAATCATCGATGAGGTAATATGTGATTGATTAATGTTGAGCTCATAAAACTGCACTTAGGGTGATTGTGATTTAGCTAGAGTTATGGCATAGGCCTGTTTATTATGTCACCTCCCGCACCATATGCTCATATTGGATCTAATTTAAGTGCACAATCTTGTCGTACAGACCTTATTTATGGTTCTGACTCGTAGGTGACTAGCGATTTATCACCTAGCTATTATGTGAGAGTAGAATTAAGAATGATTGTATTACACCCATTATTGTCATATAGACCTATTTGTTTGGTTCTGACTCTTGTGCAGTATATTGCTGTATAGGTCATAGTAGTGACTCCGGCTAAAGTGACTTTTGAGCTATGAATTTAGCTATACAGACTACCATAGGGGTTTTGGCTCACATGTTATATTTCTATGAAATTATTCTTACCTGAATTGCTTACTCTGTTATATCTTGGCATGACATACATATGAATATGATTATGTGTAGCATGATTTGAATTGATATGATTTCATATATATATATATATATGGATATGCTTATATCTTGATTCTGGGAAAAATTATACATGTTTTACAGCGAGGGGTTAGTTATGTTGATAAATGAAATGATTTTTGTAAAACATTTGTTTTTGCCCACTCACGTTTTCTGTTTTGCGCCCCTCCAGGTTTTAAGTAAGCTTGCTGTTGGTGGCTTGAGGACGTCGGCAGTTCTGATCTATCTAAATAATAATAGGACATTCCTGGTACTGTGTAACTAGTACTTGTTCTACTGGACTGCACCTAGACTTATTATGCTCTGATTAGGAGTGTTTACTGTTGTAACTAACTCCTATCACTTCATGTTTAGTAGTGCACTCTAGTAATTTGGTTTTTAATTATTCGTATAATTCTTATCTTTATTGCTTCCGCACTGTGCACATGGCTACGTCACTCTCACGTGACGGCCAACATGCCTTGATCTCGGTCGGGGTGTGTCATATTCTGTGGCTGAGGGAAGGAAGGTGTTGTTGGGTGATTCACACTTAACTGATGTTGCTGGTACTGGAGAGGTGGAGTTGAGGTTCACCTCTGGAAAAACCATGATACTAAAAGATGTGATGCACACTCCAGCGATAAGGAAGAATCTGGTCTCAGGCTTTCTTTTCAACAAGGCTGGATTCACTCAAACCATTGGAGCAGATACGTATACTCTCACTAAAAATGGGGTTTTTGTGGGAAAAGGGATATGCTAATGATGGGATGTTTAAATTGAATGTTGATGAAATGTCTACTTCTACTTACATGTTGTCTTCTTTTAATACTTGGCATGCTAGACTTTGTCATGTTAACAAACGCTTGGTTAAGAACATGAGTAACTTAGGTTTTTTACCTAACTTATCATTGAATGATTTTGAAAAATGTGAACATTGTAGTCAAGCTAAAATCATTAGAACTTCACATAAATCGGTCAATAGAGAATCTGAACCACTTGATTTAATTCATTCTTATATATGCGAATTTGGTATAGTGCTAACTAGAAATGGAAAACGTTATTTTATTACCTTTATTGATGATTGTTCGAATTACTGTTTTGTCTATCTTATGAAAAATAAAAGTGAAGCTATTGACATGTTCAAAACTTTCTTGACTGAAGTTGAAAATCAATTTAATCGTAAGATTAAAAGATTTCGTAGTGATAGAGGACAAGAATATGAATCTACTGAATTTGTTAATTTGTTTAAGTCTCATGGAATTATTCATGAAACTACTGCTCCTTATTCTCTTGAAATGAATGGTAAAGCGGAAAGAAAAAATCGAACTTTTTGTGAATTGACTGTTGCTATTTTGCTTAGTTATGGAGTTGCTTCTTATTGGTGGGGTGAAATTGTGTTGACTGTATGTTATGTGTTAAATAGAATCCCTAACTCAAAAACAAATATTTCTCCTTACGAAATTTGGAAAAATAAGAAACCAAATGTGTTGTATTTCAGAACTTGGGGTTGTTTAGCTTATGTTTGTAAACTTGATCCAAAAAGATCGAAATTGGCTAGTAGAGCATATGAATGTGTTTTTATTGGTTATGCATGTAATAGCAAAGCATATAGATTTTATGATTTGAAAAACCATGTCATAAATTGAGTCACTTGATGCTGATTTTTATGAGAATAAATTTCCTGTTAATCTTTGAAATAGTGGGAGTTCTAATTCTTCTAAAACTTATGAACCTACTATTGTAGAACATAGTCAATCTGCATTAGAACCTAGGAAAAGTAAAAGAGCTCGAATAGCTAAAGATTTTGGGCCTGATTTTCATGTATATAACTTACAAGAAGATCCTAATACAATTCAAGAAGCTTTAACTTCTTTAGATGCAGATTTGTAGCAAGAAGCTATAAATGATGAAATGGACTCCTTGGAGTCAAATCAAACTTGGCATTTGGTGGATCTTCCACCTGGTTGCAAAACAATAGGTTGCAAATGGATTCTTAAAAGAAAATTAAAACTTGACGGTTCAGTTGAAAATTTTAAAGCCCGACTTGTTGCCAAAGGCTATAGACAAAGAGAAAATATTGATTTCTTTGATACTTATTCACCTGTGACTAGAATAACTTCTATTCATGTATTGTTTACTTTAGCTTCTATTCATGATCTTGTTATGCACCATATGGATGTTAAAACAGCTTTCTTAAATGGTGAATTAGAGGAAGAAATATATATGGATCAACCAGAGGGTTTTATTATTCCAGGACAATAAAATAAAGTTTGCAAGTTAGATAAGTCACTTTATGGATTGAAACAAGCTCCTAAACAATGGCATGCGAGATTTGATAGTTTGGTTACTTCGAATCGTTTTAAAATAAATGAAAGTGATAAATGCATCTATTATAAGTCTGAAAATAATATATGCACTATAATATGCCTATATGTGAATGATTTGCTTATTTTTGGTTCGAATATTTATGTTGTAAATAATGTCAAAACTTTGTTATGTGCTAATTTTGATATGAAAGACCTGGGTGAAGCTAGTGTAATACTTGGTTTGAAAATAACTAGGTCCGAACATGGGTTCTCTTTAGATCAATCTCACTACATAGAATTTTTTTTAAGAAAGTATAATTATTTTGATTGTAAACCAGCATGTACTCCTTATGATCCTAGTGTAAAATTGTTTAAGAACACTAGTGATAGTGTTAAACAATCTGAGTATGTGAGTATTATTGGTAGTCTTCGTTTTGCTACTGATTGCACTAGGCCTGATATATCTTATGCCGTAGGAGTTTTATGTAGGTTTACTAGCAGACCCAGTTTGGAGCATTGGCATGCTATAGAAAGGCTTATGAGATACCTTAAAAGGACGATGAATTTCATATTACACTATGAGAAGTTTCCCGTTGTCCTAGAAGGTTACAGTGATGCTAATTGGAATACCCTTTCAGATGACTCTAAAGCCACTAGTGGATATATTTTTAGTATTGGTAGCGGGGCTGTGTCATGGAAGTCGAAGAAACAGACTATCTTGGCTCAGTCTACAATGGAATCAGAATTAATAGCACTAGCTACGACAAGCGAAGAAGCAGGATGGTTGAGAAACCTACTGTCAGATACCCCTTTATGGGAGAAACCGATTCCAGCAGTTTTGATCCATTGTGATAGCACATCGGCAATAGCTAAAGTGCAAAACCGTTATTATAACCGGAAAAGGCGACAAATACGCCGTAAGCACAACACTGTAAGAGATTACCTCTCAAAATGAGCTGTAAGAGTGGATCATATACGGTCTGAAGAAAACTTGGTTGATCCTTTGACGAAATGACTAGCACGAGAAAAGGTTTGGAAAACCTCGAAAGGGATGGGACTAAAACCCGTAGAAAATTGAGTTATTTTTTATAGCAACCCAACCTATAGACTAGAGATCCCAAGAAATAGGTTCAAAGGGTAATAACAAGTCACAAGTGATATGAGTGAAGTCTTGCTAATTTTAATTTGGAAATTATTCCATGTCCATCCCTAAGAAGCATGACATCCTGAAACGTTTTTAGGTTGTGATTTTTTCTCTTAGTAAGATCTATACTCTATGTTGAGTGGGATATCTAGCTACAGGAATATCCTTGATAGTCTTACCTATGTGAATGTGGAAGTGAGGCCGCTTCCTATGAAATATTGGGCAAGTTTCTATAGCATTCACTATACTGGGATACAAGCACATGGTCGTAATGTGCTGGCTTTTTGAACTTCATCTTAATAAAGTTATGTGTGTGGTGTTGTCAGAGATAGAGTTCAAAACTATAAGTTACTTTAGTATAATTTGGATTACGAACACTATATACAGGTTCAAGTTGAGAAACACATTTACTTATGCATAGCTTTATGATATGTTGCTTGATATATATTTTAAATAAAAACAAGTGGGGGATTGTTAGAGCAGTTATGCTTTTATTTAAATATTTTAAATATATTTATGATTTGTTTTATTACAAACATTGAATATAAAACGTAAATTGTTATAACCTTATAAATTGTCATTAACTTTATTATCTGATCAGGATCATTCATTCACTAGAAACGTGAGAAAGCTTCTCACCTTAAAGATGGGATTCTTTCTCTGAATGGAAAAACAGCTCAAATCTATTTTTACATAATTTTTTATTCCGTTGTGATTTAGATGTTTTGATTTAGTCTGTTTTGTTTTCTTCTGCATTGATTACTTGCAGCTTTCTTTCCCTTAAATCATTTACATCCCCCAACGTCTCTTTTATTATATATATATATATATATAAGTCCGGAGGATCTATAAAAAGGGATAATAAGAAAAAAAGACAAGTCTTACAAATATTAAGTTAATAGCAACATATCAAAAGGGTGTGAGTTAGAAGGTTTTTCCGTTGTGCAAGGAAGAACCTTATCAGAAGAAGGTTCTGGGCTGTTTTATCCTGGGAATGACATCGTGTTTATGAACGGCTTGCACATTTTGGGCAGAGCAGCGAAACGTCTTAAAGAAAGCGACTTAGTTTGCGACTCATCCCAAGAATCATTCACCACTCAAGGCTTCTACATTTTTTGGGTAACTTCGTTCCTTTCTATTTCAGATTCAACAATTCTGGCTTTTAATTCGATATTGGTATTTATGATTTGAATACTTTTAATTTCTACATTGTTTACGTTTTTACATGGTTTACCGATATCATTCTTCTTAATCTGCTAGTTATGTTTTTACATGGTTCACCGATATGATTTGAATATCATGTAATATGTATTTTACTTCGTAGTTGATGAATTCAGGGCAAATTTTAATAGCAGCTCCTTACGAAGAGTTGCTAGCTTCTTCTCCAGAATTCCGAGACCTCATCAATGTACACGATGACACTGCTCGTTTTGAGACGCAAGTTGAAGTTGAACAAGCTTCTACTGGAAAACATAAATTAGCCACGGAGGAGATTGAGAAAGTTAACACTGAGTTACCTCTAAAGGAATCTTCAAGAGACCAATTGATTAAGCAAGAACAGAGAGAAATAGGAGACACTGGTTTTAAGCCATACATCCAGTATTTGAAGCCAAGCAAGGGATTTTTGTACTTCTCTGTGTGCATCCTTCTCTACTCGATGTTCATAGTTGGGCAACTAATTCAATATTATTGGTTGGCTTCGAAACTTTAGGATTCCAGCATGTCAAGAGTGGAACTCTTCACTGTTTATTCTGTGATCATGTGTATCATGGCACTTGCTTTGTTCATTCGATCTTTCTTTATAGTCTACTTGGGATGCGGGGCATCAAGTTCCATTTTTGAAACCCTATTGAACTCTTTTCCGAGAACCAATGCTGTTTTATGACTCAACACCCGTGGGAAGGATACTTAGTCGGGTAAGATTCAAAAAACAGATTTGAAATGATTTTCTTTACAGTAAGCTAATGGAACTAACGTTTGGATTGGCTATTTTGTTTAGGTATCTACAGATATGAATATCATTGACCTTGAAGTGGCTTTCAAGTTTATCATTGCGGTTGGGGGAACTTTGAACACATATAGCATATTTTTAGTATTGGTTTTTCGTACTTGGCTAGTCGTGTTTCTGATTATTCCCACAATTTATGTTACTATAGTCTTACAAGTACTTAAGAGAGACACTCTTGTTTAGTCCTTCAATAATTTCCTTACCTTTGATTTGCCTTCACTAAACAAAGAATGTGTTATTTGATTTTCTTTTCTACAAACAGAATTGCTACTTTTCTTCGGCAAAAGAGTTGATGCGAATGAATGGTACAACCAAGTCTGCCCTTGTAAGCCACCTTGCCGAATCTAATGCTGGAGCCCTGACTATCAGAGCGTTTGGAGAGGAGGATCAGTTCCTCTAAAAAACGTTGGAGCTTATTGATGCAAATGCTAGCACCGACTTCAATAGTTTTTTCTGCAAATGAGTGGTTGAGAGGACGTCTTGAGTTGGTATGCACTATTGTTCTCTCAGCCTCAGCATTTGCCGTTACTTTGATTCGATTCAAGGCTTCTTCGTCTGGTTAGTAAACACTGCCTTCCATCATCAGATTTGGCCTCATAACTTTACAAAATTCAGTTTGCCATATGTGGTGCCTCGTTTGCATTTCATGTGCCCTAGCCCCTAATAAACCATTTTGCTTAATTGTTTCACAGGATTTATTGGCATGATACTATCTTATGGTCTGTCATTGAAAGTATTTGTTGTAATCGCTGTCCAATATCAGTGCATGCTTGCAAATGCCATCATATCTGTAGAAAGGGTAGAACAATACATGCATATTCCTAGCGAAGCTCTAGAAGTAATAGAAGACAACCGACCTGCGCACGAGTGGCCTACTGTTGGTAAAGTGGAAATACTCGATTTAAAGGTTAGTATTACAAAAGAAATACTATTGAACTTTAAGAACATTGAGACTTGTACGTGACGGTGACATAGGATTAAACTTATGCAGGTAAGGTACAAGCCAAATGCTCCGCTAGTTCTTCGTGGGATAAATTGCACAATTGAAGGAGGGGACAAAATTGGGATTGTTGGCCGGACTGGAAATGGAAAGACAACTCTTATCAGCGTTGTGTTTCATCTGGTAGAGCCGACAGAAGGAAAGGTTATTGTAGATGACTATGACATTTGCACAATTGGACTTCATGATTTAAGATCACGTTTTGGGGTCATCCCACAAGATCCGACTCTATTCAGTGGGTCTGTGAGATTCAATCTAGACCCCTTATCTAGGCATACTGATAACCAAATATGGGCGGTAAGTTTTTTCCTTCTTATGTGATGATTGTTATCACTTGTTGAATTTTACGTATTGCAGTAAAATTCGGCGTTTCAGAACGACCATTTGGCAAATTGTAACATTCCTTTTGTCTAACTTAATGCATCTTCCATCTCAATGTGTAAAAGGTGCTCGACAAATGTCGGTTGCGAGAAGCCATTCAAGAAAAAAGAAGACGGCCTGGATTCTTTAGGTAAGAACTATTTCTTGCAGGAGTGCTTTTTGGTGTCAATGTAACAAACACTATTATTATCTGAAAGTGTATAAATCAAGAAATAATTCAAAACTTGGATTGCAGTTGTACAAGATGGAACAAACTGGAGCATGGGGCAGTGACAACTATTCTGTTTGGGACGTGCTTTGTTGAAGAGGAGCCGGATACTGGCGCTCGATGAAGCCACTGCATCAATGGACAATACAACAGACTCTATTCTGCAGAAAACTATAAGAACAGAATTTGAAGACTGCTGTTAGGAAATGCATTTTATTCCTTTTGTTGTAATTTCAGTTTAGTAAATAAAAGGGTTTGTCCTTTAGTGAGTGGTTATGTAATGGAATGCTGAGTTGGCATTTCTGAGTGGAAAGGCTACTTAAATGGAGCAATGGCCTCATTGCTCCTCAGACTAATATTTGAGTATTATTAATTGAAATTCACACGAGTTTCTTGCTCGTCTTCTACCTCTTCCACTCCATATCTTCCTTGCTACATTGTACAGGTTGAGCAGGTTCTTAACATTGGTATCACCCCATTTTGATCCTGGATCCCTCTTTGTATGCCCCGCTACAATCCCAACACTCGATTATCTCTCATGGACGCTCGAGTTGCTGCTTTGGAATCTTCTGTTGCTGCCCTCTCTGATTCCATCGATTCAAAAATGGCGATGTTCTTCGAACAATTTCGTCGGGAGCAAGCTTGTGCTCGTGGGAGCGGAGGTTCCACTTCTGATACTGATCCTCCTCCCCAACCACTCATCGCCGATCCTCACGATTCCGGCGACCTCGATCCTCACCGGCCTCGCCATAACTGGCAACCTCGCATTGATTTTCCCCGATTCACTCCGGGTGAAGACCCACTTGCTTGGATTTATAAATCGGAACAGTTTTTCACCTACTATTCCATTCCTGAGCTTCAGAAGGTCTTAACGGTCTCGTTTCACTTGGAAGGAGAGGCACTCCAGTGGTTTCGATGGCACGATTGCTTGCGCACCACTCCTCGGTGGGGGGATTTCACACACGCATTTTGCAAAGAATTTGGACCCTCTGAGTTTGAAGACAGTGCCGAAGCGCTCTTCAAATTGAAACAATCAGGTACTCTCAAAGATTACATCACTGAATTTAGGCGTTTGGCAAATAGAACCCATGATTTAGGGCCTCTATTGTTAAAGAGTTGTTTCTTGGGTGGATTGAAACGTGAACTTAAATATGATGTTAAGCTTCTGCGCCCTTCTGATGTGCATGATGCCATTTCAATTGCCTTACAACTTGATGCTAAATTGTGTGATTTGAAGAGTGGCTATACTAAGCCTTTTCCACAGCCTCGTGTGTTACACACCCCTACTACACCACACATCACTCCTAGTGTTAAACCCTCTAATTTCCCTGTGAAGAGGTTAACTCCTGCGGAAATTCAACGCAAAAGGGAGAAGGGTGAGTGCTGGTTTTGTGATGAAAAGTGGCGCATGGGACATAATTGTGCTAATAAGCAACTCCTCATGCTTGATCTAGCTTACCCTGAAGAGGAGATCACCACCCCATTGCTAGAAGAACCACCACCTGAAATTTTACAAATGGAACTTAGTGAATGTGCGTTTTATGGCACACTTGCTAGGCCCACTGTGAAAACAATGAAAGTCATCAGTTCAGTGAATGGTCACCAAGTCACAGTTCTCTTAGATTCTGGAAGCACCCATAATTTTGTGGATTCTAGACTCCTTAAGAAATTTGCTTGGCACACTCAACCTACTAAACCATTTGAAGTGATGATTGCGGATGGGGGTAAGGTTAGTAGTTCAGGTTGCTGCACTGATGCTGCTTTATCAATTGGGGGTTATGAATGTAGTGTGGATCTATACTCTTTGCCATTAGGAGGGTGTGACATCGTATTAGGGGTCCAATGGCTTTCCTCAGTTAGCCCGGTTCTATGGGATTTCCAGCTACTAACTATGGAATTTGCCAAGAATGGTTCTCAGTATAAGCTCATTCATAGTGACTCACCTGCTCCACTGATTCAAGAGGTGACTCTTCAACAGCTTGACAAAGAGATTTTCAACTCTAATTTGGGCTTGTTCCTTTACTCCATTGAAGATAAAATGGTTGAAGCTTGTGAGTTAAACCCCTTGCAACTTACGCAACTACAAGAGGTGTTGGGGCAGTTTGACACCATTTTTGTCTTACCTACTGAGCTACCGCCGAGTAGGGTTCACAATCATCAAATTCCACTCGTTCCTGGATCTAAGCCCCCTAATATACGACCCTACCATTATGGTCCCTTGCAAAAGACTGAGATTGAAAAAGCAGTTCAAGAACTCCTTAAGGCAGGTTTTATCCGACCAAGCCACAGTCCTTTCTCTTGTCCAGTTCTCCTTGTGAAGAAAAAAGAAGGAACCTGGAGAATGTGTATGGACTACAGGGAGCTTAATGCCATAACAATCAAGGATAAGTACCCTATTCCTCTGATTGATGATCTCTTAGATGAACTACATGGTGCTCTGTTTTTCTCTAAGCTTGATTTACGGTCCGGTTATCATCAACTTTTGATGCATCCTCATGACATTGAAAAAACTGCTTTCAGAACCCATGAAGGTCATTATGAGTTCTTAGTGATGCCTTTTGGACTCACTAATGCTCCTGCGACATTCCAAAGCCTTATGAATGATATATTCAGACCCCACTTGCGGCATTTCATCCTTGTGTTCTTCGACGACATATTGGTCTATAGTAAGACTTGGGAAGACCATTTGTTACATCTTAAAATGACCTTTGAAGTGTTACAGCAGCACCAACTTTATGTTAAAAAGCAGAAATGTGCTTTTGGTCAAAGTAGAGTGGAATATTTGGGCCATGTCATATCAAGCAAAGGTGTAGAGGCTGATCCCTCCAAGATTCAGGCTATCGTGGACTGGCCTAAGCCTACTACAGTGAAAGAATTGAGAGGTTTCCTTGGTCTCACAGGTTATTACAGGAAATTTGTGCCTGGTTTTGGCAAAATCTGCCAACCCCTTTACCAGATGACTAAGAAAGATGGCTTTTTGTGGACCCCAGCAGCTGAAGTAGCTTTCCAGAATCTCAAGGATACTATGACCTCTCCACAGGTCCTTGCTCTGCCTGATTTTACATTGCCATTTGAGTTGGAATGTGATGCTTCAGATAACGGCATTGGTGCGGTTCTCCAGCAACAAGGGAGACCCATTGCGTTTACCAGTCGAGCCTTAGGACCTAAGAATCAAGCTCTCTCCACCTATGAGAGAGAACTCATTGCAATTGTACATGCTGTCAAGAAATGGCAGTCCTACCTTCAGGGTAGACATTTTATAATCAAGACTGACCACTGCAGCTTGAAATATTTTTTAAACCAAAGGGCTCATACCACATTCCAACAGAAGTGGGTTTCCAAATTGATGGGATTTGATTATGAAATTCATTTTAAGAAGGGGGTTGATAACGTAGTTGCTGATGCCCTCTCTAGAAGACAAGTCACAGATCATGACACTCAGTGTTCTACTGGGGTCAATCATTCATCCATGAGTTGTCAAGCTATCTCTTATCCCTATTTTGGGTGGTTGGATGAATTAAGAAGATACAATGAAGAAGATGCTTGGATCAAGCAAAAAAGGGCAGCGGTTACATCCTTGGGGAGTGGAACAGCCAGTGATTCTAAGTTAGCCCATTATCATCTTGATAATGGCTTACTCAAGTACAAGTCCAGGATAGTAATCAGCCCCAATTCCACTTGGAAGCTTAAGCTTTTAACTGAGCATCATTCAACACCTGCAGCAGGGCACCAAGGTGTATTGAAGACCTATCATAGACTAAAAAGGGGTTTTTATTGGCCAGGTATGAAGGGCGACATAAAGACATATATCTCAGAGTGTAATACTTGCCAACAAAACAAGTATGAAACTCTATCTCCTCCTGGTTTACTTCAACCTTTGCCAATTCCTCAAAAAATATGGACTGATATAAGCATGGATTTCATTGTGGGATTACCATCTTGCAAAGGAAAAACTGTCATTTTTGTGGTAGTAGATAGGCTTACTAAGTATGCTCACTTCTTAGCTTTAGCTCATCCCTATACTGCCGTGACTGTGGCTCAGTTGTTTGTTGATAACATATTCAAGCTGCATGGAATGCCATCTACAATTGTGAGTGACAGAGATCCGTTGTTCCTAAGCTCTTTTTGGAAGGAGTTCTTTAAGTTGCAAGGATCACAACTTTGCATGAGCTCGGGGTACCACCCTCAGAGTGATGGACAAACTGAGGTGGTCAATAGGTGTGTTGAAACATATCTGAGGTGCTTTGTGGGAAACAAACCTAAGAATTGGGTCAAATGGTTACCATGGGCAGAGTGGAACTATAATACTTCCTATCATACTTCCTCAAAATTTACTCCATTTGAATTGGTATATGGGTACCCTCCTCCTCATGTTACTTCTTATGAGTTAGGTACTGCAAAAATGGATTCGGTGGAACAAGAGTTGATTGAGAGGGATAAGTTGCTTACCATACTCAGGTCTAACTTAGCAATGGCTCAGAATCGAATGGCAGTTCATGCAAACAAGAAAAGGACTGAGAGAGAGTTTTCTGTTGGTGACTTAGTCTATCTCAAGCTACTGCCATATCAGTTGCAAACATTGGCTTCACATGCTTATCACAAGCTACACCCTCGATACTACGGTCCTTATGAGATATTGGAGAGAGTAGGACCTGTTGCTTACAAACTCAAACTACCTGAGGGAACAAAAATCCATCCTGTTTTTCATGTCAGCTGCCTCAAGAGGCACATGGGAAATGTGGATTCAACCATAACAGCTCTGCCAACACTGACAGATGAAGCTCAGATGCGGGACTCTCATCCATCAGATGCTCCTTTGGCAATAATTGCCAGGAGAATTTACAAGAAGGAAGACAAGGCAGGTGTTCAGTTGCTAGTACAGTGGGTTGGACAAGAAGAGAGCACAGCTACTTGGGAGGATTATGATGATTTTCATGCCAGATTCCCAACATTTCAGCTCTGAAACCTTGTGGACAAGGTTGATTTTAAGGAGGGAGTGATGTTAGGAAATGCATTTTATTCCTTTTGTTGTAATTTCAGTTTAGTAAATAAAAGGGTTTGTCCTTTAGTGAGTGGTTATGTAATGGAATGCTGAGTTGGCATTTCTGAGTGGAAAGGCTACTTAAATGGAGCAATGGCCTCATTGCTCCTCAGACTAATATTTGAGTATTATTAATTGAAATTCACACGAGTTTCTTGCTCGTCTTCTACCTCTTCCACTCCATATCTTCCTTGCTACATTGTACAGGTTGAGCAGGTTCTTAACAACTGCACTGTAATAATCGTGGCACATAGAATCCCAACCGTGATGGATTGTACGAAAGTGCTTGCTATTAGTGATGGTAAGCAATGCTGTTGCTACAAATCTATTAGTTATGTTGTTTTACTTGTTAATTAATTGGCGAAATGTACAATGACAGGGAGATTGGTGGAGTATGATGAGCCAACAACGCTGATGAAGAACGAGGGCTCGTTATTTGGGCAGCTAGTCAAGGAATATTGGTCTCGTGTTGCTAATGCCGGCATCCACTCAGAAGATAGAATCAATTAAACCGAAACATCAAAATTTTGATGATCAACACAACTTCAAGGAATACTGGTCTCGTGTTGCTAAGAAATGTACTTAGGATATGGTGAGGAAGACGATGGTAAGCATTTTGCTAAGCAAAGAAATCATTTTCATTAGCATGCATAAGCTGTTGGGATTGCTTTCTTAGTTAAATGACTTTACAAGTCAGCAATATAGTTAGTAAACTTGTTAGTAATTGGTTAAAGTTGTTAGCTTTCTCTTATAAAAACAGAATTTTGTAATCGTTGTTTTTCAGTTAATACAAGTCTCCTTTCTCTCTCTAAACTCTCACTCTAGTTCTTCATCATTCTCATTGTTATTCTTCCCCATTTTCTCTTCAATTATGAAATATTTCAATGTAATTAACAAACAGAAGGTTCCGTCCCCCCACCCGCCAAAAAAAGACCCAAGGCGAACGAAGCATGGGCCTTAGGCCACATTACCAAAAAAAAAAAAATGTTTTTATAGCATTTTTCAACTTTTTATAGTTTTTAACAAAATATGTTATTGCACTATTTTAAATATTGATACTTTTGTAGCATTTTCTACCTTTTATAGCGTTTAATAGGGATGAGTTTGGTTTCAATTAATTCGGTTTTTTTTCGGATTTCTTTTGTCTGGTTTAACTTTGGTTCTATTTTTTCGGTACGATTCAGGTTTGATTTAGTTTTTTATTTGTAAACTTGGAAAAAAAAATTAACACAAAGGCCCAACTAGGGATGGGCATGGGCTGAGCCCAAAATTGGAGGGACCATATCAGACCATTTTAAAATTAAAATGGGGTGGGCTACGACGGATTGTATCTTTTAAAGAACAGAGCCGAACTTTACTCGGTTTGTTTCAAACATTATGTTCTTGCAGGTCCACAATCCATTTTTTTTTTGTTAGATCAATTTAGTAACCAATAAAAAAACAGCCATCAAACATCATATATTTGTCAATGAATATCACAATCTGCCAACGGAGCATCCCTACATATTTGACACAATCTGAGCCAAAACTAAAACCAAAACCAATTGAATAATTCTGTTAAGATCCTAAGGGCCTGTTTGATATTCAGCTTTAAAAAATTTCTCCTTTTTAAAAATATTTTTTAAGACCAATTTTTAGAATTTTTTTTATCAGATTCAAAACTTATCTGGTATAATTTATTTATTTTTTTTATAAAGAGAAAATAAAGAAGTTGTAAATATATAAATTGACTAGAAGAGGGGGGGTGGGCTAGAAATCGACTTATTCCGCTCGCACCCAATAATTTGCTCCCCCTTTGTGCCTAAGAGGCACAAAGCTCAATTGCAAAATTAGGATTCCCAGCTCCTTACCCTTTCTTTTGATTTACTAGACGCCATGGGAGGAGGCAATGATCAGAAGGCCAAGATGGCACGCGAGTAGAACTTCGAGAAGTAGAAAGTTGCCGGCAAGAGAAGTCAGCTTAAAAGAGGAGCGAAAAAAGAAGGTGACAAAGAGAGGGGAGAGAAAGAGGAAGATAGAAGATACAGAATGAGACAGAGAATAGATCAGGAGACAGAAGAGAGAGGAGAGAGAAGAGGAAGAGAAAGAGGAGATAGGATGCAGTGAGAGAGAGCTATTTTTGTTAAGTTTGAAAACTCTAAAAACTAATTTTTGTGTTTTTAGTATGTAAGAGCTATTTTTTTTTTCAAATTGGTTTTGAGTTTAATTTTTAAAAACAGTTCTAGCAAATAAGAATTCTTAACTTGAAACTCAAAAATAGTTTTGAGTAAAAAAAAAAAATTGAATTCAAGTTGAATACCAAACACGTTCTAAATTATTTCCAACCAAACTTCTCAAGTGTGCTATGGTACAAGGCCACCAAGTGGTACAACTCAAAACAAAATAACATATCACAAACTATATAATCGCAAAACAATCACCAATGAAGTATACAGACAAAGTGTTAGTGATGCTGAACCACGTACAAATCACAACTTTGACTGTAGTTGATATTTCAATTCGCAATATTGAAATATGCTAAATTGAAAAACCTAGATAATCCAGAAATTACCTTTATTTGAGAAATGATGAGATGATATTTCAATTCGTAATATAAATTATATATCAAGAAAGTTTTGCTTCAGATCAACATAAGTAAATAAAATCATGCTCTTGTTGTAGGCCTAATTTACTGAACTATATTTAGGGTTAAGGAGAGAGGGGGCTGATGGCACAAAGAGAGAAGAGAGATATGTCTTTATGAGGTGTGTGTTATATCACCTCATTATGCCTTTATTTATAGTAGTAAGGAAGGTTAAATCCTTACCCTAATAGGATTACAATTCTAATATGATAATATCTAACCCTAGGGAATATTCCAAGATATCCCTAGATACACTAAGATTTACACAATCATATTGCTAATGTAATAGGACTGCAACACTCCTCCTTGAGTATGTAAATACTCAAACAAAACATTGCATCACGTCTTCAACAGTTGAGGTAGAACATTTAATGAAGTTGTCGGCACAACGGGCGAATACAAGTCTCAAATTTAAAGAAAGTACGCATTGGTAGTAAAACTCACAAAACCTCGCTGTGGTAAAACCTAATATAGGTATAAACCTATAGACTAAGGAGAAAAGTGAGAAGTATGCATATGTCTAAAACAAATGTCATACGGGACAAAAGTAGTGAACTCAACGAAGTATGATCATCCCAAGATGGATGCCCCATCAAAACCTCGTTAGGTAACAAAAACCCAATGGGAAAATGCTCCTAATTGTAGGAAAAAGAGTACATTAAGTTCAAGTGAGTATGCTTCGTGAGACTTCCCCTGAGTTAGACATAACTTCCAAATAAGAAAACTACAAGTAATTCAACTCAAATAATTTACGTATACCTATTCCTTGGATGAGCTTCTGAAAAGTAGACTTGAGTAATGACTTGGTAAATAGATTGGCCAGGTTGTCCTAGGAACGGATTTTCTTGATTTCAATGTTCTGATGCTGTTGTTATTAGTGGTGAGAATAAAAGAACTTCAGTGCAATGTGCTTGGTGTTGTCTCCCTTGATGTATTCTTTCTTTAACTGCTCGATACATGCTGCATTGTCTTCAAAGATCGTCATAGGAAAGTCAACGACAGTTGTAAGACCACTAGTGTTTTGAATGTGTTCCATGATTGTTCTCAAGCAAAAGCACTCACGCGAGGCTTCATGTAAGGCAAGAATCTCAACATGGTTCGAAGAAGTCGCAACTACCGTTTGCTTGGTAGACCTTCAAGATATTGTGGTGTCTCAAATGGTAAAGATATAGCCGTTTGAGAATGTGCCTTATGTGGGTTAGATAGATAACCAGCATCTGAGTAGGCCATGAGGCAAGAATCAACCCAAGGACTAAGGAGGGGGCGATGACTCATCTCGAGGATTCATGGGTGTAGAACAAGCCCAAATTTGTCGTACCTTTAAGGTAGCAAAAAATGTCATTAACACCATTCCAGTGTCTGTGAGTGGGCACGTTGCTATATCTAGCCAAAAGATTAACAACGAAGGAGATGTCGTGTCTAGTGCATTAAGCTAAGTACAATAAAGCACCAATTGCACTTAGGTATGGAACTTTAGGCACCAAAATCTCTTCCTAGTCATCCTTAAGACGGAAGGGATCTCGTTTAGCATCTAGAGTTTAAACAACCATATTAGTACTCAAAGGCTTCGCTTTATGCTCATTAAAACTTCGCAACACCTTATGAGTGTAGTTCGATTGATGTGCTAGGATTCCATCCGAACAATGCTCGATCTCCATGCCAAGACAATATCGAGTTTTCCTAGGATCCTTCATCTTAAATTCCAATTTCAAGTGAGTAGCAATTTCCTCAAGCTATGTGGGAGTTCCGATGAGGTTTATGTTGTTGACATCACCTATAACGATTGCAAATCTGGAATGTGACTTCTTGATGAACACCCATGGGCATAGTTCATCGTTCACATAACCCTGACTAGTCAAATATTCACTTAGACAGTTATACCACATCCACCTAGATTGTTTTAATCCGTAGAGTGATTTCCTCAGTCTGATCGAGAAGGTGTTTCATGGTCTAGAAATATTTGAACTAGTCAATGGAAGTCTTTCTCAAACTTTCATGTAGATTTCCGTATCTAGATCCCCATAGAGATATGCGGTTACCACGTCCATAAGCTGCATATTCAGTTTTTCAGAAACTACCAAACTGAGAAGGTAACGGAACGTTATGACGTCTATTACGAGAGAATATGTCTCCTCATAATCAATCCCAAGGCGTTGAGAGAAGCCTTGCGCTATGAGGCTTGCTTTGTATCGTATTATTTCATTCTTCTCATTACCCTTCCTTATGAAAACCCACTTATAACCCACAGGCTTCACATGTGGTGGAGTAAGAGCTACGGGCCCAAACACCTTACGTTTCGCAAGCGATTCACGTTTGACCGGGATTGCTTATTTCTAGTTTAACCAATCAGTTCTACGTCGACATTCATCAACAGAGCGTGGTTCAATGTCGTCACTAAGCATGATGTTGGTAACAACTGTATAGGAGAATGCATAATTGACAATCATCTCATTCCAATTCTAAACCTCATCCAATACTGTGTAATGGATCAAAATCTCGCGATTCTCGGAGGCTGATTTTTGTCTCGTCTAAGATATCACTATAATCTAAAATAACATCATGCGTTGGAACAGATGAGTAAGCGATGGTCGGATTCAAACTAAGGTCACAAGTTTATGCCGTTTTCCTCTTTCGGGGTTGTGAATCCTTTGAACTAAGAGGTTTGCCATGCTTTTAGGTAGGAGCAGATGATTGGCTAGTCTCCAGTGTACCAGGTCGTGTAGAAGATGTGATTGCGCCACCCTCGGGTATAGTTCGGCCATCTGGGGCGCTATTACGGCATACGTTAAGTACGTTGATTCTTGCAGGTGGGTATATGTAATCTCGTCACCTTTGCTAGATCAGTAAAATCATTCGGCATGTTTTGAGCGATGCTTTGAAGATCTAGAATACGACGCAATTAAGTTTTAGAATGAGGAGTACGAGGATCTAAATGAGACATAGTGGGAATACGCCATGATAATTTGTGGCATTTAACAATAACGTTAATGATCTTATCTCATTCTAACGACGAAAAGACTGTCTCATCGAAGTGATAATCCATAAAGTGTGCGGTAAAGAGATCTCCTGTCAAGAGCTCTAAGTAGCGAATTATTGATGGTGAATCATAATTGACATAAATTCCCATTTTTCTTTGAGGACCCATTATGGTATGTAGTGGCAGTGTTATTGGTACATAGACTGCGCACCTAAACACACATAAATGCGAGATGTTAGGCTCGTATTCAGTAACCAACTATAACAGTGATTGAGGTTGGGTAGCGGTGGGCCTCAGGCGGACCAATATAGCTGCATGCAATATTACATGGGCCCAGGTAGGTACCGGCAATTAGGTTCGCATAACCAAAGTCCGAGCTTTCGTTTGAAGGCGTTTTATGAAAACTTCTGTCAAACCATTTTGGGTGTGAACATGGGGTACATGATGTTCAACTTCAATCCCAACTAGCATGCAATAATCGTCAAAAGTCTATCACATAAACTCTCCAGCTTTATCCGGTTGAATCGACTTGATTGGATAATCAGGTTGGTGAGCCCTAAGCTTAATGATTTGAGCTAAAAGTTTTGCAAATGTAGCATTGCGTGTTGACAATAATCAAACATGTGACCAACGCGTCGATGCATCAACCAACACCATGAAGTATCTAAATGGTCCGCATGTTAGTTGGATAGGTCCATAAATATCTCCTTGAATCCTCTGAAGAAACTTAGGAGGGTCGTGAATAATCTTTGTAATTGAGGGTTGAATGTTCAACTTCCCTAGGGAGCATACTTTGCAAAGCAAATGGCTGGAATAAGATTTTAGGTGATGCCCGTGTGATACTTTGAGGATACGACACATCATATCTCGTCCGTGGTGTCCCATTCCATCATGCCAAAGAATGAGGGTGCTCTAGAACCCAGGCATAGGGCCGGCCACATGGTGGGTCTCTACAGATCGAATGGTTGTTATGTACAACCCACTCGGGAGATGTTCCAGTTTCTCGTGAATACGCTTCTGACCATATTTGTAAGAAATGATATAAAGAATTTTAGAACCATTCTCTTCAGTGGTTTCAACATGATATTGATTATCTCGAATATCTCTAAAACTCAGCAACGTTCTTCCGAAACGTGGAGAATAAAAGGTCTCTTTAATGGTTAATTCAATACCATTAGACAACATTAAACAGGCTTTTCTGTATCCTTCTATCAAGTTGGATGGGCCTGAGAGGGTTGCCAGAGTTGCATTTTTAGGTACTAAGTTAGTAAAATAGTGTTGTTCATGCAAGATAGTGTGCGTTGTAGCACTATTAGCCAGACAACTAACTTCCACACTAATCATACCTAGAAATAAATTCATTGAATCGGTCACATGCATAAATATAATTCCATTCATTCAATTAATTAATTGAGAAAATAATGTCCATAAAAAAAAATATATCCATAATTAAAAACAAACCAAACCAAACAATCCAAAAGCTTATGGGCAAAGCGTTGGCGCTTCTGGGTCAAATTTACTTCTTTGGGTGGGCCTCTGCTCTATTGACCTTGGGCCCATGGGTGGGCTTGCCGCCCATTTCCACATCCAGGATGGGGTTTCCGTCGGTTGTGGCTGCTAGAATTAGTAGCATGCGCTTTAGGCAAAGCGTTCGAGCCAGTAAGTCGAGCTTGATGATTTTTCATCAAAAGTTGGTTCTGCTTTTCAGTGAGAAGTAAAACAAAAATCAAATCTGAAAATTTGGTGAACTTTTGTACCCTATATTGTTACTGCAGGACAATATTGGTGGCATTGAAGGTCGAATAGGTCTTCTCCAAGAGATTATGTTTGGTTAAATCCTCTTTATAGAAATTAAGCAATGATCGGATTATACAAACTTCAGACTTGTATTCATTCACAGACTTAAAGTCTTGGAAGCGTAAATGCTACCAGTCGTGTCTTGCTTTAGGCAAGTAAATGCCTTTCTGGTGATCGAAATGATCGGCCAGAATGAGTCAGAGGGTACGTGGGTCCTCTTCTTTGAGGTACTCGGTCTGCAGTGCATCATAGAAGTGTATACGGATGAAGATCATGGTAGTAGCATTCTAAGCTTCGTCAACCGGGTCTTCAGTAGGTTTCTCGATGGTAGCTCGAAGACTCTTTGCGGTAAGATGGAGCTTCAAGTCTCGAACCCACTTTAGGTAGCTTTTTCAAGATACTTCCAAACCGGTGAAATCGAGTTTGTTCAAGTTCAACATGTCCCTAAAACAGAGGGTACAACAAAAATGTGGTTAGTCATATAGAAAACCATAGACATACATTGTAGAACATTAGGGTTCTATAGACATGTATTGGTTTAATTTAAGCATGAAAGCTACGGGTTTCATATGGTAAGTTTTGAATGAAAAATGCGGGTTTCAAATGCGCTAAATTTGAAACTACTGGTTCGATTTAGTTATGAACGTCTGGTTTATATATAGGGGTACCTGCAAGAACACATAATACAATATACAATAAAGTGTAGTGAATTTGTGGATTGCTTCAGGAACCCAAGTGTGAGTGCATCAGGACTACAATTCAAAGAAAAGAAATAATTTATTGAATCGTTAATTGCCAAAAAGTGGACTTCAAGCCAATAATTTTGGATTAATTGTTAGATTAATGGACTACATGTCACTTTAATTAATTCAATAGATCGTAACCATCAGGTTTGATTGTAGAAGCAAAATAATGACATTCGGGTTAATATTAGCTTGATAAGCGTTAACCAATAACGTCTCAAAAATTATAGAAGAATGGTTAAGAAGCGGGAATGCCAAACACGGGGCATTGGGTTCAAAAAACGTAGCCCATCTTTATGGGCTAGCTACCGTGTGTAAGGCAAGGCCCTAAAGGGTATATTGGGAAGGAGGTTAGTAGCCAAGTTGCTAGTTTTAGGCAAAAAAAGGCTCAATGAGCATAAGCTAGGCACTGGGGTTGGCCTGGGATAGATGTATGTGAAGCTCAGCCAAAGGCTAGGTTTGTTTTGGGTCGTGGCAAAACAAGCCCAACAACACAGAGGTTGCGGCCGAGTGGGCTGAGTGGGGAACCCAGCAAACGAATGGGCTTACTGCAGATGGGTCGTGGAATGCGGGACAGAGCCTAGCAACTCAAAGGTTGCTGGTTTGGGCCAAAGGGTGTGAACCAGAGCCCAGCAAAGGTTGCACGCCGTGTTGGAGGTAAACCCTACCGGGCCGAGGCCTAGTGTCCGTGTGTGCGCAACAAGCCCAGAAGACTGTTGCCGTGATGGTCTATGACGTCAAACGACATTGTCCCAAGGTGGTGGTGTGGCTGTAGGCCAACCAACTTGGCTCGATGCCAGTGGCGGCACGACATGGAGCCACGGCTCAGCCACACAAAAATCCCAGATTTTTTGTTTTTTTTGTTTTTCAAATTCTAGGGTTAAAAAAACCCTAATTGCTTCTAAATTAATTTCGATGCTTTGACTCACAAATTCCACATAGCATAATTGCGTATTGCATGAACAAATATATATATTGACAAAATATATTAACACATAGGCAATATATATAATCGAAAGGAAAATATAAATATAGGGGTTCATGCATCATGAGAAATGTTTTCATGCTTCAAAGTCGTTTCAAATATTTTAATTTATCTTAAAAGAACCTGATTGGTAGAAAATAATTGAGCATTTGATGTTGTAGAAGAAAGTCTCCTCCACGATCCTTCAGTTCCTTAGCTTCTGGCAAGAGCGTGCTGATAACGTGTTGTAGGCCTGATTTACTAAGCTGTATTTAGGGCTAGGGAGAAAGGGGGGTTGGCAGTACAGAGAGAGAAGAGAGAGATATGTGTTTGTGAGGTGTATTGTATCACCTCATTGTGCCTTTATTTATAGTAGTAGAGAAGATTAAATCTTTACCTTAATAGGATTACAACTCTAATAGAATGATATCTAACCCTAGATAATATTCCAAGATATCCTTAAATACACTACAATTTACACAATCACATTCCTAATCTAATAGGACTGCAACAACTCTATATAACTTTCCTTTTCTAACTCAAATTATCTTCCGACCATTGTGGTAAAGGTTCTTGAGAAATGCCAGTTATGAGAGGCTATCCAAGAAAAAGCAGTAAAATAAGCTCCAAGAGTGTGCTACTAGTAATATTGTTGTTGTCTTCTGAAAGTTCACTGCCACTCTTGGGAGTAGAAGCACTCTTCCACCGTCGATAAATGGTGATCAGCAAACGAACCATAGTTGTCGCAAAAGGCTTTGCAACCCTACTATTTGGCTAATGAAAGTATAGTTTCCCTTCTCCAAGAAATTAAGAAGCAAGCCTGAAGTTGTGTAGCAAGACCTTCTATCCCTCCATTTACCCGTTGTTTGTCGGATCGTAGATAATAAGTGTCTGTCTGCCATTTCACAAAGGCTCTCGTCACACTTGCTGACAACCAATGATGATGGCGGGTGGGAAAAGATAACGAAAAAAAGGTTGAAGAATAAGCCCATTCTAACTATTCTAATCTAAAGGGATGCGACGGGAAGAAATGGCATTTGGAAGTGTTGCTGGCTTAACAACTTCTTAAACTTAAAAAAAAAAAAAAAAAAAGACATTTTCATGTCTACTTCCCTACTGCCTACTGGGAACAATAATATTGAGAACCAAAACTCAAAAAATGCATGCAGTTTCTTATTTTCAATTAATTTCAATTTTCAAGCACGAGTTAAAGATTTTGAATGCAGAAATTTTGGTGACTGTTTTGGATTTTAATTTGGTTTTTAATTTGGTTTCTAGTTGGCTTCATTTGGCTGCTCGTTGGAATTCGGTGATTCTTCATTCCATTGATATACAAGTTAGAAGTGTTGGAAATTTTTTAGTAGAAATATAATTATTTTTAATTAATTAATTTCGGATTTAATTTTTAATTTAACAGACTCATTTTTTCAGATGAAGTCTAAAGCAATGAAAGAACGCCACCCTTCTGAGAAGATGTCTCCTAAGAGATGCATCCCATATTCATACATATAATAGGCATAACTCAATTATATATACATCCATCAGCATGACATTTAAAACACAGAAAAATCAAATTCTTCTACAATCCCAAACCTTCTTACTGATAGAACCACAAAGAAATTTGCCAGAAGTCTAGTTTTCCGGTGCTGGGATCTTAACTTAGATTGTTGAATCCTGGTGAAGTAGACGTCCGTAGAACTACAAGTACAAAGTATGGACGAAATTTTGTTTCAAGGACATTGCGGTACGCAAGCCTCGATCTTCATTTTGTATGTTTAATATTATTTCGTTTTGTTCATACTCTGTTAAATTATTTATTTGCATTTATTATTTATTAGCATATATAAATTTATCATTAATTATTGATATTTATCCAACAAGAAGTATATGAACAAAACACCTTTACACGTGAAAAATGCTGCTCCAACAATCAAAACGTAATTTGTACATAAGCCACTAGAGTAGCCTAGTGATAAAGGGTGGATAACACGATGGATAAGAGTATGCTAAGTTTAATGTTTGAAACTCATCAATGTAACAAAAAAATTAGACTTATATCAAATTTTCTCATTAAAAGGAAGGTGTACAGGAGAACACAGATGTATAATTATTCTCTTTTGAAAAAAGGTTGTTTCATTTTTATCGTTTTGATTTTGTAAGATTGTGTCATGCATGATGCATTTTGTAAGCAGGAAATCTACCCAAAAAGTTAGTTCACACTAGTAGAAAACCTGGCTTTATAGCCGCCATGCAGCCCCTAAGGTTATTTCTAATTGAAGGGGTTATGTTTAGCCCCGTCTAAATTATAGTTCTGTAAGAAATTATTTTTAATGAACAGTGTCAGACCATATTTATATACCATCTCCAATCAAAGAGAGTTATATTTTAGCCCCCCAATAATTTATTATTATAAATTTGTTCTTTAATTTTATTAGTTATTTGAATTAAACTACCATACTAAAATAAGGTTTTCAGATATATTTTGAGTGCCACTTGAAGATGTAACAATTTGAAAATTATTGAAAAAATTAAGGGAAATATTATTGGAAGAGATAAGAGAGGGGTGTGGATGAAAAAATTATTTGAGGTGAATAGAATGCGAATAATTGAAATAAAATAAGGTAAAATAGTATGGAAGGGTGAAAATGATGTGAGGAATAATGTAGAAATGTCTTAGGTATTTATAAGAAAAAAAATTAGAAATTAGAAATTTCTTTTTTTAATTTCGTCTTAAAAAAATCCAGCTAGGCTCAACTGAGAGGGCAGGCTAGCTAGCTAAAGATGTCTAGCTTGTTGGCCATATGGTTGGATTTTAGCTCGGTAGGTTCCAAGATTTTTTAGACCAGACCTCCATTAGAGATGAGTTTTATATAAAAATGGCTATCATTTGGCCTATAACCCTATAATCAACCCGATTGGAGATGACCTAATGTAAGATCAATGTAACAAAATTAGATGCATATCAAATTTTCCCATTACAAGGAAGGCGTACAAAGAGAATACAGATGTATAATCATTTCTCTTTTGAAAAAGGCTGTTTCACTTTTATTGTTTTGTTTTTTTTGTAAGATTGTGTCATGCATGATGCATTTTGTACGCAGGAAATCTACCCAAAAAATCAGTTCACAGTATCAGAAAACCTGGCTTTATAGCCACCATACAGCCACTAAAATATGGCATTGTCCCTCTACCAATATTGGTTTCTATTGCTCCTTATTGCACTGCATGTGTCTTTGTGGCCTCTCTTCCACCAATAGTTGGATTGCAGACCACTGCATGTGTTTTTAAGCCAGACAGCACATCATCTTTTTACACTTAGTTATCATCAGTGCCAAAACTTGAGAAATAATTTGTGCAAACGGGCGCACAAATTAATTACAACACCATTGACAACAAATGATGTCTTCCTCTGATTTTCCTCCACCATCAGAGCCCAGTACCTTGTAAGTATTTTTGCTTTCCATATGGTTGCCGTAGTAAACGTACTTTCCGGCCTACGAGAGATATCCAAATATTAAAGTTGTCAGGGAAGGCTCCATAATCCATATGAACACCAACACAGCCTCTACTAGGTGTTAATAGCGAATTGATTTTTGAGATAAAGGATTTACAAAGATACATATTGGCGGCTGAATAACAGTGTCTGATGCCCGTTTTCTACTAGTGTCACTTTTTATGGTCATCTGCTTTTTTATATCTATTTTAATTTTCAAATGTTTTCACATTTCCCACTTAAATACAAAAAGGTAGAATTTAGGTCGTGGTGGTGTCACGTTTTAGGGTAGTATACAACGAATCCGAATATTCGCTGGATTCTCTTTGTAAGGATCTTGGAAATTTATGAATCATATCCATTTATCATAAATCGTGTGGTTAAAAATTATTTTAAATATTTTTATTTAAAATTAAATGTAAACATTACCTGACAAAAACTGATCACACGATATACGATAAATGAACATTATTTACGAATTATAGGATCCTCACCAAACCTATTGGGTATACAACAACCAAAGATGTATAAATAGACACGACTGTTGGGTTGATGCACAATCATTTAAAGGAATAAAGGGCTTGGTTGGAACAAGACTCAAGTCCGACTTATATAATACAATGACGTTTATTTGTTATAAGTTTGACACCTAGTTGTAATTTTGCACAGTTGCGTAGCCGTGGCGTGAGCGTATTTGCTTATTGTAAAAATATCTTTGTAAACAGCAAATCGCTTGTCAATAAGTTAAAAAGGGATTTCACTTTTCTGCCCAACAGTCAAAGAGTCCTTTGCATTTGTGTGTTTACAATACATGCAGCTGGTTGTTGAACAAATAAAGTATTTTAATGAAGGAAAAGGATTCTCTCCTGAGCATATGCTCAGGATCCTGCTGAGCAGACATGAGGACCTCAACAGTTACAATTATTATAACTTTAAAGGGATCCACCTTTTTATAACCGTTGGATTTTCATTCAACGGTCTTCCTGCTCAGTAGGATCCTGAGCATATGCTCAGGAGAGAATCCTTTTCCTTTAATGAATGCCACATTTACAGCAAGGAATCTATACTATTATTAAGAAAATCCTTCTTGTCAACTTTTTTTTTTTTCTATTTTACCTTCATTTTTTATACATAGTATTTATAAAAAAGAGGGCAAAATAGTAATTTTGTACATTTTGACAAAATGACAATCATATGTTTATTTTTCCAATTTTACCCTCACTTTTCATACACAATATTTACATAACAAGGACAAAACAGTAATTATGTAATATTAAAAAAAATAAACACTTATTAAGAGAAATTGTTCGCACATAAAGTGTGTGCTCTCTGCTAGTATGTATAAAGAAAAAGGCATGGAAATATGACAAGCATTATTAATCCAATTTTACCCTCACTTATGATACACAATATTTACATAAGGAAGACAAAACAGTAATTATGTAATATTAAAAATAAATATACACTTATTAAGAGAAATTGTTCACACACAAAGTGCTCTCTGCTAGTATATATAATTGTAAGAAATGAGCTGCTCTCACTGATCTTATACTTACAGGTTCAAGGTGATGAATCAAGGGCTCATCTGTCATTGACTTCTAAAGACTTGATGACACCCATACTTACTTGAAGAGCAAGTTATACACTACGAGGGATGACTTACTAGTGAGACAATACCGAGATTTTCTGGGTTGCTTCCAAAAATTCGAGTCCACTCATGTGAGTTGTGCACAGCACTGCAAATTTCTTGTTTTTGCACTGCAAAAATTATCCTCTCATTTAGTTTCAGAGTTTCAGTGTCATATTACTATAGGTCTGCTTAATACTAAAATGCCTACGTAATTGTGCAGATTTTCAACATCCTTGAGACACAACATGGGGGAGGGTTTCTGGATCTTATTCTGCAGCAGTTCCAACTGTTCCACTGAGTCCAGAACTGAATGCACTTCCGGCTTTTTATCCTTCATCGATCCAGATTCGTGTCTCAACAATATTTTTATCATAGCAGTTGATATCTTGCTCCTATTTATCTTGTTATGTTTCTTCATATATAGAATATCAGCAAAGAAGATTACAGCACCATCAGACTCTCACACCTTCTATTCACTGTCAATTGTCTCGGCCAGCCTTAATCCGGGTTTGGCTTTGGCCTACTTGGGGTTTGGGATATGGAAAATCGTTGACAAAGTTAATACCAGTCAGACAGTTTTACCTCTCCATGGATGGCTAGTCTTGTTCTTTCAAGGGTTCACATGGTTGCTTCTGAGTTTAACCATAACCCTAAAGAAGCCACACTTTCCACATATTATGATAACGAAAGCTTTTTCGATTCTTGCCTTCTTGCTTGCAGCTTTTGTTTGCAGTTCATCAATTTGGGAAGCTGTCGTGGATGAGGCAGTAACCGTTAATGTTGTTTTAAACATTTTATATTTCCCCGGGTCAATACTCTTGCTCTTTAGTGCATTTCAGGGAAGCAATATATTTGCAAAAGGTGATCTAGAACTGCATGATGATGCTTTCTACACACCTTTGCAAGGGGAGGAATCGGATGTCAGAGATCAAATCTGCTCAAATGACAACGTCACCCCTTTTGCAAAAGCCAGGTTATTTAGTATATTGTCATTTTGGTGGTTGAATCCATTGATGAAGAAAGGCAAGAAAAAGCTTCTTCAGAATGAAGATATTCCACAACTGCGACAAGCTGATCAAGCGCAAACGTGGTACTTAATATTTACGGAGCAGTTGATCAAAAGAAAGAAAAGAGATTCATCTGATAACCCTTCCGTTTTGTACATTATTTTCTTCTGCCAGAGGAAAGCTATTTTGGTGTCGGGGCTCTTTGCACTGATCAAGATTCTAACCCTGAGTAGTGGTCCATTGTTTCTTATGGCCTTCATTAATGTTGTTGAAGGTAATGCAGCTTTTAAATATGAGGGTTATGTGCTAACTCTAGGTCTCTTCATCGTGAAAATCTTGGAGTCACTGTCGGAGAGGCAATGGCACTTTAGAACTAGATTGATTGGGCTCCAAGTAAGATCAGTGGTTACTGCAGCAATATATCGGAAGCAACTACGACTCTCAAATTCGGCCAAGATGACTTACTCTCCTGGTGAGATAGTGAATTATGTAACGGTGGATGCTTACAAAATTGGCGATTTTCCATTCTGGTTTCATCAGTTATGGTCCACAAGCCTTCAGCTGTGTCTTTCATTACTTATTGTTTACTTTTCTGTCGGGCTGGCAACCGTTGCAGCTCTAACTGTACTTATATTGACTGTGGTGGCAAGCTGTCCCTTAACGAAGTTGCAGCACAAGTACCAAAAAAAGCTCATGGCAGCACAAAATAGGAGGCTCAAGGCTATTACCGAAGCACTTACGAATATGAAGATCTTGAAGCTGTATTCTTGGGAGACAAATTTCAAGAAGGTTATTGAAGGGTTAAGAACAGAAGAAATGAAATGGTTAACTCAAGTATTGAGACAAAAGGGGTATTATACAGTTTTGTTTTGGTCATCTCCTATTTTGGTCGCTGCAGTTACTTTCTGGACATGCTACTTCCTTGGATTTACACTCTCATCTGTTAATGTTTTTACTTTTCTAGCAACGATGCGTATTGTTCAGGAGCCCATTAGGGTGATCCCAGATGTTTTTGGAGCATTTATTGAAGCAAAAATTTCATTATCTCGGATTGTGAAGTTTCTTGATGAACCGGAGTTGGAGAACAGACATACAAGGAAATACAGCAATGGAAGAGTGGTTGAGCATTCCATTTACATTATATCCTCCGAAATTTCATGGGATAGGTCTAGTTATACAAGGCCTACATTAAGGAACATAAATTTGGTGGTTGAACCCGGAGACAAAGTAGCAATTTGTGGAGAGGTTGGCTCCGGTAAATCAACCATTTTAGCTGCAATTCTTGGAGAAGTTCCACGCATCAATGGCACTGTAAGCAATCGATTCACTTGGAAGTATTGTTTCAATTATTATGGATGGTAAAGCCTTACTATAGCTTCTGACTGCCTAATTTTACAGGTTCAAGTATATGGGAAGATAGCATATGTTTCTCAGTCTGCATGGATCCAAACAGGAACTCTAAAAGGTCGTACCCAGTGCACAAGGCTCCCGCTTTACGCAGGGTCTGGGAGAGGTGAATGTCGGCTAGCCTTACCCCCATTTATGGAGAGGCTGCTCCCAAGTCTCGAACCCGAGACCTACCGCTCATGGGCGAAGGACTCTACAGGAAAATATTCTTTTTGGATCCACCATGGATCACATTAGATACCAACAAACGCTTGAGAAGTGTTCCCTAGTAAAGGATCTTGAAATGCTTTCGTTTGGTGATCTAACTCAGATAGGAGAGAGAGGTGTCAATCTAAGTGGTGGGCAGAAGCAGCGCATTCAACTTGCACGTGCACTCTATCAAAATGCTGATGTCTACCTCTTGGATGACCCTTTCAGTGCAGTTGACGCTCATACTGCGACCAGCCTATTCAATGTAGTAATTCTTTATTTATTTGCCTCTCAAACTAGTAATGAATGAAGGTATTGCCATTTTTCTTTTCTCTCTGTCCTGTGAAACATAATGTGATAATTTTCCAGGAATATGTCATGGGAGCGCTTGCTAAGAAGACTGTTTTGCTAGTGACACACCAAGTTGACTTCCTTCCAGCATTTAATTCGATATTGGTATTTATTAATTTGAATACTGTTAATATCTCCATTGTTTATATTTTTTCATGGTTTACTGATCATTCTTCTTAATGCGTTCAATAATCTGGTACTTAAGTCTCGTATATCAAGCAAGAACATCATGTAATATGTATTTTACTTCACAGTTGATGAATTCAGGGCAAATTTTAAGAGCAGCTCCTTACGAAGAGTTGCTAGCGTCTTGTCCAGAGTTCCAAGACCTCATCAATGCACACGATGACACTGCTGTTTCTGAGACGCAAGTTGAACATGCTTCTACCGGAAAACATAAATTAGCCACGGAGGAGATTGAGAAAGTTAACACTGAGTTACCTCTAAGGGAATCTTCAGGAGACCAATTGATTAAGCAAGAAGAGAGAGAAACAGGAGACACTGGTTTTAAGCCATACATCCAGTATTTGAAGCCGAGCAAGGGATTTTTGTACTTCTCTGTGTGCATCCTTCTCTACTCAATGTTCATAGTTGGGCAACTAATTCAATATTATTGGTTGGCTTCGAAACTTCAGGATTCAAGCATGTCAAGAGTAAAACTCTTCACTGTTTATTCTGTGATCATGTGTATCATGGCACTTGCTTTGTTCATTCGATCTTTCTTTATAGTCTACTTAGGATGCGGGGCATCAAGATCCATTTTTGAAACCCTATTGAACTCTCTTTTCCGAGCACCAATACTGTTTTATGACTCAACACCCGTGGGAAGGATACTTAGTCGGGTAAGATTCAAAAAAACAGATTTGAAATGATATTCTTTACAGTAAGCTAATGGAACTAACATTTGGATTGGCTATTTTGTTTAGGTATCTACTGATATGAATATCATTGACCTTGAAGTGGCTTTCAAGTTTATCATTGCGGTTGGGGGAACTTTGAACACATATAGCATATTTTTAGTATTGGTTTTTCGTACTTGGCCAGTCGTGTTTCTGATTATTCCCACAATTTGTGTTACTATAGTCTTACAGGTACTTAAGAGAAACACTCTTGTTTAGTCCTTCAATAATTTCCTTACCTTTGATTTGCCTTCTCTAAACAAAGAATGTGCTATTTGATTTTCTTTTCTACAAACAGAATTACTACTTTGCTTCGGCAAAAGAGTTGATACGAATGAATGGTACAACCAAGTCTGCCCTTGTAAGCCACCTTGCCGAATCTAATGCTGGAGCCCTGACTATCAGAGCGTTTGGAGAGGAGGATCGGTTCCTCTCAAAAACGTTGGAGCTTATTGATGCAAATGCTAGCATGGACTTCAATAGTTTTTCTGCAAATGAGTGGTTGAGAGGACGTCTTGAGTTGGTATGCGCTATTGTTCTCTCAGCCTCAGCATTTGCCATTACTTTGATTCGATTCAAGGCTTCTTCGTCTGGTTAGTAAACACTAGCTTCCACCATCAGATTTGACCTCATAACTTTACAAAATTCAGTTTGCCATCGTTTGCATTTCATGTGCCCTAGCCCCTAATAAACCATTTTTCTTAATTGTTTCACAGGATTTGTTGGCATGACGCTATCCTATGGTCTCTCATTGAATGTATATGTCGTACATGCTGTCCAATATCAGTGCATGCTTGCAAATGCAATCATTTCTGTGGAAAGGGTAGAACAATACATGCATATTCCTAGTGAAGCTCCAGAAATAATAGAAGACAATCGACCTGTGCACAATTGGCCTACTGTTGGTAAAGTGGAAGTATGCGATTTAAAGGTTTGTGTTACAAAAGAAATAATGTTGAACTGTAAGAACAATGAGACTTGTATATGACTGTGACATAGACTCAAACTTGTGCAGGTAAGGTACAGGCCAAATGCTCCACTAGTTCTTCATGGGATAGATTGCACAATTGAAGGAGGGGACAAAATTGGGATTGTTGGCCGGACTGGAAGTGGAAAGACTACTCTTATCAGTGTTCTGTTTCGTCTGGTAGAGCCTACAGAAGGAAAGGTTTTTGTAGATGACTATGACATTTGTACAATTGGACTTCATGATTTAAGATCACGCCTCGGGATCATCCCACAAGATCCGACATTATTCAGTGGGTCTGTGAGATTCAATCTAGACCCCTTATCTAAGCATACTGATAACCAAATATGGGAGGTAAGTTTTTTTTCTTATGTGATGATTGATATCACTTGTTGAAATTACGTCTGGCAGTAAAATTCGACATTTCAGAACAACCATTTGATACACTGTAACCTTCCTTTTGCCTAACTTCATTTATCTTCCATCTCAATGCGTAAAAGGTTCTTGACAAATGTCAGTTGCGAGAAGCCATTCAACAAAAAGAAGACGGCCTGGATTCTTTAGGTAAGAAACTATTTCTTGCAGGAGTGCTTTTCGGTGTCAATGAATCAAACAATATTATTATCTGAAAGTGTATAAATGAAGAAGTAAATAAAAACATGGACTGCAGTTGTACAAGATGGAGCAAACTGGAGCATGGGGCAGCGACAACTGTTCTGTTTGGGACGTGCCTTGTTGAAGAGGAGCCGGATACTGGTGCTCGATGAAGCCACTGCATCAATGGACAATACAACGGACTCTATTCTGCAGAAAACTATAAGAACAGAATTTGCAGACTGCACCGTAATAACCGTGGCTCATAGGATCCCAACCGTGATGGACTGTACGAAAGTGCTTGCTATTAGTGATGGTAAGCAATGCTTTTGCTAGTAATCTCTTACTTATGTTGTTTTACTTGTTAATTGATTGGCGAAATGTACAATGACAGGGAGACTGGTGGAGTATGATGAGCCAACGGAGCTGATGAAGAACGAGGGCTCGCTTTTTGGGCAGCTAGTCAAGGAATATTGGTCTCGTGCTGCGAATGCCGGCATCCACTCAGAAGACAGAATCAATTAAATCGAAAAATCAAAATTTTGATGAACAACATAACTTCAAAATGTGGATCCCTCGACTCCGAAACAACCGACAATGTCAAAGAAGGAGATTCAGTATTATCAGCATGCCTAAAATAAAACAAGAATCAGGAAAGGTGTAGGGTTGGGATATCTTGGAAGCAAGGTATCATTATGTACAACTTCCTAGTTTGGTTTGGATTCAGTTTTAGGTGATTTCGTGTCAAATACACAGCATCCATTAGTATAAACAGATGGCTTTGGGAGAGGTTTTGCATGAGAGTTTGAAGGGCATAAGTTTGTATAGTTGAGAGCACTTTGAGTTTGGGAGTTATCTTGTATTCGTTTGAATGTTATAAAACTTTCGTTGTTAGAGAGGTATTCTTATATTAGAGGAACTCTAAATTTGTGTGTTGTGTATTTGTTTATTGCTTGATTGTTTGGTTTATTTACCACAAGTGGTATCAGGAGCTTCATTATTTGGACAGCTAGTCAAGGAATACGTAGGGATGGGCAAAATACCACAGGTATGGGTAACCGCAGTAACCCAACCATTTAAAACAACTCACGATTACGGTTGGGTATATCTGTGAAATTTAAATGAGTAGTGAGGTTATAAATGAGTACTCATTTGCTGTTTATTTTTAATATATGTAAAATAAAAAATAAAAAAAATAAAAAAACTAAAAACTAAAAACCTTAAATTGTCGACCTCACCTCGCTGCCATCATATCGTGTGTGTGTTTATATATATCTTCAATTATTTACTATACGTCTTGGTTTTTCTTCCAAGATATATAATTTGGATGATCTATATTCCATGCTCCAAAAGAACTTCGAAACAAGTTAAATTACTTGCTGCAATTGGTAATAGCTGCATTGTAAGCAATCATCACAATACTCATGATAATTATCATTAATCTGGTGTAGGCCTATTTAACTGAATAATATAAAGGACAAAGAGAGAGGGGGTGCGGCACGGCAAAGAGAGAAAGGGTGCGGCACGGCAAAAAGAAAAGAGACGTGTGATTGTGAGCTTTATCTTATTTTATCATATTGCGCCTTTATTTATAATAGTATGAAGGTAAATTCCATACTCTAATTACAACTATAATAGAATAACATCGAATCTCACAAGCATATTCCAAGATATAATAGGATTTACACGATCATATTCCTAAACAATTAGGAACTGCAAAATAAACACCAAAGTCTCATCTCTTTATCTTATTCAACTTTGGAAGTTGAATAAAAAAATTTGAAAAATGGGTAAATGGGTAAAAAAAAGTTAAACAAGTTTAAAAATGGATAAACAGATATACGATTACGGTTAAATGGGTACGCATTTATGGGTATGGTTAACCGTTTATAAACAGTTATGGATATAAGTATGAGTATAACCGTTTAGACAATTATCTAACAGGTAAAGGATTATACGAATAAAAGCATTAACGGTTAAGAGTAAATAATCGCAGTCATACCATAATCGTTGCCGATCCCTAAATACTGATCTTTCGCTGCCAATCCTGGCATCTACTCAGACGGATGATAAGGAAAGGCATTCGATGTGTAAAAAGTTCCGAATAAAGTTTAAAGTTTAGCAAGCAACTTCAAGTACAGACCCACAGAAATATTTCAACTTTCTGAAAAAGAAGATTAATGTTTGCAACTTCTTGTGTTGTGTGGTAGATATGGCATTAGATTCAAATGGCCACTACCTTTGGTTATTCTTTGCAATCACATGTTTTCCTGCTCACTCAAGTGTATTACTTTTACCAAGTTGAAGCATATTATTTAGTTGATCAAAAAAAAAAAAGAAAAAAAAAAAGCAGCATATTATTTGGCTGTGTGAAACGTGTATAAATGGTGCCCATATACTACATATTCGAAATGTATTTGGGAGATGTGTGCAGACTTATGCTGACACTCCCCCTCAAGTCCGGCTCTAAACTTGCTCTGATACCATGTTAGTTCACGGCTAGAACCTTTTTTTCATAAGACCGGCTTACAGTACTTTAGGATGAAACACTATTTTGAAGACTTGAAAAATGGTTCTGCAAAGCTGCAAAGCAGCAACAACACTAATAACAGAAAATTGGAAAAGCTTTATAGAGAAAAGGCTGAATTCAGAGAAGATAGAGACAAACATGACAGTTATCGATTGGATCACAGCAGTTGCAACCATCTTTGGATCAGAAGGATCATATTCAGATACAAAAAATTAGCAGATAATGTCATATGGAGATACAAAACCGTCCGCCCATTGGTCATCCACAACACCCACCCGACTGAGTTTAAGTATATAGAAATATACTACATATTAATCCAAAGTTATCCATGCTAAATATCCTAGCTTTGATTTTTCCTGTTTTCTTCTTTCAAAATTGTTCATCTTAACTCTCACAAAAGAAAATAGGAAATGATTTTCACTCACTAAATTGCCTATAACTCAATGTGTGAGAATGAAAAATGACCGTCACTAGCAAAAGAAAATAGGAAATGACAGTCATTAAGAAAAGCAAAAGACTGATGCGATGTGGAAGGAGGGAGACGAGCAAAAGGGCGTCAACACCCGGTTGCACCTCAGCTTTTGTCTGGTGCACTTTTGTGAGCTTATACACTCATCATAAGGTGATATCACCCGCGACATGGGTGTGTATTTATTTGTTATTGCAGTAGAAGGAATCGTACCATCCGGTGGCACTTTTATGAGCTCATACGCTCATCACCAACTGGGCTAACGCGAATCCCTCTCGTTCGGTATAGAGGTTTGGATTGGAATGGATAAGCCACTAACAAAGAAATGGTAAAGTTGTGGCTAACTTGGATATTGGAGATGGATTACTTAAGAAGAAAACTTATCCATTCCAATCCTCTCTAAAATGGGAGGATTAGAAGGGAGAAGCTTCCCTTATGTCTAATCCTCTTCTGATCCCAAAAACCACTATCTTCTTACCTTCAATATACTTTGAACCTAAGGGGTTATTAATTTTAATTTAATCCTAGACACCACACAAGCCCTAATTGCAATGTCTGCCAGTGAATACTGGAGCCAGGAAAACATGATGGGAAAAACATTTCTTTAGACAGTTGGATAGTGTGAAAGCAAAAGGCTAAAAAACATTGTAATTTCCTCTTTTTTTCCAAAGGTTAAGCCACCATGTATTATGAAGCCGAAAGGTCCACTGATGTGACATCTTACCCAAAAAGAAGTTATGAATTTGGCATGCCATACATAATGCAATGACACTGTCCTACAAGATGTTTCACGTGCCTTTTGAAGACGGGTTTTAAAATCAATGCGGGAAGAGAGATTCGAACTCGGGTTTTATGCATGACAAACTAAACTCTGAGACTTCAAGAGCAAGCTAGACCGGAAGGCTGATTTGCACTTCAGCTTAATCTACTGTAAGTTTTCTTATGCATGTTTCTTGAGCGATATAGAGTATAGACCACAGCAATCTTATTTTGCTAAATGTTTCTATTTTTCGTTTTCCGATGCTCCTAGTTCTTTCCAACTTGTGGTGCATGATATACAGCTTCATCTGCAGATTCTGCAATTTTTAGAAGAAACAAAAAAGTTTTTAAATATGTGGTGGGAATGGTTCAAATTGTTTATCATACATGGCAGTTACATTAACGTTTTATTCATACATGGCAGTTCGTATTTGTGCCGTATGTGTCCTGTTTCATCTTTAACTTAATATTATCTCAGTTGTTGAACAACATGAACTGCAGTACTTTCGAGTTTTTGAGTCCTTCATCTCATGCATTTCAAAAACATGAATTTTAGATGCAGATCTTTTTCTTCTTTCAAACGCTTTTCTTGTAATCGTGTAGATTTTCGACCTTACTGAGACGCAACAATGGGGGAGCATTTCTGGAGCTTATATATTTGCAGTAATTCTGAGTGTTCAACTGAGGCCGGAAATGAATGCAGTTCTGGCAATTCAGCCATTACCAATCCAGATTCATGTATCAACAACATTTTGGTCATTGCAGCTGATGTTTTACTTCTGTTTATCTTGTTATGTATGTTCACATGCAAATTATCATCAAGGAAGGTTATGGCACCGTCACAGTCTCATACCATCTCTTCAGCGTCAATAATCTCGGCCACCTTCAATGCTGGTTTGGCTTTAGCTTACTTTGGTTTTGGGATATGGACAATCGTCAAGAAAGTAAATGCAGACCAGACCGTTTTTCCCCTCCATGGATGGCTAGCTTTGCTCTTCCAAGGGTTCACATGGTTGCTTCTAGCTTTTTTCATAAGCCTCAACAAGCCACAACCACAAGAAACTGTGATAACAAAATCTTGTTCAATACTTGGCTTCTTGATTGCAGTTTTTCTTTCAAGTTCATCAATTTGGAAAGCTATTGTGGAGGAGGCAGTATCGGTTAAGATTGTTTTAAACATTTTCTACTTCCCTGGATCAATTCTTTTGCTATTTAGTGCATTTCAGGGAAGCAATTTTGCAAAAGGCGATTCAGAGATCGACGGTGACGCCTTCTACAAACCATTACAAGGTGCAGAGTCTGATAAAATAGGTGAAATCAGTTCAGATGACAATGTAACACCTTTTGCAAAAGCAGGGTTATGCAGCTCAATGTCATTTTGGTGGTTGAATTCGTTAATGAAGAAAGGTAAGCAAAAGGTTCTCGAGAATGAAGATATTCCACAGCTGCGGCAGGATGATCAAGCAAGAACGTGGTACTTCATATTTATGGAGCAATTGAACAAAAGGAAGGAAGCAGATCCGTCTGTTCAACCTTCTATCTTGTCCATTATTTTTCATTGCCAGAGGAAAGCTATTTTGATTTCGGGATTATTTGCTCTGATCAAGACTCTCACCACGTCAACCAGTCCACTGTTTCTCATGGCCTTCATTAAGATTATTGAAGGCAATGCAGCTTTGAAATATGAAGGTTATGCACTGACTTTTGGCCTCTTTGTTGTGAAAATCATTGAGTCACTGTCGGAGAGGCAATGGTATTTTAAAACTAGACTGATGGGGCTTCAAGTGAGATCATTGGTGTCAGCAGCCATATATCAGAAGCAACTACGACTCTCGAATGCTGCCAAGATGACACATTCTCCTGGTGAGATAGTGAATTATGTGACGGTGGATGCTTACAGAATCGGCGAGTTTCCATACTGGTTTCATCAGATATGGACCACAAGCCTTCAGCTGTGCCTTTCATTACTTATCGTTTACTTCTCTGTGGGTCTGGCAATTGCTGCAGCTCTAGCTGTACTCTTATTGAGTGCACTAGCAAGCTCACCATTAGTGAAGTTGCAGCATGAGTATCAAACGAAGCTCATGGTAGCACAAAACAGAAGGTTGAAGGCCATAACAGAAGCACTTTCAAATATGAAAATCTTGAAATTGTATTCCTGGGAGACAAATTTTAGGAATGTGATAGAAGGTTTACGAACGGAAGAATTAAAATTGGTATATCAAGTGTTGTCACAAAAGGGATATAATATGGCTCTATTCTGGGCATCTCCTCTTTTCGTATCGGCAGTCACTTTTTGGACATGCTACTTCCTTGGGTTTACACTCTCTCCTAGTAATGTTTTCACATTTTTAGCAACTTTACGCCTTGTTCAGGAGCCTATTAGGTTGACTGCGGATGTTTTTGGAGCATTTATTGAAGCAAAGGTTTCATTTTCTCGGATTGAGAAGTTTCTCGATGCACCAGAGTTGGAGAACAGACATACAAGGAAAGAGAGCTGTGCCGCAGATGTTGAGCATTCCATTGTATTTAGAAGTCCTGAAATTTCATGGGGCGCTAATCCTTTAAAGGCTACATTAAGGAACATAAATTTGGTGGTGAAACCGGGTGAGAAGGTAGCAATTTGTGGAGAGGTTGGCTCCGGTAAATCAACCCTTTTGGCTGCAATTCTTGGAGAAGTTCCACGCATCAATGGCATTGTAAGCAATCATTTCACTTCTAGAATTTTTTTTAATTATTTAGATGGGAAAGTCTATCTCGTAAAGCTTCTGTCTGCCCAAATTTACAGGTTCAAGTATATGGGAAGATAGCGTATGTTTCTCAGTCTGCATGGATTCAAACCGGAACTATTCAAGAAAACATTCTGTTTGGGTCTGTTATGGATCATGTTAGGTACCAAGAAACACTTGAGAAGTGTTCTCTAGTGAAGGACCTTGAGATGCTTCCGTTCCGCGATCTAACTCAGATAGGAGAAAAAGGTGTCAATCTAAGTGGTGGGCAGAAGCAGCGCATCCAACTTGCGCGTGCACTCTATCAAAATGCTGATGTCTATCTCTTGGATGATCCTTTCAGCGCAGTTGATGCCCATACGGCGACACACCTTTTCAATGTAAGTCGTAACTTGCACCTGAAGGTAATTGAAACCCCCTCTTTTTCCTATTTAAATCTAATTTGAAAATTTGTCAGGAATATATCATGGGAGCTCTGTCAGGGAAGACGGTTTTACTTGTGACACACCAAGTGGATTTCCTTCCAGCTTTTAATTCTATCTTGGTAAGTAAACATTTCAGAAGGTTGATATCAGTTTTTCTTACTCTGTCCAGTGATCTGCAAGTTTTCTTAGTAATATCTGTTTTTCTTCACAGTTGATATCTTCGGGGAAAATCTTTAGATCAGCTTCTTACGGAGAGTTACTCGCTTCTTGTGACGAATTCCAAGGCCTTGTCCATGCACACCACAGCACTGCTGGTTGCGAGAGGCAAGTGGAGTACGCTTCTACTAGACAACATAAATCATCTGGGGAGGAGATTGTGAAAGTTAAAACTGTAGTACAGCAAACGGAATCTTCAGGAGATCAATTAATTAAGAAAGAAGAGAGGGAGACCGGGGACACTGGTTTCAAACCATACATTCAGTACTTGAAACAACGCAAGGGATTTTTGTACTTCTCCTTGTCAATCTTTTTTCATTTGATATTCATAGTCGGCCAATTAATTCAATCCTATTGGTTGGCTTCCAAGCTTCAGGATTATAGCGTATCAAGAGTCAAACTATTCATTGTGTATACAATGATAATGTGCATCATGTCATTTGGTGTGCTTCTTAGAGTCTTCTGCTTAGTTGAATTAGGATGTGGAACATCAAAATCCATTTTCGACACACTACTCAACTCTCTTTTCCGAGCACCAATGCTGTTCTATGACTCGACACCAGTGGGAAGGATACTTAGTCGGGTAAGACTTAAGTTCTTTGAAAGAACAAAGCTTGAAATGTTCTAATGCAGAGTACCAAATGGAACTTACATTTGCACTGTCCATTTTGTGCAGGTCTCTAATGATATGAACATTGTCGACCTTGAAGTAGCTTTCAAGTTGGGGATTTCTGTTGGTTCAACTTTGATGACATACAGCGTTTATATAGTTTTGGTTTTGATTACTTGGCCAATCGTGCTTCTGATTATACCCACGATTTATGTTACTGTACTACTTCAGGTATACCCTTGAGATTGAAGCACTTGAATGATTTCCTAAATTTTTGCCTTTTCTGAGCAGCAAATCTGTACTTGATTTTCTTTGCTGCAAACAGAATTACTACTTTGCTTCTGCAAAAGAGTTAATGCGGATGAATGGCACGACTAAGTCTGCGCTTGCAAGCCACCTTGCCGAATCTATTGCTGGATCCTTGACAATCAGAGCTTTTGGAGAGGAGGATCGGTTCTTCTCGAAAAACTTGGAATTTATTGATGCAAATGCAAGTGCTGACTTCAATAGGTTTTCAGTGAATGAGTGGTTGATCGAACGTCTTGAATTGCTATGTGCGATTATTCTCTCAGCCTCAGCACTTGCAATCACTTTGATTCAGTTTGACGCATCTTCCTCTGGTTCGTAAACATTCCAGTGTATCACCTTTGGTGTGTCAAATGGATTTTATTTAGCCATATATATGATATACTGTCTAACATTTCGCTTCAACTTTTTACAGGTTTTATTGGGATGGCACTATCTTTTGGTCTGTCCTTAAATTTATACCTCGTAGTTTCAGTCCAATTCCAATGCATGCTAGAGAATTCAATGATATCAGTAGAAAGAGTAGAGCAATACATGCATATTCCCAGTGAGGCTCCAGAAATAATAGAAGAAAACCGACCTGTGCACAGTTGGCCAACTGTTGGTAAAGTGGAAATACATGATTTAAAGGTTAGTGTCCAAAGATATACTAAAGACTGTAGCCCTAAGAACAATGGTACTTCAATATGATAGCTTATGAATTTATGCAGGTACGATATAGGCCAAATGCTCCGCTAGTTCTTCGTGGGATAAACTGCATAATTGAAGGAGGGTACAAAATTGGGATTGTTGGCCGGACTGGAAGTGGGAAGACTACTCTTATCAGCGTTTTGTTTCGTTTGGTGGAGCCTACGGAGGGAAGGGTCATTGTCGATGACTATGACATTTGCAAAATCGGGCTTCATGATTTAAGATCGCGTTTTGGGATCATACCACAAGATCCAACACTGTTCAATGGATCTGTGAGATTCAATCTAGACCCCTTATCAGAACATACTGATCATGAAATATGGGAGGTAAAGTTTTTGTTTAAATTTAATACTTGCTGATAATTTTTCATCAGAACATGCCTACAAGTAAACATATTCATGCTTCTTACTGTAACTGTATTTTACTGATCTTCCGATCCATGTGTGAAAGGTTTTAGAGAAATGTCAGTTACGCGAGGTCATTGAGGAAAAAGAAGAGGGCCTGGATTCTTTAGGTAAGAAAAATGTCTTGTAGGAGTTATTTTCGGTGTCAATAAAACAAAAACTAAAAACCTGGATTGCAGTTGTACAAGATGGAACAAACTGGAGCATGGGACAGCGACAACTATTTTGTTTGGGACGCGCTTTGTTGAAGAGGAGCCGGATACTAGTCCTTGATGAAGCTACTGCGTCAATGGACAATGCAACAGACTCTATTCTGCAGAAAACTATAAGAACAGAATTTGCTAACTGCACTGTAATAACCGTGGCTCATAGGATACCAACCGTGATGGACTGCACTAAAGTACTTGCTATTAGTGATGGTAAGCATTGCATTAAGTTATAAAACTCTTATTTATGTTGATTTAGTTGTTAATTAGCAAAATTTATGTTCACAGGGAGAATAGTAGAGTATGATGAGCCAATGAAGCTGATGAAGAATGAGGGCTCATTGTTTGGGCAGCTAGTCAAAGAATACTGGTCTCGCGCTGCCATTGCCGGCATCCACTCAGACGACTAATAAGGAAAGGTATTATTGCGTAAAAGGTGCCGAAGAAAGTATCGCCTTGTTTGCACCATTGGAATTCGACTTTAAATTCTTAATATGTGATTTTGTTATAAGTTTGTATGATCAAGGAGCTGAGATTGCAGAAGTATCTCCTTGCAGCATTTAAAGAACATGCCTAAGAGCATTTATTTTTTATCCTGAAAATTGCCTAAGAACATTTCTTTTTGAAGACAACTAGTCTAGATAAAAGAGGAAAGAAAATGTCAGCTTTCTGTTCAATCAATGATATTCCCCTTATGTTGGAGAGTGGGGATTGTATTGTGTTGTTGATTCCAACTTTTGAAAAAGCAAATTAAAATGATTTCAACTTTCCTACAAGAGCAGATTAAAATGCTAGATTTTCTCAAGCCACTAGTCTTGATTCTTCTTGGTGTCTATTATATTATTACTTTGTCTTGTGTATCACATGTTTTCTTGCTCAATTGTCTGTTTACATCAGGGAAGAGCGTTCAACTGGACCAATTAGTTTTGGTTTTAGCTTCAAGGTTATCAATTAGTTTTGGTTTTAGCTTCAAGGTTATCAATTAAGGTTATCAATTTCCAGAAGCTTTTTCTTGTGGTGAAATATTTGTACTCTATGCTTTATGTTGTCTCCAACTTACTGATTCAAAGCCCCAAGGGATGTGTAAGTAACATACATTGACATTCCTCATACAGTAGATGCTGTCATACGAACAATCAGCCTGAATTCGATGGAATTGTTTAATCTTAAACGGTCTCTTTTATAATTTCGCATGTGGGGTCATTAAGGTAAAATAGGATATAGAGTGACCTTGAACTAGATTTGGTGTATTATCTCAGTTGTTTGAACAACATGGATTGTGATATTTTCGTGTTTTCGTGTCCTATATCTGATTCAAGAGCAAGTTAGAGCAGGAGAGTGGTTTTGCTACTGAGCTTATCTAATGTAATGCATGTTTTTCAAGTGATATAAAACGCTGCAATCTTATTTTGCTAAATGTTTGATAAGTTTCGTTTTCAACTCCTATTAGTTCTTTCCAATATGATCCCATGCAGCTTCATCTGCAATATTCAGCACAGAATTTTCAGGAAAAAAACAATCTCTATATATGTGGAGGGAGATGGTTCAGGTTGTTTATCTGCACCAACTCTACAAATAATTTTTTAGTTATACATGGCAGTTCATATTTGTTCCCTGTGTGTGCTTTTTGATCTCCAACTTACAAGATTTGGAATATTATTATCCCAGTGTTGAACAACATGAATTGCTGCCGTACTTCATGTTTTCGAGCCCTTCATCTTATGCCATTCAAAACCCTGAATGTTAGATGCACATCCATTTTTTCTTTGAAACACTTTTCCCTTGTAGTAGTGTAGGACTGCAGACTTTCGACCTCACTGAGACGCAACAATTGGAGATGTTTTCTGGACCTTGTTGACATGCAGTAGTTCCGATTGTTCAACTGAGGCCATAAATGAAGGCAGCTCTGGAATTTTAGCCATTACCAATCAAGATTCATGTATCAACCATATTTTGGTCATTGCAGCTGATATTTTGCTTCTGTTTATCTTGTTATGTATGGTCATATGCAAAATATCATCAAAGAAGGTTATGGTGCCATCTCAGTCTTGTCTATAATCTCGGCAGCCTTCAATTCTGGTTTGGCTTTGGCCTCTTTTGGTTTTGGGATATGGACAGTCTTCGAGAAAGTAAATGCTGAGTTTTCCCCACCATGAATAGCTAGTTTTACTATTTCAAGGTTCACATGGTTTCGTATGGCTTTTACCATAAGCCTAAACAACCCACAGCTGCAACATATTGTGATAACGAAATCTTGTTCGATACTAGCCTTCTTGACTGCAGTTTTTCTTTGCAGTTGATCAATTTGCAAAGCTATTGTTGATGAGGAAGTATCGGTTAAAGATTGTTTGAAACAGTTTTTATGTCCCTGGATCAATTCTTTTGCTATTTAGTGCATTTCAGGGAAGCGATTGTTTGAAAGGCAATTCAAAAATCCACAATTACGCCTTCTGAGCACCTTTTCACTGCGTAGAATCGGATATCAATGGTAAAGTCAGTTCAAATGACAACGTGACTCCTTTCACAAAAGCAATGTTATTTATTTAGCTCAATGTCATTTTGGTGGTTAAATCCATTAATGACGAAAGGTAAGCAAGATATTCCACAACTGAGACAGTGTGATCCAGCACGAACGTGGTACTTAATATTTATGAAGCAATTGAATAGAAGGGAGGAAGAAGACTCGTCCATTAAGCCATCTATCATGTCCATAATCTTTTATCTTCTGATCAATCTTGAGAAATGCCAGTTACGCGAGGCCATTGAAGAAAAAGAAGAGGGCCTGGATTGTTAGGTAAGAAAACTACGTTTCGTACGAGTTATTTCAGTGTCAATAAAACAACTAACAAACTAGATTGCAGTTGTACAAGATGGAACAAACTGGAGCATGGGACAGCGACTTTGTTTGGGACTCGCGTTGTTGAAAAGGAGTCGGATAGTAGTCCTCGATGAAGCTACTGCGTCAATGGACAATACAACAGACTCTATTCTGCAGAAGACTATAAGAACAGACTGCACTCTGTAATAACCGTGGCTCATAGGATGCCTACCGTGATGGACTGTACTAAAGTTCTTTCTATTAGTGATTGTAAGCATTGCATTATGCTACAAATCTCTCATTTATGTGGTTTTAGTTAATTTATTTAGCGAAATTTACAATGGCAGTGAGATTAGTAGAGTATGAGTAGCCAATGAAGCTAATGAAAAATGAAGGGTCACTTTTTGGGCAACTTGTCAAGGAATATTGGTCTCGTACTGCGAAGGCCAGCATCGTCCCAGACAATTGATAGGGAAAGGTATTACAGTGGAAATCATTACCGAGGAAAGTTTAGCAACCAAGGTAATTGGGGTGATGATCTTGATTATGTAGTGCAGTTAATATGTTACTAATTAACCACGAGCTGATGGTCCAATGGTAAATAGCGGATTACGAGGCTTCCTTAAAACTAAAAACTGGAGGTCTCGAGTTCGAAACACGTTGTTGGTCTGGAAGCCAAACTTGTGGTCAGGGAGAGTCTGAATTGCCTTTGTGAGTCTTCCCGGCCCAAAAAAATGGTGGATGACCGTGGCTTGTCATTAGTTGTCCCCCTTTTTAAAAATAAAAAATAAATAAAAAAATAAAAAAATAAAAGCTATTAATTAACATATAGGGATGGTCTTTTCAAATTGGCTCTACATCCACACTCTATATACATGTAACATGTACCAAACTCAATGGTGGATCAAAAAAATTTCCTGTTGGGTGCAAAAGTTATAATAATTGTAACCGTTAGATCAAAATCCAACTGTCGTGTTAGTGGGTCAGGAGGATCCCGAGGCTTTGCCTCGGAGAGGATCCAATTCCTATTATTTAAACCTGTAAAATCATTCCAAGCCCATCAGATAGATATGGAACTATCTAGTCAGAGTACTAACTAGTTAATATGATCGACAACCAAACCAACTAGTATATGTGGTGCTATAGACACACCCATTTGTATATCTCACACACCCCTTGTTAACTTTTGTCAATTGATCTTCTTCAGTTCATTCAATCTAATGTCCGAAAATTGAAAGGATGTGTTAATGATAAAAATAGTGTGTCGATAACACCATCCTTAATAGAGAACATATCAATTTGGTTTGGTTAGGCTTAAACCAGTCAACCACTTTACCACATAAAGCAACTGTTAGAACCATATTTGCGCATATCCACAAATGGAGGTAAAATTCAGTCTGAGTTGCCCATGGTCTCCAATGAGGGGAAAATGGAGTTGATTTTGGGGGGGGGGGGGGGGGGGGGGGGGGGCGCAGTGGGGTGTACCTACATACCTAGGGGAAGGAGAATCAAACCACAGGTGTAGCTCTAAGAAAGAATGGTATGATGTGCAAGACATCGTGAACCATCCTTGACGGATAGCTTATGGCAAGGCGTTAAGGAGATGAGTTCTCCATGAACGTGTCTGTTAATCTAAAGTCCTAGATCGCGTATACTATTAGTTTGTTACTTGTATACTTAGAATATTTTCTCATGTAATCTAATCCCACATAGGACTCTTGTTGGTAATATATTATATAACCACCATATGATAATGAATGAAGTGAAAATTCCATCAATCTCTCTTTATCTGGTTTACGTTTCCTACCCTACTGTTCCTCATTTTTTACATGGTATCATCCATTTCTGGTTTTACTGCTTCATAACCGATCATCACCTTCCGCTATGTCAATCTCTGGTGCTTCTTCGCCTCACCTACCTGGCCCAAATGTTGCTTAATTTCTGAAACTAACAGGGACCAATTATCTTAACTGGCTGTGTCAACTTTGTTCGTTCCTTATTGGGCATGATTTATGAAAATTCATCGATGGCTCTTTTCCTCCACCGCCGCGTACAATCACCACCACCACTTCTGCTCCTCCACGCACCATCATCAACTCTGATGGTTCTTCTACTGATGTTACACAGACTACTCTCTCCTCTGTGGTCCCCAACCCCGAATACCTCACGTGGTACCAGCACGATCAACTTATCATAAGTCGCATAACCTCCACTTTATCTAAACCTGTTCATGCTTTAACGATTGGCCATGACACAGCCAAAGCCGTTTAGGACTGCCTGGAGGAACATTTCTCCCAGAAGAATCTCGCTGATGAACTCACTCATATTAGACAACCTGTCTCTAACAATGACTTGGTTCTCATTGTGCTTCAGGGGTTAGGTCCTGACTATTGTATGCTCCTTACAGCCATCATTAACTCGAAACCCTTGCCATCCTTCATCGAATTACACGCACGGATTCTTGCCTTTGATCTTCAGAACCCCAACGACTCTACCTCTTCCACTACTACACAGACGGCTCTCATCACCACCAACCAACAACCCCAACACCATCCCCGTAGAAATTGTAAGGCTTATTGGGCTCGGGCCCTAGCCCTTGGTGCCCTAACTATTCCACAAATCACCACTCAGCCCAACAGTGTCCTCATCGTTATAATGGACCTGATTCTTTTTCACCATTTGCTGGCTCCTAAGTCGTGCAGTACCCAGACCCCACATGGTACCCAGACAGCGGTGCCACTCATCACATGACCGATGATCCCAGCACCCTCAAATACCCGCAACATTACAATGGTAATAATTCGGTTCAATTGGGTAATGGTGACCATCTTAACATAACGTCCACTGGTATTATTCCCATCTCTCTTAATTCTCTTCCTTTCACACTTAAAAACGTTTTTCTTGTTCCATATCTTTGGCAAAATCTCTTATATGTGGCTAGATTTACCGCTGATAACAATGTTGTTATATGTTTCTTTCCAAATTTTTTCCGCATCTATGATTTACGTTCTGGTTCACTACTCTTTCAGGGCCCATGTAAAGATGGTTTATATCCAATGTCAGTCCTAGATCACGTATACTATTAGTTTGTTACTTGTATACTTAGAATATTCTCTCATGTAATCTAATCCTACATAGGACTTTTGTTGATAATGTATTATATAACCACCATACGATAATGAATGAAGTGAAAATTCCAACAATCTCTCTTTATCTGGTTTACGTTTCCTACCCTACTGTTCTTCATTTTCTATAGTGGCTACATGTAGATGGCGGCGTATAAACCTCTGTTAGGCTGAAGAGAATTATATGAGCTGCAACTTGGCTTGTCTGAATATGTTTGCTAGTAATTGTATGCTTAATCACCAGGATGTAGGGATTCACGTAGGAGTAGTGGGAATGTGGGAAAGGGAAGTAGGCTTGTGGGGGATGTCGTGGCATCCATTATGGCAGCAGGAGCTGTTATGTCTTCCCTTAGGTTAAGTAACGAAATGTTAAGTCCACGTAAAAGAGTCTTTGAGGAGATTGTAGAAGCAAGATCGAGCTACAATAGTCTGCTTAAAGAAATAGATTAATAAAGTGCATGATGTGGAATTGCAGGGGTCTCAAGACCTAAGTTTAAAAGTAATTTTAATCTTTTGTGTGCTAGTTTTAAGGTGGACCTTTTTTGTTTAATGGAAACTAAAATAGATGTGAAGAAGGTCCAGGGAAACTTTTATGGAAGGTTTTTGATAAGATGGTTAGTCGTAGCCCTGCTGATGGTCTATGTTTAGTTTAGAACTCTTCCAAGGTTGTAGTTAATGTTATCACCTTGACTGCTCGTTATTTGCATTGTTTAGTGAATGATCCTTTTCTAATCAAGATTAGTTTTTTACATTTGTGTATGCTTTTCTTTAAAAACAGTTACAGTTGGAATTATGGGAGGATATCCTTATACTAGATCCAAAAGATAAACCGTGGTGCTTAATGAGTGATTTCAATAATATAGTGAACATAACCGAGAAGAAAGGTGGTTGCCAATCTACGACGTCGTATGTGACCAAGTTCATCAATTTCTTAAACAAAGGAAATTGTTTATCTCTAAATGCTTATGGTGCCCCTTTTACTTGGTGCAACAACCAAGCTGATAACAACAGAATATATGAGAGATTTCATAGGGCTATAGCTAATTCGTATTGGTTAAATGAGAACCTGGATTATAACCTACATAACTATTAACTACCCAATTTATGGGTCGGACCATGGATCTATTCTCTTAACTTACACCTTAAAAAATTGTTATAAGAATAATAATCCCTTTAGATTTGAAGCTATGTGGCTTCTTCATCCTGATTTTAAGGGTTTTGTTAAGAATTCTGGCGATACAATGGAGTGTTAATAAAGCTCAGTGAGGAACTTAATTCAATTCTAAGACAAGAAGAAATCATGTGGACACATAAAGCTAAAGTAAATCGGTTGCAATTAGGTGATAAGAACATAAGGTATTTCCACATGGTGGCAACTGTTCAAAAAGAAAAAAAAAAGAGAGAGAGAAATGAAATTAAAAGATTAAGGATAGTTTGGATTTTTGGTGGAATGAGGCTAAGGGTTTGGAACTTGTTTTTGTGTAGGACTTTAAACTGCGATTTTTGTTGTGATAGCCCCCAGCTCTCGCGAATATCTCTTCTATTGTACATATTGTTAATCCTTGTATTGACAACCATCACAATGAACTTTTACTCGAGCCTATTAAGGATATTGAAATATGGGATGTAGTTAAAAGCATTGGTGTATTGACAACATAAATGCATGAGAACAAGCTAACTCAGTCGCATAAATATGCTCCTATCAATGATGGCACCACCACGCCCACCGTGTTGAGTCTTGTTATTTCTCTTCTCCTCTGTGAAGCACAGAAAACTCAAGAAGCTTCTCCGGCGAGTCTCGTGGCTTTCGAGCCAAACTTCAACGAGCTCCGGCCACCATACGGCATGTTTTAGGTATAAATCTCTTCCCTTCATTTTAAACTTCAATTTGGTAGTTAGATTGCACCTTAAGGTTGAGAAGCGGAGTCGATCGGGGCTCACGAGCCAAACTTCAACCAGCTCCGGCCACCATACGACATGTCTTAGGTATAAATCTCTTCCCTTCATTTTAAACTTCAATTTGGTAGTTAGATTGCACCTTAGGGTTGAGAAGCGGAGTCGATCGAGGCTCGAGAAGCTCTGATCTTCTCCCTCTTCGAAATCGAGTCAGACCCGACTCGAGATCCTAAGACTCGGATCGAAACCCAACCCAAAACCTAAAACATTGGGCAGGGCTACCAGGCCCAAACCCTTTAACCCAAAACCAGGGCATTCGGCCCACTGAGCCTAACTCAAATCCAATCTTTTGGGCCAGGTTACAAGCCCAAAACCTTAAAGCCCAAACTCTAGGCCCGGACTCTTTCAACCTAAGCCTTTGGGCCTTTGGATCGTTGAACCCAAGCCCAAGAACCAAGCCCAAACTCGACCCGAATCCAACCTAGAGCCAATCAGACCCCAAAACCCATGCTGTGCGTAAGTGGCACGTGGGCGCCAGTGAAGGGCCACCTGTGCTAGCGCATAGAGCACAAGCACCTCCATCGGAGGTACTGATAGCGGCGCCAATGACTTTTTCAGCAAACTTTCCAACGGCCTATCTCGGCACATGGCTATTGGGGCCGTTATCTTGTGGCATCGCGTGGGGGTACCTGTGGTCCCCCTTATGTTTTTTGATGTTCTGAATCCGTTTTCCAAAATTCAATCGTTATGGTAGAGTTTTATTAATTTGATCCTTTATGTGCTTAGGTGCGTTTGTTAGCGGCGTTTCAGTCCTTTCTATTTCACACGACTCTTCGATGATGGAGTATCTGTGAGTGGATCCCTTCCAAAATGCATAATTTTGCTATTAGAAATGCATACATGAAAAACATGATTTAATGGTTATGTTTTATGAGTAAATTAGATTTTACTTTTTATGAGATATCATGTTGTACTAAGAATATTTTGGAATACCATGCTTTATCGATTACATGTTCTTTGTAGTATATATGATGGATGACTATATACTATGAATATGTTTTGAGATATGATGTTTGAGTTACTGAGCTCCGTTGAGATATATGTATTTATGTTGGAAATATTATATACAATGTTTTTGTGCTTGTCTAATGGTCACTGTTCTGCCTATGGGCACGTGAAGGAGAGCCTTCGAGTGATTTTGATACCACTACTAAGCACACTATATATAATATATGATTTATGAAGTTTTATGGCATGCTAGGGTTTTCAGAAAACCTATTACATATTATGCTATATGAGTTTTCATAAACTTTGGGGGTTAGTACGTTGTTGAATAACTATGTTTGTACTACTTATATATCAATTTGGTTCACTCATGTTTGTTTTGCTCCCCCTTCGGACATAGGAACGAGGCATACGATCCGAGTTACGAGACATTCCCCTACCAGTGATATCGTGTCCTCCTCTCTGCTTTTGACATCACTTGTAATAGCACTTTCTATACACATTTCGCTTGTATTCTAAATTAGATGTATGCTCTGAACATGTCATGCATTATCACTATCATTTTATTGATGGCTGAATATTATTATATTATTTTGTTAAGGTTGTATTTGAATACTACATTACGTATTTATGCGGGAAATTTATATGCATGTTTCACATGTTCTCGGCATATGCATTCATTAAATGGCTTGCGTCTCCCTTGGGTGTCGACGAACATGTGGCCATCCCATTTTCCCTCGAATGTTGGGATCAGGGTGTGTCATTGGACATGGATGATGTGAGAAAAAAATTGTGTGGTGCATATTTCCCTTCAAAATGAAAGTGATAATTTCGTGTGGGAACACTTCTCTACCGGTGAGTTCTCAATTAAGTCGTCGACTTGGATTCAGAGTAATAATAACCAAGAAGTTAAAAGGCAGAAGCTTCTTAAGAAGATATGGAAGTTAATGATACCTCCCAAGGTAAAAATCTTTGCTTGACTTCTTACTTATGAAAAACTTCATATTAGGATGAGATTGTGTAAATTCATTCAAAATATTAACCAATTGTGCCCCATGTGTGGCAATGAGGATGAGACTCAAAATCACATTTTTCTTAATTGCGAGCATGCTAAAGAAATATGGAACCTTTCTCTAGGAAGTCCTTGGAAGAATAGTTTGACTCAATTTAATAATGTGTTAGATTGAATAGAATTAATTGACAATGCTGAATGCAATGATTTGAGTGATCTTAGTACAGTTCTTCTAAATTGTTGGCAAATGTAGAATGATAGAAATAATAAAGTTTTTAGAAGTATGATTCCTAGTTTGGCTAGGAGTATCTCCATTGCCGCAAGTATAGGCTTATCCTTTTTTTTTTAATGTTAATTGTAAGAAGATATCTCAAGGTGACCCTTGCCACCAACACCCTATTTATTGGCATCCTCCTCCTCATGGTTATGTGAAATGAAATTTTGATGGGTCAGTTAGTTTGGATCGCTCTGCAACTGCTTTTGTTCTTAGAAAAGAGGAAGGGCAACTTGTGGGTGCTGGGGCGTTGAACCTTGATGGCGCCACCATTTCAATTGTAAAGGTCGTTGCTTTAAAGGAAGGAGTTTTGTTCGCCAGGCTCAAATGTGTGAAGAAGTTGACGATGGAAGGTGATTCTAAGATAGTCATTCAGGTGGTGCCAGATGTTTGGATTCCCCTTGACATCGTAAACCTATCATAGAGAATATCAAATGGTTGGCTTCTGGGTTCTAGCTTATTAGTTGGAAGCATATTCATAGGGAGACTAATTTCGTGGTGAACACATTAACTCATATGGATCTTACTGTTGCCAACCCTCATTTTTGGGGTTATTGTCTTCTGATTCGGCTATAGAGGCTTTTGATTTTGATTGCATGAGAAACCGTTGTATTAGAAGTATTTCATCTCCATTAAAATAAAAATAAAATAAAAATGTAAAAGGAGAGGGGAATTTGAATTTTCACTCTCACTGCAAGGGTTAAATTACTAGGATGAAAAATAAAAAATCAGCAAAAACAAGTCGACGACTTCTCATGCTTGTTGAGCAAACACAAACGTTGCGTTTCGTGCAGCAACCTCGTAGTCATCGACGTCTTACGGCACCCCCTCTCGCTGGTGTCCCTTCACTCCCTCGACGAGTCCGTCACCAAAATACCCCCAACCCAATTATCCCCTTATTATATCTCTCTCCCCACCCCCTCATTCACCAACCCTCCATTTCTCCTCTCGCTCTCTTTCTCGCTCCACTCTCTCTCTAGAACAGCAGCAGCCATGGAAGCTTCACCAGCTCTGTCGCGCATAGGCCTGGCAGGCCTCGCCGTCATGGGGCAAAACCTCGCCCTCAACATCGCCGAGAAAGGGTTTCCGATCTCCGTCTACAACCGCACCACCTCCAAGGTCGACGAGACCGTAGACCGGGCCCACAACGAGGGGAACCTCCCTTTGTTTGGGCAGTACAACCCTCGCGATTTTGTGCTCTCTATCGAACGGCCCAGATCCGTTATTATCCTCGTCAAAGCTGGAGCTCCGGTTGACCAGACCATCGCCGCCCTCTCCGCCCACATGGAGCCCGGCGACGCCATCATCGACGGCGGCAACGAGTGGTACGAGAATACCGAGCGCCGAATCGCCGAGGCCAACGGTAGGGGGCTTCTGTACCTCGGGATGGGAGTCTCCGGCGGTGAGGAGGGGGCGCGCCACGGGCCCAGCCTCATGCCCGGCGGGTCCCACCAGGCATACACGAACGTCCAGGACATCCTCCACAAGGTCGCCGCCCAAGTGGAGGATGGCCCCTGCGTCACCTACATCGGCGAAGGGGGTTCTGGTAATTTCGTCAAGATGGTCCACAACGGAATCGAATACGGCGATATGCAGCTGATTTCGGAGGCGTACGACGTTCTGAAGAACGTCGGAGGGCTGACGAATCAGGAATTGGGGGAGATTTTTTCGGAGTGGAACAGGGGAGAGCTGGAGAGCTTCCTGATTGAGATTACGGCCGACATTTTTAGGGTTAAGGATAATTTAGCGGATGGGTTTTTGGTGGATAAGCTGCTCGACAAGACGGGGATGAAGGGGACCGGGAAATGGACGGTGCAGCAGGCGGCGGAGCTGTCAGTAGCTGCGCCCACCATTGCTGCTTCCTTGGACTGCAGGTACTTAAGTGGGTTGAAGGAGGAGAGAGAGAAGGCCGAGGAGGCTCTGAAGCAGGCAGGGTTTAAAGAGGAGATTGGCAGCGTGACGAGCGGCATTGATAAGAAGCGGTTGATTGATGATGTGAGGCAGGCATTGTACGCTTCGAAGATATGCAGTTATGCTCAAGGGATGAACTTGTTGAGGGCCAAGAGTGTGGAGAAGGGTTGGAATTTGAATTTGGGGGAGTTGGCTCGTATTTGGAAAGGCGGTTGCATTATCAGAGCGGTGTTCTTGGATCGGATCAAGAATGCTTACCAGAGGAATCAGAGTTTGCCCAACTTGATTGTTGATCCCGATTTTGCTAAAGAAATGGTGCAGAGGCAGGCTGCGTGGAGGAGGGTTGTCGGGGTGGCAGTGGCAGCCGGGATTAGCACTCCCGGAATGTGTGCCAGTTTGTCATATTTTGACACTTATCGGCGGGGTAGGCTTCCGGCCAACCTTGTTCAGGCTCAGAGGGACTTGTTTGGGGCTCATACCTATGAGAGAGTGGATCGCCCCGGGGCCTTTCACACCGAGTGGACGAAGCTCGCTCAGAAGAGCGGTTCTGGCGTCGGTGCACTCAATTGAGGTGGTGTTGTTTGCTAGTTTGATTTGGATTGGATGGTGGTTGTTTTGATAAACAAATTTGAATTGTGTACGTCTCTCAGGGTTGGAGGCTTGTTTGCTTAGGCTTAGCGATCATTGCTTTACCCTTGATTAATAAGAACTGCATGTGCCTTTTTTGAGTTCAATGAGCTTATGATTTGATTTGCCTCCATTGTTCACGTATTTTCGTGTTTTTTGAATCCAGAAATGAGAAATGGAGAGAACATTTAGGTTTATAAGATAGAAGCTTTCACTTTCTTGTGTAAATGGCAATCATGCTGCTTGGACTTGCAACTGGTAGATTACAGCTAACTATTTCTCTAGTCAGAAGATGGTTAAGTACTGACCTAGCCCTCGTTTGGGAGTGAGGTGCTTAAAAAAAAACCACCCATGAAAAAAAGCTGTGAGGGTTTTAGGTGTTTGGTAAACTGAAAAAAAAAGGGCTTATTTTGGAAGCTGCTGTGAGAATAAGCTGAAATCAAAGGAAAAAGCTGATGCTGCTACTTGCAGCTTTGGAAAACTGATTTTTTTTTCAAAGCACAAGGAGCTACCGTGCTCCTTTAATGAATCCAATTACAGACGAGTAAAACAGCTAAAAGATTGTGCGCTGTGGATTTTTACTTCGGGCAGAAAACGAAACCGGGTATCACGGAGAGTTCTGAACTGATAAGAAGCCGCCAACTCTACCCCTAAATCGAAGGCCTAAATCAAAGGCGAAGGGAATTACTATATGAATACACGAAACATGGCAGTATGCAAGACTTAGGCAGCAAGCTTTTCTTGATGAATTAGTTCAGGGTCGACCAGAGAGCCATGCGCCATGGCTAATGAACCATGGTTGCATCAAGCACAAGGGAGAACTTTTCAACGTAATGGAGCTCTCTGATCTTTTGAATACACGAACGTAATCAGTCCGAAACAACATCAGAGGAGCTGCAAGAAAGTTGTTCATGAACGCGAAAGTCTGCACCTTGAAATATGGTTGGCTGCTTCTCTCAAGAAAGGTAAAAGTAGATGTACATCAATATGGTAGTTCATATATATTCTGGTTCGCTTGGGAGCAGCCTCTCCATAAAATGGGGGTAAGGCTAGCCGACATTCACCTCTCCCAGACCCTGCGTAAAGCGGGAGCCTTGTGCACTGGGTACGACCTTTATATATATTCTGGTTCGATAATCCCTTTCGGAACAAGATTATTAGTCTTCTCCTTTGGAACTGAAGTACAAAACCCAGACATGTAGCCACATTCACCTCTGCTCCAACCACTACAATGGCGATTGTGTTATTTTTGTCCTGGCCAGAAGACTCACTGATGTTCATATCCTAAGCTCCGATAACGATGGGGATAGAACATGGAATGAGATTTATACAACTGATCCTACTGACAAGGAAGCAAGGGAGTTGGCCTATATGGATGAAACTTTGTTTTGTATTTTCCATTGGAGCTCCCTAATCGGTGCTTTCAATGTTGCACTCCAAGTCTGGGACATGATGGATTGCTCCACCATCCCCATTAACAATACGAGCAACAGATCATGCGAGTTTTACTTGGTTGAAGTTTCCAATGGAAAAGTCTATTTGATAGCTGAAGAAACACATGATAGTTGGCATGCTTTCGAGTATAATGGTTGAAACAAGAAATGGGTTCAGATCGAAAGCTTCATAGAGATGTTCAAAAATGCAGCAGTATTTCAGGAGTGCCCTTCATCTGTTGCACCAGAGGTCCCACAAGAAGTAGAGTTTGGGCGTCAATTTGCAGAGAGCCGGGTAATTACATCTCGCTTACTACGTAGAAGATTTGATGCTTTTCTACTAGATGATTTTGTATATTCCGTTCGAGAAGTTCATGCACCTGCTTACCGAGTTCCTTTAATGTTGAACTCCAAGTCTTGGATTGCTCTACCATCCCAACTAACCAGACGAACTACGCACCATGCAATTTTTACTTGGTTGAAGCTTCCTATGGGAAGGTCTATTTGGTAGCTGAAGGTTATCATGACGAGTGGTATGCTTTCGAGTATGATATGATGATTCAAACAAGAAATTGTTGATATGTGATGATTTCAAACCCAATTGCAAACCGGCAAGTGATATAATCAAATGTTGGGCCTCTAGTAAACATTTTCTAACGACAAATTTGATTCAACTTATTCCAGAAGTCCAGTCATGATCATGGAGATGCCGAAGATGATGATGATACTCGGATTATTTCTCTTCCCCGGAGGGCGTCCCTTTCCGTTTGGTTGGAGGAGAATGGCAGGACAAGGAAAGAGTGGGAAAAGGAGATGGAGTGGGAGAACGAGATGGAAAGGGAATGGGAGAGGAGGAGAACGGAGACCACTCTATATGATATGGAGATGTAATTGCTCAAGGAGAGGGAGAGGGAGAGGGAGAGGGAGAGGGAGAGGGAGATGGTGAGAAAGAGGGAGATGGTGAGAAAGAGGGAGATGAAGAGAAAGTGGGAGCTGGAGAGGGAGATGATGTTGGATATTGAGTTGGAAGGGCCGATTGAGAGGAAGAAAGGGAGGGGGATGGACATGTTATTGTGCATGGAGATGGAGAGTGAGGTGGAAACTGAGATGGAAGGGTTGATGCAGAGGGAGAAGAGGAGAGGGATGAATGTGTTATTGCGTAAACTGTAACGCTTCAAGAAAAACTTGGGAGAGGAGTGCCCCTCCCACGTATGGAGGCGTTGCAATTTTATTTACAATTCAGATTCTGTAACACACGACATATGTTTGGACAGTGCAGGCCACATTAGGTATCTCAGTAATATTCGGAAATAAATGCAATCATTCGTAAACTGTAGGAGAATGATGTGAAGGTGAAGCTACACTTTCTGGAACATGTCAAGCAGAGATAATGGAGATCAAATCTTAATGCTTATTTTTTCATGCCAATCATCCAAATTTACAATTCCATTCAATACTTATTGCCTTTGTTCAAACAAGTACCTTCTGATTTACCTTCAGATGAAGTGATCCGATGAACCGCGGCATGGATAACCATTCTCAAGAGCCGGCATTGTTCTTGTAAATGCAGCAGAAGGCATTTTACTACCGTAAACCCATCTGTTTTCGAGAACCAAATCCTCTTCAGCTTGTTTCTCCATTGTTTCAATCTTCTTTGTCCTTAGACGCTTCAACAATACAATCCCAACATAACCCGCCACAACTATCAGGGGAAATCCAAGCACGAACCCTATAACCCACAAATGCTTCATGCTTCCTTTTCTCTTGGACGGAACAACAATCAAAAAATGACCTTGCTCTGTGGTGTAACACACACCAGGTGATCTCATTTCGCTGAGGGAAACCGTCCCTTTGGCAGAAAATGATGCACATTTTGCCCTTGCGCTTGTTCTTCTGTCCAATGTGAGATTCGGAAACTGAACCAGTATAGGTTTCCCCATCGTGTTGAGGCCGAGCTTTGTGGTGCTTTTCGAGCTGGTATTCGAAGCATCATAAACCGTAAAACCAACAACAGAAGAGACTAGTGAGTAACCTGGAAGAGGGTAGTAGTAAGATGACCAGTTGCCCAAATTTTGATGCACAAAAGCCAGTCTCTTCACATGAGGCATTGGGATGGTCCTTGATGGAATTTTGAAGCAGCTGAAATTAGTAGCACCTCTATTCCACAACCGCCGGGTTAGGAGCCTCACGACGGAGACTTCCATGCCGGATAGGTTAGCGGGGAGGACAGCCTTGTACAGAAAGCCGGTGCGAGCCCGGCGCTCTGCAAGCGCCTTGAAGGCCAAATCTCGACTAAACACATCCAAAGACTCAGTAGTAGAGTTGCTCAAGCAGCACACACATGAAAAAAGTACAAATGTGAAGAAGCAAAAGCACATTGAATTTGTGCTCATTTTTCGGATTCTCTAAACAATGCAGCTGAAAATATGTTTTAGCCTTCTTTCTATCAGGAGTTGTACTACTTGAAGGGATTCTTAATTAGAATTTGGCTTTTGGAGAAAGTGCTTTTGTGGGTGTATGATTATGTGTTTTCTGCAAAAGAGGGTCAGCATGCTTAAGTGGTCCCTGAGGGGAAGGACTTTTTTGAACAGCTTTCACCAAACGTTTCTTTTTGACTTTTGTCAGATCGAACAACAACGATACCGTGGCAGTTCACAGAGGAGAATCCAATCCAAGTTAAGTGCTTTTGAGAACTAATTGAATGTGGATTATGTGGAAAGAAGAAAGAAAATCTAGGTCAATTGAATGCTGGTGGGAATAGCACTTATTAGCATAAACGACATGCGTTGATTGCTCTCCTATGCTAAAATGGTGGTGATTTAGGCTGATTTCTGCTAGGGAGTAATGATTTAGGAAAAATATAAAAGCTATGGAATGATGGATTGGACCTCATACTTGATTGTTATGTTCATAGTTTGACTTTGTACTAATTTTGTAATGCATTTGACTACACAAGACTTTATTTGGCATCCAAACCTCTCCTTGTTTTTTCTTTTTTCTTCTTCTTAGACTATCTGGTTTAAAATTAAAACACAAGATAAAAAGTAAGAAAATATATCGTGATTACAAAAGATAAAATTTGTTAGAAATTGATAAAATTACAAAACCCAAATCCACAAGCCCTGTTTATTGGGCCTACAAAACACAACATAAAGAAAGATTGGGCCAACAAAATATGCGGAACCAAACCCAATAACACAAAGTCCAAATAACATTTTTATAAGCAACGCCCATATAACATGCAACGTAACAAAAAAATAAAACGGTAAAACATATGACAATGGGGCAAGTGCCTTACTTAAACCATTTGAGAAAGAAAATCACTTATGCGCAACTTTTTTACTTTTTATACATCCCCTCTTAATTTTAAACATTGGTATTCTTGATTTATTCAATTCAGTGACTAAAAGAACGAAAATACATAAGAGGTAAAAAAAGAATATATAAAGCATTTCTCTTGAGAAATTAGAGACTGGGTGATATAAGGTCTAAGAAAATCAAAGGGAATGGAGGTTAGGGATTTGAGAGATTAGTAAAAGGAGGAAGACAAAAAGGAGTGAAGAGAGGCTTTAAGTCTAGGAGGACTCTCAAACTAACAGATGAGTGGAAGACAAAAACAAATAAATCAGATACATGAACCTCTAGAAAGTGGTGACTTTTATGGTAAAATTGTGGTCGGTCTTACGATACATGTTTGAGTCTATAGGGTGAACATGGTTCTAAAAGGCACTAGCTTGATATCATTAGTGTTGTTAAGTTTAGAAATAAATGTGAGTAATTTGATATCTAGTCCCAAATGTAAGAAATAAATGTAAATGTAAGTTATGGATTTGAAATATGAGGCCGAATAATTGTACTCATTATTTATACAACACTTCGACGCGTGAGTGAGTCAATTTGTCTTACAAACGCTTTGCAAAACTTCAATGGCCCATTTACGTAACTGTAATCAAAATAAAAAAAATTGGATTGTGGAGGAATTGGAATCAGGAGGAGTCATAATTGGATTCCAATTGAAGTTGTTTACTTAAATGTTTTGGAATCAGAATAGGAATGAAAATGGATTAATATAAGTTGTTTACTAATTCACCTGAATCGGAATAAAAATCAATATAATTATTAAAATATCCTTGTTCTTTTTTTGCTTTATTTCTTTCGTATATTTATTTTTAATAACATTTTAATTCGTTTTATTTCATGCCCTTATTCCAAAAAATTAAATTTGTATACAAATTTATTGTATTACCAATATTAAAACATTCAACACTTTAATTTGCTCTTATTCAAACCCAGTTGAATAAAACACTCATCCCCTCTTTGCAAGTCTGCATACATTTTCTCTCCTAGCCCTCACCTCGATCTTCCCGACGCACCGTACCCCATAGCAACCACCTCTTCTACCTGTGAAGTATTTCATGATTTCTCGGTTTTTTTAGTGATTCCACGGATTGGTGGGTTTTGGATTTGGATTTGAATTGTTTATTTTCTGGGTTTGGGTGGCTGATTTTCGAATCCGGTTTGGGGGAGACGTGGCTGGGGTTCTTGGGCTGGGTTTGGAAGTGAAACATGGTCGCATGGGGAGGTGGAAACGTATGAAGGCAAGCTGCGCAGGGAGTGGTGGGCTTGTTGGGTTGAGTGGCAAACTTGAAATTTTGGAAATAATTCTAGGGTCATAATAGGTAGAAAAAATACATTCTTGATAGCGTCACTCTTCCGGAATCCAAATACCTCACCCATCTAAGGAGTCCAATTCCTCCAATTTGGGAAGTTGGATTACTTCTTATGTGTGGGCTCCACCACTCTTTTTATTTTCCAAGAGTTTGTAAATGCTTCAATACTTCATAATCGAAATTCAATTCTTTGTTTTGATTCCGATTACGGTTACGTAAACACGTCCCAAGATTTAGATTTATTTTGTATTTTTAGGTCCTTTTATTTATCAAGGAAAAAATTGCACAAGTATTATTTTTTAGAAATTCAACAATGTAGGTATGTGCCGCCACACATTTGAGTGTTTATTCTAAACCTAACCGCACCTATTTGATCTGTTTGAGTCACTCCAAAACCTTACTTAACACTAACCGTAGTATTAAAATTTATTTTGTAAGTGCACATCTAGAATTCTAAAGTGCTTTAAAAAAAAAATTATTTATTTATGTTTGTTGGAAATTAATTTAATTTAAAAAAGACTTTTTAACTAAAATGGTCTTTGAGGTTTCTATAACTGTTTGGATCCAAATTTACACTATCGGCCCGTGTAATCAAGGCCGTTAGGTAAACATAGTTCTCAACCGTCGGATGGAAAAGTGAAAATATTTTTGTTATTGTTAAAGGATAATATTATGGTTTAGACATATTATTTATCTTTTAATTATCCGATCAGTATATCTTCAAACATGGACAGTTCGAGTGAACTTGGGTTTCCTTCTATCAGATTCAAGGTGCATGGATGGGATACCAAGATACGGAATGCATCCAGGTGGGTTTGAGTAAAACACAATTAAAAATTAATTTAATATTCATGTGGTCAGGATGCATGCAACATTTTTGGGAAATGGTAGTCTTGGATAATGATGACAAGCCTAGGTGGACTCGGCAATGATGATAAGAAGACTTATTTGAATATGTTTTTATGAGGTTTAGAAAATCACGAAAGTATCTGAAAGATATCCTTTGGTCTCTGAGGATTAATTTGGGTTCCGCAAAGTATGAATTGCAGTGGGACTCTACAAGTTATCAGGCCGTGCCAGGGAAATATGGATGCTATAAATAGAGAGTCGCAAGCAACATTCGCGGCCCGCACAAAATCAATACAAAATTGCCCTGCGCAAACTCTCACAACTTGTGATTTTTCTTTTTCCTTTTTCGCTGACACATCTTCCGTTGGCATCAACAGCACTGTGGAAGCAACCGGTGATATCTTAAGTCGGCATAGATAGCTCTGTCACCGTAGAGTCAGTTGGTCTCGCAGTATCTTCCGTTGGCATCAACAGCACTGCGGCGAGAACGATTGATTACCTATCCAAGTCTCGGTCGAGAAGGGTTTCTAAATCCTTATTGGTCGAGGTCATCTCATCAGCCTTCTCGGCGAAGTGAGGTGTTACAGTTATTACATTCGGCACATTGAAAGCCGAATTTGATATTGAACTTCGTAAGAATAGTAACCTTGTCTTTAGGTTCGAGAGCCCAAGAGGCCGAGACGTGTTCCTTTCTCGGCCGCAATCGCAAGACGCAGAAGTCAGTAGCGCGACCCAACGCAACATGAACAAATTTACTCCTCGGCCGAGCTCGGCCGACGAGTTGGCACGCCCCGCATTCACCGAAGGACGTAGTTAGCTCATTAATTACTCGGCCTGTGCGCCACGTAGGCTTTGTAGTTTCTAGGGTCAACAATAACACATCATTTTAATCTTCGAGATTTGAAATCAATAAAAATAGACCTGAGATTGTCCACATTAATCATTTTGATCATTCCGTACAAAATTATGTTAAATAAAAATCAAAATAACAAATATACCCTTAACGTAATAAACAATGGCCAAAATGATTTGGAAAAATTAAGTGTATTTTGGTCAAACTATTCTTATTTAATGATGATTTTTCAAGAAATGATCAAAATAATTAACACTAGACAAATTCAGTACAAATTCTATTGATTTCAAATCTAAAAAATGAGTTATACAAATCCCATCAAACCATTTTAAAACTAAAATGCCTTTGGAAAAATTACAACTTGTTTACACATTGGGGAAGGGGCACCATGAGGAAAGCGAACGTCGATCTCTCCCGTCCTCGGATGATTACGGACTCGGACGCATCGCCGAGTGGGCTCGCCGGCGAGTCGGTCGGCTCCGACAACGAGGTCCAAGACTTCGCGTTCGCGTTTAACGATAGAAAATTTTCCGATCGGGTTATGTTGATCGAAATCGTACCCGATTCGCCGGAGGGCAAATTGGAAGTCGTCGGATGCTCTGCCGTCTCCGATTGGGCGCGTAACAGAAAGCGACGGAGGGCGGAGATTAAGAGAGACAATGGTATGTATTTAATTTTGCCCTTCAAATTTTGAATTTTTTCGGTGCTTGGTTGGTGGTGGTCTGGATGGAGTTAGGTTTGTTTGGTATCTGTGAAGAAAATTGGAAATTGAAGGAGACATTTGGTCTTTAGTGTTTTCTTTCCGAAAATTTCGAGTCTAGCTGATGGTTAGTGTGTGCCTTGACAGTGCTCAGGTGGGTGTATTGGGAATTGGCTTAATTTTGATTGATAGATTTTAGGGTTTGCGAAATATGAAGTATTCGATAGTTTCCGAAGAACGACATGAAGCGTGGTTTTGTTAATTTGGAGAAAATGGGAGTTTATGTACTTTTAGTTAAGAGTTTGATAGTGTTGAAGAATGGGGTAACAGTTTAATTATTTACGACCATTAGGATGGGTGGTGCGACTGGTGTCTAATAGCATGGGTTTTGTAATGCTTTATTGGTTAAAGATTGTTACATTATACCGCTTTGTTTTTTCGTGATTGTTTTTTGTTGGATTCATGATTGTTTAACAAGTTAATTTTTGTTAAGAGGATGATGTTGCTGAAGAAAGGAGTAATGGTTTGAATGCCTAAAGCCAGTTATGGAATTGGTCCTACCTAATTATAGGGGTTTGGCAGTAACTTATTTGTTAACGTATAATGATAAGTTGGTGGTGTAATGGCTTTCTACAGTTGCCTCTGTTTAACAAGTATTCCTTTTTTATTTCTAGGTTTCTTTTTTCCTTTTTACCCCTGTTGTATGCCTTTACATTCTGAGTTTCTAATCGTATGCGCACTCAGCACACCTATCATGATTGTTTGAGTTTATAAGTTATCGGAAAAAGCATAGTTTAGTTCTTAGATTCAATGTGAATATGCATGTTACTGATTTGGGGTGTAATTGCTCTTTTGCCCTTAGCTGAGGACATTCCTGTGCACTGTGTGGAGCAGGTCTTAAATTGTGACATGCCAGATACAGAGGATAATGTGGTATTTGAAAATCAAGACGACGAAGCTACGGCAGTGAGTGAGTTTCCTTCCACTGTGGGAGTAAAACATTCTTTTGGTCTCTGTTGTTAGTATATACTCTCCAATCTGCCTGAACTGGAATAATTGTATGAACCTTTTTTTCTTTAATAAAAAGTTAAAAACTAAGCAAACACTCCTATAAGATATACAGAACATAAAGTTTGTTTGCTTCCTAGACTGCTTAGTGATTTTACATACAAATCTATCTTTTTTAGAAGACATGCAATTCTACTTTATTCAATGTGAAATAGCACGCAATTATTGCATTTGGACTACGTATGTGGCTTGTGTTATTTCTTGGTCGCTGTTGCATTTGTTAACCGGTTACAGTAGGATTTTGACAATTTACTAGAAAATTTTGTAGGAGACGACTTGGCCTGGAACCCGGACTGTCATACGGTTGTTAAGGTTAGAACCTTACATGTCAGTTCTCCAATCTTGGCAGCAAAGAGTCCATTTTTCTATAAGGTGAGGATCCTGTCATGATGATTGCTGCTTTTGATCAGTGGCTATCTACACGTGCTCACTTGCTCTTTTTTTGCTTGGCTAGTTGTTTTCAAATGGGATGAGAGAGTCAGGGCAACGCCAAGTATCTCTAAGAATTCATGAATCTGGTATTTTCTCCTGAATTATATTATCAGCTAGTTGAAAATATTGGACCATCTTTATAAGGAAATTGGATACTGTAGTTATGCTATATCTTAGCCTTCTCTAACAGTAAATACACTTTCTTTCTTTAATACAACTGCAGAAGAAGCGCCCCTTATGAAAGTTCTTAATTTCATATATAGTAACACCTTATCTGCGATGACACCTACTGCTTTGTTGGACGTGTTCAAGGTTGCTGACAAATTTGAGGTGGCATCTTGCATGAGATATTGCAGTAGGTCACTACTAAAGTTGCCTATGACTTGCGAGTCTGCTTTGCTATATTTGGACCTTCCATCTAGTATTTTGATGTCCGATGCAGTTCAGCCACTGACAGATGCAGCAAAGCAGTTTCTTGCTGGACACTACAAAGAGATAACCAAGTGAGCTTCTTTTATAGAACTCTAGTTTCTTTTACTGAAGTTTTTAAGTCTTATGATCCTTGTCAGTTTCCACCTGTTTGTGAAGGCTCTCTTGTTTGTGTAATGTTTCTTTAAATAAGTTGATGGAGCTTTTTATTTCCTCGACTTGTAACCACCTTTTCTTCCCTGTTTTCCAATACTGATATTTACTAAGATGGTCTGAATTCTTGGAAAGCATTTTCCTTCCGTTTCGCTAGATTAAATCAATGTTAAGTGATTTATGTATGTTATCTTTATAACGTAAATTGCATATTCTAGAGTATAATTCTTGAATTGTCAAATATATGTCCAGGTTCCAGGATGAGGTGCTGAGCTTGCCCCTGGTCGGTATTGAGGCTGTACTGTCTAGTAATGATATCCAGGCGGTGTCAGAGGATAGTATTTATGATTTTGTTCTAAAGTGGTCTCGGACCCATTACCCAAAACGAGAAGAACGACGCAAAGTCCTTGGCCAACGCCTTGGTCGGCTCATTCGTTTTCCACACATGTCTTGCCGAAAGCTTAAGAAGGTCCTAACCTGCGGTGACTTTGATCCTGGACTTGCAACAAAGATAGTGCTGGAGGCTTTGTTTTTTAAGTCTGAGACACCGCACAGGCAGCGCACCCTAGCTGCAGCGGATGCCAATGCTGCCTTTCGTCGCTTTGTGGATCGGTCTTACAAGTACCGGCCAGTCAAGCTGGTGGAATTTGTAGAACCCCGCTTACAGTGTAGTGTGTTCCTGGACCTAAAGCGCGAAGAGTGTGCATGTTTGTTCCCAGCAGGCCGGGTGTACTCACAGGCTTTTTTCCTTGGTGGGCAGGGATTTTTCTTGTCAGCACATTGTAACATGGACCAACAAAGCTCATTTCATTGCTTTGGGCTGTTTTTGGGGATGCAAGAGAAGGGATCGGCTAGTTTTACAGTTGACTATGAGTTCTCAGCAAGATCAAAGCCCGGAGAGGAGTTTTTGTCTAAATTCAAAGGCAGTTACACTTTCACCGGAGGCAAGGCTGTTGGGTATCGAAACTTGCTTGGCGTACCCTGGACGGCATTCATGGCCGATGACAGCATCTATTTCATCAATTCCGTACTCCATCTCAATGCTGAGCTCACCATCAGGCATTGAGTCCTTTATAGGAATGGTTTGGAAGAAGCTTTAAGTAAATGCTTGTCTAACAGTAGTTTAGATGTCTGGAAGGCTTTAGGTACATTTTGGCACCAGTGACTGGATAGTGGATACTCGTTTAATGGATCCCCGGTCGAGTTGCCTCATATGTTTGAAGTGTTTATCCCAAGGAAATGAAAAATATGTAGGGTTACGGGAAATGTAGTTTCTGTTGTTATTATCTGCTCTTTAAAGTTTAAACCATCTTTTCATTTATTTAGTTATGTTATCTCGGAGATTAACAAGTTAAAGAAAGTAAATGCGGAGAATTTGGGAGCTCCAAATCTTAGTGAAAAGTCCAGTAACATGGTTCTTGGTAAGAGTAGCAAAAGTGGCAACGACCACCGAAAATTGTCGCGTTCGATCTGCCGAAACAGGAGGAAGTGATGACAATGCTCTTGACTTGCATGACGACGATGATGAGGTTGATCGTTATGGGAATAATAAACGAGGTGGTAACGGAAAAATTAGAGGCAGAAAACAAGTGGGTTGATAGGATGGCTAAAAAGAAGAATAAGCAAGCGGCATAGTTGTGCCCATAATGAAAGTGGGACCACTCGTTTCCTATAATCCACGATCGAATTGGAGACAGACTCTAGACAAAAAGAAGGCAGGCAGAACCTTCTGCCATTGGTCCAAGCTCCATCCAAGCAGCAGCCAGCAGCCTTCGCCCTCCTCCACGAGCCATCGTCCTCCACGCCGCCGTCAGCCGCCAATCCCCACCACCGGGCACAACCAATTTTGAGGTAAATCCCAATTTTTTTAAATTAAACCACTATGATAATGCAATATGAAATTTTGTTTAATTATATAGACTTACAGTGTAATAAGGTTATTGATTATTGATGAATTGAATTGTTGATTGTTGACTGTTGATTTAATTGAATTGGTGATTATTGAATAATTTATAGGAAACTTTAACGAAAAGCTTCTGGTAATGTTCACTTTAACGAAAAACCACATTTTTACACTAAAAAGTCATGGTACTATTCACTTTACCCTTTATTTTGTCATTGTCGTTAAAACTCAAAGTTTTCAAGCCCTTTTCATTAGTTTTCCTTAATTTTTTATATGATTATTTTTTATTGATCAATTTAATTGTTGTTTTACTTAGTTATTAGTCACAGTAGTCTCTAGGATTAAAAGTCTAAGACCTTTTTTCATTATACAGTTACATAATGGAACGATACTTTAAGAAACCATGCTTAAATCCTCCTTCAAATATTTCAGGTATTCCTTCTCAGAATGTTCCTGGTAGTCCTCCTTCGAATATTCTGGGTATTTAACAACAAAGTGATGTAACTGAATTAGATGAAATATTGGTTAATATTTATGCAAAACCTAGACTTAAACCTTGAATGATCGATTATGAGCCTAATTATCGCAAAAAAATCAAAGACACTATCTACAAAAGGATCATTGTCAACTTAAAACCCATAAAAAATGCCAAGAAAAGTTATAGGGAAGGGCAATTGATGATCTATCACTCGCTGGTTTGATAATTTTGGGTGGTTGAAATAAAGTATAACAAATGATGTCGTTTATTACTATCTTTTCAAATGTGATTTTGATAAAGTGGGAAATGCTGGTAGGGATGCCATCACTGAGAAGGTTGAAGTCTTCATAGTAAATCTTCATAAGGGAGGTAGGTGTTGAAAGTCTTCATAGTAAATCTTCACAACAAGGTAGAGATTTGGTGACACAAAAGCAACATATTGAAACCTTTGTGATCAAACAAACCTGTTTGGGCCCAAAAATATTGTTTTTGACCGATTTTAGAATTGTTCTCGGCCCAGTGTTGGTTGGGCCGAGTTTAGAATTCTTCTCGGCCTAGAGGCCGTGTACAGGTGTCGTTGGGGGTTATCTAGCTCATGGACCATGCGGTCGAAGTTGGCCATATCCCATTGGGGAATTGGGGATGTGGATGAGTCCTGTTATGAGAAGAAGTTTCGACAGGATCATGATGCTGGAATTGAATACTGCCTGATAACAAGTTATGTTCAAAGTCCTAGTAGGAGTAGGATTGGCTGAGATAAAGTTGGATAAGGGAAAGGAGTTTTAATCCGGGAGTGATTAGGATTCAATACAGGTTGGCTACTATAAATAGGGAGGGAAGACATCAAAACAAGCCTCTCCAATTCAACACATAAATTGCCCTGCGTATACCCTCGCTCTACGCGAAACCTCTCAACAACCTTGAGATTTTTGTTTTCTTTTTTCGCCAACACATCTTCAATTTGGATAAACACCACTGTGAAGGTAACCGGCGAACATCTTCAGTTTGGATAAATAGCATTGTTGCCGTTGAATCAGCCGACCGTGGAGCACCTTCAGTTTGGATAAATAGCACTTCGACAGGGCCCACTGGTTATCTATTCAAGTCTCGGTCGAGAAAGATTTTTGAATCCTTATCAGCAAATGTCATCTCGTTAGCCTTCTCGGTGAAGCGAGGTGTTACAAGTTACTATACTCGGCACATTGAACGCCTAGTCGTTTATGATTGGTTATTCGCAAGTAGGTTTTAGAGTTCAGCATTTTGATGGCCGAACCACTTTCATAATCAAGACATACATTTGTTTTGAGTATTTATGTCCCTATACTTTGGTGTCGATTCGGCGTGCTTATACTCTCACTAACATAATCACCGTGACCGAATCCGGCGCCGACGATTTGTGAACTTCGCAGAACTAGTAGCTTTGTCTTCAAGCTCTAGAACCTGAAGGCCGAGACGTGTTCCTTCCTCGACTGCAGTCGCAAGATCGAGAAGTTAGCCGCACACCCAATGCAACATTGTTGATGCACAAAACCGGAGGGGTCTTGGAACAACGTAAATCCGACCGTGAATCTGCAAGAAAGTAAATAACACAAGATGTATCGTGGTTCACCCCAAGGTTTGGGCTACGTCCACATTGATTATTGTATTTCTCTAAGAAATGAGGGGAGTGAGGGAGAGAGCTTCTGAGGGTGAGAGAACTCTTCCCATAGCCTAAGAAATGACCTCCTTTAATTGTGAGGGTGATGAGTCTTTTTATAGAATAAGGGCTCCTTACTTATTACATATTTGCCTCTTCCTTTATTACGTAATTACATTTAAGTCCCCCAAGTATTTATACGAGGTCTAAATATGGAGGCCCGAAGTATGGTATAAACAGTAGTCCCCCAAGTCTTCAGTCAAGAGAGTCTTTTGGCTAGAAACTTGAAATTCAGTCTATGTGTGGGTCGAAGTAACTAGATGTCGTCTAGAACTGATACTCAATATGAGGCGGTGCCCAATCTGAAATGATGCTCAACTAGAAGTAGCACATGTTGCGAGGCTGCTCGGTTTGTGGCTTATGTTGCCTTGGTTGGCTCAGCTTGTGGCGTCAAAGGTGAGGGAGTCCCTTATATAGAATAAGGGCTCGCTCCTTAATACATAAGTGATGGGCTAGAGTTGATGCTCGCGGCGACACGGTTGCTCAGTAGACGGCGATGCTCTCTAATGATGGTGAAGGAGTTCCTTTTATAGAATAAGGGCTTACTCCTCAATACATAGGTGATGGGTTAGGAGTGATGCTCGCGGCGATGCGGTTTGCTCAGCTGGCGGCGTTGCTCTCTAATGAAGGTGGGGGAATCCCTTTTATAAAATAAGGGCTCACTCCTCAATACATAAACGATGGGCTAGAGTTGATGCCTTCTAATGATGGTGATGGAGTCATTTTTATAGGATAAGGGCTCGCTCCTCAATACATAAACGATGGGTGCTTTCTAATGAAAGTGAAGGAGTCCCTTTTATAGAATAAGGGCTCGCTCCTCAGTACATAAATAATGGGCTAAGTCCCCCAAGTATTTTTCATGAGGCCCAGTTGAGGCCCAATATATGGTACATAATGTAGTCCCCCAAGTCTTCGGTTTATAGAGTCTGTTGGCTGGAGACTTCAAATTGAATCCATGTATGGGCCGAAGTGACGGTTGTTCAGATGCGGTATTTCTATACCCTGCACTAAAGCTTTGTAGGTGAAGCTTTGCAAGTGAAGCTTTGAAGCTAGAACTTTGTAAATGAAGCTTTTGAAGCTAGAGCTCTGTAGATGAAGCTTTTGAAGCTAGAGCTCTGTAAATGAAGCTTTTGAAGCTAGAGCTTTTGTAAATGAAGCTTTTGAAGCTAAAGCTCTGTAAATGAAGCTTTTGAAGCTAGAGCTTTGTAAATGAAGCTTTTGAAGCTGATTGATATGAGTGATGCTCATGAATGTTTATGTTGACTAACATGAGTGATGCTCATGGATGTTGACATGAGTGATGCTTATGAATGTTGACATGAATGATGGTCATGAATGTTTATGTATGATTGACATGAGTGATGCTCATGAATGTTTATGTATGATTGACATGAGTAATGCTCATGTATAATCTTGAAGTACTGGACGTATTTTTGATCACCTAGTTGGTGATAATAGCGGCAGGTTGCCGAATAATTTTGGAGTACTGGGTGTACTTTTGATCACCTGGTTTGTGGTAATAGCAGCAGGTTGCCGAATAATTTTGGGGCCATAGGGCCTGGCTCTTTTGGGCATATGGGCCTTGGTCCTCCATATAACATTCCAGCCCATTATTTTGGGCTTGCTGTTTTTTTTTAAATTTTTTATTTATTATTATTACCCTCTGATGAGGTTTATACAGATGTCTGCGAAAGATAAGAAAAATAAATTACATCATTCAAAACAAAGGTTTCGATACAAAAGCTTCGACAGTTTCAGATCGTTGGTGCGTTTGCTTTTGCTTTTGCTTTTGTTTCTTGCTTTGCTTTTGCTTTCGTTTCTGCTTTGCTTTTGCTTTTGTTTCTGCTTTGCTTTTGCTTTCGTTTCTGCTTTGCTTTTGCTTTTGTTTCTCCCACTCCATTTCTTTGCCCACCTATGTTCCCCATCTCTGTCTGATGCAATCTTTTAGGCGTAATTTTTTATAATCTCCAAATCCTTAAAGTAAGATCATCACTGTAAGTAATCATTTTTTCTCCATTTTGCTGTCATGCATGTGCAGACACGCCGAAAGATCAAAGGGAAAGAGCAAATAATAACATCCATCAATGCAGCCACGAATCGTAGTAGGTGAGTCGAGAGGAGCGAGTGGGGGCTGAGTCGAGCAGTGGGTCGAGGATGAGTTGGCATCCAGAATTGGGGTTGTGAGCTTCAAGTCCTTGCCTCTGTTGCGACGGGTGAGACCCCCGAGCTCATGCCACTCACGCACATCCTTGCAACCAAGCTCGGTGCCAAGCTCACTGAGGTTCGCAAGAACGAGACTTGTGCTTGGTTGAGACCTGATGGCAAGACCCAAGTTACTATTGAGTATGTCAATGACAAGGGTGCCATTGTCCCAATTCGTGTCTACACTATCCTGATTTCAACCCAGCACGATGAGACCGTGACAAACGATGAGATTGCCGCTAATCTCAAGTAGCACGTGATCAAGCTTGTGATCCCCGAGAAGTACCTTGATGAGAAGACCATCTTCCATCTCAACCCATCTGGCAGATTCATGATTAAACCAGTGCATCCAATTTAGCTTCATTGCCTTCACTGCTTGCTTCTTGTTTTTTCTCTCTCTCTAGATCTTTGAATGTATTGGATGTTAAGCTAGAATTTTCTTGGAAAATTCAGGCGAGATTTTCCCGGAATTTTCTTGGAAAGACCCTTATTAACCTTGTCAGGCCCCAGCCTGATAAAAAGCTCTGGCTAAGCATCGAACTTGATTTTGTCCATGAGGCTCTTGAAACGAATTTTGTCCAAAGCATAAGATGAATTGCTGATGAGCTCACGGAGGAAGATCTCCTTGTTGCTGTGGTTGGAAGGTGAGTCGGAGACGGAGGCGAGGTAAGGCTGGAAGTTGGAACGGGTCACGGAGTCCGATGCCGATTTAAGCACGAAAAGAGTGAATTCAGGCAGGGCAATGGAGGCAGAGGAGGACCACCAGCCGACCCAGGAGGAGGCGTCGGAGGCATTGGGGTTGTTGATGATGGATCTCGGAACGGAGGCGTGGTGGTGGTGGATCCGTTTCTGAAATGGGTTGGGTGGATTGGAATTCATCTCGTCGGTGACCTTCGAATGCTTGATTACTCGCTTGCCTTTGCGAATTTGAGTCATTTTTCCACGACGGTTAGGAGGAATCATTTTCCTTTTCTGCTGCCCTTTGAATAGCTTCCCTTTCTGCGTCATCTCTCTCTTCCTATTTCTCACTTCTTTCTCTTCAGCCCCTTTGTTGCTTTTTGCGAGTCGGCTGCTTTGTTTGTATGAGGATGGATCTGCAGCTTTCTTTCATTTTATGCTAGTTCTGATTTCAGAAGCTTAGAAATTGAATGAGTTGGGTTCTATTTCGTTTTGTCCTTTGACTTGGAAACGATGAGTACTGACTACGACTGAAGAGAGAGAGAGAGAGAAAGAGAGAGAGAGAGAGAAAGGTTTCTGAGTTTTTTGTGATTTTGGAGATTCACGGTGGAAGTGAGAAAATGAAAGAGAACCGACATAACTTTTCGTATCGATTCCCACAGACGACGCCAAATGTTGATGCACAAAATCGGAGGGGTCTTGGAACAACGTAAATCCGACCGTGAATCTGCAAGAAAGTAAATAACACAAGATGTATTGTGGTTCACCCCAAGGTTTGGGCTACATCCACAGTGATTATTATATTTCTTTGAGAAGTGAGGGGAGTGAGGGAGAGAGCTTCTGAGGGTGAGAGAACTCTTCCCATGGCTTAAGAAATGGCCTTTTCTAATTGTGAGGGTGATGAGTCCTTTTATAGAATAAGAGCTCCTCACTTATTACATATTTGCCCATTCCTTTATTACATAATTACATTTAAGTCCCTCGAGTATTTATACGAGGTCTAAATACGGAGGCCCTAAGTATGGTATAAACAAACATCAACAAATTTTACTCCTCGACCGACGAGTTGGCACGCCCTGCATAAAACTGAAGGACGTAGTTAGCTTACTAATTACTCGCCATGCGCGCCACGTAGGCTTGGTAGTTTTTAGGGTTAACAAAACCAATGAAGCTCGCATTAATCACATTTTTTTTTAGTGGCGCACTTGATTGCACTAGATAATTGCTGCCACAATGTCTTCCTATTTGTGCCCCTGATGAGTCGTTGAAATCAAGCGGTAAGGGTAATTAAATGGAGCTTATGCAATTTCTTGTCAATCATGATGAGAAAGTTAGGAATGTTGCGTTTGAGAATGCTCTTAAAAATCATAAGTGTATTTCTTCCAATTTCAAAAAATCTTGTACAAGCTTGTGCCTTTGGAACTATTGATACAATCATTAAAGGTATGGACGATACAATTTTTTCTCTTTTGGTTGATGAATCACATGTTGTTTCAACTCAAGAACAACAGTGGTATTCGTTATATGAACAAAAGAGAAGTAATTGAAAGGTTTTTGGGTCTTCAATTTATCTCATCTACAACTAGTATCAAACTTGAAGAGGTCATTGAGAGATTGCTTGCTACAATAAATTTGAGTATGTCCAAGTTACGAGGACAAGACTATGATGGAAGTAGTACTATAAGAGGTGAGCTAAATGGTCTTAAAACAAATATTTTGAACAAATATCCTTAAACATTTTATGTTCATTGTTTTGCACACGAACTTCAACTAGCTTTTATAGCCGTAGCAATGAAAAATGAGGATGCTGCCACTTTCTTCGTAACTGCTAGCAGTTTGGTTAATATTATTGAATCCTCGTGTAAGCACCGTGATGCATTTAGAGAGAAACAATAAAAAATTACTACAACAAAATTGGTCTTTTGTGGCGCACAAAGAGCGCCGTAAACGATTATTCACAGCGTGAGCCCCCAAGCAGTAAAAGCCTTTGTCGTAAAAGATGTTTTGTCAAATATGACGTTCTCTAGTAGTCGTGAATAATTTAAGCAAAACACGTTGTAAATACTCTTTAAGGCATGCCTTGCGCGCCTTAATTGAAATTAGATATAGCGTTAATGAAGTGTCGTAATACTGTGAAAACAATTACGGCATACATGTGTGCCGTAATTGATATTTGATACGGCGTTTGTTGAGTGTCGTAATACTGTGAAAGCAATTACGGCATACATTGTACATAGACTAGCATAAACAATTATTGCTGATTTTGCATAAAGTAATTTACATTTATTTTAATTTTAATTTTTAATCAATACATATATATATATATATATATATATAAGAATCGACAAAATTACACATTTACTATAATACAAAATTTCATAAATGCATATTGTTAAAATGTATTGAAAGACTTCACTTTTCCTTGAACACCTCCAAACGAAGTCCTTTGAGAGTGAAATACTGCTCCTAATGCTTGAACCACACTAATTGCTATCTCTATCTGCATAAACATAAGCGCATGCAGCAAAAAAAAATCTAGAAATACACATTTAATATCAAGTAAGAAAGGTGATACTAAAAGAAAACCTAATCATTGTCATACAAAATGTGGTTATGGTATCCCCAAAAACTCTAAGGTAAGACTCACTGTTTTTTTGACCTAGTGGCTTGCTGTTATCAATTTACATCAAAGTTAGCCATTTATCTAGTTTTTGGGTCTTAATATATTACAAATTCAACATCAGGAAACAGTGAGAGTGCAACCAAGAAGAGAGTAAACAGCAGGCAAAAAAGGAAGGCAACACTAAATTCTTCTTGACTACCTATTTAGCGAGTTCTTGGACCTATTTAGAGAGTTACTGGAATGAAATGAAGTCAACTCTGAACAGAGAAACAAAAGAAAAAGTCAAATTCCAGAAATCTAAGTTTAACTCAAGCAAATATAATAACCAATGAAAGTTTTAAACTGCAAATTCTCACAACGTAGACAAAGAAACTTGTTTCTCAAGGACAATTAGTCTCTCTCTCTCTCTCTGAATACAACATTTCAAAAACCAAACAATAATTAATAAAATAGAAAATTGAAGTACCTGGTAAGTTTTTCTTTTTATACAAACCGTCATCTCCACTTGCTCTAAGAAAGGAGGAAGTGTGTGAACCACCCTTCATCACCCTTCAATCAAAATATCACAACATCTGCACTTACATAAAGGATTAAAGAAATGGACCAAAATAAAATTATCATATAATCCGATTATACAGAAGGCCAAACTCTTGAGTTGGGGCTGGTGGCCGTCGACCACATCATCGCCTCCATTTGAGAGAAAAGGGTTTGTTTGGTTCTTTTGCCCAATTATTTACATTAACCATATCTAAATGAAGAAGGAAAACACCATGATCAATACCTATGTTGCTCCCTTCTTGTGATCCAAATTTGAAGAAGGCCGATGGGGAGGAGCAGTTGTAAGTGTCATCCTCTTTGTTTCTCCTATCCCTGCATTGTCGGCCAAAACAACATCAAACCAAGTGCAATACAATCCAATTGTAGACATCGAAATTTCGGTAAATAAATGTTGACCGATAAATCAAAAAGTTTCAACGCTTATGTATTACATAAATTTTACACGTAGCGTGTGTCTAAACAAAAAATCGAAATAAATTGGAAAAGTCATCAAACAGGACACGTGTCAACACCTGGCAGAAACGACTTATTTCATCTGGAATATTATATTCAAAATTAGGCCTTGGAAATTTCTATAAATAGAAGGCTAATTCATTCATTTGAGGGGAGGAATTCATATTACACCTTGAAGCTCTGAAGCTCTGAAACTCGAAGCTCTCAAGCAATTCCCGAAAGATCAAGAAAGCCCTTTTTGATCAACAATCATCCACCTTCAAGATCAAGCCCCGACGGCCCTTGAAGAAAGTGTTCTTCGTTCTTCGTTCATCATTCTTCCAAGATCAAGCCCCGACGGCCCCTTGGATCAACAATCATCCTCCTTCAAGATCAAGCCCCGACGGCCCTTGAAGAAAGTGTTCTTCGTTCTTCATTCATCATTCTTCCAAGATCAAGCCCCGACGGCCCCTTGGATCAACAATCATCCTCCTTCAAGATCAAGCCCCGCCGAGGATGCAATCCACTTCACCGACGAAGACTTGCTGCTAGGATCCAAGCCTCACAACCGACCTCTCTTCATCTCTGGTTACGTAAGGGAGCACAAAGTCAGCCGCATGCTTGTGGATGGCGGATCAGCCATAAATATCATGCCAAAGTCAACAATGACCACAATCGGCATCAAGGTGGATGAACTATCCCTAAGCCGTCTACTAATCCAAGGTTTTAATCAAGGAGGACAAAGAACGATGGGCATGATCCGAGTAGAGATGACCATTGGTGAACTCAAGTCAAGCACAATATTCCACGTGATTGATGCAAGAACTTCCTACAGTTTGCTCTTAGGAAGGCCTTGGATCCATGCGAATGGAGTAGTACCGTCCACCCTTCACCAATGCTTAAAATTTTACCGAGAAGGAGTAAAGGTGATCTATGGCGACACCAAGCCATTCACCGAAGCCGAATCACATTTCGCAGATGCCAAGTTCTACATGGATGAAGACATGGTGCCCGAAACTCTTCCAAAAGAGATCAAATCCATGGGTAAAGCAACACCTAAAAAACAGGAGTGGCAAGCCGTACCCAAGAAGCAAGAAGAAGAAGCTATGCCATCTTCAAACAAAAACGACGATGAGCTTGCTAAACCTGCAACAACCAGAGGGAATAGGACGCCTTCAAATGGTCCAAACATACCCGTTTTCTGATACATCCCAACGTCGAGAAGAAAGAATGGTCAATCCCCATTTGAAACTGCAGTAAGCAAAGCCGATACACAGCGGCACATGGATAATGTAAAGTTGCTCAAAACAAATGCAGTTTTGCCTCTGACACAGCTAAGCGACATTAAGGTTGCAAGGCCATCACAAGGCTTCATAAAAGGCCTGCCAAAAGGGGTAGAACCAAGCTTTCTCCCAACCAAGAGGACCGAAGAAGGTTTTGATCCAAACGCCTACAAACTCATGTCGAAAGCTGGGTACAACTTCACCTCCTCTGCAAATTTGGGAAAGAAGGATTTGAACACCATCAAAGACAAAGAACGTGATCTTACTAAAACTCAGAAGAAGTTGGAGGAGCATGGTTACGGGGTCAACAACAACAAAGCTGGACTTGGCTTCACACCAAATGCACCGGTGAAGATCTCCAGCAAGGCAAAAAATGCTAGCGCTCAACACATCATCGTGAGCATTATACAAGATAAGAGGAGCCTCGAACTGCCCCTCAGACGTCAGTATTTGATAGAATGAATCGTTCAAGGACCAGAGTTTCGGCACCTAAACTCATTGGCGGTCAAAACAGAACTTCCGTCTTCAAAAGGCTTAACACGTCAGTATCTCGAAGCTCTGTTTTCAAAAGGTTATCGAAACCTAAGAAGCAAAGCGATACGACTAGTTTTCCTCCACGACAGTCAGTTATGGAAAGACTTGGAGAAGCCAAAGAGCCTTCTAAAAGGGGAAAGACAACACCAGAAGTAGAAAAGATCGATCGTCTGGCAGAAAAGGATGACGTTCGAAGTTCCATTCCTTCAAGAATAAAGCGCCAAGCAATTTTAGAGGTTAACACAGTTGGATCATTGAAAGTGAAAAGGCGCACCATCATCCACACTGGACAATCTTCATGCCAACAAGCTCGAGAGGTCAACACCGAAGAAGAGGCCCAAGACGTCTTCCACATCACAATCCAAGAAGGTGAAGAAGATGAAATCCTCGAGGAAGATGCCATTGCAGCACCGTCACAACTCGAAGATGGAGGGCAAGCCACAGTTGACGATCTCAAAGAACTCAACTTAGGCACAAGTGAGGAACCAAAGCCTATCTTCGTAAGTGCATTACTAAGTGCAGACGAGATAGAGAAGTATTACCAGCTGCTATTAGAGTACAAGGACGTCTTTACTTGGACCTACAAGGAAATGCCCGGCCTCGACCCTATCATTGCTATGCATCATCTTGCAGTCAAGCCTGGAACGCGACCAATAAAGCAAACTCAAAGACGTTATCGATCCGAGCTCATCCCACAAATCGAGGCTGAGATTGACAAGTTGATCGAAGCAGGCTTCATTCGAGAGGTGCAATACCCTAAGTGGATCTCTAACATCGTCATAGTTCTTAAGAAATCTGGATAAATACGTGTTTGCGTAAACTTCCGAGACCTCAATGATGCTTGCCCAAAGGATGACTTCCCATTGCCAATCATTGAAATCATGGTGGACGCGACCACTGGCCATGAGGCACTATCATTCATGGACGGCTCTTCTGGATACAATCAAATTCGTATGGCTCTTGAAGATGAGGAACTAACAGCCTTCCGCACTCCAAAAGGTATCTACTGCTACAAGGTGATGCCCTTTGGCCTGAAGAATGCTGGAGCTACATATCAACGCGCAATGCATAAGATCTTCAATGACATGCTACACAAGAATGTAGAATGCTATGTAGACGATGTGGTGGTCAAGACAAAGAAAAGACCAGATCACTTGAAGGATTTGCGAGTAGTGTTCGAAAGGTTACGAAAATACAACCTCAAGATGAACCCGTTAAAATGTGCATTTGGCGTCACATCTGGAAAGTTCGTTGGCTTCATTGTCAAGCATCGTGGCATTGAAGTGGACCAATCAAAGATCAAGGCCATTCAAAGCATGTCCGAGCCAAGAAACCTGCACGAGTTGAAAAGTCTACAAGGACTGCTAGCCTTCATCAGACGCTTCATCTCCAACCTTGCAGGGCGTTGTCAACCGTTCAGTCGACTCATGAAGAAAGATGTTCCATTCGTATGGGACAAAGCATGCAACAATGCTTTTGAAAGCATAAAGAAGTATTTATCAAGTCCACCTGTCCTGGGGGCACCTGTACCAGGGAAACCGCTCATATTGTACATCGTTGCTCAGGAAAGTTCAGTTGGAGCACTCTTGGCACAGGAAAACGAATCCCAGAAAGAAGGAGCGTTCTACTACCTCAGTCGAACGTTCACCGGCGCTGAGTTGAACTACTCCCCAATAGAAAAAATGTGCCTTGCCTTGATGTTTGCCATCCAAAAGCTCAGACATTACATGCATGCTTACACCATCCACTTGGTTGCTAAAGCTGACCCGGTCAAATATGTCATGTCCAAGCCAGTTTTGACAGGACGACTAGCTAAATGGGCATTGCTTCTCAATCAATACGAGATCATCTACGTCCCAGCTAAAGCCATCAAGGGACAAGCGCTAGCAGACTTCCTTGCCGACCATCCAATCCCAGCCGATTGGAAAATCTCAGACAACTTGCCTGACGAAGAGGTGTTCTACATCGACATATTTCCGACATGGACGATGTTCTTCGACGGATCTGCACGAGCAGACAGAGCGGGGGCAGGAGTAGTATTCATGTCGCCACAAAGGTAAATACTACCTTATTCATTCCAACTAAGCGAATTATGCTCCAACAACGTCGCTGAGTACCAAGCACTGATCATCGGGCTCCAAATGGCAATCAACATGGAAATCATAACCCTTGAGATATATGGCGACTCCAAGCTCATAATCAATCAACTCTTGACTGAATATGAGGTTAGGAAAGACGATCTCATCCCATACTTCCGGCTGGCAACGCAATTGCTACAAAGATTTGAGGCCGTAACACTAGAACACGTGCCAAGAAAAGAGAATCAAATGGCAGACGCTCTCGCCAACCTAGCCTCGAGCATAACGTTAGGAGAAGACGAAGCCACAAATGTGCCAGTCTGCCAAAGATGGGTAATCCCGCCTGTCACTGAAATGGTACTAAGTGATACAAATGTTATTTCCATACTTCCGGTCAACGTTGAAGAATGGAGACAGCCGCTGATCAACTACTTGGAGCATGGAATACTCCCAGATGATCCAAAACACCGTTCTGAAGTACGTCGACGAGCGCATCGCTTCCTCTATTACAAAGAGACACTCTACCGGCGATCTTTTTAAGGAGTACTTATGAGATGCTTAGGCGATGAAGAAGCCAATCAAGCCATGGAAGAAGCACACTCAGGAATATGTGGAGCGCATCAGTCCGGACCGAAGCTTCATTTCCAGCTCAAAAGAATGGGTTACTACTGGCCAAGCATGGTAAAGGACTGCCTAGAACACGCCAAAAGGTGCCAAGCCTGCCAATTTCACGCCAACTTCATACATTAACCGCCTGAACCATTACACCCTACAGCTACTTCATGGCCATTCGATGCATGGGGATTAGACGTAGTAGGACCAATTGCGCCAAAGTCATCTGCAGGAGAAGCTTACATCCTGGCTGTAACAGATTACTTCTCCAAGTGGGCTGAAGCCATACCCCTGAAGGAAGTCAAGAAAGAAACTGTCGTCCGTTTTATCAAGGAACATATCATCCACCGATATGGCGTGCCTCGCTACATTGTCACTGACAACGGAAAACAGTTCTCCAACCGACTTGTGGACGAGCTCTGCGAGAAATACAAGTTCAAGCAGCATAAATCCTCCATGTATCATGCTCCGGCCAACGGTCTTGCAGAAGCATTTAACAAGACATTGTGCAACCTCCTGAAGAAGGTAATCTGCAGAACAAAGAAAGACTGGCATGAAAGAATAGGCGAAGCACTTTGGGCATACAGGACGACATATAGAACGCCTACCCAAGCTACACCTTATTCTCTCGTATATGGCGTGGAAGCTGTTCTACCACTCGAAAGTCAAATCCCCTCGCTAAGGATGGCTCTACAAGAAGGCTTGACTGACGAAGAGAATGCAAAGTTGCGCCTTCAAGAGCTGGAAGCCCTGGATGAGAAAAGACTCGAAGCCCAACAACACTTGGAGTGTTATCAAGCACGACTCTCCAAGGCCTTCAACAAGAAAGTTTTCCCTCGTTCTTTTCAAATGGGAGATATCGTCCTTTCATTGCATAGGCCTATCATCACAACTCACAAGACAAAGAGCAAGTTCACGTCAAAATGGGATGGACCATATGTAATACAAGAAGTCTACACCAATGGCGCCTACTTAATCATGGCGGAAGACGGCTTGAAGATCGGCCCTATCAATGGTAGATTCTTGAAGCGCTACTACCCCTGAAAGGCGACAACTCATGCTCTTTGTTCGCACGAGCCTAAACTGCATGAGCCAAAGCTCCTGGCCGGCAAGAGCATAAACTGTGTACGGTAAAATCATCATCAAAATCACTGTTAAATTCATCACTCATTTGAACTACGTTATGACTTGATCCCTCCTCAACAAAGGGTACGTAGGCAACTTGAAGCATCAAAACTTCAAGTACAGTCACACCATCTAAATATATATATATATATATATATATAACACTTTGAAGATTGAAGAGCAAATTCAAGAACATAAGTGCTTTATTTCTCTAGAAGAAGGAGTTGGCTCCAAAGCCTTATTATTAAAAAGACTGGCGAAAAAAACATAAGGTACTACTTGAAAACTATGTCCTTAAAACTACGAAGGCGCTCTTCAAGCGAGCCTTCCAAAGTCTTCAAAGTCTCTACCTCGATGGGAGACAAGATGGGCAACTCCATAGCCATGCCTTTCTCTCGTTTTAGGCACGAAATCTCCTCTTGGTACTGAGAAAGTGCAGTTCCCTGCTCCGCAAGAACACTTTCAAGTTGCGATGCTTCGATTACCAACTGCTCCCGCTCTTGCACCAATGCATCTAGACGCCCCTGGACAGAAGTTAAAGAAGTCTCCGTGACTTGATAATTTCCTGAAACAGCTTGCTGAAAAGACCGGACTTGAGCCAGTGACGAGTTTATCGTTGCTAGCTGATGAGCTCTAACATCTGGACTCAACTTCTCCAAGGAAATAGCACGCAAGGAAGAATACTCAATCGAGGCAGCCATAAGTTCGACAATCTTGATCTTCAAGGATGAGGAATCAACGTTAAGGTTGTCAATCGCAGAAACAAACTTCAACAAATCCTCATTGAGCAACGTAAGGTCTTCCAGTGGACACTTAGAAATCCTCGCTTCAATATGGCCCTTGATCTCCATTGCCGCACCAAGACTGATACGACGGATGAGTCGCTCAGTACCGCTAAGGTTCGGCCTTCTCAAAGAGATCTCAGAGCTAGCTGGCAAAGGTGTTGGACGCATGACAAGTTCTTGCATACCTCCACCTACACATGGCAAACTCAGGAAGTTCGGCGGATTTGGAACAAGCTCTACACCAGGCGGATCCCCGATCTCTCTATCTGTAGGTAGGCCGCCTATAAATAGCATCTCCGTATAGGAATAAACATCTGCAGTTGCCAAATCAAAATGACGGGAAGGCCCAACCTAAAGACAACAAAGAAAGATGTTAGAAACAAAAGCCAAAATCATAAAAGCAGAAGAAATCATGAGAGAAAATAAAGTACATACATCTCTCTCAAATGGCGCACGATCATCGAATTGAGGAGGTCTAAACATTTCTTTCTTCTTATGACGAAAATTGATATCACTGTCAGCCTGAGCATCCTCAAGTGGTCGTTTGTTTGAAACTTGTTGACGCTGCTCCAAAATAAATCCATCTTCGTGCGAGTCACCTTCATCTCCTGCCTCTTCAGAAGCATCCGAATGTCGAGGAGACAAACATAGGCATTGAGGAGCTAAAGCTACAGGTTTATCTCGCAAATGAGTGACACTCGCACAATTAAAAGGTACCAACTGTGTAGGAACCACAGAACAACCCTCTTTTAACGCATCATGATATGAATGGGAAGAATTGGTACCACTTGTCGTCCCTAAATTCTCATAATATACCTTTGACCACCAACGTACGTAAACACGGGTTACTGGATTACTCTTGAACTCGTCCTTGGTCGGCAGGGTGATAGAAGCATTTGTACATGCACAGGTACATGACTCCCAATGCATATACACGGCTTGCAAGGATTCTGATCGAGCTTTCTCCCTCAATGTGCCTGGCACATTTTGGACAAAACCAAATTGCCTACTAAAGCGATGAGGACTGTACGGCTGAATAATACATCGGTCTTCTTGCCGCAAAGAAACATACCCTGAGCGGAGACTTATAAGGTAAGACAAGTCTGAAAAGTGGATATGTGAATCATCTATGATGTCTCGCCGCACCGTGCCAAACCTCGCCAGGCGATCCATCTTCAATCCTTCACAACTTCTAAATAATGCTTGCGCCTGCTGATCGTCGAGACTCTTCGCAGAAAACACGCCAGAATACTTCGTCATTAAAGGTCCTAGCTTGACTACGGAAGGCTCAGACTTGTCTAAAGTTGACGAAGAAAAATGAGTACCAAAGTACTCACCCAACCAACCGTACACATAATGGTAAGGAAGTACCGCATCACGATCTTCAGTGCTTGCCAAGTCCGAAACAACTCTTAAGCCATCGTAAATATTAGCTAAGACCGGTATAGCAAGGCTAAAAGATTCGCTTGCAGCCATCTTGCTAGCAACTTTGAAGACTCCAGGACGAATCAAGTTGACATCGTCTTTAGGGAAGACAAACTTACAAAGCCAACAAGCTAAGAATGCAGCTAAGTAAGATTCTTCCAAGTGCTCTAACGCCACGCCAAGATCCTCAAATGTCCTTAACTCGTTAGGGGTACGGCGCCCAGCTAGACCAATGACGCCTGACGGATCAGAATCTCCCTTAGGCCTGGTTGTTTTGTTACGACCATTTTTTTTCGAAGGCCTCTTATACTTCACGGCATCCCAATACCAAAACCGGATCCACGAAGAAATCTTCACGCCTGACTTACAGGGGGCCTCTTGGAAAAGCTTATGGTACGCCCAGAACAAATAGCGGCAGCTAGCAGGCAATCCTCGACTGTTGCGACAAGAAAACTCCTCCACACTAGGAACAACCTCGTCATAAAATTTTCCCTGGATGGGCAGACCCCTTAGCTTGTGGAGATCCCTAAGTGAAATCGACATCTCCCCTTGAGCCGTGTGAAGCGTGTTGGTCGCTGAACACCAATGCTCAAAGAATGCACGAATGACGGAAGGATGGCGATCATAACTAAACAAAGATGCGTATACAGCATGATAAAGGCCCGTGTTGGTAAGTACATCTTTGGAGCGGCTCAAGACATCTTCAAGCCATTCCCAATAAAACTCAACGAAGGCGGCTCCTCCAGTAGTCGACAGGGTGCTATTCCAAGCTATAGCTCCGCTACGGATACGATCACCAAGAAGCTTAGACTTAACCAAAGGGTTGGCACGATCATGGTGCGAAGAGTTCAAGATAAGAATCCTCGATATGCACACCTTCCTCTTTGTAGTTGGTCGAACGGAGTCTACCAGCTCTCAAAATACCTCAGAAGACCACGACTTAATATGCATGGAGTTGTCTTTTATAGGAAGAACAAGTGCCTTAGGGCCAGTCAGTGGCACATAAAGCTTCAATGTCGTTCCACTATCTTGTGGATCGCCTTCCTTCGCAAGAATGGTGATGATGTTGTTTTTAAAGCACTTAAGAAGCACCATGACTGCAACGGAAAAGTCAGCCACAAAGCTTGAATAGGCACGGCAAAAGTGAGCAGCTACAAGACGGTCCTTCAAAACACGTTACAGTAGCAAAGAAATCCATCAGTGAGGGCACAAAGACACTGTGTATAAAAATAGACACATTATATGGTATTATATGTGTGTGCGTATATGGGTGTGTGTGCACACACACACACACATATATATATATATATATATATATATATATATAAGACACGACAACCAAGTTCCATATACAAATATATATAATGTGTACACAATGATGGTGATGGGACGATTGAAGGAATGTATATATATTCTAGCATCATAAACAGATTATATATATATATATATATATATATATATATGAGGTCCAAAAAAAAAAAGCTTAAAAAATACCTAAAAGCTTGCAGTTACTGCACCACGATGTCACCTGTCTGCATCCTCCCTCTGCTCAATCTTTTGCCCATTGCCAAGCAACCTATGAGGGTATTTATAGGAAAAAAAGAAGAGAGGGTGATGATTTAAAAAAAAAAAAAAAAAAAAAAAGATGGTGCGGATTGCACCATCTAAAAAGGAAAAAAATATAAAAATATAAAAAATAATATAAAAAAATTAAATAAATAAATAATAAATAATAAATAAATTTAAAAAAAGGGGGGGATGGTGCGGATTGCACCATCTCAAAAGAAAAAAAAATTTTAAAAAAAATATAAAAAAAAGGGGGGGGATGGTGCGGATTGCACCATCTGAAAAGAAAAAAAATATATAATAAAAAAATATAAAAAAATATATATATAAAATAAAAAAATAATAAAAAAAATAAAAAGGGGATGGTGCGGATTGCACCATTGAAAAGAAAAAAATTATAATAATAAAAAAAGAATATAAAAAAAAGGAGGGACCATCTGAAAAGAAAAAAAATAAATAAAAAATAAATATATAAATTAAAAAAAAAAAAAAGAAAATAAGAAAAAAAAAAGGATGTTGCGGATTGCACCACATGAAGAAAAAAAAACAAATGCATTGAGAGAAATAAAGTCCATTTCATTGATTTCTCTGGAAAAATTACAGACGGAACATTTACATACCAAAAAAAAAAAAAAAAAAAAAAGAAAAGTGCAAACAAACAAAAGCCTTCATTGATCAGGTGGTGCCTCAGTACTCGGCGGAGCCCCAGATCGGAGAGGCACCAGAGGGTGATTATTCAGAGCATCATCACTCGGTGGAACCCCAGAAGGAGAAGGCACCGAAGGTTGATCATTTGGAGCTTCATTACGCGGTACAGCCCTAGAAGACGAAGGCAAATGCTGCTGGAACAAACCCACAAACCTCCGATGATCAAGTAAAATCTGACCATCAGATTCCTGCATCTGGTCAATCTTCATCTTCATGTTTGTCGCATAGCTATGTGCGAGCTTATGAAACTGTTTATTCTCTTGCTTGAACCCTCTAATCTCCTGTTTGAGACTTATCACCTCAGCTGCCAATGATTCAACTTGACGGGTTCGAGCAAATAGGCGTTGGGCCATATTAGACACAGAACCTGCACACTGCACACTGAGAGCCAAAGAATCCTTAACAGCCAACTCATCAGACCGTTTGGAAAGTAGTCTGTTATCTCTGGGAGTGACAAGGTTTCGGGCCACCACCGCAGCAGTCATATCATTCTTCACCACCGAATCCCCAACGATAAGAGGACCAGTAGGGGATATGAAGGATGGGCGCCATATGTTGTCTGGGGAAGGCGGGACTGCCTCTTCACCAAGATTTAAGTCAAAACGATGGTCGGAGGGTCCAGACATTTTCAAAGGTGTTGAAGAAAGAAGAGGTCAGACAAATCAAGATCTTAGAAGTACAAGAAGGGAGTTTTCTACAAGCAAAAAATTCAAGTGTGCTTTGAAACGAACTGCGTGCCTCTATAAAAATCAACACTCGACGGGAGTTCAGAGATTGAAGAAACGAGCTCAGAATTCGAAGAGGCAAGCTCAGAAATCGGAGAAGCATCTTGCTTTTCCAGACGCGTTAGCACCCGTCACGCGCAAACTCAGCTTTGCGGAAATCACGGGCAGTTTGTTAAAGCACCAATCCCAGATATCGAAGAGGCGCCAGTCTTTTTCAGCCTCGTCAGCACCCGTCACGTGCAAACTCAGCTTTGCGGAAATCACGGGCAATTTATCGAAGCGCCGATCCCAGATATCGAAGAGGCGCCAGTCTTTTTCAGCCTCGTCAACACCTGTCACATGCACACTCAGCTTGGCGGAAATTACGGACAATTTGTCGAAGATTTTTGATAAAGAAGAAAGCACGTGAAGGCATACTGATCAATCACGCATTGGTTGCCGACATGAGTAAAAGAATAGTACCTCTACAGGTACTAAAGAATTTCCTATAACTGTCCACCTTCACCCTCCATAGCATGGCAGACATACATAACCTTTCTTCATCTCCGAGAACCTTTCTTCATCTCTGAGAATGCCTTCCCAACGAAGCCTCTCGAGTTACTCAATGTTTCTTATTCCTTAGGGTACCTCTGCAAACAAATGACACCAAAGCAAAAGTATCTCATATCACCAGGGTAGAAAGCAAGAGTATCTCATATCATGCGTTCTCCCTGTCCTTTCCTTTGTCCTTGTTCTTACCTACAAAGACAAGGATAAAGAAAACAATATGCTGGAACCTCCACTCAAACTCGGATGCCACATTTGCCTGAAGAACAGATAAGGCAAGTGAAAATGATACCTTGCAGCATGTGGAGACAACGTGCAGAAGAAACAAGCAGAGAAGAATGCAGTCTTCACAGTCAACTCAGTAGAAGGAGTCCGAGCTGAGGAACTCAAGAAGCTGCCACATCTGCCTGAAGAAACAAGCAGAGAAGAATGCAGCCTGCACAGTCAGCTCAGCAGAAGGAGTTTGAGCTGAAGAACTCGAGAAGATGCTACATTCTGCCAGAAGAATAGATAAAACAAGGGAAAATGATACATTGAAGCATGTGGAGACAAGCACAACAAAGCACGTGTCGATTCATCCGCTACTTCTTCAAAATCAAAAGTATCTCATATCATCAGGTTTGCAATCACTCTGGGTGGAGGACTCGTTTTGACCCTCAAATTCTTGGGTCGACTTGCTAGGCGTTGTGGGCTGTATGTGCCGTTTCACCATCCTTGGATCAAATCCTTAAAGATCAAGTCACCAACTGGAAGAAGAACCCATCAATCTTGAAGATCATACCATTGACCAAACTGCTCAGGTGTGAATTAGAAAGATTGAACAAAGCAACAAGCCGTCACCTTCACCTCGTGCCTGCTTGCCATGTGTTCGAGTCAACCTTCAAGAATCAAGCCTCAACGGCCCTTGAAGAAGTTTCCGGCCAAATTCAAGATCAAGCCTCGACGGCCCTTGAGGAAATCACAAGTCCGATTCAAGATCAAGCGTCCACCATATTTGAATCAAATCCAGTTCAAGAATAAGCTGTGGAAAATCAACAATTGGAGGAATCCAGAAAATCCTCTAACCTAGTTCAAGATCAAAGCTGTGGAAAGTCAACAAGCGCAACAAAATACGTGCCGATTCATCCACTACCAAAGCCAAAGATCATCTACCACATGAAGCTCCTTGTGGTCCAATTTCAACCTTCAAGATCAAGCCTCGACGGCCCTTGAAGAAATCTCCAACCCAATTCAAGATCAAGCCTCAACGGCCATTGAAGAAATCTCCAGCCCAATTCAAGATCAAGCCTCGACGGCCCTTGGATCGACATCTACATTAAGGGACTTCAAAACGCATCTCCTACACGTGACAAGCACATGTATACGACGCGCCTTGAAGTGGGGGCATTTGTAGACATCGAAATTTCGGTAAATAAATGTTGACCGATAAATCAAAGTTTCAACGCTCATGTATTACATAAATTTTACACGTAGCGTGTGTCTAAACAAAAAATTGAAATAAATTGGAAAAGTCATCAAATAGGACACGTGTCAACACCTGGCAGAAACGACTTATTTCATATGGAATATTATATTCAAAATTAGGCCTTGGAAATTTCTATAAATATAAGGCTAATTCATTCATTTGAGGGGAGGAATTCATATTACACCTTGAAGCTCTGAAGCTCTGAAACTCCGAAGCTCTCAAGCAATTCCCGAAAGATCAAGAAAGCCCTTTTTGATCAACAATCATCCACCTTCAAGATCAAGCCCCGACGGCCCTTGAAGAAAGTGTTCTTCGTTCTTCGTTCATCATTCTTCCAAGATCAAGCCCCGACGGCCCCTTGGATCAACAATTATCCTCCTTCAAGATCAAGCCCCGACGGCCCTTGAAGAAAGTGTTCTTCGTTCTTCATTCATCATTCTTCCAAGATCAAGCCCCGACGGCCCCTTGGATCAACAATCATCCACCTTCAAGATCAAGCCCCGACGGCCCTGTGAAGAACTTCCACCAAATTCAAGATCAAGCCCCGACGGCCCTTGAAGAAAGTGTTCTTCGTTCTTCGTTCATCGTTCTTCTAAGATCAAGCCCCGACGGCCCCTTGGATCAACAACATCAACAAATCCACACGTCCAATCGTTCTTCAAGATCAAAGCCCAAAAGCCCCTGGAGATCCGTTCATCACTGTTCTTCAAAGATCAAGCCCAAAAGCCCCTTTGAAGATCTGCTCAAATCCACCTTCAAGATCAAGTCCACGGCCCTTGAAGAACGTTCATCCTTAGATCAAGCCCAACGGCCCTCTGGATCAATCCCACATCCACAAATCAACGCCTTACGGAGATTGAATCAGAGGATCAAATTTAAGAGAGATTGTAACCCAAAATCATCAAATACAAATATTATTTTGTGCACGTTGTTCTTGTATCTTTCGTTTCAGGAAAATTTCGTGTTTACACCAATGTATTGCTTTCAAAATTTGAGCTCCAAACAAAGTCACATGTCAGCAATCACCTAATCGATCATAACACCATCGCAAATATGAAAAACATAAACAATTAAGTCAGCAACATGATATGCCATCCCTTTCATACAAACACAGATTGCAATTCAAATATGCCACATTATTTACAAACAATTACAAATCGAGAAACAATTAAATCATCATCATGAATCGCAATGTAACATGAACACTATCAATTAGAAAAGACAGAGCTACATGGCAGTAAACATACAGAGAGGAATTGCTTAAGATCCTTCCCAAAAGAAATCTTTCACATGATAACAAAAGAGCAGTTGATCTCTGATCTAATTGCAGACACAATCTGCAGAACCAACTTCTATGGAATTTGAACTTATGAAATGTGGGGTGGAGACCTGAATGTAACAATTTGGTGTTAAGTGAATAATTCTAAACATATAAAATTTACATCATCACACCCGAACGCAAACAAAACAATTAAATAAAGAATCGAAGGCATGCACAATCTAATTAGACAAATAAGTGAACTTTTCCATGTCGAAATTCAAAAGGCCAACAAAAATCTCTCTTACGTTAACAAAACACACACACACACACCTGTGTTTTTATTCTCTTCCAATGCTCAATGAGCAAGGCAAGAAGAAGCTCAGGGCTGGAAAGAAGCTTCCAAAGAGAACAATCTATAAAGCAGACCACAAAAATTACACAAAACCCAAAAACTAAATAGTAAAAAAAACCCTAAAATGAAAAAAAAAACCCACTAATATTCTATAAATCATAATATGAACCGCAACCCATCAATCATTTCCTAAAATAAACTGCAAATCACAAAAATTACCTACCCCAAATCAGCCTGAAAACTCACCAGGAAACCAAGGCTTTTATGGGCTTAAAATTTCCTTCGAATTGGGACCAAATTCACCGTTTTTCAGCAAGAGGTTGACGTGCTTCGTAGTTTCTGAGAGAGAGAATCGAAGAGATTTCTAACGACTTGGTGGTTTTTTAGCAACACAGTGCTGGCATTGGTGATTTCTGAGAGAGAAAGCGAGGAGAGAAAATGGAGATAGAAGTAGAGTCGAGGCTATGTCGTAGAAGCAGAAACGATGGCTTCCATGATCATCAAGCATGACCGCACACGCACAACCCCTACCCCTTTAAACACCATTTCAGAACTGTCGATCCTCTTCAAATAGATTGATCGATTCCAGAGACAGAGAAATGAGGAGTAAGATGATGGAGTCGAGACCGTTTGTGTCATTCTCGTGGGGTCTGCGAGACGGAAGAGACAAGGAAGGTTTGAGAAGGAAATGGAAAAAGGCCGGCTTTACCGTCGTTTTGAATTTTTGTTTAGTGCCAATTTTTTTTTATCTTTTTTGGGGGGTTTGTAGAAGAATGTTGCAATTGCTGATGCTTGCACACATCTCTTTGTAAATATAAAAGATTTAAAAAGAAAAAATATATATATGGAAGAGGGAGAAGTTTGAGAAAAATGTTAGGTGTGGAGTGGGAAAGTTTAGGCGCGAAGCTAGAAGCCATTACTTACGATCAAGGAAGAAAATGCCGATAATATCGGTGATATTTCGCCGATATTATCGGTTTTTCACGGTAACGATATTTTAATAGGTATCCAATTGGTTTTCGTCTAAATATCGCGATATTATCGATAATATCGCGATATTTCCGAAACTATCGCAATATTTTCGATAATATCGCGAGATCAAAACCCAAAAATATTTAAAAAATGCTGAGAAGTCTCAACAGATAACTACACTTGATCTTAACCAAAAGGGCCGAGCAAGGCATGCTTTCCCAAGCTAGGGAATGTGGCTTTTATAGGCATGTGTGCTTGCTCATTGCCCTTGTGTAGGCGATGTGGGATTACAGAAACCAAGCTTGGGAATGTGGCTTTTATAGGCCTATTTGCTTGCTCATTGCCCTTGCGTGGGCGATGTGGGATTCACTGGCGGAGGGAGTAAAGAACCAGGGATTGCATCTTTCTATTGCTTGCTAAAACAAATATATATATTAGGGAATTATGCATCTTTCTATTGCTTGCTTTCTAAAACAAATATATATATATATATATATATATATGGGAATTATGCATCTTTCTATTGCTTCAAGTCCTGCTTTCCAAGTTTCAAGCATAAACCCATCTCCCAATTAGCTTTAATATTTTATCTAGCTATCTCCTTAACACAAATTAATAGCATTTAAAATCAAAGCAATATTTCGCCTTTCTTTGAATAGAAAACATTCAATTTTAATTATGAAAATTAAAAAAAAATTCCCCTTTTCTTTTTGAAATCTCATACATTTTATAATCCTAAATTCGAAATCTATTCAACAAATAAGTTTTAAATTTCTTTGTTTCTCTATCGTTTCTTCTCTATTCTACATATTACATGAGAGTTATGGTTCGTAAAGTTTTTATTTATCTCATTGAATTTAATAGTATAGGCAGCGGGATTATAATAAACGATTTTAAAATATAAAAACTCGTCAAGAACAATTATAATTTTTGTGTGTATGTAATATTATATGTGCATATGTTGTTTTGAATATTTGATTTTGAGATATATATTAGCCTTGTAAATACCATCCGCTTAAAAAAATAAAAAAAAATAAAAACCTTTATGAGAGGCCCCTCCTCGCCAAAAATTCTAGCTCTGCCAATGGTGGGATTACAGAAACCAAAACGTTTTGCTGCGACTTGCGAGGGCTGGTACATGTGAACTTGTGACTCCAACTAGGTAAGACTTAAGAGCCAAATCTAATTTGGGGCATTCTATCCTATATTTGTGGACAACGATCAAATGCTAAAGATTAAACAAACACAATATGTTCTACTGCTTAGCAAAAAAAGCTACAAACCCTTTGCTTATCAACAAAAAAAGACAAGTCCTTGCACTAGATATACTTTCAAATTACGTTGAGTAGCAACCTGATATATGTATTCGGACGAATTATAAAACAATTGACACACTCCTGGCTTCCAAAATTCAATTCTTTTACTTTATATAAACTTGAAAAAACATAATCGGCATCCAAATTAAAGTTTAGTCTTATTCAACGTATTGATTTTCAATCGTTAATTGATATACTATAATTTGGAACTTCAACGCCTAGACGCATGCTTATGTGTAAGAAATTTAAAGTGTCAAATTCGGCACATTATTCTTCATTATTTTATTCACTTCCTTTTTTTTTTTTAATATCCTAAATAAAACCTCCCAATATTGTACTAATTAATTATATATAAATGATTATGGTGTGTTTAAACTTCTTTCATTAATTACTACATATTTTCTACACTCACAATGTTTGCCAGCTCGCTATATAATCAACTTAAATCAGTTAAATCCATCATGCAATGCATTTCCTTCCAATTTTTTGTGATAAACTAATAGATAATTGACTAAATAAACATCCTGCAAAGTTTCATTAAAAATTTCCAAGTTTTTCTTACAATTTCCGTGGTTTCCATGTAATTTTTATCGATATCGATATTATCCCGATATTTCCATCGATATTTCCGTGTTTTCGGACTACCGATATTTCCGATATTACCGATATTTTCTTCCTTGCTTACGATGTATAATTCGTGCCATAAAAGGTAGGGACTCAAATATATAGAAAAATCACTTTACAACATAACACGATGCCTTAAAAGAGAAGGAAAGTGTGTCGTATAAATTGTCAAATATGACATACAACGCTTAAGCCGTAAATATTTTTATTTAATGACTTGCACAAAAGTGATGCCGTGAATGCTACATTATGTGCAAGCATTACGACATGAACTTTACGAATGTCGTGAATAATATCATTTAAGGCATGCCAGTACTGTACGCTATATATTTCAAGTCATAAAAGACCCAAACTGTTGTAGTGAATTAAGAAGACTCTTGATATTGGTGCTCTTGAAACAGGGAAATGATTAAGATAATAGTCTTATACGTCCTTGTGGTATACGTTGGAACTCACATTATGGAACTGTAATTAGTATTATTGTTATGTTTCAACCCGTAGTGCAGGTGGATTAAAGGTGATTGCAACCAAGATAATTTAAGTGAAACAAATAGGTTATTAAAAAAAAATACAAACTTTTGATTTTGTGTTTCACCTTTTTTTTATGAGATTTATATTGGAAATTACAAATAAGTTATCATAAGCATTATAAAAGAGAAATCAAGATATTTTGAATACGGTGACGTTAGTGGAAGTATGCAAGCAAATACTACAATTTTCGGGAATGATGACTTTGAGAGCTTGTTTCATGATGCATGAAAGTGTTGTGAGGAAAATATTGTTCCTCACAGGGAGGATTTACATTTCGTATCGGAATATCAAAGTGCAAAGTTGAAAGACTCGCAAACTTCCATTACTGTCATGTGGACTTTTATTTTCAAGTCTTTGATATACAACTAAAAGAAATGAGTGATTGCTTCAATGAGGTAAGCACCGAGTTGCTTCTTTATATGGCATGTTTGAGTCTTGTGAATGATTTTGATTTTTTTTGCGGAACAAAGAATAGTTCATTTCAGCCAATTTTATCCTCCAGATTTTGATTGTGTGGACCTCATGAATCTTCCAATTCAACTTAACAATTATATTCATGATATAAAGATGCATAGTGAGTTTCCATCATTGAAGGAATTAGTGATCTTTCAAAGGAATTGGTGAAGACCGAGAGGTGTGGAAACTACAAGTTAGTGTATAAGTTTCTTATATTGGTCTTTGTATTATCGGTTGCAATCGGTTCAGTAAAGAAGTGTCTTCCGCTATGAATATTGTCAAAACACCACTGCGTAACAAAATGGGAGATCAATGATTGAGTGATAGCTTGATTGTTTACATTGAGAGATATGGTTTTGCTTTTATGTATAATGAGCCTATTATGTGACATTTTCATGAATTGAAACCTCGCCGGCAACATTTGTAGAAAGACATCAATATTGTCTACCATCTAAAAAGATTTGGTTCACTACATTTTATTAGAACCTTGACTTACATCATGATGATGATGATGACGACGACGATGATGATTAGAGTAGTGCGTTGGACTTAAATCAAGATGTAGACGACGAAAATGATAACAATGATGTGCTTGACTTACATCATGATGACGACTATAATGATGATGAAAATATGAGCGTGTGAAGATAGTAGTGTGCTTGACTTACATAATGATGATAACGACAATAGTAAGGATATTGGCCAAAAGACTCAACAACAATAGCAATGCAGATGTGGCCCGAAAACTCTTGTATCCAAGAGCAGCAACAACAGCAACCATACATGACGATGCATGATCAACAATGGATGGAACCATGCAAGCCCTACTTGAGGCATCCGTCCTTACTAAATGCACTTCGAAGAAAATTTTGAAAGGGTCAATTATCGATCAATTCTAATATAATTGCTCCTTAACTCTTATAATTTACAACTTTGTAAACAATTAGAACGAACTCAAGTTTATGAAATAAATTAACCTGTCTTAACTATCATATTTCTAGTGTTTCTACCATTTAATATATCTAATATGGATAATGCTTAGGAGTTAGGATATGGGTTCATTGCATCACCTTATACAACATGGAAATGCCTCAGTACAATTGTAAATGTACTGTTTGGTAAATAATTGAACAAATATTCTAGATATTGTGTTTTATTGTTTTGTTGATTGTTTTAGCTTGAAGTCACCCCACTAATAGTAATTATTGGCTCCGTCCTTGATCAACGGAGTCTATATTGGAGCAATAGGTACCCACACTACAAAGAAAACAGTTTTTAGGCAAATAAATTTAGTTGTGCAAACTGACATTTCGTTGCCTTAGGTTTTGTTCAACAAAAATTCGTTAGGCAACCTTCGTTGCGCGAAACTTTGCCGACGAAAATAGAAGCCGTCAGCTAATAGTACTTTGCCCAACAAATGTTCTAGCGATCCTTTCGTCGAGCAAAATTGCATTGTCCAACTTTGCTTGACGAACCTTACATGCCCGACTAAAATATTTCATCTAGCAAAGTTTTAATTTACCAAAAAAATAATAAATATAATATATTTAACCCAACCTAAATTTCGTCAGGTAAGATTTATAAACAAAAATAAATTAAAAAATGTAAAAGGCTTGCCTGACGACATACATCATCGCAAACTGTTGACTGAGATTGACTTAAGTGAATGCCACATAATCTGCCACATAATTTGCCACATAATCTGCCATGTCATCAATATTTCTGTTGAACGTTAGTTAGGATGGTTATGTGTAGCTTACACAGTAAGCAAGGTGGTTAGGCTACTAAAGTGATATAAAAGGCTGATTGCAACTTAATGTTTGTAAGAAATAATCATTCTATCAATACAAAACCTTTCATATTCTTTCTAGTTTTATCTCTAAGTTTTCTTCTACATTCTCTGTATTGCTTCTTTCTTCTTCTTTCTGCGATTCTGATCTTCTCTGTTAAGATGGTATCGAGCCAAGGTTGATTTTTTTTTGGGGTATTTTCTTCCGCTGAGTAATTCTTTGGGATCGATCGTTGAAGGCTTTGTTGGAGTTCTTGGAGGATTGGCGACGTTTTTGAAGGCTTGCTGATAAATTTTGGGTCGAGGGTCTTTCAATCAGGTTGTTGGTTTCTTTCTTTACTCTTTGCACATCAAGTGTTTGAGTTTTTGCTTCAGTGAAGATATATGGCGAATTGGGATGTTTCTTTTGGTTTTTCATATATGGGTTATTTTTTGGATTCGATTAAGGCTGATGCCAAGATTTGTTGACAATAGAAGAATTATATTTGTGGTGTGATATGATTGAAGTTGACCATTTGTGAAATTGCTGAAATTTTAGCTTTTGAAGTATATACATATAGAAGGCCGATGCCAAGAAGTAGTGAGAATATCTTGAAGAGTTGATAATTGTTGAAGTTTGGAATTAAACAGATTTGTGATTGAGATTGAGATTGCTTGTCAGTAATACGTGATAAAGATGTTTGATAAATCAGTACGCATTGAAAGTTTGCTTGGTATGTTAACTGTGAAGTTGCAAGATGACAATTTTGTTAAGTGGAATTATCAGTTTCAGTCGATTTTACGAGGGTATGATTTCTTTGAATTCTTTACTGGTGAGTCTCCTTGTCCACCAAAGTTTGTGATTAACACTAAGAATGGAGTGACTACAGAAATCACAGACGCTTATAAATCTTGGGTTAAAAAAGATATGGCACTATTAAGTCTGTTAATTGCTACTCTGTCGAATGATGCTATGGAATATGTAATAGGGTGTAAAATGTCTCATGAATCCTGGATAAATTTACAAGACCGTTATGCGTCTGTGTCAAGGGCTAGGATCAATCAACTCAAAATTGAGTTTCATACAATTCAAAAAGGCAGTGATTCTATTGACAAGTATTTGCTTCGGTTGAAAGCCATTCGTGATCAGCTTGTGTCTGCAGGGGAGAGGATTACTGATAATGATGTTGTTATTACTACTTTATCTGGATTACCACCGGAGTTTGATATTGTAAAGACTGTAGTTTTAGCAAGGGAGACTTCTATTCCGCTGAAAGATTTCAGAACGTAGTTGATTGGTGTTGAATCTGCTATAGAAGCAAGGGTCACTACTCTGGCAAGTGGCAGGGCTGTAATGTACGTTCAAGGAGATAGGGTCAAAGGTGTTCATTAGAATTCCGGGTATTCACAAGGAGAGAGTTCAAATGCTGGATCACGAACTGGTGATACTCAAGGCTATCAAGGGAACAATAGGTTTCAAAACAAAAATGGGTATAATACTTCTCAGGGGTCTAATACTTCTCAGAACTACAACAAAAATGGTTATGGGTCTTTCAATAATTCAAGGCCTTATTTCAATGGGAATAGACAGAGATGGGGAAACAATTATAATGGTTCTTTTACTGGGAATAGGTCATCTTGGAGTGGTAATACAACACATGACTGCTTAAGCTCCACCTCCACCTCCACCTCCTTCTCTTACTGCATTTTCTGCTTAAGCTCCATCTCACATGACTGCTGCAGAATATGGTCAGAATGTTCAACATTTCTCTGCCGCTGATACATGGGTGTTGGACACTGGTGCTTCACACCATATAACATCTAATCTTGGGAATCTAAATCAACCTGTGCAGTACAATGGTGATGAGAAAATCACTATTGGTAATGGGGGAAGGTTTGACTGTTAATCATATTGGTTCTACAACACTTTCAACTCCACATCATTTAATGTTTCTCAAGAATGTCTTACATGTTCCCACCATTACTGTTAATCTCTTATATGTTAAGAAATTGTGTGAAGATAATCATTGCTGGTTCATATGTGATGAGAGTGTATTTTTTATACAGGACAAGGCAACAGGAATGATATTGTACCACGGCAAGAGTAGGGGAGAGCTATATGAGATCCATGTGACTGTGTTTTCAAGAAGATTGGTTGCTGGTCAAAATAAAGTTGTTGCATTACTTGGGAAAGCTATAAAGACTTCTGTTTGGCATAAGAGACTTGGGCACCCATCTGCAGAAGTGTTTGATGTTATGCTTAGAAATGTTAGACAGACTGTTAGTGAAGATTCCTCACCTTCTGTTTGTTCTTCATGTCTTTCTGGAAAAATGTGTAGACAACCCTTTCCTGTCAAAGAAACTAGGGCTAGTTTTATGTTTGAAAAAGTACATTCTGATATTTGGGGGCCTGCTCTAGTTAAGTCTCTAGAAGAGTTTAGATACTATGTAAGTTTTGTGGATGAGTTCTTAAGATTTGTATGGATCTTCCCTATTATCAATAAATCCGATGTTTTCCAAGTATTTGTCAAGTTTTTTGCATTTGTTACAACTCAGTTCAATTCTGTAATTAAGTGCTTACAGATAGATGGTGGTTCTGAATATATGAGTAACAGATTTCAGTCCTTTTTGGCACTCAAAGGAACTGCACATTCAATATCATGCCCTTACACACCTCAGCAGAATGGTCTTGCTGAGAGGAAACATAGGCACATCGTAGAGACTGCAATTACACTTTTAACCGAGGCTGAAGTTCCATTATAGTTCTGGAATTATGCTTCTAATCATGCTGCATTTCTGATCAACAGAATATCGTGTAAGGTTTTGGGGATGAAGTCTCCATATCAGTTCCTGTTTAAACAAGACCCTGTGTTGCATACATTGAAGATATTTGGATTTGTAGTTTATCCATTCTTAAGGCCGTATACTAAACATAAATTGCAACCTAGGTCTAAGCAATGTGATTTTCTTGGTTTTGTGGCTGGATATAAAGAGGTAGTCTGCTATGATTTGAGTAGTACTAAACTAGTATTGTCAAGACATGTGGTGCATGATGAGACTACATTTCCATTTAAAACAAGACTGCAGTTGTCTTCTGGGAAGCTCAGTAAGGTCCAGAGTACAACAATGTCTCCAATCATTGTTCAAATACCATGTTTTGCTCCTGATCCCACAACATCTCCAAACCATGCCGAGTCATATGCAAATCTAGAAATTATGGAAGACCAACCAATGGATAGCTTACAGGTTCCAAGCTCATCAAGTCAAGATTCCTAGAATCTCAATGCTCATACTCATAGCTCTCCTACTCTCTCAACATCAACTCCAAGTACAATATCATTGTTGCCTGTCCATAGTCCTTCCCAGTTAGAGGTAATACTACCAATCTCTTCTCCTATGGTTGAAACTAATGAAGAATCAGCTCATAATATGGTCACCAGGTTGAAGTCCGGTGCCATTTCAAGAAGATCTTACACAGGTTATATTGGCTCATTTCCAGAATTACAAACTCTACAGATGGATAATTTGTGTCACTTTACTGGGGGATTTTCATTTATTGCTGTAATAAAAGATTTGGAGGAACCATCAACATTCTGAAAAGCTTCTACAAGCCCACATTGGCAAAGTGCAATGCAAGAAGAGTTTAATGCACTCAAAACTCAAGGAACTTGGCAGTTGGTTTCTTCTCCACCAAACATAACCATTATTGGAAGTAAGTGGGTATATAAAGTTAAGAAGAATCCTGATGGAAGTGTATCGAGGTATAAAGCCAAACTTGTGGCTCAAGGTTTTTCCCAAGAACAAGGCATTGACTACTCAGAAACTTTTAGTCCAGTAGTACGACACACTACTGTAAGACTCATTTTATCCTTAGCAGCTATAAATAAATGGGAATTGAGGCAGTTAGATATCAAAAATGCATTTCTGCATGGTGACTTATAAGAAGAGCTGTATATGAAATAGCCTCAAGGATTTATTGATCAAACTAAACCCCATTATGTCTGAAAGTTGATTAAATCGTTGTATGGGTTGAAACAAGCCCCTCGGCCATGGAATTCAAAGTTCACGACCTATTTACCAGCTTTGGGATTTGTAGCATCTTCATCGGATACCAGTTTATTTGTGAAGAATGATGACAAGGATGTGGTGGTTCTTTTACTATATGTGGATGACATCATTTTGACAAGATCAGATGCTAGCAAAGTTCAGTAAGTTATTGATGATTTGGCAGGTGTTTTTGACTTAAAGGATATGGGCAAACTTACTTACTTCTTGGGACTTCAAATTCACTACAAGGAGAATGGAGACATATTTGTGAATCAATCAAAGTATGTTAAAGATCTTATTCATAAAGCTGGAATGGAGTCTTGTAAACCTGCAAATACACCATGCAAACCTCACAATCAAATGCTATTGAATGAGGGCATACCATTGTAGGACTCTACATTGTACAGAAGTTTAGTTGGTTATCTCACATTTACACGTCCTGATATAGCTTATGCTGTGAATTCAGTGTGTCAATTTATGACTGCTCCGACAGATATACATCTCACTTCTGTCAAAAGAATTATTCGATATCTTCAAGGCACTGCAGAATGTGGAATTACATATGCAGCTGATACTGACATACATTTGACAGCATTTTCTGATGCTGATTGGGCTGCTGATTTGAACACAAGATGATCTGTGACTGGTTATGTGGTTTATCTTGGTGGGAATCCAATCTCTTGGCAGTCAAATAAGCAATCATCTGTCTCTCGAAGTTCTACAGAGGCGGAATACAAGGCACTTGCTCATCCTGCAGCAGATGTGGCATGGATTCGGCTAATTTTAAAAGATTTGGGAGTTGCATTACCTATTCCACCAACTATATTCTGTGATAATAAATCTGCAATAGCACTCAATGCTAATCCGGTGTATCATTCGAGAATCAAACACCTTGATACGGATTATCATTTTGTCCATGAAAGGGTGCATAATGGTGATCTGTTGGTTGAGTATCTACCTACTGATGAACAGACCGCTGATATTCTTACTAAAGGATTACATAGTCCGCCATTCACTTGTCATTGTTTCAATCTCAAACTTGGTTTCCCTAGTTGAGATCGAGGGGGGATGTTGACTGAGATTGACTCAAGTGAATGCCACATAATCTGCCACATAATCTGCCATGTCATCAATATTTCTGTTGAACGTTAGTTAAGATGGTTATGTGTAGCTTACACAGTAAGCAAGGTGGTTAGGCTACTAAAGTGATATAAAAGGCTGATTGCAGCTTAATGTTTGTAAGAAATAATCATTCTATCAATACAAAACCTTTCATATTCTTTCTAGTTTTATCTCTAAGTTTTCTTCTACATTCTCTGTATTGCTTCTTTCTTCTTCTTTCTGCGATTCTGATCTTCTCTGTTAAGACAAACCTTTTTAAATACAAAAATACTATAAACTATATTAAATTATGTTTAATTTTAATTAAATAATTTTTATTATATTAAATCCACAAGATACCACAATACAAAAAAAATTCATTTTATTATTAAAACTAAAATGTTTGTACAATTGTATTAAAATGAAAAAAATAAATTTAATCTCGGGACTCTGGAAGGCGTCAATCTCTAGAAATTATTAGAAATTATAAATACTGAAAATAACCGCAGAGCCAGCTACTCATTCATCCTATGCTCAAAAACATGGGGTGAATTGTTCAGAGCTTCTTCATGAGTTTCTAAAGTCTTGTAGTGCATGCGCAACTTGTACTTCCACTACTTGAAACACTGATTCCACAGCCAAGTTATATTGTCGGACATATTCGGCACTTCCAGATGGATCTCAAAGTTGTTTAGAAGTAGACAAAATACAAATTTCATTTATTATAAAAGTACACTAATTAAATAAGTAATTATCTCGAATAAGTAAAATTATTAAAAATAATAAAATTTAAAAAACAAAACACATTTACCTTTATCGCCTCCTTTACCTCGGTGGAGACATTCTTCCATTTAGAGGTTGTCATGGGACACCTGTTGGAAAATTTAATAATAATATTATTATATTAAATTTATTAATTGAATGGAAATTAGAAGTGGAGTCTTTTGGTAGAAAGAGGTATCTACTCAAATGAAGAGTTGCAACTTTTGACTCTTCATGAATAATCACATGCTTTCAAAAGAGGTCTATCACATTCTATAAATAAGGAAACCCCCTATAATCACAAGATAACTTTTCATTGTTTACATAATCATACATAGAGTGCATTAAATATTAGAGTCTCATTAAGTCCATATGAGAGAGTTTTCAACACAATCGTAGTTCATGGAGCCTTGTGATTTGGAGTGCTACTATTACAAGGACGTGATCGTTGTATCTTGGGAGACATGCGCCGATCAATCATGAGCACCGTAGTGGGGCGTAAACTTGTCTTAAGGACAAAGTGTCCAACACTTGCCTTATTTTCTAAGTTTTTCTAATCCATTATGTCATGTTCATTTAGCATTGGTTACTCATGTGCATGCATTAATTTTAATATATAATTGCATGAATTATTTCTTAAATTTTTATGTGATTTAATATAGCAATTAGACCCTAATTTTCCAACAATCTTAAGAGAAGTTTATGGTTTATTTGCTATATTTAAGGTTTAATGAAAACATGTAGAAACAATATGTTTATTGGTTTATTTGCTATATATTGGCGAGACAGAATTTTGAATGTTCTTCCTTGCGTCCAATATTGTTATGCATATTGATTACAATAGTGCTGCCTATATATCATATATTAATTTACCATTCGAAGACATATATATTGTGAAGCGGTGCATTTGCTTGTCTAATGAATTGTATTCTTATCATATTACTGATTGGTATTTGCATTTTATATATGAATCAATATTCATAATTATGATATTAATCTTGGTGCATGCTGACAAATTAATTATTTAGTTCTCTTTGTTTGACAAGCCAATTTCAAATATTATATCATCTGTCCATTTTACATTATCACAGAATGTGCACACAGTTTCTCATATATGCTTGTCCTCTTTCTGGATTAATTTGGTTATGTTTATATTCTCGGTACAGTTCAGGCTTAAAGGAATGTACCTGTAATAGTTGATTGTAATTTTCATGTTAAACCTTTTGAATGCAAGTTAGTTTCTGGAATAAAACAAAAGTAGTGGAACGATTTGACCATTCAAATAGTATCTCATCAGGCATATTGTTTATCTAAACATAATCAGAATGTTTGCCCAGATTGGTTACTGATTGGCTTTTCAAATTTTGACGAAGTGGTACAAGTGAAAGGATATCAAAGGCTGGAAATTGCATCCTTCTGCCCAAGCTTAAAAGGAAATGGCTATAACTATTTCAAATCGGAACAAATGCATGAAGGAAAGAGTTGCCATCTTTCCAAAACGTTCGAAGGTCATGATGACTTATGGGTCTTTTGCGAGACAGTAACCATTGCGTTATTACAGAAATGGTGTGGTTTGATCATTTTCCGACTAACCAAAGATATCAATGGTGTCGTATGAGTGGCATCTATTTGTTTTGTTGCATGTGTGAAAAGCCACTATATGGCAGTTACTGTCCAAACTGTAAATGGTTTTCAATATCATCTTTATGCTAAAGATGTAAACGGTGGTGCATCAGACTCATAATTGTTCGTGAAAATATTTGTGTGTATATATTAACGAAATCTTCATATAGAAGACATTTCTTTCTGAAATGGGGTACAGTTTCAGACTGGTGCCTTTTGGAATTAGCTTCCGTAGTAGACACATCTTTAATTGTAGTCTTAACCATTATTATAATAATGTTGTGATTAATTTTATGAGTGTGGTTGTTTAATTTCAAGAAACAAAAGGTCTAGATACCTTGTTGCATGTTCAAGAGAGGTGCTTCTCATAGAAAGGACTTGTGAGGCTTGAAAGCCTAAAAGAAAAGATAGATAAAGTCTATCTTAGTTGCTCCTTACTTCTTAAAGTAGAAACGTGATCGATTTGATGATAATGTTAAAAGTAACCACAATTATCGAAGAATTGTGGGGGTAGTTTATCTATTTTTGAGGTATGAGATTTACTTAAAGAAGAATGGAAATATAATTTGCTAATTGAATGAGACAATCAAAATGTCATTTCTTATAGTGGTAATTTTAAGGTATTGAAAGGTTGGAGATCTTCTAGCAAATACCTTAAATGTGGGGGAATGTACCCGAGTATTAGCAAATTACTTTGTAAGTTCTAACATATGTTTTGAAAGACTTAACATTGGAAAACAACTACTCTCAAAGGAAATAATTTCCATGCATGGGTATAAAGTTTGTGATGGCCATATAATGAGTAGTCAACCTAGTGGTACCAATTAATTAAAGGTTTAACTAGAAAGTAAGTCGTATCATCGAGGGGAATGGATGAAAAGCCAATGTCTTTAAGAATCACCATAATGGCAACCCAACCTAACTGACTGGAGATCCCAAGATCTAGGTTCAAAGGAACAATCGAATTGTGGATGATTAAATGGGAGCATTGAGGAGATAATCTCCTACCCATGTCCTATGATGAAACAGTGTTATCTGTAGTGTATTTAGGATAAGCTTTGCTTTTAATGATTCCTATACTTGGAAATAACAAGTGGGGTATTGCAGTATACTCTTAATGGGAAGTCACCTATCTTAAGTGAGGAATGGGGCCGTTCTTGTGAGAATTTTTTGAAGGTCTTAGTTCTCTAAAAGCACTCATGAGAAATCAAGACTTGTTCAGGGCTAAAATGAACACAACTGAGCAACCACAAGGTGTCTGGAAGGGTATTGTGTGATTACTGTTGTCTTGGTTTACACAAACGGCTGAGCAGTTCAAGACATCGCGTTCACTGATTAGCCAAGTAAATCTAATAGTAATTCACTACGGAAGGTTCAAAGCCAAAAGCCACCTATCCCGATGTGGTACTTTTCCTACTGAATTCTCCCTCTTGTGTCTGCATTGTCATTTGCATGGTATTGAGTCAATTTCCATTCATGTGGGGGATTGTTGGAAAATTTAATAATAATATTATTGTATTAAATTTATTAATTGAATGGCAATTAGAAGTGAAGCCTTTTGGTAGAAAGATGTGTCTACTCATATGAAGAGTCGCAACTTTTGACTCTTCATGAATAGTCATATGCTTTCCAAAGAGGTCTATCACATTCTATAAATAAGGAAGCCCCCTATAATCACAAGATAACTTTTCATTGTTTACATAATCATACATAGAGTGCATTAAATATTAGAGAGTCTCATTAAGTCCATATGAGAGAGTTTTCAACACAATCGTGGTTCATGGAGCCTTGTGATTTGGAGTGCTACTATTACAAGGACGTGATCGTTGTATCTTGGGAGACAAGCGCCGATCAACCATGAGCACCGTAGTGGGGTGTAAATTTGTCTTAAGGACAAAGTGTCCAACACTTGCCTCGACCGTATTTTCTAAGTTTTTCTAATCCATTATGTCATGTTCATTTAGCGTTGGTTACTCATGTGCATGCATTAATTTTGATATATAATTGCATGAATTATTTCTTAAATTTTTATGTGATTTAATATAACAATTAGACCCTAATTTTCCAACAACACCTAGTGCGAATGATGGCTCACATTGTGTGATACAACTGCATATGGACTTTAGGGTGCGTGCACATATGTTCTCAATTGTATTCAACCTTCATTCTTCCTTCTCCCCTTATGGGGATATTTCACAATCTCGGGATCAATTTCTAAAAATTTCAATATTTACTAAAAATTTCTAATATTAGTACAAATTTATAATATATGAAAAAAATTTATATTTCCTAAAAACTTCTAATATATCAAAAAAATTAATTTCCTAAAAATTTCTAATCTTTCCTATGTATAAAAAATTAATTTCCTAAAAATTTCTAATCTTTCCTATGTATAAAAAATTCTAATTAATATTTCCTACAAACTTCTAGTATTTCTAAAAAAAATTATAATATTTCCTAAAACAACAGTGCATATCCCTTCCATCTACCCCACCTTTTTCACCCTCCCCCACACTTGTCCCTTCCCTACACCACCCTCCCCGCACATGTGCTTCCCCACCCTCTCCCCCTCCCCCAAGGTCGGACAACAAAGAATCTTGGATCGAGTTTCATTACGAGAGGTTGCAAGATTTTTGCTACTGTTGTGGTATGATTGTACATGTGAACTCAAATTGCTTATTTGGCCTAAAAGAGGAGGTGCGACTGGATATGGGGAATGGACAAGAATTCTAGCAGTTTGTGATGTGTATAACGTTCCTAGGCCGGTTGTGATCTCCTGAGGAAAGGAATACTTGCAAGGCCAGTAAGGAGGTCGGAAGGGTTGGTCTGTAAAGGCAAGGGGAGTAGACGTTTGGGGAAAGGTGGAAGTTTGGGTGTGCAATCAGTGGGACTTAACAGTCCAGTCACGTTCACATTACAAGGAGCAATGCAACATGAAGGTTCATTGATGTGAACAGAATGAGGAATCATGATGATGACACTCTTCAATGGATTTTAGGTGAGACTAGCACCCTCTTAACCCATCATGTGTTTGTAGGTAATGTGTCTCAATCTTCTCAGAAAAACGTTAAAAGGGGATGAGGTAGCTCAACACGGGGTAGTGGGGAAAATGAAAGATTCCAAAGGCAAAGCTTAAGGGAGAAATGCCTGCAAGGTGAACGGATTATATTCTCCGAGAAGAACCTGCAGGAGGTCCCTATCACCCAGCACGAACTTTGGGATTATCATGATGAAATAGCAAACGTAGAGCAAAAGGAAATGCAAGCAAGGAAATTGGATGTTCATCTCTAGGTAGTGGCGTCTGGCCTCAAACAGCTACCAAATCATGAAATTCACCTTTTTTGGAATTGATGCGGTCTTGGGTTAGACACAGTGGTTCGAGCCTTACATGGGCTTATAAGGAACATAGGCCCTCTATAATTTTTCTTTCTGAAACTAAAATGAAAAACCATAGAACCAAGGGAGTTCATTGGAAGATGGGTTATAGTAAAGGTTTTGATGTACCCCTGGTGGGAACTGCGGGGGGACTTAGTCTCTAGTGGAATAGCTTTTTGGAAGTTTTTTTTTTTCTTCAAAGTCCCTTATTGATTTTCACATATGTGAACAAGGATCCCAGTGATGGTTTAAAGCAACATAGGCTTACGACACCTTCTATCAGCTGAAATGAAGACTTCTGGAAATGGATGGAAAGTACTCTCATAACATGTGGCATGCCCTGGTTCTGTAGTGGGGGTTTTAACGAGTTCTTTTGGAATCATGAAAAATTCAGGGGAGGAGAAGTGAGGTTAAACCTACACTGCTTCCTATAGAAATTTATAAATGGGACTGAGTTGATGGATTTGGGGTTTAATGGTTCCAAGTTTACTTGGTGGGGAATAAGGAATGCCCAACTAGTGAAGGAGTGACTTGATCGTGGCCTGATAAATGTTTTGTGGAAAAATGTTGGTCGAACATCATTGTCACACATGGTCCAGCTTTTGGTTTTGATCATTGCCCAATTCTTGTCAACAATGAACCTTGGGCTATCAAAGGAAAATGTTTATTCAGGTTTGAATCCTTTTGGACTAAGAAGGTGGAATGTATGGACATTATCAAGAAGTGTTGAGATAAGGAGTGTGATGGTGGATGGCTGGCTAAATGGCAGAAAAAGTTGAACTTGTGTCACAACTGGTTGAAGGAATGAAGTAAGAGGAAATTTAGACATAGAAGAATTAACATTGAGGAGATTTCATAACACCTGGGTGATCTCCAAAGGAATTGTGAGGAAAATATTGAACAAATTGATTCCTTGTATGTGCATATCGATATATCATGGGAGCAGGATGAGATATATTAGAAACATCGGTCCAAAAGGAAATGGTTACATGATGGGGATGCTAATATTTCCTTCTTTTACCAATCTATAATTCAATGTCGACGACACAACAAGGTTTCCAAGATCAAAGACACTAGTGGCATTTGGATTAACAACCCAAAACGAATAAGAAGCACTATGAAAAATCATTATAAAGCTTTATTCACTTTAGAGGTACCGAGAGACTAGGTCAATATCATGGACAATATCACATAAAAGGTAACTCGAGAGATGAACTCTTGTCTCATTTGCCCAATAAATGACTAGGAGGTGGATGATTTTGTCTTCCAAATGGGTAGCCAAAGGCTCCGGGGCCAGACGGTACCAAAACTATTGGGATTTAATTTTTGAAGAGGTTAAAGTAATGCGAGGGATTATATAAATGGTGAAGCCTACCTTAAAAGGATACCGAAGGTCTTGAACCCGAAGAGTGTTGCTCAGTTCAGGCCCATTAACCCTTGTAATTTCTCTTATAAGGTTTTATCCAAAGTCCTTGCTAACTGTCTCAAACCTCTGTTACCCGAATTGATTTCCCCTATGGAAAATGCTTTTATGGCTAGTCGACAAGTCCAAGATAACATTATGATGGCTCACAAGGTTTTTCATTTTTTCTTAAATTGAGAAGGGCGAAACAAAAGTTCGAATTGGGGGATTAAGCTTGACATGAGGAAGGTCTACAATCCGGTTGAGTGGAAACTTTTGGAACAGGTTATGGTCAGAATAGGGTTCGATAGAAAGTGGGTTGTGATGATTATGCAATACATAAAAACTGTAGATTTCTCAGTTATCGTCAATGGCTAACTTGGCAAAAATTCTCCCTATCCTATGGCTTACGGCAAAGGGATTGTTGATGACACTTTTATTTTCCTACAAGCCACCACCGAAACTGTAGGAATATAGTCTAGATTCTAAACGTATACTGTTCGGCTTCAAGGCAGCAAGTGATCCTAAAACAATGAGTATATATTTCAGTGATACTCATATGGGCATGGCTGATGAGCTATGTGCAATTATGGGTATGCCAGCTGTTGATATAATTCTGAGAACTACCTTGGTATGCCAACAATCTAGGGGAAATCAAAACGGCATGTTGTAGCGTATGTTAAGGATTAGCTGTTAAGGAAAGTTTAGGGTTGGAAACAAGGTATTCTGTCACAATCTGGGAAAAAAGTGCTCATAAAAGCGGTGGGCTAAGCAGTTTAGTTTATCCAATTAATATATTTAAAGCTTTTGTCTTTCTTTGTTAAGAATTCAGTTCCCTTTTAGCAGCATTTTGGTGGGGTCAAAATGAGGATGAAAGAAAAGTTCATCGGGTTAGCTAGGAAATGTTGGGCTTACCGAGAGGTGATGGAGGTTTACGTTTCAGGAACATGAAGGAATTCAACCTTGCTCTCCAAGCGAGGCAATGCTGGCGGATACTGAATAAGCTGGATTCTCTTTAGGTGAGACTCCTTAAAGCTAGGTACTTTCCAAATACTTCATTTCTAGATGCTAAACAAGGAAGTAGGGCATCTTGGGTTTGGGGTAGTTTATTGGAAAGACGAAAGATCTTACTAAGGAGAGTTTATTGGCAGTGATGAACAGTTGTAATGTGGGGATCCAGATGGATAGATGGCTCCCTTCTCTTCCCAATGGTCATCTTACTCCTAGGAGTGGAGTCACTGTCAATCCTGATCAGATGGTTAACTCCATAATATGCCCTACTTCTGGTGAGTGGAATTTGGAGCCTGTGTGTGTACATGATAAATGAATTGCAACTTGGGAATCTGGAAGCAATGATCGTTTAATCTGGCCTATGGAAAAAAGAGGTCAATTCATGGTGAAGTCGGGATACCAATGGCTATATGAAAGGAATGGCTCTAACAAGCAACGATGCCCATCCTCGTCAATGGTTATAAGTAATTAGTTTTGGAAAGGCATCTAGAAACTAGATACCCCACAAAAAATTAAAAGCTTCATGTGAAAAATTTAACACAGAGATCTTACGACTATGGAAGATCTTTCTAAGAGGCATTCGGCTCCCACTCCAATTTGCCGCATTTGTAAGACCATGATGAGTATATTAAATCTTGGCTATTCTTATGTTTGTGAGTGGAGCCGGTGTGGTTTAGTGAACAACTTAATTATAAGGTCAATAAGATGGAAGTTACCACCTTTAGTGTCTGGCTGCAATCTTTAGTGGATGCGAATTTGGGAACCAAACAACATAGGGCTATGATTATGACTTTTGTTGCTTTAACGTGTTGGAACATATGGAAGGCAAGGAGTAATGCAAATTTCAACCATAAATTTGTTTCTCCTTTGTAGGTGTTTGGGCCCAAAATACTAGTTTGGGCCAACTTTAGAATTGTTCTTGGCCCGGAAACCTTGCCTAGGGGTCGCTGGGGGTCATCTAGCCATATCCTATCAAGAAGTGGAATACTCCAGATAAAGGGGAAGTGGGTGAGTCCCATTGCAAGATGGACGGATGGGGTAGTTGAATCCTGATACAAGAAAGAGTCACGGCAGGATGATGATGCTAAAACTTGGGAATGAATGTGGCCTGATAAGGGGTTGAGTTCAACATCCTAATAAGAGTAAGACTGGCTGAGATAAGATTAGATCGGGGTAATGAGTCCTAATCTGAATATAGTTTTGATTCGATCAGAAGTAGGTTTGCTACTATAAATAGAGAGAGGAGTGCATCATTCAAGTCCCTCCAATTCAACACACAAATTACCCTGCGCAAACTCTCGCTCTACGTGAAATCTTTCAACAACCTTGAGATTTTTATTTTCTTTTTCGTCAACACATTTTCAGTTTGGATAAACAGCACTGTGAAGGCAACCGACAAACATCTTCAGTTTGGATAAACAACACTGTTGTTGTAGAATCCGCCGACCGCGGAGTACCTTTAATTTGGATAAACAACACTACGTCGAGACCGACTGGTTATCTATCCAAGTCTCGGTCGAGAAAGACTTTCGGGTCTTTATTGGTTGCGGTAATCTTATTAGCCTTCTCGACGAAATGAGGTGTTACAGTTTACTAGGGTCGGAACATTGAACGCCGAGTTGTTTCATGATTGGATACTCACAAGTAAACTTCAGAGTTCGGCATTTCGATGGCCAAACCACATTCACAATTAAGACATATTTATGTTGAGTATCTGTGTGCCTATCCTCTGGTGTCGATTTGCCATGCTTATACCCTTACGAATATAATCACCATGATCGAATCCGGCGCCGACGATCCGTGAACTTTGTAGAACTAGCAGCCTTGTCTTCAGGCTCTAGAACTTGAAGGCTGATAGGTGTTCCTTCCTCGGTCGCAGTCGCAAGATCAAGAAGTCAGCAGCACACTCGACACCGCATCAATATATTTTACTCCTCGGTTGAGCTCGGCCAACGAGTTGGCACGCCCCGCGGACAACCGAATGACATAGTTAACTCATTAGTTACTCGGCCTGTGCTCCACGTAGGCTTGGTAGTTTTTAAGGTCAACATTTTTTACACGCCCAATGGGACCTAGTGCTAAAAACTACAAAGTTCATGACCATTGAGACACGATCGGTTAAAGAGAAAGCAGTCATGGGAAAGACCATGACCAACCTTCCAGTTCATAACCCAGGACAAGAGGACTTATCAGGGGCTCATAATCCTCTTGTCGCCGTGACATCTGAGGCCACAAGCACGATGCCCCGGGAAAAAGATGTTGGCCTCGGTGACCAACCTCACAATGCAGGAACCCCTAACAAAATCGAGGGTGTTTTAATAGAAGATTGTGATGAGGATGGTGGTGAAGGCTCTGATCCACCAACTAGGTCATTTTTCCAAAGACGGCTTGAAGAGCAATCTCGGCAGTTTGAACAGACGTTCAGTCGAGAAATAAAAGGAATACTCAAAGGAATACGTGGTTATAGCGCTGTGCATACTAGATTGCTCGAGGTCCTGGTTAACAATACCCAAAATATTGGCTACGCCGACCAATCTAGACAACCTATTCCAAAAAGTAGTTCAATAACAGCGCCACTAGCCGAGACAGAATCTGCTCAGCTTAAAATGATTAATCTAGCAAAAAAGGGTGGATTAAGCAGCAAGATGGACGACTTTGTCCAAAACGCTGAAACGGTATCTGTTGATGTAATTGAGGTCCAAAGAATGATTGATTCGGCCCTGAAAAAAGGGCCAAAATTCCCAAAGTTCATCCATCCATACCCAGCTTATGAAGAAAAGTTCGAATATCCAAAAGGCTATAAGATTCCAGATTTCAGCCTTTTTGCTGGAGAATCGTCTCTATCCTCATTAGAACATGTAGCCTAGTTCACTGCGCAATGCGGAGATGTTAATAGTGACTTCCATAAACTGCGACTATTTAACTTCTCATTGACAGGCTCGGCATTCGCATGGTACATCAACCTCCCACCTAACTCCATCCAAAGTTGGGATGAACTAGTCGAGAAATTCCATGAGCAATTCTATTGGTCGGGAATGGAAATGTCAGTGTCTTCATTGGCCACGATGGCTCAAGCATCTGATGAGTCACCAATGGATTATCTTACAAGGTTTAACTCGGCCAGAAATAAGTGTCGAGTACCTCTGCCAGAAGTCGAGTTTGTTAGGCTTGCTTTGAATGGGTTAGACGTAGAATACAAAAAGAAATTCTTGGGGGAAAATTTTTGGGATATGTATGAACTGGCTCAACATTTCGAGTAATATGATTATCTACTCCGGGAAGAAAAGATATCGAAATCTCTAACCCAAGGAACAATCTACAAGAATCCTTCGGTCAGTTATGAATCGGCTGAAGGAGAAGACTCCCAATATGCCAGTGTAGACGCGGCCGAAATTGTAATCGATAGCCGTACATATGCAAGGCATTGGCCCATCCTAACTCCAAGGATGCCAAAAATCGCTCGGCCTCTGAAGAAGCCACAATCAAAGCATCAAAAGTTTATACTTTTGATATCACTAAGGCTGACGCAATTTTCGACCAGTTGTTGCTTGCAAAGATTATCAAACTTCGACCAAGGCATAATATTCCTAAGGCCGAAGAATTGAAGGGCAAAACATATTGCAAACACCACAACTCAAATAGGCATACGACAAACGACTATGTCATGTTTCGTGATGCCATTCAGAGTTGGAGTGATAAAGGAAAGCTAAAATTTCTTGAGAAACAAATGGTTGTTGACGTCGACCCTTTCCTTTTGACAACAGTTGGCATGGTGGATCTCATTTACCTAAAAACGAAGGGAAAAGAAAGGCCAGGTTCGTTCCTATACAATATGTCCCAAAGAAGAACTTTCAGCCTCAACTCAAGATCGATTTATCTTTAAACGAACCACCTGCAGAGTTATCAAGACTAGCCATAGTGGAATCAATGTCAGACTCCAACACAGAAGAAACCGATAAGCCAATGGTTTTATGTAGTCGTTGTCAAACATGTGTCGTCCTAACCGAGCCAAAAGAAAAACCTTCTCATGCTCCAACACCGCGACAACCATCTACGATCACAACGACACCCTCAACGGTACTCGACGCAGGATAACTCCAGATGGTGTTCGAAAGGCTCGGCCCTAAAAAATGACCTGACGACCCACCCTCGACCAGACGGCATCTTGACTTAGACGCGCCGTTCTACAATGAGGATTATTATTCACGCAACTCTAGCAGCTCGAGTTCATTGAACCAAAAAACCTTTAAGCCGCCTGAGCCACGCGACTAATGATGGTATATCTATAATTCTCATACCGGCGTATATACAACGTTATCTAAGTCTCAGAAGCAACGACGCCAACGGATCGACGATAGGCGGCGCAGGCGACTTCGGCTACCAAGTGGCAGCCGAAAGAAGCAGTAGGTAGTAAAGACAACCGACAGCCCCCAGCAATTATGGACGAATTACTTCAGAAAAAGAAGGCGATCAATCGCGACTTTGAAACTATAATTAAGGAATCTGAGAAGCGCATCAAACTCCTTCTTCGAACCAGGGAAATGAAAGCTCGTTTTGAGCAATTCAGAAAATGAGCAGAAAGCAAACTCCTTTCGTTGCCTTCGCTAGAGCCACCAATTAAAATACGAAGAAATCTGCACCCTTTGTTTCTCGGCGAGGCTTTAGAGTACATGCGGGAATTTCACAAGAAGCATACTGCCAATGACTGGTACGGTTTGCCCAAGGCATGTCAAGAAGCCCTCGACCTGGTGTTAACTTTCCCTGATACTGAACAGATTATCCAGAAAACCACTGATCTAGCGATGTAGTCCAGGTTCCAGCACATACGTGAAATTCAAGTCCTCAGCTGCGAGGTCGACCCATTGATATAGATACCGCCAAGCTCCTATTTTCTCTTGAAGACCTTCAGTATTTACGACATCATTTCGAAGTTTTCTCAGCCGTATCTCTCTTCGACTTTACAGTCGATGAAAAAGAACGAGTGGTGCGTTTGGATGCTTACTTAGGCATAAGAGATGCTCGAATCACTTACGAGGAATGGGCCCGTAAAGCGCTACAGGGACAACATCAAACCCCAGTAACAAGCAATCTCGAGGACGACAACCAGAATAAAACAGGTCTAGTTAACGTTCCACAGAGCAAGTACTAGCTAAGGTGCGAGATGATCAAGTCGAAAATGCTCCAAAGCACGTTACTGCACTCGATAACCCAGAAAACGAAGAGCAAGATCCAATGGGCCCTTTAGTCCTTGAAAATATGGAAATCAGCATGTCCATGTTTTACCTGTTGAGTTTCAACCCACCATGCACCATCCAAATTTCTTAGATGGGGACGTGGTTACTGAGGAGGCAACACAGGTCGATTTCATTGCTACCAAAGAAGATGGGCAAGTACGCAAAGAAGACAAGTTTAAAGTAGCCTTGGCCAAACTATTTCCTCACTCTTCTTCGATTAATCTTCAACATCTGAAGTTGTTGTATGTCACGGCTCACATTGAAGGTTATCTAATTTCTAAAATTTTTGTCGATTATGGGGCGACGATCACGGCTCACAACGAACTTATTCCATCAGGGATAACCATGAGCAGCTTCGTCGGTGACAAGCCCCAAACCAAATGAGTGCTTCCTTTAGAGGTAAGCGTTGCAGGTCGTAATCACATTACTGCATTCTTTATAGTCAACTCCAAGACCGAGTATAATGCATTGCTCGGTCGGGATTGGATCCATCAAACAAACTGTATTCCTTCTTCATTATATCAGGTTCTCATCTTTTGGGATGGTAAATCGATCGTGGTCCATTCGGCCGACAATCAGTCATTCGAAGCCAACATGATACAAGCACGTTACTATGATAACCACGTCGGCTATATCACCTTGCACGATCTTAATGATGAAGGACGACCGACTCAAATTTCTGTTCACAAAGCCATCGAGGTAGGTGCCAAGATTGTTCACCAGGATTCGACGAGACTCGAGTTGGCTGATCTCATCACCGATCCCGATGTCTGACACCAAGCATGCCGAACGCCAGGCCACGGTTTCAAATACCATGGAACGACTGTTGGCCCACTAGTTCGCTATTTCCAAACAACCGAATTCAAGCGTTAATCTCGTGAAGTTTCTCACCGAATGAGATAATGGTCCCGTCCAATCATTTGATAAGATTCAAGTTGCCTTGGCCGAGCTCGAAGATAGTCAGCCCCAAGTCAAAGATCCATTGGAGGAAATAAATGTTGGGATGACCGACGATCCACGACCTTTATTTGTTAGTGCTTTGTTACTCCAACATATGAAAGCTGAACTTTATGATTTACTTAAGGGATTCAAAGATTGCTTTGCCTAAAGCTACCATGAGATGCTTGGTTTAGATCGAGCACTCGTCAAACACGAGTTACGCATTAAACCTGGGTGTAAACCATTCCGAAATCTGAAGCTGGCAACTCCAAAAGACGAATATCCAATGCCGATCTCAAATTTGTTAATCGACGCAACAACAAAACACGTGATCTTATCTTTCATGGATGGACATGCCGGCTACAACCATATTTTCATTGCCTAAGCCGATGTTCACAAAACCGCTTTCCGTTACCCGGGGGCACTTGACACATACGAATGGGTTGTCATGCCATTCGGCCTCAAGAATGCCAATGCCACGTACCAACTAGCGATGAATTCCATATTCCATGATTTAATTGGAACCATCGTTGAAGTCTACATCGATGATGTTGTAATCAAATGGAAACGTCGGCAAACACATTTGGATGATCTTCGACGAACTTTCCTACGCATGCGCCAGCATAACTTGAAAATGAATCATGCCAAATGTGCTTTCGGCGTATCCGCTGGTAATTTTTTAGGTTTCCTAGTACATCACCGTGGCATTGAGGTCGATGTAAATAAGGCTCGAGTAATCATCAATGCTCCACCCACTGCGACCAAAAAGCAACTACAGTCGTTGCTCGGCCAGGTTAACTTCCTTCGTTGATTCAGTGCTAATTCGGTTGGGAAAATACGAGCCTTTTCTACGCTTCTGAAGCTCAAGGATTCTGATACTTTCGAGTGGCGGACTGAACATCAATATACTTTTACACAAATCAAGGTTTCTCTCACGACCCCACCTGTTCTTGGGCCACCTCAACGCGACAAACCTCTCAAGTTGTACATCTCTGCAATTGAAAAATCCATTGGTTGCCTCCTTACATAAGACAATGATACTGGGCGCGAACAAGCCATTTTCTACCTTAGTTGTAATCTCAACCTACCCGAGATCAATTATCCCGCTGTTGAGAAGCTTTGCCTAGCCTTATTTTTCACCGCCTCAAAGCTCCGACATTATACGCTCCCGTCGGTCACTCAGGTCATCGCCTAGACAGACGTCATTCGTTACATGCTTACTTGGCCAATAATAAAAGGCCGAATAGGGAAGTAGACATTGGCACTGTCTGAATTCAGTTTGAATATGGGCCCCAAAAAGCCTTCAAAGGCCAAGCTTTGGCCGATTTTTTGGCCTAACATCCTTCATCATACGGTTTTAGGGGCAATGATGTTGAAATCGGCATGGTGGAAACGCGTGATAATTACTGGATGATGTACTTTGATGGCTCTAGTACTTCAGCCTCGGCTGGTGTCGGGATAATTATTTAATCCCCAGAACACAACCATTGGTATTTTTCTCTTAAGCTCGATTTTGATTGCACGAATAATCAGGCCAAATACGAAGCCCTTGTCATGGGCCTTGGCGTCCTTCACTACTTACGGGCAACCCGTGCCCTCATCTTCATCGATTTTGAACTTGTGATTAACCAACTTAATAGTTCTTTTCGTTGCATGAGTTGCACTCTGGCGCCCTATCACATGATTGCTAGCTATTTGGCCGAGTCTTTCGACGACATCACATTTGAACACATATCTCCTATTCGAAACAAAGACGCGGACTACCTGGCTCAAATAGCCTCCGGAGCACAACTACTAGAGGGCAAGCTAGGCCGGGAAATACCCGTTTTGCGACAACCATACCTGGCTTTGGTTGATCAACAAGTTCTCCGACGTGATAGTGTTATCCGCACATGAGTCATGTCTTTACCTTCGTTGTTGGAGTGAAATGACCCAATAGATGTTTGCGATGTTGAGGCAATACCAAATTATTGGAGAAAGTCTATTATACGGTATCTTGACAACTCCAAGGGCAAACAAGACCGCATGACAAGGGTTCACGCCATGAACTATGTCACGTACCAAAATAAATTATACTGAAAAGGTGAGGACGTTTTATTACTGTTATGCCTCGGACCGCAAGAGGTTGCCCAAGCAATTGTAGAAGTTCATGAAGGAATTTTACGGGGCTCATTAGTCCGGCCGAAAGATGCGATGGTTGCTTCGCCGACACGGCTATTTCTGGCTGAGTATACTGCCAAATTGATGAAGGATTGTATTGGGTTCGCACGAGGATGTGTATAGTGCCAAATTGATGGTCCTATACAGAGGGTCATGGCTGAATCACTATATTCGGTCACTAAACCATGGTCGTTCAGAGGATGGGCCATGGATGTAATCAGCAAAATTACGCCATCTTTCGGGTCAGCAAAGCATGCAAGGATACTTGTTGTGACAGACTACTTCACCAAATGGGTCAAAGCAAAGTCATATGTCTAGTTAACGTCTAAAGAAGTTTGTAATTTCGTAGAATAAAACATCGTGACTAGATTCGGCGTACTAGAAACAATCATAACAGATAATGGTACAATCTTTATATCCAACAGGTTTAAGAGGTATACGGTGAATTTGAAAATTCGACTTGAGCAGTCTATACGCCATATTACTAGCAGGCAAACGGGCAGGCTGAAGCAAGTAATAAGGTTTTGATTGGTATTCTTGAAAAAATGGTGAGAGAAAGGCATGGTACGCGGCATCTAAAGCTAAACGAAGCGTTATGGGCCTATCGAACTTCTTTCCGGTCAACCACTGGAACGACTCCATACGCGTTGACTTATGGACACGACGCAATGTTGCCGGTCAAACTAAGTATAAACTCGTTGCGAGTAATTGAACAAAGTAGTTTGTTCAGTGTCGAGTATAGTCGGGCCATGAGGCAAGAGTTAAAAGATTTAGAAGAAGCTCGGTTTGATGCTTATAACTTATTAGTGGCATAAAAGAAGATCGCCGAGCGAGCCTATAATCAATGAGTCAGACAAAAAACGTTCGACGAAGGAAAGTTGGTTTGGCAAACCGTACTACCCGTAGGAATTAAAGACCCCAGGTTCAGCAAGTGGTCGCTGAATTGGGAAGGGTCATTCATTATTCATAAAGTTCTCGACAATGGGGTAAACCATCTTCGGGCTCAAACTGGTGTAATTCACAAGTTGCCAATCAACGGGAAGTTTTTAAAGAAATATTATCCAGTCACATGGCAGATGCGAGAATAAAAGTTCATTCCATTAAGTTCGCAAAAGGGTGTACAAATAGAGTCGGTCGATTAGTTTACAACTAAAAAATTCTAGGGTGACGAAGGAATGAGAGATTCAAGAACGGCCTTCAACTCCAACCACCTCACCTCGCCCATTATGACCTCAGCTTGCTGATTCGTCTTATCCATCTTCAGCTACTCAACCAGCTTTATGCTAGCCGCGTATTCGATTAAGCAAGATGTGCCGCCCAACTCAAAATCCTTTGCAAGCTCAGAAGCAACTACCGACCTTCAATTTTGGAGTTCGGCAATTTGACGGTCAAGGTCGGCCAGTGTTTCTTTTTTTGCCTTCAAAACTTCGACCTTTGGACGAAGAGCTTCTCGAACGATCGTTGTAGCTTTCAAGTCGTCTTCAACCAGAAGAGCTTTCTCAAAAATACCAAAATATTCTCGGGTTCATTCCAGGGTAGAAGACGCTCGAGTGATAGCTTCAGTGCTCAATTGACCATCAGCTGCGAGATCGTTCAGACATGCACCCACTGAGTCGAGGCCCTGGCGTTCGAGAACTTATGAAGCTGAGAGAGACAAGAGCTCCTGCAGCCTAATAAGAGCATTTGATTAGGCTGTTAATACGGAGGGCCCGATTGTAGCCGCCGAAGGGCCAGCTGTTCCCGAAGTATTTGAAAGAAGTGCATCGAACTCAACTTCCCATGAAAGCTGCACATGAAAAAAATTTAGGCAAAAGGAAAATCGTAAAAGAATATAGCAGAGATAATTTGTTTTAGATCTGCCAAGATGAGACTTCAGTCATGTCTCCTAGTTTATTTCTTGAACCTAGAGAGCTTAATGGCCAAAGCTCAATGTTTTAGACTGCTTCTCAATTCACGCGGCCAATGAAGGTTATCTACGTTCGACGGCCACTCAGGTGGCCAGGAATATAGATAACACCCTTCGGCGCATAGAATTTTCGGTGAAATGAATGATTGGGCACCTGACATTTAATATTTTTCTTGGTTTAGCCTCGTTATAGCAAAGTTAACAAGAAAAAGTAATCGAGCCTTACAAAAGTCAAAGTCGCTTCTTAAGGGGGAATGCTGAGGTCTTGATCATGCAGGTGAATTGGTGTTTCTACCGTCGCTTTAGGCTCAACATGAGGCTTTTTTCCACAATCGGCTGCAGGAAAATCGACATGGTCAGTTGCCTCAACCACAGGGGGAGGATCGATGGAAGGAGGTTTGGTTGGTCGAGGGTAACTCGCCAGCGGAATCTCGTCATTCTCGTCATCCTGAAATAAAACGCTGTTAACACTTTTGAATTTAATGAGAGAAGGGAGTTACCAACAAAATAATCATACCTCTTCCAAGATGATCGCTGATTGTTTTGGATTTTTAGGAAGTTTTTTCCTGACCAAAAGGGTTACCTCCTCCAAGACGAATGCAACTGTCGGCCCCAGAGCTACAGGTTTCTCGACCAACGGTGTAGCAACTGGTTTAACCAAGACCTCATGGACCCCAGGGATGGGTTAAATTTGGAGTGCTGGGCTAGTTGGAGTTGGCCGCTTCTCCGTCGAGACCTGGACAACGGGAGCAAGAGGAGAGGCACTAGGAGCAGTCACTCCCGTGGTCTGGTTGGAGATAACATGAATCTCCCATTCTCCTTTGTTCGCCAATTTCTTGACGTGTTTTATGGGACGAAGAGCTTCACCTGCCGTCTCAGTTTCCTGGCAAGGCCGTTTGCTCGGTGGGGTTTGCGCGGCAATTTTAGTTTTTTTTTAGGAATGGGCCAACTTTTTCCTGGCTGTAGCCACATCGATCACGTCTGCTTGTTTCATTACTCGACCGCCTGAGAAAGCAAAATCAAGTTAGGAAAATCGAGTAAGCGTTTGGAAAATAAAGGTAGAAATAGCCATATACCTTGGGTTGTCTCTTTGGATTGAGGGGCAGGAGTTTTTTTGGGTCGGTCGCCAAAAATTTTGTTAACCACGTCTTCGACCAAAGCGCCAAAAAAGTCATGAGTGTATCCTTCCCATCAGTCGCCGAAGATGTTAGTGCCGAAAGATTCATGAATAGTTGGTCGGAGGTGGAATTTTTTGCACCATTCCTAAAACTCTTTCTTGGTATCTCTGCACTCCCTCTTTGAGGAACCAGAAAGGCATCCTCGACTTAGGAGGGAGCGGGAAGTAAGTAGAGGCACCGGGTAACCTTGGAGGTAGCCGAGCTATCGGGCAGCAATGTGGGGGTGGTAGACCTCCCAGCTTGCTCGACGAGAGTCGTAGCCAAGGCGAAGGTCGCATGTTAATACGAATAACCCCCGATTTTAACAAAGACCAACATCTTCACTTTCACTCCATGTTGATGTCGAAAGCCTGATGGAAAAAGGGTACTCTTGACAACGACATATTAAAAATTCGTAATCGAATAGGACATCTAGGCTGAAGAAGTATTTGAAGACTTCTTCGGCCCGGTGAGAAGGCGCCAGTCGAGAGGCCAACTGAAGGCAGAGAACTGCAGCAGACTGAAAGTTGGGGATCTCTAGCCGAAATGTGGAAAAATAGACCGACAGCCAGAGTTAGAATACCTAGAGATGTCCGTTCTGGTGAGGGTCGATCTTGTTAATGATTGTTTTGGCCAGGCAGCACAGGAGGTTGGCGAGGATAGTTGGATTGAGCGCTAGGGATTGACCATTAGCCAGGGCTTCAACAATCGGTATATTTTCGACCAAGTACTTATTTGACTTGGTACAACAGATAAACTTGTTATACCAGTAAAATAGGAAGGCTTCGTGCTCTCCCTTCCGTAGACTCGCCTTCCCTCGGCTAGCAAAATGGAGGATGAATGTGTTGTAGTTGAAAAAGTTCTTGTGCAACTTCTAAACTTCTTCTTTTGAAGGCTTTTGACCTTCTTGGCTCAACGTCTCAACGGCCTGTTCGTCAAATAGTGCTTTGAGGTTGAGATTTGACAAGCACCCAAAAAGGGAGGCATCTATTAAGATGCCAGAGGGAGAAGTCCCAATGATAGCTAAGATGTCGAGGATGGTAGGGCTGATAGGGCTGAAGGGAAGGATCATGGTGTTGGTGGCCGAGCACCAGAAGCTCAGAGCTGCCATAAGGAGTTATTTATCCATGGCAATCTTCATGGTCGAAAGTTTAATGGCATCGTAGATGCCAAGAGCCTCCCATTTTTTGTCGAATAATCTTTCCATTTGTTCGACCCAAGTCGCCCAGGTCGCGTTAGTCAAAAGCTAGGCTCCTTGGGGCTTCGTCAGGCACCACTTCGACCAATCAAACCCTTGCAACAAGGGTGTTAGGCAGTGGTCTTTGAAGAGGTTGGTGATGGACGATGGCACTGCGTCTTTGAAAAGTGATTGACGATGGTAGTTCGTCAATCACCACTTCAGATTTTGGCATTCCGACAGCCGAACCACATTCACAATTAAGACATATTTGCTTTGAGTATCTGTGTCCCTATTCTCTGGTGTCGATTCGGCGTGCTTATACCCTTATGAATATAATCACCGTGATAGAATGCGGCGCTGACGATCTGTGAACTTTGCAGAACTAGCAGCTCTGTCTTCAGGCTCCAGAACTTAAAGGCCGAAAGGTGTTCTTTCCTCGGCCGCAGTCACAAGATCAAGAAGTCAGCAATGCACCCAACGCCGCATCAATATATTTACTCCCCAGCCGAGCTCGGCCGACGAGTTGGCACGCCCCGCGTACAATCGAAGGATGTAGTTAACTCATTAGTTACTTGGCATGCGCGCCACGTAGGCTTGGTAGCTTTTAGGGTCAACAGTAAGTTATCCATGAAACTAACGGCTAGTTTGGGATTGTTATGCTTTTATAAAAATACCTTAAAAATAGCGTATTAAAAAAAAATTGAATGTCAAATGTGATTGGTAAAACAAACAAAAAAGCTTTTTCCATAAAAAAAATTAAAAAAAATAAAAAAAACTAATGTTAATGACAGTAGAAAAGCACAGAAAAATAGAAATAGGGTTTACCTTGCTTCTAAAAAAAAAAATTATTTTTATTTTTTAAAGCATAACAATACCAAACCAGCTTTAAGTATGCCACTAGGGCTTTCTTGGGGACAAATTATAGATCCTAGCCACACAATCGGGCCAAACATGGTGATACCCATCGTTGCATTGTTTGGTCCCCTCTAGAACCCTCTTTTTACAAAGTTAATGTGGATGCTAGCTGGAATACAATATCTAGTTAGGGAATGCTGGTGTCATGATCAGATATTCTGAAGGCAATTTCGTTGCAGTTAGGAAATCCAAGTTCAAGGCTCCAAGGGTTAAGGTGGTTGAGGCTCTGGCTGTCTTGGAGGGTTGGTCACTTGCCAACCAGCTTGGATTTCACAAGATCATCATGGCGTCGGATTCAAACAAAATAGTTCTTTATATCGTTCCATATTGGCAGATGGGAGGCTTTCCCTGTCATTCGAAAAGTTGCTCAACTTAGGGAAGCATTTAGGTCTGTCATTGGTCTTGAGTTCTCAGATCAGCTAATAAGGCAGCGGATTGGTTGGTGTTTTTAAAAACTCGGAGATGAGCGTTTTTACATGGGTCAACCAGCCCCCATGTTCGATGTTTTACATTCTCAATAAGGATGGTTTTTGGGTTAAAACTGGAACTTTAGGCTTAAAATGAAGTTAACCTAGAAGAAGGTCTAGAAAAAAGGAAGCCCAAGGCTCAACCGAAGCCCAAAAGGAGGAAGAGGCCTTTTTCCCGACTAAGTGCAGATCACTTAAGCCACTTTCTCACCTACCTAGAAGTCAAGTAGTGTAGACTAGCCATCTAATCAGCCCAAAAAGTACTTTACAATGGCAGTACAAGTAAAAAGCTGATGAGTCACTACCCTTCAGCTCTATTCGGGCAAGATTGGTACCGCAGACAGCCAAGCCAAATCAGAGATAAAGATACTCAATCAAACAAACAAATACACACACTCTGCTCAAGCCAGATTTGCATACGAAGCTGTAGTCAGCACCAAGCCTTCATCCTTTTCAGGATCAACCTTCACCAAAAGCCTTTGTAAAAGCTCTGCTACCTTTTCTGAATCTTGTTGTAGTATCGATTCCTTTCTGTAAACTCATTTCCCAATTCCCCCTTCTAGCTCTCAAACCCTTTGTAAATCACGAAGAGAGGAAGCTGTAAGACGATCAGCCTTGCCCGACAAGGTGAAATCTTGCCCGACCCTCTTTGTTCTATCTTTTCATTCATAAATCTAGTAATATGATGTATACTTCCATCTGTATTCAAGTTATTTCTACCAAGTTTATGATTAAAAGGCGTCTTGGTTCTTGAATCTGGTTGGTTCAATGGTGCCCGACCATGTAAAAGTAAAGTTGGAATCCGCACTCATAGCTTAACCAGATCTAAGTTCTAACCTTTCGGGCATACGAGATTGATCAATCAAAAGTCCTTGGTCTCAAGGCATAAAAAAGAACTCTATGTGGACTTAACCAATCCACGACAATCCTTGATAACAAGAAGTCCGAAGCTACTTGGGGCGCAAGTAATCAAGCTTATTTCTTAGTTTTACTTATGTTATATTATGATTGCCACATAACGCTTGAGTATATAATTAATTCTGATAGGAAGCCTCAACGCCTATACCTAAGGCCTTACAAATGCACCTATCTGGGTTCATTCTGCTCTTCGGGCTCGGGTGATTAAAGTATAACAGTTGTAATACTTCCGCAACAATGAAACAACCACTATATGTTCGAGTACTTGGTTAGTTTTGATTGTGAGCCTCAAGGCCTACACCTAAGGCCGTACAAAGGCACCTTTCATAGCTAACTTGGTCTCTCGGGCATATACAATTAAACTAAACATACATCTGTCATGCTAAAGATGGCAGTGGCACGCTTGAACACTTAAAGTTAATTTTGATTGTGAGCCTCAAGGCCTACACCTAAGATCCCACAAAGGCACATTTCAGAATTAACTCTATCCTTCTCTTACAGCCCGCCAATAAGCAGAAGCCAGACAGACAATATCAACTGGCGCCAACCTCTTGGGGAGCTGTGTGCTCGTTGGCCAGGAAACGTCCCCATCGGATATTCCTCCAAACGAACAGATGGCCTATCTTGTCCTCATTGAGTTGGTTTTTGCTTGGGTATTTAGGGGGTGATGCTGCCTCTGGTTTTGTAGTGTCCTTTCCTTTGTATATCCTCAACACTAATTTAATTTTTATACAATGATATCTAAGAATGAGGGTTGGGCAAAGTCACAAAATAGATTAGCAATAATGTGACAACAAACTTGTTTTAAAAGAGTCAAACTTAAAACTTCATACTTTTAATAGAAGAAAAGTAATACTTGAGACACCAAATTAGATTCCAACTATAATAATTTTTTGTTTATTGTAGGGTGAAGGGTAACTTGGCCAATTGAGACGACAAAGTTTTGTACTTGTGGAGCTTTGGCACAGCAAACCTTGTCATGCTATTTAAAAGTCCACCAGCTCATCATAGCTTGGGAATGATGAAATTGTAAATTTAGTAACAGAAGGGAAATATACAAGTTCAAACAGTAAATATTTGTTCCATTCCTTCAAACATCCGAATATGGGATATGCTGTTTTTACCTTTTGGTGAAATCGGAATAAACCTCCATTTATGTGCAAGTGATATCTGGAGGAACTTCTTTTTGGGTTTTAGTCTAAAGTTAAAAGAAAAATTTTAGTGGGGTTGTTTTGTGATAGTACCAGTAAACATGACTGGTGTTCACCAGTTTATGCATTGTTTACCCTACTGAAATTTTTCTCTGAAATTTTAAATCCATGGGAAAGAAACAGTCCCGTCATAACTAATCAACCATCTAATTAGTAAGCACTAAGCATTAGAACTTTTGGTTAAATGGGAATATAACTCAAAATTATTATGTTCTTGATTGTGATTTAACGTCTAAAAGAATGGAAAAGAAAATAAGATTATGTTCGTGTTGCTTCCTCACTCTTAGTCTCCAAATACAAGCTAATGACACAATCTTAAATATTGCTAAAATGCTAGAGACTTGTAGTAACACCTTTTGTTCATTTAAAACGAGTGAATCTTTCTTTTGTTAAATACATCACTAACTTTCACTAACTTCATTGAAAATGATTAATATCTGCTAAATGGGTGCTTCAACAGAGAAAGTAATATTCTGTTTTCTCTAATTAGTTCTTAAACAATGTGAAAGTAGCAACAAGTATGAATCATTAACTTGTTTATATTAGGAAAATCTTTAGCTTTATTGCCGACCCCGGCATGAGGAATTGAAACCATGCGTGCGTAATACCAAAAGTTTCATCTTGTTTATGCAATTTATATCAATCTCTAAGCATCTCAACATTGCAGGGATATGCTTGTTTAGTCATATCAACAAAGCTAGCTAGGCAACCTCTATGAATAGTATTATGTCTGCCTATAAGCTTTTGAATATACATTATCACGAACAAAAGGCATGAATATCACTCCCCTAGTAAGAATCACTTTACTTCTTAAGGGCAAGCCACTTTTTTTATCATAGTTTTTACCACAAAATGCACTCACGAGGTACGGGCTAACAGTTAATGAAAGACCAGCACAGTTAGAGATTTTGTGGTTTCAATTGCTAACCCTTGAGCAGGAAATTGAAAAAATTGAACGGTTCCACCCTTTATTAAAATTGACCCTCAACTTAAGAGGTGTATTTTGTTATGAGTAGTGCGATTCACTCTGTTTTTACTTTTTACGTACCTTTATTAATTTTTTTTATTGATATTTTTTAATTAATTTGATTCGACAGTCGGAAATTAAGAAAGGTGCGTAAGATGTAAACATTCGTGTGTTGATAGCACTACCATGTGTTATTATTCCACCCCTGTAGAAATGCTAGAACTTATAAGTTCAAATGTTAAACCATCATCGATCATTTATGCTTAAAGCCTTGGATTCGAATAGATAAAAGATGTTGAAAAATGTAAAGTTTTCACATCAAAAACCCAACAAAATAGAATAAAACATATAAGTAATTCCGCTATGAGTACCATCAAGACCTTCTTGAAAGACCTCAGAACTGCTAGCTAGCATGCAGTAAAGCCGGCCTCTCTTGTGACCCCAATTGAACCCAAGAGTCGATAAATTTTGGAAAAATACCCAATTGTTTAGTCTTTAGACATGTTGAAGACTTTAAACCTTTTTTTTTTCGAATTTCAAAATTTGAACCACTAAATAAGACTTCAAGGATTGCTCATGTCTGTAGGTGAGTTCGAACAAGAGGAGCTTGATGTATTAAAGAAAATAGGTTTGTTATCCAAGTTCCCTCCAATATATGTCATCAAGTTCACAATGCCATTATCGAAACAACCTGTCATATAGATCTTAAGGAACATAATCCGAATGTGTGCCTGACTTTTTTCTATGGCTCACGAAATTAATATTACAAATTATTTCAATAAGTTTAAGAATAAAAACACTATGTATATAGATTCTCTTCATCAATAATTCACATATTATTCTCAGAAGAAAAGGTTCTATATTTTTTAGTTTATAGCGAACGATATTATTCTCCGAGAAGGCAATGATTTGTATTTCATCACATCAAAGGTCGAAAGACGAGAAAGAAAATCGAAAGGAGAGCTAGAAAACTAACAAAACCATCAAAGCCAGAGCATAAACGCAGAGATGAAGAGACAGTGGGCAGGTATATTTCCGAAAATGCATGATTCTTGTAACGAAAATTTTCCGACTAGTGTTGATTTGACAAATTATACATGCAATCAACATTTACGAATAAAATTTGAAGATCTACTATAAAATTAATTAATAATATTGAAAGTAGCCTAACTTATTTATAAGTCCATATATAAGAGAGAGATTTTTTCAAGTATCTGGTACCCAAGCGGGTACTTCATATGTTATAAAGTGGAAAGACATTAAAAATATATCATCTCCCTCATTTCATTATGACATTTGGAGTACCGCTTGATCTCTGTACTTGAAAAAATCTCTCCATGCAATGTCTCTCATTCCATTAATGTGAAATTCATTCTCGACATCAATGAGATTAAACTCATTAATTGAAATGATATATATACACATCAATGGTCACTTTAGATGATACACTTATGTGATACAAAACTATTCTCCCTGGCATTTTGAAAATTTTATCGAGTAATATTAAAATTATCACATTTTTATACTATATATGTAATGTGTTAAATTAACATGCAATTAGATAACAAAAATAACTAATTGATGAGGTGATTACAATCACTTATCATATATTGTTATATAAATTGTGATAATCCAATCAATTACTTCATTTTTTTTCCTTTGTGAATACTTCAATCAATAATTGAATGATATGGCATAGACTTGGCAATTTTTTACACGATTCGTTACCACGACACAAAAACGACACGAAAATAATAGATTTTGGGTCAACATGATAAGTAATCGAATCGTTATCAGGTCACCCGTTAAGAATCCGTTAATAACGAGTTCATAATAGGTTTACACGCGGGTAACCTGTTTCAACCCATTAAGAAAAAAAGTTAGTTTGATAATTTTAAATTACTAAAAAAAAACATTACTAGTGGCTACAATAGCCATAGTACTAATTAATCTCACATAAGTGAGATTAAAAATTTCCAATGCACATTAAAATACAAAGCAATTTAAAATACCAAAGCACATTAAATCCTACAAAACAACATGAATAGTATTTCAGGGGGGTTCAAAAAAAATTAAATTTATAATAATTAATGTACAAGTCGAAAAAAATGCGAAAGAAATGTAAAAGCTCATGATTGCATCCTCTACACTTAGACAATGGTTACATTGCCGTTTAAATTTTTAAAACCCTCCAAACCTTCATGTTATGAATATTTTTTTGTGTGGGTGCAAAATTAATAAAAATTCATAATAATTAACACAGAAGTGTGAAAAATGTTAAAAATAAAATAAATATACAATCGCTTGTAATGACAAGTTTTACAACTTTCATGACGGCTCAACTTTGAAATCCAATACCATAATCCATAAACCCTAGATGACATAATGTTTTGATCTATGATCAGAACCGTTCATTTTTTTTTTACATCCACTAAAAGTTCATGGTTTTCAAAAAACAAAATCGGAAAAAACGAAATTTGATGAGGAGAATAAACCGTAAATGACAATCAATGGTTAAATATAAATCTAAGATTTATGGATTATGGTGGTTAGAGTTGACCCCTTCACGAAAGTTGTAAAACTTGTCCTAATGAGTGACTATATATTTTCTTTTTACATTTTTCACACTTCTACAATAATTATTATGAATTTTATTAATTTTGCACTAAAATTAAAAAAACACTATTTATGAGGGTTTGGAGGGTTTTAAAAATCTAAACAACGATGTAACCATCGTCTATGCATGGAGAATGCAATCGCGAGAGTTTATATATTCTTTCACATTTGTACATTAATTATTGTTTATTTATTTATTTTGAGCTCCCCTAAAGTACTATTTACGAGGGTTTGTAGGGTTTTAAAAATTCAAATGACAATGTCCCAATTCTCAAAGCATAAGGGATGCGATCACAAGCGTTTTCATATTCTTTTAATATTTTTTGTATTTGTTAATTAATTATTATAATTTTTAATGTGTTTGGTATTTTTAACTTACTTTGATATTTTTAATTTTTAATGTGTTTTAAAATGTTTTAATCTCAATTTTAAGAGGATAAGACATTATGAGCATGATAGTATGAGACAGAGTAAAAAAATTTGTTAGGTCGTTGATTCTAAAATTGAAAGCCTATCATTTTGCCTATACTTACTATACCATTTCATTTGAATTTTGGACAACAAGTGAAGTAAAATTTATTCCAGTAATGATAGTAAAAAACTCTCATAATAAAAATAAATAAATAAATAAAACATAATTTTTTTTAACTTATAGAGAATAATAATACAATATATTAATACATATCAAAAGTACAATACATACACTATGGCTGTGTTGTGTTGACCAAAAAGAAAAAGACTATGGCTGTTGTCTTTTTTTAGTAGTTTAATTTTAAAATCATCAAAATAATTTTTTTCTTAAAGGATTGAAACAGGTTACCCGCGTGTAAACTCGTTAAGAACTCATTAATAACGGGTCCGCATGTAAACTCGTTAAGAACCCATTAATAACGCGTTCTTAACTAGTGATTCGATAATGACCAGATTAGTTATCGTATGAATCTGAAACTCGTTATTTTTGTGTTGTATTAATGGGTCATGTAAGAAATTATCAAATCTACTTGTATAAAAAGCACAACATTTATTCTCATTCCTTTAATTTCGGCTACTCCTATTTTACCTCGGATATCCTTATTCTTAATCTTATCCTTTGTCTTGTGCCCAAACATCCAATGAAGTGTTATCATCACCGCTACACCCATTTTATGTACGTGTTGTGAATATATCGATAAAATAAAAAGTAAAAGTACAATAAGTTAGAGAGATAAAGAAACTCAACCTTAACACAATGTCTAAAAGCAACAAAAAATGAAACTTGTAGAGTTGGAAAGAATGATCAGGCTCAAACCAAGAAGGAAATAAAAAATAGAGCATGAAAAAAACCAACAAGATTTTGTGGTTTCGAAAAAAAAAAAAAAACTAATACGATTACTTGCCTTGCCAAACATTTATGGTTAGTTTTTTAATATTTCAAATAATAATGCAAAGATACGCTTAATAATGAGATAGAGAGTGAACAGAGATGTTCAGCACTTAGCAGTGGAAAGAGCGGCATTTCATATCGATCATTTCAATTCATGCTGATATTATTGTTAACTTTTTTTTTATATATTTAGATACTATGGTTACGGACAAATGGTTTGGTCCATGCCTCCTCAGTTATTTGTTTCTGTTTCTTTTGCTCATTACCTGTCATGCAAAGTTTTAAATCTATCTTTGTGATAATGAATGTTTTTGTTTTTATTATTATGTACCAGAGTATGGTATCCAATGGAATTTTAGATGTTTGATTCTTTAGTTTATTTGTTTTTATTATTCTGCATTACTTGGTGCATGTCATATACGGTGCACAATAGAATTGAATAATGGTATTGAGAAAAAAATATACAGTAGGTGCATGCAATTGATGCACTAAAGGATTAGATGGATGGAAGAGAAAGATGGATGGACTGAGGAGACGAGGGGGGAGTAGACAGAGAAAGTAGTGATTGGACAGATGAAAATGAAATGAAGAGAAAGGAGAGAAGGGGTACCGTTTCTCATTCCGTAGGGCAGCCTTTTTGGGTTGATAAGACACCGATTTCAGCAAGTGACTGAGAATCTGATGAATCTAATCTGATGACAAGTTTGTTTTTTTGTTATTTCCACATTCCCATCATATTCCCCTTGGCTCCTTGGTGGTTCCCCTACTCTCTTCCTAATAATTTTAAAGAAAATTAACGAAAAATTTAAAAAAAAATTAATTTAATGAAAAAGAATAAATAAATGTGTAATAAATAGTACCAAAGAAAGCTAAAATTTTGATTTTTCGTTAAAAAATAACAGTACCAAAAGTGTTTAGTTAAAACTTCCATAATATTAAGCCTTTTTTTTAAATTAAACAAAATTAGCTTTGAATATCTTATAGGAAGTGATTTTCATTTTTTATTTTTTATTTTTTTAACTTCTTACCCACTTTTGATTAATTATGATTATTAATTTTTTTTGGATTTTTTAATTTAATAATTATAAATAAAAGAGCTATGTTAAAAGCTAAAATATGTGTGTGAAAATTATTTAGTGTAGTGTGTACGCTTGTAGCTAAGTAATCAATAAGAATATATTAATAGGAGTTGCTAAGAAGCAAAATTATAGTTCTAAAAAAAAGAAGCAAAATTATTGTGTGAGTTTGTAAATTGTTGATGCAACTTGATTTCATAGACAATGTATAAACGATAACAACCGCTCAGACGATTCTTCAACCATTTACGAGCTCCCATGTATAATAAACAATTGTACTTTTATTTGAGTTTTTCACACTCAAGTCTTTGATAAGATTACAATTTAGAGAAAACGAAAATAAGAGCACCACAATACACAATTATAACATTTTTACATTAAAAGTTATCAATTATTTTTACATTATTTTTAATACTCATGTCACTAAAATACAATTTATTAAACAATCAATTGTTTTATTTTACAGCTGATTATTCTTAAAGCACATTGCTTTCAGAATAAAGTTAATCAAACGTTCAATTGCTTTCATTTTACAACTGCTTATTTTTAAAGCATAACAAAAATAGTTTTTTTGTTCAAAACACAACAATCTCAAACTGGCCTTAGTAGTCTTTTTAGCACAACTCTTACCTAAATCAAACTAACTTATATGCATATACTCCAAGAATCAAACTGACTCCAAACACAAATTAAATCAAATTACATCAAGCTAAACTTAAAAAATTGCATGCTTGCCTTTCCTGTAATGACAAACTTGAAGGGGGTGGAAAGGGAAAAAAGTTTATAGCTTCGGTTGAAAAGGAAGATTGAAATCCATTTTTCTTTGTTACCTTTAAATTAGGGACCTAAATTTTCTGCCCTTCCCATCTCATACCCTTCCTATCCCATTTTATTTATGTGGTCACAGTTAAGCCACATCAACATTTTATATTTTCATTGTTTTTTGTCTTATTATTTGTATAAAAAATTCAATATAAAATGTTGACGTGTCTTAACCGTGACCACATAAATAAAAGGAGATGAGAATGATATGGAATGGGGAGGGCAGACAATCCAGGTCCTTAAATTAAATGATTATAGAGAATTTTTAAACTAGATTAGTTGTTACCACAAAAATGTCCAGTACATCTTTCACTTGTCTTTTCATCGGCAATGAATGATATATAGTGACCATCACTGGTTTCTACCTGTGTACTAGGGAGGCAGATTGTCCGCCCTCCTGTTTGGGTGTCCTTTTTATCTCTTATATTTGTGCGGTCACGGTTAAACCATGTCAACATTTTATATTCTTATTGTTTTTTGTCTTATTATGTCTATAAAAAAAATAATATAAAATGTTGATGTGGTTTAACCGTGATCGCAAAATATATGAGGGGATGGAAAGGGCACCCAAACAGAAAGGCAGACAATCTGCCTCCGTGTACTAGACTCTACTTGATCAGTTTTGAACAATTTTATGCGATCCAGATTGAACAATTTTGTATGCTTAAAATAGGAGTAGGATTTTCTACCCTCTTACTTATTCACATCTCTTTCTTTCCTCCTCTCACATTTTACTTTTTGTTTTATTGTTTTTATAAAAAAAAAAATATTAACGTGGTTTAATCGTAATCATTTAATTAAGAAGAAAATGAAGATGGGAGAGAATCCCCCTCTCTTAAAATATCGGTATGTAAAACAAACTTGAGATACTAGCATAGAAATGCTACCAACTCCCGCCTTTAGATTCTTTTTTATCCAAGTGTTGATGAATGAGTAAAGCACATGATAAATCTGTCGTACTAAATTGGTATCAAATTTATTATTCATGAAACTTAAACTTAAGATCTTTTATAGATTAGTGAAGATAAATACTACTATACCATTGTACTAAGTGGCAACATCTTCCTTCTTTATTTTCATTACTTTATAAGATTCTACAAGGTTATTTGATTTTTAGTCCCCATTTAAGGATCAACTCTTTACAAAATCAATTAAATAAAAGATCAACTCTTTACAAAATTAACTAAATCAAAAAGCGATAATAATTATAGTATGTTAACTAAATAACATGGTTCATTTATTTATTAGATAATTGTTAGAAAACTAAGCGATGTCGAATTTAACTAACTTTCTTCATGGATGTACTTTGGAGGTAAAATAATAAGCTTTTTATTTTTATTTTTAACAACCGATATTATCTACCCTAATAGTGTGGGGGAGTAGGCTAAGCCTTACACTAGGTTAGCCATATAATGTGGTTCAAATTCGCCTTTGGTGAGAATCAAACCTAAAACCTCTTACTATTATATTTCAATATAATCACATCTTTGCCACTCAACCCTACCAACTTTTCCAATGAGTTTTTGGTAAACTTTCCGACGACGGGCCGATTAATATTCTGGTGACCGAACACTTTTCCAGCAATCTAAAAAATTATTTTGGAAAGGATAAATTAAGTTCCCATCCCTATTTTCCTGTTCATTTTTTATCAACGTCCTTTGACTTTTGTCTATGTTATTATTGGAATATAAATTATTTACATGTCAACATGTCACAGCCCGTCCCGAAATTTATTTGTCGGGGATGTGAAATGACGGAATTGCCCTTAAAGGCTACTAAGGTAAGTGGGACTTGTTTATTTGAATATTTCATACTCTCCTAAGTTCTTGGAAAATTTTAAGTGGATTGAAAGTTGTTTACAAATTGTGTGGTTAGGGAATTCAAGTATGGTTTGTTTAGGTGGACCACACACACACACACGGGACAAACACCTCCCCGTGCCCTCTCTCTCCTCCCTCGCAGTTCACTCTCTCTTCCTCCTTTCGAATTATACGGACAAGGCACCAAACCCTCAAATCTTCACGGATCGACGCCAAAAAGGTGAGTTTCTTCATCCTTGCAACCTCCTGAGTTGAATGGTACCATTTTTAGAATTGGAAACCTTCGAAATCACGTCGAACCCGTAACCCATTTTGAAATCACTGTTCATGCACACGTGAAATGTGGATTTTCAGGGAATTCTAAGCTTACAGGGAGCTTAGTGAGGTCTCAAGGAAGCTCAGAGTACTTAGTTTGAAGGTTTTGGACGTCGGGATCGTAGGGTTCGAAGTTGGCCGGTTTTCTTGGATTTTCTCCAGTGAGATTTCGTGTGTTTTTTAGCCTTAAAGTAGTGCCTCGTGATTCTATATGTTTAGGGCTTCATTTTGGTATAAAATGCGTAGAAAATGGTTGAGAAATGACGGAGAACAAGGAGATTGAAAAATCTCCAGTTTTCCGGCACCGGCGAAACCAGTCCGGCGACTGGAGGTAGGGGATGACGCGCGTGGGGGCGCGTGACAAGTCCAAAATTTTTTCTAAAAATTCCTCGACGTCCGTGACGTCGAGTAAGTCACTGTGGTATATTCATATACCCAAATTGAGCATCGTATGAGAAGTTATTACGTATTGTCAGTTATGTGCTTTAAATAACATTTTTATAGTTCTTTCGTATATAGGTGATACCTATCCCGAGGACGAGCGTATTCAAGGGCGTCACGGGGGTTACAACCCTTCGACTTACCAGTGAGTGGGTAGTATTTTCTGTATTTACCTATATACTACTGATTTTTCCCAGAAATTAAATTTAAATGAAAGTATGTTCTAAAATGCCATGCATGCATATTATATGAAATATATGAATTAGTATTTGATGCATATATGTGAATTGGTGCTGTGGACGCACATGTGAGTATCAGGTGAGTTTTATGTTATTCATATGGTTTATCGATGATGTGAATTGCGTTGAGAGCTCATAACATGCACCCCTGGTGTTAGTGCTTATATTATTCACCCCACACCACACGCTCACCTTGGATCCAAGTAGGTGGATGTCATACAGACCATTAGAGGGTTCTGACATGTCGTACAGACCATGAGAGGTGGTTCCGACTTGTAGGTGACTTTAGATTATTATACAACTGTTGATGAGAGAAGCACTAAAGCGTATTGTTACACCATTCTTGTCGTACAGACTACTTCAGGTAGTTCCGATTTATGTGCAGAGTAGTGTCGTACAGGTCACCGTTGGTGACTCCGGTTGGATTGGATATTGAGCTATAGAATTAACCGTACAGGACCAACTGCAGGGTCTCCGGTTAATTCATTATTTCACCTGTTATAATGTTGCATCCTTATTCTGTTATTGACGCTTATAGCATGTTATACTTTCTGGTTTTTTATAAAGATTTGTGATTTGAGATATATGAAGATTTATATGCATATTATGTTATTTTCTGGGAAAGTATACAGGTTTTACAGCGAGGGGTTAGAAATGTTATTAATTGAAATGTTTTCGAAAAGCTTTGTTTTACTGACCCACTTAATTTTGTTTTGCGCCCATCCAGGTTCTAGTTAGCGGCGTGGTGACTCACGAGGATTCCCACGGCATTCTGACAGATTACTCATGTAGGACTCACCTTCGGATGTTGTAATTTAGTAATGTTCCTACTTGACTGCACCTAGTACTTATGCTTTGAATATGTGTGTTTCACACTTAAACTTACTCTAGCATGCTAGTTGGATATTATTACTAGTAGTTGGTTTTTATTCCTTCGTATTTCTCTATTGCTTCCTCGTCGCACTTTTGGTTACGTCACGCCCACGTGACGGCCAGCACGCCCTGATTCTAGGATCAGGGTGTGTCACAACATATGTCAATTTTGAAAATGTTAAACATATTAATCTTTTCCAAATATATCTTTTTAGTAATTTAAAATATTTTTATTTTTAATTTGTACCCTTTTTTTAATTTGTACCAATATTCGTTTTTGTAACATCCCACATCAACCAACGGAGAATGGGTGATGTGCCTTATATGTACATGCCCACCTCCTATAGCAAGAGGCCTTTTGGGAACTCACTGGCTTCGGATTCCATCGGAACTCCGAAGTTAAGCGAGTTCGAGTGAGAGCATTCCCAGGATGGGTGACCCACTGAGAAGTTCTCGTGTGAGTTCCCAGAAACAAAACCATGAGAGCGTGGCTGGGGCCCAAAGTAGACAATATCGTGTAATGGCGGAGCCGAGACTGGGATGTGATAGAATGGTATCAGAGTCACTCTGCCGTGTGGTGCGAGTATGCCGATGAGGACGTCGGGCTCCTAAGGGGGATGGATTGTAACATCCCACATTGACCTACGGAGAGGGGTGATGTGCCTTATATGTACATGCCCACCTCCTATAGAACGAGACCTTTTGGGGACTCACTAGCTTTGAATTCCATCGGAACTTTGAAGTTAAACGAGTTTGGGTGAGAACATTCCCAAGATGGGTGACCCACTGGGAAGTTCTCGTGTGAGTTCCCAGAAACAAAACCGTGAGGGCGTGGCTAAGGCCCAAATCGGACAATATCGTGCTACGACGGAGCCGAGATTGGGATGTGACATTTTTAGTTTTATTTTGCACCCATAATTTTAGAGTTCGTTTAGATGTGCCTTTAAAATGACTAAAAGCGCTTTTGGTGAAATGTTTTTTAAACCAATTCTTAATAAAAATGCAAGTAAATTTTGAAAAAACACTTAAAGTGCTTCCTAGAAGAAGCACATAACTGATGCTTCTTGCCAAAAACACTTTAAGTGCTTTTGGAACAAAAAAATTATTTTCTCTAAAACCGCTTTTAGTCATTTTAAATGCACATCCAAACGAGCCCTTAAACTTTACTATGTACCCATATTATTTAATTTAGTTTGTACCATTATTTTTAGTGAATGTACCCATGCTATTTTATGTTTTAAATATATCAATAGTTAAAATACAAATAATTACGTGGGTACTTATTGATTTTAAAGTAATTATTATATTATAATAATATTATTTGACTTTGTTTAAAGTTAATAATTTGTGGGATTTTGAATGTAGTTACGACACATTTATATTTACAAGGTAGAAATTTTCCAATAAGTAAAAGGATGATAATGCCCCTGTTGAATTATGGGAAGTTTTACGTGGATGTATTTGATTCCTTTCTTCTTTTTTTCATATTTCTTAGTATATTTGGATAGTATGTGTCAATACAAATGCGTGAACGCAAACAAAATAGAATTTGGAGTTAGAACGAAGATTTTTCGAAGCTTGGAACTCGAGGGCATTTTGTAATATGCCATTATTTAGACACGTGGTTTTATTTCAGATATTGGTTTGTGTGCCACGTAGGGTTCTTCCCCACCTTTATGGAGCCCTCTCTCACTCACTCTCTCTCTCTCTCCATTTTCTTCTTGTTTCTTTCCATTTCTTTCATCTCTATTTTTCCAGTGAAATTTGACAAACAAACAACATTATAGTGATCGTGTCAATCATGGATTTTGTTTCATGAAAAGATGAAGAGAAATTGAAGTTCTAGAGCTTCAAAACTAACCAAGAGCTTCCATTCAATTTCATACCATTTCCAACTATCTTTTGGACTTCAAACATGTAAAATCATGTTATGCTCTTCTCTAGCTTCATTTGGTATGTGGATCGAATTTGGTTAAGAACCAAGAAAGATATGATGATTTGAAAATTACCAAGAAAACCTCGAGTTTCAGCAGAATTGGCAAGATTCATGGCGGCAGGCAGTGCCGTCAGCAACCAGACTGAGGGAGAAGAAAAGGGAATATTCCGTTAACCTCTGGAATATTTCCTAACATCATTAAGGTATATTCCATAATATTTCGTTACTTTTAATGGAAATTTTGTTCGTGGACAAAAAATTCCTGCCAAATCCCAACCCACATGTATGGGCACGTACGGTGGCACATGGTAGTGCATGGTGGCAACCTGGGGCCAAAAACCCAAAATGTTATCCTAGACTAATTTTGATGCTCTAAATCCATTTTTGGCAACCGTTTAATGAAATTCCATTGTTTTAACGTAGTTCCATAGTTGGCAACGGTTATTATCTTGAAAATCCACATGTTAGTATCCTTAGTGGATATGACATGGTTTTATAAATGTATTTTGTTCAAATTGTTGCTTTTAAATGCCATCGATCTACTTTATGAAACATGATTGATATACATACTTGAAATGTAATTTGAAATGCATATTTGAAATATTTGAGAAACGTGAGGGCTAGTAGAGAACCGAGTTGTTGCATTGAACTTGATTCATGTCTTGTTTCGTTGAGCCGTTATAAATTATGTTCCTTGGATTTTGCTCAGTTCCGTTGAGTGGCCCAAAATCAAGTTCTACTAGGGTTCCATTGAGTGATCCGGAACTAGTTCCGCTAGCATACCATTGAGTTTTATGATTCCCTGCTCCATATAGATTCGTTGAGTGGTCCAGAATCCATCCATTTGTCTTCATCTGGAATCCATTAAGGGTCTAGAATCCTCATACTCTGCGATTCCATTGAGTGGTTCGAAATTGTATCATGTTCGGATACCATTGAGTGGTCCAGAATCCTTCATACTTCCCCGGTTTCGTTGAGTGGTCTGAAATTGTATTCTGTTTGGTTCCGTTGAGTGGTCCGTAACCCGTTTCATTGGATTTCATTCAATGGTCCAAAATTGCATCCTTTGTCTTTATTGGTTTGTTGATTCCTTGGATTTGGTCTGGAAAGCGAAAACTTAGAAGATCTAGGCTTCGGCTGAACTAAGTCACTATATCCCTAGTTTTCAATGTATTTCTGAATGATATACTTGAGAACCTTTGTGGTTGGTTTATAAAGGCTTATGGATGTCTGTGTTGTGGACCCAAAAATAATCACAAGGCGACACGTGGATTTTTAGGTGAAGAGGACAAAATTGCCCTTGAGACACACCGGGTTTCCTACACGCGAGCAGTGGAGAATCATCCATCAACCGAGTCAAGAGTGCCCAAAATAGGTAATAAGTTTAAATTTATCTCATCTCCATATCCTCTACAAGGAAATCATTACAAAACCTCCCAAAACATTTCTTTTATTATGATAATTAGCCAATTAATATATTTATACCGAATTAATATATTAATTGCTAATTGAATCACCAAATAACACCCCAAAACACACTTAAAGGCCGGCCACACCCCATTCCCTATATATATGACCCTATTTCTTCTAAAAAGCTAGTTCCATACTCTTGCAAAACTCCAAAAAACTCTCCAAATACTTTTCTCTCTAAATTCTAACTTTGGCATCAGAGGTTCTTCGGCCAAAGCCCCCCATTAATCGTGGGCGAGTGAGGTTCTTGGCCTTGACCTAAGACATTAATTGTTTTGTAGGTGCAATTTTGTCTAAGAGGAAGAAGGCGGAAATTTGCATCCACAAATTGGTGCTTTCATTGAGAGCTGAAATCTATACTCATATAAGACTCTCGCATAAAAAGGGGTTTTCTCTATTTTCTAGTCCATTTGAATATTTTTCATACTTTCTTATTATTAGAATTTTTATTTGCAAAGGTTCTTTGATAAAACGTATAAGAAAAATATTATGGCTAGAAATTTAGAAAATTCCATAAGTGAAAATTCCAATACTCAAGAAATGGGATCGCGGAGATCCATGAGGCAAAGCCATGCCATCCAAGCTTACACAGGCCTAAGCCCAAGCCTCGCATTCGCATGCACCACGCATTGAGCAGCCTGCTCTTGTAATCCAGGCTGCTCTTGCAGCCCTGCCTGCTCCCGCGACCCAACTTGCTCCCGTAATCCAGCCTGCTTTTGCAGCCCTGCAGCCCTGCCTGCTCCCGTGACCCAGCCTGTTCCCATAATCTAGCCTGCTTCTACAGCCCTGCCTCTCATGGTTTCCCAAGCAGCTCAAGTTGGCCCGAGAATATCTCAACTATCCGGAGCAACCATCGAGTCGGGGGCATTTTCACCATATTTCTCCGCGGATTTAACATTTCCCGATTCAAATCTTGCACCCGGAGTCTACCACACTTCCACTGCTCAAGGAGGCACATTCCTTCCAAGCTCTTCCAATCCAAATGGTGAACAACACTTGTCTCAACAAGTCATAGAGTTGACGAGCACCCTTGCATAACAGACAGCCTTGGTGAATCAACTCTTGCAACGCACCAAGATCCAACATGCCCCGAACGAAGTGTCCTGAAGTAGGACAAGGGCAGATAAACCACTCTATCAGCGTCTCGGCAAACAACCCCTTAACCAGCCACGTTCCAAGCGTTCTGGCAGTTTACGCTAGGTCCTTGGGATAGCGTATACTCTCGTCTTAGCTCGCGGAGGAGCGTGCATTCCTAATCAAGCCCACGGACGAGCATACGTTCACAGTTGAGGTCACACTCCGATTATCAACATGGAAAACCTTCCAGGCGAAATGTTTATTCACAACTAGGCTTGCAAGGAGCATTCTCCACCTCACATCAAAGTATGCAGCACGGTAGACAGAGAGAAGCAATCACTCAATCCGACTCAAGTTCAACCGGCAGCCTGTGAACAACCCGTTCGCCTGTAGGTACATGCCACATGCGCCGCAGCCGCGACATGGATGAGTCGAGCATAGGGAAAAGCAGCCTAGACCCATAGGTCATGATTGGAGGCAGTCGAAAGTTCCACTGCCCCAGCAGAGGCAAATTCAAGAAGAAGACAAGAAAAAATTAAATTTTTCTTACGTCGGTGCGGCACGGAGAAGACGAAGAAATCAACGAAAGACGGTCATTTGCACGGGCAAGATGTAGAAGATTGCTAAAGGAGGGGGAACAAATAACCTCTAAGCTCTCTCTATTGTAGGGTAGAATAAATCGCTCTACAAAGTTGATTTAATAACCCACTTAAGGTAGACTTAAATAGGCTTTGAGAGAAATTTATTTCCTTTTCCTAGAATGACCTAATTTCCTATTAAAGAGGGAATCTACATCAAAATAGGAAGTAGTCCTACGTTTTCTAAAGCAAGAAGATCTCTACACCTGCTGCCCTTTCCTACGAGCAGCCTAGTAGGTGTGGGGGCATTTGTTTAGCCAAAAATAATCACAAGGCGACACGTGGATTTTTGGGTGAAGAAGATAAAATTGCCCTCGAGACACACTGGGTTTCCTACACGCGAGCAGTGGAGAATCATCCATCAATCGAGTCAAGAGTGCCTAAAATAGGTAATAAGTTCAAATTTATTTCATCTCCATATCCTCTACAAGGAAATCATTACAAAACCTCCCAAAACATTTCTTTTATTATGATAATTAGCCAATTAATATATTTATACCGAATTAATATATTAATTGCTAATTGAATCACCAAATAACACCCCAAAACACACTTAAAGGCCAGCCACACCCCATTCCCTCTATATATGACCCTATTTCTTCTAAAAAGCTAGTTTCATACTCTTGCAAAACTCCCAAAAACTCTCTAAATACTTTTCTCTCTAAATTCCAACTTTGGCATCGGAGGTTCTTCGGCCAAAGCCCCCCCCATTTATCGTGGGCGCGTGAGGCTCTTGGCCTTGACCTAAGGTGTTAATTTTTTTGTAGGTGCAATTTTGTCTAAGAGGAAGAAGGCGGAAATTTTCATCCACATGTGTGACTCATTCGGGATTTTCAGCAATTTGTTATGATTTTATAAAGGTGACTCCTTTGGGATTTTCGGTGAGCTTGATTATGATTTTAAAAAATATGATTTTATGAATTTTGTTTATAAACCGTGATCAATGGATATGTTTTATTATTATCACATACGTAGGATTATTGTCGCTCACACGAGCTTCGCAGCTTATCCAGGTTGTTGCTTTACCCGGTGCACTATTCCCACGATTAGGGGCAATTGTGCAGGTGACTAGGGTTAGTTGATACAAGGAGCCCTTGGGATAGCAGACAAAGGTCAGAGAGTTTAGACTGCTTAGGTTACCTGTATATTTTTTCTTGTACTTTCTTTTGGGAGCCTACGGGCGTTTCACCCTAGTGAGGGTTAGTTGCTTTTGTTGTGTAGTTGTTATAGATTTGTGGTAGAGACACCGTTACATTATAAATATTGTTAATTTCAATTTCAGTATTTCTTGTTAGTGTTTCCTTGCATCCTGTACAGTCGAGCATTGTGTGTCAATTCTAAACGTATATCGAGATCGAAGCGTGACATCAAAAGTACATACATAAGTAAAATAATCAGCTACATGTATTGTGATGAATTCTTTGAATAATTAAACTATAACCATGTTATGGTTTAATAAAGGGAAAGAGATATTTAATAACATTGGATTGTTCTTAAAATATCAAGCAAATGGAGGAAAGTTGTAATGTATTGCACGTAAATATTATGAATTAACATTTAAGTGTTTTGTTTTTAGTATTATATATTGTGTTGCACATTTTAATTTTACTTTGTTGTTTTAAGATGCACCCATTCAGAAAAATTCTAACTCCGTCCTGATTATATAATATAATCCACCAAGTTGGACCGACCCGCGCATGTATTCAAATAGAAAACAAAATGGACTCTAGGATTTTGTCAATTAGGCTTGTATCCATGAAACCCTAGCTAAGCAGATATAGGTTTTACATGAATCTCTAGCTACTAGTCCCATTCTACAAACAGAAGCTTTCTTTGTTGAAAACATAAAAAAATAAAAAACATATGATTTACGGATGTTTGAAGTATTATTCTAAAAAATCTCGCTCAGCACTGTCTAGGCTTTGTTACACTCTAGGCAGCTGACCACCACCTTGAATAATATCTAGGCATTTGAAATTAAGAAAGGGCGCCTCAACTTTCCTAGGCAACCGCCTATCCCACCTTGCCCACCTTGGTCAAAACTCTCGCTTAAACAGAAAATAAATAACTTTCATTTTGCTTTTTATTTTTTCAATAAATTCTAAGAAATTTGTTGAATACTTAATATATATGTCATTCAATTTACAATTTATGTAATGTAATATAATTATGTATTTTTTAAGTATAAGTAGACATTATTTTATATTATATAATAAATTTAACTAAAATATAAAAAAACATAAACACCTAAACGCTAAGTCCCTCCCCACCACCTGACTAACACATGCCACTTTTTAGAACTTTGGTTTGAAGGCACTGTGAGACAACCTAATTTTCTTGTTTAGTATATTAAAAAAAAGTTGTTTAAATGGTGTCTTTAAGACCATCTCCAACCCTTGGGCTAAAAGCCAAATTTTTTAGCCCGAAAAATTTAGTTTTTAGCCCAGAAACATCTTTTCTGCTCCAACCCTTCTACCCTAAAATTTTAGCCCGGAATTATTAAAGAATGAAATTAGCCTAAATTTTTTTCTTAAATCAATTTTTTTTTTAAAATAAATATGTAGATTATTGTAAATTAATTTTATGAACATTTTAATCTAAAAAAATTTAAATTCCGATAAACATTTCGCATTTAGCCCGGGGGGAAAGCTGGGGGGTATTTGGTCCAGAAATAGCATTTGACATTTAGTCTAAAATTTTAGCATGGGTTGGAGAGTGTTTGGGGGGGGGTAATTTGGCTTTTAGCCCAGGGTTGGAGATGGTCTAAAGCATGCTTTTTTATCCTTTTCTCTTCCCATATAAAATTGTTCTATTAATATTATTTGTGAGACTAATTACCGTACTTACTTACAAGTACATAATACCATTACTATTTGACGATCATGTATGTTTTCAGATTTCATTACAGCACGAATAAAGTACAGTAATTGAATAATTTCTTTTTATAAATTTGTAAGAAATGCTCTGCTATCAAATCAATGGGTGCCAAATTAACTGCTTCGTTGTCCAACAATATAAAACACAAACCAATCTACCTCTAAAATTATTCTTGCATCTGTCTGTCTTGTCAAGTTAGATTATTAATTAATGAACTCGTAATGTATGTACAGAGCGCTAATAAGGGTTAGAATTAGGGCATATTCGTTGTTTCTTTTTTTTTCTTTTTTTTATGCTATTCACACAACTATTTTTTAAATTTTTTACACAACTATCTCAATTTCTAACTGTTATATCAAATATGAATTGAAGACAATCAAATAGCATAAATTAACAATGAGTGTTTGAGAGATGAATTTTTAAAGGAAAATCCAATATTGCATTCATAAAAGAGGAACATAAAAGATTTAATACAAAGGCTTATTTTTAGCTACGACCCTTGAAACTCGGTTTTAATCTCATTTTGCTTCATATAACTCAAAAGTCATCACTTTAGTCTCTGAAACTTAAAGTTTGATCCACTTTGTCCCCTGGAACTCGATTTTGATCCCTAAAACTTGAAAGTCGTCTCTTTAAAAATTTGCTCCATAGTGCCTTAGATCTGTTAATTTCTTATGTGAGTTGGATTTGGGTGACTCAGGCTAATCATTTTTTATTTTTTATTTTTTTCAACTCTTCAATTTCTTTTAAACTTAATATTGTCTGATTGTTGAATGTTAACGCATAATGAAGATTTATAATCAAATTTATTGCACATCTGGCATAGTCTTATTAGGTGTTGAGTCTCACAACGTTTCCGGAGGCCACTTATACGTTTCAGGGAGAAGAGAGAGTCCACAAGTCAAAGTGTAACGAATTTTGAGTTTCAAGAAGTAAAGTGGTGACTTTTGAGTTACATGAAGCAAAATAAAGTTCTAAGAGACTTAAGCTTAAAATAAACCTAATACAAATGAAGAACATGGAGAAAATAGGAGGGTACTTGCAAACAAAAATCTGAAACTCTAACATATGCAAGAAACTGAAAGTGATGAAAGATCCGTAGGAGCCAATAACTCTCGTACTACAAGATCAAATGATAGGTACAAGTTATCGAGCCAATTAATTGTGAGACCAAAAAAATGCTATGCTTCTATCTGAACTCTACGAAGAAGGCTATCAAAGCTCCAAATCACTTTATAATCTCGAAGCACCATTTAATAGTAGATTCAACAAAGCTCAACCAGTTCACCTCAAGTAGTATACTATAGTGAAAACACCATTGATCTCAAATTTAATTAAAATGAAATTATTAGAAAAAGAAAAAAAATCTAGGGCGCATGTTAACGAATAACTAAAAATAAGTGATGCGCTTTTCATGATGTAAGGGATTGGTAGAACTGTTAATACATGGCAACATGAAGGGAAAAAAGAATATGAATAGCTTCCTTTAAATTGTAAAATATTTATACCCCGATATCCGCCTTTCTTTTTGCTTATATAAAGCCATTCTCCTCCAATTGAAGATCCATGACTTCTTTGCTTGAGGTGGCAAAGTCATAGGAGAAGCCCCTAGCTAGTACAAATATCCACGACCCCTCAACCCTAGGCCTCTCTCTCTCTCTCTCTCTCTCTGAGCTAGGGTTTTATGAGACATGGGCAATCTTCTATCGTCAGATTTCATTTTATGGTTAATCTAATAGCAGTGGTGAAGAGAGCTTTCTTCAGTCCACTCATGGGTGGCGGTAGGATTTAATTAGCTGCCGAGTCATTCATCCAAATACTGGGTTATTAGTAGGATGACATCCAGTAAATGTGTGAATGAAGCGGGAGACAAATTGGATCTTAAGCTTCCTGTACTTGGACTGAAGGGAGCTCCCTTAATTAATTACTTCAGTTCCTCTTTCTTTAACTTGTTACCATGCTTTAATTAGTACATATACATGATTAATTATTTCATTTCCTCTTTAAAAAAATTCCGTTTAGCGTATATTACTAATTTTTAACATGTTTAATCTTTCCATGGAAAGATTCAGCTCAGTACCTCTATCCCTACTCATATATTTCAAAGCTGAGATAAGGTCATGACTAATGAGCTTGAACTTATCCTCTCAACTATGCTTAGCCCATATCTGGAGCTTGACTTTTTGCCTATGTTTATCTTGTAGGCTAACTGAAAAAGGGTCTATATATATTACTGTCTTATATAAAGTAGTTCAGTTAGCTATCGACTCGTGTGTGTGTGTGTATATATATCTAGCCTAGCTTTGAATATATGGATAAAGTAATCATTAACTTCAGTTTCAGCTAGGGTTATGCCATATATGTTTATTTATTTTCTTAACTTGAAATCCAACATATTGGTCGACAAATAAGCACTTATAATTTCTTTTTATCCCAGGAAGTCTATGTATCTGTGAGTTCTTTTGCAGTTAGGGTTTTGTGAATGATGCTGCTAATCAGTGGACTGCAGTTGAGAGGATTAAAATATTGAAGGCAAGGCATGAAGAAGAAGAGAGGAAACCCACAAAGCTCACACGCTCACACGCTTTACAACATTAGCTTCTTGGTTCTGGCTCTCCCACAGCAACAAGTTCCCAGACATGTCTCCGAGAGGCTGTACTCCAATTACCAAAATGTCCTCTTATATATGTGTGTGTATATATTTATTTATATTGAGCTGGCTAGAAAATTGTTAAAAATAATGTTCACAATTTCATGGGGTTTTAATTTGTATATATATATATTTTTTTTTTTTTTTCTTTGTTTCAATAGTCAAAATCTATAGTCACTTAATACTACGCTTTGGTGGTATTCCTCTTCATTTGAAAGTGAGAGGTCTTAGGTTCGAAACTTGTGGATGGCGAATTCGATACCAAATTAGGCTGTCTATTGTATAACTTAGCCAAACTCTTTATCTCCTTAGTGTAAAAATATCGACGTACTAAAAAAAAAGTCAAGATCTATAATATATCTCCTTAGTGTAAAAATATCGACGTACTAAAAAAAAGTCAAGATCTATAATATGTAAATATTGAGTGCCTGCATATTCGACTATACACGGTGCAGAATGTGTTCTTTCTGTCTCTGTTTCAATAGTCAAGATCTATAATATAACTTAGAAAACTAAATTATAATCCTTGAAAAGTTTCAAACTTAGATAAACCCTTGTGTAACAAACTTAGATAAATCCCTTGTGTAAGATTAAAAGTTGAATATAATCCTTTGACATTTGACCCTGTACTTATGTAAGCATTCATATTTCACATTACAGTTCCTTTTTTTTTCTTTTTTTTGATCAAGATTACAATTCATTTTAAAAAATTTGTTGTTTTCATTAAAAAAAAAACATTACTCTTGCAAAATCTCATTCATAGCTTGATTTCTCATTGTGTTAATTAGATTGAACTTCACATATTTGAGCATCAACTAAACTACTTTTGATCCTCCTTCCAAATTTAATCCATTTTATATTCGGCTCACTATGTCAATCCATGTAAAAAAACCTATTATAGTTCAATCATAAGAGAAATTCTACGTAAGTATGATTGTATCTACAGTACGATACCTAGCGTCCCGAATAAGCCAATATTGTACCTGGACTATTGTACCTACATTATGACACCTAGACAAATGAATATACCTACATTATGATACTAATACTAACATACAATGCAAAACTTTGTTATAAAAACGAAAAAAATAGAAAACTCATAATCACTCGAAGCAAAAATTATGCTTGATATAAGTATGGTGTTAATTGTTTTTTCTATGTTTGGAATATCATTGCATCTCACCATAAATCTAACATTTGTATTTTAAAAGAATGATCAAATTTAGGATTACAAAACTCTTCGAGTTATAATCTAAAAATCATCTTATTCCAGTCTTAAAATAATTCTCCAAGGATCGGTTGATGCATGTGTTTTATTTAAACAAGAAACTAATTACAAATCCAATTGGAATGGAAAATAAATATTGTTTGAAGAGATTCAGTAAATCATACGCAACATTGATCGAATTAAGGTGATTCATGTGTTTCTGTTTTATTTGGCTCGAGGAGGGTTTAATTTCATCTAGTACTTCGTAACAGGGCCCCGGCATACTACATGCAAATGAGTGACAGGTGCCTCACCTGCTCTTACACTTACCTTCCCGACAACGAATCTCCGAATAGAAAATATACTCCCCAAGTCCCAATCACAGATGTTTCTACCAGTGCAAGAGCTGCCTTTCATTTGTTTTTTCCCTTTCTTTTTTTTTCTTACCTCTCCAACTCCAAATATAAATACAAGCTTTACTTCTCTCTCTCTCTCTTTATCTCACTCCCTTTTTCAAAATCCAACGGTTCTTTTCTCGTGCTTTTATTGATTATTGCACCATCTTTAACAAACATAAGTGGTGCCTTTGTTTTTGTCATTGTTTTTTTCATTATATTTATTTTCATTATTGGAATGTACATGTTTGGTGAATTAGTGGGAATTTTCCATGTGTCAATTGCCTACTGATGCTTCTAAGGGGTCCAAATTTTGTGCTCATAGTTGGAATAGAAGAGGAATTATGCATTTACTTTATTAAAATCCCAAGTATTGAAAAGTACTATGATCCCTTTATTCTCTGGGTCCTGGATGTTCCAACCCATATGGAAAAGGGTTAGTGTTGGTGATTTCTTAATCACAACTAATTGGTTGATTAGCATTTCCTAAGATTTGAAGCAAATTAAATCTTTCTGGAAAACAATGAGATAGTGATGCTTCTGTCTTTGTTATATGATGGGATGCTTTGCCTATATGATGAGGATTCTCAAATATTAGAAACGCTACATGCAACTTAAAAATTTATATTTAATGCATTTAAACATTAACATATTACTTATTTTTTCTTCTAGTTAATTCGCTCAGAGCACATCTTAATAGGTTGTTTTATTTTATTCAACTTGGTTTACATGCCTAATCAGCAGCTGTGGAAGAATCCAATCTAATCAGAATTAATCTCTAATGGTTATGAATACAAAGAAAGTAAGGCGGATTAGAATTTTGTAGAATTGATTAATAACGTGGATTTAGTAGTTAAGACTAGCTATGTTTTGAGGAGGCAAATTCTCTGCCCTTCCACTTTCCGTGCCCTCCAATTTTGTGTGATCACAGTTAAGTGTCAATATTTTATATTATTTTTTTATAGAGATAATAAGACAAAAATGAATAGTAATATAAAATGTTGACGTGACTTAACCGTGACCACACAAACAGGAAGGCACGGGAAGTGGGAGAGCACAGAATCTGCCTCCATGTTTTAATTAGGGTGCATGACCCATCCACTCATTGTATTTTGATATACTGAGCACAACCAAATCTTCATTGAGTGCTTTCTTATTCAATCAAATCTTTATGAATTTTGTCTTCTCAGAATAGACAATAGACCATCATTTTTTTTAATCAAGAAAAATATATTAAAGGGAAAACCCACAAGTACAACCATTCCATACAGAATCAAACTGAAGAGCATGAAGAGCAAATGAAGGAACATAATGATCTCAAATATGACAATCAGTAATAAGAAGGGCTTGGTAAGCAAAGGCATCTGGCACAAAGTTAGCCTCTCTATAAATATGTTTCCAGTCAATGCAATCAAAATTGGTCACCGTCCACTTTATATCTTCAATAATAAGAACCAGTTTCCATGGTGTCGCACCCCGGTCCAACACTGACCGAATGACCAACTTAGAGTTACCTTCAACCATAATCTTTGTATAGCCTTTCATCTCTAAGAGCCCTAGCCTCCATTTCAAAAATAGTGGCACCATCCAAATTTAAAGCTCTACCTCCAATAATCTGCCCATTATGATTCCTTAAGACAAATCCCACCGCCGCCTTGTCCCCAACCACCGAACCATCAAAATTTAACTTAAAACTCTTATCCGACGGATGCCATTTAACAATTGTGGAAGTATCATCGGTATTTCTTCTCAAACCTTTACCATTGGCTTTAAGATATCGCTCACTCATAAATATAGCCAATAACTTAGATCTTGTCGAGATGGGCAAAACATTCCTGAACACCATATTATTACGGTCAGTCCAAATTTGCCAACAAAGGAGCAAACACAAGCTCAAATCACTAGGAACTTCCTTATCAACATGCTTTAAAGAATTTAGCTAGTCTACTGCCAAGTCGAAGTTAGCATTAGTGAAATTGCCCGACTTAATTGAACAAAGGTCCCAAATAAATTTAGTGACACCACAATTAAAAAATAAATGCATTTGGTCCTCATCTACGGAATTACAAAAAAGACACATCTTATCACTATTAATTACAATATGACTTAATCTTTTTCTAGTTTGAAGTCTATCACGAATGAACAACCACACAAACATCTTAACTTTAGGAGGAATATTAAGTTTCCACATCTTATTAATTAACTTATGCTTTGTAGATTGAGTCAACGTCCCTTTCTAAATCCAAGTAGCTGATTTAACAGAGAACTTACCATTGGTATTTGAACCCCAAACTAGCACATTTCTGGAATCCTGCAAGGGAATTGTAATATTACAAATTTTCCTCACAATCTCATTACTAACCATTCGCGAAAGCTTTCTTCTATCCCAACAATAATTATCAATAAATTCATTAACTTTCAAGTCCCAATTAATGTTTTGGTTGTCAATATTGGGTAAGAGATGGAACAATGAGTAAGGAAAAACCTAATTGTGGGACCAGAACAAAATGTCCTTACCATTACCCACTCTCTATCTCATACCCTTAAGAATAACATCCCTACTTTTCAAGATACATTTCCAGCAAAAGAATGATTTTGTCTAATTTTATTATCTAGATAATTTTCCTTTCAAAGATACTTACTTTTTACTAACTTCACCCACTAGTTATCCTCCTCAGTCATTACCTTCCAACCCAACTTAGCGAGACAAGCATTATTAAAATGATCAAGTTTTCTGACTCTCATACCTCTCATTTTCTTAGGAGCACAGACCGAATCCCTAGCCACTGGGATTATTTTATTGTCCCTACCCTAGAAAAAAATCCCTACACTCTTTATTAATCTTATTGACAATCTTGTTAGGACACTTACAGCAAAACATAACATGATTTGACATACCCGTTAGATTAGAGTTGACTAAAGTAAGCCTCCCCGTTCTTGAAAGAGTGCTTGCTTTCCAACCAGCTAAATTTTGTTTAACCCTCTTAAGTAGCTCATTAGCATTAACTTGGTATTTCCAGAAAACAATATTATGAATTCCTAGATACTTACCAATAGTAGTTTTATGTTGAATATGTAAAATATTATCAATATCAATTCTAGTTGGAGAAGTGGCATTATTGGAAAAATACAAGGACGACTTATGAAAGTTTATTTGCTGGCCCGCCGCTTTAGAAAACATATTAAGGTTTTCAAGAATATTCCTCGCACCCCTTGGTGTGGCCTTAGCAAACAGGAGACAGTCATTAACAAACACTAGATTTGAGATTTTATATCTCTAGGTGAGGACAAAATACCAATATGAGACTTCTGATTATTTGTTAAGGTATTGAGGTGTCTAATTAACAGTTCCATACAAATGATGAAAATATAAAGGGACAAGGGGTCCCCTTGTCTAATTCCCTGCTTTTCAGATAAAAATAACCATGAGGTCGCCCTTTTATAAGCATAGAGAAGGAAGGAGAAGTAATACATTCCATAACTAATTCAACCCAACAATTATCAAAACCAAATATAAGAAGAACATACGGAATGTAATCCCAGTTTAAGTAATCATATGCCTTTTCCATATCCAGCTTGACACCCATTGCTCCAATTCTTCCTTTCATCTATTGAAACCACCAAACATTTCGTGAGCAAGAAGAATATTATCCTGAATGGCTCTATCCAGAGCAAAAGAACTTTGATTTTGAAAGATGCAAAGATCCAACAAAAGTTTTAGTCGCTTAATGATGATCATTGTGATAATTTTATAACTAACATTAAACAAACTAATAGGCCTATAGTTACTAACATTTTCCAGATTATCTATTTTAGGAACTAAAGCGATGTTAGTATGATTTATGAGTCTAAAGTTGGAACCATTTTGAAAAAAAAAAAAAAAAAAATCCTTGACCAGATAAGAAACAGAGTCCCTAATTTGGTCCTAGCAACCATGAAAAAATGCCACACTTAAACCATCAGGACTCGGGGCTTTAAGAGCTCTAATACTACTCACAGCATCCCAAATCTCCTCATTTGTAACAAGAGACAACAAACTTTCGTTATGATGATTAGAAACACAAGGTTGAATGATATCCGCTAAATTACTTAGGTCAGCACCCGAGGGAGGACTGTCATAGGAAAAGCGCTTTTTAAAATCGTGTACAAAAACCTGTTGAAGGCCCTGACCAACAGACCACCAAAAACCATTTGTATCTTTGACTTTTGTAATTTCATTCATTTTCTTATGAATAGTAGCCACAGTTTGAAAGAATTTAGTATTTTTATCCCCAAGTTGCAGTCAATTAGTTTTAGCTCTCTAGGCCCACATAATTTCTTCACAAAGTAACACATGATTCAATTCATCTCGAAGAGATTTTTCCATCATCAAATCAACAGAGTTGTTACTCATAATTTGATTTTGAAGCTTGTCAATTTCATTTAACAATTCTTTCTTTTTCTCCTTTAAATTGCCAAAAGTGTCCTTGTTCCATTTACAAACTAGAAATTTAAATTTACCAGCACACACTCTTAATTTATCTTTAGGATTAATGTAGGGTGACAATGCCAAGAATTTTGCACAAATATTTTAAACAAAGGATGATTAAGCCACATAGCCTCAAATTTAAACGAGAAGTAGTTATTCTTCTCCTCACTAGAATTTAGAGATAATAAAATAGGACAATGATCATAACCAAAAATAGGATAGTTATGTAAATGATAATTAGGGAACATATTTAACCATAAAAGGTTAGCCACCACCCTATCCAATCTCTCGAAAACAACCGTATGATCCGTATGACAATTAGTCCAAGTAAAAGGAACTCCAGACGCATTTAAAGACAAGAGGTTGCCACAATTAAGAAAACTGATAAAATTGTTCATGTCCGTGGTATAGGATTGATTACCTCCAACCTTCTCTGAAAGATCAACAATATTGTTACAATCTCCAACTAAGCACCAAGGACTATGAATTGGATCTAACTTGAGGACCTCCTCCTACAGGTCACACTGCAGATGTTTTTGGGGAAAGGCATAAATGAAAGTAACTAATTGCTCTAACTTTGTAACTAAGTCCTTCACAAAACAATGGATATATCTCGGAGAGGAAGAAATTATACTAACAATGGATATATCATGTCACATGACATGATAAAGAACTCATCATCACCAAACATAGAGTCAATAAAATTAATGCTAGAGGTAACTATCCATCTATCCTCATTTTGTTTAAAGATAAAAAGATTAGAGATAGAATTTATAAACCCAGAGAAGCTACAATTCATAGAGCTTACCTCCTGGTCATGTACCAAAATCCCCACCATTACCTTAAGTATCCCATGAAAATTGAATCTTATTTTCACAATGTCAGGTTCCTGCATCAAACCTTTAATGTTGCCATCATCTACGCTACAATCTTGGTCATGGATCCTACCACGGCAACCCAGATTAGGATCTTTCAGGAGCTCGTCACATCTACGGGTAATGACTTCGCTACATAAGTCGCCACAACAGATTGAGACAGTGAACACAAACTTCCAAATAACGATGACGATGACCCTGCAGGGAGGTCTCAATGCATCGACAACCTTTGCCACTTGCATACAGTCAGCAACCTTCTTGGATAGACCATCATTTGGTATGCTTACTTTCAAAAACTTACAAAAATTAACTGGCAGTACGTTAAATTTTCGAACCATTTAAACATAATTAATACTTTATATGCCTCTAGAGAAGTACGACACCGCCTTCACTTGTTAACAATAAAGAAAAAGAGCGTACATGCGAGAAAATATTGACTCTCAATTTGATGAGTAGGTGTTCAAGCAAATTCCAATAAAGTTTGAAATATTGTCCTCCATATTGTTTGTGAATTTTGTTGACCTTATATGGGAGCTGAACTCTTGTATAAGTCTCATAATCCTTATCTCTCCATAATCCACACTCACTGTCATGGGTATGTGAAAAAGCTATAGGTTGCAACACAATGTTGAAGTATTCCATATCGACCGTATTTATGAGAAAAGAAGAGTTTAAATATTCAAACCTCACTCTAACTAATACCGAGGTGTTTTGTGATAAAACTCTACACCTGTCGACCGTGTAGGTGGTAATTAACAAGTTGAAGACAAAATTGATGTTGTTGGAAGTGGGCCTTTGACCCGTCTCTCTGAAAATTCTACATAATATCAGAGTCAGGGAGCTAGCCAGCATTGCCACGTGAGGCTAAGCCTATCCCCTTACATATAGATAATATCATTTGTTAAAAAAAAAAAAAATATTAAGGTAGACTTTGGATGTGGTCCCTAATCACTAATATTATCTGACTGAAATCGTATTAGTTTTCATTTGTTTTTATCAAAGTTCTTTGATTTTGTACATCTCTTCATATTGACATTATTGTATTTCCATGTAAGCTATTTATATTTAAAATTCCTTAAATTTATGGACTTCAAATTTTGTAATAAATTATTTCCTAAAAAAAATATAAAAACACGATATATAGTAAGATTTGAAACCAACAAAACATTAATCTACCATTAATCAAGCTGTTAAATCCTAACACATAAAAACAATGTACACATATAATTTTTTTTTTTCAAAAAAGAGGGAGAACTAGAGGCAAGTTACCGTTATCCACCTCTTCCAGACCCGAATAGGCTATAGGGAATTTTACTATACTCGTGGCCACATTCAAGCAGACTCACCAACACAGAGCATTAAACCCAAGACTCCAACGTAAAAACAATGTACACATATAATTGGGTCCTCATATACACGTATCCAAAACGAAAATTGCAAACCAACAAAAATACATATATTGGTCCATTTTGCATAGAAATATATCCATGAGACTAAAAAATGCATTCAACTCATACATGGGTACATTCTAAACTCATCAAAAGCAAATGTAATTGTACCCATTACATTAATACAGATGATAAAATAATAGCTACTTGTTAAGAGTAAGGTCTAAAATATTGATGATATCGGAAATATCGGTAGTCCAAAAACACGGAAATTTCGATAGAAATATCGGGATATTATCGATATCGATAAAAATTGAATAAAAACCACGAAAATTGTAAGAAAAACTTGGAAATTTTTACTGAAACTTTGCAGGATGTTTATTTAGTCAATTATCTATTAGTTTATCACAAAAAATTCGAAGGAAATGCATTGAATGATGAATTTAACTGATTTAAGTTGATTATATAGCGAGCTGGCAAACATTGTGAGTGTAGAAAATATGTAATAATTAATGAAAGAAGTTTAAACACACCATAATCATTTATATATAATGAATTAGTACAATATTTTACACTTTATACATTGCATGGTAAGATACATGAGTGACTTAGTACCACATAGAGTTCCTATCAAGGTCTAAAATATCGATGATATCAAAAATATCGGTAGTCGAAAAACACAGAAATTTCGATAGAAATATCGGGATAATATCGATATTTTAGACCTTGGGTAAGAGAATGTACCATATATTTGCCATGTATAATTATGGTACAGTTCCAACATCTTTCCAAAAGAAAAATGTTTAAATATGTTTGTACCCCTACATTTTTTTCTGTTTTTTTTTTATAAAAACAAAGTACCTGTATAATTAGATGACTACAATTGTTCGTAGTTATTCATAGTTATAAATTTCAAAAGAATGTACCCATTTAGATTTAAAAAAAAAACAAAAAAAAGTACCCATATGCGTTCTAGAAATTATAATATACCTGTTGTAGCCTATTTTATCTGACAAGGGGAAGGGGGCTGGTGGCAAGGAGAGAAAAGAGAGAGAGATGTGTTTGTAGAATTGGAGGGGAATGTGTGTATTATTCAATCAAATCTAATCTAGGATTTACACAAGTCCATATAGGAAAGAATAACTAGAATCAAATCTAATCTAGGATTTACACAATCACACTTAAACTAGGAAAGTTTACAACACTCCCCCTTGAGTATTTAAATACTCAAGGTAGATTCAGCATCATGTAGAAGTTGAGAAAGTCAACTCGTCGGCACTGATTCTGAGAACACCGTTATTCTCAATAAGATAGGAACTTGCATAAGGAAGTAAGTCTCATTAAAAAACCCTAAGGCTATGGCAAAAATCCGAGTAGGGACAAAATCCATAGTCTAAGGAAAAATGCGTGAGTAATGCAAAGTCAAAAGAAACATCTACAGGACGTCATCAGGGATATGATTAACCCAAGGTGGGTGCCTTGTCAAAACCTAGTTAGGTAGCAAAAACCCAGTGGGAAAAATGCTCCTAATCATAGAGAAAATGAGTACATTAAGATCAAGCAAGTATACTTCAGAATACTCCCCCTGAGTTTGACATAATTCCAAAGAGAACTAGCAATGTTACAACTCAGAAAGTTTACGCATACTAATTTCTTGAACAAGTTTCTGAAACATCGCCTTCGGTAGTAATTTGGTGAAGAGGTCGGCCATATTGTCTTGTGAACGGATTTATGTGACTTCAATCTTCTTATTCTCTTGTTGTTAATGTGAGAAGAAGAACTTCGGCGCAATGTGCTTGGTGTTGTCTCATTTGATGTAACCCTTCTTGAGCTTTTAGATGCATGATGCGTTGTCTTCATAGATCGTCGTCGGGACGTCAACAACGGGGTAAAAATCACATGAGCTTTGAATATGGCCCACAAGTGCTCTCAACCAAAAGCATTTTAGAGTTGCTTCATGTAAGGTGAGAATTTCAATATGGTTAGACGAAGTGGCAAAGACATAACCCGTTTGAGAATGCACCTTGTACAAATCAGATAAGTATCCTGCGTCGGCATAACCAACAAGACGAGAATTGACTTGAGAAGCAAGGGGTGTGGCATCACTCGATGATCTATAGGGATAGAAAAAGCTCAAATCCGTATTACCCTTAAGGTAGCGAAAAATGTCTTTAATGCCAGTCCAATGTCTGCATGTTGATGCATTACTGTATCTTGCCAAAAGATTAACAACGAAAGAGATGTTGGGTCTAGTGCATTGAGTTAAGTACAATAAAGCGCCTATTACACTTAGATAAGGAACTTCAGGCTCCAAAATCTCTTCATCATCCTCATTCGGACAGAAGGGATCTCGTTTTGCATCTAGCGATCGAATGACCATAAGAGTACTCGAAGGCTTTGCTTTATCTTTGTTAAAGCGGCGCAACACCTTCTAGGTGTAATTCGATTGATGTACTAAGATTTCATCTGAACAGTGCTCTATCTCGAGACCAAGATAGTATCAAGTGTTTCCTAGATCTTTCATCTCAAATTTTAACTTCAGGTGCGAAGCAGTTCTTGCGAGCTCTTCAGGAGTTCCGATAAAGTTCATGTCACTAACATACACTGCAATTATCGCAAAACTGAAATACGACTTCTTAATGAACACAAAATGGCATAGTTCATTGTTCACATATCCTTGAGTAGTCAAATACTCACTCAGACGGTTATACCACATTTTTCCATATTACTTCAAACCATAGAGTGAACGCCTCAGCAGAAATTGAGAATGTGTTCCGAGGTTTGGAAATATTTGATCCAGTCAATGTAAGTTCTTCGGGAACTTTCATATAAATTTCCGTATCAAGATCTCCATAGAGTTACGCAGTTACTACATCCATTAACTGCATACTTAGTTTTTCGGAAACTACCAAACTGATAAGGTAGCAAAAAGTAATCACATCCATAACGAGTGAATAAGTTTCGTCATAGTCAATCCTGAGGCATTGTGAGAAGCCTTGCGCAATAAGACGAGCTTTGTAATGCATAATTTCATTCTTTTCATTACGTTTCTGAACATAAACCTATTTGTAGCCAACGGGCTTCACATGTGAAGGAGTAAGAGTTACGGGTCCAAACACCTTACGTTTCATAAGCGAATCGAGTTTCACTTGGATTGCTTGTTTCCAGTTTGACCAATTGGTTCTACGTTGACATTCATCAACAGAATGGGGTTCAATGCCATCGCTCAACATGATCTCAGTAGCTAATGCACCATCGATAATCATTTCATTTCTACACCATACATCATCTAAGCTAGCATAATAGACCGAAATTTCACGATTCTCGGGAGGTGGATTCATCTCTTCAAGGATGCTTCTGTAATCTAGAATTTCCTCAGGAGTTGGATAGAATGAGTAAGCAACAGTTGAATTCATAGTAGGCTTTTCAGGTGCCTATGTTGTGGGTTTCCTCTTGCGTGGGTGTGAATCATTTGAACCAAGAGGTCTGCCACGCTTGTGTTGAGGGGCAGATGATTGGCTAGCCCCTAATGTACGTGGATCACCAAAGTTGGCGTCCCGGATCTCCAGGAGGGAAGTCTGTCATACATTTGGTACATCCATCTTTGTAGGCACATTCATAGTTTGAATATGTGATATTGTCACTCGCGCTAGATTGGTGAAAGCATCTGGCATGCTGTGAGTTATGCTCTGAAGATTTAATATATGTTGTACTTCAGTTTCAGACTGAGCGGTGTGGGGATCTAAATGAGACAAATTGGGAGTCATCCATGATAATTTGCGTCATTCTTCAAGAACTCTGACGTTCTTATCTCCCTCTAACGACGAAAAACTGTCTCGTAGAAGTGACAATTCACAAAACAAGCGGTAAACAGATCGCCTGTCAAAGGTTCTAAGTAACGAATGATCGAAGGAAAATCATATCCGACATAGATTCTTATCCTTCGCTGAGGCCCTATTTTTGTACATAAGGGTGGTGAAATCGGCATATAGACCGCATAACAAAAAACGCACAGATGCGATATGTTGGGTTCGTATCCGTTAACCAACTGAATGGCGCTATATGGTTGGGTCACAACAGGCCTTAAGCGGATTAACATGGTTGTGTGCAATATTGCATGGCCCTAAGCAGTGATCGAGAGCTGGGTACGTATGACCAACGATCGAGTAATCGTTTGTAAGCGCTTAATGAATGCTTCTGCCAGGCCGTTCTAGGTGTGAACATGGGGTACTGGATGTTCAACTTCAAACCCAACCGACATGCAATAGTCATCAAAAGTTTTAGATGTGAATTTTCCAACATTATCCAATCAAATAGATTTGATCAGATAATCAGGGTGGTAAGCCTTGAGCTCAACGTGTGGAAGTGTCAACCAAAACCATAAAATATCTAAATGGTCATCATGGAATTGGTCCACAAATGTATTCCTTATCCTTTATAGAAAAATATGAGGATTCGAACGAATCTTTTCATAAGAAGGCTTAGTAATAAGCTTTCCTATAGAACATGTTTGACATGCAATTCTTTGAATCGAACCTAAACTTCTGGTTAGTGGATGCCTGTGTGATGATTTGAGGATATGGCACATCGCTATTCGTCCAAGGTGTCCCAAACGATCATGCCAAAGTGTAATTTCGTGCGCGGTCCCAGAGGTAGGGTCGACCACATAGTGGCTTTCTATGGGGCGTATGGTCGTAATATACAAACCACTCGGGATACGCTCCATCTTCTCTAAAATACGTTTCTGGCCATATTCGTAGAAACTTATGCACATAAATTCAACTCCGTTTTCTACGTGGGTTTCAGCATGTTAATTATGATCTCTAATGTCCTTAAAACTCAACATCTTCCGGAACACAGAGAATAAAGTGACTCATCAATGGTCAAAATTGTACCATTAGACAACATTATACATGTCTTACTGTATCCTTCGATCAAGTTGGATAGGCTTGAGAGGGTTGTTAGATGTGCCTTCTTAGATATGAAGTTAGTGAAATAGATGCTTTCACGCAAAACGATGTGTGTGGTTGCACTATTTGCTAAATAACTAACTTCCCCACTAGTCATACCTAGAATGAAAAATTAATTTGAATTGGTCACATGCATAAAAGTTCTTAAAAAAATATCCATTCAAAATAATTTTAAGTATTCAAGGATGGATATTAATTAAAAACTTAATATCCAAAAACAAATCACCAACAAATAATCCAAACATAAAGGAAAACTGTTCAAAATTTCACCAAAAACATAAGGAGGGTTCGGCCACTCCTGTGGATTTCGGCCCCATTGTCTATTTCAACTAAAAAAATAGCTTATGTCTAAGATTCTAATCTTCCATAGGGGTGGTATCCTCTTGAAAGTCAGAAACCTTTATCTTGGTACTCTTCAGTTTGTCCACTTGCACAAAGTTTGATTCATACTTCTTACGACAAGAATGATATTCAGCTACAACCTTCTGGGGAGCTCAGCAAACACGGGACCAATGGTCATTTGAACTACAATGATAGCACATGTTTGCATCCAAATTTCAGGTGCTTCGCCTTAATTCTTGAAGTTTGGGGCATTAGGAGCGAGCTTAAGGTTCTTCTGGGCTTTGTTTCCTCTTTTAGATGGGCATTGACTCTGTTGACCTTGATGGGGTGGCTTCTGGCTGCCCCTACCACACCTCTTTTGGCGTTTTGGGTGTTGGTTCATACTATAATGTGCTTTAGGCACATTAGTCACCTTAGTAGGTCGAGCTTGATGATTCTTCATCAACAACTGATTCTGCTTTTCAGCGAGAAGTAAATTAGAGATCAAATATGAAAACTTAGTGAACTTTTGAGCTCTATATTGTTGTTGCAGGAGAATATTAGTAGCAGAGAAGGTTGAATAAGTCTTCTCTAGAAGATCATCTTCGGTCAAAGTCTCGTTACAAAACTTGAGAAGTGATCGGATTCGACAAACTTCATAATTATATTCATTCACAGACTTAAAGTCTTGGAAGCATAAATGTTGCCAGTCATGTCTTGCTTCAGGCAAGAAGATGTACTTTTGGTGATCAAAACGATCGGCCAAAGCGACCCATAGTGCTCGTGGATCTTCCTCGGCAAGGTACTCGGTTTGCAGGGCGTTATAAATATGTCTTCGAATGAAGATCATAGCAATGGCTTTCTCAGCTTTGCCAACCGGTTGTCCGTCTCATCTTCAATGGCAGGACGCAAATTCTTTGTAGTGAGGTGGAACTTCACATCTTGGACCCATTTGAGGTAGTTTCTTCCAGAGACCTCCAAAACGGTGAAGTCGAGTTTGTTCAAATTCAACATGTTCCTATCACAAAATAGATGGACAAGATGTGGTTAGTGCAATAGAGAAAAATATCAATCCATTCACATAAGAGTAGAACATTCAGGTTCTAATAGACATGTATTGGTTAAAATTTGCATGAAAAAATTTCGGGTTTTAATAGGTGATGTTTTTAAGGAAAACTTCAGGTTTTCAAACAAGGCATGTTTCTAGAAACTTCAGGTTTCGAAATAATTATGAACTTCAGGTTCATATGTTCCTACATACAAACGCAAATATATACACAAAAATATGCAACAAGAAAATATGCAAATAGAACTTCGGGTCTAGGATTATAATTGAATTAATTATTTGGACTTCGGGCCAAATTTCAAGTGTGGGTGAAAAATTATGAAACCCATTGGACCTAAAATTATAAAACCCATTGGGCCTAAAATAATTAGGCGAATAAACTCGGGGCCCAAAATAATAGGCCAAATCCCACGAATGGGCTAATCAAATAGGTGTTGTGCGTCCCAGGCCCAAATATTAGGCAGGTTTGGTCTTGGGCCGAGCATGCAAGCTGGCCCAACATCATAAAATAAGTGGGCTGCATGCGTAAGCCCAAAATAAAGGCATGTGAAGGGCACATATGAGCTGTGATGCAGACACGAGAGCATGGATACACCAGAGAAGCTGGGGTTCGGTGCGGCACACATATATACCAGTAGAAGTTGGGATCTTGTGTGATGCAGTGCATGTGAGAAACAGTAGAAGCCCATATAGGCTCAACTGGTTCTCAGGCTGGGCTATCGCTAAAGCCCAAAGGGCTGGTGATGTGGGTCAAAACTCTTGGCACAAGTAGGCCAAAAAACAAAGGTCTTGTGTGAATGAACCGAATGGAATCTGAGGCCCGTTAGGGCTCGGTTGGGATCTTCAGGCCACCCCAACAACACTGGGTGTGGGTATCCGTCGAAGCCGACGACTCATCATGCGACGGGGAGGGTTTTCTAACAAAACCCTAATTTTTTTTCTTTCTTAATTCCAGATTATGGAATTTTAATTCAATACATGCATATTTAATCAAGTAGTTTAATGAATGAACATATATTTGATGCAATTTATGGAAATGTCAAATTCACATAATTCAACAATTATGAATATAATGCATACACAATTTATGTAGAATCTAAAATTCGAAAAACGTAAAGTTGGGTCATGTATTATGGTGAATGCTCATGCTATTAGGGCTAAAAAAAATATCTAGATAAAAACCATTATTTTGGAAGAACCTAATTGTGTGATGACATGGATGAACTGGTGTGATGCATAAAACTTCCACATCAGATTCCTATGTGCAGTTGTAGGAGCGTGCTGATAACGTGTTATAACCTATTTTAGCCTATTTTATCTGACAATAGGAAAGGGGCTGGCGGCAAGGAGAGAAAAGAGAGAGATATGTGTTTGTAGAATTGGAGGGGAATGTGTGTGTTATTCCCTCCTATGTAGTGCCTTTATTTATAGTAATAAGATGGAGAAGAGATCATTCATCCACAAGGAATACAAGTCCATAGAGAAAATAATAACTAGAATCAAATATAATCTAGGATTTACACAATCAGATTTAAACTAGGTAAGTTTTCAACAATACCCATGATTCTAATAAAAGATGGATTAATTCAATCAAACGATAAACGAGACGAAACTATTTAGGGACATCTAGCTGCAATAAAATCTCTCAAATTATGAAAATAATCAGTTATCCTAAACAGAATCAGTGACATAAAAGGAAATCAATAAATGAGTTTTTTTTTTATAATAAACAAGTAAACTCTGATATGGAATTTGATTAATCTTAAAATATGGCATGGATATAAATCAAAGAACTGCGATCAAAATTTTAAAGCCAATAATGTTTTTATCAAGAATCACTAGTGTCTAGGGATTGAATACTAATTTTTCCAATTGTTAATCACGCTGATCAAGTATGCAATGAAAAAAAAAGAATATGTTGATCAACAAGTGTAATGAGTGAATACATGTAATAATCAGTGTAGGACAGAAAGCAAATATCAATTATGTTACACAAATAAGTAAACTACAATAATCTAAATCACAGTGCACCAAGATTTGGCGAAGTAAAACTCCAACACATGGGGAATCGTCTTGAACACACAACCAGTGAAACAAATCCACTATGAGAAAAATAACTTTACTAGGGTCACCTAATAGACTTACACAAACACCATGACGCAACTTAAGCCTAGCACCCAAGAACACCCTCCAAGACTCTTAGGACTTACAAGTTGCTACATCGTCTTTCTCCATGATGAAAATCGTGCACACAATCTCAAGATATGGGATTGTATGGGATTGTGATGAAACCTTCGAAAGATTTGAAACACGGAGCAGATCTTTTAGGAACATAATAAGCATATGAACTCACTCAGAAATTGTTTAACACATTCAAAGTATTTTCTTACTAAAACATATGAGAGTTCTCTCAATATTTATGATCTATGCTCTCTATTTAGTCTAATAAGGATAGCTAATATAATTATATAAAATAACTTAATTAGCTTAATTCAAATAAGACATCATTACTTTGCAGATACCATAGGACTGAAACGACACTTCAATCCTATACATGCAGAAAAACATTTGTATGCATCAAGCTACCCAAGAATGCATGTGGTATCTATAAGTTTCACTTATCGTCCCAAACTTAGTTTGTGACTTAGTTATCGTAGAACAACAATCATTGGTTGGGCAAATATGGTCAACATTTTGGTTCCTTCAGACGCCTTATCCGACGAATGTCGTTCGGCAGGAAAAGGGTTCTTCATTGTGTAAAGTTTTCGCGTTAAAGGAAAAAATTTCTACGTAATATGGCATCTTTTGCATGACGAACAATTTAAGGTTCGTGATGCAAAAGTAAAACTTATGATTTAGGGTTTAGGGTTTAGGATTTACGTTTTGTTGGGAAAAAAATATATACTATTTCGTCAGCCAAAGGTGAAGGACAATTTGGTATTCAATTCCTTTGATACTTTTTGCAGTCTGCAAAATTAATTCAACAATACAATCATCAAACTTGTTTATATATACTGAGGTCGCATACACCAAAAATCATTAAAATAAATTGGGAATTAGGTATTGATGAAATCCTTCGACGGTTAAAAACATAAAATCAGGATTTAACGATGATTTCAGCTTCGATTTTGATGATTTTTTACTACTAGTTACCACAAAAAGCTTACGTTCGACCCTAGAAGAATAAAATGAATGAACTCGATCATAAATTTAAAATATTTACACTACTAGTTACCATAAAAAGCTTACGCTCTACTTAATGAAAGTATAGGATAAACTCTAAGTTTTTGTTGAATCTATTGTTTTGACGGAATACACAGTCTATGAAACTAATTTCTTCGTTCCAACCATCAAATTTATTTGCATATACTTCGAGATCGTATATGCCAAAAATCTCCAAAAAGAAAATTTTGAGGATTAGGTAACTGGCCAAAATTCTTCGATGGTTAAAAATAGAAAATCACGATTTAATGGTAATTTAAGCTCAAATTTTGATGATTTTTTACAACGACAATCCTCAACCCTAGAAGAATACAATGAAAGAACCCCGATCATAAATTCAAAACATTTACACTAGTAGTTACCACAAAATCTTACGTTTTATTTAATGGAAGTATAGAATAAGCTCGTAGTGTTTGTTAAATCTATTGTTTTGATGGGATACACAGTATACGAAACTATTTTAATGATCCAACCATCAAACTTGTTTGTATATGCTCCGAGATTGTATACACCAAAAATCACCAAAACCAAAATATATAGGATTAGGTAACGGGACGAAATCCTTTGACGGTTAGAATTGGAAATCACGATTTAACTGTAATTTCATCTTCGATTTTGATGATTTTTTACAACTGCAATCCTCGACTCAAGAAGAATACAAACAATGAACCTGATCATAAATTTAAAATATTTACACTAGTGATTATTACAAAACCTTAGGTTCCACTTAATGGAAATATAGAATAAACTCTAAGTGTTTGTTAAATCTATTGTTTTGACGGAATTTGCAGTCTACGAAACTAATTTGAACGATCAAATCATCAAACTTATTGGTATATACTTCGAGATCGCAAAGGTTAAGAATCACCAAACACAAACTTCCGGGATTAGGTAGCGGGACGAAATCTTTCAACGGTTAGAAACAGAAAATCATGATTTAATGGTGATTTCGACTACGATTTTGATGATTTTTTTAAGGACGCTAACTGAGAGTAAAATCACAGATTAAGGGGACATGATCATCAAATTAGATGATCTTTTAATAGATTGAAAATAAATAAAAATTAATAAATTTTAGAGGTGTACCCAACGAATGGGTGTAGGTTGTGGAGCAAAAGTACATATATTCATTGGTTCACAGTATTATTTTCGTCAAGCAAATGTATAAGTTTCCCCCTCCCCACATTGTTTTTCAAAAAATCAAAATTTCCACCAGGTAAAGGGGTTGCCTTATAAGGTTCTTCAAGCAAACTTTGTTTCCTACCAATTTTTTCGTCAAAAATTAAACTGCACTGACATATTTAATGGACCTTTGCCTAACGAAATTTTAGGCTTTTGAACATGTGTCATTTTTAAACCTTTGCTAGATGAACCATTCCATCAGGCAAAGGTTTAATATGTTATAACATCGAGAGTCTCTTCTTCTTCGTCCTCGTACCGTGCTGAACTCTCTATACCCTATCTATGCTCTCTCTTTTACTCTCTCTCTAGTCTCTCTGTACTCTCTGTACTCTCTCTCTCTCTCTCTCTGCCAGAATCCATCTCGGACCTGCACCATCATTCCTCTGGCCTGTCCTTCCTCCATCGTGACGAACCTTTCGCTCTCTCCTTCCTTCCTTTCTCCGGCAACTATAAGTCATCTCTCTTTGGTTTCAGATTTTAATATTTGGAGGAGAATTTATAGGATTTGTGAAGTTAGGATTGTGAAATTTTAGAATTTGTGAAATTGTAGGATTGTAGAATTAATTGTAGATTTGTAAGATTTGTGAAACTTGTAGAAGAATAGGGAAATTGGTAAAAATTGTAGGAAATTAGGGAAATTTTTAAAACTTGTAGAAACATGTTGTAAAATAGGAAAATTTGTAAAAATATTGTACATACTTATGAAAATAGGAAATATGTGAAATTTGTGGGAAAATATAGAAATTTTTAAACATTTAGGAAATTTGTAGGAGATAGAGAAAATTTATCAAAATTGTGGAACTTTGTGAGATTTGTAGGAATATAGGGAGATTTGTAAAAGTTGTAGAAATTTGTTGGAAAAACAGGAAAAATTGTAGAAAATGTAGAAATTTGTGAAAATTATAAGGTACTTGTAAAAGTTGTAGAAATTTGTTGGAAAATAGGTAAATTTGTTGAAAATGTAGAAATTTGTGAAAATTGTAGGAACATACATAAATTTGTGAATTAAAAAAAAATGTGAAGTTTGTGAAAAAATAGGGAAATTTGTAAAAGTTGTAGAAATGTGAAATTTCTAGGAAAATAGAGAAATTTTATAAAAATTGTAGAAGTATGTGAAAATTATAGGAAATATGTGAAATTTGTAGGAGATATGAAATTTGTAAAAAATGTAGAAATAAATGAAATTTATGAAATATGTGGCGTTTGTAGGAAATATGTGAAACTAGTAGAAATTATTGTGTTTTTTTTTTCACAGATGTCATCATGGTTGATCAACAATAGTCGCCGTTCTGCCTTCGCTTTACCTTAAAGTGACCCGACAGTACAATAAACCAACAACACCCAGGCAGCCACTGCCAAGTTGACGGCCAAGACCAGTACATCTAATGCATCGAGGTGGGTGCCCTGATTTCCTAGGCATGCTCAGATCTGAACCAAGAAGAAAGTTAAAGTGCAGGGATTTGTAAAGATGTAACCTCTAACCAGATCACCCGCTTATTGCAAAATCGGATCATGGTCAATTACAACTCATTCCATTAGCAAACGAGCTAGTAAGTCAATAGCTTGTTCACTCACGACATGGGTGCCATCGTCCGCACCAAGTGCCCCATGCTCACTCTTCCACGAAAGAAGTTGTCCCACAGGCACATGACAATATGATGTGATAGATTTCGGTAGATGTGAATATTTTTTTGTTTATTATTTTTTTTACTTTTACTTATTTAATGTATTTTTTAAACTAACACACTTGTTTTTTTTTTTTTTTGTCTATTTCAGACCAACTTCTCCATCGACATAGAACACCAAGGTTCAAAAGGGTATATACCCTGGGTGTGGATTGAGCGATAGAAGGAGTGGAACTCCAAGATGCACATATACTACAAGACTTGTGCATTTCCTGCTGAAGCTTCTACAGATCCACCCCTAGAGTTTGCAAAGAGGATTGGTGAGTGGGGTGGAGTGGTTGTGCAGTCATTTTTAGAGTCCGGCATTTCTATAAAGTTTTTTTTTTTTTTTTAATTTTCCTTTTTTTTTTTTAATTTTAATTTTCCATTTTTTATGTTTAATTTTTTTTTTCAGTTTAATTAACTTGTTTAATTTACAGTAGAAATTGTTGGGAAACAAAGCTAACGGGAAAGTGAAGTCTTACGTTCATAACTCTGGTTCTTGGCCCCTCATTTTTCGAGTAGAGGAACAACGTGATAAAGGTTCATTTTTCCATATGCATGCCAACTATGGCAATTAGGTGACTACAATTTATGTAAGTATTATGTTCAAGATTTTAATTTCAAAATTCATTACACATAAAAAATTCAAAATTATGATCGATAATCTTTATTGTTTATTTATTTTTTTTTTTTGTAGGCTTCTATGTTGCAAAAGAATGACTAGTACGTCACCAATCTTTCTCAGCAGCAACCGGACACGCCAATGAAGGAGCTAACACCTGATCTAGATGTCTCTCTACAATTGCTGATGGATGGGGTCAAGCAATGAAAAGATAAAGAACTCCACAGCTTAGGAGCGGGTCGGGTTCTTGACCTCAAGGGATCTTCTTCATCTAGTTGTACTACAAGTAGGATGTTTTTCAAACTACAACAGTTGGAGAAGGAGCTAGTGATCTTGGGCAAGCGAGAAAAAGAAGCTAGAGAAGAAGCTCTCCATCAAGAAGCACTAGTACAAAAACATACTTGCACGATGGAGCAAATTACGTTGTGCAAGGACATTTTGTGCAATGTTGACAACTAAGCGTCACGCAAGGTCATTTTGTGCAACAAGACTTTGCGTGACGAAGACTGACGTCGCGCAAAACAGTTTAGTGTAACGAAGGTGTACCTAGGTCACGCAATGTTGGGAAAAAAGCGGTAAAAGTCTTGGTTTGGCGCCAAAAGACTATTTGCATGAGGTGGTATATTCGTCATGCAAATTTTTTGCACCAAACCAAGACTTCAACCGTTTTTTTCCCAACATTGCACGACGAAAGTACACATTCGTTGTGCTTACCCTATTTTTCTTGTTTATTCAAGCATAGTTTTTCTTTCCAATTACATTTGTTGTGGTAGACCTGAATTTTGAGACACACCAAATGACAAAGAAGCAAATTGTATTACTATTTGGTTCATCTAGTTTTCCTCTTCTTCTTGAGTTGACCTTCTTAAGATTTTGTAGTATCCATTAGTGTAAATATATTAAATTGAAGATCGAATTCGTTCATTGTATTCATATAGGGTCAAGGAGTGCAGCTGTAAAAAAATCATCAAAATTGGAGTTAAAACTACCATTAAATCGTTATTTTTCTTTTATAACCGTTAAAAAGTTTTGTCCTGTCACTTGATCTCTGAATGTTTCTTTTTTGCTAATTTTGGCGTATGCAATCTTGACGTATATACAAACATGTTTAACGGTTGGATAGTTGAAACTAGTTTCGTAGAATGCGTATCCCATCAAAACAATAGATTCACTAACACTTGAAATTTATTTATACTTTTATTAAGTATAACATAAGATTTTATGGTATTCACCAGTGTAAATATTTTAAATTTAAGATTGAATTCATTCATTGTATTCATATAGGGTCAAGGAGTGTAGTTGTAAAAAATCATCAAAATCGAAGTTAGAACTATTGTTAAATCATGATTTTTCGTTTATAACCCTTGAAAAGTTTTGTCCCGTTACTTGATCTCTGAATGTTTGTTTTTTACAATTTTTGGTGTATGCGGTCTCGAAGTAATACAAACAAGTTTGACGGTTGAATCTAGTTTCGTAGAATGCATATCCCATCAAAACAATAGATTCACTAACACTTGGAGTTTATTTATACTTTCATTAATTATAACATAAGATTTTGTGATATTCACTAATGTAAATATTTTAAATTGAAGATCGAATTCATTCATTATATTCATATAGGGTCAAGGAGTGTAGCTGTAAAAAATCATCAACATCGGAGTTAAAACCACCTTTAAATCCTGATTTTTCGTTTATAACAATCGAAAAGTTTTGACCTATTATTTGATCTTTGATTTTTTTTTTTTTTTTTTTTTTTTTTTTTTGCGATTTTTGGCATATGTGATCTCAAAGGATATACAAACAAGTTTGACGGTTGGATTATTGAAACTATTATCGTAGAGTGCGTATCCCATCAAAACAATAGATTCACTAACACTTAGGAGTTTATTTATACTTTCATTAAGTATAATATAAGATTTTGTGGTATTCACAAGTGTAAATATTTTAAATTGAAGATCAAATATGTTCATTCTGTTCATATAGGGTCAAGGAGTGCAGCTGTAAAAAAATCATCAAAATCGGAGTTAAAACTACAGTTAAATCGTGATTTTTCGTTTATAACCGTTGAAAAGTTTTGTCTCGTTACTTGATCTTTGAATGTTTTTTTTTTGCGATTTTTGGTCTATACGTGTAGACATTGAAATTTCGGTGAAATAAGTATTAACAATTGTATTAAAATTACAACCCCTCATTCATTTCACCTACATCATACACTCACTTCACATACATCATACACTCATCCCACCTACAACATCCACTTACTTCACCAAACAAATGGATGGTGGTGATTCATTCTCAAAACCTATAAATAGGTTTATCCATCAAGCAAAGGAGGGAGGATTTTTTACATACATTCTCTCTACTCCCAAATTGGAAGAGAATTCACATCACACCAAAGCCTTGAAGCCTCGAAACTCTAAAGCTCTCAAGCAAATCCTGAAGAATCAAGAAAGCCCTCTTCGTTCTTCGTCAAAATCCTCTTTCAAGATCAAGCCCCAACGGCCCTTGAAGAAACTTTCACTAATTCAAGATCAAGCCCCAATGGCCCTTGAAGAAAGTGTTCATCATTCATCATCTGTTTATCCTAAAGATCAAGCCCCGACGACCCTTTGGATCAACAACATCAAATCTACCCATTACAAAGATAGAATCAGAGGCTAAATTTGTAGAAGAGATTGTAACCCTTAAATCATTAATACAAATATTTTTTTGTACACGTGTTCTTGTCTTGTTCATCGCAGGAATTCCCGTGTTTACAATATGATCTTAAAGTATATACAAAAAAGTTTGATGGTTGGATCGTTGAAACTAGTTTCGTAGAATGCGTATCTCATCAAAACAATAGATTCACTAACACTTGGGGGTTTCTTTATGCTTTTATTAAGTATAACATAAGATTTTGTGGTATCCACTAGTTTGAATATTTTAAATTGAAGATCGAATTCATTCATTGAATTCATATAGGGTCAAGGAGTGTAGTTGTAAAAAATCATCAAAATCGGAGTTAGAACTACTGTTAAATCATGATTTTTCGTTTATAACCCTTGAAAAGTTTTGTCCCGTTACTTGATCTCTGAATATTTGTTTTTTATAATTTTTGGCGTATGCGGTATCGAAGTAATACAAACAAGTTTGATGGTTGGATCTAGTTTCGTAAAATGTGTATCCCATCAAAACAATAGATTCACTAACACTTGGAGTTTATTTATACTTTTATTAATTATAACATAAGATTTTGTGGTATTCACTAGTGTAAATATTTTAAATTAAAGATCGAATTCATTCATTATATTCATATAGGGTCAAGGAGTGTAGCTGTAAAAAATCATCAATATCGGAGTTAAAACCACTGTTAAATACTGATTTTTCGTTTATAACAATCGAAAAGTTTTGACCTGTTATTTGATCTTTGTTTTTTTTTTTTTTTTTTTTTTTGCGATTTTTGGCATATGCGATCTCAAATGATATACAAACAAGTTTGACGGTTGGATCGTTGAAACTATTATCATAGAGTGCGTATCCCATCAAAACAATAGATTCACTAACACTTGTGAGTTTATTTATACTTTCATTAAGTATAACGTAAGATTTTGTTTTATTCACTAGTGTAAATATTTTAAATTGAAGATCAAATTTGTACATTATGTTCATATAGGGTTAAGGAGTGAAGCTGTAAAAAAATCATCAAAATCGGAGTTAAAACTTCCGTTAAATCGTGATTTTTCGTTTATAACCGTTGAAAAGTTTTGTCCTGTTACTTGATATTTGAATGTTTGTTTTTTGTGATTTTTGGCGTATACGATCTCAAAGTATATACAAACAAGTTTGATGGTTTGATCGTTGAAACTAGTTTCATAGAATGCGTATCACATCAAAACAATAGATTCACTAACACTTGGAGGGTTTCTTTATGCTTTTATTAAATATAACATAAGATTTTGTGGTATCCACTAGTTTGAATATTTTAAATTGAAGATCGAATTCATTCATTGAATTCATATAGGGTCAAGGAGTGTAGCTGTAAAAAATCATCAAAATCGGAGTTAAAACTACCGTTAGATCGTGATTTTTCGTTTATAACCGTTGAAAAGTTTTGTCCCATTACTTGATCTCTGAATGTTTTTTTTTTTTTTTTTGCGAATTTTGGCGTATGCGATCTCGAAGTATATATAAACAAGTTTGATGGTTGGATCGTTGAAACTAGTTTCGTAGAATGCGTATCCCATAAAAAAAATAGATTCACTAACACTTGGTGTTTATTTATACTTTCATTAAGTATAACAAAAGATTTTGTGGTATCCATTAGTGTAAATATTTTAAATTGAAGATCGAATTCATTCATTGTATTCATATAGTGTAGTTGTAAAAAATCATCATAATCAGAGTTAAAACTAATGTTAAATTGTGATTTTTCATTTATAATTGTCAAAAAGTTTTGTCCCGTTACTTGATCTCTAAATGTTTGTTGTTTGCGATTTTTGGTGTATGTGATCTCGAAGTATATACAAACAAGTTTGACGGTTGGATTATTGAAACTATTTTCGTAAAATGCGTATCCTATCAAAACAATAGATTCACTAACACTTGGAGTTTATTTATACTTTCATAAGTATAACATAAGATTTTGTGGTATCCACTATTGTAAATATTTTAAATTGAATATTGAATTCGTTCATTGTATTTATATCGGGTCAAGTAGTGTAACTATAAAAAATCATCAAAATCGGAGTTAAAATAACCGTTAAATCTTGATTTTTTGTTTATAACAGTCGAAAAGTTTTGTCCCGTTACTTGATCTCTGAAGGTTTGTTTTTGATGATTTTTGGCGTATGCGATGTGGAAGTATATACAAACAAGTTTGACGGTTGGATCATTGAAACTAGTTTCGTAGATAGCGTATCCAATCAAATAATATATTCACTAACACTTGGGAGTTTATTTATGCTTTTATTAAGTATAACATAAGATTTTGTGGTATCCACTTGTGTAAATATTGTAAATTGAAGATCGAATACAATTATTGTATTCATATAGGGTCAAAGAGTATAGCTATAAAAAATCATCAAAATTAGAGTTTAAATAACCGTCGAAATTTTTTTTTTCCAGTTGCTTGATCTCTAAATGTTTGTATTTTGCGATTTTTTGGCGTATGCGATCTCAAAGTATATACAAACAAGTTTAACGGTTGGATCGTTGAAACTAGTTTTGTAGAATGCATATCCCATCAAGTTGAACGGTATATATATTTATTAAGTAGCTTTAAATTTTTTTTATTTTGTAAATATAACACTTAAGAAATTGAATGATATGTATATTTATTAAGTAACTTTAAATTTAAGGAAAACTAATAAAAAAAACTTAAAAATTTTGAATTTTAAAGATAATGATAAAATAAAGGGTAGAGTGAATAGTATCATAATTAACTTTATAGTGTAAAAATGTGGTTTTTTGTTAAAGTGAACAATATCGGGAGTTTTTTGTTAAAATTTGCTTAAATTTATTATTGTAGTTCGGAACGGATTTTTGTTAGAAAAATATATTATTGTAGGTTTTATGTAAAAAAAGAAAATTAAATTTGAAGGGAGTAAAATCATATTTTCAATAAATTTTATAATAATTGTTTTAAAAAATATATATAACTGGCGCGACGCCATATTATGATTGTTGCGCAAAGAGCGTGGCGTCATAATGTATATACGCGTCGTGCAATTTGTTAAAATTTTGGCCGTGCAATCGAAGAAAATAGGCGCTGTTTTTAAATATTCCCAAATTCCTCTCGCTCATCTTGCCCTCTCTCTCACTCCGTCTCGCTCTTTTCTGCCCCTCCGTTAGACAAAGACAAAGATGAAGAAAGACAACAGCCACTACCCACCCATCTGCTCCTCCTCCGCTCCAACCTCCGTCGGAATTCCTCGCTGTTTCCTCAATTCCGAAGGTCCATTCACATCTCTCTCTCCCAATGTTTTTTTAATTGGTTGCAAATCTGTGATTTAGTTCGGAATGGAATGGTTGCAAATTTGTGAATTTTTTAATTGGTGGGTTGTTTTTTGTTGGTGACATCTTAGGGTTTTGATTTTGGTAGAGTGGGTGATTTTTGTGATTTGGGGAAGTGGGTAATGGTGGGTTTGTTGTTAGGGTGAGATTTGTGAGCTGGGATTTGGTAATATGAGTAGTTGGGGTGGTTTCGGTTGATAGAGTGACAAATTTTGAGATTTCTACTCTGGTTTTGGCAGCGAGTTTGATTTGTTTGTTATTTAGCTTTCTTTGTACAAAGGCTGCGGTTATGGTGGATATGAAAGTTCGTGTAATAAACAAAATTCATGTGGAAGCCAGTCGGAGACTGCTTTCTTGGTGAAGATAGTGAGATTGTAGAATGTTCAGAATTAGAGCCTGTTCATTGGTAATTGGTTTCTTTGTTATTTGGCCCGTGTTTGGTAAAACTGAGCACAACGTGCCCAAGACATAATGCTTACCCTTTTCTGTTGGTAAAAGGTCGTACCAGTGCACAAGGCTCTCGCTTTACGCAGGGTCTGGAAGAGGTGAATGTCGGCTAGCCTTACCCCCATTTATGGAGAGGCTGCTCCCAAGTCTCGAACCCGAGACCTACCGCTCATGGGCGAAGGCACTTGCCATCGCACCAAGTGCGACCTCCCTTACCCTTTTCTGTTGGTGCACAATAAAAAATATGATGCCATTTTCTAACCTTGTTTGACAACGTATTCAATTTCCTGTTTGGTTGCTGAGCAAGTTGGAAGTGAAAATAATCAGATGATTGAATGCTTTTATGTTCATTTTCACTTGATTGAATGCTTTTAGAATATTATTATATTTCATATGTAAGTGGATTATACAGTCTAATGGAATTTCGTATGAAAGTTAAATGTGTTGCACTAAGGTTTTCTAATGGGTTTGTTTTGCCTGCCCTGTATATTATTTCAAAATCGTATACGTTATTGGCTTTTAATGTTGGCTTAAAATTTTGATTGCTTTGTTTAACAATTTTCTTCCCAACTAAAATCTAGAACCTTCAAATAGCCATCCACGGAGTTTGAGAGTTATATGATAATCCCATCGGCTTTGGTAGTACATCCTTTTCATGTTCTTTGGCTTAATTGAGGTTGTTAGAGTTTAATTGGTATTTGATTAGCTTAATTCAGGGATTGGGGGTAAGGTTCTTCACTTTTGTTAAGTGTCCTTTTGATTTGCCGTTGCCAAGAAAGGATATGAAACTATACACGTGTGTATATTTTTATATTTATTGTTTCAGCTATTTCAAGTAAAACATGTGTTTGGAATTGACCAACAAAAACTACTTTTGAATTAGTATTGTTTCTACCTTTGCAATACTGCTTTATATATATGTGAACAAATGCAAGAAAGGATATGATATTACTTTGGCTGCTAATTGATTAGTTTCAAATGCAAGGAAGGATGCATTGTATGATGCACTTGAGAAAGAGCTTCTAGAAGATGGTGAGAGTTTAGATTAAATGTCTTTCAAATGTCATGTGTTATGATCTAGTTCCTTTGAAACTTACTCCTCATATATTCTGTATACTGCCCCTTTTGATAGGCACAAGTAGGCAGAAGACATCAATTGACTTTAAAAATGAAGTTAAAAACTTGAGATTGGCCTTTATCGATATGTTTTTGAAGCACAGAACATTGGCAAGGGAACTGCAGAGGATTATCCAAATATTTTCTTAACATTTCTCCTTGTTTGCTCTATCTTTCTTTACACACACACACACACACACACTATACACACCTTACATTTATTTTTTGTATCTTTTTTGGGGTTGAGAAGGGCAGAGTGGGTTAGGCCATCTCCAATCGAAGGGTCCAGAGGGCCAGAGGGCTAAAAATAGCCCGAAAACCATCTCCAACTGAGGGTTAGGCCAGAGGGCTGTGGAACCTGAGAGGGCCCCATGGAATCGAAGAGGGCTGGAGGGCTGGTTGTATGCAGCCAGCCAGCCAGCCCGAAGCTGGCCAGAAAAATCATCTTTCCTGTCGGTTATAACCTACAGGAATGCTTAAGAAAAAAATTCAAATGCAACGGTTAGCTGACGTCAGCTAACCGTTGCATTTGAATTTTTTTTTTTTGACAGTTTTATTATTATTTTTTATTTACAAAATTTTCCCTATAACTACTATTTTTCATATTTTTTTTAAATTCTATTTTTTTCTTATAACTTTTATTTTACAAAATTTGTTTCATATTGTTTTTAAATTCCATTTTTTCTATAGCTTCTATTTCACAAAATTTGTTTTACTTTATTTTAAATTCTATTTTTTTCCTATAACTTCTATTTCACAAAATTTGTTTTATTTTATTTTAAATTCTATTTTTATCCTATAACTTCTATTTCACAAAATTTGTTTTATATATATTTTTTAAATTATATTTTTTTCCTATAACTTCTATTATACAAAATTTGTTTCATTTTTTTAAATTATATTTTTTTCCTATAACTTCCTAAGCCATTATAGCAAAAAAAAAAAAAAAAAAAAAAATTCAAATCCAACGGCTAGCTGACGTCACTTAGCTGTAGGATTTGAATTTAAGTTGTAGTTTTTAAATTCAAGTTAATGTTGTTTTTAAATTTTATTTTTAGTTTTAAAATTTAATTTGAAGTTTTTAAATTTAATTCGTCGTTTTTAAATTTAAGTTGTAGTTTTTAAATATAAGTTGTAGTTTTTGAATTTAAGTTGTAGTTTTAAATTTAAATAATAAATTATGTTTGACCCCTTAGCCCACGGTTGGAGACGATTTTTTGTGATAGGGCTAAAACGAGCCTTATGGTCCTTTGACCCTCGGTTGGAGACGGAGGCAAATATGACATTGTACTGTTCATTAAAATATTAATATCTTGGAGGGCCAGAGGGCTAAAACGAGCCCTCTGGCCAGCCCTCGGTTGGAGATGGTCTTAGGGTGGAGAAGGTCGTGTTTTTTTTTGGGGGGCGGGTGTGGGTCCAGGATGTAAGAGTCTAATAATCCACCTTGGTTGGTATCTTCTCCTCCCTGCAATGAGAGTTTCTCTCTTTATAAGCGTTCTAGATTGTTATTTTCTTAAGGTGCAGAATTCTCCGTCGTTTCTTGCACTTATTTCTTTCTCTAAGAAGCAGCATCACAACTTCCCCTGGAGACCCCAATCGAGGACGTCACTGTACCCGAGGATGCAGATCTTCAGATCGTGACTAAGATCTTGGATTAGAAGCTCGGTCGTCGTCATGGCAAGGTTGTTTGGGGTATGGGGAAGGCGCGGGTTTGTGAGACGAGTGCCTTGGAAACCCTAAAGGGTAAGATTGCAACCTGGAAAGCCCAGATTGCAGCCTAGTTTTCGATCCAGGACGAGAAAATGAGTATGATCTTACGGGCCTTACATATGTTCGGCTTCCAAATCTCGATGCCAGTACCTGATCTTATTTCACTTTCGACCTTCTAGGCACTTTGCCGATGCATCAAACCTAGACGACTACTTGTTGTAGTTTTTCTTTTATGTTCAGACATCTTGTATGTACATTTTCATATATTTTATAATTAAATACTTTTTCTTGGTTTATTAATTATTGTTTATAATTTAATTACAATATTTTTTAAAAATTAAATGGAAAATATTTTTGTCAAAAACAAAAAAGGGTTTGTGTGATGAAGAAATAACTTGCGTTGCGCAAAGACCTTTTGTGCGACGTAGGTACCTACGTTGTGTATACCTTACTTTCACGACCTTTGCATGACGGTTTGCGTGCGACGAAGATATCATTGGGCTAATTTTTTGGCATCGTTTTTTGACTTTGCTCAACGAAAGTATTTGTGTCGTGCAAATTGTTTTTTGTACTAGTGAAGCTTGGGAAGTAGACGTGCGCCAACGAGATAAGGGCCTTTTACGGTACATTTTGGGATAGCCCACGCAATGTCAACTTCTATCATTCGCCTACACGATCCTCTGACCTACTTTCAGCCGCTAACCCACCAGCTACCCAAATAGTCGTAATTAGTTTAGTAGTTTTACATACAATTGTACAAATATTTTATTTTTAATATAATTAACAACAATCAAGCCCACTTAGTAGAATAAGGTTTGGTAGTTGTTATAAATAAATAAATTTCTTTAATATTGTGATTTATTTTAACATTTTAGGTTAATATAATTAGAATTTATTTATTTATTTAAATAAATATTGTTTTAATTTCAAAATTTTAAAAAATATTTAAACACTTTGCTCGAGAATACATTCATTGAGCATGTATTTCTTGTATTTTTTTATATTTTATCTTTAAATTAATTGGCCGATGAATAATTCGTCGAAACCAATATTTTTTAATTTTCAAAAACCTGTCGAAATTAATAATGGTGTCGGGTAAGTTTCATTCGTCGGATCAAGTCAGTCAACACTATTTGCTCGATGATATTATTTTGTCGAGCAAACACCATTTGCCAGACAAATACTAAAATTTCTTCAGGCAAGCATTTGAGCGACGAGTTTTGAGCGATGAACTTTGTCTGACGGAATGTTGTCGGGCAAAATTAGAGTGATGAAAACATATTTGGCCCAACAAAGTTATTTCGTCTAGAAAGGTTCTTTTTTTTTTCTTTTCCTAGTGCGATCTACAACAACTTGAAAGAACCAATCCTAACATCTAAAACTCAACTTTATCATAAAGATTTAGGATAGGAAAATGCCAATTACAATCGATATGCACTAACAGTACGGCATTTAGCATGTACCATGTTTGCCTCGGTCATGAGGTCTTGGACATGTCCGTCGAGTCACATTAATCCCATGAATTCGTTGACGTATGATCCTGGGTAGATTGGTGAGTGTGTTGTTTGAAAGTAGTCAACTTAATCGAGAGGCTCAAGATCTTATACTTTGCTATAGACTGTACTTTTCCCTTGCTGATGGCTGAAACAAAAGCCTTTGACACTAGAAATGCTCATCATTTGGTCTTATCACTCGAGAGTTCTCATGGGAAACTTCATTGATACTAGAATTAAGTCATCAGCTTTGGCTACATAGGAACGCGTACGGCAATAAAGAAATAATTTGGCCACTACTGAATTTATAGTTGAAGAGGAAAAATATTGTTCTAAGTGATCTGGTGTTTGCAAATAAGGATTTGGATCCTCTCTTGAGCTAATGGAGAGGATCCTACTGACCAGTTATCATGGGCCGTTGGTTTTTTATCCAACGGTTATAATTATTATAACTTTAAAGGAACCCCTTATTTATAGCTGTTGGATAAAAATCCAATGGTTCATGATAACTGATCAGGAGGATCCTCTCCATTAGCTCAGGAGAGGATCCAGATCCTGCAAATAAGGTATTCATTGATTTACGAAAAATATGAAATTATTTATTAATCGAAACCACATTTTGATTCTCTTGTTTTCTCAATAACGCTTTTGTTGTACTTTTCCACACTAAAACTACTGTCCTAAATGAATGTCGTTTCTACACGGTGACTGTACGACAAGGAAAGAAAATATACGACAATGGAACTGCAAAGCCAACAAACGACGTGGGGGGTTGAAAATCAAAGAAGATAAGGCCCTAGCTACTTGCTATCTCCTCCCAAAATCGTCTTTTGCATGAAGCGGAAAAATGGGGAGCTCTGCAAAACTAGGGTTGGAGATGTTTGAAGTTGGACCCTGTGAAGATGCTTACACAATGGGATTCCTAATTGGCCAGAGATTTTCAGACATGATAAAGAGCAGGCTGGCCTCAGACCTCATTCTTCACAACCAACTCCTCCCCTTTGCTCAAACCCCAGAGTTTCAGCCACTTCTCCAGTCTCTAACAGAAAATAACCGAAACAAGTTTCCGAGATATTGGGAGGAGCTCGTTGGCACTGCGGATGGAAGTGGAGTTCCAGTTCTTGATGTAATAACAATACACACTTGGGCGAGTTCTGAGGATAAAAGTAGTTACTGGTGCTCCAAAATATTCGTTATGCACTTATTCTCCAACTCTTTCATCTCTTTTTTTTTTTCGCTGGGTAATTGTACCTGTATTTTCATGGAAAGAGTAAAAATGACTATTTTGGAGTGTCGGTAGCATTTTAATTGTCCCATTAATTCTATTGGTGGCATTATGATTGTTTGATTATCATGTGTGCAGATAATACTAATCAACTTCAGAAAGGAGATTCTTCCGCTTCTCCCAAAGACCACGGCGATGAATCAGAATATTGATACGCTGGATGACTGCTCGGATGTTCTTGTTGTTAGTGATTCCATGGCAGTTGTGGCACACAATGAGGATGCAAATGTTGCCCTGGTTGGCCACACGTATGCTCTCTTGCACTTCTAAAATCTCAGCAAACTATTTATCCAAAAGAAATGGAAATTGCAGCAGCAAAGCTAATGAGATTTTCGAAATTTTGCAGCTACTTGATAAAGGGGACTCTGTCAAATGGGATATCATTCATGGCTTACACTTATGCAGGAGAGCTCCCTAGCTGTGCATTTGGGCTCAACACTCATGGACTGGTAAGAAATGACCGAAACAAATTGTTCCAGCATCAGTTAAATAAAATTGTTCGTACTAAAGAAAAACGAATGCGTAAACTGCAGGCTTTTACGCTGAATTCAGTTCCCCCGTCGGAAAATGAGATTGTTGCCGGAGGCATTGGGAGGAACTTTGTTTCACGGGACCTCCTTGAAGCATCAAGCATCGACGACGCATTATGTGTAAGACGCATTAGTCTGAGTGCTCTTTGCAAAACCATGTTCACTTGATTATCCGAGGTTTTAATAGTGTGGATTGCACTTTCAGAGAATTAAATCATCAGAAGTATCTGTTGGACATAGTTACAATTTGATCGAGACGAGGACACGCAAAATTATGAACGTAGAAACTGCTTCAAGAAAACGGGTTTCGATTTATGAGGTTGGAGCAACACCATTCTTCCATGCAAACATGTATCTCCATCTCCAAGTTAATCAGGTAAGAATTGCTTGAAGCTATGTTTTGAACCTCAGCTTATTTACTTGCATCGGCAGTGTAATGCAGTAGATTCTAGCACACAGAAGGGTCACCAAAGATTATAAAACTGATGGTTCAACCTTCTTCAGTTCTTACAAAGTAAATCATGTTGTTTCAATGAAGTTGCTAGATGAAAACTCAATAGCAAGGCAAAGCAGAGCAGCTGCGCTACGTAAAAGATCGAAAGACAATTTCCTATCTCTCCTAGGAGATACGGATGACCCGAAATATCCAATCTACATGATAGGTAATCTAGAACATAAACTAAAACCTTTTTTTTTCCTTCCCTCCAAAACACTCGTGGTAACACTGCATGCCGAGTTTCCAGGTCCATTGCTTTATACACTATGCACGGCCGTGATAGACTTGGACGAACAAACACTGTCGATAGTTGAAGGGAACCCGAGAAAAGGAAAAATCTCTCACATCTTCTCTACGTGCACGGAAGATTTCAAGATGCCATAACAAATGCTTCAAGCAGCCTACCTACATCTAGTTGCATAAATCAGACATGAAGCTCCTAGGCAGGTTCGTAGAGGCCTAACATGTGCCCGTCAATACAGCGCATGGACGCAACCTGGACAGGAGATATTATTAGGTCACACATTGCACCCACCGTAACAACAGTAGAAAATTGAAGTTTATATTAAATTTGTTGTTGGAATTTTGGTCATCACCTTGCCAAGGATTTCGTACTTGATAGGACCATCTAGTTCAGCGCCTAATGCCATTAATTTCGTCACTGATTGATTAATGTCAGTCACTGTGAAAGACAGAAGTGAAGAGTTTCCCATTCCCTTCTGCATTACATGATCACTGCAAACTTGAATTAGCAATTTAGCATCTCCCCCTTCTTTTAATTGCAGATAAATTCCACAAACGTAATTATTTTAAAATTAAATCACAAAAAGTGAAAACATTTTTGGATCAGAGGAAAAACCCAGTGAGAAACAACTCTGCTAGGCAAATAATCAAACAGGTGGTGTGCATTACTTGGGGGATTGCATGAGAGCGAGTTTGAGTGGGCCGGATTTCAGCTCCGCCCAGCGAAGAGTACAGACATCGACGGTGAAGTCCAAGCCTTGCGCATAGAACCGAGCAGCTTTCGGTACGTCCTTGTGCAGCCGCAGTATCCACCTAAATGACGCCGTTGCTGCCATCTCTCTGTTGCAGGGGAGACTGATAAGTTAATATAACGTAAAATATTTAGTAAATAAATATGATGAAGATATTGAGGTAATTAAATCAGGATAATACTTGGAAAGTGGCTCTTTACCACAATGGTGAAAAAGTGTTGAGTATAGAGTGTGGGTTCAAACCTGGTGTTTAATCTAACAAAATCTAATGTTTGACAACACAAAAAAAAAATCAGGATAATACTTGTGTTTCCCCAATGGGAAACCTACTTGTCATCTTTTATAATTAGCGTATCTTTACAATACGGATATTATAATTTGAACTGTTAATTCTCCTTATCATCATTTTAAAATTCATACTTGCAAAAAATCATTTTATTTAGTGATCGTTTAGTCATCCATACGTATTAATCAATCAACAGTTTTTTGGAACAAGTAGCATGTTCCTGATAAATCATCTATTTGTTTTATGCATATGAATAACTAAAAGATTTTCAAATTGAATCATTGTATTTGTATGCATATTTTTACGGGTACAAACTTATAAAATAAAGAGGAATATTTAATGTACAATGGTGCTCACCTTAAGTCCTCATTTTGAGTACCTGTGAGGACATATTTCATACAGACCCTTAGATTAATATAGGGATAAATAAACTTGTGAGTCTAAAAGATCCCCATTGTACCTGCCACTTAGTACTATGTTTTAGCGGTATTCATTTTCACTGGTAAGTGTTAAATCTTAAGTTTGATTCTCGCCCAAGTTGAATTTGAATTACATAATTGCTAGCCCATTAGCCATAGGTTTTATATAAGGAGATTGATTAATTATCCTTGTGATGGAAGGAACCACCAAACACATCATATTGGAAAGGAAGGTTGCGGCAAGGAGGAAGGGATCAAATTTTTTTCTTTGCTAAGGCTACAATGTGGCTTGATCATGAATACTTAATTTTCTTTTGGCATTCTCATTATCAAGTTTTTCTTCTTTATTGAGCATCCTTTGTTATTTGTTATGTGCTTGGTTTTTATTTAGATGCTTGATCATCGTTTAGGTTTTAATTAAGTTGATTTGATGCAAGTTAGATTAGATGCATACTTATCTTGGGTTTTAGCTTCTTACAGTCGATACCATGAATTCCTACTTGAAGGTTTATGTGATTCTCCAACACTTTTTTCGTAGCACATGGATTCTTACTTGTTTAAATTCGTCTATATGCCATAGAGAATTGACACGTAGGAATACTTTTGATGACTCAGATGACATGGCCATTGAATAATTTAGGGAAAATCAACCATTAATATGGAGACTTGTTCATAACATATTAAGGGGATTAAGTATACGGTGAATTCGGAAGCTCTATATCATATCTTATGTTTTCAATTTTATTATTTCCATGTGTTTAGTTTCATGCTTAATTTAATTTACATTTTAATTCAAAATTTTCTATGTTTTTCGTTAAAGCTTCTCAATTATAATGTGTTTCAATATAGTAAGTAAGATTTCTTGGATCAATTCAATCTATGTGGGATGATATCTGTGTTTATATGCTATACTATCATCCGAATCGTATACTTGCAAGCACTAAAATTCGAGACTTAATGAGTTTATTTTTTGGTCATCTAATTTCTGCAACAAACCTGGCTTCTATCAATTTATAGAAGAGGAAGTATCAATTTGGATTTTTGATTTGTAACTAGATTCGTATCTACTGGATTTTTGGCTCATACTCATATATTAGATTCAGTGGCAACCATGGTCTAAAATATTCATAATATCCCGATATTTCTATTGAAATTTCTGTGTTTTTGGACTACCGATATTTCTGATATCATCGATATTTTAAACCTTACTAAATCACTCATGTATCTTACCATGCAATGTATAAAGTGTAAAATATTGTACTAATTCATTATATATAAATGATTATGGTGTGTTTAAACTTCTTTCATTAATTACTACATATTTTCTATACTCACAATGTTTGCCAGTTCGCTATATAATCAACTTAAATTAGTTATATCTATCCTGCAATGCATTTCCTTTCAATTTTTTTGTGATAAACTAATAGATAATTGACTAAATAAACATCCTGCATAGTTTCAATAAAAATTTCCAAGTTTTTCTTACAATTTCCGTGGTTTTTATTCAATTTTTACCGATATCGATAATATCCTGATATTTCCATCGAAATTTCCGTGTTTTTAGACTACCGATATTTCCGATATCATCGATATTTTATACCTTGGTGGCAACCCATCTCATGTTTCTCCACTCTAAACTGAAGATTAAATACGGTTCATCTGTTCAACGACAACGTATTGGGAAGATACATGTGGCGTTACACAGTCCAATAGGATTTAGTGATGCAAAAGAGCAAAGCAATTTTCAAAACTCAGCAATCCCAATCTTTTTTTGGTGTGCTGAGTTTTGAATTTCATTGAATTTGTGGGATTGGGATTGCGTTTATTTGAAACTGGTTGAATTGTGTAATTGGGTTGTCTAGGTCTTGAAGAAGTATTCGATTGAAATGAGTTGCAAAGTTATTGGAGTTTTATGGAATTGGGATTGTTGGGTTTTTACACTCTGTTTCATTAGTTCTATGTTTGTTTAGATATGCAAACGAGGATGATGGGTTTTGCAGTTTGCAACCTTCTTCTCTGTTTTTTTCTTTTTTTTTAATTGATTAGAATTTTGTTTAAGTGTGTAATAAGGAGGATTTAAGCTGATAACCTTAGCTCCTACATGCTTACCTAAGGTCTTCATTTGAGGACACATGACGATCAAATTCATATTGCTCATAAGACTATTAATTTAGATCGAAAGACTTAAAATATTTGACAACTTCCAAAGACTTAAAATATTTGACAACTTAATAACACAAACCCCGCTTAAAATCCATAAACCATTTTTTCGTCAAACATTCATTGATGGAAGTAAATGTTACAAGTGATAAAATTAAATAAAAGCTGCTAGTAAGCCTAGGAAAAAAAGTCCTATGCAAAGCACATGATGGCCCAATTACCACTATGTACCTCACCAATTTGCACTTCGGGGTAAGTCGATATGCGGTCAGCACCGACAAAACACAAGGGCTAAAATACAAAACCACAGATGCAAACAAGACCAAAACTAACAGATCTAATACCTAACTTAGCAACTACAAGGATGCACAATGAAGACATAAATTTGCCTCTAAAAAGCTCAACAAAAGATAAAAGCAGCTAAAGCCAACAACCGCTTCCACCACCCGAGGACCAACAAGGGAATAATTTTCTGCCAACAAAGCAAGAAGACAAAACACCATCAAAATCGTAGAAGGAGGCTGCGCATAGACCCAAACCAACTTCAAAGCGGTTTTGCACAGCTTATTTAAGTGAGAGACTACTCGCTCTCGAGGTGGGTAGCAAACACAGTGGCCAATAGAGGCTTCTCAATCGAAAGCAAGAATCCAGCAGGCAATTTGGGGATTTGTAGGCGGAGGAGTGGGATGGTAGAGGAGAGTTCTCATGTGATGCTCAAAGAAAGGTGATCTAAGTAGTTGCTTGGGTCAGGGATTAGGCATAAATTTGGGACAAATTTAAACTTGGTGCAGCAAACTGAAAAGCTCTTAGAGGTGAGTGGAAAATAAAAAATATGGGGACGAATCACTGATATGAGACCAAGCTCAGGCCCACCACCATCGCAATTGGGGATTGGGGCTCACCACTATATGCTCCGAGTTTAAGTTAGGGGTGGGCATGGTTCGGTTCAATGAGGTTTTGAGTAAACTCAAAATTGAAACTGAAACTTTTTGTGGTTCAATTCAGTGCAGTTTTGAAGCCAAACCGAAATGAAACCAAACTGTTTATTTGGTTTGGAGTAGTTTCAAACGGTTTCGATTCGGCTTTTAAGAAAAAATATACAATTTAGAATACGAAACACTCGTTATCTCAAGCTTTACAGTAAATGCAATCAACAAAGAACTTTTTTTTTTTTTTTTTTTAAACTTATCTAGAATAAAAGTAGTTTCTAGTGGGATCATAAATAAGAACTTAGAATGAGAGACATCATACATTAGAACATATTAATAAGCATTTCCGAATCTGAACATCATAGAGAGTGCTCTTAAAGGGTACAAATTAAAATAAACAGTAGCCAGTCGAACCGCTACAAAATATCATAATCCGTATTAAAAATGAAACTAATCCCTCATTAAAAACCAGTAAAAAGTCCTCACAGAGCAACCTTATTGGCTAGCTAGGTACCAATTGCCATGCAACTTTACATGCATACTCTGTGCAGTAGATAACATGTATCAATGATCCAATGTCATGGCAGATGTATATTATAATTGCCCAGCAAAGATCCTTGCACCCTCAAATCTATGAGGAAGCTGTGCAAAATTTAGGGGCCCTGTGCAAAATTTAGGGGCCTTGTGCAAAATTTAGACAAGGGCCTTCATTTTCTAACGGTATATTTTTTTTATATTATTTCTTAACTTTCAATTTATTCAATAAAATTGAAATATTACAAATAAGGGAATAAAAAATAAGTTTGTTTTATAGGACTTTTTTTTTCTATCTTCAAAGGGTCTTGAATTCGAAACAAGGTGAATATTTTTGTGTAAATTTGTTTGCTCAATAAATTTATAATATGCAAAAAAAATTAAAATTCCAAAGTAAAGCCATAGGGAATCAAACCCCACTTCTGGGTAGGGATGGGCAACGGTTATGGTGGCAGATAACCACGGTTATTTATCCATAACCGTTTATACTCATACCAGCATAACCGTTTACCCATACCCATAACCGATTATAAACGGTTAACCATACCCATTTAACCGTAACCATTTAATACCCATTTTGTTGTGGTCTATTTTTATCTGACAAAATAGAGAGGGCCGGCGGTAGTGGGAGAGAGAAGAGAGATGTGTGTTTGTAGAATTGTAGGGGAATGTGTGTGTTGTTATCTCTCCTACATTGTACCTTTATTTATAGTAGTAAAGGGAGAGAAGATATTCCTTCTCTTCCAAGTAATACAAGTTGTAATAGGAAAGGATAACTAGAATCAAATCTAATCTAGGATTTACACAATCATACTTATTCTAGGAATGTTTACAACACTCCCCCTTGAGTGTGCAAATACTTAAGGCAGATTTAGCATCATGCAGAAGTTGAGGAAGTCGACTCGTCGGCACTGATTCCAAGTAACAACGCTTATTCTCAATAAGGTAGGAACTTGCATAAGTAGTAAGTCTCACTAAAAAAAAACCCTAAAGCTATGGCAAAAACCCAAGTAGGGACAAAATCCATAGTCTAAGGAAAAATGCGTGAGAAATGCAAAGTCAAAATGGGAGGATTCGAACGAATCTTGTCATAAGAAGGCTTAGTAATAAGCTTTCCAATAGAACATGTTTGACATGCGATTTCATGGATCGAACCTAAGCTTCGGGTTAGTGGATGCCCGTGTGAAGTTTTGAGGATACGGCGCATCGCTATTCATCCAGGATGTCCCAAACGATCATGCCAAAGTGTAATTTCGTGCGCGGTCCTTGTGGTAGGGCCGGCCACATAGTGGCATTCGATGGGGCGTATGGTCGTAATATACAGACCATTCGGGTTACGCTCCATCTTCTCTAGAATACGCTTCTGGCAATATTCGTAGTAAGTTACGCACAGAAATTCAACTCCGTTTTCTACGTGGGTTTCAGCGTGGTAATTATTATCTCTAATGTCCTTGAAACTTAGTAACGTTCTTCCAGAACATGGAGAATAGAGTGCCTCAGCAATGGTCAAGATTGTACCATTGGACAACATTATACGTGCCTTACCGTATCCTTCTATCAGGTTGGATGGGCCTGAGAGGGTTGTCAGAGGTGCATTCTTAGGTACGAAGTTAGAGAAATAGATGCGTTCACGCAAAACAGTATGCGTGGTTGCACTATCTGCCAGACAACTAACTTTCCTACTAGTCATACCTAGAATGAAAAATTAATTTGAATTTGTCACATGCATAAAAGTTTATAAAAACAAGTATCAATTCAAAATAAGTTCATTTATTCAAGGACTAAAACTGAATATCCAAAATAAATCGCCAACTAATAATCCAAAACATGAAGGAAAATTGTTCAAAATCAACCAAAAAACAAGGTGGGGTGCGGCCACTATGTGGAATTCGGCCCCAATTGTCTTATTTCAACTAAAAAAAAAGTCTATGTCTAAGATTCTAATCTTCCATAGGAGTGGTATCCTCCTGAAAGTCAGAAACCTCCATCTTTGTATTCTCCGGTTCGTCCACTTGCATGAAGTTTGATTCAAAATTCTTACGACAAGAATGATATTCATCTACAACCTTCTTGGGAGCACGGCAAATACGGGACCAATGGTCATTTGAACCACAACGATAGCACATATCGTCATTCATTGTGGCAAGTGTTTTGCCCTTATTCTTGAAGTTCGGGGCCTTAGGAGCGAGGTTTGGGCGCTTCTGGGCTTTGTTTCCTCCCTTGGATGAGCCTTGACTTTGTTGACCTTGGTGGGATGGCTTCTGGCCGCCCTTACCACGCCTCTTTTGGCGTTTTGGGTGCTGATTAGTGCTATAATGTGCTTTAGGCACAGCAGTAGCCCCAGTAGGTCGAGCTTGATGATTCTTCATCAACAGCTGGTTCTGCTTTTCAGCAAGAAGTAAAACAGAGATCAAATCCGAGAACTTAGTGAACTTCTGAGCTCTATATTGTTGCTGCAGGACAATATTAGAAGCAGAGAAGGTCGAGTAGGTCTTTTCCAGGAGATCCTCTTCAGTCAAAGTTTCATTGCAAAACTTGAGAAGTGATCGGATTCGACAAACTTCATAATTATATTCATTCACAAACTTAAAGTCTTGGAAGCGCAAGTGCTGCCAGTCGTGTCTTGCTTCAGGCAAGAATATGTCCTTTTGGTGATCGAAACGATCAGCCAAAGTGACCCATAATGCACGTGGATCCTACTCAGCAAGGTACTCAGTTTGCAGAGTGTCATGAATATGTCTTCGGATGAAGATCATAGCAGTGGCTTTTTCAGCTTCGCCAACAGGTTCAGTTGTTGCTTTTTCAATAGCAGGACGCAAGTTCTTGGCAGTGAGGTGGAGCTTCACATCTTGAACCCACTTGAGGTAGTTCCTTCCAGAGACCTCCAAAGCGGTGAAGTTGAGTTTGTTCAAATTCGACATGTTCCTATCACAAATAGATGGACAAGATGTGGTTAGTGTAATGGAGAAAAATCAATCCATTCACATAGGAGTAGAACATACAAGTTCTAATAGACATGTATTGGTTTAATTTTGCATGAAAAACTTCGGGTTTTCATGGGTGATATGTTTAAGAGAAAACTTCAGGTTTTCAAACAAGGCATGTTTATAAGAAACTTCGGGTTTCAAAGTAATTATGAACTTCAGGTTCATATATTCCTGCAGGCAAACACAAATATATATGCAAACAAATATGCAACAAGTATATGCAAAAAATATTGTATAATTCTAATGAATCACATATTTACGTTGATGCATATGCAAATAATAGTTTCAATGCATGTACATATGTAAGATTCAATTCATGGCAAATATCAAATTCACATAATTGTAGCAATTTTGGTTATGAAGCTGTTGACCCTAGAAATTACAAAGCCTACGTGGCGCGCAGGCCGAATATATTCTAAGCTAACTACGTCCTTCGGTGATTGCGGGGCGTGCCAACTCGTCGGCCGAGGCTCGGCCGAGGAGTAAATTTGATGATGCTGCGTTGGGTCGCGCTACTGACTTCTGCGTCTTGCGATTGCGGCCGAGAAAGGAACGCGTCTCGGCCTCTTGGGTTCTCGAGCCTGAAGACAAGGCTGCTATTTCTTACAAAGTTCACGAACCGAATTCGGCTTACAATGTGCCGAATGTAATAACTGTAACACCTCACCTCGCCGAGAAGGCTAATGAGATGACCTCGACCAACAAGGATTCGAAAACCCTTCTCGACCGAGACTTGGATAGGCAATCGACCGTTCTCGCCGCAGTGCTGTTGATGCCAACGGAAGATACTGCGAGACCGACCGACTCTACGGTGACAGAGCTATCTATGCCGACTTAAGATATCACCGGTTGCTTCCACAGTGCTGTTGATGCCAACGGAAGATGTGTCAGCGAAAAAAGAAAAGAAAAAGATCTCAAGTTGTGAGAGTTTGCGCAGGGCAATTTTGTATTGATGTTTGTGGGGCCTCTTCCATTGCTGAATGTCTTGTATTTATAGAAGCAGAACACCGAGCCCGAGTTCTAATCCTATTCGAACTAGGTTTCCTTCTCCGGATTAATGTTACCTCAATCAGTCCTACCTCTGCTAGGACTACGAATCTAGTCCTTAACTGAGCCGGATTCGCCTTCTAGTTTTACCGATCTCGTCGAGGGTCCCTATTGTATTAGGACTCGACTTGCACTCTGATTTAACCGATCTAGGCCTAGAAGCCCATGAGCTGAAGCCCCCATGACTTTCTCGCCGTAGTCTTCCCGGGCCGAAAGTGATACCTCCCTCGGCCCAAACTGCTATTTTGGGCCCAAACATTGCCCCCTCGCTTTTGAGGTCCTCGGCCTGAACCCTTCGGCCGAGTTTCGGCCTTGAAGAAGCGAATCTACCACTCAGGATCCCAATACCCGAGTTCCAAGGCGTATTTATTGAACATGTTCGCACGATCTTGATCCTGCTAAACCACTCGCCACGTGGCATCCCCTAACATGGCCAATCCCCGATAATGACGTCTGAAGCGTGCGCCTGCCCGAACCGTCTCGTCATTATGACCACTATCTCAATCCGAGAGCCATTTCATCAGTCCGTAAGCCCACCTGTCATCGTGCAGGCGTCGAACCGTCTTTCGTCATTAACTTCGCCGTCACACGCGATCGTGCGCCCCCAAAACCTAAAACCGTCGGTCTTCTCAACCGCATTCCCCAAATGCTCATCATGATCAACGATTCCCCCGGTCGATTTTGCCCTTTGTTTTTGAATTTCGAACGATTGCTCTTCCTCCCATTACTCTATAAATACCGAAATTTCCTCATTTGTTCTTTACGTTCTCAAACTTCCTGAAATCCCCTACTCTTGCTCTCAAGTGCATTCCTCCATTCCAAGCTTTCGTCCTCAAATCCCCAACCCGAAAAACCTCCTTACGCTGTGCTTTTACAATGGCCTCCTTCATCTCCAAGCTTTCCCGGGAATGCGACCAGCATCAGAAGATCCTTGATCGGAGCTCGATCAAGAATATACGGTTCGAGAACGACATGAGCACCGTCCACCAAATCCTGGGTCCTCTCTTCAAGGCAACAATCCCGCCGACCATCACTGGTCTTCTCCAGGAACACTGCCTTACACCCTTGCTCCAAGGGTTTGAATGGTCGAGATGGGAGGCGGCAAAGCCCCAAGGCTCCTGGCCCTCGACGACCACCACCTGGGCGACCTGGGTTGTCCGAATGGAACGGCTCTTCGGCGAAAAATGGAAAATCCTGGGCATCTACGACGCCATCCTCCTTTCGTCGATGGACATTGTCCCTGACAAGGAGCTGCTCCTAGCCGCTCTATGCTTCTGGTGCTCAGCCACCAACACAATGGTCCTTCCCCTTGGTCCCATTGGTCCCACCATCCTGGACATCACCGCCATTTTGGGGACCTCGGCCACCGGGATCCCTATCGACGCGACCCTCTCCGGGAACCCGTCGAATATCGATCTGAAGACGCTCTTCGACCGTCGAGCCTTCGAGACCCTGAATAGTGACGGTCACATCCCGTCGAGGGATGAAATACAGAAGCTCCACAAGAACTTTCTCAACTACAACACCCTCTACCTTCACTTCGCCGGTCGAGGGGAAGAGGACCTGCGAGAAGGAGAGCATGAAGCCTTCCTCTTCTACTGGTACAATAAATACATTTGTTGTACCAAATCAAACAAATGTTTGGTCGAGAATATGCCAGTGGCCGAAGCTCTGGCCAGTGGTCGCGTCCTGGCGCTGAGTTCTAATATTCTTGCCCACCTCTTCCGCTGCCTGGCCGAGGCGACTCTCCACACGGTGGACCCCCATCAGAATGGCCCTCTCTGGGTCTTCCAGCTCTGGTTGCAGGTATACTTTGCCTCCCTTCGGCCGGCTATAGCTGATTTTTCAGCAACAGAGGCTCTTGGTCCTCAGCTAGCCTCCCGACCAACGCCTCCTCATCAGGCCGAAGAGGTGTTTAGGTACCTCTTTGCCCTTGACGATCTCACAAGCGACGAATTCCTGATTTGTCGTCGTCGTGATTACCCCCCCTCCATCAAACTGCCTACCTCTACGTGGGCGGCAGATGAGGACGCCGCTCTTCGCCGAACCTGGGGGTCGTTCGTGCTTGCTCGCGACCTTCCTCTCGGCTGCGACGGGAAACGGTCGGGGTGGGAAGTGTACCATCCGAACTTCCTTGCCCGTCAGCTCGGCTATCTTCAGGGCTGTCCCGTCCCCCTTCTCTCTTCCCGCACAGTATTGAGCCGCGGACGCGAGCCTCGCTCTTCAGAGAACGAGTGCAGGACTGCTGCGAAGGAGTTTCAAGAGTACTGCCAAAGATTTCGCCTTCGACCGGCCACCCCAGAAACCCATTGCACTGACACCTTCGGTGAGTGGTGGGAAAATTACACTCAAGAGTTCTTCGGTGCGCCGGTCGATGATGTACTAAACAGGCTCTTCGGTAACCGACCTAAGAAAGCCCCGGCCCCCCATTCTCAAGGTAGTTGTTCAATTCCCCCTTTTTCTTCAACCTTGCCTGTTGTACGCCTTACTGAATTGTCTTTATCCTTTTAGGTAGTCGGCCTTTGAGAAAGACAGAGGTAGTTGCCGCTGCTATGGCCGGGAAAAAATCGGTCGTGGCCAAAAAGGACAAACCTGCTGGTAGGGCCGGGCTGACCAAACGGCCTCGCCAAGAGGCCGGGCCGGCTATCAAGCCTTCCCCGCCTGCCAAGCGGGTAAAGCAACTGGCGAAGAAAGGTGCACGGGAGATCCACGTTATTTCCAGCCACACGACGACTCCCAGTGCTTCCCCTTCTCCCGCCGCCGGCCATTCTGGGGTCAAGAAACAGCCGGCTTTAGCCGTAGAGACGATCCCAGCGCGGCCTGCTTCTGTGGCCGGCGAATCAGTCGTACCTACCTCTGTCGAGAAGGCACCTGTCTCACACCAGGCGGTTCCTACGACCGAGGAAACCTCTCCCAAGAATCCAAAGCCCACGGTCTTCGTGCTGGAAGAGAGTGAGGGGAGCGACGAGGTCCCGCTGGCGCGTCGTCCTCCTACTCGTCAACGAACTCCTCCAGTATCCGAGATGGCGGTTCGACACGGCCCCTCCTCGGCTAATCGTGGCAAGCACACGGTCGAGGAACCGACCCCGGCGGCCGAACCTCTCGTTCCTTCTCGAGACCAGGACGTCCCTGCCTCCACTGAAGCAGCTGCGCCAATCGGCCCATCGGCAGCCGACCGTGGCAAACGCCTGCTCGAGGAACCCGAGGCCACGGCGGAATCGCCGATCCATCCTCAAGACCAGGGCTTCCACATCCCTCCACAAGAGGTTACCTCGGCTTTTGTAAGTACCTTCGATTTTCCTCCTGATTGCTTTTCTGCTTTAGAATTCTAAACAAGGAAAAACTAAATGTCAGGTGCCTGTACATTCTTTTCACCGTCAATTCTATGCGCCGAAGGGCGTTATCTATATTTCCTGGCCGCCTCAGTGGCCATCAAACGTAGATAACCTCCATCGGCCTCGTGAAGTGAGAAGCAATCTGAGACACTGGGCTCGGCCATTGAGTTCTTTAGGTTCGAGCAACGACCCTGGGGACATGGCCGAGGTCTCCTCTCAGCAGGTTAAAAAAAAAAAAACGACACCCTCTTGCTATTCTCGTCATGACTTCCTTTAAGCTTAACCTTGTTTATTCGTGCAGGCTTCATGGGAGGTTGAATTCAAAGCTCTCCTCTCCAGTACGACTGCAGAGTCTGGTCCTTCGGCCGCTCCAACTGAGGCTGCCGATCCAAGCGCCCTAACCCAGTTGCGAGAAGTCCTGTCGCTCTCTTCATCGCAAGTACTTGAGCGCAACGGTCTTGATCTGCTCGGCGTGTGTCTGAACGACCTTGGGGCCGACGGTCGCCTAAGCGGAGATGCCATTGTTCGGGCATCGTCTGCTCTGGAGCGCGTTCGGGAGACATTTGGCATCTTCCAGACTGCTCTGAAGGCCGAACAGGACCTGCAAGCCGCCACGGCCGTTCAAGACACCCTCCGTCCGAAGATTGACGATCTACGGGCCAAAGGAGAAGCGTTAGCCGAACTCGACCGTCAGATGGCCGAACTAGCAAAACGCCGGTCGGTCATTGCTTCTGAACTTGCGAGGGACTTCGAGTCAGGCGGGAAGGATCGCCTAACTGAGTATGCGGCGGCCAAAAAACGGGTCGAGCGCCTGAGGCTAGACAAAAAGAATCGACAAGCCGAAGTCATCATGGCCGACGTGCGGTGGTTGGAATTGAAAGCTCTGCTCAGCACTCTTCTTCCCTCGTCTCCTTGAATGTATTTAGACCTACTCATTTTTGTAATACCTGTCAATTTTAATGGAATGACTTTTCCTACAACAAACTTTTTATTCACGCATTTCCCATGTGACCGGATAGTATTTCTTCAAGAACTTCCCATTAATTGGTAATTTGTGAACTACTCCAGTCCGGTCTTTAAGATGATACGCCCCTTTACCGTATACCTTATGCACAATGAACGGCCCTTCCCAATTCGGCGACCACTTGCCGAACCTAGGATCTTTTATTCCTACGGGCAACACCGTTTGCCACACCAATTCACCCTCGCCGAACGTTTTCTGTCGTACCCTTTGGTTATAGGCTCGCTCGGCAATCTGTTTCTGTGCCACCAGTAAGTTATAAGCGTCAAGTCGCGCTTCTTCCAAATCTTCTAGTTCCTGTCTCATGGACTGATTATATTCGGCGCTAAACAAACTACTTTGTTCAATTAATCGCAACGAATTTATGCTCAACTCGACTGGTAGCACCGCATCGTGTCCATAAGTCAATGCGTACGGGGTTGTTGCAGTCGCCGATCGGGACGACGTTCGGTATGCCCATAATGCCTCGTTCAACTTCAAATGCCACATGCCAGGCCTCTCTTTTATTATTTTTTCGAGGATGCCAATCAACACTTTATTACTTGCCTCGGCCTGCCCATTCGCCTGTGGATAATACGGTGTGGACTGTTCCAGCCGAATTTTCAAATTGGCCGTGTATTCCTTAAACCTTTCGGCTGTGAAGATTGTTCCATTGTCGGTTATGATCGTTTCTGGCACACCGAACCGGGTCACAATGTGTTCCTCCACGAAATCGCAAACTTCTTTAGACGTTAATTCGGCATATGATTTTGCTTCGACCCACTTAGTAAAGTAATCAGTTGCGACTATTATCCATGCATGCTTAGCAGCTCCAGAAGTCGGCGTGATTTTTCCGATTACGTCCATGGCCCATCCTCTAAACGGCCACGGCTTAATGACCGAATGTAGCGATTCGGCCGGGACCCTTTGTATAGGCCCATGGATTTGGCACTGCACGCATCCTCGTGCAAACTCGATACAATCTTTCAGTATTCTCGGCCAAAAATAACCATGTCGTCGGAGTAGCCATCGCATTTTCCGTCCAGACTGGTGAGCTCCGCATACCCCTTCATGAACCTCTGCGATCGCTCGAGCACTCTCTTGAGGGCCGAGGCATAGCAATAACAAACCATCTTCACCCTTTCGGTACAACTCGCTCTGGTACGTGACATAGTTCGTGGCGTGAGCCCGTGTCCTGCGACTGTGTTTTCCGTTAGGATTATCAAGGTACTGCATAATGGGCTTTCTCCAATCATCTGGTACTGCCTCGGCCGCGCAAATTTCTATAGAGTCCTGGTCCTGCCGATCCACCAACGAAGGCAAGGACATGACCCTGGTGCGTATCACATTGTCTCGACGGAGGATTTGCTGATCAACCAAGGCCGGGTATAATTGTTGTAATATTGGTATCTCCCGGCCTAGCTTGCCCCCCAGGAGTTGTGCACCGGAGGCGATTTGAGCCAACTCGTCTGCGTCGGTATTATGAACCCGAGAAATATGCTCGAATGTAATGCCGTCAAAGGACTCGGCCAAATAGCTGGCGATCATGTGGTAAGGCGCCAGAGTACAACTTATGCAGCGAAAAGACCCATTAATTTGGTTAATTACTAATTCAGAATCCCCGCGGACGAGGACACGAGTGGCATGTAGGTCAAGAAGGAGGCCTAGACCAATGACCAGAGCCTCGTACTCGGCCTGATTATTGGTACAGTCAAAATCCAATTTGAGCGAAAAAAACCAACGATCGTTGTGAGGAGACTGAATGACGATGCCTGCACCGGCCGAGGACGAAGTACTGGAACCATCGAAATACATCGTCCAATAGTTGTCGCGGGTCACCACCATGCCAATCTCAACATCAGCACCCCCGAAATCATAAGGCGAAGGGTGCTGGGCAAGGAAATCGGCCAACGCCTGTCCCTTCACAGCTTTTTGCGGCACGTATTGCAAACTAAACTCGGACAATGCCATCGTCCATTTCCCAATTCGGCCCTTCACAATTGGCCGGGTAAGCATGTACCGGATAACGTCGGTCTGGGCAATGACTTGGGTGACCGACGGGAGCATGTAATGCCTAAGCTTGGATGCAGCGAAGAACACAGCGAGACAGAGCTTCTCAACGGCGGAATAATTGATCTCCGGAGGACTCAGATTACGGCTGAGGTAGAAGATAGCCTGTTCCCGGCCGGCATCATTGTCTTGCGCGAGGAGGCAACCGATGGACTCGGCGGCCGCCGAGATGTACAGCTTGAGAGGCTTACCGCGCCGAGGAGGGACCAGGACAGGTGGGTTTGTAAGGGAAACCTTGATCTGTGTGAACGCCGCCTGGTGCTCCTCATTCCACATGAACGTATCAGAGTCCTTAAGCTTCAAAAGTGTGGAAAAGGCTTTCATTTTACCTGCCGAATTAGCAATAAATCGGCGTAAAAAATTGATCTGGCCGAGTAAGGACTGTAATTGTTTCTTCGTTGTTGGGGGTGGGGCGGTGATGATTGCGCGTGCCTTGTTCTCATCGACTTCAATCCCACGATGATGTACGAGGAAACCAAGAAAATTCCCGGCCGATACACCGAAGGCACACTTGGCAGGATTCATCTTGAGGTTGTGCTGACGCATACGGAGAAAAGCCTGTCGGAGATCGTCCAGATGTGTCTGTCGGCGTTTAGATTTGACGACAACATCGTCGATATAAACTTCGACGATGGTGCCAATTAAATCATGGAAGATGGTGTTCATCGCCCGCTGGTACGTGGCGCCGGCATTCTTGAGGCCGAATGGCATGACAACCCATTCGTAAGTGCCGAGTGCCCCCGGGCACCGGAAAGCAGTTTTGTGCACATCGGCTTCGGCAATAAATATTTGGTTATAGCCGGCATGTCCATCCAGAAAAGATAAGATCGCATGATTCGCCGCGGCATCGATTAACAGATCTGAAATCGGCATTGTATACTCATCTTTGGGCGTTGCCAGATTCAGATTGCGAAAATCGGTACAGATGCGCAGTGCACCACTTTTCTTTAATACAGGAACAATATTCGCCAACCATTCGACATATCGAGCTGTCCGAATGAACCCGGCTTTCAAAAGCCGAACTAATTCGTCCTTAACACTGAGTTGTACTTCGGTCGAGAATCGACGAGGTGGCTGACGGAAAGGCTTGAATCCGGGCTTAATACGTAATTCATGCTCGACCAAAGCACGATCTAAGCCGGGCATTTCATGATAACTCCAAGCAAAACAATCTTTGAATTCCGTAAGCAAAGCCCGCAACTCGTCCTTCATTTGTTGAGGAAGTAACGCACTAATAAACAAAAGTCGTGGGTCATCGGCCGTCCCAACATTAATTTCTTCCAAAGGGTCCTTGACAAGGGGCCGATGATCTTCGAGCTTGGCCGGGGCGGCTCGAATTTTATCAAAAGATAATACAGGCCCATTATCTCCCTCAACAAGGAACTCGACGAGGTTGACACCCGAATTTGGTTGTTTGGATATCGTATACCAATGGGCCAGCAGTCGTTCCATAGTAGATGAAACCGCGGCCCTACGTGCTTCCCGATCGGCGTCAAACATCGGGTTCGGGGAGAAAGTTAGCTAATCCGAGTCTCGCCGAATCCTGCTGGACAGTCTCGGCGCCAACCTCGATAGCTTTCTGAACGGAAATCCGAGTCGGCCGTCCTTCTTCATTGAAGCCTTGCAACGTAATATAGCCGACGTGATCGTCATAATACCGTGCTTGAATCATGTTGGTTTCGAAGGGCTGGCTATCGGCCGGATGAACAGTGACCGATTTGCCGTCCCAAAAGACAAGCACTTGGTACAATGAGGAAGGAATACAACTGGTTTGATGAATCCAATCTCGGCCGAGCAATGCATTATACTCGGTTTTGGAATCAACCACAAAAAAGGCGGTCATATGGGTGCGACCGGCAATATTCACAGTTAACGGAAGCACACCTTTGGTGTGGGACTTGTCGCCGACAAAACTGCTCATTGTGATCCCTGACGGAATAAGTTCGTCATTGGAACGGCGTAAGGCCTTCATGATGTTCAGGGGCATGATATTGACAGTAGCTCCACAATCGACAAAAACCTTAGAAACCGGATATCCCTCGATGTGTGCCGTTACATACAATGGCTTTAAATGGTGAAGCTTGGCCGATGATAAACGAGGGAACAATTCGGCCAAAGCGGCCTTTAGGCTATCATTTCTTGCTGTTGACTCGCCTTCAGCAATCGATATAAAATCAACATGACCAGGTTCCTCGACAACCACATCTCCATCGAGAAAATTTGGTTGAGCCGTGCTTGATTGAAAATCGGCAGGTAATACATGAACCATACCAATTTCCATATTATCCAGGACGGACGGGCCCATCTGGTCGAGACCCTCCTCGTTCGGTTGGTTAGCGACTACGGATTTGGTTGTCGTCAGAGTCGGACAACGAGATTCTTCCGTCCCTTCAACAATGTCACCCGGCGGAGCTGCTTCGGCCACTTGTTGGCTCCGCATGACCGCCTCAGGTAAGGTCGAGATTGACAATGAGCTTGGGGTCAAGTCCTGAACCTGCTCCTGGTAGTGTAGCCGAGCATCCCTAGTGTCGAGATAAGCATCAAGACGGGCAATACGGGCGATTTCATCGGTCGTAAGGCCGAAGAGAGAAACTGCTGAAAATACTTCAAAGTGATATCGTAAATACTGAAGGTCCTCTAGCGAGAAAGGAAGGTCAGCGACATCGATATCGGTATACGGGTCAACTTCAAATCCAAAGACACGAGCTTCTCGTATGTGCTGGAACCTTGCTTTCAATCCTGGATCTGAGGTCTTCTGGATGATCCGCTCAGCATCCGGACAAGCCAAGACAAGATCAATGGTGTCCTGACATGCCTTCGGCAAACCATACAAATCGTTGGCCGAATGTTCCTTATGAAATTCTCGCATATATTCCAAAGACTCCCCAAGGAACGGGGGGTGCAAATTCCGTCGAATTTTGACCAAAGGCTCTTGGATAGCTATCGGGGATAATTTACTTTCGGCCTTTTGCCTGAAATGTTCAACACGTGCCTTCATTTCCCCTGGTCGAATGAGAAGTTTGATCCGCTTATCGGCTTCTTCAAACATGGTCTCGACGTCTTGACCGACCAGCCGTTTTCCCTGAGCCAACTCTGTCATAATTGGTGGAGGTGGTCGCTTTTCACGAGTGGCAACTGTATCCTTCGGTCGCCACTTAGGGGCCGAAGTTTCTTGGGCTGCTTGTCGGCGAGCCATGCAATCCATCCGTTGATGCCGGCGTTTCTGAGATTTGGACAACGCGGTATAGACGCCCCTCGAAGAATGGTACGTATACCAACGTTGATCTCTAGGCTCAGGAGGCTTGAAGGTCTTTTGACTCCGTGATGATCCTGAACTGCTAGAATTACGCTTATAGTAATCATCGTCATAAAATGAAGCATCAAAATCGAGGCGCCGCCTGACCGGGGGTGTCTCTTCCATCCGTACTTTAGGACCGAGCCTCCCAAAAACCCCATGATGTTGGTCTTCATTGGCTACCTTTTGCCGAGTTACGGCCACGGGTTGCGAAGAAGGTTTCTCTTCTGGTTCACTGTCGACCTTCGCTTTACATTTCCTGCACAGAACCGCTGTCCCACTATCTTCATCAGCGCTATACTCCGTCAAAGATTTGACAATAGCGGGCCCCATTAAGGCCGTAGATAGTTTATTTGAACGCGAATCGGCCATGAACCGTGGCCGAACATTCTGACTCCGCGGGCGTTGTGTCTCACCCACTTCAGCCTTGCCTTTCCCTTTGTCCTTGGGTAGGTACGCGTCGACCATACTTACTGTTGCCGTGGGGAACGGATCAGTATCAACACTCATCCTCTTCTCGGGGAACTTCAGTTTGCCATTATCAATCCAGCTTTGGACGTTATCACGAAATACGACGCAATTGTTTGTCGTGTGTTTGCTCGAATTGTGGTATTTGCAATACACCTTTCCTTTAAGCTCCTCGGCCTTAGGAATGTTATGACCAGGCCGAAGCTTAATGATTCTTGCTGATAACAGTTGGTCAAAAATTGCGTCAGCCTTGGTAATATCAAAAGTATAAACCTTTGACGGTTTCGATGTTCCTTCAGTGGCCGAGCGACTTTTGGCTTCTCTAGAATCAACCTGAGTTAATGCCTTGCAAATGTATGGTTTATCTATTACTATCTCAGCCGCATCCACACTAACACATTCATCCTCGGTTGATGCATAATTGACAGTAGGGTTCTTGTAAATCGTTCCCCGAGTTGGAGTCTTCGAAGTCTTTTCCTCGCGGAGCAAATAATCGTACTGCTCGACATGCTGGGCCAATTCGTACATGTCCCGAAAATTTGCCCCCAAGAATTTCTTTTTGTATTCGACGTCAAGACCATTCAAAGCAAGTCTGACAAATTCGACTTCGGGTAAAGGCACTCGGCACCAATTCCTAGCCGATTTAAACCTAGTAAGATAATCCATTGGTGACTCATCAGACGCTTGAGCCATCCGTGCTAATGAAGAAACTGACATCTCCATCCCCGGCCGATAAAATTGCTCGTGGAACTTCTCGACCAACTCCTCCCAGTTTTGGACGGAATTAGGCGGGAGATTGATGTACCAGGCAAATGCCGAGCCGGTCAATGAAAAATTGAACAGCCGTAACTTGTGGAAATCACTATTCACATCTCCACATTGCGCGGTGAAACGAGCCACGTGCTCCAACGAAGACAGGGACGATTCACCAGCAAAAAGACTAAAATCTGGGATCTTGAAGCCCTTCGGGTATCCAAACGTCTCAACGTAAGCTGGGTATGGATGAATAAACTTGGGAAACTTCGGCCCTTTCTTCATAGCGGAGTCGATCATCCGCTGAACTTCGGTCATATCAACAGATGCTGCCTCGACCCTTTGGTCGGTCCCGTCTGACCTACTGTTCGACCCTCCTCCCTTCTCTAAGTTAATTGTTTTGAGCGGGGCAAGAATAGGCCCGGCCGGTACAATCGGTGCCGGATTGTTTTCTGGTAAGCAAGTTTGGCGAAGATCGAAAGGCCTGCTGCCACCAACTTGGCTAACCAGCATTTCGAGCAGTTTGGTTTGCCGATCATTGGCACTGAGTATCGCGTCCTGCAGCTTGTCAATGCCTCGACTGAACGTCTGCTCGACTGACCGAGACTGCTCGTCCAGTCGCTTTCTGAGGAATGACCTCGTTGGTGGGTCTGTTCCTTCACCACCATCCTCATCACATTCCTCTATTATCCCTTCATTGAGAACGCATGTGTTTCTGTTTGGGATCTCTAAACCACGGAGTTGACCGCCGAGATTAAGTTCTCTCTCTCGGCGAGTTGCGCTCGTGGACTCAGGTGTCCCAACGCTAAGGGGATTCTGCGCCTGTGGCACACTCTGTCCTATGTTCTGACTCGGTAAATCGGCTGTCGACTTTCCCATAGCTGTTTTTTTTTTTACCGATCGTGTTTCAATTGGCATGAACTTCGTAGTTTAGCACTGGGTCCCACCGGGCGTGCCAAAATGTTGACCCTAGAAATTACAAAGCCTACGTGGCGCGCAGGCCGAATATATTCTAAGCTAACTACGTCCTTCGGTGATTGCGGGGCGTGCCAACTCGTCGGCCGAGGCTCGGCCGAGGAGTAAATTTGATGATGCTGCGTTGGGTCGCGCTACTGACTTCTGCGTCTTGCGATTGCGGCCGAGAAAGGAACGCGTCTCGGCCTCTTGGGTTCTCGAGCCTGAAGACAAGGCTGCTATTTCTTACAAAGTTCACGAACCGAATTCGGCTTACAATGTGCCGAATGTAATAACTGTAACACCTCACCTCGCCGAGAAGGCTAATGAGATGACCTCGACCAACAAGGATTCGAAAACCCTTCTCGACCGAGACTTGGATAGGCAATCGACCGTTCTCGCCGCAGTGCTGTTGATGCCAACGGAAGATACTGCGAGACCGACCGACTCTACGGTGACAGAGCTATCTATGCCGACTTAAGATATCACCGGTTGCTTCCACAGTGCTGTTGATGCCAACGGAAGATGTGTCAGCGAAAAAAGAAAAGAAAAAGATCTCAAGTTGTGAGAGTTTGCGCAGGGCAATTTTGTATTGATGTTTGTGGGGCCTCTTCCATTGCTGAATGTCTTGTATTTATAGAAGCAGAACACCGAGCCCGAGTTCTAATCCTATTCGAACTAGGTTTCCTTCTCCGGATTAATGTTACCTCAATCAGTCCTACCTCTGCTAGGACTACGAATCTAGTCCTTAACTGAGCCGGATTCGCCTTCTAGTTTTACCGATCTCGTCGAGGGTCCCTATTGTATTAGGACTCGACTTGCACTCTGATTTAACCGATCTAGGCCTAGAAGCCCATGAGCTGAAGCCCCCATGACTTTCTCGCCGTAGTCTTCCCGGGCCGAAAGTGATACCTCCCTCGGCCCAAACTGCTATTTTGGGCCCAAACAGAAGCATACACAATTTATGTAGAATCTAAAATACGTTAAACGTAAAGTTGGGTCATGCATCATGGTGAATGTTCATGCTATCAGGGCTTGCAAAATATTGAGTTAAAAGCCGTTGTTTGGAAAGAACCTGATTGCGTGATGATATGGATGAACTGGTTTGATGCAGAAAAAAAATCTCCAACGTCAGATTCCTAAGCGCAGCGGTAGGAGCGTGCTGATAACGTGTTGTGGTCTATTTTTATCTGACAAAATAGAGAGGGCCGGCGGCAGTGGGAGAGAGAAGAGAGATGTGTGTTTGTAGAATTGTAGGGGAATGTGTGTGTTGTTATCCCTCCTACATTGTGCCTTTATTTATAGTAGTAAAGGGAGAGAAGATATTCCTTCTCCTCCAAGTAATACAAGTTGTAATAGGAAAGGATAACTAGAATCAAATCTAATCTAGGATTAGAATGTTTACAACACATTTATCTTCTTTTTTTTTTTTTTTTACCATTACCCCTTTTTCACCCGTCTACATGTTTTTTAACTACTTGAAAATTAAAAAAACAATTGTCATAATTTTCTTTTTTTTGATAATTAAACACCGTTATAGGTACATTCATTATACATTTCCGTATTTTAATTTTTTAAGTCCTTATATCATTCCAATAATTGAAATAATAGTTTGTGGACGATATTTTTAACTGTTACCAATGAAGGTAAATATAATATTTGCTAAGTATTATTGGGTTACAAAAATTATTTAGAAGACATTTCTATCAAAGGATTTCTATCAATTTCATGGCTACCCACAAGGAATTTAAATTAAATTAATTTGGCGAATTCCTTGATGATGAGAATCATCATTCTTGTAGCAGTGTTATTGAGGGCTGCCGTGGACTCAAAGCCGGAGCAAGAGCCCGCGGCTATGGGTTTACAGATCTAGGGTTCGGGGGCTCGGGTTGCAGAGAGAAGGGCTTAGAAAGCCCATTTTTCGGTTTTCATCGTCTTCCCTTTTTCATGGTAGAGTCAACTCTACTGTATCATCATTTTCCTTTCACCCACTTTTCCTTTACATTCTTCAGAAAATTGATGATATTCTTGATGTCTAAGTTCGTTTTTTAATCTTCTTGAATAAATTATGTAGAAACTATATTTTGCTTGAAACTGGTATGCCTGTCACGTTAATGATTTTGTTTGTCCGTCATTTGTCTGTGAACCAAACCAAACCGACCAGATCAATGGGTGACAATATTACACTCCGAGTCCAGTTCCAACTGAGTCCAATAAACTTGTAGAACATACAATTTGGAGTGAAGAGGCTACAATTACTAGAAATGTCTACTTTCCTTAACTCTCTTTCCAAATCTACATTCGTGGCACGTTAGGTGCCCAGAATAGCATAACCCAAAATTGTTGTTGCTCTTTCAACTCTTAACATTACACTCATTTACAAACTGCCTTTTCAAAAATTCAAAAACTACGAGAGAGAGAGAGAGAGAGAGAGAGAACCCTAGTGAAACCATAGATATTCATTTCCCGAGATTGTGCCACGGCAATATTCACAATATGAACTTCCAACCGGCAGGCGATGCAGGATCAGTTAACCCTTTCGGATGATTTAGATGTGGTTTTGGAAGCTTTTGAACGTGTCCATTGTCCCCTTGACCTTGCTTCAAGAAGCTTTGCCTTCAGGGTGTTCTCCCTTATCCGTGGAGGCAACTTTGAAGAAGACTCGGACATGTCACAAACAGGTGATGCGAGTCTCGCCATCCACTGTCTTACTGGACTAGCCTGATTCCTCCAGCCAGTAGTACTGCAGGAAGCCTCATGTACATTCCCCCCACCATCCGACATCACTAGTTGACTTCTTATAAGGTTTTCGGCCATGTGATTCGAATTTGAAACATGAGTTTCATCTTGTTTATTTCCTTTTCTGTAAGCGGTGTCTTCAGTGGCTACACAACGTTCAGATTTCTGGGATGTGCTTATTTCGGGCAGCTTCCCTTCTTCAGTTTTCCCCTGCTCTGGATTCTCCATCTGGGACTTCTTATTTCCATTACATGACATGGCCCAAGCCATTTGTTCTTCAAACTTCACTTGCAAGCGGGAGGGACTCCGACTTCTTACCCTGTCAGAAGAGACCGAGTTTTTCTTTGAGGGATCCGATCTAACCTTTTCCTCGATATGATTATTGACAGCTTCATCCCCAAGCAATGTGAAGTCACTGTTGGTTGGCTTATTGAGCTCAAAACAATTTGAATCACTTCCTAAAGAATCATCTTCTTCTTCACCTGCGTCTTGAGGCGCACTCACAGCCTCATTCAGAGGGACAGATTCCATTGAATTCCTACGGTTTCTTGTCATCAGATTTTCAGTATTCTTTAGAGTGTTCATATGTTTAGCTCTAAGAAACGTCTCTATTTCAAGGCTTAACTTGTCCACTATTGAGTTTGTTCCTGAAACGCTACACTCGGCTTCTTCTAGCTGCATCTGCATCCGCTCATCCAACCACGATTCAGATACATGGAGTATCAATCTATCACGGTCAGACCTTCCGGTCCAATCCTTGTCAGTCTTCTGTTTTAAAGAATGCACCTCTTGTTCATATTCTTTTATTCCCTTAGCAAACTCATCACATAGGTCTTCTAACAACTTCCTTAATTTCCGCTCTCTTTCAAGCTCTTCCACAGAATTAGTAAGAGAGGATTTGACCTCAGAAAGCTCCCTCGCTAACTTCCTGTGTAGGCTTTCTGATCGTTTTCTTAACTTCTTCTCATCTTCTAGCTCATCCCTGACCGACTGAACTGCAGCATGGATTCGATCCTGTTCTTTGTTCTTCCTAACTAGTTTATCTTCTGAAATTTGTTTCACCAAATCATCTAGCTCATGTCGATCAGCTTGCCGAACCCGAAGCAACTCTTTGATCTTAACACGAGCATGATCCAACTCTGTTTTCAACGCTTTTATCAATGCTATATTAGATGTATGCTGTTCCTCCAAGCTCCAAATCCGGTTCAAAACTTTTAGCAGTTCTGTAGATGTTTTAAGATTATAGTGTGATTCGCCAATCCTTCCCTTAAAGTCCAAAGAACCGCTAGGGGTGACTGCAAGGTTATACGGAGCCACCTGAAAAGCAAGTGGATGAAATTCTTGATCATATCATGGAAATATATGTTGTACATGGCACACGGAAAGACAAAATTTTCATAACCGTAGATATCAAGACAGGGCTCCCATCATGTTAAACACTTTATAGACCGAACGATACAAGATATCCTAGATAGTGTAATGCAAGTTTTGGAAAATTTGAAACCATATTTACCATTTTTTATCTTTGTAATCGGGAATGACTACAACACAACCCACATCGGTCATAATTACAGATTGTGGCTACATAATGTTTCTTTTCATTACTGATTCAATATATCAAGGATGCAGTTTCTTGAAATTTCGGGAATATTAAGTCCATTGTTTTCCAGATACTATGACTGTAAATCTCAGTCCATAACTTATCAGTCTGTGGGCATCAAATCATATTTACCCTAGTGAGTAATCAGCGAACCGCAATTCTGCCTTGTTTCTACTCAAATAAAGAGTATACATCAGCAGAAAAACTAACGGGGAAAAGAAAAAATATGATTAAGCGTAACAGATGCTTACCTCCAGGGAACTACCGTAGCTTGCAGGCGATGCAGGCTGCAAAATGTGATTGTTCAATCTGTTCCTTTCAATCGTTCGGTGATGTTGCATCAACGATGCTGCAATATGCCTCCTTAAACTGCTTGCACTTTCCGGCTGGCATAAGTAATGAGATAAAAATCAGTGGAGATTCGAACCGGGCAACTTCAAAATCCATTGATCAAACATTAAGGTATAGCAGCCTCTATGACATGCACAGAAATCAATGAATATGCATGGTCATTGATAGGGCTCTAATTTGAATGCAGTATCTACAAATTTAAAGACATGAAGTAGTTCAGATATATAGATTAAAATATCGCCGGAATCAAAACAGTGCAACCTAAATGGAATTCATCTGATTCTTATGAATACTAAAAGAACCATGGCATCTATAATGCTAGTGACTTGACATCTATTAATGAAAATTGCAAGGTGAAGTACTAAGTTCAGAACAAATAAACAAAAGCTTGAAATTTACATCTGAAATAATAGAAAAGGAGAAATAATAATAACAATAAATGTAATAATCAGAGATCATCACTCAAAAGTAACCATCATCAAAAGCTCCATAAATTTCCAAAAAATAAAATTGCAATAAATTAAGGCAAACAGAAAAAGACATGAAGTAGCCATCAAGAAGGCACAATTAAACAATATATATTAGAAATAAATCCACTTTCATTAAATCGGATATAAAGGAACAAAATTGCAAAAACCCAATAAGCCAATTGATGAATACAAAAATCTCCACACACACAAAACAAAGAAATTCAGCAGCAGACCTGGTCAGGAGAACTAGGACAATTATCAGCCAAAAAGTGAGAAAGATCAAGAGCCTTCTTGTCTCTGCTGGGGTGGTGGTGATGGAGCTGAAGGTGTCTCAGCCTAGGAGGTGGAGCACCACCACCACCACTGCCATCGCCGCCACCACCATTAGTGTGAGAAGCCCTGTGCATCTTTGGAAGGAATTGGAAGTGTTGAAACTCCCAAAGAGCAGCAGCTAGCTTTCTAGCAGAGACAGAGGAGGAGGAGGAGCTGGTATCAATGGTAAAGGGGGAGTCTTTAATGATGGGATCAAGGTCAAAAGGGCAACAAGGTCTCCAATTCCATGAGGACACTACTGGAGTGGTTGGGCCACCACCTGTGCTTTTTCTAATCAATACTCCTCCCCTCCTTACTGTCAACTTTTCTGCCAAATTTTCCTCCTTTTCTGCTCCCCCTTCCCTACTTTCTCCTTCCCTTTTCATCTCTTACCTTTTTAGGCTTCCTTTCCCCAATTCTTCTTTCTCTCTCATCTTTTTTTTTTTTTTTTTTTTTTTTTTGAAATACTTCCTTTTGGGTTGGGAACTACAGTTGAGAATGTTGTGCAGTACACAGTGTGCACTTTCTTTTTTGATTATATGTTTTTTATTTTTCAAAATAATTGCCCAGTAGCCACTTGCTATTTGTTCACTTGTATAAATTTAAAGTCTAGTGGTATTCATTTTCATTAGTAAATGCGAGATTTTAAGTTTGATTTTCGTCAAAAGTTAATTTGAATCATATTATTGCTAACACATTGTGAAGCTTAGTATACTCTCATATTCCCTTAGTGTAGATAACATAATGTGTTCGGAAACAAAAAAAAAACTTGCTCTGTATAAGTATGGACTTATTTCCATACTATTCGTGTCAGTTGGCGTGATATAAATATCAACTAGTATAAGTTTCACATTGTTGTATAGAGTCAAGCTTTTTTAGTCACTTGATAACTACAAATGTATGGTCATTCATTATTAGATTTGCTATCAAGATGTTGAGATTAAACCGTCAAAAGTACATTTATTTAATCTACACCTTTGATATCATATTAATCAGTGAGTGATTATACATTTCTTGAGCACTAGACATCACTATTATAATGTAAGTGGTCCACTACTACTTGCATCAATGTCTTTAATTTATTATCGCACACTTCCTACAACTTATATGTCCTCAAACCAAGGAGGAAAGACAGAGGAAAGCTAATAAGAGGCTTTAAGGTGGAAAACAACTTAGAACGAGTTCACCATATTGCGACATCTCGATTCATACATTATCATGTGGAGATAAATTTTTACATATTGATACATTATTCAATTAAAACACTATATGTTAATGAACATGTTCTACGTAAGTTCTTCTTTTTAGAACAGCATGACCACATCACTCTTTAAAAGTGCGAATCCTCTAATTACACCAAGCCCTTAGAGATAAAACCTCACTCATGAAGTCCATTGTACCTCCTCCAACAAGTGTAGTAGATATGTGTTGATGAAAATCTTAGTTTATGGTTTGGACTTAGTATTTTTGTCCACCACTTCTAAACGCGAAGGCTGAGAAAGAGAGTTTTCCCTGTACTAGGGAGCGTAACTTTGGTAGATCTAGAAGATACGCAACAGCTTTAATTCTTTTAATAATTTCAAAAATACACTGTCATCTATACTGAATTCCCGATCTTTATGCCAACAAAGGCTCTCCGACGGTCAAGTTAGTAAGAAAGTACAAGACTTAAGCAGTGGGCAAGAGAATTAGAGTGTGATGATTGTGATACCAGACACGAATCCTAACAGGGTATATTTATACTAGTCGGGAGAAAGACCCTTTTAGAATAGAATCCTGTATTAAACCTGGAGAATCCAAAGGATATCTAGGAGCATATACTGCATGCTCTTGGGAATGTGATTACTTGCCACGCACACCAATTCCTAGATTTTAAGCACTCCAAGAATATAGGAAACCCAGTTGATTATGTGTTGGATCAGGTTCACGTGTCTTGTAGAACAAACATGGTCAATCTCACTGAAGTCATTTGGACTTCGCGCACTGCTCCAGAACAGGATGATGGTGGCACCACTGCCCGGAGAGGTTGAGTCCATGACCGAACTTCAAAGGTAATTGTATTTCAATCTACCTTATTCTAGCCCTGAAAAATCATGGTCCCACATAATGGATTAGTAATCTTTCAAAGGAATTAATGAAGAGCGGGAGGTGTGAAAGCAACAAATTAGTGTATAAGTTTCTTACATTGGATTTTGGTGTTACCGATTGCATCCGCTTCCGTGGAGAGAACGTTTTTTTGTTATGAATATTGTGAAACGCCAATGCGTGACAAAATAGGAGATCAATGATTGAGTGATAGCATAGTTGTTTGCATTGAAAGAGATGTTTTTGGTTTTGTTGATAATGAGTCTAACATGTGGCGTTTTCATGACGTGAAATATCCCGGTCAACAATAATAACTTGTTTGTAATGATAAATTATCAATGATATTAATATTGTCTATTATCTACAAAGATTTGGTTGTTTACATTTTTGAGACCTTTTACTCTTTCAAATTTCACTCTTTCCCCAACAATTCCTGACTTTACCATTGGTTACAACTCTTCCCATGCACAACTTTGTTTGCAGAAATGTTTCGTAAAAACTATTTTGTTACTATATTCTTGACACTTAAAAGGAAAGGAAAATAAGAACCCAAAGCCTTATTGTATAGTATTTAATTATTTATACACGAGTTACAGCTTCAATTTATCAACAAAATACAATGTTTTATACTTGATTTTCTTTCTCTCTCAAATCTTCCGACTACAAATCGGACCCTCATAGAGCATGAGGGTTTACTGCCTGCAACGTCTAGGGATCCGTGTCTTGGGATGGCCATATCTTTCATTTTCCTGGCCAGTGGCTACCTCCTTCTGTAAAAGTTGAATTCATTAGTGCTGCTACTTCTATGAATAATTCACAATTGAATATTCTTTGCATTTTTCTTTGTAAAATTGGCTACAATGGTTAAAAATAAAGTCTTACTTGTTAAATTTATCAAAATAAAATATTACAGACATATTTAAGTTTTGGGCTTTCCTGTTACAGGAGGTGAATTATCTTTGGTTTGCAGTCATTTTAACTGTGTTGCCCATCATCTAGCTAAGAATATTTTATTTAGTGATTTTCGTTAGGTAATTTGAAGGAAAAATCTTACTCGTTTATGACGTTCTTCTCCAAGATTTCGACCATAATTAATTGTAGTTTAATGAAATAAGACATATAAATCAAATATGAAAAACAAAATTAAATACCAAAAGTATATTAGTAAAACAGAAAAGACATACTAATCAAAATTCATTATTTCAGTAACTAAAATTTGTAAAATGGTCATATATTTTCTTTCTTTTGTTCATTTTATTTTAGGTCTGAAACTGAAAGTCACACACTTCAACATGAGAAGTAGAAAATTCTGCAGGAACAGTAAAATTAAGTCGAATCAGTTTCCAGCGGTGCGGAGTGCAGATTGGGGCTGATAAAATATATGTTGCGTGCGTTTTTATAACTTTCCGTCTACACATAAGAAATTTTTTTATTGTGACGGAAATATGAGTGATATATTACTTATTTTTATATAAATAATGAAAAAAATTAAAATTTTTAAGTTATTAACTTTTTAGCACACACATTCTACCATTGGTATAATGACACGTGATTTACCACTTCGTGTTCAAGTCCCACTGAAAAAATCTGTCCACACAAACAGGGTAGTCTTTGAGATTTTGGGGGCCTGTGTGAAATTTGTATAAGGGCCACTCCTTAAAATAGTATTAAAAAAAGTAAAACAATGTATTGATGTTAGAAAACAATCACTTAAATCAAAATAAACTTTAGCACTCACCGATTGCAATTTTACAAATGTCATTAATCGTAAGTAAAAAAGCTACAAACATAACATTCACTAGATAATCAAAAGCAACTCAATCTTAAACAACCAAACATTAAAAAAAAAAAATCAAAACTCTAACTTTAAAGTTCACTTGAATATATAACCTTATTATATAATAAAATTGGAAAAATATCATTTTTTAGGATGTTATTATTGACAATCAGAATATCTCATTGCACTATAATTTTTTATATTGAGTGAGATGTTAAGAATATTAAATTTGTAGACAAAATTTTGTAAATTAAATGACATGTAAGTTGATAATTGAATTATTACTTAAGCATTGATAAACTTGATTATTTCCTATTGGTGACTCATCATTTAGTTAACAAATTTAGTCTTACTATCATTACCCTTTTATATTTAGAAACGAAAAAAATTTACTCTTATAAAGAATGCACAATGAGATTTTAAAGTACTAATAAAAATAATTTTCTAAATATATAAATCATTGCATAACATTAGATGATAAAAATTTTGAGGACTTTCAAATTTGGGCCTGTGCAATTGCACCTTTTGCTCTCCCAAAACGCTCCCTCTGTACACAGACACCTATTTTACTGTATACTGACTGACCCAGGTCTATATCTTAAATTCTGCACTCAAAGTAACTGGACCAAGAACAAAAACAAACTGAGGCCTCTGCTTTCAGAGGGGACAGTGTGTTACTTCTGGTTGACAAGTAAATGGGTCCTCTTGGTGGTCGACAGAGTTGTTTTTTTACTTCAAATTTTATAATTTATTAGATGCTGCAATATTGGTTGGGTTAATGATAGGGGTGGACCATAAAAAGGGAACCGCGGAAATTGAAAAAAACCGTGTTGACCAGAGCTGGTCACAATTTGAATAAAATCCGGACCGAACCGTCTTGAGCCGGTTCCGGTTCAATTTTGGCTTTTAATAAATAAAAAAGGGAAAAGACCCTTACAGAAAGAGCCTTAGAGATTCCACAGTCATGAGGTAAGAAATGGTCATATGTGTCCCCTCCAGTCAACAGTCACGAACTAGAAATAAGAAAGGCTGACAGATTAAAAATGAAGGCTGCTTCTCTTCTTCCTTTCAATCCTTTTTTTTCAGATTAGAAAATATATATGTGTGTGTGTATATATATATAACTGCACTCAACTGAATAATTGATATTTTTCCGGTTTCAATTCAAATTTTAGAGTTGAACATGGCCAAACTGGACCATGCCCACTCATAATTAATTATATTTAATTTAAACTCGTCATTCACAATAGTTAAATTTGATGTTTTTCACTTTAAGTATATAAGAATGCTAATTTGCAATTTTTTTCAAATACAAAAATAATATTTCATCAATTCATTTTACCTTTGTATGGGGTTGTTTAGGCTTTTTGGCCCAGATTATTTTGTTTATAATGTTGAGAAAAATTCACTTACTTTGAAAGATTCTCTATCCTCACATGCTACTATTTTTGGAAAGAAACTGTTAATAATGAAATATAAATACGAATTTCCAATAGTCCTTGGAAACTAATAGATTTACCACCAGGTTGTAAAACTAGAGTGTAAATGGGTCCTTAGAAAAAACTCAAAACAGATGGAAGTATAATAAATTTAAACTAGACTTGTTGCAAAGGGCTTTAAACAAAAAATTGATCTAGATTTCTTTGATACTTTACTTTAGGGCTGGGTTCGGTTCTAAACGGTTCGGTTCAAATTTTTTTCGGTTTCGATCCTATTCGGTTTTTTCCATGATTTTTTTTTTTTTTTAATATCTGGAGCTTGAAGCACATGCTTCCCCTACCTTGAGCATCCTTATTCCTCAGTGAGAAATCAACCTACAACATGCCCTAATCAACATATTTGAACTATAACTGAGAAGTCAACTTAACTCATGCTTTTAAGTTTTCATCCCTGCATTACATAATATTATACAAAACCTTAATACTTACCAAATTAAAATCAACCAAAACGAATTCAAAAACCAATAGTAGTAAACACGGTTGGAGCATTTGAGCTGAAACAAGAAAAACCTAACAGTAGAAAAAACTAATTCAGAAACCAAAAATAGAAAACTCAACCTAAATTACCAAATTAAAATGAACCAAAATGAAAAAAATCAATCTTTTTTTAAATTAATAGTTAAAATAAGGAAGAGATCGAACTCCTTATGCGCTAGTGCAAGGCCATTGCAGGGCCAAGTTGAAGTTTTCTGCCTTCCTCCTCTAATTCGAAAAGGGAGAGGGAAAATTATGGTTTGGAAGAAGGAATATATGAAGAGGACATGAGAAGACTGGAGAGAGTGACTTAGAGGAAGAGATGAGAGAGAGAGAGAGAGAGAGAGAGAGAGAGAGAGAGCAGAGAGATAGGAAGAAAACAGCGGAGGGAGGAAAGAGAGTGAGAAAACATGAAAACTGAAATTGGAGTGATTGACGGCTAGGGTTTGTAAACTTGAGAAATTTTATAAAGCATTAAATATTAGAAACCTATAAATACTTTGCGCGTACAACAACAACAACAACAGAAAGCCTGCGGTCAAGTTGGCTTGATGCAACTATCCACGTCAACATCTTTTTGAATATTTATATATGATTTTTTTTTCGGTTGTCTGGTTCTGTTTCTGGACCTCAAAAACCGAAACCGAACCAGCCAAATTCAGTTCGGTTTGATTTGGCAGTTTCGGTTCGGTTTTTTTCAGCTTCGGTTCGGTTTGGTTTTCGGTTTTTTGAACCCACCCCTACTTTACTAGAGTAACATTCATTAGATTGATTATTGTTATTGCTTCTATTCATGATTTGATTATTCATCAAATAGATGTGAAAATAGTTTTTTTGAATTACAATTTAGATGAAGAAAATTTATATGGACCAAACCGAAGGTTTTGTTGAACCTGGACAAGAGCACAAGGTATGTAAGTTAACTATAGCTCTTTATGGTTTAAAGCATGCACCTAAATATAGGCATGAAAATTTTGATTCCTACGTGATCAATAATGGTTATAAAAGTAATAAAAGAGACAAGTGCATAAATTATAAATCATCGATGATTCACATATTATTATTAGCCTCTTTGTTGACCATTTATTAATTTTTGGCTCAAATCTGTTTGTGATTAATAAAACAAAAAATATGCTTAAGAGCCATTTTGACATTAAAGATCTCGGTAAGCCTAATTTTATTTTGGGCATGAAATTACAAAAACATGATGATATTTTTCTTGACCAATAGCACTATATTGTGAAAATGTTAAAGAGCTATAATTATATTGATTGCAAGCATGTTTCTACATCTTTTGATTCAAGTGTTCACTTACTTTCAGTTGAAAAAGAAAATGATGTTATTAATCAAAGGGATTATGCTAGCATAATTTGTAGTTTGAGATATGACTGTAGTAGACCTGACATTGCATATGGAGTTAGAGTGCTTAGCAGATTTACTAGTAACCCAGTAAAGACCATTGACATGCCATAGAAAGAGTAATGAAGTATTTACTTGGCACTAAGAATTATAGTTTATTTTATAAAAATATATCCTTTAGTCAAGGTTCTAAAAGACGCTAAGCGCTAGTCAGGCGGCGCGCCTAAACGGACTAGGCGGATTTAAGTTAATCTATTATATTTCGTGTAAATAAATGTTTGTTTATACTTAAAATATATATAATTTCATCATAAACTAAAAAATAGAATGACATATATATTATGAAGCATTGGAACATAATGAAAACATGGGGAACGAACATATAATGTGTGTTCATTAAAGTATTCAACAAGTCTCTTACAATTTATTGAAAATAAAATAAAATGCAAAATGAAAGTTATCTATTTTCTGTCTAAGTGAGTCGTAATCTAGGTGAATGCCTAGGCCGGGCTAGGTAGGTGCCTAGGCGGTCTAGGCGAGTGTCTTAACAGGTATAGACACCATTTCTTAATTTTCAAATGCCTATGCATTAATCTAGGCAGTGCCTAGCAGCCTAGCGCCTATGTGGCTCTATACGATGATTTTTAGAACAATGCCTGTAGTACTTGAGGATTTCAGTAATGCTGATTAAAACACATTCATGTGATTTTCTTTCTACTACTGGTTATATTTTTGCATTAGGTAGTTATGCTTTTTGTTAGAAACTAAAGAAACAAACTATTATTTCTATTCAACCATGGAGGATGAACTTATTTCTTTGATATCAGCCACTCAAGAAGCAAAATGGTTGAGAGATTTTTTATATGAGACACCATTTTGGAAAAAAAAAAAAAACAATACCACCTATTGTAAATCACTGTGATAACACTACTGGTATTGGCTTGGTAAAAATTGTTACTACAACGATAAATTTAGACCTATAAGAAGAAAACATAGAGTTATGAGATCTCATTTGAGCAATGATAGCATTACTGTGAATTATATTAAATTTGGTGTTAATCTTGTAGCTTCATTAACCAAGGCCTTGGTAAGAGAAAAGGTCTGGAGTACATCGAGGGGATGAGATTAAAGCCTATACAATCATGAGCCATGTTTGGGGACACCCAACCCCGTAATTAGAGATCATCAAAACTACTTTCAATGGAAAAAATGAATCATACGATGACCGTAAGAGATGCACTATTATTTTTCTCATCCTTATGGTGTACGTGCATTGACCCTGTAATGTTTTTGGAGGTTGAGTTTATTTAAACTATTAATAAATCTGTAGCTGGTTTTGAGTGAGATGTTACAATTATAGACCATCTTTGACAAAGTTTACCTATATGAGTGTGAGAAGTAAAATTTGTCAAGGATGGTCCTATAATTGTAGCATCTCACTCAAAACCAGCCACAGATTTATTAATAGTTTAAATAAACTCAACCTTCAAAAGCATTATAGGATCAATGCACGTACACCATAAGGATGAGAAAAATAATAGTGCATCTCTTACGGTCATCGTATGATTCATATTTTCCATTGAAACTAGTTCTGAGGATCTCTAACTACTTTTTGGAGGTTAATTTTATTTAAACTATTAATAAATCTGTAGCTGGTTTTGAGTGAGATGTTACAATTATAGGACCATCCTTGACAAATTTTACCTATATGAGTGTGAGAGCCGGTCCACTTTCTATGAGAATTAGGCTTGTTCTTAAAGACATTCATGAATATCGGGATTAGCACAAGTAGGGCTGGCATTTTGAACTCGACCCGACCCGACCTGTTAAAACTAGTATTTTGGTGGGTGCTTAACGGGTTGGGTTTTTAACGGGTCAACCCGTTAGTCACCCATTAAATCATGGGTCATTTTGGGTCAACCCGTGAAACCCATTAGCACCCATTAGCACTCGTTAACACCCATTAGGGAGGACTTTTGTGTAATTTCAAAGTTGGAATAGAAAACCTAACTCTCTGTCTGTTCGCTCACGTTTGAACCCGGACTGCACGTTCCTCTCCGGGGCTGCCGTTCTCTCCCTCATCTTCTTCCTAAAAAATCAAGGTTTCACTGAGTTTTGCCACCATCTCTCCGGTAAGTTCCGATTCCCTTTCAACTTTTCTTCCATGGCGATTACTTTTTGTTTCTGCAGATTATATTTTTCGACTATTTTTCTCAGTTTTTTATTAGAATTGAGAGCTACTTTATGTTCCATGACGAAGAAGCCGCCTCAGCGGTGGTGAAGGGGCTGAGAGCATCATTCGTCTCGACCTCTCGGGAATTAGGTTTTGATTAGAATTTGCAGAAAAATTTAGGGTCTTGGATTTTTTTTGTTGGTTCCTGAATGTTTTGGTGTGCACATGCTGATCGATTGATGTACGTCTCACCAACTTTCTCTCTCTTACATGTCAATAATTCATATCTATATGCTAAATCATGAATTAGGTTGTGATCAGAATTTGCTGATTGATGTAGTTCAATACAAAACTCTATTATATGATGATTGCTCACTCAATTGTTTTGTTACATTATTGCTCACTCAGTTGTTTTGTAATAAAGCTCCAGGTGTTCATCAAATCACTCCATGACTTGCATATGCACACAAACATAATGACAGAAGGAGGTGGCTAGCACAAGCACTAGGATGCTAAGATTTCTTTCTTACACAATGTAAAAAAAAATAAAAAAAATAAAAAAAAAGAGAAAGAATAAGGTTAAAGGAAAACTAATGAAAATGGCTTAAAAACTTTGAGTTTTAATGATAAGGACAAAATAAAGGGTAAAGTGAATAGTACCAGGATTGACTTTTTAGTGTAAAAATATGGTTTTTCGTTAAATTGAACAGTACCAGGTGCTTTTCGTTAAAATTCCCTAAGGTTAATGGGTGAAATGGGTTGAAACGAGTGACCCGTTAGCTTAAAGGGTTAGGTTCGGGTGACCCATTAGCTTAACGGGTCGGGGTTGAACTCGACCCAAACCCAGTAAACCCGACCCGTTTACAGGTTTAAGCACAAGGCAGTAACGTGCTAGCTATTAAAGCTCAAATTAACACCTAGATTATTATGCATGAGCGGTAACTTATTTTCCCTTAAGTAGTTGTAGTTTAAGTCTGAGACCACTATCAACTCTAGAGTAGGAACTATTGTTTCACTAATGGAGGTTCAATGCAGAACAACACCTTCATGATGCATAATGATTCATCTTTGGTCAATACTATTTTCATTATTTCTTCTCAATTAATAATTAAAAAAGAGTCGGAGTATGTTGTGCATTTTTAATATTAAACAAACTACTTAAAATTGTCATTATTTGTCGTTAATGGGAAGTTAAGATGGAGTCTTTTAACTTTTCATCTTATGTAACTCTGTAACTTTTGTCTTGTTAATCTTTGTTTATCTATTCATTAATGGTTAAAAAACCTATAATTAATAGCATTTTTTCCATTATCAGTTTATTTTATTCCAGTACACAATTTCTTCTGCAACAATTATTCTCTCCATTCCTCTATCTTTTCATTTTTACTTATTGGCCAAAAAAGGTGTTCGTGTGGTGGAGCTTTGGACTTTTCCTTTTATACAAATAGGTTTGAGTCATACAACGATTCAATTGAGGTGTTGTATCCTAGAGGGAACAAGTCAAGGGATATACTATTGCACGGGCTTGTGGACTTTGTCAACCTACAATGGGCTTGAACCTTCTTAAAAAAAGCGAGATACCTGCGCTTTAGCCTAATTGTCTATATGCTTCTTGGAAGAATATTATTTTCTTGTAACTTTTATCACAATTTCCTTGTAATTTTCCTAACAGATATGAAGAAAATGAGGATAAAGAAGGGAAAATTTATAGAGGCTTTTTAGAATCACACTACCATAGAATCTGTAATGATTCACTTCGACATTCGTATATCCGACGGTTGGAACCTATCGAAAACGTAAAATGTCGTTTCTCATTTTTGTGTGCACATACGATGCGACGACCCATCATCTTCATTGTTTTAAAGGGACGACCTTCAAGGTCCCACGCTCAAATTTGGAGTGTCTACACTGCCTAACACTGGTAGAGGAACTGATTTGACACGTGTCGAAGAATTTTGAATGGTAAGTTATTTTTATCCACTTTGACGGTATGGTCCTTGGAAAACTATTCACCCTTAAAGGAACGCCATTTTGGAAGCTTTGCTGGAGGCATTTGTAGGATCATTTATTTTATTGTGCCGTAATAAGGTGGATCTAAATACAAGTACTTCAGAAACCAGTTATAGACTTAACGATTCCAATCGGGGACACCACACCCTGTTAGGCTATGTTTTGGTAATCAAAGCCCGTTGACCCTGCTAAGATCGACCATTATTCGCAAGACACAAAAACCTAATATGACTGTGGATCATATTGGTTTCCTATATTCTTGGATATTTCTACAATCTAGAGATTGGCGTGCAGCACAAGTAATCACATTCCTACAAGAAAACAATCTTATTCTATATATCCTTTAGAATTCTCTCGATTTAATATGGATTCAATATCCTAAAAGTATTTTCTCCCTACTAGTATAAATACAACCCTTGGGGAATATCACTAGTCACGCACATACTGCATACTTTGCTTACCTATTGTCCGGGCAGGAATGTCGCCTGTGAGCATTCCTGGCTCAAGCACACAGCTTCCTGCGGAGTTGGCACTTTGGTTGACTGTCGGGTTCTCTCTTTGTTCGTCGGGCTGCAAGAAGAGGACATAGTTAATTCTAAAAGGTGCCTTTGTCGGGCCTTAAGTATAGGCCTTGAGATCAATGGATTGTCGTGGATGGGTTAAGTCCACATTAGATTCTTTTCTATGCCTTGAGGTCAAGAACTTTTGTTCATCTTGTATGGCAAAAGGGCAAAGGTCTGGATCTAATCAAGGCATTAAGTGGATTCACTCTTAAGATAGTAAAACCATTTAACTTAAACCAAATATGAGAGTAAGCTGAACTTTGGATCATTAAAAAACCTAAAATAATTTGAATACATACTAGGGAATTCATTACAACACCAGATTTATTAACTAAAAGACAAAACAAAGGGAATTGGGCAAGATTAAACCTTGTCGAGCAAGGCTGGACATTTTGCCGTTTCTTTTCTTTGCAACTACAGGGATCTGAGGGTTTTAAGAGAGAATGGATGACAAATAAATTTACACAAGAGAATCGATACTACTGGAGCAGCAGAGTTATAAACTAGACAAAAGATGGCTTTTGTGAGGGCTGATCCTGAAAAGAATTGAGGTTGGGGGCTGACTATAGCTTCGTATGCAAATCTGGCTTGAGTATAGTTTGTGTATTTGTTTGTTTGATTGGTTGAGTGTCCTTATCTCTGGGTTCTCTTCCTCCTTTTATAGGCGAATTAGCCTAACTGCTTGCAGCTTGGTTCCTGCCCGAAATGAACATGAAGGTTAGTGACTCATCAGCAATTTACGTACTCTGCCATTCAGAAATTGCTTTTGGGCTGAGAGTAGGTTGATTTCCATCAAGTGTCACATCCATATAGGCCACTTACTCCAACTTGTTCTTGCATTAATGTGGAATCATCATTTTACCTTAGGTTGGGCGAATGGGTTTGATGTTGGGCCTTCGGGCAGAGTTATGCCTCTTACGCTTCTTTTTCGGGCTTCTCTTCCTTCAGCCCCAAGTTCAAATATTTAACCCAAACAGTGCCCCCTTTAATTGTTGTTAAGCCTTTAAGCTTTAGGCACCAATAATGATTTGAACAGCCGTCATACCCTCGCACGCTTCACTCGGAACTTGCATTTTCTGACGTAGCTAATGCAAACTTAGGTCCTTCCTCTTTCCATGAATTTCAATCGTCACCTGGTCCCCTTTATAAAATTTGGCTCAATTTCAGCTTCTGGGTTTTTAAAACCGATTGATTCTTCATATTCCCAAAATTTCCTCGAGAAAAAACCCCCTCAAAGCCTTCGAATATTTCCCAACTTGTTTTGTGATACCTCTCAGTTTCCCCTGATCCTTCATTCCTTTAATTTTTCACCATGATAACCGAAGCTCTACGAGCCTAACTCATTCTTCCATGTTTATTGAACGGATCGCTATTAAGTCCTTCCCTCTTGATGGTCTTCATCGTCCTCGGGTAACCTTGTTTTCTAGATTTTCTTCTAAAGATAAGGGATTGTATCCTCTAGAATTGGCATGGTATTCTCTAACCTTCCCTTCTGTTGGAAACAATATGCTTAAGGAACAATCACTACTTTCAACAACTTCCGTCAGGTGCTCTGCTCGCTTTAAGTCTGCTGAAACCTTGCAGGCTAGTCGAGTAATCACCACTTTACCTGCTACCCCCATAAGTCAGACTTCACCATCACCTCCATGGGGGTATGTTCTGGGGCCAGTCATCAGGCTTTTATTGGCCGCACAACTCGATCGGATTTTGTGGATGAAAATGCAGGAGAATCAAGAGAGTTGGAACATCATTTGGAAAGGGTTAAGCAAAAATGTAACACCCTTATTCTAGGATTTGTACTAATATGAAGCCATTGAGCTAGATCTGATGTAACTTTCATTTTTCGCTCAAATGAATAAGATTTTCTCATATTGCTTTATCTTGTATTTTTCTTAAGGTTTACGTATGATGAACGTAAAAACTGATCTCTTACACCCCAGGCTTGCTTATTCTTCTTCTATGTAGCAATCTCTAACATCCCATAAGGTCGGATGATATCTTTTTGAGAACTGAACATTGATTGGATGCTTTTGTAATACTCCCTCCACATCTGCCAAGTAGTATCCACCCTTGCCCAATACCTGATTAACAATAAAAGGGCATTCCCAAGTCAGGCTCCATTTCTCAAAGCCCATAACTTGTGCTTCTAAAGGGAGGATTGCTTTCCAGACTAACTCTCATTCTTTGAAATTCTTCAATTTTACCTTTTTATTGTATGCTCAGGCAATAACTTCCTTTCATTTTTGAATCTTGTTTAAAGCTTCAATTCTGGCTACATCAAGATCCTCAATCTCTTAACACATAGATTGAACATATTCTTCACTATGTAGCCCGGACTGATTCTGAATGCTGATTGAACCACATTAATCTCCATGGGAATCGCAGCATCTTGCCCAAAAGTCAAATGGTAAGGGGTTGTTCCAGTTGTCGTTCTTTTGGATGTCCTGTATGCCCACAAAGTTTCCCCCAACCTCTCATGCCATTTTTCTATGTTCTCGGCTACCGTTCTTTTAATGATACTTACCAGAATTTTGTTACTGGCCTGCGCTTGCCTGTTTGACTGAGGGTAATAAGGACTAGATTGAACCATCTTTATTCTAAACTTGTCGGCAAACTCTTTTACTTCTTTTAAAATAAAAGATGGTCCACAATCTGTGACAATTACCTCGGGCACCCCAAATCTGTGCAAAATTTTGGTTTCAATGAACTTCTTAATTGTGGCTGAAGTAATATTCTTAACAGCTAAAGCCTCCACCCATTTGGTGAAGTAATCTGTGGCCACGATTATGAATGTGTGTCTTTTACTAGAAGCTGGATGAATTTGCCCAACGAAGTCCATTGCCCATCCTCTAAAGGGCCAAGGCTTGACCACAGGTTTCAAAAGTATTGAAAGCACATGTTGGAGTGGCCCATGTCTTTGGCATTCTTCACATCTTCGGGCATAATCTTTACAATATTTCTCCATCTTGGGCCAGAAATAACCATATATCCTAAGCAGCCTCCTTATCTTGGTTCCAACTTGATGAGCTCCATAGATTCCTTCATGCACCTCGGCCATGACTCTCATAGACTCTTCCAAGCCTAGGCATTTTAACATTAACCCGCCTGGAGTCTTCCTTAGTAGATTTTCTTCCCACAAGACGTACTTAGTCGCTTGTTGTCTATCATTCTTACTTGTAGGGAAGGAAAGATCTTTTAAATACCGAAGGACATATGTCCTCTAGTCTTCGACTTCCACTTTTTCAATCATTACATCTAGGCTAAATCCCCTATCCAAAATGGAAGGGAGATCTTTTCTCTGGACTTCTTTGTCTCTCTCAAACTTCCTTTCTTGGATCTGTACTCTCAAGGCCAATTGTGTCATCTCGTTGGCAATCTCATTGACTTCTCTAGGTATATAGGCAGCTGATATTTCTGTGCCACAATAGCTCAATAATTGGGTGGCTGCCAAGTAATAAATGGCCATAGTGATGTGTCTGCATCTATATTCCCCATTTAACTGATTGATTACCAATTCTGAGTCACCAAACACTTCAACTTCAGTTGCCCCCAATTCTATCAAGATTTTTAGGCTAATTATCAAGGCTTCATACTCTGCCCGATTGTTGGTAGTTTCTTGATAATCCAAGAAGAATGAATAACAATGGTGAGTACCTCTAGGATCAATAATAACGATCCCAGCTCCAGCAGCATTTTGGGTGCAAGATTCATCAAAATACAGCTTCCATGGGATAACCCAAGGGTTGGATATCCTTTATACCTCTTGCTGAATCCATTATTCTCTGCCACGATGGCTTTGCTTGGTAAGATCAAGATGTTAGCCACCTTCAAGGTTCCTAAGATGTTGATTATTTCTCATTGGGACTCTTGATGCTGGGCTAAAAAGTCTGAAATTGCCTGCCCTTTGACTGCCCTCTGAGGTACATACTGAAAACTGAATTCGGACAATGCCAAATTCTACTTCCCAATTCTTCCTGTCAACATAGGTTCGCCATCATGTATTTAATCACGTCGATCTTGAAGATGATATGGATGCGGCAAGGTAACATGTAATGCCTTAACTTGCAAGCAGTAAAGTACAAAGCCAAACATAGTTTCTCCACTGAGGTATATCTTGTCTCCACCTCAGTAAAGAGGTAATATACGGCTTGTTCCTTTCCGTCTTTGTTGTTTTGGGCCAGCAAGCTTCCAATTGATATCTCCGAGGCAGAGATGTAAAGTTTTAATGGATTTCCCATCTGAGGTGGCATAAGCACTAGTGGAGAGGCTAAGTAAGCTTTTATGCTATTGAAAGTTTCTTAATGTTGCGGGCCCCATTCAAAAGAGTTAACGGCTGAATCTTGCCCGCTAAATTAGCAATAAATCTCCTCAGGAAGTTGACTTTTCCTAGCAACCTTTGCAGTTGTACCTTATTGGTGGGTGAAAGTGATTCCACTATTGTCCGAGCTTTGTTTTTATCGACCTCTACTCCTCTCTGATGAACGAAGAATCCCAAAAAGTTGCCCGACCTTACTCTAAAAGTGCACTTCTTAGGATTCATCTTTAACTTATGGATCCTCATTCTTGTTAAGGCTTGTTTGAGATCTACCAAATGTTGTTCATCAGTCTTGGATTTCACCACAATATCGTCAATATATACTTCCATGCTATGGCCAATTAGGTCATGAAAAATGGCATTCATTGCTTTTTGATAAGTGGCACCAGCATTTTTGAGCCAGAATGACATCACCACATATTCATATGCTCCAACATGACTTGGACATCTAAACGCCGTTTTATGTATATCTTCTTTAGCCATTTATATCTGATTGTATCCTGCATTTCCGTCCATGAAAGACAGAACTTTGTGTTTGGCTACTGCATCTATAGATAAGTCGGCCATTGGCATGGGATATTCATCTTTAGGCGTGGCTCCATTAATGTTTCTATAGTCAACACAACACCTAACTGCTTTAGTTATGGCTTTTAATACAGGAACAATGTTGGCCAACCACTCAACATATTTGGTAGGCCTAATAAATCCGGCTTTTACCAGTCTTTTGATCTCTTTTTTAACCTTCTCCTCGATTTCTTTTGACATTCTCCGTGGTGCTTGCTTGATAGGTTTAAACCTCTCCTTAATAGGCATCTTGTGTTTTACTAAGGTTGGGTCTAAACCTGGCATCTCAATGTAATGCCAAGCAAAACAATCTTTGAATTTATGCAGAAGGTTGACAATCCCTGCCCGATCTTTGATTTTCAACAAACCACTGATCTATATATGTCTTGGATCTTCCTCCGTCCCTAGATTAATGGTCTCCAAGGGATCTTGCACCTATGGGTCGGTTTGTCAGGCTCTGCACACAAAAACTCAACCAGTTCTGAACTCTCAGGCAAATCTTCTGGCCCGTCCAAGTCATATATACATTCAGCTATTTGGATGGTCGCTTCTAGCTTTTTCCCAAAACAATCCTCTTTAATCATCTGGCTACTTGAGGCTTCTCTGCTCTAGCCATTTTCTTCTTTGGCTGAGCTTTCCTTTTCCTGTTTTTTCTCTCTCCCATATACCAACAATATTTTTATTAAAGACCTGACTGTGATCACTTGGTCCTTTCTTTTATGCTTTGACATTTAAAAGTGTTGGGGAGTCGGGATGATATAGGGCCGATCCCATTCTTCCCTTGTAAAAGTTAGCCCTTGTTCCAAAAGCTTTTGGGCCATCACCTTGGTTGGGCGGCCGTTCTTATCAGCTCCTGAACATTGAATAATCCCAATGCTGGGATTATAGAAGTTGGCTTTTGCAAAGTTAGCTGTAGGGAGAAATGGCCGTGATTCGGCCTCTACCATCTCCCAAAATCCAAGTCCTGCTTCCCATTCCTCATGGTAGACGGCCGTTTATTAGTGTAAAGTAGATGGCACAGAGAGACTCTGATGAATCCAATCTTTGCCTAGTAAAACTCTATAAGTGGAAATGCTGTCCACAACGAAAAAGGCCAAGATAATTTATTTTGATCCTAAATCCACCTTTAACGGTAGTATCCCATATGTCTTGGTGATAACTCAGGAGAAATTAAAAACTGTAAGATCGGTGGGAATAAGATCCCCTTCACTCTTACACATCTTCTTCATCTGCTTGTATGGTAGCATATTAACTGCGGCCCCACCGTAGATCAAGACCCTTTTGAAGGGTACTCCCTTCAGGTGTGCAGTTACTTATATGGGCTTGAGATGGTTGGCCATGCTTGAATTTGGGTGGACAAAAACCATTTTTGTCCGAGTATATCCTCTCAGGCTTCCTTATTGATGGTTCGAGCAATCCAGTTTGGTTAGGTTCTCCTTGTCCCATATCCTCAACACTAACATGCGCCATCATGGGTTCTGTAGCCAGGTAATCACCTTCCATGATTGATCATGCTCGGCGTGAAACATGGCTGATAAAAAATATGTCATGTTTACATGGAAGTCATTGGGCCCAGGTACATCTCCTTCCTTGCCCCCTATGTGGTTCATAAACCAATCTAACCAGGCTTTCTTTACCTCTCTCGGGTGAGATTGTTCCAAAACAGCTTGGTTCTGGGCTCAACTTAGGTGTTGGCATCATTACCATATCTTCATGAGCTCTTCTTAGGATTCTATATTTTCCCGGGTGAAGGCTCGTTGATGCATGGTCTTTTTCCCCTTCAGTATTACTACTGACTTTCTCTACCTCTTTCTTGGTTCTCCAGCAAATTTGATTATTTCCTTAATTATGTACCTTGTTTACCTCTCCTTTTTTTTATAGGTTTCTGAGGTGGTAGGGACCTTCAATGAGTTCATGTGGGCTTTATGTTGCCTTTGGACTCTCTTGATCATGGAAGCTCCCATCTCTTTAACGGGTTTTCCGTCCCTTCCAACTATATACCATCTCCGCCCGAGTCGGGCAACATTCTTTTTAGTGACCGGGTTCACTGTCTTTTCTTTTATTCTAACATCACTGGCATAACTTGATTGAGGTGGCTTTACGTCTACCCACCTTGGTGTCTCGGCCTTCTTGTCTTCTACTTCTTCTGAAGCTTCATAGTTTCTGAATACTTCTGACAAGTTCTTTGGTTGAGAGTCTCCTCCCAACCTCTGAAAGACGCTCCGAGAGGTTTCCTTTTTGGCTGCCCACATGATATCTCTGCGGGATTCCTGCTCTTTTTTTCCTCTTCTCTTAATCAATTTCTTATCGAAGATGGCTTCTGCAGTTGGTACTTCTAGCTCGCACTCACATTGACATTTATTGCACAAAACCACCCCTTTGATTATTGCTGCCTTAAGCTTTTTAGGCAACTTGATAGCTTCTTCCGTCGGCCTATCAGTTTGTCACCTTTCAGCTCTTACTTCCTTGGTAGCTTTTTCTTTCCTTTTCTCTGCCCACGTTAAATTGATCATGTTTACGAGGGCTTGTAGAAAAGGATCAGCACCTGTTACCGCATTAGTTTGAGATTCTCCCAATGTTTGCACTATTTCTAGCCTGTATTGCCCCCTGTTATTCAATGAGAACGACAAAGGGTCAGACAACTTGGGCTTCTTAATCTCATTCAAAGCTAACTGGCTGGCTCTGGTATCTTCCTTGTTCTTTTCCTTATCCCATTCTTTTTTTAGTAAAGGGAACAAGGAAACAACTGGTTCTTTCATAAGGCTAGTCTGATTTGCTGCCCTTCCAACATTATCATTTTCTGGAGTAGAGTGCTCCAGATCTGACCTTTTTTGCGGATTCATGGAACAGCCTTTGTCCATTTCTTCTTTAGCTCCCCTAAAGTTCCTTTCCATATTTAGAGAACATCTCTCTAGGCTTTTCAAGATAGCCATCAGGGTAGCCTGTAGATCTTCTTTTGTAACCCTCTCATTTGATTTCTCAGAAGGGGTCGGACTTCTCGTCAAGATAGGTCCTTGTAAATCTTCAGGGAGATTTGTCATGTTGGATCTCAGTGTGAGTGGGGCAGTCTTTGCATTGATCCCCACTCGAAGGTTTGTTCTTTCGTTTGTCTTCATGGCATACAAGATTTGGTCCCATCGGGCGTGCCAAAACTATGTTTGGGCAGGAATGTTGCCTATAGGCGTTTCTGGCTCGAGCATACAGCTCCCTGCGGAGTTGTCACTTTGGTTGACTGTCGGGTTCTTGCTTTGTTCGTCGGGCTACAAGAAGAGGACAAAGTTAATTATGAAAGGTGCCTTTGTCGAGCCCTAAGTATAGGCCGTGAGGCTCACAATCAAAACTAATTTAAATGCTGAGGCGTGCCACTGCCATCTCAGTATGGCATATGTAAAATGAGTAGATTTAAGCCGATTACTTGTGCCCCAAGTTACTTTGACTTCTCATTATCAAATGATTGTCGTGGATGGGTTAAGTCCACATTAGATTCTTTTCTATGCCTTGAGATCAAGGACTTTTGTTTACCTTGTATTGTAAAAGGGCAGAGGTCCGGATCTAATCAAGGCATTAAGTGGATTCACTCTTAAGATAGTAAAACCATTTAACTAAAACCAGATCTGAGAGTAAGTTGAACTTTAGATCATTAAAAGACCTAAAATGATTTGAATACATATTAGGGAATTCATTACAACACCAGATTTATTAACTAAAAGATAAAACAAAGGGAATCGGACAAGATTGAACCTTGTCGGGTAAGGCTGGACCTTTTGCCATTTTTTTCTATGCAACTATAGGGATCTGAGGGTTTTAAGAGAGAATGGATGACAAATAAATTTACACAAGAGAATCGATACTACTGGTGAGCAGCAGAGCTATTAAACTAGACAAAAGATGGCTTTTGTGAGGGCTGATCCTGAAAAGGATTGAGGTTGGGGGCTGACTACAGCTTCATATGCAAATCTGGCTTGAGCAGAGTTTGTGTATTTGTTTGTTTGATTAGTTGAGTGTCCTTGTCTCTGGGCCCTCTTCCTCCTTTTATAGGCGAATTAGCCTAACTGCTTGCAGCATGGTTCCTGCTCGAAAGCAATATAAGGGGTAGTGGCTCATCATCAATTTACGTACTTTACCATTCAGAAGGTGCTTTTGGATTGAGAGTAGGTTGATTTCCATCAAGTGTCACTTCCATATAGGCAACTTACTCCTACTTGCTCTTGCATTAATGTGGAATCATCATTTTGCCTTGGGCTGGACGGATAGGTTTGATGTTGGGCCTTTGGGCAGAGTCCTACCTCCTGGGCTTCTTTTTCGGGCTTCTCTTCCTTCAGCCCAAAGTTCAAATATTTAACCCAAACACCTATTGCTTAAGTTCTAAGATTTAACTAACTTGCCTGTTAGAGAACCTTTGGCCAGTACCATACCGATACCTTAGATTAATTACAGTTGTTTGCTCTTGTTTGTAGGCGGCAGATCTTGCACAACTCAATAATCCACAGTATGCGGAATTTTGGTTCCAACATGTTACGTTAACTTATGGCTACTATAAAACGAATTAGCGGGTGTTTACTTCCTAAAAACGAGTACTTGTACCATTTTGAAGTGGTTTGAGGTTCACAAGCAACACAAAGTTGGTTGTAAAATTGTGCTGGTGTTATATATGAAAACAAGTGCTTATGCGGTTCGAGATTGGATAGGTTTGGGACTGACTCTAATACAGTTCTATAAAGTTTTAGTCCTCTAGATTGGACTTGCTTAACTTAATTAGTCTAGTCCCATTGTTTGTAAGTTCCAAACATAAGATGGACATAAGTCCATTTAATTGATTAGTTAGTCTTGTCCTAATGGGCTCAACATTCAAATTTTGTCTAAATTTACTAATCAAACATTAAAATAACTGAAAAAAATAATTATAAGTGACTTATAGCTTAGTTGTTAAGAGTACTCTCCCTTGCATCTGAGGTCTTGTGTTCGAACCCCTTCCTCATAGTTTAATATAGATTATCTTGTCGCTTGTAAAAAAATGAAAGAAAAACCAAGATGCCAACATTGATGGAAATTATAAAATTATATGTATTTAAACAAGGGTTAATTACATTTTGCACCCTTTAGATTTTAACTAGTTTTCAAAATGAGGCATGAGGTTCTAACTTTCTCACATTGCACCATGAGATATTGCTATATTTATATATTTTGTCTAGTTGAACGTTTAATCCTTTAGAAATTGATGCTATTTTTGTTCATGTGGTACAGGGCATACGCGTTAGCCCATATAAGGACTTCATAATCACTGTTTCATCAATTAATGTATGATATAAAAATCTATCCGACCAAAAACATAAATTCATACAATCTCAATACTTTATAGTGTAAAATGAAAAAAAAAAATTTGTAAAATGTAGTTAGCCATATAAAAAAGGAAAACTAATGAAAAGGGCTTGAAAACTTTGAGTTTTAATGATAAGGACAAAATAAAGGGTAAAGTGAACAGTACCAGGATTGACTTTTTAGTGTAAAAATATGGTTTTTCGTTAAAGTGAACAGTACCGGGTGCTTTTCGTTAAAGTTCCCTATAAAAAATTCATAGTACCTTCAGATATAGGCTTTAAATTGATGCTTCTAAAACCCTTAAGTTTTGCATATATAAATAAACAACCAATATATCCTTCTATCAATTATGGTAAACTTGTCACAAATATTCTTTTGTAAGATCGAGGATTTTCTTTGGTGTCTATATGCTCATTCTGTTGCTCAGAAATTGAAACACCTCACCTATTTTTCGGTTGTAATTATTCTCGCCAAATTTGGTCTTCATGTTTGCGTTGGTTTCAGGTGGACATAATTTTTGATGACATTTTAAGTATTTTTTCCTATCCTCTTGAACATGGTTTTGGCTCTCAAGTTCAAGTTTTTTGGTGGGGGATGATTGGCGCGGGTTGTTATTCTATTTGGGCAGCCCGCAATGCAATGCGTTTTGAGGAATTATCTACTCATGTTTCTAATATTGTTCGTGATATTAAGTTGCAACTGATTGAGATTGATTCTTTGAGCACTGGTACCGTGAAAAACTCTGTGTTTGATCTTTGTATTCTTCGTGCCATTGGAGTTAAAGGTCGTCTAGCCAAAGCTCCTCGTATTCATGAGGTTCTATGGCTGCCACCTCCTATTTCTTGGATTAAACTGAACAATGATGGTGCGGCTCGTGGTGCTCATGGTTTAGCGAGTATTGGGGATATTTTTCGAGATCATTTCCGCAGTTGTTTAGGCTGTTTTGCAGCTTCCATTGGAATTGCTTATTCTTTAGAAGCAGAGTTGCATGTGGTTATTCATACCGTGGATTTGGCTTGGGTAAATGGTTGGAATTATTGGTGGATCGAATGTGATTCTTCTTTAGCGGTCCTTTTTCTTTCTTCCACTTCTCACAATATTCCTTGGCGTCTATGTGTTCGTTGGATTAATTGCCTTGCTCTTCTCGTGTCGCTCATATTTTTCGAGAGGGTAATGCAGTTGCCAACTTTTTGGCTAATTTTGTTGTGGATCATTCTGGGAGCTTATATTGGTACTCTTGTCCTCCTTGTGCAACTTCTGCTTACATTCATAACCTTTCTTCACGACCTAATTTTAGGTTTTGCTAGTTTCTTTGATAGTTGCAAAAGTATTAACTTTCATTGAGGCGGTTCGTGCTGGATTTTGCGGTTGCCACCATGCTAACTTTGAATTTCTTCTTGTTGTTTATTTTCATTGATGTTTCTTTGTTTTTCCCTTAGCGGGTTTTGGCTTCGTCCCCTGCTTATATTGTTTACTTTTCTTTATTTAATAAATTCTGAGATAGGGGACGCCGGGGGGGGGGGGGGTGTCGTTCTATCAAGGAGTTAGCTCTTTCTAATCGCTCTGAGCAGGAAGAAAGTAGCTTACTTGTAGTTAACGGCTAATCCTGGGGTTTTGTTCTTTCTTTCCGCATTGTGCGGGTTTAGAGAGTAAGTTTTCTACTGTTATAGTCCGACGACCAAGCCTTATACGTAGCTCGACTCGCCTAATCCATTATCATCCTTATTAAAAAAAAAAATTATGCTCCTTGAGGATAACATCATTGCCTTGTTGATTTCTTTTCTTCTTCTATTTCTATAATGAGCCCGACCAATTTATAGTTATATGACCCTCTAATGTATTCATCCTATATCAAGAGGAAAGATGCACATGCACATGAAGAAACTTTTTGCTAATTTACGTTTACGCCAGCCAAATTGCACCTCCTCCTAGCTAGACAAAAACTGGATTTTATTCTGGACATATGCATACACACACGTATATATTATAGCAGTGATTTTGATTCGCAGAGACCAACACGCATAATTAATTCCCGTTTTTGGGGTCATATATCAAGATGGAGTTCATCAGCCGCAAAACTAAAGGTATTCCATGCATGCACGTTATCTGTTGGGTGCACATATGATATATGTTGGGGCACTGAGTAATGGCGCGGCTCCTGGCCACTTACTCTTATACCATATATGTGCTGGACACAACACATGCAGGCAGCCGTGAATCACTATGATATTTATATATACTAAAACCCAAACCGGGTGGTACTGTTCTATAACAGTGTTTTGACGTGATTGCCCTTCACTCCTGCTAAGTCTGAGGCTTTTTTCCCTGTTTAGAATAGTAAATTTACAGCTTTGCCCTCATTTGGTGCTCTCGGCTGCTTATGCTTGGCTTAGACTTTGTTTCACATATATATTATATATTCTATATATACTAAAACCCAAACGGGTGGAACACTGTTCATGAACAGTGAAAGTAACAGTGTTCTTCCATTTTCACCCCTGCTTCTTTTTTGTTATTTCAACTTTGCCCTTCAACATTTTTGTCTGGATCCTTTTCTTTCCTACTTTCTGCAGTGATTCCTTTTCACTGCTTTTGGTCCTTTTTTTTCCCATTTCTTTTGCTTATCTTCGTTTGTAGCCATCTGCTCTCTCCTCTCTTCGCCTCTGTTGGTCTTAAAGTAATTAGTTTTGTGGTCAGTTCTTCTAATCTTGCATCTAAAACTTTTTTATGCAACTGTATGATTGTGTTCTGTTCAATTTTAGATGTTAGAAGCTTTTAATATTTTTGGGTTCAATTTTAAATGGGTTGTTGTTTTCGGAGTTTTCGTTTGATGACAGAGATGGGGTTTTTAGGGAGAAACTTTTAATCCGTGAGTTTTTTAGTTAGGTTGTGTTATGGCTCTTGACAGATGGATTGTAAATGGATTTTCTGTTGAAATTGTTTCTCTTCTCTCACTTTTTGGTTTTTTTTTTTTTTTTGTGTCATCGGGTTTTGCATGTGGGTGTATAATCAGGTTTTCTTTTGAATTTCAGGGGATTCAGGTTTTTATTTTTCTGGAACTTTTGTCTGCAGCTTTGGAAGACATTTGTGCTTAAGGTGAGAAACTTTGGGTGCTTGCTTTTGGGTTTTGTTGTAGAATTAATTATTTTTTTTTAAGACGTACCTTCGTGGGAATTCATTTGTTCTTCTTTTTTTCTTGCATCTGAAAAATGTCACATGATGTGAGTTTATAATTAAATATGAATATCAAAATGGGTTTTCTGTGCAAATTTTCTTTTTCTGATTTTATAGAACCGAAGAGGATGTTAACAATATTTTACATTGTTTTAGTACCCAGGTTTACATCATGAGCTGAAGATCCAAGATCATTTTGGCAGAGACTTAGATATTGAAAACACTAATTTTGTTCTATATTTTGTACTTTAATGTCCAACTATTTACATGTTTTACACACTTATAACACCCGCAGCAACGCGCGGGCACTATGACTAGTAAGCATCTATAATTCCGGTAACAAAAATGCTATTTTTATCATCTATTTATATCATCTCTCTAATAAAAATTGGACCCCACATGTATTAGCTGGCCTTATTTCTATGACCATCTCCAACCCTTAGGGATAAAACTTAAAAATTTAAGTCAGAAAATTTTAAACCATAAGCCAGAAACTGATTTTCTCCTTCAACCCTTGTAGCTTAAAATTTTAGCCCGTGATGATTAAATTAGCCTAACTTTTTGTTTTTAGTAACTTTTTTTTTAAATAAAATTTATATAGATTATCTTAATTTATTTTTATGAACATTTTAGTCTAAAAATATTTAAATTCTAATAAGTAACTAAAAATCATACAAATACATATGTATTTATAAAGTTTTAAGTTAAATTTGATTTAAAAACAAAAAAGGTTTGAAATATGATAGTTTGATGGGTCCAAAATAATTTAAGTCAGGCTTAAATCTTGAGAAAAATCTAGCCCAGAAATATATTTTCTCCCATGGGCTTATTTTAGCCCGTAGTTGGAGATGGTTTGAGGGGGTTTTAAAGCTTATATTTTAAGCCTTATCCCATAGGTTGGAGATGGTCTTAGAGAGAGAGAGAGAGAGAGTATAATAATGGTATAAATAGATGGTAAGTGTAGCACTAGTCTTCTAGTAATGTCCGCATTTTTAAGTTTCTCTTAACTCCTCCTATATATGCTTCATTAAGAAATAGAATACAAAACAATCAAACAAGTCCTTTTTCTAGTAGGCCTATTTTAGAGAGAAAGTAGAGAGAGTGCGGCTGAGAAGAGAGAGAAAAGAGGCTTGAGGAATTCGGTGATGACATCCTCATGTCTTGTGCCTTTATTTATACTAGTAAGGGAGAAAGAAGCTTGCACTCCAAGTAATGCAAACACTAATAGGAAAGATCTTCTAGCTTTCGTAGGATATCTACGCACATTCTACCAAGATTTGCACAATCGCCTATCTAATTAAAAACTACAACATCTACTTGATTAAGTAAATACTCAAGCAGTCGACGCATCAGATAAATGTAGAAGCAGTTGATGAAATTGTTTTGTCTAGTCGACAAAAGTGGCAAATGTGTGTTTTAATAGAGATTGCATAGTCTCACCAAAAGTTGGCTATGGTAAAACCTAAAGGGACAAAACTCATAGTCTAAGGAGAAAAATTGAAGTTAATATAACATGTCGGCAAGGTTGTCTTGGGATATGATCTATTTGACTTAAATCTTTTGATACTTTACTGATGTGATGTACATGCAATAAGCTTGGGTCGACTTTGTTTATGTATCCTTACTTGATCTGGTCAATACATGCGGCATCGTCTTCATGGATTGTTGTTGGGACATAAACGTGGATGAAGGTCTTTGAGTGCTTTAAATGTGCTTTTACGAAGCCTCTCGCAAACACATGTAGCATTGAGTAGGGAGGTGAGCTTGGCATGGTTCAATGATGTCGCAACTAAGGTCTTGTGTGGACATATGAGATATTGTGGTATTTCTAATATTAGACATAATTCGTATAGGAAACTTACCTTGTGTGGTATAGACAAGTAATTGACGTCAGTAAACTAACAAGGAAGAATAAGCTCAAATCCAGAGAGGGTGTGATCTATTTTGAGATGCATAAAGATAGAATAAGCTCAAATCCATAGTAACGAAAAAACTTCTTTCATCACCAATTTAGTGGTGGCGTGTAGTTGATGTTCTTGCCAAAAGATTAACAACGAAGAAAATGCCTAATCGAGTGGGTTGAGTTAAGTACAATATAAGCCAATTGCACTTAGATATGGAACTTCGAGCTCCATAACCTCTTCAGGGGTCTCATTTGCATCCAGCGTATGGACAACAATGGGTATACTCGAAATCAACATCTTCTGGGTGTAGTTCGACTGGTGGACTTACCATTAGAACAATGCTTGAAATTTAGGTCAAGGTGGAAGCGATCTTTTCCAAGATCTTTCATTTCAAACTCTAACTTCAGGTGCGAGGTAGTTTTCTCAAACTCATTAGGAGTCTAATTGAGATTCATTTCATTGACATAGACTACAACTCTAGCAATTTTGGAATATGACTTGAACACTCAAGGTAATAGTTTATTTATATATCCCTAACTAATCAAATACTCACCTAAACGGGATACCAAATCCACTTGGATTGTTTCAATATGTAAAATGAATGCTTAAGATGACACATAGTGAGGACGTCTAAATAATTTGCGTCATTTTTCAGGAACGTTGACGTTCTTATCTCCCTTTAACAATGAGAAGACTGTCTCATCAAAGTGACAATCTACAAAATCGTAGTAGAGAGATCACCTGGCAAAGGCTCTAAAAAGCTTGACAGAGAATCATGATTGAACAATGATTCACATGCTTATATGAAGGCCCATATTAGTACATTGCAGCAGTGCAATGGGCACATAGGGTCAGCACCTAAAATGCTTAAGTATGAAAGGCCAAGTGTAACCAATTGTAATGCTAAAAAGGGTTGGGTGGCATAGGCTTTGGGCGGACCAACATAGCTGCAAGTAAGATTGTATAGCTCTACCTAGGTATGGTTTTAGGCGTGGTTTTAGGTGTGGTTTTAGGCGCAATATTCTCAAGTACTGCAGCCATATTCTCTCCCCCATTTGTATCAAATAACCTCGAGAAATAATCCACCACAACCTTCTCCATTCCTCGTTTATCATCATGTCAATCACCGTTCTCATCCTAAAGCCCATACAAAAAGTTTTTTCTTTGTCTTCGATTAGCCTTTTGATGGAAATATCTTGTGTTACGTTCACCCGATTTCAACTAATTTTCCTTTAAGCGTTGCCACCAAAACATTTCTTCTTGTTCAAGTAACATATTGAGCTTACCCGTCAACTCTTTTTTCTGCTTTGTTGTTTCATCCGTGAATGGTTGACCGAGAAGACTTGTAAGCTTATCCTCAATCTCCATAATCTCGTTAAGCCCCAGTCGCTCATTTTGTCTAGTCCACTGAGATAGCTTCAACCAAGTGGCTTTAATTTTTTCGGTAATCTGAAACATTGGAACACCCTGCACCTCACATGCCCATCCTTGGTTGACAACCTCTCCGCAACCCTCCTGAGAGCTCCACCAATTTTCATAGCAAAATAATTTCTTTCTCCTAGACAGAACCCGCCCATCCCAACATACCCAGATCGGAATATGATCCGATATGGTTTTATTTAAATGAAATACCTTGAATCTTGAAAACCGGTCAATCTAAACTTGATTTGCCATTGCCCGATCTAGTCTAACCTTAATACCCCCATCCCTAGTAGTAAACCAAGTAAATTTATTGCAAACAAAACCGTGGTCATTTAAATTACATCTCAGCACACTATCTTGAAAACCCTCAATTTGAGATGTTCTTCAAGGGTTGCCCCCTTCATATTCGATAGCTTGTAGAATCTCATTAAAGTCGCCCAAGCACAACCAAGGTTTGTCCCCATTTTCCTGCAACACATTTAACAGTTGCCAAGATTTGTACCTATCATGAACTGTTGGAAAACCATAGAAACATGTGATCCACCGGTAATCAACGTCTCCTATTCCACCCACGTCCAAGTCTATATGGTTATGAGAATATGAAGAAGTGATAATACAAAAGACCGAGTATGGGATATATCACATTCACTTTCGTGTAATCTTATATTTTTATTTTTTTAGGTACATTCATGTACGAGATGTAAAATATATTATGAAATCACAACAAGATATTCGGATCATAGATTCAATAAATTGAACTACAATAACCCAATTAATTGACTTGTATGTATAGCAGGGCATGCATAAGAATCTATTCTACTCTCTCCAAACAATATGTTCCCACTATGAATAGGGTTTAGCACATATTAGAACGCTTATTGTGAGAGCATGGAAAAATCTTACACATAGTTATTAGGGTTCCTCTAAAACCGCCTATTACTAAACCACTATTAAATCAAATTGTTGTCCTACCAAGGCATGTGCCATATGTCATTCCAAATAAGGGTTCCATATAATTAGCCAAAGAATCAAGGCTCTGTGAATCTTTCAATCAAACCACAAATCACATTGAGAATCAATAACTTGGAAGCCAAGTTAGTTTTTTTTTTTTGGACAAACTAAGTTACTTTTCCATTAAACAAAGAGACTAATACAAGGAAAAAAGAGCCTAAAAAGCATCTCACAACTGAAATACAAGCCCAGCAGGAAAAAGTAAATACAATACAAAGCCGAAAAGGCATAGCTAAAAGACAATAGAAACCCTAAAAATAAAGAGCAAACCAGCAGCCACCACCAAATCTGACGTGCCTCCATCAGAAAGCCACCACCACCAAAAATCGAACCAAAAACAGCAACCAGATCAACGGAAAATGGGCATGAGCGAGCCACCAGAGCTGTGAGCGCTCCCATAACCCTACCAAATAGTGCAAAAAGCACTTTAATAGCCACCCAAAACCCAAGCACTTTACCGAGGAGAAGCACCCGGGGCTGAGTAGCAGTGGTTGGTAGTTGTGGATTCATGACGGAAGGAAACATCGGAGCAGGAAGGTGTCTACAAGTTTCGATCTGAGACAAGCTCAGAGAATTGAGACAAAGCTCAAACAAACTAAGACAAAGCTCAAAGAAAGCCAAAATGAAAAATGAAAAAAAGCACCGCAGGAAAAAAACAGAAAAGGGAAAGCGTGACAGGGGAAGAGGGAGGACTTGATGGTATGGGTAACGAGTTAGGTTGCAGCAGGAGAGAAAAGGGTGGAGGGAGAAAGAGGATGACCAGAGGGTGAGGGTAACGGCCTAGAGAGGAGAAGAAAAGGGGTAGCAGCAAGGGAAAGCTGGCCAACTCCAACCAGAGGAAGGAGTCGGCGATGAAGGTTGGGAATTTGGAGGGGTTCCTGCGAGAGAGAAAAGCAAGAGCGGCTAGGGTTTTTAAAAAGCCAAGTTATTTGACTCTTAAGTAACTCGGTTTACAAATTAATTAACAACTCAAAATATGTCTAACATGAGATACAGAGATCCTTTATTTTTCTTTCATTGGTTATTAGTATACGCATGAATGAGAATCATACATATTCCTTTCAAATCCTTGATTATTAGTGAACACACGAATGAGAATGATACTCATGCCTTATATATTTATTCGTTGTTAATGTGGAAATTTCAAAACATTTAGGATGAAGTACTTACATTTGTTGTTGAAATAGCTACATCTTATTGAGAATTTACACATGAATGAGAATCATACATATTCCTTTCAAATCCTTGATTATTAGTGAACACACGAATGAGAATGATACTCATGCCCTATATATCTATTCGTTGTTAATGTGGAAATTTCAAAACATTTAGGTTGAAATACTTATATTTGTTGTTGAAATAGCTACATCTTATTGAGAATTTACATTTTTGGGTTGAAATGAGAAGTGAGAATACGCACTTGATACGCACTTGAGATGATATATTAGCTGTAAGATATTGATGAATATCTTCTTGAACTAACATGAAAGCCATGAAGCATAAGCACATTATTTCTTTACCAAAAGATGCAATGTCTAATTAAAACAATTGCGCGATGGAAGTTCTCACCATATATACTAGCATTTGCCTACACACTTTGTGTATATGAACACATTATTTTTAGAAAATGAGAAGGAGAGAGGGAGAGAGAGAGAGAGAGAGAGAATATGGGGGGAGTGGGAGGTTTTTGTTTTTGGTTTTTTTATTTTTTTAATATTGGAGATATTTTAACTAGACTTGGCATTCGTGTCATGTTTCTCGTGTTCGTGTCATTTTCGTGTCATACCCAATATCTTAACAAGTCGTGTTGTGTAACACCCGTTAAAATAAACAGGTAAAATGATCCGACCCGAAATCGACTCAATAATATTAACGGGTAATATGACCTGACCAGTTACCTGTTAAGGAAAATATATTTTAAACCAATAAATAATTAAATAAAAAACTTAATACTTTTTTTGAGTGAAAACACATTTTTCTTTTAAGTATTGTCACATCCAAAACATAAAAACACATTGTTCTTTTAAGTGTATATTTACATATCCAAAATAAGAGCATAATAAAAAAAACATTAGAACATTACAAAATATCAAATGTTCAAAAGATTTGCAAAATTAAGGACATTGGAACATTAGAACATCTTGAACATTTTCTTCCAATCAAACCCTTCAATTTTCCTTAATCACCATTGGAAAAGGTATTGGAACTTTGGCCTGATATATTATCTTCAAGAGTTATATTGATGATGTTTTCATTGAGGCTTTCCACATTAGCACTCTCTACCGCATAAACTAAACATAGAAAAATCAAACATTGTAAGTAAACCATTCAAATTATGGGTACTAAAAATAATTATGAAAAGAAGTAAAAAATAGTTCTATATTATATAACAATATACTACCTCCTTTTCCAAAAAGCCAATCCCGTGTACACAGCAAAGCTTGAACCATGTCTGGCAACAATGAAGTACAATATTGATCTAGCACTTTACCCCCAATACTAAAAGCAGATTCTGACGCAACAGTTGAAATAGGAATTGTTAGCACATCTCGTGCTAACTGAGAAAGTATTGGATAATGAAAACGCTCCAGTTGCCACCAAGAAAGAACATCTATATCTTGTCTTCTATCTAGTCTTTTATCATCCAAATACTTCTGTAATTCACCTTTTTCAACTGAGTTTGGACCATTGTAATTATTATCAAAATCCTACATCATAAAAATAAAAAAATAAAAAACATCATAAAAATTATGCATAACCCAATTTCAAATATAATATTAATAGTTTTAAACTTTTAAAGTACTATGTATAAAAAGGAAAATACAAACTTTATGTTACCTCAAAGATAGCATCTCCACCTACTGTTTGATGATTAGGTGTCGAGTTCATTGGAATATTTGAATAATTAAGATGAGCAGATATTTCCGAGTACACACTAAAGAGAGAAGTCAATGTGGCATAAACATTTTTATATTCCATAGAATTCACGCCATGAAGCTTTGTGTAAGCTCAATCCACAAAATGTAGCTTATAACGAGGATCCAAGATGATTGCAATTGACATAATCAAACTGTAATCTGACCAATACTTCTGAAACTTCATGTGCATATAATCTCCCATCTTATTCATGAAACTATCACAATCATCAATGGCTGCCTTAATTTGAAGCTGAATTACGAACACTTTAGGGAAGAATAAATTTGGCGTGGGGTACTTTGTCCCAGAGAATAAGCATGTAACATCATAGAAGTATCCCAAAAACTTCTAAATCTTCACCACTTTATCCCACTCTTCAGAAGAAGGACCACTTTCAAAATTTGAATCACTCAACCCTAAATTAATAAAAGCATATTGATAGAAAATGGCACTATCTAGCATAAGATAGGTTGAGTTCCATCTAGGAGGGACATCTTGTCTCAAACCTCTTTTACTATCCAATATCCCTACTTGCTTAACACATTCTTGAAACTTTGGTTTCCTAGCCTCAGAACCCTTTACATACTTGATGCATTCACGAATTTTTACCACCGAAGAATCAATTTCTTTAAGTCCATCTTGGACTATCAAATTCAAAATATGAGCACAACAACGCACATGAAAGAAGTCACCATTCATCAAGAGAAGACCTAATATTTAATTGATTCCTCGAAATGTTAACAAAACAAATATTTGAAGAAGCATTATCCAAAGTAATAAAAAATAAATTCTTCTCAATCCCCCACTCAGTTACCAACGCACTTATTTTCTCACATAATGCAACACCAGTATGCGGAGGAGGCATGTGACAAAAATTATAATTCTTTTATTCAATTTCCAATCCTTGTCTACAAAGTGAGCAGTAAGTGCAAGATACCCATCAGTGCAATGAGATGACCATAAGTCTGATGTCAAACAAATTCTACCTTCAACCGAGCCTAACAAATTATGCAATGCTTGTTTTTCAGTTTTGAACATCCTCAACACACAAGTTTTGATAGTATTTCGACATGGTAGCTTAATATCAGGAGATACATATGCAAACAAAGCCTTAATTCCCTCATGTTCAACAAAATTAAAAGGAAGATTATGCTTGATGATTGCCTCTACTAATAAGCCACGAAATACCAGAGGATCAAACTTTTGGGAACACAATTCAGATGCTGACATAAACAATTCAACATTATTCTTTGCAGGGCATGTATTCAAATGTCTTTTCATATTTCCTGTCCCATGATGACTATCATCTATCACTACCTTCTTACAATCTTTGCATTGAGCACGACTTTTACCATCTTCAAAAATAGTATCCAATTTAGTGAAAGTGTTCCAAACAGGAGATCGAAGTTTTCGCTTACCTAAATTGATTGCTCTAGGCTTTTTCTTTGCAGAACTCGAATTTGTATTGTCTGTACTTTCGCTTCCAAGATCTTGTTCTGTTCCCATTATAATCTCCACGGACTCCTCATCGTTTACTGAATCTGAATCTCTAGCATCCATTGCTTCTGAATCAAAATGGGTATAAATTAATTAATAGCTTTTTAAACTAGTAGGATATTACTAGTGGGTTGTAGACTTGCAGTACACACACACACAGCGCGCACACACACACATACACAGTCTAGTGGGTTGCAATACACTCACAGAAAAAGCAGTTCATCCACTCACGTTAGGTCACGACATTTTCGTCCACAAAATTAAATTTCTATATTTTTAGGGGTTTTTTTTTTCCTTGTTTGGTGCACGTGAAAGCGATGAACCAACAACCATCCACTCACAGAATGACTGAATTTTTTTGGTCAAATAAATTAAAACTTGAACTAAAAGTTCATTTGAAGTGAAAAAAGAGAGTAGACATGCATGATCTAGTAGTTTAGATGTTAGCTAGATATGAAAAAAAAAAAAAAACTAATTCATATAAAGTAGTGTTTCAAAAGGTTGTGGAATGAGTGCATGAGCCGGCCAAATAATGATTGACCAAAGTTCGATATAGCACACAACACACACACACACAACACACACACACACACAGAGCACACACACACACACATAGCACACCCACAAACACAGAGCGCACACACAGACATTACACACACATACACATAGCGCACACACACCATATTTCATTCAAATATTGTTATCCAAGTTTTAGGTTTTAGATGTTTAATGCACAATTGAAAACAAAACAATCAAAATTGTACCAAGTGTAATCGGACATGAACGCATATCAAAACTGGGTGTTCAAAGCGAGGGGAAAATTGGGTGTCCAATCTTGATTCATAAAAAAAAAAACAACAATAGATGATGACAGTGAATTTCTTACCTAGACAATTTAACATTGAAGAGATCAACAAGAGGAGGAAAGGAATCCAACGCAAGAAGCTGTGTCAATCATTCGTGGTCAGAAATGGGAAATATGAGCGTAGAAAGAGTGAAGAGAGAGAAAGGTTGAAGAGGGAGAAATACTTACATAGGAAGATGTCGTACGAATGGAAGACGAGAAGATCGTGGCTGTCGGAATTTTGGAAGAAAGACGACGGAAGAGAGCCGAGAAGGGCTAGGAGGAACAGACAGCGCCGCGGGCGGGTTGGGAGAGAGGGTTATGGCCGGGAGTGGGGAGACTAGACAGAAAGAATTTAGGGCTAGGCGGTGGGGTTTTTTTGTTTTGATCAAATCAGTCAAGACTCATGGAAAACAATGGAAAATATGAGGGGGTTTTTTTGTCCAAAAAAATTGTAATAATATAATTGAAATAGAATCCAATGGTACAAATTTAATCTCATTTATCTAAAAGCTGTTATTTAAGTAAAGTCTTTAATAGTTTTTTAATTAATGTAAAAGTATAAAAAAATATAGAAAAAATATAGAAACGCTCGTAATAACAAGCTTTACAACTTTCGTGAAAAACTTAACTTCGAAATTCGCCACTATAATCATATAAATCATAGATCAAAATTGAACCGTTGATTATTGTTTACATTTACACTTTATTTTTCTCATCAAATTTTGTTTTTTCAGATTTTGTTTTTTGAAAACATGATTTATTAAAGGATGCAAGAAGATGAACGGTTTGGATCGTTGATATTATGTTCAGAGTTTTACGATTAGTGAAAATATTGCTTGATGTTTATAAAGTTTCTACAAACTATATGACATCGACTCATATTTCAATTAACCGTAAATATCGAAACGTGATATCAAAGATCTGAACCGTTCATCTTCTTACATCCACCAGATGATCATGTTTTCAAAAATGAAATTCAGTAACAAGAATAAAGCGTAAATGACAATCGACGATTAAATATAAATTGAAGGTTTATGGATTATAGTGTTGGATTTCGAAGCTGACCCCTTTATGAAAGTTGTAAAGCTTATCATTATAAGTGATTCGATATTTTTTTTACATTTTTTACACTTCGACAATAATTATTATTAATTTTATTAATTTTGCCCTCAAATAAAAAACATTATTCATGAGGGTTTGGGAGGATTTTAAAAATCTAAACGATAAAGTGTAACCATTATCTACTCGTAGAGGAATAATGATGAATCGCAAGTGTTTATATATTCTTTCACATTTTTCATACTTGTATTGTATGTATGTCTTCTTAGTTCTTACCTATACAAATACTATACTAGTTTATTTTAATTTTGGACAAGAACATGTTAACTGTTAAGTAAAATTTATTATCTTAGTAAATTAGTAATGATAATAAAGAACTTGTGAACACGAAAATTTCCTGAAACGAAAGCAACAAAAACAACGTGCACAAACAAAATATTTGTATTTGATGATTTAGGGTTACAATCTCTCTCTATTTTGATCCTATGATTCGATCTCCGTAAGGTATTAATTTGTGGATGTTTCGTTGATCCAAGGGCCGTCGAGGCTTGATCTTGGATGAACTGTTGGAAGTTTCTTCAAGGGGGTCGTGAGGTTGATCTTTGAAGGTGGATTTGAGCGGATCTTCAAGGAGCCGTTGGGGCTTGATCTTGAGGATGAGTGTTTCTTCAAGGGCCATTAAGGCTTGATCTTGAATAACGGTGATGAACGGATCTTCAAGGGCTTTTGGGCTTGATCTTGAAGAACGGTTGGATGTGTGGATTTGTTGATGTTGTTGATCCAAGGGCCGTCGGGGCTTGATCTTGAAAGAACGATGAACGAAGAACGAAGAACACTTTCTTCAAGAGCCGTCGGGGCTTGATCTTGAGTTGGTGATTGTTGATCCAAGGGCCGTCGGGGCTTGATCTTGGGTTGGTGATTGTTGATCCAAGGGCCGTCGAGGCTTGATCTTGGAAGAACGATGAACGAGGAACGAAGAACACTTTCTTCAAGGGCCGTCGGGGCTTGATCTTGGAAGAACGATGAACGACGAACGAAGAAGGCTTTCTTGATTCTTCGGGAACCTGGATGCTTGAGAGCTTCAGAGCTTCAAGGTGTAATATGAATTTTTTTTTTTAGATGAATGAAATTGGCTTCTATTTATAGAATTTTCCAAGGCCTAATTTTGAATATAATATTCCAGATGAAATAAGTCGTTTCTGCCAGGTGTTGACACGTGTCCTGTTTGATGACTTTTCCGATGATTCTCGATTTTTTTGTTTAGACACACGCTACGTGTAAAATTTATGTAATACATGAGCGCTAAAACTTTGATTTATCGGTCAACATTTATTTACCGAAATTTCGATGTCTACAAATGCCCCCACTTCAAGGCGCGTCGTATACATGTGCTTGTCATGTGTAGGAGATGTGTTTTGAAGTCCCTTATTGTAGATGTCGATCCAAGAGCCGTCAAGGGCCGTCAAGGCTTGATCTTGAATTTGTTTGGAATTTCTTCAAGGGCCGTCGAGGCTTGATCTTGAAGGTTGAAATTGGACCACAAGGAGCTTCATGTGGTAGATGATCTTTGGCTTGGGTAGTGGATGAATCAGCACGTATTTGTTTTTTTGCGCTTTGTTGACTTTCCACAGCTTTGATCTTGAACTAGGTTGGAGGATTTTCTGGATTCATCCAATTGTTGATTTTCCACAGCTTATTCTTGAACTAGGTTTTGATTCAAGAGTGGTAGACAATTGATCTTGAATCGGACTTGTGATTTCTTCAAGGGTCGTCGAGGCTTGATCTTGAATTTGGCCGGAAACTTCTTCAAGGGCCGTTGAGGCTTGATTCTTGAAGGTTGACTCGAACACATGGCAAGCAGGCACGAGGTGAAGGTGACGACTTGTTGCTTTGTTCAATCTTTCTAATTCACACCTGAGCAGTTTGGTCAACGGTATGATCTTCAAGATTGATGGGCTCCTCTTCCAGTTGGTGACTTGATCTTTAAGGATTTGATTCAAGGGTGGTAAAACGGCACATGCAGCCCACAACGCCTAGCAAGTCGACCCAAGAATTTGAGGGTCAAAACGAGTCATCCACCTAGAGTGATTGCAAACCTGATGATATGAGATACTTTTGATTTTGAAGAGGTAGTGGATGAATCGACACGTGTTTTGTTGTGCTTGTCTCCACATGCTTCAATGTATCATTTTCCCTTATCTTATCTATTCTTCTGGCAGAATGTAGCATCTTCTCGAGTTCTTCAACTCAGACTCCTTCTGCTGAGCTGACTGTGCAGGCTGCATTCTTATCTGCTTGTTTCTTCAGGCAGATGTGGCAGCTTCTTGAGTTCCTCAGCTCGGACTCCTTCTGCTGAGCTGACTGTGAAGACTGCATTATTCTCTGCTTGTTTCTTCTGCACGTTGTCTCCACATGCTGCAAGGTATCATTTTCACTTGCCTTATCTGTTCTCCAGGAAAATGTGGCAGCTTCTTTGGAAGTACAGCAGCAGTGGGAGACGAGTACTCGAGAGCAGTGCTAGGTAGGCAATCAGGGAAGGGTTCCAAGCAGTCGGTTCCTTACTCGAGTTTGAGTGGAGGTTCCGGCATATTGTTTTCTTTATCCTTGTCTTTGTAGGTAAGAACAAGGACAAAGGAAATGACAGGGAGAAAGCATGATATGAGATACTCTTGCTTTCTATCCTGGTGATATGAGATACTTTTGCTTTGGTGTCATTTGTTTGCAGAGGTACCCCAAGGAATAAGAAACACTGAGTGACTCGAGAGGCTTGGTTGGGAAGGCATTCTCGGAGATGAAGAAAGGTTCTCGGAGATAAAGAAAGGTTATGTATGTCTGCCTTGCTATGGAGGGTGAAGGTGGACAGTTATAGGAAATTCTTTAGTACCTGTAGAGGTACTATTCTTTTACTCGTGTCGGCAACCAATGCGTGATTGATCAGTATGGCTTCACGTGCTTTCTTCTTTATCAGAAATCTTCGACAAATTGTCCGTAATTTTCGTCAAGCTGAGTGTGCATGTGACAGGTGTTGACTAGGCTGAAAAAGACTGGCGCCTCTTCGATATCTGGGATCGGCGCTTCGACAAATTGCCCGTGATTTCCGCAAAGCTGAGTTTGCGCGTGATGGGTGCTAACGCGTTTGGAAAAGACTGGCGCCTCTTCGATATCTGGGATTGGCGCTTTAACAAATTGCCCGTGATTCCCGCAAAGCTGAGTTTATGCGTGACGGGTGCTAACGAGTCTGGAAAAACAAGATGCTTCTCTGATTTCTGAGCTTGCCTCTTCGATTTTTTGAATTGGCCTCTTCGAATTTTGATCTCGCCTCTTCAATCTCTGAAATCCCGTCGAGTGTTGATTTTTATAGAGGCACGCAGTTCGTTTCAAAGCGCACTTGAATTTTCGCTTGTAGAAACTCCCTTCTTGCACTTCTAAGATCTTGGTTCGTCCGTCCTCTTCTTTCTTCAACACTTTGAAAAATGTCTGGACCCTCCGAACATCGTTTTGACTTGAATCTTGGTGAAGAGGCAGTCCCTTCTTCTCCAGACAACATATGGCGCCCATCCTTCATATCCCCTACTGGTCCTCTTACCGTTGGGGATTCGGTGGTGAAGAATGATATGACCGCTGCGGTGGTGGCCCGAAACCTTGTCACTCCCAGAGATAACAGACTACTTTCCAAACGGTCTGATGAGTTGGCTGTTAAGGATTCTCTGGCTCTCAGTGTGCAGTGTGCAGGTTCTGTGTCTAATATGGCCCAACGTCTATTTGCTCGAACCCGTCAAGTTGAATCATTAGCGGCTGAAGTGATGAGTCTCAAACAGGAGATTAAAGGGCTCAAGCAGGAGAATAAACAGTTGCATAAGCTCGCACATAGCTATGCGACAAACATGAAGAGGAAGATTGACCAGATGCAAGACTCTGATGGTCAGATTTTACTTGATCATCAGAGGTTTGTGGGTTTGTTCCAACAGCATTTGCCTTCGTCTTCTGGGGCTGTACCGCGTAATGAAGCTCCAAATGATCAACCTTCGATGCCTTCTCCTTCTGGGGTTCCGCTGAGTGATGATGCTCTGAATAATCACCCTCTGGTGCCTCTCCGATTTGGGGCTCCGCCGAGTACTGAGGCGCCACCTGATCAATGAAGGCTTTTGTTTGTTTGCACTTTTTTTTTTTTTTTTGGTATGCAAATGTTCCATATGTAATTTTTCCAGAGAAATCAATGAAATGGACTTTATTTCTCTCAATGCATTTTTTTTTCTTTTTTTTTCTTCATGTGGTGCAATCCGCAACATCCTTTTTTTTTTTAAATTTATTTATATATTTATTTTTTATTTTTTATTTATTTTTTTATTATTATTATTTTCTTTTCAGATGGTGCAATCCGCACCATCCTTTTTTTTAATTTTTAATTTTTTATTTAATTTTTAATTTTTTAATTTTTAATTTTTTTCTTTTCAGATGGTGCAATCCGCACCATCCCCCTTTTTTTTATATTATTTTTTTATTATTATAATTTTTTTCTTTTCAATGGTGCAATCCGCACCATCCCCTTTTTATTTATTTATTATTTTTTTAATTTTATTTTATTTTATATATATATTTTTTTTTTTTATTTTTTTTTTCTTTTCAGATGGTGCAATCGGCACCATCCCCCCTTTTTTTTAATTTATTTATTATTTATTATTTATTTATTTAATTTATTTATTTATTTTTTTATATTTTTATATTTTTTTTCTTTTCAGATGGTGCAATCCGCACCATCCCCCCTTTTTTTTAATTTATTTATTATTTATTATTTATTTATTATTTTTTTTTATATTTTTTTTTATATTTTTATATTTTTTTCCTTTTTAGATGGTGCAATCCGCACCATATATATTTTTTTTTTTAATCATCACCCTCTCCTTTTTTTTTCCTATAAATACCCCCATAGGTTGCTTGGCAATGGGCAGAAGATTGAGCAGAGGGAGGATGCAGACGAGTGACATCGTGGTGCAGTAACAGCAAGCTTTTAGGTATTTTTTAGGCTTATTTTTTTTTTTTTTTTGGACCTCATATATATATATATATATATATATATATATATATATATATATATATAATCTGTTTATGATGCTAGAATATATATACATTCCTTCAATCGTCCCATCACCATCATTGTGTACACATTATATATATTTGTATATGGAACTTGGTTGCCGTGTCTTATATATATATATATATATATATATATATATATGTGCACACACACCCATATACGCACACACATAACCATATAATGTGTCTATTTTTATACACAGTGTGTTTGTGCCCTCACTGATGGATTTCTTTGCTACTGTAACGTGTTTTGAAGGACCGTCTTGTAGCTGCCCACTTTTGCCGTGCCTATTCAAGCTTTGTGGCTGACTTTTCCGTTGCAGTCATGGTGTTTCTTAAGTGTTGTAAAAACAACACCATCACCATTCTTGCGAAGGAAGGCGATCCACAAGATAGTGGAACGATATTGAAGCTTTATGTGCCACTGACTGGCCCTAAAGCACTTGTTCTTCCCATAAAAGACAACTCCATGCATATTAAGTCGTGGTCTTCTGAGGTATCTTGGGAGCTGGTAGACTCCGTTCGACCAACTACAAAGAGGAAGCTGTGCAGATCGAGGATTCTTATCTTGAACTCTTCGCACCATGATCGTGCCAACCCTTTGGTTAAGTCTAAGTTTCTTGGTGATCGTATCCGTAGCGGAGCTATAGCTTGGAATAGCACCCTGTCGACTACTGGAGGAGCCGCCTTCGTTGAGTTTTATTGGGAATGGCTTGAAGATGTCTTGAGCCGCTCCAAAGATGTACTTACCAACACAGGCCTTTATCATGCTGTATACGCATCTTTGTTTAGTTATGATCGCCATCCTTCCGTCATTCGTGCATTCTTTGAGCATTGGTGTTCAACGACCAACACGCTTCACACGGCTCAAAGGGAGATGTCGATTTCACTTAGGGATCTCCACAAGCTAGGGGGTCTGCCCATCCAGGGAAAATTTTATGACGAGGTTGTTCCTAGTGTGAAGGAGTTTTCTTGTCGCAACAGTCGAGGATTGCCTGCGAGCTGCCGCTATTTGTTCTGGGCGTACCATAAGCTTTTCCAAAAAGCCCCCGGTAAGTCAAGCGTGAAGATTTCTTCGTGGATCCGGTTTTGGTATTGGGATGCCGTGAAGTACAAGAGGCATTCGAAAAAAAATGGTCGTAACAAAACAACCAGGCCTAAGGGAGATTCTGATCCGTCAGGCGTCATTGGTCTAGCTGGGCGCCATACCCCTAACGAGTTAAGGACATTTGAGGATCTTGGCGTGGCGTTAGAGCACTTGGAAGAATCTTACTTAGCTGCATTCTTAGCTTGTTGGCTTTGTAAGTTTGTCTTCCCTAAAGACGATGTCAACTTGATTCGTCCTGGAGTCTTCAAAGTTGCTAGCAAGATGGCTGCAGGCGAATCTTTTAGCCTTGCTATACCGGTCTTAGCCAATATTTACGACGGCTTAAGAGTTGTTTCGGACTTGGCAAGCACTGAAGATCGTGATGCGGTACTTCCTTACCATTATGTGTACGATTGGTTGGGTAAGTACTTTGGTACTCATTTTTCTTCGTCAACTTTAGACAATTCTGGGCATTCCGTAGTCAAGCTAGGACCTTTGATGACGAAGTATTCTGGCGTGTTTTCTGCGAAGAGTCTCGACGATCAGCAGGTGCAAGCATTATTTAGAAGTTGTGAAGGATTGAAGATGGATCGCCTGGCGAGGTTTGGCACGGTGCGACGAGACATCATAGATGATTCACATATCCACTTTTCAGACTTGTCTTACCTTATAAGTCTCCGCTCAGAGTATGTTTCTTTGCGGTAAGAAGACCGATGTATTATTCAGTCGTACAGTCCTCATCGCTTTAGTAGGCAATTTGGTTTTGTCCAAAATGTGCCAGGCACGTTGAGGGAGAAAGCTCGATCAGAATCCTTGCAAGCCGTGTATATGCATTGGGAGTCGTGTACCCGTGCATGTACAAATGCTTCTATCACCCTGCCGACCAAGGACGAGTTCAAGAGTAATCCAGTAACCCGTGTTTACGTACGTTGGTGGTCAAAGGTATATTATGAGAATTTAGGGACGGCAAGTGGTACCAATTATTCCCATTCACATCATGATGCGTTAAAAGAGGGTTATTCTGTGGTTCCTACACAGTTGGTACCTTTTGATTGTGCGAGTGTCACTCCTTTGCGAGATAGACCTGTAGCTTTAGCTCCTCAACGCCCATGCTTGTCTCCTCGACATTCGGATGCTTCTGAGAAGGCAGGAGATGAAGGTGACTCGCACGAAGATGGATTTATTTTGCAGCAGCGTCAACAAGTTTCAAACAAGCGACCACTTGAGGATGCTCAGGCTGACAGTGATGTCAATTTTCGTCATAAGAAGAAAGAAGTGTTTAGACCTCCTCAATTCGATGACCGTGCGCCATTTGAGAGAGATGTATGTACTTTATTTTCTCTCATGATTTCTTCTGCTTTTATGATTTTGGCTTTTGTTTCTAACATCTTTCTTTGTTGTCTTTAGGTTGGGCCTTCCCGTCATTTTGATTTGGCAACTGCAGATGTTTATTCCTATACGGAGATGCTATTTATAGGCGGCCTACCTACACAGAGAGATCGGGGATCCGCCTGGTGTAGAGCTTGTTCCAAATCCGTCGAACTTCCCGAGTTTGCCATGTGTAGGTGGAGGTATGCAAGAACCTGTCATGCGTCCAACACCTTTGCCAGCTAGCTCTAAGATCTCTTTGAGAAGGCCGAACCTTAGCGGTACTGAGCGACTCATCCATCGTATCAGTCTTGGTGCGACAATGGAGATCAAGGGCCATATTGAAGCAAGGATTTCTAAGTGTCCACTGGAATACCTTACGTTGCTCAATGAGGATTTGTTGAAGTTTGTTTCTGCGATTGACAACCTTAACGTTGATTCCTCATCCTTGAAAATCAAGATTGCCGAACTTATGGCTGCCTCGACTGAGTATTCTTCCTTGCGTGCTATTTCCTTGGAGAAGTTGAGTCCAGTTGTTAGAGCTCATCAGCTAGCAACGATAAACTCGTCACTGGCTCAAGTCCAGTCTTTTCAACAAGCTGTTTCAGGAAATTATCAAGTCACGGAGACTTCTTTAACTTCTGTCCAGGGGCGTCTAGATGCATCGGTGCGAGAGCGGGAGCAGTTGGTAATCGAAGCATCGCAACTTGAAAGTGTTCTTGCGGAGCAGGGAACTGCACTTTCTCAGTACCAAGAGGAGATTTCGCACCTAGAACGAGAGAAAGGCATGGCTATGGAGTTGCCCATCTTGTCTCCCATCGAGGTAAAGACTTTGAAGACTTTGGAAGGCTCGCTTGAAGAGCGCCTTCGTAGTTTTAAGGACATAGTTTTCAAGTAGTACCTTATGTTTTTTTTTTTTTTTTTTTAATAATAAGGCTTTGGAGCCGACTCCTTCTTCTAGAGAAATAAAGCACTTATGTTCTTAAATTTGCTTTTCAATCTTCAAAGTGTTATATATATATTTTTTTTAGATGGTGTGACTGTACTTGAAGTTTTGATGCTTCAAGTTGCCTACGTACCCTTTGTTGAGGAGGGATCAAGTCATAACGTAGTTCAAATGAGTGATGAATTTAACAGTGATTTTGATGATGATTTTACCGTACACAGTTTATGCTCTTGCGGGCCAGGAGCTTTGGTTCATGCAGTATAGGCTCGTGCGAACAAAGAGCATGAGTTGTCGCCTTTCAAGGGTAGTAGCGCTTTAAGAATCTGCCATTGATAGGGCCGATCTTCGAGCCGTCTTCCGCCATGATTAAGTAGGCGCCATTGGTGTAGACTTCTTGTATTACGTATGGTCCATCCCATTTTGACGTGAACTTACTCTTTGTCTTGTGAGTTGTGATGATAGGCCTACGCAATGAAATGACGAGATATCCCATTTGAAAAGAACGAGGGAAAACTTTCTTGTTGAAGGCCTTGGAGAGTCGTGCTTGATAACACTCCAAGTGTTGCTGGGCTTCGAGTCTTTTCTCATCCAGGGCTTCCAGCTCTTGAAGGCGCAACTTTGCATTCTCTTCGTCAGTCAAGCCTTCTTGTAGAGCCATCCTTAGCGAGGGGATTTGACTTTCGAGCGGTAGAACAGCTTCCACGCCATATACAAGAGAATAAGGTGTAGCTTGGGTAGGCGTTCTATATGTCGTCCTGTATGCCCAAAGTGCTTCGCCTATTCTTTCATGCCAGTCTTTCTTTGTTCTGCCGATTACCTTCTTCAGGAGGTTACACAATGTCTTGTTAAATGCTTCTGCAAGACCGTTGGCCGGAGCATGATACATGGAGGATTTATGCTGCTTGAACTTGTATTTCTCGCAGAGCTCGTCGACGAGTCGGTTGGAGAACTGTTTTCCGTTGTCAGTGACAATGTAGCGAGGCACGCCATATCGGTGGATGATATGTTCCTTGATGAAACGGACGACAGTTTCCTTCTTGACTTCCTTCAGGGGTATGGCTTCAGCCCACTTGGAGAAGTAATCTGTTGCAGCCAGGATGTAAGCTTCTCCTGCAGATGACTTTGGCGCAATTGGTCCTACTACGTCTAATCCCCATGCATCGAATGGCCATGAAGTAGCTGTAGGGTGTAATGGTTCAGGCGGTTGATGTATGAAGTTGGCGTGAAATTGGCAGGCTTGGCACCTTTTGGAGTGTTCTAGGCAGTCCTTTACCATGCTTGGCCAGTAGTAACCCATTCTTTTGAGCTGGAAATGAAGCTTCGGTCCGGACTGATGCGTTCCACATATTCCTGAGTGTGCTTCTTCCATGGCTTGATTGGCTTTTTCCTCGCCTAAGCATCTCAGAAGTACTCCTTCAAAAGATCACCGGTAGAGTGTCCCTTTGTAATAGAGGAAGCGATGCGCTCATCGACGTACTTCAGAACGGTGTTTTGGATCATCTGGGAGTATTCAATGCTCCAAGTAGTTGATCAGCGGCTGTCTCCATTCTTCAACGTTGACCGGAAGTATGGAAATAACATTTGTATCACTTAGTACCATTTCAGTGACAGGCGGGATTACCCATCTTTGGCAGACTGGCACGTTTGTGGCTTCGTCTTTTCCTAACGTTATGCTCGAGGCTAGGTTGGCGAGAGCGTCTGCCATTTGATTCTCTTTTCTTGGCACGTGTTCTAGTGTTACGGCCTCAAATCTTTGTAGCAATTGCGTTGCCAGTCGGAAGTATGGGACGAGATCATCTTTCCTAACCTCATATTCATTCAAGAGTTGATTGATTATGAGCTTGGAGTCGCCATATATCTCAAGGGCTATGATTTCCATGTTGATTGCCATTTGGAGCCCGATGATCAGTGCTTGGTACTCAGCGACGTTGTTGGAGCATAATTTGCTTAGTTAGAATGAATAAGGTAGTATTTGCCTTTGTGGCGACATGAATACTACTCCTGCCCCCGCTCCGTCTGCTCGTGCAGATCCATCGAAGAACATCGTCCATGTCGGAAATATGTCGATGTAGAACACCTCTTCGTCAGGCAAGTCGTCTGAGATTTTCCAATCGGCTGGGATTGGATGGTCGGCAAGGAAGTCTGCTAGCGCTTGTCCCTTGATGGATTTAGCTGGGACGTAGATGATCTCGTATTGATTGAGAAGCAATGCCCATTTAGCTAGTCATCCTGTCAAAACTGGCTTGGACATGACATATTTGACCGGGTCAGCTTTAACAACCAAGTGGATGGTGTAAGCATGCATGTAATGTCAAAGCTTTTGGATGGCAAACATCAAGGCAAGGCACATTTTTTCTATTGGGGAGTAGTTCAACTTAGCGCCGGTGAGCGTTCGACTGAGGTAGTAGAGCGCTCTTTCTTTCTGGGATTTGTTTTTGCTGTGCCAAGAGTGCTCCAACTGAACTTTCCTGAGCAGCGATGTACAATATGAGCGGTTCCCCTGGTACAGGTGCCCCCAGGACAGGTGGACTTGATAAATACTTCTTTATGCTTTCAAAAGCATTGTTGCATGCTTTGTCCCATACGAATGGAACATTTTTCTTCATGAGTCAACTGAACGGTTGACAACGCCCTGCAAGCTTGGAGATGAAGCGTCTGATGAAGGCTAGCCGTCCTTGTAGACTTTTCAACTCATGTAGGTTTCTTGGCTCGGGCATGCTTTGAATGGCCTTGATCTTTGATTGGTCAACTTCAATGCCACGATGCTTGACAATGAAGCCGAGGAACTTTCCAAATGTGACGCCAAATGCACATTTTAACGGTTCATCTTGAGGTTGTATTTTCGCAACCTTTCGAACACTACTCGCAAATCCTTCAAGTGATCTGGTCTTTTCTTTGTCTTGGCCACCACATCGTCTACATAGCATTCTACATTTTTGTGTAGCATGTCATTGAAGATCTTCTGCATTGTGCGTTGATATGTAGCTCCAGCATTCTTCAGGCCAAAGGGCATCACCTTGTAGCAGTAGATACCTTTTGGAGTGTGGAAGGCTATTAGTTCCTCATCTTCAAGAGCCATACGAATTTGATTGTATCCAGAAGAGCCGTCCATGAATGATAGTGCCTCATGGCCAGTGGTCACGTCCACCATGATTTCAATTATTGGCAATGGGAAGTCATCCTTTGGGCAAGCATCATTGAGGTCTCGGAAGTCTACGCAAACACGTATTTGTCCAGATTTCTTAAGAACTATGACGATGTTAGAGATCCACTTAGGGTATTGCACCTCTCGAATGAAGCCTGCTTCGATCAACTTGTCAATCTCAGCCTCGATTTATGGGATGAGCTCGGATCGATAGCGTCTTTGAGTTTACTTTATTGGTCGCGTTCCAGGCTTGACTGCAAGATGATGCACAGCAATGATCGGGTCGAGGCCGGGCATTTCCTTGTAGGTCCAAGCAAAGACGTCCTTGTACTCTAATAGCAGCTGGTAATACTTCTCTATCTCGTCTGCACTTAGTAATGCACTTACGAAGATAGGCTTTGGTTCCTCACTTGTGCCTAAGTTGAGTTCTTTGAGATCGTCAACTATGGCTTGCCCCCCATCTTTGAGTTGTGACGGTGCTGCAATGACATCTTCCTCGAGGATTTCATCTTCTTCACCTTCTTGGATTGTGATGTGGAAGACGTCTTGGGCCTCTTCTTCAGTGTTGACCTCTCGAGCTTGTTGGTATGAAGATTGTCCAGTGTGGATGATGGTATGCCTTTTCACTTTCAGTGATCCAACTGTGTTAACCTCTAAAATTGCTTGGCGCTTCATTCTTGAAGGAATGGAACTTCGAACGTCATCCTTTTCTGCCATACGATCGATCTTTTCTACTTCTGGTGTTGTCTTTCTCCTTTTTGAAGGCTCTTTGGCTTCTCCAAGTCTTTCCATAGCTGACTGTCGTGGAGGAAAGCTAGTCGTATCGCTTTGCTTCTTAGGTTTCGATAACCTTTTGAAAACAGAGCTTTGAGATACTGACGTGTTAAGCCTTTTGAAGACGGAAGTTCTGATTTGACCGCCAATGAGTTTAGGTGCCGAAACTCTGGTCCTTGAACGATTCATTCTATCGAATACTGACGTCTGAGGGGCAGTTCGAGGCTCCTCTTTATCTTGTATAATGCTCACGTTGATGTGTTGAGCGCTAGCATTTTTTGCCTTGCTGGAGATCTTCACCGGTGCATTTAGTGTGAAGCCAAGTTCAGCTTTGTTGTTGTTGACCCCGTAACCATGCTCATCCAACTTCTTCTGAGTTTTAGTAAGATCACGTTCGTTGTCTTTGATGGTGTTCAAATCCTTTTTTCCCAAATTTGCAGAGGAGGTGAAGTTGTACCCAGCTTTCGACATGAATTTGTAGGCGTTTGGATCAAAACCTTCTTCGGTCCTCTGGGTTGGGAGAAAGCTTGGTTCTACCCCCTTTGGCAGGCCTTTTATGAAGCCTTGTGATGACCTTGCAACCTTAATGTCGCTTAGCTGTGTCAGAGGCAAAACTGCATTTGTTTTGAGCAACTTTACATTATCCATGTGCCGCTGTGTATCGGATTTGCTTGCTGCAGTTTCAAATGGGGATTGACCATTCTTTCTTCTCGACGTTGGGATGTATCAGAAAATGGGTATGTTTGGTCCATTTGAAGGCGTCCTATTCCCTCTGGTTGTTGCAGGTTTAGCAAGCTCATCGTCGTTTTTGCTTGAAGATGGCATAGCTTCTTCTTCTTGCTTCTTAGGCACGGCTTGCCACTTCTGTTTTTTAGGTGTTGCTTTGCCCATGGATTTGATCTCTTTTGGAAAAGTTTCGGGCACCATGTCTTCATCCATGTAGAACTTGGCGTCTGCGAAATGTGATTCGGCTTCGGTGAATGGCTTGGTGTCGCCATAGATCACATTTACTCCTTCTCGGTAAAATTTTAAGCATTGGTGAAGGGTGGACGGTACTACTCCATTCGCATGGATCCAAGGCCTTCCTAAGAGCAAACTGTAGGAAGTTCTTGCATCAATCACGTGGAATATTGTGCTTGACTTGAGTTCACCAATGGTCATCTCTACTTGAATCATGCCCATCGCTCTTTGTCCTCCTTGGTTAAAACCTTGGATTAGTAGATGGCTTAGGGATAGTTCATCCACCTTGATGCCGATTGTGGTCATTGTTGACTTTGGCATGATATTTATGGCTGATCCGTCATCCACAAGCATGCGGCTGACTTTGTGCTCCCTTACGTAACCAGAGATGAAGAGAGGTCGGTTGTGAGGCTTGGATCCTAGCAGCAAGTCTTTGTCGGTGAAGTGGATTGCGTCCTCGGCGGCACAGCATGTGGCACATTCATGTGGTTGAAGCTTCAAGCTTTCGTTCTTGCTTTCTTGCACTTTATGGTCGTCGGAACTTGCCAAGACCGCTGCCAGTGCTTTTCTCATCTTTTTTGGCAACCGGAGCGCTCCCTCGATGCTAAAGTGTGTTGGCAGACCTTCTTCAGTTGTAGGAGTCTTTTCCCCCTCAGTGGTGACAGCTTTACCTTTTGAGGGTTCTTCCATTTCTACTTCGACCATGTGACATGCAGTGATAGTGCACTGTTGGAAGAAGTCCTCTGGGAAGTATTCGTGCAAGGAGACAGGAATACGTGGCTCTTGCTCCATAGGTTCCCCAGCATATGTTGACTTAGCAGCTCTTATACTTCTTTTAGGCTTCCTATTATTGCGGCGACGATGCTTTCTCGCTTGCTCCCCCTTTGGCTTTATAGCTTGTGGTCTTGGCTTCCTCGTCTTCTTATAGGTCACCAATGTCCACCCTTCTTCATCATCGATAGGTGCATCCTGGTCGTTTGCCCCCAATGATGGTTGTGCAGAAGGTGCCGTGTAGCTTGTGCATTGATAGGAATGGTCGGGTATTTCTTAAAGAGGCACGGGATCAAAGGACCCGAACACGATCGTAGTGGTATGCGTTGCGGCTGTGTCTTCTAGGTCGAGCTCAATCCGCCCTTGCTGTGCCAACTTCATGATGAGTTCTTTTAGGATAAAACATTTACCCACATGATGACCTACGATACGATGGTACTTACAATACTTGGGATCGTTGGTACGATTCATCTCTTCAGGGCGTTTGCATTCAGGCAACTCAATCACCTTCTTCTCCAGCAAGTCGTCCAGCATTGCATCTATGTCAGAGTCCGGAAAAGGGTATACCTTCTGCTCCAGTTCCCTCAAAGTGTTTTTGTACCTATCTTGGGTGTGGGAAGGCTCACTTTTTTTTATCTCCTTTGCTTTGTTATTAAAGGAGATTTTGACGGGTGCGGACAAGGTCTTGATAGGGATGGTTTTGGTGGTAAAAGCTTCCTTGGCGGGCTTTTTCCCATGATTGTCTGCTCTTGAAGTAAACACCTTATCCCTTTTGAAATCGGTGATTGGCTCCTTCTTTCCATGGTGGGCGATGCTCAGTTCCATGTCGTGGGCACGGGTGGCTAATTCTTCAAAAGTCCGTGGCTTGATACCTTGAAGGATGTATTGTAAACCCCATTGCATGCCCTAGATGCACATCTCGATTGAAGAAATCTCAGAGAGCCTGTCCTTACAGTCGAGGCTTAGATTACGCCATCAGTTGATGTAGTCCATAACTGGTTCTTCCCTCCATTGTTTTGTGCTCGTCAGCTCCAGCATGCTCACAGTGCGGCGGGTACTGTAGAAGCGGTTGAGGAATTCCCTTTCCAACTGTTCCCAGCTGTTGATGGACTTGGGCTCCAGGTCTGTGTACCACTCAAAGGTGTTTCCTTTTAACGAGCGCACAAACTGCTTGGCGAGGTAATCTCCCTCCGTCCCTGCATTGTTGCAGGTTTCGACGAAATGTGCGACATGTTGCTTTGGGTTTCCCTTTCCGTCAAATTGCATAAACTTCGGCGGTTGATAGCCCTTCGGCATCCTTAAGACGTCGATCTTCCTGGAGTAAGGCTTCGAGTACAACGTGGAGGCATGAGAGCTTCCTTCATACTGTGCCTTGATGGTGTTGGTGATCATCTCTTGCAGCTGCTGGATAGAAAGAGATCTCATGAGTGCCGCTGCTTGGTCTGGCTCCGGCTTCACATCGATTTTCTTCAACGGGGGCTCGTCTTCTTCGTCGTCTTCCTTCTTTAGATGATCAATCTTCGGGTTGGGTTTCTCGCCATCCTGCGTCTCCAGTCGGTTGACGAGTGCTGCAATTTGTAATTCTTTTTCTTCCACAGTTCGGGTTAACCTTGCAATTGTTTCATTCATCTGAGCCAGCTGCTCATCGATTGAAGTTGTTCTGGTAGCCATAACTTGCATGGATGTGCTGTCGCTTGAGTCAGCATCGAAAAACAAAGACTCGGAGTACTTCTTCGGGCTTTCCTCCCTTGGTGCCCTTAGCGAGGCCAGGGTGATCACAGGTTCATACCTCGGGTACTCTTGTTCCTTTGGCAGGGTTGATGTAGGGGTGGAAGAGGAGGCAACAAGAGCTCTTGCCTTGCTTGGAGTTACGATGCCTGAAATGGCGCCACCTGAGGCAAGGATGCTTTTGTTCTTCGTGTTGGTTGTGGGAACAGCTTGAGCCTTCCTTGATGCCATTGATTTTGGAAGTGTGCTCGAATTTCTTGAACGGAGAAAGAGATGAGAGGTAGAGATGGTCCCACTGGGCGTGCCAATTTGTGAACACGAAAATTTCCTGAAACGAAAGCGACAAGAACGTGCACAAACAAAATATTTGTATTTGATGATTTAGGGTTACAATCTCTCTCTATTTTGATCCTCTGATTCGATCTCCGTAAGGTATTGATTTGTGGATGTTTCGTTGATCCAAGGGCCGTCGAGGTTTGATCTTGGATAAACTGTAGGAAGTTTCTTCAAGGGGGCCATGGGCTTGATCTTTGAAGGTGGATTTGAGCGGATCTTCAAGGAGCCGTTGGGGCTTGATCTTGAGGATGAGTGTTTCTTCAAGGGCCGTTAAGGCTTGATCTTGAATAACGGTTATGAACGGATCTTCAAGGGCTTTTGGGCTTGATCTTGAAGAACGGTTAGATGTGTGGATTTGTTGATGTTGTTGATCCAAGGGCCGTCGGGGCTTGATCTTGGAAGAACGATGAACGAAGAACGAAGAACACTTTCTTCAAGAGCCGTCGGGGCTTGATCTTGAGTTGGTGATTATTGATCTAAAGGCCGTCGGGGCTTGATCTTGGGTTGGTGATTGTTAATCCAAGGGCCATCGGGGCTTGATCTTGGAAGAACAATGAACGAAGAACGAAGAACACTTTCTTCAAGGGTCGTCGGGGCTTGATCTTGGAAGAACGATGAACGACGAACGAAGAAGGCTTTCTTGATTCTTCGGGAACCTGGATGCTTGAGAGCTTCGGAGTTTCAGAGCTTCAGAGCTTCAAAGTGTAATATGAATTTTTTTTTTTTTAGATGAATGAAATTGGCTTCTATTTATAGAATTTTCCAAGGCCTAATTTTGAATATAATATTCCAGATGAAATAAGTCATTTCTGCCAGGTGTTGACACCTGTTTGATGACTTTTCTGATGATTCTCGATTTTTTTTGTTTAGACACACGCTACGTGTAAAATTTATGTAATACATGAGCGCTGAAACTTTGATTTATCGGTCAACATTTATTTACCGAAATTTCGATGTCTACAGAACTCTCATAATAAAAATAAGGGGAAACTTGATATAAGTCCAATTTTTTTAGCCAATAGTAGGAATAGTCCAATTTATTAAAATAAGTCCAATTCTTTAAATTTAATTATTTTATTATCAATAATTATCTATTCAATAATAAGATTTATTATAAAAATCAAATTTCTTCCTAATTATCTTTTTTATTATTATTATTATTATTTTGTTATTTCTTGTTCTTCCTCCCTCTTTAAACCTCATTAGATTTTATTTTTAATTTTTATAATCAACCTATATCACAGGTTAATTATTTTTATGTATCTATATGACAAATTCTTCTTTATAATTAACGTGTTACAGATTAATGTGTCTTGCTTCGCTTGTAGGTATATTATGTTTTTCCTACTTTTTAGTTAGGTTTCATATCTCGCTTACAGGTACAATATATATTCATATACTTGTTGCTTGTGTTAAGGTAGAATGTTTTGTAGATAATTTATGTTAGTATATTAGTTTTTTCTGTTATAAGATATTAATTAGATTTTTTGGAGTTGAAAAATGCTTCATATTAGAAGATTTTAATTGATTTTTAATATTTTGAAAAATATAAAATGAGTATAAAAGAAATAAAAACATGTAATTATATAACTAGACTCACTCCTAAAAATCATCTATATTTTTGGACCTAGATCTAAAAGCCCCTAAAAATAAATAATGACTAAAACTTTTTTTTATAACTTATATAGAATAATAATACAAAACTATATATTTAATATAGAATATATTGTATATATTAATATGGCTATTGTATTTTATAATAAATCTTTTAGTAATTAAACTTTAAAATTATCAAATTAATTTTTTTCTTAACGGGTCGAAACGGGTCACCCACGTGTTACCCATGTGTATACCCGTTAAGAACCCGTTATTAACGGGTCACCCGATAAGTTATCGTGTTGACCCGAAACCCGTTATTTTCGTGTCGTTTTGGTGTCGTGTCAAAAACTGCCGGGTCTAATTTAACATCATTTGTAGGTGAGGCTTCAATAAAAAAAATAGTAAAATTTGAACCTGTGAAATTACATTATTGCCTATCATTTTTTTTTTTTTTTTGTGATAGAAGACTAAGTAATCTTTTCACTCTCTTTTAATTGACAAAAATAATTTCATTAATTAATACAAATATTTAGTTGCAATAATAGGAATTTTGCATGCTTCTTTGAGCAAAGCACCATCAATGCCCAACTAATTTCCTTATGAAGAAACCAAGGAGTTCAATCGCCTCATCTCACATGCTCGAACTAAGACAATATAATTGTTGACCTAACTATCCTAGGCGGCTAACTTTTCTGGATATGATTCTTGAATGAAAATTTAAAAATTGAATAGTTCGGATGAGCGGATAATATTCTGGAGTGGGCTCAAATGCGTGGTTACTGTCATATTAAATTATTATTCTATACATGTACATATACATATATATAATTTAGGGGAATTATTATTGGCACTTTAAAATTCTTATACTACACTCCAAAGAAAAATACACTTGTGAGGAGTGTAGAATGAGATTTTTGGAGTACCAATAATACTTCTCTAATTCGGGGACAAACATTTTTCACACACATTCTGACACTCCTTTTGTAGAACTCACTTGGTGATGTATTTCAACAATCTGAATCATCTATATTTTAGAACATCATCACTCTTAAATCATCATTGCCAAAAAATAAACAAATTCAAAAGCATTAAGACATTCATTTGTAGTGAAGAAAATAGACAAATACATTTCTAGAATGAAACTCTAAATTTAATTCAATGTTCATATGGTTGGAACGTTGAAGTACATTATAGAATAGGCCCCAGTAATACGCCAATTTGTCCACTATTAGTAGATAAAATAATTTCTTTGACTTTCAAATCTCAATATCTTGTTCATTTGCAACAAAATATTTTCTTTGTGTGGCAGAAAAAAAAAAAAAAGCTTTTTTGGAGAGAGATACTATTTCCCCAATCGAGTTACAGATGTTTACATATTCACACCTAATGATTTTCCACAAAATGGTGATGAAAGGGATAACTTGTACCAACATCAAGCTCTAAAAATCAACAAATTTTTGTTGGGAATTATGTATGATCAAAATTTTTTTGCTATTTTATATTCTTTATTCTACCGGATTTCGGGAATTACTTAATACCGCATTCTTGGTCATAGTATATTGTGAAGGCGACTGTTTTACTTAACTCTTCTTTATTTTTATTTATTTTTCCAATCCAAATAAATAGTATAGAAATGTATTCATTTCATCTGCATTGACTCAATTTATGATACTGTCGGAGTGAAACAAAGGATCTAAAGAAGAACAGAGGCTAGACTATATTAGTAACAAGTAAATCCTTTACTTTATATGTAAATTGTCTCGATATTTAGGGGATAAAGGCCAATTGCAAGATCTGAGACAAGGAGCAAATTCGTTAATAAATACTAGAAACAAAGGGTAGGCTTTCTATATATGTATCGTTCAAAATAACGATTTTTATCAGTTGTAGCAAAGAAATAAACTTCATAAAAGTTTCCATCTAATTGATATATGTTCATTCTAGGGTAACAAGATGGTTAGAAGTCATTTATTTTTTCAATCCAATCGCTCTTTTGATTTTGAAAAATCTTTATCAATATACTACCTTCTTCTACACATTTATCTCTACCTCATAATGGGTAATAGCTAACAATTAGGACTCATAAGAAATTTATAATCCACTCATGGGAAAATTTTATACGGTGGAGTGAATGGTTTGATCAATGAATATTCGATCCTTTTTTCAAATTTTAATCAATTCACAACAAGTCATATAAATAAAATTTAACCAAAAAAAAAATATATATATATATATATATATATATATATATATATATTTGGGTCTTCATTAATCATTTTGAGATAGTATTTTAGTACTATACATATATATGTAGGTTTATCCTTTATCCTTTCTAAAGTTTCGATGGAAGGATTCCCTTACTAACACAATGCAACCAACTCTATTTGTTAGAACAGCTTCCATTGAGTCTCTGCACCTATCCTTTTTTTATTTTCGGTTTACCCTTGTTTATTTTCATAAAACAAGATTTGGCTCAGGATTGCCATTTTTAATTCCAGGGTTTCTCTGGTCTTGAAAAACAAGTAATTTCTGTTGGGCTTCATTATTTTTTTAGGTTCATTAGGGTTTTTATTGGTTGGAACGTCCAGTTATTTTGGTAGGAATTTTATATCTTTATTTCCTTCTCAGCATCTCTCATAAGTTCACTAATTACTTAGCTTTTTATTGGCGGGTCTTTTTGTATGTGTTGTTTGAAAGAGGAGGACTCAATGATTATTCGTACACGATGGTCTAAAGAGAGGAATGGAAGTGATTGACACCAAAGCTCCTCTAAGTGTTCCAGTCGGCAGAGCGACTCTATGACGAATTTTTAACGTGCTTGGAGAGTAAGAAGTATGACATTACAATGACCCGTATATATGATTCGATTAAATTCTGAATAATCAGGAATACTACTTTCTTTTCTACCAAAAGTATTCAAACGTTGTGTTTCACTAGTATGTGACCAAACCTTTCGGTGGTACGAAGTCAAATGTTAGAAAATTCATTTATAATGGATAATGTTACGAAGAAGCTTGATACAATAGTTCCAATTATTCCTTTGATTGGATCATTGGCTAAAGTGAGATACCCCTCTAGAAAAGCTAGAATTCTAATCTCGTGTCATAACCTACGGACCAAAGGACAATCTCAGGTATACAGTTTCTATGAGGCGTAGGCCTCCCAAAAGGTAACATAGGGGTGCAAAGGTTTCCTCCGGCCAAATGGAGATTGGCCCTCGAGTTCAAAGGCAGAAGGGAGCTTGATTGCAAGACCCACCTGTCGAGCAAGGACGAAAGTCAACCTTAGTGATCCGATGGTGCAGAGTGGAAGAAAAGGATGGGCTTCAAGAGAATGATTAAGAGTTCTTGCAGAGTGAAACCATGCAATACCAAACACGAGATAGATCTTCCGAAGAACAAGGCTTTTTACACAAAGGATCCTTGTTTGGCTCTCTCTTTAGCCCTATGTCTCTTATCCTTAGGTGGTCTTTCTCCACTAGCAAGTTTTCTCGAAAAACTTCATTTATTCTAGTGTGGATGGTAGGCATGCCTATATTTCTTGGTTTCATTTGAAAGGGGATACAAAAGTATGGTTTGGTTTCTTCACTCACAAAAAGATAAAAATTTAGACCAAAAATAATAAAATTTTGTTCATTCTAGATCTAATTGATATGTCATTGAATTAGTATCATGTATCAAAATGGAATGTAAAACAATGTATGCGTGCATCTCTTTGTCGTCATAGACCAGATATGGTATGGGAAATATAGGAAAAATGTACCATTAATGAATTTTCAATCGCGGATACATATGTATCCTTACCATACTGAAACAACTGCCATTATTGGTATTAAACCAATAACGATTCATACAAACTAAATCTTCTAGATACACACATCATAATATACTCTTTTTTTATTTCATAGTTGAATCAATTAAAAAGAAGAAGACCTAAAGTTAAGGACTTATCAATAGGTAGTGTTGCTCTAATACCCAACCAAAGGGCTACTACAATACCAATCAAAAAGACGGTTGTCGCTACGGGACGACGAAATGAATTTTGGAATTTATTAACATTCTCCAACAAAGGTACTGTTAATAATCCCACAGGTATTGAAACCATTAAAAGAACGCCCAATAACTTATTTGGCACTTAACATCTAATTGAATAAAAGACTTGACGAATATAAACATAGGACGGCATACATGTATAAATACGAAAACTTCATGTAAACAATCAAGAACCATTTGAATCTGTACCTTGCTAAAAAGCTGATCATTGTTTAACAATCACACATTGTCTAACCAATTCTCTTTCGATATGTTCCTTAAAAAATCCGATTTGTGTGGATTCTTCCCTAACTAAAGAAGAGATCTTCGCGGAATTACCGCATATGAAATTGAGCACAATTTTGCATAGCCCACTTTGATTCTCTATCAACCAATAATGTAAACCATTAACAGGGTTAAAGCTAAACCGTTTGAAGTTCAAATGCAACATGGTATTCTTTCTACTACAATGTCAGTTAATAAGTTTAGACAAAAATAGTTTCAAAACAAATAGTTGGAATTTTTTTCGATATAAAACACTTATGTCGATAAAATGATTTGAAGTGATCTCGTAGTTATTTCTACGGGGTGGAGACGATGGGGTCGGCCCATGAAATTTTCTTCCTTTTGCTGCATTTAACTCAAGGAGTTGAAGGGAGATAGTGCATCAAGTTGTTCGTAAGGGCCAACTTGATCTTCTTCCCCAGGGATCCCAGATGAGAGAACCCTAGGAGAGCCGCCGACTACAAGTACCGTCCATGTACGATACTATGGCCGTCATGTAAGTCTGCCCCCATCGTCTAGCGGTTTAGGACATCTCTCTTTCAAGGAGGCAGCGGGGATTCGACTTCCCCTGGGTGTAGGGTAAAATTGAGGTTACACAAAATAGGGCCGAAAAGGATATACTTTTATTTTAAGATGCGTGTCAAATATGTGTAAAAACGTGAGTGTGTGTGTGTGTGTGTGTGTGTATTATGGTATGTATGTATATTTAAACCAACAATTCTAGTACGTATACATCTTTAACAACTTAAGCTCCTAATCCAAATTGAAACCATGAATTGTCAAAACTGATCAGCCAAAGTTTACTTTTTGTTGAATGTTAAGGTTATGATTTAACTTCTACGCCTAAACTACCAACAACGGCTATAATGAAAAAGCATGTGGATTGACCTAAAAGACAAAGCCGGCTTAGCTCGTGGATTCGTGAAAACTTTGAACTAGATCACATTACGGTTTTGAGAATGTGTTGATGCTGATTGGTGAAACAAAGTCTTAATTTCACTGATCTATGAGGTACAACTTGAAAAATAGACGGTTAAAATTCAATGCGATATGAACCCCACAACTAATCTCCATTTTTATAAGAAAAAATAAGATTCCCTTCCCTTAAAGGCTTCATATATATAATTTATTGGTTGCTACAATTGCTAGACAATGAATGCATGCTTGAGGGAAGTTCCACTTTATATGCAGCCGTGGGGTACGTAGCGACAGCTTTCCAACTTAAATTAATGTACATGGTTTATCTTACAATTCGACGAGTTAAACATCTTTTTTTAATTTATTTAACTAACATAAATGATATTCCTGAAGAAATCCCTAAACATTGAACATTTCAGATTGTTGCATAAAAAAAAACATTTTAGATTATTAGATAACATTAAAATAGTCTGGACAATTAGAAATTCAACCCGTAATCGCAACAACCCAATTGCAAGAGCGGAGCTCTAGCAATAACTATATCCCCCGAGCCAAGTGGAGCATGTGTGAAGGAGTCAAATGCGTCTTTTATTCTTTTCCTTGGCGTAGCTGGGCCATCCTGGACTTGAACCAGAGACCTCGCCTGTCCCTGTCTTGTTGGGCATGGTCTCTTAGCTTTTTTCAATTCGAAAAGTTAAGAAAGTATAATTCAAGGTTTTTTTTAACTGAATAACGGATTGACCCGGCTTACCATTATATTAAAATAAATGAAAACTGCCTCAAGTTGTATCCCATCTTCTCTAAGAAAGCCTTAACCTTCGACAAATAGTAATGAGTCTTCACGGTTCGGTGGCATCTTTGTAAGAATCTTCCTTATGAACACGGTGTTCTTTGTAGAGGGGCTGCTCAATAGACTCTTAACAATAAGATCGTTTCTTTTTATTGAAAATGGACATCCTCATATTATAAGTTGACAATATAGTATATCATCAGCTTCAGCTAAGAGATCTCTCAATTAAGTTATTTGAAGAACGCTTTATAGTGCCTATCATTATATTTTAACGAGCCAAACTAGCTAATTTTTTGGCATTCCTTAAAAAATTATCTTTAAATGTCTCTCTAATTTATAAAAATCACTCAAATTATTCGTCTATTTTCCTCCTTATAATTGAATGTTTTAATAATTTTTTTGTTCTTGTAGATATGATCTTTGAGTGGTGATTTAAAATATAGACAACTTGGGTCATTTATTTGAGGGACCCTTTATACATGTGAGGGGACTGATGCAAATTATATGAGCTAGCTATAAAATCGACAATAATTCTATATGTACACGCAACTTGACACATTTATTGATAAACTCCCTGATAGAGGTGAAACTTGTATGTATGTATGTAAACAACATTACTGATCAACTAATAATACTTCGTGTACTTATGGCTTTCGTATTTTTCAAATTGCTCTTAATAATAATCTGAAAGGCCGCTTTGAAGAGCTTCTGATCATTTAGGACTCATAATCTAGGAAATCATAGGATATATGTTTCTTATTAAAAATATATATAAATCATATTACTGTATTTTTAATATTTGTGCACCAAAGCAAACCTGCAGTTTGGCCATTCATTAGGAACTGTATTTCTCTAGTGAAATCATTAGTCGTTTCCTAAGAAAGTGGACAAGATCGTGTTTCATGATAAACACCAAACGTTTAAAAGCTTTGATATCATCTACTGATTGGCTTTCTTTTTCAAATCTCCCTATAGTTGGCCTAAGCACGTGGAATATAATATATCTACAGATATAGATGACAAATTTAGTTCCTCTTACATTGCCATCAACTTCTCTCGTCTAGTTGTAATTGTTATAAATTGTTACACCTCATTAAAAACATGATGTATATCTATAAAGATGGCTACATATATAACTGGTATAAAAATGTTGCCTATGGAAACAATATATATTTATGTTATGGTCATTGATCTCGTAGCACCCCACTTGAAGAAAATCATATATTCAAATTTTATCAAGCAATATCGTTTATGCATGTATAACGTTTACTTGAATGCCAATGTGAATCTAGATTCGCTTTCCTAGTTAGGAATTTTGTTTTGACTGATTATCCACGCACTTGTCGTTTCTTAGAGAGCCTAAACTTCCTCGAGTTTTAATTGCATAATCAAATCGGACGAATTTTTTTTGTGAATGTGCATATGCTAAGGCACCAAGCACGACTTTGTCCCATGCCAACCCAGCTACGTATCATTGACCTTGGAGTTTATAATTCCTTCACAGTGCCCAATTAGAAAATAACTAGGTGAATCGGGTAGGGTCTACCGAATATTTACCACAGATGATTAGGTTCTCAATGTTAAGATTTTGGGAATTGGATCCCCTCCTGAGCTTGGGCTCATGAGCTTCTTGACCAACACATAAGGACAGTTGGATTTTGATCCAACAATTATAATTATTATAATTTTTAGTAGAGTTCCTTATTTCTAGCCGTTTGATCAAAATCCAAAGATCTTTATGTGTTGATTAGGAGGCTCCTGAGCCCAAGCTCAGGAGAGGATCCAATTCCAAGATTTTGTCTTGCTTATGACAAGTTAGCCTTTTGGCCTTTGATGAGATACAAAATGCCATCTTTTAATTAAAAAAAATAACAAACTAGAATAATTCCATATGATGTTTGATAATTTAATTGCATACTGGCCAATACTTAGATATTTATCAAACTCATATAAAATAGACCAATGCTTGGCTCCTCAATTCACTTATTAGCCGATTTACGAAACTTCATCTTTATAATTGGAACTGTTGTAATTATAAAGTTTTATAAAAAGATTATCTCTACAAAAAAAATACTTAAAACTAAGGTTGCTTAGTCAATCAATTGTAACAAATAGAATATATGGTTCTTATTGCTTTTACAGAATTCGTTCATCTGTTTTTTTTTTTTTTACAGTTTGATGACTAAACATCTCATACTTTATTCTTTTTTTGCAGAAATCACTTTTATAAAATGTTTGATAATATGAATGATTTCAATTAATAAGCATAAAGTTCTGTAAATTGGTCATGTAATAAATTAAGGAGAAACTCCTACATTTGAGCCAAGTTAATTATAATAAACTATGGGTCGTGTTGAGTTCAAAACTGAACTCTCTCGATCTATCCCCCTCTCATTCTTTCGTTTTCATCCCACTTCTCTTAAACTACTTGTCTTACTTGTCTATGTTTTCCATAGACCCTGGATTATTATATAATCTTGATATCAACTAGTGTCATTTTTTTAGGATTCATATGGTACGATCTTATTTGGTCATAACTAGTGTCATTTTTTTAGGATTCATATGGTACGATCAAAAATTTGTTAAAATGCTGTCACATATTTGCAATGTTAATTTTGTGTCTAAATTTTTAAAGACAATAAGATAAGCAGTTATCGTGTTAAAAGATGATTTGTATAGAGTGTTTTCTATCATGTGTGTTTCAGTTTAATAAAGTATATATTATCATGTACTATGACATGAATTACTAAACTGAATCACAACAATTACAGTAAACATGATCTGTATAAGTCGCTCTCGTAATACTGACCGACATGTCAAGTTGTCAAACGGCATTATTGTTTTGTTTTTTTTTTTTTGGTGCAAGACTTTGTGTGCAGAGGGTAGAAGGCGGCGCCCGTCCATATAGGTTGCTCCAGTGAGACCGTGTAGGAAGGGATGATATATGAAATAATATCTTCCCCAGTTCTTTTTTTTCCCTTTCATTTTAACGGATGACTTTGAATAGTCATAAACGATCATTTTTTTTAACAATATGATAAATTATGTTACTGGTAATAGCCTAATTGTTAAAATTATGTTATTCCAAACTTTATGGGTTATGCATGATAGGTATATTACTCTTTAATTTTTAGTCAAACTCCATACATGACAGTTTGTTGGAAAACTTAAAAACTCTAATCTCATAAATCCACAATAACATTTACTGAACTCAATATACATATAAGTGCTTGAGTGTTAACTAGTTGATATTGTAATACCATGCTAACTAATCACTCAACTGTGCCATCTCTACGAAGTAATTTTATGATTCGAATTGTCAATATTTTAAGTTCCTATTAGACCGTGACCTAATAAATAGATAAATATGGTAATTTCACTTATATAGGAATCCCTTAGACTGTGACCAAATAAGTAGACGAATATAGTATTGTACATAAACAATAAAACTTCCGAATTTAAGTAAACTTTTGCAAGATTGATCATTGTAAAATGAGCTTGCACGAATGTTTGGCGCCATATTAAATTACTAATTAGTTAGTGCTTGGGCTCTTCTATATGTATCCACACACACACACATATTTGGATGAGTGACTTCCATCATCAGAGGCGGATGCACATATATGTAGATATTATATTATTTCTATTCAAGTATTGCATAGTCTTAATGTTCCAAATTAATTTTTTTTTGGCCCTGGGGATGTTTTAATTGTCTGCATAATATTTTTTTTGTTCGAAGGGTCTCTTCCGTGACCATTATTATTAGCGTTGTGAGTTTTGTGTCACCTGTTGGTTCATTTGGCAAAAGCGAAATAAGAGCATTTTTTTTTTAAAAGTGATTTTGTCTTCCCAAGTGATCTCAAAATTATTATTCTCTCTTATTGTCGTGAATGGCTGCAAGCAAATATTATTACTTCTCATAAGGTACCTAGAACCCTTGCTTTCCTTCATTGGGAACTGCCTCCAAAGGGGTGGTTTAAACTAAATGTGGATGGTTGCAGAAAAGGCCCTCTTAATTTGTTTAGAGCAGGTAGTGTTCTTAAGAACTCTTTTGGAGCTTGGGATACTGGTTTTTGTGTTAATCTTAGGTGTGGTTAGATTCTCAACGCTAAAATTTGGGGCATCTTTTTGGGTTTACAACTTTCTTGGAATAAAGGTATTCAGTGCCTTTTGATGGAGTATGATCCTGCAATTGTTATCTAGCTGATATCACATGGTGCCGCTGACAATCATTCTATTGCTGAATTGATTTAAGCCTGTCATGCTATGTTACTACATGACTAAGAATGTAATATTCGGCATATCTATCGTGAAATGAATTTTGTAGCGGATGAGTTGGCCAACCTAAGCCTCTCTCATCCTTTGAGTCCGATCTACTTTGAGTAAGCTCCATCTTCTTGTAAGGAATTATTATTTTTTGATATTTCTAAGGTCTCTCAACCACGCTACATTATTTTGTAATTTCTCTTTTATCCGGCTATTAGTGACACACCTTGACCCGGAATGTCCATTAAGACTCCGAATCGAGCTATGCTGGCCGACACCACATTGTCACACCAGCACGCCTTGATTTTAGGTCTGGGTGTGTCAATCAGTCCCTTTGTTTAAAAAAAAATGTAAAAAAAACTATCTAAAAGCCAATATGAATGTCATAAAAAAGAAGGGGTGTGCTATCCACACACCTCTTTTTACTTTTCACACACCCCTTGTTAATTTCTGTCCATTGATCTTCTTCAATTCATCCGATCCGACGGCCGAAAACCAAAAATGTGTGAAAGAAGTAAAAAGGATTGTGTGGATATCACACCTCACAAAAGAATTGCATCTTAGTAAAAACAGTATGTTGTTTGAAAAGTATCATAGACAATTAAAAAACGTAAAAATAAATAAGCCTCGTTAAAAAATACCCACACGATGGGTTTCATTTGTTTGTAATTGTAAAATTATGGTTTTTTTTTAGCTTGTGTAACGGGGCTACTTTTTTGTTTTTGTTTTTGGCAGAAACGATTTTTTTTTTTTTTTAATTTTTAATTTTGTCAAACGATAGGTTTTATTAGATAGATGTTAGATTAGCCACCAACGGAGTTTGAACCCATACCGTTATGTAAGGGCTCAACACATTTTCATCACTCTGGCAAAAGGGCTACTTGCCTACAAACGATATTATCTACACTAAAGAAGGAGGGAGTGGACTTAACCTCACAATAGGTTAGCAATAATACGTAATGGGGCTACTTTTTTGTTTAACTCAACATTTATGCAATTTCAATTTAAACCATAATCTTGCATTTATTTCTTATTGGTATAACTACTTGCCTTTGATATTAAATATAAATATTTTTTTAAACCCATACAATACCTATTTTCTTGTCGATGTCATTACTAGTGTTGGTTACTCGATACAGGACACTAACATTTTGGATGGGTCCTTACTCACTATTGCTTGAAATGTTTATTTGTTTGGTTGTACTAAACGTTGTACAAAAGGTTTCCCTCTTTAATTAAATTTACTTTTCCATAAATAAAAAAATAGAAAAAAATAAACAAAGATGATTAATTCTTTATTATATTTTGTCGGAGTCTAATTCTTATTTGTTCAAAATTAATAACTATCACATTATGCCTATATTGTAGATGAAGCTAATTTCCAAGAGTGATGTTAGATGACTTGTATATGAACCTATATTGTATTATACTTATTTGTTAGATAACTTGTGCATTGAAGAATGGAAATCCAGATGGCTTGCCAGAAATGAAAGTGTTATGATTCACTTGTACCGAAAAGATTCATCACATTTTCAAAGTAAAGGAATTCTTTTCATGAAGAACATTAAATAAAAACAAAAATTAAGGAGTAAGTATATGTATATAAGCTAAGTATTGAGGTTATAAATAAAAATAAGGCATGTATGGGGCTAAGCTATTTTTATTTATGCAAAGTCATACAACAGTCCACCAACTTCACAGCAACTTAGGATACTTTCTTAGGGCTCGAACAACTACTTCCCGCTACTGCACGGTTGTCTGGTGGTTCAAACTCGACCTTCTCCAAAGCACATTTGCCACATGGATGATCAGATTCAGGAATCTCTCACTTCCTTAAATAACGAAGAACGCGTCACTAGACAAGCTCATGTCATCCCAACAATCTTGCAATGCGCCATAAATTTCAGCTTAAGGCCACAACCACAAATTCCAATCAGTGTCAGTGTCAAATAATCGATCTACCATTGCGACAGCTTAGCGATATGATTGAGGTTGCTTTCTCCTAGTTGCCTATAAAAAGAATTATAAGCCTTCAAGCTCAGTACCTTCATCAAATTCAATCTCTACAATTATATGAATCTCAAATGATTCTTCAATCAATTAAACTGCTCTTCAGCACAAACCAATTCCTCTTGAGCAAAACCCCTTAGCTCTTCAGAAACAAATCAAAACATTCCTTCGAAGCAAACACTACTTCCAATCTTTGAGATCTAAAACTGTTACTGCTATACCACCCCATGGTATGATTTGGATGATGTGTAATTCCAACCACCCTGATCACCTCTTTGAGGCAAATGTTTCCTACCCAGTCCAGTCTGATACTAGTGATCTTAGGGGGCGTTTGTTTGCCCTCACTAAATTTCCTTGGATTGGACTGGCTTAGCTGGGATTGCTAGCCAGTGTTTGGTGCGAACAAGGACTACCGTTAATGAGACTAAGTCGGACTCGCACCGACTAAGTCTTTCGTTAGGTCGTCTTAGCGAGGATCCCCAATAGGTATGGGATTGCTAATCCCGTTCCCAAATCTGATTCGTTTGCCCGTTGCATCGTCTGCAAGCGTTCTTCTCTGCAACACCGTTTGCCCACCCCCCATATCTGAAACAAAAGCCTCACCCACTGCCTAAATCTCAAAATCCAACCACAAAATTTAAAAAAAAAACGCAAAACAATAACAACAACCAAATCCAACCACCAAATTCAAAGTCCACCCCGTGCCAGAAAATTCCGAGATGGCTTTGCAGGCAGAGAAGCCAAATCATGTATCAGATGGAAGAGAGATCCGAAAATTTTTGGAAGAAAAAAAATGAGGAAGGTGGAGATGCTTAATGGCGGCAAGAGGGTGAAGATGATGAGCTTTTTTTTGAAGGATTTGTGATGAGCTTCACACCTGCGTTGTGCAGGAAAATGAGGGAGAAAAGAAGAAATGGACGGAGCCAGAAGGAGAAAAGAAGAGATGATTCCAGAGTGATAGTTTTCCAAGAGAAAAAAAGGTTAAAAGGTTGATTAAATAATAAAATATTATTATGTATGCATCAAATAATATAAAATATTACAATATATACATTAAATATTATAATATATTATAATATATGCATTAAATAATATAATATTATAGTTTGTTTATTATCCGATTTTATAGTCCAACACTGCACCAAACGCTTCACTAAGTTAGTCCATCTTAGTCTAGTCTAAGCCAGTCCAACTTAGTCCCAGCAGCTAGTCCAGTCCGAGACAGTCCGGTGCAACAAACGCACCCTTAGTGGATTTCTCTAGGATTAACTTGTCTAACATGGCCTAAATCTTGCTAGAGTTCACTACTTTCTTTATACTTTCAAATTTATATACTCTACTTTCTTTATAATTTCAAATTTATATACTTTTCAAGTCATGTAGATTTGTTCATTAGCTCGGAATATCTTTCGTAAGTGATTGTAATCTCGATTCCATCGTGAAATGACTTCATTCAATTTCCTGCTTCTATTTGTATTCTACTTTCACTTTTAGTTATAACTTAGGCAAACACATAAGTTGTAGTTCATTCGAGGGCATAAAAAAGAACTTCATCAAACTAGCGTCCCATTTAGTACACAATCTTTTAGTTAAGAAGTCAGATCTAAGCCCAAACACAACACAACTCTACACACACTATTTTCTGTTGGCAACCTCCAACAGTGGTACACATATTTTCTCTTTCCTCGAGCCATCTCATGGCACTGAGAACGAAAGCAACACTTGGGACAAATACATATCTAACCTAGTCAGACTATACTGAGTTTTGAAACCAACAATAAGTTGCTTACGTAGAAAGATGGTCAAAGGGTTTAAATTGAAAATTGAAAATTTTTGGTTTTACCTTAGAGAACTTTTATTAGTACTCCAAAAATGTCATTCTGCACTCCTCACAAGTGTATTTTCTTTCTAATTATTTAAAGTTTGGAGTGCAAAATGAGATTTTTAGAGTGACAATAACAATTCTTTGCGTTAAATACTTTACAATAATATTGAAATAATTAGCATTAACTGTATAGAGCCACTAGAAGTTCTTTTTCCTTTCTAGATTTAGGAGCTCCATGAGGAATCCCTATTTAAGAAGATGGAGCTCCTTGAGGAATCCCTATTTTATGAGCCACTCATTTAAGAAGCTCATTGGAGATGTTGTTAGAATAAAAAACCACACTCATCCGACTGTAATCATTAAGGTGATGATGCTGCCACTTAATACTACAACAGTGATATTCATCTCAACTTATAAGCAAGAAATCTTAACTTTAAATATCGTGAATCAAAAATTCGATACTGATTTATTCATCTTAGCTCCAAAGTATAAATATCTAATTACATATGATAAAATGATAATGCAAATCTAATCGAGGTTAATGAGCAAAATACACCTAAATTTCGATTCTCATTAAACTTTGACGATGACGCGTGGTAATTGCGTTGCTATCCACCTTTCAGAAAAATTAATACAAACACATGCTAAGAGCAAGTCCACCCTTCCCTTGGAGGCTGACCCAAAGTCTAAATAAATAGGCTGGCACCCTAAAAATCCACTCAACCCCACAAAATAGACTTGCCCAAAGTCCACCCCAGTCTCTAGGCCGACCCAGAATGGGCTGAGTTAGGAACAGGCCTATCTGACTTCAGCCACGGTTGATTCTTTTTTAGCAGTTGGCACATGGGATACACGCGTGCGTGGGCGTGTGTTACAGACTTAAAAAAAAATGTCATAATCTCACCATGGGCCACATGTCCGCTTTTGGGTTGTTAGATGTCAACCTTTTTGAAATCCAATGGTCCAGATTAATTGACTTAATAAAAAAATGTTTAAAAATATAGAAAAAAAATTAAACGATTTTTTTATATATAAATACCTAACCATCTTCTACAAAAATTGTATTTTTGAAAAATGACGCGTGGCGTGACAAGATTAGTTAAAAATTCTATCCGAAATTAAAAATAAAATTATTTTTTTATAATTTTATAAAAAAAATTAAAATATTTTAATACGAATTAACTAGACTTTGGGCTAGCTCATTTTTTAGGGATGGAGATGAACTTGGCCAATTACTGTTCAATTAAGTCAATTACTATTAATTTGGGTGGATTAAATGGATTTTAGGCCAACTCATTTTTTAGGAGTAGACTTGCTCTAATAATCCATTTTGTCATGGTTGTTTTACGATAATGTCCTTAAAGATTATGGACACCCCAATGGGCAAAATTGAATTTTCAGAAGATGCGTCGCACATTTTTTGAATCATGACGTGCTACGCGTGATTTACACTTTTTAAATGTATATGTGTAAATTGACAAAAGGAAAGTCAAATATTTGAAGTAAATGAATAATCTTAGATCATGCTAAAAGAAATCTCTTATAAACTAATTAAAGCAATTGAATTCACAGAATAAAATCGGTCTATATAGAATTTACATTAATAATAGAGAGAAATAATATTTAATAAACAATTGATTGAATCACATTATTGCTAGCCTTTGTGAAGCTAAGCCCACCCCTCCCCCTTAGTATAGATTAAATTGTTTGTTAAAAAAAATCATTTGAGAACTAATTTAATCACATTATTATCCGCATGCGAAAGACTTTTTTTTATAACTGGAATTACACGCCTCTTAAGATGTTTTAAACGTGTTTAAAATAAAAAATAATAGTATTTAATAAACAACTGATTGAATTACATTGTTACTAGCTCATTGTCAGACTAAGCCCACCTCCCCCCCCTTAGTATAGATAATATCATTTGTTACAAAAAAAAAACAATCATTTGACAACTAATTTAATCACATTATTATCCGCGTGCGAATGATTTTTTTTGGCATTACACGTCTTTTAAGATGTTTTGAACGTGTTTAAAAATAGATAAATTGAATCACATTATTGTTAGCATATTGTGAGGTAGTAATTAAAAAAATCACAAAATAATTAATTATTAAAAAAAAACTATTAAGAGAGATGCCTTTAAGTTTTTTGTGAGGTACTTATTTGATTCATTATTTTGGGATGCCTTTGAAATTTTTTGTTTTGGAAGCATTTTTGTCTAATTATTTTTGTTGAAGCTTAGACCATCTCTAATCCTGACCTAAAACCTAAAAATATTTAGCCCAGAAAATTTAGGTTTTAGCCCAAAAACAGCTTTTTTACTCCAACCCTTTTGGCCTAAAATTTTAGCCCCAGATTATCAAAAAATAAATTAAGGCTAATTTTTCGTTCATTCTTGCCATTTCGCTAGCAAATTGTGAACGTATCGGATCTTGGGACTTCCCTTTTCTCTTTGCTTCCTTTTGCTTATCTCTACCCGAGGGTCTTGGCAAAGAAGAAGTTGAGCTCATTTGGTCGATACCTTCATTGTCAGCAAAATTCACACCTTCATTGACATTATTTGGGGGGGGGGTAGGGCTTCATTATGAAATAATCTTCCACATTGTTGATTCGCATCGGTTCCCCACCTCGGGCAATCCTTGAGGATGTTCCAAGCATGAGGCAACTTAAAAGCTTGATTTTTTGGTGTGGTTCTTGTCTTGTAAATTGTCATTGCTTTGTCACCCTATGCAACAAATATATAAAAATAATTAGTTGTAAAATACTATTATGTACATGACAAGTAAAATATCAACAAAGAAACTCACAATTTCTAAGGCGCCCCTTCCACTAGGCATGTCAACCATGGCTCTCTCCAAGCTTCCCTTTCACAAAGTGCACGCTTTGTTGATAATGTTCCACCGATCATAAACACCACCAACTTCCCTTCGACCGGCGTTGGAGTTTTCATGGAACTTATCAACAATTTTACCTCACAAATCCTTTCTATTTTGATTGGTGCCAACGGCACCATCTTCACTAACAGAAATCCATGCCAAACATAAAGCAATATCTTCATCAAAGGTCCAATTACGACCTCTAACATGCTCTTTTGCCATCTTGAAAATTTTGGAAATGAGAAGAAATGGTAAAAAGAAAAATTGGAAGAATTGTAGGAGAAAAATGAGTTTTGTATGGATGTTTGAACAAATACATAGGTATTTATAGAGTTTTTGGTTGAATTTTAAGTTAAATAATTTTTTTTAATTATTTTAGCCGTTGGATTTAAATTTGGACCGTTAGATCTTTTTTTTACCGTTAGATTTGATTATATTCGATTTAAGCCGTTTGATTCAATATATATACATAAAAAACTATAAAAAAAAAATTGAACTTGGATGATATAAAGTAGCCAATGGTTATTTTTTGCATTGGACTGATGATATAAAGTAGTCAACGAGTATTTTTTGCATTTGGCTGAGGATATAAAGTAGCCAACAGCTACTTTTTGCATTGAAAGCCGGTTGTTTTTCTTCAGCAGAAATGTGGGGCCCATTTTACTTTGTGGCTTAAAATGTGATCGGAATTTGGCCCCCATTTGGATTTTAGGTTTTAGGTTTATTTTAGGTCATGGGTTGAAATGAGTTTTGGGAGGGAAAAAAAAAGAATTTTAGGTTATAAGTTATGGTTGGAGTTGGTCTTAGTGACACCAAAACACTATACACCTTTTCTTTTCTCTGATCGGGGCGAGTAGAGAGATGAGATCCGAAAGAGAAAAAAATTAGGGTTTGAGAGATAAAGAAACCTAATCCGAAAACGGGTCAAGAAGGTAGGAATGAAACTGGGTCGAGAGGTGTGGACTGTAGAACAGGCAGAGCATTATTCAAAAATAAAATAAATTTACAAAATTACCCTTGAATTATTTTATGCATTCATTTTTCTTGCTTTTGATTTTTTTTGCTGAGGGGCGGTTTGGTTCAATTATTTGTCGAAGCCGGTGACACCAAATTGAGCCTCGGGCTTTATATATAAAAGATATGTATATATTCTTTCAAAAAAAAAAAAAAAAAGATATGTATATATATATAATATAATAGACTTGGGGAGGTCCCGTCCCAAACCAGTTGGCATCACACTTTCGACTCCGTTTCCCCTCCCCTGTCCCAATCTCTGCAAATTTTCTCAGCAACAAAACACCCCCATTTCTTTCTCTACCCTTTTCTTGAAAGTCCATAGCTAATTACCCAGAAAAGGCTCTGCCTTTTTTGGTAGAAATGAAGATAGAATGTGTCATAGACTCTCTAAGGACACAGTCTTTATTCAGAATTTATAGATAAATTCTGTGGCGGCTCTGATTTTCCCTCTTTTTCTACTCTGTTTTTATGCAAAATTCTGCTTGGCTTCCCAGAAAATCTCAGGGGAAAGGAAGAGAAGGAAAGTGCAAGTTTACACAACGTGTAAGTACACATTTCCATTGCCTAAATGCTAAATTTTTATTTATTGTCAGGTCTTTTATCCCATGTAGTAATTGTTAAACATAGGACCTGATATTACATTAATTCCCAAGCTCATTTTTAAAATTTTTTTATTTATTTCATAATTCTTGTGGGTATTCTGAAAATATATGTATATTTCTCTTTTTTGTGTCCACAAATGCTTGAAATATTAATAATTGTTGGCTGATTCGAAGAGAAACCAACATTATCTGTATCTTGGAGGAAAAAAAAAATTCTGGAAATTAGTAGACAGTTTTAGCCTTTGAGCTGAACTCTACAAAAAGGTAACTTTTTGGAATATTATTGAAATTTTAGAGAGGGTAAATTTGATGGGTGGTGTAGGGCATTATTGTCTTTTGGAACCGAACCTTTAACATGCAGGTTCACCACAGCTTATGGTGGTTTCCTAGGGTTCGTTATTTAATTTTTATTTTTTTGTGTTGCTTTTTATTTTCGCTTTGTTTTCTTATGTTAGCTAAAAAATAAGGAAAAAAAAGCCTAACGAATAATGGGGGGAGTTGCGACGATAATTGCTGAGATAGCGAATTTTGGTCCCACTCCCACGTAGAAAAATTTTCTGATTTTTATATCCACCATTAGTCAGTCTGTGTCAGCCACACACGTTTTCCAAGGTCGAAGCAGCAAAAAGAGGGAAGTTGATTCAAGCTAACCTTTTAGGACTAGATTTTGTGGTCTAATGGACGTTAATCCAATTATTTCACTGTCATGATGTAGCTAGTTTCCACACGGCCATAGACTTTTCACACCATTTTTTTCTTGAATATTCAACAGCCCAACACAAGTATTATACGTATGTTTTACTCACACGAGTTAGTTAATCCTGCCCTTAATCCGAATTAATCTAGTTTCTGGTTGATTACATAAAGTCGTACGTTGAACACGGATATCCAAAGATTGCATGTTGTTCAAGGAAATCTGCAGTTATATAGCCCAGGATTCCTGTGAGCCTTTCTGGAAACTCTGACCCGAATCGAAGGGCAATTTTCCTTTATTTTGGAGTGGCTTACAATTATGTAATAACGGAGAGTATGAGCCTTGTACAACTTTTTGGTGCCATATTGATTATATTGTGACTGCTCTGTTTTTTTTTTTGGTGAAAAATGTGATGATTTGAACGTGATTCATGGTTAGTCTTAGTTACTGTGCTGCTAAAATAATTGCAAATTTTTGTTGTTAGTGTACTTCTTTGAATCCTAAAAATTAATTACCATCAACGGTTATGGATTTGAATTTTGAATAATTGTTGCTGTTTGGCTTTTCTGGCGTTTGTTATAATAAAAGAAAATGTGAACAAAGACATCGCTATTCCATGAATCATTTACACACGGACAGAAACGATTTAGAGTAGTCACTCGACAGAAACTAACACAACACAAAGGCGCTCACTTTATTCTGAACTGTAATCTCTTCCGTTTTTCCTTTTTCTCTTTGTTTTGGGTGGTATTGAGTCTGGAAGCTATATTTTTAAGGAAAACTAATGAAAAGGGCTTGAAAACTTTGGTGATAACTATTTTATTGGAGGATAACTATGCTTATATATGTATATCACATTATGCAGGAATTCAACTCAGACTCTTTAGTTCCTTGTCTTTTGCTGGTGCAAAATGGCTACAAATACCACAGTTGCAACTGCATGTCCAGCACCGATGAAAGCCACATCTAATGGGGTCTTTCAGGGTGATAATCCTCTGGATTATGCTCTCCCTCTTGCCATCTTACAGATATGCCTTGTGGTTACACTTACACGGATTCTTGCTTATCTTCTTCGACCACTAAGACAGCCTCGTGTGATTGCAGAGATTGTGGTAAGTATATATGCTTTTTGTTTTCTGTATATGCTATATGATGGCCTTCAAAATGATAGTCAAATTATCGTATCATGATGTATTATCAAATTTATATGTGTGGAAATCTGACCCCTTCTCTCTTTTCCTTTGGTTGAATATATATTTTTTTGCAAATCCTTTTTTTGAATATGCAAATGATGTTATCACAGAGAGAGAGAGAGAGAGAGAGAGAGAGAGAGAGAGAGAGAGAGAGAGAGAGAGAGAGAGAGAGAGAGAGTGAGAGAGGAGAACTATCATGCACCACTACAAGTGACGAAGAGGAGCTATGCATTTCCAAACAATATGTTGTGGGAGTTAATAGATATTGGTGCTTTCATTGGCAACTTCTCGTCAGAAAGACAGATGTTTTCAGTGGCCTTTGAAGTAAAACCATATGTCCATTCAAACAATAATAATTCCTCGTTTCCAAAAAGGAGATTGAAAAATAACATAATATTTTGTTCTATTAACGTTTATTGGAAGTAAACAAATATCTGCACATCCTCGTGCATAGGAGAGAGTTTAACTTAGTATTGCTTTTTTTTCAGGGTGGAATATTACTTGGCCCTTCAGCTCTTGGTCACAACAAAGACTATATCGAAGCAATATTTCCAAAAAGAAGTCTCACAGTGTTGGATACTTTAGCCAATCTTGGTCTTCTCTTCTTTTTGTTCATAGTGGGATTGGAGTTGGATCCTAAGTCCATCCGCCGCACTGGAAAGAAGGCTCTCTGCATTGCACTTGCAGGAATTATCTTACCTTTTGTTTTAGGAATTGGTACATCGTTTGCCCTCAAAGAAACTATTTCTAAAGGTGTAGATGGACCACCATTTCTTGTTTTCATGGGAGTGGCTCTTTCTATAACTGCCTTCCCTGTTCTGGCTCGTATTTTGGCTGAGCTCAAGCTTTTAACCACTGATATTGGCCGAATGGCCATGTCAGCAGCCGCGATCAATGATGTGGCTGCGTGGATTCTTCTTGCTCTTGCCATTTCCCTCTCTGGCACTGGCCGTTCTCCCCTGGTTTCGCTATGGGTATTGTTGTGTGGGTGTGCTTTTGTCCTCGGTTGTGTATTTTTCGTTCGACCAATCTTTAAATGGATGGCACAGCGCTGTCCCGAAGGTGAACCAGTAGAAGAATTGTATGTATGTGCTACTTTAGTTGCAGTTTTGGCAGCTGGGTTTGTCACTGATACTATTGGAATTCATGCCCTATTTGGAGCTTTTGTGCTCGGAATCATTGTCCCAAAGGAAGGGCCATTTGCAGGCGCTCTTGTTGAAAAAGTTGAGGATCTTGTATCTGGTCTATTCCTCCCATTGTACTTTGTCTCTAGTGGATTGAAGACTGATATAGCTACAATTCATGGAGCTCAGTCATGGGGCCTCCTCGTTTTGGTCATTTCAACAGCCTGTTTCGGAAAGGTCTTTGGCACGGTAGCTGTTTCCCTCCTCTGCCGGCTGCCCTTTCAAGAGGCTCTGGCACTCGGGTTCCTCATGAATACTAAAGGGTTGGTGGAGCTCATTGTCCTTAACATCGGTAGAGAGAGAAAGGTAAAATTAAGCATTTTCCAATTTTAATGGGATTCTCAAGGCTTCCTCTGTAATTTTTTGTTTACACGTGTAACTTAAGGTGCTAGCTTTCTGTTATTGCAGGTTTTGAATGATCAAACGTTTGCTATCATGGTTCTCATGGCTATCTTCACAACCTTCATTACGACACCTGTAGTAATGGCAGTATACAAGCCAGCTAAAAGAAAGAGTACATCTGATTATAAGTACAGAACAATTGAAAGGAAAGATCCAAACACTGAGCTCCAGATTTTGACCTGTTTCCACGGTACAAGGAACCTCCCCACAATGATCAATCTCATCGAGGCTTCTCGTGGGACTGGAAAGAAGGAACGACTTTGTGTCTATGCAATGCATCTTATGGAGCTTAATGAGAGATCTTCTGCGATTCTGATGGTTCACAAGGCGAGAAGAAATGGGCTACCCTTTTGGAACAAGGTGACGGATTCAGGTAATAATCAATTAGTTGTGGCTTTTGAAACGTTTGAGCAGCTGAGTCGAGTGGCTATCCGTCCAATGACAGCAATCTCTTCCGTTTCTAGCATGCATGAGGACATCTGTGCAATGGCTGAAAGGAAAAGGGCAGCAATTATTATTGTCCCATTCCACAAGCACCAGAGGTTGGATGGGGTATTGGTGACAACTCGAACTGAATACAGAGGGGTCAACCAAAGGGTTCTTGAGCATGCGCCATGTTCAGTGGGGATCATGGTGGACCGTGGCCTTGGTGGAAGCACCCATGTATCTGCCAGCAATGTTTCTTCAAGCATAGTTGTCGTATTCTTCGGGGGTAGTGATGATCATGAGGCCCTTGCTTATGGGATGCGAATGGCTGAGCACCCGGGTAACAATTTAACCGTCGTCCACTTCTTAGCAAGTCCTGAACTTCAGCGGGAGATAGTCCAAGTGGACATAAACGAGGGCTTCAACACTTCAGCAGGGTCAGTGAACGAGAAGTTCATTGCTGAATTGAAGAAGGTTCCAAATGACAGCTCAATCAAATATGAGGAGAGGGTAGTGAGAAATGCTGCAGAAACTACTGATTTGATTCGTGAGTTTAACCGATGCAATCTGTTTCTGGTTGGTAGAAGGCCCGAAGGTCAAGTAGCTGCTGCCTTGAATATCAAGGGAGACTGTCCGGAGCTGGGGCCCGTAGGTAGCCTGTTGACCTCTCCAGATTTCACAACTACAGCTTCGGTCTTGGTTGTACAGCAGTATCTTGGGATGGCAGTAGTTCCAGGTTCAGTTGGTCTGTCGAAGGTCGTCGTGTTGCCTGAGGACGAAGATTCAGAAACCGGCTGATCAGCTCTCCTGAACCTGTATTGGAATCGTTATACAGATCATTGTTCTAAAAATCCCTGCCTAGCGCCGCCTAAGCCTTAGGCGGCGCTAGGCGGTTGGTCACCGCCCAGATTAAAGCCTAGGTGTTTGAAAATTAAGAAAGGTCGCCTTGACCTACTAAGGAGCCCACCTAGCACTCGTCTAGCCCGCCAAGACCCGTCTAGGTTGCGACTCACTTAGATAGAATATAGATAACTTTCATTTTGCATTTTATTTTTTTTCAATAAAATTGTAAGAGATTTGTTGAATACTTAAATGAACACATATTATATGTTTGTTTCCCATGTTTTGATTATGTTCCAATAGCTCATAATATATATGTCATTATAATTTATGATGAAATTATATATATTTTAAGTATAAATCAAGGTTCTAAAAAACACTAGGCGCTAGTAGGACAGTAGGCTAGGGCCTAACGCCTAGGCGACCGAGGCGGATTTAAGTATATTTGTAAAGTTTTAGGACTTTTTATGTTGATTTTGTAACATTTAATCAGCCCATTTATTTTAATCATTGTTGAGCCTTTGTTTTTCATTAAAAATGAACTGGGTCTTTGTTTTTCATTAAAAATAAATTGGGCCTTGTTTTAAAGAAATGCCACCTAAGTTCCTAACCAAAATAAACCCCAACTCTAATTGCAAATACCTCTACTGCTCCATTTAATTACAGATCGCTAACCAAAATAAACCCTAACTCTAATTGCAAAATTGCACAGCCGCCCCATTTCTCTGCAATTGCAGATACCTCTACCTCTATCTCTCTCTCTCTCTCTCCCTTTCCCCAGCCAAGCAGTCCCTCTTCTTTCTTCTTTACCTTGCAATTGCAGATTTAATATCTCGTCCCACATCTTTAGCCTTTAATTGCAGATCGCTGTCTATCGCTTTCATCCCAGGCAAATCGTCTCACTTCGTTTTCTCTGCAATTGCAGATTGAAACCCGTCGGGATGGTCGCTTAATCGTCCAACCTCATTACCACAGCGGAAGAACGATGTTGTAATCGACTTACCATCAAAGCCACCTAGCAGTCGCCGAGGCAACCTAGCTCGCCCAGTGCCCGTCTAGGCACCACCTAATACCCTTTCCAATTTCTTCGACGATTTTGGTTTAATCGTGGCGGTGAACCACTGCCCAGCGCTTAGGCGGCCGCCTAGGCCGCATTTTCGAACACTGGTATAAATAGACACTTATTCCAGCCCACCGCCCAACTAGTGCTTAGCGTCTTTTAGAACCTTGGTACAAATGATGATGAAAAATATAGTTAGATAAATGTTTATCTTTAATAACTAATATAACAGAAATATAGTTAGAAATGTATTATTGTAATTAGGTTATATGACTATATAAAGGATTGTATAACAATCATTTCTTTAAATTCAGTTGTATACATTTTTCCTAATCAATCAATACAATCTCTCTTGTTTTCTCTCTACCAATTATTTCTCTTCCTCTATACCAATCTTCATCTTTTGCAATGTAGTTAATATGGTATCAGAGCCACCAAGGCTCACGCCATGGATCTTGGTGGTCGATTCCTCTTCTCTCATTACTTTCTATTTTTCTTTGTTACTTTCTTTCGTTTCCGCGTATTTGATCATTTATGCTTCCGTATTCGTAGTTCTTATTTTTTGTTTGATCTTTGGATTTTTTTTTTCCGCCGAGAGTTTTCTGTTTAGTTTTGGGATTTTTCCTCTGGGTTTCAAGGGGAGACCAGCATGGCACCATTACTTGACCTTCACATGGAAGATGTCGGCTCTCTCCTCTTCATTCATCTCTGTTCCAGAAACAAAAGCTATTACTTACCCGGGATTCAATTTCCTTCCTTCTCTCCAATCCCCGAATCGTATTCTGCAACCGTGAAACCTCAGCTGAAATGTTAATGGATGCTCTGTTCTTGATGAAGATTTGCTACTTAGGTTGAAGTTTTCTGTTCAAGTTCATGGGTGTTTCTGGAGAAATCAACTCGGTGCACTCCAAGTGTTTGATGAATTGTGCCAGAGTGTTGAATCTTGAAGTCTTTCTGCTATATCATCTTTGTTAAAGGCCAATTGCCAAAGAAGGTTTTGTGCGTTGCTCTTAATTGAAAGCTGTATACAAATCTTGATTGCTAGTTTCTTGAAGCTGAAGATTTTGGCCGTGCCGATGAAGATTATGATGGCAGATTTGAGGTTGTTAGTCTTTGTTGCAAATTTTGCAAACGAATCGGTTGGGTCTTCAGCGACAGAGCAATCACCTCCGCATCTGGATCTGGTATTCTTGATTTGGGATTTTGGGTATGGTTGCTGTTTTTGGATTAGTGGTTACTGTAATCCTTTCTGGCTGGAAGTTGAAGAAATTTATGAAGATAAAGTGGGAATCTGGATTCGTTGGTGATTCTTTCTACTGTTCGTATGGGAATTTCTTTTCTGTCAGATTATGGTCTCTTCTTGGTGTTGTTTGCATATCAGCTCTCTGTGCTTCTCTGGTGCTATTTGATCCATGTTCTATTCTCTATTCCATTACTTTGATGATTTGGTGGAGCTGCGAATTTCTGCGATTTTGTATCTGTGATCTGGGGGGTTTGGTAATTGAAGAAGAAGTTGGTTTTTTTTTTTTTTTTGGTTTGATACTGTAATTCTTGAAGATTTGTGATGAAGTTTCTTTTTTTTTTTTGTTTCTAGGTCTCGGGAGTGTCATTCTCCTAGGTTAATTTTGGTTACTTGGAGTGTCATTCTCCTTGGTTCAGTTGATTTCTTGGAGTGTCATTCTCCTTGTTTAATTTTGGTGTTCGGAAGATTTCAGGAGTGTCATTCTCCTTCGTAGATTTAGTTTCTTGGAGTGTCATTCTCCTTGGTGGATTTAGTTTCTTGAAGTGTCATTCTCCTTTGTTAATTTGGTTTCTTAGAGTGTCATTCTCCAAGTATTCAGTGAGTTCTTGGTTGCATTCAAGGGAATTCAAGAAGCACGTCACAAGTTTGCAGCAAACCAGAGGTTCCAAAAAAAAAAGGGTCCAATCACAGTGCCTTAATGTCAACAACTCAAGACTATCATACACTGCTCCAAATTGTAAGAGACAGGGGTTTGGGGTTTCCTGCAGTGTTTAGCTTCATACTAGGAATTGCAGATATATTTACAAAAGGATTGCACAGTCCAATGTTCTTGACACATTGCAGACATCTTCATCTCGTCGTTCCAGATCAATCTCAAATACTTGGCTAGTTCAAACTTCACTTGGGTACTCCAAGTTTAGTTTGAGGGGGGAGTAATAGCTGATATAACAGAAATATAGTTAGAAGAGTATTATTATAATTAGGTTATATGACTATATAAGGGATTGTATAGCGATCATTTCTTTAAGTTCAGTTGTATACATTTTCCCTAATCAATCAATACACTCTCTCTGGTTTTCTCTCTACCAATTCTTTCTCTTCCTCTGTACCAATCTTCATCTTTTGCAATGTAGTTAATAATCTTTACCTCCATTTACGCTGCTTGTTTATGAAAGGTCGTAAGTTTGATTTATCAATTGTCATAGCGTATAGTTGTGTATGGATAGATCTGTTACCTGCATCGACCATACCTAATAGATGCACCCACCTAATGGCTAAACACATAATCCTCTTTATAATGGAAGAGAAAGTTGTGGAACTAGATTGCACATAGAAATAAACCTGAATTGCCAAGTGTTAAATGCTATTATTTGATTCAGAATAAGATTTGTCATTTGCATTAATCTTCTAAACTATGGATGAATAAGGGATACTATTCCATCTATCTTTCATGTAAATAACATTAGCTTTTCTTTGTTAAAAAAAGAGAAGGGGAGAAATTACAAATTGTGATAAATGGGCCTAAATCCAAACCAAACACAAAATCTTACACAAGCAAAGCAAAACATAAAAGAGTAGACAGACCCAAGTAAAAAGATAGCGACAACCCAAGTAAAAAGAGAGCGACAACCCAAGATAAGAAGGGATGCCCACTCATACTTAGACCCACAATATAAATCATGTGCATAACACGAGATTGCAACTTAACTCCGAACTAATTATTAGCCTTCAACACCCCATTTGCCATCTCCCTCCTTCTGTTACGTTTTATGACCTTCCTTGCAAGTATGGTTGTGGATGTTGTGTTTCTTGGTGGATTGATTCTACTCAACACTCTCAGATTTAGTTTTTGGTTTGGGTGCTCTTTTTAGATTGAGGCAATGTTTTCCTTTGCAAAGGATCCGCTGGTGGTGGAGGTTGCCTTTTGTTGCTTCTATTTAGGGGTTTTTTTTTCGTTTGTTTTTTTATTGTTGAAGTTTTTTTAGTGTCTTTCTACTACTATCCGACACATGGCGTACGGACTCAAAATAATGTATCGATTGTTGTTCCACATACATGAAAAAAATCTCTCGTCTGAGTGTTGCAAATGACCCCACCAAATTCTATATGCTTTGAGAGCCTCTCCAACTCTCGAGTTAAAACCTAAAATTTTTAACCCAAAAAACTTCAATTTTTTTGGGTTAAATTTTTACCCCGAGATTATTAAAAAACAAATTTAAGATTATTTTTTAATTATTTTTTTTTCTTAAAGTAATTTAAAAAAAAATCTGTAGACAATCATAATTAAATTTTATCAACATTTTAACCTAAAAATATTTAGATTCTGATAAATATTGAAAAATCATTAAACATACACCATGAAACTCGTGGAACTCTATGAAAGAATTTTTTCTTTAATTATTTTAGCAGTTGAATTTAAATTTGGACCGTTAGATTTTTTTTTTTTTACCATTGGATTTGATCATATTTTATCTTAGTTGTTTGATTCAATGAATTTATAAATATAAAACTAAAAAAATACACATATATAATGGGGCTAGCCCACTAACCTATGGAGAATTTTAGACTAAATTTGTCCCAAAAATGAGTTTTGGGTTAACACTCATATTTGGCCCAAAGGTTGCACCGAAGTTTGAGTTGTCTTTCTTTTTGTTGCAATCAGCTTTGTTTATTCTCTCGCTTTTAGGAAAAGAAAAGCGTCTGTTTGTTTTTTTAGGAATTTCGAAAACCAAATAATATCCAGTGATTGATTGCTATATTCATAACACCGACCACTTTGGATGAGAACCCTTCGTTAAGGAATCAACTTAGATCGTGAGAACATGCAATTGTATATAGCAAAAGTGTTTTGCATGACACTGTTATTTAATCTTAATAATCGTATCTACAGCCACAATTCATAATACAATATTGGATGGTTGGGATTTTGGTCTTCAATTAATAATTAATTTTGATCGTCACGAAAAAAAGTCAACCGAGAATGTGGGATAATAAATATTGTGAATTATTAACAGTACGTGACAGTACTATGGTAATTATACTATAAAAATTCTTCAAAATTACATCATCTTCGGTCATGTTGCTCTGACATTGACACCTCAAATTGCTAATGCAGTGGTCATTCCATTAACTAATCCATATTGGAATTCCTTAAGAGGTTTCTTTGAGATTTGGTTAAATTTTCAAATTCTTCTCATGTTAGTAGGAATTTTTTTCAATGCCTATAATAAAACATTGTGAATGACAAAATATTTCATTGTCGAATGATTTGAAGATTCAGATTTAGAAAAAAAAAATTGTGGTGGTTGTTCACATTCTCTATATAGTTTTTAAATTCTTTTTCAAAAATGGAACCAGCTAGTGGCTTTGCACTCTTCTGGGGGAAGGAAAGACTTATAGAGACATTTTAGCATCAGAAGTTGAACCCAGGACATGTCATGTGGAATACGGGTTTGAAATTCATCTTCAACCACTAGATTACCCTGTGGTGGTTAAATTCTTTATATCGTTAAATTTCTATAAATTAATAGCCTTGAGACCAAGATAATCTATTATTTTAGCATAATATTAAATAATCAATCAATTAATAATTTATTAATTTATCGGTTAATTAACTTATTAGTTTATCAAGGGATTCCTTATTTTCTTAAATTTTGTACTTTTTATTTTCTTGTTTTATAAATTAACAATTCTATGTATTTGTTTAACCAAGTAAATCTACTTGTTTATCTCAAAAATAGATTGTACATTGTTCAATGTACTATTATTTCATTTCATGCATATTAACCAAGCAGAAACTCTATTTAAATAAACAAAAGCCATGGTATGGAGCCCATTTTGCAAAAAAAAAAAAAAAAAAACTCTCAAACCAATGGTGACATTGAATAATTTGTTGTTGCAATATGAGAAAACCACACTAGAACTTCTCATCATGTTAAGAAAAGTTAAAGATGAGATCCAACGTGACATCAATTTCAAGATGAAATGAACAAAGACAAAAATGCACCCATCTTAGAAGGCTTCATAGTCGAATCATAAGCACTACATATCAAGAAATTATTAATTGTATATGGGACCTATATTGACACACCCCGTCCCGAATGAGGGTGTACTGGCCGTCACGTGAGAGTGACGTAACCATTTACACAGTTCGGAAGCTTAAGAGATACAATTACTAAGATATAACACCCGGGGGTGAATCCTACTTTTGTGAATTCTGTCAGAACACCACTGGATTTCTCATAGCCACCAAAGCTCTGCTAACTTGAACCTGGAAGGGCGCAAAACAAAATTGAGTGGGTCAGTAAAACATAGTTTCTCGAAAACTTTTCATTTAAAACATTTCTAACCCCTCGCTGTAAAACCTGTATACTTTCCCAGAAAAAATAGTATATAAACATATATATACACATATCATCAAAACTCAGCTCATATCCATCAACATAACATCTCAGAAATAATATGTCACGCCATGCCAAATATAATCAGAAATGCATCAATATCAATCAGGTGAAATAATAAATCAACCGGAGACCCTACAATGGTCCTGTACGGCTGATTCTAAAGCTCAACATCCCACTCAGCCGGAGTCACCACAGTGACCTATACAGCCCTACCGGAGTCACCAACTGTGACCTGTACGGCACTACACTGCACATCACTCGGAACTACGTATAGTAGTCTGTACGATGAAAGGTGTATAAATACGCTCTAGTGCTTCTCTCATCAATCATCAGCGCGCATAACTAAGGTCACCCACTAGTCGGAATCACATCTAGTGATCTATACGACTAGCATGTCGGAACCCTCACATGGTCTGTACGACATCCACCTACTTGGATCCAAGACGAGCATGCGGTGTGGTGAATAATAATATAAGCACTAACACCTAGGGTGCAGGTTACGAGCTTTCAATGCAATTCTAATAAAATAAGTCATCTGAATGATATAAAAACTCACCTGTGCGTCCACCGCGTCAATTAACATATATATGCATCAATTATTAAACTAAATATCTCCACAATTGCATGCATGGCCAATTAATTCATAATTTTCATATAAACGTATTTTCTGGGAAAAACAGTTGTATATAGGTAATACGAAAATAAAACTGCCCACTCACCTGGAGTTCGCCCTACAACTCCCTAGGACAATACGTCAAGGCGTCATGACGATCGGCGCCTAAAACAATAACCAAACCCAACCTCAGAATTCATATCGATAGAATATATAACTTATATAAAATACGTCACTACGTAGTTCGATCCGAAAGATCTGCAACTCAGATTTTAAATCCATAACTTCCAGAGGTCCATAATATATCTTTAGGACAATTTCCTAAAATTTCATTACCATCCAACTGTCGGATTTCCGTCAATTTCCAAAACTAAGTGACGGTTAACATTCTATTTTATGAACTTACAACTCCAATTCCGGAAGATCCGTAACTCGGATTCCCAATCCGTAAGTTCCTATAATCCTCAAATATTACGTATTACAACGTACCAAAGTTTGGTGATGATCCAACGGTTGGATCGTAAATTCACATTTTTCTTTCTTTCTTAACCACGATTCGTAACCAACTTAGGTTCAATTACTCAATAACTTCTCATACGGTGCTCAAATTGGGTATATGAATATACCACAGTGACCTACTCGACGTCACGGACGTTGTAATATTTTTAGAAAAATTTTCTGATGTGGCATGCGCCCCCACGCGCGTCTTCTTCCTCGCGAGCTCGCCGGACTGGTTTTTCCGGTGGCCGGAAAACTGGGCAATTTTCAATTGCCTTGTTCTCTTTCTTTTCTCAACCATTTTCTTCGTATAATATATCAATCTGAAGCCCTCAACATGTAGAATCACTATAGACTAGTTTCAAGGTCTAAAAATCACGAAATCTCACTGGAAAAATTCCAAGAAAACCGGCCAAAGTTGAACCCAGTGATCCCGACGTCCAAAACCTTCAAATGAAGCACTCCGAGCTTCCTTGGGACCTCACTAAGCTCACTACAAGCTTAGAATTCCCTGAAAATCAAGAATTTACGTGTGCATGAACAGTGTCATAAAATGGGAGTTCGGGTTTCACGTGATTCCGAGGGTTTCACTTCCTAAAACTAGTACCATTCAACTTAGAACATCAAAAGGATGAAGAATCATACCTTATTTGCTTCGATCTGTGAAGTTTAGAGGGTTCTTGGGTGAGGCCGTACAATTCGAGAGTGAGAGAGAGAAAAGTCGACGGGGAAGAGAGAGACACGGGGGAAAGAGAGAGGGATGGGGTGTATGTGTGTGGTCCAACCACAATAAAAAATCTATTTCTTACCACACAAAACACAAACTAAAATTTAATCTACATAAATATAATTTCCAAAAGTTTATGAGATGTGTGCGTTTAGTCCAAAATATATCACACACACACACATACCTTAGTCACGTTAAGGTCATTTCCGTCATTTCACATTCCCGATATAGAAATCCCGGGACGGGTTGTGACATATATGACTTGTTTTTTTTTAGAAAAAAATTACACATAAAGCCAAATTATAAGATTATATTGAGAGAGAGAGAGAGAGAGAGTGTCAAAGTTTTTATTTATTTATTTCATAGTTGTTCTTTTAATTGCCCTTGGATTTAAAATTTTATGCTTTATGTTTGAAGATGAGTTTCTATCTTCTGATTTTCCTCTTTCTCTCCTCTTTTTTCTTCTATACTTCTTTCTCCTTTCCTCTCTTTCTTCTTCCTACCTCTTTCTTTCTCTATCCTCCTCCTTCTTCTTCATCCTTCTCTCTCCTACTTCTTCTTCATACTTTTCTCTCTCCTCTTCTTCATAGCCGTGTTCCCTAAATTTATGAGCATTTCTTCTTATGAGGAGCATTAAGATTTTTTATTTTTTATTTTTAGTTATATTATTTTTCCAAAGGTATTTGATTTTGGAGTTTTGATGCTTTGAATTCATGAATTTTTTAACTTATCTTGCAGAAGTGCTAAAATTTTGAAATTGTTTGTGCATGAATTTTAAATTGATCTTGCATAATTGTTGGAATTTTAAAATTGATCTTGCAGAATTGTTTGAATTTTGAACAGCTCTTGTAGATATGTAAGAATTTTGAAACTGATCATGCAAAAGTGCATAAATTGTGAAATTGATCTGGCAGAAGTGAAGAAAATTTAGAAAATCATGAAATTGATCTTGTAGAAGTGCATGAATTGTGAAACTGAACTTGTATAAATTAGTTTTTACAAATCTAAAATTAGTTTGAAGTTTTTATAGATGATATAGTTTTGGACAAGTCTATTAGGGGCATGACTAGAATTTTAAAATTTTGGTTTGCTTGTTTTTGGGCTAGGTTTGTTGGAGTTTGTACTTTTATCTCTCCTTTAAATGATTAAAAATTGGTAGAGTTCTATGATATATGATAGGTATTTTGTGTTTTTGCCTCTATAGGTAAAACTCTCATTTTTAAAATATACTATCTTATAAATTTACCAACTTATTATTTTAATACGTTATCTCTAATTCGGGACCAGCCAAATATATTATTCCAAATATTATTAATTTATTTGGGTATTAAATTGGAAAAATTACACACACAATATGTCACATCCCGAGCCAGGGTCCACCACATCCCAAGCCCAGCTCGGGATGTGACACAATACACTTTTAATACTTAATTTTTATATTAAGACAACATTTTTTAAACGTTTCAAATTGAGACAAAAGGTAAAACATTTGAAAGATGACATTGTTCTCTTTTTTTTCTTTGGAGTTGAAGTTACGAAAATACCCTTTATAGTGGTAAAGTCTTTTCACACTTCTATCTCATTCATCTTTCATCCCCCTTCTCTTCCATAAATATTGGCTCGATTTTTCCTTCTCTCTCATTCTCTCTCTACTCATCAGATAACCTACTTCTACGTTTTACCACCAGAAAATATTTTCGACAAATTTATATTAGAATACCAAGAAAAAAAAGAAGAAAGATCTTCGTTAGCATTAATACGAAGAAAGCACAAGAAGAGTTATTGAAGCAAGTTGGTAACTGGGGGGAGAAAGGAACTTCCCTTCCATTCCCCTACTGTTGTTGTTGTTGAACAATTTTATTAAGTGGATTCTTTCTCTTTAATTTTTTTTTAATGAAATTCAAACAAAGGACGGTGATGAAACACCTTTGACATTAGGAGATAACAACTCTAAGAACCTCAATATTTTTTTTTGGAGGTTGAATTGATTGAATTTTAAAATTTTATGTATGGGTTCTTCACATCTTCATTTTGTAATAGAAAATTGACTGAACTTATTCTGTAAAATGATCGAAGATGGGTTAAACTGATTCTGGAAAAATGTTCGAGGATTAATTGAATTGATTATGCAAAAATGGTCAAGGATGGGTTGAACTGATTCTGTAAAAATGATCTGATTCTGCAAAAATGATCGAGGATAGAATGAACTGATTCTGCAAAAATGGTCGAGGACGGGTTGAACTGATTCTGCAAAAATGACTGAAGACGGGTTGAACTGATTTAACAAAAATGATCGAAGACGGGTTGAGCTGATTCAACAAAAATGGTTGAAGATAGGTTGAACTAATTCTACAAAAATGGTCGAAGAAGGGTTGAACTAATTCTGCAAAAATGGTTGATAACTGTTTGAACTGATTTTGCAAAAATAGTTAAACACGGGTTGATCTGATTGGTTGAAGATGGGTTAAACTTGTTTGTACCATACTTGACCAATCCCGAAACTACTGAGCACCGGTCAACGTTATACCGTCAAGGACCCAGAAGAGCTTCCCTTCAACCAGGAGGCCAATCACAATGTGACACGTGTCGACATCAGAAGCCAATCACAGCTCGACACGTGTCAACATCAGAAGCCAATCACAACACAACACGTGTCAATGTTAGAACAAAACTAGAAACTCTCTTCTATAAATAGGGATCATTCTCCCACAATAATCTCTAATGTCATTTTGTACTAAACTATTCACTAGAACTCACAAAATGAAAGCTTGAACCTATGTATTTGTGTAAACCCTTCACAATTAATGAGAACTCCTCTACTCCGTGGACGTAGCCGATCTGGGTGAACCACGTACATCTTGTGTTTGCTTCCCTGTCCCTATTCATTTACGTACTTATCTTCACTAGTGATCGAAGCAACCAAGCGAAGGTCACAAACCTGACACTTTCTGTTGTACCAAAGTCCTCGCTGATTTTGTGCATCAACATTTGGCGCCGTCTGTGGGAATTCGACACTTATTCCCACTCTCTTCAGCTTTGTCAAGCTGGTTTCCACCACTCGTACACTTTCTTTTGGCCAAACATCTCTCTCCAACATGGGGAGCGAAAGAAGCCATAGCACACATAATGACACCCCCATTGGACCTAGTATGAAGCAACGAAAGCAGGAAGGAAATAGAGTTACTCTTCAAGCTAAAGTCGATGAGTTAGAAGCTCAGAACAACAAGATAGTAATGAGGAACGAGGTCCTCCAGGAGCAGTATGAAAAACTTTTTGAGATGCTTCACGAGGCTAAGCATGCTCAAGCACACAAGCTCATCGCCCCTGCTGAGGTCAACAATCATCTGAATGCCCCCCAACACGGAGGGTCACCGATATCCAACACGGACATCCCTGATAGGGATCGAGCTACACATCAATGTGATAATCAACATGAGACTTCTCTCAACCCAGCTGCTTCAACCCGAAGCAGAAGGAGTAGAGGAAAGCACCTCCTCACAGAAGGAGTGGAAGGATCAAAAGCCGTCTATCGCGATTGTCGAGACTTCCTAAAGCAACGTCGAGAGAGTCCCATCCACATAAGCTCGAAGATCAATGACCCAAGAGTTTCTGAAAGACTCGGTCCTCTACCACGACCCAGGCCAGCAGTTAATCTAGGGAATGGGCAACAAGTCCCAGAAGAACATGAAGGTACAGGGGACTCGGAAATGTTCCGACATACTCACTCTAGGAGTCAGTGTGACGAGTCCAAGGAAAAATCATGCTATCTTGATCAAACTTTCCTACTTCCAAGAGGCGATGGGGACTTACGGAAGAAAACTTCAGTGATGCACAACTCCACTCAGGACCCCCTCGTCCTACAGCTCCTGGAGGAAGTAAACAAGTTGAAGGCTGAACGTCAAGCCGAGATACCTGACTGGAACCAACCCAAGCCTGGCCCCCTCACAAGAAGGATCCTCAACACCCCCCTCCAAGCGAAGACAAAGCAGAAGCTTGACTTACAACTCTATACTGGAAGGGAAGACCCGATTGAACACCTTAACCTCTTTGAGTCCACCATGGTATACCGGAGACACACCGATGAAGAACGGTGCCTTCTCTTCCCCTCCACCCTCTCTGGCGGAGCTTTAAACTGGTATTGCCGTCTTCCACCTGAGACGGTAGACTCATTTGAAGAGTTGAGGAAGTTGTTTGTCTCTCAACACATCTTCCAGACCGATCGCTTGCATTCCGCAGATGACTTGTACACTATTCGCCAGAAGCCGGACGAGTCATTACAAAAGTATGCTGGCCGCTTCAGCCATGAGTATTCCCGCTGCGCTGAGGCAGATGACAAGACCGCCCTCAAGGCCTTCACGGCAGGCTTACGTGACTGTTTCTTCAAGTACATAATTAATGCCAACACTTGGTAGACTTACTCTGAGGTGATGGCACAAGCTTACAACCATGCCTTTGCCGAGGCAAGGACATATCAAGGGAAACCCCCTACAGTCACCCCTTATCAGCAAGTAGGGAGTGGAGGCCAGATCCAACCGAATGAGAAGACCTCAACCTTCCAAACGGTAGCAGCACACCCCCTACCTCATTTAATGCTTCGCCAAGTCAGCAGACATATCAATCCCAGGGCAAAAGGAAAGATTTTCATCCTCACCAATCTCATTTTAATAAAAAGAATAAGGGGCACTATCGCGATAACTCAGGATATCGTCACAATAACGCCCGGCCCCAGGCAGTCAATGCAGTGGGCCAATCACGTGTCAAGATAGGCCCTACCCCGAGGTATGAGACATACACACCTTTGAACGCTACATGCGCGGCCATATACCCCAGTATAGCTCATCTGATACCAAAGCCAAAGCCAAGACAGCCAGATTACAAGTCCACGAAAAACACGGGCATGTTTTGCTGCTACCACGAGTATAATGGCCATGATGGCGAGGAGTGCGTCATCCTCCGTGATCATATTGAAGCTTTGGCACGTGAAGGAAAAATTGATCAGTTCCTCCTTCACCCTCCAAGGGATAACCGTAACCAACGCCAGGTGAATGTGATATATTCTATAAGCGGCGGCACACCTATGTCTGAATCTTAGGGCCATGAAAAACAGTGAACGAACTTTGAGACCTGGCCATCAAGTGTTTCACGTGGAAGACATCAGGGGAGGCAAGTATCAAAAGCCTAACTGGGATCCAATATGTTTCTACCCTGAGGAAGAAAGAGGTATCATCTACCCTCACAACGACCCGCTGATCGTGGAGGCTCACATAGCAAATTTTGATGTGAAACGAATCCTGATAGACACAGGTGCTTCAGTCAATATCATGTTTGCTGAAGCTTTCAAGGCACTTAATGTAGCTGAACACTTGCTTGATAGCTCGATTTCTCCTCTGATAAGCTTCTCTGGCGATATCGTGCAACCTTTAGGGAGTATACACTTACCCTTCACCATTAGTACAGGCCCCTACACAGCTACTATTACCACTAACTTCCTAGTGGTTAATTGCCCGACGGCATACAATGTCATCTTTGGGCGCACAGGCATCAATGATCTCAAGGCCATGGTATCCACACATATGTTGTTGATGAAGTTTCCAACCCCTTTTGGCAATGGATACATCAGGGGAGATCAACTTAGTGCTCGATCATGTTACAACACTTCAGTTAAGCAACAACACCTGCCTGTCCCCAAGGAGACCCTCTCTATACATAACCAGGTAGTAAAGATCAGTCCAGATGAAGCTAACTCGGATCTTCATGATGGCAACAGTCAACCCGACGACCCTCGAGATGACTCATTCACCCAACAAGCACAACCCGCTGAAGAGTTAGAGAATGTCTCTATCTCCAAAGACCATCCAGATCGCATGGTGAAGATTGGCACCACTTTGTCACCACCCTTTCGGTTGTCGCTGATCTCCTTTTTGCAAGAGAACGCCGAGGTCTTCGCTTGGTCATATAAAGATATGCCGGGCATCTCTCCCGATATCATCTGTCACCACTTGAGTATTGATCCCAAGACCAAACCAGTAAAACAGAAGCGAAGATCTTATGATGTTGAACGATACGAGGCGATGAAAGCAGAAGTTGAAAAACTCAAGGACATAGGCTTCGTCCGCGAAGTCAATTACCCAACATGGGTAGCAAATGTTGTCCTTGTTAAGAAAAATCCGACCAAGGAAAGTCTCCTGCTTCAAAATGTCTTGTGGAGAATGTGTGTCGACTACACCGACCTAAACAAAGGATGCCCGAATGATAGTTTCCCCCTTCCTCTCATTGATAGACTTATAGACTCTACGGCAGGGTGTGAGCTCTTGAGCTTCATGGACGCTTATTCAGGATACAACCAAATCCTCATGAACCCCTCAGACCAAGAACACACAGCCTTCACTACTGACAGGGGACTATATTGCTACAAAGTCATGCCCTTCGGTCTAAAGAATGCAGGAGCAACTTATCAGAGACTGGTCAATTCAATGTTCGCTGAACAGATTGGGAAGAGTATGGAAGTTTACGTTGATGATATGTTAGTCAAGAGCAAACATGCTGACCAACACATCACCAACCTATCTGAAACTTTCACCATTCTAAAGAGGTATCGAATGAGGTTGAACCCCAACAAATATGCCTTCGGCGTGGGCTCTGGCAAATTCTTAGGCTTCATGATTAGCCAACGAGGCATTGAAGCTAACCCCGAAAAGATCAAAGCAATCCTCGACATGAAAGAGCCAGTAACTTCAAAAGACATCCAAAGCCTTACTGGCAAGGTGGCAGCCTTAACCAGATTCATCTCTAAGGCCACAGACAGATGTGCTCCTTTCTTCAAAGCACTCAAGGGAAATAAGAAGTACATTACCTGGACGGAGGAATGTGCCAAGGCATTCAGGAACCTCAAAGAGTACATGAGTAAAGCCCCTCTGCTCTCCAAACCAGAAGTTGGTGACACTCTCATTATCTATCTATCGGTTTCGGCTTCAGCAGTCAGTTCTGTTCTTATTCGAAATGACAGTGGTGTCGAACGGCCCGTCTACTATGCTAGCAAGGCCCTACAAGATGCGGAGACACGATACTCCAACATTGAGAAATTAGCTCTATCATTGGTCATGTCTGCTCGAAAACTTCGCCCTTATTTCCAAGCACACGCCATCATCGTGCTTACCAATCACCTTCTTCGACAGATACTCCAGAGTCCTGACACGTCTGGGCGAATGATCAAATGGGCGATAGCATTGGGTGAGTTTGACATCTCCTACCAACCAAAACTAGCCGAAAAGGGTCAAGCAGTAGCAGATTTCATCGTCGATTTCACATATCCTGTTGACATTGCTTCTACACCTGAAGCAATAGCTTCATTACCATCGGAAGCTCAGAAGATAGAATTAACAACCCCAGCATGGAGTCTGTATGTTGATGGCTCATCCAACCAACAGGGCTGCGGAGCAGGATTAGTCCTCACTACCCCTGACAAAGTGGCGATAGAATACGCTCTTCGTTTCAAATTCAAGGCATCGAACAACGAGGCCGAATACGAAGCCCTTCTAGCAGGCTTACGTTTGGCCAAGCATCTTGGAGTTAAACAAATTGATATCTTCAGTGACTCCCAATTAGAGGTCAACCAAGTCACGAACAACTTTGATGCTAAAGATAGCTCCATGGCAGCATATCTTGCGCAAACATGACTTTTGCTCAAGCACTTCCACTACCAGATCACCCAAGTTCCTCGAGCAGTAAACAGTCATGCAGATGCTTTGGCCCGCCTCGCCTCGGCAGTGGAAGACAAGATTGGGAGAAAAATTCATGTCGAATTGTTGGCAGCACCAAGCACCATGGTCGCGGAAGTGTGCAATTTACAACAAGGAGATAGTTGGATCACCCCAATTTATAAATTCCTTGCCCATGGCACCCTTCCAAATGACAAAGTCCAAGCTAAGCAGATTCGATACAAGTCTGCTCGCTACCTGATCATTAATGACCAACTCTACAAGCGCGGTTTTACCCTGCCCTACCTAAGATGCCTTACACCTGCGGAGGCGGAAATTGTCTTTCGGGAAATACATGAAGGAGTATGCGGAGATCATGCTGGGTCTCGATCCCTAGCACACAAGACTTTTCGCCAAGGATACTATTGGCCAACACTCCACCAATATGCCATCAGAATATCTCGCTCATGTGATAAGTGTCAACGCTACGCAACTATCCCTCACTCCCCTCCCGAGCTGCTCACTCCTATGATCAGCCCTTGGCCCTTCGCCCAATGGGGACTTGATTTGATCGGCCCAATGCCTGCAGGGAAGGGCAAGGTCCACTATGCAATCGTTGCAGTTGACTACTTCACAAAGTGGGCTGAAGTAGAACCCTTGGCAACCATTACTGAGGGAAAAATAGAAGACTTCTTATGGAAGAACATCCTCTGTAGATTCGGCATTCCCAATGCGATAGTCACGGACAATGGGAGGCAGTTCGACAACAAGAAGTTCAAGATGTTCTGCTCTAAGTTCAACATCAACTTATGTTTTGCCTCTCCAGCCCATCCCCAGTCTAATGGACAAGTCGAGGCCGTTAACAAAATAATCAAGCGCACTCTGAAAACTAGCTTGGACAAAGCTAAAGGTTGTTGGCCAGAATTCGTACCCCAAGTTCTTTGGTCATACCGCACTTCATATCGGACTTCCACAGGAGAAACTCCATTCTCACTTGCTTTTGGTACAGAAGCAGTTGTCCTGGTTGAGCTTGAGCAAGCAACATACCGAATCCAGAATTACATGCAGAGTGAGAACGACAAACAACTCACCCTCAACCTGGATCTAGTCGAGGAACACAGAAATCAGGCTCACCTGAGGAATGTCGCCTACAAGCAGCGCATTTCCAACTACTACGACTCAAGGGTCAAACCTCGCTCTTTCAAAGTGGGAAACTGGGTACTGAAGAAAAGATTACTCTGTGATAGGGTCCCGAGTGAAGGAACACTCAGTCCTAACTGGGACGGACCGTTCGAGGTCGTCGGCATCAGCCGCCCTGGCTCCTACAAGCTCAGAAACTCCGACGGCAAGACCCTTGGCCATCCATGGAATGCTGACCACTTGAAGTACTATTACAAATAGACTCACATTGTACAAGTGTTAAGCTACAGCCGTTCGGCATCCTATGTAACAAAGACCATTTGGTATGAATTCAATAAAGAGGTAATTTAGCCAACTCGGCCATAAACTCTTTTCCATTCTGAGCAATGAAACACTCAAGTGTTGAAGCTTCAACGCAAATGTTTCCAATACAAAACAAAATCTAAGTATGTGTCAACAAGACTATACAAAGGATCTACATCATACATTCCAACACATTCATACATAAACATCATACATTCCAACACATTCATACATAAACATCATACATTCCAACACATTCATACATAAACATCATACATTCCAACACATTCATGCATAAACATCATACATTCCAACACATCCATACATAAGCCAACTGTGCTTCGAAAGGGTTCAACACACTTTGTGTCATTTGACATTTGCCACAATGTGCCTCGACACCTTGCCCTTATTCTCACCAACTAGGTGATGAAGGAACTCACCTTCGTACCACCAACTAGGTGATGAAATGTACAAGCCGTACTCTAATATTATTTGGAAACTTGCCACCCTTATCACCAATCAGGTGAAGAAGGAACTCATCTTCATGCCACCAACCAGGTGATGAAATGTACAACGCGTACTTTCCTTCATGCCACCAACCAGGTGATGAAATGTACAACGCGTACTCTCCTTCATGTCACCAACCAGGTGATGAAATGTGATGAAAGGTGATTAAGGAATTCACATTCGTACCACCAACCAAGTGATGAAAGCAACCTACCATTCATTCCATTAACCAGAAGACGAGTGGTACAACTTGTACATGTGAACTCCTAGCATTCACAAATAATAAAAAACCATCAAGCTTTACAACTCAACTAGGAGAGCACTTATGCCTAACAAGAGCTATAGTCACCAACAAAGTCTTATTGCAAGCCAACAATGGCTTCAGTGCATGGTATACGAAGATCAAGCTCTTCAGCCCTCTTGCATCTGCTTCAGACATTTCTCCTCTGTAACAATGTAAACACTACAACTCATAGAAAGCTTCAAACGCTCTTGATCAAGACTGTTCGAAGCAAATTCAATTTATATGGTTCATCCAAACCTTCGACTACTACAAGATGTGGCTTGCATCACAATCTCTCGCTTAACAGTATGGAAGCAAAATTTGTATACGTTGTCTCTCCCACATTTTCAAATTTCTAGTTTTCCCAAAAAAAAAAAAAAACAAAAAAAAACACAAAAAAACAAAAAAACAAAAAAACAAAAAAACAAAAAAACAAAAAAAACAAAAACAAAAACAAAAAAAAAAACAAAAAAAAAAGAGGAAATTGGGAAATTCAACAAAGCTTCATCAATGGAACACAACTACAATCCTCAAAAGCTTTGCACTATCTTCATCAAGATAGTGTGAAGCAAAATCAATTTATGGTGCCAACAAAAGCTTCATCAATGGAGGACAAATATCAATCTCAAAAGCTTTGCACTATCTTCATCAAGATAGTGTGAAGCAAAATCAATTTATGGTGCCAACAAAAGCTTCATCAATGGAGGACAAATATCAATCTCAAAAGCTTTGCACTATCTTCATCAAGATAGTGTGAAGCAAAATTAATTTATGGTGCCAACAAAAGCTTCACCTATAAAGCTTCAACCCTAAAGCTTCACCTATAAAGCTTCAACACCAAAACTTCACCTATAAAGCTTCAACCCTTCAACACCAAAGCTTCATCTATAAAGCTTCAACACCAAAGCTTCACTTATAAAGCTTCAACACCAAAGCTTCACCTATAAAGCTTCAACACCAAAGCTTCACCTATCAAGCTTCAACCCCAAAGCTTCACCTACAATACAAAATTTCAACACCAAAACATATAAAAGCTTCACACACTCTTCATCAAGATAGTGTGAAGCAAAATCAATTCATGATGCCCAACAAAGCTTCAACCTCAAAGCTTCACCTACAAAGCTTCACCTACAAAGCTTTTAAATATATATATATATACATATATATATATATTTTTTTTTTTCGGAAATTCGAAAATTCAAAAATCCGGAAATTTGAAAATTAAAAAAAAAAAAAAAAAAAATTTCCTAGGCCTCATCTTTTTTGGGCCTAACAACTTTCATAACAAGTATATATGAAGGAGTTTTGGGCTACCACTTAGAAAGGAAATGCTTCATTCGTCAACTTCATCGACCAGAGACTTGGGGGACTCCTACCATATGCTACTGCACCTTGATACTCGGAAGTCTCACGACCACTTCGTGACTTGGATTTTTCAAGTCTCCAAACGAGAAGTTTTCCTCACTCGGGAAATTAAGGGAGCACTACCTCAACCTACATGCTTCACTCACAAAGTTTCAACATACAAGCTTCAACAAAAGAAAAAATTCAAAGAACTTAGTGAAGAAGGCCTTGGTGTATTTAACACAATACGTTGAAATGAAGCAAATCTTGTTTATTGATATTTCCGATAAGTTACAAATATGTACATATACATGAATCAAAATAAACAAACAAGAGGGAGCCTTCACAAAGGTTGCTCAGGGGAAGTCTCAGCAGTCGGTAGAGCCCCAGAAAGAGAAAGCACCGGAGGGTGGTTATCCGGAGCCTCAGTACTGGACAGAACCCCAGAAGGAGGAGGCATCGGAGGTTGATCATTTGGAGCTTCATTACGCGGTACAGCCCCAGAAGACGACGGCAATAAATGCCTTTGGAACAAACCCACAAACCGCTGATGATCAAGTAAAACCTGACCATCAGATTCCTTCATCTGGTCAAGCTTTCTCTTCATGTTTGTAGTATAGTCATGTGCGAGCCGGTGCAACTGTTTATTCTCATGCTTGAGCCCTCTAATCTCCTGTTTGAGACTCATCACTTCAGCAGCCAATGATTCAACTTGGCGGGTTCTAGCAAATAGGCGTTGGGCCATATTAGACACAGAAGCTGCACACTAAACACTAAGAGCCAGAGAATCCTTAACAGCCAACTCATCAGACCGTTTGGACAGTAGTCTGTTATCTTTGGGAATGAGAAGGTTCCTGGCCACCACCGCAGCGGTCATATCATTCTTCATCACAGAATCCCCAACGGTAAGAGGACCAGTAGGGGATATGAAGGATGGCCGCCATATGTTGTCTAGAGAAGGCGTGGCTGTCTCTTCTCCAAGGTTCAAGTCAAAACGACGGTCGGAGGAGCCAGACATTTTCAAAGGTGTTGAAGAGGGAAGAGGTCAGACAAATCAAGATCTTAGGGAGCTTCTACTGGTGGAGATTCAAGTGTGCTGTGGAACTTAATGCCAGCCTCTATAAAAATCTGCACTCGACGGAGCTTAAGAAATCGAAGAGGCGTTTGCTTTCTCAAAAGCTGGGCTGCTCAGAGACCACGAGGGCCGATCTCAAAAATCAAAAAGGCGTTTCCTTTCTCAAAAGCTGGGCTACTCAGAGACCACGAGGGCCGATCTCAGAAATCGAAGAAGCACCTGCTTTTTCAGCCTCGTCAGCACCTATCACATGCACACTCAGCTTTGCGGAAATTACGGGCAATCTGTCGAAGATTTCTGGTGAAATAGAAAGCACGCGAATCTTGCTGTTCAATCACCACTCTTCACACGCACTATCAACTCCTCGGGTACCACATATAACTTTGCCAAAGATCTCTGACAAAGTTTAGGCGCGAGAATTTCGAAGTTCCAGCTACCCTACTATTACCCACAAGGGTAAAGGAACATCACCACTGCTTGACAACTGGAAAGTCCCTATGTGTGTCGACCTCCGTGTTCTGTGGCAAGACAGGCTGGCAAGAACGTCCAACCTTTACTCACATTCGAGAAAAGACTCCCAACATAATTACTTTCTCAAAAACCGAAGCGGCACTGCTTTCCGAATCTCGAGAGCCAGATCCCCGACGGGATTGCTTGTTCGAAAACCGAAGAGGCATAGCTCTCAGAACTTCGAGAGCCAGATTTCCTTAGATAAAGCTTGTCTGTAATCTTCACACGCAACATTAGCTTTCCAGATACCACATACCATTTTTTCAAAGTGCTCTGACAAAGTTAAAACACGTGAAGCTGGCAGCTCCCACTACATTGCTGTGACCAAGAAGGGTAAAGGAATAGCATTACTACTTGTTATTGGGAAATCCCTATATACATCGACCTCCCTCCTCAACGGACAAGCAAACCTGTAAAAATGCTCAACCCTTTCTCGCATTCGAGAATGCACCCTCAACATAACCTCTCGAAATACTCAGCTTTATTTCCCCCCGATAATACCTCAGCAAATAAGCCACACCAAGAATAAGAGTATCTCATATCATCAGGGTCGAAAGCAAGAGTATCCTATATCATGCTTTCTCCCTGTCCTTATCTTCGTCCTTGTCCACACCTGCAGGACAAAGAGAAAGAGAGCAGTCAGTCAGAACCTGAAATCAAACCTCCAATCTGGAACTGACTGCCTGAGACCTTTGCCTGGTTGCTTACTTAGCATTGCTCTCGAGAACTCATCCTCAACTGCTGTCAAGGTCATGAATTCCACCGGCACATACCTCATGACAGTTGATCAGATATTGGCTCTTTACACTGAAGCTGCCAAGCGTGGATGAGTCACTATGAAGGAATGTTCTGAAGGACCATTTAAATGCAAAGGTTGCACACCACTTCTGCCATGCAAAAGATTGAAGCAGAAGGTTCAACGGTGAGCTGAAACAGATCACTACAGCACGACACCTTTCCATACCACATTCATTATTCCGTCAACAGCAAAAGTATCCCATATCATCAAGGTTGAACGTACTCTAGATTTGATGGACTTGTTTTGACCCTCAAATTCTTGAGTCGGCCTTATACTCTGAAGGGAACCAGAAAACCATCCAGCACAGTTCAAGAATAAGCCTGTGGAAAGTTACTTCTTCAAAAGCAAAAGTATCTCATATCATCTCTTCTCCATTTGCTTCTCCTTATCCTGGCAACTGAATGAGAGACAAGAAGAACGAGAACAATCAACCGGAAGCCGAAGTCGAACCTCCGATCCTGGGTTGCTTGCTTGGAAGTTTGACTGCTTACCTTGTCTGTCACCTCTTTCGGCATATCTCCTAGCTCGGCGACTTGGGGGACTCCTACTATAGGGTTTGTATCGCACTTGACCAAGCCCGAAACTACAAGTAAGCTTCAAGTGAAATTGATACATTACCTTGTGCATCTTCATCGGTTAAAGATACCACCCATGGATGGAGGAAAAGTACTTCCAGAGAAGATGCCACATCTACATATGAGACAGATAAGGCACGTGAAAATGATACCACACTTCAGTACTTAGAAGTTTCGTGATTACTCAATGGCTTGGATCTTGCAAGTCCCCAACCGAAGAGCTTCCCTCACTCGGGAACTTAGGGGAGAACTGTTTGTACCATACTTGACCAATCCCGAAACTACTGAGCACCGGTCAACGTTATACCGTCAAGGACCCAGAAGAGCTTCCCTTCAACCAGGAGGCCAATCACAATGCGACACGTGTCGACATCAGAAGCCAATCACAGCTCGACACGTGTCAACATCAGAAGCCAATCACAACACAACACGTGTCAATGTTAGAACAAAACTAGAAACTCTCTTCTATAAATAGGGATCATTCTCCCACAATAATCTCTAATGTCATTTTGTACTAAACTATTCACTAGAACTCACAAAATGAGAGCTTGAACCTATGTATTTGTGTAAACCCTTCACAATTAATGAGAACTCCTCTACTCCGTGGACGTAGCCGATCTGGGTGAACCACGTACATCTTGTGTTTGCTTCCCTGTCCCTATTCATTTACGTACTTATCTTCACTAGTGATCGAAGCAACCAAGCGAAGGTCACAAACCTGACACTTTCTGTTGTACCAAAGTCCTCGCTGATTTTGTGCATCAACAAAACTGATTCTGCAAAAATGGTCGAGGACGAGTTGAACTAATTCTAGCAGAGTAAATTGTAGTAATGGCCTCTCAACTTTAACCCAATTAGAGCAATGGTCACTTAACTAAAAATCCATGACCATTGGTCCCTTAACTCATCAAAATGTGTAGCTATAATCATTTTCGTCAACTTCGTCAGAATTCCGTCAAAATGAGTCATGGTAGAAGGACCATTGCTACAATTAGGTTAAAATTGAGAGATCATTGTTCCAATGAGTTAAAGTTGAGGGACCATTGCTCTAGTTAGGTTAAAATCGAGGGACCTTCACCACAAATTTTCTCATTTAATTTTCCATATTTGCCATTTGATTAAGCCTCACATGCGTGACACATAACTCATTATGACAGAAGTTTTAACAGAGTACAAAAAGGATCATAACTGCACATTTTGATGAGTTAAGGGACCAAGAGTCATAAAGTTTTAGTAGAGGAACCATTACTCCAATTATTATGGTTGATGAACCATTGCTAGAATTTTCTTATTCTAATAATAAAGGATATAAATTGATTCTATATATAGTTTCAAAACTGATTTTGCAAAAATAGTCGAGGATGAGTTGAGCTTATGACACATATTAATTTTGTTGGAGTTGTGAAGGTTGAATTCTATTAATAGCCCTAAAGCCTTAGGAGTATAGTTGATATTTTAAAACATTGTTTCCATGTTTTTAAGCTGGGTTTTAGTTGTTTTTATGTTTTTATCTCTCTTTGACATGTTTAAAAGCTAGTGAAATTCCTTGAAATATAGTTAAAGTTTTTATCTCTTTATAAAGCTCCCAATTAAATTATTGAGGTTATATTTCTCTAATTAGTAAATACATGCACATACGCCATATTTATATAACATACATGCATACACGTTATGAGGTGGACAAAAATATTATCAAACATACAGAGCTGACTTTGGGGACGTGTGACAGGTTCCATGGCATAGGGCCCCCCAAAATAGTTTACTATCTCATATAACATATAAAATAATGTTAAATATATAAATAACATATAAAATGCTAATCAGAGCAAAAATAAATAAATAAAAATGTTAGCAGACCCCACAAATGAGTCAGTCGAATCGAAAAGGTTATTATCCACTTCCTGCGGCCGCCAACCGCTACTTCTCTAGTATCTCCCCTCTCCATTGCTCCTTGTCCCATAAAACCATTAAACCTTAATTCATAAATTTCATGCAATTGAAAAGAAATTTTTATTATAGAGACTTCAAGTTATCAGAGTGGTGCAGACATCGATTAAAATAAGATATTTACTAATTTAAATATATTGAGTTAAAATTTGAAGATTTAGGAATTCTAATCCATAATGATTTTTTTTTCTTTTGTACTTTTTATTCATAATTTCATGCAATTGAAGAGAAATTTTCATATCACAAATACAATTCAAGTGATCAGAGTGATGCATACTTCAATTAAAATAAGATATTTACTAATTTAAATATCTTGAGATGGATTTGAAGATTTAGGTATTTCTCATCCCTATTGATAAGTTCTTTGTTAAAGAAAAAGAAGCACACAGTTTGTTTCCGTAGTGCTTTTTAGCATCAATACATTGTTCAATTTTTTTGAACATTGTCTTAGAAGAAGGGCCCCTTTTATAAATTTCGCACGGGTCCTCTGAAATCTCGAAGATGGCCCTGCCTACATAACTTATTCCACAAATTTATACCATCAATCCTTCCTACATTTTCTCCTTTCCATACTTGCTTTTGATTTTTTTACATTTACAATTTAATCATTTGGTTTCGTAATAATTTTCTATAGGTTAATCAGTGACAGATGATACATATTGCTTTTTATACATGGACACGAACACATTTGGAACAAAGCATAAAAACAAGCACTCGATGGCATAGATAAAATCGATCAAAACGCAACAAACTAAGGAAATGACAAAAAGGGTTTGGTAGTTTCTTTTCTTTTGACGCATGTTAGTGCGAGCAACTTCAATCGGCTTCTTAAATGAATTTTTAACTAAAATTTAAGGAAGATTTCAAAAAAAATCAACACCAATCATGCTCTTTATCAATCTCCTAAGATAGAGATTCATCTAGAAGCTCCTATGTATGGAGAAAGGAGCTCCTAGTGGCTCTCTAGAAATCTAGAACGTAAACAGGGCCCACCTGAACTACTAGCAAAAAAGTCACATCTTAGTAGCGAATTTTCTACGGTGGCCTGGAGTACATATAGAATATTTCAAATACATTTTAACTGTTAGATCTTAGTTTAAAAATGCTAAGGTAAAAAAATTTAACGGTCAAAATGTTTGAAGCATATTACATTCCCTAGCACCATAAAATTTTTGTTTTAGAAGTTGTGCTTTTATACAAAATTTTGACCATTGATATGTGAATCACTTTAGGTCATTTCAAGCCTCTAAAAAAACATGGGACGTCACATATGTATAGTTATTCACATGCGTTCGGGCAACGAAAAATTGACCTAGGCACCTACATATATAAAAAAGTAGAATTAACCTTACAGGCGAATGAGTTTTAAGAAGGTTAAGAACTTAAATATTGAATTGAGTAGATCTCTACAATAACATCTCAGTTAAATAATATAATATCATGTAAAGCAAAACTAACATTTGATATTATTTTAGACTAGAACACTATCAAATTCCAGGAAAATCTAAGTTGCTCTCCAAAGTACCAACCCCGTGTCATGATCTCAACCGAAATAGTAGAGGGCACCAAAGTACCAACCCCGTGTCATGATCTCAACCGAAATAGTAGAGGGCACCAAAGTACCGACCCCATGTCATGATCTCAATCACAAAATTCGGATTAGGCAGAGATGTAATGTAGGGCTATAAAGTCATACAAGGTTTCTCTTTCTGAATATTGAAGAAAAGTGACAAAAAGTCGTTGTCTTGCATTTTCTATTCTCCACTTGACAACTCATCTCCCTGCTTGATGGCTCTCGTTGTCGCAAACAGAGACAATTGCTATGAACCATCCAACTTCTATTTTTCTATCGAGTTATTATACCCACATTTGTCCTATTTTTTCAACCATTTTAGGTTGATTTGTTATTATGTTTTCAATATAAAGTTAGTGGAAAAGAGACATATGAGTAGTATCACTCTTTTTATTGTGAGCGATTAGTGACATCTTTTTTTTTTTACATGATTTTTTTACATACGTTTTTGTGAAGCTTACTCTATAATGTATTTTGACATCTGAAATGTCTATCTTTTAGAACATTATTTATAGATCATTATTACAAAAAAGGTTTTTTAGTCAAAATTGTCACTGAGATTTAAAATCAATAGAAGTGGTTCCTGAGATTGTCCACAATCCATTATTTTGGTCATTCTATTAAAAAACTCCGTTAAGTTGAGCGTATAACACATAACTTTGGACTTGAGATTTGCATAACACATAATTTTGGTCCCTGAGATTTGCATAACACATAACTTTGATCCCTGAAATTGTCCACCATACATCATTTTGGTCATTCCATTAAAAAGCTCAAGGGCCACTTAATGGAGTTTTTTAATGGAAGGACCAAAATAATTGATGGTAGATAATCTCAGGGCCCACTTCTATTGATTTTAAAACTCAGGGACCAAAGTTATGTATTATGAAAATCTCAAGAACCATTTTGGCTAAAAAGCCTTACAAAAAATTTGACAAATTCAAAACTATTAAGACATTCATTTGTAGTGAAGAAAATTAACAAGTACGGTTCTACAAAAACACTCTAAACCCTTAATCTAATAGTAATATGGTTTTCAGATTTTTGTGATTTTTGGTAGACACGGTAGACGTAATATTTGAAAGAAGACCCAAAAAATAGACGGTTTAGATCATTGAAATACAATACGAAGTGGGCTCCACAAAAATGTGTGCCAAAAGTTGTATAAAAAAGGGGTAGTGCTATTCACACACCCATTTTTACAACCCATACACCCTTGTTAATTTTTGGTCTAATTATATTCAATTTATTCGATCACACATTAGAAAATTGAGAGAATTATGTAAGAAGTAAAAATGTGTGGGTCGATAGCACTACCAAAAGAAAGTGGTGCCACAAATCCGCCAATTTTTATTTTACAAATAAAATTCTACAAGAGATATGAAGGGTTGAATTTAGAACGCCGTTGTTTGAAGAAAAAGACCATTTTCAATGGTAAATTCATCTATTTTTATTAGTACTTAACAACTAGTTTTTTAGTGAATATATCATTGTTTAAAAAAAAACTACTAATTACAAAGTTGATTACACTATTTCACTTTAAGAGTCTTAAAAGTTCATTTAGGTCTTACAATAAGTTACTGATAATAATTTTGTAATAAACTCGCCAAACTACTTAATACTACGGTCTAGTGACATTTCTTTTCACTTATAAGTGAGAGGTCTTAGGTTATATTCTCTTCAAAGGCGATTTTGAACAACATTATTATTAGTCAATTGTGAGACTAAACACATCATCTTTCACTTAATGTAAATAATGTCATTTATTCAAAAAAAAAAAAAAAAAAAAAAAACCCAAACTCGCCAAATTTGTAAGTCAAATATGAGATCTCATGTATATAAAAAATACGTCAAGCCGTGGCTCTAGTGGTGAATTCGAACTTAAACACCCAAAAAAAAAAAAAATTTGACACATTATCATAAATAACTAATATACGAAATTCTGAATTTATTATGTTTTATTATAAAAAGGGAGAAAGTCATCACTTAGCACTACAATCTAGTAATATTTGTTTTCATTTATAAGTTAGAAATCTTAAGTTTGATTCTCATCAAAAATAAATTTGAACACAGTATCTTAGCTCACTCCCCTCACTTTCTTAATGCACATAATATCGTTTTGTTTCAAAAAGAAAAAAAAGAAAATGGAGAAAGTCAAATCTGGTTAATCCCACCTGTCGTTGGACTTGGATTGTCTGCCCTCCTAGTTGTGGTGCCCTTCCATCCTCTCTTATTTTGTGCGGTCACGGTTAAGCCACGTCAATATTTTATATTTTAATTATTTTTTGTCTTATTATCTCATTAAAAAATTAATATAAAATATTGACGTGGCTTAACCGTGACCGCACAAAATAGGAGGGCATGGAAGGGCACCACAACTAGGAGGGCAGACAATCCAAGTCCCCTGTCGTTACCCTCTCTGTCTCTCTCAGTCAATTCTTATTTAAAAGCTGGTGGCACAATCTCCAAGTTCAGGGGCTGACTACACTTACAATTCAGAGCCATTCCTGAAAAGCTCTGTTTCCACCGAACCGAGGTGGGGATTCATATTTGAACCTGCTGACCCAATAAACAGGTAAATTTATCATCTCTCTTATGTTCTGGAATCGAAACATGCTTTGTTTTGCAAGATTTTTTTATTGGTTTTTGTGAAATATGTGATTAAGCTGTAAAGTTGAATTCTTTTTCCAGAAATCTCACATGGGTTACTGTCATTGATTAGAAAGCTGTTTGTTTGCTAATTTATTGACTGTGGTTTCCAAAGTCCGTTTAAATTTATTGACTTTGATCAGGATTGGGACTCTTTTATCCCAACCCTCTGTGCAAACCGTGGATTTTGATCAAATTTTCCAATTGGATTGGACTATTTCTTTTCTTCTTTCACTCTTGAACCGTACTATTTGATTTGGAATAGTGACCCAAAAGAAAAATAAACAGTTTTAATTTGGTTTTTGGGGCATGATATTTTGTCCAATTAAGCACATGCTCTTTTGTTGGACATATTTGTGTTGGATGTCTGTATATTTGAAGGCTTAGTGTAGTGGAGATGTCCTTCGCTTCTAATTCATATATTTGTTGGTAATTCCGGAATTCGAATTCTGATTTGGGTTTCTTTTGGCAGATAAAGAACTTGAATTTTCGGTTTTTTGTTCGTTGACTTTCATGGCTTCCAATGCTTCGGTGGGGAATACATGTCCGCCTCCAATGAAGGCCACATCAAACGGTGCGTTCCAGGGGGACAGTCCTTTACATTTTGCACTGCCTCTCGTTATTTTGCAGATATGTATTGTAGTTATAGCCACTCGGGGTCTTGCCTATCTTATGAAGCCATTGAGACAGCCACGAGTCATTGCGGAGATTGTTGTAAGTTCATTTCTTTTTTTGCCCAGAAATTTAATCGAAGGGTAGTTAGTTTTGTCCATGATCACATTGCTGTATTTACACTCGGTCTTACTTCCTGGGACCAATCCGAAAGAGAAGAGCTTTTGGACCTTCGATGTTAAATTTGTGTGTGTTTGATGTTTGTTGGCCGTTAAGATTGTTTACTTTGAAATTTAGGGGGTGTTGAACTGTAGTCTAGCAAAAAGTAGCACAATGTTTCTGAAAAATATTTATTTTGTTTTGTTTTCAATTTAAATGATTTCGTGGATATTCAGATATGTTTAGGATCTATACAGATATTCTTATTTGTTTCTTCTTTGTGCTGTATGAAAATGTGGACATGATGTTGTTTGGACCCATTTTTACAATATCGGCCCGAGCAATCAAGGCCGTCGGATGAGCAGGGTTTTAGGCCGTTGAACGACAAAGTGGTTGAAATAAATTATGATTGAGATAATGTTGGGATTTTAATCATAATTTATTAAACCTAGTTTTTATCTAAAACCCCAATTTATTCGTAGGATGGTGGGGCATTAGAATCCTAATGCATTACTGATTATTGGCGAATGGTTATGGATTGGTATGGATTTTTGCGCATGCATAAAGATAAGGATGCCAATTTGGATTTAATCAGCCGCATGATTGGCGTTGGTCAGCCATACATGCATATTATTGGCATATTTCAAGGCGGGAAGCTTATTGGCATAAAGGGATATGATCCTTGGCTAAAGGATATAAGACGAATGTACAACCAGATGCAATTCCACAAGACAGAGTCCAATTAGGACTCTCCAAGAGTATCAAGCGGACGGGTGTAACTTTCACTATAAGTAGGGAGGGTTGCGCACCATTCAAACAGACACAAACATCAATACAAAATTGCCCTGCGCAAACTCTCACAACTTGAGATCTTTTTCTTTTCCTTTTTCGCTGACACATCTTCCGTTGGCATCAACAGCACTGTGGAAGCAACCGGTGATATCTTAAGTCGGCATAGATAGCTCTGTCACCGTAGAGTCGGTCGGTCTCGCAGTATCTTCCGTTGGCATCAACAGCACTGCGGCGAGAACGGTCGACTGCCTATCCAAGTCTCGGTCGAGAAGGGTTTTCGAATCCTTGTTGGTCGAGGTCATCTCATTAGCCTTCTCGGCGAGGTGGGGTGTTACAGTTATTACATTCGGCACATTGTAAGCCGAATTCGGTTCGTGAACTTCGCAAATTAGCAGCCTTGTCTTCAGGCTCGAGAGCCCAAGAGGCCGAGAATTGTTCCTTCCTCGGCCGCAATCGCAAGACACAGAAGTCAGCAGCGCGCTCAACGCAACATCAACAAATTTACTCCTCGGCCGAGCCTCGGCCGACGAGTTGGCACGCCCCGCAATCACCGAAGGACGTAGTTAGCTTAGAATATATTCGGCCTGCGCGCCACGTAGGTTTTGTAATTTCTAGGGTCAACATTTTGGCACGCCCAGTGGGACCCAGTGCTATACTACGAAGTTCATATGATATATCAAGATTCCAATCTGGCTCAACGTAGCCGATTGTACGAGCTCCTGGAGGAATTGAAAAAACATAATGAGGAATGTAAAAAATCTTTGGAAGCAGAAAAAGTTCTTCGTGGCCATAGAGAGATGCAAAAGTCATTCGCTTGCATGTTGAAAATAAAAGCTCCTGTTATCCTACAAGGGCAATGGGTAAATGAAGACAGGGCTCGATTTAATGTCTGGCTAGATGAAGAAAATTTTCCTTACGTTTCCGACTACAGATCAATTCCATTTGAAAAATGGTTAGGCCCAAAGGCCGAGGGGCAATTTTTCGCTTCGGCCGTAATCAGACATCGGTCTAAGAAAATTGTTAATTTGGCCGAAGAACAAAAGCCACCTATTTTTTCGGTCGAGACCGAAAGTGTGGTAGGCCTAGAAGAAAAAATTCAAGTTCTTGAGCTAGATACAAAAATTGACTTGGAAAATGATTCGTCAGAGGAATGCTCCAATGACGAACGAGGCCAAGATATTGGCCTAGCCCAAGAAACTACGCCAATTGATATGATTATTGGCAATAAAGCCGATATGGAGAAATCCTGTTCGGCTAAGTGGTTTGAATTAAAAGCCGAAATTATGCCTGGGGGGCATAATAATTGTTCAATACATTCGGCGGCCGAGAATGAAAAATATTTCTCCAAGTCAAAAATATTTGGAGGAAATTCTTTATTCGGCCTAGAGCGAAATCAATTTGAAGATTTTACAAGATCTCGACTTGGAATAAAGCATCGTTGGCCTCCTCCTGACTATGGTTCGGCCACTTTTCTTTTCGTTTGTTAAATATATATATTATTTTCTTAAACATACGGCTATGCAAGCCGATGCGTAAGAAAATAAGGGGGGGCAACAAATATATATATATTTATATATTATTTCAAGCCAACATCATTATGGCCTGATGCCGTGTGTGTATGGGTGTTTATATATATATATATTAGCTTTTGGTCGAATGTGTCTATATAGGCCTGATGCCGTGTGTGTGTATGGGTGTTTATATATATATTTGCTTTTGGCCGAAGAAAAAAAAAAAAAAAAAAAAAATCATTCGGCCGGCTCAAAGTGAGTGCATGGCAGCCTTATGCATTCACTCACACAACAATCTCGGCATAGATACAAATTGGAGTCTCGGCCAAATCATCAACCTCGGCCCAATTTGTTATGGTTCTCACCAAGCTCGGCAGGTCCATCAAATTTTTGCCGAGTCATGTATTGAAAAGGTTTTGCTGTTCGACGATGATCTCCGCTGGTAAATGAGTTGGTTTCGTATTACCGACGCATGGGCCGAGCTACCCAGTATATGTTGTTGAGCTTGGCCTCAGTACGACGAGTTCGGTTGTGTCCAAAGGTTTTTTTTACGACCGAACGAAGTAAAGTGGTTTTATTTGTTTTCCCCGGAATTCAGCGACCAATCTTTATTCGATGGTGGGTGCTAGACGGTGGCTCTCGGTGATGACTCAGCAGGTATTGATTTGGCCGAGAGGAGTTTATGAATAGAGTGGATTTCATCCTTCGATGATATACGGCTGGGTCGAATTATATATATATATATATATATATATATATATATATATATATATATATATATATATATAGGCAGGCCGAATTCATAGGGACCATTTCTTATCGACCTCGACCTCAATTCTTCTCGGCCTCGACCCACTTTACCCTCGACCCCAGTTTTGTTGCTATCTCACAGATGGTGGCTGAAAACAAATGGGGATGGTAGTTCATTTGGCATTGTGTTGACTGAGGGGACCATAAGGCTACCAAGATTATTACTTCTTTGATCATATTCAAGACGTGTCATGCTATGGAGTGGACTCCTCGACCGTACATTTCTTCGACTGAGCTAATTTCCTTAACCATTCGGCCTACGGGCTGAAGCTCAAGGAAACTGGGGGGCAATGTTTGGACCCATTTTTACAATATCGGCCCGAGCAATCAAGGCCGTCGGATGAGCAGGGTTTTAGGCCGTTGAACGACAAAGTGGTTGAAATAAATTATGATTGAGATAATGTTGGGATTTTAATCATAATTTATTAAACCTAGTTTTTATCTAAAACCCCAATTTATTCGTAGGATGGTGGGGCATTAGAATCCTAATGCATTACTGATTATTGGCGAATGGTTATGGATTGGTATGGATTTTTGCGCATGCATAAAGATAAGGATGCCAATTTGGATTTAATCAGCCGCATGATTGGCGTTGGTCAGCCATACATGCATATTATTGGCATATTTCAAGGCGGGAAGCTTATTGGCATAAAGGGATATGATCCTTGGCTAAAGGATATAAGACGAATGTACAACCAGATGCAATTCCACAAGACAGAGTCCAATTAGGACTCTCCAAGAGTATCAAGCGGACGGGTGTAACTTTCACTATAAGTAGGGAGGGTTGCGCACCATTCAAACAGACACAAACATCAATACAAAATTGCCCTGCGCAAACTCTCACAACTTGAGATCTTTTTCTTTTCCTTTTTCGCTGACACATCTTCCGTTGGCATCAACAGCACTGTGGAAGCAACCGGTGATATCTTAAGTCGGCATAGATAGCTCTGTCACCGTAGAGTCGGTCGGTCTCGCAGTATCTTCCGTTGGCATCAACAGCACTGCGGCGAGAACGGTCGACTGCCTATCCAAGTCTCGGTCGAGAAGGGTTTTCGAATCCTTGTTGGTCGAGGTCATCTCATTAGCCTTCTCGGCGAGGTGGGGTGTTACAGTTATTACATTCGGCACATTGTAAGCCGAATTCGGTTCGTGAACTTCGCAAATTAGCAGCCTTGTCTTCAGGCTCGAGAGCCCAAGAGGCCGAGAATTGTTCCTTCCTCGGCCGCAATCGCAAGACACAGAAGTCAGCAGCGCGCTCAACGCAACATCAACAAATTTACTCCTCGGCCGAGCCTCGGCCGACGAGTTGGCACGCCCCGCAATCACCGAAGGACGTAGTTAGCTTAGAATATATTCGGCCTGCGCGCCACGTAGGTTTTGTAATTTCTAGGGTCAACAGATGTTTAGGCACATTGGAAGGAAGATTGTTTTTTCGGACAGGAGTATGTTGTTTGAGGGTTAATAGATGTATTTGCATTTAACTGAACCTAAAGCAGAACACCATGCTGATTGTGATACATCCGAGGTTGAATGACTTTTCTGGTTTGACAGGGCGGAATCCTACTCGGGCCATCAGCTCTGGGGCGGAACAAAAGTTATCTCCAGGCAATATTTCCACCGAAGAGTATCACTGTGTTGGACACCTTAGCAAACCTCGGTCTCCTATTCTTTCTATTCCTTGCAGGGCTAGAGATAGATCCTAAATCTATTCGTCAGACTGGAAAACAAGCCCTTGCCATTGCCGTAGCAGGAATAACCCTCCCATTTGCATTAGGAATAGGTTCATCATTTGTCCTCCGAGAAACCATAGCCAAGGGGGTAGATGCTACTGCATTTCTTGTGTTCATGGGTGTGGCCCTTTCGATAACTGCTTTCCCTGTTTTAGCTCGTATTCTGGCTGAGTTGAAACTCTTGACCACCGACATTGGAAGAATGGCTATGTCGGCTGCAGCAGTTAATGATGTGGCCGCCTGGATTCTACTGGCTCTTGCTGTTGCCCTATCTGGCAGTAACCAATCTCCCCTTGTTCCACTATGGGTCTTCTTGTCCGGGTGTGCGTTTGTTATTTGTGCAATTCTCATTGTTCCTCCAATCTTCAAATGGATGTCTCAACAATGTCAAGAAGGTGAACCTGTTGACGAGATCTACGTATGCGCTACACTAACTGCTGTTCTGGCTGCTGGTTTTATTACTGATACAATTGGAATTCATGCCATGTTTGGTGCTTTTGTGGTCGGAGTTCTTGTACCGAAGGAGGGGCCATTTGCAGGTGCTCTTGTGGAAAAAGTAGAAGATCTCGTGTCTGGTCTCTTTCTGCCGTTGTACTTTGTGTCCAGTGGACTGAAGACTAATGTTGCCACAATTCAGGGGCTTCAGTCGTGGGGTCTTTTGGTTTTGGTCATATTTACTGCCTGTTTCGGGAAGATTTTTGGGACTATTGTGGTGTCTCTTTCCTGCAAATTGCCTGTCCGCGAGGCTTTAGCTCTGGGGTTCCTGATGAACAGTAAAGGCTTGGTGGAACTCATTGTCCTCAACATTGGCAAAGACAGAAAGGTAAAAAATTATTTCTTCTATCATTGTCTCTTTTATATCAAATAACCGTTTAAATTGTATCATTTGTTTATGTTTCACAGGTCTTGAATGACCAGACTTTTGCCATTATGGTTCTAATGGCTCTGTTTACCACATTTATCACCACGCCTCTTGTCGTTGCTGTTTATAAGCCAGCGAAAAGGGGAAGAATGGCTGATTACAAGCATAAGACAATTGAAAGGAAAAATACGAACACTCAACTAAGGATCTTGGCCTGTTTTCATAGTGCAAGAAACATTCCATCCATAATAAATCTGCTTGAGGCCTCACGAGGCACAAACAAGCGCGAAGGCCTTTGTGTCTATGCAATGCACCTCAAGGAGCTCTCTGAGAGGTCATCAGCTATATTAATGGTACACAGGGCAAGAAGAAACGGGTTACCCTTCTGGAATAAGGGCCAGCAATCAAATTCTGACAGCGTGGTTGTGGCATTTGAGGCATACCAACAGCTGAGCCGGGTGTCCATCAGGCCAATGACTGAAATATCTTCAACATCTGATATGCACGAGGACATTTGTGCCACCGCTGAGAGCAAAAGAGCTGCAATCGTAATTCTTCCATTCCATAAGCACCAGAGGCTAGATGGTACACTAGAGACTACCCGAAATGACTTTCGCTTTGTTAACCAGAGGGTTCTTCAGTATGCACCTTGCTCAGTTGGAATTCTGGTCGATCGTGGTCTTGGTGGAGCTACCCACATTGCTGCAAGCAACGTTTCTTATTTCATCACAGTTCTCTTCTTTGGGGGTCGTGATGACCGTGAAGCCCTTGCCTATGGTGCTCGTATGGCTGAGCACCCCGGCATCAGTTTAATGGTCATTCGCTTCCTAGTGGAACCCGAGCTTGCGGGGGAGATATCTAGGATTAATATTGATGGCAATGCTAGAACCAAAGTGGGATCAGTAGATGAGGAATTCCTCACTGAGTTCAAGCAGAAAATCGCTAAGGATGACTCCGTCACATACGAAGAGAAGGCAGTCAGAAATGAGGCACAGACAATTTCTGTGATTCGCGAGATAGGCCGGTGCCATCTGTTTCTGGTGGGGCGAACACCTGATGGTGAAGTAGCCTTAGCTTTAAATAGGAGGAGTGAGTGTCCGGAACTTGGTCCTGTTGGGAGCTTGTTAATTTCACCAGATTTATCTACATCAGCGTCCGTCTTGGTGGTGCAACAGTACAATGGTCAGGTATCGTTGGATTTGCCCTCGGAGATGGAGGAAGAGTCACCTGAAAGAGACTGAGATCGGCCTAGGTGGATTTCGAATGTCTTGAGTGACCTTCAGATTTCTGTACAAGTTAATGTTCCAGGCATTCAAAGTTTAGGCTCTCATCTAATAATCATAGTAGTGTCCTACAAAGTCAGGGAATTTAGTTGTCGCGAAGTCTTTGTTACGGTTTCATTATCTTCATGGTAACTCACAGATTCATATTTCAGTCCTTTTCAAGAATAAATTGTCTCCATTTTATCTGTTTGTTGGTAAAAAGCTAGATGTAATATAGTAGATCATCAAATACTAGTCATTTGAATTTAGGGGAACTCTATTGATAACCCCCACTGCTCACTATAACCCCTTTCAAAATTCCGAGTTTATCCTCGAACGCACCCCTTCCCTTCTCACCTCACTGGCAATCAGGGCCACCCCTGAGAGGAGTCAGAAGAGGCGACCACCTAGGGCCTCCATTTTAGAAGGGCCCCAAAAATATTATTGATGTCTTATGCCACAAGGTTTCTCCTCTTTTTTCAAAACCCTTAAGGCCCAAACCCTATGATTTCTCCTTTCCCATTCATTTAACACATATATTTCTTTGCTTGGCTTCCTTTCAAAAGTTGACAGATGAATATCCTAGGTCCCAGACTCCCATCCTTGAACATTTTCCTACAATTTTTTTTTTTCTCTTTTTCAAATTCTCCATATCAGCTCACAAGGTTTTGAGGATAGCAATGAGGTAATCCAATCGAAACTATGAATTTCTGTAACTTTTTTGAGTAATTCTATGACTAAAATTTTTGTTGGATCGTAAGGTTTAGCAATGAAATAATAAAGATTGGCAGAAAAACTTGATTATATGAATTTAATTAGTACTTTTACGGCTAAAAACACATGACAAATATATTTATCAAGTTTATCTTTGATGACATAACAATAGATTTTTACAATTAATTACTGAACAAAATAAAATATATGAATGTGCAACATATTAGAGGACTTGAGAACCAAGAGGCCCCCTTTCGAAGTTTCACTTGGGCCCCGAGAATTTCAGGATCGGCCCTACGGGCAGTGTGATCCAACATTGATAATGTATATCAAGCTAGCTTACACCCTTCGTCGAACCCTGCTAGTGAATGCGACAAATGATAAAATTGAGGACAAAGAGCTTCAACCCAGGACCTCCATACCGTCACAAAGGGTTCCTATAAATCTCAGCAGAACTATTCTTTACATCAGAAGGAACTGCAGTCCTAATTTTGAGGAATTCATTCTTGGCAAGTCTTGTATTCTTGCTGTCAAGGTTTAAGGAATTTCTAATCCTTTGTCTACTAACTACACAGTTATTACAGAAGACAATCATCTTCGTTGTACTAAAATAGTATATTAAGATTTTTTATATGGTGGATTATAAGAGAGCATCATTTAGAAGCATTTTATCAAATACTTAATTGCTTTCTTTTTTTTTTTTTGACAAAAGAAATGTTTTATTTCTCGGTTGATTATTCACACAATATAACAAAAAAAAAAAAAAAAAACACTAACAACTTCAAACTATGTATTAATTTAACCCCTCAAATCACCCCCTTACTGAGGCTCTTTCATTCTTGCCGCTCAAAACAATATAATTTAAAAACCATGAGTCTTCGCTTGAATGGTCGCTCACATTATAGAAGGCACCATACATATTGACTCACATACAAATTTTCTCCACATCAACCATAACACTTGAGGCTTATGAGTTATGACTGTATAAATGTCATCGCTTACGCTTGAATTACGTAGCATATATAGCGATAATTGAATGCTATTATTTGTGCTCCATTTACTCATCATCTGACACATCCCGATTCAGAATGTTCATTTGGACTCCGAATTGAGCTGTGCTGGACGACACCAGAAGGGTGACGAAGTCATAAAGTGTAGTGATGTAGAAAATGTGAATATATTTAAACTTAAAAATGCCTAAATACAAGAGTGCGCATGTGAGCGGGAATGAACCTATTTCACACGTGATGTCAAAGCATAAGTAAAGTACAGTAGGGTAAAATGAGAACTATAACATCGAAGGTAATCTCCAATACCAAGATTTGCCAAGAATCATCGTTGACACAAAGGCTTAGCACTAAAACCTGGAGGGGTAAAAAACAAAGGTGAGTGGGCCTAAAAACAAAGCTTTGTAAAAACCTTTTCAAAAACATAATAACCCCTTGCCGTAAAATAAGTATATTTTTCAAAATATACATACTACGTATAGTAAGAAAATACTTACTGTAGCTTGCAAAATCTTAAGAATTCAATACGACACAATATTTCGTAAGTAAGCACATGACGTCCATAATCATATAATCTCGCATAAGCAAACATATCATATCGAGTGCTCATCAACACATGCTGACACATGAGTTCATGCAGAGTTATTTTGACATGAACATGAGGGTGTAGCAATGATATACACTATAATACTAACAATTACGTGAAGACTGGCGCTATGCACACACATACGAGTCCAATTGCCTATAGCAATCTAGGACAGGACTGGCACCTACAATGAATGCAAAGCGAGAGTACGGTACGATGTGCACATACACGTAAAAGATTGGCCCTAGCCCGGGTGAGTACTAACATCGATGTAGCAAACGATGAGCAGATAACATAAATATAGTCATGCCATAGTGATTCGACAATTCTAGTCAACATAATATTATTCATAGTCATAAACTTAATTAAGGCATCCCTTAAGATTTATAGTGATTTCCTAATTCCCAACGTTATGTCATTTCCTATGAATGTTAATTTAATTACAGTAGTCATATAGAAAATTCATTATTAGATGTATATATAGAAACTAAATAAATATATGTATATATCAAAGAAAAGACCCACTCACAGATCATGTCATCGAGTTGAACCCACCTCGTAGCATCGAGAGACCTTGCGATGCGTTTCGCCTAGAAATGAAATACGTAACGTATTAACGTATAAATGCGTTTTCGTACAAAGTACGGCCAATAAAGAAACTATTTTAAAAAGGTCAAATTTCGAAAAATGGAGGGCGGATTTGGGTCCGGCACATAGAGAAACCTAAGGAGGGACTTTGGGCTCATTCATACGCTGCCACAAGGTGGCTGCAATGGCAGCCACGCGCCACAACGCTGTGGCTTCCCACGTGTGCCCACGCACTTGCGAGTACCACTGTACTCACCTTCTTCGTTTTGCCTAGAAAATGGTTAGTTGCAGTTTTGTTTTCCAAAGCTATTTTCTAGCTCAAATCTCAACCAAATGCAATGATTTAAAAGCCAACTAGAAGCTAGGAATGGGGAACATGTTTGTACCAGTTTGAAGTCGAATAGTGGCCAGAGTTGGTTAGGGGAACGGCCTAAATGTGGTTCATTAGTTATGGTTTCCTCTACCAAAAACAGGGGAATTTCTTCCCACGTGTCCAAACCATCTCCACACTCTACCAAAGCAAGTTTTAAACCCTAAGATCATTCGGATACCATGAAAAGGAATAAGGGAGTGAGTTCCTGAGACTTACCAAGGTTGTGTATGATGGAGTTTCGTCGAGAAAGTCTCTAAGTTTGTACAGAGGTCGAGAGTCCTCGAGTTTGGGGTTTCTACACGTTTATGTCCTCATTTCAGGGCTTGAAAATGTGTGATGGTAGTCAAAGAACTCACGGAGTGGCGATGATGGTGTGTGTAGTTTCTCTGCGCTTGCAGGAAAAGAAGGCCGAGAAGAGGTAAAGGGTGGTGGAGCAACTGGCAGAGAAGGAAAAATATGGTGAAGGTGCTGGCTTGCCGTCGTGGTGAGTGGTGGCTCGCCTCTTGACCATTCAACGTTGTAGACGGAGGAGAGAGCTAAGGTAGAAAGAAGAGTCGGGAGAGGAGAGAAAGCTGAGAGGGTTACAGGGAAAGGTGATGTGGTAGTCATCGAGTGGATGAGGTTTGAAAATTAGAGAGAGGGTATCCTGAGAGATAGGGGGACACAGAAGAGGTGAAGGAATGGGGCGTGGGCCCCACATGTCTCACAAAACAATACAAAATATCTCTAAACATGAAATTACCAATTTGCCCTCGGTATTCGATGTTTCGTAAAATTTTAACCGTAACTCCAAATTTGCTTCGCTTGCACCTACACGTTTGTACTATCGAGTACTTTAAGAATACGATAAAATAATAGCTCATACTCGTCACTAAAAGGTGGTCAACTAAAGTCAACAATCTTGCCTCTAGGGCATTTTTGTCAAATCACTCTTTTAAAATTTATAAAATCGTAAAATTAGGGACGGGTTATAACATCATCTCTCCAATATTAGTAAAGGGTCATTTTGGTTCTGGTCTCTAATCAACCTAATTGTTAGATTAAAAACCTTGTTTGATTAAATATTTTGATTGAGGTCCTTAACATCATTTAAGAAATTTAATTCATGTATTTATGCATTTAACGTCCCACAAATTATGAAATTTAAACAAATTGAAATAATATTTTAAAAATATAATAAATACTTAAAATAAATATTAGAGTAATATTGTTCTTCACAAAATTATAGCAAGAAAATAATGTTCACACATAATTATTAACATATTTTAAAAAATAACTACTGATATATTTTAGAACATAAAATAAATACATATAATTAGCATGGGTACATTTAGCAAATTAAAAATGGGTACAAATACAAATAAAACTTTAAAAAATATGGGCACAAAATGAAATTAATATATGGGTACAAATTAAAGCTACAAAGAAAATTGGTACAAATTTAAAAAGGGTTGCAAATTAAAAATGGGTACAAACTAAAAATAAAAATATATGATAAAATGTAGTATCCCACATCGACAGGGTGAGGGTTAGTCCCTGGCCTGATATGTACTTGCCCCTCTCTTCCTAGCATGACGCGTTTTGGGTAGTGAGGTTCTCTTGCCCAGGAACAAATCCGTGAGGGCGTGGCCCAAAGCGGACAATATCTTGTTACGGTGGAGTCGGGATGTGACAATTTAGTATCAGAGCCAGACTCACCATCCGTTAGGATGTGCCGACGAGGACGTCGGTCTCCCTAAGGGGGGTGGATTGTAGTATCCCACATCGGTGGGGTAAGGGTTGGTCCCTGGCCTTATATGTACTTGCCACTCTCTTCCCAGCATGACTCGTTTTGGGTAGTGAGGTTCTCTTGCCTAAGAACAAATCTGTGAGGGCATGGCCCAAGGTGGACAATATCGTGCTACGGTTGAGTCGGGATGTGACATAAAAAATTTAGCCATAAATATAAATATACCAAATGTAACATTTCTAACAGTAAATGAATATATTTAGAAATAAAAAATATTTTATTATTGAAATAATTAATGACGTTTATTAATAACTAAGGACCTCGATCAAAATTGAAAAAGAATAAGGTTTTAATCAATGTAGTAGCAAAAAGAGAGATGAAAACCTAATTTCTCCATTAGTAAATCGTACATGAGTGCCTTCTACATCTATTAAAAAGGTTGTCAACAAGGTGATCAATAAATAAAATTCAAAGTTAACTCCATACACTATTGTTTTTATGAAAAACTACTAATCTATCCTCTAATGTGTATCATATGCAAGTAACGTGACTTAAATTGACGGAAAATTGAATATAGTAGCTTCAAAAATAATATTAGGGATTTAATTGGTAGATTTTTATAATTCAATGACTGATTTTTTCTAAAAAAAATAGTTTAGGGACCTAATTTTCATTGAGGTGATAATTTACGAACTAAATTGACAGTTCACCCTATATCCATATATGTATATATTGATGTCTTGGATATATATATATATATATATATAAGTACAACACAAGAGTGAATTATGGCCAACGATTTCTTCATTCAATTGGCAATTAACAACAATGACAACTTTTGCAAGCTGTCCTTTTGCTTGTCCTCCCAAAATTCCAAGCACAAAAGCCATGCAAAAGGCTAGTGCTGTTTTACCACTACATTATATTTGATGGCACGAATGCAACAGCTGCTGCCGTTGCAAATGCAACCAACCTTGGCATCATGAACTTTGATTTGGTATGCTAGTTGTATTTAACAATCGCGGGACAAATGGCGACAGGCCACCCGTTGCAAAAGCTCAAGGCTTCTATTTTTACGACTTTAAGGAGGTTTTCAACTCGAGCGAATACAAAGGTACATTAAATATTATGGGAGCAGATTTGATGAAGGGAAAAACTAGGGATCTTTCCGTCGTTGGAAGGACTGGAGACTTCTTCATGGCTAGAAGGATTTGCCACATATCAGACTGATAGTCAGCAGGCTTACTCTTATTTTCGTCTCAAGACGGACAACAAATTGTGTGAATCTAATTAATTACGCTAAAATTGTGTTCAATTGAGAGAGTTGCTGTATGCATGCAAAGGATAAAAAAGAGAGATAAGATTCGATTGCAATTCTTCTTAATTTGCTTTTCTTTATAAGTGTGGCCTGCACTTCTGTTCTAATTTCACTAATAAAAGAGGATTAAGGATGGTTATTTGCCAGTGTGTTGGAATCAAAATATGTATGAAGGGCGGAACAGAGAGGACAGAACTTTATATATATGTAGGCAGCTAGCTAGGATAGCTACAAAACACTAAAAACTACTTATATATGTAGTTTGGATTTAAGCTATTCTAATTCCTGGACAACTATGTTTGGGTGATAGATTTCCAATCCATAAAGAATTGAGGCCAAATTACTAAGAAATATATATGTTAGATAGAGGGGATCATAAATGCCCCCATGAGCACTAAAAAGACATGTGAAAGAGATTTTCTTTATTTTGCGGAACAATGTCATTTCAATAGCTTTCTTGACCAAATAAGGTGTTATTGGGTTACATTTTGTGCCTAGGCAGCCGAACCATTTTGAACTTCACTGCAAAATGTATAACTTTGTTTGCAGGTTTCAGAACCCAAAGTTGAGTTCTTTCTTTGACCAAAATCGCTCGTTTCAAGAGTTAGCAGTGCATTCCCTTGCATCACCATCATATTCGGAGTATTCACTTCGAGGCTTATAGAGCAAATAGTGAATAGAATTCATTCTTATGGTTTTGAATTTAATATTTAAAGCACGCTATATGTTTGATATAAAAAATTAGAAGCGATGGTATAAATCAATTTATATATATATATATATATTTTTTTTTTTTTTTTTTTGGAGAAGCATCTGGTTGGTGCAAGCACATTCAAGTGATTGTCCACGAATCACTTGTTTGAAGTAAAAAACATCGTTGGTGGATTTAATTTAGTCCCTCAAAATGCATAATAATAACAATATAATATGTTTGCCATTATGACATTAAAATAAAAATAGTTGGATCAAATTTAATGTATTTATTTTGTCAGCATATGATATATCACAGTGACATACCAAGTCTTTTTCTAGGTGAATTTTTTTTTTTTGCTCAATAGGTCTATTTTATTATTCAATACCAAGTAAAACAAAGAGAGATTCTAATCTGTCTTCCCAAAAGCTCTAACCTCCACATATCGGAAAGAGATCCTCTCTGGATCTCCTCCATCAAGATCATCGGATCAAGCGATCCGGGCATTTGAAAGTTTATCCAACGGTAAAAAATTATTATAGCTTTTAAGGGATCAAAACAGATGGACCGTTTGATGAAATTTTAAAGCTCGAATCACTTGATCCGGTGGGTTTAGTGGAAGAGATCGGAGAGGATCTCTTTAGCTACATATCGCTCACTTCCTTCACTTTGCTCAGCGGCCAAACAACAAAGCACATTTTGTGGTAGTTATTTACAAACGCGCTCTATTGTCTATAGCTCTCTGCTACTCAAGTCCTACCGTTGGCTTTTGTCTCAGTTCCTTCTGCTGGGGACCTCATCACTTTGCAAAACAGCCAAAGTTGATACGGGCAACTTCAGTTTCAGGCATTTTCGATCGGCATTGGCTGCTGCAGTATCTCGACCTAATACACACAGGAATCAAGATATGTATGGGACGAGGATATATATATAAGTACAAAACCCTAAAAATTACTTAACTTTTTTCTTCAAACGATTCTGATTCCTAGACGGCCCAAAATCTTGAATATGGCACTTTCTATGTATTATATTATGAAAAATCGAGCAAAGTACAAGAGTATGTGCTCAAAATTTTGTACAAAACACCGTTCGGCATATTCTTCAATAAAATCCTACCAGTAAAACGACAGAACGAATCAACCTCCAAACTTCAATATAAATTGAAACAATTAGGTAGTTTTATCTAATCAAACACAACAATCCGATCAAACGTAGGAAAGTAATACCATGACAACTTTTTCAGCAAAATTTTGTTTCCTTATTTTGGTCTTCGTTATTTTTCCATCTGTTTTATCAACCAGAACTCGAAAGTTCAAAGCAGAGAAACCATGCATGAGAATGCAGCTGTATTACCATGACAAACTGTTTGATGGCACGCAGAAGGATAAGACTAATGCAACATCTGCTGCAGTAGCAAATTCAACCAAGCTTGCGCCAAACTCTCAATTCGGTATGCTTGTTGTCTTTAATGACCCTATTACAAAGGACGATAATTATCACTCTCCGCCCATTGCAAATGCGCAAGGCTTCTATTTCTACGACAGAAAGGACACCAACTCAGCTTGGTTTGCGTACACATTGGTATTCAACTCAAGTGAGCACAGGGGTACATTGAATATTATGGGTGCGGATTTGATGCCAGAGAAAACTAGGGATCTTTCGGTGGTTGGAGGGACTGGAGACTTCTTCATGGCTAGAGGGATTGTCACTCTTCAAACTGATACTTTCCAGGGTGCATATTATTTTCGCCTCAAGATGGATATCAAGTTGTATGAATGTTACTAATTAAGTTAAGATTTGAGATAAGAAAATTTCTGTAACGTTATGTTGCTAGTCACATGTTCCCGAGTGTCATAGTAATTCCATGATAATTTTCTAGCTATTTTCTTGCACTATGTGGCGAGGCACTTCTATTGCAATCTTAATTACTAATAAATATATAGAGAGAGGATTAAGGAAGTTCATCCAGTGTGCTATGACTAGTCATGACAATAATCTAAAGTTTCGGAACTTCTTATTTGCCGAGGTCTAATTGCACGGAAAGAATATCTCAAGGTTAATTTACAAGGCAACTTGCCTGTTCCCATATGATATAACAAACATCATTTGCATTCACACAAAGACTAATAGCACATATCCAAGTTCTTTTGTCAATTTCATCAAATCATATGGCAGTTCTTTAGTTAGTTTTACTAAAGAGTGGTGCTATTTACATAACCATTTTTACCTTTCACATAGATCGGTTAAATCTTGTCCTATAACCCTCTTCAATTCACTTGATCAGACTGTCATAAATTGTGAGGGAAAAATAAGATTTATATATGGATTTTTAAGGATTTCTATGAACTTGATTTATGATTTTGATCGATTTTTATAGGGAGATGAGGAAATAGGCTTACTATCAGAACCCTGCCGAGATTTTAAATCAGAAGAAGATCAACTTCTTAGGGTGACTTTTTTATTTGTGATCAACTTCTTTCCTCCAACCTTTCATCCCAAACTATTCACAGCCATTTTTCCCTCTTCAACTATTCTTCTGCCGCTGTATATTTGTCACCGTATCACTCCTTAGTTTAATGTTTCGTCCACCCATATTCAATCGAGAGCAACCAAAGCTTAATTCATTGATGCATAGAGAATTGAAGAAGGAAACCAGCAATGCCCATTCCTTGTTTATTATTTCTTAGAGAAAGACTATCATGTATCTGTTTATTACTTGCTAATTCAACACTTAATGAATTGCACCTAACCAGATTAAATTATTTTATATAGTAGCAGAAAATATATCTACCATTCTTATAGTTAGCCCAAATTTTTTAGATTAATAAGCTCAATCTAACCTCAATCAAATTGATTATTGTTGCAACTAAGCCCATTAAATTGATTACCATCCTACAACCTTTTTTTTCAAGCCATAATTGGTGGTTTCTGGTTTTCATTTTCTTTCCTTTTTTCCATTAAATAATACAATGGAGAACTATTATTTTGTGGTGTGGAATTGGCAGTGTGGATTGTCAGCCGCTTCTGATTTTTGGGCATCTGCAACGGGTCATTTTTTATTTAGGCTTCTAGGGTTTTCTCTACTAGTCACCTTTTGGGTTGAAACCCTTTTATATTTTTTCCTTTATGTACTGTTTTGTAATGCTGCAGTGAAGAACTATTGCTCATGCTTTGTTTGCATAAGTGATGTCTTCTTTCTGTATTTCGGTTCTAGGACTTTGTAGTTTGTAATTCGTCTGTTTAGACATCGTGTAATGGATGTTCTCTACCATTGACCCAAAAAAATATACAGCCCACCGCCTTGGAAAATCCAACATCCTCTCAGCAGTTCTTTATGTTATACAGATACACCCTTAACAACAAACCCCTCAAAATCTCTTGTTGAGGAAACTTTCACAGTAAAGAGTCTCCACTCTATCCAATTTGATTGGTCACCCATGATATGGTGACCGGTCCAAGTCTCCAATTCTACCAACAGATCTTGTTGAGGCAACTTTTACAGCACTTTAAGTTTCTTACATAATTAACTTATTTATCTCAATGAGGAATTTTGTTCTTGAAAATATTTCTATTTCTTGCAGTCTAATTTGATGATTTTTGATCTTTAGATTGTTAATATGAGGCCATGAGCCATCTAAGGTGAGTGCTCTAATATTCTCTGAATTATTGTTTGTCAGCTACCACGCAATAATTTGGAAAGCATCATACTCATTCTACTAAAATAATAATGATAATTAGTTATAATATAGCTAGTCCGGATCAGAAGATTGTGATTGAATACTCCCACTTTAAGAGAGATTAGATATTCAAAAAGGCCAGTCTTGACCAACCAAAGCACATGACATGGTTAAGTGGTTTAGCGACCCACCAGCCTAACATTGACCTTTCGTTTTAAAAAAAATAAAAAAAATAAAAAAAAAACAATTCGTAAAGAAAATAACAAGAAGAAACAATTTCATCCATATACCTAGGGGTGGAAAAAATTCCCGAAAATCCCGAACCGAATCGAAAAAATCCCGATCCCAAACCAAAATTTTATCATACCGAACCGAAAATATATATATATATATTAATTATTATACATATATATATATTTATACATATATATGATATATATTATTCTTGTATAATTGATGCTAGTAGTTTCTAATTCATGTTCTACAACCTGGAATGCCCTACACCTTACATATTTTTCATGTTCTGTTTGATATTCATTTGGATTTTATTATTGATGTTGTCATGGCTGATGATTTCAGAAGGCTTGATTTTTTTGTCTCTTAACAGATTGCCAAAAGGGTTTAATCAATTTGAATTTTGACTCTGATAAAAACAGTCAGGTATGCCAGTGTTCAATTAAATGGTAGTGTGAATGAAATGACATTCCTAGTTCATGAATGTGTTCTTGAATTATATATTTGAAGAATAATTCATAATTTCATATTTTAATTTGGGATTCCTAATTTGTCCTGAAATCCCAAAAATATTTCAGGATTCCCAAAATTTGGGATTCCCGAAAATTTGGATTAGGATTGGTCTTCAAATTCCTGTCCTGAAAAATTTCAGTTTGGCATTCGAAATACTAGTTTCGGCTCGGTATCCTATACCGAACTACCCCTACATATACCACTAGTCGTAACACAACTTGATAAATTAACAATAAATTATTGTATCCTACTTTTACTTATTATAATTTAGGGCTCATTTGTATTTTTAAATTATTGAAAGCGCTGTTAGAGAAAATATTTTTATAATCAATCAGTAGTAAAAATGAAAGTTAATTGTGGAAATGCACTTCAAGTGCATTTAGAACCCAAAAACGTTTTCTCTAAAAGCGGTTTTAGTAATATAAAAGTACTTTCCAAATGAGCCCTAAACCCTAAAATAATTCTTCCACAAAACTCAACAAAAAAATTTCTTTGTTGTGAATAAAATTATTAATTAGGAATGTGATTTTGTATAGTTAAAGTACAATCCAACAGGATTTGCAGATCAAATCCTTATAGGCTTTGTATTACTCGTAACTTGTAAAGTAAGAAAGTCCACCTTAGGCTAGTTCACCTGAGGCCTATCGCCACCTAACCCTATTGGGCGTTAAAGTTCTCACTAGTACGAACCTGAAGTTTTCGTACTTATTGATTGGGTGTGTAGTTTATGTGCCAATTGCACCATGACAACGTACCAATATGGGTTCTCAAAGAAGGATGTGAATCTTTGTTGATTATGATTCTCCTTCGAATTAGCTCTTTAAAATCCTTGCAAGGCGATCTCATTACGCATGATTTGCAGAATGTCACTTCGAAGAGACAGTTTTCTCTCTGTTAGGGAGAGATAAGAAAGTCAATGTTCTTGATGGACATCGCGAATTAGAATGGACAGCTACCGCTTTGTCTCATCACGATACCCGTACTGCTCAGTCTAGAATTTAAATATGAAGAATCCTATATCTTCACAGTGTTATTCAAAGCATAACAAACACTTTCACTAATCTAATAAAAGTGACGATATCATATATACTCACTACAAATGTGCCTACAAGGAATGGCACGTTGAGCATACGTCAAGTTAACGTCTTGGAAGGATGTGCCACCCCTAATTGACAGTTGGTCGCCCTTACTAAGCCTCCATGTACCTTAATAGTTAGTCAACCATGTGCTCCCACCTGAAGCATGGGAGACCCATTAGTTCGAAGGATTCGTTTCCTAGAAAGAGGAAACGAACGCACAAACTAGCCAATATAGTTCATATATTTTCGTTGTTTCATCTTATCCATCACATGAGGTTACTTCTAGATTATTGTAGTGTTCTTGAAGAGACACAGTTGCCTCTCGAGACTGAGAAATTTCGGTCCATTATTCTAGCTTAGATGTAGTTTGGAATCAGAATGAGATTAACGTTGGCAATGCATTTGCAATAGCTACTGAGATTTTGGTTAGCGATGACATCAAACCTCATTCCATTGATAAGTGTCGACGTAGAACCGATTGGCTAAAATGGAACGAAGTAATCCAAGTTGAACTTGATTCCTTAGTGAAGCATAAGGTGTTTGGACATGTAGTTCCAATGCCACCTAATATGAAGCTCGTTGACTACAAGTGGGTGTTGGTAAGAAAGTGTATTGAGAAGAATCAAATAGTGCATTACAAAGCACGCCTTGTGGTGTAATACTTCTTTCAATGCCTTGGAATTGACTATGAGGAGACTTACTCCCTCGTACTGGACGTTAGAGCGCTCCGCTATCTTATTAGTTTGTAACTTTCCAAAGGCTGAATATGCAGCTTATGGATGTGGTCACGTTGTATCCATATGTGTGTGTGTGTGTGTGTGTGTGTGTGTGTGTGAAAGTTCCTAAAGGACTTGCATTAACTAGTTCAAATAGTTCTTTAGTTTAAGATGTTTGATTTACGAATTAAAGCAATCCAGACATGTGTAGTATAATCGTCTTAACAAGTATTTATGGTCATTGCAGTTTGGATGAGCTTGAGAGAATTGCCTCGCACTTAAAGTTGGAATTTGAGATGAAAGATCTCATGAACACTTGATATTGTCTTGGATGGGAGATAGAGCATTGTTTAGATGGTGTTTTGGTCTACCAATCGAACTACACCAAAAAAATGTTACGCTACTTTAATGAGATAGAGCAAAGCCTTTGAGTATTCCCATGGTCGTTTAAGAGATCAATTCCGTCCTAAAGATGAGGATGAAGATGTCTTATAACCTGAAGTTTCTTACCTAAGTGAAATCAACACTTTATTGTACTTGGCTCAATGCACTAGGATATACATCTCCTTTGTTGTGCATATTTTGGCAAGATAGAACAATGCGCATACATGCAAACACTAGACAGGAACTAAAGACATCATGTGTCAACTTAACGGTACAATGAATATGGGCTTATTCTATCCTCACATCTCTGAGCAAATCCGACCCCCTGATCCTCAGAATGATGTTCACCTTGTTGGTTATGTTGGTGTTGGTTATTTATGTAACCTGCACAAAGCGCATTTTCAAATGGGTTAATTTTTACTATTTGAGATATTGCAATACCTTGGAAATCTACCAAACAGTACTTGGCTTCTACGTCATCAAATCACACTGAGATTCTATCCCTACACAAAGCATCGCATGAATGCTTCTGGTTAAGGTTAAGGGGCATGATTGATCACATAAGAACTTCATATTGTTTTTCTTCCATTGTTGAGATTCCAACAACGATTCATTTTGACAACACTACATGTATCGACCAGTTAAAATGATACATCACAGGCGACAATATGAAGCATCTTGCCCCACAACCTTTTTTCACTCATCAGCAACAACAACATTAGAAGATCGAAGTTAAGCAGATCAGATCCCAGGATAATCTTGCCATCCTGTTCACGAAACTGCTGAAATTTATCTTTCAGAAGCTTGTTCATGGAATTAGATTATGTAAACTTTCATAGTTGCATCATTGGTAGTTCTTTTGGGAAGTTTTTTTTCGAACACAAAGGGAGTATCATATCCTATGGTATACTCACATGACCTTAATATACTCTTTTTCCTATAATAAAAAGTATTTTTTTATTGGGTTTTTGCTAAGCTGATGAGATTTTGATGAGGCACCTAATCTGGGTTGGTCATACCCTTATGTGTGTTGAAGATCATCCTGAAGATACAAACATCGACATCCTGCATTAATTTGCTTTTCCTCCTTAAGTCTATTTGATTATTGTAGCAAAGTTTTTGTGAGATTTTTCTTTTGATATGCGCCCCTACTTAGAGACTTGTATTAGCAATTATTGTACTTGCCAAGAGGTGACGACAACAACTGTCATCTCCTACTCATGAAACTTGATGCAACTACTTCTTAAGTTGTACATACTCAAGGGGCATTTTGTGAGTAGAATTATTAATTATGAATGTGATTGTGTAAACTTAAAGTATAATCCTAATAGGATTTCAAGATCAAATCCTTATAGGTTTTGTATTACTTGTAAGACAAGAAAGCCCATCATGATTAGTATAAGTAAAGGTACAAGGCAAGGCTAAGCCCATCAAAGAGATAATTAGGAAGAAATTTGATTTTTACAATCATTTTTTTCATTGAAGAGATAATTATTGATAATTAAATAATTAAATTTAAGGAATTGAACTTGTTTTAATAAATTGGATTATTTCTACTATTGACCAAAAAAATTGGACTCATATCAAGTTTCCCCTTGTTTAATATTTTATTAAATTTTTAATAGATAATGAGTCACGTCTCATATCACGTTACTATTTAACAGAAGAATTGATAGAAATTTAACAAAAGGTATGAAATTGTAAAAAATTCACAGATGAGGTATAACATTAAAACTTTTTAAAGATGACTTAGACAAGGTATGAAATTGTTAATGACCCAATAATTGAGGTAGTTTTATGTAATTTATCTTCTTTTTATGAATAAAATTACGTACTTATTTTAAATGACATTTTACATTCTCAAGTTTTGGTGCAATTGCAACCTCATACAATATTTTTAAAACATTTCAATCACATACATTTACTATTATTTCATTTCAATATCATACAACCGTTACATAATTTATTAAGTTAGCCGTTAAGTAATGACGTGGCAAAAGTGAGTTCCATATTTATACTGACATGGCTACTAAACTTGGGCCACATGGCCAAACAACTAATAAAAAATATTTAATTAACAAAAAATGAAGTTTTTTTGAGTAATTAAAAACTTCAAAATAGAAAAAGAAAAAAATGAAACCCTAAATCTGCTTCACGCCTCTTCCACCCAACCTGCTGCAATTGCAGAGCCCCATCCCAACCTCAGCGTCTTCCCCAGTGGGAATTTTTTTTTCTTTTTTTAGTTTTTGGTTTATGGGCTTAGCTGGGGTTTTCAGGATCTGAAGTGGAATGGGTGGTTTAAGCTCTGCATATTGTCCAAAAAGAAAATTGGGTGTGTTTGGTTAGAGGGAAAATGTTGGGATTTCTATGTTTCTGTATTGAGTGTGGGAAATTTTGGTACTTTTTCTTTTTTTGGCTACTTGGACGGAGATCGACGGATCTGGGGCAGGATGTAATATGGGTACGCGGGGTTCGAAGAAAAAAAATTAAAGATGCCATCGACTTACAGACGGGTTCGCCGACCATGGAAATGGTGGCTCGAAGCTTTGTGATAAAAGACTCGGACTAACGTTAATCGAGCAAAGCTCAGCAGTGGAGAGTCCCAACCCCAATCCTATCCAACACCCAGTCACCCGCTGAGTCCCAACCCCAATCCCACAAATTGGCTTGGAGGAGTCGACTGAAAGCCGTCGGCGAACAACAGCCGTCATTACTGCAGAGCCACCACCACACCCACCGTCGACGAAGCGATGCTCTTCTTTTTTGGTGTCCTGGAAAGAGAATGTTCTGTTTGTTTCTCAGGAAAATTGTGATAAAAATTTGGAATTTGATCTTCTTATTTGAAATTTGAAACTTTATTGATGTGCAATTTAAAGTGGGAGGGAGAGAGAGAAGGAGATGGAATGCGGGCAGGGCCGGCCCAGGCCCGTGCAGGCAGGACGACTGTTTAGGGTTCAAAATAACTAAGAGTACCAAAATTATTAGGGTGGGACATTTATATATGTTTTTATAAGAGTATAAATTTATAAAATTTAATTCAATGACAAAGAAATTTAACTAGAAATTGTGGTTTTGTTGTTTGAAATTAATAAGAGATCTTGGGTTCAAATCACCATGTGTGCTTATTTACTTTTCAATTTTTACGAATTTTTGTTTAGTTGTTAATTTATTTTTAATTAGTAGCTAGTAGCTATGTGGGTTGTTATTTTTAGACCAAATTTGTAAATTATATGACTTGTCATCAAGAAGTTTAATTTAGTACCCATTTATTACTTATACATATCAATTAAAGACTCAAAAGCATCATTATTTTTTTAATCCCATATTGACAAGGTTAGTAAATAAAAAAAAAAATCTCACGATTCATAAAACAACACTTTTAATTGCCAATTCAGGCCTATGAATTTATATATTCTCTGCCAACTTTTAATACATTCTCTGCCAACTTTTAATTGCCAATTCAATTGATTGACTATATTATTAATCGACAAGATTTTATGTTAATTACGTTCGGGATATGCTCATAGTGTATGTATATAACTAAGTGACACTAGCATAAAAGAATAGAAGCTATGTTTTTATCATTGAAAATTCTACAAAAGCTATGTTAGGCCGTAGTTCATTTGTAGTTAGTAAGGGTTTTTGCGGAACTTTAACGAAAAACTTCTGGTACTGTTTACTTTAATGAAAAATCATATTTTTACTCTAAAAAGTCAATCCTGATACTATTCCCTTATAATATATTTTTGTTATTTTCGTTAAAACATAAAGTTTTCAAACTATTTTCATTTGTTTTCCTTTTTGTTTTTTTCGCGTTTTCGCGTTTTGGCACTAATGAAATTATTAGCTAGGAAAAACATTGAACATGGTCGATATATGAGTCCTAATGAGAGTCGAGATATCGTCACCCTTAACCCCATCCCAACCCACATCACTTCTGGCACCTTTAAAAAGCGAAAATCTATGAAAGAAATATTTGTTTTATAATCTAAAGAGAGAATTGGAGCAATAGTTCTTGAACTTTGATCCAATTTGAGCGGTCATCGAATAAAATATTAGTGAGTTTAGTTACTAAATTTGTTATAATTTGGAATAATGGTCATTTTTGTTACCTTCGTTAGAATTTAAAGCCAAAATAAAGGGTTTAAAAGGGGCAAATTTTTTTTAATGAAAGTTGTTGATGCACAAAATCAATGAGATTTTGGAACAAGATAAAATGTAAAATTTGTGACTTTAGCAAGGTTGCTCTGGTTACCTAGTGAAGATAATATGTAAAGAGATGGAGATATGAAAGCAAACGCAAGATGTATGTAGTTCACCCTAAGTTGGGTTACGTACCATGAGGGTAGAGGAATTCTCATTAATGGTATAGAGTTTACACTATACATAGGTTCAAGCATAATCATCATTAGTAAGTCCCAATGACGAGTTTAAGTACAATAATGACATTAGGGATTAATTGTAGGAGAATGATCTCCATTTACGATTGAGAAGAGTAGCTTTGTTTTCGTCTATGACTCTAGGAGTTTTATTCTAATGATACATGTCGTGTTGTGATTGGTCTCAACAGTTGTGCTTCTGTAGGGGTGTCTCAACGCGAATCCTTCAGTGGGTCCCAAAGGTAAGAAGTTGATCGATGTTTGGTAGTTTTGAGATTGGTGAAGTATGGTACAAACATAATTTTTAATAGAGTTAGCCAAAATGATCATAGCTTCACATTATAACAAGTTCATAAACTAATACTCACAATTTGAAATTCATAGACCAAAACTCCAATTGAACTAAAATTCACAAACCATTTCTCCAATTATCTCTAATCTTAAATATGTTTTTTCTTTCATATAAAGAAAATCAAAATCATGTGTTAGTTGTGCTAACAGCCTATTTAAACAAGTCATCTTGCTAAGAAAGGATCAAAGTTTCTTTTGAATGTTTTCTTTTTCTTTACTATTTGCTTCGTTTTTATTTGATTAATGAATGAAATCCAGATTTCCAACAGAAAGATGCTTAGTTTTTTCTTTGAATTTTATGAGGCACACTTGACTTCTCGAGTTTGGACTTATCTGGACTTACCTACCATATAATAAGAAGATGCATATTATATGTCACTTTTCATTTGGACCAGCGCTAAAATCTAAATCAACACCTACCTCCACCAATCTCCCACCAGAATAGAAAGCAAAAAGGTGTAGAAATTTGAGAATATATACCGACCCCAATAGTCTTGTGCACGTACAGCCCAAAATTTGGGTAGAGATTAATAGAAAATCCAATTGGAATGAACTTGTACTTTAAAGTATGAATTATTCTGAAGATGCACACTATATGTTTAATTAGATTTTGTTAATTTGTAAACATTACTCTTCTACTCTTTTTTTTTTTGTCAAATGATAACAAATTTGATTAAATACGAATAGAAACGTACTCAATTAACTTGTTTATGACTTGTCCATTATCCTTTTTTTTCTCTTTTCATTTGCTTTTTTGGCCTTACTTTTATTTTTCAATTTTTCCTCATCCCCGAAGAGTTCCTCCCTATGCCTTTACACTTACCAATCCCACTGGAGTTTGAGGCCAACTCTTATAAAAACCTATTCCTTTTTTATTTTTGTTATTATATTTAGCAGCCTGACCTGAAAATTGTAAGTAATCTCGTTCTTGTCGTGCTCTTCATTGTACAACTTGAGCAAAGTTAAATCATAAGTGGCTGACTTTTGCTTAGCAAAATATTTAAATGATGAAAGGCACATCGATGAAACAATAGTATGATGTATCATATAAATGATATTTTCCCTTCAATTTCTTGATGCTACCATGCATTCGTTCTTTTTCAGGATTAACAAAATTTATTTATCCATAGCAGGTAATTACTTGTCTAAAATTCAATCTCCACAAATCAATTTCAATGACAAAGTCCTTGGTCTTTATTGCATTAGAACCATAAAATAATGTTGTAATTTCACACAAGATTTTTATCCAAAATGTTGTAATTTCACACAAGATTTTTATCCAAAATGTTGTAATTTCACATAAGATTTTTTCCAAACGGTTTCCATGGATGATGCTACTACAGTCAAGAGTCAAACTAATGTTGTAATTTCACATAAGATTTTTATCCAAAATGGTTAATGAGATTGACATAACTCATCCCTTAACTCCTGAAAAATAAAAATGGTTAGAAGTGGATGTTCTTGAGTTTATCCACCGTAAATCTTTTTTATTCTTCCGTGAAAAATCTATCAATATCCTCGTTAAGTGAATGAGTTGGTTTGTCAAAAATACCCTTAAAAAAGGTGGTCATGTGATCGTTCACATAACAATTTAATGAGTATACTGACAGATTTTTCACCGAATGACCAAAATAATTTCTGGTGGAAATATCAGGGGTCACTTCTATCAATTTTTATTGTCAATGACCACAATAAAGAGTTATGCGATCTCAATAATCATTTTGGCTAACCCATTGTAAGGATTAGCCCGCCCCCTTTCTTCTTAGTGTAGATAATATCATTAGTTAAAAAATAATAATAAATTTGGAAATTTTCTTGGTGATTCACATCATACTATTATAAGTTGGCAGTGGTAGGTGGCAAGCAAACCGCCATAAAAAGGGAAAGTACAATAATAGCTTGGAATCCTTATCTCCATTCATATAGTAAACACTCCTTGTGTGGAATTAATTTATTTTTAGCTTTGAGATTTGAAGCTTCCAAGTCCCTATATAAAGGCATTGAAACAGATTGCAAACTCACTAGTAGAGCAAGAAGCAAAAGCTCATTTTACTGAACTTGGAATATTCCTCTCCTTTTTTTTTTTTTTTTTTTTCTATCTCTCTTTGCTTCTGTGCCTCTTCTTTTCATAACCCACAATGGTAGCAAGAAGTTCCTCAGTTCTGATATTCTTCTTCGTGTTCCTTGCTATATCTTCAGCCTTCCCAAAAAACAAAGACAAGTACAAACCATGCAAGCACTTAGTGCTATTCTTCCATGACATTATCTACAATGGCAAAAATGCTGCCAATGCTACATCTGCAATCGTAGCAGCCCCTCAAGGATCCAACCTAACCATCTTGGCGCCGAATTTTCATTTTGGGAACATAGCGGTTTTCGATGACCCCATTACCCTCGACAACAACCTGCACTCGAAGCCTATTGGCAGGGCACAAGGGATGTACATATATGATACAAAGAACACATTCACTTCTTGGCTTGGCTTCTCATTTTCTTTAAACAGCACAGACTACCAAGGCACAATAAATTTCATCGGAGCCGACCCCATTATGATTAAATATAGGGACATATCCGTCGTCGGTGGCACTGGAGACTTTTTCATGCACCGGGGAGTTGCAACCATAGACACGGATTCATATGAAGGTGAAGTCTACTTCAGGCTCAAGGTGGATATCAAGTTCTATGAGTGTTGGTAAATTTGAGATTGTTAAATAATAAATATATATATTTAGTATTATGAGTTTTGGTATGTGGGAGTTACTGAGAATGGTCTTCAAATATGTTCTGTTTCGTGGAGTGCTTAATTAGAGTTTACTAAGAATGAACTTGTAAGCCCTCAATAAGTGACATGCTTAAACAGTCACCTTTGTAATTTCTATCACTTTCCTTACATATACTTCAGTTTGACAAAGAAGCTGCATTTTGATACATGTATTTTACTTTATTTATAATACAAGAGAAGTGAAGTTATAAAAATATTATAAGACTACCCACCTCCAATAATTCATTTGGGAATCAACCCAAACAAGAACATGTAGAACTTTCCAAAAAAAAAAAAAAAAAAAAAAAAAAACAAGAACATGTAGAAATACACACACAAGAAGTTCAAGAACAGAGGGGATTTAATTAGCACTTAATCGTGATCAGGTACCCAGATTCAATGGATGATTAAACGTGAAAATAGCAGATCATATAGTAAAAAGACTTGCAAAATTTTCCATTGTGAGATAAGGATACACTTAAAATTAATACCTGACAGTCATATATTTTAGAAGAGATTCTAACATATAATAACAATATATTTATGTTAGTATGTCTCATCACATGACACATTTTCAAGTATTTTTTTTTTTTAAATATCAAACTGTTTATACGTATAAGCAATAAAAACAATCACGTCACTTTCTTGAAAGAGAACTTTAACGAAAAACTCCCGATATTGTTCATTTTAACGAAAAATCATATTTTTACACTAGAAAGTCAATCCTGATACTATTCACTTTACTCTTTATTTTATCATTATCTTTAAAACTCAAAGTTTTCAAACTTTTTTTTATTAGTTTTCCTTTCTTGAAAAGCAGGTTATGAATCCTAACAATATATGAAAAGCTTAGAGGCAACTTGATGACTTCTTGAGTGGACTTGGAAGGGGACCAGCCGAGTGTTTGGACACATGATACACCAACAGGATTCTCTCCGGAGAAGATTATAGGAATCCGTAAATCATGTCTATTTATCATATATCGTACGGTCAATTGTTGTCAGGTACTGTTGGTATTAATTTTAAATGAAAATATTTAAAATAATTTCTGACCGCATGATGTACGATGAACTAATATGATTCACGGATCCTCGAGATCCTCACAAAGAGGATCTGGATTCCATAATACATCAACCGACTTTTTAGATTTCTTGGGCAAGTTTGACTTGTAGTACTAAACTACATATAAGTCTAATTTGTTTTTAACCAATATTAGAAATAGCCCAGTTTCTTAAAATAAGTTCAATCTCTTAAATTTAAGATTATTTTATTTTCAATAAGTATTATTTATTGATAAGATTTATTATAAAAATTAATTTCTTCTCAATTATTTATTTAATTATTTCCTTTTTTTTGGGTTATTTTTTGTTCTTCTGCTCCAAACGCCATTTATAAATTTTTTTATAATCAACCTATATCACAGATTAATTTTATTTATCTACCTATATGAAATATTCATATTTATAATTAACATGCATCATTGCTTAATGTATTTTACTTGTAGGTATTATATTTTTATATTTCGTAGTTAGGTTTCATATCTCGTTTGTAGGTAGAATATACATTTAATTGTGAATGTATAACATAAGTTTTTATAGTCTAGCTATAACACAGATTAATTGTATTACATTTTTTTTTCTTTTTATATACCTTTATCACAAAAGTTAATGAATTTAAAATTTTCATCTAAAAAACAAAGTTGAATAATTGATACAAAAATATGTAATTAGATAACTGGATCCGGTCTAAAAAACAACCTATATTTTTGGACCTAGATCTAAAAGCCCCTTTATTATATGGCTTTGAAACATGTCCCTTAGACTACTTCATTGAAGATAATATGGATTGTTTAAAAAAAAAAAAAAACCTGTGGTTTATATAAAATCTCACTTTACCCTTTGTATTCTATTTTAATTATCTCACTTTATCACCTGTACTAATCTTTTCGTGTCCCACATTACCCAATTTTGTCAACTCTGATTGAAAAATTGTTAACATGCTAACATTACATGGGTATTTTGGTAATTCTAGCCATTAAATTCTATTTTGGTAATTACAGCTAGTTCAAGCAACGTGCATCAATATAATGTTATTGTTTCATCTCCAAAAACAAAAACAAACAAAAAGGGTTAAGGATTAAGTACCTAAAACCCCCTAACCTTTTAGTATCATTCCAAATTAGTCTCAACCTTTTTAAATGTTTCAAACAAATACCCAACCTATTGAAAATGTCACATCCATCAAGCTCTAGTTAAAAATCTGTTAAATTAATTGGGGCTTACTTTGTCTCCAAAATCAATAGAAGATCATAGAAACATAGCATCCACCAACGAATAGCCTCTACCAGCCCCATCATGCCACCACCTCTAAACCCAACACAAAACAACTAACTCCCCCTACAACTCTAGCCACCAACATCGAGAAGAAGGTCATGGAGGTTGCTGAAATGGTATGAACTATCATGATGCCGCCACCACCATCTTCACCGCCCATAAAGAAGAATTGGAAGCTTAACGAGCCAAGAATCAGTGTATGAGGAAATCACATTAGAAAAAAACAAGCTCTCTGAAACCTTATCTAAATTCTTCATCCTCTTCTTTGTTAAGAGATTGCCTTCCTATTATAATTTCAATTTGGGTCTATTTTCGGTTCACTTCAAAACTCGTTTGTTCAGGCGCGCAAGCCGAGTAATTAATAAGCTAACTACGTCCTTCAGTTGAATGCGGGGCGTGCCAACTCGTCAATCGAGCTTGACCGGGGAGTGAATGAATGTTGATGTGGCGTTGAGCGTGATGTTGACTTCTTGATCTTACGACTGTGGCCGAGGAAAGAACATGTATCGGCCTTTGGGTTCTAGAGCATGAAGACAAGGCTGCTAGTTCTGTGAAGTTCAATATTGAATTCGGCTTTTAGTGTGCCGAATGTAGTAACTTGGTAACACCTCACTTCGTCGAGAAGGCTGATGAGATGACCTCTTCCAATAAGGACTCAAAAATCCTTGCTGGCAAAGACTTGGATATGTAACCAGTTGGTCTCAAAGCAGTGCTGTTTATCCAAACTAAAGGTGATACTCGGTTGGCTAATTCTACGGCTCCAATGCTATTTATCCAAACTAAAGATTAGGGGTGGGCATAAAAACCACCAAACCGCAAAATTGCATCGAACCGTATGAAAAAAAAACAGAAAAGAACCGTGTTAACTGGAAAAGTCAACTTTGGAGTAAAAAACCGAACCAGACAGTTTAAACCGGTTTCAGTTTTGAATGAACAAGAATCGATCGGAACCGAACTGTTTTATTAATAATAAATTAATTAATCATATATACACACACATGTCATGGTATAATAGGTTGAATAATTAGTTTCACCAAGTTGCAGAGTAGTGGATCCCATCCCAATTAGGGTTCACTCACCTCACCATAACCTTACCTTACTCACGGCCTCACATCCCTATTCCCCCATTTCACATAGCTGACGACCCTTCTTCCTTGTCAATGCTGCTTTTATAAGAAAAAAACTCATTTATCCATTTCATCAGCTGTTGCTTTTATAATCACACCAAAAACACTTCTCCACGGAAGGGGAAGCTGCTTTCTGCTTTCTTCATAGGTAAAGATTTCTTCTCTCTCTCCTCTCTCTCTCTCTCTCTCTCTCTCTCTCTCTCTCTCTCTCTCTCTCTCTCTCTCTCTCTCTCTCTCTCTCTCTAAAATCCACTGTGTTTCTTTAGAGGGGGTTTTCGAGTTGGGTTGATTTTTATTACTTCATTGTTGGATTGTTTCATTTTTTGATACCTGAATTAAGCTTTGGTTTGCCCACAACTCTAACTCCTGCGCAACGCATACTTGTCGTGGACTCGGTTTCCATAGGTAAAACTCCATTTTCTTCTCCACTTGTTTCGAGATATCTTTGGATCAACGTCTAATTTTTGTTATAATTGTTAATCATATTTGTTGTACTCTCTAATCCCAAAAAAAAAAAAAAATTAAATGAAGTTAAATTAAACATGTATTTGTTCATGCGAGATGTTAGATGTGGATGGATATGTGGAATTGTTTTGGGATTATAAGAATTGTTAGGTTTTCAAGTGTTGGGTTGTTTTGTTTCATATTATTTTGGAGTATCTCTCTCTTTAAACTTGCATACAAATAATTTATTAATTAATTGTACTAATTTGTGTCTTCGATAGATCTAATGCTTGTAATTTGTAGTTCAAAAATGAAGGATGATTTTGTGAAAAACATGTTCATTTGAGCAACATCTATAGCATGCAATTAACAAATTAAAGGCGGAATCATGCATGCATGCACTCAAAACAAAACATTACCCATTAAATTCAAAGCCTAGTAGATTGGTGAACCTTGACTCAACTTAAAACAACATTTGTTAGTTGAGAAATTATACCTTTGTAGATTCCTCTTTGCATAAGCAAAGGCTAATCACCCAAAGAGAGGGCCTTCATTCCTTGCATCTTAGATCTATGGATTTGGATGGATGAAATGGTTCTCCAAGTTCCCAAAATTGAGAACCTCTAAGTCTCTTCACCAAGGTTAGATTGGAGAAGAAATGAGTGACCTTGGAGTAGTAGGATTGCTAGCTAAACCCTCCAAGGAGGCCGGCCACTTTAGAGAGAAAGGAGAGCTTATGTTCTCATCCTTTCCCCAAAAAAAAAAAACCCTAAATGAATTTTGGCTATAAAGTCATATTTATACCTTAATTCATTGGAGTGGCAAACTTGTAGATAAGTCCAAAACTCACTCCATCTCTAAATGGCCGGCCTTAGGGTATTATTGGGCTAATTGGGCCTTTGTGAATCATTATTCATTAAGTTGTCATACAACTTAATTCAATGGGCTTGACGTTCGAAGCCCATTGGGCCTTAAGGTCCAAAACTATCCCGAGGTCTTTAACGAACTTATTCGTTTGATTAATTAACATATTAATTAATCCTTGTCATAAATAATTAAACCATTTAATTATTCTTACTCATCTCCATTGTTTCTTCAATCTCCACCTTACACGGTATCCATTAGGTTCCTTTTAGCGAGGCAGTGGGCGATTAAAACCATTTCAAATCAATTGTGAATTGAAACTTACTTTTAATTCTCCCTTTAGTGATTATACACGTTTAGGGCTTCCACAAACCATGAGTGACACCTAGCAGCATATCATGGTTACCCAAGCTAATCAGAAGAGGTGGAGAACCTATTCAGTTTAGGATTACAAATGCAATACGGTCTTTCTCTAATACAATACTCTTGACCACATTGTTTGGTTTGATAGTTTATTCATGTCTACTATCCAATGTGATTCGTGTGCTTATATGATCACCTTGAATGTGATTTGGAACGACTTCCTAAATCTCATTCATACTCTGGCCAGATATTCTTAATCATATCATAGAGTATTCTCCCCCAAACGGTTTGAAGGTTAGAGATCCCTTGTTGCGCATTCACTTGCCTCCATGGCTAAGTGGCTTAACCCCGACGATGCCGTGGACACCCGCGGATGGGGTGACTTTGACATAATCAAAGATCAAGTACCTAACCACAAGACAACTATGATACCTCAGGTCAAATGACTACTTTGCATTATCCCAACCATGAGTTCTCATGTGACATGAATATGAGAACTCTTTGTTGATCGTGTTCAGTGAACTCATTCTGTATTGAGCACCTACGTACTTGTCTTGATGTCACACACACCAATGACTCGAGACTAGTCACTCTCCCTGAGAGAAGACACAACACGTATTGATCTTAACGGACTGTCAATGCCCAATTGGCAATCCTATGATCAGGAATGTTTAGGATGTGTTTACGAAAGAATGGTCTCATGAATCTAACTTCTTTAGATCGCATTCTCCCAATCACATATTCCTTGGACTTATCGTTTAAGCGTATAACATTTATATGAGACGGCTTAAACAATAATCTTTGCCCTTGATATTAAACTAGATTAGTTTAACATGTGAAATGTCCGTAAAGTATCATCATATGATTGGTTTTAAGGCACATTTCCAACAATCTCCCACTTGCACTAGAGCCAATCAGCTTGGTCATCAGTGATGATACCTCTTCTGTAGTCATTTCATAAATGGCTGAGTAGTAGGCCTAGACAATGGATATCTATATGTTCTCCATAGAAGCAACCTTGAGAATAACAATGTCACCATTATACATGATTCTTAATCATGTGGTTCAGTCTCTCATTTGAGTTCGGATCTTGATGAGACCTTGATTCCCTGGCTTGAGCTATCGCCCCATTAGTGTCGTAGTGTCGGTACACTAGAGATACTTTCTGGTTGGAACCGAATAGAGAGTTCATAAATGAACTTTCCCATCCAAACAACATTGTTGTAAGCTTCTATATGGCAATATATTTTGCATTCATAATGGAACACACTAAAGTCATTACTTTTAATGTTTCCATCCAAATATCTCTTTAGTCATAATAAAGAGATATCTGATTATCTCTTCATTCATAATGAAGAAATATCCAATGATGGATTAGATTCATAATCTAATACATTTACGCTTCCATTACGTTACTCTAATTCTTCCTCATTCTTTGAGGAATCTATCCTTTAGTATTTCTTAAATACTTAAGGACTCATTTGACAGTTGCCGTGGTTTTGATCCTGGGCTTGCATTGATATCGTCTTGTACCTTTCTAGGTACAACTCATATCAATGTTTTTCATACAATATGAAATACATAAATCACCTTTCTGCGTATGCATAAAGGATTCTATTTACGCATTATTTCTTTGGGAGTCAAAGGGTACGTTCCCTTTGAGAAGGGCAACTTGCTAGTCTCACTAGAGTCGTCCTTCTAATTGAAGTTTATCATCATATGAGAAACTTCCTAGCATCTCTTGTCTATTATTAGGGATTGATATAATCGAATTATATCTTGAAATATATCATTATAGATTTCTATCCCATGTATTTAGACTATATCTCCCATATACATTCTATCGTTATAGAATGTTTAAAGTCATAACTTTAACAAAGAAGTATTCTTTTCATTTCCAAAATTAATATATCATATATATATATTCAAATATAGGAATTTGATTAACTCCCACTAATCTTTTGTAAACCTAGTAAACAAAAGATTCATTCACATCTTTATGAGAAATCAAACGATTTGATCTTTCTCTCATAAAACGCTTATAGCTCCCACTAGCTTGCTAAGATCCATGATGGATGGATCTCTACAACTTACATGTCTTGTGATTCATAGTTTTAGACATATATATTATCAAGACTATCTTAATAATGGTTTCGAAAACCCATATAATGTCCAACATTGAATCACCATTTAGTTGTAGCTAGCAATCTTCGAATTAATTGAAACTAAGACTACGTCAAAGATGGTTTCTCCAAAGTCAACCATTCTCTTTGATTGTAGTCACCTTAAGCTACCAATTAGTTATAAAGGTTTCATTATTTCGGGTCAAATGGTACTTTACCATTTCCTTGAGTATATGTCGTATATACACTCAATGTAGTCATAAGGATTTTCATTCTTATTTCTTTCGAATTAAGAGGTGCAACTCTATGACATAGTCATAAAGTTCAAACCATTCAACTGAGACAATTTATAAGTCCTTCTCGACTACCTTGGAGCTTGTGGTGTAGAAACTAGGTTGTTATATTTGTTGATCATCATCTTGTCTCTCAAAGAACCCATTCTTTGAGTTCTATCTCTTGTTCATTTGCGCTATCTTAGGCAAATCCTAGTGTAGGATTACAATGAACTACCCAACAAACAACATTTGTTAGTTGGTTTATAGAAGTGATATCCAAATGTTAATTTAAGGATACCCACAAGATAATTTTAAACAAATATTGCTTATTAGCACACAACCCCAAATCTTAACATGATTAAGATTTGTCTTTCTTTCCAACTACATCTTATGGAGTCATGAAAATTTTGGAAGATCTTCTAATTGACAATCATATTGTCTTAGAAGCATATATCCTATATATGGGTAATTGATAACATCCAACGAACTAAATCTTATTCAAGTTAGTTCTTCTCCTAATGGAGAAATCCATTATCTTTTGATGCTTCTTTCCTTGATATTTTTCAAGGAAACTGTTCTAAAGTGTTATCTTTCCTTGGATCAAATCTAAGGAGGCAAATACTTTAGACGTCTTACTCATCAACTTACATTTCTTGAATTCTTTGAAACCTTTTGCAAAGTATTCGGACTTGTGTTTATTCAAAATAAACTATAGTCCAACCGGGAGCGATCTTCGGTGAATGTCATACAACATGAGTAGTATTATGTTGTGGACAAGTGCCACTAACATCTAAGTGAATTAACCTTAACAACTTTGTGATTCTTTCTTCTTTCCAAAAGAATAAAGATTCGAACATTTCGCCTCTATACAATTTTAATAAGAAGGTATTGGATCCGGATCTAACGATCCAAAGCATCCATCTATGACCAACTCGCATTTTATGTTTTTGAGGTATCACAACTCAGTTGGGATTAGTCACTACCTTGCAACCTTTTGGGTTTTAAGCATCGTTATATTCTAAACAGTTAACACTACCATATCATCTCTACTATAGAGACAATCAATTAGATTACAATAATCTAATCATTCATTAATAAAGAACAATGTTCTGTCAAACAAAACATTCATCCATCCCTTATAGTGATGGAATTAAGTTCCTTAAAATTGGAATGTAAAGACAATCTTTGGTTTTTCCAATTTCTTTGGTAGTTCATATGAGGAAGTAAGTACTATCTGCTTTCGCAGAGATCTTTATTTTATTCACGTTCCGAATGTGAAGCACCTTTTTCTTCTCTCATATATCTTCTACTTCTTATTAGTCACACTTTTACAACAATTGTAAAACATAATTACTAATATGGAATCAAGCATTCAAGTAGAAGAACCAATTGTTTTGAACTATTCAAGAACAATTTACAACACCTTCGAAAGGTGTATTCTTGACACTTGCAAGACATTTCTTGCAAATACCCCTTCCAATGTCCATCCTTTCATAAAGAAAGTTTGTTCCCTTGGAGTTATTTCCCTTTCTTCATTTGACTTCTCCTTTGACTACAATAGTCATGGTCCCTAAACTCCCACTATCTCTCTTGAAAATTATTTCAATTGTGTTATACACATCAAACGATTTGGAGAGTGTGTGGTTATTGTTCACTATATAGTTTACAATAAACTTAGTGAACCATTTGGATAGGGACACAAAGGTGAAGTCTTTGCCTAGTTTCCGTTTCTAGAAGTGGTTTAACACTTCAACACTCAATGATTCAAAATCATCATAAGTCCATGTTGATGGACTATTTTTGTCAACCAACCATTATGTTCTAAACATAATTACAAACTTTCAAGAGTTGTTCAAGACAACTCTCATTTCTTCATACAACAATTTGTAAGTGAAGAATCATGGCACATAAAGTGTCCATGCCCTTGTGCTTTCTTCTTAAGTTCTTTGTTCATTTAACAAAGAAACAAGCACTGGTGTTTGCATTAGCTAAGGGTTGTTCAAAGCAACTCTTATTTCTTCATACAACGATTTGTAAGTGAAGAACTATGACATTAAAAGTGTTGTCCTCTTTATGATAGACTTATCTAACATGTTCTTCCAATGATACATTATCAATAGGAAGATTGTGAGGATTAGACTACTTAGGTACATATACAATCCATTTAAGACAATCTTTGGGATTGTTGTACCAAGTCCGGAAACTAAAGCATTCAGCTTTTCTTAGTCAAGTTTTGGATAGCGTTTGCAAATATATTGGTAAACAAATACATAACGTATATAAATTGATTGATTTTAAGCCATTTGATTCGGGTCTTTAAATCAAATAGCACCACCCACTATTTTTGGCAAATTCCATATCGCTCATCGGAATTCGAGAGTTTTGGAGGAAACTCTTAGTAGGGTATGGGAGGCTCACTATTACCAAGCCCACCTCAGAATTATATCATGTTGGCTAGCGTTAATAATAATGAGAGAGTACACTTACTCATTTGCATCTCTTGCAAGTACCCATCTAATTTGGCCTCTAGAGAATGATGCCTCAGAATTATATCATGTTGGCGTCATTGTACTTAGTTAAGTCATTCCCACCATGCCTAGTTCGTGTAGGGGTTCAAGAATAGCCTCAGAATTATATCATGTTGGCTAAACTCGTTGCCTACCTCACTTCATCATGTATGTATATAGAACTCCTCCTGAGTGTAAGCACGCACTTTGTACTCCCCCATTATAGGGTGAAGTTGGTGTACGAGTCACAAAAGATCGGAGCCTACCACGGTGGAAGGCCACGAAAGAGTGTTCAAAGCACTCTCATGCTTATCAACTTAATAATGGTTTGGTTGAGGGTTTTTAGGTCTCATCACATATAAATATTCATTTTAATCTTTATTAAAACAATTTTGGTCCTATTACAACTATTGGTCCATTTGATTGAATTTAGTTGTATATAATACTCCCACTATGCTTATAAAACGGTTTTTAAAGCAAGAGTATATGATACTACTAACATAAACTTTGCATTCATTTGATGGACTATATAGTTGCCTTAGGGCCTTAGGATGACTATGAACCTTTGATTAGATCCAACACGAGCCTAGTGTTGAATCTCGGTCTAGGGATGGTGATTGATTTTAGTTACGCGTTTAATCATATTAAGGCGTGTTTCTCCTATTGGGCGTTGGACCCAACTACTCCAATTTCATGCATATCAAATAAAACAAGAAAATGAGTACTTCAAAGTAAAGAAGAGCTTATGCTCTTTTACAACATTTGATCAAAACAAATTACTTTAAAGTAAAGAAGAGCTTATGCTCTTGTACAACATTTGATCATATCAAATTACAACCAAAATCTAATCTACACATTCCCATGGTTCAAACAAATTTGAGACGGCCTTTCACATAGCTCAATTATCGTAGGCTTAGGTTCATAATCACCCTTTAATTAATTAACGCTTTAACTAATTAAACTTTGAATGCAACATTGTCATTTGGTTTTTGTATCCATAGAATTGATTTAAATTGAGCTAAATGAAATGAAAATTCAATTCTCATTTAAAGAGACAAAACCATTTTGTTCTCAACCTAATTTGGGCCAAAATGCAATAACCTCAACTTTTTGGGCTATGTTGCAAAACTTAAACTTTTGAGCTCATTTTGTAAAAACACAAAAGTCCATTACTTCATGTAATTACAACTAGAACCCAAAAATTTCATCAAATTCAAAAACTTAATTAAAGGAACAAAACAATTTGTCCTTTAATGATTTTGGGCCTTCACGTAAATACGTAAACTTTTGGGTCAAACTACAAATACATAAAAGTATCAAAACTTTATGTAATTGCATAAAAGCCCCAAAAACACCCCACTTGTAGGGTGGCCGGTTTTGGTGAGAGTGAAGCCTCAAAATTTTGAAATTTTTCAATAAAGTCATAAAGCCTTGCAAGTGGAAATTGGTTGGTGGGAACATATGTGTAAGAAGAAAATCAATTATGTACATAATTCAAACACTCTTATCAACAATTCAATCACCTTTTAATTGATTAAATGACTTGTTGATAGATAAGTCACACCAACCAATACAAAACAAAGACTTTATGAAATTAACTAAAACTTTGAATCAAAACAACAAACCTTTTTGTTCTTGGTAAGAACCTCAAGAACAATGAAGAACACCCATGAAAACCCATAAGAGTTCCATGAACATTTTCACTCAATAAAACTCAAATTTTCACTACTCAAAATGGGGTTAACATCCTAGGGTACTTAGGGGTTCCAAAAGTCACCTTAAAACACTTTCAATAAGACAAACATGAACCCAAAAAATCACCCTTTGGATTTGGCCGAAAATCCCCAAAAACATGGCACCAAATTTTAGCCCCAAAATTCATGCTTATATGAACTACATCTACAACATTTGAGATGACAAATTTTCTAGCAAAATTTACATTCAAAGAAGCAAGAATAAAGCTTGTAACAATTACATCATTCAAATCATAAACTATGAAAATACAAAACCCAAAAGGATTCACCAACTACTAGACCTAGGCTCTGATACCACTTGAAGGATGATTTTGTGAAAAACATGTTCATTTGAGCAACACCTATAGCATGCAATTAACAAATTAAAGGCGGAATCATGCATGCATGCACTCAAAACAAAACATTACCCATTAAATTCAAAGCCTAGTAGATTGGTGAACCTTGACTCAACTTAAAACAATATTTGTTAGTTGAGAAATTATACCTTTGTAGATTCCTCTTTGCATAAGCAAAGGCTAATCACCCAAAGAGAGGGCTTTCATTCCTTGCATCTTAGATCTATGGATTTGGATGGATGAAATGGTTCTCCAAGTTCCCAAAATTGAGAACCTCTAAGTCTCTTCACCAAGGTTAGATTGGAGAAGAAATGAGTGACCTTGGAGTAGTAGGATTGCTAGCTAAACCCTCCAAGGAGGCCGGCCACTTTAGAGAGAAAGGAGAGCTTATGTTCTCATCCTTTCCCAAAAAAAAAAAACCCTCAATGAATTTTGGCTATAAAGTCATATTTATACCTTAATTCATTGGAGTGGCAAACTTGTAAATAAGTCCAAAACTCACTCCATCTCTAAATGGCCGGCCTTAGGGTATTATTGGGCTAATTGGGCCTTTGTGAATCATTATTCATTAAGTTGTCATACAACTTAATTCAATGGGCTTGACGTTCGAAGCCCATTGGGCCTTAAGGTCCAAAACTATCCCGAGGTCTTTAACGAACTTATTCGTTTGATTAATTAACATATTAATTAATCCTTGTCATAAATAATTAAACCATTTAATTATTCTTACTCATCTCCATTGTTTCTTCAATCTCCACCTTACACGGTATCCATTAGGTTCCTTTTAGCGAGGCAGTGGGCGATTAAAACCATTTCAAATCGATTGTGAATTGAAACTTACTTTCAATTCTCCCCTTAGTGATTATACACGTTTAGGGCTTCCACAAACCATGAGCGACACCTAGCAGCATATCATGGTTACCCAAGCTAATCAGAAGAGGTGGAGAACCTATTCAGTTTAGGATTACAAATGCAATACGGTCTTTCTCTAATACAATACTCTTGACCACATTGTTTGGTTTGATAGTTTATTCATGTCTACTATCCAATGTGATTCGTGTGCTTATATGATTACCTTGAATGTGATTTGGAACGGCTTCCTAAATCTCATTCATACTCTGGCCAGAGATTCTTAATTATATCATAGAGTATTCTCCCCTAAACGGTTTGAAGGTTAGAGATCCCTTGTTGCGCATTCACTTGCCTCCATGGCTAAGTGGCTTAACCCCGACGATGCCGTGGACACCCGCGGATGCGGTGACTTTGACATAATCAAAGATCATGTACCTAACCACAAGACAACTATGATACCTCAGGTCAAATGGCTACTTTGCATTATCCCAACCATGAGTTCTCATGTGACATGAATATGAGAACTCTTTGTTGATCGTGTTCAGTGAACTCATTCTGTATTGAGCACCTACGTACTTGTCTTGATGTCACACACACCAATGACTCGAGACTAGTCACTCTCCCTGAGAGAAGACACAGCACGTACTGATCTTAACGGACTGTCAATGCCCAATTGGCAATCCTATGATCAGGAACGTTTAGGATGTGTCTACGAAAGAATGGTCTCATGAATCTAACTTCTTTAGATCGCATTCTCCCAATCACATATTCCTTGGACTTATCGCGTATAACATTTATATGAGACGGCTCAAACAATAATCTTTGCCCTTGATATTAAACTAGATTAGTTTAACATGTGAAATGTCCGTAAAGTATCATCATATGATTGGTTTTAGGGCACATTTCCAACAAAAAACACCTGAATGGTCACTGGTGTTGGATTTGTTGCTATTTTGTTTAGTGATTTGTATCTTGTTACGTAATTTTTAGACCCGGGTATTTGAGATATTTTTTTGTGTGGGTTACTTGATGCAGTTAGGTCATTTGGAGGCTCCCTTGTATCGAGTCGTGTGACTTCTCAACTGATCTTTCTTCATTTGCTATGTGAGTGTTATTTTTTTGATTTATTGTTAGAATTTGCTCTAAGTTTTGTATTTGGGTTTTATACGGCTTTGCTTATGTGGATTTCAAATTGATGCTGCTTGTGGATAAGTTTGTGGATCAATTTCAATATGTATTGAATGACAAACTCTGTGTTGAATTTGGGTTTTGTTTTTTGTACAATTTATAAATTACGAACCAATTTGCTTCTTCATCATCACCTTCGTCATTACCGGGTCCAACACCATCACCACAAACTCTGTGTATGTAACTTTAATTTTTTTAGCACCTTCCTTACTAATTTGAGTTGTAAGATATATAATTAACTGATTTCAACGAATAAGATATATAATTAACTGATACATGAAGGAGATCATATGGGATAGTTCAATTGTTTGAAATCATGTTTTGTACAGCTAGTGTAATGAATACAAATTACATGGTGCTCAAAACTTTGTCGACCAATTACTCTTAGCACAAGTTTGTATAGCTAGTGTAATGAATACAAGTTACATGGTGCTTAAATTGTTTGCTTATATGTTGTTTAATTGTGTACAGAAGCTGCTGTTTGACTACTAAGGACATTTGGAATTTTTTTTTTGCTACTTGTTACTGCCAATATCAGGAGTTGCTGCTTGTTCGATTTTTGTTTTTGCTGTTTTTTGACTTGGTGCCACTGACCGAAGACATTTGCATTAAAAATGATATGTGTTGTATGCAACTTTATATAAACAGTTTTAGAAGATGTATTTGAATAATTTGGTGTTCAAATAATTTAGTATTCGGAACAGTAAACCGGTAAGAACCGAATCGAAATCGGTGGTTTTAGTAATAAATTTAAGCGGAACCGCATCGAGCCGAACCTTTAATATTTTAAGGTTCTGGTTCCGGTTTAGGGGTGGAACCGCAACGAACCACACCGTGCCCACCCTTACTAAAGATGTGGCCAGTTGCATCCACAATGTTGTTTATCCAAACTGAAGGTGTGTTGGTGGGAAAAAGGAAAATAAAAAGCTCAAGGCCTTTGAAAGGTTGTTTGGGCAGGGCAATTGTGTGTTGATTTGGGAGGTTTTGAATGATGCACTCCCTTCTCTAATTATAGTAGCAATTTCCTTGATGATCGAGTTAAAATTTTACTTGGACTAGAATTCCTCAACCCAATCTGATTCGATCTCGACAAATCCTAACTTCTATAGGATTCTGAACCAAGTTTTTTAATCACTCAGATTCAACCCTTAACTCTCGACATCTTTTCTAATTTGAAGCATCCTTAGTTTTTTATGAATCCTTATTGTGCTAGGATTCGACCACTTCACCCTTATCCAAATGGAACCATCTTCTGATGGGATTCGGCTGAACTCTACTGGGCCATGCCCAAAGTAGGAATATTCCTGATACTTCTTATTAGATAGAAGACAAACATGGACTCGGCCCAAAGTATTATTTTGAGTCCAAACATTGCTTCCTCGCTTCTGAGGTCTTCGACGAATAGCACATAGCTGAACTTCGGCCTTGAAGAAGCGAACAGTTACCAACCAAATACAAATTCTCGGCCTGCACTATATGGCCTAACAATCAGTCCTTGCAAAATGAATATTCTCCATCCACCCACTCAAATGCATTTATAGGACACGAACCCTCACTCTGCATATCAGTTCTTAATAGTTATGAATCTCTAACACGTGGCTGCTTCTCGTTGCGCACCTCACACCTGAGGCGCATAGATGTTGAAACATGTCTTCATAATGACCGTGCCTTAAAGTTCGCCATCACATGCAATCGTGCAACCCTAATTTGTGTGCTTTTCAGCCTCTTCACTTGGATTTTCGAATTTTACAATGATTATTAAGGATTTCAGCCGGATTTGCTCTTCAATCCTCCGATCTAAAAATGTTGATCTTTTTTTCTAACTGCCAATAAATACCAACTCTGGCCTCATTCCAATTTTACACTTTCAAAAATCTCAGAACTCTTGCCATTTTGCTCTGATTATTCGAAACCCAGAAATCCAAACCTCTTACCTTACTTCAATGGCTGCCAACACTTTCGTTACCAAGCTCATTGAAGAATTTGACAAGTGTCACAATTTCATTGACCATAGTGCCATCAAGCCTTTACGATTTGAAAGGGACGTAGTTCCTACTCACCAGATCCTGAGCCCTTTATTCAAAGATGACGTTCCAAACATCATCATAGAGATGTTGAAGACCCATTACTTAAAGTCCTTTTTCCAGGGTCACAATTGGTCGAAATAGGAATCGACCAAACCTCAAGGAGCCTGGCCTTCGACCCCTATAGCTGGGGATGCTTGGGTTGATCGAATGGAGCATCACTTCGGTAGTACCTGGAAATCACTTGGCATCTTCGACATCATTAAGCTCTCGACCATCGAGATTAGTATGGATCGAGAACTCCTGATGGCTGCTATAAGTTTATAGTGCTTAGCCACCAATACTATAATACTTCACCTCGACCCCATCGGACATACCGTCCTCGACATGACGGCCATCCTTGGCACACCTCAATCTGGTCTTCCAATTGATATCACTCACTTTCGGTATCAATTCAACTTGGACCTGAAAATGGTCTTTGAAAAGTGTGTCGTCAAGGTCCTGAAAAAGAACAACTAAGAGGAAGTGCCAAAAGATGAAGTGAACAAACTGTAGAAGAATTTCTTCAATTACAGCATGCTTATTAACCACATCGCCGGCCGAGAAAAAAATAAGGCCTCAAGAAAAGAAAACACAACAATTTCTTGTTCTACTAGTACAATAAGTTCATCTTTTGTACCAAGTTGAATAAGTGCCTTGTCGAGAATATAGCAGTGGTCAAAGCCTTGGCCAGTGGTTATCATCTGGCTCTTAGTTCTACCATACTTGTCAACCTCACACACTACATGGCCAAGGCAACTGTCGGGAAATTTGACCCGCACCAGAACAACCTACTATAGGTCTTCTAACTTTGGCTGCAAGTCTATTTTGCCACTCTGAGGCTAGAGAGTTTTAATTTTGACTCTTCTAAAGCAATGGGCCTCCAACTGGCTTCACGCCTTGCCCCAACTCATTTGGTTGAAGAAATTTTCAAATATTTCTTCGGCCTCGACGACCTTACCAATGCCAAATTATTGATCTGTCGTCGAATAGACTATTTTTTTCATTATCAGACTTCCCACATCTGCATGGGAGGAAATAAAAAACGCCGAGCTATGGCAGAACTGGGGATCATTCATGCTGGCTTGCGACCTCCCCTTCGGTTGTGACACTCAATGGGCCAGTTAGGAGATCTACCATCCTCACTTTGTGGCTCAATAACTCGACTATCTCCAGGGCTGCCCGGTGCCTCTGTTCACTTCTCGCTTGCTTCTTAGCCGAGAACGAATCTCCAGTTCCTTAGAGATAAAATGTGTAAGGAAGTGGAGAAAAAGTTTCAAGAATGATGTAAGAAATTTCGCCTTCAGCCGAATGCTCCTGAAACTCATAGCACCAGTACCTTCGTCGACTGATAGGACATCTACACCAAAGATTTCTTCAGTGCATCAGTTGAAGAAACCATAAATAAAATCTTCGACGATCGATCGAAGAAAACCCTTACCCCAAAATCTAAAGAGATGGCATAAGGTATTTTTTATTCCTATTGTACTCGTATATATATTAAACCAAACATCCTTGAACTAACCCTTGATCAGTTTTTTCAGCTGGTCACTCAATAAAACGAGCCGAAGTGGTTACGACCAAGAAAAAACTCTCCCCCCCCAAAAAAGGTCATTGCTACCACGACCGTCTCTCCCAAGATAACTTCAACCATTCTAACCCCAGTGGATGTTGCTGCTGTGAATGCCACTACCACCTCGACCATTCCTTACAAGGTGGCTTCGACTATGCCAAGTTCGGCAAACGTTGCCAATGTGCCAACGGCGACGAGTAAACAACCTCGCCCCTCAACCAAGGCAACTGAAAACTTTGCACAACCATCAAAACAGGTGAAGAAAACGGCTAAGAAATGAGACTGTGAGATTTTTGTCATCTCAAGCCAGGACACAGGAACAACCACTCATGAAGTCACTCATCATCTTCCTGTTACTGAGGTATCCATGAAGATGCTACCAGATTCTCCAGCCTCGACTGCTAATCAAATGACCATTGTACAACCATTGACACAAACTACCGACTTGGTTGATCAGTCGCCACAAAACCCGGTAGTCGAGGAACCTGTAGTTCAACTTAATTGATCGCCAACTTGACGTAGCTATTATCAGTCTAGAGCCTAACGTCATTCTTGACAAGGTAGTGGTCGAATCGGCTGCTGCAACTCCCTTATCCAATCCAAAGATCATCATTACATCGTTCCTTTTGGACGAAGAGGTATAAGAACGCCCTAGCATTCATCACGTATATCTCATGTGGCATCATTGATTTTCCAACTTTGTATTAGGACGGTGACAATGAGCCAAGTCTTCTGGTGAGACGTCCTTGGCCGATTGGGCAACCAAGTACAGCTCCCTTGCCTCTGAATAAAGGCAAGGTTGTTGTATCCTCTATGCCTAGTCCAGGCCAGGGTGATATCTACCTGTTGATCGAGGCGAAAGGCCATGTCAATTCTAACGTGATTGTCAAAAGACCAACAATTGAGCTAGCAGTTTCTGCAAGACCAGAAACGACTATAGAAACATCGCTTCACCCTCAGGACTAAGATCTCAGCATCCCTGCACAAGACGTCACCTCGGCCTTTGTAAGTTTTGACCTTTTATTTCGATTGATTTTTGTCCTAGAACACTAAACCAAAGTAAAAATGTTAACTGTTAGGTCCCCAGTCATTTATTGCATAAAAAATTATATGCATTGAAATGCGGCATCTCTATTTCGTGGCCACCTCGGTGGCCATCAAATATAGATAACCTTCATCGGCCATATGAAATGAAGAGCTGTCTTAAATATTGGGCTCGACCATTAAGCTTTATAGGTTCGACCAACAGCCTAGAAGATATAGTTATAGTCACTTCTTGACATGTCTAAGAACATTTTTCTTTTGTCATTCTTCTTTTGGAGTTTCCTCATCTAACCTTTTTTTTTTGTGCAACCTTCATGGGAAGTCGAACTCAATGCCTATCTTGCTAGCACATCTGGAATGGCCGGCCCTTCTGTAGCCTCGACCGAGTCAAATACTCTGACCAAACTGCAAGAAACTCTACCTCTCACAGCTTTGCAAGCTTTTCAAACAAAAGGTCTCGACTCTGCTGGATAGTGTTTGAACAACTCTGCAGCTAACGTTCTGGTGAGTAAAAAAATGTTGTTCACTTGATGACCGTCTTGGAGCGAACACGGCTATATTTTGATATTTTCGAGAAAGCTCTACAAGCTAATGAGGACTTAAAGCCGTAATGGCTGCTTAGGAAGCTATCTTACTAGAGTTAGAGGCAATCAAAGCAAAGAAAGAGAAAATGGCCGAGCTTCAATCCCAAAGATCTACCACTTCTTCTGAGCTCGAGAAGGATTTCGAGGCAAACAAACCTTGGTTGGTAAAGTACGCGGTTGGTGTAAAACGGATACAAGCGTTAAAGGTTAACAAAAGGATTCGGCAAGCCGATATCACTATGGGTGAAGTAAAATGGCTAGAGTTAAAGTCTACATTTGAAGCCTTCCTTCCCTTGACCCCATAGATTATGCTCCCGGTGCCAACCTGTGGACCGACTGATTTTACTTATGTACCTTTTACAGTATCAACGAATATTAATGAAAAATCTTTACTCTTGCATCTCCCAAGTTACTAGATAATATTTCTTTAAAAGCCCCATTACCGAGAACCTTATGAATGATAAACGGTTCTACCCAATTCGGCAATCATTTACCAAATCTGGGGTTTTGATCCCAATTGGAAACATTGCTTACCAGACTAAGTCACCTTCCCCAAATGTCTTTTGCTTTACTCGTTGATTATTAGCTCACTCAACGATTTTTTTCTATGCCACTGACAGATTAGAGGCATCAAGTCGAGCTTCCCCTAGATCTTCTAAATCCTACCTCATTGCTTGACTATATTCGACGCTGAACAAATTACTTTGTTCAATAATTCACAACGAGTTTATACTCAGCTCGACCGGCAAAATTGTATCGTGCCCATAGGTTAAAGCATATAGAGTCGTTCCTGTTACTGATCGAAGTGAAGTTCGATATACCCATAATGCCTCGTTCAATTTTAAATGTTGCATGCGAGGCATTTCGTTTACCATTTTCTCAAGAATACCGATCAAAACTTTGTTACTCGCTTCGGCTTGCCCGTTCACTTGTGGGTAATACAACGTGGACTGTTCAAGCGGAATTTTCAAATTTTCCTTGTAGTCTTTGAACCTATCGGCCGTGAAAATCATGTCGTTATCTATGATAATTGTTTCTAGAACGCCAAATCTTGTTACAATATTCTCTTCTCGAAATCACAAACTTCTTTAGATATTAAATCGGCATAAGACTTTGCTTCTACCCATTTGGTGATGTAATATGTTGCTACAAGTATCTATGCATGTTTTGCTGATCCAGATGACGACATGATTTTGCCAATCACATATATGGCCCATCTTCTGAATGGCCATGGTTTGGTGACCGAATGAAGCAATTCGGTCGGGACTTTTTAGATAAGTCTGTCAATTTAACACTGTACCCAATTGGGTGCATATTCTATGTAATCCTTCAAAATACTTGGCCAAAAATATTCGTGTCACCGAATCAACAGATGCATTTTTCGGCCAGATTGATAGGCACCGCATATGCCTTCGTGAACTTCAGCAATCGCTTGTATAACCTCTTCTGGGTCGAGACGTAGAAACAACAAACCATCATCGCCTTTTTCGATAGAATTCGTTCTGGTATACCACATAATTCGTAGCGTGTGCCTTTGTCTTGCAATCATGTTTGCCACTAGGATTATCAAGATATTGTTTGATCGATCTTCTCAAATCATCTTACAATGTTTTGATTGTCCAAATACCTATAGGGGCCTCTCGTTCGAGTAATGATGGTAAAGACATAACTCGTGTTTGAAGTACGTCGTCCAGTTTGAGAGTTTTTTTATTAACCAAGGCCAGGTATGTACGTCATCAACTGGTATGACTCAGCGTACCTCGCCCCTTAGAAGTTGTGCTCCGAAGGAGATTTGAGCCAACTTATCAGCATCAATATTATGAATTCAAGAGATATGCTTGAATGTGATTCTTGCAAATGATTTGGCTAGATAGCTGGCGACCATGTGATAGGGCGCTAGAGTACAACTCATGCAACGGAAAGTCTCGTTGAGCTGGTTAATCATAAGCTCTGAATTGTCGAAGACAAGTACTTGAGTTGCCTTTAAGTCATGAAGAATTTTAAGGCTGATAATAAAGGCTTTGTATTCGGCCTAGTTGTTGGTACAGTTGAAATCTAACTTGAAAGAAAAATAACATTTGTAGTGGTCAGGTGATTAGATAACAATGCCAACATTGGCCAAGGTCGCAGTACTAGACCCGTCGAAATACATCGTCCAAAAATTGTCACGTATTAACACCATGCTGATTTCGACATTGTTGCCTCCAAATCCGTATGGAGAAGGGTGTTAGGTAATGAAATCGGCTAAGGCCTAACCTTTGACTGTTTTTGGGGCACATACTGCAAACTAAATTCAGATAAAGCCTTTGTCCATTTTCCAATGCAGCCCTTGACTATTGGGCAAGTAAGCATATAACGAATAACATCGGTTTGGGCAATGACTTGAGTAACGAAAGGGACAATGTAATGCATGAGTTTAGATGCAGTAAAGAATAAAGCCAAGCAAAGTTTCTCAATAGCTAAATAATTTATTTTAGCTGAGTTGAGATTTCGGCTGAGGTAAAAGATGGCATGTTCTCGATCGATGTCGTTATCTTGTGTTAGAAGACAACTAATGGATTCTTCGGCAACTGAGATATACAACTTGAGAGGCTTGCCATGCCGAGGTGGCATGAAAACATAAGGGCTAGTGAGAGAAACCTTAATGTGTATAACAACAACCTGATGTTCTTCCCGCCATTCAAATTGGTCAAAATCTTTGAGTTTTAAAAGCGTGCAACTGTTTCTTTGTCACCGAGGGGTGGAGCGTTGATAATTGCATGAGCCTTGTTTTTATCCACCTTGATTGCTCGATAATGCACAAGGAAACCCAAAAAAATCGTGCATATACACCAAAGGCACATTTAGCAGGGTTCTTTTTGAGTTTATGCTGGCGCATGCAAAGGAAAGTTTGCCGCATATCCTCTAAATGAGTTCGACGGTGTTTGGACTTGACTACGACATCATCGGTGTATACTTCAACAATTTTGCCAATTAGGTTGGGGAAAATAGTATTCATGGCACGTTGATATGTGACACCGGCGTTCTTAAGTCCGAAAGGCATGATGAGCCATTCATAGGTTCCTAGTGCTGAGGGCATTGAAAATCAGTTTTATGAACATCTGCCTCGGCAATAAAATTTTGATTGTAACCAACGTGGCTGTCCGTGAAAGATAAAATCTCAGGGGTTTTCTACAGCATCAATTAATAAATCTGAAATCGGCATTGGGTATTCATCTTTAGGGGTTGCCAAATTTTGATTACGAAAATCGATGCAAATACGCAAAGCACCACTTTTCTTCAAAACTAGGACAATATTCGCCAACCATTTGATGTACTGAGCTGTCCGAATAAAGTTGGCTTTTAAAAGTCAAACAAGTTCATCTTTTATGCCAAGCTGAACTTCGGCGAGGAACTCCACTAAGTTCTCGCCAAAATTCGGCTGCTTGGAAATAGTGTACCAATGACCCAGTAGCCATTCCATCATAGATGAAACCGTGGCCATTCGTTCATCTCGTCGCGTTGTGTCAGTCATTAGGACAATAATCTAAGTCAACCAATCCAGGTCTCATCAGTTCCTATTAAATGGTTTCGACGCCAACCTCGATGGCTTTCTGGACAAAGATTCTAGTCGGCCTTCCTTCTTCGTTAAAGCCTTGTCAATTGATATAGCCGACCTGGTCGTCGTAGTAACGGGCTTGAATCATGTTGGCTTTTAACAGCTGGTTATCGGCCGGATGAACTATGGCTGATTTGCCGTCTGAAAAAATAAAGACCTGGTATAGTGAAGAAATGATACAAGTCTAGTAGATCCAGTCACGATTGAGCAATGCATTGTATTCGGTCTTTGAGTCAACTATAAAAACAACGCAATCATATGATTTTGACCTGTAATATTTACTTCCAAAGGCAGTACTCCTTTAATTTGAGATTTATCGCCAACAAAGTTGCTCATGGTTACACTAGATGGAAAAAGCTTGTCTTTGGAAGGGTGCAAAACTTGCTCAAATTGTCGAGATTGTTCTTTCAACTGTCATCGGAAAAAAGATTTAGATGATGCACCAAATGTTTCACTGTCGTTGTTATCGCAATCTTTTACTAGGCCTTCGATAAAACCATCTTTTGCCACCTTGGTAGTCTGGGTAAAGACCACGACATCATGGTTCTGACCGCCAAGATTAATTTCCATTTCTCAGTGAACCATGCCGGTGGCTTCACGTGTCATGACAACAGGAAGATCATGTGTCTACGACACATTACCGTGGATTGGACTTTGAACTATAGGTGCTAAACTGGTAGTCAATCTACCTATACTTGTTTTCTTTTTTATTGACCGTGTCTCAATGGTCATGAACTTCATAGCTTTAACACTGGATCCCACTGGGAGTTCCAAAATGTTGACCCCAATAACTACTTAGTCTATGTGGCACGCAAACCGAGTAATTATTAAGCTAACTACATCCTTCGGTTGAATGCGGGGCGTGCCAACTCATCGGTTGAGCTCGACAGATGAGTGAATGAATGTTGATGTGGCGTTAGGCATGCTACTGACTTCTTGATCTTGCGACTGCGACCGAGGAAAGAACATGTCTTGACCTTTAGGTTCTAGAGCCTGAAGATAAGGTTGTTGGTTTTGCAAAGTTCAATAATGAATTCAGCTTTCAGTGTGCCGAATGTAGTAACATGGTAACACTTCACTTTGTCAAGAAGGTTGATGAAATGACCTCTTCCAACAAGGACTCGGAAATCCTTGCTGGCCAAGACTTGGAACCAGTCAATCTCAAAACAGTGTTGTTTATCCAAACTGAATGTGCTCTTCGGTTAGCTGATTCTACTGCTCCAGTGTTGTTTAACCAAATTGACGATATTTCTGGTTGCCTCCACAGTGCTATTTATCCAAACTGAAGGTGTGTTGGTGAGAAAAAGGAAAATCTTAAGGTCTTTGAGATATGTTTGTGCAGGGCAATTGTGTGTTGATTTGGGAGGTTTTGAATGATGCACTCCCTTCTTTATTTATAGTAGCAATTTCCTCAATGACCGAGTTAGAATTTTACTTGGACTAGAATTCCTCAACCCAATTTGATTTGGTCTCGACCAATCCTAACTCCTATAAGACTCTGAACTAAGCTCTTTAATCACTCAGATTCAACCCTTAACACTCGACATCTTTTCTGATTCGAAGCATCCTCAGCTTCTGAAGAATCCTTATTGTGCTAAGATTTGACTACTTCACCCTTATCCAGACAAAACTATCTTCTGATAGGATTCAGCCGAACTTCACTGGGCCAAGCCCAAAGTGGGAATATTCTTGATACTTCTTATTGGACCGAGGACAAACATAGGCTCGGCCCAAAGTATTATTTTGAGTCCAACCAGGTTAAAACCAATTTAGAATGATACTAAAGGTTGGAGGATTTGAAGTACTTAATCCAAAAATTAATCAGACAGGTTTTTGTCATGCATTGTAATTAATTAGTGCATTATATGCTAAACATGATGCAATTGAATTATAACATAAACACGCGTGTGCTTCCCTGTATATGCAAAGGCAACTGATTATCACTTTTCGAATGTATATGTGATTAATTGATCATCACTTTTCAATTGAGTGTAGGCTGTAATTCCTTAATTTACATTATGTGCTAGAAGTCTCTAAGGCATCTTCAATGGTGTGGCTATATATAGCTGTAGACATCGAAATTTCGGTAAATAAACGTTGACCGATAAATCAAAGTTTCAACGCTCATGTATTACGTAAATTTTACACGTAACGTGTATCTAAACAAAAAATCGAAATAAGTTGGAAAAGTCATCAAACAGGACACGTGTCAACACCTGGCAGAAACGACTTATTTCATCTGGAATATTATATTCAAAGTTAGGCCTTGGAAATTTCTATAAATAGAAGGCTAATTCATTCATTTAGGGGGATCGATATTACACCAAAACCTTGAAGCTCTGAAACTTCGAAGCTCTTAAACATCCAGGTTTCCGAAGAATCAAGAAAGCTCTCTTCGTTCTTCGTTCATCCGTTCATCCTAAGATCAAGCCCCAACGGCCCTTTGGATCAACCACACCGACAAATCCACACATCCAACCGTCCTTCAAGATCAAGCCCAAAAGCCCTTGAAGAAACGCTCATCCTCAAGATTAAGCCCCAACGGCTCCTTGAAGATCCGCTCAAATCCACCTTCAAGACCAAGCCCACGGCCCTTGAAGAACGTTCATCCCTAGATCAAGCCCAACGGCCCTTTGGATCAACCACACCGACAAATCCACACATCCAACCGTCCTTCAAGATCAAGCCCAAAAGCCCTTGAAGAAACGCTCATCCTCAAGATTAAGCCCCAACGGCTCCTTAAAGATCCGCTCAAATCCACCTTCAAGACCAAGCCCACGGCCTTTGAAGAACGTTCATCCCTAGATCAAGCCCAACGGCCTTTTGGATCAATCGCACATCCACAAATCAACACCTTACGGAGATCGAATCAGAGGATCAAATTTAAGAGAGATTGTAACCCAAAATCATCAAATACAAATATTATTTTGTGCACATTGTTCTTGTCTCTTTCGTTTCAGGAATTTTCCGTGTTCACAAATTTGGCACGCCCAGTGGGACCATCTCTACCTCTCATCTCTTCCTCCGTTCAAGAAATATAAGCACACTTCCAAAATCAATGACATCAAGGAAGGCTCAAGTTGTTCCCATAACCGGCGCAAAGAACAAAGGCGCCCTCGTCGCAAGTGGTGTCACTTTGGGCATCACGACTCGAAGCAAAGCAAAAGCTACTTTTGCCACCTCTTTCACCTCTGCATTAACTCTGCCAAGGGAACGAGAGTACCCAAGGCACGAGCCTGTGATCACCTTAGCCTCACTAAGGGCACCAAGGGGGGAAAGACCAAAGGGAATACTCCGAATCCATGCTCTCCGATGCCTATTCAAGCGGCAGTTCAGCCATGCAAGTCATGACCACTGGAGCAACTTCAATCGATGAACAACTTACTCAAATGAATGAAGCAATCGCAAGGCTAACTCGAGCTGTGGAAGAAAAAAACTTGCAAATCGCAGCATTAGTCAACCGACTGAAGTCACATGATAGTGAGAAACCCGACCCAGAAGATGATCCACTAAAGGGAGGAGCTGGCGGAGACGAAGAACCTCCGATGAAGAAAATCGATGGGAAGCCGAAGCCAGACCAAGCAGCGGCGCTCATGGGATCTCTCTCCATCCAGCAGCTGCATGAGATGATCACCAACACTATTAAGGCACGGTACGAAGGGAGCTCACATGCCTCCATGTTGTACTCAAAGCCTTACTCCAGGAAAATCGACGCCTTAAGGATGCCTAGGGGCTATCAACCGCCGAAGTTTATGCAATTCGACGGAAAGGGAAACCCGAAGCAACATGTCGTACATTTCGTCGAAACCTGCAACAATGCAGGGACAGAGGGAGATTACCTCGCCAAGCAGTTTGTGCGCTCGTTAAAAGGAAACGCCTTTGAGTGGTACACGGACTTAGAGCCCGAGTCCGTCAACAGCTGGGAACAGTTGGAAAGGGAATTCCTCAACCGCTTTTACAGTACCCGCCGCACTGTGAGCATGCTAGAGCTAACGAGCACGAAGCAATGGAAGGAAGAACCAGTCATGGACTACATCAACCGATGGCATAATCTAAGCCTCGACTGTAAGGACAGGCTCTCCGAGATTTCTTCAATCGAGATGTGCATCCAGGGCATGCAATGGGGTTTACAATACATCCTTCAAGGTATCAAGCCACAGACTTTTGAAGAATTAGCCACCCGTGCCCACGACATGGAGCTGAGCATCGCCCACCATGGAAAGAAGGAGCCAATCACCAATTTCAAAAGGGATAAGGTGTTTACTTCAAGAGCAGACAACCATGGGAAAAAGCTCGCCAAGGAAGCTTTTACCACTAATACCACCCCTATCAAGACCTCGTCCACACCCGTAAAAATCTCCTTCAATAAAGCAAGGGAGATAAAAAGAAGTGAGCCTTCCCGCACCCAACATAGGTACAAAAACACCTTGAGGGAATTGGAGCAGAAGATATACCCTTTTTCTAGACTCCGACATGGACACAATGCTGGACGACCTGCTGGAGAAGAAGGTGATTGAGTTACCCGAATGCAAACGCCCTGAAGAAATGAATCGCATCAATGATCCTAAGTACTGCAAATACCATCGTATCGTGGGTCATCATGTGGGCAAATGTTTCATCCTAAAAGAACTCATCATGAAGTTGGCACAACAAGGACGGATTGAGCTCGACCTAGAAGACACAGCTGCGACGCACACCACTACGGTCGTGTTCGGATCCTTTGATCCCGTGTTTCTTCAAGAAATGCCTGACCATGCTCGGTAATACTCAAACCACACTGCACACTCTGCACCACCGTCACTGGGGACAAGCAACCAGGACGCACCTACTGACAATGACAAAGGATGGACATTGGTGACCTATAAAAGGACGAGGAAACCGAAACCGCAAGCTATAAAGCCAAAGGGGGAACAAGGGAGAAAGCACCGCCTTCGCGGTAATAGGAAGCCTAAAAGAAACATAAGAGCTGCTGAGCCAATACATACTGGGGAACCTGCGGAGCAAAAGCCACGCATTCCCGTCTCCTTGCACGAGTACTTCCTGGATGACTTCTTCCGACATTGCACTATCACCGCATGTCACATGGTCGAAGTAGAAATGGAAGAACCCTCAAAAGGTAAAATTGTCACCGCTGAGGGAGAAAATACTCTTACACCTGAAGAAGGTCTGCCAATACACTTTAGCATCGAGGAAGCGCTACAATTGCCAAAGAAGATACGAAGGGCATTGGCAGCGGTTTTAGCAAGTCCAAACGACCGCGGAATGCAAGAAAGCAAGAACGAAGGCTTGAGGCTTCAGCCACACGAGTGTGCCACATGCTATGCCACCGAGGACACAATCCACTTCACCGACGAAGACTTACTGCTAGGATCCAAGCCTCACAACCGACCTCTCTTTGTCTCTGGGTACGTAAGGGAGCACAAAGTCAGCCGTATGCTTGTGGACGGCAGGTCAGCCATAAATATCATGCCAAAGTCAACAATGACCATAATCGGCATCAAGGTGGATGAACTATCCCTAAGCCGTCTACTAATCCAAGGTTTTAACCAAGGAGGGCAAAGAGTGATGGGCATGATCCGAGTGGAGATAACCATTGGTGAACTCAAGTCAAGCACAATATTCCACGTGATTAATGCAAGAACTTCCTACGGTTTGCTCTTAGGAAGGCCTTGGATCGATGCGAATGGAGTAATACCGTCCACCCTTCACCAATGTTTAAAATTTTACCGAGAAGGAGTGAAGGTGATCTATGGCGACACCAAGTTATTCACCGAAGCCGAATCACATTTCGCAGACGCCAAGTTCTACATGGATGAAGACATGGTGCCTGAAACTCTCCCAAAAGAGATCAAATTCATGGGCAAAGCAGCACCTAAAAAGCAGGAGTGGCAAGTCGTGCCCAAGAAGCAAGAAGAAGAAGCTATGCCATCTTCAAGCAAAAACGACGATGAGCTTGCTAAACCTGCAACAACCAGAGGAAGTAGGACGGCCTCAAATGGACCAAGCATACCCGTCTTCCGATACATCCCGACATTGAGAAGAAAGAATGGTCAATCCCCGTTTGAAACTGCTGCAAGCAAAGCCGATGCACAGCGGCACATGGATAATGTAAAATTGCTCAAAACGAATGCAGTTTTACCTCTGACACAGCTAGGCGACACTAAGGTTGCAAAACCACCACAAGGCTTCATAAAAGGCCTGCCAAATGAGGTAGAACCAAGCTTTCTCCCAACCAAGAGGACCGAAGAAGGTTTTGATCCAAACGCCTACAACCTCATGTCGAAAGCTAGGTACAACTTCACCTCCTCTGCAAATTTGGGAAAGAATGATTTGAACACTGTTAAAGACAACGAACGCGATCTCACTAAAACTCAGAAGAAGTTGGAGGAGCATGGTTACGGGGTCAACAACAATAAAGCTGGACTTGGCTTCACACCAAATGCACCGATGAAGATCTCCAGCAAGGCAAGAAATGCTAGCGCTCAACACATCAGCGTGAGCATTATACAAGTTAAAGAAGAGCCTCAACTTGCCCCCCCAGACATCAGTATTCGATAGAATGAATTGTTCAAGGCCCAGAGTTTCGGCACCTAAACTCATTGGCGATCAAAACAGAACTTCCATCTTCAGAAGGCTTAACACGTCAGCATCTCGAAGCTCTGTTTTCAAAAGGTTGTCAAAACCTAATAAGCAAAGCAATACGACTAGCATTCCTCCACGACAGTCAGTTATGGAAAGACTTGAAGAAGCCAAAGAGCCTTCCAGAAGGAGAAAAACGACACCAGAAGTAGAAAAATCGATCGTCTGACAGAAAATGATGACGTTTGAAGTTCCATTCCTTCAAGAATGAAGTGCCAAGCAATTTTGGAGGTTAACACAGTTGGATCATTGAAGGTGAAAAGGCGCACCATCATCCACACTGGACAATCTTCATGCCAACAAGCTCGAGAGGTCAACACCGAAGAAGAGGCCCAAGACGTCTTCCACATCACAATCCAAGAAGGTGAAGAAGATGAAATCCTCGAGGAAGATGTCATTGCGGCACCGTCACAACTCGAAGATGGGGGGCAAGCCACGGTTGACGATCTCAAAGAACTCAACTTAGGCACAAGTGAGGAACTGAAGCCTATCTTCGTGAGTGCATTACTAAGTGCGGATGAGATAGATAAGTATTACCAACTGCTACTAGAGTATAAGGACGTCTTTGCTTGGACCTACAAGGAAATGCCCGGCCTCGACCCTATCATTGTTGTGCATCATCTTGCAGTCAAGCTTGGAACGCGACCAATAAAGCAAACTCAAAGACACTATCGATCCGAGCTCATCCCACAAATCGAGGTCGAGATTGACAAGTTGATCGAAGTAGGTTTCATTCGAGAGGTGCAATACCCCAAGTGGATCTCCAACGTCGTCATAGTCCTTAATAAATCTGGACAAATACGTGTTTACGTAGACTTCCGAAACCTCAATGATGCTTGCCCAAAGGATGACTTCCCCTTGCCAATCATCGAAATCATGGTGGACGCGACCACTGGCCATGAGGCACTATCATTCATGGACGGCTCTTCTGGATACAATCAAATTCGTAAGGCTCTTGAAGATGAGGAACTAACAGCCTTCCGCACTCCAAAAGGTATCTACTGCTACAAGGTGATGCCCTTTGGTCTGAAGAATGCTGGAGCTACATATCAGCGTGCAATGCAGAAGATCTTCAATGACATGCTACACAAGAACGTAGAATGCTATGTAGATGATGTGGTGGTCAAGACAAAGAAAAGATCAGATCACTTGAAGGATTTGCGAGTAGTGTTCGAAAGATTACGAAAATACAACCTCAAGATGAACCCGTTAAAATGTGCATTTGGCGTCACATCTGGAAAGTTCCTTGGCTTTATTGTCAAGCATCGTGGCATTGAAGTGGATCAATCAAAGATCAAGGCCATTCAAAGCATGCTCGAGCCAAGAAACCTGCACAAGTTGAAAAGTCTACAAGGACGGCTAGCCTTCATCAGACGTTTCATCTCTAACCTTGCAGGGCGTTGTTAACCGTTCAGTCGACTCATGAAGAAAGATGTTCCGTTCGTATGGGAAAAAGCATGCAGCAATGCTTTTGAAAGCATAAAAATGTATTTATCAAGTCCACCTGTTCTAGGGGCACCTGTACCAGGGAAACCGCTCATATTGTACATTGCTGCTCAGGAAAGTTCAGTTGGAGCACTCTTGGCATAGGAAAACGAATCCCAGAAAGAATGAGCGCTATACTACCTCAGTCGAACGCTCACCGGCGTCGAGTTGAACTATTCCCCAATAGAAAAAATGTGCCTTGCCTTGATGTTTTCCATCCAGAAGCTCAGACATTACATGCATGCTTACACCATCCACTTGGTTGCTAAAGCTGACCCGGTCAGATACGTCATGTCCAAGCCAGTTTTGGCAGGACGACTAGCTAAATGGGCATTGCTTCTCAACCAATACGAGATCATCTACGTCCCAGCTAAAGCCGTCAAGGGACAAGCGCTAGCAGACTTCCTTGCCGACCATTCAATCCCAGCCGATTGGAAAATCTCATACGACTTGCCTGACGAAGAGGTGTTCTACATCGACATATTCCCGACATGGACGATGTTCTTCGACGGATCTGCACGAGCAGACGGAGCGGGGGCAGGAGTAGTATTCATGTCGCCATAAAGGCAAATACTACCTTATTCATTCCAGCTAAGCGAATTATGCTCCAACAACGTCGCCGAGTACCAAGCACTGATCATCGGGCTCCAAATGGCAATCAACATGGAAATCATAGACCTTGAGATATATGGCGACTCCAAGCTCATAATCAATCAACTCCTGACTGAATATGAGGTGAGGAAAGATGACCTCGTCCCATACTTCCAGCTGGCAACGCAATTGCTACAAAGGTTTGAGGCCATAACATTAGAACACGTGCCAAGAAAAGAGAATCAAATGGCAGACGCTCTCGCCAACCTAGCCTCGAGCATGACATTAGGAGAAGACGAAGCTGCAAACGTGCCAGTCTGCCAAAGATGGGTAATCCCGCTTGTCACTGAATGAGTACTAAGTGATACAAACGTTATTTCAATACTTTCGGTCAACGTTGAAGAATGGAGACAACCTTTGATCAACTACTTGGAGCATGGAATACTTCCAGATGATCCAAAACACCGCTCTGAAGTACGTCGACGAGCACATCGTTTCCTCTATTACAAAGGGACACTCTACCTGTGATCTTTTGAATGAGTACTTCTGAGATGCCTAGGCGACGAAGAAGCCAATCAAGCCATGGAAGAAGCACACTCAGGAATATGTGGAGCACATCAGTCCGGACCAAAGCTTCATTTCTAGCTCAAAAGAATGGGTTATTACTGGCCAAGCATGGTAAATGACTGCCTAGAACACGCCAAAAGGTGCCAAGCCTGCCAATTTCACGCCAACTTCATACATCAACCACCTGAACCATTACACCCCACAGCTACTTCATGGCCATTCGATGCATGGGGATTGGACGTCGTAGGACCAATTGCGCCAAAGTCGTCTACAGGAGAGGCTTACATCCTGGCTGCAACAGATTACTTCTCTAAGTGGGCTGAGGCCATACCCCTGAAGGAAGTCAAGAAGGAAATTGTCGTCCGTTTCATCAAGGAACATATCATCCACCGATATGGTGTGCCTCGCTACATTGTCACCGACAACGGAAAACAGTTCTCAAACCGACTCGTGGACGAGGTCTGCGAGAAATACAAGTTCAAGCAGCACAAATCCTCCATGTATCATGCTCCGGCCAACGGTCTTGCAGAAACATTCAACAAGAGATTGTGCAACCTCTTGAAGAAGGTAATCGGCAGAACAAAGAAAGACTGGCATGAAAGAATAGGCGAAGCACTGTAGGCATACAGGACAACATATAGAACCCCTACCCAAGCTACACCTTATTCTCTCGTATATGGCGTGGAAGCTGTTCTACCGCTCGAAAGTCAAATCCCCTCACTAAGGATGGCTATACAAGAAGGCTTGACTGACGAAGAGAATGCAAAGTTGCGCCTTCAAGAGCTGGAAGCGCTGGATGAGAAAAGACTCGAAGCCCAGCAACACTTAGAGTGTTATCAAGCACGACTCTTCAAGGCCTTCAACAAGAAAGTTCTCTCCCGTTCTTTTCAAATGGGAGATCTCGTCCTTTCATTGCGTAGGCCTATCATCACAACTCACAAGACAAAGAGCAAGTTCACGTCAAAATGGGATGGACCATACGTAGTACAAGAAGTCTACACCAATGGCGCCTACTTAATCACGGCAAAAGACGGCTTGAAGATCGGCCCTATTAATGGCAGATTCTTGAAGCGCTACTACCCCTAAAAGGCAACAAACTCTTGCTCTTTGTTCGCACGAGCCTAAACTGCATGAACCAAAGCTCCTGGCCCGCAAGAGCATAAACTGCGTACGGCACCCAAAAAAAAAAAAAATATATATATATATATATATATATATATATATATATATATCTGAACTACGTTATGACTTGATCCCTCCTCAAGTACAGTCACACCATCTAAAAAAATAATAATAATAAAAAAAAAATAATAATAATAATAATAACACTTTAAAGATTGAAGAGCAAATTCAAGAACATAAATACTTTATTTCTTTGAAAGAATGAGTCAGCTCCAAAGCCTTATTACAAAAAAAAAAAAAAAAAAAAAGGACAAGAAATACTACTTGAAAACTATGTCCCTAAAACTACAAAGGCGATCTCCAAGCGAGCCTTCCAAGGTCTTCAAAGTCTCTACCTCGGTGGGAGACAAGATGGACAACTCCATAGTCATGCCGTTCTCTCGTTCTAGGCGCGAAATCTCTTCTTGGTACTGAGAAAGTACAGTTCCCTGCTCCGCGAGGACACTTTCAAGTTGCAATGCCTCGATTACCAACTGCTCTCGCTCTCGCACCAATGCATCTAGACGCCCTTGGACAGAAGTTAACGAAGCCTCCGTGACTTGATAATCTCCTGAAACAGCTTGCTGAAATGACCGGACTTGAGCCAGTGACGAGTCTATCATTGTCAGCTGATGAGCTCTAACATCTGGACTCAACTTCTCCAAGGAAATAGCACGCAAGAAAGAATACTCAGTCGAGGCGGCCATAAGTTCAGAAATCTTGATCTTCAAGGAGGAGGAATCAACGTTAAGGTTGTCAATCACAGAAACAAACTTCGACAAATCGTCATTGAGCAACATAAGGTCTTCCAGTGGACACTTAGAAATCCTCGCCTCGATATGGCCCTTGATCTCCATTGCCGCACCAAGACTGATGCGATGGATGAGTAGCTCAGTACCGTTAAGATTCGGCCCTCTCAAATGAATCTCAGAGCTAGCTGGCAAAGGTGTTGGACGCATGACGGGTTCTTGCATACCTCCACCTACACATGGCAAACTCGGGAAGTTCGGCGGATTTGGAACAAGCTTTGCACCAGGCGGACCCCCGATCTCCCTGTCTGTAGGTAGGTCGCCTGCAAATAGCATCTCCGTATAGGAGTAAACATCTGCAGTTGCCAAATCAAAATGACGGGAAGGTCCAACCTAAAGAAGACAAAGAAAGATGTTAGAAATAAAAGCCAAAACGACGAAAGCAGAAGAAATCATGAGAGAAAATAAAGTATATACATCTCTCTCAAATGGCGCACGGTCATCGAATTGAGGAGGTCTAAACACTTCTTTCTTCTTGTGACGAAAATTGACATCACTGTCAGCCTGAGCATCCTCAAGTGGTCGCTTGTTTGAAACTTGTTGACGCTGCTGCAAAATAAATCCATCTTCGTGCGAGTCACCTTCATCTCCAGCCTCTTCAGAAGTATCCGGATGTCGAGGAGACAAGCATGGACGTTGAGGAGTTAAAGCTACATGTCTATCTTGTAAGGGAGCCGCACTCGCGCAATCAAGAGGTAGCAGTCGCATAGAAACCACAAGACAACCCTCTCTCGACATATCATCGCTTAAGTGAGAAGAATTGGTACCACTTGCCATCCCCGAGTTCTTATAATGTGTCTTTGACCACCAACGTGCGTAAACATGGGTCACTGGATTACTCTTGAACTCATCATTGGCCGGCAGCGTGATAACAACATTTGTGCATGAACGGGTACAAGACTCCCAATGCATGTACACGGCTTGCAAGGATGCCGATTGGTTCTTTTCCTTCAACTTGCCTGGCACATTTTGGACAAAACCAAATTGCCTGCTGAAACGGTGGGGACTATATGACTGAACAATGCATCGGTCTTCTTGCTGCAGAGAAACAAACCCCGAGCGAAGACTTATAAGATAAGACAAGTCTGAGGAACGGAGATGCGAATTGTCTACGATGCCTCGCTGCACCGAGCCAACTCTCGCTAAGGGGTCCATCCTCAAAACTGCACAACTTTTAAATAGCGCTTGCGCTTGCAAATCATCAAGGCTCTTCACGGAGAGCACACCGGAATACTTCGTCATCAAAGGCCCTAGCTTGGCTCCGGTCGATGAAGAAGGCCTTGACTTATCCAGAGTCGATAAAGAAAAATGAGTGCCAAAATATTCACCCAACCAACCATACACATAGTGGTAAGGAAGCACCGCAGCACGATTTTCAGTGCTTGCCGAGTCAGAAACCATGCTCAAGCCATTGTAAATGTTGGCTAAGACCGGAATAACAAGGCTAAAAGACTCACCTGCAGCCATCTTGCTAGCAACTTTGAAAACTCCAGGACGAACTAAGTTGACGTCGCCTGCGGGGAAAACAAACTTACAAAGCCAACAAGTTAAGAAAGCAGCCAGGTAAGACTCCTCCACATGCTCTGATGCTATGCCAAGATCCTTAAATGCTCGCAACTCGTCAGAAGAGCGACGCCTAGTTGCGCCAATAACACCGGACGGGTCTGAGTCGCCCTTTGGCCTAGCGGTCTTGTTACGACCAATTTTCTTCAAAGGCTTCTTATACCTCATGGCCTCCCAGTACCAGAATCGGATCCATGAGGAAATCCTCACGCCTGATTTACCTTGAGCATCCTGGAAAAGCCTGTGATACGCCCAAAATAAATAGCGGCAACTTGCAGGCAATCCTCGGTTATTGCAAAGAGAAAGGTCCTCTGCACTGGGAACGACCTCGTCGTAAAACTTGTCTTGGATTGGCAAGCCTCCTATCCTGTGAAGATCCCAAAGTGAAATTGACATCTCCCCTTGCGCTGTGTGAAGTGTGTTGGTGGCCGAACACCAACGCTCTAAGAATGCACGAATAACGAAAGGATGGCGATCATAACTAAATAAAGATGCATACACAGCGTGGTAAAGACCCACCTTAGTAAGCACATCCTTAGATCGGCTTAAGACATCTTCGAGCCACTCCCAATAAAACTCATCAAAAACGGCCTCTCCAACAGTAGACAGGGTACCATTCCAAGCCATAGCTCCGATGTGGATATGATCACCAAGAAGCTTAAATGAGGCCGAATGATTGTCACCAGCATGGTGCGACGGATTCAAGATAAGAATCTTCGAGATGCGCGCCTTCTTCTTCGTATCTGTTTGGACAGAATCTACCACATCCCAAGATACTTCGGAAGACCACGACTTAATATGCATGGAGTTATCTTTCGCAGGAAGAGCAAGCGCTTTAGGATCAGTCAGTGGCTCGTAAAGCTTCAACGTTGTTCCTCTGTCTTGCGAGTCACCTGCTTGCGCAAGAATGGTAAAGATGCTGCCCTTAAAGCACTTAAAAAATACCATGACCTCGAAAAAACAAAATAAATCAGCAGCAGCACGGCAAAGGGGGTAGCTACAAGACAGTCCTTCCAAGCGGCACCAAGAGGCACATCGACGTCATCACCAAGGAAAGTTATGACCAAAAGGCATTACACAGCATAAACTCGCTGCAGTCTCTTGCACAGCACCACACGGCAGCGCACCACCGAGAAAAAAAAACTGTGATCAAAAGGCACTACACAACGAAACCCCGTTGCAGTCTCTTGCACAAACCCTAGGCAGCAGAAAGCACAAATATGCTCACGCCCTGCTCACTCCAAATACCACGTCTCTAAAAGCTTCGTAATTAAAGATCCCTAGCATTACGACAAAGAAATCCATCAGTGAGGGTGCGCACATTATAAGAAATTTTATATATGTACACACTGGGACAAACAATATATATATATATATATATATATATATATATATATATATATATATATATATGCATGCAGAAGACGGGACAAAGAAACAAATATATATATATATATATGCATGCAGATGGCGTGACAAAGAAACAAATGTATATATATATATATATGCATGCAGAGTAACGGGACAAGCCTTGGCAAGTACCAATTACCTGCCATATATATATATGCATGCAGAGTGACAGGACAAACAAACAAATATACATATATATGCGTGCAGAGTGATGGGACAAACAAACAAATATATATATATATATATGCATGCAGAAGACGCCACCAAAGGAACAAATGCATATATATATATATATATATATATATATATATATATATATATATATATATATATGCATGCGGATGACAAGTGATGGGACAAACAAATATATATATATATATGCATGCAGAAAACGCCACCAAAGGAACAAATGTATATATATATATATATATGCATGCGGATGACAAGACAAACAAGCAAATAAAATATATATATATATATATATGCATGCGGATGACAAGACAAACAAGCAAATAAAGTATGTATATATATATATATATATATATATATATGCATCCGGACGACGGGACAAGCCAATTACCTGCCATATATATATATGCATGCAGAGATCCAGGCGTTTCCTTCCCTAAAACGGCGTCCTCTCATACTCCAAGATTCGACGACCTCCTGTATGGGTCTGGCTCGCGGATCCTGTCAGGCTGTCTTTCCCAGAGCTTAGAATGAGTTCACGGCCTTCAGTTGCTACTACTAAATCTTCGACTAGAATCAGTGTTTTAGAAGTTGGAGAGTCGGTTTTAGGATCGCCATTAGATCGGAGTCTGAATGAATCATCCCTGTTAAATGTGAGTGTAAGTAAACAAGAGACTGTCAAGAAGCATATTGTCAAACCTGCACTGTCCACCTCATCCTCCTCTTCAAGAAGAGCGACTTCCTCATTGGCTAAGTAGTGCTGGCGGTGGAGTCAGGAAGTCGGCCTCAAAGCTTTCTTCCCCATCAGCTCGAACACCTACAGTCACTAGTGGGCTGAAAATCGGTTCTTTGCCCTCTTCTCTTGATAGAAGTTCTAGTTTATCTGGGCGTAGGAAAACTACAACTCATGGAAGCTGGGATTCTCGGTTCATTGTCCTTCAACAAGTGGAAATCAAAACCAGTGATGATCTGCTCAGTCAGCTGCGAGTGCTTGGAGAAGGGCGGCGAAGCGGTATATTATTTTCCTATGAACTGAAAGCAGAGCTTTCTTGCAATAGTGGGCTCATGAAATACCAACAGGCATCAACTTTGCAGCACCGACAAAGCATCAACGGCATCAACTTTGCTTGTTGGACACTATCCCACTATCTGCCAGCCCACAATCCCACTCTCCGCCAGGTTGAACTTTCCGCCGCAAAAGGTATCCTTACCATGCTCAATTAGCCACCCCTCGTACGTCGACGTCATTTCATCATCACTCCTCCAGCTGCCTGACGATCTGCTGTACTCGGCGGCTGTGCTCAATGATAAGTGCAAAGATGACAGGCAGTGCAATAGTGTGCGGCAGTTGGTGCAACGAGGACGTGAGGCAGTGCGGCAACCAGCAAGGATGACAAAGGCAGTGCAGCAAAGATGGTGGCTGTGCAATGGCTTGGCAGTGACGGTAAAAGGCAGCGAGAATGCAGTGGCTGCGCAATTGGCTATGAAATTGTTGCGCAGTTGTGGTGTCCAGAGAAGCAGGCGAACCTGCACAAATATGAAGCATCAAGTTTTGGTGCAAATAGACAGAATTACACTTGATAGGTTAAAAAAAAAAAAAAAACTTTCAAGCTGATGGGAATGGAGTAAGGAACGAATACCTGTCTAAAAGCCTTACAGGAAGGCTTACTTATACACACCAAAAAAAAAAAAAAAAAGCACATGCCGTGAATGATGATACTATTTGGGGAAAAAACAAGGACATACACTCACATGCAGCAACCTGCACAAAAAAAAAATCTATTTTGATAAAGCTGGGAAAAACCTTACCAACCTGCATAGCCCATATTTGCCCGACACTGCAAGCAGCATATTTGGGGAAAAAACAAGGACATACAGTCTGTATGTTTAAGATTGAATGCTCTCATTTCTGAAATATGCTAGGGAAAGCTAAAGTATTAATGTCCACTTACTCTAATATGATTGTTATCTCCACTTACTAAAAAAAAAAAAAAAAATATATATATATATATATATATATATAAGATGATATCATGAATGGTGCGCGGCACCATGTGACAGAAGAAGTATATTGTATATATATATATATATATATATATAACAATGGTGCTAAAAAAAATGTACATATAGACACCAAGTGAAATAAAGCTCATTTATTAATGTTTCCAATAAGTTACAAATATGAACATATACATGAATCAAAATAAACAAACAAGGGAGAGCCTTCACAAAGGTTGCTCAGGAGAAGTCTCAGCAGTCGGCAGAGCCCCAGATCGAAGAGGCACCAGAGGGTGATTATTCAGAGCCTCAGTACTAGGCGAAACCTCAAGGGGAGGAGGCACCGAAGGTTGATCGTTCGGAGTTTCATTACGCGGTACAGCCCCAGAAGACGAAGACAAATGATGTTGGAACAAACCCACAAACCTCTGATGATCAAGTAAAATCTGACCATCAGATTCTTGCATCTGGTCAATCTTCCTCTTCATGTTTGTAGCATAGTTATGTGCGAGCCTGTGCAACTGTTTATTCTCATGCTTAAGCCCTCTAATCTCCTGCTTGAGACTCATCACTTCAGCTGCCAATGATTCAACTTGATGGGTTCGGGAAAATAGGCGTTGGGCCATATTAGACACGGAACCAGCGCACTGCACACTGAGAGCCAGAGAGTCCTTAACAGCCAACTCATCAGACCGTTTGGCAAGTAGTCTGTTATCTTTGGGAGTGATGAGGTTCCTGGCCACCACCGCAGCTGTCATGTCATTCTTCATTACCGAATCCCCAACGGTAAAGGGACCAGTAGGGGATATGAAATATGGGCGTCATATGTTGTCTGGAGAAGGCGGGATTGCCTCTTCACCAAGGTTCAAGTCAAAACGACGGTCGGAGGGGCCAAACATTTTCAGAGGTGTTAAAGAAAGAAGAGGTCGGACAAGTCAAGATCATAGAACTGCAAGAGGCGAGTTTCTACAAGGAAAAAATTCAAGTGTGCTTTGAAACGAACTACGTGCCTCTATAAAAATCAGCACTCGACAGGATTTCAGAGATTGAAGAGGCAAGCTCAGAATTCGAAGACGCCAATTCAAAAATCGAAGAGGCAAGCTCAGAAATCGGAGAGGCATCTTGCTTTTCCACACGCGTCAGCACCCGTCACACGCAAACTCAGCTTTGCGGAAATCACGGGCAATTTGTCGAAGTGCCGATCCCAGATATCGAAGAGGCGCCAGTCTTTTTCAGCCTCGTCAACACCTGTCACATGCACACTCAGCTTGGCTGAAATTACGGATAATTTGTCGAAGATTTCTGATAAAGAAGAAAGCGCGTGAAGCCATGCTGATCAATCACTCAATGCTTACCGACACAAGTGAAAGAATAGTACCCCTACAGGTATTAAGGAACTTCTTATAACTGTCCACCTTCACCCTCCATAGCAAGGCAGACATACAGAACCTTTCTTCATCTCCGAGAATGCCTTCCCAACGAAGCCTCTCAAGTCACTCAGTGTTCCTTATTCCTTGGGGTACCACTGCAAACAAATGAGACCAAAGCAAAAGTATCTCATATCACTAGGGTAGAAAGCGAGAGTATCTCATATCATGCGCTCTCCCTGTCATTTCCTTTGTCCTTATTCTTACCTGCAAAGACAAGGATAAAGAAAGCAATATGTCGGAACCTCCACTCAAAACTCAGGTAAGGAACCGACTGCTTGGAACCCTTCCCTGATTGCTTACCTAGCACTACTCTCGAGTACTCATCTTCCACTGCTGCTGTACTTCCAAAAAAGCTGCCACATCTGCTTGGAGAACAGATAAGGCAAGTGAAAATGATACCTTGCAGCATGTGGAGACAACGTGCAGAAGAAACAAGCAGAGAAGAATGCAGCCTGCACAGTCAACTCAGCAGAAGGAGTCTGAGCTGAGGAACTCGAGAAGATGCCACATTCTGCCAGAAGAATAGATAAGACAAGGGAAAATGATACATTAAAGCATGTGGAGACAAGCACAACAAAGCACGTGCCGATTCCTCTGTTACTTCTTCAAAATCAAAAGTATCTCATATCATCAGGGTTGCAATCACTCCAGGTAGTGGACTCGTTTTGACCCTCAGATTCTTGAGTCGACTTGCTAGGCGTTGTGGGCTACACGTGCCGATTCACCACCCTTGAAACAAATCCATAAAGATCAAGTCACCAACTGGAAGAAAAACCCATCAATCTTGAAGATCATACCGTTGACCAAACTGCTCAGGTGTGAATTAGAAAGATTGAACAAAGAAACAGGTCGTCACCTTTACCTCGTGACTGCTTGCCATGTGTTCGAATCAACCTTCGAGATCAAGCCTCAACGGCCTTTTAAGAAGCTTCCAGCCAAAGTTCAAGATCAAGCCTCGACGGCCCTTAAAGAATCACAAGTACGATTCAAGATCAAGTGTCCATCACCCTTGAATCAAATCCAACTCCACATAAAAAGAGTAAGTTCAAACAATCGGAGGAAGCCAGAAAGTCCTCCAACCCAGTTTAAGATCAAAGCTGTGGAAAGTCAACAAAATGCAACAAAATATGTGCCAATTCATCCACTACCAAAGCCAAAGATCATCTACCGCATGAAGCTCCTTGAGGTCTAATTTCAACCTTTAAGATCAAGCCTCGACGGCCCTTGAAGAAATCTCAAGCGCAATTCGAGATCAAGCCTCAACGGCCCTTGAAGAAATCTCCAGCCCAATTCAAGATCAAGCCTCGACGGCCCTTGGATCGACATCTACATTAAGGGACTTCAAAACGCATCTCCTACACGCGACAAGCACGTGTATACGACGCGCCTTAAAGTGGGGGCATTTGTAGACATCGAAATTTCGGTAAATAAACGTTGACCGATAAATCAAAGTTTCAACGCTCATGTATTACATAAATTTTACACGTAGTGTGTGTCTAAACAAAAAATCGAAATAAGTTGGAAAAGTCATCAAACAGGACACGTGTCAACACCTGGCAGAAAAGACTTATTTCATCTGGAATATTATATTCAAAGTTAGGCCTTGGAAATTTCTATAAATAGAAGGCTAATTCATTCATTTAGGGGGATCGATATTACACCAAAACCTTGAAGCTATGAAACTCTGAAACTTCGAAGCTCTCAAACATCCAGGTTTCCGAAGAATCAAGAAAGCCCTTTTCGTTCTTCGTTCATCCGTTCATCCTAAGATCAAGCCCCAACGGCCCTTTGGATCAACCACACCGACAAATCCACACATCCAACCGTCCTTCAAGATCAAGCCCAAAAGCCCTTGAAGAAACGCTCATCCTCAAGATTAAGCCCCAACGGCTCCTTGAAAATCCGCTCAAATCCACCTTCAAGACCAAGCCCACGGCCCTTGAAGAACGTTCATCCCTAGATCAAGCCCAAAGGCCTTTTGGATCAACCACACCGACAAATCCACACATCTAACCGTCCTTCAAGATCAAGCCCAAAAGCCCTTGAAGAAACGCTCATCCTCAAGATTAAGCCCCAACGGCTCCTTGAAGATCCGCTCAAATCCACCTTCAAGACCAAGCCCACGGCCCTTGAAAAACGTTCATCCCTAGATCAAGCCCAACGGCCCTTTGGATCAATCGCACATCCACAAATCAACACCTTACGGAGATCGAATCAGAGGATCAAATTTGAGAGAGATTGTAACCCAAAATCATCAAATACAAATATTATTTTGTGCACGTTGTTCTTGTCTCTTTTGTTTCAAGAATTTTCCGTGTTCACAATAGCTACCATGCCAATTTTTAGCATATTTTTTTTTATGTCAAAATGATATATTTTGTAAGATTAAATGTTAGATTAGTCATCAACAGAGTTCGAACCCATGCCATCATGTAAGGACTCATCTGCTTTCCACCACTGTGGTAAAGGGCCATTTACATTTTTAGCATTCTAAAAACAGAATTTATAATGAATAGTGGACGGTTATGATTTTTCATCTTCAATGGTACAAGGGTTGCATTTTATCCTTTTGGTCCATATCCATATTTTATCACTTTATAGTATATTGAGAAATACTATAGTACAGTCACTTAGTACTACGGTCTTGTAATATTCTTCTTCACTTGTAAGTAAGAGATCTTAGGTTTGATTTTCGCCAAATGCGGATTGTAACCACATTTATTGCTAGCACATCGTGAAGTTAAAACTACCCTGTCCCCCTTAATGTAAGATAATATTGATTGTTAAAAAAAATATATATTATTTGTTAAAAATTAAAAACTATAGTACAACACTCACACATTTAACTACCATGTATGGTTTAAATTAATTAAACTATTATTTTATACATATTCAAATACAATTTTTGGATTTTTTTTAAGAAGATGTATATCAAACATATTTATCTTTGGAGACCAATATTTTGGATATGACATGTGTAAGATTGAGAACCATTTAGCGAATGTGAAGAATGAATCCAACATTGATGAAATGAGGGATTTTGCATGAGCTTATAAGTAAGTTAGGCTACTATTCATATTGACATTCGATTTTATAATGAAACCTCAACTTTCTTTAATGTATTAGAGCAGATTGTCCCACGTGTCAAACTAATCATACGCGCTGCATGCCAACTCGTTTGTGTTGTTTACATGTTTGGCCTGAAAACTCATCACACATTGTTGAGAATCAATTCCTCATCAATGAAAGAAGTGACTTTGCATTGGTTTATAGGTTTATAAGTAAGTTGGGCTACTGATTTTATAGTGGAACCTTAGTTTTTTTCAGCAAGGTTTCATATGAAATTTAAATTAGAAAAACTATTTTTACCATTTAAAAATCAGCCTGCCTTTTGATCTGGTCGTGAGCTTTAAACTGCCGCTTCATATTGTGGAAAAAAAAGTCGTGGGTGCAAGATAAAACATGCAACCTAAGCACCAAATCATTATTTTTAGTTATCCAATAAATCCATGTGGTAAGGCCCATGTAGGAGTATTTTCCGGAATGATTAGATACCAAACATGCAACCTAACCTATACTCTGATACCAAATTGACACACTCTGATCCGAAATGTCTATCTGGACATCCGAATCGCAATGTGCTGGCCGACACCTAGAAGTAGACCTAGCATTTTTGACCCGACCCGTTAATATTAGTATTTGGGTAGATGCTTAACAGGTCAGATCACTAACGAGTGAACCCATTAAATAACGAGTCACTTTGGTTCAACCCGCTAGACTCGTTAGTTGAGGATGTTTGAGTAATTTCAGTAAAGATTTAGATTAGTCTAAAGTGCTCTAATAATTGTTTTCTTGAGTCCTGATCACTCTCCGAGTTTAAAAGATTCAAACCGAGAATAAAGAAAGATATTTCATGAGATCAATGGAGCCTACACGATTTTACCCTCTAAATCGTATCATAAAATAATTTGCAGGCTACTATATTAATGCAAAAAGCAATAGAAGAATCAACATCTAACGCAAAATAATTCACAACATTATTCCAAATGGACAACATAGCAGGTGAATTAGACACGCCATCCTACTGAGTTGTAAAGGTTCACTTGGCAGTGAAATTTATTTCATAGATTAGGAGTAAAATTAAAAATAAAAAAAAATTTGTTAACGGATAAAACGGGTGACCTATTAGATTAACGGATTGGGTTCGGGTGACCAGTTAGCTTAACAGGTCGAATTGAACCCGACCCAAACCCGATAAACCCAGCCCGTTTACAAGTCTACCTAGAAGGTGACAAAGCCATAAAGTGTAGTGATGTGGACAATGTGAATAAATTAAAACCTAAAATGACTAATTTAGAGTGCACATGTGAGCGGAATTGAACCCATATCACACAAGTGATGTCAGAGCATAGATAAATCGCAGCCAAAGAAGAGTAAAGACATTTATACCGAAAGAAAAAGTCTCCTACATAACAGCTTATACCAACAATCCTCGTCGTCACAAAACATCTACCACTAAACATCCTAGAGGGGCGAAAAACAAGGATGAGTGGACCTGAAAATAAAGTTTTATAAAACCTTTTTGAAAAGTGTAACTCATCACTGTAAAACAAGTATATGGTTTCCCAAAAATATTATAATAATATGTAATAGATACCCAGCAAGAGAAGTGAGTCAAAGATGTAGGGTAGAACAACAAGGTACCTCAACATTAAATAACTGTTATTATAAGAAATCAATGCTCATTAATTTATGTGGGCACACAAGTCAACTGCAGAGATATTCAAATAATGGAACAGGATGGATGTAGGTTTTACATTCTAGTATCATGTGAGCTGCGCTAGTCGCATCACATACGAGTCCAAAACATCACACAAAAGGACAGCCTAGCACCAAACTCTAGATCTAAAGCAACTGTAAATGTGCATGTGAACTACAAGTGAAGCTAGTCCTTGACCTAGGACAGTATAAATAACTAAGAGACACCATGCAAACATGTAATAATGAGCAAATAAAACGCAAGAATGTTATGCCACAAGTTTATGCTCACAAATAATATTAAAAACATAAAGTGTACGAAAATCTATTTGTAAAGCTAAACATGACATGTCACATTTTAATAATGAAAGCAATTGTTGGGAAAAACCATATATACATATATATACGTAAAAACGAAAAGGCCCACTCACAAATACTTGCGATATCACATCTTTCCAAGCTAAGAAAGTTGGAGTCTCTGATAGTAATTGCACCTAAGCATAATATTGGGACCCATTAGTAAAACTCAACTTAAACAAGCAAATTTAAGAAAACAGAGTATGGATTTGGAATCAAGTGTCAAAATACAGCAAGATGGGTCTCAAGCAAATTTTGTAAAAAGTCAACGAAAAGTCAACGGTTTACCCTAAAAAGTCAACCGAGACACCTCGATGGTCAACTATGTTAAAACTTCAGAATTTTCTTAAATGGATGTCAAAAATGGACTCAGGATGTTGAAATTAGCTTAGAAGGATTTCCGAGAAAATTTCGTAAAAGTCAACACAAAGAATATTCTGAAATATTTCATATGCATTTTAGAATCGGACCGGGCCGGTTCCTGGGTTCGGATCCGGATTTGGGTCGCGGATCTAGGCTTCATTTTTCTTTTTCTTTTTTCTTCTCAGGCCAGTTGCCACTGCAACTGCCGGAAACTGGCGATTTGGCCGGGAAACTTCAAGTGGTCATAATGGGTTCATTTCTCAACGAAATTCAAAGATTCAAACGCCAAAATAAAGCTTAAGAGGTAAGGAACATATAGTGGGACACGAGTTATGGCCGAAACTAGCCGGAAATGACCTACAATTTCGTGATGACCGGAAAAAAGTATAAACATGCATGCAGGGGGTTAGAGCTAAAGATTAAGTTCAACACTCTACTCAATCTATCATAGAGACATAGAGGGAGAGATCTGATATGTTGGAAACACCCACCAACTTTGAACTCGACGACATTTCATTGGAGTTCGTCGTCGGGATTGAATTCGAAGCACAGATGATGATAGGGAGTAAACCCTCAATTTAAACATATAATTCAACGTCACAAAGTTTAAAATATCATCCATAAACCCAGAAATTTAAAGAAGAAGGCATAGTTCACCTGGGTTCGAGCTTTAGGAGTTATGGAGCTCTCGGCTTCAATGGTGCTGAGGTATTCACTACAGCGATCTCACATGCAAGACAACCATTGTGATCCTTGCATCCCACAGACTTCAAATATATAGAAAATAGGGTTTAGTTTTGAAGGTAAGTGGGAGAGTGAGAGAGCTCTTTTCTCTCGAGTTTAGAGAGAGTGAGGTTTTCATAAAAATGAGGGAGTGCATTGAGAGAGGTTGAGAGAGATGAGTGAAATGAAAGTGGAAATTAATGGTTGAGTGAGTTTCTAGAGAGAGATAGAGAGAGTTGTGAGTAAGTGAATAAAGTGAGAAGGGAGAGAAAAGAAAGAGAGACCGGCCAAAAAAGGGGAAAATTATGGTGATGTGTGTGATGGAACAAGTGAAGGTTTTCAAAATTCAAAAAAATATATTATTTTAATGGCACACTTGCCCACGATGTTCAATTTTTCAAACCCATGCATGCCTTTGGTCTGCACGAGGGTCATTAGACAGACAAGACCAAGGTAGCCTACTTCACGAAGCCACGGTTCAAATTTTGAAATTATTCCGGTAGTTTTACATAGTTTCGGACATAACTGGTTTGTCACAACTCCGAATTGAGTTCCGCTTGTACTCATGGGTTCGTAAAAATAAGTACTATTAAAAAATAGTAAAATAAGAGTGGAAAAGTGAAAGGAAAATTGAGGTCCACATGGAAGGCCTACGTGGCATCTCATGAGCATTCTGATAATTTTACTATTACTAAGAATAAAATACAATAAATTTCAGGACGGGATGTCACACTTACTCTTTTTAATACATAAGTGTATATTTAATATAAAAATGGTGATCGAAGCAGTGATGGGTAATTGGGATGTTCCTTGGAAGATTAAAACTCTCATTGAGAAGGCTTGATTTATTGATGCTTTGTTCTAGCAGGTTGAGTGGAGACATGTCTTCCATGAAGTCAACTTTGTCACAAATGCTTTGGCACACTTTGGGCTTTCTCTTACTTCACCCCACATTTGGGACCATTGTTTACCTTCGAGTGCTTGACCTACTTTCCATTTTGATTGTATTGGTAATGGTTGTACTAGAGGTTTTTCTCTTTAATAACAAAATGTATCCAAAACTAATAATAAAATATAAAAGTTGATTACATAGTATATATATAATTTGAGTTAGGGTAGCAAGTTGAAACGGTGTTTCATATTCCACCAATAATTTTTTTAATCCAAACTCGAAAGTTTTGAATCTAAATATTTTTGATAATTGGAATCGAAACTGGAATGAATTTAGAGATTCTGAAAATTCTGAATTTCCGATCCATATTTTTTTGAAGTGTTCCAAACTTATTCTGATAACAAAACTTTGGAAATATTCCGATTTCCGTTCCAATCTTTCAAAAAATATTCGGGTTTGAAGATTTTACAGGCGAAATTGGAAACACCATTCTAATTTGTAGCCCTAGGTCCACACGCAGTGTTGGCCCATTTCTATTACTTGGGCCAAACGTAGCAAATGCTTTAGAAATTGGTCATGGAATCTTTTATGGGGATTCTATTAAGGGTGGATTCGATTTATTCGGTTCAGTTTTTGCCAAAACCAAAACTGAACCTTTTCGGTTCGGTTTGATTTTCTTTGGTTTGTTTTTTGTTTTCAGTTTGGTTTTGATCAGTATGATTTCGATTTTTATTTTATTTTATAAACTTGATTTTTTTTTTAATATAGAATTTTAAAAAATGGCTTGTATTGGTAAACTAATAATAAAGAAAATGGGGAAAGGGGGGAAAGTGGGAATGTAGTTATATATAAGATTACATAAACCAATCATATTATATCAACAACCTCAATTGCAAAAAATAATAATAATAATAAAATCACCGTATCCATTTAAAAAGCAAACAAATATAGAAGTTCTTCCAAATTCTAAAACCTTCCAAAACTTTCCTCTATAACCAATGTAATATCATCCCTAATTGAACCAAGCATGCTCCTTGAAAAATCCCTAGGTTTATTTTCAAACTTGACAACAAAGTTTCACAAAAGAAACATACATTCATAAAGCGTAAAGGAATTCGGTTCTGTTCGGTTTGGTTCGGTTTTCGAACTTCCAAAATCAAAACCAAACCAATAAGGTTTGGTTCGGTTTTGTTTTTTTTTTTTGGGTTCAATTTTATTTTGGTTTTTGATTTTTTGAACTCACCCCTAGTTTCTATATAGCACTTTATTGGAGATGGGCAAGAGTGTGATTACTTACCAAACGATAATGGAGTGGGAAGAAACGGATTTGCACACCTCTCAGAACATTCCAGCTTTATGAGGATTTGTGAAATTAGAAAATAAGTGGGGTCCACCTCATATCAATAACCGAATTACTAAATTATTTAGAATTGGATTAGGAGATGGGTATTTGGACTCTAAAGAGAAGGCTCCGTCAGAATCAAACTTCTTTTCCCAAAATACCTACTGTATATTTTACGATAACTCTAAAGCACCATTCCACATTCAGTACTCCCTCCCTTCAAATCAATCCCCCCTCCGCCGACTGCCTTGCGACTTCACCAGCAAGTACCACTTTACAGCTTATGCCTTGACCACCGCCACGACACCATTGTTACACCTTCAAGACAACACCAACAAGACACCAAAATCACTTCGACTCATCCACCGATATTACCCTACTTAATCACTTAATGCTAGCTTAATCACTCAATGCTAGTGTGTGTTTTTATTACGAAAAACATCGGTGCTATTAGAAGTAAACCTCCCACATATAAGATATATACTATTTTGTTATATTTTTATATGAGACTCTATTCTCCATGATCATTCTAATGGAATTTTCTATGTGTACCCGATGCTCTGGATCTTTTAATTGTTATATCTCTCATAAAATTACAAAATATTTTAATCCTAAATTACCCGATGCTTTGGAATGCCATAGAATTTTTTGCATTCTAATATTTTAATTTTAAAATACACCAGTTGGCCATAGAATTTTGACCGGAGGTGTCCCTAAATTACACCTTAGCTTGTAAACATGCCTAAATTTTTGTTGACAATTCCGGCCAACCGGTGTACTTAAGGTACCGTTTGGTACGACAGAACGGAGTGGGATAAGGCGTTCCGTCTCATGTTTGGTGTGCCTAAAATGGATGGAACGCGTTGTTTCACGGAACAAATTTTGGCTGAATTTTGGTTCCGCCTCATCCCCATGGAACAACTCGTTCTACATCCTTGAAACATAAATTTATAACATTTTAAGACAAAAACACCCCTTATCTTTATCAATATTTACACCATCCATAAAAACAAACCCTAAAATTCTATCTTCTTCGTTCCATCTTCTCTGCCTGCCGCTGCCTTTTCCCGTAGCCTTCCTCCTCATCGTCTCCCGTAGCAGCTACATATCCAGGTTCGATCTTGATCTTCTCCCGTAGCCGCTGCATATCCAGGTTCGATCTCGATCTTCTCCCGTAGCCGTTGCATCTCCAGGTTCGTTTTCTTGATTTTTCCATAGAAAATTTCAATTTTCTGGGAAAATAGGATGACTATGAGAAAATAAGTTAGTTTTCTTGGTTTCTCTGGTTAAACTTGTGCTTGGGAAAATGAACAAAGTCTGATTTTTAAGGTTTATTACGATTCTGGTTTGTAAAGAATTGGATCTGGTTCCGAGCTGTGCGATTTAGTGGGTTCGGTTGTGAGCTTGGCTTTGTATGATGGAAAAAGCTGGTTCTTTAATCTGGGTCTTCCTCCTTTTATTCTTTCTAAGTTGAATTTTAGTACTTCAAAATTTTTGATAATTTTTTGAATTTGAGTTTCTGGGTTGCTCTTAAATTGGAGCTTTTGTGTTGGATATTTTGGTTTTTTTTTCCCTTTATTTTCTGATGCTAGCATTGTTCCATTCATGCAATTTTGGCTTCTAAAACTGGGTATTCTGCAAAATTTCATCAATTTATCAATTGGGTTGTTCTTGTTTTGTGATTTCAAGGATTGGGTTGTTCTTGTTTTGTGATTTCGAGAATTGGGTATTTAGTGATTGCACATTGTCATGGTTTTTTCACTATTTCAGAAGCAATTGATTGAGTTGGAAGTGATGCTGGTGGAGCTGCAAATCGTCGAGTCTTCAGAGCGAGCAAGTCTGCAGATCCATTTTGTTTTGATTCTTATATAGTGTGATAATGGATTTGAAGCAAAGGTGAGAGAATGCGATAAGCGAAGTCTTTCCTTTTTTGCTTAAATGCTTTAGATTTGGTGGAAAGAATTTGCTTCCTAAATTTGAAAGGCTTTGCTGTATTAGTTGGAGTTATAGTTGTGCAGCAACAATCTCTAAGGATTTCGTTGTTGGCTAACTATTTAAGGCTTTCATCTTCTGTTTCGTGCAACTTTGAAGAGGATTTGAGGTGGGTTTTTGATGACTCTGTAAAATTGTAGTTGTGTGTTGTAGATGAACACATTGTGATGTGCTAGTTGGGGAGTTGGAGAATCGAACCGTAGATGGAGCGCAAGTGGTTGTGGAAGAAGTCTTCTGAGAAGAGCTCTGGAGAAACTTGTATAAATAACAAACACCTCTCTGTAATTCATTCATTGTTCAAGGAATACAATCTTTAGTCATTCACCTTCTCTCTCTAAATTCTCTGCCATTGTTTTTCGTTTTGCTTCTTCTGCCATGTCTTCAGTAAAGAAATGGCAAAACATATATCATGGTATAACATATCTTAAGCCATGTGCTACTGTGAAAAATATCATAGATAAGCATGTATGTGTTCAAATATGAACAAGTTCAAAAAAAAAATAAAATAAAAATTGTCCCGTCCTATCCCACGCATAAACATTGTACCAAACAACAGACGGAACATGGGTAAGTTAGTTATTCAATCTTTTGGTTCCGTTTCGTCCAGCACGTGCCAAACGCAAAATGGAACAACCGTCTCGTTCCGTCTTGCGCGTACCAAACATAACACGAAACCTTTGTTCTGTCCCGTCCCATTCTGTTCTGTTCCATTCCGTCCCGTCTGCGTATCAAACGGTGATTGGATTTTAGACCCATTGGGAGGCTTTTAGTTTTGACCCCTATACTTGTGAAGACCCATGTTGAATTTGCTCAGATATCAAGATCTACAGCTGTATTAGGGCCGAGGTTAATTGGGTTGGTGGATCTGGTGGCTGGGACCATATGCATGTGGACTTAATTATTGTTTGGAAAAAGATGAGATGATTGATATTTTGTTAGACATAGCTGGAGCGAAATAGCAAATTAAAGATGAGGATTAAATCCTCAAAAGGATTAGGATATAATTCAGAACGAAAGTCTCACCATCACATGTGGGATTCATCTATATTTTGTAGTGATTAGTCGGTTGGCATGGAGTTGGTTTCAACCTCCATATCTGGTACTGGTAAATGCAGAGAGACAACAAATCTTACAATTCTTGTGTCCTTTTAATGCGTCATAGTCTTACAGATTAGTTCGATTATTGTGTCCTTTTAATGCGTCACAGAGAATAACGTAGACTAACACTTAATAGAAAGCTTTTGGTGCGTTGGAGAGCATATTGCACCGTGCCCTTTTTGCAACTGAATCCCACTGGTCCCAAAACCCAATCTGTGCACCAATGATGATGACAATCGTAGAACTGAAGCTATCAAGTTTAAATGGTAAAATCTTATAGCAATAGATAGCTAGAATGTCTTTTAAGCCAAGCTTTTCCTAATACTTTGTTTAAATCATCAATTAATGTAATATTTCCAAACTCCTATATAATATGATTGGAGAATGCCAACTCAATTCATTCCTCAAATCACAAAAATCCACTTGCATGCTTCTCATTGCTCTCAAAAATGGAACAAAAAACGAGCCTAGTTTCATCTCTCTTCCTCTTCTTCCTTCTCTATGGAACCTTGGCTTCCCCGACCCTAAAACCCAGTTTTAAGCCTCGTCCTCCTCCTCACCACCCTTGCAGACACCTAGTTTTCTACTTCCACGACATTATCTACAACGGAAAAAATTCTAAAAACGCCACGGCAACCATTGTAGGTTCACCGGCTTGGGGCAACAAGACCATTTTGGCAGGACAAAACCATTTTGGTGACCTAGTTGTGTTTGATGACCCAATAACTCTGGACAACAATTTGCACTCAACCCCAGTTGGTCGTGCCCAAGGCTTCTACATTTACGACAAGAAGGAAATCTTCACTGCATGGCTTGGCTTTTCCTTTGTGTTCAACTCCACCCAACACAAAGGTAGCATCAACTTTGCTGGGGCTGACCCATTGATGAACAAGACTAGGGACATATCGGTCATTGGCGGGACGGGTGATTTCTTCATGGCTAGAGGGATTGCTACTTTGATGACTGATGCATTTGAGGGTGAAGTTTACTTTCGTCTCCGAGTTGACATTAAGTTGTATGAGTGTTGGTAAATTTTTTTGTAGCTATTTTGCATGCATGGCATGGCATACTTTCATTTTCGTTCGTTTGGTCTTGATCCAAGTTGTGTTTGTCAAAACAGTGATGTTTCCATCCAAGGAAGAAATATAATTCATTTGGTTTCGTGATTAAGTACAATTTTTATCTATAAATTTATGTTTTTGGTTCGAATTCGTATTCAATATGAACGAATTCAACAATTTATTATAAATTTAAATCTATTCATCTATTTCAGTTAAGGTGTTTCCAATGAATACTATTACACTACAAAAAATTTCTATGTTAAGGCAAATTAACATTTTCGATACATGGCTAGGTACGTACGAGCTAATAGAAATAATTTAGTTTCGTAATTAAGTACAATTTTTATCTATAAATTTATGTTTTTGGTTCAAATTCATATTTAATATGAACAAATTCAACAAGTTATTATAAATTGAAATCTATTATTCTATTTTGGTTAAGGTGTTTCCAATGAACTATTACACTACAGAATTTTCTGTTTTGATTAAGGCAAATTAATATATTCGATACATGGCTATAGGTATGAGCTCTTAGTGTATCGAAATGTCTAAAAGATAACTTTCATGCAACATGAAAGGAACCAAGAGAGAGAGAAAAAAATGACAAGGCTATAAGGAGAGAGTGAGAACAAAGACAAGGTAAGTCACCATTTCAAAGGCTTATCCCATATGGCCCATATACGAGTGATGGGTGATTGTCTATGATTTATGCTGGTTAGTGTGTTTGTTATTGTGAATTGTCTGTTGCTTGTATTGTAATACTTTGGTTATTCTTGCAATAAAGTGCATACGGAGACACCCAACCAATGAGTTGGTAGAAAAGCAGGAGATTGCAGACAGGACTGGACTCTGAAACCTTCACTCTTGACAAAGCTGGGACTACATAACTAAATGAAAGTAATATTTGTTTATTCTGGAGGTGCCTTGTTAGCAAGACTTAATACCATCATGATGTTTCATTTTGACTAAAGAGGTTCGTCAAGTGGATAACGTAAGTCAAAATTATGAGTGCATTAGGAGGCACCAAAACCTACCTGTTTCACACCCTCCATAAGAAGTTTGAATTAATTAATCACCTTCTACAACTACTATGGATGACTCAGTGGTTGGGAATGAATTCCAGACTTGTATTTCACACAGCACGTCCTGAGTTTGATTCCTGATGCTGGTGAATCATACAATGGTGGCCAGGGGAGACTGAAATGTCTCTGTAAGTCTTCCTGACCCCAGAAGAGTGGACTGCCATGGCGAAGCCACCAGCTAGTCCTCTTTCTGAAATGAAAAAAAAGAGGGTAATTTACATAAAACTACCTTAACTATTGGGCCAGTCACTGTTTAATACCTCATCTTTAAAACATTTCAATATCATACCTCATCTTACAAATTTGTTACAATTTCATACCTTCCATTAGTTTGTCTGTCAATTCTTCTATTAAATAGTGACGTGACTTGAGATGGAGCCCACGCTCTATTATAAAATTAATTAAATATTAAAAACTAAAAAAATAAAATCATTCAATAATTTTTTTTTGTATGGGGGACCCACCCCTCACCCTTCTTCCCTACTCTCGTCTTCCCCCAACCCAAAACTAGAACCACCCCAAACCTAGATCCCACCAGCGCCAACATCTCCTCCTCCCCCCTCCCCTACCACTCATCTCACTCCCCCACTCTTCTCTTCTCTCCCCAGAAACAAAAAAATTTTGAAACAAAAAAACCCATAATTTTTTTTTTTGTAGGTGATTGATTTCGCCAATTCTCTCCCCACTCTTCTCTTCTCTTCTAGACGATTCCACTGTCACTCCCCCTTGCACGTCCCTGCAACACGTCAACATCGCTCCCCGTCTCTTCTCCCGAACCCCAAACCAAAATCCAGAAAAATCCGATCAAACCTGCTCTCCTTTGACCCCAAAACCCAAGCACAGTTACCTCCCATCCCCTGAGCCAAAACCCACAAACCCTTCAACAAAGCCCGAAGCTTTCTCCGAAATAGGCGAATTCAAAATTTAGGGTTAGGGTTTGGGTGGAATTGGGGTATTTTGTTTGAAATTGGTTATAGGGATTAATTTGCTGAGGGTGTTGCGTGTGTAGGAGGAGGGAGAGGAGGAGGAGCGCCATGGGAGGGAGGTGCAGATGGAGGAAGAGAAGGCGTATAAGGGGTGGGTCCCCCATGCAAATTTTTTTTTAAATGATTTTATTTTGGAAAAATTAGTATCCGGTCCCTAGTTCTTACTGTTCATTGACTAAGACCTTATTAGTTCTCAAATTTTGATTCAAGTCCCTATCATTAATGTGATAATGAATTTACATGTTTATTATATAATTTTTAATATAAAAATTAGTAATTAATTTAGGGTTTAATACTCACACCTCTATTAAACTTCTAATTAATTTTCAATTCAAACATTTCTAAAATAATAAAAAATTAAATTAAATTAAGTTTGTACCTATTAGTTTTTTTTTTTATATATATAAAAAGATTCTCAATTTTTTTTAATATTAAATGTACCCATTCATATAATTTTTCAATTTTTTTAATCTTAAATGTACCCATTCTCAAATATATCAATTTGTTATATGTAAAATGTACCCTTTTTTTAATATAAAATCCATTCAAATTTTTTAATCCATGTTTAAACTTATATGGGTACATTCTTTTTCGTTGATTTGAGAATGTATCCATGTTTTGGTACAATAACTTTTTTTGTTAATTTTGGTTAATGTACCCATACATATATGTATACACACACACACACAATATAATAGAGAGTATAATATATATTTTATTATTTTAATCCCATAAATTATGGGTTTTATTTAAAATCTTATTAATATAAACAATTACAAATTTCAATTTTTAATTTTTAATTTAAAAATATAGTAACTTACATTATTACATTAATGTTAGGGACCTCAATCAAAAACTAAAAACTAACAAGGTTTCAATCAAAGAATATTGATAGCTAGGGACCGCATCCAAAGTGTCCCTTTTATTTTTTTAGTTTTTAATATTTAATTAATTTTTTAATAGAGAGTGGGTCCCGTCTCAAGCCACATCACTATTTAGCGGAATGTATGAAATTGTAATAAATTTGTAAGATAAGGTATGACATTGAAATGTTTTAAAGATGAGGTATAAAACTGTGACTAGCCCAATATTTGAGGTATTTTTATGTAATTTATCAAAAAAAAAAAAAAAACAATTACGGGATCGTGCACAGATTTATATTTTAAGCCATGTTGCACTTCCCTAGATGATCACGTTAGTAGAACTTTTTAACGAATAAATGGTCCCAAAATAGGCCTGGTGGCCCCAAATGATTATGTTAGTCTTAGAAATGAAGTGACAAAAAGGAAAAAAATACAGCCAGTTTCAAACCCACTGAAAAATAATTTTCCCATAAGAACAACCCTTTTCCTTGTCTTTCACCACCTTCTATTTTGAGGTTCTATCCTTCACTTGAAGACCTATCTTGGACGGTATTAGCATTGAGGAGATCTTCCAGGAGGGCACAGAAAATGATGTAGAACGGCTTGCAGAGACATTCATGGAACAGCTGAACAAACTCATGCATGCTTCTAATAAAACCGCTTACGAGTACAACCAACAGGCGTTTACTCTCGTCAACATTGTAATTACTTCAACGTGTACCATCTTCAATGAAAATAAGTACGGCTTGCAGAGAAATTTAACCCAGAAGGATTGAGGCAGAAAACAATGTTTATGGGTTAAAACCCAAATTTTATGGGTTCGAGATGCCTAAGGTTTTCGCATGTTGCTCATCTTAATAATATCGTTTCATTTTTTCTTCCTGAAAATTGCAGATCTCATGCAGAAAAAGGATGGAAGAATGCATCGACACGAAACGGGATCCAGAATCCTGCGGCATAAGATTGATGAAAGGAGCATTTATTCTTTTACAAGATTGATGAAAAGAGTATCTCACAATGTCTACGTCCGTCTCAAGAAAAAATTGGCAATCTTTGATCCCCTGAGGGCATATGAAATGATACTCCTCTTAAGGGGTGGAATGTACTGCGCTCCGTTGAATGCTGCAGGCCGCAGTACATTTAAAGGTCCGAAATCAACAGAGTAAGCCTTCTGGAAACCGTCCAGGATTGCCATCATTGTGACATTTGCCGATTTCCTCTCTGCTTCATATTTCTTCAACAACAATACCTGCATAAGATTAGACATACGTCGTCAAATGATTCGATCCAACCAACTAATTTTGATAAAAGCTAAAAGAAAATTCACCTACATCAGTAATGTCTGTTCCCACTGCAATTCCCTCACAAATGATTCTTGATAGAGCAAATGCGTCTCCAAACCCCAAATTAACCCCTTGCCCGCCAAAGGGTGAACGGTATGTGCTGCATCGCCAATTAGAACCACATGCTTTGACACGTAGTCGTTGGCATGCATCAAAGACAAAGGAAACACCGTTCTCTCAGATGCCAACTTCAACACTTTTGGCGGAACTTTGAAGCAGTCATTGGCTGATAAATTCGTGTCTGTTTTAAACCAAGAAAATATGCTTCCACCTCCCGAGGTGCTTGACTTAGGATGAGGGCCAAATCCATAATCCAGAGCATAATTGACATCTTTCAAAAATTCATCCTCAGCCTTTAACTTGCGGTCAGTTGCTTCGTTCGGGTTCATGGTCCAAACAATGTTACTGAAATTATCACCTATTGGCAAAAGTGCAATTGGCCCAGCAGGTAGAAAGCGTTGCCATGCAAATCGGTTTTCTACACTATGTTCAACAGTACAAATGATTGCGTTCTGCGAGTAATTCCATCCGGTTGTCTTGAATCCTGCCAACTCTCTAACACGTGACTTGGACCCATCAGCTCCCACCTGCAGTAAGACAATGTGACTTGATGCCAATCCAGAATTTACGAATGACATTATTTTGCATTACGACTAGACATTCTGTCATCTTATTATCATTTAAAGGGAAATAGAATTCTTCAAATGCAACTGAAAATTACCACCAACTTTGCATACAGACTGTTGCCGTCAATTAGATCAAGCTTCGCTAAGTTCCCCTGCTCATTCAATCCAGATGATGTGCTTTCCATCCCCATGGATAAGTTTCTTGGCTGTAAAGTCATTGTAGACAATCTCGAAGGGTAGACAGTCTTCTGGAAATCTGTATTCTGTTGAAGTTTAACCTTATTAGCAGTAGAAAGTATCAAGACTTGCATGCAACGCATGAAAACAACACACATGCCATTTATCAAAAACACGAGAGGGAGTTAAGAAAATAAAGGATGATGGTTTAGAGATACTTTAACCAAGAAAAGAAATGCCAGGAAATGATATCTTCAAGGAAAACAGAGATAATAATAAATATGAGAACTCAGCCACCAAAAATAAAAAGACAAAAGAACAACAACATGAACTAAGAAATTACACGAGTGATTACAGGTTTCGTTTGTAAATTGTAATAAAATGAACTAAAAAATTGACCATTCAGCTTTGCTAAATACCTGCATACATGACAATAGGGAACTGTGCAGTACTTTATTCTCCACTACACACCTGATCATAACTCAAAATCAGCATCAGATCCTACTAGTAATGCTAATAAAAGAGTTGCCAAGAAAAAAAAAAAATCATCTACTTACCCTAGAGAATCTTTATGTACATCTCTTGCATTGTATCTTGTATAACCTAAGCCAGTATAGTCCCAAACCTACACGAGATCATAGAAGAACAGACAAGTCTCTCAATAAATTCAACCTCCAGGAATCATCCATCATATTGTGTCAGCTGGATGGAAATATTTAACAAACACTGCAATTTATTTAAAGAAGAAACAAATAACAATGTAAAAGTAGGGTTCTTTGGCCACGATGAGAGTAAGATACAGCAGAACAGAGTTGGCAGATAATATATATTCACTACAAAAGGTCATTAAGAGTCAAACTATTGATGTAAAAACAAAAAGAGAAGTTCAGGAAAAAAAAATTATTTGAAAAACATCAAATCAGTCAAGCTTGTAAATAATGAGGAACCTTCTATAAAATTTATCAAATTATATACACCATATCTATCAATTCGCGAGGTTTTGGTCTGATACAATAAGAACTGCTTGCTTATGTCATGATATGAGATAAAAGTTAGGAATCCACTTAAGTCAAGCTTGTAAATAATGAGGAACCTTCTATAAAATTTATCAAATTATATACAGCATATCTTTCAACTTACCACACCTTTCAATATTGAAGCACAATTTCTCTCAAACTAGGCTATCCCCCTTTTAGTTGACAAGACCAAATTGGCTGTGAGAGAAATTGTTAAGTACATAATGATTAGTAACTGACACACAAACCATGAGTAATTACTGTGGTCCCATTTCTAAACCCCTAATCATTGGTCAAGTTGTATTATTTCAACAAAATGCGCTCATCGGCACTATATCTCATCTATCAGTTTCTGTTGCCCATTATTCCGTGTCAATGATCAGACAATAGAGTTTGCAATGGAACTAAAACAAACAAGTCTGGTCTGAGACCATCTACCAATTTCTTTCTCCTGATCAACTACAATAAAGATGTGTAAATTAATGAAAATGTATTAAAGGAAGCTAATGACAGAAAACTGAACAATTTGATATGCATACGAGTGGTTTTGATGAGGACATCAACAAGAAGTTTTTAAGGTTTATCGGTGGAAGAGGTAAAAAGAGAAAGACAATCCAATTCCTTTTAGGACTGGATTAAAACTTTTGGAGCAGGATTTTATTATTAGTTTCCTAGTTTTTTTTTTTTTTTTTTTTTTAAGTTTCCCGTTTCTAGATGGATTTGGTTAATTTCCTATTCTATTTTGGATTAGGATATCTTTCCTAGACTAAGTTTATTTTCCAAATTTCAATTCTTGGTGCGAGGCCAAAAACAAGTGTGAGACCCTTTATTGTTGTTTTAATCTAAGTTTTCTTTGTTTTCACTTCCGCTATACATTCCATATTCTGCTGGCCAACTCTGTCCGACATTAGGTTTGAGACCATGATTTTTCAGTAGTGAAAGGATTAGTGATTTGAATCAAATCTGAAAAATACAGTAAGTCAACAAGGGAACACAAACAAAATGGGAACTACTAAATTGCTATGAAATTTGGAAAAGTCAGTCACCTGCATTTGATCAAAATACGCATGCCTGTTCTGTTCCACATATTTCCAAGCACCAATATCTGCAAAGTACAACTGTTGTGATTGAAAGTCCAGAACAAGTTTAAACTTGTTTCCAACTTGGTTAGAAACTTAGAATGAAAATAGACAAGCATCTCGGTAAATTCCTACAAATGGGGATACTAGATCCATTGACACAGGGCTCTTATTTGTGCTCTCTTACATGATTGCTAGGGGTGAACATGAGAAACTGATGTTGGTATACAGAAACAACAAATTATCAAGTTCAATACCTTGGAAGAGAGATATGGTTGCAGGTGCTACTGCACTGGCCCTTGGATCAGGGGGGTCTTCTTTCTTGATGCTAAGTCCATTTGATACTGCAGGATTGCTATCAATGATGGCAACTTTCAAGTGCTTTGTCAATGGCATTTTTGCTAAAGCAGCACAACAAGAAGACAATAGATTGAAAGTTTTGGTGTGTCAGCCAGAATGTGCTACATAACAAACTAATTCAACAAAAACTTCTGTTACTAAAATTTTTATTACTTTATTAGTTAAACTACTTGGATTTAGCTCGAGAAACAAAAAGCACAACATAGCAAACTAATTTCACAAATTTTCTTCCAATCTCTTCTGACCTGAACCAAAGCTACTAAACTGATTTGAATGATAATGTTCTAGAGTACACGCTACGGTGCTCAACCTAATAACTTTTTGTTCACAATTCACAAAGTCACTCATGTAAAAGTTACTAGTCTATCTGCTGTAAATGCAACAATCTACATTACATGAATCATGCTAAACCTAAGAAACACAAGTTAAATAAGTCAATGCAAACGATAACTACTAAGAACTAGCGAACTTTAATCTAAAACCACAAAAGCGGGAATAATGTCAGGTGAAGGAACTAATAAGGTCTGGGACATAATGTCTACTGGTTAATCTACACAATGATGGTAACTAGAGTCTAAAACAAACACCACTTACCCAAGGAACAAGCAAGGGCCATGCCAACCATCCCTCCTCCAATAATAGCAATGTCGTAGGGATCACATTTATTCGAAAAATTTGGCCTCTCCACATGATCCTGTGGAGGATTTGAAAAGGAACCATCAAATCCAATAATGGAAAAACATTACTTTTCTTGCAAGTTACTCCACATTACTGGGTAAATACCAAATATATTGAGTGACCAAAAACCACTTATTTCGGGTTCCATAAATTTCCAGAAAAAAAGAAAACCCATTTATTAAAATGTGAATAACATGTAATGGGTGAAGATTCAAGAGCTTTACATTGCTGGGTTGGGCACCATTGGAACTGGAAACTTTTGCGACTGCGTCTGTACACAAAGTCCTTTGTGAAAGCTTCAATCTTTTGATACTTTCAGCAAGAGTTCTGATGATGATCAATCTGTGTCATTTGAAATAATCACAATTAGACTAAATTTGAACCTTAACCTGCACAGCCGAATCGCAAATTAGCAAAAACGGAAGGGATAAAGCGTGAAAATGTGGCAAATTTGGGAGCGAAGGGATGCTAGGGCATATAATGATTGGAACGGTGTATGTAGACATGGACGACCAAGAATATGAGGAAGATGACAATGCCGGAGAAGAGAAGTATAATTAATCTCTATTTTTTTGGGTTTTTATGAGAAAACCTCTTTTTTTTTATATATTAACTTTTTGTTAAAATAATCATAAACTTAAAAGAGTTACTATAAGTCTATATAAATTCTAAGTTTTGATTATTTTTCTAAATTTTCCAAAACGATTCTGGTCAAAAACAAAGACGGCATGTCGCAGAAAATGTCCATTGAAAACCAAGGACACTAGACCTAGCATTCGTGTCGTGTTTTTCGTGTTCGTGTCGTTTTCATGTCATACCCGATATCTTAACGGGTCATGTCGTGTAACATCCGTTAAAATAAAAGGGTAAAATAACCCGACCCGAAATCGACCCGATAATATTAACAGGTAATATGACCCGACCCGTTACCCATTAAGGAAAATATATTTTAAACCAATAAATAATCAAATGAAAACATATTACTAAATAAGTATATACATACCATATTGTCACATCCAAAACATAAAACACATTTTTCTTTTAAGTATATTTTCACTTACCTAAAGTCTTTAATAGTTTTTAATTAATGTAGAAGTGTAAAAAAATATAGAAAAAAATATATAAACGCTCGTAATGACGAGGTTTACAACTTTCATGAAGAGCTTAACTTCAAAATTTGCCACTATAATCATATAAATCATAGATCAAAATTTAACCGTTGATTGTTGTTTACATTTACGCTTCATTGTTCTCATCAAATTTTGTTTTTTTCATATTTTCTTTTTTGAAAACTTGATCTATTAGAGGATGCAGGAAAATGAACGGTTTGGATCGTTGATATTATATTCAGAGTTTTACAGTTAGTGAAAATATTGCTTGATATTTATAAAGTTTCTACAAACTATATGACATCGACTCATATTTAAGTTAACCGTAAATATCGAAACGTGATATCAAAGATTTGAATCGTTCATCTTCTTACATCCACCATATGATCATGTTTTCAAAAAAGAAAATTTAAAAAATGGAATTCAGTAAGAAGAATAAATCGTAAATGACAATCGACGATTAAATATAAATTTAAGGTTTATGAATTATAGTGTTGGATTTCCAAGCTGACCCCTTCATGAAAGTTGTAAAGTTTGTTACTATGAGTGATTGTATATTTTGTTTTACATTTTTTACACTTCTACAATAATTATTATTAATTTTCCCTCAAATAAAAAACATTATTCATGAAGGTTTGGAGGATTTTAAAAATCTAAACGATAATGTAAGTGTAGTCATTATCTACTCGTTGAGGAATAATGATGAATCACGAGTGTTTATATATTCTTTCACATTTTTCATACTTGTATGTATGTCTTCTTAGTTCTTGACTATACAAATACTATATTAGTTTATTTTAATTTTGGACAACAACATGTTAAGTAAAATTTATCCTAGTAATGATAATAAGAAACGCTCATAATAAAAATAAATAATGACCAAAACTTTTTTTAAACTTATATAGAATAATAATACAAAACTATATATTTAATATAGAATATATTGTATATATTAATATGGTTATTGTATTTTATAATAAATCTTTTAGTAATTAAACTTTAAAATTATCAATATAAATTTTTTCTTAACGGGTCGAAACGGGTTACCCACGTGTTACCCGTTAAGAACCCATTATTAACGGGTTCTTAACGGGTCACCCGATAATGACCCGATAAGTTATCGTGTTGACCCGAAACCAGTTATTTTCATATCGTTTTCTTGTCGTGTCACTGTGTCGTGTCAGAAACTGCCGGGTCTAAAGGACATGACGAGTCGCAAAAATTGGGGCATTTGGAATTTGGAGCTGGACTTTCAAATTATTTTTTGGTGAGAGTATTTCGACTTCAAATTAGACTAGGGTAATGATATGTTTTCCTAAGGGGGGGGTAAAATTCCCGAAAATCCCGAACCGAACCGAAAAAATCCTTATCTCAAACCAAAAATTTCTCAAACCGAAATTTTGGTACGAAATTTGGAATTGGCTTCTCGATATTTTGGGAATCCCATACCAAACTGAAAATATATATTATTAATTATATATATATATATATATATATATTAGGGAATTGTTATTAGCATTTCAAAAATCTCATTTGACATTTCAAACTTTCTATAATTAGAAAGAAAAATACACTTGTGAGGAGTGTAGAATGGGATTTTTAGAGTGCTAATAACAGTTCCCTATATATTATTCTTTTATAATTGATGCTAGTAGTTTCTAATTCATGCTCTACAACCTGGAATGCCCTACACCTTGCATATTTTTCATGTTTTGTTTGATATTCATTTGGATTTTATTATTGCTGCTGTCATGGTTGATGATTTTAGAATGCTTGATTCTTTTGTCTATCAACAAATTGCCAAAAGGGTTTAATTAATTTGAATTTTGACTCTGATAAAAACATTCAAGCATGCTAGTGTTCGATTAAATGGTAGTGTGAATGAAATGACATTCCTAGTTCATGAATGTGTTCTTGAATTATTTGAAGAATAATTCATAATTTCATATTTTAATTTGGGATTCCCGATTTGTCCCAAAATCCTGAAGTTTGGGATTCCCGAAAATTTGGTTTGGGATTGGTCTTCAAATTCCCGTCCCGAAAAATTTCAGTTTGGAATTCGGGATACTAGTTTTGGTTCGGTATCCCATACCGAACCATCCCTATGTTTTCCATATGGAAAATTGGAGGAAACTTATTTTTATTTGTTTGGTTTTTTTCTTTTTAATTTTTAGTGAAACATTAAGATATCAATTTGCAGGTTTTGCGAATTACTTTCCATATCAAGAAATTGATCGCTGTCCTACTAAACCAGTGAAATCCTTGAATTGGATAATAATTTAAGTTGTTATTTATAAATTGTGTCACAACAATAATATAACTGCTCTCGTATTTAAGAGAAACTGAGAAGATGAGATAAGTGGTTAAATTAATTTGTGGTAGGAAATTGCCAAAGTGCTAATACGTGACTTGATATTTTTGTTCTGATTTCTTAGTTGATGTTCATATAATTCTTGGGTCCCTAAGGCTCCTACTCTTCCTACTTGTAAATGTCACTTGGATATGTCTATACAACTCGTATATCTAATGATATTATCATCTGTTGTGTATCACTCTGATGCGGTCTTTTGCGTACAGATTTGGTGAAACTGGTTGATGATATCGCTGCAGTTTTGCTCTTGGTAATTTAATGTTTCGACTCTTCAACCAGAATAACGGAACTACAAGGCTTACTTATAAGCATCCCTTTTTTCTTTTTGTGGTGGCATAACCATATCAAAGCTAGAAATTCTGCTCCAGAACTAATGGATGATACACTTCCCTTCCTTCGGCCAAGAGAGAGTACAAGTTAATTGTATTTGGTCAATGATTTCGTCGGAAATGAATTGTTCCCCAATTTTCCCAACGATGAGCATTTTGAACTGAGATTGGCTAATATGTCAATTTGTTGCCCAATTTCCGACGAATTTGAAAGATGATACTGTCGTTTACCAATTAACACTGACCAACTTAACTCGTTGCAACATGTAAACGTCAAGTAGAAGATAAGATAATGAAAGTGTCAAATTTGATGTCCTAAAGATCAAATAAACTGGTACATTCACCTCTAAGTTTGCATAAAGCCAGGGTACATTGGTTCCACTATTTTGTACATACATTCCCCCTTGATGATTTATCTTAATAAGACAATGTTTTGCTTCATATGCAGCACTTGCTGCTGCATCTTCACTCCTTCGAGTCATCGGAGGAGCGCTAGCTGGTCACGCTGTTGCAACTTGGTAATTTTTCTGTTATTGCAAATTTATTTATTGACAAGACGATATTGGCCGTTTTGGAGTTGTGTCGTTTGGTTCGACAAATTATCAATTGCTTGAAACAGGCGTAGGACATGAAACTTCACATAAAAGTAGAAAATATGATCAAGAATGTTCTGAATTGGCCCAGAATTATCCTCGACCTATTCTGATTACACTTCTTTTTCAAAACTTCTTGTCGGTTCTTTTGACTTCGCGTATTCTCTTCTTTAGTAGAAAATAAATTGTGGCTTGAACGGTTGGTTTGAACAATGTGGAATGCAGCCAGTGGAATTCCTTTTGAAAACAATCAATAGACATAGAATATAAGCATCAAAATTCTGTGGCAACCGAAAACGAGTCAACAGCATCCTTCTTCTCTGCAGGCTTTGTAATAAAGGTTCTTAGTTGGACTAGCACATTCATTCACCAGATCAGTTTTATGCCCTTGACACTTTCCCAGGTTGAATCGCTAGCACTCGGCCTAGACGGGTTTGAAAGGAATTTTCTTTTATCTCACCCGATCGAACCCCACTGCTAAAAATATATTTTCTACTGCTCTTGGCTATGACTTGCACTCTAAGTAATTTCTTTCATGGATGAATTATGTATAAGCACACAGTAGACGAACGGATGACAGTCGTTTTCAATTTCCTTCTGCAGGCCATTGCGTACGTGGGAGGTGTTAGGCCATTGCGTGCGTGGGAGGTGTTCTTTCTCTAGTGTTTGCTGCTGTAACACTGGTTAAGATTGTAAGTTAAAGGGAATAAGATACCCATATCCTTTTTATCTGATCAAAACTCAGAAGCACATTGTTGGTTGTAATTATTGACATTCTGTCCCTACTTAATCAGTTTATTAGTACAAACTTTGATTCTTTGAGTGAAACATCTTGTGCTTCTGGGGGTTATGAATGGGTGAGGAGTGAAATTCTCCTTTCTTTTTTTCAAAACGACTGATACTGAAAGAAGAGAGATTTGAACGTGAGACCTCAGGGCAGCTGTAAACCTGTTAACTGCTTGAGTTATAAGCCAGTTTCTAGCGTGCGTGACAATTGGAGAGAGAATTCACACAATTTTTTAGCTTCTCATGCACCTCTCTTGATTTCTAGCCATTGAATTGAATGAATCAAACAAAAACAATGAACTTAAACAAACAGTAGTATGTCAACACCTAAAAAAAGAGTGTACCGTTTTCTGATGGTGCAAGTGTGAATAAAAGAAGTAGCAAAAATGCAAGGAACGTGGCATGCCGTAACCCATCAATAGAAGCTTTTGAGGGAGAATCAAAATTCCAAAGTCATGAAAAAGGATGATTGTGGAGGCAGACAAACCCCACTCTCTCATCTCTTCTCTTTACTTTTTACGTGAGCCTTTCTTTCCACATTGGCTCCGTACGCTGCTCTGCTGGGCTCTCATATCTCTCTCAGAATTCAAATGCTCCTCCACTTTCTTCCTTTTCACTACCCTTTTAAATAACATAATTGTGTCCCTTTTTCTATTGCTGTGATTTCCATCTTTCTAAAATTCTCTATTATTTTATTGAGTAATGTTTCGTTGATGTTACTAATCATCTTAAATAATAACTAACATTTGAACTAAGACATATTAATATTGTTGTCTACAAACAAGATAGGATCATAATATTACATGACGATGTTCTTAGTATACATAAAAATTTCTCTTATTTTTTTAGGAGTGTTGCCAGTTTATTCAACATTTTTATGTCCGTCTAAAAGAGCCTAGTTTTCTAAATTTGGTCTAAATAATCTTTTTTTCAATTACCCCATTTTTGTTCATTATTACTTCAAATAACAACAATCAAAATTTGCCTGAATAATCTTTTTTCTCAGAGGTATTGTGTATCAATAATCAAATCCAAATCAACTTCGTTTTGGACATAAGCACGATGCTAACATATCTTAACTTGTTAGTCAATTTAACAAGTTTTGATTCTCGTATATGATTCTAATTGAACTCTTGATGTTTCTACTATGCCGTTCTAATCTTTTTATTATATCAAAATCAATCGAACTTTTAACCTAATCTAATCGTAACTCAGTTTCCCATACTTCCTCGCGAGCTAATTAAAGGGCATTTGGTTATTTATCATGGTATAAATTAATGAGGGCGGTTCTGTGTTCTTCACCTTTACTGTAAAGTATAAATGATGGAATTTTTTCAAGCTGCAAGATATCGTGGGACCACTTCTTATGCATATGCTGTGGTAGGGTCAATGAACTTTACGAAATTGAGACGCAGACAACCATGCAAAGCAAATGCAGTGGCAGCGACAACAACAACGATAATACAAATGTAGTGAAGTCAAACTTAATAGATTGTTTAGTTGGATTTTTTTTTTAACAAACGATATTATCCATACTAAGAAGAAGAGGTGAACTTAGCATCACAATAAGTTAACAATAATGTGGTTCAAATTTACTTTTGACAAGATTCGCATTTGAGTTTTTGTTAGAGAAAATGTATTATGGTGGATTTTGAGTAAAAAAAAAATGAATCTTATATTTTCAACGAAAATAATTTTTCCAGATGATACTTTATCGCAGTGGCAGAAAGTAATCATGTTTATGCATGCTAACGTTATTGCTCTACTAAAAATAAATAAAAACAAGTTTCTTCTCTTACTAAGGTTAAAATCATCTTTTCATTAACTTCTCCTTAAACCATAAATATTGATCGACTCAATCTTAATATTGAAACTTTTTTATGACCTAAAACAAAATACCCCATAAATAAATCATCATGGTGGCACTTCTATGATGAGTTACTCATCGCATATAAATATACAAAGTTTGTACATACATAAAAATAACTAATAAATCACGAAAATAAAACATTACATGCAAATATCAAATAGTAATTTGTCTGTAACAACGATAATTGCACATAAAAAGCCGAGTGCCAAATGTATTTTCTTTGCAAATCTGATGCTCCGCATTTGAGTAAAGTCGTATACGTGTTTAGTTGGAGGTTGTTTTCAAGTGTTGACATCGTTGATATTCCACTTTCATGGTTTTCAAAGTCAGAATTTTTTAGGGCTTTCGTTTGTTTGGGGAATGTTGGTGGAGACGGAAGAGGTGGAGGTGTTTTCATAAGATTTCCAAGGAAGAATATGCTCTATCATATTCGGCTCCTCCGGTGGTGGTGCAGGTGTGACGTTTCATGCACGTGCCATTAATCACGTGGAAGGTTAGACCAATTACCAAACAACATAAACAAGAGTCAGATTCTAATAAAAAAATATTTTATTTGATTTTTGGATTTTATATACTCCGAATTTCCGACTTAGCATTTTTTTTAAAGAGTTTATATCAAGATAATGGACCAAAAAGCCTTTCAAAATCCATGCATATCTTAAAAAAGAAATCATCATAGGAGTTCAAGAAGAATATGATCAACATCGTAATCAGCAAAGAAAATTTATTCAATATTACGCTAATTTATTTTTTAATCAAAAGTATAAAGCTAATCTAGGTACTAAGTATATGCAAAGTCGAAATGATTCATGAATAAGATGTTTATATTATGGTGCAAAAGGTGCTTTAGAAGGCTACGTTCTTATTACATGTCCGACCTATAATTCCACAAATAGATTTTAGGTAGGTGAAGGAACATTTTGCACTCCCTACCACGGGCCACCCCAAAAACGGACGCAATCCGACGGTGCAAAACTCAGATGTTGATTTTACGTGTCGAGATCGTGTGGGACACAAGCATAAGATAAGGGAATAAATTTTTGATCTTTTTGGTTGGTTTGAAAAAATTAATAAAATTTTGACTTTTTTGGCAAAAGAAGCAGAAATATGGTGCGTTTGATCTTTTGTCCCAGCAGCCAACCGGCCCAGCACCACTTCTTTTTAGGAAGCATTTTTCTATCTTCGGAAATATCAAAATTTCTTCTAAATTAAAAACAATTCAGATTTGTAAAGAGAAATTTTATTTAAATCCAACTATCTTATCTTCAAACTCAACTTAAATATTTTTGTCATTAAATTCTCCATTTTGCCCCGGCGTTATTTAGAAAGTAAAAATAAATTAAAAGAACATGAACCCACATATCTGCCCACCACTTTTCAGTGTCTTCTTCACTGACGTCGGCGTCTCTTAACCACCTCCTCTTTTGTATTATCTCCCTCCTCATTTGTCCTTCTCCCTCCTCTATTTCTCATGCTCTTCAACCATAACATCGGCATCGGAGGCCTACAAGCATAGTCGAAGCTACGTGAGGGCGAGGAGTGGTGGCCACCCCTCTCTTAACCTGAAAAACATACCTAGGATTGCTTTGATTAAAGCTTGCATAGGTGGTGTGTCATGGTAGTCCTTAGCTGAGAAGGAGCTCATTCCTGCAACTTCCATTTAAGGGCATTTAGCATACGTCGTCGAGTTTGTACAAATGGAGACCAAAAGCCGTATGTCGACGAAGGTAGTGCTTCTGCTGCCGTTCAACTACTTGAAGCTACGTTTGCCACAACTCATTCAAACAGTCGGAGACGTGAAGATCAAGAGCAAAAAGCCCAAGCACAGTGCTTGATAATGCAGAGGAGAAGCAGATTGAGAAAACCCAGGTGTAGAACCTCCTCTCTAGTTACAAGTTTCCGAGTGGTATAGAGTAGGCAATGCTGAGAAGCACAAATGTCTATGGCCGAGAAGGGATGGCGGAGTCGTCGACGAGGAAGGCGTTGAGCCGAAGAGGGATCATTTATCTTGTATGGATAGTTCGAAGTCAAAACTTGTGGAAACTGAATGGTGTGCCACATAAGGCGATTGTGATGCTAAAAGAATTTGAAATGAAGTTGCCATGGAGAATTGCCGGTGAATCTTCCGTGGGGTTTGAGGTGTGTTGATGCACAAAACCGGAGGGGTCTTGGAAGAACGTAAATCCGACCGTGAATCTGCAAGAAAGTAAATAACACAAGATGTATCGTGGTTCACTCCAAGGTTTGGGCTACGTCCACACTGATATAGTATTTCTCTGAGAGGGAGAGAAAGAGCCTCTGTAATGAGAGTGAGGCTATTATCTGAATATGAGAGACTTAAAGGTTGTGAGGGTGAGGAGGCCCTTTTATAGAATAAGGGCTCCTTACTTATTACATATTTGCCCCTCCATTTATTACATAATTACACTTGAGTCCCCAGAGTATTTATACGAGGTCTAAATACGGAGGCCCTAAGTATGGTATAAACAGTAGTCCCCCAAGTCTTCAGTCAAGAGAGTCTTTTGGCTGGAGACTTAAAATTCAGTCCATGTGTGGGCCCAAGTAACTAGATGTCATCTAGAATCGAAACTCGATATAAGGTGGTGCCCAATCTGAAATGATGCTCAACTAGAAGTAGCACATGTTGCGAGGCTGCTCTGCTTGTGGCTTATGTTGCCTTGGTTGGCTCGGCTTATGGCGTTGAAGGTGAAGGAGTCTCTTTTATAGAATAAGGGTTCGCTCCTCAATACAAAAAAGATGGACTAGAGTTGGTGTTTGCAGCAAGGCAGTTGCTCAGCAGGCGGCGATGCTCTCTAATAATGGTGGGGAAGTCCCTTTTATAGAATAAGGGCTCGCTCCTCAATACATAAGTGATGGGTTAGGAGTGATGCTCGCGGCGAGGCGATTGCTCAGCTGGCGACGATGCTCTCTAATGAAGGTGAGGGAGTCCCTTTTATAAAATAAGGGCTCGCTCCTTAGTACATGAATAATGGGTTAGGAGTGATGCTCGTGGCGAGGCGGTTGCTCAACTGACGGCGACGCTCTCTAATGAAGGTGAGGGAGTCCATTTTATAAAATAAGGGCTCGCTCATCAGTACATAAATAATGGGCTAAGTCCCCCAAGTATTTTTCATGAGGCCCAATATATGGTACATAATGTAGTATTCCAAGTCTTCAGTCAATAGAGGCTGTTGGCTGGAGATTTCAAATTTAATCCATGTATGGGCCAAAGTGGCGGTTGTTTGGAGGCAATATTTGTATACCTTGCATTGAAGCTTTGTAGGTGAAGCTTTGTAGGTGAAGCTTTGCAAGTGAAGCTTTGAAGCTAGAGCTTTGTAAATGAAGCTTTTGAAGCTAGAGCTTTGTAAATGAAGGTTTTGAAGCTAGATTGACATGAGTGATGCTCATGAATGTTTATGTTGATTGACATGAGTGATGCTCATGGTTGTTGTCATGAGTGATGCTCATGAATGTTGACATGAGTGATGCACATGAATGTTGACATGAGTGATGCTCATGAATGTTGACATGAATGATGGTCATGAATGTTTATGTATGATTGTCATGAGTGATGCTCATGAATGTTTATGTATGAATGACATGAGTGATGCTCATGTATAATTTTGGAGTATTGGACGTACTTTTGATCACCTAGTAGGTGATAATAATAGCGGCAGGTTGCCAAATAATTTTGGAGTACTGGGCATACCTTTGATCACCTGGTTGGTGATAATAGCGGCAGGTTGCCGAATAATTTTAGAGTACTGGCGTACTTTTGATCACCTGGTTGGTGGTAATAGCGGCAGGCTGCCAAATAATTTTTTGTAGTACTGGATGTACTTTTGATCACCTGGTTGGTGATAATAGAAGGCCTGGCTCTTTTGGGCATATGGGCCTTCGCCCTCCACATAACATTCCAGCCCATTATTTTGGGCTTGCCGTTTTTTTTAATTTTTTTTAATTTTTTATTATTACCCTCTAATGGGGTTTATACAGATGTCTCCGCAAGATAAGAAAAATAAATCATATCATTTAAAAATAAATCCGACCTTCTGCTCAATGGGTCACGCCCATAATGCCATCACCACCGCAATTATGTCAGCTCTTTTTTATCTTCTTTTGCTTTCTGCTTTTGCTTTTTCTACTTTTGTTTCCCACGCCATTTCCAGACATCCTTTTGCTTTTTCCTTTCTCTTTTCTTTCCATTGCAGGTTCACAGCATGGGGTTTGGTCAGCAGGCATGATATGCTCCTTTTATTCCTTGCTTTTGCAGATTTGCGTGCCTGCTATCTATAGCTTTTCTATGGGTGGTCGACAAAGTAAAGAAAGCACCAACCGCTATTATCGACTTGCTTCAGCTTTCAACTAAAGAAAGCATAATTCTTTATTTTCTCTCTTCTTCCAGTAAACCCAAAGAACTCACGCTACTCTGAACGTGCTTTCACCGCAAAATCTCCACCTTTGAATCACAGCTGCTTTGCAAGTTCGAGCATGGTGAATTCACCCGGGTTTCCGAGATTGAAAGGTCCCACATGTTCACTTTCCATCAGACGCATCGGGCCTTCCACCAGATCAGAAACATATTGGAAGCTCCTTGTTTGCTTCCCGTCACCGTAAACCGTCATCGGTTCTTTCCTTAACGCCTAAGCAACAAAGTTACTAACAACACGGTCGTCATCTATGCACATTCTTGGCCCGTAAGTGTTAAAAATCCTAGCAATCCTAACCTCAACTCCAGCTCCTCTATGATTATGTTGGAAATGTGGTTGATAAAGTCTGCAAGATGGATCAAAACAAGATTTTGACCGCGGAGACAGGAGAATACTCTTGATCTGAGTTTTTCGAACGCCCAAAAGAAGTCGTCTAGTGTGATGGGGATGGTTTCATACGCACTCTGGGTGTGTCGACTTTGAGATCGAAGGTTCGGCCTTTGGATCAGGTCGTGTGCAGCTTGAATGTTGTGAGATTTTGGATCAGGTCATGAGCAGCAGGACGAGGATTCGAGGAGGACGCCTGACACTTCTCTATAAGCAATCACCAATATTGATGAAAAAGGGCAGTCTGATCAAGTGTTACTGTGACCCAAGTCCCATCATTGAGACAGATCTGCAGGCCTGATGTGTTGTTGGATTTCAGGACAGAACAATTTGGGGGTCTGTGTGCTCCCCAAACCCTATCAAATTTCGTCCACTCAATGCCCAAAGCTCTGGACATGGCGGATAGTATTTTAGCCTGAAACACGAGTCACTCTTCTCATCTGTCAAGATGCAGTGTACGTTACCTGCCAGAAGAGGGGAACACTTGGTCCCAGAATGAAGTAATGGGTTTGATGGCATGGTGGACTACAGAAGCTCGAAGATAGTTTGAGAGACTTTTTTAGAGTGTTAAGTTACTGGGCGTACTCTCTTGCCGTCTGGGGGACTATTTGAGAGAGTTTAAGAGACTTTTTGAGGTTTTCTTTTTGTTTTGGTTTCTGTGTATGACTAACCGAGATAGGAGAAAGAGAGAGATTTGGTTTCTTGGGTTTTTGTGATTTTGCAGATTCACGGTGGAGGTAAAAAATGAAAGAGAACCGACACAGCTTTTCGTGTCATTTCCCACAGACGGCGCCAAATGTTGATGCACAAAACCGGAGGGGTCTTGGAAGAACGTAAATCCGACCGTGAATCTGCAAGAAAGTAAATAACACAAGATGTATCGTGGTTCATCCCAAGGTTTGGGCTACGTCCACACTGATATAGTATTTCTCTGAGAAGGAGAGAGAGAGCCTTTATAATGAGAGTGAGGCTATTCTCTGAATATGAGAGACTTAAGGGTTGTAAGGGTAAGGAGGCCCTTTTATAGAATAAGGTCTCCTCACTTATTACATATTTGCCCCTCCATTTATTACATAATTACACTTGAGTCTCCCGAGTATTTATACGAGGTCTAAATACGGATGCCCTAAGTATGGTACAAACAAGGTGGAAGAGAACCACTAGGTGTGGAAAGAGATTTCAGTTTTGTTTATTTGTTTTTTCAGTTTTAATTAAAGGGTGAATTAGGAATTTTAAGAAAATATTTTTTGTATTGGGTGTGGAAAGAGGTTGAATGGGTTCCAATAAAATTTCCCATTTGTAAATTCTACATGAAGATTTTTCCATAGCACTAATAATTAGGTGTGGACACTTGAAACTGAAAACCGAAACCGAAACACGAACCAAATCAGATCGTACCGAATGGTTTGGTTTTGCGGTTTTGAAACAGTTGTGGTTTTGAAACCGAACCGCATTGTAGGAAACAGTTTGGTTTTGGTTTTGGCTTTTGAAAACCGCACCGAAACCGAAACTACACCTCAAATTATATGTCATGTTTTAATTAGTTGTCTGTTCGAGTCCATACATTTAGTATGTACATGTCATAATAATGATTATTTTTTCCAAGTTATATCCCTCATCAAGCTTGGCATCTCAATGTTTCTTTACAGGAAAAGATGAAAACTTTGGCATAGTTATATCCCTCAGAACCCTAATTCAAGTTCAGAATGATAGCCTATATAATATATTAATCAGAAATGCAAATGAAAACTCAAAAGGAACAATGAGCATCAAATAAGAGTAGTCACAAAAGGAGAGATACAAGACCGAATCTATAATCAAGTAATAAGCTGTAGCACTTCATTTGGGTACTTTTTCCTACTCACAGAGTTTATCACATGTGCAAGAGTTTATCATCTGTGCAATTAGCTAGCTAGAGTAAAGAAAAGAATTCTCATGTGGGTGGTTAATTAATGTATGTGTGGAAAATGATACCGTGGTATGTGTAGATAAGTATAAATTTTAAATTGTAGATTTTTTATCTAAAAAACCAAATCGAAACCGTTTGAAACCGCACCAAACCGAACCAAATAGTTTGGTTTCATTTCGGTTTTGACTTCAAAACCGCACCGAACCGCACCGCAAAAAGTTGTGCTTTCGGTTTCGGTTTCACTCAAAACCACACCAAACCAAACCATGCCCACCCCTACTAATAATAATAAAAAAAAAACAGCAACAATGTTTCCAACCGAAAATCTAAATGTAATGTGTCATAGCATGAATTGATAGCCATCAACTTTGTTGGCTTTGCCAAAATTAGCAGCAGCTTCATATCTTTTTTTAATTGATAATTATTTAATTAGTTTTATTGTTATTTTTATGGTACAACATTTATTATAATAGTTTAATGTAATAAAATAATAGTTTATTTGACATATTGGGTGGAGATTAAAATTTTAAAAGATGTTAAAGTACGACATAAGTTGTTAAATTCAAATTGTATGTTTAAAATTTGACATCCTTCTCCGGAGATGCTCTTTTATTTAGAACAAAACTTTTGGACATGCTCTTAATCGTTTTGTTTTTTTACCAATGTTCGAATAGTTAAAAATCTCAAAATATAATAGAAATATATGTATCAGGCTAGTTACTTAGCATGATCGTACCTTTAAATTCAAATTAATCCAACTTTGTATAAAATTAAATTAGTTTAGCCTATTGTTTGGAATCAAAATAATGCTTTGGGCCGAGCCCATGTTGTCCTCGATCCAATAAGAAGTATTAAGAATATTCCCACTTTGGGCCTGGCCGAGTGGAGTTCGGCTGAATCGTATCAAAAGATGGTTCTGCTTGGATAAGGGTGAAGTGGTCGAATCTTAGTACAATAAGGATTCTTCAGAAGCTAAGGATGCTTCGAATCAGAAAAGATGCTGAGAGTTAAGGTTTGAATCTGAGTGATTAAAGAGCTCGGTTCAAAATTCTATAGGAGTTAGGATTGGTCGAGACCAAATCAGATTGGGTTGAGGAATTCTAGTCCAAGTAAAATTCTAACTTGGTCATTGAGGAAATTGCTACTATAAATAGAGAAGGGAGTGCATCATTCAAAGCCCTCCAAATCAACACACAATTACCCTGCGCAAACAACCTCTCAAAGACCTTGAGATTTATATTTTCTTTTTTCTCGCCAACATATCTTTAGTTTGGATAAACAGCACTGTGGAGGCAACCGGTAACATCTTCAGTTTGGATTAAACAGCATTGGAGTCGTAGAATCAGTTGACCAATGAGCACCTTCAGTTTAGATAAACAACACTGCTTCGAGACTAACTAGTTATTTATCCAAGTCTTGGTTAACAAGGATTTTCGAGTCCTTGTTGGAAGAGGTCATCTTATTACCCTTCTCAGAGAAGTGAGGTGTTACCAGGTTACTATATTCGGCACATTGAAAGCTGAATTTGATATTGAACTTCGCAAAACTAGCAGTCTTATCTTCAGGCTCTAGAACCCGAAGGCCGAGACGTGTTCCTTCCTTAGCCGCAGTCGCGAGATCCAAAAGTCAATAGCGCGCCCAATGCCACAACAACATTCATTTTACTCTCTAGTTGAACTCAACTGACGAGTTGGTATGCCCTGCATTCAACCGAATGACGTAGTTAGCTTATTAATTACTCGACCTGCGTGCCACGTAGGCTAGGTAGTTTTTAGGGTCAACATTTTGGCACGCCCAATGGGACCAAGTACTAAAGCTACAAAGTTCATGACCATTCATGACCATTGAGACATGGTCAAGGAAAAAGAAAACAACTATAGGTAAATCAACTATTAATTTAGCACTTATAATTCAAAGTCCAGTCCAAGGTAACGTGTCGCAGGCACAGGAACTTTTGTTGCCGTGACACCTGAAGCCACATGCAAGGTTCACCGAGAAACAAAAATTAATCTCGACAGTCAGAACCATGATGTCGTGGTCTTCACCCAAACTACCAGTGTGGCAAAATATGGTTTTATCGAAGGCCTGGTAAAGGATTGGGACGACGACAACGATGAAACCTCTGGTGCACCGTCTAACTCTTTTTCCAATGACAGTTGGAAAAACAATCTCGACAATTTGAGCAAGTTTTAGGTTAAGAGGTGAAAAGCCTACGTGATAAACATGATGAGGGCTTGAAAGCCACTTAGTGAGTAATAAATTGCTTGAGATTTTAGCCAAGACAAAATACCTTCTTAAAAAATATTCCCTTGGGAAGGGAAAGGCTGCTGGTGGTGTATGCTGAAATGAGACTCAATCGGAGCAGGACAATCAATCTCCAAAGACCATATGGTGAAACAAGCACCAGTTTGACCGAGTTTGGCTGAAGGACCGAGACGATATTCGTCGATATGGGTGAATTTTTGAGAATGATTGATTCAGCTTTGAAAAAATGACCGAAAGTTTCAAAATTTATCCATCCATATCCGACCTTCGTTGAAAAGTTTGATTACCCGTGGGGATTCAAAATCCCTGATTTCAGTATATTCTCTAGGGAATCGTCATTGTCCTCATTAGAGCATGTGGCCAAAATTCACTGCCTAATGCGAAGATGTCAACAATTTTTACCACAAACTACGATTGTTCAATTTTTCATTGACAAGTACGGCGTTTGCATGGTATATTAACCTTCCACCGAATTTTAACTGCATGGTATATTAACCTTATATCGAATTCGGTACAAAACTGGGAGGAACTGGTCGAGAAATTTCAAGAGCAATTTTATCTGCCTGGGATGGAGGTGTCAGTATCCTCTTTAGCCATAATGGCTCAGTCATCTTACGAGTCACCAATGGGATGTCTTACCAGGTTTAAGTCGGCCGGAATTGGTGTCGAGTACATCTCATTGAGGCCGAATTTGTTAGCCTTGCTCAGAACGGTCTATACGTGGAATACAAGAAGAAATTCTTAAGGGCAAACTTCTGACATATGTATGAGCTGGCTCAGCAGGTCAAGCAATATGATTATTCGCTCAAAGAAGAAAAAATCTCGAAATCTCCAACCCGTGGGACGATCTATAAGAGTCCAACGGTGAGTTACGCATCAGTTGGGAGTAACGAGTCCCAATATGTCAGTGTGGATGCGGCCGAGATAGTAATTAACAACCCTTATGTAGGCAAGGCACTGGCTCATGCTAGTTCTAATGATGTCAAAACACGCTCGGCATCAATTGAAGCAACCGTCAAGACATCAAAGGTAAGCATTTTTGACATCACCAAGGCTGGTGCTATCTTCAACTAGTTGTTACTTCCAAAGATTATCAAGCTTCGGCTGGGGCACGACATTCCTAAAGCCAAAGACTTAAAAAGGAAAACATACTGCAAGTACCACAATTCGAACAAGCACACGATGAATAAATGTGTTGTATTCCGTGGCGCCATTCAAAGCTGGATTGAGAACAGCAAACTGAAGTTCCCATAGAAGACACAAGTGCTAGTTGACGCTGATCTTTTCCCTTCGGCAACGGTAAACATGGTAGATGCCCATCTACCGAATGACAAGAAAAAAGGAAAAGCTAAGTTCATTCTAATGTACCACGTCCTAAAACAGAACTTTCGGCCGAGATTGAAGATTGATTTCTCATCCTAAAATGAACCACCTAGTTTCTTTTCCAATCCAGTCTATGTCGAGCCAATATCTGACTTTAGCTTAGATAAATCTAAAAGCCCAATGATCCTATGCAGTAGATGCCAATTCAAAGTCATTATAGCCGAGCCAAAATTGCAAAAACCTTTGGCCGAATCACCACAACTCGTAACTACGGCTTCGGCGAAGTCTCAATCAATGCTCATTTTGGGTCAACACCAATATAAGGTTTTTGATAAACTCAGCCCTCAACAACAGAACTACAAACAGCCTTCAGCTGGACGACGACTTAACTTCGAGGCGCTATTTTATGATGAGTATTACTATGTACACAACTCTGGAAGTGCAAGTTCATCCATGACCCATCAAACTTTCAAACTGCCTAAACCATGTGACCACCGTTGGCAAGGTTACAATCTCCTCGCCAATGCATACACGGTTTTATCCAAGTCCTAGAAACGTCGTCGACAAAGGATGGATTCCACGGCCCGTCGACAAGCAGCTCAGGAATTCATGCCATAAAATTTTCAGCCTAAAGAAACGGCAAAAAATGAGGAAGATCGATAAAACTCCGGCAATCATGACCGAGTTACTTCAAGGGAAAAAGGTAATTGATCGCGACTTTGAAACTAAGATTGAAAAATCTAAGAAAAGAATCAAACTTCTTCTTTGGCCTGAAGAAATGAAAGCTCGTATCGAGCATTTCAAAAAAGATGTTGAAAACAAACTCCCTCCATTACCGCCAAAGGAACCATTGATTAAAGTCAAGTGGAATTGATACCCACCATTTTTCGATGAAGTTATGGAATAGATACAGGAATTTCACAAGAAATATTCAGCTAACGACCCATACAGCTTCCTAAAAACATCTGAAGAGTATTTTGAATTAGCTTTAACTGGCCCCGATGCCGAACAAAACATCCATAAATGGTCAGATTTGGGAATGAATGCCATATTCCAACACATTCGCGATGCTAGTGTTCTCGACTTTGACGTAGACCATACACTGATTTGGATCTTGCTGACCTCTCATTTTCTTTCAATGACCTGTAGTATTTGAGACATTATTTTGAGGTTTTCCAGCTATCTCATTATTTGGCCTCACAACTGAAGAAATAGAATGTGTTTACCTAGACACACAAGATGCCCGCATCGTATATCAGGAGCGAACTAGTAATGCTCTACAAACACAGAACCAAGTCCCACACCTATTAGAACTAGTTGCCGAAGTTGAAGCTAAAACGGCCATGCCAAACATACCAAGTGAACATTCTATGATATTTGTAGCTGTAAATGACGTAGTTAGCGCAACCAAGGATCAAGATATTTTGCCAAATTATCTAGAGGATAAGGGTCGCGATCCAATAAGGCCCTCGATCCTCGACAACATAGAAGTTATCATGGTCCATGTATTATCTGCAAAGTTCTAACCAACCATGTCTCAACCAAGCTTTTTGGATGGTGATATGGTTGCTGAAGAGACCACACAAGTTTACTTCATGGCTATTGAAGAGGCCAAACCGATTAGCAAGGAAAACAAGCTCAGAGCAGGCTTAACCGAGCTATTTCCCAATTCCTCGGCCGTCAACCTTCATCACCTAAAGCTACATAACGGCCCATATTGAAGGATACCTTATATCCAAAGTTTTCCGTAATGAAAGCTTTGTGCCATTCCAAAGACAAGCTCATTCCATCTGGCGTAACCATAAGTAGCTTTGTTGGTGATAAATCTCAAACTAAATGAGTATTGCCTTTGGAAGTAAATACGCAGGTCGAAATCAATATGACCGCGTTTTTTATAGTTAACTCAGAGACTAAGTACAATGCATTGCTCGGTCGTGACTGGATCCACCAAACTTGTTGTATCCTTTCTTCACTATACCAGGTTCTTATTTTTTGGGACGACAAATCGGCAGTAGTTCATCCGGTCGATAACCAACTGTTTGAAGCCAACATGATTCAAGCCCATTATTACAACGACCAGGTCAGCTACATCACTTTACAAGGCTTTAACGAATAAGAAGTGCCCACTAGAATTTATGTCCAGAAAGCCATCGAGGTTGACGCCTAAACCATTCAACAGGATTCAACGAAACCTGGATTGGTTAACTTAGCTGATTGTGCTGATGACTTAAGCAACACGACGGGACGAATAAAGGGCCGTGATTTAACCTATAATTTAACGGCTTCTGGCCCACTGGTACACCATTTCCAAGCAGCCGTATTCTAGCATGAACTTAGTGGAGTTTCTCGCCGAAGGGAATAACAGCCCAGAGTTGTCATTCGATAAAATTCAAGCTACAGTGGCCAAACTCAAAGATATCGGCTTAAAGTCAAAGGTCCTTTAGAAGAGATAAATGTTGGAACGGCCAACGAATGTCAGCCCTTATTTATTAGGTCCTTGTTGCCTCAGCCGATGAAGGGTGAACTTTGTAAATGACTTAAGATGTTTAAAGGTTATTTTGCTTAGAGTTACCATGAGATGCCTGGACTTGATCGAGCACTGGTTGAACACGAGCTACACATCAAAACTAATATAAACCTTTTCGCTAACCTTCAAGATGATTTTCGACCAAAGTTCAGCTTAGCATAAAAGACAAACTTGTTCGACTTTTAATAGCTGGCTTTATTTGGACAACTTGATACATCAATTGGTTGGCGAATATTGTCCCATTTTTGAAGAAAAGTGATATTTTGCACATCTACATCGATTTTTGTAATCTGAATTTGGAAACCCCTAAAAATGAATACCCAATGCCGATTTTAGATTTATTAATCAATGCCACAATAAACCACGAGATTTTATCTTTCATGGACGGCCACACTGGTTACAATCAAATTTTTATTGCCTAGGCAGATGTCCATAAAACTGCTTTTCAATGCCCTAGGGCACTAGGAACCTACAAATGGGTCATCATGCCTTTCGAACTTAAGAACGCCAGTGCCACATATCAATGTGCCATGAATACCCTCTTCCACAACTTGATTGGCATAATTGTTGCAGTATACATTGACGATGTTATAGTTAAGTCCCAACACCGCCGAACATATTTAGAGGATCTTCGGCAAACTTTCCTTTGCATGCACCAACATAAACTCAAAATGAACCTTGCTAAATATGCCCTTGGCGTATATGCAAGAAATTTTTTTTGGGGTTTCCTTGTGCATTATTGAGGAATCGAGGTGGATAAGAACAAGGCTTGTGCGATTATCGACACTTAACCTCAACGACAAAGAAACAATTGCAATCCTTGCTCGGCAAGATCAATTTTCTTCACCGATTTATTTCTACTTCGACAAGAAAAATGAAAGCTTTTTCCACGCTCCTAAAACTCAAAGATTCCGAACGATTCAAATGGCGAGAAGAACATCAGGATGCCTTTACACAAATTAAGGTTTCTTTCACTAGCCCTCATGTTCTCATACTGCCTCAGTGTGGCAAGCTTCTCAAGTTATATATCTTAGCTGCAGAAGAATCGTCTTATACCATAAGATAACAACACCGGTCAGGAACATGCCATCTTTTACCTTAGCCAAAATCTCAACTCGGTCGAAATAAATTATTCAACCATCGAGAAACTTTTCTTGGCTTTATTCTTTCTCGTATCCAAACTCAGGCATTACATGCTACCCTCCGTTACTTAAGTCATTGCCCAAACTGATGTTATTCGTTATATGCTTACTCGTCCAATAGTCAAGGTCCACATTGGAAAATGGACATTGATTTTATCTAAATTTAGTTGGCAGTATATGCCCCAAAAAGCTATCAAAGGTTAGGCCCTAGCCGATTTCCTTGCCCAACACCCTTATTCGTACGGATTTGGAGGCAACGATGTTGAAATTGGCATGGTGTTAACATGTGACAATTTTTGGAGATGTATTTTAATGGGTCTAGTACTACAACCTCGGCCGGTGTCGGCATTATCGTCTAATTACCTGACCATTATAGATGGTATTCTTCTCTTAAGTTAGATTTCGACTGTACCAATAACAAAGTCGAATACCAAGCCCTTGTCATCGGCCTTAATATTCTTTATGACTTGAAGGTAGCTCAAGTACTTGTCCTCGGCGATTCAAAGCTTGTGATTAACCAACTCAACATGACTTTCTGTTGCATTAGTTGTACTTTGGCACCTTTTCACATAGTCGCTAGCTGTTTAGCCGAATCATTTGCAAGCATCACACTTAAGCATATCTCTCGAATTCAGAATATTGATGCTAATGAGTTGGCTCAAATCGCCTTTAGAGCATAACTCCTAGTAGGTGAGGTAAGTTGAGTCATACCAGTTGATCGATGTCCATTCCTGGCATTGGTCAATCAGTAAACTCTCAAACCAGACGGCTTAATTCAAACACGAGTTATGTCTTTGTTGTTAGTACTCGAACGTGAGACTCCTGTAGGTATTTGTACAGTCGAAAAGTTACCAGATGATTGGAGAAGATCGATCATACGATATCTTGATAATCATAATGGTAAACATGACTGCAAGACAAGGGTACACGCTACGAATTATGTGGTATACCAAAACGAATTGTACCGAAAAGGTGAAGATTGTTTGTTGTTGTTATGTCTCGGCCCATAAGAGGCCATTCAAGTGATTGCTAAAGTTCATGAGGGCATATGCGGTGCCCATCAATCTGGTAGAAAAATGTGTTGGTTGCTTCGGCGACATGGATATTTTTAGCTAAGTATTTTAAAGGATTTCATAGAATATGCACACAGTTATGTACAATGTCAAATCCATTGACTTATTCAAAGAGTCATGGCTAAATTGCGTCATTCAGTCACCAAACCATGGCTATTCAGTAGATGGGCTATAGATGTGATTGGCAAAATCACGCCATCATCTGGATTAGCAAAACATGAGTGGATACTTGTAGCAACAGATTACTTCACCAAGTGGGTCGAAACAAAGTCGTATGCCGAGTTAACATCTAAATAAGTTTGTGATTTTGTAGAGGAGAATATTGTAACAAGATTCGGCATTCTAGAAACGATTATCACAGATAACGACACGATTTTAATGGCCGATAGGTTCAAAGACTACACAATGAATTTGAAATTCAGCTTAAATAGTCCACGCAGTATTACCCAAAGCGAATAGGTAGGCCAAAGCAAGTAACAAAATTTTGATCGGTATTCTCAAGAAAATGGTGAAGGAAAGGCCTGACATACGGCATTTAAAATTAAACGAGGGATTATTTGCATATTGAACTTCACTTCAATCGACAACAAGAATGACCCCATATGGTTTGACCTATGGGCACGATTCAATATTTTCGGTCAAGTTGAGTATAAACTCGTTGCGAATTATCAAACAAAGTAGTTTGTTCAATGCTGAATATAGTTAAGCAATGAGGCAGGATTTAGAGGATCTAGAGAAGGCTCGACTTGATGCTTATAATATGTCGGTAACACAGAAAAAAGATCATCGAGCGAGCTTATAATCAACGAGTAAAGCAAAAGACGTTCGACGAAGGTGACTTGGTCTGGCAAACTGTGTTTCCACTTGGGATCAAAGACCCTAGATTTGGGAAATAGGGGCCGAATTGGGAATGACCATTTATCATTCACAAGGTTCTTGGCAAGATGGCATATCATCACAAAGATGACACTGGTTTAGCACACAAGTTACCGATTAATGAGAAGTTTTTGATGAAATATTATCCAATTACTTGGGAGATGCAAAAGTAAAGACGTTTCATTAATATTAGTTGATATTGCAAAAGGTACGTAAGAAAAATCAACCGGTCTACAGGTCGGCACCGGGAACAAAATCTATAGGGTCGAGGGAATGAATGCTTCGAGTGTAGCCTTTAACTCTGGCCATTTTACTTCTCCTATAGTGATCTCAGCCTACCAAGTCCATTTGTTAGCCTTCAGTGCTTGTATCCGCTTCGCATCGACCATATACTCTGCAACCAAGGTTTGCTTGCCTTGAAATCATTCTCGAGCTCAGAAGCAATGACAGATCTTTGGGATTGAAGCTCGGCGATCTAACAGTCGAGATCTGCCATTTTCTCTTTCTTTACTTTGATTGCCTCTAACTCTGTAAGATATCTTCTTGAGCATCCGTTACGGCCTTTAGGTCCTCGTCAGCTTGTACAGCTTTCTCAAAAATACCAAAATATAGCTAAGTTCGTTCCAAGACAGTCGTCAAGTGAACGACACTTTTATTACTCACTAGACGGTCAGCTGCAAGGTTGTTCAAATACTCTCCAACAGAGTCGAGACCTTTCTTTTGAAGAGGTTGTAAAGTTGAGAGAGATAGAGTCTTTTGTAGTTTGGTCCGAGCATTGGACTCGACTGGGGTTACAGAAGGTTTTGCTGTTCCGGATGTGCTAGTGAGATAAGCTTCGAGTTTGACTTCCCATGAAAGCCACATAAAAGAAAAGGTTAGATGAGGAAACTCTAACAGAAGGATGACGAAAGAGAAATGTTCTTCGACCTATCAAGGGCCATATCTTATGGGCTGTTGGTCGAACCCAGAAAGCTTAATGGTCGAGCCTAATGTTTAAGACAGCTCTTCAATTTATATGGTCGATGAAGGTTATCTATCTTCGATGGCCACAAAATATAGACAACACCCTTCAATGCATAGAATGTTCGATGAAATGAACAACTGGGCACCTAACAGTTAACCTTTTTACTTTGGTTTAGCGTTCTAGGATAAAAGTCAATCGAAATAAAAGGTAAAGACTTACAAAGGCCGAGGTGACGTCTTGTGCAGGGATGCCAAGATCTTGGTCTTGAGGGTAAACCGGTATTTCTACAGTCGCTTCTGGTCTTGCAGAGACTGTTGGCTCGACTGCTGGACTTTCAATGGCCACCTTAGGAGTGGCATGGCTAGTCACCTCGACCAGTGGGTGGATATCACCCAGGCCTGGATTAGGCATAGTGGATACAACAACCTTGCCTGTATTCAAATGCAGTAGAGCCTCACTTGGTTGCACAATCGATTGAGGGCGTCTCACCAAAGGACTTGGCTCGTTATCATCGTCCTAATTACAAAGTTAGAAAATTTGGTGAAGTTAATTAAGCTATATGTGATGAATGTTAGGGCGTTCTAATACTTCTTCATCCAAAACGAACGGTGCAATGATGATATTTGAATTGGATAAGGGGTGTGCCGCAGCCGAATCGACCACTACCTCGTCAGGAATCCCATTAGGCTCTAGACCAATCACGGCTGCATCAAGTTAAGGATCAGTCGAAGGTTAAACTACGAGTTCCTCGATCGCCAGGTTTTGTGTCGGCTGATCAACCAAGATGGTAGGTTGTGCCATTGGTTGTACAGTGGTCGTTTGATAAACAGTCGTGGTCGGATAATCTGGTAACGTCCACATGGATACCTCAACAACAGGAGGATGATAAGTGACTTCAGGAGTGGTTGCTCATGTGTCCTAGGTTGAGATGATGAAAATCTCACGGTCATTTTCTTAGCCATTTTCTTCACCTGTGATGATGGTTATGCGACGTTGCGAGTTGTCTTGGTCGAGGGATGAGGCCATTTGCCTGTCATTGTTGGCACAACAGCAGTGTTTGCCAAACTTGGCATAGTCAAAGCCACCTTATGAGGAATGGTCGAGGTGGTAGTGGCCTTCACGGTAGCAACATCCACTGGGTTTGGAGTGGTCGAAGTTATCTTGGGAGAGACGGTTACGGCAGCAACGACCTTCTTTGGGGGAAGGGTGAGTTTTTTCCTGGTCCCAACCATAGTAACCACTTTGGCCCGTTTTAGTGAACGACCAACTGAAAAAAAAAAAAACTGATCAAGATTTAGTTCAAGGATGTTTGGTTAAATATATATACAAGCAAGACAATAGGAATAAAAAGCACCTCGTGCCATCTCTTTGTATTTTGGAGCAAGGTTTTCTTTAGTCAATTGTCAAAGATTTTATTAATCTTCGACCGGCGCGCCGAAGAAATCTTTGGTGTAGATGTCCCACCAATCGGCAAAGGTACTAGTGCTGTCAGTTTCAGGAGCATTCGGCCGAAGGTAAAATTTCTTACATCGCTCCTGAAACTCTTTCTCCACTTCTTCACACTCTATTTTTTAGGAACCGGATATTCCTTCTCAGCCCATGAGCGAGCGAGAAGTAAGCAGAGACACCGTGAAGCCCTAGAGATAGCCAAGCTGTTGGGTTATAAAGTGGGGATGGTAGACCTCATAACTGACCCGTCAAGAATAACAACTAGCTGGAAGGTCACGACCCAGCATGAACGATCCCCAGTTCTACCGTAGATCAGCGTCTTCTATTTCCTCCCAAACAGATGTGGGAAGTCTGAAGTGGTTGATAAGTGTGCTGTAAGTAAAGAAATTCTTGTGCAGTTTGTTCACTTCATCTTTTGGCATTTCCTCTTGGCTGTCATTTTTCAGGACCTCGACGAAATACTTTTCAAAGACCATTTTCAGGTCTAAGTTGAATTGACATCGAAAAAAAAGCGATATCAACTAGAAGACCAGATTGAGGTGTACCAAAGATAGCCATCACGTTGAGAACGGTAGGTCTGATGGGGCTGAGGGGAAGTATTATAGTATTGGTGGCTAAGCACTAGAAACTCAAAGCAGCTATTAGGAGTTCTCGGTCCATACTAATCTCGATGGTCGAGAGCATAATGGAGTCTAAAATGCTAAGTGATTTACAAGCGCCATCGAATTGAGGCTTTATTCGATCAATCTAAGCAGCCCAGGCTATGGCGGTCGAAGACCAGGCTCGTTGAGGTTTAGTTGATTCCTATTTCGACCAATCGTGACCCTGGAATAAAGGAATTAAGCAATGGATCCTTAACATCTCAGTGATAACTTCTGGAGCGTTATCTTTGAACAGGTAGCCCAGGATCTGGTGAGTAGCAACTACGTCCCCTTCAAATCATAGAGGCTTGATGACACTATGGTTAATGAAATCGTGACACTTGTCACATTCTTCAGTAAGCTTGGTAATGAAAGTGTTGGCATCCATTGAAGTAAGGTGAGAGGTTTGAGTTTCTGGGTTTCAAAGGTTGGAGTTTTGGGTTTCGAATAATCAGAGAAAAATGGCAAGAGTTATAGGATTTTTGAAAGCGTAAAATTAGAACAAGGCCGGAGTTGGTATTTATAGGCAATTGGAAGAGAAGATCGACAGTCTCAAATTTGAGGGTTGAAAGGCAAATCTAGCCGAAATATTTAATAATCATTGCAAAATTCAAAAATCCAGTGACGACGAAAAGCACATAAATTGGGGTTACCCAATTGCATGTGACGACAAACTTTAAGGCACGGTTATTATGAAGAGATGTTTCGACTTTTACGCACCTCAGGCATGAGGCGCATACGTCACCGAAGTTAGACAGACGTGACGAGAAGGGACTCACGACTATTAAGGATTGGTATGCAGAGTGAGGGTTCATGTTCTATAAATGCTGAGTGGGTGGATGGAGAATATTCATTTTGCAAGGACCGATTGTTTTGCTATATAGTGTAGGCTGAGGGTTTATTTTTTTTTGGTAATTATTCGCTTCTTCAACGCCGAAGTTCGGCCAGATGCTGTAGACCGAAGACCTCAGAGGTGATGTGGCATTGTTTGAACTCAAAATAATACTTTGGACCGAGCCCATGTTGTCCTCAGTCCATTAAGAAGTATTAAGAATATTCCCACTTTAGGCTTGGCCTAGTGGAAGTCGGCTGAATCCTATCAAAAGATGGCTCGCCTGGATAAGGGTGAAGTGGTCGAATCCTAGTACAATAAGGATTCTTCAGAAGCTAAGGATGCTTCGAAACAGAAAAGATGTCGAGAGTTAAGGGTTAAATCTGAGTGATTAAAAAGCTCAGTTCATAATCCTATAAGAGTTAGGATTAGTCGAGAGCAAATCAGATTGGGTTAAGGAATTGTAGTCCAAGTAAAATTATAACTCGGTCATCAAGAAAATTGCTATTATAAATCGAGAAAGGAGTGCATCATTCAAAGCCTTCTAAATCAACTCACAATTGCCCTGCGCAAACACCCTTTCAAAGACCTTGAGATTTTATTTTTATTTTTCTACCAACATATCTTTAGTTTGGATAAACAACACAGTGGAGGCAACCAGCAACATCTTCGGTTTGGATAAACAGCACTGGAGCCGTAGAATCAGCTAACCAATGAGCACTTTTAGTTTGGATAAACAACACTACTTCGAGACCGACTGGTTATTTATCCAAGTCTTGGTTAACAAGGATTTTCGAGTCCTCGTTGGAAAAGGTCATCTCATTAGCCTTCTCGGCGAAGTGAGGTGTGTGGAGCAAAAAAATAATCAAGAAAATTATACAGGTGACACATGAACTTTTGGGCGAAAATGACAAAATTACCCTCGAGGCATACCGGGATTCCCGCTCATGCAACGGACAATAACGGCTCAATCAAGGAAAGTTAAAGGTGATCAAAATGGTATTTATTCAAATCCCTCTCATCACTCCTCATCAAATCCTTATTCAAAAGGTAACTCCTAATTTCCTATTTACTTTAGGATTAATTGCTATATTAATTGCAAGATATTATTTCACATAATATCTTGCAATTACTCACACAATTTCATTATATATTGCCGGTCACTATTCTCCAAATAGGGTCAGCCACTCCCATATAAATAGTCATTTTATCCCACTAAAAAGCCAAGCCATTTGCTACCCACAAACTCCTAAACACATTTTTTTTCTTCATAATTCTAACTTTGGCATCAGAGATTCTTCGGCCAAAGCCCCCCCAAATCATCGTGGGCACATAAGGCTTTTAGCCTTAATCTTAGGTGTTATTATTTTGCAAATGCATTTCCATCAAAGGAGAAGACGGTCAAAATTTGCATCCACAAATTGGTGCTTTCATTGAAAGCTTGATTCACATGCTCCAAGAAGACTCTCGCATTCAAAGTTTCTCATTTCTTGCTCTTCATAAATTTTTCGTACTTTCTTATTCCTAGAATTATTTAATTATTTGAATAGAGGTAAGGGAAAAATACAATTATGGGAAATTCAGAAGCCACGACGAATGGAACTTCCTACGTTCAAAGATCCGGATCAAATGATGGAGGACGAGACATAGCCCCACCATGACGATCCACGAGGCTCAACGCGGCGATAAGAGGAGTAACTTTACCACCAATGAGCACCACCACCATGGCAGCCATGGGGACCATCATGGTAATGGGGAGTGGGCCAGCTCCATAGCAGCAAACCCATGGTAAGCAAAGAGCAGATGCGCTAGCAGCCTAGAAGGCGGCGCAAGTGGCCCACACCACAAGGCAACTGAGCCAGACCCATCATGAGTTGTCCTAAGCCGCTGCCCTAACAGCGCAGGCCCAAGGCGCATTGCAGACCAAAGCCACAATGACAATCCTCTGAGCCCAGATCCAATGTGCTTCCAGCGTTGCACCATGCCCACGCGCCCTCATGTGGCCTGACTTATTTCTGCGGCCTAGCCCATTTTTGTGGCCCACCATGCCATCTCAACCGGACTAAGACCGGTTTAACCGTCCCGACTTCAGACTTTTAGACCGACGATTTAACATATCCCAACTCAAATCTCGCGCGCAAAGTCTATTACACTTCCATTACTCAATGAGACATATATCGTCCAAGCTCTTCCACCCCAAATGGCGAATAACACTTGTCTCGACAAGTCATAAAGTTGACAAGCACCCTCGCGTAGCAGACAATCATGGTGAATCAGCTCTTATAGCACACCGAGATGCAACTTGCCCCAGATGAGGTATCCCGAAGTAGGATAAGGGCAAAGTACGAACCTCTCCCACAACGTCTCGGAAAGCAGCCTATAGACCAGCCACGAATCAAGCGTTCAGGTAGTGAACACTCCCAATTGGGCACCCGAGATAGCATATACTTTCGTCTTAGCACGTGAAGGAGCGTGCACTCTTGATTAGGCCACGGATGAGCATACACTCACAGTTGGGGCCACATTCCGATAATCGACACGAGCAACCTTCCAAGTGAAGTGTTTATTCGCGGCTAGGCCCGCAAGGAACATCCTTTACCTCACATCAGAATAGGCAACACGACGGACGGAAAGAAACAATCACTCAATCTGACTCAAGTTCAACCAACAGCCTGTGAGAAATTTGTTTGCTTGCTAGGAACATACCACATATAACGCAATTGCAGCATAGACACATAGAATAGCAGCCAAAACTAGCAGGTCGCAACCGGGGGCAGTCGAGAGCTTCGCTACCCCCAACAAAGACAAATTCAGGAAGAAGTAGAAAGGCTCATGACTGAGCGATTACGTGATTTCTAACGCAACAAGGTCACTAACGAGACACTAGGATGAGACATAACCAACATAAGCAGGTCACCCTTCACAGATGAGATCGAGCAGGCAGAGCCTCCACAGAAGTTTAGCATGCCACATTTCACATCCTTCAAAGAGAATGGAGACCTAGAAAGATAATTGAAGCACTACCAAAGTGCAATGAACTTCTATCGAAACAATGACGCTATCATGTGCAAGATATTCGCCACTCCTTTACAAGGCGAGATACAAGATGGGTTCCACACCTTGCCGCCGTAATCTATCTGGAGTTTCGATAAGCTTTCTTTGGTTTTCACCAAAGAGTATTCATTATATCACTCGATTAAGAAAAAGTCCGACCATTTGTTCAACGTAAAAAAGAACCCTAAGGAGTCGCTCCGCGGTTATGTGAAGAGGTTCAAAGCAAAGAAGGAAAAGATAGTCGGATGCGATGACTCGATAGTTAGTGCAACCTTCCAAAAATGACTCCCAGCAGACCACCCGCTGTATGGAGAATTAATCATGAAAGAAGATTTAACTCTGGCAGACTATTTTGCTCTGGCAGTGAAACATGCATTTTGGGACAAGGCTTGACGAGCAAACAAGGCACCCGAGTAGCCTCAAAAAGAATCAGTAGTAGCTCAAAAAAGAGGTCAAGAGCAGGGACCGATCCCCTACTAAAAGAGGCCTGACGTTTAAGAACTACTCTAAGTTCTCGATCCCGATCCACCAAATCCTCTACGACATCAAGAGGGAACCATGGTTTAAGCTGCCAAAGCAGTCAAAGGGAGATACCTCCAAGTTAGACCACACCAAGTATTGCGCATTCCATCGAGGTCCTGGTTACATAACCGATGACTACTACACTTAGAGGAACTACCTAGAGAAGCTGGTGAAAGAAGGCAAGGTCGATAGATACTTGGACAAGCTAGCTATGCAGCCTAGAAGGAACGTAAACGCTAACAAAGAGCTGATAACCAAGACAATTCGAATCAATGGCATCTTCACAAAATCCATGCACTTAAGGGCCACCAATAACTCCAAGAAAAGAAAAATCTAGCAATCTCTATTAGTTTCTCAGGTCCAGGCAGTTAACACCCAACATTGACCCATCGTTGGCTTCACCGAGCAGGATGCCGAAGGCGTCGAATTCCCACACGACGACGCACTAGTGATATTTGTCCAACTAACACATGCTATAGTCGTTAGATTGATGGTTGATAACGGAAGTGTGGTTAACCTACTTCAGCTCTTAGTAATTCAGAATATGAGCTTGGAAAGCACAATCATACTGCAAGCGGAGGTACTCACAGGATTCAACGGACACACCTCCACTGCCACATTACACTTGACGTGAGAACACCACCAGTTGTCTCAAAGTAGATGTTCACAATAGTAAGTGACCTGTCTCCCTACAATGGGATTCTAGGGTGACCTTGGCTGATAAAGCTAGATGCCGTAACCTCCGTCAAGTATCAAAAAAATTCGAATCCATATCCTAGGAGAATGAGTCGGAGAAATCAAGTCTAACCAAGCCATATCTCGACGATGCACTGTGCAAGTACTAAAAGAGTAAAAAAGAAGACTTTTACCCTCATAGAGGCTACTAAGGTCCAAAAAGGATGGCGAAGCTACCGAATAGTAATTACAGTAGATAGATCAAGAAAATGGTGTCCAAATCAACACGTTAGCAATAAAGACAGGATGGAAACCCGAAGAGGACGCCAAGCATATCATTCTTAATCCCTAAAAGCCGGAGAAGACTGCTAGAATCGGCTCACGACTAAACCTAAAGGAAAATGAGGAACTCACGGCTTTTCTTAGGGAAAATTATAATATCTTCGCATACTCACCTTTCAACATGCTCGGCATCAACCCCAAGATAGCTTGCCACAAGCTGCACGTCGACCCCACTACCAAACCAGTAATCCAAAAGCGAAGACATTTTGCACTCGAACGAGTGATGATCATTGAAGCGGAAATCGACAAGCTACTAGAGACCGGATTCATAGAAGAGGTAGCACACTCAGCATGGCTAGCCAACGTTGTGCTAGTAATGAAGAAAAAGATGGGCAAATAGAGGGTATACGTAGACTACACCAGCCTCAACAAAGCATGCCCGAATGATTCTTATCTAGTTCCCCGAATCGATCTACTAATCAATTCAACTTATGGGAACCAGCTGCTCAGTTTCTTGGACGCATACTCCGGATACAACCAAATAGCCATGCACAAGCCTGACAAGGAGAAAATTACGTTCATGATCGAGCGAGGCACCTACTGTTACAAAGTCATGCCTTTTAACCTCAAGAACACAAGAATTACTTACCAACGATTGGTAAACATGATATTCAAGAAGCAAATTGGAGTAACCATGGAGGTTTACATTGATGACATCATGATGAAGGGTAAGCAGCGATCAAACCACATCAGCAACTTGGTGAAAACTTTCGACATCCTTAGAAAGTACAAAATGAAGCTCAATCCCGCAAAATACACATTCGAAGTATCTTTAGGCAGATTCTTAGGGTACTTAGTAACCCAATGAGGAATCGAAGCACATCCCAAGCAGATCCGAGCAATCGGAGAGATGAAGTCTCCAACTACCTTGAAAGAGATCCAAAGCTTGACCAAACGAGCTACGCTCAACCACTTCATCTTGTGGTCCACCGATCGATGCAAGCCTTTTTTCAAAGTAGTCAAAAGGGCACAACGAGACAAATGGGATGATGAGTGTGAAAGAGCTTTCTAAGGTCTGAAGAAATATCTCACATCACCTCATTTACTATCCAAGCCAGAAGTAGCGGATGACTTATACATCTACTTGGCAGTCTCAGAAGTAGCAGTGAGCTCTGCCCACATGCGAGAAGAGCTGGGGGCTAAACTGCCGGTATTTTATACTTCTAAAGCTCTTCTCGATGCGAAAACTAGATATCCGAAGATCGAGAAATTAATCTTGGTGCTAGTTGTTGCGGCTCGGAAGCTCAAACCATATTTTCAAGCTCATATAGCCATCGTCATGACTCAATATCCTCTACGATTAATCCTAAATGGTTCATATGCTTTTCAACAAATAATGAAATGGGCATTGGAACTTGGCCAATACGGCATAGTTTACTGACCCCGCATGGCGATAAAGGCCCAAGCTTTGGTGGACTTCATAGCAGAATTCACCCCAAGTCTAGGCAACGCAACAAAGCGGCCCAACAACACCCCAGAGGCAACCGAGTACGCCCTAGCTACGCTTGCCTCATCTGATGGCGAAATCTGGCATTTGCACGTCAACGGCGCATCCAACTACAAGGGCTCGAGAGTAGGCGTGCTTCTTGTCACCCCAGATGATTCAATGCTCAAGAAAGCAATCACTCTAGGCTTCAAAGCATCCAACAACAAAGCAGATTACGGAGCCCTACTAGCAGGCCTCTAAATGGTAAAAGACTTACCGGTGAAAAAACTTGCAATTCATTTCGATTTTCAAACTCCGCATCTAACCATCAACACAAATGCTCTATTCTGGTGGAATATCTAGACAAACCAAGCATAGAAGTTGAACCAGTACCCAAGGTGTCATAGGTTAGTAAAACTCCAAACTAGTAAGTTTCCTTTATAGATTACTTTGTCAATGGCACACTCCCCATGGAAAGATTGGAGTTTAGAAAGCTCTAAACAAAGGCAGCACGCTACTACATGTGGAACGACATTCTCATCTGAAGATCTTACACTTGACCACATCTCGGCTACCTAGCGCATCCCGATGACTTGAAGGTTCTAAGTTCAATCCACGAAAGCGTTTGTGGAAATCATTCCTGAGATCGATCCTTAGCACAGAAGGCTCTTAACGCAAGCTACTACTGGTCTACTATGCATCAAGACACTAAGAAGTTAGTACAAAAGTGCGACCGCTGCCACTACAAGGCAGTACCTGCATTGCCTGCCAGTGAGCTACACCTGCAGATGAGTCATTAGCCGTTCATGCATTGGGCAATCAAATTGGTAGGGCCTATGTCGCCCGCTACTAGGGGTAAAGGCATGATGATCATGGCGACTGATTACTTCACTAAATGGGTGGAAGCAGAGCCCATGACAACCACAACTCAAACGGATATGGAGCGCTTCATATGGAGGAACATCATTTTCCGATCTGGCATCCCTTAATCCATCGTCACAAATAATGCCCTGCAATTCGTAGGCAAAGATTTGGCGAAGTTCTTCCAGAAATATAGCATCAAGCAGCACATGTCCACACCGAGGTATCCCCAAGGTAATGGGCAAGCTGAAGCATCCAACAAGACGATTCTCGATTGCCTTAGGAAATCCCTTTCCGACAAAAAGGGAAAATGGCCAGACGAACTTCACAGATGTATATGGGTATATCGCACAACTAAACGACAAGCAACCAGTAAGACTCTTTTCTTTTTGGAATTTGGTTTAGAAGCAATCATTCATCCCAATGACATTGTGCCAAGTATCAACACTTTATTGCCAAGCATCGAGCAGAAAAGAAAGAAGATGGCCACAAACTTAGATCTGGCAGAGGATAAATGCAAAAAGGTCATCACCCGCATCGCAACCTACCAGCAGCAGCTTCTCTCCAGTTATAACAAAAGGGCCAAGATCCGGCATTCATAGCTCGGAGATCTAGTCCTAAGAAAAGCCTTCATCACTACTCGCAGAGAAGGCTCCAAAAAGAGAGATCCTATCTAGGAAGGTTCGTACAAGATCAGCAAAGTAGGCGGCAAAGGTAGTTATACCCTCGCCACTAAGAACGACAACGAGATCGAAAAACAGTAAAACACCTACAATATGAGGAAGTACCATGCGTGACTTCCTGCTACATTAAAGCACGAAGACTCAAGTAGCTCGACAGGCACCACCTCACAAGCCAATGACTATCCAATTGTTATGCAGTTCCTACTTACAGCTAAGTTTTCGTTCGTTTCACTCATTTTTCAATGAGAAATTCAGAAGTAATTTACAACTTGGCACAACTGCATGCTTACAACAACTGATCACTCTTGCACTTCAAAAGAAGGTCGCGCTATTCTTAGGGATTTATCGTAGGAATTGCACCCCCTGAAGACCAACCATGCTCTCCAATGCGAGAGGGTAAACCAATTTATCGACACCCACATGGGTTTGCTCTCTGATGCGAGAGGATAAACTATACACTCCGAATATCTAAACGTGGATGAATCAGGCTGCCCTAGTGTAACTAGGTACATGATGGCTTGCACCAGGATTCCTATAAGTAACCACAATGGTCTTTTTCAAGGCTTAGCTAACTGAAAGATTTTTCGTCTTTTGGCCTAATCCATGAATAACCGGGCCTTAGAAATGGAGGAGGCACATTACATAATACGACCTATGGGCGGCTGCCATGGAACCCTAAACCTATTACCGAGTGCACAAAGGTAGCCTACGGTTTCCAAAAGACTACCTACGGCTTACCCTTTGAGTTGTAAGCAACACTAAACTTATATAACCGCACATTTTTGTGAAATGTTACATAGTTAGCTTGCATATACGAAGCTTTATTCACTGTTGACATGCTACGCAGTCGATAAGCTTCATCTATGCTAAGTGCAGAATGATCGTTCAGATTTACACTAATTCCTAAAATGTTGTGATACTTGCTACGCAACCCATGAAATTGGTTACATAAAAAGTAAAGAGTTCTCTTGGACCTTTGCCTATGAATTTCTATACAACCGTGTACTTTTAATGCGAAAGGTTAGCGAATTTCATGCCCCAAAAATCTTTAGTATGTTATGATGTAGGCCACACAACTCAAAGGATTGAAGAAAGCTAAAGTTAAAAGCCAAGTGGTCACGCGGGCTCGTCAACTTCTGTAAGTAACGCGTCCAGTTACCCACTATATGGCTAACAACTTCCCAAAAGTTCTACACCAAAACCTACGGCTGCATAAGCTACGTGGGCTTGTCTGCTTATAAAAAAAGTAGCACGCTTGCCGTTGGTCGAAGAGTCAAAGGTTAGGCGTAAACAAAAGAAACGAAGATGAAGAAAAACGAAGGAAGCAAGTTTATTAAGTTTTCTAGCAAAATTGATAAGCAAATAGCAAAGGTCAAATGAGTTCAAGCAAAGCAAAAAGAAACAAGGAAAACAAAGAAAATCCTAAAGGCTACCTAGAAGACTACTCTTCAGTAGCTTGGGCATCCTATAACTACTTGGTTGCCACACCTTCAGCAGCCATAACACTCTCAGTAATGGCATCATCTAGCGCTTCACACCCGACTGGCCCAACCTGGGCATCAACTTCTCCGACTATTTAACCAATGGAAGCCTCAAAAGTAAAGGCAAGCAAGTCTTCTTGAGAAATAAAGAATGTCTCGAAGTCTTTCCCAGCAAACTCAAAGTCAGATGGCCTACCAAAGAGATGATCTTTATAACCCAGCTTGTAGAAATTGCCTAACTCTGAACAAACGAAGCCTCGAGTTCAGCCTTCTCGCCCTTCAACTACTCGTTCTCTTCGAGCAAACCACCTTAGAGTTTTAACATTTGGGGTTTAAGCCTGTTGATGATTTTTTTGAAGTGGATCATTTGGCTATAAGGAGCAATCAACTCTTCATCTTTTGTGTAAGCAGCAAAACGAAGCTCATAAACGGCACGCTTAAGATCTTGAATCTGAGGTATGTAACAGCCAATCTCTTTTTCTGCACTTTCATACTTAACTTGGATCGCATCAAGCTTAGTCTTTAAGTCAACGATCTTCTGGCAAGTGATTTCAAGCTGCAGAGAAGTAAGGGCAGAGATATCGGACCCCTTCAAAATGACGAGCTTAAACTCCAACCTCTTAATCTTCTCGGCAGAAGAATAAGCCTCAGCTGCTATAGTTGTTGCCATCTCCTTGGCAGCCTTGGTATCCTCTTGGTCAATGAGCATAAACTCGGCTGCCAGAATCGTAGTTTTCTGCATCATGGCAAGCAAAGCAGTTCTCCTATATTGAGTTGTATGCTTCGCAAAGGAACTTGGGCAAATAACCCCTTTAACACCATCAACAAGATTGGCATACGCGTCCACGTCTTCAAGCAGATCTGGCTTTAAAAGATCACAAATCTCAACAGCCTCTCCAGAAACAGGCTTGGTGGATTTCTCACAACAACCCACACAAGTAGTCTCTTCTTTCTCAACAGGCAAACTAGTCTTAAAAGCAAGAAGAATAGGCATTGGTGCCACTTTAGCATCAGGGTCCACCTTATTGCACTTCATAGTTACAAGCCTCTCCATATGTGCACTAGACTTAACTCTCAACGGATGTCTCAATACAGACTTCGGCACTAGGAGCACGACGAAACCTCTACTCTGAGCAATCTTTTCAGCAATCGTACTAGCTATTTTCAACATAGCAGGCGTCATACGCTCAAATCTAGCAGCCTCATCTTTCTTTCCTTTGGAAGAAGTCAAGTCAATCACAAGCCTCTTAGCAATATGCGGACCTTCATGAGCAATAGAGGAAGCCTTCAGCTTTTTCTCAACTAGCATCTCTTGAGTAGGTGAGGAAGATCTCTTCTTTCTACCTTCATTCATAGCAGGCTCCACGACAACGATCGAAAGAGCTAATGCATCCGTATTGATCCGCTTTATCTCCTTTCTCGATGGTAGCCCACATTTCTCCCAGCGAAGAGGATTAAGCAACCAACGCCATTCACGGTACTCAACAAGGATACCTAAAGTAATGTGCACCTTTTTCATATTTGGAGAAGTCTTGGGAATTGAGCCAAATTCCAAATCTACATAAACAGAGAATGACAATCAACAAATTAGAGAGCAGCTCAGTAAGCATAGAGCAGCCTAAAGATCAACCTCAACTGCCCATAAGCCAGGCCTTATGATGTATCTTTCTCGGCTCAACTAGACAGCAGAGGAGCTTAACCCATGCTAGCTTTTCCCTCATTCTTCTCTCTCACACCAGCAGGCAGGAGGCTTACATGCCCAGCATTCCAGCATTCCAGCAGCCTAGGAGGCCCGCGACCTCCTCATTTCAATCAATAGCCAGCTTGGCCTGCGTCAGGTCCAAGATCCCATAGGGCTTGAGCCATGTGGCTTGCCCAACACTCCGCCCCAAGCGCCTCAAGCCACAACCCCAACCGTCCAACTACCCTTGGCTGTAGCCAAGCCCAAGTCATAGTCCCTGCCACACCACCTCTTCGGCCTATACCAAGTCGACTCCTGGCCCCTATCAATTGATGTGCCGCACCACCCTGACGGCTGCCCTGAGGTAGCATCCAAGAAGAAAACAAGGAAAATTAAATTTTACTTACCTCGGTATGGCGCAAAGAAGACAAAGAAATCAACGGAAGACGGTTCTTTGCACGGACAAGCAAAGAAGAATGCTAGAGGAGGGGGAACAAATATCCTCTAGCTTTCTCTCTTTCTTATAAGGATAAATAATTGCCCTCTGAAGTTGATTTAATCCCCTACTTAAGGTAGGCTTAAATAGGCTTTGATGGAGATTTACTTCCCTTTCCTAGAAGAATCTAATTCCAAGTCAAAATGGGAATCTACATCAAAATAGGAAACAATCTTATGTTTCCTAAAGCAAGGGAAAATCTCTACACCTGCTGCCATTTCTTACGAGAATCCCAACAAGTGTGGGGGCTTATGTGGAGCCAAAAATAATCAAGAAAATTATAAAGGTGACACATGACCTTTGGGTTAAAATGATAAAATTACCCTCGAGGCACACTAGGATTCCCACGCGCATGCAACGAACAATAACGACTCAATCAAGGAAGAGTCAAAGGTGATCAAAATGGTATTTATTCAAATCCCTCTCATCACTCATCATCAAATCCTTATTCAAAATGTAACTCCCAATTTCCTATTTAATTTAGGATTAATTGCCATATTAATTGCAAGATATTATTTCACATAATATCTTGCAATTACTCACACAATTTCACCATACATGGCCAGCCATTATTCTCCAAATAGGGTCAGTCACTTCCCTATAAATAGCCCTATTATCCAACTAAAAAGCCAAGCCATTTGCTACCCACAAACTCATAAACACATTCTTTTCATAATTCTAACTTTGGCATCGAATATTCTTCGGCCAAAGCCCCCCATTCATCGTGGGCGCGTGAGACTTTTGGCCTTAATTTTAGGTGTTATTATTTTGCAAGTGCATTTTCGTCAAAGGAGAAGACGGCATAAATTTGCATCCACAAGGTGTTACTAGGGTACTATATTTGGCACACTAACAGCCGAATTTGATATTGAACTTCGTAGAACTAGCAACCTTATCTTTAGGCTCTAGAACTCGAAGGCCGAGACGTGTTCAATCCTTGGCCGCAATCGCAAGATCAAGAAGTCAGCAATGCGCCCAACGCCACATCAACATTCATTTTACTCCTCGGCTGAACTTAGTCGTCAAGTTGGCACTCCCCACATTCAACCAAAAGACGTAATTAGCTTATTAATTACTCGGCCTGCGCACCACGTAGACTAGGTAGTTTTTATGGTCAACACCTATTCCATAATACGAAAATATTAAATTTTACCAAAAGAAAAATAGGAAAAAAATTGTCACTGCACAATGAATTGCCCCCTTGATCTGTATAGTTTTGCTAGCTTTCCACTTTAGTCCCTATCATTTCAATTTGACAAATTTTAATTACTTTATGCAATCAAGTCAAAATTGTAAAATCCATCAAATTGAGAATTTGAGTACCACAGTTATAAACTGAACTCAATTATTGAATTTGATCAAAACCAACTATTGCTGACATATTAATTAAATCTCGATGACGTAAAGATAAAAAAAATTAGAGATAATAGTTTATTATTAACGACGTACTAATTGAGATTTGAAAATTTTAACCAATTTCCCAAATAAAATAAGCTATTCTACAATTGGGGTGACTTAGTAATTAGAAATGAATTTTAAACTCATATTCCACACTAGTATGTCGTGAGTTCGATTATTGACGCTGATAAATCGCATGATGATGTCAACGGTAGATTAAAATACTTCTGTAAGTCTTTTTAACTTATGAAAAGATGAATTGTCTTATTGAACTATTTTTCAAAAACAAAAAACCAAAACTTTAGTTCAAGAAACGTGCAACCTTCTTAAACATGCAACCCATACGCGACGCGCTAGCAGAACGCGTGACGATAGCTTCCAAGGTTAACCGCCAAAGCCACAGAAACAGGAAACCGCGACCGCAACGGCTCCGCGGTTTGTCTCCAAGATGTTAAAGCTCATGGGGCCCACCGGAGTCGGAGGGAAGGAGAGGAGAGAGAGAGCACAAAAAGCGGTGACGAGGCGCTGCCGACGCGAAACTCAAAACGCATCTCAATTATTTTCACATCTCATCGACCGACTTCGCATCGCCACGCGACGCTCGCGGGAGCTTAAACCACCGTCCGATCCGAAGCACCACATGGAGAGACAGTACACAAACTAATAAACAAAACGTTACCGCCCAACGTCGTTTTGGCTCCGTGCGGCGGTTAATGTATTTGTGCGTAAAACTTGGATCGATTCATAGTACCCCTCTTCTAAGACTAACCACTCTAGTTTACGCTTGGTTAAAAGTTAACCATGGTAAGCTAATCAACGATATTCACTAGGGATATGGCCGTCTGTTCAATTATCTTATTAATATTTGTCTTTATCTTGATTACTTAGTTTGGTTGGAGATTATCCAACAAAAGAAGAAAATTATTTGGAGATTTGACTCACTCTAACTTTTCTAGACGATTTCATGGACTCCAATTGTTTGACTTACGCTATTTCTTTTAATAAGGTGAATGAGGGCTTAGGGGATGTATTGCTATTGGGCGGTCGGATAACAAATTTCTCACGTGTTTGAACATATTTTTTGTGCAATCAATCACACTTTAATGTTCTGCTTAATTACAAACGATACTACGAAAGGTTCAACAATTACAATAGAGATCGTTTTTGTATAGAAGAAAGGAAATATATATTTGCTTTACAGTGGGTTTGTTATGAATGACTTTACTTGGACGTTATTGAGCATTAAGTTGATTTCAACAAATGAATTAACTTCGTCAACTTAAAAGAATGAAGAAAGTTGCAGATGACGCTTTACAGCAGTTGCGGACAATAATTATGTCGATTCTCCTCTCCCTAGCAACTAACTATGTAGGCCATTAACACTATCACTCAACTAAAAAAAAAATTAAGAATGTTGATCAATTTTAACAAATTATATTTAGCATCCTTGTGATTTAGGATGTGGTGCTTTCGTCTTTGTCTTTTGAAATTGGCACTTTAGTATCAGAATGTTACATTACTGACTCTTTCACCTTCATTATCAATTTAGCTACTATTTTTTACACTATGCTCAATCAGCCAGACATTCGGCGATGAAGTGACATGTGTTCAGTCGAGATGGCGCACCTTTTCAGACTAATGCGGACCGAGCGTCTTGCTCGACCTTGGTTATCTAATCTCGTCTCTTTGAGCACCGCTCTGGCCACCTTTACGTCTCATTCTAGGTCTTTGCTACTGACCGTGAGCCGCCACGTAGCCTAATTGACATCTGGGTAGACATGTTCTTAGCGACTTGTGCCATAAAGCTATCAGCCTGCCTACGTGCCTCTAGCGGTTGGAAAGCTCTTTACATATCCTAGTCGGGCTAAGCTTATAGGCAGTCAGCTTTAGCGCTCGGGAGTATCCTCTACTAAACCCCTTGGACCTTCGACTTTTCGTTGCCTCTTTCCTGACCTAAACCACTATGTGGGCCTAATAGTGCCCAATACTAACACCTATAATCAAGACAGATTAACATGTGTTATGGGTAAAAAGAACATAGCTTATGTGTGATATATAGGTTGACTATTAAAAAAAATATATCATATACGCAGGTAACTTGTGATGCAAGTTGATTTAGAAAAAAAAAAAAAAAAACACAAATCTATGATATAGGTAGCTTACACGTGATCATCTACTTATTCGATGAGTAAATAAGAATAAAAATATTTGACGAAAATTTTTCAACTCAAGCTCCACTCTAGGTTTACAACAAAATGAAAAAGTAAAGAAATAAGGAGAAATAAGGAGACTAAGGCAAAATCTGAGTTGGTAACGGGGTTGACACATGCCTTCTCACAATTACGAAAAATAATTTAGGCACAACCTTTTCCATAGTTACAGAAGAGAACGCTTCTTATAAAATTAGATTTCCATCAAGTTTTCTCTTTTAAATTTTGTATATCTAGTTCTTGTAGTAATTTTCTAACTGTTGCCTAGGTTCCAAAAAAAACTTCAAAAGAGAACATGCCAACAAAAACACCTTTTTAAAATTCTAATAGTTTAAATTGAATATTTGTTTTCACTTTGTATAAGATTTCTTTGTTTGCATAAAATAATAGTTCCTTGTAACTCTAACACTTGAATTTCTTTCCGCCCCGATTAATGTCTTTTGTTAGTGTAAATAGAATTATTCTCCACCCCGATTAATGTCTTTTGTTAGTGTAAATAGAATTATTCGAATCAATCACATTGGTATCTCCTCAAGTGGTATATCTGTAATATGTGTTTCCTTTTGTCTTTTTTAACAACTCTCTTAATTGCATGTATCATGAAATTAAAATAATTAAAAATTTAACATCATTAAGATGAAGCCGAGACTGGTAGCGTAGATATGTAACTAAGTAAGGTATTAAAGCAATTGATGGGTGATGGAGCTTTGGTTAAGCAAAGCATGGTGTTTGAAATATGTTCACTACTTTTGTAAAGTCATTTTAAGCACGCCTTAAGCCACTCGGGTTAGTAAGGGCGCTCCATCCTTACGAATGGGGTAGCAAACAAACAAACACACAATACAAACATTATTAAGATGAAAACAAATTGCACATGACTTGGGATTAACTATGCAACTAACGTCTAATTTCACAACACTTTAGAATTTGATAATGGAAGAGACGACGAAATATGTAAGTTATATTGTAAATGACTTCACACAAACCAAAGTGCACACACACCATGTCACCATTGGATATGCTTGAAACAAGCATACTAGCGTAGTAATTCGATTGTTGAGACTGAATCTTACATTGATATGATGAAAGACTTTGCATTGGCTTATAATTAGTAAGTTGGGCTTTTTTTGATATTGTCAATTGAGTTTATAGTGAAACTACAATTTTCTTTATAGTATCAGAGCATGTTTGTCCCACGTATGAAGTCAAACAGCCACACGCTGTCCACATCACCCTGTTGTGTTGTTCATGTGTTATGATTGAAAATTCGTCACACGTGAGTGAACGGGTTGAGCATGAATCCCACACTGATGAGAAGTGAAACCTTACATGGGCGTATAAGTTGAACTACTCTTCATATTTGCATTTATACTGAAACCACAACTTTCTTCCGTGATAAAAGGGACAAAGGGTTGTCATGTATTTTACTATAAAAAATAGGCCAACATTCGATCTTCGTTTAGTTTACTTATCTAAAAGTAAACCCCTAAATTTCAAACTTTAAAGCTTACATACTAAACCGAAAACAATGTAAGTTAATTTAGTTTGTATCGGTTCATAACTAGAGCAATAAAAAAATTATTGAGTTTTTATGATACAAACACGTGACATGATTTATTGTACTTATATTTCCGTTTGACAACACGTAGCACAGATGAACTTGGATTTACCATTTCCGATTTAGTTATTAATTTGGGTTGTTAAGTATATAACTAGGGTTGAATTTCTTTCCCCCAAATTTCTCGAGTGCCAAGTGCGTGAGTTATTGTGTTAATGTGAAGGGAATGACGACAATAGTCACCGACTTGCTTTAATGAGACAAGAATGAATATGACACTCACCTTAAAATTTAGAGTTTGAATTAATTTTCTAACCGACGGCCTCAGATTTCTATTTGTGTAGAAGAGACTTAAGTTTCTAACTCTATTTTTTTTTTCACCCAAAAAACATGGGCCGAGCTACAGCTAACAGTGAGTGCCTCCGTGCCTAGCTGGAACCGATGCGAATGACTGTACCTCTTCAAGGAGATGCTGCTCCTTAAAGAAGACGATGATGCTTTTTGTTTTTAGTTGTTTACTTATTTATTTTTAGTTTTGTTAGTTGTAATTTCTAAATCTTATAAAAAAAATTAGTGATCATTCCACGTGACACCATATAATTGGATAGGTGAGAACTATTCGTGTGCAACATCTGCACACTAAAAAAAATGTGACGGAAAGAAAGAATGACTAAATTGATTTACGAGACTCATTTTCAGGAATTAAATTGATGATTTTTCTAGGGTACCCAATTTTCTATTTCAAGGACCATCTTGATTGAAATGTCTAATTTTTTGGACCAATTGTAATATAAATCCTTATATATTGGTGTTGTCTTTTATATTGTATATTACATCTGTTTGTATCATACTTGACCAATCCCAAAACTACTGAGCACCGGTCAACGTTATACCGTCAATGACCCAGAAGAATTTCCCTCCAACCAGGAGGCCAATCACAATGCGACACGTGTCAACATTAGAAGCCAATCACAACACGACACGTGTCAATGTCAGAATGAAACTAGAAACGCTCTTTTATAAATAGAGATCATTCTCTCACAATATTTCCTAATGTCATTTGTACTAAATCATTCACTAGTACTCACTAAATGAGAGCTTAAACCTATGTACTTGTATAAGCCTTTCACAATTAATGAGAACTCCTCTACTCCGTGGACGTAGCCAATCTGGGTGAACTACGCACATCTTGTGTTTGCTTCCCTGTCTTTATCCATTTACATACTTATCCACACTAGTGACCAGAGCAATCTAACGAATGTCACAAACTTAACACTTTCTGTTGTACCAAAGTTCTTACTGATTTTGTGCATCAACAACATCTTTTGATTATCTAACAATGGAAATAAGTTCAAGGTAAAATATCATCGAGGCACCGCATAATCAACGGAGTTTCCATTCACTTGTTGGAGCGAGTATGTTAATGACAACCCAAATCCACTTTCCTTATCATTATCTTTACACCAAATCATCATGTCATGTTGTTCATCGAATACAAATATAATCTTTTTGTAAAGTCTAGCTTTAAGTGTTCGGCTTTCCTTGTCAAATATTATAATTGAATCATCACACATGCTCAATCTAACTTTAGAATATAGTCAGATTATGGGATGTTGTTGTTGGAGTAAATGTTCAAAATGTGGCACATTTAAACTCAAAGGTTTGTTCATGCATGTGCATTTCATATCTCTATTTGTGTTGCATTCTATCTAGTTTGATTGTCTAGTCAGTTTTGCGCGCTGACTTCCAGCTATCTAAGCACACAAATTAAGACAGCCTACATGGACTGACTAACACCCTTCTGATGGTAGTCAGTTTTTGGTCATTGATATGCCTAGATTTCTTTTGTAGCTAACAAGTGTCCTGGAGACAAGTTGGTTGATGGAAATTCTGATTTCCTTGGGTATATTTGTTCCTTAGGGTTTCATTTTGTTCTTGGGGGTTTAGAACTTAGTTTTAGAGAGAAAGAAAGTTGCCTTAAAGGCTTGAAGCTTGCATCTTCTCCATTTATGAACCTTAACTGCCAAACCTTCCTTATGCATTGAACACCCAATCATGGTCTATTAGGGTGGGTTGCATTGTTTTAAGGTTTTACATTTATGTCTTGGTCCGGTTTTAAGCTTTAAATTCGATTTTTTAGACCAAACTTTTGGATTCAAGTTAGGTTCTTCCTTTAACTGTTTGACTGGAGAATCTGACCGGTCATTTGAATCCAGATTTCATGTGCATATCATAAAATCATATCCTATCATTAATCGTGTTGATCTCGGTGCCACAAAGTAAAAAGCTCAGAAGGAGCTACCATCTCATGAAGATTGAATGAGTCCATCTTGTGTAAGGTAAGGTTGCACAAAGGTAAAGCTGCTCCATATATAGGTATCTAGGAATTGAGATCGTGCGATCTTTGTATGAACTTTTGTTTACACTAGTGGATTGGACTTAGTGGAGAGTCCTCGATTTTTTTGTAACCCAGAGATGGTTTTTTCCGGCAAAAAATGTCTTGTGTTCAAGTTATGTTTATTGTGTCACACATCCTACATACACATACATGGTACATATATCTGTTGAACAATTAAATGGTATGTGCTCACTATCATGCTCACTTGACACATTAATAACTTGCAACGATCTACAACCTTGCTGACTAGGATAGTTTTTGTGAACTGAAATTGGTATTTGAATCTCAAATTTATCGACTAACAAATCTATTTTAGTTGATTGGCGGGCTTGACTAGCCAGTCCAGCGGATTATAATTTTTATACACAGAATATTCCACATGGTACCAATTTCACTTTTACAACACATCAGTATGTCACATGATTCATCGAATACACCATGTAAGTAATCATCTTAGTAAGGAAACATATTTAAAAAAATGTTATCAGACTACGTATTAAAAAAAATTTCCATTCATTTGTCACAATAAAATTGTTAACAACAACTTAAACTCCAGCTCACTCGTTATTATCTTCATACCACATCAGCATGTCACGTTATTCATGAAATACATAATTTCTCATTTGGTTAGACATGGCTATGCACATTGTCAACACATGATCCAAGATTAGGAAAATATATTTTCCCCGTGCGGAAAATAGGGAAAGTAAAAAGAGAAAAAAAAAAGAAAAAAAGACCGAAGAGGCAACTTGTGTGAAAAAAATAGGAACCGTTGATTACCATGATTCTCTCTCTCTCTCCCTCCTGACAAGTAACCCTGGTTATATTTTTTACAACCCACAGTCGTCTGTCTTTCCACGTGCCTCCCCCCTTTTTTTATTAACACGCGCACCCCTACACCGCTTGCTTCGTCATTTCCGCATCTCCCCCCCCCCCCCCCCCCCTCTCTCTCTTTCTCTCTCTCTCTCTCTCTCTCTCTCGCCGACTCATCCACTCTCCAGCCGGCACCTCTCAAGAACCCTAAAACCTTGACGTCTACCTCGCACCGCCGCACCCAGTCGATTCCAATCCGAATCTGAGGTAATTACTGCGAAAATTTTCGTCGCTAATTCTCGGTTGGTGCTGTTATGGCCACGCTTGAACTCTGTTTTTGAAGTGTGTTCTCGGTTTTTTTGTTCCAATTTCTGGAAATTTTGGTTTTTTGTTGTAGTTTGGGTGAGAAATAAAAGGGGAGATTTTTGAAGAACTTTGCTTTCATTTGGCTATTAATTTTATTGTTTTTTAGTTAATCTATACATATTTGTATACATATACATATATATATATATATATATATATATATATATATATATATATTTAAAAAGAGTGGGTTTTGAGATGTTAGATTAAGCAACTGTTTGGCTGAGTAAGCTGAAGGAGTTTGAACTGGATTTTCTTGTCAGCCAAACAAAGCTTAGCTTGGCTCTGTTGATTTAGTTGGTGCCCCCACCCACCTCTATTTTATTTTAATTTTCACGTTTGAATGAATTTTTATGTGCCTTTTGTAGACTTGTTATTAGTATTACACAAATCTGCTGACAAATTTGCATTTTTTCCCGTTTTGTTTCGATTTATTTGCCAATTTATACCTTTCAATTTGTTTTCTGCTGATTTCTCTTATGGTTTGTGGGTTCCTATAAAAATTACGTTCAAATTGATATAATGATCTTTATATCTCTGTTTCGTATTTGTTTTTATATTTTGTGAAAGAATGAATTTGTTTTCGTGTATAGAATGAAACCGATTATGTTTTGTCTTTATTTGATGAACTGAGTTACTAATTGTTTCCTATAAATTCAGTGTTTGAATCTGTTCCGGAAGCATTCAAGTAGTTAGAAATTAATGGCTATTTATTCGTTAAATCATATATGTGTATATCCCCTTTCTTTTTTAGTTATTTGCCTGAAAAAGAAGGTTGGGAGTCTTGAAAGCCATTTGGGAAAGTCTCTTTGTTCGAATTAATGGCTATTTATTCGGTGTTTTTTGAGCTGTCATGTGAGAATTAATTGGTTCGATTTGTTTTTCTTTTAGGATCTTGTTTTTATCACCCTTCTTATTTTCTTGTCTGGCTACCAATTTTGCAAATGTGCTATAGTTGTTCGGTCATAACTGTCTATGTTACTGCATACTCTCTTCTTATGATAACCGGTTTTTTTTCCTGCTTTGTAGACTTCTGAGGCGCTGGTTTCTTTCTCTGCATATGATGATCTGCTTTCTTCTCAATTTGGAGTAGATCGAACTGATTCAAGGTTGTTATGATCACCCCTGTTGTTTCTTCTTACATTTCTATAGCTTGAACATTTTCTTATACTTGGAACTTTTATGACCTTTTTCTAATGCGCGGTGTTTTCACTTGTGAGATTTGGCTACTGTAGTATAATAACTCTTTACTCTTATGCAGGATGATTTATTGTCACAATGATGCTGTAAAGAAATCAAGTTTCCTAAGATTCATGTACTGCTGCAGTTGACCAGCAGAAGTTCGGTTTAAATTCTGTGGTCGAAATGGATCGGCGTGATACATCAGGATTTGTTAGTGGGGGTGGGATGTACTCTACCAGAGACATCTAACTCTAACTTTGTAGATAATGTTATTTAGCCCAGAAGTTGGCACTGTTCTTTTGCAATTCGATTAGGTCTCTGTAAATTATTTTAGTTGTTACTTAATGGACAATAGGTTGCAGAGTCTGAGTTTCGCTGCAAATTTTTCTTCAAATGCCTTCAAGATCTTGGGCAACTCCATGCAAGTTGGTGGAGCCGGAGGGGAGTATTCTGCAGATACTATCTTACGGCTTAATTCCCCTGGTTCTTCAATGCCTTACATGCCAAGCCCAAAAGGAATCAAACGGAAGTGGAGTTTGGTTGGTGGATCTTTGACCCAGCACGTTAGCTCTTCACTGGTGCTTGGGCTTGGCCGTTCAACGAGTTCCTCAGACAGCAAGGGGAGCTCAGCTACTGCTTGCACTACAATGTCTTCAACCAAAGAAATGGATGAGGAGTCCTCGATGGATTTTGAATTGGACTTTGCTCTTCATCTTGGAATTGAAAAGGTACCTAGCCCGAGGAAACCTGCTAAGAGTGCACTGGAACTGCAGCCCAAGGTTGACTTGGAGTTAAGTCTCTCCACTGGGTTGTCTGAATCTGAAATCGCTAGTGTCAATCCAAGCCCCGGCTCGGTCCTTTCAGGCATGGAGTTGCCATTGGCGACTGGTAGGGCCCAAAATGTAGATGGAGTAACTTCATTCCCTTTGAAGCGAAGGTTTTCCATGCAACCATTGCAGACTTCATTCAACCCAGGGGCTAGCGTCCTTTTCAATGAGGTTTCACAAAAGATTGACTTTACTGCTAGTGTTCCGGATCTCTCATCAAGCATGTTAACCACTCCAAATAGCTCAGTCACCTGTATTTCTTCTGGGATAACACAGAAACAACAGTCACAGCATCGCAGCTCTAATTCAAAGACATGCCAGGTTGAAGGGTGTGGAAAGGGTGCCAGAGGTGCCTCAGGCCGTTGCATATCTCATGGTGGTGGTAGGAGGTGTCAGAGATCTGGCTGCCACAAGGGTGCTGAAGGCAGGACAGTGTACTGCAAGGCCCACGGTGGTGGCCGGAGATGTGAATTCCTTGGGTGCACAAAGAGTGCCGAAGGACGTACAGACTTTTGTATTGCTCACGGTGGTGGCCGGAGGTGCAGTCATGAAGGTTGCAGTCGAGCTGCCAGAGGGAAATCAGGATTGTGCATCAGGCATGGTGGTGGCAAGAGATGTCAAAGAGAAAATTGCACAAAGAGTGCGGAGGGCCTTTCGGGCCTTTGCATCTCACATGGAGGAGGCCGTCGATGCCAAACTATAGGATGCACAAAAGGGGCGCAAGGGAGTACAATGTTCTGCAAGGCTCATGGTGGGGGGAAGCGGTGCACTGCTCCTGGTTGCACCAAGGGAGCTGAAGGGAGCACACCCTATTGCAAAGGCCATGGTGGAGGGAAAAGGTGTGCATTCCAAGGTGGTGGGCATTGTACAAAGAGTGTGCATGGTGGTACCAACTTCTGTGTGGCACATGGGGGTGGCAAGCGATGTGCCATGCCTGAGTGCACAAAGAGTGCGAGGGGACGAACTGACTACTGTGTCCGACATGGTGGGGGAAAGAGGTGCAAGTCTGAAGGGTGTGGTAAGAGTGCGCAAGGCAGCACTGACTTCTGCAAGGCTCATGGTGGAGGGAAGAGATGCTCATGGGGCCATCCGGGGTCAGTTTATGGTGGCCAAGCTAGCGCCCCTTGTAACTCATTTGCAAGGGGGAAGACAGGCCTCTGTGCCCTCCATAGTGGTCTGGTTCAAGATAACAGGGTTCATGGAGGTATTACTTTGGGACCTATGGTTCAAGACCCTAAACTTGGGAAGTCGGAGAAGATGAAAGAAGTAGTCATTGCTGACGACATGAATGTTGATGTGATGAATATCGTGAGTGGCATAAGGACTTCAGCAACTGGAGCTTATTCTGACTTGAAACATGGTGGTGAATCTTCAGTCCCCACGCTCGTGCCAGAAGGCAGGGTGCATGGGGGAAGTCTGATGGCTCTGTTGGCGGGTGACGGTTCAGATTCCAACGCAAACAGCATGGGAAGCAATCCATCTGGGCCAAAGAAGTCCTACATGATGCATCTGAACTGGATGTAAGGCTATTTCCTATCTTGTTCTTTGATTCGGTCTTGTGGTTGGCAAGTGTTTCTCAGGTAGTCAGCATGTCTGAGTGCTATGTTTCTTAGTTTGGTTTAGTCCTTTGATATACATTAGAAGTCAGTTCTCGTTCATTGGTTCGAATGGAGAGAACCCGTAAGCACTGAAAAGATGTTAGTGTAACAGTTGTTATGGGTATATCAAGGTAGGGCATAGTGTTAGAAGTTGGAGTCAGGTCATTGGTGTTCTTTCCTGTAAATATGTCTGTCGTTCCAGCAGTTTGTTTGTGAATACAGGTAAGGTTATACTGCCTGTAGGGTCGGTCAGTTTGTCAGAAATTCTGGTGCAATAAAAGCCTTTTTCTGAGATCATTGTCATCCGTCTGCCGTGTTTGGTATGCTTGTTTGTCTTGCAATTTAGTTGCTAATAAATTTTTGCTGTTTAAAGGTAATGCGATTTGATGGATAATTGGGAAATTGGCTGAAATGATAAATTTACAAATCCAATTTCACTTAATTGATCGGTACGTCGCCAATATTTGATTGATGCTGTTGGTATCTGATTTTAATGGATTTGTAAAATGATCGTTTCAGTCGATTTCCCTTAATGATTTTCGGTTCGCGACAAATTTGTGTTAACTCAGAACATGACATGATTTTATTTTTATTTTTGTTGAACAAACGATATTATCTATACTAAAGAGGCAAAAGGGCGACATGAATAAACATATGATTAGGATGGATTCATATACAAGAATTAGTAATCCTTTGGAGAAGTATTAAGAAGAAAATAAAACCGGTTAATGATGTATTATAAATAATCCTTTGGAAATAGGTCAAAATTATGGAACTTATTTCTGGATTTTCCTTTTTATTGAAACTGCAACACATATTTTACATGATTATTTTTGGTATTAAATCTGCATATGTGGAGCTTTTCCTTTGTATACCATAATATTCCCCCCTGTCAAGTTAGAATTTGGCCAGTTTAGAAAGCTCATCAACTGCTTCAACCAAGTGATCAAGCCTGGCCACAAACTCTATCAGCAGCGATGTGAAGTTGGCCAGGGACAACGCTGCAGTGCTTTCCAACGCCTTCATCCTCGGCAAGTAGTCTCCGGCAGATCCCTCTTCTTCAAAAGCATCAACCTGTCGAGGTGGCCACGAGTAATGCTGCCTCCTCGACTGCTTCCTCATCAGCTCATGGTAATTGTTAGGCTCCGGCTGCTGCTGCTGCTGCGTGCTTTGGTTTAGTTGCTGGCTCGAGTTCTTCTCGGGGCTATTGCTGCTGTCGAGATCAGCCAGTTGGCTGGCGGCATCGGAGAAGGTGTTCGACAAGGTTAGAGAGAGCCTGGTGAGTGGCTTGGAGTAGGTGTAGGTGTCCGGTGGTTCAGACGGCGATGTGAGGAGGTAAGAGTGTATGTCGATGGCGCGTTGGAGTCGCTCTGTTGAGCTGTGGAGTTTCTTCAGTAGGGATGTTCTGGTGCTTCTTTTCATGTCGCTGATGTCTTTACCCAGACTTCTTACCAGTTCTGCGGCGTGGTTCGTCGCATCTCGGATCTCCGATTGGAATGTAATCCGGAGGTTGTACGGTGCCTAAATACCAATCAATAAAAAAAAAATGCAAATTATCGACAAATTGTTTTACTAAAAGGATAATGTTAGGAAGATTAAAATTTTAAATCACATGATATCACCACTTAGAAATAAGCACGTTAATTAATATTTAAATATTAATTTAATCATTAACTACATCATTTGGTTTAAAATTTTGGCTTCCGTTGTATTACTGTTATTGAAATAATCTCTTTCATACTTTTTTGTCATAACCATTTCAATAAACCCAATTCTACCCATTGAAAACCAATTTTAACCAATTATATCTCGAAAAATCTTCTTTGTTTTTATCTCTTTTATCACGGTGCACAATGAAATATACCTAGTTGCACACAAGCTTCTCGAGTGAAAGTGTTTTAAGGCCCCACAATCCCCACTAACATTTGTTTGTTTTTTCTGAACAAATTCAATTGGGGTTGTGAATCAGGTCATAGGAATATCTTTACATGCTTGAGAACGACGTATCAAAACAAACCAGCTGATCATCGTCATGTTTTGTAGCACGCCACATAATTATTATTATAATTATTAAGATTATTATTATTCCTGGTCCCTAAATATTGGACACTAACAACACCAAGAGAATAAACACATCATATAACTTGTATCCTTTGATTCCCAGCCAGCTCTGAATTCTTTCCAAATATTCCCCAGCTTCTAATGGTGTGAGGGAAAAGAGTTTATGATTCAGGCCTATCTGATTCCATATTATATTTAGGCCTCAAAAATGTCAATTAAGTCATTTTTCCTTGTCGACATATCACAGTCTGAGTTTTGTGTAGAAAAATTTCTTTTATGTTTGTAATGAGTTGCATGTGTCAAACTGTGGTTTGCATGTAAGCAGTAACAACTCGTTACATTTGTTAAAAATCAAACTCAGTCTTCATGCATACACATGGAGAAGGAGAATATATACCTGAATTTCAGAGTGCAAAACTCCATGAAGTGCCATAACCTCATAAGCACAATATCTCAAAACTGCTGCCACTTTCACATATTCTGACCAGGGATAGAAGAAGTGCCTGAATCTGCCGTGCGGTGGCTCCCATTTTGCCGACACAGCCTTGCATTTCAAAAATATATGTTCAAACTTTTTGTGGTTAACTTTTAACTTTTAATTAATATTATAAAAACCAATTAATTAAACAAGTTTAATTAATTATTACCAAAACCTCCAGTTTTGCTGATGAGTTCAATGTGTTCCGGCACTTCCTATAAGCAGGCTCATCTGGAAACTCATCCATAACAGTTTTGGAGAATTCAGGGTGCACTGACCCATCATCTTCTAGATATTTCCTAACACATTCTGAGAACAATTATAAGAAACATATAAATGGTTATATTTCTCTCTACGTTATGATAAAATGCCATCATCTAATCCAAAATCAATTAACAAATAATGAATATTATAATTTGCTCTGATACTATGTTATAATGTGAATATTAAACTTAAAGAATCGCGTTATGTGTCAAGTGAAGTCTACTTGTTATATCAAATATTATGAACGGTTGATATATAATTAACATAATCAAGATGTGGTCCGAAAATGTAGTCCATGTCTAGCATGGGATTTACATGCATGGCATGTTCTTAGGTTTATGTATGTATGTATGTTGCGTGCACGTTATTATTAACATATAGGATTTGCAATTTTCACCGTGGTTAGAAATTAAAAATACTAGTCGATTATTTTTGGCATACCTTCAAGTGAGTCAGCCACCGAGTCAAAGTTGTTGACTAGCTCCTTATGCAATTGCTCACCAGCCCAAATAGGACAAACAAGCACATTCACTAAGACAGCTACAAACCCTCCGATGGCGATAGAGTAGAGTCGATCCATTGCTGTCCTCATCGGGTTTCCCATCGATAAGCGATACCCAGAAACAACGATCAAACAATAGGTGAAAAGTACGACCCTGAACCCATACTCATATGGCACGAGTGATGGCCACAACTTCATGAACGATGTAATGGTTCCTGCATAAATAATCAATTAATTCCAACAAAAATAATAAGTGTTTGATAATTTGATCAATTTCTATGTGTTTGAATGGCTTTTATGATCGTCATTTGGGGATATTCGATGTGCGACATACCGATTATAAAGATGCTAAAGCCAATGATGATAGGTTCAGCTACGCGTCCAGAGCTTAGTGCTACTTGAGCAACACTAATGGCCAAGACTCCGGCAAGCAAACTCCCAAGAGCTCGGTTAAATCCTCTGTTAAAAGTTGCACCTAGAACAACAATGATACATGTTACATGGGCTTCTATATATGAACTAAATAAGCGGTTTGGTTACATATCAAAGTATATATGATTGAAAAGAAAATATTTGCTTGGTGTTAGGTTCTAATATCAGCTATCACCGTCCATGATTTAATTTGTTTGGCGTTGGGTTACTACTTGACACATGGTATGTGTGTGTGTGTGTGTGTGTGTGTGTGTGTGTATATGGCATACAATTAATGGGTGTATTGCCTCACTATGTTTGACAAATATTTGGTCAATGTTACTCAATTTGATCAAATATCGACATTGTACTAGGTATTATATATTGGTATCCAAAATCAGCTATCACCGTCCATGATTTAATAAGCTAATTGATCTTAAATTACTTGCAAACATGCACACGTAATATGCATGCGTAGTTGGATATGCTTTTTTTACCATCCACATATATATTGTTACCTTAGCTAGCTAGATGTTAAGTAGTTAGCATGTACAGTATGAATTGGCATAAATATATGTGCTTATGCTTGCATGCATTGATTTTTATGTATGCATGTACGTACGTACGTACCGACTGTATATTCGAACATGATGGCAACAGTGAGGATAGACCAGATGATATTGGTGCCAAAAACTTCATAAGGTGCTCGGAAGAGTATAAGCAAAGACACAAGAAGCACGGCCAGCCCCACTTTCAGTGAGAATTTCACTCTGTTGCTATCTTCTCTGGCAAATTCCCAAACGTTCCACACCCAAGCCTTAAGGGAGAATCCTCCTCCTCCTCCTTCTCCTTCTTCTCCCTTGCTGGATTCATGCTGTTTGACTTTGGTCACAGAACAAGGGATGTTAATCTCAATATTATTACTACCCTTTTTTCCGTTCATTCTCCAATGAAGCAGTATAGCCTCCCCCCAAACTCTTCTATCAGGTGCTCCTTCTCTAAGAGCCTCGTATTGTCGAATTAATCGCTTATAATAAAAAACACTTTTTGAAGAAGCCGGGGAGAACTAGGGAGGAGATAGATCAAATTAAACTGCGAGAACAGAGTTGAGTGGTAGGATTTGAGGTGTGTTCATCAAAGGAGAAGAGAGTAGGTTTTAAAGAGGAGGGGTGGTAGCTATGTTTGATGGGCAAGTAGGTTAAAAAGTACGTCTAGTCAGGATGTCATATATACAAGAAGAGAATACAATACGACAATAATAGAAAAGAGAGAAAATGAAGCTAAACCCTGAGGATAAAAAGATGCTTAATTACAATAATACAGCCTGCACTGCATGGATAGAGAATTAGAATCTCAAATGCAGTTTTCAATCGCCAAACACGTTTTCTCTTCCAAATATCGACCTCGTGAAGGTGGTATTTACAGAAGTATATCAGTGTATTACTGACAATCTATATATATTTTTGTTTTCTGAAAATTTAACTTCTCCCCTCTAAACTCATTTTTTCTAGCCTATAACCTGTGGAGCCAAAAATATTCACTAGGCGACACGTGGATTTTTGGACAAAATAGGACAAAAATACCCTCGAGGCATACCGGGTCTCCTACACGCGAGCAGTGGAGAATCATCCATCAACCAAGTCAGGAGTACCCAAAATGGGTAACAATTCAAAACCTATTTCATATATGTTTTTACCTCATTTTTTCCTTATTCAATTAGCCATTTATTTCAAAAACCACCAAAACATTCATTTTATGTTTAAATAGCCAAATAAATTGGCTAATTAAACCTAAATTAAACCTAAAAACCCTAGCCACCTCCTAACTCTATAAATAGGCACCTATTCTCATCAAAAAATCAATTCCAACACTTTGGCAAAAATCCCAAAATTCTCTAAACACTCTTTCTCTCTAAATTCTAACTTTGGCATCGGAGGTTCTTCGGCCAAAGCCCCCCCCCATTCATCGTGGGCGCGTGAGGCTTTTGGCCTTAACCTAAGGTGCTAGTTGTTTTGTAGGTGCAAATCGTCCAAGATCGAAGAGGAGAAAATTTGCATCCACAAATTGGTGCTTTCATTGAGAGTTGAAATCCATACTCGTAGAAGACTCTCGCACAAAAAGGTTTTTTCTTTATTTTCTAGTCCATTTGAATATTTTTCATACGTTCTTATTATTAGAATTTTTTACTTGCAAAGGTTCTGTGATAAAACGTATAAATAAAATATAATGGCTAGAAATTTAAAAAATTCCACAAGTGAAAATTCTAATGTTCAAGAAATGGGATTGCGGAGATCCGTGAGGCTAAATGCGACAATAAGGGGAGCGGCATCATCATCACGAGCTTCCACCATGGGAACCACCGTGGTGGCTACCTCGGTAGCCACCCGCCGCGAGGTCCATGGTGCCTTCACCACGGCCACCATGGGAACCACCACGGTGGCTACTTCAGTAGCCACTCATGGCGAGGTCCATGGAGCCTTCACCACGGCCCGGAGATCCGTGAGGCAAAATGCGACAATAAGGGGAGCGGCATCATCACCACAAGCTTCTACCATGGGAACCACCGTGGTGGCTACCTCGGTAGCTACCCGCGGCGAGGTCCATGGTGCCTTTACCACGGCCACCATGGGAACCACCGCAGTGGCTACTTCGGTAGCCACTCGTGGCTACTTCGGTAGCCACTCGTGGCGAGGTCCATGAAGCCTTCACCACGGCCCGAGCCGTGCCATCCAAGGCTCACGGTACCAAGACCACGATCCAAGCCGTGCCATCTAAGTTTACGTGGACCCAAGCCCAAGCCTCGCATTCACATGCACCGCCCATTGAGCAGCCTGCTCCCGTGATCCAGCCTGCTCCCGTCAAGCAACCCACTCTCACGGCCCAACCTGCTCCTGCCGAGCAGCCTGCTCTCGTGACCCAGCCTGCTCCCGACGAGCAGCCCACTCTCACGGCCCAGCCTGCTTTCGTCGAGCAGCCCACTTCGGTGGCCCAGCCTGCTCCTGCCAAGCAGCCCACTCCCGTGGCCCAGCCTGCTCCTGCCAAGCAGCCTGCTCTCGTGACCCAGCCTGCTCCCGACGAGCAACCCACTCCGGTGGTCCAGCTTGCTTCCGTCGAGCAACCCACTCCTGTGGCCCAGCCTGCTCCTGCCAAGCAGCCTGCTCTCGTGACCCAGCCTGCTCCCGACGAGCAGCTCACTCCCGTGGTTCAGCCTGCTTCCGTCGAGCAGCCCACTCTCACGGCCCAACCTGCTCCTGCCGAGCAGCCTGCTCTCGTGACCCAGCCTGCTCCCGACGAGCAGCCCACTCTCACGGCCCATCATGCTCCAGTGGCTTTCCAAGCAGCCCAAGTCGACCCAAGACTATCTCAACCATCCGGACCTACCATCGAGCCGGGGGCATTCTCACCACATTTTTTCGTAGATTTGACATTTCCCAACTCAAATCTCGCGCCCGGAGTCTACCACCTTTCCACTGCCCAAGGAGGCGCATTCCTTCCAAGCTCTTCCAATCCAAATGGCGAACAACACTTGTCTCGACAAGTCATAGAGTTGACGAGCGCCCTTGCACAACAGAAAACCTTGGTGAATCAACTTTTGCAACGTATCGGGATCCAACGTGCCCCGGACGAGGTATCCCAAAGTAGGACAAGGGCAGACGAACATTTCCAGCAGCGTCCCGATAAGCAGCCACTCGACCAGCCACGAGCCGAACGTTTGGGCAGTGTACATTCCCGTCTTAGAGCGCGAAGGAGCATGCACTCTCGACTAGGCCCACGGAGGAGCATACATTCACGGTTGGGGTCATACTCCGATAGTCAACATGAGCAACCTTCCGGGCAAAGTGTCTATTCGCAGCTAAGCCCACAAGGAGCGTCTTCCACCTCACATCAGAGTAGGCAGCACGACGGACGGAGAGAAGTAGTCACTCAATCCAGCTCAAGTTCAACCAGCAGCCTGCGAAGAACTCGTTCGCCTACTAGGAACTCACCACATGCACTGCATCTGCGGCATAGACGAGCCAAACACATGGAAGAGCAGCCTAGACCAGCAAGTCATGACTGGGGGCAGCCGAGAGCTTTGCTACCCCAACAAAGGTAAATTCAGGAAGAAGTAGAGAGACTCTTGACCAAGCAATTGCATGATTTCCAACGCAACGAGGTCACCGACGAGGCACTACGACGGAACATAACCAACATAAGCAGGTCACCCTTCACGGAGAAGATCGAGCAGGCAGAGCCTCCACGCGAGTTCAGCATGCCACATTTCACATCTTTCAAAGGGGATGAAGACCCGGAGAGACACTTAAAACGTTACCAAAGCGCAATGATCCTTTATCAAAACAACGATGATCTCATGTGCAAGATATTCGCCACCACTCTACAAGGCGAGGCGCAAGATTGGTTCTACACCCTGCCGCCACAATCCATCCGAAATTTCTATGAACTTTCTTTGGTTTTCACCAAAGAATATTCATCTTATCGCTCGATCAAAAAGAAGTCTGACCATTTGTTCGAAGTCAAGAAAAACCCAAAGGAATCGCTTCGCGACTATGTGAGGAGGTTCAAAGTAGAGAAGGCAAAAATAGTTGGATGCAACGACTCGATAGCTAGAGCAGCCTTCCAAAAAGGACTTCCAGCAGACCACCCGTTATTCGGAAAATTGATCATGAAAGAGGATCTAACTCTAGCAGACTCTTTTGCTTTGGCAGAGAAGCATGCACTTTGGGATGAGGCTCGCCAATGCACATTCAAGAACCTGAAGAAGTACCCGACATCACCTCCCTAGAAGCAGCGGAGGACTTATTCGCATGTTTGACGGTATCTAAAGTAGGAATAAGCTCTACCATCATGCGAGAAGAGCTGGGGGCCCGACTACCTATATTCCACAGTTTAAAAGCTCTCCTCGATGCTATCAGTTGTATTCCACAGTTTAAAAGCTATCATTGATGTTATCAGAAATTCAAAAGCTAACTTTGGCGATTGTTGTTGTAACCTAAAAGCTTAAGTTTTACCTTCAAACGCACGCAGTCATCCTAATGACGTACTATTCTGCCCAATCCAGACGCGCGACGATAAAGGCGTAGACCCTGGCGGATGTAAAGTTTTTTAACGAACGCAACACTGGAAGGACACACTCGAAAGCAAGTTTTGTCCTCGTCACCCTAAAATATTCTACATAGGAGCAACATGTACCGGCAGTTAAGTACCATTTCTTGCTGCGCATCACACGGCCCTAGCCGACCCTTGCTCAATGATTCAACTCTAGAGTGGCCCAATACCGGCAGTTGAGCATCTCCTGTTGCGTATGACATGGCCCCATCTCCACAGCTCCCTACTGCATCTTCACGCCGAGCCTAGGTGACGCAACAGAGCGGCCCAACGATGCCTCAGAAGTAGCCGAGCACACTCTAGCTGCGCCTACTTCACCCGATGGAGACTTCTGGCATTTGCATGTCGACGACGCAGAAAAGCCTTCATCACTGCCGGTAGAGAAGGCTCCAAAAAGATGGATCCCATCTAGGAAGGTCCGTACAAGATCAGCAGAGTAGGGGACAAGAGTAATTACACCCTCACCACCATGAAGGGGCAAAAAGATTGAAAAGAAATGGATGGCCTACAATCTGAAGAAGTACCATGTGTGACCTCCCGCTACATCAAAACCCGAAGACTCAATAAGCTCGACGGGCACCACCTCACAAGCTGAGGACTATCCAGTTGTTATGCAGTTCCTACCTTACAGCTAAAGTTCTCGTTCGTTTCACTCGTTTTTCAATGAGGAATTTAGAAGTAATCACAACTTGGCTTAGCTGCATGCTTACAACAACTAATCACTCTTGCACTTCAAAAGAAGACTGCGCCCTTCTTAGGGACTCATCGCAGGAATTGCGCCCCCCGAGGGACCAACCATGCTCTCCAGTGCGAGAGGGTAAACCAATTCTCCGACACCCATATGGGTCAGCTCTCCAAGACGAGAGGATAAACTTTACACTCCGAATATCCAGACGTGGATGAGTCTGGCTGCCCTAGTATAACTAGATGCACGATGGCTTGCGCCGGGATTCCTAGAAGTAGCCGCAATGGTCTTTTTCAAGGCTTAGCTAACTGAAGGATTTTGGGTCTCTTGGCCTAATCCGTGGGGAACCGGGCCCTAGAGACGGAGAGGGCACATTACGCAGTACATCCGATGGACGGCTGCCCTGGAATCCTAAAGCTGCTACCGAGTGCACTAAGGTAGCCTACGGATTCCGGAAGACTGCCTACGGCTTGCCCTTCGAGCAGTGAAGCCACACTAGACTTATACAACCGCACATTCTTGTGAAAGGTTAAACAAGCTAGCGCGCATATACGAAGTTTTATCCATTGCCGACATGCTACGTAGTCGATAAGCTTCACCTCTGCCAAGCGCGGAACAACCTACACCAAGTCCTAAAGTGTTGTGATACTTGCTACGCAACCTACGGAATTGAAGAAAGTCAAGGTTAACAGCCTAGTGGTTACACGGACTTGTCTGCTTCTGTAAGTAAGGCATCCGGCTGCCAACCCTATGGCTAACAACTTTGCAAAGTTCTACACCAACACCTACGGCTGCATAGGCTACGTGAGTTTGTCTGCTTATAAAAAAGTAGCATGCCTGCCACTGGTCCATCAAGTCTAAAGGTTAGGGCATGAACAAAAGAAGTGAAGATGAAGAAAAACGAAGGAAAACATGTTTATAAACAACTAGCAAAGGCCGAAGGAGTTCAAGCAAAACAAAAGCTACAAGGAAAAACAAAGAAAATCCTAAAGGCTACCTAAAATACTACACTACAGCAGCTTGGACATCCCACGACTACTCAGTCGCCACACCTTCAACAGCCGTAATGCTCTTAGCAGCGGCATCATCCGACGCTTCACCCCTGACTGCCCAGCCTGGGCACTAACTTCTCCAACTACTTCACCAATGGAAGCCTTAAAAGTAAAAGCAAGCAAGTCTTCCGGAGAAATAGAGAAGGTCTTAAAACCTCAAGCCCATCATTCTCATCCTTCAGCTGCTCATTCTTCTTAAGCAGACTAACACGGACGCACTGCAACTCATCCACTACCTTCTTAGCATAAGCAGCGAAACGAAGCTCAGAAACTGCAAACTCAAGATCTTAAATCTGAGGTATGTAACATCCAATCTCCTTCTATGCACTTTCATGCTTAACTTGGATCGCGTCAAGCCTAGTCTTCAAGTCAACGATCTTTTGGCGAATGGTCCCAAGCTGCAAAGGAGTGGGGGCAGACATATGAGACCCCTTCAAAGCAACGAGCTCAGAATTTGCCATAGTATTTGCCGTCTCCTTAGTAGCCTTGCTATATCTGCATCATAGCAAGTAGAGAAGTCATTCTATAATTGGGTCGTATGCTTCGCAAACGAGCTTGGGCAAACACCTTTCTAACGTCATCAACAAACTTGGCACAAGCATCCATGTTTTCAAGAAATCTGGTTTCAAAAGCACATAGATCTCAGCAGCCTCCCCATAAGCAGGCTTAATGGATTTCTCACAGCTGCCTACGTGAGCAATCTCTTCATTCCCAGCAGGCGAATTAGTCTCAACAACATAAGGAATGGGCCTTGATGCCACTTTAGCAGCAGAGTCAACCTTATCGCTTTTCATAATAGCAAACCTCTCCAAATGCGCCACATGCTCAAATCTAGCAGCCTCATTTTTCGTCCCCTTGGAAAAAGTCAAGTCAATCACAAGCCTGAAGGCAGTCGGCGAACCCGTGCGAGCGAAATAAGCCTTTGGTTTTTTCTCAGCCGGCATCTCTTGAGCAGGTAGGGAAGATCCATTTTCCTACCTTCACTTGTAGCAAGATCCACAACAGTGATTGGACGAGCCAATGCATCTGCCTTGATCCTACTCACCTCCTCTTTCGGGAGCAGCCCACATTTCTCTCAGCGAATAGGACTAAGCAGCCAACGACATTTATGGTACTCAGCAGGGGAGCTCAACCAGCATTCCAGCAGGCAGAAGGCCTGCATACCCAACATTCCAGCAACCCATGAGGCCCACAATCTCCTCATTTCTCTCAATCGCCAGCCTGGCCCGAGTCAAGTCCAAGAGCCCAAAGGACATGAGCCATGCGGCTCGCCTAGCACTGCGCCCCAGCGCCACAATCTGCGACCCCAGCCGCACAAGCTGCCCTTGGCTCAAGCCAAGCCAAGTTTGCCCAAGCAGTGGTCCCTGCCACGACATCTCCTCGGCCCATGCCGAGCCAACTCCTGGCCCCTGCCAGCCGACGTACTGCACCACCCCGACGGCTGCCCCGCAATAGCACTAATCCAAGAAGAAGGCAAGAAAAATTAAATTTTTCTTACATCGGTGCGGCACGGAGAAGATGAAGAAATCAACGAAAGACGGTCCTTTGCACGGGCAAGATGTAGAAGATTGCTAGAGGAGGGGGAAAAAATATCCTCTAACTTTCTCTCTCTTGTGGGGTAGAATAAATTGCTCTCCAAAGTTGATTTAATAACCCACTTAAGGTGGACTTAAATAGGCTTTGAGAGAAGTTTATTTCCCTTTCCTAGAAGGGCCTAATTTCCAATTAAAGAGAGAATCAACATCAAAATAAGAAGCAATCCTACGTTTCCTAAAGCAAGAAGATCTCTACACCTGCTGCCCTTTCCTACGAGCAGCCCAACAGGTGTGGGGGCATTTGTGGAGCCAAAAATATTCACTAGGCGACACGTGGATTTTTGGACAAAATAGGACAAAAATACCCTCGAGGCATAACGGGTCTCCTACACGCGAGCAGTGGAGAATCATCCATCAACCAAGTCAGGAGTACCCAAAATGGGTAACAATTCAAAACCTATTTCATATATGTTTTTACCTCATTTTTTCCTTATTCAATTAGCCATTTATTTCAAAAACCACCAAAACATTCAGTTTATGTTTAAATAGCCAAATAAATTGGCTAATTAAACCTAAATTAAACCTAAAAACCCTAGCCACCTCCTAACTCTATAAATAGGCACCTATTCTCATCAAAAAATCAATTCCAACACTTTGGCAAAAATCCCAAAATTCTCTAAACACTCTTTCTCTCTAAATTCTAACTTTGGCATCGGAGGTTCTTCGGCCAAAGCCCCCCCCCATTCATCGTGGGCGCGTGAGGCTTTTGGCCTTAACCTAAGGTGCTAGTTGTTTTGTAGGTGCAAAATCGTCCAAGATCGAAGAGGAGAAAATTTGCATCCACATAACCTATCATATTATTTTTATCTAAATAAAACCCAGTGATTAGGATCCAGCAAAACAACTTACCAATTAAGTTTAAATTCCGCAAAATCATTATTGTAGTGTGTGTATGTTAATATAGAAACTAATATGGAAGGTTTTGTAATTTGGTTGTAATTGATCACGTGCATTCAAGTTTGACAAGGTCTTTCGCCAAAGGCAAATTTAAACTACGTTATTGCTAGCACATTGTAAGGCTTAGCTCATTTCCCTATCACCTTAGAGTAGATAAGAAAAAAAATAATGGATAGACTATTTTGATAAAATTAGGGTTAATCAAACTGAAATTAAAAATTTTTTAAAAAAATCCCAAATTAATTTCTACATCTATTAGAACCATATTTCATGGCTACAGACCTTGTCAAACTTTCAGAACACATTGCAAATCATTTATCATGGGACTAAAAACAGAGTCATCATCCCCTTGGCCCTTCATGGCTGCCAATACCAAAGCAGCATCTCCTTTAAACTGAATCTTCACTTCCACCGTGTAAAGGTTCTTGACCAGCAGGATAGCTTGCCGAGCTGCAGTGAATTCAGCATGCATAGCAGAATTGGTCATCTCAATTGGACATGCTACAACGACAATAAACTCTCCCAATTGCTTTCGAAGCACCACCCCAAAGCCTCCCCGATTTTCTCTGTGACTCCATGCTCCATCGAAGTTGCACTTTACCCATCCCTCCGCAGGCTTCCCCCACTTCTGAGGCTCTCATCTTACCTTATTCGCTTATGGCTTATGCCATTTGTGGAACTCCTGCATCCAACCTTCAGTTCGAAGCACAATCTCGAGTTGAGGTAGAGCCTTGTCGTTCCATAGAACCTCATTCATATGCTTCCACAGAGACTAAATCAACATTAGACATAGATCAAACCCCAAAGCAGGACCCTGTATATGTAGATTGGCTAACCACCACATAAAAGTCTCTCAGTGCCCAAAATCTACCCGTAAGACCAAGCCTCAAAACCACACCGTTCTAGCTACATGACAATCACACAAGATATGCTCCGTTGATTCCATCTGGCAACCACAAACTACACACCCCTCCTCTATTGTCACTCTCCATTTACAAAGATTCAACCTTGTAGGCAGAGAATCCAAACATGCACTCCAAACACAAATCATCACTTTCCCAGGAACACAAGCATTCCACAACTTCTTCCATAGCTTATCCCCAATATTACTAGAAGACGAAGAAGAAGAACCTGTTGCCCCTTCCCCATTAGCTACATTTTGACCTCGTGCAACATGATATGCACTCCGAACAGTAAACTTCCCATGTCGTTCATAATGCCAAACCCAAGGGTCAGCAATACCCCGTAAGCTAATATGAATCCCTCGAATTAATTCACTTCTTCTTGAGATAAGAGCTCATTCAACAACTGAACATTCCACTACTTCGACTTCAACCAAAATAATCCCTCCACCATGGCCTCATCATCCCAATGTACCAATGGCGGGGTCAAGATCCGGAAACAAGACTCCCTCGGCACCCAACTATCTTTCCATATACGAACCTTCTTCCCATCACCCAACTGCCATGGAAGTCCCTTTTGAAGCATCGGTCTTGAGGCTGCAATACTTCTTCAAACATATGAACTATTAGAGGTCACCCGAGCTTCTAGAAAATTTGTTGTAGGAAAGTAACGGGCCTTGAATACACGATACACAAGGGCCTCAGGATCATGCAGAAAGCGCCATGCTTGCTTGGCCAACAAAGCCAAGTTAAACGCATAAAGGTCTCTAAATCCAAGACCTCTCATGCTTAGACTTACACAAAACCCTCTAGTTAAGCCAATGTATTTTCCTTTTACCCGTATCTCCACTCCACCAAAACTTAGCTATCATCATGTTCAACTCCTCACAAAACAATTTTGGGAGCAGGAAACATTGCATGAAGTACATAGGTAAAGCTTGAGCCACCGTCTTCAGTAATAACTCACGAACCACGCTACTCAAAAGACCACCTCTCCAACTTTGTAACTTTTTCCACACCTTATCTTTCATATACGCGAAAGTTTCATTCTTAGACTTCCGAACTAATATCGGCAATCCTAAGTATTTATCATGAAAATCCACTCTCCTTATCTCGAGGCAGTCAGAAAATAACTGATTATCATAAGTACTGAGATTGGGGTTGAATGAAATACAACTCTTCTCAAAATTTACCACTTGTCCAGACGCCAATTCATACTTTCGCAACACTTGTTTAATATTCTGACACTCGCTAACGGTACCTTGAGCAAAAAGAAAGCTATAATCAGCGAAAAACAAATGGTGGATGCTAGGAGCAGCGCGACAAACTTTGATTCCTTGTAAATCTCCATCAAGTTCTGCCCTTGTCAATAGTGCCGAGAGCCCCTCTGCACACATAACAAATAAATAGGGGGATAGAGGATCCTCTTGCCTTATTCCTTTTTCTGGATGCATATAACCCACAGGGTCACCATTCAACTTAAAAGAATAAGTCATCGTTGAAATACACAACATGACCATATGGACCCACCTATCAGAGAATCCCTATTGATGCATCATAGCCTCGAGAAACTTCCATTCCACACGATCATATGCCTTAATAATGTCCAACTTCAACGCCATAAGACCATTGGACCCCGAAGACCATTTATGCATATAATGAGCAACTTCAGCAGCTACCAAATAATTATCATAAATTAACCGGCCTGGGATAAAAGCACTATGGTTGGAGAAATAACATGCGGAAGAATAAGCTTCAACTTGTTCATAAGAACTTCGCCACTATTTTGTACAAACTAATAGGGCAAGGTTGTGTCATCAACATAGCATCCTTGACTTTGGGGATTAACGTAACATGGGTATAATTAATTTTCCGAAGAATGTGACCGGATAGAAGCATAAACCGAACCCCATTACAAATGTCCTTACCACCACACTCCAATTATTTTGATAGAAACCCAGGGACATACCGTCCGGTCCCAGCGCTTTCATATGATGCATCTAAAACACTGCACCTCATCCGTAAACGGGCTATCCATGGAATTATTCATCTCCTTCGTCACCTTAGGCATGATATGGCATAAAATATCATCAAAGTTCTCCACTCCATTTGAACTAAAAAGTTTTGTGAAATACGACACCACAACCTCCTTCGTCCCCCTACGATCCTCACGCCAACACACATTATCATCCATTAACCCGTATAAACAGTTACATTTTTGTCTCCTATTAGCCTTTTGATGAAAATATTTGGTATTGCGGTCCCTAAGTTTAACCCAATTTTTCTTCGATCTTTGTCTCCAAAATTGCTCCTCTTGTTCAAGCAATATGTTTAACTTTCCAATGAGCTCATTTTTTCTGCTCGATAGACTCATCTATGAATGGTTGTCCCAACAAACTCGTAAACTTATCCTCCACCTCCCTAATCTCTCTTGGCCCCGACCTTACATTGCTACGAGCCCAGTTATTGAGCTTCATCTGCATCATCTTAATTTTCTCGGTAACCTGGAACATTGGCGAGCCCTTCACATCATGGTTCCACCCATCCTGTATCGCTTTAGTACAACCCTTCTACATATGCCAACCTTCCTCATAACGAAATTACTTCTTCCCTCGGATTGGGGTGCGTCCTAACCAATTAAGCAAGACCAGCACATGGTCTGACGAAGTCTTGTTTAAATGTTGCACTTTAAAATGAGGGAACAACTCCATCCATTCTTGATTACGTAAAGCTCTATCCAACCTTACCTTGATTCCACCTCATTTTGTCGTAAACCACGTAAACTTATTGCCTGAGAAACCAAGGTCCAATAGTCGACAATGCTCCACCGTATCCCGAAACCCTTCCATTTGTCTTTCTTGTCAAACATTGCCTCCTTCATGCACATTGGCTTGGAGGATTTCGTTAAAGTCACCAATGCATAAACAAGGTTTGGAATCATTGCCTATAAGAGTCTCCAAAAGCCGCCAGGATTTATACATGTCACATGTGGTTGGATAACCTTAAAAAGCAGTAAATATCAAATAGACTTTATCTCTCGGAACACCCATATCAAAATCAACATGGTTTTGAGAATAAGATCTTAAACATAACTTTATTTCATCCTTCCAAAGAATACATAGCCCCCTTGAACTACCTTGACTATCAACTGTAAAACTATGATCAAAATTCAGCTTTAAACGTAAACGGTCAATGTAACGAGAATTACTTTTTGTCTCACACAAGAACACTACAGTGGGATCTTGACTGGATATTAAACGTTGGAGTGCATGAACTGCCCTGAGGTTCCCAAGCCCCTGACAATTCCAACTTATATAACTCATTGTTGACGGTGGGGTTGACCCCTGTCAACCTCTGTCGATGAACTGGACAACACCGAACTAGAATCTAACCTTCTACGACCTCTACACTGAACCACCACTTCCTCATCTTCTCGAGTTAACCTTTTTCTTAGCGCAGGGAACATTGCACCCTCACGGTCCCGTGCAATAGGTTGTGTGATAGTCGACGAGAGACTCCCTCCACGTCTTCCTCTTCATAATCTCCTTTTCCTGACTCTCTGATGATGCTCGATAATAGGCATGAGATTGAAAGGATTTAACCTGAGCCCGAATTCTCACCCATTGGTACTGCTAGACCCCATTTTGCCTACTAATCTTATTCCGCCCTAGCAAGCCCATATGCTGACCCAACATAATCTCACCTCCACCCCGAGGACCAATAGAATTCACCTCTAGCCTGTTAATAGCATTACCTATCCCCCTACCTACTGAGTTCGAATAAACCTGACTGTCATCCCCGTACGCTGCAGGCAATGCATTCAAATCAAACCCAAACAAGGTCAACCCCACTTCTACCCAATCTAACGGGATTTGCTGAGCTGACATAACTGTTATAGAATCTTCCCTCATCTCCTCCATGTCAACCTCCGCATTCAAATCAGGGATATCAATATCATCATTGATGATGGCATCATCCATCGCCCCCCCTACGACGATTCTCGTTAAGTGACTATCAGCCATCACCGGAAACTCCTCAAGCGCTCCGTGCTGCTCCTTTGTTGCATTATTCGAACTTTCCCTGTCCTCCACATGCGGCGGCACAGTTATAGACCATCCCTTTGATCCATCTAAACCAAACCGCTTACCTAGGGACCTCTTATAGTTATCCCCTAACACATCATTTTGGAACCATCATCCATACCGTTTCGCAAGGTCATCCTTATTCTTACCTTTGAACTGCACACACTGCTCTTCCATATGTCTAATGATCCCACAAATGAAATAGGTAACTGGGACTTGAAATGCATGTGATCAGTTACAACCATATTACAAAACCTTCGTTATTAGTTTCTATATTAATACACACATTGCAATAATGGCTTAGTGGAATTTAAAAAGAGAGAAAAACTAGCACAAACTTAATTTAGTAAGTTGCTTAGTTGGATCTTAATCATTGATATTGGAGGGGAGAAGTTATATATTCAGTTGTTTTCATGGTGAAACCTCAACTTCTGTTATGTTTTCAGAGCATATTAGCACAAGTCTGAAGCTCAACAGCTACACGTGCTCCAAGTTACTCAATTTGTGTTGTCCACATAATAAACTTGAAAATACGTCTCACATAAGGGACATTTGAAAATGAGAAGAAACGTCTCACAATGGAAAAGTTTACGAAACCTTGCATGCCCTTAATTATAAGGTTACTCCCTATATATATTGCTAATTTTAGTGAACCGTCAACTTACCATGCTTACCATGTCATTCAGTGTTGGTAAGATATAATTGAGAAATAGATATAAACTAAAACTTTACGATAAATATATATATATATATATATGAGACGGCCAGTAAACACTATTCTATAATCCCCTTGATAATTTGGTCAGTGTTACTGTAGAATTATCAGAGAGACGGGCCATACGGCCCACTTCCAACAACACCGATATTGTCCCCACTTAACCACCTGCACAATCCGTCAGGTGTGGGGTTTTATCACAAAAGACCTCGGTATTAGTTAGAGTGGGGTTAGGATATTTAAACTCTTCTTTTTGTCATTGATACGGTCGATGTGGGACATTTCAACAGTTACTTCACAAACTATTGCTGTAATTTACTCGAATGAAAATTTGTCTTTTTCTCTTGAGATCAGCAGTGATGTGTATTGAGGGGGAAAAAAAGGATTTGAATAGGTCATCACTTTTGTTAAAGGAACGTTCCTTAATATTTACCTAGAAGGTAAAAGGTGAACTGAAACAACAGGAATATTGTATAGAACAAAGAACTCAGAAGCTACAACTCGTTTCACAAGGAAGCCTCTTTGCGATCTTTCTTTGCAGCAGGAATATTTCCTAGGATGTGGATAGGTGATCAATGGTTGCTCATTGTTCTGGTATATGCACAAGTTGTCAAAATTATTATATCAAAGAATTTTCTATATCCCTAATAATCTTCAGACTTCAGCATGCATTCTCTGGTGGCTGCTTTTCTATCCCTTTGCCTCACCTCAATGATTTAAGCATAAAGATCTTCTTTCTTTCCTCTTAATTAACATAATCCTTAGTATCCAGTTAGCTATCCCTCTTTTACTTTATCATATTTCATCCTTTTATGCCTGATTTATTCCTTAACTTTGACATATGTAGAAATATATGCCATGATTCTTTAATTACTATAACCATACACTTCATTTCAGTTACATCTTGAGGAATATATTCGAGGAATAAAATGACGTAAATGCATAATTTACGTGTACATTACCATGAGAAGTGATTAAGAGTAGCTGACTCGATGGCCAAGCGAGTGAGTGTTTATATAATGAGCTCACAAAATTTAACCTAAGCTCTATAAACAAACGATATTATATACACTAACAGAAAGAGGTAGACGTAGCCTCATAATAGTCTAGCAATAATATAGCTCAGATTCACATTTGGGTAGCAAAGTTAAATATTAAACCTAAGCCCAATAATTTACAGATCAATATTTGATATTTTTAGCATTCAAGGGAGGTAGCAATTGGGTAGCAAAGTTAAATTAATTTGTTATGCCGTGCAGGAAAATGCATCTTCAACCAATGTAGCAACCCAATTAGCAAATGAAAAAGTAGTAACTGATCCTGTATATTTACATGGTAAGATAAGTTAAAATTTGAAGAGTAGATTGGATAGACAAACTTTTTTTTGATACAAGGCTATATATTAATTTATACTATGGAGTGGGGAATAAATTGGTTGCGAATTTGTTCCCGAGATACAAACTTAAGACCTCTCACTTACAAGTGAGTATGAATACTATTAGACCGTAATACTAAGTAACATAGTGACAAACTTTTAAATAGCATAAAAGTGCCACATGTGTTAGCAAAGAACACTTTTAAAGAAAAAACTTTGGTAACTCTCGTGAATATGCTATTAGTTTGACAGTTGAACATTGTATCCCAACATTGTTTTGTGTCACTAATACAAAATGCATCGGACACAGACAATGATTCTTCCTAGACTTAATTAATTATTTAAGTTGTAAATAGCTTTTTCATATAGGAAACTTGATATATCACCTGAACTTATTATAAACCATGTTTTATGATAAAGAGGCAAGGATTATAGAGATCACAAGTGGTTCAAACCCCATCATTTGTCACGTAGCACCTTCATGTTTTCTATCAACCTAAAGAAATCTGCAGATTCCACAAGGATAAGACAACGAAAATTACTACAGTTTGCTGTATATTCAGAAGCACGAAAAGTTTGGGACTGTACAGAAACTCAAAAGGTTCACTTCTTTTGTTTAGTTTTTCTCTACTTTGGTGTCTATTTGATTTGCTTAACTAAATCTTTTACATGGTTCCAACCTATAAGTCATGGCATTTTGAATTCTCTCTATGGTCTTTGTTGATGCACAAAATCAGTGAGGACTTTGGTACAACAGAAAGTGTTAAGTTTGTGACCTTCGCTAGATTGCTCCGGTCACTAGTGTAGATAAGTATGTAAATGGATAGGGACAAGGAAGCAAACACAAGATATTTGTGGTTCACCCAGATTGGCTATGTCCACAGAGTAGAGGAGTTCTCATTAATTGTGAAGGATTTACACAAGTACATAGGTTTAAGCTCTCCTTTAGTGAGTACTAGTGAATGATTTAGTACAAATGACTTTAGGAAATATTGTGAGAGAATGATCTCTATTTATAGAAGAGAGTTTCTAGTTTCATGTTGACATTGACACGTGTCGTGTTGTGATTGGCTTCTGATGTTGACACGTGTCGCGCTATGATTGGCTTCTGATGTCGACACGTGCTGTGATTGGCTTCTAATGTCGACACGTGTCGCACTGTGATTGGCCTCCTAGTTGGAGGGAAACTCTTCTGGGTCCTTGACGGTATAACGTTGACCGGTGCTCAGTAGTTTCGAGATTGGTCAAATATGGTATAAACAGTCTTAATTATTAATTGTAACATTTATCAAATATCTAGCACATATTACATCGGATCATTAATGATTCTGATTGATAGCCTAAATGTATAGTATGTGAATAGAAATTTACGGCTTAATTTTCATGTATTGCATAATTTTGGTTTATAAGTACATAAGTCCTTGTTTGTTCTTCAAGGAAACAAAAAAGGACACAAAGAGATATCCTTCCTAATAAAGGACTTTAATATTTACACAATATTTACATTTCTATTTTCCTAAAGATTATTCATGCCAATACCCCCCCTTAAGTTCGATAATAGATGTCACACATGCCCAACTTGATAAGTGAGTCACTAAAAAGCCTACTACACACGGCATGAGTGAGAATATCTACAAGTTGCTCTTTTGAGTTCACAAACGGTATTGACACAATCTTCTTCTCAAGCTTTTCCTTAATGAAGTGTAGATCCACCTCTACATGCTTCATTCTGTCATGATGTACCGGATTCTCTGCAATCTCTCGCGCCGACTTATTGTCACTGTACAAATTTGTTGCCTCCTTTTGTTTGAAACCAAGACCCCAAAGCAATTCATGCAACCAAAGAACTTCACACACTCCATGCGCCATGCCCCATGCCTCTAAATTCGGCCTCCGCAGAAGACCTAGACACCACCTTTTGTTTCTTACTCCTCCAAGTAACTAAATTCCCTCTAATGAACGTAAAGTATCCAGAAGTAGAATGCTTATCAGCCACATCACCTACCCAATCAGCATTAGTAAACCCCTCAATTCTTAAATGACCAAAATTTTTATACAAAATTTCTTTCCCTAGGGCAGATTGTAAATATGCTAAAATATGTATAACAGCCACCATATGATCCACACTCGGTGAGTGCATAAATTGACTTACCACACTCACTGCATAAGCTATATCCGAACGAGTGTGAGCTAAATAAATTAGTCTTCCTATCAATCTTTGATATCTGCCTTTATCCACTAGTTCCTGATCCAGATAAATTCCTAAGTGATGTTTCTCCACAATAGGAGAATTCACAAGTTTACACCCAAGCATACCTGTTTCCTTTAACAAATCTAGAACATAATTTCGTTGAGACAAGAAAATACCTTTAGACGAACGAGCAACCTCGACTCCAAGAAAATACTTTAAATCACCCAAACTCTTCATCTCAAGCTCAGTAGCAAGGGTTTTTTTGTTTTTTTTTTTTTCCAGTTTGACAATTTCATCTGAATTATCACCTATTATTATCATATCATCCACATAAATAATTAAGGATGTTACTTTATCGTTTCTCCATTTCACAAATAGCGTATGATCATAATGACTTTGATAATACCCATTCTTTCTCATGGCATGAATGAATCTCCCAAACCATGCACGAGGTGACTGTTTAAGCCCATAAAGTGACTTTTGCAATCAGCACACTACCATTTTCCCCCTAGCATTATATCTTAGAGGAAAATCCATATATAATTCATCCTCCAGATGTCCATGAAGAAAAGCATTTTTTGCATTAAACTGTTTCAATGGCCAATCCAAATTTGCAGCTAATGAGATAAGAGCTCGTATCGTATTCATCTTAGCTATCAAAGAAAAAGTTTCCTGATAATCAACACCATACATTTGAGTATATCCTTTTGCTACCAACCTTGCTTTGTACCTGTCTAGTAATCCGTTAGCTTTGTATTTAACTGTGAAAACCCATCGGCACCCAACTGGTTTTTTTCCTTTGGTAGTTCCACTACTTCCCATGTCTTATTATTCTGTAGTGCCATCATCTCTTCATCCATTGCTTTAGCCCATTCTTGATTCTTCAAAGCATCTTCCACTCAAATTGGTACTTAAATTAACTCCACATTGTTCACCCAAACTTGATGTTCGGGTGAAAGATTTTTACATGACACATAATTGGCTATTGGATACTTCATTTTTCCTTCCGGAGAAAACCTGTCAGGAGGTACACCACAGTTTTGCCTTGGTGGCAACTTATATGTACTTATAACATCATTAGCTACATGAGCATCAATAGTACTTACCTCAGGGATATTTAGAGAAGACGTATTGGACGACGACACTATTGACCTAAAGAGAGGGGAAGAAGTAGCCTCAGCAGGAGTCTCGGTGGTACTAGTATTAGGTTCGGAGATAACCTACGGTGGAGCTATATATTTGGTAAAAGCTGGCTGAACGCCAGCATATGGACTTTTGGCAACGCCTTACTGTGGAGAACATTATTCTTCGGCAAACAACTACTGAACACCTGCAGTAGTCTCGGTAGGAAGGGATCGAGGCTCTACTGCACAGTTGGCATGGCATTGTCACGGTGCACTCCCCTTGAAGCAATTATCACGTCGTCTTGTACATCCAACCACCCAAAATCACCATCAAGATCACAAATACTAGCATTCTCCCCCTTGTGATTGGAAGGTGATGATGCTGGAGTATAAAAATATTCCGATTCACAAAAAGTAACATCCGTTGTGACATAAATGTGTCAGGTTTCAGGGTGGTAGCACTTATAAGTTTTCTGTTGGGATGAAAATCCAATGAAGACACTGAAGGATTTATTTTGAAAAACATGTTCATTTGAGCAACATCATATAGCATGCAATTAACAATTAAAGGCGGAATCATGCTTGTATGCACTCAAAAACAAAACATTACCATGAAATTCAAAGCCTAGTAGATTGGTGAACCAATAATCAACTCAAAAACAAAGTGAGTTGAAATTAATACCTTTGTAGATTCCTCTTTGCATAAGCAAAGGCTAATCACCCAAAGAGATAGGGCCTTCATTCCTTGCTTCTTAGATCCATGGATTTGGATGAAAGAATAGGTTTCTCCAAGTTCCCAAAATTGAGAACCTCTAAGTCTCTTCACCAAGGTTAGATTGTAGAAGAAATGAGTGACCTTGGAGTAGTAGGATTGCTAGATGTACCCTCCAAGGTGTTGGCCTTTTTAGAGAGAAAATGGAGAGACAATTCTCACCAATTTTCCCCAAAATTAACCCTCAATAATCTTAATGAATATTTGGCTATAAAGTCATTTATATAGTCACTTCTTTAAGTGACCTAAATAACCAAAACCCTAATTCATCACACTATGGCCGGCCATTTAGGGAGTTTTGGGCTTTTGGGCCTTAATGAATCTTTATTCATTAAATTGTCATACAACTTAAGTTAATGGGCTTGACGTTCGAAGCCCATTGGGCCTTAAGGTCCAAAACTATCCCGAAGTCTTTAACGAACTTATTCGTTTGATTAATTAACATATTAATTAATCCTTGCCATAAATAAATGATTAAACCATTTAATCATTCTTACTCATTTCCGTTTAATCTTCAATCTCCACCTTTTATGGTGTGCGATCCATTAGGTTCCTTTTAGCGAGGCAGTGGGCGATTAAAACCATTTTACATCGATTGTGAATTGAAACAATTTTCAATTCTCCCTTTAGTGGTTATACACGTATAGGGCTTCCACAAACCATGGTTAACGCCTAGCAGCATGTCATGGTTACCCAAGCTAATCAGAAGAGGATAGAGAACCTATTCAGTTCGGGATTACAAATGCAATACGGTCTTTCTCTAATCTAATACTCTTGACCACATTGTTTGGTATGATAGTTTATTTGTTCATGTCTACTATCCAATGTGAATCGTTTGCTTATATGATTTCCTTGAATGTGATTTGGAACACATTCCACAATCTCATTCATACTCTGGCCAGAGATTCCAAATCATATCATAGAGTATTCTCCCTCAACTGTTTGAAGGTTAGAGATCCCTTGTTGCGCATTCACTTGTCTCCATGACTAAGTGGCTTAACCCCAACGATGCTGTGACACCCCGAGGGGGTGAATTAGACATAATCAAAGATTAAGGACTTAACCACAAGACAACTGTGATGCCTCAGGTCAAAGGACTACTTTGCATTATCCCAACCATGAGTTCTCATGTGACATGGAATATAAGAACTCTTCGTTGATCACGTTCAGTGAACTCATTCTCTATTGAGCACCTACGTACTTGTCTTGATGTCACACACACCAATGACTCGAGACTAGTCACTCTCCCTGAGAGAAGACACAGTACGTACTGATCTTAACGGACTGTCAATGCCCAATTGGCAATCCTATGATCAGGAACATTTAGGATGTGTCTACGAAAGAATGGTCTCATTAATCTAACTTCATTAGATTGCATTCTCCCAATCACATATTCCTTGGACTTTATCGTTTAAGCATATAACATTTATATGAGACGGCTCAAACAATAATCTTTGCCCTTTATATGTAAACTAGATTAGTTTAACATGTGAAATGTCCGTAAAGTATCATCATATGATTGGCTTTAGAGCACATTTCCAACAATCTCCCACTTGCACTAGAGCCAATCAGCTTGGTCATCAGTATGATACCTCTTCTGTAGTCATTTCATAAATGGCTGAGTAGTAGGCCTAGTCAATGGATATCTATATGTTATCCATAGAAGCAACGTTTGAGAATAACGACGTCACCATTATACATGATTCTCAATCATGTGGTTCAGTCTCTCATTTGTGTTCGGATCTTGATGAGACCTTGATTCCCAGGCTTGAGCTATCGCCCCATTAGTGTCATACACTTTCTGGTTGGAATCGAATAGAGAGTTCATAAATGAACTTTCCCATCCAAACAACATTGTTGTAAACTTCTTATATGGCAATATATTTTGCATTCATAATGGAACACACTAAAGTCATTACTTTAATGTTTCCATCCAAATATCTCTTTAGTTATAATAAAGAGATATCTGTTTATCTCTTCATTCACAATGGAGAAACATCTAATGATGGATTAGATTCATAATCTAATACATTTACGCTTCCATTACGTTACTCTAATTCTTCCTCGATCTTTGAGGAATTTATCCTTTAGTATTTCTTAAATACTTAATGACTCACTTGACAGTTGCCATGGTTCTGATCCTGGGATTGCACTGATATCGTCTTGTACCGTTCTAGGTACAACTCATATCAATGTTTTTCATACAATATGAAATACATAAATCACCTTTCTGCGTATGCATAAAGGATTCTATTTACGCATTATTTCTTTGGGAGTCAAAGAGTACGTTCTCTTTGAGAAGAACAACTCCTTAGTCTTACTAGAGTTGTCCTTTTGATTGAAGTTTATCATCATATAAGAAACTTCCTAGCATCTCTTGTCTATTATTAGGGATTGATATAATCCAATTATATCCTAAAATCTATCATTATAGATTTACATCCCATGTATATAGACAATGTCTCCCATATACATTCTATCGTTATAGAATGCTTAAAGTCATAACTTTAACGAAGAAGTATTCTTTTCATTTCCAAAATATATCAAATATATATAAATTTTAGGAACATGATTAACTCCCACTAATCTTTTGTAAACCTAGTAAACAAAAGATTCATCTACATCTTTATGAGAAATCAAACGATTTGATCTTTTTCTCATAAGATGCAAATAGCTCCCACTAGCTTGCTAAGATCCACGATGGATGGATCTCTACAACTTACATATGTTGTGATTTATAGTTTTAGACATATATTATCAAGACTATCTTAATAATGGTTTCGGAAACCCATATTATGTCAAAACTTTGAATCATCATTTAGTTGTAGCTAGCAATCTTCGAATTAATTGAAACCAAGACTATCTCAAAGATGGTTTCTTCAAAGTCAACCATTCTCTTTGATTGTAGTCACCTTAAGTTACCAATTAGCTTATGAAGGTTTCATTATTTCGGGTCAAATGGTACTTTACCATTTCCTTGAGTATATATATCATATATACACTCAATGTAGTCAAAAGGATTTTCTTTCTTATTTCTTTCGAATTAAGAGGTGTAACTCTATGACATAGTCATAAAGTTCAAAACCATTCAACTGAGACGGTTTATAAATCCTTCTCGACTACCTTGGAGCTTTTGGTATAGGAACTAGATTGTTATATTTGTTGATTACTTTCTTGTCTCTCAAAGAACGCATTCTTTGAGTTCTATCAATCGTTTATTTGCTATTAGGCAAATCACATTGTAGGATTACAATGAACTACCCAACAAAACAACATTTGTTAGTTGGTTTATAGAAGCGATATCCAAAAGTTAATTTTAAGGATATCTCACAAGATTGTTATCAAACAAATATTGCTTATTAGCCCACAACCCCAAATCTTAACATGCTTAAGATTTGTCTTTCTTTCCAAGTACATCTTATGGAGTTATGAAAATTTTGGAAGATCTTTTAATTGACAATCATATTGTTTTAGAAGTATATATCCTATATATGGGTAATAGATAACATCTAACGAACTAAATCTTATTCGAGTTCGTTCTTCTCCTAATGGAGAAATTCATTATCTCATGATGCTCCTTTCCTTGATATCTTTCAAGGAAACTCATCTAAAGTGTTACTTTTCCTTGGATCAAATCTAAGGAGGTAAATACTTTAGACGTCTTACTCATCAACTAACATTATTTGAATTCTTTGAAACCTTTTGCAAAGTATTCGGACTTGTGTTTATTCAAAATAAACTATAGTCCAACCGAGAGTGATCTTCGGTGAATGTCATATAACATGAGTAGTATTATGTTGTGGACAAGTGCCACTAACATCTAAGTAAATTAACCTTTTGGGTTTTAAGCATCATTTTATTCTGAACAGTTAACACTACCATATCATCTCTACTATAGAGATAATCAATTAGATTACTATAATCCAATCATTGATTAATAAAGAATAATGTTTTGTCAAACAAAACATTTATCCATCTCTACTATAGTGACGAAATTAAATTCCTTAAAATTGGAATGTAAAGACAATCTTTGGTTTTTCCAATTTCTTTGGTAGTTCATATGAGGAAGTAAGTACAATCCGCTTTTGCAGAGATCTCTATTTTATTCACTTTCCGAATGTGAAGCACCTTTTCTTCTCTCATATATCTTCTACTTCTTATTAGTCACACTTTTACAACGATTTGTAAAACATAGTTACTAATACGGAATCAAGTATTCAAGTAGAAGAACCAACTGTTTTGAACTATTCAAGAACAATTTACAACACCTTCGAAAGGTGTGTCTTTGACATTTGCAAGACAATTCATGCAAATACCCCTTCCAATGTCCATCATTTCATAAAGAAAGTTTGTTCCCTTGGAATTATTTATCTTCTTTATTTGACTTTCACCTTTGACTACATTAGTCATGGTCCCTAAACTCCCACTATCTTTCTTGAAACCTTTTTCAATTGTGTTATACACATCAAACAATTTGGAGAGTATGTGGTTATTGTTCACTACATAGTTTACCATAAACTTAGTGAACCATTAGGATAGGGAAACAAAGGTGAAGTCCTTGCCTAGTTTCCGTCTCGTTAAGTGATTTAATCACTTCAACACTCAATAATTCAAAATCATCATAAGTCCATGTTAATGGACTTTTTTTTTGTCAACCAACCATTATGTTCTAAACATAATTACAAACTTTCAAGAGTTGTACAAGGCAACTCTCATTTCTTCATACAACAATTTGTAAGTGAAGAATCATGGCACATAAAGTGTCCATGCCCTTGTGCTTACTTCTCAAGTTCTTTGTTCAATTAACAAAGAAATAAGCACTAAGTGTTTGTATTGACTAAGGGTTGTTCAAAGCAACTCTTATTTCTTCATACAACAATTTGTAATTGAAGAATTATGACATTAAAAGTGTTGTCCTCTCTATGATAGACTTTTCTAACATATTCTTCTAATGATACATTATCAATAGGAAGATTGTGAGGATGAGACTACTTAGGTACATTTACAAGCCATTAAAGACAATCTATGGTTTTGTAGTACCAAGTCCGTAAACTAAACGTTCGGCTTTTATTTGTCAAGTGTTGGATAGCGTTTGCAAATATATTGGTAAACAAATACATAACGAATATAGATTGATTGATTTTAAGCCATTTGATTCGGGTCTTTAAATCAAAATAGCACCACCCACTATTTTTGGCAAATTCCATATCCCTCATTGGAATTCGAGAGTTTTGGATGAAACTCTTAGTAGGTTATGGGAGACTCACTACTACCAAGCCCACCTCAGAATTATATCATGTTGGCTAGCGTTAATAATAATGAGAGAGTACGCTTACTCATTTGCAACAACCTCTTGCAAGTACCCATCTAGTTTGGCCTCTAGAAAATGATGCCTCAGAATTATATCATGTTGGCGTCATTGTACTTAGTTAAGTCATTCCCACCATGCCTAGTTCGTGTAGGTGTTCAAGCATAGCCTCAGAATTATATCATGTTGGCTAAACTCGTTGCCTACCTCACTTCATCATGTATGTATATAGAACTCCTCCTGAGTGTAAGCACGCACTTTGTACTCCCCCATTATAGGGTGAAGCCGGTGTACGAGTCACAAATGATCGGAGCCTACCACGATGGAAGGCCACGAAATAGTGTTCTAAGCACTCTCCGCTTATCAACTTAATATTGGTTTGGTTGAGGGTTTTAGGTCTCATCACAAATCAATATACATTTTAATCTCTATTAAAACAATTTTGGTCCTATTACAACTATTGGTCCATATGATTGTTTTAGTTGTACATAATACTCCCACTATGCTTTTAAAACGGTTTTTAAAGCAAGAGTATATGTTACTACTAACATAAGGTTTGCATTCATTTGATGGACTATATAGTTGCCTTAGGGCCTTAGGATGACTATGAACCTTTGTTTAGATTCAACACGAGCCTTGTGTTGAATCTCGGTCTAGGGATGGAGATTGATTTTAGTTACGCGTTTAATCACATTAAGGCGTGTTGTCTTAGGGGCGTTGGACCCAATTACTTCATTTTCATGCATATCATATAAACCAAGAAAGAAATACTTCAAAGTAAAGGATGAGCTTATGCTCATTACAACATTTGCATAAAACAAATTACCTTAAAGTAAAGAAGGACTTATGCCCTTTTACAACATTTGATCAAATCAAATTACAACCAAAATCTAATCTACACATTCCCATGGTTCAAACAAATTTGAAACGCCTTTCACATAGCTCAATTATATTAGGCTTAGGTTCATAATCATCCTTTAATTAATTAACGCTTTAACTAATTAATTGAATGCAACATTTTCATTTGGTTTTTGTATCCATAAAATTGATTTAAGTGGAGCTAAACAAAATGAAAATCCAATTCTCATTTAAAGAGACAAAACAATTTTGTTCTCATCCTATTTGGGCCATCATGCAATAACCACAACTTTTTGGGCCATATTGCGAAAACATAAACTTTTGGGGTCACTTTGTAAAAACACAAAAGTCACTACTTCATGTAAATACAACTAGAACCCAAAATTTAAATAAATTCAAAAACTTCATTAAAGGAGCAAAACAATTTGTCCTTTAGCGTTTTTAGGCCTTAACGTCAAAACGTAAACTTTCGGGTCAAAGTACAAATACACAAAATTATCAAAACTTTATGTAATTGCATAAAAGCCCCAAAAATACCCTATTTTATTAGGGTGGCCGGTTTTTAGGGATAAAAAGGAGTGGTGGGTGTTTTGATTTATTAGTTTTGTCAAAAACAATCAAGTAGTGCTTTCACCTTTCATAAAAATAATATATGTTTTGATGATTGATATTTCTTTCATCATTTATACAAATATTTAACACTTTAAATACTTTCATAAAAATAATATATGTTTTGATGATTGATGTTTCCATCATCATTTATACAAATATTTAACACTTTAAATACATGATAAATCATTTGAAAAACATATATCATAAACTTTATGAAATAAATCAAAACTTTGAATCAAAACACAAACCTTTGTGTTCTTGGCAAGAACATCAAGAACATATGAAGAACATCCATGAAAACCCATAAGAGCTCCATGAATGTTTTCATGCAATAAAACTCAAATTTTTATCATTCAAAATGAGGCTAACATCCTAGGGTACTTAGGGGTTCCAAAAGTCACCTTAAAACCATTTTAACAAGACAAACATGAACCCAAAAAATCACCCTTTGGATTTGGCCGAAAATCCCCAAAAACATGGCACTAAATTTTAGCTCCAATATTCATCTTCATATGAACTACATCTACAACATTTGAGATGGCAAATTTTCAAACAAAATTTACATTCAAAGAAGCAAGAATAAAGCTTGTAACAATTACAACTTTTAAATCATAAACTTATGAACTATAAAACCCAAAAGGATTCACCAACTACTAGACCTAGGCTCTGATACCACTTGAAGGATTTATTTTGAAAAACATGTTCATTTGAGCAACATCATATAGCATGCAATTAACAATTAAAGGCGGAATCATGCTTGTATGCACTCAAAAACAAAACATTACCATGAAATTCAAAGCCTAGTAGATTGGTGAACCAATAATCAACTCAAAAACAAAGTGAGTTGAAATTAATACCTTTGTAGATTCCTCTTTGCATAAGCAAAGGCTAATCACCCAAAGAGATAGGGCCTTCATTCCTTGCTTCTTAGATCCATGGATTTGGATGAAAGAATAGGTTTCTCCAAGTTCCCAAAATTGAGAACCTCTAAGTCTCTTCACCAAGGTTAGATTGTAGAAGAAATGAGTGACCTTGGAGTAGTAGGATTGCTAGATGTACCCTCCAAGGTGTTGGCCTTTTTAGAGAGAAAATGGAGAGACAATTCTCACCAATTTTCCCCAAAATTAACCCTCAATAATCTTAATGAATATTTGGCTATAAAGTCATTTATATAGTCACTTCTTTAAGTGACCTAAATAACCAAAACCCTAATTCATCACACTATGGCCGGCCATTTAGGGAGTTTTGGGCTTTTGGGCCTTAATGAATCTTTATTCATTAAATTGTCATACAACTTAAGTTAATGGGCTTGACGTTCGAAGCCCATTGGGCCTTAAGGTCCAAAACTATCCCGAAGTCTTTAACGAACTTATTCGTTTGATTAATTAACATATTAATTAATCCTTGCCATAAATAAATGATTAAACCATTTAATCATTCTTACTCATTTCCGTTTAATCTTCAATCTCCACCTTTTATGGTGTGCGATCCATTAGGTTCCTTTTAGCGAGGCAGTGGGCGATTAAAACCATTTTACATCGATTGTGAATTGAAACAATTTTCAATTCTCCCTTTAGTGGTTATACACGTATAGGGCTTCCACAAACCATGGTTAACGCCTAGCAGCATGTCATGGTTACCCAAGCTAATCAGAAGAGGATAGAGAACCTATTCAGTTCGGGATTACAAATGCAATACGGTCTTTCTCTAATCTAATACTCTTGACCACATTGTTTGGTATGATAGTTTATTTGTTCATGTCTACTATCCAATGTGAATCGTTTGCTTATATGATTTCCTTGAATGTGATTTGGAACACATTCCACAATCTCATTCATACTCTGGCCAGAGATTCCAAATCATATCATAGAGTATTCTCCCTCAACTGTTTGAAGGTTAGAGATCCCTTGTTGCGCATTCACTTGTCTCCATGACTAAGTGGCTTAACCCCAACGATGCTGTGACACCCCGAGGGGGTGAATTAGACATAATCAAAGATTAAGGACTTAACCACAAGACAACTGTGATGCCTCAGGTCAAAGGACTACTTTGCATTATCCCAACCATGAGTTCTCATGTGACATGGAATATAAGAACTCTTCGTTGATCACGTTCAGTGAACTCATTCTCTATTGAGCACCTACGTACTTGTCTTGATGTCACACACACCAATGACTCGAGACTAGTCACTCTCCCTGAGAGAAGACACAGTACGTACTGATCTTAACGGACTGTCAATGCCCAATTGGCAATCCTATGATCAGGAACATTTAGGATGTGTCTACGAAAGAATGGTCTCATTAATCTAACTTCATTAGATTGCATTCTCCCAATCACATATTCCTTGGACTTTATCGTTTAAGCATATAACATTTATATGAGACGGCTCAAACAATAATCTTTGCCCTTTATATGTAAACTAGATTAGTTTAACATGTGAAATGTCCGTAAAGTATCATCATATGATTGGCTTTAGAGCACATTTCCAACAGACACACCAAAGAGCACAGGGATCCAATTTACTATTATGAATCCTGTGAATATGAACATAAGCAACACATCCAAACACCCGAGGAGTAAGAGTGTTGGTAGATACAACAAGAACATGTTCCATCAATACTTGTAGTGGAGTACAAAATTCTACAACCCGTGATGCCATTCAATTAATTACATACATTGCATATGTGAAGACTTCGGGCAAAAAACGCTTAGGGACGAACATACCAATAAGCAATGCATGAGCATTTTCCAAAATATGACGATTTTTTCCTTCTGCAACCCCATTTTGTTGTCGGGTGTGAGGACAAGTCGTTTCATGGAAGATTCCTTGATCATGGAAAAAAGAAGATAGCTCATAGTTAACATATTCACCTCCATTATTAGAACGAAGAATCTTAATAACAGAGGAATATTGAATAGCAACCATCTGAGAGAAAGACCGAATAATCATACTAACATCACTTTTAGTTTCAACACATTTATCCATGTCATACGAGTGCAATCATCCACAAACGTAACAAACCACTTAACCTCTGAAACGGTACTAATAGGTGAAGGCCCCTAGACATTTGAATGCGAAAGATCAAATGGAAGCAATCTTTTAATCATACTAGGAGAAAATAAAGCACGATGGCTCTTCGCAAGAATACATACTTCACAATGCAAGTCTGATTCTTTTATTTCATGAAATAAACTAGGCAACATACGCCTTAAATAACCAAACGAAGCATGCCCTAACCGATGATGCAACAACCAAACTTCTTGCAGATTACTAGTACGGGTTGCTCGAATTGCATTAGCTCTGCCAGGAACGACGCCATCCACATAATACAACCGCTCTTTCTTAGTGCCACACCCAATTATCTACTTGGTATGAATATCCTAAAGTAAACAAAAAAAAAAAACGAATACATAAGTACAACACAATCCAATTGTTCAGTGACTTAGGGAATAGATAATAAATGATGAGACAATGATCGAACAAGCAAGCAATGGTAAAGAGAGAGGGACAACGTGAGGTCCACAGTGCCTGCCCCAATAACCTCGACATTGGTGCCATTCGCCGTTGCTACACACTTTCGACGAGTTGTTGTCATACACGTAAATAACTTTTTATCAAATGTTATATGATCAATTGCACTAGAGTTTAGAATCCAACCTGTATGATGCTTAGTATCGGAGGCTAAGAGAACACATCCAACAGTACTTGTATTGGACGATGATTCACTGGGATTGGTCATAGTCAACAAAGTTTGACTCGATCTCGTTGAGTGGGCATGGCCTCCTTGTTACTTGGTGTGGCAACAGCTACAGACTCATGGCTCCCACTTGCTCCATTAGCAGCTCGCTCATTTGCACACAATTTTTTCTTCAATTCAGGGAACCATTTAAGAACTCTATGTTTTTTAAAACATGTATCTTTCGTATGACATGTTTGATCGCAAAAAGTACACTTCAAATCATCTTTATTTTCTCGAGTAAATGGGCGAGAATTTGTTGACAATGACGAGCCATAGGACTGGCTAGAAGAAGGTGGCTGTGACACCACAGCCATGGAGGGTGTCGGGGTTCCTCCTTAATTTCCTATGGTACTTCCTCTAATCATAGTAGCATGGCGTTGTGCTTCCCGCCTAACAATAGAAAACACTTCCTCGACGGATGGTAGAGGTTGAGTTCTCAAAATATCACTACAGAATACACTCCATCTTGATTGGTCTTCTTTGATCTAGTTCTTGCCAGACAGCTTTAAGATCGGCATAATATACACCAATAGGCCGCCCTTCTCGTCGAAGTCGGAACGACTTTACCTTCAACTCATAAATCTAAGAGATATCAGACCCATCATAATATGTTCGAGCAACTTCTTCCCACACTTCCTTAGCAGTATGGAGATGGATGAAAAAACCCATGATGGTAAAATCCATGGAATTAATCAACCGCCCTTTCACAATAGCGTTCCTAGTTTCCCATGTTTCATACTTTGCACTTTCTTCCTTGGGTTCCTTGATGCTTCCAGTCACGAACCCCTTTTTTTCCATGTCCAACAATATGCATCTCTAATACTTTGGACCAAAGGGTATAATTTGATCCATTAAATTTTACGGTACTTGGTATGCTAGAAGCATCACTCTAATTGCAACCGGACTCAAAATTGAGTTGTTGGTCGACCCATGTGATCCACCCTCCAATTTCAGCCATGATCCTTCTTTAACACCTGCCATTGATCACGCATAGTCACAACCACAAAGCACATCAAGCAATACTCCCACAGTTTCGGTTTTGCTACAAAGAATGTAGCAAGAAACATGAATTTGCAAGATTGAATACGCAGCAACAGCAGTAGCACGGTAGAACTTGGTTTTTTTTAATTTTTTTATTTTACTGTTTAGAGTTACGGTTAGGCTCATATGCCAAATAGAAATTTATGGCTTAATTTTCATGTATTGCATAATTTTGGTTTATAAGTACATACAGTCCTTGTTCTTTCAGAAAACAAAAAAAAAAAAAAAAACACAAAGAGATATCCTTCCTAATAAAAGACTCTAATATTTATACAATATTTACATTCCTATTTTCCTAAAGATTACCGACGCCAATAATGTGATGTTTAGAAACAGATGGAGAACATTTTCTTTTGCGTCATATTACACGTGAACTATCAATTTGTGTTGGAAATAAACTCTATCACATGGTGGAATTGGATGCCCAGGTGATTGAAATTAGGATCCATGACTATTCTATACTCCCATCTAGAAGGGGCCAGAGGATTGCTGGAGATGCAAATTAATGGACCACCTCCCACCACCACCCCAAGTTGATCGAAGTAGATATGTATTATTTATATGAATAAGGCCATTAAGGTGGAAAGTTTCACGAAAATATAGCTCTAAGTTACCATATATATGTTTGAATTTAATTCAAAGTCCTTGACAACTTTTATATTGTAGAACATGATGCATGAGATTGGGTAATCATGAGCTAAATATTTGATTATTTGGCCATCTGATATGAATTTCACATGGATGAGCTCATGATTGGGATTTTGATATATGGGGCAAAAAACTTGAAAATATTTAGGTGCGCGTACCCTTTGTTTTATACGCAAATTAGATTTAACATGTATTAAAAAAAAATCTTTACTAATTATATGATATATTTCATTAGTTGTATCGAACTATGATTGACAGTTAATGAGAAATGACATTTTGCAGTCAAATGTACATAGAGAAATAACTTGCATGGGTGCATATTCCTTGTTTCTTAACGTGATAGGTTGTGAGGAGATAGGAAGAGAAGGTAACCAATAGGTATGTGCAAGGTTCCCTCACATAATAGGGTTAATATGGATTCAAAGTGATAGATTGTCCTGATGAATACATATTTTTGTTTAATTATGACGTCTCGGGTTCTAACTCTCTTCTATCCTCTTAGTGTAATTTATCCTTCGTGTGAACAACGGAGATATATTTTGAATTTGGACAAAATTAGAATTTATAAATTGATTTACACAAATTTCCAGTTTGGATTCATACAAATAAATGACAAACACACATTATTTTTAGTTTCTTACATACCCATGTTTAATTATGGCAGTTAATTTCATTTACTTGATTCAAGCCAATAATTAGAAAAAAAAAGCGTGAGTTTGAATTTTGTCAGCTTTCTAATCTTATATCTAATCCAACAAATCTATTTTATGACAAAAAAAAAAGTGTCACATTACTTTAAAATTTCCGTGGATCTCCAAGACAGTGCACCATTCCATATTTCAATATTATATGTACCGGACGAGATTCGTGTTTGAGCCACAACAATATGAATTGAAGAAAACAAGGGTTCTTGTTGGCTTTGAAGACATTACAAAAATATTGGCTCGCCATTTCCAATATGTTTCCATCACCGAAGAACTTGTTAGATCATCAATGCATGTCTTGCCTTGGGTATAAGTATCGGTCAACACAAGTCGATTTCGACATCTATAAGATATCAGAGTTGGAGCGTATTAAACATAAAACCTAAAATTTCGAACGTCAAATTTCTAAGTTTAAATTTCATTTAAATAGTTGTTATTTCTATATTTTTATAACTGAGTTTAGAAACAAAAAATAAAAACCCACCTATGAGTGTCATCCTTGTTACTTTCTTCACAATTACCACCACTATCACTCACCATCATCACTGCCACCACCACAACCTATCACCAATTCCTTGAATTTCAGAACTTCAAATCTCGAATAAGATTCAAGTTTGTTCCAACACTAAATTTTAGGGTAGGATTCTCTTCTTTTTTTCTCCCCTCTTCTTTCACTTTCTTAATCGTAACCGTTTAAATAAGATAAAAAGAAAAGGAAGATAAATTTGGAGTGGACAGGCCCGAAAATTTTATGTTAGGAAAAATCATAATTTCCAATCCAACTTAAAACCTAATTTTTATTTTCTTTTCAAATAAAAATAGAAACGCTTTTATCAATGTCAAACCCTCCCTTATCTTTTTTGTTGGGGTAGGGGGAAGAAATAAAATATTATTAAATTCGAATAGATATGTTGGTGGTCAACCCCTTTCACTCACCACTCCGTCCAAACGCCGTTAACACTAAAACGACCCGCCGTTTTCGTTTCCCTGTCCTAAGATCCAAAATCCTCCCAAAACATCGTTGACCCCCAATTGACCGAAAAATGGGTAACAACTGCAGTAGCGGTACTCTCCCCTCCTCCGCCGAAGACCCCGCCGACCACCACCACCGCCCATCAAACGGCGCCGTTCGCATCCTCCCTCCCAATGCCTCCGCCCCATCCAAACCCAAACCCCACACACCCCCAACCACCACCTCCGCTTCCGGCACCGCTCCCATCGGCCGGGTCCTGGGCCGGCCCATGGAAGACGTCCGGTCCTCCTACACCTTCGGCCGTGAGCTCGGCCGCGGCCAATTCGGCGTCACCTACCTCGTCACCGATAAGCAGACAAAGCAGCTGTTCGCCTGCAAATCCATCGCCACCCGCAAGCTCATCAACCACGACGACGTCGAGGATGTCCGCCGCGAGGTCCAGATCATGCACCACCTCACCGGGCACCGCAACATCGTGGAGCTCAAGGGAGCTTACGAGGACCGCCACTCCGTGAACCTGGTCATGGAGCTCTGCGCCGGCGGCGAGCTCTTCGATCGGATCATGGCTAAAGGCCACTACTCCGAGCGAGCTGCGGCCAATCTCTGCCGGCAGATCGTCACCGTGGTTCACTACTGTCACTCGATGGGGGTTATGCATAGGGATTTGAAGCCGGAGAATTTCTTGCTTTTGAGCAAGGACGAGGACTCGCCGCTCAAGGCCACCGATTTCGGGCTCTCGGTGTTCTTTAAGCCAGGTCCGTTCAACTTTGGTGGTGCGAATTTCATGTGTACTTTTGTGCAGGATTTAACATCTCTTGTATAAAACTCCTAAAATCTTGAAAGTCCGAAACAAGCAATGCGTTTGTTTCAACTTGTTTGTTGATTGCATAGTTCGTAAAGCAATCGGTTTCCGTGGAACAGCATTTGCATTTATTTGGTTGATGAACTTGAGCTGGAGCTGACAAAGATTTTTCCATGTACCCGAAACACGAACTGAAATACCACGTGTCGTAAATCGTAATGGAGAGGAACTATATACTTTTTAGTGTCCCTCCACTTGTACACGTGACGTACTAGCTCGTATTCTGGATACACTAAAAAATCTCACGAAGCTGACAAACTTGTGAAGAAAATACTGGATTAGGAATTTGAAGGGTTTAAGCCCCCTGCTCTTCATGAGTTATATTACTACTTCCGGTTAATTTCTTTCGGGATTGGGCTCGTCCCAAATGCTTATGCGAATATCAAATTATTGTTGGGAGGCAAGCATCTTGTTCTGGTGGTTAGAAAATTACTAGGTACAATTTATTGCTTGCCTTTTCGCTCATTGCACCAAAAAGTGCAAAATCGTACATGCCTACTCTGCTTGTAAATCATGAATAACTAATAAGCATGTTAGGGTTGCCACTTGACCGAGTGTCGTTACTCCTATATCTCTGTATTTTGAATTTGGAAACTTGTTCCTTGCCCTCATATTTTCTGTCATACAAAACTAGGACTTTACAGTTCATTTTCGAGTGCAGGAGATGTATTTAAGGATCTTGTGGGAAGTGCATATTATGTTGCTCCTGAAGTGCTGCGTCGTCGTTATGGAGCTGAGGCTGATATTTGGAGTGCAGGGGTGATACTATACATTCTACTTAGTGGGGTCCCACCATTCTGGGGAGGTATGGCTCTGCTCTTCTTCCTTGAGAGCAACTGAATTTGGAGATTTTTATTTTTTTAACAATTGCCATGGAGTGGTTTCTATTAGTGAGTAGAAATGCGGAAAACTATTACTCATAAAATGGGATTTTCCCATCCATGTATACATTCCTTCATGAATGCGTCACTTGTTTCTCGGCTGATACTATAAAATCTCATGATGGTTTCCTACCTTGATTAGCTTAATTATTTTCATTCAATTCTGATAGGTTGAAGTTTTTTACTTTAATAAACCGAGTAATAAATAATTACTTTTCATCCTCCCTAATAAGCGAATTGACTGGAAGTCTGCATTAAGTCAACACTCAGAAGCAGCAAGAATTTTAGGATATTACCCATTTTTAGTTTATCATGTTGGTACAAGTTGCCACTTAAAGCGGTCATCAGTTCCACTTTTCTAAGTTTTATTTCATGCGCAGAGAATGAACAAGGTATCTTTGATGCTATCCTTCGGGGACATCTTGACTTTGTGTCTGATCCTTGGCCTTCCATTTCCAGCAGTGCCAAAGATCTTGTGAAGAAAATGCTCCGAGCTGATCCTAAGGAACGACTTACAGCAGCTGACGTCCTGAGTAAGTTTCACAGTGACATATTTCGTAGACATGGAATAAGTTTCACAGTGACATATTTCGTAGACATGGAATACTTTAAAATATTGCATTTTTTTTCATTTATTGTTTTACTGTTTCTATAACTCTTGATGATTCACTCTCCCATGCCTTTCCCTCTCGCTACCCTACCTACCCTCCTCCCCAAAACCAAAAAAGTATAAAAATGGAATGGTTGAGAACTTTTGTGCCTACTTTTCTCTTTGAAGAAGTGGGCGTTATTTTGGATAACTTGTAGTTGTGATCATGCTCTAGGAATCATATGATATCATCTCCTTGTTGGCATCATATTAACAAATTAAAGGATGAAGATGCTCCTGGTCACAATTCATCTGGCTAGCCATATGGTTCATCAGAAGTAGTGGAGGATCAAGAGAACAGTACGAAGAAGCTCAATGGATACAGTGTTGGGTAATTAATAATTATTCTGAGTAGTTAGGTGTAGTATCATTATTATATTTGCTAGCTATCTCGGTTCCCTCTGTAGTTTGACTTATTATGTTTGCTTGTTCCTGCTATTAGATTTTCATGCTTCCTGTGTTAAACATTCTCCATGCATTGATGCTTTTTCTTAGTCTTTATTGCATCTGGCTTGAAATATTCTACAGTTTCTGAACTGCTCAAAACACTATGCAGGTCATCCATGGATGCGGGAAGATGGTGATGCATCTGATAAACCTCTTGATAGTGCTGTTCTATCTAGAATGAAACAGTTCAGGGCAATGAACAAACTCAAGAAAGTAGCATTGAAGGTGAGAGTATCTTTTGTCAACCTCATTAGCATCCTCTTCATGCACTGAAATGAGGCTGGTGGAAATGAATCCTAGGGCTCGGGCATGGTGCTGGTCCAGCCAATATCATGAGACAGAAATGTGTCAGTATTGTCAAGCTTGTTTCTTGACCAAATATTGAATAAAGTTGTGCTTTATTTCTTTCTTGCAGGTAATTGCAGAAAATCTTTCTGAAGAAGAAATCATAGGCTTGAAGGAAATGTTCAAATCCATGGACACAGATAACAGTGGAACAATTACATATGAAGAGTTAAAAGCTGGCCTTCCGAAAATGGGTACCAAGCTCTCTGAGTCTGAAGTGAGACAGTTGATGGAAGCGGTAATATCTCCAGTCTTCTTACTCTTAGTCCAACATGAGCTTCACGATTCCAGTGTGTTTGGTAATTTTTTTAGTTAATAGAGAAGAGAAAGAAAAGATATGAGAAACAAAAAAAAGAAGAGAAGAGACTTTGGATTTCTCTTAATCGTGCTGAATAGTTACTGAGAAAAGTTGTGAGGAAACATTAGTTGACATTTTAGTAGTTAAAAATAATGCGAATATCATTTCCCCCTCCAATCTCTCCATTTTTTAAGGAAAGTGAGTGAGGAGAGGAAATACCACTTCAAAATTATTTTTGAAACATCATTTCTCTTCACATTTACTCATCCATTTCTTTACTTTTAAACAAACTGTTGTTCCAAACTTCCTGCTACAGTCTTTGTTAACCTATAATCAGCTCAGTCTACATCGTTTAGCTGCATGGCTTGTTAAGATACTTGATATGTTATTCTTCAATTGGATGATCAGTTCCCTAATCCTAGATGGTTGAAAATTTCTGGTTTCATTTTCAGGCTGATGTCGATGGAAATGGAACAATTGACTACATCGAGTTTATAACAGCTACCATGCACATGAATAGAATGGAAAGAGAGGATCATTTATACAAAGCCTTTGAATATTTTGACGAAGACAAGAGCGGGTAACAGTTTACTTCATTGTCAGTAACATAGTTATAGCTGTGTTTTTCTGTTCTCAATTTATGTCAAACTATCATGATTTAAAAATATGTTTTGACCTCTTCTCATTTTAGGTACATCACGGTGGAAGAGTTGGAGCAAGCGCTTAAGAAGTATAATATGGGTGATGAGAAAACAATCAAGGAAATCATTGCAGAAGTTGACACAGATTGTGTACGTACCTTATCTATCTTCGTAACTTATATATATATATATATAGATACGTATTTTCTTCTCTCTCTCTCTCTCTCTCTCTCTCTCTCTCTCTCTCTCTCTCTATCTATCTGTCTATCTATCTATGTTTGTGTGTGTGTGTGTGTGTGTAATTTTGATATCACTATTTTCCTCCTATTTACCATACATGGGAGATTAACAATTACATCAAGGAACATATTGAATATCATGTCGAGCAGAAGACTTTGCTTGCACTGTTGATTTTGGCCTCAAAATTGTTGTTGATACCTGACACCAAAACTGTAATGGCATTATAAGGGGACAGGGCGATAAGATAATTCCCGTGTTCTATACCAAAACATGTGAATTTTAATGGAAAAAAAAAAAAAAGAAATCCTGTCACTGGCTGCACCTTATCATCTCATAGTGACACCATTGCACTGTACGTACGAACAAGGCGATAGACTAGTACCAGCTTGTTCTTGTTTATATATTATGAGTTTTTGAAGCCCTGATTTCTGCCGCAGTTAACGAATTCCGAAATTATTTGCAGGATGGAAGGATTAACTATGATGAGTTTGCAGCCATGATGAGGAAAGGCAATCCTGAGTTGGTCACAAATAGAAGAAGAAAATAAATTGAAGACAGTTTGTATGTTCTGGGCTGCCTTAACCAGGTTTCTTAATTTTACGGGTTCCTGTTACCCCTTTAGATATAATATATAACTTACAAACCCAATTTAGCTGGTTAGCAAGTCCTTGGCCTGCCCTTCAGCGGGAGAGTTGACCTCGATTACGTTAGTTTGCAGGATAATACTACTGCTGTTTGTAGGGGGGGGCCGCGACTAATCCAGAGACTTGCCTTGGCGCCCATCTAGACCCGCCCAGGCACCCGCCAGGCTAGGTGGCCTTTTTTTTTTTTTTTTTTTTCTGGGGGTATCATTCTATTTAGCATAAGCGGGTTCTCTAACCCCAACTCCCACATGTTAAAGAAAACAAATTGAATAAAGTTATGTTATCCCCCCTATTTTTTTCATCTATTTCGCAATTTTTACCTTGTAACTGAAAATGTTGGTTGGCTCTTGAACCAGACTATGAGTAAGGCAGTATCAAAAGCTGGAGAAGCTAGAAATGTAATGATTTGGATTTGGATTTTGCCTAGATTATTTTATTTGGTTCATGACCGGTTCAAGCAATTCAAGGTTTAGCAACTCCAATTGGATAACAAGTAGTATCTTAAAGAAAGAAATGCAAAACCAGCTAGGGCTTGAGCGGATTGAGCATGTGACTGATGAACAGAAGTGGCGTTTACACTTGTTATGTTATTTTTGTTACGATGAGAGGCGAAGTTGAGAGGGGGAAGAGAGGTTTGTTGAAGAAGGAAGACAATGGCTTTGGTTCAGCCAATCTAAACCCTAAAACACCCATTGTTGCATAACTTTCGTTATGATGTAACCCTTTTAATATAGCAGAAGCCTCTCTTTCGTTACTTGCCAAACAAGGATGCTTAATTAATTTGGTGCCAAAAGTGTTATTTCGTAAATAACAAAGGACGATTCTGCAAATAAACCTTTAGCACCCCACAGACTTTTTGGGGGGCCCACTCAAACATAAAAACTGAAAACACCGAGAAAATCCCGGCGGCGAAGGGGACCCCGCCAGATATAGATCTCCGTTACAACGTTCGACTCTTTTGAATTCGATCCATTTCATCTTTTAATTTTTCTACATTTTTTTTTAATTTTTTTTGATTCTCTCGTCATTTTCTTGAAGTTCAAGCGAGCAGGAGGATGCAGAGCGGATTGTCGAGGTCCATCCCCGGCTGGCCACGGTAAAAACCTCACTTTTCTGTTTGTTTCTCGAGAAAATTCACCCAGAAAATGCAAGAAAATTCTGTGTAATCCAACCCATTCCTTAGTTTATGCGAAATTCCTGATTTCGTCACGCTTCATTAAATTCCTCATTAATTTAGTTCAGTTGGACTGAAATTGTAAGCAAAGGACAGAAAGGGGATACGAAATTTAGTGTTCGAATAGAGAAATTGATTGTGTGCATTGCTAGAATTGTGTTTAATTAGTTAAATGTTTTATGTTTAGCTTTAAAGATTGAAAATTTATGCACTGTGTGTTGTTTAAACAGGTTAACAGAAGAGGTCAATGTAGGCAAAATGCCCTTTTCGTGTATAGGAGTTCCGGTTTTCTTTTCGGTGTTTTGAGCATTCCCCCTCTTTATGTTTGTAAAATTACCTTTTCGGGAGGGTTGCTCAATTACCAAACCGAGGATACGATATTTGGGGTGTTTACAGTTATCTTTTGGACTCTTCCTCTTATTTCGGTGCTAAAATGTGTCATCGTCATGTTGAGCAGCAACGACAATGGTTAAGGTAATAGGTGATTACACTTGTCCTCACTGATGTTGTGAACCATTTTGCTTGTTTTGTGGATTTAAGGTTGTATTGGTTGGGTCATTTGCAGGCGGCGTTATTGCATTATAGGCCCTCCTTTGCAGAAATGCGAAATTCTGTTTGCTGCCTAATTATCAGGCATCTGATGAGGAGATCTCTACGTATCACTAGCCCCGTTGTTCCAATACAAACAGGCCCACTTCCCCATTGAAAAGGTTTATTGAGAGACATAAAATTGCAAAAACCTGTCTACTTCTTATAGTTTTATGTGGAGCTTCTTTGGTGATTTGTGTCGCCTGCGGTATCGGGCGAATTTTCTTTGTTTGACGAACATCTTTGATCCTTTCAAATATTCCATATATTTCAATGGGACTTGGAACGATTGATTTTGTAGGTTCGTACATGGTTCTGTGTGCCATTTGTTCTCTCTTTAACAACCTGTGCTAACAAGTGTCCGTTCATTTGCAGTCTTTGCATCTGTTGAAGGGCTAAATTCCAAGAAATGGATTTTCATAATGGTGAGTTCTTTCCACATGAAATTTTTTCGTCACTCAGTAAAATTTATCTCATGCCATTTTAGCTGCTAACACTTCTACACAACCCAGGTGTTGTGGTTCTTGTTGCCTGTATTTTATTGGTTGCCCTTTTTATTTTGCAACACCATGGCATCCACAAGTTGGCCTTCATATTCACTCCAGTTATGATCCTTTGGCTACTGTTAATTGCTGCTGTTGGAATCTACAATATCATTGAGTGGAATCCAAGAGTATATCAGGCTCTTTCTCCATATTATATTTACAGAGTCTTCCAGACGACAGGAAAAGATGGCTGGCTTTCTCTTGGAGGAATTCTTTTATGTGTGAGTGGTAAGTAGAGTACTTGCATTTTTTTCTCCATTAGCTTTTGCTTCTCATGATCGTGCAATGTTTGTTGATTCCAGGAACTGAAGCCATGTTTGCGGATCTTGGCCAAATTATGTCTTTCTGTTGGTGCTACACTCTGGGTTGACCATGAAGTAGCGATGAAAAATAATACCATTGTTCGTTTTCAATTGTTTTCAACTTTTTGCAACCCAGGGTTGATTGCTTTGGGATTCACCATCATGGTTTGAAAAAACAGGTTTTAACATTACTGGACAGAAATACGTTTGCCATTATAAGTGAAACTTATGTAGGGATGTGTAGTTATTTTTAGACGTTGCATGAGCGGTAGGTCTCGGGTTCGAGACTTGGGAGCAGCCTCTCCATAAATGGAGGTAAGGCTAGCCGACATTCACCTCTCCCAGACCCTGCGTAAAGCGGGAGCCTTGTGCACTGGGTACGACCTTTATATGCTGCATGTGTTTCGAAATGAAATAGAACTATGAAACTTGTTTTTTGGAGAAATATACACTGGTATAGGCTTGGTCTAACCTACATGGAGATTGATATGTCGGGAGAAAAGCACTCGTGGTTTGATCGTAATAATCACAATTCGTCTAGCTTTTTTTTTTTTTTTTTTTTTTCTCGTTCTGAAGAGCAGCCATAACCGGCAAGAGTATCTCTAAGTTCTGTACCTCTCATTTCTGATTGTTGTCCAATGAATTGTTATTCAAACAACTTCTGAAATCTGAAAATTTTGTTTTATACTTTAAAGAATGTGACACCTTCACCATTATGTATAGTCAAATAGTGTTGTTTCATGATCTGATTGAACCCGTTCGTACTTGAAAAGTGAATCTTATGTTTGAATTTTACCCTGCTGGCTTCACCTTACTCCACTAGTTCTGTGTCATGCTTCTGATTATTGTAGCTTAGATCAGCAGTTCTAGGTGGCAAGGGGAAAACTAACATGTGTTGCTGTGCGCAGGTTGCATATTCTTTGGTGATTTACCCTTGCCTAATACTTCAATACATGGGACAAGCTGCGTTTCTTTTGAGAAATCTATCTGCAGTATCTATGAGCTTTTTCTCCTCTGTTCCAATTAAGCTTCTAGAAATTCAAAGCCAACTTGCTGTCTGGATGATTATATTGATTCGGGGATGCACTGGCGTCCATAGTTTACAGCTTGCAGCTCCCATTAAGAGTTGCTATTATTTGTCCTAAAGAATGCTCATATCTTTTCTGTAGCTCCCTTATTGTGGCCAGTACTTGTGGTTGCACCTTTGGCCGCCATTGTTGCCAGTCAACCTGTTATCTCTTCCACATTCTCAGTTGTCAAGTAATGCAATGCCATATGATGTTTCCCTAGCATCAAGGTTGTAGTCAAGGTTGTACATACAAAGAGATGGATACCTGGCCAGATATACATCCCTGAGTTGAGTTGGTTTCTTCATGATCCTCAGTTTGGCTGTCACAATTGGTTTTCGAGACACAATTCGTATAGCAAATGCTTATGGTATGTTAGCTTTGCTCAGAAAAAAAAAAATTATAAGATATTGTTGTTCTCCTTATTGACGAGCATGTCTGCAAAGTAGATATAAATTCATGATAGAAGTGTTTTACTGTCTGAACCATATATGTTCCATTGCTAAAGTACGAGGACTCATAATTTTTGTCAAGTGATGTCAAAATAATAGTAAATTTTGTTCAAGTGATAGTCAAAATAATATAGCCGACCCCACTTAGTGGGAAAAGGCTTTGTTGTTGTTGATAGTCAAAATAATATGTCATGTTTATTCTTTATTTTTGTAAATGAAAGCTTATCCTGCCTTTCTAATATCAGGCATTGCATTTTTGGCTGTTACAGTCATAACGACGTGGCTGGCATCGCTTGTCATCAACCTTGTTTGGCATCAGGGTTTCATGCTGTCCCTTTTTATTTCGTGAACTTTTCGGTTCAGTTGAAGCCGTCTACCTTTCATCTTTGTGTGTGAGAATCCTCAAAGGTACATGGCTTCCCCTAGTTTAAGTCTGCAGTCGTCGTGGTAGTTATGTATCACTGGCAATATGGCACGCAGAAGAAGTATTTGTATGACTTGCATAACGAGGTTTCAATGCTCACGCTGGGTCCCAGTCTTGGCATTGTTAGGGTCTCTAGAATCAGCCTCATCTACACTGAGTTGTCTACCGGAGTCCCAGAATCATTTACTCATTTCTTAACCAACCTACTGGCGCTTTTACCAAGTGATTGCCTTTGTTTGCGGTAAAACTGTTCCTGTTCCTTATGTTTCCCAGAAAGAAAGGTATCTTGTTGGTCGTATTGGACCCAAATCTTATGGGATGTATCGCTGTATGGCAGTTGTAAAGACATATGGGAAGTTTGGCACGGTGTTGGTTATGGCACAAACATCTGGCCTTGGAGAGAGCAGCTGTTCAAGTTCTGCAGCCATTGTGAGCAGCGCCAAGTGTCCTGCGCTGCAGAACTTGCAGGCCATCTATGAGCAAGAAGCGCTAAAGCTCAACTACTGGAGGCAGGGTTGGTATGGATTGCTGGATGCAAAATGCAAGGACTCCCTTCTAAAGGAACAGCTCCAGGAACTGGTGGAAGCAAAGCATGCCGGGTAGCATATGTAATAGGTCACGCATACTTAAAAGGCGAAATGGAACTCATTCATAATGCATAGGACTGCAATTGCGGTTCAAACGTGGCCTACAATAGATCATCTGAAAAAAGGAGAAAAACGAGAGTCAAACTCTTATCAAGAAAGCAGGACATCATTTATTTGAAATTTTTGACAGTAGACAGAGAGGAATTGTGGTAGATAAGACAAGCCAAAGGGTCCAAATCAAATCAAAGCACCCTTGTTTTAGGGTAAGCAAAAGCAACCAGAAAAAGTCCACAAATTCATACTTCCTAATCCCATATTTTATTTCCAGCTTAATCTTTTAGCAATCCAGCAATCAATCAATCCAGCAATCCAGCAATCAAACCATCCAGCCTGGAAATGAAAAGACCAATCCAGTCCAATTATCAAATTTGTCATAATTTTAATCCTTGTATAAGATAATTTTTTAATTTAATTTTATGAATAGGTTGGCAAAATGCAGTTTATTTATTTATTTATTTTAGCAAAATGAATACTACTCAGTTTTTTACCAATAAGATATTACCAACAACTTGTAATAAATCCCATTTCCTCAATTCCGATCAGAATCGAACTTAACACTTGTCACTTACAATTACAAATAAATACTATTAGATAGTAGTACTAAATAGCGACAAATGCAGTTTTTAACAAATAAGATATCACCAACAACTTGTAATAAATCCCATTTCCTCAATTCCGACGAGAATCGAACTTAACACTTCTTATTTATAATTAAAATAAATACTATTAGATAGTAGTACTAAATAGCGACAAATGCAGTTTTAAATAAATAAGATATTAAGATATTACCAACAACTTGTAATAAATCCGATTTCCTCAATCCGCAGAATCTCTGGGAATTGGAAAACCACTCTTATCCCTGTATCCAAACACACCCCAAACCCATAAATTACACGCTCAGCAGCCAGCCGGGCAGTACCAAATTCCTAACTTTCTTTCTTTCTCTCTCTCTCTCTCCTCAAATTCTTTCCTAGAGAGAGAAACCCCATTTCCCCTTGTCTCTTTTCTGGGAATCTGGGAATTTGGGAATTGGATTAGGCAAAACTCCTCCATCCCAGCTGCCAAACAAACGGAAATTCAAACCCCCAAACAAACAAACCACCTCGCAATCCAGTCTGATATGCAAACGGTATCCGGAGCTCTGAACAACTCGCTCACAACATGTTGAGCTCCACTTGCTCTCACTCCCTTATCCGCCGCCCTTTCCTCCATTCCTCCGCCCCCGGAGCTAGGCTTCCGACCCGACCCGGAGCTTTGCATCCAATTTCCCGGAGTTTTAGGATCTTCGAATCTCAATCCAGACCCTCCAATACGGTAGCCACTTTTGGATTTCCTGTTTCGTGTTGATAGTTTACACCTTGTTCAGTGTTTGGTTGCCGAGAAAATGCACGAAAAATGGACAAATTTTGGTCCTTTTTCCTGTTGACTATTTAATCGAGCTGTACGATTGTTCATAGAAGTAATTGTTAGAACAAACGCATGAAAAATTGAAAATTTAATTCCATGTTATACCGTTAAATTTGTATTTGGAAGTTTAAATATCCGGGTCATTTTTCTGCAGAGGTGGACTAGAATTTCATGCTTTAGGCAAGAGGAGTTCTCTTCAGATACACCGAAATCGGAATATATTGAACACTTGGTGCCCGAGGAAGTTGTCAAGTCCGAGTTTGATGATTCTAAGGTGGTTAAAAGGGATTGGGGAGTAGCTCTTCGAGAGGTCATATTTCTTTCTTTGTTCCGGTTACAAAGTCATATTTGCTTTATTGCTTATTCATTCAGAATCTCGGGTTGTTCGTGTAGTATGTAAAGCAACTGGATGGTGAATAGCTTATAGAACACGTTGATTTCGTTCGATAATATTATTGAAATTATTAGGGCTTACCAGTTAGGTTGAAGTTTAGTTTCTGACATGTTGGCGAACTGCCTTGTTGATCCATCTACATAAGGTACTAGTGTTATATCAAAGCATAAGCTATCAAGGTTGTAGTGTTCAATATTATTGCAATATTCGCCACATCACTTAGAAGGAGTTCTTTAACTTTCACACTTGCAGTTGAATTATACTAAGATACTAAGGTGACTGACGAAGTTTATGCACTTTGAGTTTATGGTTGTTTAATGGAAATATTAGGCAGTAACAACCCGCAGTAGCCGTTTCTAAAACGAGGATAAATTGTATAATTCTTCAGGTATGTTAGTTTTGGTGAGCGAATTGCCTTGTGGGCCTTGTGAGCGAAACACCTAAGGTAGGTTGATTGTATGGAACACATGTCCATAAGGACTGGAACTAATAATAGGGTATATGATTAGGACAACAGATTATCTTACATTCGCTTTGCAGTTATGCTTCAATGGTTGTCAAGAAAATTGAAGTGAAAAAACTAATATGTTGATTCCAATTTCCTTGTTGCTTAGCCGATATAGTGAAATAAATGATATATGCACGCACACGCACAAGAATGGAATGTTATAAATGTGGCAGGAAATATCCTGTAACCACTGTTATCACTTTGATCTGGAAAACATATCCAAGGCATCAAGGTTCTCATTTTTTCTTTTCTGGGGGTTTATATCTCAGGCTGCAGATGCAGTGTCTAGGGCAATTGGGAGTCGTTGGAGTGTGCCTTGGTCAGCAGAGACCATATTGCAGGTAAGTGTTTCATTTATGTATTGTAAAACTTCAAATCGAATGCAACTAGGCAATAGTCATGGATTCCAAGCTGTCACATCCATCGTCTACTTTAAAGGATAAGTTTTTACGGAGGAATAAAAAAAAGAAATATTATGAAGATAAGGTGTCTAATAACTAGGATTTATAAAGAAAGAGACTGTTGCCCTTTGTTATTGGCAAAGTTGATATGACATATACATGATGCAGGTCATGCTACTATGGGTTGCTGCTTTTTGCTTCATAGGTTCTTGGATGGTTCCATTTGCAGCTCACATGGCAGGTTTCAGCAGGGAATCATTAACAAATAGAGGACAAGCCTTATTTAGCCTGGTAACTGATGTAACTGAAGGTCTTGTTGGAATTACGATAATTTGTCGCTGCTTATCTCGTTTTCGCCCTCTTCCTCCGGATTGGTTTAAATTTAGCTTGAAAGGGACATGGCAGTTGGATGTTGCTCTTGGATGCCTTATGTTTCCCCTGGTCAATCGGCTCTCACAGTTGAACCTTAGTCTGCTCCCTCTTTTGCCGTCCACCCCTGTCACAATATCAAGTGTTGAGCAAGCAATTATGGCACGTGATCCAGTGGCAATGGCAATGTATGCAGTGGTAGTTTCAGTGTGTGCTCCCATGTGGGAGGAGATACTCTTCAGGGGTTTCTTGCTGCCTTCCTTAACCAAGTACATGCCTGTATGGTCTGCAGTATTGGTGAGCTCGGTTGTATTTGCTTTAGCACATTGGAATGTACAGAGGATTCTACCACTTATTTTCCTTGGGGTGGTGATGGGCGTTGTATTCGCACGGTCAAGGAATCTATTACCATCGATGCTCTTGCACAGTCTTTGGAATGGCTTCGTATTTTTAGATTTAATGAAATAATCACAAGAAATGTACTTTGGGAGTCATTCATCGGTGGCCAATCCCATTTTAACAGAAGCATCCATCCAGATCTGTGGTTTGCATTCCCTTGGGAGATTAGAGGCTACAAGACTAGCTGCTTGCTTTCTTTAAGCGATGATGTTGATTAAGAAAATTTCAGCAGAATGCAGTTGAAGTCCACTAAATTAACGTAGTTACGTCGCAGAGGTTGACCATCGAATTCAAGTCCGTCCAACGTTGAGAAGGTCAGCATTATACCTTGTTCATATTTAAGATGTATAACCAAGGGGAAAAGAAAGAAAGAAAGAAGATGTTCCAAGACAGCAAGCAAAGCAAAGCAGGCTCTTGTAGTTTCGTTGGATTGTTTTGTCTGATTTTTTATGTCTTCTTATTTTTAATTTCTCTTCCCCACTGGCCTGTAGATTAGACACTATTGATTTATAAAGAAACTATCTAACCCCCCATTCTTTGTCTGTGTATTATGTAGCATCGATATCTATATCTATATCGCTACAATCTACAATACCAAGTTGTATTCTTTGGGACGTGAAATGAACAGGATGAGATTTAAAGCTACGGTATTGGAGTCACAGTTCGACAATATACATATGTCATGCCCAATGGTATAAAATATATAATACTAGGACTTCTTATATAGAGCATAAACAAGAAGGGTGTTGGAAAGTTCACCCAAAAACTAGGATATTAGAAAACTACACAGAACAAAATGAAAGAGAGGAGGTGGCATGTGAAAGATGTGAGTTGGAAATGAGGTAGGATCAATAAAATTAAAAATAATATTAAAAGAAGAAAAGTTTCAAAGTTGTTTGATTTTTCGTTTCATATTTAGAAGAAGTTTAAGTAAGTCTATCAAAACATTAATGCAAAGTCAGGATGGCCGAGTGGTCTAAGGCGCCAGACTCAAGTTCTGGTCCTCTAACGAGGGCGTGGGTTCAAATCCCACTTCTGACATTTATTTTATCCTCTTTTTCTTTACCGAAAGCCACCATCTCCAATGGGAGATGCCATTATAATTGGATTTTGATAACGGTTTCTGAAATTGACCAACCTTCACCAAGATGATTCATAAAAATGAAAAATCGATCAATGTAATCTTCTTTACCATAAAACCCAAGTTTTAGAATTTAGCAACCAAATACTCTTCACATGATGGGTCAATCTTCCACTCTTACTACACCGCAACCCTATCTTGGTCCGTCAAAATTTATTTGGGTATCGGTCATTCAATGAATGTTCTTCACACTAGTACAATTCTTATAACTCTAGGTCCCACTAAATTCCATATCCGCAATATTTTTCTAATTTTTGAATTCTGCAAAATTCTTCTTTTAGTTGCTTGTTTTCCAAAAAATAAAAATAAAAATTCTACTTTTGTTTTATTTTTGACCTAACTTCTATCTATCTATGACTTACGCACTGGTTTCTACCATTTTCAGGGCCCTGTAAGGATGAGCTTTACCCTCTAGCATTGTCGTCTTCAATCTCCAGTGTTTTCCACGCTTTAGCAGCTATCTCTTCATACACATGGCACCAAAGACTTGGTCATCCTTCAGAGCAACTCCAGCGGGGGAGGTTGCTCGGGGGACAGGCCAGCAAACAGGGCCAAATTGCTGGAGGGGATAGGGTCCAGCGTATGGGAGCCCGAGGGATAGACGAGGCCCGAGCAACAGGCCCGGCAGGGATTGCCAGTCCAAGACCCCGAATGCCATGTGACGTGGGCTGACGTTAGGACGACGTCAGCCATAATATAAAATTAATTAAAATATAAAAAATTAATAAAAAAATAAAAAAAATAAAAAAATAAAAAAAATGTAAAACTTTGGCTTCGAACTCAACGACTTTTGCCGGAGTTCGTAGCCGAGACTGATGATACACCCACAGATAAATGGAAGAGATCCGGTCCCTCCTCCGCTGCAGTTGTCGTCGCATCCCACACCGCCTTCGCCTCCACGCACTCGCGATCCCCTCCTTCCACTCACGTGCCCAGATCGCACGATTTGGGATTTGTTTTTGGGGGAAAGAGGAGAGAGAGAGAGAGAGAGAGAGAGAGAGAGAGAGAGAGAGAGAGAGAGAGAGAGAGAGAGAGAGAGAGAGAGAGCTGCTGAGGCCTTGCCTGAGCTTGAAAATGAAAGAAAAAAAAACACAGATTAAAAGAAGAAATGGTGCGTTGGCACCATGTGAAAAGAAGAAAAAAAAAAAAAATGTTTTGGCATGGTGCATCGGCACCTGTGAAAAAAAACAAAGGTGTTGGAATGGTGTGTTGCACCATGTTAGAAAAAAAAAATTAATAGAAAGTGTTACAACGAGACTGATTAAAAATTCTATCTAAAATTACAAGTAAAATTATTTTGTATTATTTTATAACTTTTTAGATAATGACACGTAACACAACGAGAACGATTAAAAATCTTATCCGAAATTACAAATAAAATTATTTTGTATTATTTAAAAAAAAACTAATATTTTATTGCGTATTGCCAGGGCTATTCAAGTGCAACAGTGGAGATGCAAAAGATAATTACTATTCATTGGGTGGATTAAATAGTGAATAGCCTGGGGGAGTGGCTCCCACGCTGGAATTGCTCTCACAAAATGTCATGTCTTGTTTATGTTCTATTTTAAGTCCTGATGTCAAATTAGATAAATATTTTTATATGGGTTGTGCGCAAACCAACTCAACTACCCTTTGATTAAATTAATAATAATTGTGGTTTTTCTTTATTTTATATTATTCATTTTGATGTGGATTTCACATGTTACTTCTGTTAGTGGTTTTCGTTTTTATGTTTTATTTACTGATGTTCTCACCGACTCACATCTTTGTGTCTTTGGATGTCTTTGATTTCCTCATCATGAACCATATGCCTCAGTCTAAGCCGTGTGCCTTCATAAGTTATAGTACTCACAATAAGAGTTATCAGCGTCTTGATGCCCAAACAGGTTGTGACTACACCAAGTTGCTACACTGGGTCGTTTCACCAACCCTCCTCATTTGGACAACACACACCTGTTTAGCCCGCATTAGGGATGGGCAACAGTTATGGCGGACGGGTAACCACGGTTAATTACCCATAACGGTTTATATTCATACCCGCATAACCGTTTACCTATTGGGTAATTGTATAAACGGTTATATTCATACCCATAACCGTTTATAAATGGTTAACCATACCCATAACTGTGTACCCATTTAACCATAACCGTTTACCCATTTAACCATAACCATTTACCCGTTTACCCATTTTTGAACCCGTTTATCCTTTTTATTTTATTTTTACCCATTTACCCATTTTTTTCATCCGTCTACATGTTTGTTTGTTTTTTTTATTTAACAACTTGAAAATTACAAAAGAAAAATTTGTCATAATTTTCGTTTTTTGATAATTAAACATCGTTGTAGGTACATTTTAGTAAGCATTTCTCTATTTTAATCATTTAAGTCCTCATACAATTCCAATAATTGAAATAATAATTTATGAACGATATTTTTCTGCTGCACCCAAGCATGTCTTTAATTATAATCCATATGATTACAAAGTAAAGATTCTAAAAACAAAAAGTAGTCATTATCTTGAATACTAGATGATTCAAAGCTTCAAAATATTCCGAAACTAAACACTTTTGAACACTAATGCTTTAGCATTCAATCACAAAGTCTCATCGACTCGTTGTTACCAAAAGAGGCATACAAAAGAAATGTATAAATTGAATTAGTATCCTATTTAGGAACATCGACACCAATTAGCATGAATCCAACAGAATTAAGTGATCATAGGGTAATACCCATAACCGATATAACTATTATATTAAATTAAATGGATAAATGGATGCTCGTTATAACCGCGAGTAATACCTATAACCGATTGAATAAATTAATTTAACATAATCAGTTATGACCACGAAATAGTTTAACATTTAAAAAACATATGAATTCATCAACCCTAAATGTATAAATAGGCACTTTATCATTGTCAAAAATCGATCCCTCCAACAATTCTTTTCATTAAAAAAAAAGATTTTGAAAATTAATGGGTAATTTTACATATATTAAATTAAATGGGTAAATTGATACCCGTTATAACCGCGGGTAATACCTATAACTGATGGATACCCGTTTATAATCACGGATAATACCCATAACCGCCCATTTAAATTTCACAGATAAACGGTTATACCCATGTTCGTCTAAACGGTTATCCATAAGTATAATCGTGAACTTTAAATGGACGGGTAACCGCGGTTACCCAAACCCACAGATATTTTGCCCATCCTAGCCCACACCCAACGTAATTCTACCACGAGTTTATGTCTTCACTGAGAGCCACTGACCACACCTCGTCACATGCCAGCCACTGACCACACCTCTGATCTTGTGTGCTCCCACCTACATCCCAGAACCACCTAGTCCAGAGCCTCTCATCTCAGATTCTGTCATACCCGCGCATGCATCGTGCTGTCTCTCTAGCCGATTTTGCCCCTTGTGTCTAATCTAACGCGCAACCCAGTACGCCTCTACCTTAGTAGCCTATGTCCCTACCACTATCAGTGCCCAGCCGCCCCTTCTTGGTTATTCCCTCATTAGTCACACATTTTACTTATCCCATGGTTTTGGAAGAAGATCTAGTCTAGTTATTTGTCTCTTACCCTAGTTGGTAGGTAGCATGGGTGTATACATGAGGGTGCTGTCTAACATCTAAAGTATGGCTGTCATTCTCACTAAAGTATGGCTGTCATTCTCCTTAATTCAAGGGATTGCTGATTTTGCTTTAGTTGTTAGGTGATTAGGCATAAATCAAGGAAAAATTGTTTTTGTGTTTCTTGTTTCTTTCTTCTTTCTACGCTTATTTATATGAGCTATCTTTGTACTTTATTCCTTCATAATAAAAAGTACACCTTCAAATTCCAATATGGTATCAGAGCAGTGATCTTAATCGACCTATTTTTGAGTAGTTTCTTGAGAGATCTGTGAGTTTTTCCTGATTCTCTATCATGGTTGAAGATAGTTCAGTGCATGGCGAATAAGTTAGCTCGCATGCTGCGCCATCTTCATTTCATTTAGATGTTGATGTCAATCCAAATCAACGTCTCAGTTCCGTCTTACTAAATGAGTTCAATTATCTTCCCTGGGAGAGAGCAGTCACTCTTGCCTTGGGAGGACAATCAAAACTTGGTTATGTTAATTGTGTTATTCTAGCGCCTGATGTGTCCTCATCAGATTACAATGATTGGTTGTGCAAGGACCAGTTGGTCATGTCATGGCTACTCAATTTTATGGATCGAAAGATTGCAGAAATTTTCAGCTATGTTGAATCCTCCTGCATCATTTGGAAAAATCTCAAAGAAATGTATGGGAATCAGAATAATGCAGCTCGAGTGTTCCGGTTAAAAAAAGATATTGCTAGTCTACAATAGGAAGGAACTCATTTGTGCAGCATCTTGGGAAGTTAACCACCATGTGGAACGAGTTGAATGTTTATCGGCCACACATTATTGACGCTGCCGTGCTGACCAAGAGAGCTGATGAAGACAAAATATTTCAACTTCTTACGAGTCTAAGTTCTGAATACGAAGATCTCAGGAGTCATGTTCTCATGAATCCTGATATTCCTTCATTCTCAAGTGTGTGTGCCACAATTCAAAGGGAAGAAACTCGTAGGAAGATCATGACTATGGAATTAAAGGCAAATATACCCGAAGCTAGGGTATATCTCTCTAACCACAAAACTAGTGAAGAGAGGGGCTACAAAGGAAAGAAACCTATTGTGAAATGTAGCTACTGTGATACTGGTGGACATACACGAGATCATTGCTGGATTCTCCATCCTGAACTAAGGCCCAAGTTTTCTAGGGACAACCACAAGGGTTTCCCTAAAGGTTCACACAACTCATCCTACAAGGCAAATCATACCGTCACCACTCATTCCGAGGGAGCACAGAAGTTCACTTCCAATCCAGCCACCCTGATCAATGAATTTGCTGCCTTCCTTCACAAGAAACAAGGTCATGGAGAAAATAAAGGATTAACTAGTCAAGGTGACAACAAACAAGCTGCTCTACTTGGGCAATTTACTGGTTTTTTGGTTGAAAATGAAGGTGTGACACAACAAGATATTCCAGGTATCTTAAAAACCTTCTCAACTGCTTTCAAAGTAGGTAATGTGCATGATTATTGGATTATAGATTCAGGAGCTACTGATCATATGACTAACAAGTCTACAAACTTGCATAATTTTGAAAAACTCTCATGTCCAAATTCAAGTGTCAGTTGCTAATGGTAAGGGTGCTATGGTTGTTGGGAGAGGAAAAACACATTTGATTTCTAGTGATGTCGAGTCTGAGGCTTTTTATGGTCCCTCATTCCCTTTTCAGCTTTTGTCTGTTGGAAAAATCACAAACTCATTGAACTGTCTTGCTATTTTCTCCAAAAAAACTGTGGTTTTTCAGGATATCAACACCAAGAAGACGATTGGTGAAGGTTTTTTCTTAAATGGCCTCTACTACCTTTCCAAGCATGTCCAAATTCCCAAGGTTTTCCAAGTCACTTCAAGCTTGGTTCAAGAACAACAACTATGGCACCAACGACTTACATATCCTTCTGATAAAGTTTTGTTTTTTTGTTTCCAAACATGTGCAAAGTTACAAGTTCCTGTGATGTTTGTCACTTCTCTAAGTCCACTAGATTACCTTTCGCTTCCTCCTTGTCTAGGGCTAGTAATCCTTTTGAAATCGTGCATTCCGACGTTTAGGGACCAGTCCTAGAGTCATTTGACGGATACAAATATTTTGTAACTTTTGTGGATGATTTCACAAGGATCACTTGGTTGTATCTTTTGAAATTAAAAAGTGAAGTGCTGGAAGATTTTCAAGATTTTCATAGACTTGTAAACACACAATTTTCTTCAAACATTCATGTCTTACGATCAGATAATGGCTCCGAATATATGTCCCATAACATGTCTCACTATCTAAGCACACATGGTATATTACATCAAACTAGTTGTGTTGGGATACCTTAACAAAATGGGGTAGCATAAAGGAAGAATAGAGATCTACTTGAAAAAACTAGAGCTCTTTTGTTTCACTCGAATGTGCCTAAAAAATTTTGGTCACAAGGTGTTCTTACTACTGCATATCTCATTAATAGATTGCCTAGTAAGATATTGAATTTTAAATCACCTTATGAGGTCTTGAAAGATAGACAGATCAATCTATCTCATTTGAGAGTTTTTGGATGTACATGCTTCGTTCACGTACAAGCACCAAATCGTGACAAACTAGATCCAAGGGCTGCCAAATGTATTTTGGTAGGCTATTCATCCACTCAAAAGGGTTACAAATGCTACAATCCAATAACTAGGAAAATAGTTGTTTCAAGAGATGTGAAATTTGAAGAAACCATGCCTTACTTCACTCAACCTTTGAACTATTCTAGAGAGGGGGATAATTTGCTTGACTTGTTCCCAATACCATATCTAAGTGAAGAGGATACAACAGATATTTCAAGGGACAAGGTATTGAATGAGGTTGATTCTCGCAACCTGCAGAATTTTCCACTGGTGGTCCCTGAAGAACCTATCTCATCAGAACCTTCAAGCAGTCTGTCCAACCAAGAAACTGCTCAATTTCCAGTAACTCAATCTCTCATAGTTCGTCAAAATCCTCCCCGTGAGAGGAAACTTCCATCCAAGTTACATGATTACGTAACTTACAATGTCAGGTATCCCTTGACTTCTGCTATTAATTACAGCAAAGTTTCATCCTCCTTTGCTGCATTCCTCAGTGCAATTACTAAAACATATGAACCATAAAGCTTTCAAGAAGCTAATTTACACAGTGAGTGGAGAGCTACTATGGTAGAAGAGCTTCAAGCTCTTAATGAAAACAATACCTGGACTATAGTGAAACTTCCCAAAGGAAAGAAGGTTGTGGGAAGTTGTTGGGTATACAAGACCAAATTCCATTCAGATGGCACAATTGAAAGGAACAAAGCTCGTTTGGTTGCTCGAGGATTTACTCAAACCTATGAAGTAGATTACAAGGAGACATTTGCTCCCGTGGCAAAGATGAACACTATGCGGGTGCTGTTATCTGTAGCCATTAACAATGCATGGCCTCTTTTTCAAATGGATGTTAAAAATGCTTTCCTGCATGGTGAGCTTGAGGAATAAGTTTTCATGAAACTGCCTCCAGGTCATCCTCAATCAAACAATCCAGAAATGGTATGTAAACTTCATAAATCCATTTATGGTCTCAAGCAAAGTCCACGTGCATGGTATGCCAAGCTCAGTCATGTTCTAGAAAGAGTTGGTTTCTGTCGGAGCAATGTTGATTCTTCCTTATTTGTGCGTTCAAGCACATCGGGTAAACTTGTGGTGCTTATTTACGTTGATGATCTCATTGTAATAGGTGATAATATGTCAGAGATTAGTGCTCTTAAACAATATCTCAATCACAAGTTTGCCATCAAAGATCTCGGCATTCTTAAATATTTTCTAGGGATCGAGATAGCACACTCTCACAAGGGTTGTTTTCTAAATCAGCGTAAGTATGTTATTGATCTTCTTCGTGAGGCCAACATGGCATATTGTGAACCTGCTCGCACACATTTGAATAGTAACTTAAAGCTGCAATCTCACGGTGATCCTATTCCCAATATAGAGTACTATCAGAGATTGGTCGGCAAACTCATTTATCTAACTATCACTCGTCTTAATATAGCATATGCCGTGAGTCTTGTTAGCCAGTTTATGCATGCTTTAAGCATGGATGACATGAAGATTGTTCATCGTGTGCTTCGCTATTTGAAGGGCTCCATTGGAAAAGGGATTCTCATGCGCAATAATAATCACACTCATATCTCAGGATATATAGATGCAGATTGGGCGGGGAACGCTCTCGATCGTAAGTCTATCACTGGGTTTTGCACCTTTGTAGGAGGTAACCTAGTCACCTGGAAGAGCAAGAAACAAAGCGTGGTTGCGCGCTCTAGTGCAGAAGCAGAATACCGTGCTATGGCTTCGACTGCTTGTGAACTTATTTGGCTCAAAAATCTGTTATTGGACTTAGGGTTTCCTCATCAGTAACCCATGTCTCTCTACTGTGATAATCAAGCTGCGATGTACATAGCATCAAACCCTGTCTTTCATGAGCGAACTAAACACATTGAAGTTGACTGCCACTATGTTCGAAATCAAGTACAGTCTAAGGTGATTGATACCCACTTCCTTCATAGTCATGATCAACTTGTACATATCTTCACAAAAGGATTACCGTTTGCTTCTTTTCATCATCTCTTGTCCAAGCTTGGCTCAATCAACCCGTTTGATCCAATTGGAGGGGGAGTATTGGAAGAAGATCTAGTCTAGTTATTTGTCTCTTACCCTAACTGGTAGGTAGCATGGGTGTATACATGAGGGTGTTGTCTAACACCTAAAGTATGGATGTCATTCTTACTAAAGTATGGCTGTCATTCTCCTTAATTCAAGGGATTGCTGATTTTGCTTTAGTTGTTAGGTGATTAGGCATAAATCAAGGAAAACTTGTTTTTGTGTTTCTTGTTTCTTTCTTCTTTCTATGCTCATTTATATTAGCTATCTTTGTACTTTATTCCTTCATAATAAAAAGTACACCTTCAAATTCCAATACATGGTGACACTCATTCGCGACAGCATCTCTAAACCTAAGATTTTCACTAACGGCGACACAATCCGGTCTCCTCTTCCTTTTACTTTTATAATATCTATTAATTCTGGTAAGTTCACTTGTTTTTCTTAGGATTCTAAGCATTCAGAATGGCACAATGCTAACTTGTTTTTCTTAGGATTCTAAGCATTCGGAATGGCACAATGCCATGAATGAGAAAACTAATGTCTAGGCGTGGTCTCTTGTTCCGCCTCGACCTGCTCAGACTATATTTGGTTGCAAATGCGTTTTTTGTATCAAGCGGAATCCAGATGGTTCCGTTGAATAGTACAAAACTAGCCTTGTGGCTGTGGCTTTTCATTAACGACCCGACATTGACTATTTGAGACCTTCAGTTATGTTGCCAAACTAGCCACTATTCGCACTGTTTTAAGTCTTTCTATTTCTTGTGCATACGCCGTTTTTTTTTTAAAATTAAATGTGAAAAAAGCATTCCTCCATGGCTGTCTTCAAGAAGATGTTTATGTCTCAACCTCAAGGGTTTATAGATCATTCTTGTCCACATTATGTCTGTCATCTTCAAAAATCTTTATATGGTCTTAAGCAAAACCCTGTGCGGGGTTCCATTGGATCAGTTCCTTTTTGTTTTTCTTTGGCTTTTGGCAAAGTCAAGCTGATTCTTCAGTGTTGCCTCCTCTCCTATTCATTTGTTACTATATGTTGATGATATTGTTGGACGTTAGACTCTAATCCAACGGCTAATAGGTCAATATAGTTAGTAAGGATTGATGTAGAATGTAAGTGTGATTAGGGTTTAGTTATAAACTATAACTTAGACTCCAAGTAAAGGTATATAACCCGGTTATAATTGGAGAATGAGGGCTCTTGATACTATCCTATTTGGATTGAGATTTGGTAGATTATATCCTTGAACAATAAGGAATCCTAGCGTATGATTATGGGAATGTATGCTAGGGTTGTAGTAGTATAAATACCAAGGAAAGGTCCCTGCATACACCACCAATACATATACTTGGAGAACTCCCCATAGGTTCGAGTAATTCAGTGGTGGTGAGTGTGCAGAAGACCAACCCTTAAAGTCTAGGGTGCAAGAGGAAAGCTTGCTGCAATTATAGTCCTTGCCATGTTAGGAAGATCACTTCTCAAGGTTAGTTCAATGGTGTTTTAATGGTACATAAACATATTAGGCTTAATAGTTGGTATCAGAGCCTAGTTTATGTAATTAAAATCCATAAAGAACTGACATACTTGAAATCATGCATGCAACATGAATGAACTAATATTTCTTTAAATTTCAATTCTAGTTTCTTTTCCGCTGCTATGATTAATACTTGCATGTATGAAGTCTTGAGATATTTTCCTTGCATATCTATAATAATATTGACTAAATATAGGACTAAGTAATATTGTTGCGAAAATTAGATAACCAAAATTAACTTCATTAAGTCTCGAATTTTAGTGCTTGCAAGTATACGAATCGGATGATAGTATAGCTTTGAAAAACGGATATCGTCCCACAGAGATCGAATTGATTCTAAAAATCTTACTAACTAAATTGAAACAAATTATAATGGAGAAGCTTTTAACGGAAAACATATGAAATTTTGAAATTAAACTAAAATAAAATAAAGCTTGAAAATAAAATGCATGTCAATTATAAATTGAAACATAAGAAAATGAGACCTAGGGTATCCGAATTCACTTCCCTTAATATGTTATGCTCAAGTAGTTCCCCAATATTGATGATCGATTTTCCCTAAATTATTGAACGGCCATGGCATTTGGTTGCACCAAAAGTATCCGTACATGTTAATCCTCTATGGCATCTAGATAAATTTAAACAAGTAAGAACCCATTAAGCTCTATGAAAATCATTAGAAAATCACACAAACCCTAATTGCATGACATCTACAAATAGGTGTTTATGGTATCAATTGCAAGAAGCTAAACCCAAGTTAAGTATGGCATCTACTCTAACTTGCATCAATTCAACCTAATTTAAACCTAGATGGTGATCAAGCATCTAAATAAAAATCAAGCGCATTACGAATAGCAAAAGATACTCAATAAAGATGAAAAACATGATGATAACAATGCCACAAGATAATTAAGTATTCATGATCAGGCTACATCGTAGCCCTAGAAAAGAAAAGAAAACTAGAAAAGCTCTTCCCTCTTGTCCTTCTTTGCTGCAGCCCCTGTGTCTAATATGATAATGTTTTGTTTTGGTGACTGAATCCTTACTTTTCACAAGGAGAATGGATCTCCTTAATATAAAACCCATGACAAGGGTATTAAGGGCTAATTGAAATCCAATTAAAACTCCACTAAAATCCTATCACTAATGGACTTGAAGTCCTTATCAAAGAAAATGAAAAATAAACGGAAATAATAAAAGCTAGAAATTAAGTTATCTCCTAAATTCCATTTAATAGCATTCCCATCTCTATTTGATTCCAAAATTGCTCGGTTTCATCTTCTTGTTGTAATGAACATGTCTTTGTGCAGCTAGTTAGCCTCTTGTTTCACTGAAATTACTATAGACACTTGAAATCTCCATTTTCATTTCTTTTTCACATAATTCCCGTATTGAATGCTTATAAATTAAAACAATATAAATTAGTGCATTTAACCCATTCATATATACAAAATCCAAAGGAAATATATGATAATAATATATGAAAATATGCACCCATCAAATATGCATAAAAGAACTGCAAACAAGAGCCATGAATGTTGTGCTTACATCCACAGAAACCCTAAACTGTCTACCATACATGACTGATGTAAAGAATTGTCTTTGTCCTATTAAAACTAAGAAATTGTTTGGTGTAGAAGTCTTGTTTGGTAATCATGTTTGATAGTTGAAGGTTTTAAGGTTTATAACATGCTGAAAGTTATATCATGACCAATCTTTTTGAGATGTAATTGAATGATTGAAACACAACAAATTTGTTCCAATCATTCAAGAATTGCTAAAAATTCAAGATTTAAATTGATCAGCTTGTATAAGTAGCCATAACAATGAGGTTATATCCCTAAATAAAGGTGTGACTAATTGACATTGGTTAGGTTACTAATAGCTCAATGAGAACATATAAGATGCATGAGCTGTGAAAGTTAATTGCCAAACAAAGGTGGATGGCTTTCATGTTGTACCATTACGCAACTTATATATTTTGCACTGATACTGATTAAACTTGAAAAACCAAACAGAGGTTGAGTTACACTGAAACTGGAACACTCATGAACACTCTTATAACCACTAAATATCTTGGTGGTGATGTGAGAGAGCACATTGATGTAGCTGCAAAGCTCAATGCACTTAACATCAAAATAGATGACCCTTTTCTAGTGTATCTTGCCCTCAATTCCTTACTTCTCGAGTACTCTCAGTGGAAGAGTACTTACATAGCTCAGAAAGAAAAATGGGACTGAACAAGTTGATTGCTATCTGTGTGCATGAGGAGCAAAATATTCGACAAGATAAAAGAAAGAAACAAGTCAATGCAATGGAGAGTATCAATCCTCCTAATGAGAAAGACAACCTTCGACAGAAAAACAACAAAAGGTCTGCAGGAAGGGTCAATAAGGGCAATAACCATATGAGAACTCATATGGGTGTTGGAATGAAATGTTTCTTTTGCAAGAAGATAAGACATTAGAAAAAGGAGTGCACTAGGTATAAACGCTGGAAAGAAAACAAGGAGAGTAAGAAAAATAAAGGTATGCTGCATAAAATTTTAGTTTGTTTTGAATTGAACTTGGTTGAGATAACTTATGATACTTGGTGGCCTGATACTGGTGCTATAATTCATGTGACAAACTCATTGCAAGGCACATTAGTAAAAGGGTGCCAAACAAGGATGAGGTGTCAGTGTTCGTGGGCAATGGAGCTAGAGTTGCAGTGGAGTTCATTGGAGTAGTTAGGCTTGAATTATTTTTTGGTTTTTTTGCTAGATTTGGTTGATGTTGCTTATATACCTTCCATGAGAAGGAACTTAGTCTCAATTAGTAGGCTTGTTAAATTAAAGTTTAAGTTTGATATTAATGAGAATGGCTTTTCAATATTTTGAAGTTCTAACTTAATTGGTGATGGAGTATTGGTTGGTGACATGTTCAAACTTAACTACAATATACCAACAAGTGTGGTTAACATAATAAGGCACAAACGAGCACTAACAAACGACACCTCATCCAAGTTATGGGACAAGAGATTAGGGCATATTTCAAAAGAAAGAATGCAAAGATTAACTAGGGAACAAATTCTGCCATCACTAAACTATGGTGATTTCGAAATTTGTACTAACTGCATTAAGGGAAAATTGATAAACAACAAGAAGAAGGGTTCAACTAGAAGTACAAAGTTGCTAAAACTGATCCACACAGACATCTGTGGACCTTTTCCAACACAAACACACGATGGCTACAAGTATTTCATTACATTCACAAATGACTTTTTCTAGGTTTGGGTATGTATACTTGTTGGCTGAGAAGTCTAGTGCCTTTGTTGCTTTCAAAATTTATGAAGCAGAAGTGGATAATCAATTAGACTGCAAAATCAAGGTAGTAAGGTCTGATAAGGGTGGAGAGTATTATGGAAAGTTCGGTGAATCTGGAAGACAGCCTGGTCCTTTTGCATTGTTTCTGCAAGAACATGAAATTGTTGCTCAATATACCAATCCAGGCACCCCTGAGCAAAATGGAGTTAGTGAAAGAAGAAATAGAACCTTGATGGAGATGGTGAGAAGTATGATGAGTAATTCAAAACTGCCTACCTTTCTTTGGGGATAAGCAATCAAAACTACAAACTACTTGTTAAATATGGTCTTTAGCAATTCTGTCCCCAAGAAATCATTCGAGTTGTGGACTAACAGAAAACTAGTGCTAAATCGTTTTAGAATTTGGGGATGCATGAAGCAAGAGCATACAATCCAATGGAGAATAAGCTGGACCCTAGAACAATCACATGCTTCTTTGTAGGGTATCCATAAAGAACCAAGGGTTAGAGGTTTTATTGTCCTAATCATACTTCAAGATTCATTGAAACTGGGAGAGCCAAGTTCATTAAAGAAGCTAATGATGATGAGTTGTAGGAGAATCTTGACTGGAATGAAAAGACCACAGCAATACAAAAAGAAAACCTAGGTGATGCTGTGACAGATGAAGTTGTTGTACCAATTCCAGTGCAAGGTGACTGAGTTGCAGAACCAACACAAGTTGTTCAATAAGAAGAGACGATTGCAGTAGAACTTGTGCAGTTGAATAATACACCAGCCATTCAAGAAAGGAACCTTGAGCTTATGTACATGGAAACCAAAAGATCCACTCGTACAAGAAAGCCTACAATCTCAGATGATTTCTTTGTATATTTGCAAGAGGTTGAGTTCAGTAGCCAAGAAGATGATCCACTAAACTTCAGGAAGGCAATTAAGTGTCTCAATAATGCACATTGGCAAGAAGCTATGCAATCAAGATTGGACTCCATGAATAAAAACAAAGTGTGAGAGTTGGTTGAGTTACCACAAGGATGTAAACCAATAGGCTGCAAGTGGGTTTATAAGATTAAGAGAGATTCCAAAGATGATATCGAGAGATACAAAGCTAGACTTGTAGCTAAGGGATATACTTAGCAAGAAGGAGTTGATTACAATGAAACCTTCTCCCTAATCTCTACAAAAGACTCTTTTAGAGTAATCATGGTACTAGTGGCTAAGTTCGATCTATTTCTGCATCAAATGGATATTAAGACTGCATTCTTGAATGGAAACCTTGAGGAAAAGATCTACATGAAGCAACCAAAGGGTTTCATTTAAGAAGGGAGAGAGAATTTGGTCTGTAAACTTAACAAATCCATTTATGGATTAAAACAGGCATTGAGACAATGATATTTGAAGTTTGATGAGGTTGTTTCATCTCATGCTTTCGAAGAGAGTCTTAGTGATTAGTGTGTTTACATGAAAATGAATGGAAACTATTTTATTTTTCTCGTCCTTTATGTGGATGACATATTGTTAGCATGTAATAATGCAGTACTGCTAAGTGACACCAAGAGATTTCTGTGTAAATATTTTGAGATGAAGGATATTGGAGAGGCAACCTTTGTTCTTGATATTCAGATCATAATGGATCGAAGGAGATGACTACATGGTTTATCACATAAAGCACACATTGAAAATGTCCTTAAAAGATTCAACATGGAAGACTTGAATGGCTATGATGTTCCCATGACAAAGGGAGAAAAGCTCAGTAAGGATCAGTGCCCTAAAATTGATTTTGAGAAGAAAAAAATTGCTAGTAAGCCTTATGCTTCTCTTGTTGGGAGTCTTATGTATACACAATTATGTACTAGACCTAATATTGCATATGCTATTAGCATATTGGGAAGGTTTCAGCCTAACCATGGCAATGCACACTGGATAACTGCCAAGAAAGTTTTGAGATACTTGTAGAAAACAAAAGAATATCAGCTAGTATACAAGAGGGATTCAAAACTCGAACTAGTAGCCTATAGTGACTCAGACTTTACAGGTTGCCTTGATTCACTTAAGTCAACTTTAGGTTATATATTCACATTGGCAAATGGGGTAGTGTCATAGAAGTGTGTGAAACAAGATACTGTTGTCACTTCTACCATGCAAGTTGAGTTTGTAGCTTGTTATGAAGCTACATCATAGGCTATATGGCTGAGAAATTTCATTAGCAGTCTTGAGATCATGAATTCAATTGCAAAGCTTGTTTAAATTTGGTGTGATAATAAAGCTGCTATCTTTTATGCTAAGAATAATAAAAGGTCTCTTGGAACTAAGCACTTGAACACCAAATATGCATTGACAAGAAAGAAAGTGAAGTCTGAAGAGATCAAGGTTGATTACATTGACACTCATGCAATGCTTGTTGATCCACTCACTAAGGTATTACCAAATGCAGTTTTTCATAAACATGTAGTCAGTATGGGAGTGACTGCAACCCTAGATTTGTTGAACTAGTGGGAGTAGTGGTAGTATATATAGCATAGTTATGCATATTGGTAATTATCGTCATAGTAAATAGTAGTTTTGGTTTTGTGTTTAGCCACTCACTGTACTTGGTTGAATTGAATGTTTAATAGAGGGATGTTACTTCAGTAATTCATACATTGTTTCAATATAGTTATAGTTCTTTTTTTTCTGTTGGAAATAAAGGTTGTTCAAATATCATAAGCAACTAACATGTATTACAGTGAGACAATGTAGCAGCAAAAGGTTATTAGCTGCAATTAGTAGTGCCGAGAGATTAATTGGCATATGTACTGAATTTTTCAAGAAAAAATATATGTGAGCTATTCTCACAGATTGAAAGCTTCATAGGAAGCATTAAGCAGTCATAAATAAGACTGATTAAGTGGACCTGGAAGTGATGGAGTTGATGTTTTCGACTCATGGTTATGTGGCTCACTTCTGTATCAAGTCTGTGATTGATTATTTCATGTAAGTAAGGATCTTGTTCAGTGATTATAAGAGCTCATGAACACTCATGTAAGTTAATAGTCTCTGATAGTTCTGAATGAATCCATTGGCAAGTAGTGTGCAAGAAGCTTATTAGCTTAACTGAATCCATTGGCTAATAAAGAATCATGCTTACGGATTCATTAAAGTTCTTTCTTGAATTAACTAATTGACCTAGTGGGAAAATGTTGGACGTTAGACTCTAATCCAACGGCTAATAGGTTAATATAGTTAACAAGGATTGATGTGGAATGTAAGTGTGATTAGGGTTTAGTTATAAGCTATAACTTGGACTCCAAGTAAAGGTATATAACCCGGTTATAATTGGAGAATAAGGGCTCTTGATACTATCCTATTTGGATTGAGATTTGGTTGATTATATTCTTGAACAATAAGGAATCCTAGCGTATGATTATGGGAATGTATGCTAGGGTTGTAATAGTATAAATACCAAGGGAAGGTCCTTGCATACACCATTGATACACATACTTGGAGAACTCCTCATAGGTTCGAGTAATTCAGTGGTGGTAAGTGTGCAGAAGACCAACCTTTAAAGTCTAGGGTGCAAGAGGAAAACTTGCTGCAATTACAATCCTTGCCGTGCTAGGAAGATGACTTCTCAAGGTTAGTTCAATGGTGTTTTAATGGTACATAAACATATCAGGTTTAACAGATATTGTTATCACATGCAGCGCTAATGCTCTTCTTACTCAGTTCATATCTTTTCTTGGCCAACAATTTGACATCTAAGAATTGGGTCCGCTCAGTTATTTCTTGGACTTATAGGTTACACTTGATTTTATTGAAATTCACACCAATCAATAAAAAGTATTTGTCATGCTTACATGCAAACATGATTTTGCGCCACTTGCTACCAAACTTTTCGTCCCGGCTTCTCTTGCTTCGTATCGCGAGTTGGTTGGCTTTGTATAATATCTCACTCTCGCTCGCCTGATATTTCCTTCGTCATTAATACAGTTGCCCAATTTATGATTTAACCTCACACTACTCATATGATTGTCACCAAACGGATTTTCAGTTATGTCAAAATATAGTTTGGATTTTGGCCTCACATTGATTGCTTGGCTTGCTTCTACAACCTTATTTATCAACTTTGATATTGATTGGGCTGGTTGTCTAAACACTCGTCGTTCCACCACTGGCTACCTCGTTATCATGGCTGGAATCTCGTATCCTAGTGCTGTAAAAAACAGTCGATCATGTCTCTGGTATTGATTGGAATATCATTCTCTTTCTCATGCATGTGTCGAAAGCACCTGGATTTGTTTCCTCCTACACAAGTTTGGTGTTCTTATTATTTCTAGTTCTTTTGCAATTTGATAATCTTAGTGCGACACTGCGACATATCTCCCTTCTAATTCAGTTTTTAATACTCTTGCACGTCATATTGGATTTGTCTATCATTTTTTCATGAAAAGTAGTGGCACTTGGTAGTCACCAAATTTGTTATATTTCTTCAATGATCAACCTGCTAAACTCCTTACCAAGATTTTTCATCAATCCAAGCATGGTGTTCTTTATTCCAAATTTGTGTGATCAGGTTCTTCCTGTTTGCAGAGAGTGCTCAATGGTGCCGCCCTCATTGATCAGCCCAAAGCAGCATGCCAATTCACGTTAGCCCCACCTTTGTTTGCCATGTGTGCTGGCTTTTCCCATAAAGAGAGCTAATGACCATTGTATGGTATCCAATGGTCAGGCTTCAAATATTTTTTTTTTTCAAGTAAACTGTCATTTGACCACTTGAATTATTGTTCCCAGTCGAAATTGACCCATAAATTATTATTTTTTTACTGTTTTTATTTTATAAATAAACCTCATGAGCTATTTTAAATAAGCCAATTAAACCCTTATAGTTGGATTTGAAGAAATTCATCTACTTTGCCGTTAGATCTAAGGGTAAATTATTCTTCTTATTTGTCATCCCCCTTTATCCCCTTCAAAATCTCATGCCTTTGGAATTGAAAGTTAGGGTTTCTGATTTTTTTTTTCTTTCACCAAGATTTTGTGCATAACGAAGGATTCGATTCGCACAAAATACACAAAAACTCTAAGGAGATGGACTTCCAGCTTAGAGATGGTGGAGAACCTCCAATACATAGTAAATGACATTTGCTCCTTTTAGCTCTTTCTTTGATACTTTTACGTTTTTTTTTTTGTTTTAATCAAGGATAAAAATAACTTTACGTAGTTTGTGGTCTCACGGTGTTGTTTTAGGTTTGTGGAGAGATTCGCTGACTTTACCACAATTTGAGGGTTTTGGTGGTTGTTTAAACTAAAGTGGTCTTATTTGTGTCAATTTCTGTATGCATATTTGGTAAATTTAACTAAGTTCTGTATTATTTAGTTTACTGTCATTTTTTTTTTGTCTGAAAAGATAAATGCATTAATCCGATAGTAGGTTACAGGCTAACTTAAAGGAAGGGAAAATAACCCCTAATACATTGGGGGGAAACAGATACATAAAACCCAACCCAATTAAATAAACTAAAACGGGAACCCAAATCCCTAATTTCCGACCGCAGAAGCAGCGCCCCCCGCGGTCACCGCCATGAAAGTCTTGCTAGTAGATACCAAAGCGGCAACACTAGAGAAAGCGATTGAGTGGTGAAAATGAACAAGACATCGTAGCACAAAAGTACCAAACCCACAACAAGAAGCACACCATCCAGATTTCTTCACCAAAGACGCAGAACCAAAAAATGGTCACCAGATCCAAATCCCATTCATGAATCCCAACAAATATATACAAGCATAGTAACACATGGATAGAAGGTGAGGCTCAGGGGGTATGTAAAATACCTTTACTTTGGCCGAAACCGCAATATACTTGGCCTCGATGGAAATCCGGCAAGCCGTTTTGGAGGGGGGGAGGAGGGACAATGAGGGAGGGAAATAAAGTTGGCAACCATATTCATTTTGCTGGAATAGTATCTTCAAGAAAATAGTTGTGCTTTACCTTACTGAAAAATCACAAGTCTAGGTTTTATAAAGTCAAGCCTCTACTCCAATTGTTGTAGAAGAGCTCAATGGAAGTAAAGTAGATTATGTGAACGTCAATGCTAATGAAGATGGATTTTTGCATGATTTTGATTTCTCAAATATCCATGATGCTGGTCATTTAGATGTTGAAGGTTATGAAGGGGATACTAGGAGTGCATATGCAGATAAAAGCCCAAGATTGTTTGAGGCAAGAGTTGAAGATTTACTAGTGGTGAAGAGTTAGAGGTAAAATTCAGGGAGTATAGGGCTAGTTAAGACTAGAATGAGCGATGATGATCCTATTTTTTGAGAGAATGTCTGTATGCTTTGGTGCATATAGAAAGTGATTTATAAAAGGGTGTAGAACTATGGGGATGATCTTATTTCAAGATATCCTTTAAGAGAGATTTGGTATAGTGGATGGAATGATTGGGTATTCATCACAGATAAGCAGAAGGGGTTAGGCAACACTCGTACGAATTTGATGCCAAATGCAGAGCATAGACATTGTGTTAAATACTTCATAACAACATGAGGGCAGCTGTACATGGTAGTTTAGCATTAAAAGAAGTTATGGGTTGCAGCAAGGGAAAAAAATCTAGAAAGATACCAAAAGGTGCAACTAAATTGAAGAGGTATGATATTGTCGTACATTGCACAATGTGAAATGCAAAAGGTTCCAATTAATCCTGTTGTCCTTGTAAAGAAGGCATCAATGCACATGTGATGTAACTTGATAAATTTTCATTGATATTCTCCACTTTATCATGATTAAACAAGTTAATTCCATTTTCTACAATGCATGGTGGTAGAGGAAAAAGGGGAAGGGCCAACCAAAAGGTCTATAAAAGGACATTAATATCCTTTTGTTGATTTTTATCTAGAAATTAATTCATTGCATTAATTGGTGCAAGGAATAAATGCAAGTCAGATTCAATGACGTGCTATACATACAGTTGAACCGTAATCTAGATCAACAAGAAAGGCTAGCTAGGGAAGCTGTAATTGTTGAAGATTAGAAATCTATACGAAATCAAGAGTCTAGAAAGAGTTTAGAGAGATAAAATATTTAGAGAGAGATAGTGTTTGTTGAAGAAATATTCTCATTAATTCATTCACAAGGTACAGAGTATATATATACATACATATATATATATATACATACATATATATATATATATATATATATATATATACATGAATACATAATAATGCTGACTAAGCATTCTTCTACAACTAACTCTAACAAACCAAAACTTAACAATTAAGCTAAGTATCTGAGTACTATTCTAATACATTGTGCTCATGGTTAGTAGGTGGTCCTTCAATATCCTTAACACACCCTCTCAAGCTGAAGGGAGGAGAACAAACTGAAAGCTTGTGATTGAGAGTAGCAAAGGTAAGGATTTAGTAAAAATATCAGTAAGCTGGAAGAGAGTAGCAACATGATGAACACTGATATGACCTTGAAGAACCTTCTCTCAGATGTAATGATAATCAATCTCGACATGCTTTGTTCAAGCATGAAAAACTGAGTTCTTAGCTAATGCAATAGAACTTTGATTATCACAGTAAATCACAGGAGTTTGAAGTAGAGGAAAGGAAATATCCTGTAAGATTTTGCACACCCAAGTGATTTCTACAGCAGTATTGGCTAAAGACCGATACTCTGCTTCAGTAGAAGATCGTGCCATAGTGGTTTGCTTCTTGGCACTCCAAGAGATCAAATTAGGACCTAAGAAAACACAATAGCCACTAGTAGATCTTCTGTCAACTGGACAGCCTGCCCAATCAACATCAGACCAAGCTGTGAAACACTGTTTTCCAGGTTTGAACCATAAGCCTGAGTCAATTGTACCCTTTAGGTACCTTAAAATCCTCCTGACAGCCTGTAGATGTATAGTTCTAGGAGAATGCATGTGCTGACAAACTTGATTCACTGTAAAAATCAGATCAGATATTGTCCAGGTCAAGTATAGAAGCGCACCAATAGTTGACCGATAAAATGTATGATTGGAAAGAATAGAACTAGAATGATCTAACTTGGCTGAACCCATTGGGGTAGAACAAGGTTTGACACCAAACATATCTGTTTTCTTTAGCAAATCCAAGGCATATTTAGATTCATGAAGAAAGAGACCTGCAGAGGATTTGTGAACTTCAATGCCTAGGAAATAATGAATATCTCCCAAATCTTTGATAGGAAACAAAAATTGCAACTTGGAAATTATGGACTGACAAACAGTAGTTGAACTCCTAGTTATGATGATATCATCCACATACATTAGGATAAAGGTAATAGTAGAATCTCACTTGATGAAAAGACTAGAATCAGAGGATGAAGAGGTAAATCCCAATGAAACAATAACACTATAAAATGCTTCATACCAGGCCCTGGGTGCCTGTTTTAAACCATAGAGATATTTCTTCAGTTTACAAACATGGTAAGGTTTAGTGTGATCAATAAACCCATGAGGTTGCACCGTGTATACATCTTTTTTGAGATAGCTGTGAAGAAAGACATTACTCACATCCAACTGATGAACAAACCAATTATATGTAACTGCAATAGAGAGAAGAATTCGAATTGTAGTAAGTTTAGCTATGGGGCTAAAAGTCTAAAAGAAATCAAGACCTTCTTGTTGATGAAAACCCTTAGCTATGAGCCTAGCTTTGTACCTCTCTATAGAACCATCAGCCTTGTGTTTGAGTTTAAACACGCATTTGCAGCCTACCAAATTGTATTGAGGATTAGGAGGTACTAATTCCCAAGTACCGGTGGACTGCAAAGCTTGGTACTCATCCTTCATTGCTGCCAACCAGTTTGAGTTCTTAGAAGCCTGAAGATAAGTGGTTAATGTAGGAGGAATAACTGTGAGAGAGTCAACAGTGGAAGGCAGATGATGTTTGGTTGCAGTGAACACTCTAGGCTTGTGTATTCCCGCCTTTGATCGTGTAACCATGGGATGATTATTAACGGAAAAGGAAATTGAAGTAGCAGTATCTGTAGGGTGAGTAGTAGATGCTAGAAGAGGAGAATGAGCAGTGGTAGGTGCGACTGTAGTAGGATATGCAATTGGTAAATCAGATGTAGTCGAGAAGTTGGAGACAGTGGGTAAAGGGGATGCAGAAGGAACTGGTATGGTGAAAGAAATAAAAGAATCTAAAGATGTAGTGGATGATATTGGAGAAATGGTAGGGGAAAAGTTAATTTACTTGAAAAGGAAGAAAGCTTCATCAAAGATAACATGTCTTGAAATGTACAACTTGTTGGTAACTGGATCTAGACATCCGTACCCACTGTGATTCAAGCTATACCCAAAAAATACACAGAGCTTGCTCTTTGTATCTAGTTTGTTAGAACTATAGGGTTGTAACCAAGGATAGCAAGGATAACCAAAAGTTTTCAAAGTATGATATTTAGGTGCAGCTTTGAATAATAACTCCCAGGGACAAGAGGAAGATTGAGATGGCAGCCGATTGATGAGATACACTGAAGTTTGAAATGCTTCAACCCAAAACTTAGAAGGTAAACCATTGTGAGATAACAGAGTCCTACCCATTTCCACAACATGCCTGTGTTTCCTCTCTGCACACCCATTTTGCTATGAAGTGTAGGGACAGCTCAATTGATGTATTATACCTTGAGCATTAATAAAATCTTGGAAAACAAAATTTAGAAACTCACCCCCTGAATCAGATCTCAGGCATTGAATCTTACTATCAAACCAATTCTAAACTTTCAATACAAAAGTTTTAAGAACAAAACAGACATCAGACTTGAAGTGCAAAGGATATAACCAACTATATTTGGTGAAATCATCAACTAGAATGAGATAGTATTTATATCCAGTACATGAAGGAGTGGGGGAAGGACCCTATACATCAGCATGAATGATATGAAATGGCCGAGTAGAGGTACAAGGCAAAACAGAAAATGGAAGTCTAAAGGCCTTTCCCAATTGACAATCAGAACAAAAGGATTGTTTATGTACTGAAAATGAACAAATGTCAGAGAACACCTATTGTCATGAACAAATTGTCATCGAACAGTTCTTAGGTCATTGACATAGAATCCAAAATGAACAAATGTCAGAGAACACCAATTGTCATGAACAAATGGTTATACTGATAGCAAGTTATGAGATGCTTGAGGAACTAAAAGAACATCATTTAGTTTAAACACAGCATTAGCAATTCGAATAAGTGCAGATCCAGTATGAGAAATGCAAAGACCTTTACCATCACTGACGAACAATTGTTCAGAACCGATGTATGGAATTGCTGAGTTGAGAGATGCTGGATCAGGAGTTGCATGATGAGAAACACCACTATCAGTGAGCCAATAGCTTGGATAAGATGAACTAGTCATGGCAGACATGCCTACATAAGTGTTATTGAATCCTTGAGACGCAAACTGTGAAAGACGACCACAAGAGAGAGCAACATGACCATGCTGATTACACAGTCGACATGGATTAGGACGTCCAGAGAAAAACGATAATGATCGATTCTGATTCGAAGCAGGTCCAAGAACACCACCAGAATTACAATTAGCACCAAAATTACGATACTGATTAGATCGATTACGATTCTAAAACTTTCCTCTAAAATTTCCTCGAAAAGAATTGGAACCAGAAGGATTTTGCTGAGCTGTATAAGCATGGAAAAGTGCAGAGGATGAGGAGGAAGAGGATCGAATCTTACGTTTCTAGAGAGAAATTTCTTTACTGAGGAGAAGACCGTGAAGTTCATCAGCATTCACATATTCATATCTCGTCTCGATGGAATCAACAAAGGATTCATACTCATCAGGCAAGCTAGAAAGGACGTAAGCAACAAGATCATTCTCAGAGATCGGCTCACCACCAGCAGCCAGCTTATCGAAGATTTCTTTGATGGAACTGAGATAGTCGGTCAATGAAAAGTCACCTTTTTGGATCGTCTAGATCTTGGATCGAAGACTGTGGACATGAGTGCGTGAAGCACCAGCAAATCGACGCTCAAGAGACTGCCAAAGAGATCGCGAATCTTCCATCCTAATTGTTAATGGAAGAAGATCTTCAGCAAGTGTAGAATTGGTCCAAATTGTTAGAATTTGATCATGTTCACACCAAACGTCATAATTTGGGTTGAGAATTCGAGAACCAGAAGAATCATGAACAAACTCTGATGGACAAGGATCGTCACCATTGATAAGCCTTAGAAGCTTGAATAAAACAAGAAGAAACAGACTACGCCAGGTAATGTAATTCTGACGATTGAGTTTAATTAGAACCATTTCAGCGACATTTTGAACAGTAATTGATGCAATCGAAGTGTTTGGAGAATGAGACACTTCGCCATAAGAATTAAGGCCAGAAGAAGTTGCAGGAGAAGGAGAATCAGAAGAATTCGTAGTTGTCACCATTGAATTAGCAGACAATTTGTAGAGAATAAATAGGTAAGACCTGTTTGGGAAATAGGAAAGAGCAAGAAAATGCATCCAAACGGAAGCAAAGGATTGAAGTCATTAGACGGCGGCAAAGGATACCATGTTGAAGATTAGAAATCTATACGAAATCAAGATTCTAGAGAGAGTTTAGAAATTATTTAGAGAGAGATAGTGTTTGTTGAAGAAATATTCTCATTAATTCATTCACAAGGTACAAAGTGTATATATATATATATATATATATATATATATATATATATACATGAATACATAATAATGCTGACTAAGCATTCTTCTACAACTAACTCTAACAAACCAAAACTTGACAATTAAGCTAAGTATCTGAGTACTATTCTAATACATTGTGTTTGTGGTTAGTAGGTGGGCCTTCAATATCCTTAACAGTAATCACACATGATTTGTTCATATAATTTAATTCAATATTTTTTTGTCATATGAAATGAATGGTTGGACTAATTTCTTGATTTAATTTAATTTTAGGATCTTAGAGGAAGTTTGGCAAGTAGAGGGGGTCTTGTGGGGCAAGTCACAAGGCAACCAACCTTGAATGCAATTGCAAATGTATTTTCAGAGAGACATCAGATGGTATACAATCCTATTGCAAGTAAAGGTGGTTCAAAATTATCTCATAGGGTTTTCAATCCTAGTTTCATTTCGAGAGGGTCATAAACTAAGTCATTGATTGCAATGCAGGCCAAAGGTTCAAGCTTACTACTCAGAGAGTAAGGATGTGGAGGCCATAAATTTAACTAATAATTTTCTACAACATGTTAAATGCTTGATGCCTTTTGTACAATCTGCCTTGAAGGTAAATGGCAGATGGTTGTGTATTGTATGCAATACCTTGAACTTTAGCAATTGTTAATTGTGTGTTTGTAAGCACTGCCTTGAACTTTAGTAAATGACAGTTTATTTTGTGCAGTTGGTTGATGATATTGTAATGCCACATTAAAAGTTTGTTATTGTTCTGTTTTGTTTTTAGGAATATTCAAGTTTTCATTCATATGTAAGTTGCGAATTGGGAAGAAAACTAGCAGGAAAAGGATTTAGGGTAGAAGGTAATAGGGAATAACAGATAAGAAGACGAATTTACCCTCAAATCTAACAACAAAGTTGATGAATTTGTTCAAATCTAATGGTGAAGGGTTAATTGACTGAGACAATAGTTCATGGGTAAATTGATTTACCAAAAACATAATTCAGGATGTCAACTTCAACTTAGGCAATAGTTCAAAGGGTCAAACAGTAGTTGATCTTTTTTTTTTATTTAGGTTATCTAACAGTTGATATCACATGTTAGTATAAAAATTAATCTAACTACCCAAATTTAAGTGCAGCAATTTGATTATTGAATTTTTTAGGTTGTAACGTTCATAAAAATTAAGGGGCATTTTGATTTGGGTGCTTGTTTGTTTTTTTCTTGAACAAACGATATTATCTACACTAAGGGGATAAGGTGGACTTAGCCTCACAATGAGCTAGTAATAATGTGGTTCAAATTCGCTTTTTGGCAAGAATTGAACCTAAGACCTCTCACTTACAAATGAAGAGGATTACCACTAGCCCGTAGTAATAAGTGGTAGGTGCTTGATTTTTGAATTTCTTAGATAAAACATCTAAGGTTTTTAGAGATTTGATCAAATTACTTTTCTACAATTTTAATTAATCTACTAATTAATTTCAAATTCACAAATTTTTATTAGAATTAATTTACTAATTAAATCCAATGTATAACAAATTCCTAATATTGCAAAAGAAGATATTGTTAGTTTATATCCCATTAATTAAATATGTTTATAAAAAAAAACAATAAAATTTCTATAATAACAAAAGAAAGGTTGAATTGTGGGTGCAAGACGATAATTTTTTGAAAAAAAGAAGAAGCCAATTTGTACACACTAATGTATGGGGGGTGTAGTCAAACTAAGATTTTAAAGAATTTTAAAAGTGATAGATTTGATAGGATTTAGGAGGATTTAAGACATCTACAAAATTCATATGGATTTTAAAGAATTTGAATGGATTTAGTTTGTAGATTTTGGTGGATTGTGGTGGATTTTCATATAATTTTTTTATTGAAAAAAAAAAGAAAAATCTTTCCCATTGCCTTATTGTACTCAATAGCCACTTTATCCCCTCCCTTTTCGGGTCCACTTTTACACAACCACGGCTCCATCTCTTTCTCAATTGATAGATCAACATAACTTTGGTGAGCTTTTGAGCACTACACCACTAACAACCATCACCACTGACTACCCTTTTGCCACAGACGTACTCTGTGGTACTTCAGTAGTGCTTGTAGTACCACAATCATAAAAATTAGAATGGCGAGGGAGTAGTATTATCCAAAATCCTAGATCGATCATGTCCTTCGATGATCATACATGCCTAATTAAGGTCTAAGGGTCATAATAAGAGATTCCACCAAAGTATATGGTGGTTACCTGTGTGTGGCTGGGGTTGGTAGATATTTGAAGACTGCCCAGATGGAAAAGGATTTGAAATCCTAGGGGGTGAGGTTGGATTCTTTTTAGTCTTGGTTATATATAGTTCTTGCTCTCAAATCCCACAAAATCCACAACTTATTGAAATCCTCCAAAATCTTAATTTTTTTAATACACTTAGATTTGGATGGATTTTAAAATCCCTTAAAATCTTTTAATTGACTATACATAGATTTGAATGGATTCTAAAATCTTTTAAAATCTTTTAATTGATTACACTAGGATTTTAAAGTCTTTTAAAATCCTCTCAAATCCGAGTTTGATTACACCCCAACTAATTTGGATTACATAATATACCAATGATGTACCAAAAATAGCATACCAATAATTTGGTATATTATTGGTACGTTATGTAATCCAAATTTGTGTACACAAATTAGTACTGATATGTTTTTTAATTTTTTTTAGATACATAACCAAGCTACTGGTACGTTTACATTATCATAAATTTGGTATGTAAAAAGCTAAAGTTACATGTAACCCTAAGACCTATTTGTACACTTCAATCCGGCACGTGTACATTTCAATTTAGTAAGCATACATTTTAATTTGGTATGAATTTGTTTTAATTTAGCATAGGTACATTTTAATTTGAGAATAAATCGTGTTGGTACATGTCAACGTTTATTTTTAAAGAACGATTATAAATTTCATTCAATTATAGTTGAATTTCTAGAGACAAAAATAAAGAATGAGAAAAACCATTGACAACAATAGTTACAGTAATGAAGAAAAAAGTTACAAACAATTTTTGTATAAAACAAAGTTACAAATAATTTAGATATATTGAAATTTCTTAAATAATTTAGATATATATATTAATTATTATATTCCATCAAATTAACCTTGACCTTCACTAGATATAATTGAATCTTTAAAATGAGGAAGGGATGTGTCACATCCCGGCCTGGGCCCCCACCACATCCCATACTTGACTCCACCGTAACACGATATTGTCAACTTTGGGCCCCGACCATGACCTCACAGTTTTGTTTCTGGGAACTCATATGAGAACTTCCCAGTGGGTCACCCATCAAGGGATTGCTCTGGCCCCTTTCTCACTTAACTTCAGAGTTCCTACGGAACCCGAAGCTAGTAAGCTCCCAAAATGCCTCGTGCTAGGTAGAGATGGGAATATACATATAAGGCTTATAGGATCCACACCCCTGGACGATGTGGGATGTAACAATATCGTGCTATGGTGGAGGCGGAGCTCGGGATGTAGTGGACATCCCGGGTCGGGGCGTGCCAGGATGAGATTCTGTAAAAATAACATAAATTAGTTAATATTGTTGAGTGCATTTTTGACACAAAAATAAATTTAAAATGAATTTGAAAAACACTTAAATTAAGAATATACCTAGAATATAGGGTTCAATCAAAAGTGAAAGCACTTTAATTTAAGGTTAGAAAGTAACAAATGTTGAATCTAGAAAAGTCTAAAATGAGGTGTCCAATTCTATCATTACAAAACTTTGCCAACCTAAGTCGTACAATCATATCGGGATGGTGATTATGTTCACTCAAAATTTTACATTTAGTAGTACCGCAAACTTATAGACTTACAATGGTGAATCTGTGATTTATGCTATTGTTGATATTTTGAAAATTATGAAAGAAATGCATGAAAATAAAAAAGTGTTGTAGGCCTATTTGACTGAACTGTATTTAGGACAGAAAGGGAGAGTGGCCGGCGGCAATAAAGAGAGAATATAGAGATGTAATTCTGAGTGTGTGTTGTATCACCCCATTGTGCCTTCATTTATAGTAGTAGGGAAGGTTAAATCCTTACCCTATTAGGATTACAACTTTAATAGGAATTAAACTACTAAAAGGAATATACAAAGATACTCCTAGATACACTGGGATTTACACAATCATATTCCTAATCCAATAGGACTGCAACATTCTCCCTTGAGCGTGTAAATACTCAAATAAAACATCACATTAGATCTTCAGCATATGAGGTAGAACAGTTCATGAAGTCGTTGGCACAACGGGTAAATGTGAGTCTTAGATTTAAAAGAAAGTATGCATGGGTAGTAAAACTCACAAAACCTCGCTATGGTAAAACCCAAGGTAGGTGAAAACCCATAGACTAAGGTTGTTATGTACAACCCACTTGAGAGACGTTCCAGCTTCTCATGAATACACTTCTAGTCATATTCGTAAAAAATGATACAAAGAAATTCAGAACCATTCTCTTCAGTGGTTTCAACATGATATTGACTATCTCGAATATCTTTAAAGCTCAACAATGTTCTTCCAGAACGTGGAGAATAAAGTGCATCTTTAATGGCTAATTCAGTACCATTAAACAACATAATACGGGCCTTTCTGTATCCTTCTATCAGGTTGGATGGGACTTAGAGGATTGTTAGAGGTGCGTTTTTAGGTACAAAGTTAGTAAAATAGTGTTTCTCACGCAATATGGTGTGCGTGGTGACACTATCAGCCAGACAACTAACTTCCCCACTAGTCATACCTAGAAATAAATTAATTGAATCGGTCACATGTATACATATAATTCCACTCATTCAATTAATCAATTCGAGAAATAATGTCCATAAAATAATTATCCATAATTCAAAACAAACCAAAACCAAACAAATAATTCTAAAAGTCTTAGAAAAATTGTTCGAAAATTAAACCATAAACCTAAAATTTAGGGGGCATTCGGCCACTAAGGGTGTAAAAACACCCTAACATGTCTTAGAAAAATAAAACTTTATTCTTCTATGGGAGCGGATGCCTCTTGAAATCTGAAATCTCCAAGGTTGTAGTAGTATCTTCGGGAAGTTCCACAAGCGCAAAGTTAGACTCACGATGGGAATGATACTTGGCAATAACCTCAGGGGTAGCTCGGCATACGTGTAACCAATGATCCTTTAATCCATAATGATATCACATGTCCAGTTTAGTGGAAGCCGATTGAACGGTAGTTTTACCCTTGTTCTTGAAGTTTGGGGCCTTAGAGGCAAGGGGTGGCGCTTATGGGTTAAATTTCCTCAATTGGGTGGACCTCTGTTTTGTTGACCTTGAGCCTATGGTGGGGCTTGCTGTCCTTTTCCATGGCCATGACCGAGTTTCCATTAGTTGTAGCTGCTAGAATTGGTTGCATGCACTTCAAGCGCGGTGTTTGAGCCAATGGGTCGAGCTTGATGATTCTTCATCAAAAACTAGTTATGATTTTCAACGAGAAGTAAAACAGATATCAAATCCAAAAAATTGGTGAAATTTTGTGCCCTATATTGTTGCTACAGGATAATATTGGTGGCAATGAAGGTTGAACAAGTCTTCTTCAGGAGATCCTATTTAGTTAAGTCTTCATTACAGAACTTAAGTAGTGATCGGATTCTACAAACTTCAGAGTTGTATTCATTCACAGACTTAAAGTCTTGGAAGCGTAAATGCTGCCAGTCGTGTCTTGCTTCAGGCAAGTAAGTGTATTTCTAGTGATCGAAGAGATCAGCCCATCTTTTGTGAGGTACTCGGTTTGCAGTGCATCATGGATGTGTTTATGGAAGAATATCATAGCAGTAGCTTTCCGAGCTTCATTGACAGGTTCATTGTCGATTGGTTCCTTGATAATAGCTCTATGACTCTTTGCAGTAAGATGAAGCTTCACCTCTTAAACCCACTTCAAGTAGTTTCTTCCAAAGACTTCCAGAGCGGTGAAATCGAGCTTATTCAAGTTTGACATGTCCCTAAAACGGAGGGTACAAAAAAACGTGGTTAGTTGTATGGAAAACCATAGACATATATCGTAGAACATTTAGGTTCTATAGACATGTGTTGGTTTAATTTAGGGAACTTTAACGAAAAGCCCCCGATACTGTTCACTTGAATGAAATACCACATTTTTACACTAAAAAGTCAATCCTGGTACTATTCACTTTACCCTTTATTTTGTCTTTATCATTAAAACTCAAAGTTTTCAAGCCCCTTTCATTAGTTTTCCTTTTAATTTAAGCATGAAAGCTACAGGTTTCATGTAAATTCGAAACTACAGGTTTGATTTAGTTATGAATGCTTAGTTCATATATAGGGGTACCTGCAAGAACACATAATACAATATACAATAAAGTGTAGTAGATTTGTGGATTGCTTCAGGAACCCAAGTGTGAGTGCTTCGAGAATACGAAAGATAGGTAACGGTTCAAAGAAACGAAATAATTTATTGAAAAGTTAATTGTCAAAAAGTGAGCTTTATGCCAATAATTTTGGATTAATTGTCAGATTAATGGACTGTTGATCACTTTAATTAATTCAATAGATCGGACTATATAGGGTCGATTCTAGAAGCAAAAAATAATTATAACATTCGGGTTAAAATTATAAAGAATGCCAAAAAAATAGCATTGGATTCGAAGAACCATAGCCCAATCTCAGTGGGCTTAGGTGCCATGTGCAAGGCAAGGCCCTAAAATGGCTTAATGGGTCATGGGTTTCTATGGGGCAACCCAATCATGGCTGCAGGCCATGGGCCAGGGTCTAGGATAAGCCAGTAACGCAAGGGAATACGGGCCCAACTCGGAAAGCTAGCCATGGGTGCACGCACGAAGCCCAGCCGTTGGCTGGCTTCGATGTTGGCCTTTGGTATGAGAAGCCCAGGAAAAAGGGCTGGCTTCGGATCTCAAGCTAAGGGTTGGGAACCCAGCAAGCAAGCAGGTTTGCTGCAGGTGGCACGTGAGACGAGCTCAGCAAGCATCAAGCTTGCTAGACATGGGCCAAAGGTGCATAGGCGAGCGCAGTGAAGCTGCAAGCTTGTTGGAATGGGCTAGGGCTGCAGGCCCATTTCAAAACCCTAACCAAGCCAAGGCTCTGAGTGTCATGCGTGCGCAGCAAAGCCCAAATGGCTGTTGCCGCGTGATCCATATGTCCAACGACGTCGTTCCAAGGTGCTCCACGCGGTTAGGCTGTAAGCTAGCGACAGGGCACGACGGCGGTGGTGCCGGGGATGGCACGGTGATGAGTCGCGGCTTGATTCCCAGTTTTTTCTTTTTTTTTTCTTTCGAAGGGTTGAAAACCCTAAGTGCTTCTAAATTAATTTCGATGATTTGACTCACAAATTCCATAAAACATAATTGAGTATTGCATGAACAAGTATATATATTGACAAAATATATGAACATATATACAATATATAATTGAAAGGAAAATATAAATATAGGGGGTTTATTAATGCGAGAATTACTTGACACACAAATTAAACCCTCTTTTGACAATTGTAGCAAAGTATGTAAGTAGGGATCGTTCTAAACCGGGGATTAGGAGGGCTTGCTAAAACCTCTAAACTGACTAAAAAAACAAAAAGAAACAAAGTTAAAAATGTAAACAAAAGATTTTAAAACAAGAAAGTAAAAGGGGGATTTGAGTTTGGTGAAGTTGAAAGTAAAAACGAATAAACTAAAAACTTAAATAGATTTTAAACAATTTTGGGTTGAATGGATAATGGAAGGCTAGCTAAGGGTTTCATCTCCACACATGTTATACTTGCATACAAAACGATTTCCAATTGCTCTTCGATAAGTTATGAATACTCAACGCCCCAAATTAACCGTGAATTGCACTAATTAACTCTCAGTTTTTCAACAAGTTATTAGATTGGATGATTGCATACGACAACCCAAAACACTCCCTACAAGTTCCCTACATGAATTGCATAATAGAGATACAAGCAAGAATCATTAAGTTCTATGAAAAACATAAGCATTGACGAGGCACTCGTTACTATGATTTGCATGAAACTTATACCAAGAATTTACTTAACGTGATTGTGACTAGCAACCTTCACTACTTGTGAATATAAGTTCATAACGATTAGGTGAAACTCCCTTATATTCTAGCGTCAAATTCATGCATGAAAATTAAGCGTGCACTCTCAACCAACATACACAAATTAGTTTTTATACGAACGGATAAGTAAATTGAATTCACAATTCAAGAAACGCAATTGGAAGTAATCAAATCATATAGCAAGCATAAACATGGTTTCGAATCCCCCCCTAGCCAAGGGGGGTTTAGTTCCTCATTATTACAAAACAAAGATAAACAAATTTAACCATTGAAAAACAAAGGGAAGAAAGCACCTAAACGTTCCAACGATCCATGTTGGATAGCAAGCGCGTCCAAGGACTTTTCTCCTTCTCCTTGCCGCCAAAACAAGGTTGGAATGATGTTGAAGGGTTGGTTATTTGGAGGAATGGATGGGAAGGGGTTTAGATATGTAGGAGAGGCAAGGAAAGGCTTGGAGAATGGTTAATTTCTGGATGATTTGAATGAGGTTGCTGCCATGGTATTTATAGGAAGAGGATGGACATGTTTAATGCAAAAATCTGGTGGAATGAAGTAGGTAAGGTATGGCAAGGTGGAGAATTGTTGGTGAGGGTAGGTTTTGAGTCATCCACTCACATGTCATGGTGAGTTAAGCATTGCATCATCCAGTCAAATGTCATGGTGAGTTAAGCATTACATCATCCACTCAAATGTCATAGTGAGATAGGCATTGCATCATCACTAAAAAATCTGGTGGAAGTAAAACAAAGGGAAGGCCACGGCATTGATGAATTTTATGGGGTATGCATGGTTTTGAGTGAAGTTTTGGCCAATCCTTCTAGAAATTTATCCCTTCTTGCAACTTGTATTTGTTTCACTAGATTTTTAGCATGTTCCTAGCCTCTTTTTTCTTCAAATTCGTCCATCCATCTTGCTCATATCATAAGTAATCCATTCCAAGCTCAAAACTGCTCCAAAATGCACCAAAATGCACTTTCTTGCTACCTTAACCCTTTGGACCTACAAACACACGAAAATGGCTTAAAGTACTAAAATAACTAAGAACTAATAACGTAAATGCAAGAAAACTAGTTAACTAAGTCGCATAAATATGCGTCTATCATTTATGCATCATGTGGAATGTTTTCATGCTTCAAGGTTGTTTCAAATATCTTAATTTATTTTAAAAGAACCTGATTGGCAGAAAATAATTGAAATCCTTTGATTTTGTAGAAGAAAGCCTCTTCCACAGTCCTTCAGTTTCTTAGCTTCTTGCAAGAGCATGCTGATAACATGTTTAGGCCTATTTGATTGAACTGTATTTAGGACAGAGAGGGAGAGGGGCCGGCGGCAACATAGAGAGAAGAAATAGATTTAGTTTTGAAGTGTGTTATGTATCACCTCATTGTGCCTTTATTTATAGTAGTAGGGAAGGTCAAATTCTTACCCTATTAGGATTACAACTCTAATAGGAATTAAACTATTAAAGGGAATATATAAAGATATTCATAAATACACTAAGATTTACATAATTACATTCCTAATCCAATAGGATTGCAACAAAAAGTATACGAAAAGTACTTTTATTGCAAATGTATTGTTGTAATTTTATAAGCGTGGCTTGTCTTGAACAAATTGTTAGGGATATTGGCATCTTAATAATACGAGAGAGAGAGAGAGAGAGAGAGAGAGAGAGAAAGAGAGAGAGAGAGAGAGAGAGAGAGAGAGAGAGAGCTACATACAACTAATCCCAATTTGCAAAGTAACTTGTTTTGCATCACGTGCATGCAACTAGCTAAAGCTATAGTGGATTTATCCATACCGAGGCAACTTTGCCTGCCATTTCTAGCTGCAGCTCACGGGAGATTTTTCAGTGTGATCGGTGCACGGAATGGTACACCACATGTCACTATACAAATGATATGATATGTATGCTAAAAAGTTAATAACTTAAAAAATAAAATTTCCCACCATTTCTATTAAAACACATGATATACCGCTTGTATTCATGTCAGAACTAAAAATTCCTCGCGGCTCACCGAGGTAACTTTGCCTGATATCTCTAAGAAAGATACAAGTTTATGCAAAAAAAGATTCTTATTTAATCCTTATTTATATGTCTCGTAAATGTAAATGTGTTGAAAATAAATTTTATATTAATGTGAGAAGAGATTTTATTGTTGAGATACCTTTTATATATGTTGCCATTAATTTTATCATGAAACCTTAATTACTTCAAATTTGCTCCGGCGAGTAAATTAAGTTGAACTTCGTAAAAAAAATAAAATTTTAAACTACTTTTGTTCTTATCCTTTGGCCCAGGTTTACATTAATTTAAGGATAAAATACTGTTTACTACCCTCATGTTTTGTGGTTTTCAACATTTAGTACATCAAGTTTTTTTCGTCTCAGATTCATACCTAAAGTGTAAATTTTGGGACAGTCTCATACATTCGTTAGTCAAACTGTTAAATTTGCCGTTAATTGTGATGTGGCGCCATGATTGGGCGCCACATGTCATCCACATTTTTTTTTTTCTTTTCTTCTTTCTTCTGCAATTTTTGTTTTCTTCCTTCTTCCTTCCTCCTTCATCCTTATTCCTTCCCATTCTTCTCCTTCTTCCTTCTCCTTCTCCTTCTTCTTCTTCTTCCTCCGAATCTGGGGAAGAAGGGGAAGGAAGGAGGAAGGAAGAAGGAGAAGAAGAAGGAGGAAGAAGGAGGAAGGAGAAGAAGGAAGAAAAAAAAAGTTGCATTCGGAGGAAGAAGAAGAAGAAGGAGGAGGAAGAAGAAGGAGGAAGGAGGAGGAAGAAGAAGAAGAAAGAAGAAAGAAGAAAGAAGAAAAAAAAAATCCTTCATCTTCCCCAGATTCGGAGGAAGAAGAAGGAAAAAGAAGAAGAAAGGGAAGGAAGAAGGAGAAGAAGGAGGAAAAAAAAAAAAACCTTCATCTTCCCGAGATTCGGAGGAAGAAGAAGAAGAAGAAGAAGAAGGAGAAGAAGGGGAAGGAAGGAGGAGGGAAGAAGGAGAAGGAGGAAGAAAAAAAAAAGTTGCAGTCGGAGGAAGAAGAAGAAGAAGAAAGAGGAAGGAGAAGAAGGGGAAGGAAGGAGGAGGGAAGAAGGAGAAGGAGGAAGAAAAAAAAAAGTTGCAGTTGGAGGAAGAAGAAGAAGAAGAAAGAGGAAGAAGGAGGAAGAAGAAGAAAGAAGAAAAAAAAAATTCCCTAGATTCGGAGGAAGAAGAAGAAGGAGAAGGAGAAGGAATAAAAAGGAAGAAGGAGAAGAAGGGGAAGGAAGAAGGAGGAAGGAAGGAGGAAGGAAGAAGGAGAAGGAGGAAGAAGAAAAAAAATAGTTGCAGAAGAAGGAAGAAGAAGAAAGAAGAAGAAAAGAAAAAAAAAAAAACGTGGAGGGCGCCACGTCACAATTAACGGTAGATTTAACAGTTTGACTAATGGATGTATGAGACTGTTCCAAAATTTACACTTTAGGTATGAATCTGAGACGAAAAAAACTTGATGTACTAAATGTTGAAAACCACAAAACATGAGGGTAGTAAACAGTCTTTTACCCTTAATTTAAACTATCAATTGAAGAACTTTTCGGCCAATAAAAATGTGTATGTATTATACAGTTTTTGTATACAATACGGATTGAAGATTTTTTTTTTTTGAACAAACAATATGACCTATACACTAAAAGGGAGGAAGGATGAGCTCAACCTACAAGAATTCATGTATATAAAAAGCGACAAAGTCACGTATCGACCTGAAGTAGTTGTAGTAGTCTGTGTCTCCAACAACTTCGTTAATATCTAGTGGTCTCCCGAGATAGTATAGCTTCGTTACTTCTAACAGCATTACCATACGATTTTGGCCTTCTACAAATCAAAGAACTTAAGCGAAGAAAACCTATCTGCCAGTCAATATTGTACTCCATAATGAATGGTGATTAGCATGCAAAATGTTGGATGTGAGAAACTGGTCAAACTGAACTTCAATTCCATGCATATCTTATTCGAAGCGGTTTGGCTAGTAAGATTTTCTATGCTACTTTAGAGTATCGTATATCTCAGAACATCACAAATAGTTTTTATTGGCGATTTTATTGAAAACAGAATATGTTGATATGGGCTTGGCATAATTCTTGACAAGAAAAATGGCTTAGCAACTGAATAAGCATATATACAACGATACATGCAAAACATCGTAATTCACGTGATTTAAACTTGCAGTTGAAAACTTGCGTTTGAATCCCTTCTTTTTCCTAATATCGCTTTCCAAATAACATAAGAACGTTACAACATAAACATGCATGCATTGCATAACTCAAATGTCTGATAATTCCCTCCAACTTGTGCACTACACAGGCGACCCATATCAGACAGTGTCACAGCTACGTTCAGCATCGAACAGATACATGTGAATCATAGCTACGTGCCAAATTATTAAGGTTTAACAAGTTCATCACAACCGTCGAACGTCACCCTTACATGAATCCATAAGCAAGAGGGTCCCAAACTTCAAGGGTCAAGGTACGAGTACGCAACAAGTGCAGTTAGTAGAGAGGTCCAAACTTCAAGGGTATACCAGTTCTCAACAAGTGCATTTACTATTGAAACTTATCCTCTTCGGCAATTTGGGTGCATTAGGCTGCATCTATCTTTTAATAATTATAAAATTGTTCCTCTCGTTAAGATGTTAAATAAATAATTAAATTCATAATATATATATATATATATATCTATATATATATATATATAAAACCACTTATAAGTTTATTATTTTACATGTATACTAGCATTTGGCTACACACTTTGTGTGTATGAACTCATTTTTTTAGAAAATAAGAAGGAGAGAGAGAGAGAGAGAGAGAGAGAGTGAAAGTGTGGGAGTGAGAGGTTTTTGTTTTTTTTTTTTAATATTGGAGGTATTTTAATATCACCTGTAGACTTATAAAAGACAGTAAAATTTGAACCTATAAAATTACTTTATTGCCCGTCATTTTTTTGTATGATAAAAGACTAATTTATCTTTTCACAATCTTTTGGTTGACAAAAAAGATTTTATTAATTAGTAGAGATTCACAAAAAATAAAAATAATAATAATTAAAACAAGTAAAACCTAAAAAAATAGAAAAATAATTAATAATATATTATTAAATAGAAAAAAAAAAGCCAATACGGTTGTGACGAAAAATTAGTAACTACTGAAACAAATTGATTTCGAAGTCCATGACTATTCATATTAAAGAAGATATGTTGTTCAGTACTACGATTTGGTGGTATTTTTCTTCACTTGAAAGTGAGAAGTCTTAGGTTCGAATATTATCAATGACGAATTCGACACCAAATTAGATTGTTCTTTGTGTGGCTTAGCCGAATAGAAAAATATTGATGTATTAAAAAAAAATTAAAGAAGGCATACATATATATGACACCACATTTTTTTTACAACTTACACACATTTTTGGAGACCCACTTTCATGTATTTTATGATCGAACTATCAATTTTCTAGAATATTATTTATAGATCATCTTTGGAAGGCTTAGAGAAAATCTAAAACCATTAAAATATTTATTTGAAGTAAAAAAAATAGATAAATATAGTTCCACAAGGAAACTTTAAATCCTTAATTCAACATTGATAACCTTTATAAGATTAGAGAAGCTTCAAAACTATTAAAATATTTATTTGAAAAAAAAAATATAAATATAAAAGAACTTTAGCGAAAAGTTCTAGGTACCGTACAATTCATTTTAATGAAAAATTACATTTTTACATTAAAAAATCAATCCTAATACTATTCATTTTATCTTTATCGTTAAAACTTAAAATTTTCAAATTTTTTTTTTTCTTTTCCTTAAATATAATTCTACGAAACGGCTTTAAACACTTAATTCAACTATTTAAAGATTTTGGATGCAAATGAGTTTTTTTAAACATTTTAAAGTGGGCGTCAGACTCTTTAAATCCCTAGGAACCATAATAATAAACAATAATAAAACTGTCCAAACCGAAACCAAATCCCTCCATAACTGGACACGTAATCACAAAACAGTGACACCCACCATTCTTGTATTTAAAAACTTGAAGAAAACCACCGAGGGACAGTCCTGCAAAAGTGGGAACAAGAGACATCTTCACCACCACTCGGTGCCCTCTCTCCGCCGCCATCAACCCACCTTTTTCTTCTCTCCCGGCGATCCGTTTCTTTCGCACCGAACCTTTTCTCTCCTCTTTACATACATACAAACCCCATCACACGCGACAACAAAAAGAAAAAAGAAACAACAAAAAAACAGAGCAAGAAATATCAGAGGTTGAGAAAATTCGTTGTTTTTTTCGGGTTTTCTTCAATTCTCTATACAACCCAGAAAACTATATTCAAGTTTTTTTATTTGGTAAAATATCGAAACCTTGGCTTTTGAGCGTTTTTGTGGGAAAAATATTGATCTTTTTCGTGGGGTTTGATCATTTTCTTCTGAGACTCTGAAAGGTGGTAAGGTATAGCAGTTAATATTCAAAAATTGCAGTGGTTGAGTTTTTGTGGCGAATTTGATGTGTTTAGCGACGAAACTTTAATGTTTCGGTTGTGTACGTTGTTTGATAGATTAGAGTGTCGAGAAATTAAGGGAGAGAGAGAGAGAGAGAGAGAGAGAGAGAGAGAGAGAGAGAGAGAGAGAGAGAGAGAGATGGAGCAGAAAGGCATATTGCTGTCGGCTTTGGGCGTGGGGATGGGAGTGGGAGTGGGGCTTGGGTTGGCTTCCGGGCAAACGATGAGCAAATGGACCGGAAACGACACGATGTCCAACGGCGTTACGCCAGATAGGGTGGAGCAGGAGTTGCTACGACAGATCGTTGATGGAAGAGACAGTAAGGTCACGTTCGACCAATTCCCCTACTACCTCAGGTCACCACCATTCCTATATTCTTCAGTTATTTTCGATTATATCTTGTTTTCTATGATTCTTTGAAGGGTTTAGATCGCTAGTTAATAACGGCCTAGTACGTAGTATTCCTCGCTATTTGAATAGCAAGTTCGATATTAGTTTATTATGGATAGTCCACGGTGTGAATTTGCTTAGAATTGTCTGCGAAGTGTTTGGATTGCCAATAGCGTAAATATATCATTATATCATTAAAAAAAAATACAAAATTAGATATTTTTGCAAATTTGTGATTTTTAGAAATTTGGTTTCAGTGACTAAAAAAAAATTGATGAATATTGATTAAAGTTGGTGTATTTAGCATGATTTCAACATATAAGGTACTCAAATTGGTCACAAAATTGGGATCATGACATGTGACATTGTACGATTCATGGACATGCATGCTTAGCGCGAGCACACAATTTGAAGACCAAACTTGATGCATATTTCTATGTTTTGTATGGTGTAGTGTTTTCTATGTTTTAACATACTTAGGTTGATGAATGAATTTACAGTGAACAGACGCGAGCTTTGATAACGAGTGCTGCCTATGTGCATCTTAAGCGAGCTGAGGTTTCAAAGTACACTCGCAATCTATCTCCTGCAAGTCGGGCTATTCTGCTCTCAGGACCTGCTGGTTTGTGATCTGCAACATTTAGCATCATGTTTGTACATGTACTATCATTATAATCACTCTTTTGTCTCTTTCCTGCCTCCATTTTTATCTTCAAGAACTTTACCAACAACTTGCCAAGGCTTTATCCCATTACTTCCAAGCGAAGTTGTTGCTCTTAGACGTGACGGATTTTTCTCTAAAGGTGAGTGGGGGAAGTTTTATATAATATGGATATACATATACACATATGTGTCTGTCCGTGCTTTTTTCTACCGCTAATGTTTATAACTACTCGGATTGTGCAGATTCAGAGCAAATATGGCAATACCAACAAAGCATCTGTAAGCTTTCTCCAAAGTATTTCCAGTATGTTCTGTGAAAGTTAATATACAATGTGCACTATTAAGTTCGCTGTTATGTTGTCGACAGAACATAGACTACATCCATAGCCATCCAAGAAAATTGATAAGATGCTGCAATTTTTTTTTTCCAATCCCTTTGAGATCTTAGTTTTAAACGAGTTTTCTTCACATTATCATGCCCCAAATTTTCTTGACGTGGGTTTCATACAGCTATTCGTATACTTATAAGTTGTTATCATATCTGCCGTAGTCTTTTAAAAGATCTACTTCAGAGGTGGCACTTGAGCGGTTGTCTGGCCTGTTTGGATCATTTTCACTCTTTCCGCGAAGGGAGGAACCACCAGAAGGTATTGTTGAAAACTATTCTTACAAATAGAGCTTTGTATGGTTCTGCACCCTCTGGCATAGCACTCACCAGGAAATCCGCTTTCAGGCACTTTACGAAGGCAAAGCAGCGTTGTGGATCTTGGATCAAGGTACAGGGAGGGTTGTTAGAAAATGAGATTGATTGCTTAAAGGGTTGTTTGAAAATGATCGTATTTTAACTGTACTTTTGTCCTGCACTTGCAGTGGGCTAGAAGGTTCTTGTAAGCCTTGCATGCTTCGTAGGAATGCTTCAGCTTCAGCTAATATTAGTAACCTTGCTTCACAGAGCACTCCTGCAAATTCAGGTTCTTTCTTATTACTGAAAAAAAATAATATTGCAAGATAGAGCTAGCTGTTAGTTCTTTACTCTTATCTTTTACATATTACAATCTATTTGCAGTGCGCCTTCTAAAGCGTATGACTTGATCTAGTGGTTGTGATGGAAGTTCGTTGAATCTTTGAAGAACAAAAGAAAGGAACTTCTATTTGAAAATTTGTTTAAGAAAATTATTTAGGAATTGCAAATCAGTTTTGACATCGTGATCCTTTGCACTAGCTTACCCACATGCCCTACGATACATTTTTCACGCTAAGAATTTATGTGGTTTCAAGTTTTTCTTTTTTCCGTCTTTGTTTTGTTCTTTTGATTTCTGATAAACCGTTTCTGTTTCCTAGATGAGTTTAAGCGCGCAAGCAGCTGGTCGTTTGATGAAAAGCTTCTTATACAGTCCCTGTACAGGGTAATGAGTGATGTTTTTTCTGCTATATTAAGATTTTTGGCAGTCAAGAGCCTATTATACAAACAAAATTTCTTCTTTCAAACATTTCTCCGTCGTGGATATTGATTGGTGAGATGAATTTTTATTTGCTTTCAGGTTTTGGTTTTCGTCTCAAGTACTAGTCCCATTGTGCTGTATCTTAGGGACGTTGACAAGCTCTTATCTAGATCGCAAACGATATATAACTTGTTCCAGAAAATGTTGAAGAAATTATCTGGAGCCGTGTTGATCCTTGGTTCACGAATTGTGGATCTCAGTGGTGACAACAGAGAGGCGGAGGAGAGGCTTACTGCTCTTTTCCCTTACAACATCGAGATCAGGCCCCCTGAAAATGAATCCCTTCTTGTCAGCTGGAAGACTCAACTGGAGAAGGATATGAGAATGATTCAGGTTCAGGATAACAAAAACCACATCATGGAAGTACTTTCGGCTAATGATCTTGATTGTGATGATCTTGGTTCGATCTGTATCGCAGACACAATTGATCTCAGTAACTGCATAGAAGAAATTGTTGTATCAGCAGTTTCTTATCATTTGATGAATAACAAAGATCCTGAATACAGAAATGGGAAACTCATCATTTCTTCCAATAGGTATGGCTTTTTTTAATTTATACCTGTAATTATTTTTTCACTATGTACATTCCGTGTACTCACCGCTTTCTCTGTAAATCAGTTTGTCCCATGGATTAAGCATATTCCAAGAGGGAATATCCAGTGGGAAAGATACAATGAAGCTGGAAGCGAAGGCTGAAGTGCCTAAGGTATGTTGGACGATCATTGTAATTGTATTATTTTATAACTCGTGGATAACATATGGAGTACTAGATTAATCATTCTCTTGTTCATCCATTAATTATAGGAAGGAGGAACTGAAGTGTCTGTCGGTGTGATGACAGAAACAAAAACCAAAAGCACTGCTACTGCTGCAGAGACAACAGCTGCAGCAGCAAAAATGGAAGCTGACAATTCAATTCCAGTATCAAGAGCTTCTGTAAGTCACCAATCTTCTTGTAGTTTCTTTTTTTTATGTATTGGCTTGATAGCTAAGTTACTAACAGAAAACATAAAAGTCCATGCCATGGGCTTTTGAGTGTTTCTACTCATAGATTGTATGTCGTTTAGGGAGTCGACATGCTTCCTGCAGTGTACTTATATATGTGATTGTGTCTTCCCCCTACTGATATTGAGAAATCACCGTGTACTACTTAACAGGCAGAAGTCGATGATGAATTTGAGAAGCGCATAAAACCAGAGGTCATACCAGCAAATGAGATTGTCGTAACATTTGCTGATATTGGTGCCATGGATGAGATAAAAGAATCCCTTCAGGAATTGGTAATGCTTCCACTTCATAGACCAGACCTTTTCAGCGGAGGCCTACTAAAGCCTTGTAGAGGTATACTGCTATTTGGTCCCCCCGGAAGTGGGAAGACCATGCTGGCGAAAGCCATTGCTAGGGAGGCTGGAGCAAGCTTCATTAATGTATCCATGTCTACCATTACCTCCAAGTGGTTTGGCGAAGATGAAAAAAATGTCCGAGCTTTGTTCACTCTCGCAGCCAAAGTCTCTCCAACCATTATATTTGTAGACGAGGTTGATAGCATGCTTGGACAGCGAACAAGAGTTGGAGAGCATGAAGCCATGAGAAAAATAAAAAATGAGTTTATGATTCATTGGGATGGGCTCTTGAGTAGTCAAGGAGATCGAATCCTTGTTCTCGCTGCAACCAACAGACCATTTGACCTTGATGAAGCAATCATCAGGCGTTTTGAACGAAGGTAAGCATTTTTATAACTTTTAATGCTGTCATATATTCTGTTAATTAACCTTATCATTATGTAGTTCAGGATAACAAACTGACATTGTTAAGACAAATTTGATAAAACAAGTTTGCAGTGAATGTTAGCGAGATATAGTGGTGCCATCAATGGAAGTAGAAACATGAAAATTGTTCACATGATTTTTTATTTTTTTTTATCCTTATGATAACACTGAGTGTTAAAACAGAATTTTGGTGGGGCTACCGACTGTGGAGAACAGAGAAATGATTTTGAGAACTCTGTTGTTGAAAGAGAAGGTGGAAGCCCGACTAGACTTCATGGAGCTTGCAACTATGACTGAAGGGTTTAGTGGAAGTGATCTTAAGGTCAGCATGTTTGATTATATGTTCTGTAGTTTAAGAAGTTGTGTGTATACTTAGGTCTGATTGACTGATATTACTTTGAGCAGAACTTGTGTACAACAGCTGCCTATCGGCCAGTTAGGGAGTTAATAAAGGCGGAGAGCAAAAAGGATTTGGTAAGAAAGTTAAAATCATGACCGCTTTTTCTATGCTGGAGTGACTAAAATTCAATGATAGATTATCGTTGTGTACTTTTATGTTTTGGTTTTTAGGATAAAAAGAAGAGAGCTGCACAAGATGCTTTGGGAGAACGGAATCCAGAAGCTGTCCCAGAAACAGAAGAAGAACCTAAAGAGGAAAGAGTCATCACCCTCAGGCCCTTAAACATGGAAGACTTCAAGCAGGCGAAGAATCAGGTATGTTCACCAATTTAACTTCCATTCGAGTTGTTTCGCCTTGGAGTGATCCACTTTGGTTTTTGTTACATGCACTATCCATGTACTTGAATTTTTTCACCGACCTACTGCCTCATCAGGGGTTGCCATTCAGATTTTTTCTTTTTTCGTCTATTCAAACATCAGCTTTATTTGTTGTTCTTGGGAATGCAGGTTGCAGCTAGCTTTGCCTCTGAGGGATCCATGATGAACGAATTGAAGCAGTGGAACGATCTCTATGGGGAAGGGGGATCGCGAAAGAAAGAGAAGCTAACTTACTTTCTATGAGATTGGCGGTGAAAACTTGTACATTTTCCACGGTTAGTTTTGAGTATCAGTGATCACCCTTCTTCTTCCTTCAGTTCGTCCTGGCACGGATAAGTGAGTGACCAACATTAACAAACAGAATTTGACTGAAGCATTTCCCGTGAGGCTGTATTAGGATGTGGAAGAGACCAAATCTTGTATTAATTGTATTATTCGCCTGTGGTTTGTGAACGAATGCTCGGATATAAACTGTGTTTTGTCTTGCTGCCGAATTCTGGGAATAAGGCGTGACAACGAGTGTCTGGATTGTTGTGAACTACTGTTTTCATATGTAATACTAATAGGCGGAACGCCGCTGAGTGTTTAGATGTATGTAACCATGTACAGCTTAATTTCTCTTCATTTGTTTCTTTGTTGCTAAATTCCTGCAGAGAAATTGTGGACATTCTGATTTTACTGATTTGTTTTAGACGTACATGATTGTGTGGCTTAGGCATTCCCCCTCCCATTGAATTTGAGTAATTTTTCTTAGCTTTCCGCGAGCGAGTTTGTTTGTACCATACTTAACCAATCCCAAAACTACTGAGCACCGGTCAACGTTATACCGTCAAGGATCAACAAGAGTTTCCCTCCAACTAGGAGTTAAATCACAGCGCAACACGTGTTAACACCAAGAGGCCAATTATAGGGCGACACGTGTCAACATCAAAGGCCAATCATAGCATGACACGTGTCAAGACCAAAACAAAGCTAGAAACTCTCTTCTATAAAAGGAGATCATTCTCCTACAATAATCCCTAATGTCATTTGTACTAAATCATTCACTAGTACTCACAAAAGGAGAGCTTGAACCTATGTACTTGTGTAAGCCCTTCACAATTAATGAGAACTTCTCTACTCCGTGGACGTAGCCAATCTGGGTAAACCACGTACATCTTGTGTTTGCTTCCCTGTCTCTATCCATTTACATACTTATCTAGTGACTGAAGCAATCTAGCGAAGGTCACAAACTTGACACTTTCTGTTGTACGAAAGTCTTCACTGATTTTGTGCATCAACATTTGGCGCCGTTTGTGGGAAAGACACTTATTCCCACTCTCTTTAGCTGTGTCAAGCTGGTTTCCACCATTCGTACTCTCTTTTGACCAGGCATCCCTCTCCAACATAGGGAGAGAAGGAAGCCACGGCACATAGAATGATACCCCTTTTGCACTTAGTGTGAAGCAACGAAAGAACAAAGGAAAGAAGCTCGCTCTTCAAGCTAAAGTCGAAGAGATGGAGGCTCAGAACAACAAGATAGTAATAAAGAATGAGATCCTCCAAGAACAATATGAGAAGCTTTTCGAGACGTTCCACGAAACTAGGTGTACTCAAACACGCAAGCTTGTTGCCCTTGTAGACATCAACCATCATCTGGGAACCCCCCCAACACAGAGGGTCACCTTCCTTCGACATGGGTATCCCTGATAAGGAGCGTGCTAATCATCAAAATATTGATCAACATGAGACTTCTCTCAACTCAGCTGCTTCGACTCGAAGCAGAAGAAATGGAGGAAGACACCTCCTTGCAGAAGGGTTGGAATGATCGAAAGTCGTTTATCGTGACTGCCGAGACTTCCTAAAGCAACGTCGAGAAAATCCCCTTCACATAAGCTCGAAGATCAATAACCCAAGGGTTTGTGAAAAACTCAGTCCCCTTCCACGACCTAGGCCAGCTGCCCATCTAAGGAAGGAAAGACAGGTCCTAGAGGAACATGAAGGTACAGAGGACTCGAAGGTATTCCGACAAACTCGCCCTAGAAGTCAGTACGGCAAGTCCACGGAAAAATCACACGCTCTTGCTCAAACCTTCCTACTTCCAAGAGACGATGAAGACTTACGGAAGAAAATTCCAGTGGTACATGACTCCACTTAGGACCCCATTGTCTTACAGCTCCTTGAAGAAGTAAACAAGTTGAAGGCCGAACGTCAGGCCGAGATACCTGACTGGAACCAACCTAGGCTTGGCCCTCTCACAAGGAGGATCCTCGACACCCCCTTCAAGCGAAGATAAAACAAAAGCTTGGTTTACAACTCTATACTGGAAGGGAGGACCCGATTGAACACCTTAACCACTTTAAGTCCACCATGGCATATCAGATGCACACCGACGAATAGCGATGCCTTCTCTTCCCTTCCATCCTTTTTGGCGGAGCTCTAAACTAGTATTGTCGTCTTCCACTCGAGACAGTAAACTCATTTGAGGAACTAAGGAAACTTTTTGTCTCTCAACACATCTTCTAGACCGATCGCTTACATTCTACAGATGACTTGTACACTATTCACCAGAAGCCGGACAAGTCACTACAAGAGGCCTACATGATTGTATTCTCGCTGCGCTGAGGCAGATGACAAGACTGCCCTCAAAGCCTTCACGGCAGGCCTACGTGATTGTTTCTTCAAGTACATGATCAATGCCAACACTTGGAAGACTTACTCTGAGGTGATGGCACAGGTTTACAACCACGTCTCCGCCGAAGCAAGGACATACCAAAGGAACCCCCATATGGTTAACCCTTATCAACAAGTAGGAAGTGGAAGTCAAGTTCTACCAAGTGAGGAGATCTTGGCCATTCAAACACCCATTGCATCATCTCCTGCCTCATTTAGCTACTTGCTAAGTCACCAAATGTATTTGTCTTTTGGTAAGAGGAAGGATTTTTACTCTCAGCAAGCCCATTACAACAAGAGGGATAAAAGTTCGTATCAAGATAACTAGGGGTGAACGTACCGTCGACTATTATGACTATGGGGCCAAGCCTCACTCTTTCAAAGTGGAGGACTAGGTATTAAAGGAAATGCTATTATAAGAAGGCATACACATTACAAATGTTTTGACTCTCAACCGCTTGAGATCTTTTGTCACACAAGCCATTCGGCAAATATTTAAAGAAGAGGGAATTCAGACAACTTCTTCTGAGTCTTTTGCATTCCTGGCACTGGAACACTTGGTCTATGATGACCTACCCCTGTACTCCAACTCAGAGCTTCAATATGCGTACTTTGACACAAAGTATGTGATACTAAGAGTTACAACCAACATGGTTCACATATCCAAAGCATGGATCCTTTCATGCATAGCAAAACATTCATAAGCATCACTTATGTCAATCAACATAAACATCATACATTCCAACACATTCATACATAAACATCATACATTCCAATACATCCATACATAAGCCAACTGTGCTTCGAAAGGGTTCAACAAACTTTGTGTCATTCGACACTTGCTACAATGTGCCTCGACACCTTGCCCTTATTCTCACCAACCAGGTGATAAAATGTGAAGAAGGAACTCATCTTCATGCCACCAACCAGGTGATGAAATGTACAACTCGTACTCTAATATCATTTGGCAACTTGCCACTTATGTCACTAACCAGGTGAAGAAGGAACTCATCTTCGTGCTACCAACCAGGTGATGAAATGTGATGAAAGGTGATGAAGGAACTCACCTTCGTACCACCAACCAAGTGATGAAAGCAACTCACCATTCATTCCACCAACCAGAAAACGAGTGGTACAACTTGTACATGTGAACTCCTAGCATTCACAAATAATAAAAAACCCTCAAGCTTTACAACTCAACTAGGGGAGCACTTATGCCTTACAAGAGTTATAGTCACCAACAAAGTCTTATTGCAAGCCAACAATGGCTTCAGTGCATGGTATATGAAGATCAAGCTCTTCAGCCTTCTTGCATCTGCTTCAGACATTTTTCCTCTGTAACAATGCAAACACTACAACTCATAGAAAGTTTCACAGACTCTTGATTAAGACTGTTAGAAGCAAATTCAATTTATATGGTTCATCCAAAGCTTCGACTACTACAAGGTGTGGCTTGCATCACAATCTCTTGCTCAACAGTGTAGAAGCAAAATTTGTATATGTTGTCTTTTCCATATTTTAAAATTTCTAATTTTCCCCATAAAAAAAAGAAAAAAAAAGGAAATTGGGAAATTCAACAACTTCAACAAATGGAGGGCAACTACAATTCTCAAAAGCTTCACACACTTTTGATCAAAACAGTGTGAAGCAAAACCAATATATGGTGCCACTAAGAGATTCATTAATGGAGGGCAACCACAATTCTCAAAAGCTTCACGCACTGATGATCAACAGTGTGAAGCAAAACCAATTTATGGTGCCAACAAGAGCTTCATCAATGGAGAGCAACTACAATTCTCAAAAGCTTCACACACTCTTGATTAGGACAGTGTGAAGCAAAACCAATTTATGGTGCCAACAAAAGCTTCATCAATGGAGGGCAACTACAATTCTCAAAAGCTTCACACACTCTTGATCAAGACAGTGTGAAGCAAAACCAATTTATGGTGCCAACAAAAGCTTCAACTCCAAAGCTTCACCTACAAAGCTTCAACTCCAAAGCTTCACCTACAAAAGCTTCAACACCAAAGCTCAGCACCAAAGCTTCACCTACAAAGCTTCAACTCCAAAGCTTCACCTACAAAGCTTCAACTCCAAAGCTTCAACTCCAAAGCTTCACCTACAAAGCTTCAACACAAAAGCTTCACCTACAAAAGCTTCACACACTCTTGATCAAGATAGTGTGAAGCAAAATCAATTCATGGTACCCAACAAAACTTCAACAGCAAAGCTTCACCTACAAAGTTTCAACACCAAAGCTTCACCTACAAAGCTTCACCTATAAAGCTTAAATATATATATATATATATATATATATATATATATTTTTTTTTTTCGGAAATTCGAAAATTAAAAACAAAAAAAATTGCCTAAGCCTCATCTTCTTTGGGCCTAACAACTTTTATAACAAATATATATGAAGGAGGAGTTTTGGGCTACCACTTAGAAAGGAAAATGGTGAAGTTTTGTTACTTTGGAAACTTGGCTACTAGCAAGACACCTCCTTCGTCAACTCCCTCGACCGGAGACTTGGGGGACTCCTAACATATGTTACTACACTTCGGTACTTGGAAGGTTCACGACTACTCAGTGACTTGGATCTTTCAAGTATCCATCCGAGAAGTTTTCCTCACTCGGGAAATTAAGGGAGCACTACCTTAACCTACATGCTTCACTCATAAAACTTCAACAAAAGAAAAAATTCAAAGAACTTAGTGAAGAAGGCTTTGGTGTATTTAACACAACAAGTTACAAATATGTACATATACATGAATCAAAATAAACAAACAAGATGGAGTCTTTATAAAGGTTGCTCAGGAGAAGTCTCAGTAGTCGGCAGAGCCTTAGAAAGAGGAGGCACCGAAGGGTGATCATTTGGAGCCTCAGTACTGGGCAGAACCCCAGAAGGAGGAGGCACTGAAGGTTGATCATTTGGAGCTTCATTACGCGGTACAGCCCCAGAAGAGGAAGGCAATAAATGCCTTTGGAACAAACCCACAAACCTCTGATGATCAAGTAAAATCTGACAATCAGATTCCTGCAGCTGGTCAAGCTTCATCTTCATGTTTGTAGCATAGTCATGTGCGAGCATGTGCAACTGTTTATTCTCATGCTTAAGCCTCTAATCTCCTGTTTGAGACTTATCACTTCAGATGCTAATGATTCAACTTGGTGGGTTTGAGCAAATAAGCGTTGGGCCGTATTAGACACAGAACCTGCACACTGAACACTGAGAGCTAGAGAATCCTTAACAGCTAACTCATCAGACCGTTTAAAAAATAACCTGTTATATTTGGGAGTGAGAAGGTTCTTGGCCACCACCGCAGCGGTCATATCATTCTTCATCACAGAGTCCCCAACGGTAAGAGGACCAGTAGGGGATAAGAAGGATAAGTGCCATATATTGCCTTGAGGAGGCATGGCTGCCTCTTCACCAAAGTTCAAGTTAGTTGGATAGGCCAGACATTTTCAAAAATGATAAAGGAGGAATGAGGTCGAATAAATCTCTGAAGTAGAACAATAAGGGAAAAATTCCTACAAGCAATAACTCTATGAACGTACTTCTTGCACACAATTGGTGCCCATATAAAAGAAAGGGCAACAGGGCTATTGGTTCAAAAATCGAAGAGGCACCACTCTCCGAATTTCGAGAAATGGATTTTCCTGAGTAAAATTTGTCTACAATCTCCACACGTAACATCAGCTTTTTAGGTACCACAGATAACTTTGCCAAAGATCTCTGACAAAGTTTAGACACATAAAATTTGAAGGTCTAGCTACCTTACTATTACCCACAAGGGTAAAGGAACAACACCATTGCTTGATAACTGAAAAGTCCCTATGTGTGTCAACCTTCGTGCTTCGTGGCAAGGCAGACTGGCAAAAATGCCCAACCTTTTCTCACATTCGAGAAAACACTCCCAACAAGATTGCTTGCTCAAAAATCGAAGAGGCACCGTTCTCTGAATCTCGAAAGTCAGACTCCCAACAGGATTACTTGCTCAAAAATCGAAGAGGCACCGCTTTCCGAATCTCGAGAGCCAGACTCCCAACATGATTGCTTTCTCAAAAATCAAAAATGCACCGCTCTCCGAATCTTAAAAGCCAGACTTCCAATAGGATTGCTTTCTCAAAAATCGAAGAGGCACCACTCTCTGAATTTCGAAATCTAGACTTCCAACATGATTGCTTTCTCAAAAATCGAAGAGGCACCGTTCTCCGAATCTCGAGAGCCAGATCCCCGACAAGATTGCTTGTTCGAAAATCGAAGAGGCACTGCTCTTTGAACTTCGAGAGGTAGATTTCCTTGGATAAAACTTGTCTGTATTCTTCACACGCAACATCAACTTTCTAGATACCATATACCACTTTTTCAAAGTGCTCTGACAAAGTTAAAACACGTGAATCTTGCAGCTCCCACTACATTGCTATGACCGAGAAGGGTAAAGGAATAGCGTTACTACTCCCTGTTAGGACAATTCTTATATATGTCGACCTTCATCCTCCACAGCCAGGCAGACCTGCAAATAAAAAAAATGCTCAACTTTTCTTCATATCCGATAGGGCACTCTCAACAGAGTCTCTCGAAATACTTAGCTTATTTTCCCCCCAATAATACATCTGCAAACAAGCCACACCAGAGCAAGAGTATCCCATATCATGGTTTTTCCCTGTCTTTTCCTTTGCCCTTGCTCTTACTTGCAAGACAAGGAGAAAGAAAGCAATTAGTTGGAACCTGAAATCAAACTTTCGATCTAGAACTGATTGCCCGGAACCTTTGCCTGGTTACTTACCTAGCATTGCTCTCGAGTACTCATCCTCAACTGTTGTCAAGGTCACGAATCCTTTCGGCAAATACTTCAGAATAGTTGATACGATATTGGATTTTTACACAGAAGCTGCTAAGCATAGATGAGTTGCTGAGAAGTAGTGCTCTGAAGGACCATTCAAATGCAAAGGTTGTGCACCACTTCTACGATGCAAAAGATTGAAGTAGAAGGTTTAACGATGAGCTAGAACATGTCACTATAGCACGACGCCCTCCCTACAGAACAACATAATCCAGAAGGAGGAGTCTAAGTCAAATCCAAGCTTGGCATCGCTGCCCTATCCGAAGAGCTCAAGAAACTTCAACAACCTTTCGCTAGCAACGTCGCCAAAGAGCAAAGCCTCGCCATACCACATCCACTGCTTTGTCAACAACAAAAGTATCCCATATCATCAAGGTCGAATGAACTCTTAATTTGATGAACTTATTTTGACTCTCAAATTCTTGAGTCGGCCTTATACTATAAAGGAAACTAGAAAAGCCTCCAACCCAGTTCAAGAATAAGATTGTGGAAAGTTACTTCTTCAAAAGCAAAAATGTCTCATATCATCTCTTCTCCTTTTTCTTCTCTTTATCCTTCTTGCTGCCTGCAAGATAGGGAGAATGAGAACAATCAGTCGGAAGTCGAAATCAAACTTCTGATCTAGGACTGATTGCTTAGAACTTTAATTGCTTACTTTTTCTGTCACCTCTTTCGGCAGATCTCCTTGCTCAGAGACTTGGGGGACTCCTACTATAGGGTTTGTATTGTGCTTGACCAAGTCTGAAACTACAAGTAAGCTTCAAGTGAAATTGATACATTACCTTGTGCATCTTCATCAGTTAAAGATACCACCCCTGGATGGAGGAAAAGTACTTCCAAAGAAGATGTCACATCTACCTATGAAACAGATAAGGCAAGTGAAAACGATACCACATTTCGGTACTTAGAAGTTTTGTGATTACTCAGCGGCTTAGATCTTAGAAGTCCCCAACCGAAAGCTCCCTTCACTCAGGAACTTAGGGGAGCATTGTTTGTACCATACTTGACAAATCCCGAAACTACTGAGCACCAGTCAACGTTATATCATCAAGGATCCACAAGAGTTTCCCTCTAACCAGGAGGTTAATCACAGCGCAACACGTGTCAACACCAAAAGGCCAATCATAGGGTGACACGTGTTAACATCAAAGGCCAATCACAGCATAACACGTGTCAAGGCCAGAACAAAGCTAGAAACTCTCTTCTATAAAAGGAGATCATTCTCCCACAATAATCCCTAATGTCATTGGTACTAAATCATTCACTAGTACTCACAAAAGGAGATCTTGAACCTATGTACTTGTGTAAGCCCTTCACAATTAATGAGAATTCTTCTACTCCATAGACGTAGCCAATCTGGGTGAACCACATACATCTTGTGTTTGTTTCCTTGTCTCTATCCATTTACATACTTATCCACACTAATGACCGGAGCAATCTAGTGAAGGTCACAAACTTGACACTTTTTGTTATACCAAAGTGGTATGGGGATCATAATTTTAGGTCACGTGAACTAATCATACCTTGTAGTGTGAAAAATATAAGGTAACACGAGGGGCCCTCTTAAGTTTAGAATTGTAATAAGAGCGGAATTTGGAGAGCTAGCGTTTTGAAATGATTCCTTGAGATAATGGAGACTTGGATTTTATGAGGCAAACATGTCAAAGTCTAAAGCACCTAAACTTGTTGCTGTCTGATGACCAATTTCAAGACCTACTCATGTTGTCCGAAACAATATCAGAGTATCTCTAACAGCCTCAAACAATGTTAGTATGTATGGAGCTACTTAAACTTGCTTACGTCTTGTTGACCAAACCATTAGGTATACCACGCCAGTAAATTCATTTGTACTACTACACTACTGCAGCACTGCTATGAGGAACCGAGAGAGGGCACATATGTTGGTGTTTAAATATCCTTGCAGATTTCTTTGAATTGAAGAAAGGGAGTTTTAACGAAACACTTCTGGTACTGTTCACTTTTAACGAAAAACCACATTTTTACCTTTTCTTGATACTATTCACTAAACCTTTATTTGTCATTTTCCATTAAAACTAAAGTTTTTTTAGACTTTTCGTTAGTTTTCCTTTGAAGAAATCAGTTTAGTTTTTAAATTTTCCTTGATGGGTGTAATGTGAACCATTGGATTACAAGTTTTGCTTATTTGTGAGTCATAGCTCAACACATGTTTTATCACCTCATAGGGTAGATTACTTGAATGGTTAGGATTGGTTTGCTGTTGTAAAAGAGAGTAAGGATCTCCCTTCCTCTTTTTAAAGGTCATATTCACACACAATGTGTGTGAGGTATCAATCAATAGATCATCATCTTCGCCGCTACCTCTGAACATTCTCTTTGCATGGGTCCCATAACTCTAAAACTTCAATTAACCTAAAATACTAACATGGCCTCTGAGGCCATGTTGATCACCTACACTAGGTGTGAATCTATGTACTCTTCAATGTAGGAACTCGATTTGGTTCAAAGTTCATTGGAGAAATTTTGAGCTTCAAAAACCTCAAGGTTTCTCTATTTCAATTCTAACATGGCTGGATCGAGTAAAACTGAGCTTCATGAGTCAATTTTCAATGGTGAAAATTATGAGTTTTGGACAATCTGAATGAAGACTATACTCAAGTCCCATAGATTGGGATTTCGTTGAAAAAGGATTTGAAGTCTCGTATCCAAAGAAGGGAAAGAACTTACTGAGGAAGAAAAGAAAAGCGAGTCCACAATCTCAGAGAAGGTTTCACTGAATGAGAGCCTGATGAAGGATGCAAAGGCTCTCTGTTTAACTTAAAGAATTATCTCCTACCAAATTTTTCCCACAATCTCCAATGAGGAGACCGCGAAGGGTCTGGGATATTTACAACATGAATTCAAAGGGGGCAATCAGGTAAGAAGTGTAAACCATACAAAGTTTGCGCTGATATTTTGAATATACTCGAATGCGTGTTGATGAATCATTGTCTGCTTATCTTACTAGACTGCTTGATATATTGAACCAAATGAAAAGTTGTTGAGAGGAATTGTATGATGAACAAATTATGCAAAATGATTGATTAGCTTGCCTAGGAATTATGATTCCATTTGCTCAATAATTGAACACTCAAAATGATCTTAATACCCTTGAGGTTCAAGAGGTTGTAGCATCCTTAAAAGGACTTAAGCAATGATTGGGTATGCATGCTTAGAACATCACTAAAAGAGCATTTACTAGTTTGAATAAAAGCTTCCAAGCAACCTAAATTTCATGGGTTCTCTAGAAATTGAAAGACTTCAAAGAATTAGAAAAATAAGGGGAAAAATGGGATAACAAACCCAACTTTCACCCAAGAAAAATGCTACTCAGGATATAACCAAGGTTCCTTGAAAACATTGTGATAAATGCACTATGGAAAATGTTGGTTTGAAGGAAAACCCCAAATGCACAGTATGTTGGAAATTTGGACATATTTCAAGAGACTGCAATGGCAACAATGGAACACAAAGGGTGAATTATGCAAGTTAACTTGAGGAAACATGAACACTCTTCTATATGTGTAATGTCGTGGGTAGATGAAGATAAATAACTTTTGGTACATTGATAGTGGGTGAGATGAAGATGAATATCTCTTGGTACATTGACAATGGTTGTAGTAAACCACATGATAGGAGATGAAAGACTTCTAATTAATGTGCAAAAACCTATCTTCCAAGGTGAAATTAGGAACTGGAGAAATTGTGAATGTTGTTGGAAAAGGCACCTTGGTGATTGAAACCAAACTTGGCAGGCAGCATATTCAAGAAATGATGATAGTTCCTGATCTAGCTGAAAATCTCTTCAATTTTGGCCAAAAGATGGAATATGGTTACTACTTGTTATTTGGAGGTCGTGTTGTTAATGTGTTTGATGGCTACTGGACAACTTGGTAGTCAGGGTGAAGATGACTAGTAACATATGCTTTTCTTTAACTGTTATGCCTGCAAATCAAGTAGCATTGAGGACTAGTGTAACTCACTGTACTCAAAATGGTTTGGGAAAAAGAAATAGTACATGGATTGCCACACTTGAAGGAATCAAAGGGTCTGAAGGCTATATGGTTGGAAAGCAACACATAGATGTTTTTCCTTCCGAGTCCTCTTGGAGAGCAAAGGTTCCTCTAGAATTGGTTCACATAGATATTTGCAGGCCATTGCAAACTGATCCAAATTCTAGGAACCAATACTTTATCTTATTCATAGATAATTATACAAGGATGTCTTAGGTCTACTTTTTGAGGTACAAATTAGAGGCATTTGAATGTTTGGAAAAATTCAATGCAATGACATAACTGCTATGATGCACAGACATGGACACAGATACGAGGATACGACATGATACGACACGGGGATACGTCAAATTTCTAAAAACTAAGACACGATATGGCTTGGATACGGCAATTTATATAATAAATATATATTTAAAAAATATATTTTCAATAACAATAAAAAAAATTAATTACTCAAAATTTAATTTATATTATTCAAACTCTAAAAAAAAGGATGGTAGTGGTGTAAATTCGGTGGGCTATGTAGTTTTGGGCTTTAGTCTCATTTAAACCCTTAAAAAAAAAAAACTATGGTGTCGTTTTTTTCTACAGAAACTAACAAACGGCATGTCGACCTAGCAGTCATCTTCTTCCCGAAGCCTCTTCCACTAGATCGGGTCATCTCCGCGCGACGGCGTCATCTTCTTCGCGAGGCATCCTTCCACCAGATTGCATCATCTCCGTCATGACAGTCGGATACCCGTATCCATCTGTCAAACGCCGTATCCGTTGATCCAGATACATATCCAACGCGTATCCGACCGTATCATAGGCATATTGTGTCCATTTGCGTATCTGACATGAGATACGCTACCGATATGCTGTGTCTGTGCATCGTAGAATAACTGCAATGTGGTTACAAGCTGAAATGCCTTAGGAGTGATAGAAGAGGAAGGTTCATGTCTATATAATTTGTGAGTTTTTGCAATGAAATTAGAATCCAAAGGCAGTTGACAATTTATAGACTGGGATGAAGAATTGAACTGCGATAAAAATGGAAAATTCAATGATGCATGATAAGGGTCTTCCATATCAGTTTTGGGATGAGGCAGTGGACACTGCTGTCTATTTGCTTAATAGGTGTCATTCTAAGGCCTTCACAAGATAATTCCCTTTGAAGCATGTAGTGGCAGAAAACCAAGGATTGCACACTAAAAAATCATTGATTCTTTGTGTTATGTACACATTCCTTCAACCTTGAAACTCAAGCTAGAAAGCAATAGTCACAAATGCATATTTGTAAGCTATGGAACAAGTGAGAAGGGTTACAAATTATTTGATCCAGATACAGGGAAGATCATTCTATCAAAAGATGTAACATTTGATGAGAATGCTTGTTGGAACTCGAATTATGAGAGTGAAAATGTGATAATGTTCCAATGTTTGCAAAAGCTAAGAAGGAAAAATGTACGAACTTTGAAGAATTGAATGAATCAGTTGAACTAGTTAATCCTTTAATGGCATCTACACAGTCAACTCAGTCAAGTACCTCACAAGGTGAACTGAAATCTCTCGAGTCTATGACCATACTCTACATAAATGGAGAAGTCTGATTGAGATAATTGCTCGATTTAATATGTGCATTATAGAACCTGAGAATTATGAGGAAGCAACGTTAGATGAGTCTTAGAAGAAAACAATGCATTATGAGTTAGACATGATTGAGAAGAATGATAGTTGGCAGTTGGTTGATAGGTCATTTGACAAATCAATCATTGGTGTTAAATAGGTCTACAAGACAAAGCAAAACCTGGATGGTAAAATACAAAAGAACAAAGCTAGACTGGTGGCAAAATGCTACTCTAAAAAACTAGGAATAAATAACAATGAAACATTTGCCCCCGTAGCTAGGCATGATACCATTAGAACTTTGATAACCTTAGATGCATAAAAGGGATGAAGTTTATTCCAGATAGATGTGAATTAGCTTTCTTGAATGGAGTTAAGAAATAAGAAGTATATGTTAAATAGCCACAAGGATTTGTAATAAAGAATGAAGAAGAAAAGGTGTACAAACTCAACAAAGCCCTATATGGATTAAAACAAGCTCCAAGAGCTTGGTATGATGAGATGGATTCATATTAAGCATAATTAAGGGAAGTGAAGTAGCATGTAAGTGTGAATTCAAAAAACTTGTGTGAAACTTGTTATATCTGACTGCAAGAAGACTAGACATCATGTTTGCAAGTATTTCTATGTTCATGCATAATCCCACAAAGAAGCACATGGGAACAACCAAAAGAGTCCTGAGATATTTTCAAGGTACTCTAGATTTTGGTATTGAGCTTGTCAAAGGAAGTTCAACAACTCTCATAATATATTGTGATAGTGATTGGGCTGGAAGTGAAGATGACATAAAGTAAATCAGGGTATGTCTTTTACACTTGGTTCAAGAGTGTTTTCTTGGGCTTCAATCAAGCAAAGCAAAGTATGTGAGTGCAACATAAGTTACATAAGAGGCAAAATTGTTGATATTTGTTTTTGAAGACTTTGGAGAAGAATAAATAGAAGGAACTCCAATTTTGTGTGATAACACACAGCTATTGCCATTGCAAAGAATATTGTTTTCCACTCGAAAATAGAACATATAAACAGGAAGTTTCACTTTATCCAAGAAGCTATACAAGCAAAGGAAATTGAACTGGTGTACTGGAGAACAGAAGAACAAAATTGCTGATATTCTCACCAAAGCTTTGGCAAATGATTGATTTGCTTACTTAAGAGGAATGCTTGGAGTGAAATCTACAAAGAGTTTAAAAGGGAGTGTTGGTGTTTAAACAACCTTGCAAATTTCTTAGAATTGAATAAATCAGTTTTGTTTTTAAATTTTCTTGTGAGTTATAGCTCATTACAGGTGTATAATCACATCACATGATAGATTACTTCAATGTTAAGAATTGGTTTGATATTGTAAGAAAGAGAATGATCTCTTTCCTTCATTCTAATGGTTATATTCAGACACAATGTGTGAGGTATCAATCAATGAATCATCATCTTCATCACTACCTTTGAACATTCTCTCTGCTTATGACCTAGAAATTCAAAACCTTCACCCTTTAATTTCAGTTCACAAAAAGTCAACCTAAAACAATAGCAACATAAGGGTGCGATAAAGTCTTTGGTGGGTGAGTCTCTCGATATTGAGTTGACTTTGCCAAGCATCAAAGCACTTAATCCATGGGTAAGAATCAAGGAATTGGACTAAGATAGAGTCTGTTACCTATTGACAATCCAATTTTTGATTCAAAGGATTAACCAGATGAGAAGGAAGTTAAGGCCAACTGAAAGGAGGCGGGAAAGTTCTCTAAACTGAGAAAAACCCTAATTAGTCCTTTACATTATAATAGAAGACGCTTTTTTCTTATAGTCATTTTGAAGGGAAGAAGGAATTGAATTATAGGAGTTATGTCAAAACGAAATCAAAGTTGAAGAAAATTGAGTGGAAACGAGGTTCTCTTGAGGCATATTCGAGGCATCATGCGTCTTTAATAAAGTATATACAACTTGCTCGAATAATCCAAGTTTTTTGAGACGTAGGTAAAGTCTCAAAATAATCAAACCCTGCTAAAAACCACCAATTGAGTGACATGAAAAATAAACTGCAATGGTATTAGAACTTCAAATTTCTGTAGGAAAAAATATTATAAATATAAACGAACTCATATCTAAATGGGAAGTTGGAACCTTGATATATTTTGTAATCCACTGGAATTGAGGATCGTTTTGAAGGTCAGGGAAGACGAATGAGGGTAGGGTGTTGTAGAGTAAATGGGACAAGACGGGCAATTCTCATAGCAAAGCCAACACATCCACCATTCAAAAAAGGCTTCAATGGTGGCCACCATGAACATGAAGGACTCGAAGATGTACTGAAGGGCTTCATCATTTGCCTTCCCTTCCTGCATAAACTAATCTCCTCTTTCTTTCTAACAAAGTGTGACGATAGGAAGAATTCTGCTAGTTAACCCTAACACCCCCTCCTCAATCTGACTTGTTAGGAATCTACTAATGGGAAACAAAGTGTACAAACTCATAACAAAAACCCAAATAGCATGCACTAATATCTATTGTCTAGATTAGCCAAAATCTTTCACCTTCTTACCCTAAAATATCGTTGTAAGTGAGGGGTGCGACATAATTTACTGAACAAGTATGGTGGCCATAGAGAGAGAGGGGTGCGGCATAGATAGAGAGAAAGAGAGAGATGTGTAATTGTGGGTGTGTGTTATTCTACTCCATTATGCCTTTATTTATAGTAGTAGGATAGGTAAAAACCTTTCCCTTTAGGATTACAACATTTAATAGGTAATCTACTCCTAATAGGAATATAAGATACATTCTCATATCTAGTAGGATTGACACAATCACATTCATATTCCAATAGAACTGCAACACTCCCCTTTAAGTGTGTAAATACTCAAGTAAATGGCGCATCAGGTCTTCAGTGATGAAGCAAGTATAGTTGATGAAGTTGTCGGCATAATGAGCGAATGCGAGTCTCAAATCAATGGAATAATGCATAAAAAGTAAAACTCACAAAACCTCGCTATGGTAAAACCCAAGGTAGGGAAAAACCCAGTCTAAGGAGAAATGTGAGAAGTTGCATTAAGTCAAAACTATACGTCTTTTAGATGCAAGTAGAATAACTCACAAGGGTATGATCAGCCCAGGATAGGTGCCTCGTTAAAACCTAGTTAGGTAGCAAAAACCCAATGGGAAAAATGCTCCTAATCGTAGGGAAAAATAGTACATTAAGATCAAGTGAGTATACTTCTGGATACTCCTCCTGAGTTTGACATAACTTCCAAATAAGAACTACAAGCATTGCATATGAATAGTTAGGCATACCAATTCCTCGGACAAGTTTCTGGAAGGTTGACTTCGGCAGTGACGTCGTGTAGAGGTTGGCAAGGTTGTCTGGGATCGGCTTGCATGACTTTAATCTCCTGATGCTTTGCTAATGTAGATGTAGGTGCAATATGTCTTGGTGTTGACTTCGTTGATGTATCATGGCTTAGTCGAGTTGATACATACGGCATAATCTTCATGGATCGTCGTTGGGACTCAACGATGGATGAAAACACAGCAAGTACTTCGAATATGCTCAATAAGAACTTCTAACCATGTCTCACTTGTGGCATAGTGAAGTGAGGTGAGTCTTGGAACGATTCGAAGATTTCGCAACTAAGGTCATATCATGGATCTCCAAGATATTGCGATATCCCTAACGGTAAAGACATAACCATTTGGGGATTTTGCCTATTGTGGGTTTGATAAGTAACCTGCGTCAGCATAACAAACAAGGTAAGCATCATTCTGAGGATCAAGGGTGTTGGATCTGCTAAGATGCGTTGGGATGTACCCATGTAGTACCTTCAGGGTACGCTTTTAATACCAATTCAGTGGTTGCGTATAAGTGCGGTGCTGCATCTTTACCAAGATCAACAGCGAAGGAGATGTCCTGTCTAAATACAATGAGCTAAGTACAACGAAGCACAAAGTTGAACTTAGATATGGAATTTCGGATTCCATAACCTCTTCAAGGGTCTCATTTGCATATAACGTATGGACGATCATAGGTATACTCAAAGGTAACACATTCAGGGTGTGGTTCGACTGGTAGACCAAAATACTGTCAGAACAATGCTTCAACTTTAGGTCAAGGCATAAATAAGTTTTCCCAAGATCTTTCATCTCAAATTCCATCTTCAGGTGCAAGGTAGTTTTCTCAAGCTCTTCCAAAGTCTTAGTGAGATTCATGTTAACGACATAAACTGTAACTCTAGCAATTTGGAATAAGACTTCATAGTTTAACACGCAAGGGCATAATTCATATCCCTAACTGATCAAATAATCACTTAAACGGGTATACCATATCCATCGGATTGTAAAGAACGCCTCAAAACAATTAAAAAGGTGTTCCGTGGTTTTGGAACTATTTGAACCAGTCCATGTAATTCTTCGGGAACTTACATGTAAATCTCCGCATATATATCCCCATGGAGAAAACACTAACCACATTTCATAATGCTGCTATCAATCACATGACGTTTTGAGAAAAACCTTCTGCCGTAAGGCGTGGATCATATCGTACTATTTCATTCATCTCATAATGCTTCCTTTCCCATTTGGAACACAACGGTGTTACCTTGGGTAGTGTAGGAACGACAGGTCCCATTTAGTTGTCTAATCAGTTCTATGTTGTCACTTAATCAACGGAACACGATTCGATATCATCGCTTTTCATTTATGTTGGTAGCTACCATATAATTGAAAACATTATCGATGATAATCTCATTTCAATTCCATTTAGCTCATCCAAACTAGTATACTGGACCAAGAACTTTAAGTCTTGGGAGAAATCTGGATTAATCTCATGAGATGGAAATGATTTGAAACATCGATCGAGTTTAGATTCATTGTTGTGCCGTATCTTCCTCTTCTAGGGAAGTGAATCCTACAAACCGAATGATCTGTCATGCTCCAGGCCAAGACAGATTGATTGGCTATCCGCCGGTGTACCTAATTGTCCAACAGGGTGTTCAAACCATCCAACGGGGGCGACACACCCTCTAAGGATGTGGACTCGATGTCCGTTAAGTATGTCTATCCTTGCAGGAATATTTACAGCTGGTATATGATCTCATCACTTTAGGTAGATCAGAGGAATGCGTCTGGAGCAACATTCTGATATCTAGAATTCATTGCACTTACTTATCACACATGTGCGGTATGGGGATCGAGATGAGACATAGTGGGCAACATCTATGCAAATTCACGCCGTTCTACAGGAACGTTGACATTTTTATCTCCCTCTAACGGTAGGAAGACTATCTCATTAAAGTGACAACCCACAAATGAGCGGTAAAGAGATTGCATGCAAGGGCTCTAAGAGAGCTAGTGTGAAGGAGAATCATTATCGACAAAAGATACACATACTTCGTTGAGGACCCATGGTGGTACGTTGCGGCGGTGCCACTTAACACATGGAATGCACACCCAAATGCGTAAATACGAAAATCGTCAGGTTCGTACCCAGTAACCAATTGTAACATCATATAGGTTGGGTGGCAATGGGCCTCAAGGCGGACCAACATAATTGCGTACAAGGATTGCATAGCCTTAGGTAGAAACCAAAATCTTGGTACGTTTACCAAAAGTCGGGCGATCATTTAAATTACGCTTTATGATCGCTAGGTGAGGCTATTTGGGGTAAACATGGGAATTCGATGTTCAATTATAAACCCAAAATACATGCAATACTTTATCGAAAACCGTTGATATAAACTCTCCGGCATTATCCAATCTCCCGGAACTTAAGGGATAAGTAGGGTGGTGAACCCTTAATCGGCCATGAGGTTTAGCAGTAATGTTTGTGGACAAACATGTGACCAGTTTGTCGATTCATCAACCAAAACTATAAGTATTTTATATGGTCTGCATTTTGGTTGGATTAGTCTACATATATTCCCTTCAATCCGTTATGAAAAAGAAGTCGTTTTGTATCTTTGCTAGGGATGATTGAGAAATAAAATTTCTCAAAATGAGCGGGTTTTAGTAAAGTGTGCTTGTAGGCACAAGATCCTTACTTCAGGTAAAAAGATGCGTCATAGTATCATTGTTCGACTTAAATGTCCCAAATGGTCCTGCCAAAACAAGTAAATTGCTCAATCACCTAGCTCTAAGCCGGCCACATGTAGTGTGTTCCCAGTTGAGAGACAACCCATTGGCCCCAAACCAAAGCTTTAGGCTCATTTTTGGAGGTGATGCAAAGATATTTCACTCTATTTTCTTCAGTGGTTTCATTTATGATCGTTGTCGTCTCGAATATCTTTAAAAACTCAACGTCGGGGAGAATTTAAGGTCCCTTAAATGGTGATTCAGTACCATTCATACAACGAGGAGTGTACCAATACTCTTAATCAGGTTGGATAGACCTGAAGTTGTTGTTAGAGATGTGAGTTAGGTGTCAAGTTAGTGTGCGTAGTACGCATTCATCCAGACAACTAACTTTCCCACATTCCTACCTAATCACTTGTTTAATTGAATCGGTTACATGTATTAAGAAACATGATTCAATTAACTCATATTCGAGGACAATATCAATAAGATTATCCATAGGTAAAACATACACCAAACTTGAATCCAAGAACATGGAAAAATGTTCACAAAGTAAATGATTTACTAAAGGGATTCGACCATCAAGATATCTATGTCAAAATTCTGCTCTTCCACAGTGTTCGGTGGAGCAAAAATAATCTCACATATTGACTACTAGAATGGTACTCCTCAACGACATTGGTAGAGGCATGAACAGGTGCATAACCAATGATCTATTCCATCAAGATGGAAGTAGATTCTGCAGGGTTGAGGTTTGGGAATACTATCCCTTATTCTTGAAGTTTTAGGTTTTATGTACCAAGGATCATGCTTCAGGCATGATGCCACACCTTGGCAAGCCCTGATTCTACCATATGTTGTATAAACAAACTCAAAATTGGATTGTGAGAGAATATGTCATTCGGTGTATCCTTGCCAAAGTAGTGCATCACCATTCGGTGGACTCCAGCCGAATTGGGTTTATACCTTTCTGTCACGTTTGTGGTAGTAATCAGATTTGAGAATTTGGTAAACTTCTGCTATCTACACTACTGCTTCAAGGGCAAGTTAGAAACAAGGAATGACGAGAAAAGTATTCTCCAGTCAAAATTCGATCGGATTTATAAACTTCATAATTGTACTCATTCATGGACGTAATCATGGTGTGCTTCAGGCAATGTTTGTCATGATTAGATAGTCCGTATGAGCGAGCCAAAAAGCCATGGAATCCTCGTTCAGGAGGTACTTCCGTTGGTAATGCTTTGAGCATAAGTCTTGGAGGGAAGATCATAGCGGAGGCTTATTTAGCTCTTCCTTGCCATTGTTGGCTTCAATGGTTTCTCAGCTTCTTGATAGTCAAGTGGAGATTCACGTCTTGTACCCTGCATAAAGGGGTTTCTTATAGAAAACGTCCAAATCAGGAAAATCGAACTTGTGACGGTTCGACAATCTACTAAATTTAGAGGGAACAAGGTTGTCATTGGTGCTATGGGAATGAATCATCCACAAGCATCAAAGTTAGAACATTGGAGTTCTAAGACATGGTGTTCATGAAAAACGTTGGGTTTTCATTGGTGTATTTTTTTATGAAAACTTCAGGTTTCAAAGGCACTAAATTTGAAACTACAGGTTCAATTTAGTTTATGAATGTTTAGTTCATAAAAGAGAGGTTCCTACAAGAACACAGAATGAAATATACAACTAAGTGTAGTGGATTTGAGGTTCTTTGGGAACTCAAGTGTGAGTGCTTCAGGACTACGAAAGTAAGGCAATGGTTCAAAGAAAAGAAATAAATTATTGAATCGTTAATGTCCAAAAGTGATCTTCAGGTCAATAATTTTGGATTCATTATCAGATTAATGGACTGCAAGTCACTTTTAATTAATTCAATAGATCGGGACCATTTGGAGTCGATCATACAAGCAAAAATAATATTAACATATGGGTTAAAATTATTTAGAATGCTAAATAATGGCATTGGATTCAAAAAGCCATAACCCAATAACATTGGGCTTGGGTGCCATGAGTGGGGCACCAAAAAAATATGGGCTGAAAACAAGCTTCAAGGCTACTGCAAGAAGCCCAATCATTTGCAAAAATAAGCTTCAAGGCTTGCTGCAGTCACAGGCTGAGAAGAAAAGTGGGAGCCCAGCCTGCTACAATCAAAGCGGGTCAGAAGGTTGCATGATTTAGTGGCCCAAATACAGAAACCCAGCGAAGCTGGCTTCATAGGATAAACCAGATCGCGAGAAGCCCATCAAGGGTTGCTAGCTTCTAGAACCGTCTGAGGGCTGGAACCTATGCACCAGGGACGCAAGCACAAGCCTAGTCCAATTTCAGCATAAAGTGCAAAGGTTGCCATGTCACATACCCAAGCTTCAGGCTTGGCGTTGGTACGGTGTGGCTTGAAATCGCGGCTCAGCCGCAGAACAATCCCTTTTTTTTTTCTTTTCTTTTCTTTTTCGAAAAATCATAGGTTTTAAAAACCCAAATTGCTTCCAATTTCTTTCGATTCTTTGACTCACAAATTCCACATAGCAATTTAATTGTGCAATGCATGAAACGAATATATATATATTGACAAATATATGAACATATACAATATAGATATCGGAAGGAAAATATAAACATAGGGGGGTTCATGCATCATGTGGAATGTTTTCATGGTTCATGCATCATGGGGAATGTTTTCATGCTTCATGGTTATTTCAAATATCTTACTTTATTTTAAGCGTACCTAATTGGCAGAAAACAACAAAAGCCTTTGAATTTGTAGAAGATTCTTCTCAAAAAACCGGAATGGCATCTCCAATGCATTGTATCACGTTCAACACATAAAAATTAAATTGAATCAATAGCATGTAGATAAATTTAATAAAATTAATTAATCATAAAAAGAATGATTAAAACGTAATACTTCCCTGATTGAAGAATAAATTCTTTTTAGCGTAGCATTAAGAGCGTCCTGATTACGTGTTGTAGGCATAATGTACTGAACAATTATGGAGGCCATAGAAAGAGAGGGGTGCGGCATAGATAGAGAGAAAGAGAGATGTGTAATTGTGGGTGTGTGTTATTCTACCCCATTGTGCCTTTACTTGATTTTCGTGAGGCGTCTTATGGAAGAAACTTTGTGGGGCTTCAATTCTTCTGTTTAAGGTTGTTTGTACCATACTTGACCAATCTCGAAACTACTGAGCACCGATCAACGTTATACCGTCAAGGACCCAAAAGAGTTTCCCTCCAACCAGGAGGCTAATCACAGCGCGACACGTGTCGACATCAGAAGCCAATCACAACACGACATGTGTCAACATCAGAAGCTAATCACAACACGACACGTGTCAATATCAGAATGAAACTAGAAAGTCTCTTCTATAAATAGAGATCATTCTCTCACAATATTTCCGAATATCATTTATACTAAATCATTCACTAGTACTCACTAAAGGAGAGCTTGAACCTATGTACTTGTGTAAACCCTTCATAATTAATTAGAACTCCTCTACTCTGTGGACGTAGCCAATCTGGGTGAACCACATACATCTTGTGTTTGCTTCCCTGTCTCTATCCATTGACATACTTATCCACATTAGTGACCGGAGCAATCTAGCGAAGGTCACAAACTTAACATTTTATGTTATACCAAAGTCCTCACTGATTTTGTGCATCAACATTTGGCGTCGTCTGTGGGAACAACACTTATTCCCACTCTCTTCAGCTTTGCCAAGCTGGTTTCCACCATTCATACATTCTCTTTTGACCAGGCATCCCTCTCCAACATAGGGAGTGAAGAAAGCTACAACACACAAAATGACACCCCTCTTGCACCTAGTGCGAAGCAACGAAAGAAAGAAGGAAATAGGGTTGCTCTTCTAGCTAAAGTCGATGAGCTAGAAGCTCAGAACAACAAGATAGCAATGAAGAATAAGGTCATCTAGGAGCAGTATTAGAAGCTCTTTGAGACGCTCCACGAAACTAGGCGTACTCAAACACACGGGCTCGTTGCCCCTGTGGACATCAACCATCATCTGGGTGCCCCCCAACATAGAGGGTCACCTCCCTTCGACATGGGTATCCTTGATGAGGAGCGAGCTAATCATCAAAACATTGATCAACATGAGACTTCTCTCAACCCAGATGCTTCGACCTGAAGTAAAAAAAGTGGAGGAATACACCTCCTTGTATAAGGGTTGGAAGGATCGAAAGCCGTTTATCGTGACTGCCGAGACTTCCTAAAGCAACGTCAAGAGAATCCCCTCCACATATTCTCGAAGATCAATGACCCAAGCGTTTTTTAAAGACTCGGTCTCCTCACACGACCCAGGCCAGCTGCCAATCTAGGGAAGGAATGACAGGTCCCAGAGGAACATGAAGGTACAGTGGACTCTGAGGTATTCCGACAAACTCGCCTAGAAGTCTGTACGGCGAGTCCAAGAAAAAACCACACGCCCTTGCCCAAACTTTCCTACCTCTAAGAGACGAATGAGACTTACGAAAGAAAATTAAAGTGGTACATGACTCCACTCAGGACCCCCTTGTCCTACAGCTCTTTGAGGAAGTAAACAAGTTGAAGGCCGAACGTCAGGCCGAGATACCTGACTGGAACCAACCCAAGCCTGGCCCTCTCACAAGAAGGATCATCGACACCCCCTTCAAGTGAAGACAAAACAAAAGCTTGGTTTACAACTCTATAATGGAAGGGAGAACCTAATTGAACACCTTAACCTCTTTGAGTCCACCATGGCATATCGGATGCACACCGAAGAAGAGCGATGTCTTCTTTTCCCCTTCACCCTCTCTGGTGAAGCTCTAAACTGGTATTACCATCTTCCGCCTGAGACAGTAGACTCATTTGAGGAATTGAGGAAACTATTTCTCTCTTAACACATCTTCTAGACCGATCACTTGCATTCTGCAGATGACTTGTACACTATTCGCTAGAAGCTGGACGAGTCACTATGAGAGTATGCCAGTCGCTTCAGCCATGAGTATTCTCGCTGCGCTGAGACAGATGACAAGACCGTCCTCAAGGCCTTCACGGTAGGCCTACGTGATTGTTTCTTAAAAAACATGATCAATGCCAACACTTGGAAGACTTACTCTGAGGTGTTGGCATAGGTTAACAACCACGCCTTTGCCGACGCAAGGACATTCCAAGGGAACCCCCATATGGTTAACCTCTATCAACAAATGGGAAGTAGAAGTCAAGTTCTACTTAGTGAGGATATATTGGCCATTCAGAAACCCATTGCATCATCTCTTGCCTCATTTAGCTACTCGCTAAGTCACCAAATGTATCTGTCTCTTGGTAAGAGGAAGGATTTTTAGTCTCAGCAAGCCCATTACAACAAGAGGGATAAAAGTTCGTATTAAGACAACTAGGGGTGAACGTACTGTCAACTATTATGACTATCGGGCCAAGCCTCACTCTTTCAAAGTGGAGGATTAGGTACTGAAGGAAATGCTATTATAAGAAGGCATACACATTACAAATGTTTTGTCACACAAGCCATTCGGTAAATATTTAAAGAAGAGGGAATTCAGACAACTTATTTTGAGTCTTTTGCGTTCCTAGCACTGGAACACTTGGTCTACGCTGACCTACCCTTATACTCCAACTCAGAGCTTCAACATGCGTACTTTGACGCAAAATATGTGATACTAAGTGTTACAACCAACATGGTTCACATATCAAAAGCATGGATCCCTTCATGCATAGCAAAACATTCATAAGCATCACTCATATCAATCAACATAAACATTATACATTCCAACACATTCATACATGAACATCATACATTCCAACACATTCATACATAAACATCATACATTCCAACACATCCATGCATAAGCCAACCGTGCTTCGAAAGGGTTCAACATACTTTATGTCTTCGACACTTGTTACAATGTGCCTCGACACCTTGCCCTTATTCTCACCAACTAGGTGATGAAATGTGAAGAAGGAACTCATCTTCATGCCACCAACCAGGTGATGAAATGTACAACCCATACTTTAATATCATTTGGCAACTTACCATTCATGCCACCAACCAGGTGAAGAAAGAACTCATCCTCGTGCCACCAACCAGGTGATGAAATGTGATGAAAGGTGATAAAGGAACTCACCTTCGTACCACCAACCAAGTGATGAAAGCAACTCACCATTCATTCAACCTACCAAAAGACGAGTGGTACAACTTGTACAGGTGAACTCCTAGCATTCACAAATAATCAAAAACCCTTAAGCTTGACAACTCAACTAAGGGAACACTTATGCCCAACAAGAGTTATAGTCACCAACAAAGTCTTATTGCAAACCAACAACAACTTCAGTGCATGGCATACAAAGATTAAGCTATTCAGCCTTTTTGCATCTGCTTCAGACATTTCCCATCTGTAACAATGCAAACACTACAACTCGTAGAAAGCTTCACACACTCTTGATCAAGACAGTGTGAAACAAAACCAATTTATGGTGCCAACAAGAACTTCATCAATGGAGGGCAACCACAATTCTCAAAAGCTTCACACACTCTTGATCAAGACAGTGTGAAGCAAAACCAATTTATGGTGCCAACAAGAGCTTCATCAAAGGAGTTCAACCACAATTCTCAAAAGCTTCCCACACTCTTGATCAAGACAGTGTGAAGCAAAACCAATTTATGGTGCCAACAAGAGCTTCATCAATTGAGGGTAACCACAATTCTCAAAAGCTTGACACACTCTTGATTAAGACAGCGTGAAGTAAAACCAATTTATGGTGCCAACAAAAGCTTCATCCACCACAAAAGCTTCACCCAGAAAAGCTTTACCAACAAAAGCTTCAACTCCAAAGCTTCACCAACAAAAGCTTCATCAATGGAGGACAACTACAAATTCTCAAAAGCTTCACACTATCTTGATCAAGATAGTGTGAAGCAAAATCAATTCATGGTACCCAACAAAGCTTCAACCTCAAAGTTTCACCTACAAAGCTTCAACATCAAAGCTTCACCTACAAAGCTTTAAAATATATATATATATATATATATATATATATTTTTTTTTTTTTTCAAAAATTAAAAAATTCAGAAATTCGAAAATTCGAAAATTAGAAAAGAAAAAAAATTCGAATAAAAACAAATTCGAAAAAAAAAAATTTGCCTAAGCCTCCTCTTCTTTGGGCCTAACAACTTTCATAACAAATATATATGAAGAAGGAGTTTTGGGCTACCACTTAGAAAAGAAATGCCTCATTTGTCAACTCTCTCGACCGGAGACTTGGGGACTCCTACCATATGCTACTGTACCTTAATACTCGGAAGTCTCACGACCACTCAGTGACTTGGATTTTCAAGTCTCCAAACGAGAAGTTTTCCTCACTCGGGAAATTAAGGGAGCACTACCTCAACCTACATGCTTCACTCACAAAGCTTCAACATACAAGCTTCAACAAAAGGAAAAATTCAAAGAACTTAGTGAAGAAGGCCTTGGTGTATTTAACACAATACGTTGAAATAAAGCAAAGCTTGTTTATTGATATTTCCGATAAGTTACAAATATATACATATACATGAATCAAAATAAACAAACAAGAGGGAGACTTCACAAATGTTGCTCAGGAGAAGTCTCAGCAGTCGGCAGAGCCCTAGAAAGAGGAGGCACCAGAGGGTGATTATTCGGAGCCTCAGTACTAGGCAAAACCCCAGAAGGATGAGGCACTGAAGGTTGATCATTTGGAGCTTCATTACGCGGTACAGCCCTAGAAGACAAAGGCAATAAATCTCTGAAATGATGAAGGAGAAATGAGGTGCAATAAATCTTTGAAGTAAAGGGAAAATTCCTACAATCAATAACTATCTGAATGTACTTCTTGCACATAATTGGTGCCCTTATAAAAGAAAAGGCAACAGGGCCGTTGGTTCAAAAATTGAAGAGGCACCACTTTTCGGATTCTGAAGAGGCACCACTTTCTACATGCAACATCAGCTCATCGGGTACCACAGATAACTTTGCCAAAGATCTCTGACAAAGTTTAGACACATAAATTTTGAAGGTCTAGCTACCCTACTATTACCCACAAGGGTAAAAGAACAGCATCACTGCTTGATAACTAGAAAGTCCCAATGTGTGTCAACTTCCGTTCTTCGTTTCAAGGTAGACTGGTAAAAATGCCCAACCTTTACTCACATTCAAGAAAACACTCCCAACAAGATTGCTTGCTAAAAAATCGAAGAGGCACTGCTCTCCGAATCTCAAGAGCCAGACTCCCAACAGGATTACGTCCTCAAAATGAAGGGAAATAATGAGATTTATGTGGGATTTCTAATGACTAGCATGCATATACAATTCAAAATTTATATACATTTGCAACGGAAGCATGTAATCACATAATATCAAAGCTATAGTCATGCAAATCCCCTTCAAGAAGCATAGGTTCATATATGATGCATCTAAGAAAATATTAAAGAACAAAGTGAAGGTATAGTTTTATACCTCATGATCTAGACTTGAGACCAATGATGGATCACCTCCAAGCTCTTTCTTCTTGGAACTCCTTGAGTCTTGCCTCCCTCCTTGCTTCCTCCACCTTGATAGATTTAGAGCTCCTTTGATTCTCCTCTAGTCTCCAAAGTAGAAGACCTCTAAAGATCCACACCCACTAGTGTAGTGAGATGGATGTTGGAATAACCAAAAATGAGAAAATATGATTAGCTATTTCTCCCTTATGGTGGCCGGCTATGTAGTGTGTAGAGAGAGAGAGACTTTTGTTTTCTCTAGTCGAAAAGAACACACAAAAAACCCTAATAAAACTTTTTCAATAAACTTCCTTTATAAATGTCAAAGAAGTGAGTCAACCACTTGACTCCCTCTCTCTCCTTTCACTAATATTGGCCGGCCTCCATAGTGTGGGTTTGGACTTTGGGCTTTCATCATCTCAAGTCATTCTATGCTTGAATAAAAGGATGCAATTCGTTTGGGCCCAATGGGCCCGAATGAACCTGAACTTTTCTTTAAGTCCTAAACGATCTTTTATTGTTTATATGATTTCTTTAGACTTTCTAATTAATCATAACACTTAATTAATTCAATTAATTAATTCCATCATCCTTTAGTTGTCTCACCACAAGAGTGTTTCGGTGTACAATCATTTTAGGTTCTAATTAGCAAGGCAATGAGGTGATTGGTATCAATCCAATTGATTATTATTTATCCAATCACTTAGTAAATTAAAACTTACTTTTAATTCTCCTTCTTCTTTGATGAATACTTATTTAATCATCTAGAAGAACTCACAAGCCATGAGTGACATCTAACCATATATCGTGGCTACCCAAGCTAATGTAGAATTTGTTCGAAGAACCTATTCAGTTGGAATTTCAATGTAATTCGGTCCTTCTCTAATACAATACTCACAATCACATTACTAGGGTATGGATATTTAATGTCAAACCCCTAATGTGATTATATCAAGTTATATGATTCTATTGAGTCGTATAGGAACGCTTTCCATCATTACACTCGATACTTCGACCGAAGATTCCTAAATCATATCTTAGAGTATTCATCCTCTCATAACAAGGATTAGAGATCCCTTGTTGATCATTCACATGCCTCTAAGAATAAATCACTGACCCCAAAAATGCATAGAACACATCCAAGATGAGATATGGTTATGTCTCATTATCAAATGATCAGCAACGTATCCCCAAGACAACTATGATGTCTTAGGTCAAAGGATTACTTACATTATTCTAACCAGTAGAGTTACTTGCTTGACATGTGAGTAGACCTCCATGCAAGTACTCTTATTTGATTGTGTTCGGTGAACTCATTCCCATAATGAGCACCTACATACTTGTCTTAGTGTCACTACACAAATGGCATGAGACTTTCCATCCTTCCCATTGGAATGGGACATAGTATGTACTGGTCTATGTATTGTCAGTGTCCCTCCGACAATCCTATGACCAAGAACCTTTTTGGACATCATGGTTATGTGAAGAAGGTCTCTGCAGTCTAACATCATTAAATTACTTCTTCAATCGATCCATTGTCTATGGATTCACTCTTTAAGACGTATATCATTTATTGAGATAGTCTTAATGAGTGACTTTGCCTTTTGATGTATTAGAGTTTTCCATACATATAGACATTGTCCTGAAAGGTTTCTTCCAAAGATTGACTTTCAGGGCATATCTCCAACAATCTCCTACTTGCACTAAAGTCAATCAGTTTTGCATCTTATAAATGTTAGTCGAGTGAACTTGAGCTCGTAGGTTAACTAGGTTATGCATTAATCCTTTTAACATAAAAGGATTTACTTATTAAATGTTTCCAAAACATTTAATGTTGTCTCTTCTTTGTGTTCAAATACTTTGATGAGACCTTGATTCCATGGCTTGTGCTATCGCCCCATTACGTCGTAGTATCCTACTAATGACCTTATGGTTTGGATTCAATCATTGGTTCAAAATGAACCCCGTCTATTCGAAACACCTTTTGAAGCAGTTTCTAAAACTTTAATATATATCGACATATATTTCGTTTGTATACTTTATACACACTTTGCTCCAACCTTGAGACCATTGTAGTACCATACTAACAATACTTTCATATGATTAGTACTTCATCCACCATGAAGTCCCATTTGTTAAAATGGGTTATTGTCACTTTGGTTTATAACCCAAGTGAATGCACACTTCTAGAGTCTCACTCTGATGTTCCTTTCTCAAAGGTAATAATATTCTATCAGTTGCTATGGTTCTGATCCTGGGCCATAGTAATATCTTAAAGTGACAACCCTTATGGTTGTTCACTTTTGGATATCATCTCACAGGTCCATACATGTGTCCCTTTTGTGATTTTGTGACATATTCTTTATAAGGGTCATGAAAGCAATTTTTCTAAAATATGTAGAAATACTTTCTCATATCTTCAACGTTTGAGATTCAATTTCCTTATACAACATTCTTGAGACAACCTTGCTGTATCAATAAGTCCATTTTAAGTCTGTACTTCAAAATTGACCTTGTCACAATTTGTCATTTTGAGTAACATCAATATTTATTACGTCTATCAAATAGACTTCATTCATAATATGTTGCTCAAAAGTATAACATCACTCCCACTAACCTTGTTGTAACTAAGCATTCAATCGAAACCTTAAGAAAACATAACACTTATATTTTCTTGATTTGAATGCATATAGCTCCCACTAACTTGTCTTGGATCTATTAACAATCTTTAAGATCCATTAGCTTATTGATGATGTCTCAACAATTTTGGACAATCAACAACTCTAGCTAACACAAGTTATTTAAACGAACATATGCAAAAGAATTCCTTCTCAAGTAATCCCATTTGATATGTGTGACTTTATCAAGTCCATTCATTTAAACTATATGGTGTCAAACATCATATTTCTAGTTTTATTCATACTAAAACCTTTTAAAGTAGTCATATAAGAATTATACAAATCATTAGTGGAAGCATGGCTCCTACTAAGGATATAGGAATTCAACCATTCCGACTAGGTGGTTGATTTAATTCCTTATTAAAACTACATAGAGCATTATAGTTACATGAGGTGTCGAAATCGGATTGTCTTGTTGTTAAACTATATGTTGTGACTCATTTTGAAACTATTCCCTTTTATTTCATCAACTTGTCCATTTGCTTTGTACTTAGCTTGTTCTCGTAAAAGAGAATGATGGACAACTCCCAACATATAACCATTTTATGCTAGGTTGGTGAAACCAACATTCATAGATTATTCTTAGAATGTTACACAACATCGATTTTAACACTTCGAAGAGTTTGAGACCTTTTAACAATTAAAATTACAAACTCATTAATAATAGTGATGCACTATTAATTTTAGACAACTTATAAACCAATCATATTCAAGTTTATATCCTTTTTCTCACCTCCCACTGTTTCTCATGACCTTAATGAGAAATCGCATTATACATTCATAGTGTATAATTATGAAGTATATGGGTAGAGGACATTGTGGAGTAGCTTAGAATCTTTTAAGCTTATTGTTCCAACTCCACTAAGCTCATGTCTTGTTATTAAGTAACTAAAGTCTTTAAACCTTTTATAGATTTAAATACTTCATCATTGGTTTGATCACTAACATATTTGACATTTCTTAAAACAATTTAAGAATGTCCAATTAGTTGTTCGAAACTACTAATTGAACCAAGAGTGATCTTGGTTATTGTGGTTAAGTAAGTGATAACCATAAAAGAAACGTTTTTCTTATGTATTACTTATGTCATTATAATGTGATCTTCCTTTTCTTCAAGAAAGGAATCTCTAGACTTTCTCAATTCATATAGAACTCATATGTAGGCAATTGGAACCAAATCTAAAGATTCATTGTATCCATCTATGGCCAACATGTAAGATCTATCCTTAATTGATAAATCCAAAGCTTGGATATCGCATTATATAAGTGATACATTCTTGTATCTCAACTAGAATACAACAAGACAATTTTCAATTCATAATACTACTTTGAAGAACAAATTTAGTAGAAGGCATTCATCACATTACATTGATATGATAAGTTAAACATTCATAATTTTTTAATACAAAAGAATTAGCTCCTACATTAGAGACTAATTATATACCTTCATATAGGCACCAAAAGTGGGTCTTCCGTCATATGAAGCCTAACAAACTTCCGAAGTAGTTAGCAAAAAGATAATGGCCGAACCCTTCATTCCATTCCTTTTCTTTGCTTATCCATCTTCTACTTGGCTCCATCACCTACATACAATTGCATAAGTGATTAGCATTTCATATCAAATATAAAGATTAAAAGATCTAACAATTAGAATTGAAGATAAGAACAAAACCATACCTTGTGGCTTATCCTTCAAAGATGCAAGGTATAACTTGCAATTCCTCTTCTAATGCCCGTCCTTTCCACAGTGGTGGCAAGTCCCCTTGGGCTCCTTTGCCTTCTTTTTCTTCACTCCTCCTTGTGCCTTAGGAGTGGGTGACTTCTTCTCCTTTCCTTTGCCTTTGCCTTTCGGTTTAGCCTTGGAAGTGGATGGCTTGTTGTAGGCTACTGCAGCAGTCCCTACAACATTCTCTTTCTTCATAGTCTTCTCAACGGTTACTAACATGTTTAGTAACTCAGAGAGAATGCTATCCATCTTGTTCATGTTGTAGTTCATGACGAACTGCGAGAATGAATCAGAAAGAGAAGCCAAGATGAAGTCCTGGGCCAATTCCCCGTCAAGTGGAGTCCTTAGGTTCTCCAATTGTTCAATGAGTCCAATCATCTTTCAATACATGTTGATGCACTGGGGCTCCCTTGACCATTTTGGTCTTCACAAGTTCACTGACAGTGCTGAAGCGACGATTGCGCGTCCCTTCACCATATAACTTCGTAAGATGGAGTATGATGGATGATGCACTATCCATACCCTCATGCTGTCTCTGCAGCTCCTCATTCATGGAAGCCAACATATAGCACTTAGCTTGTGTATCATCCTCAACGTGCTTGTCATACTTAGCACGTTCATCCTCAGTGGCCTCAGGGCCAAGAGGTATGTGAGGTGCAGCCTTGTCTAGTACGTAAACAATTTTCTCCAAGGTTAGGAGAATCTTGACATTACGATACCAAGATGGGAAATTGTGCCCCTCAAGGCAATGCTTGTCGAGTATCTTTGCAAGTGTGCTTCCAACCATATCTAAATACATAACAATAAAATAAATTAGTTTGATTGTTGATTAAGTCAAACGATTCGGGTCTTGAAACTGAATGACACCACCCACTAATTTTGGCAAATTCCATATCCCTCAAGATGGAATCCGGAGATTTCAATGAAAGCTCCTAGCGGGTTATGGGAGGCTCACTATTACCAAGCCCACCTCACGATGATACGATGTCGGCTAGCAAAAATAATAATGAGAGGGTATGGCTACCCATTCACAACAACCTCTTTTGATTACCCATCTAATTGGCCTCTAGGGAACAATGCTTCACAATGATATGATGTTGGCACCATTTCTCTTAGTTAAGTTTTGACCCACCATGCCGGTTCGGATAGGGGTCCAAGTATGACCTCACGATGATACGATGTCGGCCATACTCGTTGCCTACCTTCACCACATCAAATGTTTGAAATAGACTCCTCCTGAGTATAAGCACATACTTTGAACTCCCCCATGATAGGGTGAAGGCGGTGTATGCGTCATAAACGATTGGAGCCTACCATGGTGGAAGGCCACGAAGAAGTGTTTAAAAAGCACCTCTCCGCTTTCAACTTAATATTGGATGTTGGTTGAGGGATTTTAAGGTCTCATCATTTTATTTATTTAATCAAATTATAATAAATTGTGTCCTATTACAACTACTAGTCCAAAGTAAATGAAATTAGTAGTATATGATATCTCCACTATTTGTTTTCGTAAAACAAATCAATATCAAAACAATTTTTCAAAATATTGGAGATATATATCACTACTAATTGTGTTCATTTTAGTTTAGTAGCGTATGATACTCCCACTATTTGTTTTGAGAAAAACAAATCAATATCAAAAATTGAATTTTTCAAATATTGGAAGTAACTACTACTACTAAGTTTTTTGCATTCCTTCAAATTTGGACTTTATAGTTATCTTAGGCTCTTTGGATGACTATGGACGTATTAGGTTGATTCAACAACGAGCCAACATTGTTGAATAAGATCTAGGGAGGAATGTATCGTTTTAATTACGCGCTTTCAATCCAATTAAAACATTTTTCATTAAGCCATTAGAAACGAAGGATAATCATTCATTGCTAATTAGGGCGTTGGACCCAACAAATCTTTAATCTCATGAAAACCCCTTTTAATATGTTTCCTTACCAATAGTTAAAGAAACTCTAGTCTAGTACTAGAGGGAATCAACTAATTGAAAGAGATAAAGAAGTAAAAAGAATTACAAACCGATTTGTACAAATTACATATACTAAGAGGGAGAGAAAGATTAATGTCTAACATGTTGAGGTCCAATTAAAATAGCAATTAAAACACATTCCCAAGGTTCAAACCATTTGAATTTAGCGGCCTTTCTCATAGCTCAATTATCCTTTAAGGCACACGTCCATAGTCAACCATTTTACTAACTACTTAATCACATTAAATAATTAAATTGGAATGCAACATAATCAATTAGATTTAGTACATATGGGCATAATTATATGATGAGTTTAAGCTACAAACAAAATTAAAATCATAATATTTTAATCTCATAAAGAGGTGGGGCCAAAATGCAATTATAAAAAGTTATGGGTCAAACCGTAAATACTAGAAAGTATAATCAACTTTTTAAATTACAAAATAGCCCATAGAGGATCCATTAATAGGGTGGCCGGTTATGTGATGGGGAGAGGGAGAGGTCCTATCTTGTTCCCTTAGTTTCAAAATAAAGCAAAAACCCTAGCTTTTCCTTGTCATCACTTGTGCAAGTTGGCTTAAAAAGGTATGATGGGTGTAAGGTCTCCTAGTCAAGTCTAGGATTGAGTCAATCAAGGAAAAGCTATTGATGGCAAGTTTACCATCCAAATTCAAACAACAAAGTATGAACACTAAAACAAAACCTTTTACACCAAAATCAAAACCAAGGTTCTAAAAAACGCTAGGCGCTAGTCGGGCGGTGGGCTGGCGCCTAGCGCCTAGGCGGCTAGGTGGGGTCTAGGCGGGCGTCTAGGCGGCCTGGGCCGATTTAAGTAAACTTCTTGTATATCTTGTAAATAAGTGCATATTAACACTGCATTGAACTTGTATATCATGTATCCAAATGTCAAAACAATGTGTTAAATGATATAACAAGTTCAATATGGCATCACTATACACGTGTTAAATGATATAACAACTTTCTAAAGATGTGCCATATTTTGTATATCTTGTATATCACTAGGTGGATTTAGGTAATCCTCCCAACCTTCAAGATGTGCATTCAACTTGTTATATTGTGGCCTCATCAACGTATTTCATCGATTTCATTGTATCCATATTTAGTTGACTAATACATCATCTCTTTATTAATTAAAATACCAAATAACATAACTTAAATGGACAATAACTAAAAAAAAAGCAAAATACAAGATGTAAAATACATATTAACATAAGATAATAACTAATACTTAAACGTTAACCCTTGAAAATGGATAAACATATTTAACACCACACTCTCGATTCCACTGCCACAATAACCAAGTATGAATATTATATTAATATTTAGAAAATAGATTTAAACTAAAGTAAAGAAAAGTTAGAAAACCAATGAACATTTAACAGGAAGAAAGGGAAAGCCTTCAGACTTCGACCTCTTCACGAAGTCGAAGCAAGAAGACGAAGCAACACCGACACGACCTCCTCCTTATAAATGTCAAATCTCTTCTTCCAATTTCTTATTTTTGGATCAGGTTCTCCGATCTGCTAAAAGGCTCTTTGATATATTCAATTAGTCATCCATGTGTTTGGACGTCGGCGATGTTGCCGTGCAAAGACAGTGATTTGCGACAGAGCTGGAGAGTTTCAGGTACCGCCCAGCCGCCCGCGGGCAGCCTAGCGCCCTCCTAGGCCGCCCAGATACCTGCCTAGGCCGACCAACGACGGCCTAATTCTTTTCCCGATTTTTCTTCCGATTTTGGTTAAATCCCGGCGGCTAGCCACCGCCCAGCGCCTAGGCGGCCGCCTAGACCGATTTTTAGAGCATTGATCAAAACCATGAACACCAAGAACAAAACCATGAAAACAATTTCAAGATTTGTACTTTCTTGGTGATTTTTCAAACCAAAAAACAAAAGGGACAAGGCCTCTACTTTCTAGCTTTAAAGTGTGTGTGTGTGACTTAAAATAAAACACAAACACTAGCCCAAAAATCCCCCCAAAACCGTGCCCTCCCCTATGGTACATAAGCCCCAAATTTTGTTCAAAAACTCACTCTTCATTCATGCATCCAAAACACTTTTTGCATACATATCTTTTTCAACTCTTGAAACACATTTTTCAACCTTTGAAAAACAAAAGATAAACATATTTTGAATGAAGAAATAATATGTCAAACATAAAATTCAAACCCATATGCATAAAATCCAAAAGGACACATCAAATATAAACCTTTGGCTCTCGATACCACTTGAAGGGAAATAATGAGATTTATGTGGGATTTCTAGTGACTAGCATGCATATACAATTCAAAATTTATATACATTTGCAACGGAAGCATGTAATCACATAATATCAAAGCTATAGTCATGCAAATCCCCTTCAAGAAGCATAGGTTCATATATGATGCATCTAAGAAAATATTGAAGAACAAAGTGAAGGTATAGTTTTATACCTCTTGATCTAGACTTGAGACCAAGGATGGACCACCTCCAAGTTCTTTGTTCTTGGAACTCCTTGAGTCTAGCCTCCCTCCTTGCTTCCTCCACCTTGATAGATTTAGAGCTCCTTTGATTCTCCTCTAGTCTCCAAAGTAGAAGACCTCTAAAGATCCACACCCACTAGTGTAGTGAGATGGATGTTGGAATAACCAAAAAGGAGAAAAGATGATTAGCTATTTCTCCCTTATGGTGGCCGGCTATGTAGTGTGTAGAGAGAGAGAGACTTTTGTTTTCTCTAGTTGAAAAGAACACACAAAAAACCCTAATAAAACTTTTTCACTAAACTTTCTTTATAAATGTCAAAGAAGTGAGTCAACCACTTGACTCCCTCTCCCTCCTTTCACTAGTATTGGCCGGCCCTCTTAGTGTGGGTTTGGACTTTGGGCTTTCATCATCTCAAGTCATTCTATGCTTGAATAAAAGGACCCAATTCGTTTGGGCCCAATGGGCCCGAATGAACCAGAACTTTTCTTTAAGTCCTAAACGATCTTTTATCGTTTATATGATTTCTTTAGACTTTCTAATTAATCATAACACTTAATTAATCCAATTAATTAATTCCATCATCCTTTAGTTGTCTCACCACAAGAGTGTTTCGGTGTACAATCATTTTAGGTTTTAATTAGCAAGGCAGTGAGGTGATTGGTATCAATCCAATTGATTATTATTTATCCAATCACTTAGTGAATTAAAACTTACTTTTAATTCTCCTTCTTCTTTGATGAATACTTATTTAATCATCTAGAAGAACTCACAAGCCATGAGTGACATCTAACCATATATCGTGGCTACCCAAGTTAATGTAGAATTTGTTCGGAGAACCTATTCAGTTGGAATTTCAATGTAATTCGATCCTTCTCTAATACAATACTCACAATCACATTACTAGGGTATGGATATTTAATGTCAAACCCCTAATGTGATTATATCAAGTTATATGATTCTATTGAGTCGTATAGGAACGCTTTCCATCATTACGCTCGATACTTCGGCCGAAGATTCCTGAATCATATCTTAGAGTATTCATCCTCTCATAACGAGGATTAGAGATCCCTTGTTGATCATTCACATGCCTCTGAGAATAAATCACTGACCCCAACAATGCATAGAACACATCCAAGATGAGATGTGGTCACGTCTCATTATCAAATGATCAGCAACGTATCCCCAAGACAACTATGATGTCTCAGGTTAAAGGATTACTTACATTATTCCAACCAGTAGAGTTGCTTGACATGTGAGTAGACCTCCATGCAAGTACTCTCATTTGATTGTGTTCAGTGAACTCATTCCCATAATGAGCACCTACATACTTGTCTTAGTGTCACTACACAAATGGCATGAGACTTTCCATCCTTCCCATTGGAAGGGGACATAGTATGTACTGGTCTATGTATTGTCAGTGTCCCTCCGACAATCCTATGACTAAGAACCTTTTTGGACATCATGGTTATATGAAGAAGATCTCTGCAGTCTAACATCATTAGATTACTTCTTCCATCGATCCATTGTCCATGGATTCACTTTTTAGGACGTATATCGTTTATTAAGATAGTCCTAATTAGTGACTTTGCCTTTTGATGTATTAGAGTTTTCCATACATATAGACATTGTCCTGAAAGGTTTCTTCCAAAGATTGACTTTCAGGGCATATCTCCAACACAAAAATCGAAGAGCCACCACCCTCCGAATCTCGAGAGCCAGACTCCCAACAGAATTACGTTCTCAAAAATCGAAGAGACACTGCTGTCCAAATCTCAAGAGTCGGACTCCCAACAGGATTGGTTTCTCAAAAAATCGAAGAGGCACCGCTCTTTGAATCTCGAGAGTCAGACTCCCAACAGGATTACATGCTCAAAAATCGAAGAGACGCTGCCCTTCGAATCTCGAGAGCCAAACTCCCAATAGGATTACTTTCTTAAAAATCGAAGAGACACTGCTCTCCGAATCTCAAGAGTCAGACCTCCAACAAGATTGTTTTCTCAATAATCGAAGAGGCAAAGTTCTCCGAATCTCGAGAGCCAGACTCCCAACAGGATTACGTTCTCAAAAATCGAAGAGACATTGTTCTCCGAATCTCAAGAGTCAGACTCCCAATAGGATTGCTTTCTCAAAAAATCGAAGAGGCACCGCTCTCTGAATCTCGAGAGTCAGACTCCCAACAGGATTACGTGCTCAAATATCGAAGAGGCACCGCCCTCCGAATCTCGAGAGCCAAACTCCCAACATGATTACTTTCTCAAAAATCGAAGAGACACAGCTCTATGAATCTCAAGAGTCAGACCTCCAACATGATTGCTTTCTCAATAATCGAAGAGGCACAGTTCTTTAAATCTCGAGAGCCAAATCCCCGACATGATTGCTTGTTCGAAAACCGAAAAGGCACCGCTCTCCGAACTTCGAGAGCCAGATTTCCTTAGATAAAGCTCATCTGCAATCTTCACACGTAACATCTGATAGGAGCATATTTATGCGCTGTAGTTAGCTAGTTCTTATGCATTTTCGTTATGTTTTCTTAGTTTAAGTAGTCTTTTAAGCTAGTTTTATGTGTTTTCAGGTTTTAAGGGCAAAGCATATAAAAAGATGCATTTTGGAGCCTTTTGGAGCAAAATGGAGCTTGGAATGAATGTCACATATTTGGAGCCAAAGGTTTGGACGAATTTGAAGACTTGAACATGATGATTCCTACTTGAACAAGGTTTCCTAGTTGAAGTAGGAAAGTGCTTACATGAAGAAAGATTCCTAATCGACGAAGGATTCCTAGTTGAAGATGGATTCCTAGAAGAATGAAAATTCCTACTCAAACAAGGTTTCCTACTTGAGGTAGGAAAGTTAAACCTAATTGGCCTTGAGTTTCAGCAACAAATAAGTTTTCCAAGTCAAAGAAGGAAAAGGAATCCAAAAAGAAGAAGGATTGATCAAGACAAGCTTTCCTATTCCTAATGTGCAAAGGTTTCAGTTACAAAGAGGAGTCCTAAACACTTTAGGACACCTTAATCCTTGTTCTAGAAAGATGTCACACCAATTTCAGCAAGGAAACCTTCCTTGCCATGCATAACCCTTTCTAGAACCTATTTCCTTGCCTTGCAAGGCTTTCTAGAAGCCTTATCCTGCCTTATCCAAACCTGCCGCATCTTTTAACCTTTTCCCTTGAGGATTTTGATTATTTAAGCCTTTTTCCTTGTGGATTTTGATTCTAGAAGTCCATATCTGATTTCCCTAGGGTTTTAGGTGCCTATATATATTGATATTTCATCCCTGGCCGCACCACCACCTCCCATACACATCAATTAACGCCAGAAATCAGCCCTTGCTCTTTGCCGCAGCCTTCCACCACCATACTCCATAATTCCTGCCAAAAACCACCCCTTGCCGCACCACCTATCCATCCTAAACACCACCATACATCCCCCATCCATTCTACACCATTCATAACCCCAAAACCTGTCCCTAACCTTTGTGCCGCAGCAAGGAGGAAGAAGGAACTTCGTGGATGCACCTGTTGCCCAAGTTGGAGTGTCTAGGTGTTCTCTTTCCTTGGATTTCAATGTTTAAATTTATTTATCTTTGCTTTGTGTGTATGAGGAACTAAACCCCCCCTTGGCTAAGGGGGATTCGAAACCATGTTTATGTTTGCTATATGATTTGATTACTTCTAATTGCGTTTCATAAGTTGTGAATTCAATTTACTTATCTATATGAATTAAAACTGATTTGTATGTGTTGGTTGAGAGTGCACGCTTAATTTTCATGCATAAATCTAATGCTAGGATATAAGGGAGTTTCACCTAATCGTTATGAACTTATATTCGCAAGTAGTAAAGGTTGTTGATCACAATCGTGTTAAGTACATTCTTGGCATAAGTTTCATGCAATTCATAGTAACAAGTGCCTCATCAATGCTTATGGTTTTCATAGAACTTAATGATTCTTGCTTGTATCTCTATTATGCAATTCATGTAGGGAACTTGTGAGGAATGCTTTGGGTTGTTGTATGCAATTCATCCAATTCGATAACTTTAGGAAAATCTGAGGGTTAATTAGTGCAATTCATGGTTAATCTGGGGCGTTGGGAATTCATGGTTTATTGAGAAGCAATTGGAAATCGTTTTGTATGCAAGTGTGACATGTGTGGAGAAGAACCCCTTAGCTAGCTTTCCATCCATTCACTTTAACCAAATTCATTTTTAAAATCTGTTTAGTTTACAAAGTTTCTGTTTGTTTTCAACTTTCGTCAAAACCAAATCCCCCTTTTTTTTGTTGAGTCATCTTAGTTAGAAATCAATTTAGTTTGTGTTTTTAAGTATCTTGAGTCAAGTTATAGCCTATTTTCGTCCAAATTTGTGTTTGTGTTCAAAACTGCCCAGATTGTGTTTTTAAGGCAGTTTTGAGTGTTTCTGGGCAGTTTTGAGTCTTTTGGTTTGTTTTAGTGTTTCAGAGTTTAGTTTTGCATTCTTTGAGTCTAGTTTAGTGTTTTAAACTTTGTTTTTACGTTTTGAGTAAGTTTTCAAGTGATTTAGCAATCCCTCCTAATCTCCGGCCTAGAACGATCCCTACTTACATACTTTGCTACAATTGATAAAAAGAGGGTTTAATTTGAGTGTTTAACTTTTATCGCATCAACATCAGCTTTCCAGATACCACAGACCACTTTTTCAAAGTGCTCTGACAAAGTTAAAACACGTGAAGCTTGCAGCTCCCACTACATTGATATGACCAAGAAGGGTAAAGGAATAGCACTACTACTTGTTGTTAGGGAGACTCCTATATATGTCGACCTTCATCCTCCACAGCCAGGCAGACCTGCAAATAAAAAAAATGCTCAACTTTTCTTCACATCAGAGAAGGCACTCTCAGCAGAGTCTCTCGAAATACTTAGCTTCTTTTCCTCCCGATAATACCTCTACAAACAAGCCACACCAGAGAAAGAGTATCTCATATCATCAGGGTTAAAAGCAAGAGTATCCTATATCATGTTTTTTCCCTGTTTTTCCTTTGGCCTTGTTCTTACCTGTAAAACAAAGAGAAAGAGAATGATCAGTCAGCACTTGGAATCAAGCTTCCAGTCAGGAACTGACTGCCTAGAACCCCTTGCTTGATTACTTACCTGGCATAACTCTCGAGTACTCATCTTCAACATCTTATGCTTCTAGAGAAGATACCACATCTGCCTAAGGAACAGATAGGGCAAGTGAGAAGGATACAAGGAAGCATGTGGAGACGAGCGTAAAAAAACACGTGCCGATACATCTACTACTTTGTCAACAGTAAAAGTATCCCATATCATCAGAGTCGAATGTACTCTAGATTTGATGGACTTGTTTTGACCCTCAAATTCTTGAGTCGGCCTTATACTCTGGAGGAAACCAGAAAACCCTCCAGCCCAGTTCAAGAATAAGCGTGTGGAAAGTTACTTCTTCAAAAGCAAAAGTATCTTATATCATATCTTCTCCATTTGCTTCTCCTTATCCTTGTTGCTGTTTACGACACAAGGAGAAGGAGAACAATCAACCGGAAGCTGAAGTCGAAACTCCGATCCAGGTTGTTTGCTTGGAAGTCTGATTGCTTACCTTATCTGTTACCTCTTTCGGCAAATCTCCTAGCTCGGCGACTTGGGGGACTCTTACTATAGGGTTTGTATCGCACTTGACCAAGCCCAAAACTACAAGTAAGCTTCAAATGAAATTGATACATTACCTTGTGCATCTTCATCGGTTAAAGATACCACCCCTGGATGGAGGAAAAGTACTTCTAGAAAAGATGTCACATCTACATATGAGACAAATAAGGCAAGTGAAAATGATACCACAATTCGGTACTTAGAAGTTTCGTGATTACTTAATGGCTTGAATCTTGCAAGTCCCCAACCGAGGAGCTCACTCACTCAGGAACTTAAGGGAGCACTGTTTGAACCATACTTGACCAATCCCGAAACTACTAAGCACCAGTCAATGTTATACCATCAAGGACTCAAGGACCCATAAGAGTTTCCCTCCAACCAGGAGGCCAATCACAGCGCGACACGTGTCGACATCAGAAGCCAATCATAGCGCAACACGTGTCAACATCAGAAGTCAATCACAACACAACACGTGTCAATGTCAGAATGAAACTAGAAACTCTCTTCTATAAATAGAGATCATTCTCGCACAATATTTCCGAATGTCATTTGTACTAAATCATTCACTAATACTCACTAAAGGAGAGTTGAACCTATGTACTTGTGTAAACCCTTCACAATTAATAAGAACTCCTCTACTCCATGAATGTAGCCAATCTGGGTGAACCACGTACATCTTGTGTTTGCTTCCTTGTCTCTATCCATTGACATACTTATCCACACTAGTGACCGGAACAATCTAGCGAATGTCACAAACTTAACATTTTCTGTTGTACCAAAGTCCTTACTGATTTTGTGCATCAATAGAGGTCATAAGGAGCAAATTGTTGATGAAGAGGTGGATAATAGCAGTGAAATATGAACTGAAGAATTATGGAAAAGCAATTTCAAGAAGCTGAAGAATTCTTGACCCAAAACATATCGCTTTCATTAATTATTTTCAGCGAGTAATGGCCTAATTCCCCCGCTTGTTTTACTTTTCATTTTCTTCCTGCTATTAATAAAAACTAGTAGAGGGGGAATAGACGGGGGAGGTGCAATGGCCTTCCTTCAAAGGAGGGTTGATGTCTCTCACACGATTGTTGATGAAGAGCTAATCTCGCCTACTCCTTATCTACAAATTTACATAAAAAGAACATGGTATAGGAAGGAGAGGTCAAAAAGAATGGATAAGCAAAGTGAAGTTCACAAATTGTAATCTTTTTAACCAACTTCATTTCCTTCTGTTACAATAGAAGGGAATGAGAATTTGTTAACAAACAATATTTTACTTTAAATTAATTCAAACTGCACAGATAAAGTCCCATCCAATGTAGAGAATATGACTGGTCACATATGCGAAGATAAGAAGCAAAGAAAGATTTTACTTTAAGTTAATTTGTTTACAAACGATATTTTATTTTAAATTAATTCGAACACCAGTGCATAAAGCCACATCCAATCTAGAGAATATGACTACGCCTACATATGCGAAGACAAGAAGCAAAGGAATATTTTCCACAACAACAACAACAAAGCCTTTTCCCACTAAGTGGGGTCGGCTATATGAATCCTAGAACGCCATTGCGCTCGGTTTTGTGTCATGTCCTCCGTTAGATCCAAGTACTCTACGTCTTTTCCTAGAGTCTCTTCCAAAGTTGTCCTAGGTCTTCCTCTACCCCTTCGGCCCTGAACCTCTGTCCCGTAGTCACATCTTCGAACTGGAGCGTCAGTCGGCCTTCTTTGCACATGTTCAAAATCACCGGAGCCGATTTTCTCTCATATTTCCTACAATTTCGGCTACTCCTACTTTACCTCGGATATCCTCATTCCCAATCTTATCCTTTCTCGTGTGCCCACACATCCCACGAAGCATCCTCATCTCCGCTACACCCATTTTGTGTACGTGTTGATGCTTCACCACCCAACATTCTGTGCCATACAACATCGCTAGCCTTATTGCCGTCCTATAAAATTTTCCCTTGAGCTTCAGTGGCCTACGACAGTCACACAACACGCCGGATGCACTCTTTCCATCCAGCTCGTATTCTATGGTTGAGATCTCCATCTAATTCTCCGTTCTCTTGCAAGATAGATCCTAGGTAGCGAAAACGATCGTTTTTTGTGAGCTTCGCTAGATTGCTCCGGTCATTAGTGTGGATAAGTATATAAATGGATAGAGATAGGAAAGCAAACACAAGATGTACGTGGTTCACCCAGATTGGCTACGTCCACGGAATAGAAGAGTTCTCATTAATTGTGAAGGGTTTACACAAGTACATAGGTTCAAGCTCTCATTTAGTGAGTACAAGTGAATGATTTAGTACAAATGACATTAGGAAATATTGTGGGAGAATGATCTCGTAATCACGAAACTTCTAAGTATCGGAGTGTGGTGTCGTCTTGACTTGCCTTATCTGTCTCATAGGTAGATGTGGCATCTTCTCTGGAAGTACTCTTCCTCCATCCAGGGGTGGTATCTTTAACTGGTGGAGATGCACAAGGTAATGTATCAATTTCACTTGAAGCTTACTTGTAGTTTCAGGCTTGGTCAAGCGCGATACAAACCATGTAGTAGGAGTCCCCCAAGTCGCCGAGCTAGGGGGTCTGCTGAAAGAGGTGACAGACAAGGTAAGCAATCAGAGCTCCGACTGATTGTTCACCTTCTCCCCATCTTGCAGCAGCATGAAGGATAAAGAGAAGAAAAATGAGAAGAGATGATATGAGATACTTTTGCTTTTGAAGAAGTAACTTTCCACAGGCTTATTCTTGAACTGAGCTGGAGGGTTTTCTGGTTTCCTCCAGAGTATAAGGCCGACTGAAGAATTTGAGGGTCAAAACAAGTCCATCAAATCTAGAGTACGTTCCACCCTGCTGATATGGGATACTTTTGCTTTTGACAGAGTAATGAATGTATCGGCACGTGTGCTGTTACGCTTGTCTCCACATGCTTCCTTGTATCCTTCGCACTTGCCCTATCTGTTCCTCAAGCAGATGCGGAATCTTCCCTGGAAACATAAGATGTTGAAGATGAGTACTCGAGAGCAATGCCAGGTAAGTAATCAGGTAAGGGGTTCCAGGCAGTCAGTTCCTGGCTGGAAGCTTGATTCCAAGTGCTGACTGATTGCTCTCTTTCTCCTTGTCTTGCAGGTAAAAACAAGGCCAAAAGAAAAGACAGGGAAAAAGCATGATATGGGATACTCTTGCTTTTAACCCTGATGATATGAGATATTCTTGCTCTAGTATAGCTTGTTTGCAGAGGTATTATCGGGGGGAAAGAAAGCTGAATATTTCGAAAGGCTTCGTTGGGAGTGCCCTCTCAGATATGATGAAGGGTTGAGCATTTTTGCAGGTCTGCCTGTCCGTTGGGGATGGAGGTCGACATATATAGGAGTCTCCCTAACAACAAGTAGTAATGCTATTCCTTTACCCTGCTTGGTCATAGCACGGTAGTGGGAGCTGCCAGTTTCACATGTTTTAACTCTGTCAGAGCACTTTGAAAAAGTGGTCTGTGGTATCTGGCTCTCGAGATTCGGAGAACGATGCCTCTTCGATTTTTGAGAAAGCAATCATGCTGGGGGTATGACTCTCGAGATTCGGAGAGCAGTGTCTCTTCGATTTTTGAGGAAGTAATCATGTTGGGAGTCTGGCTCTCGAGATTCGGAGGGCGGTGCCTCTTCGATTTTGGAGCAAGCAATCTTGTTGGGAGTGTTGTCTCGAATGTGAGTAAAGGTTGGGCATGTTTGCTAGTCTACCTTGCCACGAAGCACAAAGGTTGACACACAGGGACTTTCCAATTATCCAGCAATGGTACTGTTCCTTTACCCTCTCTTCGATTTTGAGAAAGTAGTCATGTTGGGAGTCTGGCTCTCGAGATTCGGAGGACGGTGCCTCTTCGATTTTGGAGCAAGCAATCTTATTGGGAGTGTTTTCTCGAATGTGAGTAAAGGTTGGGCATGTTTGCTAGTCTACCTTGCCACGAAGCACAGAGGTTGACACACAGGGACTTTCCAATTATCCAGCAGTGGTACTGTTCCTTTACAGTTGTGGGTAATAATATGGTAGCTAGACCTTCAAAATTTATGTGTCTAAACTTTTGTTAGTGCTGTTTCTTTGCTATTCTTTTACCTTTCTTGGTCAGAGCGATGTAGTGGGAGCTGCAAGCTTCACGTGCTCAACTTTGGCAGAGAACTTTGGCAAAGTTATTTGTGGTACCCATGAGCTATTGTTGCGTGTGGGAAGTGGGTGATTGAACAGTAAGATTCATGTGCTTTCTACTTCACCAGAAGTCTTCGACAGAATGCCCATAATTTCTGCAAAGCTGAGTGTGCGTGTGACAGGTGCTGACAAGGCTAGAAAAGTAGGTGCCTCTTCGATTTCTGAGATCGGCCCTCGTGGTCTCTGAGCAGCCCAGCTTTTGAGAAAGCGAGCGCCTCTTCGATTGATTCGGAGAACGATGCCTCATCGATTTTTGAGAAAGCAATCATGCTGGGGGTCTGGCTCTCGAGATTCGGGGAGCAGTGTCTCTTCGATTTTTGAGAAAGTAATCATGTTGGGAGTCTGGCTCTCGAGATTCGGAGGGCGGTGCCTCTTCGATTTTGGAGCAAGCAATCTTGTTGGGAGTGTTTTCTCGAATGTGAGTAAAGGTTTGGCATGTTTGCTAGTCTACCTTGCCACGAAGCACAGAGGTTGACACACAGGGACTTTCCAATTATCCAGCAATGGTACTGTTCCTTTACCCTCTCTTCGATTTTTAAGAAAGTAGTCATGTTGGGAGTCTGGCTCTCGAGATTCGGAGGACGGTGCCTCTTCGATTTTGGAGCAAGCAATCTTATTGGGAGTGTTTTCTCGAATGTGAGTAAAGGTTGGGCATGTTTGCTAGTCTACCTTGCCACGAAGCACAGAGGTTGACACACAGGGACTTTCCAATTATCCAGCAGTGGTACTGTTCCTTTACCCTTGTGGGTAATAATATGGTAGCTAGACCTTCAAAATTTATGGGTCTAAACTTTGTTAGTGCTGTTTCTTTGCTATTCTTTTACCCTTCTTGGTCAGAGCGATGTAGTGGGAGCTGCAAGCTTCACGTGCTCAACTTTGGCAGAGAACTTTGGCAAAGTTATCTGTGGTACCCATGAGCTATTGTTGCGTGTGAGAAGTGGGTGATTGAACAGTAAGATTCATGTGTTTTCTACTTCCCCAGAAGTCTTTGACAGAATGCCCATAATTTCCGCAAAACTGAGTGTGCGTGTGACAGGTGCTGACAAGGCTGGAAAAGGCTGGAAAAGTAGGTGCCTTTTCGATTTCTGAGATCGGCCCTCGTGGTCTCTGGGGAGCCCAGCTTTTGAGAAAGCGAGCGCCTCTTCGATTTTTGAGATCGGCCTTCGTGGTCTTTAAGCAGCCCAACTTTTGAGAAAGCAAACGCCTCTTCGATTTCTGAGATCAACCCTCGTGATCTCTAAGCAGCCCAGCTTTTGAGAAAGCAAACGCCTCTTCGATTTCTGAGCAGGCGCCTCTTCGATTTCTGAAGCTTCGTCGAGTGCAGATTTTTATAAGGGCTGGCATTAAGTTCCAAAGCACACTTGAATCTCCACCAGTAGAAGCTTCATTCTTGCACTTCTAAGATCTTGATTTGTCCGACCTCTTCTCTCTTCAACACCTTTGAAAATGTCTGGCCCCTCCGACCGTCGTTTTGACTTGAACCTTGTTGAAGAGGCAGCCCCGCCTTCTCCAGACAACATATGGCGCCCATCCTTCGTCTCCCCTACTGGTCCTCTTACCGTTGGGGATTCCGTGATGAAGAATGATATGACCGCTGCGGTGGTGGCCAGGAACCTTCTCACTCCCAAAGATAACAGACTACTTTCCAAACGGTCTGATGAGTTAGCTGTTAAGGATTCGTTGGCTCTCAGTGTTCAGTGTGCAGGTTCTGTGTCTAATATGGCCCAACGCCTATTTGCTCGAACCCGCCAAGTTGAATCATTGGCGGCTGAAGTGATGAGTCTCAAACAGGAGATTAGAGGGCTCAAGCATGAGAATAAACAGTTGCACCGGCTCGCACATGACTATGCTACAAACATGAAGAGGAAGCTTGACCAGATGAAGGAAACTGATGGTCAGGTTTTACTTGATCATCAGAGATTTGTGGGTTTGTTCCAAAGGCATTTATTGCCTTCGTCTTCTGGGGCTGTACCGCGTAATGAAGCTCCAAATGATCAACCTCTGATGCCTCCTCCTTCTAGGGTTCTGTCCAGTACTGAGGCTCCAAATGATCCCCCTCCGGTGCCTTCTCTTTCTGGGGCTCTACCGACTGCTGAGACTTCTCCTAAGCAACCTTTGTGAAGGCTCCCTCTTGTGTGCTTATTTTGACTCATGTATATGTACATATTTGTAGCTTATCGGGGATATCAATAAATAAGTTTTCCTTCATTTCAACGTATTGTGTTAAATACACCAAAGCCTTCTTCGCTAAGTTCTTTGAATTTTCTTTTGTTAAAGCTTGTATGTTGAAGCTTTCTTGATAAGATTGCAATGCGAATTATTGAATACCAAAAAGAGAAACAATCACCAAATCATTCCAAATCATTCCATCCAAGCATAAGACATTAAGCAAAGAAGAAACGCATTGATTTGAAATGTACTAGCATGATCACCAGGTCACACATAACAAAAACTCCATGAAAAATATAGCCAAAAATATCATATACGTAGCGAAAACAAGTATGAAAAACACATTCACAAATTCATCCCCACCGTGAATCCAGCGGACTCGCGAACTATGAAATGGAGACGAGGATCCTAAGCAATCATGGACAAAATGTGCACAACACCCTGGCAAAACACAGTTAATAGAACCGGCTGCACGTCAACCACTCTAAAACTTCTTGGCCTTCGTCTGCCCCCTAGGAATTTTACTTAGCACCTTTGCGTCAAATACTGCATACTGCTTCTTCATCTCAGTCAGTGCCTTCTCCGCAACCGCATCCACCTGGTCATCGTATTTCTCATAGAACACAGGAAGTGTGAAGAGCAAAACAACCGCTGTGAAGAAAGAATCAACACCATGGTAAGAACAAGCGCAGAAAGAAATGGAAAATGGCAGCCATAACTGATATGTACAATGTGTGGTTTCCTTACCTATGTAGACCAAGGTCAAGAAGTTGTAGTACTTCCCCAAGATGGACACAACCCACAAGCCAGCAATCGCCTAATCGATCATAACACCATTCACAAATACGAAAAAACATAAACAATCAAGTCAGCAACATGGTATCTAAAGATCATCCCTTTCATATGAACACAGATTGCAATTCATACATGCCATGATTATATACAAACAAATTGCAAATCGAGAAACAATTAAATCATCATCATCATCAATCGTAGTGGAACATGAACAGCATCAATCAGAAAAGACAGAGCTAGAGGGCAATAAACATACAGAGAGGAACTGCTTCAGATCCTTCCCAGATGCAATCTCCCGCACGATAACAAAAGCACGGTTGATCTCTGATGTAATTGCAGACGCAATCTGTAGAACCGGCTTCTCAGGAATTTGAACTTGTGGAATGTGGGGTGGAGACCTGAATGTAACAAATTGGTGCTAAGTGAGTCATTCCAAACATATAAAATCGAGACCATTGCCCCGAACACAAACAGAACAATTAAATAAAGAATCAAAGGCATTCTTACTTGTTAATGAAGGTTGAAGCGTTGGACCACAAGAACAACATAACAATCCCAATAATCAACAAGTGGGAGACCAGAGTCAGCAGATGGTATTCAAGCAATTCAAAGAAAACCCATATGATCGTTAAGGCGATAAGAACACCTGCCGACACCTTCTTGCCCCTCCAAAGGAAAATATCAGCGGCTGTAACATATAATTATTCAATTTTCATCAAACCATAACAAAAACTTGCATTTCTTGAAAATTTCCAATTACGAAAATACAAAACCACGTATAATCACAATGTCATTGTACAAAAAATTTAACCCAACACAAAATTGCAACATGATTATAAAGGCTCAGTTAAATAATTAGTTGGATTAGCAAAAATGGAAAAAGAATGTCAATCAATTTTTCATCAAACCAAAATTATAAGGTTGCAGTTCTTGTAAATTTTCGATTGTGAAAATCCAAACCACGTAATCAACATGTCATTGTACAAAAAGTTAACTCGACACAAAATTGCAACATGATTAGAAAGGGTTCAGTTTAATAATCAGTTGGATTAGCAAAACTGGAAAAGGATTAAAAAGCCAATTAAAAAAATTAACAAAGTAACCCCCAACTTAATTTATTCACAAAAATCAAAACTTAACAAAATAATCACACAGAAGTGAATTAAGAACATTAACAAAGAAACCCCAACTTTAATTAAATACCAAAATCTTAATTAGCAATTAAACAAAGTCACAAGGCCTCAGCAGATCTAGATCCATTAGCAGAAAGATCAGAAAGAACGTTTCGATTGCGAAACGCTACCTTTTCCGCCACCGAAGACGTGGTGCACGGGCTTCTCCCTCCCAAAGAGCCTGTTAACCTTGGACTTCAACGATGCCGAATAGCCACCGCCAATGCCCTTGTCGCGCACTGCCTCCGACGGCGGTAACGCCGACGACGAATCGTGACCGTGGATCTTGTCCGGTACCTTGTCCAACAAAGACTCCGCCGCCTTCACTTCGTCTGCATGCTCCGCCATCTCGACAACGCTATCGTTTCACAATTCCCCAACCAAGAAAATACTTCCCGTTTCGAAACCCTCGCTCGCCGATCTTCCCGTTTCTTTTTTAGCGTTTCTTTTCCTCTCACTCTCAGTCGCTCTGTTTTTTTCTCCCTCGGTTTGCGCCGTTTAAATAGGCGGGGTTATAAACCCCGAACCCTGAGCAATAAGAGCCGCTAAAATTAACGGCGGTTAGATTTGACGACATTGTCCGTTGGTCTGGGCCACGGAGTTCTATGTACGTGGCGGAAGGAGAGGGCGTTATCTAAAATCACGGACCGCGTGTGACATTGTTGGACCTATGGCGTGCGGCCACGTGAGGAAAATGGTTGGCCCATGGAAATCTTAGCTCTTAAGCAAATATTAAATTCGTTTTTTTGTTGGTCCGAAAATTAATAAGATTATCCTTTTTTTAGGCGACGTTTGGGTAATTCCACTTGTAATTTTCAGAATCAATGGGTGATATTATATGGATGAATCGGAATCCATGGGTGATATTATATGGATGACTCTGAATATTTTATTTTCTGTGTTGATGGATCTGAGCCGTCCATGTCAGACGAACATCACACATGGATGTCACATAGATAATGTGTATAAATCTCATACAAGTTAATGTTTTTTGGGATCTTTTGATATGTGTCTAATTTTGTAAGCCTGTTTTTAATGGAATCCACTAATATTACATAAGCATAATGGGGCCTAGTAAGTACAGCAATCATCCATGTCAGCAATTAAAATGCACATAATTTACAAACAAAATTACAACAATTACCATTAAATGGTTTATCAGGTCTCTTGCAGATGAATAATAGAATTTTACGGCTTAATTTTCATTGTATTGCAAAAATAGACTATATATACACAAGGTTCTAAAAAACGCTAGGCGCTAGTCGGGCGGTGGATTGGGGCCTAGCGCCTAGGCGGCTAGGCGGAGCCTAGGCGGGCGTCTAGGCGGACTAGGCGGATTTAAGTAAATCTATTGTATTTCATGTAAATAAGTGTCTGTTTATACTTAAAATATATATAATTTCATCATAAACTAGAAAATAGAATGACATATATATTATAAAGTATTAGAACATAATAAAAATATGTGGAGCAAACATATAATGTGTGTTTATTTAAGTGTTAAATAAATTTCTTATTGACATGTTTAAAAACTAGTGAAGGTTCTTGAAATACAGTTAAAGTTTTGATCTCTATATATAAATCTTCCAAATAATTACACAATATATTATTTAATAGTGGAGTGGGTAATTGTTTTTATTATAATTTAACTTATAAACCCAAGTAGTAATTACATAATATATTATTTAATAGTGAAATGAGTAATTGTTTTTATTATAATTTATAACTTCAAGAAATCAATTAGATAAGATAAGGGGAGTTGGTAGTGGAAATCAATAAGGGTTTGGTTTTGACGCTTGGTTTTGACGCCTTGGAAATCGGGAGGCTTTTGCTTTGAGCTGTCTCGTTTCCTTTTCCAGTCTTCATTCACTTCTTCGAATACTGCACCTATTTCTCCATCGTCTTCTCTGCCTAATTCCCCATCTTCTTGCCCTACAAAATTTCCAAAATTTCCCTAAACCTAGTCTAGCGCAACAAAGATCCTCGAAAACGTTACCGGCTCCAGCGAAGAAATCCGACGAGTCCAAGTCAAAATTTTCGTTTTTTTTTTCTAGAAATTGCACTGTTATTCCTTCTATCGATCTCTCTCTCGCTTTCTCTTCCCTCACGCTCTCTTGCTCTCTCTCTCTCTCTCTCTCTCTCTCTCTCTCCCCTTTAGATTTTATGTTGTCGCCCTCCTCTTCTAAGTTGTGTAGTGAAACACCGACGTGTTCTTCCTCCCTCTTGCCGATTTATTGAACGTTTTTTGAAAAATCGCGGCGGCGGTCCGACGCCCAGCGCCTAGGCGCCACCTAGGCGGCCGCCTTGACCGCGTTTTAGAACATTGTATATACAAGATACAATCCTTGTTCTATAAGGAAAACAAAAAAAGACACACACCTAACCTTCCTAATAAAGGATTCTAATATTTACAATATAATTACATGCCCTTTTTTAATACTACTCACGGCAACACTCCCCCTCAAGTTGGAGTATAGATATCACACATACCCAACTTGACAAGTGAGTCACCAAAAGATCTACTACACACAGCATGAGTGAGGATATCCGCAAGTTGCTCTTTCGAGTTCACAAATGGTATTGAAACAATGTTCTTCTCCAGCTTCTCCTTAATAAAATGACGATCAACCTCCACATGCTTTGTTCTGTCATGTTGTACCGGGTTCTCTGCAATCTCCTGTGCGGATTTATTATCACAATACAAACTTGTCGCCTCCTTTACTTTGAAACCTAGACCATCAAGTAACTTACGTAACCAAAGGACTTCACATATTCCATGTGCCATTCCTCTAAATTCGGACTCAGCTGACGATCTTGACACCACGTTTTGCTTTTTGCTCCTCCAAGTAACCAGATTTCCACCAACAAACGTAAAGTATCCAGAAGTAGATCGTCTATCAGTTACATCACCTGCCCAATCAGCATCAGTAAATCCTTCAATCTGCAGATGACTGGAATTTTTATACAAATTCCTTTTCCTGGAGCCGACTTCAAATAAGCTAAAATCCGCATAACAGCTGCCATATGATCCACACTTGGCGAGTGCATAAACTGACTCACCACACTTACTGCATAGGCTATATCCGGACGGGTAAGTGCTAAGTAAATTAGTCTTCCTACCAGTATCTGATATCTGCCTTTATCCACTGGTTCTTGATCCGAATAAATTCCCAAGTAATGTTTCTCCACAATGGGAGTATCCACGGGTTTACACCCAAGCATCCCTGTTTCCTTCAATAAATCCAGAACATATTTCCGTTGAGACAAGAAAATACCTCTAGACGAACGAGCAACTTCCACACCAAGGAAATACTTCAAGTCACCTAACCTCTTCATCTCAAACTCGGCATAAAGGTTCTTCTCCAGTTTGACCATTTCATCTGAATCATCACCTGTTATTATCATATCATCTACATAAATAATTAAGGCTGTCACTTTATCACTTCTTCGTTTCACAAATAATGTATGATTCGAGTGACTTTGATAATACCCAATCCGCCTCATAACTTGGGTGAATCTACCAAACCACGCACAAGGCGATTGCTTAAGTCCGTAGAGTGACTTTCGCAACCTACATACTCCGGTTTTCCCTCCGGCATCGTACCCTGGAGGAAATCCATGTATACCTCTTCTTCTAAGTGCCCATGAAGAAAAGCATTTTTCACATCAAACTGTTTTAGTGGCCAATTCAAATTTGCAGCTAAAGAAATCAGAACTCGTACTGTATTCATATTCGCTACTAGAGAAAAAGTCTCCTGATAATCAACACCATAAGTTTGAGTATAACCTTTTGCTACTAACCTTGCTTTATACCTGTCTACCGATCCGTCTGCCTTGTATTTGATCGTAAAGACCCATCTACACCCAACTGGTTTCTTTCCTTTAGGTAGCTCCGTTACCTCCCATGTATCATTCTTATGTAGTGCCATCATTTCCTCATCCATCGCAGCAACCCATTTAGGATCCTTCAAGGCCTCTTCAACTCGGGTTGGTGCTTGGATTGCTTCCACATTGTATACCCAGGCTTGACGTTCTAGTGCAAGGTTTGAGCATGACACATAATTAGCTATTGAATACTTCATTTTTCCTTCAAGAGAAAACCTGTCAGGAGGAACACCACGATTTTGCCTTGGAGGCAACTTATATGTACTCATAACATTATCTGGATTAGTTACATGAGTATCAGTAGTACTTACCTCAGGAATACTCAGAGAAGACATATTGGGTGGCACTATTGAGCTTAAGAGAGAGGGGGTTGCGGGTTCGGTAGCTAATGGTTGCTGGAGCGGTAAAACTTGTTCGGCAGCTTCCTGCTGACACTCTCCATCACACTCGGCAACACGTTGCCGAGAAGACTCAGTTGGTTCTATGCTACTTGGCTGAATGATACTCACATTCTCGGCAGTGTCTTGTCGAGAGTCACTGTCTCTATTCTCGGCAGTATCTTGCCGAGAGCTTTCACAACTTTTTTTATCAATAAATACTCCCCCTGAGCTACATATTTCCAACCACCCAAGATCACCACTCGTATTCTCCCTCGGGTGATCGGAAGGTGATGGAGTCGAAGAATACAAGAACTCAGATTCGAAAAAGGTAACATCCATAATTACATACATATGACGAGTTTCAGGGTGGTAGCACTTATACCCTTTCTATTGAGGAGCAAAACCCAGAAAAACACACCGGTGAGCACATGGATCGAGCTTACTACGATGAATCTTGTGAATATGAACATAGGCTACACACCCAAATACACGAGCAGAAAGAGTATTAGTTGACACTACTGGAACAAATTCTGGCAATACTTGGAGAGGTGTACGAAAATCCACAACCCGGGATGGCATGCGATTTATAACATACACGGCATAGGTGATGGCGTCTGGCCAAAAATTCTTGGGCATGGACCCACCAATAAGCAATGCATGAGCAGTTTCCAAAATATGACGGTTTTTTTCTCTCAGCTACCCCATTTTGTTGTGGGGTATATGAACACGTTGTCTCATGAATAATTCCTTGATCACGGAAAAAAGTAGATAGCTCAGAGTTAACATATTCTCCCCCATTATCAGTACGAAGAACCTTAATAATGGAGGAATATTGTGTAGCCACCATCTGAGAGAAAGATCGAATAATCATACTAACATCACTTTTATGTTTCAACAGATAAACCCATGTCATACGAGTGCAATCATCAACAAACGTAATAAACCATTTAATTCCCGAAGTAGTACTAATAGGGGAAGGCCCCCACACATCAGAGTGTACTAGCGCAAATGGAGAAGATGTTCTATTCATACTTCGATGAAGCACGATGACTTTTGGCTAAAATACATACTTCACATTTCAATTTTGAGTCTTCAATACCACTGACCAAATCAGGTAATATATGTTTCAAATAACCAAACAATGCATGCCCCAAACGACGATGCAATAACAATACCTTCTGTAGATTACTATTACGTGACGCATGAACCAAATTAGCTCTTCCAGGAACCACGTCATCCACATAATATAGCCCCTCTTTCTTAGTGTCACGCCCAATGATCTCCTTTGTCTGAATATCCTGAAGCAAGCAAAATGAAGGATACATTAATACAACACAATCCAATTGTTCAGTGACTTGAGGTACAGACAATAAGTGATGGGACAATGACGGAACCAATAAACAATTATGTAAGGGAAGAGAGGGGTGTAAGAGACACTGTTCCCGCTCCAACAACAGTAGCAGTAGAACCATTGGCAGTTGCCACACACTTTCTATGAGGGCGTGTCATAGATTGAAATAAGGTTTTATCATACGTCATATGATCTGTTGCACCGAAATCTAAAATCCAACCTGTATTCACCATTGTAATAACACGACTGCACAAGAATGTACGATAACAACGAAGGTTACGGTCTTGATTGCGGCTGCTGCAATACACAGGTTGCACTATGTGACAACACTGCACACTTCACGGCAAAAAAACAACCAACTCCATATGTTGCAATCCAAGGTAGCAGCAAAACCAACAACACCCACACGACACAAAAAATCCAAAGGCCCAAAATAAATGCAGCAGCAATTATCGAAATATAGTTAACCAATGCACAATTGTTGCAATCAGTACAGCAAAGCAGCACCCAAGTCCCTCTTTCTTTCTTTCTCTCTTTTTTTTTTATTTTTATTTTTTTTTTTAAACAACAGCGGTAAATCACTACCTGGCACAACCAGCAATTGCTAGAGTACAGCAATTACCACGGGAACACACACTCACAGCAGCACAATACACGGCATAATTGCACAACAGTTAGTTTTTTTTGCGGCAGGGATGCAGCAAAACAACAACCAGACACTAGCAATTTTTCCTTCTTCCTTCTTCACGACACAAGCAGCAAAGGAAGAAAAAGACAAAATTCCAAGGTCCCAATACCTAAGTCCAAGATCCTAAAAGTACTCACGAGTCACGGCACAGCACAGCGGCAAGGGATGGGTATTTTCCTGGTTAGGGTTACGGTAACTAGGTTCTGATGCCAAATAGAATTTTACGGCTTAATTTTCATTGTATTGCAAAAATAGACTATATATACAAGATACAATCCTTGTTCTATAAGGAAAACAAAAAAAGACACACACCTAACCTTCCTAATAAAGGATTCTAATATTTACAATATAATTACATGCCCTTTTTTAATACTACTCACGACAACATGAATTACAACCCAAATTAATCTCATTGTTTATTCAAAACCTTATCCTCCTGTCTTTCAAATTGCTTTGCGTATCCAACGGAATCCAAATTTTGAATTCTAAATCCGTATGAAGATATGAAGGCTATAAATTTTCTCCCAATATATGATGAAAACAGAATAGGCAATTATTTGATTCGGGTTTGGTATACCTGGAGAACATGTATTGCAACTTCTCGGAAGATTTCAATTTCATACATGGTCACCTAGTTTTGTTTTTCTATTTTTTTTTGGTTTGGTGATTTGGGCTTTGTTTTTGCAGTGTTCGTTACTTGGAAAACAGGTATTACATTCCCTCGATTTCAATACCAGTATTTGATAACAGGTGCTACCGTATCTTTGCTCTAAATTTTTTTTTTCACTTGAATTGTTCGAGATTTTAGAGTTTGACGACGGGTATGAATTGGTGGCCAGTGTTTACGACGCATTAGTGAAGGCTTGTACTAGTTTGAAATCGATTAGGGGGGTTAAGAGGGTTTATAATTACATTATTAGTAATGGGTTTGAGTTGGATTAGTATACGAAAAACAAGCTGATGCTTATGCATGTGAAATGTGGGATGATGATTGGTTCAATTTGTTTCTCTAGTTTTTTAGTATGCTGCTTTGTCTTTTTACTTTTGTGGTGTTTGATACCTAGATTATAGGTACTACAATTCATCTTTAATAATTGGTGTTTTAGTATTTGGAACTTTAATAATTGGTAGTTTAAATTGATACGTTGTTTATCTTGCAGAGTTACTTTTAGTATAATTAGTTCAGATTGTTAAATTAGTCTTATTTTAACATTACTTATATAAATATGATATGTAGTTTGGCTTGATATGTTATCATTTGGGCATTATTTAGTATGTTTTGGAATAATCATGCTTATAGCAGACTTTGTATTACTTGTAGCCGAAGATGTTTTGCATGGAGAGAAAAAAACAAACAAAAAAAAGATAAGCCTGGAGTACAGGTCTGACCTTTTGAAGTTTTGTCGCGTTATGGAAAAAATGAGACCTAGTGTGACAAATGCGCATATTGAGTTAATGAATCGTACACCGTTCGGGAGGTTGTTCAAAGCGTACCACGAGAACTTGATCATTGATGGTGTTTGCAGGAAATGTGATGCAAATATTGTGTCTATATTGAAGTGCTACGACCCAGTACAAAAAGCATTTATTTTTGGTGGAATAACTGCAACAATAACTACCAAAGATATAGTTGAGATTTTCGGGTTGCCTAATGAACGGGAAGAGATCAACCTAAATAGTAGGAAATGAAAAAGTGCGTTTACAGGTTTTTATGAGAGATGTCTTGCAAACATCAGAGATATAAGTAAGAAGATATTGGAAGAAAGGATTTTGAGAGTGGTTAGGTTGCATGGTAGCGTGCATGATGGTGATTTTGTGCGACTGGTTTGTTTATATTTTTGCTTGACATTGTTTTTCAGTACGAGTGGAAATAATACTAGTTTGTACATGGTTGGGTACGTTAAGGATATTACCAAGATGAAGGATTATGCGTGGGCTATAGCAGTGAAGAATTGGTTGTTGGGCACAATTGATAATACGGGAGAATGTTACGAAAGTGTAACTGGTTGTGTAATTGGATTATTGGTATGTTAATCTACATTTTATTTCATTTTATTCTATCTGTGTTCAATAAAATAACATATTAATATCTTACTGATGCAGTTATGGTTTTGTGAGCGTACTCATTTGATCAATCCAATAAGGGGAAGGGAAAATATGTCTCTTAAGGTTGTTAAGTGGAATTTGTCAGAATTGTATGCGAAGATGGAAATTATGAAAATCTATAAGTTGGAGGTATGTTTATCCTACACATCCATTTGGTTTAAAATATAAACTACCTATCATTGTAGAATATGACTTGTACATGATAATTAGTTGTACATGTATGATTAAGCGCAACGGTATTAAACTACATATCATGTACGAAAATTACCTAGAATCATTTTTATTGAACTTCTACTGAAAAAAGTATTAGACTACCTACCCTTGTAAAATATGTTTTTTACATGACGATTAGTTGTACATACCATGGTAAGAAAATTACTTGAAACTAGGGGTGGGCACGGGCCGGGCCGGGCCCATTTTTGGAGGGACCGGACCGGACCCGGGTGCAAAGGAAACGGGCCGGGCCGGGGCGGGCATTACAGTTTTGAATATAGGAACCGGACCTTACCCGGCCCGGTTGAAACGGGCCGGTTCGGGCCGGGTCCACGAGTCCTTGGTTTTTTTTTTTTTCTTTGGGTTATTAAAAAAAAAATTGCACAGAATGCAATTGCACAGATTGTTGCAATTTGCACAGATTGCTGCAATTTGCAGTTTTGCACAGATTGCATTTGCCAAGATTGCTGCAATTGCACAGATTCTTTCTATGATTCTACCACGGCACTACCAACGTCCAAAATAACAACACATCGAAATTCCGAGAGTCCAAAAAAACAAAAGAACAACACATCGTCCAAATTCATAGATTAACAATACATCCAAAATAACAACATTACATCGTCCAACATCTAAAAATCAAATCAACATACAAAAATCATACCACATCCAACGTCCACGTTCCAACAACATTCCTCATTGAATCTGTAAGGAAAAATAGTATATAAACATGACATTTTTAACGTCCAACATCAAACTATTCTCATTGAATCATTGAAATTTAAAGTTTATTCATTTGAGTTTAACGTCCAACATCAAACTATTCCTAATTGCCTTGCTATGATTCATGGGTAACCTACATTAGCATTCACTGCACACTATTTCTGAAATTAATTATTCGGTCTAGCTTCAAGTAGTCTGTCTCAAATATTCACTACACATATGTCTCTAGCAACGAAATCAAATAGCAGCTCAACAAAAAAAAGAATCCAAAAGAGGTACCATGCAAAGGATTTGCATTACACAAGTCTACCTAAATTGATCAGAAAGTCAGAACAGTGGCCATGGGGGTTTCCTGGCAAGCAGGACAAAGCCAGCTGCATATTGAAATTCGAAAGTCTGGTTTTTCTATCACATATTTACAGAATAATAATACAAAAATCTAAGGCACCTATGCATTTCAACTTTCATTTAACACTTCCAAATACCAATATTTACATTTTACAGAATATTTGAGAGTCAATAACAGGATTCAAATAGTTGCCTAGGGTTTTTACTTAGATACGAATCACTCAGTCCACAAACCAATAATACGAATCAAATAAAAGAGAGAAGCGAGATTGTTTGTTAGGGTTTTTACCTGAGAACGAAGAGGCTGCGACGAGAGAGAGAGTGCGAATTCGAAGAGGAGAGATTTGAGGTTCTGCCGTTGTGTTGGTGCAGCGTCGGAGTCGAGGGATACGGATTCGAGGTTCTGCCATTGTGTGACTGACTGTGAGAGACTGATCTGAATCTGGAAAATGGAAACCTGGACTCGGTAAGGGTAGGGTTGAAAACTTGAAACTCAGATACGAATCACTCAGTCCACAAACCCATAATACGAATCAAATAAAAGAGAGAAGCGAGATCGAATTGTTTGTTAGGGTTTTTACCTTAGAACGAAGACGCTGCGAGTCTGTGACGAGAGAAAGAGAGAGTGCGAATTCGAAGAGGAGAGAATCCAGGTTCTGCCGTTGTGTTGGTGCGGCGTCGGACTCGGAGTCGAGGGTTATGGACTGACGGATGGTGGATGAGAGGTGGGAGTGAGTGACTGTGAGAGAGTCGAGAGACTGATCTGAAATTATGAATCTGGAAAATGGAAACCCGGACTAGACTCGGTAAGGGTAGGGTTGAAACTAACAGTTCAGATTGAATGATAGATTATCATTCAATCTTAACCGTTCATTATAAATAGAAACGGGTCAATCCGGGGCCCCGTTTTTCTAGGATGTAGGACTTGGCCCGCCCCGTAAATGACAAGGGCCCAGCCCGGCCCGCCCCGTTTAGTTTCTAAAATATTTGGAACCGGCCCGTACCCGCCCCGAACCTACATTACCCGCCCCGACCCGCGGTTCCTCTACCCGTTTGCCCACCCCTACTTGAAACCATTTTTGTCAACACGCATGTGGTAAATCTAAACTACCTACCCATGGAGAATGTGATTTTTACATCATAATTAGTTGTACAAGTATACTACTTTTTGGCTATTGTGCTTCTATTCTAGTACGTTTTTACATCATAATTAGTTGTTTGTTCAATTATATACTGAATTCTACTATATCCTATGTCCTGGATATAGTGTGTCATGCAGGATATGCAGGTGGTGGGAAATTTCATGTCAGGCCTTTGCTCGTACAAGTTGCACACCATTACCATGTTAAATCTATCTCGTCTGCCAAATCCAGGATTACAACCCCGCAAACGTTATACATTCTTCCAAAGATATAACTATGAAAGTCATGAATATATGGATTACGGGAAATTACAATTTTCAAAGAGGCATAACATCAAACACCTTCTGTGCATTGGTTTTTTTTTAATAAGAAAAGAAAGAAGCATATCAATGAGAGATGATAGAAAGGGATTAGGAGGATTAGGATAAAGTCTTCATGTAAAAATTTGCATAGCAAACAACAATAAAGGAGAAAATAATTATAATATACCTTACTTGAAAATTAAATGGCATTCAATTTGCTATGTTTTAGTGCTTTGATAGATGGAGAAGGTTGAGTATCGCCAAACCACGAAGGAAAAACACAATCATAAAATTGTACTTGGAGAATAGGTCTCGTGAAGAAATTTGCACGTATAAGTTAAAAGTGATTAAGCCTTCCTTAAAAATAGATTGATAAGAAATTCAAAAATTGTTATCAAGAAATCGGGGAGAAATATGAAGGAAACTACTAAACAATGAATTTGAATGTTGATAAAAATTTAAAATGTGGAAAATATATGGAGAACGTGCAAAAGCTATAGGAGGGTAAAATAGTAATAATAATGCAAAAAAATCAACCTAATCAGAAAAATTGCTAACATGGAATCCTAGTCAATGGAGCTAAGTCAAAAGTAACTAAAAATTGGACTAATCCGAATGTTGGGCTATAAAATTGGACCTATTTCAAGTTTCCCCTTGTTCTTTTTAATTGATTTGGTTTTTCTTGTTAGAAATTTTCCATTATGAATGAAAATATACAAATAATAGCATCAACCAAGCCTTAGAGCTTGAGGTCTATCCTTGAGGATGTTAGGTGGTGCGCCAATGCGTTTCAGAAAGTTAGGTGGTGTCATATCTTTAGGGAAGCCAACTTTTGTGGCGGATGCTTTAGCTTCTATTAGTATCAAGTCCGTTAACCTTCATATTTGGGTTGCTCATATCCCGAGTGAAGCTTCGAATGCTCTGTTGTTTTGATGCTTCTGGAACTGGTTGTACTAGAGGTTCTTTTATTTAATGAATTTCTTTTCTAGCAAAAAAAAAGAAAAAAGAAATCAACCAACCCTTATCACATTAAGTGAGGTCGGCTGTATGAAACCTATAACGCCACTGAACTCAGTTTTCCGCCATGTCTTCGGTTACCTCCAATTATTAAAATATATTTTCATTCATAATCATAGAGATTCGATGTGAGAAATTGAGTGCCGACTATCGACTATCTGATGCCCTCATCTTCCTCCTTTATCCAGGCTTGGGACCGACAATTTATCTTATGGTGCAGGCCCAAGTTTGAATAATGGAGTAGAGGAAGAGCGTCAGGTAGTAGACAGCCGACACTTTGTTTTCATGTCGAATTCCAATCATTATGAATGAAAATAATAATGGGATAATTATGTTACTTATACTACGTAGTTTTTGTAACTTCACATTTTAACTGCCTTGGTAACTCCTAACTGGTGGAGTTCTACTATTTGTGATACCATGATTTTCTAGGGTCGAAGTAAGGTGTATCGGGATACGCATAGCTCGAGGTCTAGCCATTAACTCAACAACTTGTGAGATGGAGCTGAATAAACGGAGCAGTGATGCCACCATCATCCTGTTCCAGAATCAATGGGCGAAGTCATTGTTTCGCAAGATATGACAACCTAATTCAACAAGAAATCAACGAGTTCCTATAATCACACTCCTAAGAGGATTGATCAATATCTACTTCTAAGATATCCTCTTGGATTTTCCTAGCTTAATAAGGATTCTACTATCCTAAAAAATCCTCTCCTCGATTGGTATAAATACACCTCTCTAGGGTTTATCTCGGGTAACGCAATTCTCGCATATTTATTCTCTTGCAACTGCTTGAGTTTTATATTGCCTACTAACTTGACCGTAGAAGAGCCTCACACCTCCTCATCCGGTCTTGGGCTTGCTCATGATTGTTTGTTCTTTTACAAGTACTTGAATTTGTGCATCTTCACTATCAACGACTATTCATGCAATGAATAGTGAAGAAAGTTGGTGTTCCACCATAAAATAAATTGACAACATGAGGAGTAGCTCAATCACTTATAAGCACATGCAACAATCCTTATTTCCTTTATGTGATACTCTCAACACACTACCTCACGTGTGATGCATTTTCAAGCTTAACATGTGTACAACACAAATTGAGCAACATGGAACACATGTAGGCATTAAGATTCACACATGTATGAATAGCACTACCCTTTCTAATTTATTAGTCAAGTTTCAATTCCCATGTCATTTCCCATTTTGATAGATTGGTTACTAAAAACGAGAAATTTACTTTTATCCGAGATGGTACGACGGTATCACAAATTAATCACAATATATCATGTTTCTTCAATTTTTCCACATCAAAGTGCATAACTAGTTTATAATACCGTTACAATTACGTAAGTTCTTCTCTAATTTAATAAGCGATATTTTGAGAAATTAAAGAGCAAAATTAATACCAAAACGAAATATCAACTTCTGTAGGTCATTGTGTGTCAAGTTGTGCATGCAAGCGGCAAAAAAGACTGACTAACAATGAAAGTAATGCTTGAAGAAAGGGGCATCTCACCTAATCACATTGTTCCTAATGAGAGAGATCAAATTGCATGCATGCTAGCTTCAAGTTCTTCCAATTAGATATGTACAAATCCGCTATTGGAAATAATATTAGAGAAATAAAAAAAATGGAAAAGAGAGAAAATAAATTAGATCCAAAAGGCTGCTTCTTTCTGTAAAAGAGAACGGATATGATCGAAGGAAAAAAAAAATGATTGAAGTCCCAAGGAAGCATACACTTGAATGATTTAGCTTAGGAATGACTTCAAGATTTGAATATATATATATATATATATATGGTGCACCAAATGGTGTAACATGTACTTTGGCAACACATTGAGTTGTTTTTAGAGAGATTGTAGATGCGGTTTATAGCCATCATTATTTTTTTTTATTGAAATCTTATTAGATTTTTATCAAAGTCTTTGTCGAAGGGATATCAAACAGACATACAAGCAAACAGTTTGGTTTTATACCGAACCGACAAAAAAATCTGATTAATACCGAACCGACCGGTTTTTTTCGGGTTCGGTTTCGGTTCTATTATGCCCAGGCTTGCCATTCACAGAGTATTTATGATGTTGTTAATTACCCCCATCTTCTAACCAGTTGACACAGTTTAGTGGGGGCTGATTTGTTAGCTCCATCTAAAGTTAGCATCCTGTCACTACTTTGGGGATCACTGTAAGTTAGTTCTGTATAAACGACAAGTTCTATCCAAAGACCTGCCGTGGCAATCAATCAAAATCACAAGGTGTGGGAAAGTGGGAAAAGCTTCACCCCTCCATTCACCCTTTTAGTTTTAGATGACTGGTGGTAGGTCCTTTGCATTACCATCGATCACAACCATGAATTAATGGTTCTATATCTTTCTCTTACAAACCCACTCTAAAACTCTTGTATGTGTTCAATCATCTCAAATGACAAGTAGTTTTAAGAAAATATACTGAAAATGGTTGAGACCAAGCAATAAAATGGTTGTTGTCATATTTTTGTTTATATTTCGTGATTGTATTCAAATTGCGTGTCAATGAAACTTTATTTTCCTATTTTCACATTTTAATTTTAAATGGATCATTTTGAGTTGTCTTTTGTATTATCTTATCGTGTGCTAATAAAACATCTTATTCCAACAAAAATAATCGTTTCTAAACTGTAGTAATTTCAGTGGATGATGGATGAAAGAAGGGCTAATTAATTTCTTACATTAATCTTCTCTATTTTATAAGTGAATAATTACCTTTTTTTGAATTGGTTAAGTAACCATTCATCAGCCATACATATCACGTAGTTTTCCGGTACGTAAACCAAATATAAAATGCAACCTCTCAATCCACATGTACTTTTTTTAATATAAAACATGTATTTTCAATTTGAATTAACATTTAAACTCCTAGAACATGTTTATTTAAAATTACGTCATTTTAATAATAGGCGCGGAATATCAAAGCTTAAGTGCAAATATACCGCGCGTAACAGCATCGATATTGGTTTCTTTCGTACTTTAAAATTTTCCAACATGAACCAAGATACTTGCAAAATACAAACATGGGTATAATCCAACAAGTAAAATCTTTATGAACTTAATTCTTTTGTTTCTTACAATCGTTTTCACTTTTCTTATGGTTTGAGCGTAAGGGCAACTCAAGCCCTCCACATATTAGCTAGGCAACAAACCATTTTTCCCCCTCAACCCCAACCCCACCCAAAAAAAAACCCACTCCACCCCATCCAATCGGTTGGGCTTTTGGGGAGGCCATCAACATGCCTAGCAGAAAATTGGCTGACCAATACCCAACCTATTTAACACCAGGTTGACGTTAACCATGTGATTAATTTTTTTCGCGTACGCGCTTGTTCCCGACAGCGCAGTACAAGCCCGCACTGCAGGTGCACTAAGTGACGTGAGATGATGGGCCACGTGGCGCGGCGATGACCGTTGGATTTCCAACAGCTAGTTTTCTGGACCGTTAGTTTTCTAACGGCCAAAAAAAATTTGAAATTCAAACCCAATGGCTAGTGACGTGGCAAAATCTAGACCGTTCGATTTCTAGATCAACGGTCTAGGTTTTCGGCTTAAAAAATTAAAAAAAAAATTTAGCTGCACCCTTGGCAATCACCCAACGAGCTTGCAGGATACCAAAACAATGCTTCTCATCCTTCCTACACCTTTCTTGACATCTTGCAAAGTGTTTTTCCTTTTCACTTTGTGGACTGGGCACTATTTTGATAAACAGTGTCCACTTTGGGTAAATGTTGCTAGGTAGTATGCTCCATCATACGTAGTTCCATTGACCCAATATGTGACTTTCGATGCTTTTCCTTGCAGCACCTCGTTGAACACTGGAGATTAGGCAAGGACATTAAGGTCATTTTGAGCTCTTAGAACACCGAAAAAAGCATGCCAAATCCATGTATCAAATTATGTCACCGCTTCGAAAGTGATATTTTTGGCTCATTTTTTGTTGCCATAAGCTCCTTACCACGCACTTGGGCAGTTTTTCGAGATCCAGTGCATACAACGATGCTTCCAATCATGCCAGGAAAGCCTCACATTTCAGCCTTCTTCAGAAGCCTTCGTAGGTCCATTGTCGTGGGTTTCCGGAGGTACTCATTTGTGTGGATAACTTTTGATTACGGAGCAAAACCTCATTAGGGACTCTAAAACAGTTGGTTTTCCCATCCTCATAATCTCATCCACTTGGTTTGCAAATGCTCCATATGCAAGCATCCACAAGGCAACATTAATTTTTTTTTGCTAAGGAATGAGACTTATAACATGAAAAGCATCATTTTTTTTGCACAAAGTATGGATCATGGTTGTAAACAGCAATCATGATTTTGTTGAGCAAACTTTGTTGCATTCTTAAACGATGTCTAAAAACATCATCAGGGAATACACTGTTGGGGAAAAAAATAATCTTCCAAGAGATCCTTACCTCCTATTTCCCTCTTTCTATCTAAGTTTGCAGAACGACTGGGTTTGGAGATCTCACCCACAGCTTACATGACATGACGAGAATGTGAGGCTCTTTCCCTTCTAAGTTCATCATCCTCTTCCTCTTCCATTACGAACACCTCATTTGCACCATCCTCGAGATTGAACAATTCTTCATGTTCCTCAAACAATTTTTTCTCTTGCTCATCGATTTCATACAATCTCCTTGAAGAAGACATTGTAAGAACTCAAGATTTATAAACAATGAAGAAGGCATCTGAGCTAGTATGAGTTTGTTGTATGAATTAAGATGGATGTAGGGTTTATATGGACAAAAAGAAAGGATTAGGTTGCAGATAATGTCACGCAGCACGACGTGAGTGGTAAAAAATATTATCAAAATCTATTTCTAAAGGATTCTAAACATATAGTGACACATGGCGCAATGAGATTGGTTCAAAATCTTATCGGAAATCTATCCCTAAAATTCTTACAGAATCATGACATGTGGTGCTACGGAATTAATTAAAATTTTACTTAAAAATCTACCCACAAAAACTGTATTTTTGAATAATGACACGTGGTGTGACAAGATTGGTTAAAAATCTTATCCGAAATTAAAAATAAAATTATTTTTTATTATTTTATAATAAAAAAGTTAATAATATTTTGATGCGAATTGACTAGGCTATTCAGTTTAGGGGTAGAGGTAGACTTGGGCAGTTATTATTCATTGCAGTCAATTACTATTCATTTGGGTGGATTGAATTGACTCTTGACTAAGAGGTTTTTAGGAATAGAGTTGCTCTAAGAGCAGCTCCAGCCCAGCAAAATAGGTTGGTCCAAAGCCAAAAAAATGGGCTGGCACTGTGTAAAACCCCTCTAGCTGAGCAAGATAGGCCAATTCAAGCCAGCTTGTAGGCCGGCCCAAAATGGACTGAGTAAGGAACCGACCTATCTGACGTCATGCTGGCATCATCATGACGTCAGTGAAGCCCTGATATTTTTTTTGCGTCAAGCGTGTGGGAAACACGTGTGCCTTCTTGACAGAAAACAGATGACGAGCCTTGCCGATGCAGGTGCACTAAAGGGGTGTAGGACATGGCCACGTGGCGCATCTTCGGCCGTTGGATTTCCAATGGCTAGTTTTATGAACCGTTGGATTTCCAACAGTAAAAAAATTTTGAAATTCAAACCCAACGGCTAATGACGTGGCAACATCTGGGCCGTCTGATTCTTAGATTAACGGTCCAGGATTTTCGGCCAAAAAACATAAAAAAAAATGTCAAAATTCTTACCGTTTGCCACGTGGCCAATTTTGGGCTATTAGATTTCAATCTTTTTCAAATCCAATAGTCTAGATTAATTAACTTAATAAAAATTATTAAAAAAATTATTAAAAATTGTTTAAAAATACAGAAAAAATTAAAACAATTTTCTATAAATACCTAACCATCATCTTCCACTTACACCACTTTTCAATATGTTCAACACTTTGAACCAAAGCTTTCATATACTTTTGTGTGCAAAAAATGGCTACTTGGAAGGTCATCGAAGATGTTACGTTGTGTGAATGCTGGGTTTAAATTATTCATGACTCGATTACGGGTAATGAGATGCATTTGCATTACTACAGCATTTTGCGAGAGGCTTGGAGAAGACGCAAGAAGTAGTCAAGGTCTTCAAGGTCATAGGAAAAAACTCAACAACTTGCTTACTAGTTGGAAAAACGCCATCTTTCATGCTTCATCTAATCTGAGTAGTAGCAGAAGTTTAGCGATCAGTTGACAATATTTTTATTTATTTATTTGTATTCCACCCACATCAATATTTTAATTTATTTATTTGTATTACACCCGTATTTTATAATATTATATTATCCCACATTTTATAAACACCTCAAGCACAAGCATGGTACAATGCAAACAACAAAAACAAATCATTCACCAGATGGAAATGTTGGAATGTTGTCAAAGATTGTCCCAGATACAAACTTATGCCAATCGGTCCAGAAGTTATCATGCATAGAATCCCTATACACATTTTACCATAAGCAGACCCGGCCCAATAAGAAGGCGACACATTTGAAAAGCGGGAAGTGATGCTTGAAGCAGTGCCGGAGCCGACTTGTCGGTCCTTTAGGCCTCAAGGTAAAAATGTGGCAAAGAAAAAAGGGAGTTCTTCCAAGAATGACTACACAAAATATATGGACGAACTTGCTCGCCAAGGTGAACTGACCATGGCATGGGAAGTGACTAGAGATAAGGCAAAAGCTGCGACTATGCAAGCAATCTTAGCAGCTATTGAGAGACGTGATGTGGGTAATGAGAGACAAAGAGAAGTACTTAATTGAGAAATGGATATGCTTAGAGAAGAAAGGATGGCTCAAACAGATCGTGACACTATGAACAAGCTTCTAGTAGGAATGTCTCTGAATTCTAAATATCTTTGAACATCGAAAAAAATGACGTGGTGCGAAGGAGGCATGCAAGAAACAAGGGAACAAGTGGAGGGGGTTTTAGCTACACAGATCCTAGCAACGAAGATCCTAGCACTGCATATCCTAACTCCTCAGACTTTATATAATTTCTAATTTATTTTTGTACTTTAGGTAATTTTGTATTTATTTTTAGTACTTTATGTAATTTCTTATTTATTTCTAGTACTTTATGCAATTTCGTATTTATTTTTAGTATTTTATGTAATTTCTTATTTATTTCTAGTACTTTATGTAATTTCTTATTTATTTGTAGTACTTTATGTAATTTCTTATTTATTTTTAGTACTTTATTTAAACACACCAAATAAAATTACATAAAGACACCAAAATAAATCACATAAACACACCAAATAAAATTGCATAAACACACCAAATAAACTTAAAAAAACACACCAAATAAAATTACATAAACTCACCAAATAAAACTTAAAAAAAAACACACCAAATAAACTAAGAACTTTATTCTTCGACCAAAAGCTCCTTTTAAGTTTCTTCACCTTGTTTCAATCCCCACAAGTGCTCAATCAAGGCACTTTGATATCTTAATTGCATGTATGGTCATTGCATTGAAGTGTACCGATCAATTATTAATTGAATGTAATGTCCATCCCTTTCCAATGGCTCGTGTTGCACAATATCTTTGGTGCGATCATGAGGACAATATATGAGTGTTCTGAAATTGTTCATCGTGTCCGGCTCGTATTCATCGAGGGCATCATAATCCTACTCATCTTCCATAGTCATGTTATGGAGAATGATACATGTAATCATGATGGATTGAATAGCCTTAACACCAAACAATCTGGCAGCAGCCCTGACAATCGCCCAATGAGCTTGCAAGATACCAAAACAACGCTCCACATCCTTCCTACACCTTTCTTGGCATCTTGCAAAGTTTTTTTTCCTTTTCACTTTGTGGATGTGACACTATTTTGACAAATGTTGTCCACCTTGGGTAAATGTTGTTTGCTACATAGTATGCTCTTTCATGTTTATGTTAATTGACCAATATGTGACTTTCGGTGCTTTTCCTTGCAGCAACTCGTCGAACATTGGAGATTGGACATGGACATTGAGGTCATTTTTAGCTCCTAGAACATCCAAAAAAACATGCCAAATCCATGTATCCAATGATGCCACCGCTTCCAAAATGATACATTTGGCTCATTTTCTGTCGCCATAAGCTCCTTGCCACACACTTAGACAATTTTTCCAGGTCTAGTGCATACAGTCGATGCTTCTAATCATGCCAGGAAAGCCTCACATCTCACCCTGCTTCAAAAGTCTTTGCAAGTCCATTGTCATGGGTTTCCAGAGGTACTCATTGCTGTAAAGGGCTTCGATTGCCGAGCAAAATCTCATCAGAGACTCTAGAACAATTGATTTTCCCGTCCTCGCTATCTCATCCACTTAATTAGCAGATGCTCCATATGCAAGCATCCGTAAGGCAGTAGTAATTTTTTGCTCAAGAAGAAGACCTAGAACATGAAACGCATTCTTTTTTTGCACAAAGTATGGATCATGGTTGTAACTAGCAATCATGATTTTGTTGAACAAACTTCGTTGCATTCTAAAACGATGTCTAAAAATATGATTAGGGAATAAATTGTTGGGGATAAAGTAATCTTCCAAGAGATCTTTACATCATATTTCCTTATTTCTATCTAAGTTTACGGCACATCTGGGTTTGGAGATCTGACCCACAACTTACATGACACAACGGGAATGTAAGGCTCTCTGCCTTCTATGGTCATCATCCTCGTCCTCTTTCATTACGAATGCCTCATCTCCACCATCCTCGAGATTGAACAATTCTTCCTGTTCTGCCAACAATTTTTTCTGTTGCTCATTGATTTCACACAATCTCCTTGAAGAATACATTGTAAGAACTCAAGATTTAAAAACGATGAAGAAGGATTCTAAGCTAGTTTGAATTTGGTGTATGAATTAGGATGGATGTAGGGTTTATATCGACAACAAAAGAAAGGATGAGGTTGTGGATAATGCCACGTGGCACTACGTGATTGGTTGAAAATCTTATCGAAATCTATTCTAAAGGATTGTAAGCATATAGTGACACGTGGCGCGTTGAGATTGGATCAAAATCTTATCGGAAATCTATCCATAAAATAGTAATTTTGGATAATGACACGTGGCGTGATAAGATTGGTTAAAAATCCTATCCGAAATTATAAATACAATTATTTTTTATTATTTTATAAAAAATTTAATAATATTTTAATAAGAATTGACTAGACTTTGGGCCAACGCATTTTTAGGGGTGGAGATACAACTGGCCAATTACTGTTCATTGGGGTCAATTACTATTTATTTGAGTGGATTAAATGGGCAGGGTGCCAGCGTTTTTTTTAGAAGTAGAATTTGTAATACCCTAGAAAAAAAATTAAATATATAAATCAATATTTATGTTTATGAATATGTGGAGAAAAATCGAAAATAAATCGATTTATGATTATGAAAATTTAATTGATAATTTTTAAAGTGTTGTTTATAGAAATTATTATAGTTATGTCGTAAAATTTATCGATATGTGGAAAAGACGAAATTTCCCCTAGTTGGCTTAATGTAATTATACTAGGACGTATTTTATTGTATTTCTTGGCATATTTAGATAGAGCTCGATCTCACAAACGTGTAGGCGCAAACCGTTCGTGAAACAGAGTTATAACAACAAAGTTATTAACGTTTAAAGTTGAGGACATTTTTGTAAATTTAACCTAATCTAGAAGGCTCCAACAATTTCAAAGTAGGGAAGAAGTGCCACGTGTGTGGCTGGATGTTGTGTTGAGGAGAGATCGACGGATGTGATGAAAAGGGGAGGAGAGAAAAGGAGAGATGCGGGGAAAAGATAGGCCAAAGAGGGAAGGGGAGAGAAGGAAAGGGCGAATGAGAAGGAAAAGAAAGGAGGGGAATGGAGAAAAGGGAGGAGTACCAGATTACCCTGACCCCGTTTCTCTAGCGACCCGACTTGGTTATCTTCACTTCCTTTGATGGTTTTCCATTGATTTTTCTGGCGAACCATGCCCAATAAACACTTGGGAAACACTCCATGACCTTCCATCTACCAATTACAACCCAAAATGGATGGAGATTGGCTTTGATTTAGTGAAACCCACACCGGTGGGTGCGATGGATCCATGTCGTCGATCCTCCCATTTCTGAAATAATTTCATTCGATCACCACCACCTATAGTATCCTCTTGAGCCTAGGAAAAAAGCCCAAACAAGTTTGGGGGCGGCAGAGCTGTTTTGGAGACGAATCAAGAATGCCTAAAATCAAGGGTTTCCAGCTGTTCGAGGAGATTTGAGGTGTTTCTCGGCCGAATTGGACTTTGGCTTAGGTATGAAAGTTGTTCCTCTCATTGAGATCTACTTGTCTATAAAATTTGGTAATTTTTAGTGTTGGTCGGAATTTGAGGTTTCCGTTTGCTGGAAACCGCCACCGATGGCGGCGCGTTGCCAATGAGTCTACGCAATTTTTTTATGTGAATTTTGATATTTCAATTATGTATTTGGTATCCATTTGATGTGTTTCGATTATTAACACGAATGTTGGATATTTTGGTTAATATAATATTTTCATAAATGAATTTATAAGAAATTGTGAACTACGAAAGGTTTGATCCCGCTCAATGGTACGTAGGCAGTATAACAAGGGTTAGATGCATCCTTAAATAATCAAGTTTTGACCTCTTGTTGGAAATTTGAGTGAAGAGAAGAAATTGGTGATAAATAAAAATTATAAACATATGTTTTTGATAAAATGATTTTGGTTTTAGATTATGTGAGTAATTATTGAATGTTAAATTAAGAATAGTGTTTAAAGGTAGTAAATTAAAAATGAGTATGTGAATAACATATCCCTTAAACAATAAACTCATATGTACTTTGTGGAGCCTAAAATAATCCCAAAAATTCTATAGGTGACACGTGGACTTTTATTCAAGAAAGACAAGATTGCCTTCAATAAATGGGCAAGTTTCTTAGATGCTCTTACTCGCTGCTCACATCCCTAGGGGTCTTAGCAGCTAAATACGATTGCCCACAGCTCACCTGCCATTGGGAAGGAGTTAAAGATAAGGATTAATGACCCAAATCCTATCTTTAATACATTCCTAGTTGAAGATTGACTCCAATCAAGTAAGTAATTCTAATTTAAATAAATTAAGGATAATTACACCATTGTCTCAAGATATTATTTCCTAATTTAATATCTTGGGAATATTTAGAGAATATCTCTCCATTAAACACTATGGCTGGCCCTATCCCTATAAATTCTCCATATTCTACCAAATTTTGAGAGCTTTGGCAATCCTTAAAAAAGCCCTCAACACTTTACTCTCTCGAAGAAACTAACTTAGGTATCGGAGATCTGTTGACCTAACCCCCTCACCTCGTGGGCATGTGAGACTTAGGTCTCTGATCAAAGGTGTTGATTGTTTTGCAGGTGCATTTTCGTTAAGACTAAAGACGGTGGAAATTTGCATCAACAAATTGATGCTTTCATTAAGAGCTGATTCAAAAGACTCGAAGAAGCCTCTCGCATTAGTTTCTTGAATTTTCTATTATGTTGAATTTCTGACACATCATATCAATTAATTTTTCCTAGAAAAGTTTCTTGATCAATCCCTGGATAAAGGATACAATGGTAGGAAATTCAGAAATTACGATGAACAAAATCGCGTATGTGCAAGGATTTGGACCGAAGAGTCGAGATAAGGACATAGCCCCATGACGGAGGTTCTCAAGGTTCAATGCGATGGCAAAATGAGGCATACCGCCATGGAGCCGTGCCACCACCATCACCATCGTGATCCAGCAGCGACGACAAGGCCACTAGACCACGACACCACTTCCACCGTCGTTGCCCTTGCAGCGTCGCACCCAACCAAACCCTAGGCAGAAGGCCCAGGTCTATTTCCAAACCTATGGGCAGCTGTCATAGCAGGCCCATGGCAAAAGGCCCAACCTATTGCGATAGCAGGCTTTGCTGCACAACAAGCCCAAACCGAGCCTGTAACCCGTCAACTGCTGTCAGCTGGGCAGCTCAACGAGCCCAAGCCTAAGCCACCCAACTAGCATGCTATTATGTGGCAGCCCAATGGCCAAGAGGGCTCATGGCCATACAGGCGTCTGCCCAAAGCGCCCCGCGACCCTCTTTAACGACCCGGCCCATGGCCAATCCATTTCGAGGTCACCTCCAGTGATCCAGATTCTGACCACCAGTCCCGCGATCGATTCAGGGTTACATTCACCCCAATTTTCTGTAGGAATGCCAGTTTTGGGCTCAATTAATTGCAACACAGACAAGCAGGACGAGCCGAAAGGCAACATGGATCGGTAGGTCAACACTGGGGGCAGTTGGAGGTTCCGCTGCCTCACTAGATGCAAATCCAAGAGGAAGTACAAAGGCTTGTAGCAGAGCAGTTACACGAATTCCATCGCATTGACACTATAGACAATGCTCTCCGTAATGACGTGACCAACCTAAGCAGGTCACCATTTTCAAACGAGATTGAATAGACAGAGCCACCGCAAAAATTCAGCCCCCCACATTTCACCTCGTTCATGAGAGATGAAGATTCGAATAGGCAGTTGATGCACTACCGAAATGTCATGATCCTCTAAGCTAACAATGACGCTCTCATGTGCAAGATCTTTACTATGACTCTCCAAGGCGAGGCACAAAACTAGTTCCACATCCTGCTGCCAAGTTCAATCCAGAATTTCAGCAAACTTTCCTTAGTTTTCACTAATGAATATTCGTCTTACCGCAAGATAAAAAAGAAGTTTGACCACCTCTTCAACATAAAGAATGAGCCAAATGAGTCACTCAACATTTACTTCAAGAGATTCAAGACGAAGAAGGCAAAGATCGTCAGATGCGATGACAACATTGTATGCTCAACTTTCCAAAAGGGGCTCCCAGCAGATTACCCATTTTTCAAAGAATTGATTGTAGGCAAGAACCTGTCCCTAGCAAACTCTTATACTTTGGCAGAAAAGCATTCATTTTGGGATGAGGAAAAACACTTCCAGAAGCCGCCTGAGCAGCAGCGCAAAGGCGTGAAACTGACTCAGAAGAAGGTGAGCGATAAACTGCTCAATAACGAAAGCAAGGCAAGAGACAAATGCTGGGACCGGTCCCCAACAAAGGGAGGCATAGAACCCAAGATGTACACCAAGTTCTCAGTCCCGATTAACCAGATCATTCGCGACCTCAAGGATAAGCCATGGTTCAAGCCACCGCTACACATAAGGGGTGATACCTCTAAGATGGACCAGACCAAGTACTGTGCATTCCACAGAGGCCCTGGGTACACAACCAATTAATGCACCACATGGAGGAGGTACCTTGAGCAGCTCGTGAAGGAAGGCAAATGGGACCAGTATGTCGACAGACCAGCTGCCCCACCAAGGCAAGAAGCAGATGTCGATGCCGAACCCCTAACCAAGACAATCCGAATCAACGAAATCTTTACCGAATCCAAGAATCTATGGGCCACCAATAACTTCAAGAAAAGGAAGATCCAACAGGCGAGATTGGTCTATCAGGTTCAAGTTATAGATGTTGTACTTGGACCAATCATCGGCTTCACCGAGCAAGACGCTGAGGGAGTAGACTTTCCCCACGACGCCGCCCTGGTGATTTTTATACAACTGGCCCACGTTATTGTTGATAGAATTATGGTGGACAACGGTAGCTCAGTCAACATCCTACAACTATTAGTCATCTAAAAGATGAGCTTGGAAAGAACGATTTAACGCAAAGCAGAAGTCTTGACCGGATTCAACGGACTCACCTTAACTGCCATTGGCACTATCACACTCGACATAACCAGCCCATCGATTATTTCATCGCAGACCTTCATGATCGTTAACGACCCATCTCCCTATAACGGGATATTGGGCCAACCCTAGCTAGTGAATATTGGAGCTATGACCAAGATCGAGTATCAAAAAATCCGATTTCGCATTCCAGTAGGAATAGTCAAAGAGATCAAAGGCGACCAGGCCATGTCCAGGCAATGCACTATACAAGTTCTTAAGGAGACGAGGAAAAAGTCTTTCACCCTAGTAGTAACAACTAAAGTGCAAAAAGACGATTCTACCTCCACCAAATAGTAATCACAGCAAACGGGTCAAGAAGATGGCATCAAGGTCGACAATGCCTTGGCAGATGAATCAGGATGGAAACTCGAAGAAGACGTCGAGCACATCTCCATTGACCCTAAACAGCGGTCAGACCAAGCAAAACACACATCCAAAGAATATCTGAATGATCCTGGATACGAAGCCCCCCACCACTCTGAAGGAGATCCAAGGTCTGACCTGACGAGCAGCTGGACTTAGCTGATTCCTCTTGTGACTTATCGATAGATACAATCCAAGTTGGAGGCAGCGGAGGATCTATGTATCTATATGGCGGTATTTGAAACAACAATTAACTCTACCCTCATATGAGAAAAGCTGGAGGCCCTGAAGGAGAAATTTATGAAAACAAGTTTATTTGAGCAACATCAACAACATGCAATTAACAATTAAAGGAAGAATCATGCTTATATGCACTCAAAAACAAAACTTTACCCATGAAATTCATAGCCTAGTAGTTGGGTGAACCAAGACTCAACTCAAGAACAAAGTGAGTTGAGAAATCTTATGCCTTTGTTGATTCCTCTTTGCATAAGCAAAGGCTAATCACCCAAGGAGAGGGTGTTCATTCCTTGCTTCTTAACTCCATGGATTTCTTGGATGAGGATGGTTGAAATGATTCTCCAAGTTCCCAAAATAGAGAACCTCTAATTTTTCCACACCAAGGAGAGTATTGATGAGGAGATGAGTGACCTAGAGGAAGTAAGATTGCTAGCTAATTTCCTCTAGGTGGCCGACCTCTAAAAGAGAAAAGAGAGATTTGTGTTCTCATTTTTCTCCAAAAGAAACCCTAATGAAGAAAAGGCTATAAAGTCACATTTATACCTACCTTCATTAGAGTGGCAAACTTGTAATAAGACCAAAACCCACTCCATTATTATCATGGCCGGCCATTAAAGGTTTATTGGGCTTTCAAGTCCCTTGTGTTTTCAAGTTGTCATACAACTTGAGTTAATAGGCTTGACATTCAAATCCTATTGGGCCTTGCGGCCCAAAACTAACCCATGGTCTTTAACGAACATATTCGTTTGATTAATTAACATATTAATTAATCATTGCCATAATTAATTAAACCATTTAATTATCCTTACTCATCTTCGCTGTTTCTTCAATCTCTACCTTACTCGATGTACGATCCATTAGGTTCCTTTTAGCGAGGCAGTGGGAGATTAGAACTCTTCAAATCGATTATGAATTGAAACATACTTTCAATTCTCCCTTTAGCGATTATACACTTTTAGGGCTTCCACAAACTATGAGTGACACCTAGCAATATGTTATGGTTACCCAAGCTAATCAAAAGAGGTGGAGAACCTATTTAGCTTAGGATTACAATGCAATACGGTATTTCTCTAATACAATACTCTTGACCACATTGTTTGGTTTGATAGTTTATTCATGTCTACTATCCAATGTGATTCTCTTACTTATATGATTACTTTGAACGCGATTTGGAATGACTTCCTAAATCTCATTCATACTCTAGCAAGAGATTCTTAATCATATCATAGAGTATTCTCCCTTAAACGGTTTGAAGGTTAGAGATCCCTTGTTGCACATTCACTTGCCTCCATGGCTAAGTGGCTTAACCCCAACCATGCCGTGGACACCCTCTGACGGAGTGACTTTGACATAGTCAAAGATCAAGGACCTAACCACAAGATAACTATGATGCCTCAGGTTAAAGGACTACTTTGCATTATCCCAACCATGAGTTCTCATGTGACATGATTACGAGAACTCCTTGTTGGTCGTGTTCAGTGGACTCATTCGCTATTGAGCACCTACATGCTTATCTTGGTGTCAGTCACACCAATGACTCGAGACTAGTCACTTTCCCTAAAAGAAGATATAACACGTACTGATCTTAACGAACTGTCAATGCCTAATTGGCAATCCTATGATCATGAACGTTTAGGATATGTATACGAAAGAGAATAGCCTTATGAGTCTAACTTCTTTAGATTACATTCTCTCAATTACATATTCCTTGGACATATCGTTTAAGCATATAACATTTATATGAGACGGCTTCAAACAATAATATTTGCCCTTTATATTAAACTAGATTAATTTAACATGTGAAATGTCTGTAAAGTATCATCATATGATTGGTTTTAAGGCACATTTCCAACAATCTTCCACTTGCACTAGAGCTAATCAACTTGATCATCTGTGATGATACCTCTTCTGAATTCATTTCATAAATGGTTGAGTAGTAGGCCTGGGCAATGGATATCTATATGTTTTCCATAGAAGCAACATTAAGAATAACGATGTCACCATTATACATGATTCTCAATCATGTGGTTCAGTCTCTCATTTGAGTTCGGATCTTAATGAGACCTTGAGTCACTGGCTTGAGCAATCACCTCATTAGTGTCATAGTGTCCGCACACTAGAGACACTTTCTGGTTGGAACCGAAATGGAGTGTTCATAAATGAACTTTCCCATCCAAACAACAATGTTGTAAGCTTCTAAATGGCGATATATTTTGCATGATGGAACACACTAATTGTCATTACTTTTAATGTTTCCATCCAAATATCTCTTTAGTCATAATAAAGAGATATCCAATTATCTCTTCATTCAAAATGAAGAGACATCCAGTTATGTATACAATATTAGATTCATAATCTAATTCATTTACGCTTCCAATGCGTTACTCTAATTCTTCCTCATTCTTGAGGAATATATCCTTTAGTATTTCTTAAATACCTAACAGTTGCCATGGTTCTGATCCTGGGCTTGCACTGATATCGTCTTATACTGATCTTGGCACAACTCATAACAATGTTTTTCATATAATATGAAATACGTAAATCACCTTTCTGCGTATGTATAAAGGATTCTATTTACGCATTATTTCTTTGGGAGTCAAAGGGTACGTTCCCTTTGAGAATAGCAACTTCCTAGTCTCACTAGAGTTGTCCTTCTGATTGAAGTTTATCATCATATGAGAAACTTCCTAGCATATTTTGTCTATCATTAAGGATTGATATAATCCAATTATATCCTGAAATCTATCATTATAGATTTCCATCCCATGTATACAGACTATGTCTCCCATATACATTCTATCGTTATAGAATGTTTAAAGTCATAACTTTAACGAAGAAGAATTCCTAAAATTAATATATCATATATGTTCAAATTTAGGAATATGATTAACTCCCACTAATCTTTTGTAAACCTAGTAAACAAAAGATTCATTTACATCTTTATGAGAAATCAAACGATATGATCTTTCTCTTATAAGACTCTTATAGCTCCCACTAGCTTGCTAAGATTCATGATGGATGGATCTCTACAACTTACACGTCTTGTGATTCCTAGTTTTAGACATATATTATCAAGACTATCTTGATAATGGTTTCAGAAACCCATATTATGTCTTAACATTGAATCCCCGTTTAGTTAGAGCTGGCAATCTTCGAATTAATAGAAACCAAGACTACATCAAAGATGGTTTCTTCCAAGTTAGCCAATCTCGTTGGTTGTAGTCACCTTAAGCTACCATTTAGCTATGAAGGTTTCATTATTTCGGGTCAAATGGTACTTTACATTTCCTTGAGTATATCTTATATATATACACTCAATGTAGTAATAAGGATTTGCATTCTTATTTCTTTCAAACTAAGAGGTGTAACTCTATGACATAGTCATAAAGTTCAAACCATTCAACTAATACGGTTTATAAATCCTTGTCGACTACGTTGGAGCTATTGGTGTTGGAACTAGGTTGTTATATTTGTTGATTATCATCTTGTCTCTCAAAGAACCCATTCTTTGAGTTCTATCTCTCGTTCATTTGCTCTATCTTAGGCAAATCCTAGTGTAGGATTACAATGAACTACCCAGCAAACAACATTTGTTAGTTGGTTTATATAAGTGATATCCAAAGGTAAATTTAAGGATATCCCACAAGATTGTTCTCAAACAAATATTGCTTATTAGCACACAACCCCAAATCTTAACACGCTTAAGACTTGTCTTTCTTTCCAACTACATCATATGGAGTTATGAAAATTTTGGAAGATCTTCTAATTGACAATCATGTTGTCTTAGAAGTATATATATCCTATATATATGGGTAATTGATAATATCCAACAAACTAAATCTTATTCGAGTTCGTTCTTCTCCTAATGGAGAAATCCATTATCATTTGATGCTATTTTCCTTGATATCTTTCAAGTAAACTCTTCTAAAGTGTTATTTTTCCTTGGATCAAATCTAATGAGGTAAATACTTTAGACGTCTTACTCATCAACTTACATTCTTGAATTCTTTGAAACCTTTTGCAAAGTATTCGGACTTGTGTTTATTCAAAATACACGACAGTCCAACCGAGAGCTATCTTCGGTGAATGTCATACAACATGAGTAGTATTATGTTGTGGACAAATGCCACTAACATCTAAGTGAATTAACCTCAACAACTTTGTGATTCTTTCTTCTTTAAAAAAAAATAAAGATTCGAACATTTCGCCCCTATACAATTTTAACAAGAAGGCATCGGATCCGAATCTAACGATCCAAAGCATCCATCTATGACCAACTTGTAATTTATGTTTTAGAGGTATCATAACTCAGGTTGGGATTAGTCACTACCTTGCAACCTTTTGGGTTTTAAGCATCGTTATATTCTAAACAGTTAACACTACCACATCATCTCTACTATAGAGACAATCAATTAGATTACAATAATCCAATTATTCATTAATAAAAAACAATGTTTTGTCAAACAAAACATTCATCCATCTCGTATCATGATGGAATTAAGTTCCTTTATTCAAATTGAAATGTGAAGACAACCTTTGTTTTTCAATTTCTTTGGTAGTTCATATGAGTAAGTAAGTACAATCTGCTTTTGCAGAGATCTATATATGATTCACGTTCCGAATACTTTCTCTTCTCTCATTTATCTTCTACTTCTTATGTGCCACACTTTTACAACGATTGTAAAACATAGTTACTAATACAGAATCAAACATTCAAGTAGAAGAACCAACTGTTTTGAACTTTTTCAAGAACAATTTACAACACCTTCGAAAGATATGTTCTTGACACTTGCAAGACATTTCTTGCAAATACCCCTTCCAATATCCATCCTTTATTACAGAAAGTTTGTTCCCTTGGAGTTGTTTCACCTTCTTCATTTGACTTCTCCTTTGACTACAATAGTCATGGTCCCTAAACTCCCACTATCTCTCTTGAAACTTATTTCAATCGTGTTAAACATATCAAACGATTTGGAGAGTGTGTGGTTATTGTTCACAATATAGTTTACAATAAACTTAGTGAACCATTTGGATAGGGACACAAAAGGTGAAGTCCTCGCCTAGTTTATGTCTCTTGAAGTGGTTTAACACTTCAACACTCAATGATTCAAAATCATCATAACTCCATATTCATGGACTATTTTTGTCAATCAACCATTATGTTCTAAACATAATTACAAACTTTCAAGAGTTGTTCAAGGCAACTCTAATTTCTTCATACAACAATTTGTAAGTGAAGAATCATGGAACATAAAGTGTCCATGCCCTTGTGCTTACTTCTCAAGTTCCTTGTTCATTAAACAAAGCAACAAGCACTGGTGTTTGCATTAACTAAGGGTTGTTCAAAGCAACTCTTATTTCTTCATACAACGATTTGTAATTGAAGAATTATGACACTAAAAGCGTTGTCCTCTTTATGATAGACTTATCTAACATGTTCTTCCAATGATACATTATCGATAGGAAGATTGTGAGGATGATACTACTTAGGTACATATACAATCCATTCAAGACAGTCTATGGGATTGTGGTACCAAGTCCGGAAACTAAAGCCTTCGGCTTTTCTTTGTCAAGTTTTGGATAGCATTTGCAAATATATCGGTAAATAAATACATAACGAATATAAATTGATTGATTTTAAGCCATTTGATCCGAGTCTTTAAATCAAATAGCACCACCCACTATTTTTGGCAAATTCCATATCCCTCATCGGAATTCGAGAGTTTTGGAGGAAACTCTTAGTAGGGTATGGGAGACTCATTATTACCAAGCTCACCTCACAATGATATGATGTTGGCTAACAACAATAATAATGAGAGAGTACGCTTACTTATTTACATCTCATGTAAGTACCCATCTTATTTAGCCTCTAGAGAATGAAGCCTCACAATGATATGATGTTGGTTCCATTGCACTTAGTTAAGTCATTCCCACCATGCAAGTTCAGGTAGGGGTTCAAGAACAACCTCACAATGATATGATGTCAATCATTCTCGTTGCCTACCTTCATAACATCATGTATGTGTATAGGACTCCTCCTGAGTGTAAGCACGCACTTTGTACTCCCCTATGATAGGGTGAAGTCGGTGTATGAGTCACAAATGATTGGAGCCTACCACGGTGGAAGGCCAAGAAAAAGTGTTCAAAGCACTCTCACGCTTGCCAACTTAATAATTGTTTGGTTGAGGGTTTTTAGGTCTCATCACATATTAGCATACATTTTAATCTTATTAAAACAATTTGGTCCTATTACAACTATTGGTCCATATTATTAATTTAGTAGTATATAATACTCCCACTATGCTTGTAAAACGGTTTTTAAAGCAAGAGTATATGGTACTACTAACATAAGCTTTGCATTCTTTGATGGACTATATAGTTGCCTTAGGGCCTTAGGATGACTATGAACGTTTGATTTGATCCAACACGAGCCTAGTGTTGGATCTCGATCTAGGGATGGAGATTGATTTTAGTTACGCATTTAATCACATTAAGGCGTGTTTTTCTTATTTGGCGTTGGACCCTACTACTCCAATTTCATACAGATCAAATAAAATAAGAAAGGAGTACTTCAAAATAAAGAAGAGCTTATGCTTTTATACAACATTTGATCAAAACAAATTACTTTAAAGTAAAGAAGAGCTTATGCTCTTTTACAACATTTGATCATATCAAATTACAACCAAAATCTAATCTACACATTCCCACGGTTCAAACAAATTTGAAACGGCCTTTCACATAGCTCAATTATCGTAGGCTTAGGTTCATAATCACCATTTCTTTAATTAATTAACGCTTTAACTAATTAAACTCGAATGCAACATTGTCATTTGGTTTTTGTATCCATAGAATTGATTTAAATAGAGCTAAATGAAATGAAAATCCAATTCTCATTTAAAGAGACAAAACCATTTTATTCTCAACCTAATTTGGGCCAAAATGCAATAACCTCAACTTTTGGGCTATATTGTAAAACACAAACCTTTTGAGGTCACTTTGTAAGAACACAAAAGTCCACTACTTCATGTAATTACAAATAGAACCCAAAACTTCAACAAATACAAAAACTTCATTAAAGGAGCAAAACAATTTGTCCTTTAGTGATTTTGGGCCTTTACGTAAAAACGTAAACTTTTGGATCAAAGTACAAATACACAAAAGTATCAAAACTTTATGTAATTGTATAAAAGCCCCAAAAATACCCTACTTTAATAGGGTGGCCGGTTTTGTTATAGAGGAGTGGGGTGACACACTTTTGTAAGTTTTAAAACAAAAAGTGATGGGTGATGGGTTGGTTTGAAAAAGGTAATTTCCATGAAACATGGGAAAGTAAAGTGTTGAAAGAAAATAGGCACGGGTGTCCACACCTAGTGATTATTGAAAAACATATCATTCATCACAAAACAAGACTTTATTTAAACAACCAAAAATGTAATACCCTGAAAATTTAAATATATGAATTATATATTCATAATTATGCATATGTGGAGAAAATCGAAAATAAATCGATTTATGATTATGAAGAATTTAATCAAGAAATTTTAAAGTTTTGTTTCTGAAAATTATAATAATCAACGTATTTATATTATTGAGCTTTTATATGATTTTTCAAGAATTTATAATAATTTGTGTAAGTTTAGTTTTAAATTAAACTAGTTACAAGGTTTAAAGTTTGGACCTTAGTTATTTAAAATATGTAGACCTTTCGAGGTCAAAATTTATATTTTTTAATAGAACTTCACCTCACGAACGCGTAGGCGCAAACCGTTCGTGAAACGAAGTTAGAACGAAGAAGTTATTAACGTTTAAAGTCGGGGATAAAATTGTAAATTTATCAATTCTAGAATGCTCCAGATTTTTGGAGCCAAATCCGGAAGGCCACGTGTGTGGCCCAGATTCAAAGTAAGAAAAGTTAGGCGGTGGAGATGGAAGATAAATGAGAGAAAGGAGGGAGAGAGGAGCCAATCAGAAAAGGGGTAATGAGAGAGTGACCAATGAGAGAAGAGAGAAAGGAGGGGAAAGGAGAGGAAGGAAGTGCACCGGATCCTTCGACCCGGTTATACTTACGACCCGACCCGGTCGGATCTTTTGATTCTGACCACCTTAGACGACAGGAAGGGTGCCAAATTGATCCTTACTTCAAACCCAATCATTCCATATTCCTATTACACCCCAAAAACCCTGTAATTTGGTAAAACCGCACCGGTGGATGCGATGAACCCGTGCCTTTGTTTCCCCAATTTTGAAACGATTCCATCAAATTAATACCACAATTAGACTCCCCTTGAGGTCTGGAATAAAGCCCATTCATTGGTTGGGGCGTCAGAGTTGTTTTGGAGACGAATCAAGAACACCCAAAAACAAGGGTTTCTGACAGTTCGTGGGCATTTTGAGGTGTTTCCCGATAAAAGAGGCCTTGGTCGCAGGTATGAAAGTTGCTCTAATCATTGAGATCTTCATTTTTGAATTTTTTGAGAATTTTTAGAAATAATTGAATTTTTCGGCAAGTCGGGGCGGCCGACCGCCATCCGCGGTGGTGCACGACCAAGGATCCGACAATTGTTCCTTATGCGAATGTCGTTATCCTAATTATGTTTTTTGAGATCAAATTGTTGTGGTTTGAATATTAATACGATTTTGGTATATGTTGGATTAACGAAATATATTCAAATTTTGTTTAATTTTGGAATATGTGAACTATGAGAGGCTTGATCCCGCTTAAGGGTACGTAGGCAGTCTAACAGTGTTAGATGTTGCCTTAAATAATCGAGAATTTCACTTTAATTGAAAATTGTTCTTATTTTGAGAGCATTGGTCAATTGAAAGAAAATGGAAATATTTATAAAGTATAGGAAATAAATTTTAGTACATAAATTTGGTAAGGTAACTATACGTTTTGATATTTAATTAATATTGATGGTTTCGTATGTGAAGGAGTTATTTAAATAAAGTTTTGTGATTTAAAATTTGCTAAATAAAATGGAGTTTAGTTTGGGCCTATCAATAATAATAATATTATTTTTGGAATTAAAGAATTAATTCGGGACGGGGCGTTACAAATGGTATCAGAGCAAATGTTCCTATTCTACGAGATGCACTATTTTTCAGTCTTGTTGGTGTGAATTATGACATGCGGTGTGGATGCATTAATTTATATTATTAGGAATAAAGTGGCATGCATGTTTTATATGTGAAATACATATAGAGAAATTGTATTATAATTGTGATGCAATTTCCTTGGTAATTGTGATTTGCGTTTATATTGCATTATTTTATAAGATTTATGAGTATGAAGGAATTTATATTGAATGCATATATTGTGAATTATGATGCTTTGAATTGAAGTGAATGAGAGTAGGAAATTTTAAATTATCGTATTAATGTTATAGCTTTGAAGATGAGTATTTGATTAAAGTTTGGATTAATCTTTAATTGAGTTGATATTATGATATACATTATGGAAAATTTGAACGTTAAAGTGAGGGTGAATAGTAACAAGTGGATGGAAGAATTGTATTATACCTGAGCCAGTGAGAAATGTGAATTGGGCGAAAAATGCCCATGGATGTGAAATTGGGCACAATGACCCGTGGATGTGAAGTTGGGCACAATGGCCCGTGGATATGTGAATTGGGCGAAAAAGGCCCGTGGATGTGAAATTGGACACAATGACCCGTAGATGTGAAATTGGGCACAATGGCCTGTGGATATGTGAATTGGGCGGGAAAAAAAAGCCTGTGGATATGTGAATTGGGCGAAAAAGGCCCGTGGCTGTGAGAAATGAATGGGTACAAAGACCCAGTGTTCTGGAAGAAAAGCTCCTTGTGTGGGCTGCGAGAATGAAAAGAAAAAAAAGAGTGTGATGTGTGGCCAGGTATATTACAATTTTTTCCAGTCTACTGGTCACTAATATATTACAACTTTTGAACATGAAAAGGGTAGTAAATGATTGGGTTTAAAATCCTTGTTTGAAAGATTGTACTAGGAAAAAAAAAGTTTGGTAAATAACATGAGTATGAATCTTATGGTTTGGGAAGTAAAGTTGGGCATGAATTTAATGGGAAGCAATGTGACTAATGAAAATAAATTAACCATGATTTTAGGTTGGGCCTACCATCGGAGAATAAAATTGTAAACTGTGAGTATGGTTGATTATTATGTTTGGGATGGTGAAAAGATCAACTCCGCCTATGTACTTACATTGCCGGTCCCAAGCCCGGATAAAGGAGGAGGGGGAGGGCGTCAGGTAGTCGACAGCCGGCACTCCATGATCACGTCGAATCCTTATGAAAATGAATTCAGAACAAAATTGCGCTAAAGCTAGGGCGTCACCCGTAAGTGGCGCGCTGTGTGGCCCGAGCACAGTGATAAGTGAGCAAGGGTCGCTGTATCTCCATCGGCACCCGGATGCAGTGTTAAATGAGCAAGGGGGCCATAGAAACTTCTTTTCGAACGACTCCACTCAAAGTTGTTTGGGAGCATATGCTCCTATCAACTTTACACGGGACACACAAAAGAAGTACTTTGATCCTATTAGACGGGGGAGGGTGAAGAAGCTAGGACAGAAGGGTAGAGTTCAAGAGAGCAAAATGCGTTTAGGAACGTGGAATATAGGAACCTTAACGGGAAAATCTATGGAAGTAGTGGAAGTTATGGTGAGGAGAAGGATAAATATTATGTGCCTACAAGAAACTAAGTGGGTTGGTAGTAAGGCAAAGGATCTAGAAAACTCAGGGTTTAAACTTTGGTATTCGGGCACAAATAGAACGAGAAACGGTGTTGGCATCATCGTGGACAAGACCTTGACACAAGATGTTGTAGATGTCAAGAGGGTAGGAGATAGAATCATGGCAATCAAGATTGTAATAGGACAAGAACTTATCAATGTGATTAGTGCGTACGCACCTCAAGTAGGGTTGGATACGAGTTCGAAGGAGAAATTTTGGGAAGACCTTGGAGACTTGGTGCAAGGAATTGCTCAGACGGAGAAGTTATTTATAGGAGGAGATTTAAATGGACACGTGGGCAGGGAGACAGGCAACTATGGAGGTTTTCATGGTGGCCATGGTTTTGGGGAGAGAAACGAGGATGGGGAAGCTATCTTGGATTTTGCAATGGCATATGATCTCTTCTTAGCCAACACCTTCTTTAAGAAGAGAGAAGAACATGTGATCACCTACAAGAGTGGGTCGTAAAAAACACAAATAGATTTTCTTCTAATGAGGAAAGGGGATCGTATAACTTGTAAGGATTGCAAAGTTATACCAGGAGAGAGCGTGGCTAATCAACATCGCTTGTTGGTGATGGATGTACATATCAAAAGAGTGAGACAAAAGAACAAGACTTGGAAGTGTCCAAGGACTAGATGGTGGAATCTAAAAGAAGAAAAACAAGCCATTTTCAAAGAGAAAGTAATCACCCAGTGTGTGTGGGATAGAGATGGGGAAGCTAGCCAAATGTGGGATTCCATGGCTAGTTGTATCCGAAAAGTAGCAAAAGAGGTATTAGGAGAGTCCAAGGGCTTTGCCCCACACCAAAAGGAATCTTGGTGGTGGAATGAGGAGGTACAAACAAAGGTGAAGGCTAAGAAGGAATGTTGTAAAGCCTTATACAAGGATAGGACTGATGAAAATGGTGAAAGGTATAGAAAAGCGAAGCAAGAGGCGAAGAAAGCTGTGAGAGAAGCTAAGTTAGCGGCTTATGACGATATGTATAAACGACTAGATACCAAAGAAGGAGAGTTGGATATCTATAAACTAGCTAGAGCAAGGGAAAAGAAGACAAGGGACCTAAACCAAGTGAGGTGCATCAAGGATGAGGATGGAAAGGTTCTTGCTACAGAGAACGCGGTTAAAGACAGATGGAGAGGTTATTTTCATAATCTTTTCAATGAAGGACATGAAAGGAGTGCTTCTTTAGGGGAGTTGAGTAACTCAGAAGAGTGTAGAAACTACTCTTTTTATCGTCGAATCCGGAAGGAAGAAGTGGTTGTAGCTTTGAAGAAGATGAAGCATAGAAAAGCAATAGGCCCAGACGATATACCAATCGAAGTGTGGAAAGTTTTGGGAGAGACAGGTATAACATGGCTCACTGACCTTTTCAATAGGATTTTGAAAACGAAGAAGATGCCAAATGAGTGGCGAACGAGCACTTTGGTGCCTATCTACAAGAATAAGGGCGACGTACAAAATTGCATGAACTATAGGGGTATTAAGCTAATGAGTCATACAATGAAGCTTTGGGAGAGAGTCATTGAGCATAGATTGAGGCAAGAGACACGGGTTTCGGACAACCAATTCGGGTTCATGCCAGGGCGCTCAACCATGGAGGCAATCTATCTCTTACGAAGATTGATGGAAAGATATAGAGATGGGAAAAAGGATTTACACATGATCTTTATAGATTTAGAGAAAGCGTATGATAGGGTCCCAAGAGACATTCTTTGGAGGATTTTAGAGAAGAAAGGAGTACGAGTAGCATATATCCAAGCTATAAAGGATATGTATGAAGAAGCAAAGACTGCCGTAAGAACTCATGAAGGACAAACTGAAAGCTTTCCCATAACTGTAGGATTACATCAAGGCTCATCCTTAAGTCCTTATCTTTTTGCGTTGGTAATGGATGAGTTAACAGGACATATTCAAGATGATATTCCTTGGTGTATGCTTTTCGCAGACGATATAGTGTTGATAGATGAAACTCAGGAAGGGGTAAATGCAAAGCTTAACCTTTGGAGAGAAGAGTTGGAATCTAAAGGTCTTCGCCTAAGCCGATCAAAGACAGAATATATGGAGTGCAAGTTCAGTGCAAATGGAGGTCAAAACGAGTTAGGGGTGAGGATCGGAGATCAAGAAATACCAAAGAGCGACCGTTTTCGTTACCTAGGATCTATCTTGCAAAAGAACGGAGAATTAGATGGAGATCTCAACCATAGAATACAAGCTGGATGGATGAAGTGGAAGAGTGCATCCGGCGTGTTGTGTGACCGCCGTATGCCACTGAAGCTCAAGGGAAAATTTTATAGGATGGCAATAAGGCCGGCGATGCTGTATGGCACAGAATGTTGGGCGGTGAAGCATCAACACGTACACAAAATGGGTGTAGCGGAGATGAGGATGCTTCGTTGGATGTGTGGGCACACGAGAAAGGATAAGATTAGGAATGAGGATATCCGGGGTAAAGTAGGAGTAGCCGAAATTGAAGGAAAGATGAGAGAAAATCGGTTACGGTGGTTTGGACATGTGCAAAGAAGGCCTACTGACGCTCCGATTAGAAGATGCGACTATGGGACAGAGGTTCAGGGCCGATGGGGTAGAGGAAGACCTAGGAAAACTTTGGAAGAGACTCTAAGAAAAGACTTAGAGTACTTGGATCTAACGAAGGACATGACACAGGACCGAGCACAATGGCGTTCTAAGATTCATATAGCCGATCCCACTCAGTGACTTGGATTTTCCAAGTCTCCAACCGAGAAGTTTTCCTCACTCAGGAAATTAAGGGAACACTACCTCAACCTACATGCTCCACTCACAAAGCTTCAACAAAAGAAAATTCAAAGAACTTAGCGAAGAAGGCTTTGGTGTATTTAACACAATACGTTGAAATGAAGGAAAACTTATTTATTGATATCCCCGATAAGCTACAAATATGTACATATACATAAGTCAAAATAAACAAACAAGAGTGAGCCTTCACAAAGGTTGCTTAGGAGAAGTCTCAGCAGTCGGTAGAGCCCCAGAAAGAGAAGGCACCGGAGGGGGATCATTCGGAGCCTCAGTACTGGACAGAACCCTAGAAGGATGAGGCATCAGAGGTTGATCATTTGGAGCTTCATTACGCGGTACAGCCCCAGAAGACGAAGGCAATAAATGCCTTTGGAATAAACCCACAAATCTCTGATGATCAAGTAAAACCTGACCATCAGATTCCTTCATCTGGTTAAGCTTCCTCTTCATGTTTGTAGCATAGTCATGTGCGAGCCGGTGCAACTGTTTATTCTCATGTTTGAGCCCTCTAATCTCCTGTTTGAGACTCATCACTTCAGCCGCCAATGATTCAACTTGGCGGGTTCGAGCAAATAGGCGTTGGGCCATATTAGACACAGAACCTGCACACTGAACACTGAGAGCCAGAGAATCCTTAACAGCTAACTCATCAGACCGTTTGGAAAGTAGTCTGTTATCTTTGGGAGTGAGAAGGTTCCTGGCCACCACCGTAGCGGTCATATCATTCTTCATCACGGAATCCCCAACGGTAAGAGGACCAGTAGGGGAGACGAAAGATGGACGCCATATGTTGTCAGGAGAAGGCGGGGCTGCCTCTTCAACAAGGTTCAAGTCAAAACGACGGTCGGAGGGGCCAGACATTTTCAAAGGTGTTGAAGAGAGAAGAGGTCGGACAAATCAAGATCTTAGAAGTGCAAGAATGGAGCTTCTACTGGTGGAGATTCAAGTGTGCTTTGGAACTTAATGCCAGCCCCTATAAAAATCTGCACTCGACGGAGCTTTAGAAATCGAAGAGGTGCCTGCTCAGAAATCGAAGAGGCGTTTGCTTTCTCAAAAGCAAGGCTGCTCAGATAGCACGAGGGTCGATCTCAGAAATCGAAGAGGCGTTTGTTTTCTCAAAAGCTGGGCTGCGCAAAGACCACGAAGGCCGATCTCAGAAATCGAAGAGGCACTTGCTTTCTCAAAAGCTGGGCTGCTCAGAGACCACGAGGGCCGATCTCAGAAATCGAAGAGGCGCCTACTTTTCCATCCTTGTCAGCACCTGTCACACGCACACTCAGCTTTGCGGAAATTATGGGCATTCGGTCGAAGACTTCTGGTGAAGTAGAAAGCACATGAGTTTTACTGTTCAATCACCCACTTCCCACACGCAACAGTAGCTCATGGGTACCACAGATAACTTTGCCAAAGTTCTCTGCCAAAGTTGAACACGTGAAGCTTGCAGCTCCCACTACATCGCTCTGACCAAGAAGGGTAAAAGAATAGCAAAGAAACAACACTAACAAAGTTTAGACACATAAATTTTGAAGGTCTAGCTACCATATTATTACCCACAAGGGTAAAGGAACAGTACCACTGCTGGATAATTGGAAAGTCCCTGTGTGTCAACCTCTGTGCTTCACGGCAAGGTAGACTAGCAAACATGCCCAACCTTTAATCACACTCGAGAAAACACTCCCAACAAGATTGCTTGCTCCAAAATCGAAGAGGCACCGTCCTCCGAATCTCGAAAGCCAGACTCCCAACATGACTACTTTCTCAAAAATCGAAGAGGGTAAAGGAACAGTACCATTGCTGGATAATTGGAAAGTCCCTGTGTGTCAACCTCTGTGCTTCGTGGCAAGGTAGACTAGCAAACATGCCCAACCTTTACTCACATTCGAGAAAACACTCCCAACAAGATTGCTTGCTCCAAAATCGAAGAGGCACCGCCCTCCGAATCTCGAGAGCCAGACTCCCAACATGATTACTTTCTCAAAAATCGAAGAGACACCGCTCTCCGAATCTCGAGAGCCAGACCCCCAGCATGATTGCTTTCTCAAAAATCGAAGAGGCATCGTTCTCCGAATCTCGAGAGCCAGATCCCCGATAGGATTGCTTGTTCGAAAACCGAAGAGGCAACACTTTCCCAACTTCAAGAGCCGGATCTCCTTGGATAAAGCTGTCTGTAATCTTCACACGCAACATCAGCTTTCCAGATACCACAAACCACTTTTTCAAAGTGCTCTGACAGCGTTAAAACATGTGAAGCTGACAGCTCCCACTACCGTGCTACGACCAAGTAGGGTAAAGGAATAGCATTACTACTTGTTAAGGAGACTCTTATATATGTCGACCTCCATCCCCAACGGACAGGCAGACCTGCAAAAATGCTCAACCCTTCCTCATATCTGAGAGGGCACTCCCAACGAAGCCTTTCGAAATATTCAGCTTTCTTTCCCCCCGATAATCCCTCTGCAAACAAGCTATACTAGAGCAAGAATATCTCATATCATCAGGGTTAAAAGCAAGAGTATCCCATATCATGCTTTTTCCCTGTCTTTTCCTTGGACCTTGTTCTTACCTGCAAGAGAAGGAGAAAGAGAGCAATCAGTCAGTACTTGGCATCAAGCTTCCAGCCAGGAACTGACTGCCTGGAACCCCTTACCTGATTACTTACCTGACATTGCTCTCGAGTACTCATCTTCAACATCTTATGCTTCCAGGGAAGATACCGCATCTGCCTGAGGAACAGATAGGGCAAGGGAGAAGGATACAAGGAAGCATGTGGAGACAAGCGTAACAGCACACGTGCCGATACATCCATTACTCTGTCAAAACAAAAGTATCCCATATCAGCAGGGTCGAACGTACTCTAGATTTGATGGACTTGTTTTGACCCTCAAATTCTTCAGTCGGCCTTATACTCTGGAGGAAACCAGAAAACCCTCCAGCTCAGTTCAAGAATAAGCCTGTGGAAAGTTACTTCTTCAAAAGCAAAAGTATCCCATATCATCTCTTCTCATTTTCTTCTCTTTATCCTTCATGCTGCCTGCAAGATAGGGAGACTGTGAACAATCAGCCGGAGCTATGATTGCTTACCTTGTCTGTCACCTCTTTCAGCAGATCCCCTAGCTCGGCGACTTAGGGGACTCCTACTACATGGTTTGTATCGCGCTTGACCAAGCCTGAAACTACAAGTAAGCTTCAAGTGAAATTGATACATTACCTTGTGCATCTTCACCAGTTAAAGATACCACCCCGGGATGGAGGAAGAGTACTTCTAGAGAAGATGCCCCATCTACCTATGAGACAGATAAGGCACGTCAAGACGATACCACACTCCGATACTTAGAAGTTTCGTGATTACGAGATCATTCTCCCTCAATATTTCCTAATGTCTTTTGTACTAAATCATTCACTTGTACTCACTAAAGGAGAGCTTGAACCTATGTACTTGTGTAAACCCTTCACAATTAATGAGAACTCCTCTATTCCGTGGACATAGCCAATCTGGGTGAACCACGTACATCTTGTGTTCGCTTTCCTATCTCTATCCATTTATATACTTATCCATACTAATGACCGGAGCAATCTAGCAAAGATCACAAAAAGCGACCGTTTTCGCTACCTAAGATCTATCGTGCAAGAGAACGGAGAATTAGATGGAGATCTCAACCATAGAATACAAGCTGGATGGATGAAGTGTAAGAGTGCATCCGGTGTGTTGTGTGACCGTCATAGGTCACTGAAGCTCAAGGGAAAATTTTATAGGACGGCAATAAGGTCATCGATGTTGTATGGCACAGAATGTTGGACGGTGAAGCATTAACACGTACAAAAAATGGGTGTGGCGGAGATGAGGATGCTTCGTGGGATGTGTGGGCACACGAGAAAGGATAAGATTGGGAATGAGGATATCCGAGGTAAAGTAGGAGTAGCCGAAATTGAAGGAAAGATGAGAGAAAATCGGTTCCGGTGATTTGGACATGTGCAAAGAAGGCCTACTGACGCTCTGGTTCGAAGATGTCACTACTGGACAGAGGTTCAGGGCCGAAGGGGTAGAGGAAGACCTAGAAAAACTTTGGAAGAGACTCTAAGAAAAGACTTAGAGTACTTGGATCTAACGGAGGACATGACACAAAACCGAGCGCAATGGCGTTCTAGGATTCATATAGCCGACCCCACTTAGTGGGAAAAGGCTTTGTTGTTGTTGTTGTTGGATGGTGAAAAGATCATAAGGCTTCTTCATTTAAACATGGAATGGTCCTAAGTTCATTTAATATAAATGTTTTCCATATGAGTTTTTTTTGCGTTGATGAGGAGAATTGTTGGAAAAGGTTCATAAATTATAAATTTGATTGATTTGGTTTGCCGTTAACGAATTATGGTGTGAAATTCTAGTATTTATTAGCCATGGTAGTCATAGCTTGACATTTGATATTTAATTTGTGTTAATATTGTTTATGACCTTAAGCTCAGATATTAGTGTTGCCAAAAGTGATGGTAAGGGGTGTTATCAATAATTGTGATGGAAAATTTATCGGGTAAGAATGAACTCATAAAATGAGATTATGATTCGGTTATTAAAATTGAAATAGTGAAAATGAGATTATGGAATGAAACATAGAGTTCGTTTAATATAAATGACTTCTCAATTGTATGTTAACTGTTGATGGAATAATTGTAGGAGAGAGCTTGTAAATGCAAAATGGATTGGTTTGGTTACCATAGTCATGAGTTATTATTGATAGATTTGATATTGTGAACGAACCTGAGGAAGGACACGTATTTTATGACTAAGTGATTAATAAGGATTACTCTTGTTGGCCAATAAAGTTGTATAATATATAAATTCCTCTCCTATGAATGATGAAATGTGAGTACTGCTTGGGAAGTGTGTCTCATAAAGTATTCGAGTCATGGTTACATTTTGAAGCAATTTCATAGAGAACCAATTGAAAGAAAGAAAAGATAAGGTTATAAATTTACTATGGGTAACTTAGTTTAATGGTGTATATGAAATGACATCATAGAATGAAATTGATTTCGTTCAATGTTAGTGGTATTGCATATTTGGTTTTAAACTTCTTTCCATTACCCTGTGGGTGTGATTGAAAATTTTAATGGTTGGTTGAAATTTTGATATTTACTTAGCTACTAGTGATTATGGCTGATATTTAAATTGACCGAAGATGATTATGGCTGGAAATTATGACAATCGTTATGCTATATATCTAGCAAATGGTTGAAGTAGGGTGATGTTTTGGTATTTATATTAGCCAACGAGAATGATAGTTTGGTGTTTGATATGATTTTGTTAAGATGTCTAGCTAGAGAGTCGGATAATTATTCTGCCAATGAACATGGCTGAGAAATTGTGAAGGTGAGTGGAAATTACGAGAATTTATTCGTTGATTTCTTTATTTTGAATTGCAATAAACTTGTAAACGGGAATATACTTTTATTCATTATAAAAGGAATGGTGGGAGTAATTCAAATCCCTTTCTATTTTTGGTTTAATTTTTGGTGATGGAAGAATGAAAGAGATAATTGTGACCTAGCTCTTGTGTCACTCTGATGACTATTTCCAAATTGTGTGCATGATACATACAACATCATATTTACGTTTGTTGTTTGGATTCGTTATTGTGTCGGCATTGATGACGTGAGCATATTTTATGGCTATATGATTGAGATGGTTAGTTGGGTTCACATGAGAATATGAATAAAATCCTAGAATAGATTTTGTTTTCGTTCAAGAATAATGGTACTGCGGATTGATTAAAATGCCTTATCCTTACACAGTGGTTGAAATCTCAGGGACCAGATTTATTTTAACCGGGGGTGATTGTAATACCCTGAAAATTTAAATATATGAATTATATATTCATAATTATGCATATGTGGAGAAAATCGAAAATAAATCGATTTATGATTATGAAGAATTCAATCAAGAAATTTTAAAGTTTTGTTTCTGAAAATTATAATAATCAACGTATTTGTATTATTGAGCTTTTATATGATTTTTCAAGAATTTATAATAATTTGTGTAAGTTTAGTTTTAAATTAAACTAGTTACGATGTTTAAAGTTTGGACCTTAATTATTTAAAATATGTAGACCTTTCGAGATCAAAATTTATATTTTTGAATAGAGCTCGACCTCACGAACGCGTTGGCGCAAACCGTTTGTGAAACGGAGTTAGAACGAAGAAGTTATTAACGTTTAAAGTCGGGGATAAAATTGTAAATTTATCAATTCTAGAATGCTCCAGATTTTTGGAACCAAATCCGAAAGGCCACGTGTGTGGCCCAGATTCAAAGTAAGAAAAGTTAGGCGGTGGAGATGGAAGATAAAGGAGATAAAGGAAGGAGAGAGGAGCCAATCAGAAAAGGGGTAATGAGAGAGTGACCAATGAGAGAATAGAGAAAGGAGGGGAAAGGAGAGGAAGGAAGTGCACCGGATCCTTCGACCCGGTTATACTTACGACCCGACCCGATCGGATCTTTTGATTCCGGCCACCTTAGACTACAGGAAGGGTGCCAAATTGATCCTTACTTCAAACCCAATCATTCCATCTTCCTATTACACCCCAAAAACCCTGTAATTTGGCCTTGAATTTGGTAAAACCGCACCGGTGGATGTGATGAACCCGTGCCTTTGTTTCCCCAATTCTGAAACGATTCCATCAAATTAATACCACAATTAGACTCCCCTTGAGGTCTGGAACAAAGCCCATTCATTGGTTAGGGCGTCAAAGTTGTTTTGGAGACGAATCAAGAACACTAAAAAACAAGGGTTTCTGACGGTTCGTGGGCATTTTGAGGTGTTTCCCGACCAAATTGGCCTTGGTCGCAGGTATGAAAGTTGCTCTAATCATTGAGATCTTCATTTTTGTATTTTTTTAGAATTTTTAGAAATAATTGAATTTTTCGGCGAGTCGAGACGGCCGACCGCCATCCGCAGCGCACGGCCAGGGAGCCGACAATTGTTCCTTATGCGAATGTCGTTATCCTAATTATGTTTTTTGAGATCAAATTGCTGTGGTTTGAATATTAATACGATTTTGGTATATGTTGGATTAACGAAATATATTCAGATTTTGTTTAATTTTAGAAAATGTGAACTACGAGAGGCTTGATCCCGCTCAAGGGTACGTGGGCAGTCTAATTTTGAGCAGAACAAAAAGGAAATTGCCACTAACTTAGAGCTGGCAGAGGAAGAGTGTAACATGGTTATCACCCGCATTGTAGCCTATTAACAGCAGCTCCTATTCAACTATGACAAGAGGGTAAAAATCTGGCAGTTCAAGCTAAGAGACTTAGTCATAAGACAAGCCTTCATCATTGCTCGCTGGGAAGACTCCAAAAAATGGCTCCCATCTGGGAAGGTTCGTACAAAATCGGTCAAGTAGGCGAAAAATGAAGCTACACCCTCACCTCTATGAGCGACAAAGAAATTGACAAGCAGTGGAATGCCTACAACCTGAGAAAGTACTACGTGTGACCCCTCACCATTCCTTGGACCCCGTTTAAGATGAAAAAAGTTTGAAGACTTAAGCAGCTCGACGAACAAAACCTCGCATGCTGAAAATTATCAGTTGTTATGCCATTACTGCCTACGAGCAAAGTTAATAAAAGCCTCTATTTTCAATGACGATTAAAGGAATTATTCATAAGCTTAGGCTAAATGCATAAACAGACTGACCAACCCTGTGACAAGCAGAAGACATCCACCGCGCGAGAGGGTAAACTAATCAACCGTATGACAAGCAGAAGACGCCCGCTACCCTGCAGACATGGTGTAGGCTCTCAAGCGCAAAGGGTAAACTACAAGCAAAAGATGCCTTCTGCTCATTCAGACATAGCGTGTGCTCTCCAATACAAGAGGGTAAACTAATCCAGACTATCCAGACATGGATGGGTGGTATGACTGCTCAGTTTCCCCTAAATACAGTAACTATTTGAGCCAAACGACTCCTAGAATTGACCACGATAGTTCTTCCCTTGGAATAGACTTAGCTAACTGAAGGATTCAATTCCCTAGGATCCCGGGTCTTTAACTGGAAGAGACGCTAAGTGTAGGACCCCTGCCCATGAAAGAATTTGTGTGACAAGATGGTTTGTCCTCGATGTGCAAATCTTCATGAAGTGACTTAGTTTTAAAATGTTACAATACTAATTAAGCAACCTATGAAATCAAAGTTACGACTCGAAAGGATATGGCTTTTTAGGCTCGATTTCGCCTACACCTCACGCCTAAAATGCCTCCGAGAGCCAGGGACGACGCCTGAAGTGGTTATGTGGGTCGTCTGCTTCTATAAGTAAGTGCCCGGCTGACAACCCAATGGCTGGCCCAAGGCAATCCGTAAGCCGAGACTTACGCCTGCTATGACTACGCGGACTCACTTACTTAAAAGTAGTGCTTCCTGCCGACAATCTACAATTTAAGTTTTGCTGGAATAAAGTCGAGTGTCATGAATATAGCAGTTATGCGGACCTCCTCTACTTCTTACGAGAAGCACGAGTTCAGCCAATGGCTCTATAAGTCAAAAATCTCGCAATGTGCCACGGGAGGGCTAAAGCTCAAGAAGCCACTAAAGTCGAGTTTTAACTATAGTAGCTACACAGACCTCATCTGCTTTCTATGAGAAGCAAGAATCCGACAAACAGCTCTATAAGTTAAAAATCTTGCAACATACCCCAGGAGGGCTAAAGCTCATGAAACCATCCAAAGCCTTGATTCATAACTATAGTTGTTACGCGAACTCACCTGCTTCCTACGGAGGCAACGAGTTCGGCCGTCGGCTCTATAAGTTAAAAATCTTGCATTTTCCTCTTACAAGTAAAGCTCTAGAAGCTCCAAAGACAAAGCTAAAACCTAAGTGACGACGTGGGATCAGTTGCTTCATTGAGGCAGTTCACCAGACGAACATCGTAGGATAAAGTTTTGCGAAAAAACATGGCGAAACAAAAGGATGAAGCAAAACAAGGAAAACTGTTTATTAAATTTCTAGCAAATTGAAAAATCGGCTTAAAGGCCAACAAAGTTCAAATAAAGTAGAACAAAAAGGAAAAGAAGAAAATTCCTAAGTCTAAGCAAAAAGACTACTCCTTGGCAGCCTACGCAACCACTGGTTCCTCGACTGCCACGCTTTTAGCAACCGCACCGCTCCTAGTAGCCAAAGCTTCCATCAGTTTATCCTTAGCCACCCCTACCTGGACTACCTGACCTTCAACTATTCCACCAAAGGCAGCCTTAAACGAGAAATCAAGCAGATTAAATGAAGAAATGGAAAAAGTCTTGAAGTCCTTCTCATAAAACTCATAATCTGACGGCCTCCCCTAAAGATGGTCTACAAAGCCAAGCTTGTAGAAATCGGCCTGACATGAAGCGAGCTCCACTTCGTGACCAGGTTTCTCATTCTTCAGCTACACATTTTCCTCAACAAGCCCAGTGTGAGCACCTTACAGTTTATCTAGTTCTTTTTTCAGGTTATCGCTAGCAAACAACGCACTTTGCAGATCCACCTCCTTGGACTCAAGCTTACCAGCAACCTCATTGAGACAAGACACTTCAACATACATGAAGATAAGCTCATCGTCATTGGCAAAACAAGCAAATCGTAGTTCCGAATTAACACGTTCAAGGTCCTCGACCACCGGAGAAACACGATGAGCGATCTCTAGCTGCAAAGAAGTAGGGGTAGAGACATCAAACCCCTTCAAAACGACTAGTTCATATTTGAGTTTCTCTATCTTTTCAGAAGCTTAAATAAGTTAAGCCACCAATGCCATTTCGGCCTTCTTAGCACACTTGACAACATCTTAATTAATGCACATAGACTCAGCCGCCAGGATCAAAGTCTTATGCATTGTAGTAATCAAGGAGGACCTTCTCGAGTAGGCAGGACAATTTGCAAAGGAGTTTGAGTGGATGACAACTTTCCCAACATTGTCAACGAACTTGGCGCATACATCGATGTCCTTAAGTAGGTCAGGCTTCAGCAGAGCAAAAACCTCGGGAAACTCTTCAGCCTTAAACTAAGTGAATCTCTTGCAACTGCCCATGCAAGTAAATTTCCCCTTCTAAGCAGGCGAGCCAGCCACGGCAGAAGGAGGAACAGGCCCAAGCGCCACCTTAGCAGTAGAATCCACATTCCCGCTCTTCATAACGGCAAGCCTCTCAGAAGCGAAACCAGACTTAGCTCCCGACGGACGTTTCTATACAAACTCAGACACCGGAGGCGTCACCGAACCCTTTCGATGGGCAAGGTTTTTAGTAATGGATGCGGTCACCTTCGCAGTAGCTGGTTTCACAAGCTCAGGCTCAACGGTCTTCTCTGCCCCCTTGGGGGAAGTTAGATAAAAAAACAAGCTTCTCGACAGCAGATGAGCTTCCACAAGCAGCAGAAGAAGTCTTTGACTTCTGCTTAGCCGAAGGCTCACAAGAGGGTGAGAAAGACCTCTTATTTCCACCCCCATTGGCAGCAGGCTCTACAGCAGCGATCGGGTAAGCCAACTCCTCATCCTTTATCCACTTTATCTCTTCCTTAGAGGTAGGCCACCTTTCTCTCGATGAACAGGGCTAAGCAGCCAGGGCCATTCACGGTACTCAGCATGAATGCCCCCAAGGCGATGTGCACTTTCTTCATATATGCCAAAGTTCTTGGAGTTAAGCCAAACTCTGAATCTACGCAAAGTAAGAAAGACGATCAATAGATTGAAGTCATGGAGCAACTCAACAAAAAATTCAAGCAGGACAAGAATGAAGCAGTTCACTTACCAATTATAAAGGTAGTCGGGACATGCAGCTCAGGAGAAGAGTTAGATTCCTACTCCCTGCTCACCTCCAAGGTATCTTTCATCCACTCATGATCACCTTTGCTAGAAGCATCGAGTAGCCTATGGCGAGATCTCAACCGCCTCACACCTTCCTTGTGGCCGATCTCAAAGAAGTACTAAAACTCATTTATGGTCAAGCCAAGATCAAAGATTTTGCTTGAGTTTGAGAATCCCACGATCGCACGAATTGCATTTGGGGAGCACTGAGCAGGCTAACATTTCATGGAGCAGATCACCTCCTAGAAAAGACGTGGCATGAGAAAAGTAAATCCCAACACGAAGTAGTACGGATGGAATTTGATAGCTTTCTTCTTAGCAGAAGCACCCTCGTCGTATGGCTCATGGCCGCTATCATCTGTCACCCGCTTAACGCGAACCCCTAGTAGAATCGCTTGCTTGTACACCTCAAGAAATTCATGAAACAACTCATCGGAATTGATCTTGACATGTGCAGCTTTGAAGTAACCCACCTTGCCAGAAGAACCACCTTGACGGTACAAAGGTGGAGGATATTCGTCACTTTTGCGGTCAGAAGAAGACATTTCAAAGTCTCTGCAAAAAAGTACGAGGAAAAATATTTAGAAGGCAACTTGCGAAAAGAGAATAAAAAAAAAGGACCGCAAGCCTAGTGCCCCTCACGGCCCTTATGCTCTCTCTCGTGCCCATGGCTCAAGCCGTTCCAGCCCAACATGAGGGGAGGCCTGAGCTTCTTTCCCCTCATTCTCCTGTGCCCAGTACACTCCAAGGCAAACCCAGGCCTCTTAGCACACCAGCAAGAAACCCGGCCCATGCCGGCCTCTCCTCCTCTCCTTCAATTTCCAGCAGGCCCAAGCCTAGCATCATGTCACCTGGCCTACGCCAACCGTGCACCAAGCCCATTTCAAGCCGCCAGTATCTCGGCAAAGCCGAGCCAACCCGTGCCGCGCCACCAAGCAACCCAACGGCTCCTTGCCACGTGTCACCTATATCCACGGCCCTGTCGAGCCAATTTTTCAAGTCTAAAGACTTCCAAAAAATTCAAGAAGAATAAAATTCAAATTTTTCTTACCTTGGGGCGAAGAAGAAGGACTACAACAAGAGACGACTCTTTGCAAGGGCAAGAAAAGAAGAACAGTATGAGAGGGGGAATAAAACTTTCCTTTGGCTTCTCTTCCTTGTTGGAATAATGATTGTTCTCCAAATTCCCTTCTTAAGGCAGAATTAAATAGGTATTGGGGGCAATTATTTTCCTTTTCCTTTTCCTAGAAGAAGTCTATCTAGAAAGAAGATCAAGTTCAAATTGGGAAACAACTCTACAACCCTAAGCAAGTTAGGATTCCTACACCTACTATCCTTTTCCTGCATGTAGCATAGTAGGTGTGGGGGCATTTATGGAGCCTAAAATAATCCCAAAAATTCTAAAGGCAACACGTGGACTTTTATTCAAGAAAGACAAGATTGCTCTCAATAAATGTGTAGGCTTCTCAAATACTCTCACGCACAGCTCACATCCCTAGAGGTCTCAACAGCTGAATACGACTGCCCACAACTCACTTGCCCTTGACAAGGAATTAAAGATAAGGATTAATTACCCAAATCCTATTTGTAATACATTCCCAATTGAAGATTGACTCCAACCAAGTAAGTAATCCTAATTTAAATAAATTAAGGATAATTACACCATTATCTCAAGATATTATTTCCTATTTAATATCTTGGGAATATTTAGAGAATATCTCTCTATTACACACTATGGCCAGCCCTATCCCTATAAATACCCCATATTCTACCAAATTTTGAGAGTTTTGGCAACCCTAAAAAGGCCCTAAACACTTTACTTTCTCAGAGAAACTAACTTAGGCATCAGAGATCCATTGACCTAATCCCCCCCCCCACCTTGTGGGCGCGTGGGGCTTAGGTCTCTGATCAAAGGTGTTGATTGTTTTGCAGGTGCATTTTTGTTAAGACTGAAGACGGCGGAAATTTGCATCGACATACTTCACAAAACAAATCGGGACTTCTGTTTAAACAAATCGGGACTTCTGTTTAAAAAAATTTAGACTTTGTTAAGACTTTCTTAGATATTTTAATTGTTAAATCTTTATTTTTTATATTTTTAAATTAAAAAAAAAACTAATGGTCAAAATGTTCAAATTACTCAGATATCTGAAATATCTAAGAAAGTCTCTTGTTTTGTGGTGAGGAAGTGTAATGTTATTCACCCTATGTATTTTACTTCTTAAACATCTTTATTAATTTTGATTATTGAGTTTCATTATTTCATTCAATCAGATTGCTGCAAATTAAAAAGAGTGTGTGAATATCGCTACTTATATTGGAAAAAAAAAATTCATTGTGATCGGTATACGAGTGGTACCACGTGTTTTTATATAAGTGGTGAGAAATTTTATTTTATTGTTTTTAAGTTATTAACTTTTTAACCCACATATCTCATAATTTGTATAATAATACGTAATGTACGTGTTTCGGTCACACTGAAATATCTCTCTTTATATTGAAATCCTATATATCACTCAACATAGAGTTCGAATTCCATGCCCCCTACTTGCATGTCCGCCACGTGTTGTTGAATAGCATGCCTTGTGCTTACTACTTGTCTTCGGCTGGAGCCTTCCAACTGTGGCCCTGTTGCTGACTGACTTAATGCAATGGCAACAAGATCTTGCCTCTTTATTTATCAAATCTTCGTGCGGGAAATAATTTTTCTGTCCACACAGAGCATTTCGGCCTAATATTTCAGAACTACTGTGTAGATTGAATAAGAAATAATTATTAATCTAGAAAATTGTTCTGACCCATAAAAAAAAAAAAAAATTCTAGAATATTGAACAGCTTGTAAAAGTCATACTAACAAACTTCAACTTTGCTCATAAACATGTTTGTTATAAGTGTAGTGCAATTTATACATTCATTTTTATTTCTCACACGTTTCTCTTAATTTTCGATCAGAAGATTGAATGAATTGAAGAAGATTAATGACTAAAAATTAACAAAGGTGTGTGAATAGCGCCGTCATTGTTATAATTAGTATTTAATTATATTTTTGTATGTGAAATAACTTCAGTTTTTTGTCTCAAGAGTGTCAAGTATTTTTCCCATAAGCGTACAAGAGCTAGTTTGAGGTTGTTGTGTTTTTTCTTTAAATTGCTTCTATTGTGATGTGAGAATAACAACAGTGAATAAAAAATATATAAGTATTTTGTAAACTATAGTACTAAAAGTGTTTTTAGCAAAGAAAAAAAGAACGGGGTAGAATTGTCAATATGAAAATTTCGTTAATTGGTATTATTCACCTGCTTACAAAAAAGCAAAAAAAGGTTTTTTGAGAAGCATGTGTAAAGCTGCTTGTATTTTCTGTTGTTTTGAACCCATAAATTTTTTTTTTAAAAAAAAACCATTTTTTTTCATTTACTAAACACATTAAAGGCAAAACTTTTTTAAGAAGCTATTTAAAAAAAAAAAATTAAGCAACCCCAAACCAGCTTTAAATTATTTTATTAACAATGTCAAAGTTTAATTTCCCATGCTTTAGTACTGTTTGGAAAACTATTTGAAAGTGTTTAATTTTTTAAAAGTATTTTACAAACATAGACCATTTTTAAGTTTATTTAACCAAATGTAGTTAAAAACGCTCTTAATTGTGTGGAAGTGTATTTCACCTTATCGGAATTTTCAAACATACCCTAGTTTGTCGAAGCAATGTCAAAGGTCTCACTTTGCTATTTGTTATTTATTTTATTTTTTTTGGTAATAAAGGACTCACTTTCAAGACCCATGCAGGCTTTCGACCAGAGAGCTTTGTGTAGCCTCAAAGTTCAAAGGTAAAGGCGTAAACAAAGGGATTGAAGCCTGTTCTGTTTGTTTTCTTGCATTCTTTGCGTTTTTACTCCTCCCTTTATGGAAACTTCACCATGCCACTGTGCTTTGGTATTCTAAAAAAATGGGCACGATATCGGTGTCAAGTAATAGTAACATATAGAATACTTGATGGGTTTTGGAGAGTGTGATGAGTTTTGTAGAGTAACAGCACAGTAAACTATCACTATCGTGACGTTTTGTTCTATATACGACCACATGTTCATACATTTTACCACTGTTCTAAAAATCTTCGTCTAACATTGTCTAGGTTCCGCCTAAACACTAAGCAGCTGATCATCACTCTTATTAATGCCTAGGCTTTTGATAATTAAGAAAAGACGCCTAGGCCTGCTGAGGCACCGGCCTAGGAACTCGCTTAGGTTGCAAATCACTTAGATATAAAATAGATAACTTTCATTTTGTATTTTATTTTTTTCAATAAATTATAAGAGATTTGCTGAATAGTTAAATGAACACACACTATATGCTTGTTCCCTATACCTTCATTATGTTCCAATACTTCATAATATATATGTTATTTTAGTTTATGATGAAATTATATATATTTTAAGTATAAACATATATTTATTTACACGAAATATAATAGATTTACTTAAATCCACAAATATAATATATTTACTTAAATCTGCCTAGTCCGCATATGCGGCTGCCTGGATCCCGCCTAGGCGCCTAGGCGCTAAACCCCAATCCGTCACCCAACTAACGCCTAACGTTTTTTAGAATCTTACATTTTACAAATGTCTGTAAATTATTGACACGAAACGACCAATGAAGGCCCTTTTGTTCTTCTGGCAGCAATTGGCCGTGTCCACAGAAATTTATATGAACTTGAAATTGGAAGCAGCATTGCCTTTTGCTTGGCCATATCAATAGATGCGATTCTTTTAAAAACTCATTAATAGATGCAATTCTTTTAAAGGAAAACTAATGAAAATGGCTTGAAAATTTTGAGTTTTAATGATAAAGACAAAATAAAGGGTAAAGTGAATAGTACAAAGATTGACTTTTTAGTGTAAAAATGTGATTTTTCGTTAAAGTGAACAGTACCAGATGTTTTTCGTTAAAGTTCCCATCTTTTAATTTGCTCCTAATTGACTGCTCCTAATAATTGATTTTCCTTTAGTGTCACTTCACTTTTTGCCACGGATATATCTGACCCAAAATTCAGAAATCAGTAATTAATCATGTCATGTGCAATATGGGTTCTACCACAACCAGCATTATCAAAATATTGGAAAAAAAGAATATTATAAATGTGAAAAATAATTGCCAGCATTAAGCATTAGTTATGTTTTGGTAAGTTTCATTAGATGTTGTATGAAATGGTGGAGCAATTTATTATTTTCACACATCAGGAATGGTAATTTCACAGTTGAAATGAGCACTAATTAGTTATAGTTATATAGACACGAGCATACTATCTTCACAGGTTGTAATGTAAAGAGACAAAGATGAAAAAACGCAATATAATGTCGTGGATAGATAACTTATTTTTGTTCAATTTTATTAGAAAAATGCTAAGTACAGTCACTGCTTACACATATAGGCTACGTACCCACAGTGCACGTGGGTGCTTGTCGCTGCAATAACTCACTTAATTTGTTGATTTTATGATTAATCACAGGCGTTAATAACATTTTTAGGTACATACTACTCAGTAGGGTGAATATTATGCAAGGTCGAATGGTGAAATATCAATTAAATTTTTATACGAAAAGTCTAACTATTGAAAAATCAACGAAACATCGACACGTACCTCCTCCATCTCCTCCATACAAGAAAAATTGCAATGCGAAAGATTAGTAGTAGATGGAGAGTAGACAAATAGGATAATGCTAGAATCTCCCTATTAATTATGTCTCTGTCCATTGGATAATGTTAGAATGATTAACTTTGTAGATAAAATTAAAGAAATTAAAAAATTGAAAAGTTGATGTTTGATTTATTATCGGGAACTGTTCCCCTCACATTACTCTGCTGCCCGGAATGCAACCCCCGGCCCGTATTCACTCCAAACAAATTTAAACCTACCCCTCTCTCTCCACTTTTACCTCTCTCTCTCTCTCTCTCTCTCTCTCTACCCCAGTCTCTTACATTTTCAGTAGTGGTACTGGTGCTTCTCCCTCTGCAAACCCATTCATCTAAGCAAACCCTCCACTTTTACCTCTCTCTCTCTCTCTCTCTCTCTACCCCAGTCTCTTTACATTTTCAGTAGTGGTACTGGTGCTTCTCCCTCTGCAAACCCATTCATCTAAGCAAACCCTGCCTCTTTCCTCTCTCTTTTAACTCAGTATACCCACTTCTTCTGCCTTATACTGGCTCTCCCAACCATGGAAACTTTCAGCTTCCTCAAGTACTGGCGCAGCGGTGGCCTACTTGCTGCCACCCCCGTTCCTAACAGCATAGACACGGTTGGTTCTGCTAACATGCACACCACCACCACCACCACCACCACAATCCTCACCGCCGTTGCCCAAAACGACGACGAAGACAGTGACAGCGACAACGACGACCGGCCTTTCTTCGACTTAGAGTTCGCCGTCCCCGACGAAGACGAAGCGGCTGCTCAAAACCACGACGAGGAAGCTCGGCAAGAGGATGACTGCAACGAGGATGTCCGGCAAGAAGACGACAGCGGCGGCGGCGACGACGACGACGACGAGGAGTCTGATGACAGTGAGGATGGAGAGGGGGAGTTTAACTTCACCGTCCCTTCCGGGTCGACCCAGGACAGAACGGTCGACCCGAATCTGACTCTCTCTCCCTCCGACGACTTGTTCTTCAAAGGGAAGCTTGTGCCTATCGAGCACTCGTCGATTGAGTTCAACCCATCTGAAGAATCTAACTCCAAGCCCCAATTCGCCGTCTCATTATTGAAATCGGCCACCAAATTTCGTGTTTTCATGCTGGGTTTGAAGAAATCGAAGTCGAATTCAAACGGGTCGGAAAAACCAGGGAAAACGGAGCTGCCGGCGGCTGGATCTGTTGCGGCGGTGGCGAAAGAACCACCGCAAAAACCCCAGGAAAAACCACCGCAAGAGGAACCGTCGCAAAAGCAGAAGCAGCAGGGGAAGCTTTTCACGGTGAAATTCAAGGTTCAGGAGGTTCCCATTGTGTCTTTGTTTGCCAGAGACAACAACTCCAGAATCTCTGCAACTAATAAGTCGCATACGACCCAGCGGAAGCCGCCGCCGATAACCGCTTCTGAAGAATCGGCTTCTGAGGAAAAGCGCTTTCCCAAAGAGGTAATGCAAAAGTACTTGAAAATGGTGAAGCCTCTCTACGTTCGCGTTTCAAAGAGGTATGGTGAGAAGCTGAGATTGTCCGGGCAGCTCAACTTGAACGGCTCGACGGCGCTGGCTTCGAATCAGGCCGAGAAGCCCCAGTCGGAAAGTGAAGTTTCAGAGCCGCCGCCGGCGACGGCGAGCAATGCGAAGAGTGGTCAGAAGCAGGGGAACTTTCCGGCAGGGCTGAGAGTGGTCTGCAAGCAATTGGGGAAGAGCCGGTCCGCTTCCTCCGCCGTAGCCGCGGCCCCATCGGCCGCCTTAGTCGCGCAGAGGAGAGATGATTCGCTGCTTCAGCAGCAGGACGGAATCCAAAGTGCCATCCTGCATTGCAAGCGTTCCTTCAATGCCTCCCGTGGTAATTTTAATTTTAATTTCCATTCTTTTATTTATCAATTATTTCATATTATTTATAATAATTTTCTCCAATTTTAATTTAATTATAATTTTTCGTCTTTATTTATTTTGGTTTAAGATTCGGACACCAACCGGATATCTCGGTCAGTGAGCGATTCCTCGAACGAAAAAAATGTCAGTTGAGATGTCACGCAAGTCGTCGGATCAAGGCAAAGGAGGTGGGCTTTAACGGCCTTGATCTTTTCCCGCATGCTTTTTTGGCGGGAAAATTGGAGCAGGGGTCAAGTGAATATTGCTGTTGGTTAATCGTACTCAAATCAAAGAGGCCAAAAGGGGAACCAGAAAAAAGAAGTAATTTTATGCGGATAAGTTTTTCTTGTTAATTATTGTAAATTGCTTTTAGAAAAAGCCAGAAAAATTGAGAAGTGGGAGGAAATGTTTGTACAAACTAGTAATTTGGTGTTTTGCTAATTTTAAGAGCTTTAGCTTAATTTTCGGTTAGTAATAATTAATCACAAAGCCCAAGTCATTCTGTTACTGTTTTGACCAAATAATGGTTTAGCATTGCATCATAATATTGTAGCCTAATCTCCACATACAAAAAAAAAAACAAAAAAAAAAAAAACACCAAAATGTAATCCCATGATAAAATCATAAGCACTTAGATTAGGCTACAATACATATATATATATAGACTTCATCAATTTCAACTTCATAATCCACGGGATTTTGTATTTGGCCATGAACAATGGAAGAAGGGTGATAATGGTTGAATCTGCTTTTGTCAAATTTCTTTTGGAAATTTTCCTATAAAACGTGAATGAGAAGACCACCATCTGGGAAACCATGCTAGGAAATTCAATCTGAAACTTTTATCAAAAGTAACAAACCATGAATGACTAAAATCTAGAAAACCATGCTAGGAAATTCAATATGAAACTTTTATCAAAAGTAACAAACCATGAATGACTAAAATCTTATGTTTGATGCAGGAAAATGTTAGACCAAGGGTCGATATAATCAAAATAATTGTATTTGTTATTGGAAATAAGGACATGCTGAGAATGAAGGGGTTTGGATTGTTAAAGGGGGAATTCCCATTATGTTTCTATTAGGAATTTTCCAATGTGAAGGGAATGGTAAAGAATTTTGTTGGCATGAGTTGTATTGAAAATTGGCTTAATAGCAATGGATTCAATCTCATTGAGGATGGCTTGATAATATTTAAGGGTTTTATGTGATGCATTTGGTAGATTATGGAAATTGGCTGGGAATACCGTTTTGGCTATTTTGGCTGGTGTTTGTTCCTGGGAAATATTGGGAGGTATGCTGAAAAGGTATTCCTTGGATGATTTATTGACATATGAAGATGTTTTAGTATAACTAATTGATGGGTTGGATGAAGATGGATAGTGGGATGAATAAAGATCATACTGACTGACTAATGCCGTTTGGTAATTTGGTCTTGGTGTTTGGTAATTTGGTCGAAAACTACCTACTGTGGATCCTAAAGGAGTGAATCGGTTGGTTATGGCTAAGGCCGAAGAGGAATCGGGAATAGATTCCTATTTTGGTGGTGGTAAAGTGATTGGAAGCCTTCTTTGATTAGGCTTTTGTCCCGAAATTCTTCCCCTGCAAAAATTCTCTTGTTAGGAAATCAGGAATGCTATTGTGGCTGTCTTTAATGTACTCAATGTTAAAATCGAAAATGCTTAATATGGCTTGCCACCATGCAAAAATCTGTTTGGATTCAATGTTTTGATCATCTTTTTGTAAAGCATGTTTTGCAGATTTGCAATCGACACGGACTAAAAAATTTTGATTTAATAAATCATCTTGAAATTTGCTAATGCATAATATAATAGATAATATATCTTTCTTAATAGTACTATAATTACTCTGTGATGGATTTCATACTCCTGAATGGAAACGAACAATTTGTTCAGGAGATCCGGAAGAAATTGACTGTTTGAGGATACCTTTGTAACCAATATCAGATGCATCGGTTTCAACTATTTAAAATGAGTTGGGAGTTGGAATGCCAAGACAGGGCAATGTCTTAACATGTGATTTGATCTGTTTAACAATGGAAGTATGAATGGGAGATCATGATGGGGAATTATCTTTAAGACGATCAAATAAAGGTTTACATTGTTGTCTGAGACGAAGATAGAATTCTGAAACATAGTTTAATGATCCAAGGAATCTTTGTAACTGGGTTTTGTCAGTAATCTGATCCGGGAATTTATCGACAAATTGAATAACTCTATCAATAGGTTGAATGGTAGACCGATAAATATTGTATCCTAAGAACCTAATCTTAGTCTGGAATAACTTAATCTTTGATGCAGAAACAACTAATCCATTAGACTTGATTATTCTAACAAAAATATGTAAATGTTTCCAATGTTCATCTATTGATTTTGAATAAATAAGGACATCATCAATGTAAACAATTGAAAAATGGTTATATTGATTAGAAATCTCATTCATGATATTTTGAAATTCGCTGGGAGCATTTTTAAGGCTGAAAGACATTATATTCCATTTATAATGACCGAAAGGTGTTACAAAAGATATTTTGTATTTATCAGATTCATGTATTTGAATTTGCCAAAAACCTAATTTCATATCAAATTTTGAAAAAATAACTGCTTGAGAAAGCCTTTTTATCAAATCTCTTTTGTTGGGAATTGGATATTGAATCCATTCCAAAACTTCATTCAAAGGTTTATGGTTAATAACTAATCTAGAAGTCACTCTTTCCAATTCTGTGTTTTTCTGAACATAAAATGCAGGGCATGACCATGGTGATTTCCTCTTTCTAATAATTTCTTTATTAAGAAGTTATTGGATATCTGTTTTGTAGAATTCCATGACTTCTTGACTCATTTGGATAGGTATGGCTTTGGTTGGAATTTTTGATTCATTAAACTCCTTTATGTAAGGAAATTTAACAATATGTTACTTGTAGTGCCAAAAGGCGTTGGGAATATCAGAACAGATATCATTAACAAGTTTCTTTTGAAAATTGTCAATAGTTTCTAACAAAGACTTATTTGTTAGCTGTTCTTTAATTCGTTTATGATGAATTTCTTCTTTTAGGAAATTAATGTGTTGTGACTTATTAGTAATTATACTAATGGTTTTTTATACATTATTTGTTTGTAAGTGTCTTAATTTTTTGAGGTCTGTTTCCAAGCAAAACTCAAATGTGACTTCCTGTCATAAGACTCTAATGGTAATTCGATTGTAATGAACCTTAAAAGGATATATAAGTGCTATGAAAGGGAGACCTAATATGACTGGATCTGAAATGTTTTTAATAAAAACAAATGGGGTTTTAAGACAGATATTACTTTGACAAACATGTGCTTTAGGTATTTCGTATTTTAATTGCATTGGTGATTGGTTAGTAACACTAAGTATCTCTGTTGACTTATGAAAATACTTAGTAGGAATCAATCATTCTTGAATACAATTCAAGTCTACATTGGAATCAATCAAAGCAATTGTTTCTAAATGAAAATCTTCAATTATTATTTTAATTTTAGAATACCATTTCTGAATTCTTATCTTGTTTAAGAGAACTAAGACTAGGTCTTGTGTTGAGTGTTTGCTTGATTGAGCATTTGAATAGTGATAAGAAGAAGAACTACTGCATTCTTCTTCTTTGATGAGTGTTTGAGTTTGGATCTTACTAAGGTTAGTACGGATTTCTAAATTTTCAGATTTTAAAAAATTAATTTCGTCTTTGATTTTATTAATTTCTCTTTAGAGATCTTTAACTGTGATTTCTTTCTTAGACTTATTGAACCTTTCCAAGGTTGTGCTCATAGAGATTTTTGGAATTTGTTGGGATTGGCTAGTGCCGGGTTCTTCGGGAGAAACTAATTTCTTTAGTTTCTGAAGGTAAAAGGATTTTAATTATGGGTCATCGACCTTGCTAATTAATTCAATAAGAAGATTTTCTTGTTCTTTTTGTTTGTTGAGTACTGAAATCTTGTTATTGCAACAAGTATCAATACAACCTATTTTAATATCGGGTGACGAAAGATTACTAGAGGAATTGTTATCAGAAGAGGATAATTCCAAATCATATTCTGATTGACTATGATCTGTGTTCCTAAGTTCTAAGACTTGGATTAACTGAAGTTTCTCTTCCTCAAAGATCTTCAATTGGTTGATAGTTTTCTTAACACGACATTTGTTTGCATAATGACCAAATTTGCCACATTTGTAGCATTTTCCTTTTTGGTCTTGAGGGGAAAATTTCCCTGAAGATTTTCTCTTTGGCTTATCAGTCTTGGGTTTTTCGTAAAACTTTATAGTTTCAAAGTTTTTATTTTTAGATTTGTATTTATTATATTTAGGGTATTGCCTACATGGGTACTTATTGGAGTACTTATGATAGACTTGTGATCTTTTCTTTTTGTTAGAAGGAGCAATAGAAGGTAGTCCATATTGTTCACAGAACGTTCATAATTTATAGTTAGCGATGGATTTATCCTTGTTAACTTGTTTTGAAATTTTCATATCTATACACATTTTCAAGTCTTCCTTCTGGATAATATTAATTATATTTCCATAAGTAAGGGTATGATATGGTATGACACCTTCTTCATCAACTAAGAAATTTCGAATTTTATGAGCAAAGAGGTTTGGTAATCCATTAATAAATTTTTCTTTCCAAAATGGTTGATTACTATCTTTTCGAAGCATGACTCTAGACATGAATACATCTGTGTACCATCTAAAGTCGCTTAGTGTAGAACATCTTAAATTACTGAGTTGATCATGGATCCTAGTGGTGACAATACTAGGTGTTTCTATAAAATGTTCTATGATTGTGAAGAGCAATGTGTTAACTGCGTTAGGGACGTCTTGTCCTATTTGTTCATCGAAGATGGGTATTCCATCTTCATCTCTTTTAACTGCATGTTTTATTTCATTTCTGAATTGTTCAGTAAGATGTTTCTCCCACAAGGAATGAAGCATTTCAGTAAATCCAGTGACCAAAAGGTCAATAACTTGTGTTTGGCTAAGATTATGACTGGTGATATAGCTATTAGCAACCATAGAAATATATTGGATTTTATTTAAGAGTTCTTGTTCTGATAAACCATCTATATTCCATTCATAGAGTTTATCAGAAGAGACGAAAAATTGATTTTGGATATTTCTTTTTTCAAACTAAATATCAGGAGGAGTAGGTCTGGGATACCATTTTTTTTTAGAGATGTTGGATTAATACATTTGTTGGTAATCCTCTTAAGTTCAAGGTTTTGAAAAGCTTGTTCCACTTTTCTTACAGAATCTGTGTCAATTTCGTTCTCAGAATCCCATATTGTAGAATTTGTTTCTACCTGAGACTCTTCTTGATTTTGTAAAACATTGATTGGTTTTTCTTGTTTTAGTTGTTGTAACATTTGTTCTTTTTTTTTACTTGTAGACATTGTCTTTAAAGCGATCATGCAAGAAGAAGATTCTGGGAAGTTAATTAATGGTTTTTCCTTGTGTGTTGGTTTTGGTTGAGAAAATTTATCTATTTTTGTTTCTATTTTATCTAATTGTTTTCCGATTGTATGAAGACTCGATTTGTGAAATTATTTTGTTCTATAACTAGTTTAACTCCTGTATCCTCTTTTGGGATTTTAAAAGGAGTAGTTGGAATTTGTGTATTAGCAGTTATGATGAGAATTGTTTCTTGTGGAGGATGGCTAGAAGAGACAATAATCTTGTCTTCTTTAAGCCAATTTTCTTTGGTTATTACTTCTAATTTATTTGTAGACTTATAGTATTTTTCAACATAATCGAAGAAAAATACTTCAAATCTGTGGGTTTCCATAAAATTAGTCTATTCTTTGTAAATTTCCAATTTTTGTTCTTTGGTATATTTATTTCTGAAACTATTCCTTCTGGAAATATTTTTTGTGGCTTCAATATTAGCATTGAACCTTTTCTTATTACATTTGAAAGGTTTTTTTAAAACTAAAAGTTGATGGTGAATCTATCCTGCGTCAAAATCAGATTCAGTAAGAGAAGTTTGTTCTCCTTGATCTTGGGTTTGAGGCTGGTACCTTGGATGTGCAACCTGAAAGGTTGTTTCTACTGATTTTAATTTGATATTGATCAAATAATTGATTAATTCTTGTTGGGTAACAGATGATCTAGTGTCTACTGTTTTTAATTTCCTATTGGCTAATGAATTTATCAACTCTTGATCTTGACTCATCCTATCATTTGGTATGGATCTAGAAAAAGAATTTCTGCTAGGAGCAAATGATTTATGTTAGTGGATAGACTCACAAGATCTTCTAGCTGGACGATCAAAATTAATTTTGACAGTCCCATCAAAATATTGTTCTATATCGTCTAGGTTGACTAAACTGTTTTGGATGGCTACTGGCCGACTTTCATTAATCAAACACCAATATGAAGGTAGACTGATATCTGACCACCTAATGGTTCTGGGACCTTTAATGTTCGCATTTTCTTGGTTGGTTTAGATTAAGAGTGTGTGATCTCTAGGACTTTTGGTTAAGGCCTGGAAATTCATATATGTGCCAGTGACTTTGTAGTAAACCCTATATATTAGTGCCAAGGGCTATGTTCCTTCAAGGACTTGGTATCCTGAAGTTTTGATGTTTAATGTGAGTGCTTTCAGCATATGAGGATCTGAAAGACTTATGGTAAGGTATGGAAAATAATCAAAATGGATAGGTCCATTGTAAAGACTGGATTCAATCATTCCAAGTAGACTATCACTGAAGTTAGTGAATCTAGCATATCGGAGACATAACAAAATAGAAGTATTAAGGCCTCTATGTGTTAAAGGTTTTACGGTTATCTGGACTAAGCCTATGTGGATATAGTTATGACCATCTTTTCAGTGTGTTTTGATTTGTTCAGAAGAAACCAATTGACAAGTTTCATGTTCTTTACTAAGAGCATAAGCTTTTTCAACTATCTTAACATGATGTTCACTTCTAAATGAGGCTACTGACCATTTCTTTTTGTAAATATTTTTACTTGAAACCTTGGGGATATTCCAATCTCCAAAGTTAATACTTTCATCAATTTGAAAATCAAGTTTTTGTTCTTCATTAACAATATATGGAATTGTGCCTAGACTGGATCTAGAGCTAGTGCTGGCCATTGAATTAGATCTAAATAATCTATTCATGAAGTTCACAATATAGGCAAACAAAATACAGAAAACTTAAATATGTCACCTTCCTCGCGAATTAGCTAAAGTCCTTCCCCGCTCATGCCTTTCCTAGGACTTATTGGAACACGCCTTACTGTTTGGTTGGGGAGTTGAACAAACATACGTAGAAGATTAACATATAAGATAGACTGTAAATTGGAAGATTGAAAATGAACCTGACTTGCAGATTAAGAAGATGCTAATGCAATTACCACTCATTTGACTCTGATACCAAATGGGTGCAGAGCAACTATCTACTGATGATGGTAGAAATTATGAGAACAACAATCAAGACTACAGTCATGATGATCATTGGGAGTGCATATATCATACCAAATATTATAAATAGACAAGAAGAAGATAATGAATGATTGGTCGATATTTACCTTGAATTTGATATATCAATGAACTGAATAGGAGCAAGACACTTATGCCATTCAAAATCAGTAGTTATGAAAATATTCTTCATAATGAAAATAATGAATTAAAATTAATGATAGGAATATGTTTTGAAAATAAGTTTATTAAACTTTGAATTAAAGACTTACAATTTGCCTACTGGCAATTACAGTGGATGAATATGGAGATGGAGCTCGCAGGCATCCTTGACATGATAATTAAATGTGTTTAAGTGTTTACAAATTTGAACTGAGATGGTGAGTGTTGAATGTTGTCTTTTGTTCTGTTGTATGAGAATACGCAGAAGTTTTAGCCTCCCCAGTATGGGTTCTGAATTGTGATGATATAGGCTGGAGATGGTTGGATGAATCATTGAAGCTCAAGCAGGAATCCCGGCTGTCTCTACTATGAGCTATAAAAGCTGGAGGAATAATTTTTCTTTTATTGTGGAATCACGCAACTTCTTCTGAAATGATGGATGAATAGTAAAAGTGGTTTTACTATTCATGAATAGTGACTTGTCTGAATGATTGCTGCTATTGCAGATGCTGTCTTTCTGAAGGGGTCACATGGTTGACACTATAGAATTTACATGGGTAAAAATTTGAGATGATTACAAATTATTACATATTTGAATTATATAATTCAAACGGATCTTGGGAATTCTGGTAATCTGCCCATTTGGCTTTTTGCGTGCTGGCGGGTTGTTGAGAGGATGCATTTAAAGATTCGGAGGAGTCTGGGTCTTCAGTATGGAGCATGGCTGCTTCTACAAGTAATTGTTGGGCAAGGTCCTTGAGCTGGGATGATTTTTCCTTCTTTTCGAACTCGACTTAGATGACTTAGAAGTGCATTTGAGAGATGAAGAGTGACTAATGTTTAATAGGGATTGTTCTGGAGCTGTTGGCAATGCCATTTTTTGTTGAACTGGTTACACCGGAATGGCTTGAACTTGAGCTTGAATGACGGGAAATTCAGAGAGGACTAAGTGGATGATCTTCTAGTGATTGAATTTGTCCCACCATTTTATAATGGGATTACATTTTGGTGCTTATGATTTTATCATGGGATTACATTTTGGTCCTAATAGCGTATAGGAATTCATGAAGTTCTGCTGACGTTGATGGTATTCAGCAGGATTCTATTTGTATTCTCTTTGTAAGAATCCTATGAATCAATTCATCGGTACTGTTCATTTATACCATACAATTAGTTTTTGTTAAATATCATTTGAGTTCATTTTTAAATAAAAAATTCAAAATAATTTCTAGCTGCATAATGACTAATAAAAAGTGGCAACACGATGTGAATGAATAGCTAAGATAAATTATTTCTTAAAATCCTCATAAAGAAGATCGAAGTTAATCGTCATCCCTAAATATGTAATTTCAAATCCTCACCAAGAAGATCAAAGCGATTCCTCATCCCTAAATATGTAATTTCAAATCCTCACCAAGAAGATCAACGAGAATCCTCATCCCTAAATATGTAATTTGTTGAAATAACTTGTGAAGATTGAATTTGTCTTCTTTTGGCAGATGGTCGTCAGACCCACAAAAGTGCCACCTAAATTGTTTTATCTGCTTCTACCTCTTAGCTTTAAGGCGAAGCCTTTTTGTCGTTTTTGGCTAGATATTAGATTCTTTATGTCAAAATATCACATAAGCAATAACAATAATAAAAGATAACGTAAGTGTTTTTCAACTGAAGTGCCAATTCTTATATGACATGACATGAAATGGCAGCAAAAAGAGTTGATGCAGTAGCTCTATTTGTAATTATTTTTTTATTATTTAAAATTAGGATTTGTTTCGCAGAAAGCCAGGAGTCTGGACAATTTCACCCAGTCGCTCACTCACTCTCTCTCGACCTCACCTCACTTCACCGCTCACCTTGCTCTCTCATCCAGTCATCCTTGCTCAACATTGACGCCCATCTCGATCGATTCTCCGAAGCCAAAGTCGTCGAGGACGTTCGAGTGTTGGCCCATAGGATCGACGGCCGCCAAGTGAGCTCATTTTTCAATGCCCTCACTGTTTTTCCTCCATTTTTGTCCAAATTGAAAAGAAAAACAATTTCTTATTTTTTTTGGGTTTGATTTGAATTCGCCATTGTAATCTCTATTGGAGAGATTGGGGACAAGTTTTGGGTTGAGGTACTTATTTGAAATTTCCTAATTTGTTGATAGGAAGGGTGTCCTGGCTTGACCGAAGCTGCTCGGTACATTACGGGGCAGTTGGAAATGATGAAGGAATGAGCTGGGTCCAATGTTAGGTCTGTAATACACTATAAAGATTGTTTCTTTTATTTATTTATTCATTGTTTATCCGAGTTTCGTGTGGCAATGGTGCCTAAATTTTTATACTTGCAGAATTGAGATAAAAAATTGTTTCTCTTGGTTACAGAAACCACACAAATATTGTGATGAGGTAAAGTATACACATATTTCGATTACTTTAATTTCTTGTCAATATTTGACAAAAAAAAAAAAAAAAATTCTTGTCAATATGCTGCTGGTCTCAGTTTTGTCACTACTTATTGCCGTCGCTATAAGTATCTATTGTTTTGGTCAAAGTTTTAAGAATGTTATGAGTAATACAGTGGCATTGATGTTTTCATCTTGCAGCAGTTTAGTAAATTTCACTTCACATTAAGTTGTATTCAATGGAAGGATATCGTCAATATATTCACAAGACAATGAACCATCAGTTTTGTTAAAGACATTTTGACAGTCCACTTGCTTCCCCAGGTGCTGCTGATTGTGGTTCATGTGTAGGTGTGTGGAAACAAACTTTCACTTGATTTTAACCATTTCTTGCATGTTCATGTCACTTTCTTTATTTTTCTAATCTTTTGCAGCATCAATGCTGGAAATAGCAAGGCTAATGGTGGATTCTGGATGGGTTCTTCCTCGACCTGTTATTTTTCTTTTTAATGGGGCTGAAGAGCTTTTCTTGTTAGTAAGTGACTTCCATAATATTTAGTCTGGAAGTTATTGCATCATTTGCTACCAATTCAGGTTTTATAAAGTTATTGGGTCTAATTGAAAAAGAGCTCGAGGGATTTGGCATAAGGTCAGCAACTATAGCTTTGTTTCTAGTCTGTAATCTAGATAGCTTTGTCATTTTGTTACTTTAGTTTAGCAGATCTTAAGGCAATTTATGCATTGGTCAGTATACATTAGTTACTATTTCGTGATTCCTGATTTGTCTCGAAATCCCGAAACTATTTCAGGATTCCCGAAATTTGGGATTCCCGAAAATTTGGTTTGGGATCGGTCTTGAAATTGAGATTCCCGAAATCTTCGATTTGGGAATCAGAACATGGTTTTTGGTTCGGTATCCCATACCGAACCAACCCTAGTTTGGCCTATTCCACCCCTTTACAAAATATCTTTGAATGGAATCGAAGTATGGAGGAAAGGTTCATGGCCTTGGATGAATGATTTTTTTTTCCCTTTGATTATAAAGGCTCAATAGGTTAACGGAGAGTTGACATAAATAGTAATTTTAGGTTTGAATCTTAACAGACTTCAATAGAAGGGTTAAAATTTGAATTTTTGGTGGGATCAATTACCACTGTATTATCAAATATAACTAATGCAAAATTTAGTCATTTGCTTAGTTGAAGATGAATACAAACAGACTCCAGTGAAATACTATATCCATTAGATAATACTCAGCAACTTACAAGGAACAAGTCACTGTTACATGGCGGCTCAATCTAATAATACAAGCCATGTAGATAAAAATTTACACTTGACGATGAATTATTAAATACAAGACGACAAGTAACAGTGAACCCGTTTCATGTAAATTAGTCTTCCTATAAAGATACAAGATATCAATCTTCTTGCTTGATTAGTGATTGCAAGCAGAAGTCCCAAGAAGTACTTCTATTACTGTACATAACCTTTCTAGCTAGCTAGTTACTTACGTGCATGAATTTTAGCACAGTGTAAGAATAGTCCGACCTATCAAAATAGAAGAAGAAAAGTCAATCATAGTTGTGGAGTCAAAAATAATCGAGAGGCGACACGTGGATTTTGGATAAAAGAGGATAAAAATACCATTGAGGCATATCGGGGATTCCTACATGCGAGCAGCGGGCAATCATCCCTCAACCAAGTCAAAAATGCCCAAAATAGGTAACAAATTCAAAATTATTAAATCCATCCTCACCCTATATTCTCCACAAGTTAATTATTCCATAACCTCCAAAACATTCATTTTAAATTATGTTAATTGGCTAATTAATGGATTTATTACCTAATTAATCAATTAATTGCCAATTAAATAACCAATTACACCCAAAAAAATAGACAAGAGGCCGGCCACCCTCTCTCCTAAGGGGACCGGCCATGCTCTATATATTCAACCTTATTTTCTTTAAAAAACCAAAGTTCCAACACTCTTGCAAAACTCCCAAAAAACTTTCCATACACTTTTCTCTCTAAATTCTAACTTAGGCATAAAAAATTCTTCAGCCAAAGCCCCCCCACCTTATTCATCGTGGGCACGTGAGGTTTTTGGCCATAACCAAAGGTGTTAATTGTTTTGTAGGTGCAATTTTGTCCAAGACCAAGGAGGAAGAAATTTGCATCCACAAATTGGTGCTTTCATTAAGGGAAGAGTCACACACTGGTAGAAGACTCCTAGTCAAAAGGTTTTTCTATTTTCTTGTCCATTTGTAGATTTTTCGTACGTTCTTCTTATTAGAATTTTTATTTCCAAAGATTCTTCGATAAAACGTAAAAGAGAAATACAATGGCTAGAAATTTAGAATATTCCACAAGTGAAAATTCCAATATTCAAGAAATGGAACCACGGTGATCCACGAGGCTAAATCTAATCATAGGAGCAGTGGCCACCATGGTCACCACTACCCACGACGAGGTTTATGGCACCGCTACCACGGCCCGGGCTGTGGCATCCAAGCTTGCACAGGCCCAAGCCCAAGATGTGCCATCTAAGGCCCATGACACCAAAGCCACAATCTAAGTCTCGCACTCGCATGCATCACACACTGAGCAGCCTACTCTTGTGGCCAAGCCTGCTTTCACGACCAAGCCTGCTCCCACGACCTAGCCTGCTTCCATGACTCAGCCTGCTTCCATAACCCAGCCTGCTGCCGTGGCTTCCCAAGCAGCTCAAGTTGGCCTAAGTCTATCTCAACTATCCAGATCTACCATTGAGCCAAAGGCATTTTCACTATTTTTCTCCATGAATTTGACATTTCCCAACTCAATTCTCGTTCCTGGAGTCTACCACACTTCCATTACTTAATGAGGCATATTCCTTCTAAGCACTTCCAATCCAAATGGCGAACAACACTTGTCCTGTCAAGTCATAGAGTTGACGAGCACCCTTGCACAACAAACGACCTTGGTGGATCAATTTCTACAACGCACTGAGATCCAGCGTGCCCTAGATGAGGTGTCCCACACTAAGACAAGGGTAGACGAAGAGCCTCTCCAGCAGCACTCTGGCAAGCAGCCATTTGACCAACCACGAGCCGAGTGTTCGGGCAACATACATTCCCGATTGGGCCCTCGAGATAGCGTATACTTTTGTCTAAGTGTGCAGAGGAGCGTGCAGTCTCGACTAGGCCCACAGATGAGAATACACTCGTGGTTGGGGCCATACAAGTTGGCCTAAGTCTATCTCAACTATCCGGATCTACCATTGAGCCAAAGGCATTTTCACCATATTTCTCCACGATTTTGACATTTCCCAACTCAATTCTCGTGCCTGGAGTCTGTTGGAAATGTGCCCTAAAACCAATCATATGATGATACTTTACGGACATTTCACATGATGATACTTTACGGGCATAGATTATTGTTTTAAGCCGTCTCATATAAATGTTATATGCTTAAACGATAAGTCCAAGGAATATGTAATTAGAAGAATGTAATTTAAACAAGTTAGATTTATGAGACCATTCTCTTTCGTATACATATCCTAAACGTTCGTGATCATAGGATTGCCAATTAGGCATTGACAGTCCGTTAAGATCAGTATGTGCTATGTCTTCTCTTAGTGAGAGTGACTGGTCTCGAGTCATTGGTGTGATTGACACCAAGATAAGCATGTAGGTGCTCAATAACAAATGAGTCCACTGAACACGATCAACGAGGAGTTCTCATACTCATGTCACATGAGAACTCATGGTTGGGATAATGCAAAGTAGTCATTTGACCTGAGGCATCATAGTTGTCTTGTAGTTAGGTCCTTGATCTTTGATTATGTCAAAGTCACTCCATTCGCGGGTGTCCACGGCATAGTTGGGGTTAAACCACTTAGCCATGGAGGCAAGTGAATGCGCAACAAGGGATCTCTAACCTTCAAACCGTTTAAGGGAGAATACTCTATGATATGATTAAGAATCTCTGGCCAGAGTATGAATGAGATTTAGGAAGTCGTTCCAAATCATATTCAAAGTAATCATATAAGTAAATGAATCACATTGGATAGTAGACATGAATAAACTATCAAACCAAACAATGTGATCAAGAGTATTGTATTAGAGAAAGACCGTATTGCATTGTAATCCTAAACTCAATAGGTTCTCCACCTCTTCTGATTAGCTTGGGTAACCATGACATACTGCTAGGTGTCACTCATGGTTTGTGGAAGCCCTAAACGTGTAAAACACTAAAGGGAGAATTGAAAGTAAGTTTCAATTCACAATCGATTTGAAAGAGTTCTAATCGCCCACTGCCTCGCTAAAAGGAACCTAATGGATCGTACACCGTGTAAGGTAGAGATTGAAGAAACAACGGAGATGAGTAAGAATAATTAAATGGTTTAATTATTTATGGTAAGGATTAATTAATATGTTAATTAATCAAACGAATAAGTTCGTTAAAGACCTCGGGATAGTATTGGACCTTAAAGGCCCAATGGGCTTTGAACGTCAAGTCCATTGACTTAAGTTGTATGACAACTTAATGAATAATGATTCAAAAAGGCCCAAATAGCCCAATAATACCCTAAGGCCGGCCATTTAGAGGAAGGGTAGTGAACTTGCTTTAATTACAAGTTTGCCACTCCAATGAATAAAGGTATAAATATGACTTTATAGCCAAAATTCATTTAGGGTTTTTTGAGGAAATTGGAGAGAACACAAAGCTCTCATTTCTCACTAAAGAGGCCGGCCACCCTTGGAGGGATTAGCTAGTAATCTTTCTCCTCCAAGGTCACTCATCTCTTCTTCACATCTTACCTTGGTGTGGAGACTTGGAGAAACATATTCTTCCATCCAAATCTATGGATCTAAGAAGCAAGGAATGAAGGCCCTCTCTTTGGGTGATTAGCCCTTGCTTATGCCAAGAAGAATATACAAAGGTATAAATTTCTCAACTTACTTTGATTTGAGTTGAGTCTTGGTTCACCTAACTACTAGGCTTTAAATTTCATGGGTAATGTTTTGTTTTTGAGTGTATGCAAGCATGATTCCGCCTTTAATTTATTAATTGCATGCTATAAATGTTGCTTAAATGAACATGTTTTTCACAAAATTTCCTTCAGAGTCTACCACCCTTCCATTGCTCAAGGAGGCATATTCCTTCCAAGCACTTCCAATCCAAATGGCGAACAACACTTGTCCCGTCAAGTCATAGAGTTGACGAGCACCCTTGCACAACAAACGACCTTGGTGAATCAACTTCTACAACGCACAAAGATCTAGCATGCCCTAGATGAGGTGTCCCACACTAAGACAAGGGTAGACGAAGAGCCTCTCCAGCAGCGCTCTGGCAAACAGCCATTTGACAACCACGAGCCGAGTGTTCGGGCAACATACATTCCCGATTGGGCCCCCGAGATAGCGTATACTTTTGTCTAAGTGCGCAGAGGAGCATGCACTCTTGACTAGGCCCACAGATGAGCATACACTCGTGGTTGGGGCCATACTCTGATAATTAAGATGAGTTGCTTTCCAGGTGAATCGTTCATTCACGGGTTAACCCACAAGGAGTATCATCCACGTCACATCGAAGTAGGCAGCACGATGGATGGAAAGAAGCAGTCATTCAATTCGGCTCAAGTTCAACCGGTAGTCTGCAAAGAATTCTCTCGCCGGTCAAGAGTGGACCACATGCCCTGCTACCGCTGCGTAGATGAGTCGAGAACATAGAAGAGCAGTCCAGACCAGCAGGTTAAGACCAGGGGCAGCTAAGAGCTCCACTACCCCAACAAAGGTAAATCCAATAAGAGGTAGAAAGACTCCTCAACGAATGGTTATGTGATTCCAACGCAACAAAATGGACGATGAAGCACTACGGCGGGATATGACCAACATAAGCACGTCACCCTTCACGGACGAGATCGAGCAGGCAGAGCCTCCACGTAAGTTTAGCATGCCATATTTTACATGTTTAAAAGGAGATGGAGATCCGGAGAGGCACTCGAAGCACTATTGAGGCACGATGATCTTTTATCAAAGCAACGATGCCCTTATGTGCAAAATCTTCTCCACTACTTTACAAGGAGAGGCGCAAGATTGGTTTCACACCTTGCCACCATGATCCATTTGAAGTTTTGACGATCTTTCCATGGTTTTCACCAAAGAATACTTATCATACCACTCAATGAAGAAAAAGTCTGATCACTTGTTCAACGTGAAGAAGAACCCAAAGGAGTCGCTCCGCGACTACATGAAGAGGTTTAAAGTAGAGAAGGCGAAGATCGTCAAATACGACGACTCGATAGCAAGTGTAGCTTTCCAAAAAGGACTTCTAGCCGACCACCCACTGTTCGAAAAAATGATCATGAAAGAAGATTTAACTCTAGCAGACTTATTTGCTCTAGTAGAGAAGCATGCACTTTGGGATGAAGCTCGGCAAGCAGAGAAGACACCCGAGTAGTCTCGAAAAGAGTCGGTAGTGGCTCAAAGGAAGGAGGATGGGAAACATTCCAACAAAAGGAGGTAGGAGGCCAAGTGTAGGGACCGGCCCACGAACAAAGAAAGCCTGACGACTAAGAACTATTCTAAGTTCTCAATTATGATCCACCAAATCCTTCGCAACATCAAGAACGAGCCATGGTTCAAACTGCCGAAACAATCAAAGAAGGATACTTCCAAGTTGGATCACACCAAGTATTGCGAATTCCATCGAGGTCCCGATTACACAACTGATGACTGTTACACTTGGAAAAACTGCCTAGAAAAGCTCATGAAAGAAGGCAAGGTTGACAGATAATTAGACAAGCCAGCTGTGCAGCCTAGAAGAAAAACAGACAACGATGAGGAGCTGCCAACCAAGATGATTCAAATTAATGGCATCTTCGCCGAATCCGAGCACTTAGGGGCTACCATCAATTCAAAAAAAAAAAGGAAGATTCAGCGAGCTTTACTAGTCTCACAGGTCTAAGCAGTCGACATCCAACCTAGACCCATCATTGGCTTCACGGAGCAGGATGCAGAAAGCGTTAACTTTTAACACGACGACGCACTAGTGGTATCTGTCCAATTAACCCATGCTATAGTCGATAGAATGATGGTCGAGAATGGAAGTACAGTCAACCTACTTCAACTTTCAATCATTCAGAAGATGGGCCTAGAAAGCACAATCATACGCAAAGCAGAGGTACTCACCGAATTTAACGGGCATACCTTAACTGCCATCGACCATATCACACTTGACGTGAAAACATCTCTTGTTGTCTCAAAGCAAACATTCACGATTGTGAGCGACCCATCTCCCTATAATGGAATTCTTGGGAAACCTTGGTTGATCAAGTTGGATGCCATCACTTCCATCAAGTACCAAAAAATCTGATTCCGCATCCCGGGAAGAGGAGTCGGAGAGATCAAGTTTGACCAGGACGCATCCCAATGATGCACTGTGCAAGTATTAAAGGAATAAAAAAAGAAGACCTTTACTCCCATAAAGGCTACCAAGATCCAAAGGGATGAAGAAGCTACCAAATAACAATTACAGCAAGCTGATCGAGAAGATGACGCCCAAACAGACGAGATAGGATGGAAACCCGAAAAGGACGCTGATGACATCATTCTTGATCCCCAATAGCCGGAAAAGACAGCTAGAATCGGTTCATGTCTAAACCCAGCCGAGAAGGAAGAACTCACAGCTTTCCTTAGGGAAAACCAAGATGTTTTTGCATGGTCACTTTCTGACATGTTCGGTATCAATCATGAAGTAGCCTGCCACAAGCTGCACGTCAATCCCGTTGCCAAACGTGACTTGCTAACGTCGTGCTAGTCATGAAAAAAGAGAAAGGCAAATTGAAGGTTTGCGTAGATTACACTGACCTCAACCAAGCATGCCCAAAAGATCCTTATCCTGTCACTCAGATCGATTTATTGGTAGATTCAACTTCTGGCAACCAGCTACTCAGTTTCTTGGACGCGTACTCATGCTACAACCAAATAGCCATGTACGAGCCCATTAAGGAGAAAACCGCGTTCGTAATCGAGCGAGGCACCGACTGTTACAAGGTCATGCCCTTTGGCCTCAAGAACGCTGGCGCCACTTACCAAAAGTTAGTAAACATGATGTTCAAGAAGCAAATTAGGGTAACCATGGAGGTCTATGTCGACGACATAATGGTAAAGGGCAAGCAACTATCAGATCATATCTGCAACTTGGCAGAAACTTTCAACATCCTTAGAAAGTACAAGATGAAGCTTAAACCCACCAAATGCACATTTGAGGTATCTTCAGGCCGATTCCTAGGGTATTTAGTAACCCAACGAAGAATTGAAGCACATCCCAAGCAAATCCAAGCAATCCCAGATACGAAGTCTCTAACTACCTTGAAGGAGATCCAAAGCTTGATCGAACGAGTAGCTGCCCTTAACTACTTTCTCTCACGGTCCACTGATCGATGCAAGCCCCTTTTCAAGGCTATCAAGAAGGCACAACGAGATAAATGGATAAAGAGTGTGAAAAATCCTTCCAAGACCTAAAGAAGTTTCTCACATCACCTCCCTTACTATCTAAGCTGAAGGCAGTGGAGGATTTATTCATCTACCAGGTAGTCTCTGAAGAAGCAGTAAGTTTTGCCCTCATACAAGAAGAGTTGAGGGCCTAATTGCTAGTATTCTATACTTCTAAAGCTCTTCTAGATGCGGACAGAAGATATCCGAAGATCAACAAAATTAATTTTGGTGTTAGTTGTTACGGCTCGGAAGCTCAGACCATACTTTCAAACTCATACAGTCATTATCATGACTCAATATCCTTTACCATCAATCTTACATGGTCCGAACGCTTCTCAACGAGTGATGAAGTAAGCGTTGGAACTTGGCCAATATGGTTTAGTTTTCCGACCTTGCACGAAAATAAAGGCCCAAGCCTTGGCAGACTTCATAGCAGAATTCACGTTTAGCTTAGATGCCGCAACAGAGCAGCCCAACGATGCCCCAGAAACAACTGAGCACACCTTAGCCGCGCCTGCTCCATCCAATGGAGACTTCTGTCATTTGCATGTCAACAGAGCATCCAACTATAAAGGCTTAGGAGCAGGCGTGGTTCTTGTCACCTTAGACAGCTCAATGCTCAAGCAAGTGATCACTCTAGGCTTTAAAGCATCCAATAATAAAGCAGAGTACGAGGCCCTATTGGCAATCCTCCGAATGGCAAAAGACTTGGCGGTGAAGAAGCTTGTAATTTATTCCGATTCCCAACTAATCACTAGCCAGCTACTGGGGAGTACATTGCAAAACATCTGAGGATGACCCAATACCTAGAGAAAGTACGCAAGCAGCTTAAGGCATTTCCAACTTACACTTTCACTCAAGTTCCACGGGCAGATGACGCCCACGTGGATGCGCTAGTCGGCTTCGGCTCCACCCTAGGCCATCAACTTAAACGCTCAATCTCGGTGGATTATCTAAACAAATCAAGCATAGAGGCGGAACCGACAGCCAAAGTGTCACAAGTTAGTATAACTCCCAACTGGCAAAGTTCTATTCTAGACTACCTGTCAACGACGTACTTCCCACATAAAGATTGGAGTCTAGGAAACTCCAAATCAAGGCGGCACGCTACTACATGTGGAATGGCATTCTCGTCCGAAGATCTTACACCAGACCATATCTCCATTGCCTAGCACCTCTCGATGACTTGAAGGTTCTTAGCTTAATCATGAAGGCGTATGTGGAAACCATTCTGGAAGTTGATCCTTAGCACAAAAGGCTATTAACGCAAGCTACTACTGGACTACCATGCACCAAGATGCTAAGGAGTTAGTACATAAATACGACCGCTGCCAACGCTACAAGCTGGTACCAGCACTGTCTACCAGCGAACTACATCTGCAGACGAGTCCTTAGCCGTTCATGCAATGTATTAAGTAAACTGGTCTCTCATCAAATTGTGTTATTCTCACTGGTTTTGCTAATTTTTGTTTATATTTTTCTGGTACTAACTCTTCTCTTATGACACTCTTTGTACTCCCTGTATCTATCATATCTATTGTTTGTATCTTATGTTCTTTTGCTAATTCTATTTCACAATTTATGGTAATTAAAGAACTATTTTTTGGTTTTTCTATAATATGAACAATATTTCCTAATATTTCAGTTTTTTCTTGTGATTCTGATGAATTAACTTCTAGAATTTTTAGGAATGTATATCAAGTCAGGTACAATACAATTACAAGATCATATAGATAAAAAGGTGTTAGAATTTCTAGACAAATTAGAATATAAGAAATAGTTACAAACATTTTTAGGATTGCTAAATTATGCAAGAAATTTTATCCCTGATTTAGGAAGAAAAATAGCAATATACATAGTAAAACTAGCAAAACAGGACAAAAATATTTTAATAGTGAAGATATTAAATTAGTTCAAAAAATAAAAGAAGAAATTACTAAACTTAAGCCATTAACATTACCATTAGATGATAGTTACAAGATAGTTGAAACAGATGTTTCATCATTAGGATGAGCATATATACTATACCCAAAAAAACATATGGAGTCTCCAAAGTCTGACGAACAAGTTTGTAGATATTCCTCAGGAAGGTTTTGCGATGTACAGTCAAGATTACCATCAACAGATTTAGAAATTTTAGGGATAATTAATTCACTTGAAGCACATTTTCTTTATTTTTACATAATGAAGTATTTACGATTAGAACAAATTGTCAAAATATAGTTTTTCATTATAACAAGATACATGCTAATAAACAGGCAGCCCGAAGATGGGTTAATTTTGTTGATTCAATTACAGGAAATGGTTTTAAACCAATTTTTGAACATATAAAAGGTAATGACAATACATTAGCTGATATATTATCAAGATTAATTTGTTGAACAGGTATGGAATATCGTGGACCATCATCAGCAAATAGCACAAGGCCGCAAGGCAGAAGAGTTTCTTTCAATGGGATGATGATGCAAAATCAACCTCCACCATTCAGTGGATTTCAAAATAGCATGAGCAGACCAGCATCACCACCAGTACCTACGTTCAACTTTAATGGAAATATTGTTGAAGGTATCAGAAATCCAACTCTGAGATACAGGTCAAGGGTACCAGGACTTTCTGATAGGTAGTAGGTTCTCTTAGATAATCTTTGGAATATCCAAATTAAGCAGCCAAGCATGAGGTTAGGTCATGAAAAATTAATTAGAGTCTTGGAACAAGAGTTTGATAACTTTAATTTTAATTTCCACCAAAACTAGCAGTATATTCATTCTCTTGAGCACAACCTTCAAGTCAACTCTAGGGACCTTGAGTCATTACTTGGTAAGTTTACCAAAATGAACCAAGAACTCTAATATCTTAGAATGTAGCAAAAGGCAAGTGACACCTTAAAAAGAGAATTGAAAATAGGTTTAGAAATTTATCAGCATAAGAATAAACAAAAAGAGGTTATTGAACCCATAGAACAAGAGGCTAATGAGCCCATAGAAGAAATTAAGATTGGTTGAGATAGTGGTGGTCTGTATGGGAAAAAAAGCTCCCTTATATACAAATCCTAGAGTAGAATAACGTTCAAATATTTACAACTTTTTGAATAGTGACAACACACTGTTTCTGAAAGCTGTCTGTCATGTCACGTGAATTTATGTTGTCTTGGTTACTGCAATGTTTGCCACATTTTCTTTTGCATGTGAATCCATGTTGTCTTGGTTGTTGCAGTGTTTGCCACATTTTCTTTTGCATGTGAATCTGCTGCATGATTTGTCTCCTGGTGCACAATATTTTGCATGTGATATCCCTGAAATGTTTTCTCTCTTAAAATACTCTCTCCCTTATCTTCTTTTACATGCCCATTTTGGATATTATTGAAATGTTTTGTCCTTATGGTTAAAATGAAAGTTTTTGGAGGGTTTTGGTTAGTTTTACATAAAAAGAAAGGCCTGGGGAAAGAGAAAAGCATGCTGAAATATTTTGGTTGCCACCGACCCCAACCAAAGGGAGAGGTTAGCGGCTGGAAAAGGAAAAAGTTTAGGGTGGTTTTCTAACAGAGTGGGAGAGAGTTTTATGCAACAAGCCTTTTAAACCAAGGTGACCGTACAACACATATGAACTTCAATCTGACGTGGTATAATTATTGTCCCATCCTTTGAGTAAAATTGTTTGTAGCTGACGTTCTTTGAATTTTTTTTTCCTTGCACAAATTTACAATAATGTTTGATGGTTTTCCCAATTTTCAGGTAGTGACTTGTGCACATTTGTAAGTTTGTACAACTTGTTTTGGTCTCACCCATTATTACAAGGTCTTACTTTGCACATCTGAAGTCACTTTGTGTCGTATGGTTAATTTGACTAGCTAGTATTAACTTTCATTGGATATTAACCAAAGTTTGCATGAAACACTTTAAATGTGTTGAATTTTTTTTTTAAAAAAGAATTGTTACGAACACTCGTCAAACTACTATTTCAACCTCATTAATGACTTTGCATAGCTGAATGCTTTTAACTATAAGAGCTCAAAGTCTCTTGTAAGATTTTTTATACCATATTGAAAGTAGTAGAACACAAGACCTCATGTGTAAACCTGAATTCTTTTAACCAAATAAATTATAAGCTTCTTGCAAATTTGGTGCTTTTCCATTCTTAGATGAAATTAAACACCAACCAAAGCGTTTATTAATGTTGCAGTAAAATTTTCTGGTGGAATTCCAATCTTGCATGGAATAGCTGCGTGTAGTGTTTTAGGGACGGAGTTAGAAATTTCTTCTAGTGGTGTTTTAGGAGCAACCTGAAAAACAACTAAGAAAACCTTATTATAGTATGACGTATACCCAATATGATAATATGATGATTTCAGATGACTATGTATCACAATTTTAAGGTTACAAAAATTTCAATGTAGTGGTGAAAAAATATTAAACATGAGAGGCAGGAGAGAGGTTTTTTGGTTTGAATGGTAGAATAAAAGCATTTTTGCTCTATTATATTTGATATAGTGTAGAAGTAGTATGAATGTATGCTTGATGTTAGACACATATTTCTTCAAAGATAACACGTGTATATATAATTGTAGTATGCAACTTAACCACGAATTACTTGAGTGGGGGCAACTGCCCCTAGTGAGCCTTCATTTGCTCTATCCCTGTGGGGTGTGACTGCTTTCACAGAAAAATACACTAAAAATTTGGAGAATTAGCTACAATAAACATATATATTTTTTATTTTTAGTTTGCAGAAATGATCATTTTTTTCCAGTAACAATAACATATTGATCATCTAACAACGACACAACAATAACTTAAAGACAACACAACTACAATTTAGTTGATCATTTTTATGACCAAATTTCAAAATGTATTCATTGTACCTTCTTGGACGTAAGTGAGAGTTGAAGTAGTGGCATAATTCATGTGGCCTATTTAACCACTGAATTATTTATAAATGTTATTTGGGATTGCGAGTCAAAATTCTAGATGATCATATATATCATAGTATAGATATATAGGAGTCAAACTTGTCAAAAGTTAGGCAAAAAATGGTCCACACTTACCAGTTTATCGAAGACAAACCAGGAGGATCCTCGCCGGATCCCCTCTATGAGGATTTTAGGGATCCTTCAATCACATCGTTTATCGTATATCGTGCGATTAGAAATTAATTGTAAATTTTTTTTATTTAAAATTGAATACAAACAGTGTAGAACCAAAAATAATCACAATGTGACACGTGGATCTTTGCATAAAAAAGGACAAGAATACCCTTGAGGCACATCCAAGTTCCTACGCATGAGCCGCAGACAATCATCTTTCAACCAAGTCAAAAGTGTCCAAAATAGGTAACAATTCAAAGCCTATTTCATCCATCCTCATCAAATCCTTTCTACAAGGTAATTCCCAAAACATTCCTTTTAAATTATGTTAATTGGCTAATTAATAGATTTATTACCTAATTAATCTATTAATAGCCAATTAAACCACCAATTACTCCCAAAAAACACGCATAAGGCCAGTCACCTTCTCTCCCAAGGGGGCCAGCCATGCCTTATAATTTCTACCTCATTCTCCCCTTTTATTAGCTAATTAATTAGGCAAATATTCTATTAATTGACTAATTGATTAGCTAATTATTCCATAACTCCCAAATTAAACACAAATCAAGAACATAGCCCACAAAGGGAGCTAGGGGGCCGATCCTCTCTCACCCAAAGAGGCTGGCCACTCTCCTATTTAAACCCCTTCATTCTCCTCAAAGTTCACTTCCAATTCTCTAGCAAAAACTCTAAAAAGTTCTCCAAACAATTTCCCTCAAAATTCTAACTTTGGCATCGGAGGTTCTTCGGCCAAAACCCCACCCCCCAACATTCATCATGGGCGCATAAGACTCTTGGCCTTGACCTAAGGTGTTATTTGTTTTGTAGGTGCAATTTTGTCAAAGATCAAAGAAAAAGAAATTTGCATCCACAAACAGTACCTGACAAAAACTGACCGCAAGATATACGATTAACAAATGTGATTGAAGGATCCCATAATTCTCACAAAAAGGATCCGGCGAGGAACCTCTCTAAAAAACAAATGGCAGCATTCAAGTCTTCAGGCCTTTGACAGAAAAAAAAAAAAAAAGTCTTCAGGCCATGTTTAGTGGACTGAGATCCTTTTCGGATCAGTCTCATGGGGATGTAGCAGATCAATTGAATGTAGACGTTGGTACAAATCCAATGGCTAAAAAAGTCTTCTCCTACAATCACGTCGTCCATTTCTTCCTTCTTCGTTTTGTCTCCCTGAAAGTCCCTCCCTTCACAGCCATGTCAACTCCCGCTCGCCTCCGAAGGCATAATCTTTGTTCAATTTCCCTCTTATGCTTTGTTTCGTTGCTAATTAATTAATGAAATTTCCAAAGTTTTGAAATTCTATGACTAGTTTGAGATTCTGAGTTTTCTTGGATTTTTCCGGCAACCAAACACTGCAAGTTATTGTTATGTCTGATCAGTGATTTTTCGTTACAGGATACGAGAACAAGTCCAACCGAAATCGGATTCCAAATAAATCAATTGCCTTCCGATCTCAGCAATCGCCATCTCTCTCTCACCACTCTTCAAGGTTCTCTCTCCCATCCCCCTTCCTTATGGTTGAGTTGCAGAAATTTGGTATATAGAGCAAGAATTTGCAGGCATGGGAAAGAGAAAGAGAAGAAAAGATAGCAGCATAAAAAGAGAAAAGACCACCCAGCGTGAAAAAAATTAAAAAAAAATAAAAATTTGACCCTTGGATTTGTACGGTGGGGTTAAGATTAATTGATCCGCAAGATCCTCACGGAACTGATCGGGAAAGGGCCTTAGTCCTTCTTTAGTTAGCACTAAAATGTTTGCCCTTGACAATATTTTTTCAATCTCCAATACTAGCATATGGGCACGCACAAAGTGTGTAGAAATTTTTTTATTTTTGTTTTTAAAATAAAAGGAGAGAGGAAGAGAGTGATAGAGAATGTGGGAGTAGAAAGTGGTTGTTATTTTTTTTATTTATTTATTTTAATTAGAGATATGTTAGGATTACATATAGGTGAGGCTTCAAAAAAAAAATAGAAAAATTTGGTTGTGTGAAATTACATTTCTAACCCATATTTATTATTTATGTTCTGTTTTAATTAGAGGGTTAAACTGGTAATTTTATAGGATTTTGGTTGACAACGAGTGTTTTATTAATTAGTAGAGATACACTAGTAGTTTATTGTAGGGTGCTTTAGATTTTGGCCCTTACAACTCATTACTTCTAGATAAAAACCCATCTATCTTTAAAGATCCAGTTTAAGCCCAAATTTAAAATTTGCAAACATATAGGAACACTATTGACCTATTAATACAATTTATTTACACTCATGCCACTCATACTTTATGGTCCCTTTTCCAAATTCCTAAATTTATGCCAAATTTAAAGTAGTAGAAAAAGTGAAATAAAATGTAAAAAGTGTTTGCATTAACCGTATCCATGTCAAACTAGAAAAGTAGTTTTTTTTTCGTGATATATTTTGTACCAATTTTACCCATATTAATTGGTAGGTAAATTAGTTTGTTCCAATTATTTAAAAAAAAAATACTACACCTATATTATATATTTTGAATCGAATAACATTCCTCTAACTTGTAGGTAAATTGTTTTCTATGTATTGTTATATATGTTAGACACGTTTTGTTGTTGTATATAAACATGAGTGGAACATAATATTGTTGATTTTATACATCAAACTGCATTTCTTTTGTTATAGGTAAATTATTTTCCATGTACAAGTACTTATGTTAGGCACATTTTGTTGTTGGTACGTAAAATATTTTGTATCATTGTAAAGAAAGATATTACATTACACCCATGGTATAATTGTTGTAGGTAAATTATTGGGAATTAATTTGTAGTTAGGTAATGAATATTTTGCATCATTAGAAATGAACATTTCAAATAGTAGGTAGGTAAATTAATTTGTTCTAATTATATAAAAAAAAATTACACTACACCTAGTTATATTTAATTTTTCCAATTATATTAAAAAATTATACTACACCCAACCAAATAACATTTATCTAACTTGTAGGTAAATTATTTTCCATGTATTGTTAGATATGTTAGGCACGTTTTATTGTTGTATAAACATGGGTGTAACATAGTATTTTTAATACTATGCATCGAACTACGGGCTGGTTTGGTATTGCTGTGCTTTGAAAAAAAGCTGCTGTGAGAATAAGCGGCTGTGCTGTGAGAATAAGCGGCTGTGAAAAAAATCAGCAGAGTGTTTGGTAAACTTTTTTGTAAAAGTGTTTTTGAAAAAAAAAGCAGTCTGATAGTGGGTCTTTTCATTAAAGGAGCACTGTAGCTCCATGTGCTTTGAAAAAAAGCCAGTTTTCCAAAGCTACAAATAGCAGCTTCAACTTTTTCCTTTGATTTCAGCTTATTCTCACAGCAGCTTCCAAAATAAGCTCTTTTTTTTCAGTTTACCAAACACCTAAAACCCTCACAGCTTTTTTTCATAGGTGCTTTTTTTTTAAGCACTTCACTCCCAAACCACCCCTACATTTCTTCTTAATATAGGTAAATTATTTTTCATGTATTAGTACATATGTTAGGCACGTTTTATTGTTGGTATAAACATTATTTTGCATCATTGTAAAAAAGAGATATTATATTACACCCATGGTATAATTGTTGTAGGTAAATTAATGTGCATGTAGATAATGAAATACAATGTTCTAATATATTAATAAAAAAAAGGATAAATTAAAAAGTATTCAAGAGTAGGGTGAAAAAAACTGAATCGAATAGTTTTATGAAAATTCAAAGCCTTTCTAAAAAATTAATATGCAATAAATTTTTAACATTAATGTCTTTTTTTTTCTTGTTGCAAAATCATTTACTCTCTCCTTACAATTAATTGTCTACATCAAATATGTAATAGGGGTATTTTAGGCATGTGAAAAATGTAAAACGTGTGAAGTAATATCAAATTAATGAATTTGCTTATGTAGATCATTGTCATTGGGTTTTCTTTGAGTAAAAATGTTATGTAGGGTTTTATATGAAGAAAAAATTGAGTTGGAATGGCTAAAATCATATTTCCAGTTTATTGTATTATGAGAGGAAAAACGAAGGCAACCTCCTTGCTTGAGACGAACTTTATACATTTTCGTGAAAAATATGGCCTGTACACTTGGTGCGTATAATTAGACCAACATGTAATGTATAATTAGACAAACTTTTGTATATTTTCTGTCGTACATTTGGTGCGTATAACTAGACCAACATGTAATGTAAAATTCTGTCATTATCAATTAACATAAAACTCTTTTTGATGATTGCCAATGATCATGGAAAGGCTACAACTTCCATACGACTGCTCTTTCTGCAGCTTGTGTTTCTATATTACTGTTTGACAGAATTAATAGATTACAAAGTATAATATATATATACTCACCTATAAGATTGAATCCGGATTCCCACTCCGAACCTTTTTGTGAAGATCTGGATGATTTTTGAACCATGTCTATTTATCATATATCGTACGGTTAGTAATCATTTTAAATTTTTTTTATATAAAATTGAATACAAACAGTATCTAACAAAAACTGACCGCACGATGTATGATAAACATATACGATTCACGGATTCCCCGGATCCTCACAAAGAGGATCCGAAGTGGATCCTGTTGGTATAAGATTAACTTGATCCAATTTTCAGCCGAAAAAAGTACAACAAAAATGAATCCTAATCATTAAAGACGAACCCTCCGTTAGCAATCTTTTCTTTGAATCTTCCCACTTGAAAAATTGTACCGTACGGTACAATTCAATTCAACCACTACATTTTTCTTGACCGTGGCGACTTTCACCGTACCCTGAATCCTCGTATAAGTCGTCATGGTCAGTTCCCCCGTAGCCACCTCGCTCACGAACCCCGGCACGCCCAAGATCTTCCCCCGAACAATATCCACCGTAACATTCATCCTCGACGTCCGCCTCGCCTTTGCCACTCCCGCCGGAGTCCTCCCTTCGCCGACCTCCGTCCTACTGTAGTAAACCATAGTGGTGGCATTGCTATACTTGAAAGATGCCACGTTAGGGTTCTTGATGGAGACATCCGCAATAAGTGTTATATTAATATCCGCACGTAGGGTTCGGTTGGAAAACTCCAGCCGTTGGAATGTGACCTCGTTCATCTTGATCTTCGGATCCTTTACGTGAAACATGGTGAATCCGAGGACTATGGCTGTTACAGCTATGATTAAGAACACGGCAGAGACACAGCCGCAACATTGTACGTATTTTCTTTGCCCGAGCTTTATGTGCAAGGAGCCAACTTCCTCTTCATCACTGCGGAGATGGTGTGAGTTTCCTGGGGCTAAAGGCTTGACTTGTTCTTTCGGAGAAGCCATGTTTTTGAAGCTAAAAGATGCAAAAGTGGTGGCCGACGATATTTAATTGGAAATGGGAAAGGCTGATGAGTTTCATGGAAATTTTGATTTTGTTCTTGTGGTGGTGTTTGATGGTGAAATGTTGGAAAATTTTAGAGAGTCTAGACGCGGTTGCACAAGTTGCACGGCTAGACTTGACTTTTGGGTTGGTTTTTTTTTTCCAAATAATTTTGCTTTATTTTGAAATGGTTTGTAGAAGCTTCATTGAATGATGAATGTATTGTTGTTCAAATATTAATTCTAATAGACAGCATTAGGGAAATTGAGGCTGATATTGACATAACTTGTTAGGGGTTGAAAAAATGCTTACAATTTAGGTTTTGTGGGGTATGGTAGAAAAAAAAAAGTGGGAATGCTTTGTAAATGAGAAAAGTCACAATGTGGAAAGCTGAAATTGACATATGACCAGAATTTGGCCTGGCCGAGAAACTTGAGTTCTTACTGAAAGTCTTTTCATTTTTGTTATGGCTGTGCTGGTATGGTATGGAAAGCCACTTGATGTAATGATCAATATAGCCAGACCATATGTATTCCTTTTCACTTGGAAAAGATAGGTCTTAGGTTCAAATCTCGTGGATGATGAATTTGATATCAAATTAGGCTGCCCATTGTGTGGCTTTACCGAACTCCTCCTCCTCTTAATGTAAAAATATCGATGTACTCAAAAAAAAAAAACAAAACAATGATCAATGCATTAAAAGGTGAATCGTTAAAAGGCAGAAGGCAAAAAAGGTGAATCATTTATAATCCTAAAATTACTTCTCCCTAACTAAGATTTTAAAATAAAACAATTGTTGTAGCCTATTTTATCTGACAAGGGGAAAGGGGTCGGTGGCAAAGATAGAGACTAGAGAAATGTGTTTGTAGAATTGTGTAGAGGAATGTGTATGTTATTCCCTCTACATAGTGCCTTTATTTATAGTAACAAGAGGGAGAAGAAATCCTTCATCCCTAAGGAATACAAGTCCATATGGGAAAGAATAACTAGAGTCAAATCTAATCTAAGATTTACACAATCACACTTAAATAAGAAGTTTATAACACTCCCCCTTGAGTGTGTAAATTCGGCATCATGTAGAAGTTGAGGAAGTTGACTCGTCTTCATTGATTTTGGGAACAACGCTATTCTCAATAAGGTAGGAAATTGCATAAGGAAGTAAGTCTCACAAAAAACCCTATGGCTATGGCAAAAACCCGAGTAGGGACAAAATCCATAGTATAAGGAAAAATGAGTGAGTAATGCAAAGTCAAAAGAAACATCTACGCGGCGTCATTAGGGATATGATCAACCCAAGGTGGGTGGCTCATCAAAACCTAGTTAGATAGCAAAAACCCAATGGGAAAAATGCTCCTAATCATAGGAAAAAAGAGTACATTAAGATCAAACAAGTATACTTCAGGATACTCCCCCTGAATTTGACATAATTCTAAAGAGAACTAGCAATGTTACAACTCAGAAAGTTTACGCATACCAATTCCTTGAACAAGCTTCTGAAACGTCGTTTTCGGTAGTGATTGGTGAAGAGGTCGGCCAGATTGTCTTGTGAACGGAAACTTCAATCTTCTAATGCTCTTGTAGTTGATGTGAGAATAAGAACTTTAGTGCAATGTGCTTGGTGTTGTCTGCTTTGATGTAACCCTTCTTGAGTTGTTCGATGCATGCTGCGTTGTCTTCATAGATTGTCGTTGGGACATCAATGACAAGGTAAAGATCACAGGAGCTTCGAATTTGGCCCACAACTGCTCTTAAGCAAAAACATTCCCAAGTTGCTTTTATAAGGTAAAAATTTTAGCATGGTTAGATAAGTGGCAACTAAGGTCTGTTTAGTTGACCTCTAATAGATTGTGGTGCCTTTAATGGTAAAGACATAACCCATTTGAAAACACGCATTATGTGGATCAAATAAGTATGATGTGTCAGCATAACCAACAAGGTAAAAATTGACTCAAGATAAGGGGGTGCAGCATCACTCGAGGATCTGTAGGGATAGAACAAGCCCAAATCCATAGTACCTTTAAGGTAGCAGAAAATGTCTTTAACACCACTCTAGTGTCTACGTGTTGGTGCATTACTATCTCTTTCCAAAAGATTAACAACGAAAGAGATGTCGAGTTTAGTGCATTGAGCTAAGTACAATAAAGCGCCTATCCCACTTAGATAAGGAACTTTAGGCTCCAAAACCTCTTTATAATCATCCTTCGGACGGAAGGGATCTTATTTTGCATCTAGCGATTGAACGACCATAGGAGTACTCGAAGGCTTCGCTTTATCCTAATTAAAGCAGCACAACACCTTTTAGGTGTAGTTAGATTGATGTACTAAGATTCCATCCGAACAATGTTCTATCTCGAGACTGAGACATAATCAAGTATTTCCTAGATCTTTCATCTCAAATTCTGACTTCAGGTGCGCGACAATTATTGCGAGCTCTTTAAGAGTTCAGATGAGGTTCATTTCATCGAAATATACTACAACTAAGGCAAAACCGGAATGTGACTTCAAGGGCATAATTCATTGTTCACATATCCCTGACTAGTCAAATACTCACTCAAAAGGTTATACTTCCGGATTGCTTCAAACCGTAGAGTGAATGCCTCAGCCGAATTGTGAGCGTGTTCCGGGGTTTGGAAATATTTGATCCAGTCAATGTAAGTCATTCGGGAACTTTCATATAAATTTTCATATCAAGATCCCCATAGAGATACGCATTTACCATGTCCATTAGCTGCATACTCAGTTTTTTGGAAATTACCAAATTGATAAGGTAGCGAAAAGTCAATCCCCGGGGCGTTATGAGAAGCCTTGTGCAACAAAACGAGCTTTGTAACGCATAATTTTGTTATTCTTATTACACTTCTGAACGAAAACCCACTTATAGCCAATGGGCTTCACATGTGGAGGACTAGGAGCTACAGGTTCAAACACCTTACGTTTTGCAAGAAAATCGACGATCTGCGAATCGACGAATTGCTTGTTTCCAGTTTGACCAATCGGTTATACGTCAACATTCATCAACGAAACGTGGTTCAATGTCATCGCTCAACATGATCTCAGTAACTACTCCATATGCTAATGCATCATCGATGATCATCCCATTTCTACACCACACATCATCTAAGATAGCATAATAGACCGAAATCTCACGATTCTCGGGAGGTGGATTCGTCTCTTCAAGGACGCTTCCGTAATCTAGAATTTCATCATGAGTTTAATAGAATGAGTAAGCGACAGTCGAATTCACGGTAGGCCCTTCAAGGGCGTGTGCTGTGGGTTTCCTCTTCTAGATGTGTGAATCCTTTAAACCAAAAGGTCTACCATGCTTTTGTGTAAAGGTCGTGGATTGGCTAGCTGTTAATGTACGTGGATCACCAAAGTTGACGTCCCAATCCTCTAGGAGAGAAGTTTGTCGTACATTTGGTACATCCATCTTTGTAGGTACATTCACAGCTGGAATATGTGATATTGTTACTTGCGCTAGATCAGTGAAAGCATATGGCATGCTCTGAGCTATGCTTTGGAGATTTAATATGCGGTGCATTTCAGCTTCAAATTAAGCAGTGTGGGGATCTAAATGAGACAAAGTAGGAGTCGTCCACGATAATTCACTTTGTTCTTCAGGAACATTGACGTTCTTATCTCCCTTTAACGACGGGAAGACTGTCTCACAGAAGTGACAATCTGCGAAACGAGTGGTAAACAAATCGCCTATTAAAGGTTCTAAGTATGAATAATCGAAGGAGAATCATATCCAACTAAAGGGCACTATCGGCACATAGATAAGAACACGTTTTTATACGTAAAGGCGGCGAAATTGGCACATAGATCACATAACCAAAAATGCGTAGATGTGATATATTGGGTTTGTATCTAGTAATCAATTGAAGGGCGCTATATGGTTGTGTCGCAACAGGCCTCAGGCAGACCAACATGGTTGCATGCACTATTGCATGGCCCTAAGCAATGATCAGGAGCTTGGTACGTATTAGCAACGATCGAGTAATCATTTGTAAGCGCTAAATGAAGGCCAGGCCGTTTTGAGTGTGAACATGAGTTACTAGATGTTCAACTTCAACCCTAACCGACTTGTAATAGTCATCACAAGTTTTAGATCTGAATTCTCTAGCATTATCTAATCGAATAGATTTGATCGGACAATCTAGGTGGTGAGCCTTGAGCTTGATAACCTGGCCAATAGTTTGGAGAATGCAGCGTTCCTTATGGATAACGAGCACATGTGTGACAAACATATGGAAACGTCAACAAAAACCATAAAATATCTAAATGGTCCGGATGGATGGTGAATCGATCCACAAATGTCCCTCTGAATCACTTGTAGAAAAATATGAGCGTTCGAACAAATCTTGTCATAAGATGGCTTACTAATAAGTTTTCCCCTGGAACAAGTTTGGCATGTGATTCCTTGAATCAAACCTAAACTTCAGGTCAGTGGATGCCAGAATGATGATTTGAGGATATGGCGTATCGATATTCGTCCAGGGTGTCCCAAACGATCCTGCCACAGTGCAATTTCATGCGTGGCCCTAGAGGTAGGTCCGACCACGTAGTGGCTCTCTATGGGGCGTATGGTTGTAGTATACAGACCACTCGGGATACATTCCATCATCCCTATAATACACTTCTGGCTATATTCATAGGAAGTTATGCACATAAATTCAACTCCATTTTCTACATAGGTTTCAGCATAGTAATTATTATATCTAATGTCCTTAAAACTCAACAACGTTCTTTCGGAATGCGAAGAATAAAGTTCCTCATCAATGGTCAAAATTGTACCATTGGACAACATTATACGTACCTTACCGTATCCTTCGATCAGGTTGAATGGGCTTGAGAAGGTTGTCAAAGGTGCATTCTTAGATATGAAGTTAGTGAAATAGATGCATTCACACAAAACGATGTGCGTGGTTGCACTATTTGCTAGACAACTAACTTCCCCACTACTCATACCTATAATGAAAATTAATTTGAATCGGTCACATGCATAAAAGTTCTAAAAATGAATATCCATTCAAAATAATTTTAATTATTCAAGGACGGTAATTAATTAAAAAACTTAATATCCAAAAAAACAAATCACCAACAAATAATTCAAACATAAAGGAAAATTGTTCAAAATTAACCAAAAACACAAGGGGGTTCAGCCATTAGTTGGAATTCGGCCCCATTGTCTAAATTTCAACTAGAAAAATAGTTTATGTCTAAGATTCTAATCTTCCATAGGGGTGGTATCCTTTTGAAAGTCAAAAACCTTCATCTTGGTATTCTTCGGTTCGTCCGCTTGCACAAAGTTTGATTCAAACTTCTCACGACGAGAATGATATTCAGCTACAGCCTTCTGGGGAGCTCGGCAAACATGGACCAATGTTGCTTTGAGCCAAAGTGATAACACATATCCGTATCCATGATTTCAGGTGCTTTGCCCTTATTCTTGAAGTTTAGGGCCATGGGATCTAGGTTAGTGCGCTTTTGGGCTTTGTTTCCTCCCCTAGATGGGCCTTAGCTCTGTTGACCTTGACGAGGTGGCTTCTGGCCATCCCTACCACGCCTCTTTTGGCGTTTTGGGCATTGGTTCATGTTATAGTGTGCTTCAGGCACAACAGTCGCCCCAGTAGATCGAGCTTGATAATTTTTCATCAATAACTAATTCTGTTTTTCAGGGATAAGTAAAATAGAGATCAAATCTGAGAACTTAGTGAACATTTAAACTCTATATTTTTGTTGCAGGACAATATTAATAGCATATAAGGTTGAATAAGTCTTCTCTAGGAGATCATTTTCGATCAAAGTTTTGTTACAAAACTTGAGAAGTGATCAGATTCGACAAACTTCCTAATTATATTCATTCACAGACTTAAAGTCTTGCAAGTGCAAATGCTGTCAATCATGCCTTGCTTTAGTGCTCATGGATCCTCCTCAGCAAAGTACTCGGTTTGCAGTGCGTCATGAATTTGTCTTCGGATGAAGATCATGACAGTGGCTTTCTTAGCTTTGCCAACCAGGTTGTTTGTCTCATCTTCAATGGCGGGATGCAAATTCTTTGTAGTGAGGTGGAGCTTCATGTCTTAGACCCACTTGAGGCAGTTCCTTCCAAAAACCTCCAAAGCGGTGAAGTCAAGTTTGTTTAAATTCAACATGTTCCTATCACAAAATAAAGAACAAGATGTGATTAGTGTAATGGAGAAAAAAATCAATCCATTCACATAAGAGTAGAGCATTCAGGTTCTAATAGACATGTATTGGTTTAAATTCGCATGAAAAACCTCAGGTTTTCATGGGTGATGTTTTTAAGGAAAACTTCAGGTTTTCAAACGAGGTAGGCTTTTAGAAACTTCAGGTTTCGAAATAATTATGAACTTCAAGGTCATATGTTCCTGCAGACAAACACAAATATATACACATAAATATGCAACAAGAAAATATGTAAATAGAACTTTAGGTCTATATATAATTTAATTAATTATTTGGACTTGGGGCCAAATTTAAAGTGTGGGTCAAAATTGTAAAACCCGTTGGGCTTAAAAATATTAGACAATTAAACTCGAAGCCCAAAACTTGGACCAAAGCCCACGGGTTGGCTGAGTAAATCAAAATCGTGCGGCCAGGCCCAAAAAAAGGGCTGGCATGGGCTCGGGCCTAGCATGCAGGCTGGCCTAATATCACAAATTTGATGGGCTACAGGTGCAAGCCCAAAAAAAAATAGGCCTATGAAGGGCTCTGATCCAGTGTGATGCGTACACAGATACAGCAATGCATAGGCTAGGATCCGGTGCGACGCGGACATGGGGAACACCAAAAACCATTTTGGGCTGGTGTTACGCGGGCTGGGAGTCCAACAGAAGCCCAAATGGCTTGTTAGATATGGGTTGTGGTAGCAAAAGCAAGCAGCAAGCCCAAAAAGTATGTTGTACGATGCAAGCCCGAGGGTCTAAGGCCCACTAGGGCTCGGGTCGAGAAACCCAGGACAATCCAGCGGTGCTGGGTGTCAAATTCGAATCGAAAAACTCTCTGGCGTCGCTTTAGGCGACTTCCCTCGATTGTTCATGGCATGGCGATGCACAGGGGTTTAATTGGAAACTCTAGTTTTGGACGGAAATATAAGTTTCAACGTCGTGGGGAGAGGGGGGTCTAAGAAACCTTAAGGGTTTGAAGAATCCTTCGAAAAATCCATTGATGGTAATCGGATTTTTCAAGAAACCAATCGTCTCCGACGATGGTTAGGTTCCAAAAAATATGATTGCAGGTCGTGGATGTCCTAGGGAGACAATGTTGAGGCATGGCTAACTACGGGTTGCGTTGGGTCGTGGGTTCGATGCCAAATTCGGCATCGTCTCAGATGGAGAATAGGTTCAGCTCCGGTGTATTGCAGTCCAGAGAGGCTCGCTTGAGCTCAGATGTGCGTCTTAAGTTATGGGTTCAAAGAACACTAACAATTTCAATTTTTTTTTCAGATTATAAAAATTCAATTGCATGCATATTCAATAATTTTAATGCATGGACATATATTTGATGCAATTCATGGCAAATATCAAATTCACATAATTCAACAATTATGAATATAAGGCATACTCAATTTATGTAGAATCTAAAATTCGAAAAACGTAAAGTTGGGTCATGCATTATGATGAATGTTCATGCTATCAGGGCTGCAAAAATATTGAGATAAAAACCGTTGTTTAGGAAGAACCTAATTGCATGATGATATAGATGAACTGGTTTGATGTAGAAAACTATTTTATCTGACAAGGGGAAGGGGGCCGGCGGCAAAGAGAGAGAGTAAAGAGAGAGGTGTTTGTAGAATTGTGTAGAGGAATATGTGTGTTATTCCCTCTACATAGTGCCTTTATTTATAGTAATAAGAGGGAGAGGGAATCCTTCATCCCCATGGAATACAAGTCCATATATGAAAGAATAACTAGAATCAAATCTAATTTAGGATTTACACAATCATACTTAAATAAGAAGTTCATAACAACAATTTAATTTTAATAAAATTTTAAACTAACAAACAAAAAACTACCCATATTTTTTTAAATATTAAAAAAATGAAGGATAAAATTACAAATAAGGAATAAGATTTAAAAGAGCAAATTGCCACATGCGTGGCTGGAAGATAATGTAAAATAAGAAGCAAACTATCATTTTTACGATGATAAAGTTTCAAATATAGTGCAGTTATTTACTACTAATCAAGGAATTAACTTGCCTCCTTAATAAGTGAGGAGTTCCTCTCCAACTGACTATGCAAATGATTCAATTCACTATCAAGGTTCTAAAAGATGCTAGGCGCTAGTTGGGCGGCAGACTAGGGTTTAGCGCCTAGGCAGCTAGGCAGACCCTAGGCAAGGGCCTGGGAAGACCAGGCGAATTTAAGTAAATTTATTATATAATATATAAAAAATAAGTGCCTATTTATACTTTAAAAAGATGCATAATTGTATGGGGATACATACATTGCAAAAATAAAATGAAATATAAATTATAGAGTATTGAAACATATTGAGCACATGGGAAATAAGCATATAATGAGCATTCATTTGAGTATTTAACAAGTCTCTTACATGTTATTGAAAAAATAAAATGTAAGATGAAAGTTATTAATTTTTTGTATAAGTGAGAGTCGCGACCTATGTGGGTACCTATACAGGTCTAGGCGGATGCCTAATAAGGTCTAGGGGTCATTTGTTAATCTTCAAAGGCCTAGGTATTAATTGAGAAGGTGGCTAGCCGCCTATCACCACCGAGATGGTGGCCATGATCCTATCACTGTCCCTAGGCGAGGATTTTTAAAATAGTTTTCACTATGTAGCTAAACGAATATAGTGTTGTCCAATGAAATGCGTAATCTTGCCTAATGAAAGTACTAAACACTAGAAATTCAATTTGTTTAGTTTTTTATATTTATTTTCAAACAGTTAAAAGTTCATCCTTGTAAAAAATCGGTAAAATCAAATGTGGTATAGCCGTTAAATCATGATGAGACATATGTAACCGTCCAAACTTTCATCCAGTAGCCTAATCCCTAAAAGATTGTTGTTGGTGATTTTTGGTGTATTCCATCTCATACTATATTCAAACAAGTTTCACGGTTAGATCATCGAAATTACTTTCATAGTTTGCATATTCCGTCAAAACAATAGATTCAACAAACATTTGTATTAAGTAGAACGTAAGATTTGTGGTAAGCATAGTGTAAACATTTAAAATTGATGATCAGGTTCGTTCATTGTATTCTTCTAGGATCGAGAAGTGTAGTTATAAACAATCATCAAAATGGGAGCTAAATATTCATTAAATTGTGATGATACATTTCTAACTATCAAACAATTTCGTCTCGTTACCTAATCCCAGAAAGTTTCACTTGGATGATTTTTGGCATATGCCATCTTGGAGTATACACAAGCTACATTGACGGTTGGACTACTGAAATTAATTTTGCAAACTATATCGAAGGAATTGAACATGCCAAAATGTCTCTTACTTTTGGTCGACAAACTCTTGCATTTGACGTGACGAACCCTAAACCTTAATCATAAAATACACCTTTGCCTGACGAATGCTTTCACTTTAGCCAATGAACTTCTTATTAATTTGTCAGGTAATATTTTTAATGTTTTATTTTTTTTTCACCTTTGCCTGAAAAAATTGGGAGATTCGTCGAGCAAGAGTATGTCATATTACACTGTACTTTTACGCGTTTCAATTCATTAGGTTTCGTAAGCATACATTTAACAATCCCCATCACATCATAATTCTGATTGGTTATATTGCACTCTACTTTCATGTGTATCAACTCCACAATGGTTGTTAGCACCAAGAAATTTTGATAATCGGGGTACAATTGTCGCTAAGCTTCTTTCAATAATTTATCGAAATTCTCAGAGTCATTGGACAACTCATTGTCTATATTGAGCGAAGCGTTAGGGAATGCATCATTCAATATGTCCATCATTAGATCATCTTCAATATGTCAATCATTTGATCATCATCATCGTCTATACTAAGCTTCTTTCTATGTTCCGGTTTGCGTTTACGCAATTATTTTCAATCATAAAAATTCAACAGCGTCTCCCTAGGGTTCTCCAAGTACATGACATAATTATTATAAACAATTATCTAGTATGTGCTCGAAGAACACTAGAGGATACAATCAAGTTTTCCACGATCGAAACTTATCCACGTTTATAGCAAACCCTAAACACATACTAGTGCACTTGATCCTGAACTGGACAGTTCAAGAATTAGTTAGATAGCGGAGACGCATAATGTATCTACACGGACATCCAACGGACTCTCAAACGGGTGTTGAGCAAAAATTGTCACGATAACAAGTAATTCACTTGACACAATTTCACCCTCGTTCGTTTTTGCAAAGAGGGCTTTATTATTTTGAGTTCGACCCATTCTAGACTACGCGTCTATTAACTACGACCCTTCTTTTGGGAAAGGAATACCCTTTGATTCTAACATGAAAATATGATATTTGGGGATTGGTGTTTTTGTTTGATTTTGTGATTGCACCTAGGTCGAGCCCTAGATTGCCTACGTACCCCTTTAAAAGATCAAGTCACTCGTAGTTCATGATTTTGGTATTTGGATTTTTAGTGAGTGAATGACCCACTAAAAAGGATTTGGTGTTTGATTTATTTGGATGAGCTTGGTTGAATGAACCAAGGATTATGTTTGGTGTTTAAGTTTTACAGTTGCGTCTATGATGTGGTACTAGACTACCTACGTATCCTTGACGGGATCAAACCGATGTAGTTCGAAATGATTTTGTGGGAATTTGATGCCTTGTGCAGTTTTAGCTCATGCAGGCAAGGAGCATTTAAGGCCTTATGCAGTTCCAGCTCGCGTGGACAAGGACTTCGAGCCATTGAAGCTAAACGCGGCTTCGTGCCATTTGATATTCAATACGGCTTCGTGCCATTTAATATTTGATACGGCTTCGTGCCGTTGGCCACTTCGGAAATTTGATCCATTAAATTTAAAGTAGCGTAAGTCCATTGAGATTTGTGCTTTGAGATGGTTCACATCTACAATATTTGAATGTCCTCCACAAATTCGATGTCGACATCATCTTTACACATGATATGGCTCCATCATGCTATTGGGCTCCTGCCCATTTATTATTTTGGCCCAATTTCCAATTTGTGAGGCCTAGTTAAAACTGCATCTTTGTCGTGCCTTGCCCAATAATGTTTGAGAAAGGTTAGGATCCCATTTAAAATGGGGTTTGATCCCATGGCTTGCCCTTTCGATTTTCATATGAGTGCCTTTCCCAGAGAAGTTTTCAGCAAGCTTTATTTTTTATTTTATTTATTTATTTATTTATTTATTCTGAATTAAGCTTTCCAAGTTCAAATAGGACCTTTCTTCCCTTTCCTCTTATTGTCAACAACTTCTCTTCTTCTTAACTCTAAGACGACGACTGCGACATGATTGTTTTTACAAATCCATTGCTCACTGTGACCTTGTCCGGGATCATTGCTTGTTGTAACTTCCTTCCTTGTCAAGCGGGAGTTCTTGTTTCATGCTTTGAACCACTCCGAGAGATTGCCGGAAGAACCGAGTTATTTATCATGTGATTTTTTTTAGAGGACATTTGGAGAACGTCTGAATAGCGGAGACAGGCTAGTTGTTATCTTTTCTTCGTTGTAACTTTGTTCCTCCATATTTGATGCTTGTCGCAACGAACATTGAACAACTACCGTGAATGAGGCATGATTTTTGCGTCTCGCCAATGTGACTTTTTTTTTTGCTCAGCGGCTCTGATTATGCCATGCACGACTTTTGGAATGAAGAATGACTGCTTGCATCTTCAAAACCCTTGTCCAACCAAAAGGTTAATCATTATTCATGTCCATGGTGAGCTCTTGTATTGATGACGGATGGGCGGAGAGGAGGAGCCGAAGCTTCTCTGCAGTTGGCGATTAAGCTAAGCTGTTTGAATTATTGTTGTGATTAATGGGCTCGAAGTGTTGAGAATGAGTCCATAGGAGGAGGATCTTTCATAAGCTTAAAAGTAAGTTGGGCTACTTTTTGTATTCTCAATTGGTTTTATTTTATGATATCAGAGCTGGTGTCCCATACGTGTGGCCAACTACACGTTACCCTGTTGTGTTGTCTATGTGTTAAGCTTGAAAATTCACCACACGTGAGGAGGCATGTTGAAGGGATGTGTTGAGAATGAGTCTCACATTGATGAGATAAGGGACCTTACATGAGCTTAGAAGTAAGTTGGACTACTCCTTGTATTGCCAATTGGTTTTATGGTGGAACCTTAACTTTTCTTACGAAGAACTAAGCGTCTAATGACGATGAAAACCTACTGCCTATTTTTCTTTGCCGCGACTGCTTCTTCAACACCATTGTTGGGCAATGGTGTTGAAGTGATCGACGACTGTTGGTTGTGCGTTTGTCGCTGCTATTGCCTTGTACGAAACCATCACTGCATCGTCGACGAGTTTCAGGACGATCGCTGGGCACGATGAGTTCTTCTTCTCCACTTGTTCAAACGTGAAGGATGATTGTTTCTTCTCCATTGCATCTCTGAAAATACAATGTTGAAACCTCTTTAGACATCCAAGAGGTTGCAGAAGGCTATGGGAAGCCAATTTGCTACTGTGTTTGTTTGGGCGTTGGCGATGGTGTTGCGAATATCTCCATCGCTGGAGAAGAATAAGGTGTGGCAGATTTTAGAGGCCTACAACTTTATTCTCTAGTTCGAAATTGTCGTGACAGATGCCATGACTTAGCAGAGGAGAGTGATGGCTTAAGAGAGGTGGCGGTGGTTCTGATTGAGGGATTCATTTTGTTGGAATTCCAAGAAATGACAAGCTTGTTGTTGTGGCTGCTTGTGACCAATGATGCAGTGACTGGGGATGTGGGGAGGTTGTTACCTCTCCTGTTGAGAGGTTTGGTTTCAACCTTTCTTCAGTTGTAGATCTCCAGAGACGTATGGCTTTATACTCTGGTTTGAAATCACAACGATGATGGTGCTGCGACGTGAGAAACGATGAATCCATCCTATGGTTTTGCTCCATTTTGTCGAGAAAAAATTGGGAAATAGTCCCTGGAAGTTTAATGGGGAAAAAAGAGGTTGATCCTCTTAATTTCGCTGGTAATCGTGGAATCCCCACCATTTTCTTTGCTTGGGGTTGTGGGAAAGCAAACATCATCCTTTCACTATACCTTTGCCATGAAGAGAGATCATCTCCGGAACTCTTCCATCAAGATTACCGGATCAAGTGATCATGATCCTTGAAATTTGATCAAATGGCTAAAAACAGAGGTCCTCTTTAAAGATTATAATAATTTTAACCGTTGGATCAAATTTCAAGACCTCGGATTACTTGATCTTGTGGCGTTGGTGGAAGAGATCTGGAGAGGATGTCTTTCCCCTTACCATGTATCCCTTATGCTTGCTTTTTTTTTTTTTTTTGTCTTATCTCCCTTGTTGTGTTATCTTCTCTCTTGTCCTCTTTTTGTCGATTTCCGTTGGAAAATTTAATAATAATATTATTATATTAAATTTATTAATTAAATGAAAATTAGAAATGGAGCTTTTTGGTAGAAAGATGTGTCTACTTAAATGAAGAGTTATAATTTTTTACTCTTTATGAATAGTCACATGTTTTCTAAAGAGGTATTTCAAAATCTATAAATAGGGAAGCCCCTATAAACATAAAACAACTTTTTTCATTTACATAATCATGCATAGATTGCACTTATTAGAGGGTCTCATTGAGTTCATATGAGAGTGTTTTCAACACAATCGTGATTCATGGAGCCTTGTGATTTGGAGTGCTATTATTACAAGGACGTGGTTGTTGTATCTTAGGAGATAAGCACTAATCAACCATGAGCACTATAGTGGGACTTGTCGTAAGGACAAAGTGTCTAACACTTGCCTCGACCGTCTTTTCAGGTTTTTCTAATCCATTATGTCATGTTCATTTAACATTAATTACTCATGTGCATGCAGTACTTTGATATATAACTACATGAATTATTTATTAATTTTCCATGTAATTTAATATAGCAATTAGACCCTATTTTTCCAACAATTCCATGTGTGCTTTTTTTTCCGTCAATCTCTTCCTCTTCTTCACAGAGACAACCATTTTGAGACCGGACATTCGTGTTTTTGTCGTTTTTGTGCCATACATGATAGCTTAACAGGTCATGTCGTGTAACACCCGTTTCTAACAACCGTTAAAATAAACGAGTAATATGACTCGACCCATTATCCGTTAAGAAAAATATATTTTAAATCAATAAATAATGAAAATGAAAAACATAATTTGACGCCAAAAAATGTAAAATATAATACTAAAGTATTATGTACATACTAAATTTCGAAGTTGACCCCTTCACGAAAGCTGTAAAACTTGTCATTACAAGTGATTTTATTAAAAAAAATTTACAATATTTATTAATTTTATTAATTTTCACTCAAATAAAAAACACTATTCATTAGATTTGGAGGGTTTTAAAAGTATAAACGACCATGTAACTATCGTCTAAGCGTAGATGATGCAATTATGAGTGTTTACATATGCTTTCACATTTTTCAAACTTGTACATTAATGATTATGAATTTTATTTATTTTGAACTCTCTTAAAAATACTATTCATAAGGGTTTGTATGGTACTAAAAAATCAAACGATAATGTACCCATCCTCAAAGCGAAGAGGATGCGATTACAAGCGTTTGCATGTGTTTGGTATTTTTAAATTACTTGATACTTTTATTTTTAATGTGTATTATAATTTTAATCTCACTCATTGCCAATAGTATACTATAAGAATAAATAAATAAATAAATAAAACTTAAATTTTTTAATTTATGTGGAATAATAATACAATAATAATTAATAAATAATATATACATATCCATTATATCTATTGTATTTTGTAGTAAGTTTTTTAGTAGTTTAAAAAATTAAAATCATCAAAATAACTTTTTTTTACCTTGTCGAAACAGGTTACTCACGTGTCTCTTTCGTATAAACTTGTTAATGACTCGTTATTAACGGGTTCATATCGTGTGATCCGATAACGATCCGATTAGTTATCGTGTTAATCTAAAACCCGTTATTTTTATGTCGTTTGCATGCCGTGTAAATGGATCGTGTAAGAAATTATCAGGTCTAAACCATTTTATAGATTTTTTTTTTTTACAGTTATTGGATGAGAGAATGGGTGTATGGAACCACCTCCTGCTTCTTTTTCTTTTCTGCAATGTGGAGCTACTACTCTCCCCTTTTTTTGTTTCGTTCATTTTTTAGTTGTTTATAAATAAAAGATGAATGGTGTAGATTTCTTTTATTTTAATCTGTCCCGTTAATCTTTACTGCTACTTTCATCTCCACTTTCCCTGAATTAAGGAACCACTTTCTCTCTCTCTTTTTTTTTTTTTTTTTTTACCTCAACAAGGGGTCTAAAGTTTTTTTCTTTAATTACACAATTAAACAAAAAAATTTAACAAATAAAAAACTTCAAATTAATTGGGGGAGGAAGAGGGAGAGGGAGAGGGAGAGATGAGTGATGAAGTGGATGTGAGACGTATGGGTGTGAGGGAGAGATAGCATAAATTTTACAGAGAAAGAGAAAGAGAGAGAGAGAGAGAGAGAGAGAGAGAGAGAGAGAGAGAGAACTGATGGGTGTTCAAGGCCAGAAATCTCACTTGCAAGCCCAATCATGTCTCAAAATCCAATCGTTGTGGAAGCGCCACAAGCTGAGCTTAAATCAATGCATAAAATGCAAAAAACAAAGAGTATGCAAATTTACGATCATGCCATGCCAATAAAATAATAGTTTATTGAGCACCAATCCCTTGCAAATCATGCATATTTGTCGTGCCAAGCCGTATTATAATATTAATACATTAATATTACACTTCGAGTCATGCCAAGCATGCGACACATTTAAATGAGCCTAAACCACGTAACGGTGCTTGCCGAGGGGATTGTGGTATGGATGGTTATAGAAGTTCATTGGGCCTATGTGGAATTAGATTTGTGGAAGATTTTGGGCTACTTGGGAGCGCCAAAAGTCCAAGCCCATGATTTCGGTTTCACATGGGAAGGTTTGAGAGATAACAAACCAAGTTACCCCTTTCCCTTACAAACCAACTAGGATACTTCTGAAACAACCAAAACCAAAAGCTAAGCTAATCAAATCAAAACCAAATCACATGTTTACCTGGAGCCGCGCACCCTTTAACTGTAAAAAAAGGTTTTCCCTTTTAAGCTCACACGAGAAAAAGATGAGTAAGCAGGGAGGAGCATTGCCAAAAGAAGAGTATGGAAACTAACGTTGGAAGAAGACGCTATGGGCAATGTGCCCATCCCAGGCTTTGCCAGGCTAGTAACACTCTCCAATGTTATACTGAAAGGTACTGTTTGGTATGTAGACGGGACAAAATGGGACGGGATGGAATGAGATTGAACGAAGGTTCTATCCTACGTTTGGTAGCTGTAGGCCAGAATGAGACAATTGTTCTGTTCCTCATTTGGTTTGTGCAGGACGGAATGGAACGAAAAGATTAAATGACTGACATAACATGAACGTACTCATGTACTGTCTGTCATTTGGCACAATGTTTATGATGGCATAGGACTAAACAATTTTTAATTATCATTTTTTAACAATTGGAGTGATGGTCCCTCAACTTTATTTTCATGATCATTGGTCCCTCAACTAGTTAAAATGTGTGCAGTTATGGTTCTTTTCATTCACTTCGTCAATGTTTTCGTTAAATTCAGTCACGTGCCTCACACACGAGACCGATTGTAAAGGCAAATAAAGAAACATAATTTTGCAAGGTTGAAATCGATCGAACGCAGCAAATGGGGTTGAAGGCTACGAAGGAAAACATCACCAATTGAAACATCCTCCATGCCCGTTTGAAACTTCTTCCATCCCCATTTGAAACTTCCTCCATTTCCAATCTCATATTCTTCAAATTTCCACCATGTATTGCAATAATTAGGCTTTAGTGAAGGAAAACAACACCAGAAACATGAATGATCTGGAAGAGAAGAAGGCTTTACTGCACCATGAACGATCTGGAAGCCACTACAGATGAAGAGAAGGCATAAAGGCGTTACTAGTAGTACCAAGAAGCCAATAAGGATTAATATGAACAGGGAGAGTATGGGAAGAATATAATTCTATCATTTGGCAATCTTTTACTCTGGGACAATTTTTATATCAACTTCCAGTGGCTGGTTTTGTTGTAACTTTGCTTGTTTCAACCTCAAGGGTTTGAAGAATATGTAGTGTTGCGAGTTATATATTAGTTAAAGTGTAAATAGTAGTTTATTGTCCCACATTGATGAAGTACATATGTAATACCAATTGTAACTCCTATATATACTCCACTTTGGAGATTAATGAATATATAAGAAATTCCCAAATGTTGTCATATATATTTTTGGTATTTACCATGTTTAGTTTAATATGGCATTAGAGCAGTTCGCTCTTGGTGACATGTGTGCTTCAATTTTGTGCCCACATTTTTCGTGATTTCCTTCGTGAAAAAAAAAAAAAAAGTGAATAGTGTCGCTCTACAGTACAGTGCATGAACAATGGTCTGCTATGTGAATAGTGGTCCTCTATAGTGCCGTAAACAGTGATTGCTACAGTGCCGTGAACAGTGCCTCTGCTACAGTGTTCTGATAAATTGTTTTCGTTTCGCTGCGTATCTTTTGTGCCTTTATTGTTCGTGATTTTGTTCAATGTCTCAATATAATCATAGTGTTGTTATGCATCTCGGTGGAACAAATAAATGGATAATTAATATTGGGGCCACTGATCATGTGACTAGTGACCCTAGAGTGTTTGATGAGTTATGTGACTATGTTCGTGATCCGTATATTACTAGTGCAAATGGAGCACATTCCCCTGTGTAGGGTGAATGCACTATCTCTCTAACTCCAACCTTATCACTGGTCCGTGCTTTACTTGTTCCTGATGTTAAGTGCAATCTTTTGTCAGTAGGAAAACTTCTTGATACCTTATATTGTTTTGCTCACTTCTACCCTACGTATTGTTATTTTCAAGATATTCAAACTCAGAAGATAAGTGGTCATGGTAAAAGAATAGGGGGTTTGTACATCTTGACTATGGAGGATACTGTTGTTTCTGGTTCAAATAATCATCAAGTTTTAAGTGCTAAAATGGATGACAAACATCAAATTTGGTTGTGGCATCGACGATTAGGACATCCATCGTTTAGTTATATGAAACATCTATTCCTTCTTTGTTTCGCACTTGTAATGATTCAGAGTTCAAGTGTGAAACATGTGTCATGGCTAAGAGTCATCGTGCTTCCTTTCCCGTAAGCGATTCTAAAGCTACTTTGCCATTTAATTTGATACATTTTGATGTGTGGGGTCCGGCGAAAGTTACTTCTAATGGATTCCGTTGGTTTGTTACTTTTATTGATGATTGTACTCGGTTAACTTGGGTGTTCTTGATGAAGAATAAGAGTGATGTTCCGTTACTTCTTCAAGAATTTTGTACAATGGTGTCTACTCAGTTTCAGACCAAAGTTAAGGTCTTTAGGTCTGATAACGGAGGAGAATATGTGAATCACACTTTGACATGTTTTTTTCGTGATCATGGTATTATTCACCAAATGACTACTCCGTTTACACCCCAACAAAATGGTGTTTTCGAATGGAAGAATCATCAAATAATGGAGGTTGATCGCTCCTTAATGTTGGATAAATGTGTTCCTAATAATTTGTGGGGTCATGTTGTTTTTTATTTGATCAATCGTGTTCCAAGTAAGGTTCTTGATTTTCAGACACCGTTCGATGTGCTACAAAAACATGTTTCTCTTGTTTCAGTATCAAAACTTCCTCCGAAAGTGTTTGGGTGTATTGCGTATGTGCATGTCTACTCTTATCAGTGGAGTAAACTTGATGCATGTGTTATCCGGTGTGTCTTTATTGGGTATGCTAACAATAAAAAAGGCTATAAGTGTTATCATCCTCCGAATCAAATAACTTATATTACCATGGATGTCACCTTCCATGAGGAAGTTTCGTATTTTGTGAAGCCTCTTCCGACTCTCCACTTCAAGGGGAGAAAGGGAGTGAAGTGCAAATTCGAAGATATGGTATGGATGATGTGTTACAGGCAAAGTTGGGAACATAACCTATTATGTTGCATGATACTAATCAGTCGACTACAGATAGTGATCGATCCCCTGTTATTCCCAGAATTATTTCTATTGACGACAGATCATATATGACCAGCGAGTTGCCTGTTATTATGTCTGACGAATTACCTTCTGATGATCGGTTGCTTGCTGCTGATATGTCTAACAAGTTACCTAATGATGGTTCGTCCAGTGATGATTCTTCTAACAGTTTGGTACAAAATGGTGGCATACATGAGGTAAATTCTGACAATTCTTCTACTTATCAGTTGCCTTCACGAGCTAATCGTGGAAAACTTAAAGTACAATATGAGCCTGATATGCATGCCAAAGCCAAATATCCTATCAACAATTATGTGTCTACTCATCATTTATCCAAACCATATGCATCTTACATATGTCAACTATCTAGTGTATCAATTCCAACAAAATTGCAAGATGCTTTGTCTGACCCTAAGTGGGTTAATGCCATGCAAGTTGAGATGGAAGCTTTAGAAAAGAATTCTACTTAGGATTTGGTTCCTTAACCAAATGGGAAGAAAGTCGTTGGATGTAAATGGGTGTTTACTCTTAAGTACAAAGCAGATGGTTCTTTTGACCGATATAAAGCCATATTAGTTGCTAAGGGTTATACTCAAACCTATAGGGTGGACTATCAGGAGACCTTTGCTCCTGTTGCCAAACTTAATATTTTGCGTGTTCTTCTGTCCTTAGCAGCAAACCAGGATTGGCCTCTGTTGTAGTTTGATGTTAAGAATGCTTTCATTCATGGTGATCTTAAGGAGGAAGTGTATATGGATCTCCCACCTGGTATTGGAACATCTCCTGAAAAAGGTGTTGTATGCAAGTTACGAAAGGCCTTGTATGGTTTGAAACAATCTCCTAAAGTATGGTTTGGGAGGTTTACAAGTTCAATGAAAAAGTTTGGGTATATCCAGAGTCATTCAGATCATATTTTGTTTCTAAAGCGACAAAATGGTAAGTTAACTGCATTGATTATTTATGTTGATGACATGATGGTGACTGGTGATGATCAGTAGGAGATACAACGCCTTCAAAAGTACCTAGCTACTGAGTTTGAGATGAAAGAATTGGGTGAATTGAAGTATTTTCTTGGAATCGAGGTTGCACAATCCAAGCATGATATTTTTCTGTCTCTACGGAAATATGTTCTTAATTTGTTAGCTGAAACAGGTATGTTAAATTGTAAACCTGTTGATACTCTGATTGAGCAGAATCATCGTCTGGGCTTATTTCCAAATCAAGTTCCTGCTCATAAGGAACGGTATCAGAGGCTTGTGGGGAGATTAATTTATTTGTCTCACACTCGCCCTGACATTGCTTATGCAGTTAGTGTGGTAAGTCAGTTTATGCACTCACCTAGTGAAGCTCATATAGATGCAGTAACCCGTATTTTGAGGTACTTGAAGATGGCTCCTAGCAGAGGCCTGCTTTTCTCCAAGAATGGTCATTTGAATGTCGGAGGGTATACAGATGCAAATTGGGCAGGTTCTATCACTGATCGGCGATCTACATCTAGATACTTTACGTTTGCGGGTGGTAATTTAGTTACTTGGAGAAGCAAGAAACAAAAGGTGGTGGCTAGGTCTAGTGCAGAAGCTGAGTTTCGTGGTATGTCGCATGGTGTATGTGAGTTGTTGTGGTTGAAAAAATTGTTGAGAGATCTTGGGTTTAAACCCAAATGTGCTATGAAACTTTATTGTGATAACAAGGCTGCTATTGAGATTGCTCATAATCCAGTGCAACATGGATCGAACAAAACATGTGGAGATTGATCGACATTTCATTAAGGAAAAATTGGATGTTGGAATTATTATGTTTCCGTTTGTGAGATTTGAAGATCAACTTGCTGATGCTCTTACTAAGGCTATGTCTAATAGTGTGTTTTCCAGCTCGCTTGACAAGTTGGGCGTGCGTGACATCTTTGCACCAACTTGAGGGGGAGTGTTGCGAGTTATATATTAGTTAAAGTGCAAATAGTAGTTTATGGTCCCACATTGGTGAAGTACATATGTAATACCAATTGTAACTCCTATATATACTCCACTTTGGAGATTAATGAATATATAAGAAATTTCCAAATATTGTCATATATATTTTTGGTATTTACCATGTTTAGTTTAATACGTAGAACATGAGATTGGGTAATGCGAATAATATAAGCACACAAATTAAACCCTCTTTTGATAATTGTAGCAAAGTATGTAAGTAGGGATCGTTCTAAACCGGGGATTATGAGGGCTTGCTAAAACCTCTAAACTGACTCAAAAACAAAAAAACAAAGTTAAAAATGTAAACAAAAGACTTTAAAACAAGAAAGTAAAAGGGGGATTTGGGTTTGGTGAAGTTGAAAGTAAAACAAATAAACTAAAACTTAAATAGATTTTTAGCTAGGCAGATTGTAAAACGAATTTGAGAAATAAGATGATGGATGGATTAGTTAGAGGTCCGTTCTTCACACATGACACACTTGTACATGAATCGATTTCCAATTGCTTTTCAATAAACTATGATGCTCAACACCCCAGATTGACCGTGATGCACAAATTAACCCTCAGATTTTCCTTTACTTATTGAATTGGATGAATGCATGCGACAATCCAAATTATTCTCTAAAAGTCCCCTATATGAATGCATAATAGAGATACAATCAGAGATCATTACGTTCAATGAAAATCATAAGTGTTGACGAGGCAATTGTAACTATGAATGCATGATACGTTTGCCAAGAATTCAATTAACGCGATTGTGACAAGCAACCTTCACTACTCATGAATATAAACTTGTAACAATTAGGTGAAACTCATTTATATTCTAGCATCTAATTTATGTATGAAAACTAAGTATGCATCCTTAATAAACATACAAGAATCAGTTATGAAGAAAATAGATAATTGAATTGCAATCACAACTTATCAAATCACAATTGGAAGAAATCAATTCATATCACAAGCATGTTCATGGCTTCAAACTTCCCCCTAACTAAATAGGGGTTTAGTTCCTCATGTTCACAAAACAAAGATAAACAGAATTATACATTGAAAACAAAAGAAAGAAAACACCTAAACGTTCCAACGATCCATGTTGGATAGCAAGCACGTACAAGAACTTTCCTCTTCTTCTTTGCTGCAACTCAAGGTTGGAGTGATGTTTTGAAGGGTTGTTTATGTGGAGGAATGGATGGGAAGGAGTTTAGATATGTAGGGAGAGGCAAGGCAAGGCTTGGAGAATGGTTAATTTCTCGATGATTTCAATGAGGCTGCTGCCATGGGTATTTATAGGGAGAGGATGGACTTGTTTAATTCAATTTTCTGGTGGAAAACAAGTAGGTGACACACGGCATTGATGTGGAGAATAATGGTGGGTTAGGTCTTGAATCATCCACTCAATTTCTGTGCACAATCTACTCATTTTCTGTTGAGTTGGGGATGAATCATCCACTCAAATGTCATGGTGAGGTAGGCATTGCATCATCACTCAAATTTCTGGTGGAAAGCAACAAGGATGTGAATTTCTGTGATTTTAGGGATGAATCATCTACTCAATTTCCTAGTGGGTTAGGTATTGAACAATCACTCAAATTTCTGGTGGAAGTGAGTCAATACCCACGGCATTGATGAATTTCTGGGGTAGGCATGGTTTTGAGTGAAATTTTGGTCAATCCTTCTAGAAACCTATCCCTTCTTGCAACTTGTATTTGTTTCACCAGATTTTTAGCATGTTCCTAGCCTCTTTTGACTTCAAATTCGTCCAAACTCCTTGCTCCATGCATATGCACTTCATTCCAAGCCCAATTTTTGCTCCTAAAAGCTCCAAAATGCTCCTTTTTGCATACTTTGACAATAAAACCTGAAATTGCACGAAAATGACTTTAAACACTAAACTAACTAAGGAAAAACAACATAAATGCATGAGAACAAGCCAATTAAGTCGCATAAAAATGCTCCTATCATTGGGCATGGAGGAAGTTTCAAATGGGGATGGAGGAAGTTTCAATTGGGCATGGAGGAAGTTTCAATTGGGCATGTTCTCCTTCGTAGCCTCAAGCCCCCTTTGCTGTGTTCGATCAACTTCAACCCTCACGAGATAATTTTTTCTTATTTGCCCTTACAAAGGGGTACAGGAAGACCTAGGAAAACTTTGGAAGAGACCCTAAGAAAAGACTTAGAGTACTTGGATCTAACGGAGGACATGACACAGGACAAAACACAATGGCGTTCTAAGATTCATATAGCCGATCCCACTCAGTGACTTGGATTTTCCAAGTCTCCAATCGAGAAGTTTTCCTCACTCGGGAAATTAAGGGAACACTACCTCAACCTACATGCTCCACTCACAAAGCTTCAACATACAAGCTTCAACAAAAGAAAATTCAAAGAACTTAGCGAAGAAGGCTTTGGTGTATTTAACACAATACGTTGAAATGAAGGAAAGCTTATTTATTGATATCCCCGATAAGTTACAAATATGTACATATACTTGAGTCAAAATAAACAAACAAGAGGGAGCCTTCACAAAGGTTGCTTAGGAGAAGTCTCAGCAGTCGGTAGTGCCCCAGAAAGAGAAGGCACCGGAGGGGGATCATTCGGAGCCTCAGTACTGGACAGAACCCTAGAAGGAGGAGGCATCAGAGGTTGATCATTTGGAGCTTCATTATGCGGTACAGCCCCAGAAGACGAAGGCAATAAATGCCTTTGGAACAAACCCACAAATCTCTGATGATCAAGTAAAACCTGACCATCAGATTCCTTCATCTGGTCAAGCTTCCTCTTCATGTTTGTAGCATAGTCATGTGCGAGCCGGTGCAACTGTTTATTCTCATGCTTAAGCCCTCTAATCTCCTGTTTGAGACTCATCACTTCAGCCGCCAATGATTCAACTTGGCGGGTTCGAGCAAATAGGCGTTGGGCCATATTAGACACAGAACCTGCACACTGAACACTGAGAGCCAGAGAATCCTTAACAGCCAACTCATCAGACCGTTTGGAAAGTAGTCTGTTATCTTTGGGAGTGAAAAGGTTCATGGCCACTACCGCAGCGGTCATATCATTCTTCATCACAGAATCCCCAACGGTAAGAGGACCAGTAGGGGAGACGAAGGATGGGCGCCATATGTTGTCTGGAGAAGGTGGGGCTGCCTCTTCAACAAGGTTCAAGTCAAAACGACGGTCAGAGAGGCCAGACATTTTCAAATGTGTTGAAGAGAGAAGAGGTCGGACAAATCAAGATCTTAGAAGTGCAAGAATGGAGCTTCTACTGGTGGATATTCAAGTGTGCTTTGGAACTTAATGTCAGCCCCTATAAAAATCTGCACTCGACGAAGCTTCAGAAATCGAAGAGGCGCCTGCTCAGAAATCGAAGAGGCGTTTACTTTCTCAAAAGCTGGGTTGCTCAGAGACCACGAGGGTCGATCTCAGAAATCGAAGAGGCGTTTGCTTTCTCAAAAGCTGGGCTGCTCAAAGACCACGAAGGTCGATCTCAGAAATCGAAGAGGCTTGCTTTCTCAAAAGCTGGGCTGCTCAGAGACCACGAGGGCCGATCTCAGAAATCGAAGAGGCACCTACTTTTCCAGCCTTGTCAGCACCTGTCACACGCACACTCAGCTTTGTGGAAATTATGGGCATTCTGTCGAAGATTTCTGGCGAAGTAGAAAGCACATGAATCGTACTGTTCAATCACCCACTTCCCACACGCAACAGTAGCTCATGGGTACCACAGATAACTTTGCCAAAGTTCTCTGACAAAGTTGAGACACGTGAAGCTTGCAGCTCCCACTACATCGCTCTGACTAAGAAGGGTAAAAGAATAGCAAAGAAACAACACTAACAAAGTTTAGACACATAAATTTTGAAGGTCTAGCTACCATATTATTACCCACAAGGGTAAAGGAACAGTACCACTGCTGGATAATTGGAAAGTCCCGGTGTGTCAACCTCTGTGCTTCGTGGCAAGGTAGACTAGCAAACATGCCCAACCTTTACTCACATTCGAGAAAACACTCCCAACAAGATTGCTTGCTCCAAAATCGAAGAGGCACCGCCCTCCGAATCTCGAGAGCCAGACTCCCAACATGATTACTTTCTCAAAAATCGAAGAGACACCGCTCTCCGAATCTCAAGAGCCAGACCCCCAGCAGGATTGCTTTCTCAAAAATCGAAGAGGCATCGTTCTCCGAATCTCGAGAGCCAGATCCCCGACAGGATTGCTTGTTCGAAAACCGAAGAGGCACCACTTTCCCAACTTCAAGAGCTGGATCTCCTTGGATAAAGCTTGTCTGTAATCTTCACACGCAACATCAGCTTTCCAGATACCACAGACCACTTTTTCAAAGTGCTCTGATAGAGTTAAAACATGTGAAGCTGGCAGCTCCCACTACCGTACTATAACCAAGCAAGGTAAAGGAATAACATTATTACTTGATGTTAGGGAGACTCCTATATATGTTGACCTCCATCCCCAACGGACAGGCAGACCTGTAAAAATGCTCAACATTTCCTCTTATCTGAGAGGGCACTCCCAACGAAGCCTTTCGAAATATTCAGCTTTCTTTCCCCCCGATAATACCTCTGTAAACAAGCTATACTAGAGCAAGAATATCTCATATCATCAGGGTTAAAAGCAAGAGTATCCCATATCATGCTTTTTCCCTGTCTTTTCCTTTGGCCTTGTTCTTACCTGCAAGACAAGGAGAAAAAGAGCAATCAGTCAGCACTTTGAATCAAGCTTCCAGCTAGGAACTGACTGCCTGGAACCCCTTACCTGATTACTTACCTGGCATTGCTCTCGAGTACTCATCTTCAACATCTTATGCTTTGAGGGAAGATACCGCATCTGCCTGAGGAACAGATAGGGCAAGTGAGAAGGATACAAGGAAGCATGTGGAGACAAGCGTAACAGCACACGTGCCGATACATCCACTACTCTGTCAAAAGCAAAAGTATCCCATATCAGCAGGGTCGAACGTACACTAGATTTGATGGACTTGTTTTGACCCTCAAATTCTTCAGTCGGCCTTATACTCTGGAGGAAACCAGAAAACCCTCCAGCCCAGTTCAAGAATAAGCCTGTGGAAAGTTACTTCTTCAAAAGCAAAAGTATCCCATATCATCTCTTCTCATTTTTCTTCTCTTTATCCTTCATGCTGCCTGCAAGATAGGGAGAATGTGAACAATCAGCCGGAGCTCTGATTGCTTACCTTGTCTGTCACCTCTTTCAGCAGATCCCCTAGCTCGGCGACTTGAGGGACTCCTACTACATGGTTTGTATCGCGCTTGACCAAGCCTGAAACTACAAGTAAGCTTCAAGTGAAATTGATACATTACCTTGTGCATCTCCACCAGTTACAGATACCACCCCTGGATGGAGGAAGAGTACTTCCAGAGAAGATGCCACATCTACCTATGAGACAGATAAGGCAAGTCAAGACGATACCACACTCCGGTACTTAGAAGTTTCGTGGTTACGAGATCATTCTCCCATAATATTTCCTAATGTCATTTGTACTAAATCATTCACTTGTACTCACTAAAGGAGAGCTTGAACCTATGTACTTGTGTAAACCCTTCACAATTAATGAGAACTCCTCTATTCCGTGGACGTAGCCAATGTGGGTGAACCACGTACATCTTGTGTTTGCTTTCCTATCTCTATCCATTTATATACTTATCCACACTAATGACCGGAGCAATCTAGCGAAGATCACAAAAAGTGACCGTTTTCGCTACCTAGGATCTATCTTGCAAGAGAACGGAGAATTAGATGGAGATCTCAATCATAGAATACAAGCTGGATGGATGAAGTGTAAGAGTGCATCCGGCGTGTTGTGTGACCGTCGTAGGCCACTGAAGCTCAAGGGAAAATTTTATAGGACGGCAATAAGGCCAGCGATGTTGTATGGCACAGAATGTTGGGCGGTGAAGCATCAACACATACACAAAATGGGTGTAGCGGAGATGAGGATGCTTCGTGGGATGTATGGGCACACGAGAAAGGATAAGATTGGGAATGAGGATATCCGAGGTAAAGTAGGAGTAGCCAAAATTGAAGGAAATATGAAAGAAAATCGGTTCCGGTGGTTTGGACATGTGCAAAGAAGGTCTACTGACGCTCCGGTTCGAAAATGTGACTACGGGACAGAGGTTCAGGGCCGAAGGGGTAGAGGAAGACCTAGGAAAACTTTGGACGAGACCCTAAGAAAAGACTTGAGTACTTGGATCTAACAGAGAACATGACACAAAACCGAGCGCAATGGCGTTCTAGGATTCATATATCCGACCCCACTTAGTGGGAAAAGACTTTGTTGTTGTTGTTGTTGTTGCCCTTACAATCAGTCTCACATGCCATGAACGTGACTGAGTTTAATGGAAACATTAACAGTTCAGTGAACGAAAAGAATCATAGCTGCACATTTTAACGAGTTAAATGACTAATAATCAAGAAAATAAAGTTGATGAACTATTGCTCCAATTGAATTAAAGTTGATGAACCATTGTTGTAATTTTTTCTATACTTTATTATTTCTTAGCCCTTGAAATATATTTCCACGATCAAGATGTTTGTGCCACGTAAGAAAGAAAGAAAAGAAATTAAGGCTTCTTCTTCCTCTCATGCACGACCTTTTCATCATCCTTCAGCCACCTCTCCACTTCAATCTAAATTTTTGTTGTTAAATTAAAAAAAAAAAACATTGAAACCAAATTTTCAGTTACTGCGAATGAATTGAAATTAAATATATTAAATTGCAAAATCAAAATCGAAGAGGATAATACGGTGGTATTTGATTTCTGATGGCAACGAAATTGAGCAAGCCCAAAACGAAAATCATGCCATGACCCTGTTGTTGAACGGCGACAGAGAAGGAGATGATGACGACGGAGGGGAAGTCCAGTGAAAATTGGTATTTGGTTATGGTGGCGAGATGGGACCAGTGAGCGGATTTTGTAGCAGGTGTAATGCCCCTGCCATGGTTTCGACATAAAAGAAGAGAAGCGTTTAAGAGCGTGGTCAACAGAGAGAGGTGGAGGAGGGGATGTAGGTGGGTTCGACATTGGTGGGATAAGGTCGGCTTCCTACCATGCCAATAAGCACTTGCATAATCCTTGAAGGGAACATGAAGCATGCCATGCGGATGTCTATGTCAAAAGCAAGCTAATAAAGCACACATGAAGGATGCCAAGTTAACTACAATAAAACAATCATGCCGAACTAGTCATTGTACCTAGACAAACCCTACTCGAAAAGCACTATCAAACAATCAAGCTAGACCTACAAAATCCGCAATTGCAGAGCATGCATGGGAACAAAAAAAAGACAACAATGTCATACAAAATTATCAAGAAAGACGGTCCTACTACAGTCTACAGAAACCATGAGCTTAATTTTCCTGGTGAATTCGTACCTCTACCTTCAAGCCTCAATACTCGCCTACACTTGACAAGCATCAAGACCCTAAAATCCTTAGTAAACATGCAAGCAGAGGGAAAATCAAAAGAAAATTCTGCTTTCAACGAAGCAACATGAACAAAATTCCAAAAAGGAGACACGCCCAAATCCCTATGGAAATCAGCAAGGAAAAGTGGAAAGAATGAAGATTTGTCTTAAGAAATGAAGAGCATTAAACTGCTATCCTTCAACCAACAAGAATACCTAGAGTTTCCTAAGGAAAGTGAATTATGCATTGGAAACTAGATGAAGCATCATCACGCAGTCGTCAGGTGGCACGTAGGAAGTGAAACAGGCCCACCAAGTAGAACGTGTTTTGCAGTTTTGGGACTCCAAGCATCATCAAAGCCCAATCGTTGTGGAAGCATCATAGGCCAAAATTAAATCCATAAATAAAGTGTGAAACTAAGAGTATGCAAATTTACGATTATGCCACACTAATACAAAATAGTTTAATGGATGCCACGTCCATGCAAATCACGCATATTTATCATGCCATTATAATAATAATACATTAAGGAATTGTTATTAGCACTCCAAAAATCTCATTTGGCACTCCAAGCTTTCCATAATTAAAAATAAAAATACACTTGTGAGGAGAGTAGAATAAGATTTTTGGAGTGCTAATAACAATTCTCATACATTAATATTACAATTCGAGTCACTCCAAGCATGTTACATGCTTATATGAGCCCAAGCCACGTAATGAGGCTTGCCGAGTGAATCATGGTGTGAATGGTTACGCAAGTTAACTGGGTATATGTGGAATTAGAATTGTGGAAGACTTTTGGCTGCCTGGGAGTACCAAAAGTCCAAGCCCATTTTTGACTTCACGTGGAAGGGTTTGAGAGAGAACATACCAAGTTTTATTAACAATCCAAATGCTTCTTGCAAAATTCATTTGACAAGTGGTTCTTCGCATAGTATTTTATGACTCATAAATATTTTAATTTTCTTTTTCTATAAAACGCAATAAGTGTTTTTGATTTTTAGAAAATACTTTTACCTATTCCAAAATCAATCCGAAACATGCCTGAATGGTTAAAGTTGACCATTTCCACACAGACATGAAGCAACACGATGCAAACAGAACCCCTTATCCCGAATCGTCAACCTTAACTAATTAGAAGAGACCTTACATGAAGAAGACTGGTAACGCATCTGATCAAACAAAAAAGAACAAACTATGTGAAGGAGAGATAAGAGATTATCCAAATATGCTCAAATTAAATGCGACAACGTCGTAGTCAAGAAAGAGAGTGAAGGAGAAGAAATCAAACAGGAAGAGGAGAGTTAGAGGTGGTTTGAGACTAAGGTGCTTAAAAAAAACACCCATGAAAAAAAGCTGTGAGGGTTTTAGGTGTTTTGTAAACTGAAAAAAAAAAAGGCTTATTTTGGAAGCTGCTGTGAGAATAAGCTGAAATCAAAGGAAAAAGCTGAAACTGCTATTTGCAGCTTTGGAAAACTGGCTTGTTTTCAAAGCACATGGAGCTATAGTGCTCTTTTAATGAAAAGACCCACTATCATACTGCTTTTTTTTTTTTTTCCAAAAGCACTTTTACAAAAAAGTTTACCAAACACTCTGCTGATTTATTTCACAGCCACTTATTCTCACAGCACAGCCATTTATTCTCACAACAGCTTTTTTTCAAAGCACAACAATACCAAACGGGCTGGTTTGGTATTGCTGTGCTTTGAAAAAAAGCTGCTGTGAGAATAAGCGGCTGTGAAATAAATCAGCAGAGTGTTTGGTAAATTTTTTTGTAAAAGTGCTTTTGGAAAAAGAAAAAAAAACAGTCTGATAGTGGGTCTTTTCATTAAAAGAGCACTGTAGCTCTGTGTGCTTTGAAAAAAAACCAGTTTTCCAAAGCTGCAAATAGCAGCTTTAGCTTTTTTCTTTAATTTCAGCTTATTCTCACAGCAGCTTCCAAAATAAACCCTTTTTTTTAGTTTACCAAACACCTAAAACTCTCACAGCTTTTTTTCATGGGTGCTTTTTTTTTAAGCACCTCACTCCCAAACCACCTCTTAGTCTCACATATAGTATATAGACTTTACTTGTTTGCCAAAAAAAAATTATAGACTTTACTCATTGACACACGCCCAAATTAGCTCACTTCATCCCAATATCGGTCAATTGACGTGGGCTTTTTTGCATGCATAAAACATTGCCAGGAGGTCGAGATCAAACAGGAAGGAAGAGGATTGAAAGTTGAAACAGACGTTACAGCCACCAGCAAAAACCGACCAAGAAACATGCTCCACGTTGTGATAATAGATGCAGATCATATGGAACGCTAAATCTGGGGAACAAACCAAATTGACAAAAAAGTTATATGTTTAACCGCCAGGAGCCAGAGAGTCTATGACCTCAACAGACACCTCCAATTTCAATCTAACAAACACTTAATCAGAATTATCGTGATGATAACCACCTCCTAATTAACCTTTAATTATGAACGACAGGGATTTAGACTTTTTGGGTGATGCTTTTAGTGCCAGTAAAAATATAATTAAGTACAAGATTTCCCATTTCTCTACACAGAAGCATGTCATTGGGCTACCGACAGTTGAGGAATCGATTCACTTGGCGTCTTTTTTTTAAGCCAAGACGTTTGCGTTCCGAATTCCAGGCCAAAAGGAAAGGACGTCTTTCTCCCTTCGTTTTCTAGCATGTATTCGAAGTATTGACTGAACAAAGTTATGGATTCAAGTATTAATCATGCTAAAAAGCTTCCATATGGCACTATATGCTAGCATCTATATATATCACCCATTTTTTTGGTGAAACACAGCTGTGATCAAGTGGAAAGAACGAAGAGAAAAACCTGGTCATAAAGAAATCTCAAATCTTATAATTGAAATGGATAGGAATTTTGTCACTGATTTTTTAACCATTTGCACTCAAATTCAGTATTTTTCGATGTTTTTGCACTCATAGGACAGGTGCAAAAAAATGAAAGGTGAGTGTTACAATCACTAACAATTGAAATATGCGAACAAAAATGACACAAACTTTCTATGAAAGATGAAGGCGTGTGTGTGTGTGTGTGTATATATATATATTACAACATACAAAATTGGATCAAGTATTAAGCAAGCAAATTAACAAATTAATGGTTGAATTTCTAGAAACTAGATCTGTAAACTAAATCCCAAAATATAAACTATACCAATATCATTAACAAAAACACTACCTAAAATAATCATTATTTGCATACTAAATCCTTAACTGTCTTATTCTTCAAAACAAGAACCATGGTGCAATTCATATCAATAGTCTTCCTCTTCTTCATGATATTCATCAGATGCACTCTCCCACTAATCTTTGCATAGCTGCTAATGTTCAAATATCCAGAATTAATCTCACTCCCTAAACCACCAATTTGAACATCCTTAGGCAGCCTATTAGACCTCACTTCAATACTCAAGTTCACCTTCCGAGTCCCTCTCGCTTTCACGCTACCCTTTGCAAATTTAGCTTCGCCGACTTTGAACTCTCCGTACCACAAGCTCGCGCTGCTCCCCTCAAACTTGTACTGCCCAAAGTTTTTGTTCTTTATCGCCATCTCAGTAGATAACGTTGCGTTGAACGAAGCTGCTGGAGAAGATGTGGACTTCAGAGTTTTGATCTGGACAGAGCTGAGATTGAAACCGGGGGATTTGACACGAAGAACAACCAAAGCAAAGACAAGGATGACTATGCTTTGAAGGACGATGCCTGCGAAGACGTAGACGAAACATTTGTTGCTTCTTTCTCTGCGTATGGCTTTGAAAGTGGGGTTTTCTTCATCGCTCCGGCGGTGTAATCTGGATGGTGCTAATGGCCAGATTTGGCTCTCTTGATCTGCCATTGTTTTGGGGGCTTTAGAAAAATATTGTAGAAAAATGTAAAGGTGTGCTGGATTTGGTTAAGAGTTTTGGTTAATGACGGGGGTTTATATTGAGTGGGGAGTGAATGGGGTGGTCGTGTTTAAAATTTGAAGCTTAGGGGATAAGAATTGGTCAGTCATGGCCTACATCCGTGTCGGCTCTTGATTGTGGGATTTTATTTTATAGCTTTAGTCCTTGTATTTTAGGTGAGGTTGCACTCTAGCCCATTTGTCTCGAGTATAATTCTGTAGTTTACTAATTGTTCTAACAATATGGTACTTTTCTCGAGTATAACCCTAAGAGAGAAAATTTTACGGTGATGTTTCCTAACAATAAGGTACTTATGTCAACAAATTTAGCACGATCCGTGGCACATGTGATGTGTTTAATTTACACACATAAAGATGGAGGTAATGTATACGAAGATGTGAAGAACGAAGGATATATGAAGTTAGGGAGCGTGTGGAAAGAGATCGAATACGAATGTAAGAAAGAAAAACTACGAAAAGAAAACCTATTAAAAGGAGTCTTCAGTTTCATTTGTGTACACTTTCATGTGTAAACTATGAAGAACTCATTGTATCTTGCTGTAGAAGAAAGAAAGAGAGAAAGAGAAGTAGAGATTAGAGAGAGAATATTCAGTTTATTAATGATTCACAAAAACTATTCTTAAGGTGGTTACACATGCTGGTTATATACCAGACTAGGTAGCTTACTAACTAAGCCACACACTCAACTCACAATATATTGACATTTGTCATTTTATCTAACCATTGAATCATAAGCTCATAACAAACATCTAACAGCCTATATTATTCTTATCATCATGTACCTTTGGTCTATCGCTCTTTTCTCCAATCATAATTCACCTATATTTCTTATAAAAAAGTGAAAATTAAAAACTAAAAATATATAAGATGGCCATTAAACTCTCCAATTTCTTCTCCATGGCACACTACTGAGTGATTTGAAAATCATCGTTTTAAATCTTGGACTTAAGGATCTAATTGATACATAATACTCATACCTCTTAGTGGAACATAGCATTGTAGCTAGCCGGACCTCGAACTCTCTTAATTTATCCTCATATCGTTCATTTGCTAATTTAATCAAAGTAATTCACAAACTCAAGTCATTGTCTTTGAATTGGACAAATTAGAAAAGTACGTGTGTAAAATTTTAGGGCTGTATTAAAGAAATATATCCAAGCAGGAAGGACCAAAAAAAAGTAATTTAACCTTAGCTATATAATAAACAGCATTCACAGTAGCTCCAGAAACCTCTAGATATCTTTATAATTTTCATTTTTGTGAAATAATAGTTCACAAGTGGAATTTGTACGGCACCACGCAGTGCTTTCTTGACGAGGTCAGTAACGGTCAACGATAAATCTGGGAAGTCACCTGTTTTTTTTTTTTTTTTTTTTTTTTTTTGTTTCATCACTTATTTGATCTTCCAGAGTACAAAGTTTTATTAAAAATGTCATAAATGATAGAGTTGCGACTTCTTCTGGTCCAAATAGGTCCTTAAATATTAAATCGTACTTGAACAAAAAATGACTAAGAGCATGCATGCCTCAGAAATTTGAATAAGCCGTACATACTTATGTAAGAATCCACAACTGCTCATATCCTTCAAATCGCACGTTGTTGTTTACCAAATCGTCTTTAGGAGAAATTATCGTTGTCACAGGCAATAAACAATTAATTTATTTTGAAAAAAATTATAAAGAACATATATAACTGAATCAAACAGAAATTGAAACTGATTATTTTCAGATTTTTAGAGGTTTCCTCAGAAAAGAAGAATGATTCAAGGGAGGATAAAAGGTGTGCTCATAACAATGCCACTTCTATGTGAACCAAAAAAAAATTGGCAAAAGACACTTTCCAGCTGAGAACCTTCCTGTCTCCCTTTCTTTCTAGTTAGCACTAAAAGCGGAAAAAAACAAATGTTGCATACATTAACTATTCAAGAGACTTGTTTAGAAAGTGTTTTTAAATTACTGAAAACGCTTTTAAAAGGCACTTGCAGTGCTTTTTTATGATTAATTTGCATTTTTATTAAGGATTGGTTTCAAAAATATTTTTTATAAAAGTAGTTTCAGTATTTAAAGGCACTTACCAAACGACCTCATAGTTTCGTCTGAAAAAAAAAAAAAAAAAAAAACGTACTCATATTCATCTTTACAGGTAATATATTTATGGGGTTTGTAAACTTTCATTTTTGAATAAGAGGAATCAAAACTTGGTTTAAGATTGCAAATTGATTCTAGTCCTTTGACTAGATATCCCCATCAAATTTTATTTGAACCAATATAATCTCTTTCTACACAATTTATTCTTTACACCCATATTTTAGGCTTTTTAGCCAAAATGGTCTATGAGATTAACATAACTCCTCAATTTAGTTCTTGAGATTTGAAATTGATAGAAGTGGTTATTGAGTTTGTCTACCATCAAATCATTCTAATCCTTTAACATAATTTTTCACGAAAGAACTAAAATGATTGATAGATGGTGGACAAACTCAAAGAACTAAAATGATTGAGAAGTTATGCCACTGAAAGACCATTTTGGCTAAAAAGTTTTTTTTTTAATTATATTATCAATATCTCTTTAAACCCAAATTTACTATCTAAACTACCCTCACAAATTTAATTCGATAAGTAAATTTGAGCTCGTTTGAATATGCTTTTAAAATGACTAAAAGCGCTTTTGGTGAAAATATTTTTAGAACCAATTTTTAGTAAAGATGCAAGTAAATCCTGAAAAAAAAACACTTAAAGTGCTTCCTAGAATAAGCACATTACTGGTGCTTTTTGCAGAAAACACTTAAGTGCTTTTGGAACTCAAAAATATTTTCTCTAAAAGTGTTTTCAGTTATTTTAAAAGCACATCCAAATGAGCCTTTTATCTTTACACTTTTTTAGAAAATGAAAACCCATAACCATGCTTTGCAATTCATTCAAGGCGTAAAGAGAATAGTAAAATGAATGAGGTCTACAACAATATGTGAGTGATCATTCAAAAGAGCTAATCGGCTCGTTGGCTTATTTGGCTAATTCATCGCTAAATATTGCAGTCTCTCTCGAAAGACATTTTACCCCGTAAATGTTCTGCTTTTCATTCAATCTTAATACAAAGCAGGTTTGTGTAACTTGATACTCAATTTTCCTGTTAATGCTTGATTGGGCAACCTCTCTCTACTGTCCAATCTATTCTCACTGGTCTGGTTTTCGTAACATTGTGCATGCTTTCTGTGCTGATACGTGGTTCAGATGATTTGGACTTGTTTTCTGTGTAAATCTGTTGTAATACGTGTGCATGTTTACAAGTGTGCTGATAATCAGATAATTAGTATTTCTTAAGAGAAATTAACACAATGTTCACGAGATATATGTCATTTAGATTGAAATCCCTAACTAAATGGACACTACTTGAACAAACTAGTTCTTCATGAATTAAGAAATATGAGGATATCTTCCAATCTTAAACGAGATGGTGAATTTAAAATTTAACTTACTAACCAAGCAATCGCTAAAGTTAAAAATACTTAGTCTAGTGGGAGTGCTATTAATAGAAGCGTACCACTAGATTGAGAGTATTTGGCCCTGTGGAAGTACAACTAAAAACAATTTACTACTAATAGAGTTTGATTAAATTGTACTGAAGTAAAACTTCTCATTCATCTTGTTGTAGATTGAAAAGATGTAAGATCTCCACTCGACTTTAGATGTCAATTGATTGCTGCATGATACATGAGATTTGTCATTGTGTTTTTTGCGCACTCCAAGAGACTAAAAACTAGTTGTTCTTTGGAAGGGAATCACTCTAAAGAGAGGAGGATAATACTCTAACAGGAGGGGGATTGCGTTAGGCCACATAATGAGGCAACCACTTAGAAATGTATCATACTAAATACAAATATAATACGTCATCACCATCTATGTGAATCAAACTCATCATGACTTCTCACTGTGAAGATGAATACTATTTTTGACCCATTATTAATTATTTGGTTAACACATTTTTAATTTAGGTACTAATTGAAAACTCAAACTATTCAATTAGTTAAAATGAAAAAAATGTGTAACTTAAGGTCATCTCCAACCGAGCCGGCTAAAGGTCCATAGGCCAAAACATAGTCCGAAAAAGACCCAAAACTATTTCCAACAGTAGGCCAAAAATGAATCTAACTAAAAAGATTCGGGCTAAGGTCATCTCCAACTGAATGGTCTAGAGGGCCAGAGGGCCGAAAAAACCCCAAAAACTGTCTCCAACCGAGGGCTACGCTAGAGGGCTCGTGGGCCCCACGGAATCTGAAAGGGCCAAAGGGCTGGCCACAAGCAGCCAGCCAGCCAGCTCGGCCTGGGTCAGAGGGCTGAGAATTTCTATCGGTTATAACCGACAAAAATGCTTAAACAAAAATTTGAATCCAACGGCTAGCTAGCCGTTGTATTCAAATTTATTTATTTATTTTTTTTTTGGGCCTTTTTTTTTAATTCTTAAAAATTCAAATAAAAATTTCCCTATAAGTACCTAAACCATTCATTAAATTTAAGTTCTAATTTTTTTGGTTTTTTGGGCCAGTTACAGTTGTAGTTTTTAAATATAAGTTGTAGTTTTTAAATTTAAGTTGTTGTTGGATTTGAATTTAAGCTATTGTAGTATTTAAATTTAAATAATAAATTATGTTTGACCTTATGGCCCTTTGGCCCTCAGTTGAAAAATGTTTTTTGTGACAGGATTTAAACAAGCCATATGACCCTTTGACCTTAGTTGGAGAGGAAGGCAAATATGATCTTGCACTGTTTATTAAAATATTAATATTTTAAAGGACCAGATGACTAAAACGAGCTATTTGGCTAACCATTTGTTGTAGATGGCCTAACTGGCCGAAGGGCTGGCTACACTTAGCAAGCCCGGTAGCCCCAGGCCTAATATTATGGCGGGCCATACCCACGTGCAGCCCAGGCCCTCTCCTCTCCCTCTCTCGCAGCTGCTGCCTTCTCTCTTCATTCCCTCTTCCATTTCCGATTCCGCAAATTCACCTTCTCGGCGTCATCTTCTTCTATTCCTCTCAGCCTCTCACGGTCGCAGCACCACTCGCCCGCTCACACCAGGTACACCTCTTAAACCCGTCTCTCTGCTTTTTTATCTTTGCTGATTGATAACTTAATTTGGGTATTATTAATAGTTTAATTTAGAGTTTGATTGAAGGTTTAACTCAGGTTTATAATCAGGGTTTTACTTATGTTATGAATTAGGTGGGTTTTGGTATTTTCAGCTCCCCAAGTATTTCACTTTCGTTGTGGATTGTTGTTTTTGGAATTAATTAGCTTTGGGTTTTTCATTTTTCTCATATTCCCGCCTGATTTGGCTTCCATATAAAAACCAACAAATCACCTATAACAAGTCGCTTCCATTTGTATTAACTTCAGGTGATTTGTTGGTTTTGTTTGTACATAGTTTCTATCGACAGTCTTCTTACCCATATGAATACGATCATCATTCTGTTCTTCTTGTAGGAGGGAGAGAGAATTTCAAGTGGTTATCAAATTTCCTGCAAGTAATTTCGAGTTTTCCTCTACTTGGTTGAGTTTATTGTTGCTCGTGTAATAGTTAGCACCTGTCTTTTCTTGTAATTTCTCGTTAAGCATAGGATGACCGCCGAGTATTTCACAAAATGTCTCAAAGAAATATGACATTTTGGGTTATTTGCTACTTTACTTGTAAATCCAAGTTTTGCTATGAAAATTGTATTTATCAGGAAATTCGATAAAACCGCTTGCTGACGATCTCTATGATTATCACAACAAAAATGTTTGATCATGCTTTCTTTTTACTCCGAGACAACGGTGAATAAGGGTTCTATTTGCTTGTTTCTTTTTAAGACTTTTCAAAATCTTATACATTTAACGATAAGTGACATTCAAAATATGTCTGAAATTTTTATTTTAATATAGTAGTTTAATTCAATTAATCAATAAAATTAAATAGCAAACTTAAAATAATAAATTATTGAGGGAGTTAAAAAATAGTCCATTCGGTTTGAGATTGTATATAAATATGATTTGACACTCTTCATTAATTTCTTACAAGACTATAACCTGGACGAGAGCTAAACATAGCTCTTTCAGTTGAAGATGACCTAAAATCCCCCAATGACATTCTAAACTCTTCAATCTAAAATGATCAACCCCAAACCTTGACGGACCTTCAAAAACTCTTAAACTTAAGTCAACTTCGACTCTATCTAACCTTATAAAGTTTTAGAAGTAATAAGCGTGGGACAAAATGGTAGTTTGCCATATCTTTTATTTAGTAATAGACCACCTTGCAATATAGTTTGTGGCCTATCCTAAATTATGTAATTGAACTTATTTTCCTTAAACATGATACATTTTCTTAAATCCTATGTCCAACTTGGTATTTAATCTAAATTTACCTTACTTTTTGGTCTGAATATAAGGTTCTTTTTAATTCTTATGCGACAACTAACCAAAACATGCACAGACGCATGAATGCATTAGGTATGTTCTACATTGTATTTATCGCGTGAAGTAGGTCTGCTTCACGCCTCTTCATTATATTTATATGCAATATTAAACACACATGTTGCCCTTCCTATTCCTAACCCACCTAATCATGCACAACTATAGAATAATTAACTATATACCATCCAATCAAACCTTCGGAATAAAGCTATATTGAGGATCGAATAAAAAATTAAATATGCTTTGGCCTTTAATTATTTTACTATATTTTAGTTTATTTTTCATGAACGAAAGATAATACAGATACTTGGCTTCTCCTATTCTCCACTTTATAAGCAAACTATTAAAATAGGAAACTCATTATTTCCAGCAGCCCACATGTTTCACATAAACTAATAAAATACCGTACATTGGCTGGGTGTGAATCGTTCAGGATCCCACAAATTTAAGGCATCTCATCTTCTTGCTTCTTAGGTTTGAAAATTTTCATAGTAGAGTAGAATTTTATTGCCAAACAATTTAATATGTTATATTGTTGACTAACAAATGAATTATTGACCTTCATGTCAAATTAAAATCCGACAATATAATAGGAGCGGTGCTATTCACACTTCTTTTTGCCTTTCACATATTTCTATCAATTTCAACTGTCGAAGCATATAAATTGAAGACAGATCAAAGGTGAAAAAGAGTGTGGATCATGCCACCCTATTATATGCTAGATATTTTGATAAGAAAAGCATAACTATATTATCCATACAAGGGCATATATGACATGGGAAGCATTTTGAGTTGGTCAAAACAGAGACCACATGCATAATATGTACTCAACAGCTACATGAGCACAACTTATGCCTTGTCCTCTCCTGAGATATATTTGACAAGTTCATTTTATGTGTTTAATTATAGTCAACTAAAGTTGGCCTGTAATGCAAACATCGGTTTGAGGAAATTAGGGGGTCACTATCATCTCTCGAATAAATATTTTGACAACTTCATCAACCTTTTTTTATAGTCTTATTCACAGACTGCCAGTTGGAGTATCTGTTGATTTTTACACACTATTAGATATTTGAATCTTATATCATCATGGCATCACTTTCACATAAAAAAGGGTGAAAAAAAGAGCGAGCAGTTCAACTTTGAAATAAAAACAGTACCAACACAAATAAAATAAATTTCCAGAAAATATTTAACATGAATACAGAGAAATAATCTTGGTTATTTTCATTTGCATTTTAAACTTTTGAGCGTCTTCGATGACAGATCAAATGCCATGGTGCAGTCCATGGTGGAAGACTTCTTCTTCTTCATGATAAGCATCAATTCAACCTTTCCAGTCAACTTAGCCGCGCTGTTGAGTGTCAATACCCCACTGTTCAATTCACTGCCAAGATTGGTACCGCTCAATGCACTTGAACTCAAGCTCACCTCAACGTCAATTTTTTTGGTTGAAAGCATTCCAGCCTTGCTCTTTGGAATAGAAACTTGCCCGACAGTCGCACCTTGGTACAAAAACGTGACAATGGCAGCATCGTACTTGTATGGGCCAAAATTTGTATTCTTGACTTTGATTTGGGTTGTGAATTTAGTGTCGAATGAAGGTGTTGCAGGCGCAGAGTTGAAGTTTTGGACGTTGATGTTGCCTAGCCTGACCTTTGGGGTCTTAACTTTCATGACGGTGAGACTCAGCGCAGTTATGACCAAGATCTGAAACACAATGAAAATACCAATATAAATGGCCAACTTGGTTCTCTTCTTGCGTTTCAGCTCATCGGCTGATTGCAAAGACTCTGCATCACTTCTTCTGTAACCATTTGCTGGTGCCAAGGGATAGGCCTGATTGGTTTTCTCAGCCATGTTAATATCCTATTCTTTTCTGATATGAAAGTGGGAAGAAAGGTTTTCTGATTTTTTGTAGGTTTGTTTTCTTGGATGAAACTGAAAAATGGGGAAAGTTGTTTGTGGAAATGGAGGAAGAGTTGCGTGTTATATATAGTTTTTGAGTATGGACCTATTTTTATTAAGTTATATGGTGGAGTGAATTTCCAAGAACGTGTAGTATGGGAAAGGAATTTAAAATTTTTAGTATTTTATTGCGGACACCGAACGCTTACGTCCAAAGACAAAGGTGGTAATTCTTGACTTCTAGATGATCGATGACTTTAGGTGAGGACCTTTTAGGGTTTTGCTTTCAGAACAAATTAAATATCAAGAGAATCTTCATTTTACCAAAAAAATATCAACAGAAGCTTCGATTATATCCGTTGGCATGACTAAATCCCCGTATCACAGGTGAGAACATGGTTTGTGTGATATACTTTAGTGTTGGCAAATTTTTCTGTTTCAAAATTTAATACACTATTGTCCCCAAGAGAAATTCTTTGGAGAGTTTTAGAAAGAAATGAATCCGAGCAATAAATAATATGTATGATAGAGCAAGGGTTGAAGAAGAACTCATGAAAGACTAGGGCCGTTCCTGAGAAAGGCCTAGGGCAGCGCCAAAAAATGTGGTCCACCTTCATATAAGAAAAATTATTTGTTTTCACACACAAGACTTCGATAAAATTATACTCAGAAAAACACTTCAAACTCAATAATTTAGAAATAAGGAAAAACTAATTTATTTTATATTAAGAGAAGGGAACCAAAAAACCCTAGGCTTAAAAGTAGATAGATGATGGGTTTTGTTTCCTTTCTATTTAAACTTTTAGATAAATGCTAAGGAGACTCTCAAAAGTGGGACTTTCCATGTACTCTCCGTTACCTTATGTTTTTGGTGCAATTTTCGTGCCAACATTATAAAATATTGCGCAAAAAACATGAGATGACGGAGAGTTCATGAAAAGTCCCACTTTGAAAGAGTCTCCTTAGCATTTCTCAAACCTTTAAGGTTTTTCTTTTTTATATAAACCCTCAGGTGTTTTTTTTTCTTATTTACTAATCTTGTCAATATGGAACTAAAAAAAAAAAAAAATCATATTTTCGAGTCATTTATTTATATGTAAAAACAATTAATGAACACTAAATTAAACCTAGTATTGGTAAGGCATACGTACATACATTAATTTCTTGAAGGCTAATAATGGTAGAGATACCAAATTTTGTAAACCATTTGATGTGATTGTTAATGATTGGATTTTTGTTTAAGGACCACTAGGTAGTAATTAAAAAGAAATTAACAACCAAATAGAAAGTGTAAAAATTGGAAAGAATAAAAATGCACATAACATTTCAAACGCAGGAGCACTCGTTAATTTTAAACAATAGAAATCACTGGTTCTTATTAAACTTCTTGATCATTTAAAGAAATTTTATAAATTTATTCTCTATAAAAAGAAATTCATAAAAATTGAAAAGTAGAAAAATGCACATAGCATTTCAAAACCAGAACATCCTTATTAATTTTAAACATCATAAACAATCATTTCTAGTTAAACTTCTTGATTATTAACCAAAATCTATAATTTATATTCTTATGAAATGATATTCGTAAAAATTGGAAAGTAAATAAACACACACAGAGTTTTGAACCCAGGACCTCCATCTTAATTTTAAACAACAAAACCCACTAATTATGGTTAAACTTCTTGGTCATTTAACCAAATTTTCTAAATTTATACTTTTATGAAAACATATATGAACATACCACTCTAATAATTTTGGTGTCCCAATTTTTTTGGGCCTCGGACGGTCGGCCTTGTGAAGGGCAAACTGAAGCTTTCCCAAAACCGTAGGGTTACACCAAGGCTCAACTTTAAGTCATTACCTTTTTTACATTGGTAATGGATGAGATAACGAGACATGTTCAAGATGATATTCCTTGATGGATGAAACACAATAATAGGAGTAAGTGCGAAGCTTAACCTTTGGCAAGTAGTCTTGGAATCTAAATGTATAACCTAAGTATGTCAAGATAGAGTATATGGAGTGAATGCTTTCATTATATATATATATATATATATATATATATATATATATTGGATCTATCTTGCAAAATAATAGAGAATTAGATGGAAATTACAACCATAAAATACAAGCTGGATGGATGAAGTGGAAGAGTGCACTGAGTGTGTTGTTTGACCGTCGTATGCCACTAAAGCTCAAATAATTTTTTCATAAAATTGCAAGAAGACCATCAATGTTTTGTGGTACCGAATGTTAGGCGGCCAAGTATCAACACATACAAAAAGATGAGTGTAGCCGAGAGGAGAATGCTTCGTTAGATGTGTGGGCACAGGAGAAATATGATTAAGAGAGAGGATATCTAAGGTAAAGTAGGGCTGGCTGAAATTGGAGCTAAGATTTGAGAAAATCGGTTAAGATGGCTTGGACATGTGAAATAAATACCTATAGATTCTCCAGGTAGAAAAGTTGATTGTGAGAAAGAGGCTTAGAGCAAAAAGGTTAGAGAAAGACCGTGAAACACTTATGGGAGTGTAGTCAAATTAAGATTTGATAGAACTTGATAGTATTTTAATTTACTTTAAAATCCGGGTGTAGTCAAATAGATTTTAAAAGATTTTGAAATCATGGTGTAGTCAAATTAGGATTTTAATGAATACATCCAAATCCTTGGGTAGTCGATTAGGATTTTAAAAAGTCCACAAGAGTCTAGGTGTAGTGAAATTATCAAGGATTTGCTAGGATTTTAAAGGTTGAAGGATTTTGATGGATTTGAGAGTAGAGATATAAATAACAAATACTATAAACAATCCAACCTTCACCACTAGGATTTCATTTCAAGAACAAAGAATTCTATCTGTAAAAGAGGAATAGTCTTCCCCATTTTTGGCCCCAGCTCACCATCTACACATACCAGGTTTTCAAATGGGTTTGATTTTCGTGCTTTGCCTTTATTGGGTGAACAATCCCATTTCCTTGCATGTAAGCTTGAGAGTAAAGCTTGTGAGTGTTTGCTGTTGTTCCAATCCAATACAAACCATGGATGGCATTGAATAAGGATGGACAAGTGAGTCACTCTTTGATTACTAACTATGTAAGGTGTGGTGAGTGGGTTTTTGCACGGAAAGTGTTTGATGAAATTATTGAGAAGGACTTGGTTTTGTAGAATTCCATGATTTATAGGTATTGCAAGATGGAGTGTGCTGGAGTTACGGTGGACTTGTTTTGGGAAATGAGGGGTGATGGATTTGAGCTTGATGAAACAACTTTGGCGACAGTTCTTGGGATTGCAGGGACATGGGGAATTGAGTTTCGATGAGTGGGTGGAGTGTTTTGTAATTGAGAAGATATTGGAGATGAATTCATATGTGGACTCTACATTGATTGGCATGATAGAAGTCCTAAGAAATCCATGAAAAAAAATCCATACAAATTCATAGAAATCTATAATTGAAATCCATATAAATCTATCAAAATCCATATAAAATTGTAGAGTCTATTAAAATCCTTTAAACTGTGTCACTTAGTCTATTAAAATTCTTTGAAATCTAAGTTGACTACACCTCCCTTAGAAAGAGACTTTAAGAAAAGAGAGTATTTTGTGCTAAATGAAGACTTGGCGCAAAACCGAGCATAGTAGCGTTCTAGAATACATAAAACCGACCTCATTTCGTGAGATAAGACTTTATTATTGTTGTTGTTGTTGTCCCTAAATACAAACAAGAAATATTGGGTACTTGAAGAATGAATGTTGTTGAAGACTTGACTATGTGAACATGGCCAAGGGTTTAAGGTAAGGGTGGGCACGGGCCGGACCGGGCCCAAATTTAAAGGAATCGGACCTTACCCGTTGTAAATAGTAACAGGATCGGCCAAGTCGGGTAATAGGTTTTGAGAATTTGGAACCGGACCTAACCCTGCTCGTTTGAAATGTGCTGAAACAGGCTGGGTCCACGGGTCCAATATCTTTTTTTTTGTTGGTCAGCCATAGAAAGGACAACCTCATTAAGTCTGCAATTCGTGCTTGAGCCTAACCACACCAACATCTTCGGTTGAAGCCGTAGACCCTGACGTACAAATCGAATTAGAGAGACGTTGTCTTCCTCATAGATCCAAGACCTTCACCCTCGCTATTACATATTACACCAGTTGATGAATCAAAACAAAATCTTACATACCTATAAGCAAATTTTCCCAAAAGCATTTATTATGTAATCACAGCCCCAAAAACCCTAAATTCCCAAATAAGAAACCCATATAATTCCTAAAATAGAAACCACATAATTCCTAAATCAATCGAAAAGCTTATGCAAAAATCCTAAATTCTTAAATCAGAAACCTTAATTCATAAATTACCTAGGGATTTGCAGGATGATGGTGGTGTTCTCGACGACGAGGATGATGTGGTGGTGGTCAGAACTTATGATTGGGAGGATCAGTGGAGAGTCAGGAGAGGATGCCAAGACGATGATGGTGGTTGGCTGCTGTGATGTCGACATAGTCGAGGTCGACTCAGTCACTACAGGTGGGAGGGAGAACAAGAAAGTGTGGATAGTCGATGGACGGATATGAGAGCCTAGGCTCAAGATTGAGGTCTGAGATGATAGAGGAAAGGAGATTCGATAAGGAGAGATCGAGGGAGGAGAGAGTCATTGCCTTCTACGAGTGCTCCAGTTGGGAATTCGATGGAGAAAGAGTCTGTCGGCCTTGAGGAGAGCAGATGCGGTGTCGGAGTCGGGATAGAGACCTCGAGGTCGAGGCTCGAATTCTAGAGAGGGGAGAGTTGAGTGAATTGGGTCTGAGAACATTGGGAGTCTTGGGATAAGACAACTCAGACAAGAATAAGAGAGAGAGAGAGAGAGAGAGAGAGAGAGAGAGAGAGAGAGAGAGAGAGGGTGATAGATGGTAGAGATTTAATCAAGGTAGGAAATCAACGGTCCGGGGCGGGGGCCTGTTTTCTCCAATTTCTAGAACCACCCCGCCCCGTAATTTACTTGGACCCGTCCCACCCCATTTTGTATTTATAATTTCTGGACCCGTCTTATACCCGGCCGGACCCGCGGGTCCAGAACCCGTTTGCCCACCCCTAGTTTAAAGAGCTTAAAAAATTACCAATCAAGCTAATATGTTTCTCAAAAATTAAGGATAAAATCTGTATGGTGCAAATTTAACACTGGATAGAGTAAGTATATACCTGGTTTCAACTGCATCAACATCCGATTGAAAGGTGCTTTGACTTGTGGCTTTATTTATAGGTCCTTTACTAAAGAAACAAATACATTTATAAAATTTCACACATTGTCAGATATTTTGTGTATTTTCTCTCAATGCTAAGTTATTTTGTTGGATACTATTTCTTGTTAGTTGCTACTTATTTCGTTGGATACTATTTCCTATATTTAATTTGATAATTAAGTGAGTAAAAAATGAATTTCATTATAAAGCCGTATGCAATGCATAAAAGATGCCTGTTTTATTATTCTTTATGTCTTCACCTTGTTAGTTGCTACTTTGGCCATGACATAAGGAGAGATTTATTTTTTATTTATATTTTTTTTTACGTATTCGGATTACAATCACGTGGTGCAATTTCATTAAAATTATAAATATATATATATATTTATTTATATTTTAAAATTGGAACATATCAATCATGTTGCGCGTCCACCTAATAACTTGTAACACTTAAGTTGGTATAACACTCGACAAGCATTTTATTTATTTACTATTATCAAGCGATACGTATATTAATGGAAATTAATAGGAATATAAATACACGAACAACCTCAACAAGAATAATAAAAAGCCAAACTGGCTCGAAACAAGATACAAATGCATAAGTGGCAAGTATTTCTGAAATAGATAAATATTACTCCGACAGAATTAATGCCAATTGTGAATTTTCTTTCTAGTGCCTCGTTATGCACACAATGTCATATTTTCTCGCTCACTTAGATCATCTCTAATCGAGCAAGCCATAAGGACATAGGCTAAATGATAACCTTTTTTGACACAAAACTCATCTCTAATGGAGGTCTGGGCCAAAAAATCTTGGGACCCACCGGACGAAAATCCAGCCATAAGGCCAGCGGGCTGGCTATCTTTAGCATGTCAGTCAACCCTTTTAGTTGGGCCCAGCTATATTTTTTATTTTTTTTAAGATGAAATTAAAATTTCTAATTTTTTTCCTATAGATACCTAAGACATTTCGACACAATTTCTCACATTATTTTCACTCTTTTATACTATTTTACCTCATATTATTTCAATTCTTCACATTCTATTCACCTCAAACACTATTTTCAAACGCACCCGTCTCTTACCTCTTCCAATAATCTTTCTTTTAATTTTTTTCAATAATTTTCGAATGGCCACATCTTTAGGTGGCACTCAAAATATGTCCCGAAATCTTATTTTAATATGGTAGTTTAATTCAATTAACCAATAAAATTAAAGAACAAACTTAATTAAAACAATAAATTATTGAGGGGACTAAAAAATAGCATCATTTGATTGGAGATGGTATATAAATATGGTCTAATACTGTTCATTAAAAAATAATTTCTTGTGTGACTATCTAGACAGGTGCTAAACATAACCCTTTTGGTTGAAGATGGCCTTAGCACTCATTATTTTTTACTTTGTTACAGTGATTCAGTAATAAATTTATTTAAAAAAATATATCTGCAATAGCATTACTTAATACTTAGTAAAAAATTTGTAATTCATTATATTTTTTTCTCTGTTAGAGAACTTGCCCATTAATGATCCAAATTTCGTTAGACACCTGGTACAAGAGAACTTGTCCGTCTGCAACATTTAGCTTGGCTTCTATTCTTGCGAGAGTTTCAAGGTATGGCTTGAGGAGTGTCCCAAGTTATACTGTGTGATGTTTTATTTTCAACATTATCGATACCTAAATTCAATTTCCATCACTTTCATGCATGCAATACATCGAAAAAATCATATTCAAAGCTGACAAAACTTGACCACTTCACTTTGACTTTTGAAGCAACACATCGAAAAAATCATATTCAAAGCTGAAAAATCAGACTCCAGTGCCAACAACTACAAGAAAGAAATTCCAAGTCCCAATTGGTTGCCCAATGTTAAAGACTCAAATTCTAAGTTCAAACACTCCCCTTTGACACTAACTGTAGCTATGCCATTTTACTTTCTTTTTATTTATTTTATATTTTTTAGTGTTATTTGTGATATAACGTTCACACTACAAATACATATATACTGTATTTGTTTTTATCGAGTAATTGTTTTACTAGGTTTGAACTTAGAACTTCCTTAGTAATGCGGGCACAACTCAAAAAAATTCAAAACATCAAGAAAGTAATGACAAATTTTGTGAATATTATGTTAATAAAAACAAAAACAAATCTGAAAACATAAAACATAAAATTGGCTCAAGGTATAGCCATATTCTATCAGTTACAGTCCAAATTTTGGACAGACTTTGCTGCCAAATTAAACACCATAGAGCAGCTCATTTCAGCAGACTTGTTTTTCTTCATGATCATCATCAACTTAACCTTTCCACTCAACTTGGCTTGACTGCTCAACATCAGCAGCCCATTGCTCAACTCACTTCCAAGAGCGGAGTTGCTCGGCAATGCTGCAGAATTCACGCTCACCACAACATCAATTTTTTTTGTGGATCGCATTCGGACTTTGCTATTCGGAATAGCAACTTGCCCAACAGGCACACCTTGGTACATAAACGTGGCCATGCCGGCATCAAACTTAAAGGTACCCCAGTTTAAGTTCCTGACTCTGATTTGGGTTACGAAGCTCATGTCGAATGAAGGTGCTGCTGGGACGGAGTTGAGACTGAGGACATATATGTTGCCCAACCTGATTTTCGGAGACTTAACTTTCATCACAGTCATCCCAAAAACACTCATGACTACGATTTGAAAGACGATGAAAATGCCAATGTATTTGTACATCTTAATTCTCTTCTGGCGTTTGAGCTCCTCCGATTGCGTTGTGGCTGAAGCTTCATGATCACCTCCGGAGTGCCCAGTTGCTGGTTCCAACTGGTGGTACTTCTCAGCTACTACTTTCTCAGCCATTTTTATTTTCTTTTACTTGGAAAATAAGAAATCAACAATATTCTTCCTTTTCTTTTAAGGGGTTTCGCTTCAGAAATGGATTGGGAAGTAGAGAATTGTGTTTGTGGAATGGTGGTAAAATGTTATGCATATTTATAGACTTGTATTCATAATGTGTGCGTAGACGTTTTGTCTATCAGTCTATGGGTGTGAGTTTGCTTCCTGGAAAATGTTACACAACATGTAAAGGGGATATTGTTTTTTAATGTTTAATTCAGACACGCTAAATCCGCCTATTGTAAAATATGATGACTTCTAGATGGTGGCGTGTGCAGTGCATTTGAAAGGATTTGGATCCCATCTGGATTCAAATTGTGGAGATCGTAGGGATCCTCATATTTTAGTCATTCATCATGTATCGTACGGTGAGAAATTATTTGACCTTTTTAATTCAAAATTAAACACAAATAGTGTGGATGCAAATTTCAACCGACTTCTCATTGGACGAAAATGTACTTGCAAAATAATAACACCTAAGATTTAAGGTCAAAAGTCTCACTCGCCCATGATGAATGAGGGAGGAGCTTTGGTCGAAGAATCTCTGATGCTAAAGTTAGAATTACGAACAGAATGTGTTTAGGAGTTTATGGGCAGTAAATGGCTTAACTTTTTAGTGGGAGAACATGGCTATTTATAGGGGAGTGGCCGGCCTTATTTGGAGAATAGGGACCGGCCATATATGGTGGAATTATGAGTATAATTGCAAGATATTATGTGAAATAATATCTTGCAATTAACTTGACAATTAATCCTAAATTAAATAGGAAAATTGGGAGTTACCTTTTGAGTGAGGATTTGATGAGGAGTGATGAGAGAGATTTGAATAAATACCATTTTGATCACCTTTGACCCTTCCTTAATTGAGCCGTTATTGTCCGTTACATGCGCGTGGGAATCTCAGTGTGCATCGAGGGTAATTTTGTCCTTTTAACCCAAAAGTCCACATGTCATCCTCCTAATTTTCTTGATTATTTTTTGCTCCATAAATGCTCACAACTTCTAGGTTGCTCGCAGGAAAGGGCAACAAGTGTAGAGATCTTCCCTTGCTTTAGGAAACATAAAATTGTTTCCTATTTTGATGTAGATTCCCGCATTAATTGGAAATTATATCCTTCTAGGAAAGGGAAATAAATCACTTCAAAAGTCTATTTAAGTCTACCTTAAGTAGATGATTAAATCAACTTCAGAGAGCAATTTATTCTACCCTACAAGAGAAAGAAAGCTAGAGGATATATGTTCCCCCTCCCCTAGCAATGTTCTACACTTACTCGTGTAAATGACCATCTTTCGTTACTTTCTTCATCTTCATGCCGCACCAAAGTAAGAAAAAATTTAATTTTTCCTTGTCTTTGTAAATTTTTTAGCCTAGGGGCTTGAAATTTGGCTCGCCAGAGGTCGAGGATGTGTAAAAAAGTTGTTGGGAAGGGCCACGACATTGTTGTCTTGGGTGGCTTAGTGCGGCGGTGGCTCAGCGCGAGCCGATGTCTGGGTGCAACAACGTGGGCCACAGAGGCAAGCTAGGGCTAGGCTCAAGTCAAGAACTTCTTGGCTTGGGTCGAGGTCATGAGGCGTTGGGGCGCTGGGCTTAGGCCCGTATTGAAGAGGTGAGAAAGAAAGAGGTGCAGGGGCGTTAGCCCTCTCCTTTTGGATTGGGTTGCAAGGTCTTTGGGCTGAGATAATGACAGCGTTTGGCATGTTGGGCCTTCTGATGCACTGGGTCGCTTGGTGTGTTGGGCTAAGAGGGAGAGATGGGAACCAGAGTAGGCTGGGTTCCCTTGGCTGCTGTTTTTGGGCCGTGGAGCCTAATGTTTTTTTTATTTTTTTTATTTTTATTTTTTGCAGCCGTCTAATGATTCTTCTTGTATCTATGTAGAATTTCTTCAAGTATGTATTCTTCAAGCCACAAGAGTGACGATGGTGTGCCGCCGTTGTATTGCCAAGACGGGTCTTTGGATAAAGTGGACTACTTCAAGGCTGCTCACTTTAAAACTAGCTCTGATGACTCGTTTAGAGATTTTCTTGAAGCATATAGGCACGTTATTCCGTCTGGGGTGCGTGTGAAGCATGTCAAGGAGGGTAACAGCCGTGAGCCATGCAGTGAGGCTCAAAGAGCCATCAAGTTTCACCCATACTACTTCGTGTTGGGATTTACTTTTCTAATGCTGTGTTTCTTCCAAGAAATGCTTTACTGCATGAAGTGTGCCCCCACTCAATGTTCTCCCATGCAGTCTGTGTGATGGTAGGATTCCTCAATCTAAGCCAATTATTTGACTTGGATCTAACCGTTAACTAATTTTGGTACTTCTTTGACATAGGCTATTCGATCATTCGAGCAAGGGAGATCATAATTGGGCCAAGGAGACTTTGGAGATAAGTGGAGAGTGGGAGTTTGATTCTTCCCCTAAGATACGCATTCCGATGATTTTCATCATCGATAAGTTGACTGCTTAGTCTCTAGGCTACTTTGTGTTTTTGCTGAGCTGCTCTTTGATTTGTTGATTGTCCTCGTCTGCTTATGTAGATTCAGAATTTGGCTCAACTCCCAAGACTTCCCCAGATATGAAGAAAGTGCATGTTGCTTTAGGTATCCCCGCTAAGTACCGTGAATGATGTTGGTTGCTTAGTCCTATTCGCTGAGATAAAGGTGGGCTGCCCCCAAGAGAAGAAATAAAGCGGATCAAGGCGGAAACATTAGCTTGTCCAATCGTTGTCATGGAGCCTGCTGTGAATGAAGGTGGAAAGAAGAGATCTTCCCTACCTACTCAAGAGATGCCGGTTGAGAATAAGCTGAAGACTTCCTCCGTCGCTTGTGAGGGTCCGCCTGCTACCGATAGGCTTGTAATTGACTTGACTTCTTCTAAGGGGAAGAAATATGAGGCCGCTAGATCTGAGCTGGTTATGCTTGTTATGCTGAAGGTAGATGGTACGATTGTTGATAGGATTGCTTAGTATAAAGGTTTCGTCGTGCCTCTAATGTAGAAATTTATGCCAAGACGTTCGTTAAGAGCTAAGTCTGGTTCACTTTCGGAAAGGCTTGCTATTATGAAGAGCGATAAGGTGGACTTTGCTGCTAAAGTGGCACCAAGGAATGTTCCTCTTGCTACTGAGACTGGTTCGCCTGCTGAGAAAGAGAAGACTGCTCGCATGGGCAGTTGTGAGATATCCATTAAGCCTATTTTTGGAGAGGCTGTTGACATTTGTGCATTTTAAAGCCAGATCTGCTTGAAGACCTGGATGCCTGTGCCAAGCTTTTCATAGCATTAGAGTAGTTACTTGCCCAAGTACCTTTGCGAAGCATATGACCTAATATAAAATAACGACTCTACTTGTTAGATGCAGAAAACAACGATTCTGGCAACCGAGTCTATGTTCCTTGACCAAGAGGATACCAAAGTTGCCAAGAAGGTAGCAAAAATTGTGGCAGCTAAAGCTTATTCTTTTGTCAAGAAGATCAAGAGGTTGGAGTCTGAGCTCGTCACTTTGAAAGAGTTCAATATCTCTGCCCATACTTCTTTGCAGCTTGAGACTGTTTGCTAAGAGATTGTTGACTTGAAAACTAGGCTTGATGCAATCCAAGTTAAGTATGAAGGTGCAGGGAATGAGATTTGATGTTACATACCTTATATTCAAGATATTGAATGTGCCGTTTCTAAGCTTTATTCGGTTGCTTATGCAAAAGATGAAGGGTTGATTGATGCTTATAATCAAATGATCCACTTCAAGAAGGTCGTCGATAGGCTTGAACATTAAGTGTTGGAACTCCAAGGTGCATTGAAGATCAACGAAAATATGAAGAAGGAAGTGGATAAGCTACAACGTGTCCGTGTTGGTCTGCTAAAAGAGAATGAGCAATTGAAGGGTGAGAAGGCTAGGCTCGAGACTTTGCTTATTCAGAGTCAGGCCGATTTCTACAAGCTGGATTATGTAGATCATCTCTTTGGTAAATCGTCTGAATTTGAGTTTGCCAGGAAAAACTTTAAGACTTCATCTATTTCTCCAGAAGACTTGCTTGCCTTTACTTTTAAGGATTCTATTGGTGAAGTAGTCAGAGAAATTGGTGCCCTGGTTGGGGCATACGGGGGTGAAACGCTGGAACTGCTACTGAGAGCGTCGCTGCTGAAGGTGGGCGCCGAGTAGTCGTCAGATGTCCAAGCTACTGAAGAGTAGTCTTTTAAATAGCCTTTGAGGTTTTCTTTGTTTTCCTTGTTACTTTTTTCTTAAACTCCTTCGGCCTTTTCTATTTGTTTATCAATTTTGCCAGAAAATTTAATAAACTTGCGATCTTTGCTTCTTTTGTTTACGCCCAACCTTTGACTGTTAGACTAGCGGTAGGCGTGCTGCTTTTCTATAAGCAGATAGGCCCACATAGCCTATGTAGCCGTAGTTGTTGGTGTAGAACTTTTTTAAAGTTATTAGCCATATGGTTCGCAGCCGAACGCCTTACTTTCATAAACAAACGAGTCTGTGTGACCACTTGGCTGTTATCCTTGGCTTTCTTCAATCATTTGAGCTATGTGGCCTACATCACAACATACTAAAGATTTTTGGATCATGAAATTCGCTAACCTTTCGTATCAAAAGTACATGGTTGTATGGAATTTCATAAGTAAAAGTCCGAGAGAACTCCTTGCTTGTTATGTAACCAATTTCGTGGGTTGCATAACAAGTATCACAACATTTTAGGAATTAGTGTAGATCTAGACGATCATTCTGTGCTTGGCAGAGGTAAAGCTTATCACCTGCATAGCATGTTGGTAGTGGATAAAGCTTCTTATATGCACACTAACTGTTTAACCTTTCACAAAAATGTGTGGTTGTATAAGTTTAGCATAGCTTACTACTTGGAGGGAAAGCCATAGGTAGTCTTCTGGAAACTGTAGGCTACCTTAGTGCACTCAGTAGCAGCTTTAGGGTTCTAAGGTAGCCGTTTATAGAGCGTACTACGTAATGTTCTTCTCTGTCTTTGAGGCCCGGTTCCTCACAAATTAGGCCAAGAGACCCAAAATCTTTTACTTAGCTAAGACTTGAAAAAAGACCATTGAGGCTACTTCTAAGAATCCCAGTGCAAACCATCGTACACATAGTTACACCAGGGCAACCCGACTCACCAACGTCTGGATATTTGGAATGTATAGTTTATCATCCCTCATCGGAGAGCTAACCTATATGGGTGTGGGTGTGGGTGTCGGGGAATTGATTTACCTTCTCGCACTGAAGAGCATGGTTGGTCTCCAATGGGGCGCAATTCCTATGATAAGTCCTTAATAAGAGCGTGGTCATCTTTTGAAGTGTAAAAATGATTAGTTATTGTAAGCATGCTGCCGAGCCAAGTTGTAAATTACTTCTGAATTCCTTATTGAAAAATGAGTGAAACAAACGAAAAATTAGCTGTAAGATAGGAACTGCATAACAACTGGATAGTCTCTCGGCTTGCGAGGTGGTGCCCGTTGAGTTGCTTGAGTTTTCGGGTTTTGATGTAGTGAGAGGTCACACATGGTACTTCCTAAGACTGTAGGCGTTCCATTACTTTTCGATCTCTTTGTCGTTCATGGTGGTGATGGTGTAACTACCCTTGCCGCCTGCTCTGTTGATCTTGTACGGACCTTCCTAGATGAGATCCATCTTTTTGGAGCCTTCGTTGTAGGTAGTGATGAAGGCTATTTTTAAGACTAGATCTCCAGGCTAGAACTATCAGATCTTGGCCCTTTTGTTGTAGCTGGAGAGGAGCTGTTGCTGGTAGGCTGCGATGAGAGTGATGACATTCTCGCGTTTCTCTTTTGCTAGATCTAAGTTTGTGGCCATCTCATTTTTGCTCTGCTCGATACTTGGTAGTAGAGTGCTAAGGGGTGGGTATGGTCCGGTTCAGCCCGGTTCCACCCTCAAAATGGAACCAGAACCAGAAAATTTCAACGGTTCAGTTCGGTGCGGTTCCGCTTAAATTTATTACTAAAACCATACGGTTCGGTTCATGACGGTTCTGGTTCAGTTCATGCCGGTTTACGATTCTAACCAAAATTATATATATGTTTTTTCCAATTTTATACTTCTAATACCAAACACATATTTCAACCACAAATTCAAGTAAATTTGAGTTTCCACTACTAGATCAACAAGATTTGTGACCGGAAGATAGAAAGCGTGCATATAAATATAAAAAAAAAGATAGAAAAGCTCATATCAAGACCAAAGTGTAGATCCTAAACTAAAACTAAAATGTACATAACACATAATCTACTAGAAAAGAATGGAGAAAAATAATGTAAGGGGAGAAAAGTGATAAAACAACAAATGAGGGGGAGAGAAGTGAAGAAAAATATTGGGCTTATGCACATGGTCTTCTTGGAAAAATGTCTTATTTATATAAAAATAATAATAAAACAATAATTTATATTAAAAATGGTTTGGTTCGGTTCATCCGGTTCTTAATATTTCCAAACTGAAATTGAAACCATTTGAAACGGTTCGGTTCGTTTTTTGTTCAGATTTTGACTTTTTTTGTCAACGTGGTTTTTTACGATTTTTTTTTTTGTCATGGTTCGATTCAATTTTCTGGTTTAGCAGTTTTTTGCCCACCCCTAAGAGTGCTGATACTTGGCATGATGACATTGGGATGAATGATTGTTTTTGAACAAAATGCCAAAGCAAAAGGAGTCTCGCCGATTGCTCATCGTTTGGTTGCGCGATATGCCTATAAACATCTGGGAAGTTCATCTGGCCATTCTGCCTTCTTATCAAAAAGGGATTTCTTGAGGCAGTCAAGAGTCATATTGTTGGATTCTTCGGCCTACCCATTGCCTTGGGGATACCTGGGCATGAACATGTGTTGCTTGATGCCATATTTCTAGAAGAACATTGCCAAATATTTGCCTACAAATTACAGGCCATTGTCTGCGACGATGGATTGAGGGATGCCAAATCGGCAAATGGTGTTCCTTTATATGAAGAGCTCTATGCCCGTCTGAGTTGTGGTTGTCATGGGCTTTGCTTACACCCACTTAGTGAAGTAGTTAGCTGCCACAATCATCATGCCTTTGCCCCTAATAGTAGGCGGCATTAGTCCTACCAAGTCGATTGTCCACATCATGAATGACCAATGACTCATCTGCGGGTGTAGTTTACTGGCAGGAAATGGTAGTACAGGCTTGTAACGTTGGCAGCGGTCACACTTTTGACCAACTCCTTAGCGTCTTGATGCATAGTAGGCCAGTAGTAATCTGCGTTAAGAGCCTTCTGTGCTAATGATCGACCTCCAGAGTGATTTCCATAAATGCCTTTGTGGATTACACTTAGAACCTTTAGGTTGTCGGGATGTGTTAGGCATCAGAGATGTGGTCCAATGTAGGATTTTTAGACGAGAATGACCTTCCACATGTAGTAACGTACTGCCATTATTTGGAGCTTTATAGACTATAATCTTTCCATTAGGAGTATGGCATTGACCAGGTAGTCTATAATGGAATCTTGCCAGTTTGGAATTATACTATCCTGTGACACTTCAGTTGTTGGCTCCGCCTTTATGCTCGGCTTGTCTAGATATTCCATTGGAATAGAGCGTTTAAGTTGGTGGTCAATGGCGGAGCCTAGGCCGGCTAGCACGTCTGTGTGGGCGTTGTCTGCTTGCGAAACTTGAGTAAGGTTCAAGTCTGAAACGCCTCAAGTTGTTTTTGTACCTTCTTTAGGTATTAGGCCATCTTCGGATGTTTTGTCGTGTATTCCCTGGTAATCTGGCTGGTGATTAGCTGGAAATCAGAATGAATTACGAGCTTTTCACCATTAAGAGTCGTGATGCAAGATAGGTGTAGTAGGGAGGCGCAGAGCTGTGGCCATATTACACGTAACAGGAGATGCTCAACTATCAGTATTAGGCCACTCTAGGGTTGAATTACAGAGCAAGGGTTGGCTAGGGCTGTGTGACGCGTAGCAGGAGGTGGTGCTCAACTGCTGATACATGTTATTCCTATGTAGAATCTTCTAGGTGATGAGGACAAATGTTGCTTCCAAGTGTGTCATTCTAGTGTTCGTCTGCCCTTGGCATGCCTTTTATGCTGAGTTGTTGTGTTCGTTAGAAAACTTTGCATCTGCTAGTGTCTGCGCCTTTATCGCCGCGCTTCTGGATTGGGTAGAATAGTGTGTCATGAGGATGACTGCATGCGTCTAATGGTATAACTTGAGCTTCCGGGTTGCATAAAATGTCGTCAAAGTTAGCATTTTAATTTCTAGTAGCTGGTTTCCACATCGAGGAAAGCTTTTGAACTGTGGAATACAGGTAGTTGGCCCCCCAACTCTTCTCATATAAGGGTAAAGCTTATTGCTGCTTCAAATACCATCAAACATGTGAACAGGTCATCCGCTGCTTCTAGTTTGAATAGTCGGGATGTGATGTTAGGTACTTCTTCAAGTCTTTGAATACTTTCTCACACTCGTTGTCCTGTTCGTCTTGTTGCTATTTTTTTATTGAGTTAAAAAATGGCTCACATTGATTGGTGGACCGCAAGGGTAAACGCTTGAGTGCAGCTACTCGTTTGGTCAGACCTTGAATCTCATTTAGAGTAATGGGGAACTTTATACTCAAGATCACTCAGATTTACCTTGAATGTGCATCAGCGAGCCTCGTCCTACAGTGTATGTTTCTTTGCCAGAGTGAAAGAGTTTGCCAGAGTTAGATATTCTTTCATGATCAATTATCCGAACAGCGGGCAGTCTACTAGGAGTCATTGTTAGAGGGCTGCACTAACTATCGAGTAGTTACATCTGACTATCTTTACCTTCTCTGTTTTAAAACCTCTTCACATAGTCGTGAAGCGACTCCTTTGGGTTCTTCTTAACGTTGAACAAGTGGTTGGACTTCTTCTTAATCGAGCGATATGATGAATATTCTTTGGTAAAAACAAAAGAAAGTTTGTCAAAACTCTAGATGAATTGTGGCGGAAGGGTGCATAACCAATCTTGCACCTCGCCTTGTAGAGTGGTGGCGAATATCTTGCACATAAGATTGTCGTTCCTTTGATAAAGGATCATTATGCTTCGGTAGTGCTTTAGGTGTCTCTCCAAGTCTTCATCCCCTTTGAAGGATGTGAAATGTGGCTTGCTAAACTTGCGTAGAGGCTCTGCCTGCTCGATCTTGTCTGTGAAGGATTACTTGCTTATGTTGGTCATGTTCCATCGTAGTGCCTCATCAGTGATCTTGTTGCATTAGAAATCACACAATCGCTCGGTCAGGAGCCTTTTTACATTTTCATGAATTTGCATTTATTGGGGGTAGCGAAGCTTTCGGTTGTTCTCGGTCGTGACCTACTGGTCCAGGCTGCTCTTCTAGATGTTCAGCTCGTCTATGCCATAGCTGCGGTGCATGTGGTACGTTCATAGAGGGGAATGAATCTCTCACAGGTTGCCAGTTGAACTTGAGCTGGATTTTATGACTCTTTTTTTTCGTCCTTCGTGTTGTATACTTCGATGTGAGGTGGATGATACTCCTTGCGGGTGTAGCCACGAATGAACACTTCACCTGGAAGGTTGCTCATGTTGATTATCGGAATGTGGCCCCAATCGTGAGTGTATACTTATCGTGGGGTTAACCAAGAGTGCACTATCCTCTACGGGCTAAGACAAGAGTATACGTTATCTCAAGGACCCAATCGGGAGTGTACACCCCCTGAACGCTTGGTCTGTGGCTGGTCAAGGGGCTGTTTGCTGGGACGTTGCTAGAGAGGTTCGTTGTGTTCCATTATCCTACTTTGGGACACCTCATCTAGGGCATGCTGCATCTTGGTATGCTGTAAGAGTTGATTCACAAAGGTCGTTTACTGCGTGAAGGCGCTTGTCAACTCTATGACTTGTTGAGACAAGTGATGTTCGCCATTTGGCTTGAAAGAGTTTAAACGGTATGCGTTTTCTTGAGTAATGGAAGTGTAATGGACTTCAGGCGCGAGATTTGAGTTGGGATATGTCAAATCTAAGGAGACATGAGGTGAAAATACCGCTTAATCGTCAGTCCATAAATCTAAAGCTTGGATGGTTAAACTGATCTTGGGCCGATTGGGATTACTTAGAAGTAGGCCTGACCTCATGTTAGACCACGAGAGTTGGTCGGGTCGCAGGCACGGGTCAGACTGTAGGCGAGAGCTGGGCCGTTGGAGAGCATGGGCGCAGGGCTCCTTTCGATGTGACTTGTGCCTGAGGGTCTTAGGCTAGGCTTTGGAGCGTGTTGGGCTCGAGCTGGCCTTGGGCCCACAAGTGCTAGGCTGCTCCAATTTCTGCAGCTGCTTGGGCCTCAATTGCCATTGCAACACCGTGGGCTTGTTTAATGTGGGCTGCTTCATGCTTGGCTGGATGCCTTATGGTACGGGCCTGGTTTTGCTGCTGCAAGGTGGCCTACTCACTGTAGGTAGTAGGCTCGCTAAGGACTGCTACCGTGGTGGCTTCCACAGTGGTACCGCTCTACTCATCATCGCATTGAGTCTCATGGATCGTCGTAGTAGGGGTGGTTCCGCTCCACTCGCCGTCACGTTGAACCTTATGGATGGGGCTATGTCTTGATCTCCATCACTTGATCCAAATCCTTGAACATAGGAAGTTCTGTTCTTTGTGGTTTCCGAATTTCTAGTCATTGCACTTTTCTTTTATGTTTATTCAAAAAACTTTATAAAAAAATTCTAGGAATAAGAACGTACGAAAAATGTACAAATGAACAAGAAATGCAAAACTTTGAATGCGAGAGTCTTCTTCGACCATGTGAATCAAGGCTTTCAATGAAAGCACCAATTTGTGGATGCAAATTTACTCCGTCTTCTCCTTTGATGAAAATGCACCTGCAAAATAATACCACCTAAGATTAAGACCAAAAGCCTCACGTGCCCATGATGAATGGGGGGTCCTTTAGCCGAAGAATCTTCGATGCCAAAGTTAGAATTCTGAAAAGAATGTGTTTAAGAGTTTGTGGGTAGCAAATGACTTAGCTTTTTAGTGGGAGAACATGGCTATTTATAGGTGAGTGGCCGGCCCTATTTGGAGAATAGGGACTGGCCATATGTGGTAGAATTTTGAGTATAATTGCAAGATATTATGTGAAAAAATATCTTGCAATTAACTTGGCAATTAATCCTAAATTGAATAGGAAAATTGGGAGTTACCTTTTGAGTGAGGATTTGGTGAGGAATGATGAGAGGTATTTGAATAAATACTATTTTGATCATGTTTGACTCTTCCTTGATTAAGCTGTTATTGTCCATTGCATGCGCGTGAGAATCCTGGTGTGCCTTGAGGGTAATTTTGTCCTTTATTCAAAAGTCCACATGTCACCTTTATAATTTTCTTGATTATTTATGGCTCCACAAATAGTACCTGACAAAAATTGACCGCACGATGTACAATAAACGGCTAGGATGTGGGAATCCCTAAAATCCCCACAAAGTGAATCTAGAGAGGATCATCTTCCCATTCAAAATTGGGCAACTTGCATGCCAATACGAACATTTTATGTCAGTAGTCTAAGGGCTCATTTGGATATGCTACTCTAGAAAGCGCTTTTACTCACTAACGCTTTTTGTTTGTAGCAATTTTGCGTAGCACTTTTATGAGGAAGCAGTTTGTTGTTTGGCATGCAACCACTAAGTGCTTTTTGTATTGTATAGAAGCGTTTTTGATATTAAATAGAGTGTTTGGTTATCAAATAAGAAAGCGCTTTTCCTTAATAATTCTCAATAATTTTTTATAAGTATTTTTTTTCTATATAATTAGCATACAACTTGATTAAAGTGTTGATGAAAATTCAATTAAAGAAATAATGATCATTAACAAAATGATACATACTTATTGAGAATACATGTTTGTTTCTTAAAAAAAAAAAAGAATGCATTATATTTGCATGACAATTAAATATGAAATAAGTATTAACTAGATATAATAAGATTAGCAATTCTTTCTCTTTCAACATCTAACTCTCGCCTATGAGTAAAATTTTCGTCAACAATCTCTTCATCTCTATGATCTTCCTCATGTCCAGCGGAAGTAACTCATCATCATCATCATAAGGTTGGAACTCTTGATCTGTCATGGAATGATTTCTAATAAAATTATGCAAGGCCATTGAAGCAACAACAATTTGTACTTGTTTTTCAAAAGGGAAGTTACGCATGAGACGAATCATTGTCCATCTGTTTTTCCAAACACCAAAAGTTCTTTCTATTGTGCACCTTATGGATGAATGCGTCTGATTAAATATCTCTTTTTTCCCTCTTGGCTGACTTCCACGTCGAAACTCAGGAAGATGATATCGTTCACCCCTATAAGGTCCAATATATCCATTCATGTGTGGATATCCAACATCAACTAGATAATATTTACCTACACCATATTTGTAAAGAAAAACATAAAGATTTTTGTTTACGTAAGATAATAAATGAATAAACACATTCATATAGGACTAAAGTTGATTACTAACCAGAAGGGGGATAAGGAAATTTCAATTCTGGTTTTCTCAAGGCCTCCATAAATATACGTGAATCATGAGCAGCACCCTCCCATCCAGCCTAGACAAATGTAAAACACATATTAAAATCACATATAGCCATAACATTTTGAGTTGTGTTTCCTTTTCTACCAATATATGGTACTTGCATTTCTCTAGGCACCACAACTGCGACATGAGTTCTGTCAATTGCCCCTATGCAACCTTTAAAATATGGCCAATATCGAGTGTCATCCTTAATTTTATTTGAAACTCTCTTGAATTGCTGCTCATGTGGGCATATAATATCGGTGGCCATGCGAGAAACAACATCTAATAGTATTATGAACCACCTAGAGACAGTCTAACCGGAGCGTTGAAACATTTCTTGGAGCGTTGAACCACCTAGAGACAGTCTCACCATATATGAAGAAGTCCTACAAGGTTCTTTGTCAACATACTTTAACCATTTAGACACAGCCGTGACACAGCTTGCAGAAACTAGTTGATAAAATTCATCATCACTTCCATCGGTAGAGGTGTTTGTATTACAACTTCTAAAATACCATCTAATTGTTTTATCATCTTGGCCCCAATTCCAACTTTTTTAGAATCCCTTGTTCTTTTTGTTCCTTTTCCTTGTGTTGAAGGTTGAGCAGGGGAAGGTGTCTCAGCATCAGCTGTGTCGTCAAGTCCATCATTATTATCTACTTCATTCTCCAAATCATCTTGACTGTCTTTTTGTTCACCTATTGGAGTTTTCTGGACATTATTACTCATCAACCCTTGTGAGGGTGCCCACGCACCTACACCTGTAACAGCTCATTCTTTAAACAAAATGTCCAGTTGGTCAACATTTTTCAATCCACTATTTCGATATTTTGTAACTTCAGGATTCTCCTGAAATATTACCAACTACAATTAACTAATTGTGATAAAAGAACATAAATATGAAGTTGGATTCTCCATTGATATGAGATAATAATTTCTCACCTTCACTTTTTTCTGCCACCACTCATCACTTGCAATGATAGTTTGCTTCACAGGATCCCATCCTAAGCCAGTCTCTTTATCAACTAAAGATGTCCACAATTGCCATTCTTTCTTAAGTGATGTCATTTGTTCTTGAGTTGTTTATGAACATATGACCTTTGAGTAAGGTCATTAAATTTCTTAATAACATTTTCCATCCAATCATATTAAGATGACCACCTGTTTGATTTCCGGCTAATGTCTCAGCTACACAAATGCTTATAAATGTCTCAACACTTGCATCATCCCACATTGCCTTGCTTTTTTTTCTCATTACCTTCCCCACGTGCATCTTGTACATCCTTAACTATATGTTTTGACATATCTATGAAGAGAAAGAAAAAAAAAAATCCATAGCACGTAATAAGAGCATACACCATTGCTTACGTCCTAACTAATAACACGAAAGTAAGTTAAAAACAATAAAGCATGATTTGTAATCTAATACTTGCTATATAATGCAATACACCACTGTTTGCAGTATTTGTAACCTTAACAAGCAACTAATTGTTAAGTTGTTTTAATTGTACGTTCGATTTGTATGTGCCCTCGGTTTCTAAAGTTTTTTTTTTTTTTTTTTTTTTTTTGTTCTTTTGGGATTTTAAATTAACAAGTAGTACTAAGCATTTGTCGATGGAGCAAGTTGCTGGCATACATGAGGGATTTAAGCTCATGGATATTAACAAGGGCAAGATTCCTAATGGGGATCTTCATATTATCATGGAAACTGTAATCATCTATATGCATGTTCGACTAATAATTAGTTATGACCTATGCACTAATAATAATCTATATGCATGTTCGACTCAAAGGATATGAAACCTTTTTGTTTGAATGACTTTGTGTATTGCGTTACTATTTTAAAGATCCATATAATGCTACAGATAATAATAAGAGGGCTTTCTTTTCTCTTAAACAGGGTGATGTTTTACAGATCCATATATGCAGTGGACACTTATTCTCTATCAACAGGATGCCGAAGGTTTGGTTATGTTTTCTCCTTTTTGTTTCAATTATGAGGCCATATTTTATCCCTTTCGAGTCAATTCACAACGATTTTGACAAAAATAATATATAATCAATAAAATTCTCACACCACATACAAATTTAAGATAAGAAATAACATACATACCTCCACAAAAATTTCAGGTTATGAAGATGTAGAGAGATTTGGGAAGATGGAGAGTAAGAGATGGAGACCAAGTGGACTGCTAGCCTTCAAAATAATCTGAAAATAAAAAAACCTTTTGGGTTTTCAACGTGCAACCCTAGAAAAAATTGGTGATGGTAGTTTTGATGATTTTATAAAGTGGAATGGCATTTTAGACTTTGCAAATTAAAAAATAGGGATAATTTTGGAATTGAAAAAAATTCATTAAAGGGAGCAAAGTGCTTCCCTTGTTTTCTTTGTACAGCACATTTAGGAGGAAGCACCTAGGTGCTTCTTAGAAAATGCTTCTACTTCTAGCTAAAAGCACTTTTAAAATGTTTGCCAAACTACCATTTTTTAAACTGAAGCACTTTTACTCATTAGGAAGCGCTTTTGGCTCTTTCAAAAGCACAACCAAACGAGCCCTAAGTCTCCACGTGACACTAATTTAGTCCATTGACTGACAAAATATGTCTTCGCTAATTCACAACCAAATATGACTAATATTGTTGTAATTGGCGCAATAAATATGACTAATATTGTTGTAATTGGCGTTTTATTGCGGTGGTAGAAATTAATAATTATGTTTATGCACTTTGATATGGGTTTAATCTTTACCGATCTTCTTCCTCCTTAACAACTAACAATTTAACATACTAACATTATCATTTATCAAAAACACAATTACTAATATCGTATTTAATGGACAATTATAAATGAACTTATTAAAAACGTTATCAGTAGTCATAGTAAATATTTAATACTTGAACACATTAAGGGAATACCAACTGACTATTTTGGAAAAAAATTAATTGGCCAAAATGACCACTTTTCAAATTCCAATTGTTATTGTCTGAAAGAAAAGGCTCAATTCTTCTAATTAGGGTTGGGCACGGACGGGGCCGGGTCCAATTTAAGAGGAACTGAACATTACCCGTTTTAAACAGTAATGGGGCAGGCCAGACTGGGTAGAGGGATTTTGAGTTTGGGAACCAGACCTAACCTAGCTCGTTTCAAACGGGCCAGTTCGGAGCAGGCCCACAGGTCCAATTACTTTTTTTTTTTGGTTTTGATACAGAGCTCCAAAAACGTTCCACGGTTCGAAATTGCTCCCACTGAACCACTGGTGGTGAATCGGTGACGGTCGTGGTCCCCGTCTTTCTTACTCATCTCTCCCAATCCCAAATCAAGGTCTCTGTCTCTCAATTCTGATTGACGATGATGGTGCGAGGCTCCAATCTGACTCAGATCGACGATAGCACGAGGCTTTATCCAGAACAGTTCAGCAGAGATCTCGAAGCAATCGGTGCAATCGATTCAAGGGTGAGAGGAAGAAGAGAACAAGGAATAGGTGGTGTCGTTGAGGGAGCCAAGGTCAAAACGCGGAATAGGTGATGAACAATGTGTCTAAACCAGAGAAGCTCAGTGAGCAAGTGAAGGTCAAAACGCTTGAGAAGCAAAGAACAGAAGAAACTCAACTCGTCATCGCATTGGAGATTAGACGAAATTGAAATTGCAAAATCGAGAAGATGTGTGGTGCGGGTGCCTGGGTTCTGGGACGTCGTCGAGGACTCGAGGAGGACAATCGAGGTTGTTGGGCCATCGTGGTTATGGATGAGATGACTAGAGGGGGAGTCTAGTTTAAGTCTAGGAAGGAAATGAGTCAAAAGGACGATGGGATGGATAATGGATTAGGGTTAGAGAATTAGGAAATTGTTGTTATAGTTAGAAACGGGTCGTCTGGGGTCCTGTTATTCCAAATCCTAGGACTCGGCCCGCCCCCTAAATATTATCGACCCTCCTCGCCCCGCCCCATTTCTATTCTCAAAAACTTGGAACCGGTCCCGCCTCGACCCACGGTTCCTATACCCATTTGCCCACCCCTACTTCTAATATATACGAGATTATCCATACTAAAATTTGAGGTTTAACTATTTAGTATTATAATTTAGTGGTATTTTTTTTAGGGTTCTTTAGATATAGACCCTTGTAACTCTTATTTCCTATATAAAAACCCACCTAATTATAAACATTCAAATAAAACCCAAATTTAAAAGTGATTGCCATGTAGGACCTATTAATACAAAATATTTACAACTTGTACCACAACATTCAAAATAAATCAATAAATATTATTACTCACCTTAATTACAATGAACAAATAATTTATTGCATATTATTACCACTAACACACACACACACACACACACACACACACACACACACACACACACACATATATATATATATACATATATACGTTCAAACGTATATAGTACTACCACAAGCTCAATATATATATATATAAATATGTATGTATGTACGTATGTATGTACAGTACTACATATATGATCAAACATATTATACTAATTAATCTACCTATATGTAAATTTATGATGAGCAAATAACATATATTTTGTATGTATCATCATATATATTGGGCACATTTTATTATTATATGTACAAAATAATAGGTAAAATAGTATTGAATAAAATAATATTTTTTTTATGTAGGTACATTATTTTGCATACATTGGGTTTGCTTTATTATGTAGGTAAATTATTTTGCATGTATTTTACATACAATGGGGAAATTATTTTGCTTTTTTTAAGCAATCTAAGATTTTAAAATTCGAATAGTTGGTACACTGAATCAAATAACATTTTTTGTAGGTACATTATTTTGCATACATTGGGTTTGCTTTATTATGTAGGTAAATTATTTTGCATGTATTTTACATACAGTGGCGAAATTATTTTTCTTTTTTTAAGAAATCTAACATTTTAAAATTCGAATAGTAGGTGCACTGAATCAAATAACATTTTTTGTAGGTAAATTATTTTGCATGAATTTTTACGTATACCAGGCATTTTTTTTATTTTTTATTTTTGTTATATATATGTGTGTGAAATAATTTACCTACATTTATATGTAAAATATAATTTGTTCACTTAACTAAGCATGTATTATTACATATATTAGGCATGTTTTGTTGTTATTATATATTAGGCAATAAATTTATTATTTATTATTTTCGTAAAATCATTAATTCTCCCTTACAATCTATATGGAACTAATTGTGTACATTAAACATTCAAATAGGGGTGTTTTGGGCATTGAAATTTTTTAAATGTGTAAAGTCAAATATAATTAATGAATTTGCTGATGTGGAATCTAGTTAATGAGTTTTATTTGAGTAAAAAACTTATGACAGGTTTTATGTGGAGAAAATTAAATTTCAGGAACTAAAGTCATATTTTCAGTTTTTTTTATTTGTAAAATATATTTTGAACGAGTAGTTTTTAAGTATGTCGTCGATATTTATTAGTTATATTGCTATGTTGTTGATTATTATTTTTTATTAGCTCAACAATTAAGATTTAATTTCTAATCAAGTTATCTATTTATCTTAAAAACCAACTATTAATCTAATGGTCCGATTCTAGAGTTCCCAATAAGTTTGAATCACCCCATTGATCAAACAATTATATTAGGTGAAAATTTTGAGTCCACTGCTAATGTATATACACCTTAGACAAATTAAAGTGGGCGAATAAGTAAGCCGTACTAATCTGCTAGAAGATATATATATATAGAACGACCCTGTGGGGCCAGTAAGTGTTGCATTAGGGATATGGCTTGAATTAGTCAACTTTTGATGGCTTTAATCTTAAGATGGAATATAATCGCCCAATTGCAGTACTTGTATAATTAATTTAGGAGTTGAGACGTCTTACATCAAGAAATATCAACCGCACGTGGAGATGTGTCGGTGTCTAATGCCTGCATCAGAAAAGGAGAGCAAACCTACTTAATTGGTCAATAGATAAGCTCATAAGCCAACCCAAAATTATGAGCGATACCATCGAAAAATAACCTAACACATCCACAATAAAAATGTTATTTGCTCCGAAAATACTTTCCATGGAGAAGTACGCATAACACACTAAAAAGCCAGTAATATTATCTACAAGATTTTGCAGAAAAAAAATCTTACCAAGATTTCCAAAACCTTGAGGCTTGAATGAATCAACAAGACAAAAAGAGCATCTCCTTTAAATATGAGCAGGGTGGAATGTCCATGTCCAGTCTAGGAATTATCTGTTCAATGTCCCTGGCCATCCAAGAAATATGACAAATAATTTATTAAATTGCTTTTAGAACTTAAAAAATTTGTTCGGTGTGATGAAATTTTTTACCAATGGTGGATTGACAAAAATCACACCTACAAAACAATGAACACTGACAGGCTAATTAGCGAACACCCAAGGAAAAAAGGGCAGGGTGTCTGCCAAAGAATCTTTGATGCTTAAGTCAGAAATATAGTTTGAGAAAAACTAAACAAAGAGTTTTGAGTAGTAAGTGGTGATAACCGACTTCCACGTTGGACTTGGTTACTTATAGAAGAGATTGTTGAGAAGCGAAGATATCATTCCTGATATCCTGGCTTAATTTGAGGATAGTAGCACATGGGCAAAATCAATCAACCCAAAAGGCATGAATATTCGAAAGTGAGTTGATTTTGTGGCCATCATATCCTAAGATTAAGGTGGCTGCGGAAGGAACCCAAAAGGCATGAATATTCGAAAGTGAGTTGATTTTGTGGCCATCATATCCTAAGATTAAGGTGGTTGCGGAAGGAAGGGCTTTTCAATAAGGGAAGACTTACAGGCCAAACAGATGGCCGATTTAGGGCGAATGGTTGTTCTATAAATACGAAGCTTTAAGACATGAAGTTGGATCCCTCGATCAACACACAAAATTTCATATTCTTCTTATCCTCTACTTAGTCTAGGTTTTAATTTCCAGCCGCAGGTCGTTTACTTGTCAAATTCTTAGTTCATGTAAGTTCATAGTTTCAGGATTTATATCTTCAATAGAGATATTAAAAGATAAATGTCAAATATTAATTTGATAGCTAACGTGAAAATGACAGATTTTCTTTTTTTTCAACCGATATGTTTTTTTATTTTTTTTGTTATAAATGATATTTGTAGGACATATTTTAAAAATAAATCAATTAAGATAAATTTTCAAGATCTATAATTGGTGCATTAATGGGACCCACACAATTAAATAATGAAAAATTATTTGACACCACCTTTTCTCATATGTCAAATTTGATATATGAAAACTCATATGTCAATCCACATAGGATTGACTTATCAGTTGGAGCTTGCTCCTACCTTCAAATTTGATTACATTGCATTCCAATTAGATAGTCTAAGCACTTCTTTTTATCTTGTTATTTCTATTTACTTTTAATTCACGTTCGTTTATTTTTATCGCACTTTTCTTCAAGCCTATTTACTTTCTGCTTTTGCCTTTTTGTTTTTACGTTATTGTTCTCTATATTATATCACTTTACAGTCATACACTTTAATTTCTCACACCTTTACATTCCTTTGCATCTGTTAACCCAAAATCACAAAATATACAAATCGGCTCTAACCACCCTTGATCATAAAGGAGTGAGGGACCTATGCCAAGAAGAGGTTCCTTGCTTGGCTGTTCAATCGTTTGGTTAGAAGTCAGATTCCTGACTTCAAACACAGACATTCCATCTAAGCCAAATATGTAGCTTGGTAGTGGCACACCTCGCACCGAAACAGAAAATAAACAAAAAATCGTTATCTCGGCCTAACCCGTTTGAAAAGAAGGAAACACCTTCACAAAGTCACAATAGTCACATAAGAAAAATTACACAAAAGAACATTTGTTGTTGTTATAATTATAACTGAACGTTAGCTGATATTTAACACTCTCCCTGAATGTGAAGTTGTTGAGCTTTCAAGAGTGTTTTCAAGTATTGAATGTTAAATATATGGCCAAATTGGAGTGGCCTTTTATGTGAAAGCCCAGCAGCCCATTTAAAGGGCCTTTTGTTCTTGGCCCATGTGGAAGTCACGGGGTGACTTAGGGTTTTTATTTGGCAACAATTGCTGCTTTTGTTATCAGAAGAAAGGCAGCCGCTTAGCAGAAAAAAACAGAGGGCAGAAAAGAAGAAGAGAGGTGCCGCAACTCCCATATACAAAAGAAAACTGATTTTCTTTCTTGGTTAGTTCTCACTCCATCAAAGTGTTATTTGTTGTAATAGCTTTGAGTTTTGTATAGAGAAGAAATTAATCACTATATTTCTTTCTCTATTTGTTTCTTTGGTGTGTGAAAGCTATTGGTTGTATTGGGGTTTTGGGTTGTGAGCTTGCCAACACTTTGTAAACTCCCATTTGGTTGATAGTGGATTATTGGGTGAGCTCATACTACTCCGAGGACGTACTCCAGTTACACTGACTATTAAGGAACCTCGTTAAAATCTTGGTGTCTTTTATATTTTGTTCTTGCATTCCATTTGATATATTTCCTATGGGTTAGCTTGAGTTGGTTCCAACGGGTTTGGTGCTATCCTAGCACAACAATTGGTATCAAAGCACTGGTTGCTCTTAGGTACTGTCTAGTTGCCAAAGATGTCAGACGGGCAAGATGAGAATCCTTTTGGAAGCAACTCCGGGTTTGCAAGAACTACGGTGCAAAATGCAAAGTTCGAAGTGGAAAAGTTTGATGGCACAAACAATTTCGGGATGTGGCAATGTGAGGTCAAAGATGTGTTGGCTCAACAAGATCTACTTGCCATTTTGGGAGAGAAGCCAGAAGCTATGTCGAAGCCGGAATGAGAGAAATTAAATTTGTGGGCTTGCTCTTCAATTCGATTATGCCTTGCAAAAACTCAGAAGTATTTTGTGATACGGGAGACAATAGCAAGTGTGTTGTGGCAAAAATTGGAAGACAAGTATATGACAAAGAGTGCAGAGAACCGGCTACACTTAAAAGAAAAAGCTCTACCGCTTTCAATACAAAGAAGGTACAAAAATTATTAGACTGAAGGAAATTTTGTGAAAAACATGTTCATTTGAGCAACATCTATGGCATGCTATTAACATTTAAAGGCAGAATCATGCTTGTATGCACTCAAAAAATAAACATTACCCATGAAATTCAAAGCCTAGTAGAAAGGTGAACCAAGACTCAACTCAAGAACAAAGTGAGTTGAGATATTTTATACCTTTGTTGATTCCTCTTTGCATAAGCAAAGGCTAATCACCCAAGGAGAGGACCTTCATTCCTTGCTTCTTAGTTCCATCGATTTCTTGGAGGAGGATGGTAGAAAGGATTCTCCAAGTTCCCAAAATTGAGAATCTCTAATTTTTCCACACCAAAAAAGGACTTGAAGAAGAGATGAGTGACCTAGAGGAAGTAAGATTGCTAGCTAAAATCCTCTAGGGTGGCCGGCCTCTTAGAGAGAAAGGGAGAGACATTGTGTTCTCATATTTTCTCTAAAAGAAACCCTAATGAAGAAAAGGCTATAAAGTCATATTTATACCTACCTTTATTGGAGTGGCAAACTTGTAATAAGTCCAAAACCCACCCCTTTATCAATATGGCCGGCCATAGGGTGTTATTGGGCTGTTTGGGCCTTTGTGAATATTTAGTCATTAAGTTGTCATACAACTTAAGTCAATGGGCTTGACGTTCGAAGCCCATTGGGCCTTGAGGCCCAAAACTAACCCGAGGTCTTTAACGAACTTTATTCGTTTGATTAATTAACATATTAATTAATCCTTGCCATAAATAAACCATTTAATTATCCTTACTCATCTCCGTTGTTTCTTCAATCTCTACCTTACACGGTGTACGATCCATTAGGTTCCTTTTAGTGAGGCAGTGGGCGATTAGAACTCTTTCAAATCGATTGTGAATTGAAACTTACTTTCAATTCTCCCTTTAGTGTTTATACACGTTTAGGGCTTCCATAAACCATGAGTGACACCTAGCAGTATGTCATGGTTACCCAAGCTAATCAGAATAGGTGGAAAACCTATTCAGTTTAGGATTACAATGCAATACGGTCTTTCTCTAATACAATACTCTTGACCACATTGTTTGGTTTGATAGTTTATTCATGTCTACAATCCAATGTGATTCATTTACTTATATGATTACTTTGAATGTGATTTGGAACGACTTCCTAAATCTCATTCATACTCTGGCCATAGATTCTTAATCATATCATAGAGTATTCTCCCTCAAACAGTTTGAAGGTTAGAGATCCCTTGTTGCGCATTCACTTGCCTCCATGGCTAAGTGGCTTAACCCCAACTATGCCGTGGACAACTCTGACAGAGTGACTTTGACATAGTAAAAGATCAAGGACTTAACCACAAGACAACTATGATGCCTCAGGTCAAAGGACTACTTTGCATTATCCCAACCACGAGTTCTCATGTGACATGAGTATGAGAATTCCTCGTTGATCGTGTTCAGTTGACTCATTCTCTATTGAGCACCTACATGCTTGTCTTGGTGTCAATCACACCAATGACTCGAGACCAGTCACTCTCCCTGAGAGAAGACACAACACGTACTAATCTTAACGGACTGTCAATGCCCAATTGGCAATCCTGTGATCAGGAACGTTTTGGATATGTATATGAAAGAGAATAGTCCCATGAATCTAACTTCTTTAAATTACATTCTCCTAATTACATATTCCATGGACTTATCGTTTAAGCATATAACATTTATATGAGACGGCTTAAAACAATAATCTTTGCCCTTGATATTAAACTAGATTAGTTTAATATGTGAAATGTCCGTAAAGTATCATCATATGATTGGTTTTAGGGCACATTTCCAACAATCTCCCACTTGCACTAGAGCCAATTAGCTTGGTCATCAATGATGATACCTCTTCTGTAGTCATTTCAAAAATGGCTGAGTAGTAGGCCTAGGCAATGGATATCTATATGTTATCCATAGAAGCAACCTTGAGAATAACGACGTCACCATTATACATGATTCTCAATCATGTGGTTCAGTCTCTCATTTGAGTTCGGATCTTGATGAGACCGTGATTCCCTAGCTTGAGCTATCGCCCCATTAGTGTCGTAGTGTCAGTACAGTGGAGACACTTTCTGGTGGAACCGAATAGAGAGTTCATAAATGAACTTTCCCATACAAACAACATTGTTGTAAGCTTCTATATGGCAATATATTTTGCATTCATAATGGAACACACTAAAGTCATTACTTTTAATGTTTTCATCCAAATATCTCTTTAGTTATAATAAAGAGATATCTGATTATCTCTTCATTCATAATGAAGAAACATCCAATAATGGATTAAATTCATAATCTAATACATTTACGCTTCCATTACGTTACTCTAATTCTTCCTCATTCTTGAGGAATCCATCCTTTATTATTTCTCAAATACTTAAGGATTCACTTGACAGTTGCTATGGTTCTGATCCTGGGCTTGCATTGATATCGTCTTGTACCGATCTTGGTACAACTCATATCAACGTTTTTCATACAATATGAAATACGTAAATCACCTTTCTGCATATGCATAAAGGATTCTATTTACACATTATTTCTTTGGGAGTCAAAGGGTATGTTCCCTTTGAGAAGAGCTACCTCCTAGTCTCACTAGAGTTGTTCTTCTGATTGAAGTTTTTCATCATATGAGAAACTTCCTAGCATCTTTTGTCTATTATTAGGGATTGATATAATCCAATTATATCTTGAAATCTATCATTGTAGATTTCCATCCCATGTATATAGACTATGTCTCCCATATCCATTCTATCTTTATAGAATGTTTAAAGTCATAACTTTAAAGAAGAAGTATTCTTTTCATTTCCAAAATTAATATATCATATATGTGTATATATATATATATATATATATATATATATATATATATATATATATATTCAAATTTAGGAACATGATTAACTCCCACCAATCTTTTGTAAACCTAGTAAACAAAAGATTCATTTACATCTTTATGAGAAATCAAACGATTTGATCTTTTCTCTCATAAGACGCTTATAGCTCCCACTAGCTTGCTAAGATTCATGATGGATGGATCTCTACAACTTACATGTCTTGTGATTCATAGTTTTAGACATATATTATCAAGACTATCTTAATAATGGTTTCGGAAACCCATATTATGTCCAAACATTGAATCACCATTTAGTTGTAGCTAGCAAACTTCGAATTAATTGAAACCAAGACTACGTTAAAGATGGTTTCTTCAAAGTCAACCAATCTCTTTGATTGTAGTCACTTTAAGCTACCAATTAGCTATAAAGGTTTCATTATTTCGGGTCAAATGGTACTTTACCATTTCCTTGAGTATATGTCGTATATACACTCAATGTAGTCATAAGGATTTTCATTCTTATTTCTTTCGAATTAAGAGGTGTAACTCTATGACATAATCATAAAGTTCAAACCATTCAACTGAGACAGTTTATAAATCCTTCTCGACTACCTTGGAGCTTGTGGTATAGGAACTAGGTTGTTATATTTGTTGATCACTATCTTGTCTCTCAAAGAACCCATTCTTTGAGTTCTATCCCTCGTTCCTTTGCTCTATCTTAGGCAAATCCTAGTGTAGGATTACAATGAACTACCCAACAAACAACATTTGTTAGTTGGTTTATAGAAATGATATCCAAATGTTATTTAAGGATACCCACAAGATAATTCTTTAAACAAATATTGCTTATTAGCACACAACCCCAAATCTTAACATGATTAAGATTTGTCTTTCTTTCCAACTACATCTTATGGAGTCATGAAAATTTTGGAAGGTCTTCTAATTGACAATCATATTATCTTAGAAGTGTATATCTTATATATGGGTAATTGGTAACATCCAACGAACTAAATCTTATTTGAGTTCGTTCTTCTCTTAATGGAGAAATCCATTATCTTATGATGCTTCTTTCCTTGATATCTTTCAAGGAAACTGTTCTAAAGTGTTACCTTTCATTGGATCAAATCTAAGGAGGTAAATACTTTAGACATCTTACTCATCAACTTACATTTCTTGAATTCTTTGAAACCTTTTGCAAAGTATTTGGACTTGTGTTTATTCAAAATAAATGATAGTCCAACCGAGAGCGATATTCGGTGAATGTCATACAACATGAGTAGTATTAGGTTGTGGACAAGTGCCACTAACATCTAAGTGAATTAACCTCAACAACTTTGTGATTCTTTCTTCCTTTCCAAAAGAATAAAGATTCAAACATTTTGCCTCTATACAATTTTAACAAGAAGGCATTGGATCCGGATCGAACGATCCAAAGCATCCAGCTATGACCAACTCCTAATTTACGTTTTAGAGGTATCACAACTCAGTTGGGATTAGTCACTACCTTGCAACCTTTTGGGTTTTAAGCATCGTTATATTCTAAACAGTTAACACTATCATATCATCTCTACTATAGAGATAATCAATTAGATTACAATAATCTAATCATTCATTAATAAAGAACAATGTTTTGTCAAACACAACATTCATCCATCTCTCATAGTGACGGAATTAAGTTCCTTAAAATTGGAATGTAAAGACAATCTTTGGTTTTTCCAATTTCTTTGGTAGTTCATATGAGGAAGTAAGTACGATCTGCTTTCGTAGAGATCTACATTTGATTCACGTTCCGAATGTGAAGTACTTTCTCTTCTCTCATTAATCTTCTACTTCTTATTAGCCACACTTTTACAACGATTGTAAAACATAGTTACTAATACGGAATCAAGCATTCAAGTAGAAGAACCAACTGTTTTGAACTTTTCAAGAACAATTTACAACACCTTCGAAAGGTGTGTTCTTGACACTTGCAAGACATTTCTTGCAAATACCCCTTCCAATGTCCATCCTTTCATAAAGAAAGTTTGTTCCCTTGGAGTTATTTCCCCTTCTTCATTTGACTTCTCCTTTGACTACAATAGTCATGGTCCTTAAACTCCCACTATCTCTCTTGAAACTTATTTCAATTGTGTTATACACATCAAACGATTTGGAGAGCGTGTGGTTATTGTTCACTATATAGTTTACAATAAACTTAGTGAACCATTTGGATAGGGACACAAAGGTGAAGTCCTTGCCTAGTTTCCGTCTCTAGAAGTGGTTTAACACTTCAACACTCAATGATTCAAAATCATCATAAGTCCATGTTGATGGACTATTTTTGTCAACTAACCATTATGTTCTAAACATAATTACAAACTTTCAAGAGTTGTTCAAGGCAACTCTCATTTCTTCATACAACAATTTGTAAGTGAAGAATCATGGCACATAAAGTGTCCATGCCCTTGTGCTTACTTCTCAAGTTCCTTGTTCATGTAACAAAGAAACAAGCACTAATGTTTGCGTTAGCTAAGGGTTGTTCAAAGCAACTCTTATTTCTTCATACAACAATTTGTAATTGAAGAATTATGACATTAAAAGTGTTGTCCTCTTTATGATAGACTTATCTAACATGTTCTTCCAATGATACATTATCAATAGGAAGATTGTGAGGATGAGAATACTTAGGTACATATACAAGCCATTATAGACAATCTATGGAATTGTAGTACCAAGTCCGGAAACTAAAGCTTTCGGCTTTTTCTTTGTCAAGTTTTGGATAGTGTTTGCAAATATATTGGTAAATAAATACATAACGAATATAAATTGATTGATTTTAAGCCATTTGATCCGGGTCTTTAAATCAAATAGAACCACCCACTATTTTTGGAAAATTCCATATCCCTCATCGAAATTCGAGAGTTTTGGAGGAAACTCTTAGTAGGGTATGGGAGACTCATCATTACCAAGCCCACCTCACAATGATATGATGTTAGCTAGCATCAATAATAATGAGAGAGTACGCTTACTCATTTGCATCTCTTGCAAGTACCCATCTTATTTGGCCTCTAGAGAATGAAGTCTCATAATGATATGATGTTGGCTCCATTGCACTTAGTTAAGTCATTCCCACCATGCAAGTTCGAGTAGGGGTTCAAGAACAACCTCACAATGATATGATGTTGATCATTCTCGTTGCCTACCTTCACAACATCATGTATGCATATAGAACTCCTCCTGAGTGTAAGCACGCACTTTGTAATCCCCCATGATAGGGTGAAGTCGGTGTACGAGTCACAAACGATCAGAGCCTACCACGGTGGAAGGCCACGAAAGAGTGTTCAAAGCACTCTCACGCTTATCAACTTAATAATGGTTTGGTTGAGGGTTTTAGGTCTCATCACATATAAGCATGCATTTTAATCTTATTAAAATAATTTGGTCCTATTACAACTATTGGTCCATGTGATTGATTTAGTTGTATATAATACTCCCACTATGCTTGTAAAACGGTTTTTAAAGCAAGAGTATATGATACTACTAACATAAGGTTTGCATTCATTGATGGACTATATAGTTGCCTTAGGGCCTTAGGATGACTATGAACCTTTGATTCAATCCAACACGAGCCTAGTGTTGAATCTCGGCCTAGGGATGGTGATTGATTTTAGTTACGCGTTTAATCATATTAAGGCGTGTTTTTCCTATTGGGCGTTGGACCCAACTACTCCAATTTCATGCATATCAAATAAAACAAGAAAGGAGTACTTCAAAGTAAAGAAGAGCTTATGCTCTTTTACAACATTTAATCAAAACAAATTACTTTAAAGTAAAGAAGAGCATATGCTCTTTTACAACATTTGATCATATCAAATTACAACCAAAATCTAATCTACACATTCCCATGGTTCAAACAAATTTGAGACGGCCTTTCACATAGCTTAATTATCGTAGGCTTAGGTTCATAATCACCCTTTCTTTAATTAATTAACGCTTTAACTATTTAAACTTGAATGCAACATTTTCATTTGGTTTTTGTTTCCATAGAATTGATTTAAATGGAGCTAAATGAAATGAAAATCCAATTCTCATTTAAAGATACAAACTATTTTGTTCTCAACTAATTTGGGCCAAATGCAATAACCACAACTTTTTGGGCTATGTTGCAAAACACAAACTTTTGAGGTCACTTTGTAAGAACACAAAAGTCCACAACTTCATGTAATTACAACTAGAACCCAAAAATTTCATCAAATACAAAAACTTCATTAAAGGAGCAAAACAATTTGTCCTTTAGTGTTTTTGGGCCTTTACGTAAAAACATAAACTTTCGGGTCAAAGTACAAATACACAAAAGTATCAAAACTTTATGTAATTGCATAAAAGCCCCAAAAGTACCCTATTTTAATAGGGTGGCCGGTTGGTGAGAGTGATGGTGTCATAAAAACTTTTGAATTTTTCAACAAAGTGAAAGGTGATGGGTTGAAAAGGTGATGGGTTGGTTTGAAAAAGTAGGTTTCCATAAAACATGGTTCCTTGAAACAAGGAAAATGTGTAAGTGATTGGTATGGGTATTTATTGAAAATTCAAACAATCCATCACAAACAAAAACTTCATTCAACAACCAAAACTTTTGAATCAAAATACCCAACCTTTTTGTTCTTGCCAAAAACATAACAAGAACAATGAAGAACATCCATGAAAACCCATAAGAGCTCCATGAACATTTTTCACCCAAAGACACCCCAAAAACTCTCAAACTTAAGGGAAATAAGATATTACCATACTAGGGTACTTAGGGGTTCCTAATGTCACTTTAAAACACTTTTAACAAGACAAACATGAACCCAAAAATCCACCATTTGGATTTGGCCGAATTTCCCAAAAACATGGCACCAAATTTTAGCTCCAAAATTCATGCTCATATGAACTACATCTACAACATTTGAGATGGCAAATTTTCTAACAAAATTTACATTCAAAGAAGCAAGAATAAAGCTTGTAACAATTACAACATTCAAATCAAAGACTATGAACTACAAAACCCAAAAGGATTCACCAACTACTAGACCTAGGCTCTTGATACCACTTAAAGGAAATTTTGTGAAAAACATGTTCATTTGAGCAACATCTATGGCATGCAATTAACATTTAAAGGCGGAATCATGCTTGTATGCACTCAAAAACAAAACATTACCCATGAAATTCAAAGCCTAGTAGAAAGGTGAACCAAGACTTAACTCAAGAACAAAGTGAGTTAAGATATTTTATACCTTTGTTGATTCCTCTTTGCATAAGCAAAGGCTAATCACCCAAGGAGAGGGCCTTCATTCCTTGCTTCTTAGTTCCATCGATTTCTTGGAGGAGGATGGTAGAAAGGATTCTCCAAGTTCCCAAAATTGAGAACCTCTAATTTTTCCACACCAAGGAAGGACTTGAAGAAGAGATGAGTGACCTAGAGGAAGTAAGATTGCTAGCTAAAATCCTCTAGGGTGGCCGGCCTCTTAGAGAGGAAGGGAGAGACATTGTGTTCTCATCTTTTCTCTAAAAGAAACCCTAATGAAGAAAATGCTATAAAGTCATATTTATACCTACCTTCATTGGAGTGGCAAACTTGTAATAAGTCCAAAACCCACTCCTTTATCAATATGGCCGGCCATAGGGTGTTATTGGGCTGTTTGGGCCTTTGTGAATATTTAGTCATTAAGTTGTCATACAACTTAAGTTAATGGGCTTAACGTTCGAAGCCCATTGGGCCTTGAGGCCCAAAACTAACCCGAGGTCTTTAACGAACTTTATTCATTTGATTAATTAACATATTAATTAATCTTTGCCATAAATAATTAAACCATTTAATTATCCTTACTCATCTCCGTTGTTTCTTCAATCTCTACCTTACACGGCGTACAATCCATTAGGTTCCTTTTAGCGAGGCAGTGGGCGATTAGAACTCTTTCAAATCAATTGTGAATTAAAACTTACTTTCAATTCTCCCTTTAGTGTTTATACACGTTTAGGGCTTCCACAAACCATGAGTGACACCTAGCAGATGTCATGGTTACCCAAGCTAATCAGAAGAGGTGGAGAACCTATTCAGTTTAGGATTACAATGCAATACGGTCTTTCTCTAATACAATACTCTTGACCACATTGTTTGGTTTGATAGTTTATTCATGTCTACTATCCAATGTGATTCATTTACTTATATGATTACTTTGAATGTGATTTGGAACGACTTCCTAAATCTCATTCATACTCTGGCCAGAGATTCTTAATCATATCATAGAGTATTCTCCCTCAAACGGTTTGAAGGTTAGAGATCCCTTGTTGCGCATTCACTTGCCTACATGGCTAAGTGGCTTAACCCCAACTATGCCGTGGACACCTCTGACAGAGTGACTTTGACATAGTCAAAGATCAATGACTTAACCACAAGACAACTATGATGCCTTAGGTCAAATGACTACTTTGCATTATCCCAACCATGAGTTCTCATGTGACATGAGTTTGAGAACTCCTCGTTGATCGTGTTCAGTGGACTTATTCTCTATTGAGCACCTACATGCTTGTCTTGGTGTCAATCACACCAATGACTCGAGACCAGTCACTCTCCCTGAGAGAAGACACATCACGTAATGATCTTAACGGATTGTCAATGCCTAATTGGCAATCTTATGATCAGGAACATTTAGGATATGTATACGAAAGAGAATGGTCTCATGAATCTAACTTCTTTAAATTACATTCTCCTAATTACATATTCCTTGGACTTATCGTTTAAGCATATAACATTTATATGAGACGGCTTAAAACAATAATCTTTGCCCTTGATATTAAACTATATTAGTTTAACATGTGAAATGTCCGTAAAGTATCATCATATGGTTGGTTTTAGGGCACATTTCCAACATAGACAACTTGATGCTTTTAATAAGTTGATTGCCAACTTGTTAAATTTAGATGAAGATATTAAGGATGAAGATAAGGCCTTAATATTGTTGAATTCCTTGCCGGACTCTTATGAGAATTTTGTTACCACTATTAACATGGTAAAGAAACTGTGAAATTTGAAGATGTGTCAAATGCCTTGATGAATTATGAAATGAGGCATAGAGATGAAAATCATGATAGTACCTCTGAAGCTTTATTTGTTAAAGGTAGATCATCGAAGAGGAGATCCTCTTCTAGTAGGAAAAAATCACACTCTCGACCTAAAGCAAACTCTAAAGGTAGAAAAACCTTAGAAAGGGATGAATGTGCCTTTTGTCATAATAAGGGTCATTGGAAGAAAGATTGTCCTAAGTTGAAGACCAAAGGAAAAGAAAGTTCTGAAGCCAATGTTGCTGAGGTTGAAACAGATTTTTTTTATTTTGCTTTAACCACTTCCTCATCATTTGATTGTGCTACTAAATGGGTGTTGGATACGGGTTGTACTCATCATATGACTCCTCACAAGGATTGGTTTTCAAGCTTGAAAGAGTTTGATGGTGGTGTTGTGTTCATGGGAGATGACAATCCTTGTACAACAAAAGGGATTGGTACAGTTCGTTTGAAGTTGCATGATGGCATGGTTAAAGAGTTGACAGGTGTTCAGTATGTACCGAATTTGAAGAAAAATCTTATTTCTTTGGGAATTTTAGAAGCCAAAGGCTTCAGGTTTCATTCAGATGGGTAGGCATTGAAAGTTACTTATGGTGCACTTGTGTGATGAAAGCGCCTCGATGTGGTCATTTGTACCTATTGCAAGGAAGCACCGTGACAAGTGAAGCGTATGTAGTCTCAGAAAATATGATCATTGTGTGTACTTCAAGAAGTTACAACATGGGTCTTTCATTTATTTGTTGATATATGTTGATGATATGTTGATTGCCTCAAAGAATGTCGAAGAGATTGAGAAATTGAAGAAGCAAATGAAGAATGAGTTTGAGATGAAGGATCTTGGTGAAGTGAAGAAGATCCTTGGCATGGAGATCACTAGAGATAGAAAGAAGGGTTTGGTCAGTTTGAATCAAAGACAATACCTTGAGAAGTTGATCCGGAAGTTTGGAGTTTATGATTCAACCAAACCGGTTAGTACCCCTTTGGCTCCTCATTTTAAATTGAGTTCTCCACAATGTCCTAAAACTGATAAAGAGAAGCTGCAAATGAAAAATATACCATATGCAAATTTGGTTGGTAGTTTGATGTATGTAATGGTATGCTCTAGACCAGATATTGCTCATGCAGTTGGCATGGTGAGTCGATATATGCATAATCCAGGTAAAGAGCATTGGCAAGCAGCTAAGTGGATATTGAGGTATCTCCATGGTACTCGAGATGTTGGTTTACGTTTTGAGAGAGATGACTTTGGTATTGGTCATTTTGCAATTGGTTATGTTGATTCAGATTATGCAGGTGATCTGGATGGAATGAAGTCGACTACAGGCTATGTGTTTACTATGGTTAAAGGGCCAGTTTGTTGGAGGTCCATTTTGCAGTCGTCTGTTGCCTTGTCTACTACAGAGGCTGAATATATGGCAGTTTCTAAAGCTATAAAGGAGACCATTTGGATACATAGGTTGATTAGAGATTTGGGGGTTGATCAGAAGCAGGTGAAGGTACATTGTGATAGTCAGAGTGCCATTTATTTGGCTAAGTATCAGGTTCATCATGCGAGGACCAAGCACATAGATATGCGTTATCACTTTGTGCGTGAAGTCATTGGTGAATGAGAGATTATTCTCCAGAAGATTCCAACTAAAGACAACCCCGCTGATATGTTGACTAAGGTTGTTGGTGTAACCAAGTTTGTTCATTGTTTGAACTTGGCTCACATTTTGCCTATATAAAGAAGGCGTTGAGTAGTAGGAGTTTTGAAGCATTTGGCTCGGCATGAGTTGTTCTCTTGCTAGTATTTGGGAGTGATGTTTTGGTTGATTGTTAATTATGTTGTGTTGGCTTGTCATGACGCTTTCGGAATTTGGCCAAGGTGGAGATTGTTAAATATATGGCCAAATTGAAGTGGCCTTTTATGTGAAAGCCCAGCAGCCCATTTAAAGGGCCTTTTGTTCTTGGCCCATGTGGAAGTCACGGGGTGACTTAGGGTTTTTATTTGGCAGCAATTACTGCTTTTGTTATCAGAAGAAAGGCAGCCGCTTAGCAAAAAAAACAAAGGGCAAAAAAGAAGAAGAGAGGTGCCACAGCTCCCATATACGAAAGAAAACTGATTTTCTTTCTTGGTTAGTTCTCACTCCATCAAAGTGTTATTTGTTATAATAGCTTTGAGCTTTGTATAGAGAAGAAATTAATCACTATATTTCTTTCTCTATTTGTTTATTTGGTGTGTGAAAGCTATTGGTTGTATTGGGGTTTTGGGTTGTGAGCTTGACAACACTTTGTAAACTCCTATTTGGTTGATAGTGGATTATTGAGTGAGCTCCTACTGCTCCGAGGACATACTCCAGTTACACTAACTGTTGAGGAACCTCGTTAAAATCTTGGTGTCTTTTATATTTTGTTCTTGCATTCCATTTGATATATTTCCTGTGGGTTAGCTTGAGTTGGTTCCAACGGGTTTTGTGCTATCCTAGCACAACATTGAAACTCGTTATTTGACAATGCTTTGGTGAATATTTCAACAACTTAAGAAGTAATTCTTGAGTTTAATCTACCTAGTAGCTCCAATATCTTTAGGATCCGAATAGTTTTTAAGTCTTGCCAATGGTGTGAAAGTTTCATTAAAATCTACTCCAAGTTTTTGTGAGTAGCTCTTTTCAACTAGCCTTGCCCTATTCTTTTGGATTGACCCATCCAAATTAAGCTTTGTCTTGTTAATCCACTTGACACCTATGACATCTTTGTCAATACGCCTGTCCACCAATTCCTATTTGGAATTCTTCTCAATTACTAACTTTTCTTCCTCCATAGATTTTTGCCAAGCTACATCTTGCATAGCCTCTTAAAATATTTTTGGTTCAATGATATACTAGTTTATCATCAAAGCCTTATGTGATAAAACTCAACACCTAATAACAGGTGGTTAAGTTAGGACAATATCAGTGATATTGGTGGTAGACCATGTTTGGGCCTATAAACTTTTACATGGTATCAGAGCAAGCTATTCCTTCAACACATCCTGGGCCCGATTTACTAGGCTCAAATGTACCTCCTTAAGTTGGGTTTTCGAAAAGTTGCACTAGCACCACCTTAAGGTACTAAATGATTAGGCCCTCGAAAGTTGCGTTGGCCCTAATACTTGAATGATGATCGGACTCTGGAAAAGTTGAGTTAGCTCCGGTGTTATGACTTGACTAGTTCCCGATGTGGGAATTGGTTTCCCTTATGACCCTGTGTGGGGTCACTCGTGAGGGGACGTGTTGGAGAATAGGATCCCACATCGGTTATATGATAAAAGAATATACAATTAATATATGAGAGTTTTCACCCCTAATATTACTGAGGCTTTTTGTGATAAAACCCAACACCTAGTAATAGGTGGCTAAGTTGGGACAATATCGGTGATATTGGTGGTAGACCCTGCTTGGGCCTATAAAATTTCACATAACACACATATCTTAACCTTTTTCAGGAAGCATTGTATTATTAGTCTTGAACGTTATATTGACATGCGTGAGTAGTACATATATATCGAAATATCCCACATGGGCATAATGAGGGAGAAAAAGAGAGTTTAAATACCGAAGCCTTTTGTGAAAACTCCACCCTTGTCGAACTGTGCATGTGGTAATTAACAAATTTGGAACATTACAAGTGTTATGGAAGTGTCATTTGGCCGTCTCTCTGATAATTTTACAAGTCAAGACAATGTACTAAGAGCGCGTCATTTGGCTGTTTCTCTGATAATTTTACAAGTCAAGACAATGTACTAAGAGCGCTTTTACGTAAGGGTAATGGTAACCAAATAACATAATTGAATTTCGATTACGGATTACTCCGGTGTTTACTAATTATTAAGGAATCAACAGTGTGGTGGACCCCACCCAAAATAAGGAATGCAATTCCTGAAATTGGTGGAGTGGGATAAATAAGGTATTTGAATTTCAGGAGGGTAAGGGAATCGGGAATGCAAATTTTCTTCCTATTATGCCATCTCGCTTGCTGGCTCATCAGGCGGTGGATATGCTTCTCGCTCGCTGGCTCATTCCAAGGAAAAAAGTCCATTCCCAGTTTGGATGCCGGGAAAATACTAGGAAGCTGTGAGAAAAACCCAGGTGAAGAAAGTACCCAAAATAGGATTTTGAAAAATTTAGAGTGTGTAACGGAAAACAAAAATTGGAGTGATCTTCACGATGAGAAATAGAGGATTTGAAGATTGTAAAAATGCAGAGGCTGAGGTGAGTTATAATCTTGCTTGGTGGATTATAATCGTGTTTAGTGGCTTTCCTGGGTATACAGGGGGATGAGTGGGTTATAAATTTTTAACTTGTTTGGTCTGCGGAGAAGATGATTTGGCTAGGGTTTTTTAACTCCACTTTAATCAAACAAATAAAAATAATTATTTAAAATGTTATTAAAAATAAATATAAAGATAAGATGAAAAAGATAAGGGCATTTTAATAATTATATTGATTTATACTCCGACTCAAGTGAATTGGTAAACACCTCATATGAATTCAATTTTATTCCTACTCTAATTCCATAACATTTAAGTAAACAGTTTCAACAAGAATTTGATTCATATTTTAATTACGGTTACATAAACGAGCCACAAGTGATTTGAGAGTTATTACCAGATGCTAATTGTGGCTGTGACTTCTTTGATTGGTTCAAGCTTATTTAGCATTCAGTTGTTTTTTTCCTGCTTGTCATATGGGGCTAATTAGAAGAACTAATCCAAGTTAAATAACAATAAATTTTTATTGATCTACCGTTCCATAGGGGATAAGTGTCCTCTAATAGATCCCACATCACGTTCTCACCTGTCATTCGGAGATTTGATCTATTTAATTATTAATAGAAGCTTCTACGGATATTTAATATTAAAATTTTCTCTCTTGGCTGACCAAAGAAAAAACCTAAAATGTCCTCACTCCACCAAATTCATCGATTATCTAGAAGTCAATAATTCCCGCACTTGGACGCGTTTGGTTCGGTGTGTGCGATAAAATTGTTCCCTGATGAACTCACATTTTCCAGGAAATTCATTCCACAACACAACTTATTAAAAATAGGACAAACTCCAAACACTATATAAAGCACAGTACTCTTGCCTCATTTCCACAAACAACTCCCTCACTTCCAATCTTTCATTCCACAAAAAGAAGCCAACAAAGCAGGTAACTTTTATTTTTTTCAGCCCTTATATCAGAAAAGAAAAGGAGATTAACATGGCTTGGAAACAAAATGATGCGGAATCGTTGCAGTCCGCTGACGAGCTGAAACGCCAGAAAAGAATCAAATTGACCATATACATTGGTATTTTCATTGTGTTTCAGATTATAGTTATAACGGCTATTAGTCTTACTGTGATGAAAGTTAAGACCCCCAAGCTCAGGCTAGGCAACATCAACGTCCAAGAGCTCAACTCCGCCCCAACAACACCTTCATTTGACACTAAATTCACAACCCAAATCAGAGTCAAGAACACAAATTTTGGTCCATACAAGTTTGATGAAGGCACTGTCACGTTTTTGTACCAAGGCGCAACTGTCGGGCAAGTTTCTATTCCAAAGAGCAAGGCTGGAATGCTTTCCACCAAAATAATTGACGTTGAGGTGAGCTTGAGTTCAAGTGCATTGAGCAGTTCTAATATTGGGAATGAACTGAGCAGCGGGGTGTTGACTCTCAACAGCGCGGCTAGGTTGACTGGAAAGGTTGAATTGATGTTTATAATGAAAAAGAAGAAGGCTTCTACCATGAACTGCACCATTGCATTTGCTCTGTCATCGAAGACGCTCAAAAGTTTGCAATGCAAGTGATCAGACCTGCGAGATCAGTATTAGTTCTTGAATTTTATTGTTTCATTTTTTATCTTCTATGGGACTTCTTGCATTTTGCTGCAGAATTTTCATAGTATTGCTCTACTTTGTTTTTCTTTTTCTTATTTTTAATTTTGTTTGATTGAATATAGAAACAGATGATTAACTTCTGTAGAATATATAGCAAGAATTCCTTCCTTCATCAAATCGAATCCAATCACAAAATTTAATAGAATCGGATAGTGAAATGAAGAATAGATGTTGGTAGAAGTACTGTTGGACTGCACAATCACATTTGCCATGTCCTCAGAGACGGCCCAAACTTAAAATGCAAGTGAAATCAGACGTGATATTTATTTGAAAAGAATTTCCGTGGACACTTCTGTCCTTCTGCACACCTTACTTATTTCATTGTTTGATTTTCTTGATTTCTTCAATTCAAAAGTAAAAAACAAATGCAGGTACGTAGGATGAGAAAAAAATTGTACGGAAATCACTTTTCTATTGAATTCTTTTATCCTAAAGTGTGTTCCCGTAAGGTCGTTAATTTTTGGTTCCTGCTGCAATAAGAAGGTCATTATGACGTTAAAAAATAACTCTAAAATGAATAAAAGGATGAACAAATTAAACATGAAATATATCCTTGTTTTGGCCAGTCTGACTAGGGTTCTTGTTCGACCGGTCTGCCCTATTTCGAACTCCAAACTGAAGAATCTGTTTCTCTTGGATCTGCTCTACCGGCTGCGGGTTTGAGCATCTTTTTGGGGTATACTAGTAAAGAGAGAAGAAAAAGTATGATATCAATTTATGGTTGGGGGACTAAATGTACCCTACTTTTCGCCTAGTTTAACAACTACACAATTCAATGTAAAACAATGAGTATAAACAACATTGTAACCACCACACTGTAACAGTTGAATCTCAATACAAGTGTACATTTACGTTCAATTATCATTCAATTCTAATCTGAGTGGCTAACCTAAGTGGCAGCGAGTACCTCTGCAGCTTCATCTCTCCTCTATAGACTACTTGATGAAGGCAACCACCATTCCAACTCAATCTTCATCCAAGCTCAGTCACCAGATCCATTGTGTATGTAAATGGTCCTGTGATCATAGAATCAGTGAATTAACATTGGAAACAAACGTTATTCTAAGCGTACAAATACAGAGAACGATTATGATGCTCTGATATGAAGAACATGTTGTAAACTAAACAAAAAACCAATCAAGCAATAAACAAAACACAACGATTTGAGAGTTCAGAGTTCCTCCAATATAGGCGTACCTCTCTAGCAATGGAAGCTTTATTGATTACCAACAAATACAAGAGAACTCACAAACACAAAGTGTTCTCAAGTATACAAACTTATGCCTCTCAAAAACTCTCACACATAAAACTCTATCCCACATCCATCTATTTATACTAATAGATGTCATAGGTTTACACAAAGGCCCTAGAATATAGGAAACCAAATCCTATACTAAAACCAAATCTCAAACCAACTAGGAAACACAAATCCAAATATCTTGCGTCCAAGATATCCTAATCCTTTTTAGTTTAGGCATGTTGATTTAATGCCAAATCCAACAATCTCCACCTTGGCATGAAATCCATAACAAGGCATCAAACAATTTCCGTTGCTCCACCATATCGCAAGATCAAACTTGCTTCAACCGCACCAAATCCAAGCAGTGCTCGAACTTAGCTGCATTAACCATCTTTGTCAACATAACAACTGGATTATCTTCTGTAGCAACCTCTTTTAGACAAATCTCACCTTCAGCTACCACTTCTCTCACAAAATGATATTGTACATCAATGTGCTTAGTCCTGGCATGATGTACCTGATATCTGGCCAAATAAATGACACTTTGGCTATCACAATATACATCCAACTTGTGTTGTTCTACACCTAAATCTCATAACATTCCTAGAGTCCACTTTGCTTCTTTGATAGCTTCAGCGATCTCCATGTATTATGCTTCTTTGGTTGTAATATTGATCTCCAGCATATAGGACCTTTTGCCATAGTAAACACATGCCCAGTTGTCGATCTTCTCTTGCCTAAGTCTCCAACAAAGTCTGAGTCCACATATCCAATTGAGAACTTATCAATTCCTTCATCACATCTTTCAAAATTAGTGGGAATTTCAACCTTAATTATTGGCAATGCATATACACCATGTAGGCCATGCAATCTTTATATCTCGCAGGTAGGGATATGTCTCTTTTTCCCTTCTTTTTGGCTATGCAATCATCTTGTATCCTTAGTTCTTCTGATGGTGTTTCTTCTTCACAATCACTCTCTTCATGTTCAAATTGATCACCTTGTCTTTCTTCTTCCACAACTTTCTTACTTAGCTGTGAATTCACAACTACTTGTTCCCCAATCTCCACCATCTAAACATCTTCCTTTAATTTCATGTGACTTTCATCGAATGTCACATCTCTACTTACTATATTCTTGTTCAACTCATGACACCGAAGTCTAAAGCTTTTCACACCACTATTGAATCCCATAAAGACAGATTTCTTGGCTCATGGATCCAGTTTGTTTTCTTTCACATGAAAGTAGACATTGCATCCAAACACTCGTAGCTTATCGTAGTCCTAAGCTAGTTCTCCAGACCACACTTCAATAGGTATTCAACCCTCCAATGTTGTTAATGGCAGTTAATTAAGCACATAACATGCAGAGCTCAAAGCTTATGCCCAAAATCTCTTTGGTAGCTTAGCTTGAGATAGCATGCAAAGAACTTTCTTGAGCAAAGTCTTATTTAGTCTCTCTGCAATCTCATTCTGTTGTGGAGTATGTCTAACACTGAAATGTCGAGTAATCCCTTCCTTTTTACACACTTTGAAGAAAGGATCAGAGGTATATTCCCCTCTATTGTCACTTCTTAGTATCTTAATCTTCTTTCCAGTCTTGTTCTTCACCATGTTCTTTTATTCCAAGAAGATGTCAAGAACCTTGTCCTTTCGTTTCATCATATATATCCATGATCTGTGAGACTAGTCATCAATAAAAGATACAAACCATCTTTTTCCACCTATAGAAGCATTCTTTGTAGGCCCCCAAATATCAGAGTGAACATAGTCCAAAATCCCTTTCATTTGATTAACAGCTAAGCCAAATTTCACCTTTGTTTGTTTGCCAAGAACACAGTGCTCACAGAACTTTATCTTTCCAGTCTTTACTCCTTTTAAATACCCTTGATTGATCAATCCTTGCAATGCTTTTCTCCTACATGTCCTAACCTCATGTGCCATAATGCAGGCAAGTCATTTTTATCACTTTGCACTTCATCAGCTACCACAGCCACTCCATTTTCCAAAGTACTTCCTTGTAGCATATAAAGTAAACCATTTTGAGGCCTTTCATTATGACAAGTGCTCCTTTAACAACTTTGAGCACGTTGTTATCGGAGTAAAACTTGAAGCCTTGTGACTCGAGAGTGCATAGTGAGATCAATTTTTTCTTTAGATTTGGGACGTACCTTACACCATGCAATTCTCGAATCACACCATCATGATGCTTGATCCTAATGCTTCCAATTCCTTTAGTTGTGCATGGATTATCATCTCTCATATACACAGTTCCATTCATAACTTTGAAGCTTGAAATCCAATGCCTTTGAGAAGTCATGTGATGTTACAACCTGTGTCGAGCACCCACTCTTTCATATAATCCACAATGCTCGATGCAGTTAGGGCATAGACAAATTTCTCATCCTCGACTTCAACCATATTTGCTTCGGAGTCGTCATTCTTCTTTTTAGTCTTTTCTTTGATTTTAGGGCAGTCCTTCTTCCAGTGTCCTTTCTCATGACAAAAAGCACACTCATCTTTGCCCAAGAACCTCCTATTCTTTGAGACTCCTCTAGTACGAGACCTACTATTTTTCTTGTGCGAACCTTTCTTTTCTTTCAATCTCCCTCTCACCATCAAAGCTTCAGAGTTATTCCTTTCTTGCCTATCAAGGTGTCTCACCTCATGATTCATAAGAGCACTAGAGATTTCATCATACTTTATTATCTCCCTGCCATAAATCCAACTAGTCACGAAAGGGTCATAGGATTCAGCCAATGAGTTCATCAGGATCAAGGCCTTGTCTTCATCTTTGATTATCTCTTTAAGATTTGTCAGTTCAGCTAGAAGCTTGTTAAACTCTTCTAGATGGCCAATCATTTTTGTGCCCTATTTATACTAGAACCTGTATAACTTGCTCTTGAGATGCAGTCAATTCTCTGCACTTTTCTTCATGTATTTTGTCTCAATGCAGCCTGCAATTCCTTCGTAGAAGTTATGTTCATCACACCATACTTCTGTTGCTTTCCCTAGCATAGCCAAATTGTAGAACATGCATGAGCATTCAATCTTTCCCATTCTTCTTTTTTCATCGCAAATGACTTATCTCCTAACACAACAACCAAACCTTGTTGTACCAGGACATCTTAAACCTCACACTGCCACACAGCAAAGTTGTTTGTTCCATCAAATTTCTCAATTTCAAACCTAGCAACTTGGTTCCACTAGTGCCAGACTTTTCTTCAACATCATCATCACTGGTAGAATCACTAGTCTTTGTCATTGCTTAATAGTCACAACCCACGTAAGAACCTAAGCTCATGATACCACTTGTTGTAAACTAAACCAAAAACCAATCAAGTAATAAACAAAACACAATAATTTCAGAGTTCGTCCAATATAGGACTACCTCTATAGCAACGGAAGCTTTATTGATAACCAACAAATACAAGAGAACTCACAAACACAAAGTGTTCTCAAGTATACAAATTTATGCCTCCCAAAAATTCTCACACATAAAACTCTATCCCACATCCATCTATTTATACTAATACATGTCATAGGTTTACACAAAGTCCCTAGAATATAGGAAACCAAATCCTATACTAAAACCAAATCCCAAACCAACTAGGAAACACAAATCCAAATATCTTGCATCCAAGATATCCTAATCCTTTTTAGTTTAGGCATGTTGATTTAATGCCAAATCCAAGAGAACAATACTCACAAGCTTAGTTGATAATTAGTATCAAATAGTAAAAATCATTTTAGCTTCTCTCAATTGAACTGCAGCTCAAATGCTTAGTTGATAATTAGTAGGATATATCATCAAAACATATGATTTCAAAATACGCAATGCTCATAATTTGAGGATACAAGAAAGAAGAATTGATTCATACTTTCATGAGTTTTTAACAGAGATGAGACATTTTCTCTCACTAGAATTGAGAGGATTTTCTCACTGTAGAATGCAGATTCGGAAAAATTCATTGAGTGTTATGGGGAGCTCACAAGAAGCATGTGATAGAATGATACTGCTCAAATCTCTCGGCAGCTGTATTTGGGGAAGAACCCATTAATTATAAGAGCAGAATGATATTTCACATTAGCAAGTTAAAAGAGAAACCATTAGCTCAATAAGTAAACAGTAACCATGAAATAATCAAAAGTAAAACTAACAAGTGTAAAAAATACAAACATCTACAAGGTTTGAAACTTGACAAAGCAACATATATTGAAGACAGGAAGAAAGGAAAACCAGGCATAAATGGTTAAAAATAATCAATAAATGTTTTATAAATACAAATTCAAGGGTTGCACAAAGAATACAAATCAAGAACTAGTCTTGTTCACTCGCAGTTTGAATCCTAAATATGTTACAGAAAGAAGCAGTTCAACTCCACCCTCCTGCTTCACGCTACTTATCTTGTCTAATCACTTGCATTGCAAACTTTTCAGCTTCTTTGATGACAAATCAAATGCAATGGTGCAGTCCATGGTGGAAGACTTCTTCTTCTTCATTATAAACATCAGTTCAACCTTTCCGGTCAAGTTAGCCGCGCTGTTGAGAGTCAACACCCCGCTGCTCAATTCCCTGCCAAGATTGGAACTGCTCAGTGCTCTTGAACTCAAGCTCACCTCAACTTCAATTTTTTTGGTAGAAAGCATTCCAGCCTTGCTCATTGGAATAGCAACTTGCCCGACAATCACGCCTTGGTACAAAAACGTGACAATGCTAGCATCAAACTTGTATGGACCAAAATTTGTGTTCTTAACTCTGATTTGGGTTTTGAATTTTGTGTCGAATGAAGGTGTTGCCTGGACAGAGTTGAGGTCTTGGACGCTGATGTTGCCTAGCCTTACCTTCGGGGTCTTGACTTTCATCACAGTGAGACTCATCGAGGTTATGATGATGATCTGAAACACAATGAAAATACCAATGTATATAGTCAATTTGATTCTCTTCTGGCGTTTCAGCTCATCAGCAGATTGCAAAGATTCCGCATCACTATTTTTCCAAGCCATGTTAGTTATCTGCTAGATTTTGTTGGTTTCTTTTGTGGGATGAAAGCTTGAAAGTGGAGGGAGTTTGTTTGTGGAAGTGATGGAAGACAGTGGATTATATATAAGCATTTAAGATGGAATGGGATGTTTAGTGGTACAAGCTTCTACGAAATGCTGAAATGTAACCAAACACGCGTACATTATTGGGATTTTGACTATAGTCAATCTAGACTGCTGTATGTAGGATGAAGTCTTTTATATGACATAGCTTACAAAGAAAAGGATAATATAAAATAAGACGTGAGGTGCATTTCTCTCTAAGGCTTGGAGAGATCCGATTGTTTGTGTTCTAGGAAAAGTCTTCATAGGTGCTTTCCATTATATTAATCATTTCAATCACACGTTGAACACAATATTAACTTGAATATTAAATTAAGCTTCTCAAGCCTTGTTGGATTGGTTTAAGTTTCTACTATATTTATCATTTCAATCACATGTGAACACAATATTAAGTTTATTTGCTGGATTGGTTTAAGGACATCTTTCACTCCTTAATTTTATAATTTGAACACCCCATTCCACTTTGTTTCTTTAAGCAATAGAAAAAGGCAAGTTTTTTGGCCCATCATTTTTCTCCTCTGCACTCATCCAATTTTTTTTTTCTGCTCTACATTTCTCCATTTTTCTAGTCTTACGATTGAGTAAATTAAAGAAAAACTAATGTAGAGGTGATCTTGAGTTCAAGTGCCTTGAGAAGTTCCAATCGTGGCAGTGAACTGAGCATTTGGGTGTTGGCTCTCAATGCCGCGGCTAGGTTGACGGAAAAGTTTGGACTTGTGTCTATAATGAAGAAGAAGAAGTCTTCCACTATGGACTGCACCATTGCTTTTGACTTTGTCATCAAAGCCGCTCAAAAGGAAAATAAATAAATAAATTTTTAACGTTTTCCCAACGAAATAGGTGCAGTGCAGGTCGTGGGGCAACGTAACCGTATACCCGTTTATCCATACCCCGTTTACCCGTTTATCCAATTTTTAACCCATTTATCCTTTTTTGCACTTATTTACATTTTTTTTTAACCGTAAGCGTATACAACTCCAATAATTCTAAAATATCAATTTGCAGCACCCAAAACATGAATTCAGACTTCAAAGTTCTAAAAATGTAAAAATATAGAAATATGTGATGCTTAATTCTAAAATATCAAGCAGAACATTTGTATCCATTGTGAATTCAAACTAGTTTTACAAATAACAACCTAGTTTTACAAGCAGAACATGAATTCAAACTTTTCTAAGATATAAAGGACTAACTTCCACGACTACATAAGTGTATACAAAACATGTAAAAAAAAACAGGACAATACTATTAGGAGAAAGAAAAGAAACCCATTTGTTAGAAATAGTTAGAACATCTAAAAATATGAATTCAGACTTCTTCCACGACTTCCCTAATTTTAATTGAAAATCAAAATTACTGATTATTCATAAACGGGTAACCGTTATAACCGCGGTTAATGCCCATAATCGCCCATTTAAATTTTACGGGTAAACGGTTATACCCATACCCATTTAATTATCTAAACGGTTATCCGTAACCGCAAAATTTAAATGGTTGGATAACCGCGGTTACCCATAATCGATGGGTATTTGCCCATCCCTACATACAACTCAAAATAACCCAACCATAATTTAACCTATAACTCTAAACTTTGACTGCCACCACAAATTTTGAAACCGTGTAGCCATAAAACTCATCGCATCTCGCCATAAAGAACATAGGTACCATTTGGTACATGGGACGGGACAGAACAGACTGGGACGAGGCGTTTCGTCTCACGTTTGGTGCGCCTAAAATAGGTGGAATGTGTTGTTCCACGAGACGAATTTTGGGTGAATTTTCGTTCCGCCTCACCCATCTGGAACAACTCGTCCACATCCGTGGAACACTGTAGACATTGAAATTTCGGTAAAATAAATGTTAATCAATAATTAAAATTTCAATGTTTATGTGTCACATAAATTTTACACATAGCATGTGACTAAACGAAAAATCAAAATAAATCGGAAAAGTCATCAAACAGGACACGTGTCAACACCTGGCAGAAATGATTTATTTCATCTAATTATTTAAATCCAAAAAAATCAAGTTTTGGAATTCTATAAATAGGAGGCCAAGGCATTCATTTTGGCACACGAATTCATAACCAATTCACCTCACACCACAACCTTGAAGCTTTGAAACTCCAAAGCTCTCAAGCAAACCCCGAAGGATCAAGAAAGCTCTCTTCATTCTTCGTCAAATCCTCATTCAAAAGCAAGCCCCAACGATCCTTGAAGAACTTCCACTAATTCAAGATCAAGCCACCCCCCACAGCCCTTGAAGAAAACGTTCATCATTCATCATTCGTTCATCCCTAGATCAAGCCCCGACGGCCCTTTGGATAAACGACGTCAACAAATCCGCACAACTGTTTATCCCAAGATCAAGCCCCGACGACCCTTTGGATCAAGAACATCAAATCCACCCATTACAAAGATAGAATCAGAGGCTAAATTTGTAGAAGAGATTGTAACCCCTAAATCATCAATACAAATATTATTTTGTACACGTGTTTCTTGTCTCGTTCATCGCAGGAATTTCCGTGTTTACAAATTTGGCACGCCCGGTGGGACCATCTCTACCTCTCATCTCTGTCTTTGAATCCACAAAAAGCACAAATGGCATCAAAGAAGGCTCAAGTTGTTCTCGCAGCCAATGCAAGGAACAAGAGCGTCATCACCGCAGGCGGTGTCACTTCGGGCATCATAACTCGAAGCAAGGCAAGAGCTCTTTCTGCCGCCTCTTCTACCCCTACATCAACTCCGCCAAATGAACAAGAGCACCCGAGGCACGAACCTGTGATCACCCTGGCCTCGCTAAGGGCGCCAATGAAGGAAAGCCCAAAGAAGTACTCTGGTTCCACTCTTTCCAATGTCGACTCAAGCGGCAGCTCAGCCATGCAAGTTATGACTATTGGAGCTACTTCAATAGATGAGCAGCTGGCTCATATGAATAAAGCGATCACAAGGCTGACACGGATTGTGGAAGAAAAAGACCAGCAAATCGCCGCACTCGTTAACCAACTAGATGTAAAGCCCGACATGAAAATCGAGCAAGGGGATGATTCAGTAAAGAAGGAAAACGACGAGGATGAAGAGCCTCCGGTGGAGAAAATCAATGTGAAGCCGGAACCAGGCCAAGCAGCGGCACTCACGGGATCTCTTTCTATCCAACAGCTGCAATAGATGATCGTCAGCACCATTAAGGCACAGTACGAAGGAAGTTCACATGACTCTGTACTATACTCAAAACCCTACTCCAAGAAAATTGACGCTTTGAAGATGCCAAGAGGTTAACAGCCACTAAAGTTCATGCAGTTCGATGGAAAAGGAAACTCGAAGCAACATGTAGCCCATTTCATTGAGACTTGCAACAACGCAGGGACAAAAGGAGATTACCTCGCTAAGCAGTTTGTACGCTCGCTGAAAGGAAATGCCTTTGAGTGGTACACGGACCTAGAGCCTGAATCCATCAACAGTTAGGAGCAATTGGAAAAGGAATGCCTCAACCGCTTCTACAGCACCAGCCGCACCATGAGCATGCTAGAGCTGACAAGCACGAAGCAATGGAAGGATGAGCCAGTCGTGGACTACATCAACTAATGGCGCAATCTGAGCCTCGACTGCAAGGACAAGCTCTCGGAGATCTCTTCGATCGAGATGTGCGTCCAAGGCATGCAATGGGGGTTACACTATATCCTTCAAGGCATCAAACCACGGACATTTGAAGAGTTAGCCACCCGTGCCCACGACATGGAGCTAAGTATTGCCTATCACGGGAAGAAAGAGCCGATCACTGACTTTAAAAAGGATAAGGTGTTCTTCCCAAATGTAGACAAGACTGGGAAGAAGCGCCCTAAGGAAGCGTTCACCGTCAGCACTGCGCCTGTCAAGACCACCTCCGCACCTATCAAGATCTCCTCCAAAACCAAAGCAAATGAGATAAAGAAAAGTGAGCCTCCTCGCACCCAAGAAAGGTACAAAAGCACCTTGAGGGAATTGGAGCAGAAGGTATACCCTTTTCCTGACTCAAACATGGATGCAATGTTAAACGACTTGCTAGAAAAGAAGGTAATCGAGCTACCTGAATGCAAGCAGCCTGAAGAAATGAATCGCATAAACGATCCTAAATACTGCAAGTACCATCGAATCGTGAGCCATCCTGTGGGTAAATGCTTCGTCCTCAAAGAGCTTATCATGAAGCTAGCACAACAAGGGCGAATCGAGCTTGACCTCGAAGACACGGCCGCAACACATATTACTACAATTGCATTTGGATCTTTCGATCCCGTGCCTCTCCAAGCAGCACCTGACCATTCCTATCAATGCTCAAGTTACACGATACCTTCTGCGCAACCATCGTCGGGGGCAAACGAACAAGATACACATACCGATGATGAAGAAGGATGGACATTGGTGACCTACAAAAAAACAAGGAAACCAAAACCACAAGCCATAAGACAAAAGGTGGAACAAGTGAGAAAGCACCGTCGCCGCAACAGTAGGAAGCCCAAAAGAAACGTAAAAGTTGATAAGCCAACGTATGCCGGGGAACCTATGGAGCAAGAGCTACGCATTCCTGTCTCATTGCACGAGTACTTCCCGAATGACTTCTTCCAACAGTGCACTATCGTTGCATGTCATATGGTCGAAGTAGAAATAGAAGAACCTTCAAAAGGCAAAGATATCACCACTGAGGGAGAAAAAACTCTCGCGCTCGAAGAATGTCTGCCAACACACTTTAGCATTGAGGAAGCGCTACGATTACCAAAGAAGATGCGAATAGCATTAGCAGCAGTCTTGGAAAGTCCCAATGACCACGAAGTGCAAGAAAGCAAGAACGAAGGTTTCAAGCTTCGGCCACATGAATGTGCCACATGCTGTGCCATCGATGACGCAATCCATTTCACCGACGAAGACTTGCTGCTAGGATCCAAGCCTCACAACCGTCCTCTCTTCGTCTATGGGTACGTAAGGAAGCACAAAGTCAACCACATGCTTGTGGATGGCGGATCAGCCATAAACATCATGCCAAAGTCAACAATGACTACAATCGGCATCAAGGCGGATGAACTGTCCCTAAGTCGTCTACTAATCCAAGGTTTTAATCAAGGAGGATAAAAAGCGATGGGCATGATCCGAGTGGAGATGACTATTGGTGAACTCAAGTCAAGCACGATATTCCATGTGATTGATGCAAGAACTTCCTACGGCTTGCTCTTAGGAAGGCCTTGGATCCATGCAAATGGAGTAGTACTGTCCACCCTTCACCAATGCTTAAAATTCTATCGAGAAGGAGTGAAGGTGATCTATGGCGACACCAAACCATTCATCGAAGCCGAATCACATTTCGCAGATGCCAAATTCTACATGGATGAAGACATGGTGCCCGAAGCTCTTCCAAAAGAGATCAAATCCACAGGCAAAGCAACACCTAAAAAGCAGGAGTGGCAAGCCATGCCCAAGAAGCAAGAAGAAGAAGCCATGTCGTCTTCAAGCAAGAACGATGATGAGCTTGCTAAACCTGCAACAATCAAAGGGAATAGGACGCCCTCAAATAGACTAAACACACCCGTTTTCCGATACATCCCGATGTCAAGAAGAAAGAATGGTCAATCCCCATTCGAAACTTAAGCAAGCAAAGCCGATGCACAACGGTACATGGATAATGTAAAGTTGCTCAAGACGGATGCAGTTTTACCTCTGACACAGCTAAGCAACGCTAAGGTTGCTAGATTACCATAAGGCTTCGTAAAAGCTCTACCAAAGGGGGTGGAACCAAGCTTTCTCCCAACCAAGAGGACCGAAGAAAGTTTTGATCCAAACGCCTACAAACTCATGTCAAAAGCTGGGTACGACTTCGCTTCTTCTTCGAATCCTGGAAAGAAGGTTTCAAACACCGTCAACAATAAAGAACGTGACCTCACTGAGACTTAAAAGAAGTTGAAGAAGCATGGTTACGGAGTTAACAACAACAAAGCTGGACTTGGCTTCACACCAAATGCACCCGTGAAGATTTCGAGCAAAGCGAAAAATGCTAGCACTCAACACATTAGCGTGAGCATTGAACAAGATCGAGAGGAGCCTAAATCCGCCCCTCAAACGCCAATCTTCGATAGGATGAATCGTTCAAGACCCAGAACGTCAGCCCTTGATCACATTGGTGGTCAAAACCGAACCTCCGTCTTCAAGAGGCTTAATAGGCCAACATCCCGAAGCTCTATTTTTTAAAGGTTGTCAAAACCTAGGAAGCAAAGCAACACGGCTAGCTCTCCTCCTCGTCAGTCAGCTTTGGAAAGACTTGAAGACAACATGAAGTTTTCTGGAAATAGGGAAACAACGTCAAAGGAAGAAAAGCTCGACAGGCTAGCAGAAAAAGGCGATATTCGAAGCTCAATTCCTTCAAGGATGAAGCGTCAAGCAATCTTGGAGGTTGACGCAAATGGACCACTGATAGTAAGAAGGCGCACCATCATCCATACTGGACAATCTTCATACCAACAAACCCAAGAGGACGACACTAAAGAGGAAGTCTAAGATGTCTTCCACATCACGATCCAAGAAGGTAAAGAAGACGAGATCCCTGAAGAAGGTGTCACTGCTGCACCACCACAACTCAAGGATGAGGGGCAAGCCACGGTTGACGATCTCAAGGAGCTCAACTTGGGCACAAAAGAGGAGCAAAAACCTATCTTTGTAAGTGCACTGCTAAGAGCAGACGAGATAGAGGAGTACTACCAACTGCTATCAGAGTACAAAGACGTCTTTGCTTGGACTTACAAAGAAATGCCCGGCCTTGACCCTGTCATCGCTGTGCATCATCTTGCAGTCAAGCCGAGAACGCGACCGATAAAGCAAACTCAAAGGCGCTATCGATCCGAGCTCATTCCACAAATCGAGGCAGAGATTGACAAGCTAATCGAAGCAGGATTCATTCGAGAGGTGCAATACCCCAAGTGGATCTCCAACATCGTCATCGTCCTTAAGAAATCTGGATAAATATGTGTTTGCGTAGACTTCCGGGACCTCAACGACGCTTGCCCGAAGGACGACTTCCCCTTACCAATCATCGAAATCATGGTGGACGCAACCACTGACCACGAGGCACTGTCATTCATGGACGACTCTTCTGGATGCAATCAAATTCGTATGGCTCTCGAAGACGAGGAACTAACAGCATTCCGCACTCCAAAAGGTATCTACTGTTACAAGGTGATGCCCTTCCGTCTAAAGAACGCTAGAGCTATATATCAACGCGCAATGCAGAAAATCTTCAATGACATGCTACACAAGAACGTATAATGTTATGTGGATGATGTGGTGGTCAAAACAAAGAAAATATCAAATCACTTGAAGGATTTACGAGTAGTGTTCCAAAGGCTGCGAAAATACAACCTCAAGATGAACCCATTAAAATGTGTGTTTGGCGTCACCTCCGGAAAGTTCCTCGGCTTCATTGTCAAGCACCGTGGTATTAAAGTGGACCAATAAAAAATCAAGGCCATTCAAAGCATGCCTGAGCCAAGAAACCCGCACGAGCTGAAAAGTCTACAAGGACGGCTAGCCTTCATCAGACGCTTCATCTCTAACCTTGCATGGCGTTGTCAACCGTTCCGCCGACTCATGAAGAAGGATGTTTCGTTTGTATGGGACGAAGCATGCCACAATGCTTTTGAAAGCATAAAAAAGTATTTGTCAAGTCCACCTGTCTTGGGGGCGCCTGTGCCCGGGAAACCACTCATATTGTACATCGCCGCTCAGGAAAGTTCAGTTGGAGCACTCTTGGCGCAAGAGAATGAATCCCAGAAAGAAGGAGCTCTCTACTACCTCAGCCGAATCCTCACCGGCGTCAAGTTGAACTACTCCTCAATAGAAAAGATGTGCCTTGCCTTGGTGCTCGCCATCCAGAAACTCAGGCATTAGATGCATGCTTACACCATCCACTTAGTTGCAAAAGCTGACCCGGTCAAATACGTCATGTCCAAATCAATCTTGACAGGGCGACTCGCTAAATGGGCGCTGCTTCTTAACCACTATGAGATCATCTACGTCCCAACTAAAGCCGTAAAGGGACAAGCGCTAGCAGACTTTCTTGCCGATCACCCAATCCCAGCTGATTGGAAAATCTCAAACGACTTGCCTGACGAGGAAATGTTCTACATTGACATCTTCCTGACATGGACGATGTTCTTCGACGGATCTGCACGAGCAGATGGAGCCGGGGCATGAGTAGTATTCATGTCGCCGCAAAGGCAGCTATTACCTTATTCCTTTCAACTAAGCGAATTATGCTCCAACAACGTCGCTGAGTACCAAGCACTGATCATCGGACTCCAAATGGCAATCAACATGGGAATCACAGCCCTTAAGGTATTTGGCGACTCCAAGCTTATAATCAATCAACTCTTAACTGAATATGAGGTGTGGAAAGATGACCTCATCCCATACTTCCGGCTGGCAACTCAACTGCTACAAAAGTTTGAGACTATGACACTAGAGCATGTGCCAAGAAAAGATAATCAAATGGCAGACGCTCTTGCCAACCTAGCCTCAAGCATGACATTAGGAGAAGACGAAGTTGTAGACGTGCCAGTCTGCCAAAAATGAGTGATCCCCCTCGTCACTGAAATGCTACTGGATGATACAAATGTCATCTCAGTACTTCCAGTCGATGTTGAAGAGTGGAGACAACCGCTGATCGATTACTTAGAGCATGGAAAACTTCCAGGTGATCCTAGACACCGTTCCGAAATACGTCGACGAGCACCTCGCTTCCTCTATTACAAAGAAACACTCTACCGACACTCTTTCGAATGAGTACTTCTGAGATGCCTAGGTGAGGAAGAAGTTAATCAAGCCATGGAATAAGCACACTCAGGCGTATGCGGGGCGCATCAATCTGGACCAAAGCTACATTTCCAGCTCAAAAGAATGGGTTACTACTGGCCAAGCATGGTGAAGGACTGCCTGGAACATGCAAAAAGGTGCCAAGCCTGCCAATTCCACGCCAACTTCATACACCAACCACCTGAACCATTACACCCTACAGCTGTTTCATGGCCATTCGATGCATGGGGATTGGACGTCGTAGGACCAATTACTCCGAAATCATCTGCATGAGAAGCTTACATCCTAGCGGCAACATATTACTTCTCTAAGTGGGCTGAAGCCATACCCCTAAGGGAAGTAAAAAAGGAAAGTGTCGTCCGTTTCATCAAGGAGCACATCATCCACCGATATGGGGTGCCTCGCTACATCATCACTGACAACGGAAAGCAATTCTCCAACCGACTTGTGGATGAGCTATATGAGAAATACAAGTTCAAGCAGCACAAGTCTTCCATGTATCATGCCCCGGCCAACGGTCTTGCAGAAACATTCAACAAAACATTGTGCAATCTCTTAAAGAAGGTGATCGGCCGAACAAAGAGAGACTGGCATGAAAGAATAAGCGAAGCACTTTGGGCATATCGGACCACACATAGGACTCCTACCCAATCTACGCCTTATTCTCTTGTATATGGCGTGGAAGCTGTTTTACCGCTCGAAAGTCAAATCCCCTCACTGAGAATGGCTATACAAGAAGGCTTGACTGATGAGGAGAATGCAAGGTTGCGCCTTCAAGAGTTGGAAGCACTCGACGAAAGAAGGCTCAAAGCTCAACAACACTTGGAATGCTACCAAGCACGGCTATCCAAGGCATTCAACAAGAAGGTCCACCCAAGGTCTTTCCAAACTAGAGATCTCGTCCTCGCATTGCGTAGGCCTATCATCACAACTCACAAGACGAAAAGCAAGTTCACATCAAAATGGGATGGACCATATGTAATACAAGAGGTCTACACCAACGGCGCCTACTTAATCATGGCAGAAGACGGCTTGAAGATTGGCCCTATCAATGGAAGATTCTTAAAGCGCTACTACCCCTAAAAGGCGACAACCAAAGCTCCTGGCCCACAAGAGCATAAACTATGTACGGCAAAATCATCATAAAAATAAAAAAAAATAAAAATGCATTTGAACTACGTTATGACTTAATCTCTCCTCAACAGAGGGTACGTAGGCAACTTGAAACGTCAAAACTTCAAGTACAGTCACACCATCTAAAAAAAAAAACACTTTAAAGAATGAAGAGCAAATTCAAGAATGTAAATACTTTATTTCTTTGAAAGAAGGAGTCGGCTCCAAAAGCCATATCACAAAAAAAAAAAAAAAAACCAAAAGATACTACTTGAAAACTATGTCCCCAAAACTACGAAGACGATCTTCAAGCAAGCTTTCCAAAGTCTTCAAAGTCTCTGCCTCGGTGGGAGACAAGATGGGCAACTTCATAGTCATGCATTTCTCTCATTCAAGTTGCGATGCTTCGATTACCAACTACTCTCTCTCTCTCGCCAACGTATCTAGACGCACATGGACATAAGATAAAGAAGTCTCTGTAACTTGATAATCTCCCAAAGCAGCTTGCTGAGAAAACTGGACTTGAGCCAGTGACGAGTTTATTGTTGCTAGCTGATGAGCTCTAACATCTGGACTCAACTTCTCCAAGGAAATGGCACGCAAGGAAGAATACTCAGTCGAGGCGGCCATAAGTTTGACAATCTTGATCTTCAAAGATGAAGAGTGAACGTTAAGGTTGTCAATAACAGAAACAAGCTTCAACAAATCCTCATTGAGCAACGTAAGGTCTTCCAACGGGCACTTGGAAATCCTCTCCTCTATATGGCTCTTGATATCCATTGTCGCACTAAGACTGATGCGATGGATGACTTGCTCAGTACCGCTAAGGTTCGGCCCTCTCAAAGAGATCTCAGAGCTAGCTGGCAAAGGAGTTGGACACATAACGTGTTCTTGCATACCTTTACCTACACATGGCAAACTTGGGAAGTTCGGCGGATTTGGAACAAGCTCTGCACCAGGCGGATCCCTGATCTCCCTTTCTGTAGGTAGTTTGCCTGCAAATAGCATATCCGTATAGGAATAAACATCTGCAGTTGCCAAATCAAAAGAACAAGAAGGCCCAACCTAAAGAAGACAAAGAAAGATGTTAGAAACGAAAGAAAAATAATGAAAGCATAAGAAATCACGAGAGAGAATGAAGTACATACATCTCTCTCAAGTGGCACACAGTCATCGAGTAGAGGAGGTCTAAACACTTCTTTCTTCTTATGACGAAAATTGACATCGCTGTCAACCTGAACATCCTCAAGTGGTCGCTTGTTTGAAACTTGTTGACACTGTTGCAAAATAAATCCATCTTCGTGCGAGTCAACTTCATCTCCCGCCTCTTCAGAAACATCTGGATGTCGAGAAGACAAGCATGGGCGTTGAGGAGCTAAAGCTACAAGTCTATCTTGTAAAGAAGCCGCACTGGTGGAATCAAGAGCTACCGCTTGCATAGGAACCACATGACAGCCCTCTCTTGACATATCATTGCCCGAGTGAGAAGAATTGGTACCACTTGCCATCCCCAAGTTCTTATAATATACCTTTGACCACCAACGAGCATAAACATGGGTCACTGGATTACTCTTGAACTCGTCCTTGGCTGGTAGCGTGATAACAACATTTGTACATACACGACTTACAAGGATGCTGATTGGTTCTTTTCCTTCAGCTTGCCTGGCAAGTTCTGGACAAAACCAAATTGCCTGCTGAAGCGGTGGGGACTATATGGCTAAACAATGCATCGGCCTTCTTGCCGCAAAGAAACAAACCCCGAACGAAGACTTATAAGATAAGACAAGTCTGACGAGCGAAAATACGAATTGTCTACGATGCCTCGTCGCGCCGAGCCAACTCTCGCTAAGGGGTCCATCCTCAAATCTTCATAACTTTCAAATAGCGCTCGTGCCTGCAAATCATCAAGGCTTTTCGCGGAGAGCACGCCAGAATACTTCGTTATCAAATGCCTCATCTTGGCTGCAGTCGATGAAGAAGGCATTGACTTGTCTAGAGTCGTCAAAGAAAAGTGAGTGCCAAAATATTCACCCAACCAACCATACACATAGTGGTAAGAAAGCACCGCAGCACGATCTTCAGTGCTTGCCTAGTTCAAAACAATGCTCAAGCCATTGTAAATGTTGGCTAAAACCGGAATAGCAAGGCTAAAAGACTCACCTGCAACCATCTTGCTAGCAATTTTGAAAACTCCAGGATGAACTAAGTTGACGTCGCCTGTCGGGAAAACAAACTTACAAAGCCAACAAGCTAAGAAATCAGCTAGGTAAGACTCATCCACATGCTCTGATACTATGCCAAGATCCTCAAACGCTCTCAACTCGTCAAAAGAGTGGCGCCTGGTTGAGCCAATAACACCGGACGGGTCTGAGTCTCCCTTTGGCCTAGTGGTCTTGTTACGACAACTTTTCTTCGAAGACCTCTTATACCTCATAGCCTCCCAGTACCAAAATCGGATCCATGAGGAAATCGTCACGCCTGATTTACCTTGAGCATCCTGGAAAAGCTTGTGATACGCCCAAAACAAATAGCGGCAACTCGCAGGTAATCCTCGGCTATTGCAAAGAGAAAGTTCCTCCGTGCTGGGAACGACCTCATCATAAAACTTACCATGGATCGGCAAGCCTCCTATTGACATCTCCCCTTGCGTCGTGTGAAGTGTGTTGGTCCCTAAACACCAATACTCAAAGAACGCTCGAAGGACGGAAGGATGACAATCATAACTAAACAAAGATGCGTACACAGCGTGGTAAAGGCCCACTTTAGTAAGCACATCTTTAGATCGGCTTAAGACATCTTCGAGCCACTCCCAATAAAACTCATCAAAGACGGCTTCTCCAGTAGTCGACAGGGTACCATTCCAAGCCATGGCTCCGTTGCGAATGTGTTCACCAAGAAGCTTAAACGAGGCCGGGTGATGGTCACGAGCATGGTGCGAATGATTCAAAATAAGAACCCTCAATGTGTACGCCTTTTTCTTCGTATTTGGTTGAACAGCGTCTACCACCTCCCAAGATACTTCAGAAGACCACGACTTAATATGCATGGAATTGTCTTTCACAGGAAAAGCAAGCGCCTTAGGACCAGTTAGTGGCGGGTAAAGCTTCAATGTTGTTCCTTCATCTTGTGAATCGTCTTCCTTCGCAAGAATGGTGATGGTGTTGTTCCTAAAACATTTGAAAAATACCAGGACCGCAAATCAGCCACAAAACTTGAGCAGCACGACAAAGATGGCAGCTACAGGATGGTCCTTCAAAGCACACTACAGTGGCAAAGGAAACCAAAATGCTACGCAATCGCACTACGCAAACCCGCAGCGATTACGCAAGCAGTTTCTTGCACCACACGTCGACGTCACCACCAAGAAAGAACTGTGACCAAAAGGCATTACGCAGCAAAGTCTCGCTGCAAGCTCTTGCACAGCACCACACGGCAACGCGCCACCGAGGGAAAACTGTGGTCAAAAAGCACTACACAGCGAAACCTCGTTGCGGTCTCTTACACAAGCACACCCACGGCTTTAAAAGCTTTGCGAAAATCCTGGCGTCAAGCTCTGCCTTCTCAAGATTTAAAAAAAAAATTCCTGACATTACAAACAAAGAAATCCATCAGTGGGGACACACACATTGTGCGTAAAAAAAAAGCATTATATTACGTTATATATATATATATATATATATATGTATATATGTATATATAGACATATGTGTGCATGGTTTGGTAATGGGACAAGTGCACAAAATGGAGATGGTGACAAGACGATCAACCTCCACATATATATATAAGGACGCAAATGGTGATGGTGATGGGACAAATATATATATACATATATGCATGGCTCAAAAGATGGAAATGGCATGCACGGCTCAAAAGACATATATATACACTCAAGTGACTCACCAAGTAAAAGCAGCAGCGCAGGATTGCTGGACAATGGTGCAGTGGCGATGCAAGGCAACAAGCAACGCAGTGGATGAAGCTATGTAATAAGTGTACAAGCAAAGGAGCAATCCCATATATATATATATATAAAGGTCCCCGGAGAAGCAAATGAAATACGGTGGCTATTCAAAATGCAGGTCCGTGACTGTGTAAACTGTGCAAACGACCACCCGTGCCTGGAAAAGAAAAACCAAAATGAGAGGTGATGGGATGGTGCATTGGGAAAATATGATTGTGTACAAAAAGAAAGTGCCAACTAAAAGAAAGTGCTAGCTATTGTTAAGTAAAATGGTGCACTAGGAAAATATGATTATGTACAAAAAAGAAAGTACCAACTAAAAGAAAGTGTCAGCTATAGCTACTGTTAAGTAAAATGGTGCAGTAGGAAAATATGATTATGTACAAAAAGAAAGTGCCAACTAAAAGAAAGTGCTAGCTACCCTAAATGGTGCACTGGGAAAATATGATTATGTACAAAAAGAAAGTGCCAACTAAAAAAAAGGTGCCAGCTACTGTGAAGTAAAAAAAAAAAAAAAAAAAAAAAAAAGAGAAGAAGGAAGTAACGCATTTTAGTCAGATATACGTTTTATTTGTATTTAGCACAACATACTGAATAAAATAAAGCATGTCCATTGATATCTAAAATGCATTAAGAGAAATAAAGTCCATTTTATTTATTTTTATGGAAATTTGCATTATACATAAAAAAAAAAAAAGTCAAATCAAATTTACAGGAAGGGATCTTCAAGGATGATCAGGTGGCGCCTCATCACTCGGCAGAGCTCCAGAAAGATGAAGCACCAGAGATTGATTATTCGGAGCTTCAACACTTGGTGAAGCACCAGAGGACGAAGGCAGAAGTTGCCGCTGGAGTAACGCCACAAACCTCTGATGATCACTCTGAATCCGAACTTCGGACTCCTGCAGCTGGTCAAGCTTCCTCTTCATGCTTGTTGAGTAATTAGTTACGAGCATGTGCAACTCTTTATTCTCGTGCCTAAGCACTCTAACCTCTTGCCGAAGACTGGCCACCTCAGCCATCAACGACTCAACCTAACGAGATCGAGCAAGAAGGCATTGGCCCATGTTTGAAACTGAGCCTGCACATCGGACGTTGTAGGCCAGAGAGTCCTGAACAATCAGCTCGTCGGACCGTCTGGAAAGTATCCTAGTGTTTCTAGGAGTGAGAAGATTTCTAGCCACCACCGAAGCGGTTGTATCGTTCATCATCATAGAATCCCCAACTGTAAGAGGACCATTGGGAGATACGAAGGATGGCTGCCAAATGTTGTTTGAAAAAGATATGTCACTATCTTCCCCGACATTCAAGTTAAGACGACGGTCAGAAGGGCAAGACATTTTCGAAGGTGTGAAGAAAAAGAAGAGGTCGGACAAATCAAGTTCTTAGAAGTGCAAGTAGGGAGCTTCTACAGGCGGAAAATTCAAGTGTGCATTGGAATGTGATGCGTGCCTGTCTTTAAAAATCAGCACTCGACGGAGCTTCAGAAATTGAAGAGGCGAGTTCAGAAATCGAAGAGGCAAGCTTAGAGATCGAAGAGACGTCTGCTTTCTCAAAAGCTGGGCTGCTCAGAAACCATGGGCCGATCTCAAAAATTGAAAAGGCACTTGCTTTTTTCAGACGTGTCATCACCTGTCACATGCACACTCAACTTTGCGAAAATCACGGATAATTTGTCGAAGCGCCAATCTCAGATATCGAAGAGGCGCCAGTCTTTTTCAGCCTTGTCAGCACCTGTCACATGCACACTCAGCTTTGCGGAAATTACGGGCAATTTGTTGAAGATTTTTTATGAAGAAGAAAGCATGTGAAGCCATACTGATCAATCACTCAATGGTTGCCAACACGAGTGAAAGAATAGTACCTTTACAGGTATTAAAGAACTTCCTATAATTGTCCACCTTCACCGTCCATAGCAAGGCAGACCTGCAAAAATGCCAAACCCTTCCTCATTTCTAAGAGTACACTCTCAGCAGAGCCTCTCGAAATACCCAATTTTCTTCCTCTCCTAGAATACCTCTGCAAACAAATGACACCAAAGAAAAAGTATCTCATATCACCAGGGTAGAAAGCAAGAGTATCTCATATCATGCTTTATCCCTGTCCTTTCCTTTGTCCTTGTTCTTACCTGCAAAGACAAGGATAAAGAAAGCAATATGTCGAAACCTCCACTCAAACTCCGGGCAAGGAACCGACTACCTGGAACCTTTGCCTGGTTTCTTACCTAGCTTTGCTTTTGAGTACTCGTCTTCAGTTGCTGATGTACTTCCGAAGAAGATGCCATATTTGCCCGGAGAACAGATAAGGCAAGTGAAAATGATACCTTGAAGCATGTGGAGACATCGTGCTGATTTCCTTCAAGATCAAGTCTCCCTTTCCTTGTACAATCAACCAACCCAGTAGAAGGAGTCTGAGTTGAATCCAAAGCTCGAGAAGTTTCAACAAACATATTGGCGGCATCATCGTCGAAGAACAAAGCCTCGTTGTGCAATGCTGTCAAATCGCCACCACTTCTTCGAAAGCAAAAGTATTTCATATCATGCTTTCTCCCTATTCTTTTCTTTGTCCTTGTTTTTACCTGCGGGACAAGGAGAAAGAAAGCAAACAGACAACACTTGGTATCAATCTTCCGATCTGGAACCAACTGCTTGGAACCCTTCCCTGATTGCTTACCTAGCACTGCTCTCGAAGTACCCATTGTTTCAACATCTTATGCTTCTAGAGAAAATACCACATCTGCCTGAAGAACAGATAAGGCAAAGGAAAATGATACATTGAAGCATGTTGAGACAAGCACAACAAAACACTTGCCGATTCATCCGCTACTTCTTCAAAATCAAAAGTATCTCATATCATTAGGGTTGCAATCACTCTGGGTTTGGTGGACCTGTTTCGACCCTCAAATTCTTGGGTCGGCCCGCTAGGCGTTGTGAGCTGCACATGCCGATTTACCACCCTTGAATCAAATCCTTAAAGATTAAGTCACCAACTAGAAGAAGCGCCCATCACTCTTGAAGATCATATCGTTGACCAAACTGCTCAGGGTTCATATGAAAATGCTACGAACTTCCTTGATCTTTCAAAGCATGCATGTCCTGAAATTGCTCGTGGTCATGTTTAAGTTCGAGATCAAGCCTCGACAGCCCTTAAAGAAATTACAAGTCCGATTCAAGATCAAGTGTCCACCACCCTTGAATCAAATCCAGTTCAAGATTAAGTCTGTGGAAAGTCCCTTGGAGGAAACCAGAAAACCCTCCAGCCCAGCTCAAGAATAAGCTATGGAAAGTCAACAATTGGAGGAAACCAGAAAATCCTCCAACCCAGTTCAAGAATAAGCCTGTGGAAAGTCAACAATTGGAGGAAACCAGAAAATCCTCCGAACCAATTCAAGATCAAAGCTGTGGAAAGTCAACAAGCGCAATAAAATACGTGCCGATTCACCCACTACCAAAGCAAAAGATCATCTACCACATGAAGCTCCTTGTGGTCCAATTTCAACATCCAAGATCAAGCCTCAACGGCCTTTGAAGAAATTTCAAACAAAGTTCAAGATCAAGCCCCAACGACCCTTGAAGAAATCACCAACCTAGTTCAAGATCAAGCCTCAACAGCCCTTGGATCAACATCTACAGTAAGGGACTTCAAAACGCATCTTCTACACGTGACAAGCACATGTATACGACGCGCCTTGAAGTGGGGGCATTTGTAGACATCGAAATTTCGGTAAAATAAATGTTGATCAATAATTAAAATTTCAATGTTTATGTGTCACATAAATTTTATACATAGCATGTGACTAAACGAAAAATCAAAATAAATCAGAAAAGTCATCAAACAGGACACGTGTCAACACCTGGCAGAAATGATTTATTTCATCTGATTATTTAAATCCAAAAAAATCAAGTTTTGGAATTCTATAAATAGGAGGCCAAGGCATTCATTTTAGCACACGAATTCATAACCAATTCACCTCACACCACAACCTTGAAGCTTTGAAACTCCAAAACTCTCAAGCAAACCCCGAATGATCAAGAAAGCTCTCTTCATTCTTCATCAAATCCTCATTCAAAAGCAAGCCCCAATGGTCCTTGAAGAACTTCCACTAATTCAAGATCAAGCCACCCCCCACAGCCCTTGAAGAAAGCGTTCATCATTCATCATTCGTTCATCCCTAGATCAAGCCCCGACGGCCCTTTGGATCAACGACGTCAACAAATCCGCACAACTGTTTATCCCAAGATCAAGCCCCAACGGCCCTTTGGATCAACAACATCAAATCCACCCATTACAAAGATAGAATCAGAGGCTAAATTTGTAGAAGAGATTGTAACCCCTAAATCATCAATACAAATATTATTTTGTACACGTGTTTCTTGTCTCGTTCATCGCAGGAATTTCCGTGTTTACAAACACAAAATTATAACATTTTTAGACAAAATTGCCCCTCTCCCATTGTCTCTTTCCTCATGTCTCAACCTCTCCGTCTCCTTCTTCCTGCATTCATTCTGCCGCTGCCTTTCTCTTCCCGTGGGCTTCCTCCTCATCCTCTCCCGTAGGTGTCGGCTGCACCCAGCCAACACGCAGTAGCACGAAGCCACTACTGTTGTGCTGCAGATTGACCCAGGTATGCGATTGATGGCTTGATGAATCTCAATTTTTTTTCATTGTTTTGCGTTTCGGTTGAAAGTTTTCTGGGTTTTAATTAATTAGGGTTTTCTTTTTTATCTTTTGTTGCTAATTTGTTAATTATTAGGTTGTGTTAATTACTGGGTTTTGTTAAGATTTGTGCAACTGGGAGTGCGAGTGCATAGATTTAACATGCCAATTTGAGATTTCTGAATTAGAAATGAAGAAAGGAGCAAACAAATGTAAGACCCCACTGGTGATATTTGGATGCTGCTGTAGTTCCAATTTGAGATTTCTTAAATTCTTACTGATCACTGATGGTGCTTAGATGATATGAATTTACTATCATACACATGGGCTCTTGTTGTTGTTGTCGTTTTTTTTTTTTTTTTAATTTTGTTTTTTTTATCAGAACATGGGCTATTGTTTAATTTTGTTCAATTTGTTTGGGAGTTTAAAACATTGGAGAGAGGAGGCGGCGGCTGCAAGCATGGCGGAATATCATGGAGTGCCCAATGTGAGGGAAGAGAGAGTGGCAGCCATGGTTGTGGATTTTTTGGGTCTGTTAGGAGGGGTAGAGAAAATGAAAGATGGAAGAAAATAAGGAGAAGAGGAGGAAGAAGAATGTAAGAAAAAGGAGTGGTATAGACTGGTCTTTCTGTGGTTGCGAGCTTGTGGCTTATCAAAGACTAATCTATATACTGTCTATTTATATATATGAGTTGGAGAATTTGGCCAAAGAAGGGCTGGAGTAAAAATGACGACATGGAATTGGAATTCACTTTGTATGATATATACAAATGAGGGATTGCTTGGTGTACATATAATTTGGATAACAGTGAAGCTTATGATATATGTTAATCTATCTGTTATCTATATATTGGTGTAGATAACTGAATTTGTTAACTTTCATGCCTACAAGTTAGCATGCTGATTCTTGTATCGGAATTCCCTCTTATAATTTTACAGGGAGAAGGATGGTTACGAGGTGGTGAATTGCATTGCTTTTACCTTCTGTGCTTGTATACGGCTGCCTTGTTGGTATTGTTGTTCAGTGAGTGAGGTTTTGGGAGGATTGCAATCGGAATTGGAGTGCATGAGAGATTTGGTCTTGTGGGCTTGTGATAAGGATCAGGGGAAGGGGGGCAAATGTGGCTGAGTCCTTGTAGGATTTGAGGACCTGGGTTCTTTCCATTTTTGCTTGATCTTAGCTGGGTAAGAGCTTTTTGGCTCACTTTTTCGAGTTTTCGAGATTTCATGTTCAGGGTTTGACACATAAATGAAGCAGGATCACACCGTGGAGTTTAATTTCAATGTCTGCTGATTGAGTGGGACATTTGTTAGCTAAGATTGCAACATAATTATTGGTTTAGATCTTACTGATGTATAATTAACAGCTATTGGATTTAGTTTTTGTTTTATAACAGTCATAATGGATAATGGCATAAGTTAAAGCGAATAACCTTTGATAGATATGTTTCCATTCTTATTCTAGTAGTTTACCAATTCATTGTTTGATGACAGTTTGATGACATTTTGCTGAAATGATTGTTGTAATTGTTTTTTATTGTTTGAAGACTACTGAGATGTAGACATGTATGGAAAGCCTACTTCCGTAAAATAGAGACTCATAATTTTACACTAATACTATCATATTGTTTGAATGTTGCCTCTTCACATCATTGAACCGATAAGCTTCAACCATATTGAAGCTAAGCATCGTATTGTTATAAAAGATAGAATTCATGGCATAACATATCTTTAGCCATGTGCTAGTGTAAAAAATATATCAAAATATATCATAGATAAGCATATATGTATTCAAAATATGAACAAGTTCAAAAAGAAAAAAAAACCTTTGTCCCATCTCGTCCCACGCATAAACATTGTACCAAACAACAGACAAAACAGGGATGAGTTAGTCATTTAATCTTTTGGTTCTGTTCCATCCAGCACGTACCAAACACAAAATTGAATAACCATCATGTTTCGTCCTGTGCGTACCAAACATAACACGGAACCTCTATTCCTATCCCGTCCTGTCCCGTCTGCGTACCAAACAATACCATATGGAACAATATTGAGGATTTGTGAAATTGAACTTGGTCTCAAACAATTTAGATGCATATTAGAAAACAATTAATAGTCTTGATTTGACTTAGTAGGCAAAAAAAAAAAAAAACACAAGAGTACACTGCAACAAAGTGCTTCAAATCTGTAATGCAATAAAAAAATTTAAAAAAAAAAAAAGAGATTAGAGAAAGAATATCATTAGTAGACTTGGCATGGAAGAAAATTAGAAAGGTAGTGATGGGGAACTCAAATCTGAGCATGCCTCAAATTAAATCACCACTAGAAAATTTATAGCAAGAGATCATGCACCATAAGGGAATATTATTCACTTGAAGAAATTTACAAAGGAGATATTATGCACCATAAGAGAATATTATTATTGACACACCCCGATCCTAGAATCAAGGTGTGTTGGACATTATGAGCTTTGGTGGCCATGAGGAATCCAACGGTGTTCTAACAGAATTCACAAAAGTAGGACTCACCCTCGGGTGTTACATCTTAGTAATTGTATATTTAAAGCCTCCAAACTGTGTAAATGGTTACGTCACTCTCACGTGACGGCCAACATGCCCTCCTTCGAGACGGGGTGTGTCAATTATCATGTGGGACACTAAAGAATAAAATCAAAGTTTATAAACAGTAAAGTACCTTAATATATACTAGTAGAAAGCACACACTTTGTGTGTGTGAACAATTTCTCTTAATTATATGATTGTTATTTTCTAAAAAAAAAAAAAGGTAAAATAGGAAAAATATGGATATGATTGTCATTTTGTCAAAAGGTACAAATTTACTATTTTGCCTTCCTCATGTCAATATTGTGTGTTCAAAAGTGAGGGCAAAATTGGAAAAAAGGGGAAAAAAAGTTGACAAGTCCTCTTCTCTTAATAGAATACTAGCATTTGCCTACATACTTGTGTGTATGAACACATTTTTTTAGAAGATGAGAAGGTGAGAGGGAGAGAGAGAGAACGTAGGGAGAGTTGAAGGTTTTTGTTTTTGGTTTTTTTTTTTCTAATATTAGAGGTATTTTAACATCACATGTAGGTGAGGCTTCAATAAAAAACAGTAAAATCTGGACATGTGAAATTACATTATTGCCCATCATTTTTTTTGTGTGATAGAATACTAATTGTCTTTATACCTTTTTTTGGTTGACAAATAAGATTTTATTAATTAGTAGATATATATATATATATATATATATATATATATATATATCCCTTCACCTATCGTTAGGTGATTTGCTTCACAAAAAGTCATCGTTGCAATAATACATGACAAATTAAGAGAATTTTCTTTTCACTTTTATCACAAAGAGAAGAACATGGCTGAGAAGAACCAATAGGTTTATCCTTTGGCACCAGCAAATGGTTACACAAGAAGCGATGCAGAGTCTTTGGAATCCAATGATGAGCTGAAACGCAAAAAGAGAACTAAATTGGCCATTTATATTGACATTTTCATCGTGTTTCAGATGATGGTTATAACCGCCATAGGTCTCGAAAACTTAATTTTAATCCCTAAATAAGATTAATACAGTATTGAAGATTAAAAACTAAAAATAGTCCTTTAACTCATGTTCACATCAGATTATATAGTCCATGTCATATTTAATTATTTTTCTAGCAATTTATTATATTTTTAATTTACCTATATTTCCCTTAGGTACAAATATATGTTTAAACGTTTTGTAGTTATGGATTCCTCATGTCTGTCTGCATCGATTACGATTCATCTCTCCATCTTCGGCGTCAATGAAGCTTTTCCCTTTTTTCTCTACTGATGATGATGTTCACGCTTCCTTTCTATATATTGATCCCAAAAATCAGTTTCTCGTTATTGGTTGGATTGTCTCATTATCAATTCATAGTAGAATTTTCTTATATAAACTCTTGGGTCTAAAATCAAAGTGAAGCAGTTGTTGTGTTATTCACTGGTGATTCGTGCATACTAGACTATTTTTTGTTCAGGTTTTTAGCACCAATTCCGACCAGTTCAGGTAATTTCTGTAAATTGTAAAATGTTGTTCTTTATTTCTCTCAAATTTTCAATTTAACTTTTTTCAAATAGTTGAAGCATGGATTAACTTTGACGAAATTTGTGTTGGGGTTCATATGATTAATACACAATGCATATTTTGTGTATGATGAAATGCTCAAGTGAATTCTTTTTTAAATGATCCCGCACATGCGAACTTGGTGGCATAGTTTTACTAATATGTGCATTAGTGAGAATTTTGATGGCAATTTGTACCAAATTCTCTAGTATATCATAACATCAGTTTTACTAAACTGTGCACAATCCCTTCTCTGTATGTCCCTTCAGTAAATATCCTACTGGTTGTGGCAAAATTTTCAGGGACTATATTGTGCATTTGTTTTGCAAGTGTGCTTATGCACCTACCCCAGAAGCCTTTGATGTGCACCTAAGGGTTCTAAAGGATGAAGATGGATCCATAATGAGAACTTTCTTGGATAGTCTTCTAAAAGAAAATTGGTCCAATGCATCTTTTGAAGGTGCCAGTATGTGCATTTTTCGGTTTTTATTTTTCTCTTTCATCTTTGGTTGTGAAATGAGGTTCATACATTAATCACCATTCCCTTATATAGGTACGGAGAAATGTGGTCCAATGTTGCAGAATCTTTTAATTCTTGGATATGTGAAGAACGATCTTTACCAATTTATCAATTGGTTGATTGTATTAGAGTGAAGATGATGGAAATGAATAAAGAATGGTTCCGAGCAACACACAATTGGAATACATTTCTATGCCCTGAGATGGAGGAGCGCTTTAATCAAGTTTTGGAAGTTGGCAGGCATTGGGAAATTAGTAGGTTAAGTCTATCTGTTTTGAGGTACACAATGACATTTCAGTGATGGTGGATTTGCAAAATCGTTTCTATTCATGTTATCAATGGCAAATCAAAGGGTTTCCTATAAGCATGCAGTGGCTGCGAATATCAATGATGATGGAAATCCTAATGACTATGTTGAAGATTTCTTCACCGTTGAATACTACAAGTCTTCTTACTCCTTCCCAATATATCCAATTCCGAACATTGATAGGCCTGATATTGATGGACATGAAGAAATTGTTGTGGAACCACCATTGACCAAAAAACAATATGGGAGGCCAAAGCTTAAGATGATGAAATCAATTGGTGAACAATCAAGGCCAATAACATGTGGGAGGTGTCATCGAATCGGGTGGCATAATTCTCTCACATGTTAAGCCCAAATTTAAGAGCTTATCTTTTCAATTTATCGTTTGCAATAGAACTATGTTTGTTTCAGCGATTTTAGTTTTATTACTCCCAGAACTATATTTCCATTTGGTTATTAATAAAGAGTTTAGAATAAAGATTTACTTTTAAATGAAATGGTGTCTCGTTTTAGTTTTTCCGAACCTATTCAACTGCACCTACACAAGTGTTGATACTAAATCGTACGAATGAAAATATTAATTTTCTTTTCTGTAATTTCTTGGCAACCCATTATTGTAAAAATCATTGTCAAGCTTAGAGATACAAGCAAACATAAGTTCTCTACTTGCAACAATGGTTAATTTGGTATCATCCATGACAACACCAATCCATGTTGCCCTTGAAAGTTTAGGTACAGTCAGATAGGTTCAGTGTATATGGCTCACGAATGATTAAGTTGGTGAATTTCAATGGTCAAGGTTGATTAATTTTGGAATGTCAATAATGAGTACGATATGTTTTTTATTACAATGGTTATGAATTTCCTTTATGAAACACCAAATGGCTATTTAATTGTGCCCACAATTTGGCTGATTGTAATGGTTAATGAAATCCCTTGTTTTTTGCAGATTACAATGGTTAATTTGTCTCATAACACCATGATTATTAGAGATTTGTCATTTCCACTGTATCACTGTAATCAATGGTTAAGAAATCCCTTGATTTCAGCTAATTAAAACAATTTTCTTTTTCATTTCATTTTTTTTAAAATAATAAACAAATAAAATTTTGCTTAATTTTACATCCGAAATGACAAAAAAAAAAGGAAGCAAACCATGAAAAATAAGAAGGTACAATAACATATGCATCATGCAGTTGCAAAAATTCTAAAATAGCAAACTATGAAAATATGAAGCACACAACATCAAGTTCGATACCCAATTCATTGTTTTTGACATCATGCAGCAGCAAAAGAAATGGGCTCGATAGCCTTTGTGTCACACAACAAAATACTAAGTGATCAAAACATTAAGCATCACGTAGGTACAAAACATTTAAGATCCTTATTATATGTCTGTAGTATATCAATAACATCGTAGTCGTTCTTCCATGCATCATCTGTCGCAATGCCTTCTCTATATATCTTGAACAAACCCCAAAATGGTGTCCTTTCCATAAGCTCTAGGTGGATAGTTTTGACATGATTTTGAAATTTTTGGTAGGCTCCTGCAAAAATCCCCATGTTAGACCTGTATTGTAGGAATGAATATTCACTCCTCCTCTTTCGTGCCATATTCCTATAACCTGCGGATTCATACAATATGGAAAAGTATCATGGTTTACACAATGATTGAAATGCATCAAGTATTACAACAAAATGGATTAAATAAGTCCTCAGGTGGATTCAAACCTAATTAGTACAAACAGTGCCAACTTTTTTCATATTGAATTGTTCGGACCTACACTATAAACATAATTATTTGAAAGTGTGCCCAAATTGAGCTTACCAAATCAAACAGACCTAAACATCATAACGTAAGTAATTGAATTCACAACCTAATTGATCATACCAAATCAATTGGACCTAAACGTACGCAACATACCTAAATGAACGTACAGAATGAAGGGGACCTAATTGACCGTACTGAATGGAGGGGACCTAATAGACTGTACTGAATGGAGGAGACCTAAACATACGCAATGTACCTAACTGACCATTCCAAACCTAAAAGACCGTACAAAAATATAGGATGGCATTGCGCAGCCAGCAATGATTTTAGGCCATATCCTCATTCCCTTCCCAACTAAGATGCACAATACACTATTTTTCAATGAGCTTTCATCCCCCTGCTTCACATCCTATTCTACTTGCAATTTTGCAATGTTTCAATCTCATTTATCTTTACGCTGTCTCAAATGCTTTCATTTTTTTTAATAGTCCTGCACTCAATAAATTAAAAATGAGTCCAAGGATAAACGAAAGGAACTAATTGTATGTAGAGAAAATGACCGTAACGAAACGATATAGTGTACCTAACTGACCGTACCGAATGGAGATGACCTAACTAACCATACCGAATGGAGGGGACCTAATTGACAAGAACCTACAAATACAAAATCTCCACAGAAGCCTTTCAACAAACACATGGTATGCATTGTAAAAATCAATTCTTGCTAAAACAATGAAACTTATCGGACCAATACATGCACACCATACCAACAAGTTATACAAGTATCAACTGGTGTGTTGATTATGACAGCTAAACACATTTTCCACACCATATAGCTTATGATTACGACAAAAGAAAAGCACACATAGTATCTTACAAGTGATTCGTGGGTTCTGACGAAGTCAACAAATCGAGGAAGCCGAACAATCGTAGCTTCAAATAGATTTTTGTGGAGCAAGGGTCCAAACGGTTACAACAACTGAAATACTGTTTTGCGAGAGTAAACAACATGTTTGAAAATTTGAAAATTTTCATTGATTACAGGTGCAATTCAAGCTGCTTTTAATGTCGTGATTTCCATACCGGATAAAAAGGGACTCCCCCCTCTCTCTCTCTCTAAATCTCTCTCTAATGTTGATGGTTAAGAATTTGAGAACAAGAGGTAGTTCTAACATTTGAGATGGCAGGCATGTAAATAGTGGTAAAGACTTTGGTAGTTGTATAGGTGACATGTCATGGTGCATTGAAATAAAGGAGTTTTTTTAAATACTGAAAACCTCTTAGGTTATATTCTAAAAATTATCTTTGATAAGGACTAATCTCTAAGAGCCCCAAGTTAAAACCCTAAAGGTCTAGCTAGGCAACATCAATGTGCAAGGCATCAACCAGGGCTGTCTTTGAGATTTCGGGGCCCTGTGTGAAATTTATAAAATGGCCCCTTTTTAAGATATATATTTTTTTAAAGTATGATAATATATTGGTACTAGAAAATAATAACTTCAATCAAAACAACCTTTAGGACTCACTGATTGTAAGTTTACAAGTATCATTAAATAAGTAAAAAGAGTTATAAACATAATCTTCACTGAATAATAAAAAACAGTTCAATCTTAAGCAACCAAATAAAGAAAAAAAAACTTCAAAAACTCTAACTTTAGAGTTTTACTTGAATATATAGCATTATTCTATAATTAATAAAATTGAAAAGAAAATCGTTTTTTAAGATGTTGTTATTAACACTCCTAATATCTCATTGTGCGTTCCAAATTTTTATATTTAGAAAGAAAAAACAATTACACTTATAAAAGTGCACTATAAGATTTTAAAGTGCTAATAAAAGTATTTTTTTAATATATAACATTATTACATATAAATATAAGATACCAAAAAATTTTGGAAGCCCTATGCAATTGCATCTTTCGCTCCCCCTTAGTGCCGCCTCTGGCCTCAACTCTGTCCCAGCAACACTTTCATTCAACACTAAATTCACAACACAAATCAAAGTCAAAAACACAAATTTTGGTCCATACAAGTATGATGCAGGCATTGTCTCGTTTTTGTACCAAGGCGCGACCGTTGGGCAAGTTTCTATTCCCAAGAGCAAGGCTGAAATGCTTTCCACCAAAAAAATCAATGTTGAGGTGAGCTTGAGTTCAAGTGAATTGAGCGGTACAAACCTTGGCAGTGAAATGAGCAACGGGGTGTTGACTCTCAACAGCACGGCTAAGTTGACGGGAAAAGTTGAATCGATGCTTATAATGAAGAAGTCTTCCACCATGGACTGCACCGTGGCGTTTGATTTGTCATCCAAGACGCTCCAAAGTTTGCAATGCAAGTGATTAATGATCTGCGACATCAATACTTGTACTTGATTTGTTAATTTTTTAATTGGTTCTCTTTGTTACTTCTTGTATTTTGTTGGAGAACTATATATTAGATTTCTCTGTAATTTTAAGCCAATTAGGCCCCGGGCCTGATCTGTTATTTCTTTTTCGTTATTTTATAGGATTGGATATAGAAATAGTTGCTTTTCTCTACATGTTTAGTAATTGCAAAATTTTAAGCCTAATGAGGCCCCGGCCTACTTATCATCAAATTGAATCCATCACATAATTTCATAGAATTTTGAGAGTGATGCACCATCACATTTGATTTGTCATCAAGGGCGGTCCAGATTAAGTTTAGAATGCAAGTGCAACCACACATGATATTTCTTTAACCTACAAATCCTAAATAGTATGCTAGCCCATCTGGTGTCGAGTTTTTGTTCAAACTAGCCCCTTGCAAACATTATGAGGTGGAGAGTGAGTTGGACCTCATACTGTGCTTGTGGATGCAAATTTCTTCTTCCTTGATCTTGGACAAAATTGCACTTACAAAATAATTAACATCTTTGGTTAATGCCAAAAGCCTCATGTGCTCACAATGAATGGGAGGGCTTTGACCGAAGAACCTCTTATGCCAAAGTTAGAATTTAGAGAGAAAGTGTTTGAGAATTTTAGTAAGAGAGTTGGAAGTGGTTTTTGGAGAGAATGGAGAGCTATTTATAGGGATATGTAGCTAATTAGCCATTAATAGATTAATTAGGTAATAAATCCATTAATTGACTAATTAACATAATTTGCTTTCTCTCCACAGTGCTAGCCATAATAATATAGTTCAAATTCATATTTGGCAAGAATCGAACTTAACAGACCTCTGGCTTACAAGTGAATATGAATACCACCAGACCGTAATATTAAGTTACTACGGTCCAGATTTATTAGAATTTTGATAGTGATGCACCATCACATTTGATTTGTCATCAAAGACGGTACATATTAAGTTTAGAATGCAAGTGGAACCACATATGATATTTCTTTAACCTTCAAATCAGTATGCTAATTTTTTTTTTTGAATAATAATATTATTTACACTAAAATGGTGGGAAGTGGACTAAGTCTTACAATGTGTTAACTATAATAATGTGGTTCTAATTCATATTTGGCGAGAATAAAATCTATGATCTCTCACTTACAAGTGAAGAAGAATACTACTAGATTGTAGTACTAAGTAACTACGAATGTGTAATTGGCATTTTATAATTTTGTACTTATGTATTTTTAAATTATTTTTGAAATTTTTTATTTTTAAAATGTGAAAGAAAACTAATAAAAATAACCACCCCAAAAACGTGGGGACTCTTTAATTATCACCATGGAAGTTAAACTACTATTTTACCCTTTTCAAATTAAATTGTTTTCCTTTAAAATCTTAACTAGAGAAGGGCAATTTTAGGTAGTTCAAAAACTTCACATTTCAAAAGCACTCAACTAGCCCCTTGCTTCTTGTTCCTTTCTTGTCGAATGTTTTGCTCCTCATGCACAGATTGCAATTACTTCATTTAAATCCCACTTTTCCTTTTGAGCAATGTAAAGCTCTTCAACTAAGAGTACTGCAGGGAGTTTCAGGCAAAGTGAACCAGGAAAGGATCTTCAATCTTAATGTGTAGTGCATTAAGCTTGGCAACCACATCAACCATGGAAAGGATGTGTTCTCTTACATCATCACCAATTTACTTAGTAGTATTCAGGGTGTTCATTAGGATTCCATTCTTAGATTCCTTAAATTTGACTTCAATGGAATCATGGTATGCTTTAGCATTATCAGACTCAGTGATGGCTCCTCGAACAAGGTCAGACATTGACCTCTTGATCACCAACAACGCCTTCCTATTTGCCTTAATCCACGTCTCATACTCATTCTTTTTGTCAGCAGGTGCATCATCTGCAGGCTTGGCAGGTTCCTTTTCCCATAAAGCTAAATCGAAATCCATAAGTCTTAGGGCTATTTCAATGTCTTGTCTCCACTTATTATAGTTGGTTCCATTGAGTGTTTTTGAATTGAATTGAATTCTGGGAGCCCAGTGTTAGAAAAGAATAACTTTTCATTTACCAACCTAATAAAGTTACATGATAGTTGTATATATACAACTCATTTACAACTGTCACCATCAGCTACTCCAACTAACTAATTACACATTTAACCTGATTAACAAATATCAAATATTGAATTACATTTCTAAGTATTAACTAATAGTTTCATTTACATAAGTATCCTTAATATCCCCCCTCAAACTGAGCGGAGGAGATCGAAGGGAGAGTTTGTTGCGGAGAGAATGAAACCGATCCTTAGCAAGAGCCTTGGTACAAATATCTGCAATCTGTTGTTGGGTGCAAATATAGTGAACAGAAACTTCGCGAGCTAAAACCTTTTCACGAATGTAATGGTAATCAAGCTCAACATGCTTGGTACGAGCATGGAACAAAGGATTTTTGACCAGAGAAAGAGCAGAGACATTATCACACCACAGGTGGGGAATAGAAGGAGATTGGTAAGCAAGATCCACTAGAAGTTTGCAAATCCAAGTGAGTTCAGCAGCAGTATTGGCAAGAGACCGATACTCAGCCTCCGTGGATGAGCGAGCAACAGTAGGTTGCTTTTTAGCGCTCCAACTAATCAGAGAAGAGCCAAGAAAAATGCAGAAACCACCAGTAGACTTTCGGTCAAGAGGACAACCTGCCCAATCGGCATCAGAGAAGGCAGTAATGGATGGAGAAGAGGAACATTTTGGAAACCATAATCCTAAATCAAGAGAGCCTTTAAGATACCTGAAGATCCATTTAACAGCCTAAAAATGGGAATGGCGGGGACTATGCATATATTGGCAGACCAAATTCACAGCAAAGGAGAGATCAGGCCGAGTCCAAGTTAAGTATTGAAGGGCTCCGACAAGAGATCTGTAGTGAGCAGCATTGTCCAGTAAAGGGGAAGAATGATCAAGCTTTGATGTACTCAGAGGAGTAGCACAAGGTTTGGCACCATCCATGTGAGCTTTCTTAAGCAAGTCCAGTATATATTTGGTTTGGGAGATGGAAATACCCTTAGATGACCGTTTCACCTCAATACCAAGAAAATAGTGAAGTGGACCGAGATCCTTGATAGGAAACAGAGAGCTAAGCCGAGTAATGACTTGTTGACAAGCAGAAGGAGATGGGCCAGTGACAATAATGTCATCAACATAGACTAAGACGAACACCATGGGATCAGTCTTGACAAACAAGGAGTGATCGGATTGAGAACCAGTAAATCCCAAAGAGAGAAGTGCACCATGAAGTTTTTCATACCAAGCTCGAGGAGCTTGTTTGAGACCATAGAGAGACTTGCGGAGATGGCAAATGTGATGAGGATGATTAGAGTCTTCAAAACCTGGTGGTTGTTGCATAAACACCTGTTCAGAGAGAGTACCATGCAAAAATGCATTGCTGACATCAAGCTGATTGAGAAACCAATCAAATTGAGCTGCCAAAGTGAGGAGAATCCGAATTGTGACCGGTTTAGCAACCAGACTAAATGTCTCTGTATAATCCAAGCCGGCCTGCTGGTGGAAGCCTTTGGCAACAAGACGGGCCTTGTATCTGTCAATAGTACCATCGGGTTTCCTTTTGATTCGGAAAACCCACTTGCAGCCGACAACATTGGTGGAGGGAGAAGGAGGAACCAAAGTCCAGGTTCCAGTTTGCTGCAGTGCAAGAAACTCATCCTGCATAGCTTTAAGCCAGTGGGGATATTTAGAGGCCTGAAGATATGTAGTAGGAACAAAGTCATGAGAAAGATGAGAGGGTAGAGGATGTTTGGTTGCAGTAAAGGCCTTGGGCTTGTAGATTCCAGATTTAGCTCGGGTCTGCATAGGATGGATATTGGTGGGGAGATGGGAATGGGAAGGTGTATGGGAAAGGGAAGGGGATGGAGAGGCACTGATGAAAGGTAATGAGATTGGAGAGACAGTAGGAGGGGAAGAAACCGGAGAAAGCTCTGGAGAATAAGGACTGGGGAGGATTATGGGTTGAGAAAAGGTTAATTGAGTTGGAATAGAGGGAGGATGAGGAAGATTGGATGGTGGAGATGGAGGGGCAGAGATTGGCAGGTGAAAAGGAAAACTGGACTCATCGAAGATGACATGGCGGGACACATAGATCCGTTGAGAAGTAGGATCAAGATATTTGAACCCCTTGTGATTGAGACTGTAACCCAGAAAAACACAGTGTTTGCTTTTAGGATCCAACTTGGATGAAGAATAAGGCTGCAACCAAGGAAAGCAACTGCAACCAAAGATTTCCAGTGTGTGATAAGATGGAGATCGGTTGAATAATAATTCCCATGGAGAAGCTTTGGATGTAGTCGGCATTCGATTGATCAAATAAACTGCAGTAGCAAAAGCATAATCCCAATAAAGATGAGGAACATGAGAAACTGTCAACAATGTCCTTGCTGTCTCCACTATATGTCGATGTTTACGCTCAGAGCAACCATTTTGCTCCGGAGTGTGAGGACAACTGAGTTGATGATGAATGCCATGATCAACAAGAAATTGAGAAAACTGAGAACTCAAATATTCACCACCAGAATCAGATCGCAGAGTTTGAATTTTGAGGCACAACATATTCTCAACATGAGCCTTAAACTTCACAAAAGTGCTAAAAACATCAGATTTGTATTGCAAAGGGAAGAACCAACAAAATTTGGTAAATTCATCCACAAAAATGACATAATACGTGTGATGATGAACAGAAGATACAGAGGCTGGCCCCCAAACATCAGTGTGAAGTAATTCTAACGGTTTACTAGTCCGACTCAGTACTGGAACAAATGGTAGTTTAGAGCTCTTGCTTAATGCACAACCATTACAGAATGTAAGATGAGGATTACCAGAAACAGAAATACAAGACGCATAGGACAACTTATTAATGATCTTAGGAGAGGGGTGACCTAAGCGTTGATGCCAAACATCCCTGGATGCATTTGCTGAAGCAGCAAAGGCAAGATGAGAAGCATTCACCAAGGCAGAGTTGAGAGGTTGAAACTGATAGAAACCATGATGCACTGGTCCTTTAAAAAGCATCTTCCCCGAAGTAATATCCTTCACAGTGAAGTGAAATGGATAAAGATGCATAGAACACCAATTATCAATGAGAAATTGATTTGCAAAAAGCAAATTGTGTTTTAAGTCAGGGACATGTAACACATTACGAAGCTGAAAATTGTAATGAGAAGTAGGTAATTGAGAAGATCCAGAGTGAAGAATTGGCAAACCTTTGCCGTCGCCAATATAAACTTGCTCAGGGCCTGTGTAAGGTTCCGGATTTTGGAGATGATTAGCCGAGTTTGTCATATGAGATGTAGCGCCAGAATCCACAATCCAATTTGGAGAAGAAGTGTTTGTACTGGCAACCATAGCAGAGGGAGAATGAGGACCAGAAAATTGGGGATTCATGCGGTGAGGACAAGCAAGGGCTTCATGACCAAATTGTTGACAAATTTGACAAGGAACCTTCTTGCCAGATGAGTAGAAATTTGAGCGACCACGATTATACTTTGGATAGCCTTGGCGATTGAAATTGGGGCGAAAATTGTTAGAGCGAAAATTTCCACGACCTTGAAAATTCCGAGAATTGGAGATGGCACCGCGAGCTGAAGAAGAGTTGCGATCCGAGCCACGACCTTGAGAATTGAAGTCTGGAGCCACCAGAAGAGCTTGAGAGGGAGGCGTGGGAAGAAGGCCAGCAGAAGAATTAAAGGCCTGAAAAGGCGAAGACGAAGATGTTTTCTTCTGATTCGTTAATTGAATCTCCTTACTGAGAAGAAGGCCATGAAGTTCATCAATTGTCGTGGAACCAAGGCGAAACTGAATCGCATCAACAAACGAGTCATATTCAGATGGAAGGCCATGAAGAATGACAGAGATGATCTCAGAATCTTCAATCGGAGCGCCGACACTGGCAAGAGCATCAGCAATTTCTTCAATTTGTTTAAGAAATCATGCAGCAGAAGAATCGCCCTTAGTTAGGGTTCGAAGACGAGAACGGAGTTCATGAATGTGCGATTGAGAAGCAGTCGCAAGCCGGGATTCCAATTTCGCCCAGAGTTCTCTGGAAGAATTGACTCCAACCGTGTAGGGAATCAGAGAATCAGAAAGTGTAGAGTTGATCCAGATGAGAATGTTTTGATCATTCTCATACCAGGTAACATATGTTGGATTCAGAGTGCGAGATCCAGCGGCATCAGTGAGAAATTGAGGCGGTGGAGGAAGCGAGCCATCGACAATGCCCGCAAGGTTGTACCGACGGAAAATGGGAGCGAACAAGGCACTCCAGGTCAAGTAATTCGTCGTGGTCAGCTTGATTGGAACCAAAGAACCAATGTTCTGAATCGTGATGGAAGCAGCATGAGAGGCAAAAGAGAGATTAGAGTTGGAATCGACGATCGGAGGAGGAGGATCGTGAGAACCAACGTTGGAGGAGGGAGAAGCCGAGGTCGCCATGGAAGATTGCAGGAGAAAGTAGGGTTTCGGATGCAAGAAGCTTCAAGAAAATGGAAGCTTAGCAACGAAGAGTCGCAGAAAGCGTAGGGACGAAGGAAAGAGGATCAAGTCGTTAGACAGAGGCGAGTGATACCATGTTAGAAAAGAATAACTTTTCATTTACCAACCTAATAAAGTTACATGATAGTTGTATATATACAACTCATTTACAACTGTCACCATCAGCTACTCCAACTAACTAATTACACATTTAACCTGATTAACAAATATCAAATATTGAATTACATTTCTAAGTATTAACTAACAGTTTCATTTACATAAGTATCCTTGATACCCAGAACTGAAATTTTCAAACAAAAGGAAGAAACATTCAAGACCCTATGTACTTTTTAACTGAAACAACTTTAACCTTTGGTTTTTAAGTTTAATCAGTACCAGTACAAAAATATCAAATTACATGAGCAAGGAGTTGAACACATAAAAATCATCCACCCTTGTTTGGAAATTAACTTTCACAGGCTTCATGCAATTCATACTTTTCACTGAGCTATTAGTAATCAAACCAATTAAGGTAACTCACACCCTTGTTATGGGGATATAACCTCATTGTTATGATTACTGACACAATGTGATCAACTAGACCTTGAATTTTAGCAGTCCTTGAAGCAATGAGACGAGTTTGTTGTTTTCCTTCACCCAAAAACATCTCAAAACATTGATCATGTGATGACTTTCAGCAAGCTTTAAAAATAAAACTTTCAGTCAATAACATGCTTAACAAACAAGGTTTTGAAACAAACAATTTTCCAGTTTTTATAAAGATTGGATAATTGGATTTCTGTAGCGAAATACAGTAAACCTTATTGAGGTTGGCTTAATTAAAAATTAGGGAAGTGATATTTGATTTTGTTGGTTGATTAACGTAGTTCATTGTTAATATTGTGCCGCTTGGATTCATGAAATCTTTTATTTGTTGTGATTGTGGAACTGTGTTGGAAAATATGTGATATATGTGAATGGCGAAATGACAATCCTCTAGCTGGTATATAGTTTCACTATGTATTTTGGAATCTAGTGATTCATGCTACTCGAGTTTCATTGAGTGATTTTGGAACTCTGTTTATCTGCTAGAAGGTACTATGAGAAATATCAAAGTTTAGCAAATGGTGAATTACAAATGGTTTCATCCCGTCATAGGATGTGTAGGTAGTTTAACACAGAGGTTAGATGCAACCATGAAATATAGTAAAAAAGTTGTTATTGAATAGTTTGGTTGTTTCTGATTATGACTTGTAAGCAAGGCATGATCAATGAACAAATATTTTTTGACGTCACGTGTCGATCTTGGACGTATTTGGACGTATTTCAGGATCAGGACGTGACACTACTTACGTTCCAAAATAATCCTGATTAACTGTAATGACCTATTAATTGTTGGAGCATCCAACAAAAAGAGCAACCTTCAACAAGTAAACAGTAACCATGAAATAGTCAAAAGTAAAACAAACGTGTAAAATTACACACATCTACAAGGCTTTAAACTTGACAAAGCAACATATATTGAAGACAGGAAGAAAGGAAAACCTAGCATAAAAGGTTAAAAAATAATCAATGAATATTTTATAAAATACAAATTCAAGGGTTGCACAAAAGTATAACAAATCAAGAACTAGTCTTGTTCACTCGCAGTTTGAGTGCTAAAGATGTTACAGAAAGAAGCAGTTCAACTCCACCCTCTTGCTCCACGCCACTTATCTTGTCCAGTCACTTGCATTGCAAACTTTTGAGCGTCTTTGAAGACAAATCAAAAGCAATGGTGCAATCCATGGTGGAAGACTTCTTCTTCATTATAAACAGCAGCTCAACCTTTCCGGTGAACTTAGCCGCACTGTTGAGAGTCAACACCTGGCTGCTCAATTCCCTGCCAAGATTGGATCTGCTCAGTGCACTTGAACTCAAGCTCACTTCAACATCAATTTTTTTGGTAGAAAGCATTCCAGCCTTGCTCTTTGGAATAGCAACTTGCCGACAGTCACGCCTTGGTACAAAAACGTGACAATGCCAGCATCAAACTTGTATGGACCAAAATTTGTGTTTTTAATTTTGTGTCGAATGAAGGTGTCGCCTGGACGGAGTTGAGGTCTTGGACACTGATGTTGCCTAGCCTTACCTTCGGGGTCTTGACTTTCATCACAGTGAGACTCATCGAGGTTATGATGATGATCTGAAACACAATGAAAATACCAATGTATATAGTGATCAATTTGATTCTCTTCTGGCGTTTCAGCTCATCAGCAGATTGCAAAGATTCCGCATCACTATTTTTCCAAGCCATGTTTGTTATCTGCTAGATTTTGTTGGTTTCTTTTGTGGGATGAAAGGTTGGAAGTGGAGGGAGTTTGTTCGTGGAAATGATCGAAGAGTAGTGGGTTATATATAAGGATTTAAGATGGAATATGATGTTTAGTGGTACAAGGTTCTACGAGATCCTGAAATGTAACCATGCACGCGTACATTCTATAGGATTTTTGACATGGGTAATGCTAGAAAGACTAAATTTGGAGACAAAATTTGGAAACTAAATGATGTATTACTAATAGGAATGAGCGCGTTTATTAATACTTAAGTAATAAACTAATAAAACTTTCATGTCCTTTAGTTTTCAAAATTTTATCTATAAATTTAGTTTCCTTAGTATCACTCTTTTGACATATAGTTAACCTAGACGTACGGCTGTATGTAAGAATAAATCTTTTATCTGATGTAGCTTACAAAGAAAAGGATAAAATAAAAAGAGTAATGCAATTTATACCATGTTTTTGTACCACATTTTCATACCACCTTAGGTTGCATTTGATGTGGACAACCACATCATTTGAATTAATCAGATTTTTAAATTTAGTTCATTATTTAATAAACTAATAATAAAAAAAACTAGTTAATTAAATGATGATTGTGGTATACAATGAGTCTTTCTCCTTCATTTCCTTGGGTTTTGCAAATTTTTCAAATGATGTGGCTGTTCACATTAGATGTCATCTAAGGTGGTACATAAATATGATATAAAAACATGGTATGAATAACATTACTCAAATAAAAATAAGCCGTGAGGTGCATTTCTCTCTAATAAGACTTAGGGAGATCCAATTGTTTGTGTTCTAGGCAAAGTCTTTATAGGTGCTTTCCATTATATTAATCATTTCAATCACATGTTGAACGCAATATTAACTTGAATATTATATTAACTTTCTTTAAGCCTTGCTGGATTGTTTCAAGTTTCTATTATATTTAACATTTCAATCACATGTGAACACAATGTTAACTTGAATATTAAGTTTATTTGCTGGATTGGTTTAAGGACATCTTTCATTCCTTAATTTGAACACCCATTCCACCTTGTTTCTTTAAGCAATAGAAAAAGGCAAGTATTTTTGGGCCATCATTTTTCTCCTCTGCACTCATCCAATTTTTTATTTTTTATTTTTCTGCTCCTGCATTTCTCCAGTTTTTTAGTCTTACGATTGAGTAAATTAAAGAATGACTAATGTCTAATGTAGAGGTGAGCTTGAGTTCAAGTGCCTTGAGAAGTTCCAATCTTGGCAGTGAACTGAGCATCTGGGTGTTGGCTCTCAATAACGAGGCTAAGTTGATCGAAAAGTTTGGACGTACGTTTATAATGAAGAAGAAGAAGTCTTCAACCATGGACTGCACCATTGCTTTTGATTTGTCATCAAAGCCGCTCAAAAGGAAAATAAATAAATAAATTTTTAACGTTTGCCCAACGAAATAGGTGCAATGCAGGTCGTCGTGCAAACCTACATAATTCCATCGGGCCACAATGTAAAAATTTTGCCTCATTTTTTCCTTAGATAAAATTGTCACATTCCGGCCTGGCTCCCACCACATCCTGAGCTTGACTCCGCCATAACACGATATTGTCCGTTTTGGGCCCCAACCATACCCTCACGTTTTTGTTTCTGGGAACTCACATGGGAACTTCCCAGTGGCGCGCTCGTGTACTTAGACATTTTTAGGTTTAAGTTTATTCACATTTTACATATCATCACATTTTATGGTTTCGTCACCTTCTAGTATCGACAAACACAACTCGATTCGGAGTGGATATTCCAGGTGTCAAAAAGTGTTTGCTGGACGAAATATTCTAAAATTTCATCGATCAAAGTGTTTGGGCTGACATGATAAAGTGACCTTTGCCCGACGACCTTGGTTAGCTTGCCCAACGAAATTTTAAGGTTAGGAACACGTGTCATAATTTTCGGGTTTTGGCATTTATGGTTGAGTTTCTTATTTTATTTTATTTTCTGTCTTTAAAACCTCATAAATGAGAAGTATTTAAGTATAATTTAAACTAAATTCAAATATAGGATTGTTTTTTTCTTATTATTTATTTTTGTTATTTTTTTTTATTTTAAGAAGAAACTATATTTCATTGGGAAAACTTTAATCGTAGAAGACATCTAAGGACATCAAAGATGTTAAAAAATAAAATCAAAAGAAAAAGTTACGCATGTCATAAAATTTTAGCAAGATTCGAAACAAAACTCATACAACCCAAAATAACCACAACCATATGGTAACCTATAACTCTAAACTTTGATTGTCACCACAAATTAAAATCTTGTCGCTGTGAAACTCATTTCATCTTGCCATAAAGAACTTATGGAACAATATCGAGGATTTGTGAAATCGAACTTGGTGTCAAACGATTTAAAAGCATAATAGCAAACAATAGTCTTGATTTGACTTAGTAGGCGAAAAACATAAGAGTATTGTAAACACGGAAAATTCCTGAAACGAAAGAGACAAGAACGACGTGCACAAACAAATATTTGTATTTGATGATTTTGGGTTACAATCTCTCTCAATTTTGATCCTCTGATTCGATCTCCGTAAGGCGTTGATTTGTGGATGTTTCGTTGATCCAAGGGCCATCGAGGCTTGATCTTGAATTGGTGGATTGTTGGAAGTTTCTTCAAGGGGTCGTGGGCTTTGATCTTTGAAGGTGGATTTGAGCGGATCTTCAAGGAGCCGTTGGGGCTTGATGTTGAGGATGAGTGTTTCTTCAAAGGCCGTTAAGGCTTGATCTTGAATAACGGTGATGAACGGGTCTTCAAGGGCTTTTGGGCTTGATCTTGAAGAACAGTGATTAGCAGATCTTCAAAGGCTTTTGGGCTTAATCTTGAAGAACGGTTTGGATGTGTGGATGTGTCGACGTTTGTTGATCCAAAGGGCCGTTGGGACTTGATCTTAGGATGAACGGATGAACGAAGAATGAAGAACACTTTCTTCAAGGGCCGTCGGGGCTTGATCTTGAATTGGTGGATGATTGTTGATCTAAAGGGCCGTTGGGGCTTGATCTTAGGATGAACGATGATGAACGAAGAACGAAGAACACTTTCTTCAAGGGCCGTCGGGGCTTGATCTTGAATTGGTGGATGATTGTTGATCCAAAGGGCCGTTGGGGCTTGATCTTAGGATGAACGAAGAACGAAGAACGAAGAGAGTTTTCTTGATTCTTCGGGATTTGCTTGAGAGCTTCGGAGTTTCAGAGCTTCAGAGCTTCAAGGTGTAATATGAATTCCTCCCCAAATGAATGAAATTGGCTTCTATTTATAGAATTTTCCAAGGCCTAATTTTGAATATAATATTCTAGATGAAATAAGTCGTTTCTGCCAGGTGTTGACATGTGTCCTGTTTGATGACTTTTCCGATGATTCTCAATTTTTTGTTTAGACACACGCTACGTGTAAAATTTATGTAATACATGAGCGCTGAAACATTGATTTATTGGTCAACATTTATTTACCGAAATTTTGTTGTCTACAAATGCCCCCACTTCAAGGCGCGTCGTATACATGTGCTTGTCATGTGTAGGAGATGTGTTTTGAAGTCTCTTATTGTAGATGTCGATCTAAGGGCCGTCAAGGCTTAATCTTGAATTGGGCTGGAGATTTCTTCAAGGGCCGTTGAGGCTTGTTCTTGAACTTTTGTTTGAAATTTCTTCAAGGGCCGTTGAGGCTTGTTCTTGAACTTTTGTTTGAAATTTCTTCGAGGGCCGTCGAGGCTTGATCTTGAAGGTTGAAATTGGACCACAAGGAGCTTCATGTGGTAGATGATCTTTGGCTTTGGTAGTAGATGAATCGGCACGTCTTTGTTTTTTGCGTTTTGTTGACTTTCCACAGCTTTGATCTTGAACTGGTTTTGATTCAAGGGTGATAGACACTTGATCTTGAATCGGACTTGTGATTTCTTCCAGGGCCGTCGAGGCTTGATTTTGAATTTGGCTGGAAGCTTCTTCAAGGGCCGTTGAGGCTTGATTCTTGAAGGCTGACTCGAACATATGGCAAGCAGGCACGAGGTGAAGGTGACAACTTGTTGCTTTGTTCAATCTTTCTAATTCACACCTGAGCAGTTTGGTCAGCAGTATGATCTTCAAGATTGATGGGCTTTTCTTCCAGTTGGTGACTTGATCTTTAAGGATTTGATTCAAGGGTGGTGAAACGGCACATGCAGCCCACAACGCCTAGCAAGTCGACCCAAGAATTTGAGGGTCAAAACGAGTCCACCGTCCAGAGTGATTGCAACCCTGATGATATGAGATACTTTTGATTTTGAAGAAGTAGCGGATGAATCGGCACGTGCTTTGTTGTGCTTGTCTCCACATGTTTCAATGTATTATTTTCCCTTGCTTTATCTGTTCCTCAGGCAGATGTGGCATCTTCTCGAGTTCTTCATCTCAGACTATTTCTGCTGAGTTGATTGTGCATGCTGCATTCTTCTCTGCTTGTTTCTTCAGGCAGATGTAGCAGCTTCTCGAGTTCCTCAGTTCAGACTCCTTCTACTGAATTGACTGTGCAGACCGCATTCTTCTCTGCTTGTTCCTTCTGCACCTTGTCTCCACATGCTGCAAGGTATCATTTTCACTTGCCTTATCTGTTCTTCAGGCAGAAGTGGCAGCTTCTTAGGAAGTACAGCAGCAGTGGGAAACGAGTACTCGAGAGCAGTGCTAGGTAGGCAATCAGGGAAGGGTTCCAAGCAGTCGGTTCCTTACCCGAGTTTGAGTGGAAGTTTCGGCATATTGTTTTCTTTATCCTTGTCTTTGTAGGTAAGAACAAGGACAAAGGAAAGGACAGGGAGAACACATGATATGAGATACTCTTGCTTTCTACCCTGGTGATATGAGATACTTTTGCTTTGGAGTCATTGGCTTGCAGAGGTACCCCAAGGAATAAGGAACACTGAATGACTCGAGAGGCTTCGTTGGGAAAGCATTTTTTGGAGATGAAGAAAGGCTCTGTATGTCTGCCTTGCTACGGAAGGTGAAGGTGGACAGTTATAGGAAGTTCTTTAATACCTGTAGAGGTACTATTCTTTTACTCGTGTCGGCAACCGTTGGATGATTGAACAGTAAACTTCACGTGCTTTCTCCTTCACCCAAAAATCTTCGACAAATTATCCGTGATTTGCGCAAAGTTGAGTGTGCATATGACAGGTGTTGACGCGGTTGAAAAAGACTGGCGCCTCTTCGATATCTGGGATCGACGCTTCGACAAATTACCCGTGATTTCCGCAAAGCTGAGTTTGCGTGTAATGGGTGCTGACGCGTCTGGAAAAGCAAGATGCCTCTCCGATTTCTGAGCTTCGTCGAGTGTAGAGGTTGTATGTGACAAGTGCTGACAAGTCTGGAAAGGAAGATTGCCCGTGGTTTTTTTTTTTTTTTTTGAGCAAGCCCAGCTTTTGAGAAAGCTAGCACCTCTTCGATTTTTGAATTGGCCCCTTCGAATTCTGAGCTCGCCTCTTCGATCTCTGAAATCCCATCGAGTGCTGATTTTTTATAGAGGCACGTTGTTCGTTTCAAAGCACACTTGAATTTTCGCTTGTGAAAACTCCCTTCTTGCACTTCTAAGATCTTGATTTGTTCGATCTCTTCTTTCTTCAACACTTTGAAAATGTCTGGCCCCTCCGATCGTCGTTTTGACTTGAACCTTGGTGAAGAGGCAATCCCTTCTTCTCCAGACAACATATGGCGCCCATCCTTCATATCCCCTACTGGTCCTCTTATCGTTGGGGATTCAGTGGTGAAGAATGATATGACCGCTGCGGTGGTGGCCCGGAACCTTGTCACTCCCAGAGATAACAGACTACTTTCCAAACGGTCTGATGAGTTGGCTGTTAAGGATTCTCTGGCTCTCAGTGTGCAGTGTGCAGGTTCTGTGTCTAATATGGCCCAACGCCTATTTGCTCGAACCCGTCAAGTTGAATCATTGGCGGCGGAAGTGATGAGTCTCAAGCAGGAGATTAGAGGGCTCAAGCAGGAGAATAAACAGTTGCATAAGCTCGCACATAGCTATGCGACAAACATGAAGAAGAAGATTAACCAGATGCAGGAATCTGATGGTCAGATTTTACTTGATCATCAGAGGTTTGTGGGTTTGTTCCAGCAGCATTTGCCTTCGTCTTCTGGGGCTGTACCACTTAATGAAGCCTCAAATGATCAACCTTCGGTGCCTCCTCCTCCTGGGGTTCCGCCGAGTACTGAGGTGCCACCTGATCGTCCTTGAAAATCCCCTCTTGTAAATTTGATTTTTTTTTTAAGGTATGTATAATGCAAATTTATGTAAAATTTTCAGAAAAATAAATAAAATGGACCTTATTTCTCTCATTGTTTTGTTTTTTTTGTTTTTTTTAAGGTATGTATAATGCAAATTTATGTAATCTTTCCAGAAAAATAAATAAAATGGACCTTCTATTTCTCTCAATGCATTTTTTTAAGTGGTGCAATCCGCACCATCATTTTTTTTTAATTTTTTTTATATATATATATTTATTTTTTTATTTTATTTATTTATTATTTTATTATTATTATTATTATTTTTTTTTTTTTGCTTTCTATGGTGCTCACACCACCACCACCAACTAGATGATGGCCACCATAATCATACCGCACCATAACCCTTTCTCTCTTTTTTTTTTATTTTTTTTATTTTTTTTTATTTTATATATATATATATATATATATATATTTTCTTTTGACTAACACTACCACTACTAATCCTTTCTCATTTTTTTATTTATTATTTTTTCTTCTTTTGCTAGCACTAGCACTACCACTCAAATTTTTTTTCTTCTTTTTACTGGTGCCAGATGCACCATCCTTTTATATATATATTATTTATTTATTTTATTATTATTATTATTTTATTATTATTTTTTTTTTTAATATATATTTTTTTTCTGTATAAATTTGGGTTTTGGGTGGAGGAATTTGCAGGGATGAAGCCGAGCTTCGGAGCACCGCCGCATAGCACCGATGTTCAGAGCAATCCCAGGCCCCAAACTCTGCTCTGCGACCCGACCCATCTCTCCGGCCTGCACTCTACCCAGATCTTCACCTTCGCCGCCGATACCATCTTCCACGTGGACCCGAATCGACGGCAAGTTCACAAGCGATGGCGACGATGACGTGGACCCAAACGAAGAGGAGTCCTCAAGCATCGGCGAATCGGGGACGGAGTGAACGTCCTGCTCGTTGACTGTGCCCTGCCCGCTGCTACTTGCTACGCTTGCTGCCATGGCTGTGTTCTGCAAGGCTTAGGCTGAAGTGAATCAGCAGAGGAGAAGAGCAACTTCGAAGGGGACTAGTCGCCGCCATTCGTAGCAGTGGACATCGAAGGCGCTTGCAGAGGAGGAAGAAGGTTGCTGCAGGGCGTTGAGCTGCTGCGGCTGTTGTTCTTACGGCGAAGAAGAAGAAGGTGGGAAGAGAGGGCGGATAATCCAAAAGAGGAGCGGTGTAGTCTTGGAGAAGCTGTGGTGTTTTGGATGCTGAAGTCCCGCGAAGACCTCGTGTTTAATGGCAGATTCCATCCCATGCCTCAAGTCCTGCGAAGAATATTGAGTTCATAAGAGATGGTGCCAATGTTATAGTTACACGCTGGTACTCTTGGAGACACCTACTTAGAATGGAACCTTCGAGATGATCGATTATTTGGTTGGGGTACTGCATTACATGGAGGCTGGCTGTCATGTACGGTGAACTTGGTACCCAAAAAGTTGGACCTCAATTTACCAACATATGTAGTGCTGGCTCGAGAAAAATCATCTGAAACCAAAGATATAACGAACTCGGTGCTTGTTGCCCTTCTGATCCTTTTGGCTGCTAACAATAATTTATCTTTCTCACCCTCAGATGGTACCAGACCGTAGTAAAGATAATATGTGGAAGTTTCTCTACCCCTTCGAATGAAGCACTGTATTGGAGATTTGGCGAGGCCCCGGCTGCTTCAATGAGATTGGAAATGTGAGCCTTCCACATTGCTCGGGAGTTTTGACTATATCCCTCATAATGCCCCTCCATGACTTACAAACCGAACCACAAAAAACAACGACAGCTCGAGCAGGCCACGATGTTTCACTTTCTTCTACCCTTTGAATTATGTCCAGAAGCAATTCCAGAGGCAAGTTAGCCCATTGACCCTGCTGAATCACATCAGTTGGCGGGGTTGGAGCCATATCAGGAGCAATATGCGACAAAGTCCGACTACGCCAATGCTTCCGTTCACCAACTCGCCTTGACATGCTCCCAATCCTATCTTTCATCTCCCGCAGCTCACGAACAATGCCTTTGAACGACATCTGTTGAACCAGCTCGAAAGCTCACAGCAGCTATTTCACGAGGCAGGCGGCAGGCGGAAGAGAAGCTTCTAGAACGTCCCGGTATCGCAAATCGGAGAACAACGGCCAAGCTCTCGGCAGCAGCCGACCATGCCGTTCTCCGACTTGGGGTCTCTACTTCGAGGTGTGGCTCGTGAGGAAATGGGAGAGTGTGAGCTGCTGGGCTGCACATGGTCTTTGGGCTGTGTTCCTCAGCTGCTAAGACCTGTGTGTAGATGGGCTCGCAGATTGGTGACTGCATGGTGTTGGGCCGAGACGTATATATATATGTTTCCCTTTTTTTTTTTTTTTTGAAGAAATTGTATCTTTTTTTTTTCTTTTTTTTCTTTTTTTTTGTTGTAAATACATAATAACATATGTATTTTTTTTTCTTTTCTTCTTTTTTTTTTGTAAATACATAAAACATATATCTCCCTTTCTTTCTTTTTTTTTTGGTACAAAGAAATTGTAATAGCATTAAAACTTTTAATAAAATCTTTATTCCTTATTTTGGTGTGACTGAACTCAAATTTTGAATATTCGAGCTGCCTACGTACCCCTCCAAAGAAGAGATCAAGTCGTAACGTAGTTCAAATACATACATATTTTTTTGTATTTTCTTTTTGTGCCGTTTGCAGTTTTAACTTATGCAGGCAAGGAGTGTTGGTGTCGTTTGCAGTTTCAACTCGTGCAGACAAGGAGCATTTGGTGCCGTGTTGCAGTTTCAGCTTGTGCAGGCAAGGAGCGTTGGTGTTGCCTTTTATGCTCGTGCAGATCAGGAGCTTAGTGCCATGCAGTTTAGGCTCGTGTAGGCAAGGAGCCTTGGTGTCGCCTTTTATGCTCGTGCAGACAAGGAGCTTTGGTTCGTGCAGTTTAGGCTCGTGCGAACAAGGAGCATTTGACTGGGTAGTTGAAGAAGTCTTCTGGGAAGATGTCACGCATCGTGATGGGGATGGATGATCTTCGTGTCAAAGTTTCATTATCTCCAACACTTTCACATTGTTCTGGAGGTGAACAGGAGCTGTTTTGCCCCCTTTCCCATTGGTGAGCTCGTGGAGAAGACATATGCTTCTTGTGCAATTTCTTCGGAGTGACATAAGTCCATCCTTCAACTTCACTCGGCTTGACTGGCATGTTTTTGGAGCATGCCCCCAGCGATTGAGGTGAAGATTTTGAGTTGACAGAGCCGGAAGTGACGCCTTCTTCCAGGATTTCGTCTTCTTTGTCTTCTTGGGCCTCCTCTTCAGTGCGGTCCTCTTGGGTTTGTTGCCGTGAAGGTTGGCCAGTGTAGATGATGGTGCGCCTCCTTACCTTCAGTGGTCCTTTTGTGTCGACTTCCAAAGTTGCTTGGCGCTTCATCCTTGAAGGAATCAAGCTTTGAACATCGTCTTTTCTTGCTAGACTGTCGAGCTTTTTTCCCTTTGGCGTTGTCTTCCTGTTTCTAGAAGGCTTCTTAGTTTCTTCAAGTCTGTCCAAAGCCGACCGTTGTGGAGGAAATCTAGCTATGCCGTTTTGTTTCTTGGGTTTTGATAACCTTTCAAAGACAGATCTTTGCGGTGTTGGCGTCTCAAGCCTTTTGAAGACGGAAATTTGGTCTCGACCACTGATGCCATCAAGTGCCGAAATTCTAGGTTTTGAATAATTCAGCCTTTCGAAGACTGAAGTTCGAGGGGCGGGTTTAGGCTCCTCTTTTGGCCTTGTGGCTTGTGGTCTTGGCTTTCTCGTTTTTTTGTAGGTCACCGATGTCCACCCTTTCTTATCACCAATAGCTGCATCTTGGTTGCTTGCCCCCAGTGATGGTTGTGTAGGAGGTGTCTTGTGACTTAAACATTGACGGGAATGGTCATGCATGCTTCGGAGAGGCACATGATCAAGTGATCCAAACACAATAGTAGTAGTGTGTGCCGCAACCGTGTCTTCGAGGTCAAGCTCAATTTTCCCTTGTTGTGCTAGCTTCAGGATGAGATCTTTCAGTACGAAGCACTTTTCTCTTGGATGGCTGATGAAGCGGTGGAATTTACAGTATCTTGGACTGTCGGTACGATTTATCTCTTCCAGCCGTCTGCACTTAGGCAAATCGATCACCTTCTTTTCCAACAGGTCATCCAGCATGGCAATCACATCAGAGTTGGGGAATGGATAAGTCTTCTCCTCAAGCTCCTTCAAAGTGCGTCTACGCATCTCTTGATCACGAAAAGCTTCAGTTTGAATCACCTTGCCTTGTGTGGAGATTTTGACGGGAGATGCGTTGACCGTCATTGCTTCCTTGGTGGGTTTCCACGCAGCCTTTTCCACCTTTTTCCCAAGAACTTTGTCGTTCTTGTAGTCGGCGATCGGTTCTTTCTTCCCATGATGGGCGATGCTCAACTCCATGTCATGGGCGCGAGTGGCCAATTCCTCGAAGGTCCGTGGTTTAATGCCTTGAAGGATGTATTGCAAACCCCATTGCATGCCTTGGATGCACATCTCGATTGAAGAGGTTTCCGAGAGCCTATCTTTACAGTCGAGGCTTAGAGTGCGCCATCTGTTGATGTAGTCAATGACTGGCTCGTCCTTCCACTGCTTTGTGCTTGTTAACTCTAGCATGCTCACAGTGCGGCGAGTGCTGTAGAAGCGGTTGAGGAATTCCCGCTCTAATTGCTCCCAGCTGTTGATGGACTCAGGCTCTAGGTCCGTGTACCACTCAAAGGCGTTTCCTTTCAGCGAGCGCACAAACTGCTTGGCAAGGTAGTCCCCTTCGGTCCCTGCGTTGTTGCAAGTTTTAACAAAGTGGGCAACGTGCTGTTTCGGGTTTCCCTTTCCATCAAATTGAATGAACTTTGGCGGTTGATAACCCTTCGGCATCCTTGAGGCGTCGATCTTCTTTGAATACGGCTTCAAGTACAACCCGGAGGTATTTGAGCTCCCTTCGTACTGTGCCTTGATGGTGTTGGTGATCATCTCTTGCAGCTGTTGGATAGAAAGAGATCTCATGAGTGTTGCTACTTGGTCTGGCTCCGGCTTTACATCGTTTTTCTCCGCCTGAGGCTCATCTTCTTCGTCATCTCTTCTCTTTAGTGGATCATCCTCTGGGTCGGGTTTCTCGCCGTCCTGCGCCTCCAGTCGGTTGACTAGTGCTGCAATTTGCAAGTCTTTTTCTTCCACAGTTCGGGTTAGCCTTGTGATTGCTTCATTCATTTGAGCCAGCTGCTCATCGATTGAAGTTGCTCCAATGGTCATGACTTGCATGGCTGAACTGCCGCTTGAATCGGCATTGGAGAGCATGGATTCGGAGTATTTCCTTGGGCTTTCCCCCCTTGGTGCCCTTAGTGAGGCTAAGGTGATCAAAGGCTCGTGCCTTGGGTGCTCTTGTTCCCTTGGCAGAGTTGATGCAGAGGTGAAAGAGGTGGCAGAAGTAGCTCTTGCCATGCTTCGAGTCGTGATGCCCAAAGTGACACCAGTTGCGACGAGGATGCTCTTGTTCTTTGTGCCGGTTGCGGGAACAGTTTGAGCCTTCCTTGATGCCATTAATTTTGGAGGTCCGCTTGAATTTCTTGAACGGAGAAAGAGATGAGAGGCAGAGATTGTCCTACTGGGCGTGCCAATTTGTAAACACGGAAAATTCCTGAAACGAAAGAGACAAGAACGACGTGCACAAACAAATATTTGTATTTGATGATTTTGGGTTACAATCTCTCTCAATTTTGATCCTCTGATTCGATCTCCGTAAGGCGTTGATTTGTGGATGTTTCGTTGATCCAAGGGCCGTCGAGGCTTGATCTTGAATTGGTGGATTGTTGGAAGTTTCTTCAAGGGGCCGTGGGCTTTGATCTTTGAAGGTGGATTTGAGCGGATCTTCAAGGAGCCGTTGGGGCTTGATGTTGAGGATGAGTGTTTCTTCAAAGGCCGTTAAGGCTTGATCTTGAATAACGGTGATGAACGGGTCTTCAAGGGCTTTTGGGCTTGATCTTGAAGAATAGTGATTAGCGGATCTTCAAGGGCTTTTGGGCTTAATCTTGAAGAACGGTTTGGATGTGTGGATGTGTCGACGTTTGTTGATCCAAAGGGCCGTTGGGGCTTGATCTTAGGATGAACGGATGAACGAAGAATGAAGAACACTTTCTTCAAGGGCCGTCGGGGCTTGATCTTGAATTGGTGGATGATTGTTGATCTAAAGGGTCGTTGGGGCTAGATCTTAGGATGAACGATGATGAATGAAGAACGAAGAACACTTTCTTCAAGGGCCGTCGGGGCTTGATCTTGAATTGGTAGATGATTGTTGATCCAAATGGCCGTTGGGGCTTGATCTTAGCATGAACGAAGAACGAAGAACGAAGAGAGCTTTCTTGATTCTTCGGAATTTGCTTGAGAGCTTCGGAGTTTCAGAGCTTCAGAGCTTCAAGGTGTAATATGAATTCCTCCCCAAATGAATGAAATTGGCTTCTATTTATAGAATTTTCCAAGGCCTAATTTTGAATATAATATTCTAGATGAAATAAGCCGTTTCTGCCAGGTGTTGACACGTGTCCTGTTTGATGACTTTTCCGATGATTCTCGATTTTTTGTTTAGACACATGCTACGTGTAAAATTTATGTAATACATGAGCGCTGAAACATTGATTTATCGGTCAACATTTATTTACCAAAATTTCGATATCTACAAGTATATCGCAACAAAGTGCTTCAAATCTGTGATGAATTGAAAAAAAAAACCACTAGAGAAATTACAGCAGAAATTAAACCACTAGATATCGCAAAAATATCTGAGCATGCCTGAAATTAAATCACCACTAGAGAAATTACAGCAGAAAATATCATGCACCAAAGGGAATATTACTCGAAGAAATTTACAAAGGAGATATTATGCACCATAAGAGAATATCATTGTCATGCGGGACTAAAAAAAGAATAAAATAAAGTAAAAAGAATTAAAATCAAAGTTTATAAACAATAGAGTACCTTAATATATATCCTTCAACTGTCGTTACTCGTTAAGTGATTACTTCACAAAAAGTCATCGACCATCTAGAACTAGGAAGTCAATAATTCCACCTTCGGCAAAGAACGCGTTTGGCATCTGCAATAAATTAATTCCTAGACAAACTCCAAACATTATATATAGCACCCTACTTTTCCATCATCTCCACAAACAACTCCCTCCACTTCCAAGTTTCATCGTTGCAAAAATACATCACAAATTAAGAGAAATTTCTTTCACTTGTATCACAAAGAGAAGAACATGGCCGAGAAGAACCAACAGGTTTATCCTTTGGCACCAGCAAATGGTTACACAAGAAGTGATGCCGAGTCTTTGGAATCCGCTAATGAGATGAAACGCAAGAAGAGAATCAAACTGGCCATTTATATTGGTATTTTCATTGTGTTTCAGATCATGGTTATAACCGCGATAAGTCTCACTATTATGAAAGTTAAAACCCCAAAGGTCCGGCTAGGCAACATCAATGTGCAAGACCTCAACTCCGTCCCAGCAACACCTTCATTCAACACTAAATTCACAGCACAAATCAGAGTCAAAAACACAAATTTTGGTCCATACAAGTATGATGCAGGCATTGTCACGTTTTTGTACCAAGGTGCGACTGTCGGGCAAGTTTCTATTCCCAAGAGCAAGGCTGGAATGCTTTCCACCAAAAAAATCAATGTCGAGGTGAGCTTGAGTTCAAGTGCATTGAGCGGTACAAACCTTGGCAGTGAAATGAGCAACGGGGTGTTGACTCTCAACAGCGCGGCTAAGTTGACGGGAAAAGTTGAATTGATGTTTATAATGAAGAAGAAGAAGTCTTCCACCATGGACTGCACCATGGCATTTGATTTGTCATCGAAGACGCTCAAAAGTTTGCAATGCAAGTGATTAATGACCTGCAGATCAATACTTGTACTTGATTTGTTAATTTTTTCATTCGTTCTCTTGTGACTTGTATTTTGCTGCAGAACTATATATAAATAGATTTCTCTACTATTTCAAACCAATGAGGCCCCGGGCCTGATCTGTTATTTCTTTTTCCTTTTTCCATACGATTGAATACAGAATAGGTGCTTCTTTTCTCTAACATATTTAGTAATTGCATAATTAATAGAATACCTGGCCTACTTATCATCAATGAGTCCATCACACAATTTTAATAGAATTTTGATAGTGATGCACTGTCACGTTTGAAATGTCATCAAAGACGGTCCAGATTAAGTTTAGAAGGTGAGTGGAACCACAGATTATATTTCTTTAACCCTAAAATCCTAAACAGTATGCTTGCCCATCTGGTGTGGAGGTTTTATCCCAACTAGCCCCTTGCACACACTACGTATGTGTAACGTTTTGTATTTTTGTATTTTTTTCAATTAATTTTTAAAATTTGAATGAAAATTAATAAAAGTTACCACCCCAAAAACGTGGGGACTCTTTAATTATCATCATGGACTCTTTAATTAGGTTGCCCATTGTGTGGCTTAGCCGAACTCTCCATCCCCTTGGTGTAAAAATATCGATGTACTAAAAAAAAAATTATCATCATGGAAGTTAAATTTTATTTTACCCATTTCAATTTAATTGTTTTCCTTTAAAATCTTAATTAGAGAAGGACAATTTTAGGTATTTTAAAAACTTTACCATTTCAAAAGCACCCAAATAGCCCCTTGCTTCTTGTTCCTTTCTTACTGAATGTTTTGCCCTCGTGCACACAGATTGCAATTAATTCATTCAAATTCCATCTTTTTGAGCATTGTAAGTGCTCTTCAGCAAGAGTACTGGTAGAGAGTTTGGGGCAAGGTGAACCAAGGAAGGATCTTCGACGGAGGTCAGACATTGACCTCTTGATCACCAACATTGTCTTCCTATTTGCCTTAATCCACTTATCATACTCATTCTTTTTGTTAGCAGGTGCATCATCTGCAAGCTTAGCAAGTTCCTTTTCCCTTAAAAGCTAAGAACTGAAATTTTCAAACAAAGTAAGAAACATTCAAAGACCCTATGTACATGCAATTCATACTTTTCACTGAGCTGAGAGAAATATGATGACTGGTGATGAACGAAATGCTTGCATGTAACCAAAGGAGTAAGATTTTCTTCCCTTCTAATCTTTCTCTCCTTCAATCCCCTCTTATTTAAATAGTTGCGATTATGTCACATGTACATCTTATCTTGAATTTTTTATATATAGAATAAAACAAAAAGAAGAATGAGAGGAGGAGATAGTAATAGGAGGAGAGAGAATCTTCCTCCACATATGGGCCTAGTGCAGAGTTTTTGACTTATATTCAATCTAGAGGGTTGTATGAAGAAGTCTTTTATGAGGTGCATTTTTCTGTAAGACCTGGAGATCCAATTGTTTGTGTTCCAGGCAAAGTTCCTGTGCCACCATCACATTTCCCCTTAGAATATTAAAATGGGAGATGATTTTCGATCATACACCTATTTTAGCCTCTCTTTGTCTAATTGATTAAGGGGTGGTTTGGGAGTGAGGTGCTTAAAAAAAAAGCACCCATGAAAAAAAACTGTGAGGGTTTTAGGTGTTTGGTAAACTGAAAAAAAAAGGCTTATTTTGGAAGCTGCTGTGAGAATAAGCTGAAATCAAAGGAAAAAGCTGAAGCTGCTATTTGTAGCTTTGGAAAACTGGTTTTTTTTCAAAGCACACGGAGCTACATTGCCCATTTAATGAAAAGACTCACTATCAGACTGTTTTTTTTTTTCCAAAAGCACTTTTACAAAAAAGTTTACCAAACACTCTGTTGATTTATTTAACAGCCGCTTATTCTCACAGCAATTTTTTTTCAAAGCACAGCAATACCAAACCAGCCCTAAGTAACACAAAAGCAACAAACAAGATAAAACATGGATATGTGTGAGATGTTGAAATAAGTGCGTCTATCATTTAAAAAAAAAATTATATGTATATGTTGATGGATTGGTATCTCCATTACCGTTAGAATTTACACATTTTATATTCATCATTTCAATCACATGTTGAACAAAATAAAAGCTTGAAAATTAAATTATCTTAAGCCCTTGGATTTGCTCGATTGTTTTTTAACCTTATGATTGAATAAATTAATAAAATATTCATGAATAAAACAAGGAACAATACTTGGCTACTCAAACATGAGTAGAAATTCCTACTCAAAATTTCTCAAAATTGTTCATTGTAAATTTATAGAACTTCGTGTTTATAATCAGAACCGTTCATATTATAAATCACCCTATAAAGATCGCATTTGCAAAAAATCAACTAAAACTAAGATCGTTTAGTCATCAAATTGTTTAAAAATAATAAATGGTATTGGTAAAAGCACTACGAACCGTCTATGTATTTGCTACAATAGATTGACTAAACGACCTTAGTTTTAATTTATTTTTTGCAAAGATAATCTTTACAATGTGATTCATAATATGAACAGATCTAATTATAAACACAAAACTTTATGATTAAAACACTAGTTTTGAGTAGAAGTTCCTACTCATCTATAAGTATCCAAGTATTGTTCTAAAACAAGAGGATTCATGCAAGAAAGAAAATGAGAGTGAAAATTACCTTAGAAATATTTCGTTTGTCATGTGGGAATAAATAATAAAATCAAGTTTATAAACAATAATTTGCCAACGATGTTAGGAAAGTGATCAAGAAAGTTTACCTTAATATTATCCCTCACCTGTCGTTTTCACAAAAAGCATCGACCATCTAGAACTTGAAGTCAATAATTCCACCTTCGGCAAAGGGCGCGTTGGGCGTTGGCATTAAATTAATTCCTAGACAAACTCCAAACACTATATATAGCACCCTACTTTTCCATTACCTCCACAAACAACTCCCTCCACTTCCAAGTTTCATCGTTGCAAAAATACATCTCAAATTAAGAGAATTTTCTTTTCCATTGTATCACAAGAGAAGAACATGGCCGAGAAGAACCAATAGGTTTATCCTTTGGCACCAGCAAATGGTTACACATGAAGCGATGCAGAGTCTTTGGAATCCACTGATGAGATGAAACGCAAGAAGAGAATCAAATTGGCCATTTATATAGGCATATTCATTGTGTTTTAGATCATGGTCATAACTGCGATGAGTCTCACTGTCATGAAAGTTAAAACCCCAAAGGTCCAGCTAGGCAACATCAACGTGCAAGACCTCAACTCCGTCCCAGCAACGCCTTCATTCGACACTAAATTCACAACACAAATTAGAGTCAAAAACACAAATTTTGGTCCATACAAGTTTTGTACCAAGGGCGACTGTTGGGTAAGTTTCTATTCCCAAGAGCAAGGCTGGAATGCTTTCCACCAAAAAAATCAATGTCGAGGTGAACTTGAGTTCAAGTGCATTGAGCGGTACCGACCTTGGTAGTGAATTGAGCAGCGGGGTGTTGACTCTGAACAGCGCGGCTAAGTTGACGGGAAAAGTTGAATTGATGTTTATAATGAAGAAGAAGAAGTCTTCCACCATGGACTGCACCATTGCATTTGATTTGTCATCCAAGACACTCAAAAGTTTGCGATGCAAGTGAAAACAGAGTGGCTACATGGCAATGGAGCTTGTTTGTACTATACTTGACCAATCCCGAAACTATTGAGCACCGGTCAACGTTATACTGTCAAGGATCCAGAAGAGTTTCCTTCTAACCAGGAGGCCAATCATAGCACGACACGTATTGACATCAGAAGCCAATCATAGCACGACACGTGTCAATGTCAATGAAACTAGAAACTCTCTTCTATAAATAGAGATCATTCTCTCACAATATTTCCTAATGTCATTTGTACTAAATCATTCACTAGAACTCACTAAAGGAGAGCTTGAACCTATGTACTCGTGTAAACCCTTCACAATTAATGAGAACTCCTCTACTCCGTGGACGTAGCCAATCTGGGTGAACCACGTACATCTTGTGTTTGCTTCCCTGTCCCTATCCATTTACTTACTTATCCACACTAGTGACCGGAGCAATCTAGCGAAGGTTACAAACTTAACACTTTCTGTTGTACCAAAGTCCTCGCTGATTTTGTGCATCAGCAGAGCTAGTACTAGTACTCTGTATCTTTGCGAGTGATCAAGACTAGTTATTGGATTTTTTTAATTCGTTGATCCTTACATTTCCTATATACGTATATTTGTCAAACAATTTCCGACCAACTTACACTTTAATTATGAAGTAAGATTTAAAGTGAATAAAAACATTTCAAACTTTTTGTAACGTTAACATTAAGGGAACTTCTAAAGAGGCCACTTAAAACATAGTATTGATTCAACAAGGTTCTATAAATACCAAGGTTATTGCTATTGTTGGTGCCAAAACTCGTTCAAAGTTTGGACTAGGTTCAACATGTATTTCTCCGAGTTGTTGGTTTCGGTCTTAGTGCCATGAGATGGCTCGAGAGAAAGAGAGAATAGGTGTTCCACTGTTGGAGGCTACCAACAAACAGTGTTGTGTTTGAGTGGGTGTGAAAGTTGCATGTAAATCTGACTTCTTAACCAAATGAATGTGCATAGAGTGGGATGCTTGTTTGATTAAGTTTTTTCTATGCCTCAAGCGAACGAGGACTCTTTATGTATGCTTGCCTAAAAAGTAAATGAAAGCGAAATAGAAACTAAAATGAAAACAAAATGTAATCATTTCAAGATGGAGTCAAGATTACAAATGTCTACAAAAGTAAAATCTAGGCTGATGGGCCGAGCTATATGACTTGAAATGTAAATTGATTAGAAATGTAAAGAAAGCATTAAACTTTAGCAAGATTTAGGCCATGAAAGGTGAGATAATGCTAGGAAAGTCCACTGAGATCACTGGTGTCGAGTTGGACTTAGTGCTAAACATGGACCTTAGAGAGGGAATTAGGGAGGTTGGAATTGCACATCAATCGAATCATACCACAGGGCGGCAGAGCTGTAAAAGTTTTAATCTCAGGGATCGTAGGTAGTGTTTGCTTGAAAGGAAGGCTTTGAGATTGTAGATGAAGAGTGAAGAGAGGTTTGTGGAAGAGCAATTGTGTTTATGCTGAAAAATAGTTGGGTTGATTGATTAATCAATCAATGTTTTGTTTAATTGTAGAGATTGAATTTGATAAAGATCCTAAGCCTGAAAGGCTATGGCTCTATTTATAGGCAGTGGAAAAGGAGCAACCTCAATCCTATCGCTAAGTTGGAGCAGGGTAAATTGGTCATTTGGTGATGGTTGTGGCTGTAATTCCTAGTTAGATGGCCTTTAACCATGTCTTAAGGCGGTTCACCCAACAGCAGTAGTGATCTTAGCGTGTCGGATGATGCGTGTGTATGCATTTAAGGGGCCGAGATATTCTCGAGCCTTGGTTGTCTACTTGGCAAATGCGACATTGAGAAAACCGTGTTCGAGCCTTCAGACAAGTTAGAGAGAAACGAGATGGTCATCCAATCCCTAGTTTGGAATTGGAAACTAGTAGGCCGAAGTCCTGCTACTTGGCGTAATTAAAAATGAATAAACCTATAGCAGACCTTATTTTTATTTATGGCCCAAAGAACTATACCCACCCATATGTCTTATTTTCCCACTTGTGCACCTTGTATGCGTATATGAAGAACATTTTTATTAATAGGTAGATGAGACATAGGATCGTTGAATAAGCATAGTAGAGCTCAATGGCTAATAGGAGTTGGGAGTGAAGCAAGCAGTGCTTTGTTCTTGCCTTATTCAGTCGAAAATCATCTTGTCGAATTCTGACTTTTTGTATTAGTCGTTGTTAATAGGGTTGTTTTATTCGTATTTTACATATTGTTGAATACAGTTTATATATTTAAATACATTACATACAGTTTACATATTGTTGAATACAATTTATATATTAAATACATCTCACGTCTATTTTTGAATCAAAATTGATCTTGATACACCTTATATACTTTCTCATACTATTCTCATACCCCACTTTCTACATGTCTTCCCCTCATTGTTCCTTCTCCCCACACCTCCAAATTTCAAGACTCTCACTAAATATGTAAATGCTAATTATGAAGTTGACCACATGGCATTCGATTGTTGTTTCTGTTACTTGGGGAGAACAAGTCCAAAATTTACATCTCTCTCTGTTTTAATACTCATCTCGAATCAATCTCACAAAATTGTGACCCAAAAAAGAATCACAGAACATGGGTGAATTTTTTTTAATATTTTTACTTTTATCTCAACAATTGTATATGTCATAGCCCGTCCCGAAAATTTTATATCGGGAATGTGAAATGACAGAATTACCCTTGACGGGTATTAAGGTATGTGTGTATGTGACATTATTTAGACTTAAACTTTATAAACTTTGGAATTTGCTTATGTGGGATTGTTGTGTGGTTAGGGAATTAAGATGAAAAATTGATGATGTGGTTTGGTGTTGGACCACACAACACACACTTACGTACTCCCTGCTCTCTCCCTCTTCCCCGTATCTCTCTCTCTCTCCTCCCTCTCGACTCTCACTCTCTCTCACCCTCGATTCTACGGACAAGACCAAAACCCTCCAAAACTTTGTGGATCAAAGCAAATAAGGTACGATTCTTCATCCTTGTGATGTTCTGAGTCGATTGCTACTAGTTTTACGAAGTGAAACCCTCAGAATCGTCGTGAAATCCTAACCCCGAAAATGTGCACTGTTCATGCACACGTGAAATCTTGCATTTCAGGGAATTTCAAGCTCACAGTGAGCTTAAGGACATCCTCACGAGCTTCGGAGTGCTTCGTTGGTGATATTTGGACGTCGGAGGACCGAGAACGGAGGTTCTCAAAATTCCCGAACTATCGTGCTTCCCCAGGTAAATTCTAGTGAATTTTAGACCTTGAAACTTGTCCATCGTGATTCTACATGTTGAGGGCTTCAAATTGATAAAAAAAGTCGAAGAAAACGGTTGAGAAACGAAGGAGAACAAGTGATTTTAAAACTCGCCGGAATCCAGCCACGGGAAAAACCAGTCCGGCGATTGGTTGAGGAAGATGATGCGCGTGGGGGCGCGTGGCAAGCCAAAAAAAATTTCTACAAATTTCTCTACGTCCGTGACGTCGAGTAGGTCGATGTGGTATATTCATATACCCAAATTGAGCATCGTATGAGAAGTTATTTCGAATTGTTGGTTATGTGTTTAAATTAACGTTTTTATAGTTGTTTCGCATATAGGTGACACCTATCCTAAGGACGAGCGCATCCAGGGACGTCACGGGGGTTACGACCCATCGACTTACCAGTGAGTGGGCAGTTTTGTTTTCGTATTACCTATATACTACTGTTTTTCCTAGAAAATGCGTTTATATGAAAATATGTTTTAAATTGCCATGCATGTAATTGTTGAGATATTTGAATTGATAATTGATGCATATATATGTGAATTGACGATGTGGACGCACAAGTGAGTTTTTACATTATTCATACGATTTATTTATGTGAATTGCATTGAAAGCTCATAACCTACACCCTAGGTGTTAGTGCTTATATTATTATTCACCACACCGCACGCTCGCCTTGGATCCAAGTAGGTGGATGTCTTATAGACCATGTGAGGGTCCGACATGCTAGTCTTATAAATCACAAGATGTGATTCCGACTAGTGGGTGACATTAGTTATGCGCGCCGATGATTGATGAGAGAAGCACTAGAGCGTATTCTGAAGGGAAAACTATGAGATTCATGTATGGGATTTCTAAATGACTATCATGCATATACAAATCAAATTTAATATACGAAAGCAGCGGAAGCATTTATAACATATTATCAAAGCTATAGTCATGCAAATCCCCTTCAAGGTTCATAGGTTTATATATAATGCATCAAATAAAATTTTAGAGAAAAGAACAAAGTGAAGGTTTAGTCTTATACCTCTTGATCTAGACTTGAGACCAAGGATGGACCACCTCCAAGCCCTTTGTTCCTTGAACTCCTTGAGCCTAGCTTCCCTCCTTGCCTCCTCCACTTTGATAGAATGAGTGCTCCTAGGTTCTCTTCAAGTTTCCAAAGTAGGAAACCTCTAAAGATCCTCACCCACTAGTGTAGTGAGAAGGATGAAGGAATAACCAAAGGGTGAAAGATATGTTAGTAAAATCACCCCAAGGTGGCCGGCCTTTGTAGTGTTAGAGAGCTATTTTCTTTTGCCTCTTTGTAGTTTTAACACTTCAAAAAACCCTAAAGAACTTTGTGCTATAAAGTTCCTTATATAGACAAAAGAAACCTAGTCAACCACTTGACTAAATATCTCTCCCTTTCACCTAAAGTGGCCGGCCCTCTTTGTGTTGTTTGGGCTTTGGGCTTTTATTTATTTCAAGTCATCCAATGCTTGAATAAAAGCCCAATGGGTTTAGGCCCAATGGGCCCAATTAAACCCGAACGTTTCTTTAAGCCCAAAACAATCTTTATCGCTTTTATGATTTCTTTAGACTTTCTAAATTAATCACAACACTTAATTAATCCAATTAATTGTTTCCATCATCCATTAATTACTCACTACAATAGTGTATTGGTGAACAATCTTTTAGGTTCTAATTAGCAAGGTAGTGAGGTGATTGGCATTAATCCAATTGATTATATTTAATTCAATCACTTAGTGAATTAAAACTTCATTTTAATTCACCTTTCTTCTTTGACGACTACATTTAATCATCTAGAAGAACTCACAAGATATGAGTGACATCTAACCATATGTCATAGCTACCCAAGCTAATGTAGAAGTTTATTCGGAGAACCTATTCAGTTGGAATTACAATGTAATTCGATCCTTCTCTAAAACAATACTCTCAATCACATCATTAGGGTATGGATATATTATGTCAAACCCCTAATGTGATTATTCCTTCTTATATGATTCATTTGAGTCGTATAGGAACGCTTTCCTTTTAATACGCTCGATACTTCGGCCGAAGATTCCCGAATCATATCTTAGAGTATTCTTCCTCTCTTATCGAGGATTAGAGATTCCTTGTTGCGCATACACTTGCCTTCATGACTAAGTGGCTTAACCCCAACTATGCCGTTGACATTCTGATAGAGTGACTTTTGACATAATCAAAGATCAAGTACTTAACCACAAGACAACGACGATGCCTCAGGTCAAAGGACTACTTACACTATTCCAACCATTAGAGTTACTTGCTTGATATGTGAGTAGACCTCCATGCAAGTACTCTCGTTCGATTGTGTTCAGTGAACTCATTCCCTTAATGAGCACCTACATACTTGTCTTAGTGTCACAACACGAATGGGATGAGACTTTCCATCCTTCCAATTGAAGCGGACACAGTATGTACCGGTCTACGCATTGTCAGTATCCCTCCGACAATCCAATGACCAGGAACCTTTTTGGACATTTGGTTATGTGAAGAAGGTCTCTGTAGTCTAACATCATTAGATTACTTCTTCAATCGATCCATTGTCCATGGATACACTATTTAAGACATATATCGTTTATTGAGATAGTCCTAATTCGTGTCTTTGCCTTTTGATGTATAAGATTCATCTATACATCCATTCATTTTTCCTGAAAGGTTTCTTCCAAAGATTGACTTTCAGGGCATATTTCCAACATATTCTTACACCTTTCATCGTACAGACTACCATACGTAGTTCCGAGTGACGTGCAGAGTTGGGCCGTATAGGTCACTGTGGTGACTCCGGCTGAGTGGGATGTTGAGCTATAGAATCAGCCGTATAAGACCATTGTAGGGTCTCCGGTTGATTTATTATTTCACCTGATTTATATTGATGCATTCTTATTATATTTTGGCATGGCATGGCATATTCTTTCTGAGATGTTATGTTGATAGATGGTGAGCTGAGTTTTGATGATATATGTATATATATGTTTATATACTATTTTCTAGGAAAGTATACAGGTTTTACGGTGAGGGGTTAGAATTGTTTTAAATGAAATGTTTTGGAAAATCTTTGGTTTTACTGACCCACTCATCTTTATTTTGCGCCCATCCAGGTTCTAGTTAGCAGTTGGTGGCTCACGAGGTCTTTTTTGGCATTCTGACAGACGTTCTGCATGTATGACTCACCTGCGAGTGTTGTACTTGTAATTATAGTCCTACTTGACTGCACTTATACCTACGCTCTGAATTTGTGTGTTTTACTTTATAACTCACCCTTTTATGCTAGTAGGTTATTCTGTTAGTGATTGGTTTAAATTCCTTCATATTTATGTTTTATCTTGCTTCCGTGTCGCACTTTTGGCTACATCACGCTCACGTGACAGCCAGCACGCCTTGATTCTCAGGATAGGGGTGTGTCAGTTTGGTATCAGAGCCTAGGTTGCAGTCCTGTATAATTGTTAATGCTCTAATGATCTTTTGATGTTTTCTGTCAGAATTATGCCGCCTCATAGGGAACGTAGGGAATCCTGCCGTACTCCTGAACCTAATTTCCCTGATATCACCCAGTTAGGGGAAGCAATGGCCCAGGCTTTTCAGAATGCAATTCGTCCTCATCCCCCTCCTCAGAGGATACCCCTGGAGACTATGTACAATTTGAAATTGGATCGTTTTATGGGTGATGAGGGTCACGACGGGGCAGAGAAATGGCTAGACCATATTGAGAAGATGTTTCAGGTGATGCAAAGTCAGGGGAACTTTCCTGCTGATAGGTGGGTTGAGACCACTACCTGGTTTTTGGGTCGAGAGCCGGCAGGTTGGTGGAGGAATCAAACTCAGTTTATGTCCCCAGCAATGGCAGCTGATTGGGAAGTATTTAAAGAGAATTTCAAGAAAAGATTTGTCCCTCCAGAGTATATTGATGGCAAGAAACAGGAATTTACTCGATTGAAACAAAGGAATATGTCAGCTCATGAGTACTATAGAAAGTTTACTGATTTATCTCGTTATGACCCTAATACAGCTGGTAATCAGGTAGAGATGCTTCGACGTTTCAAGTTGGGAACTAAGAGAAAATGGCGGACTTTTGCCAGTGCACTTCCCTGCACAGATTATCATGAGTTTTTCGAGATTTTGGTTAGGATGGAGGACTTCGATAATCTTCCCAGTGACAGTGAGGATGACGAGGACAAGAATGATGGTCAGAAAAATGATGATAAAGGTAAGGGTATCTCCATTCTGGGACCTCACAAGACGCAGAATTTTAAGAAGAGTGGAGCGAGTTCGAGTTCTTCTAGTGGAGGATATAGTATTACTAGCCCGAGGATAGGTGGTGGAAGTTTTTCTGGTGGACCCAGATTCCAGAGGCAGAGATATTTCGGTGGTGCTGGTGGTTCTGGTGCTCCGTGGTGCCACCGTTGTAATTTTCGTCATCATGGTGAGTGCAGGAGAGGTGGTGGTGCTTGTTATACTTGTGGGCAAATAAGACATCGGGCTTCTCAGTGTCCCCAAGGTCAGCAGAGACCTCAGCAGACCACTATGCCACCTCCAGCGCCGATTTAGCAAAGCTTTGAACCAGGCAGTTATGGCCAGTCGGGTCGTGGTGGTGCCTACCACTACCAGAGGGATGCTGCTCCTTATGCTTCCAGACCTTATCAGTATCCCCATGAGCCTTATTCTCAGACGGGGTATTCCCAGGACCTTGGGGGTTATTCTTCTTATTCATCCATGCCAGCTGGTGGATCTCATTGGCATCAGGGAGGTCAGCCCCGTTAGGGGGAAGTTGCTGCTGGTGGTGCAGGATCATCTAGGCAGTCCAATCAGTCAGGCCAATGACGTACTTCTCATGGGTGAGGTAATCAAGGTAGTAGAGGTCGTGGTGGACGACAGCAAGCTCAGGGGCGTGTTAATCACATCTCACTGGAAGATGCTCAGAACCATCCAGATTTGATCATGGGTACGTTAAATGTTCTTGGTCATTTTACTAGAGTTTTGATTGATTGTGGTGCTACGCATTCTGTGATTTCTCATACGTTTGCTCAAATGACTCAACCTCACCCTTCACCTCTAGGATTTGATTTAGAGTTTGCCATGCCTAGATGAGATAAATGTTATGTTGATAGTGTGTATCTTGGGTGTCCAGTGATGGTAGAGGGCGTAGTTATGCCAGCTGATCTTATTCCGTTAGATATTGTGGATTTTGATGTGATTCTATAGGCTGATTGGTTGCATTATAATCGTGCCCATATTGATTGTTATGGGAAATCAGTTACTTTTTATCGTCCTGGACTACCCGAGGTTACTTTTGTGGGCGAAAGAAGTGGGGTGAGACATGGTGTTATTTCTGCCATAAGAGCAAGGAAGTTATTATCGAAGGGTTGTCAAGGATATTTAACACATGTGGTGTTAAATGATGTTGTTCCTAGCAGTGTAGAAGAAGTTGGTATGGTCAGGCATTATCCTGATGTATTTCCTGATGATTTGCCGGGGTTGCCGCCAGACAGAGATGTGGAATTCTCTATTGATTTGCTTCCAGGTACTGACCCTATATCTTTAACTCCTTATAGAATGGCTCCAACTGAGTTGAGAGAATTGAAAATTCAGTTACAAGAATTACTTGATAAAGGTTTCATTCAACCTAGTTCGTCACCTTGGGGAGCTCCAGTATTATTTGTGAGAAAGAAAGATGGAACTCTGAGATTATGTATTGATTATAGGCAATTGAACCGGGTAACGATTAAAAACCGTTATCCATTGCCTCGCATCGATGATTTGTTTGATTAGCTGAAAGGTGCGTGTGTATTCTCTAAGATTGATTTGAGATCTGGTTATTATCAGTTGAAGATTAAAGATGAAGATGTACCTAAGACGGCTCTCCGAACCCGTTACAGACATTATGAATTTCTGGTTATGCCATTTGGGTTGACTAATGCACCTGCAGCTTTCATGAGGTTAATGAACGAGGTATTCCAGCAATATCTTGATAAATTTGTTATTGTTTTTATTGATGCTATTCTGGTATACTATAAGTCTAAAGTAGATCATATTCGACATCTTAACTTGGTATTAAAGAAATTGAGGGAACCTCAGTTGTATGCCAAGTTCAGTAAATGTCAGTTTTGGTTGACTGAAGTGGCATTTTTGGGGCATGTTGTATCGGTACAAGGAATTCAAGTAGATCCTCAAAAGATAGCAGCAGTGGAAAATTGGGAACAACCTCAAACCGTCACTAAGGTACAAAGTTTTCTTGGTTTGGCAGGTTATTATCGACGGTTTGTTCAGGATTTTTCTATGATTGCCTTGTCGTTAACGAAGTTGACCAAGAAGGATGTTAAATTCGAGTGGGATGAGAATTGTGAGCGGAGTTTCCAGCAATTGAAATATTGCCTCACTCATGCTCCAGTATTGGTACTTCCTGATGATAGCGGTAATTTTGAGATTTACAGTGATGCTTCCTTGAATGGTTTGGGATGTGTTTTGATGCAGCATAATAGAGTGATTGCTTATGCTTCTCGACAGTTGAAAAATCATGAAAGGAATTATCCTACTCACGATCTTGAATTGGCAGCCAGTGTCTTTGCTTTGAAGATTTGGAGGCATTATTTATATGGTGAGAAGTGTAAGATCTTCACTGATCACAAGAGTCTCCAGTATCTATTTACTCAACATGATCTTAATCTTCGTCAGCAAAGATGGATGGAATTGCTAAGTGATTATGACTGCACTATTGAGTATTATCCGGGTCGTGCTAATGTGGTAGCTGATGCACTGAGTAGGAAACCTTAAGGTCGACTCAATGCTTTATATGCTTGCCGTGTTCCTGAACTGAGGGCAACTGGAGTAAAGTTGGAGTTGGAAGATCGAAGCGAAGCTTTTCTTGCTAGTTTTCAAGTCAGGCCAGTTTTGGTGGATCGTATACTCGAAGCTCAGATGGTGGATTAGGAAATTCAAGAAATGGTTCAATTAAGAAATGAAGGGAAAAAGAAAGACCTCAGGATTCGAGAATCAGATGGCATGCTTATGCAGGAGAACAGAATGTATGTATCGAATAATGAGGAATTAAAGAAGGAAATTTTGGATGAAGCGCATTGTTCAGCTTATGTGATGCACCCGGGAGGAACTAAGATGTATCATACCATTCGACCATTTTATTATTGGCCGGGTATGAAAAGGGAAATTGCAGATTATGTAAGTAGATGTATTATTTGCCAGCAAGTCAAAGCAGAAAGAAAGAAGCCTTTTGGGCGAATGCAGCCACTTCCCGTTCCTCAGTGGAAATGGGAAAATATAACTATGGATTTCGTGTATAAGCTTCCTCGTACACGAAATGGATTCGATGGTATTTGGGTGATTGTGGATCGACTTACCAAGTCAGCGCACTTTATTCCAGTGAGGGAAAAGTATCCTCTAAATAAATTGGCTAAGTTGTTCATCACGAAGATTGTGAAGTATCATGGAGTTCCAGTGAATATTATTTCTGATCGGGACCCAAGATTTACTTCTAAATTTTGGGTAGCTTTTCAGGAAGCTCTTGGTACGAAATTGCTTTATAGCATTGCTTATCATCCTCAAACTGATGGGCAATCAGAGAGGACTATTCAGACGTTGGAGGATATGTTGAGATCTTCAGTGTTACAATTTGGTGATTCCTGGAATGATCGCCTGGACTTGATGGAATTTGCCTACAATAACAGTTTTCATTCGAGCATTGGTATGTCACCATTTGAGGCACTTTATGGTAGGGCGTGTCGTACGCCATTGTGTTGGTCTAAGGTTGGTGAAAGAGTGTTAGAGGGCCCAGAAATTGTGGATGAGACTACTCAAAATATTCAGGTGATTAAGTCTAACCTGAAAACAGCCCAGGATCGACAGAAGAGTTTAGCAGATAGACATGCTACTGATCGAGTGTATGATGTGGGTGATTGGGTATTTTTGAAATTGTCACCTTGGAGAGGTGTAGTACGATTTGGGAAAAGAGGAAAGTTAAGTCCTAGGTCCATAGGGCCCTATGAGATCACTGAAAGGATTGGTGAAGTTGCCTACAGATTGGAGTTGCCTCCGGAGTTATCTAAGGTTCATAACGTGTTCCACGTCTCTATGCTTCGACATTATATTTCTGATCCTTCACATATGATCCCTCCTCAATCGCTAGAGATTAATCCGGATTTGACATATGATGAGGAACCAGTCACTATCTTGGATTGGAAAGATAAGGTTCTAAGGAATAAGATGGTGAGCTTGGTAAAGGTGTTGTGGAGGAACCATTCTGTAGAGGAAGCTACCTGGGAGACAGAAGATCGAATGAGAGAGATGTACCCAAGGTTATTCTATGGGTATTAAGCGGTTTATTTGGTGGTGGGAATTTCGGGGATGAAATTCTATAAGGAGGGGAGATTGTCACAGCCCGTCCCGAAAATTTTATATCGGGAACGTGAAATGACAGAATTACCCTTGACGAGTATTAAGGTATGTGTGTATGTGACATTATTTAGACTTAAACTTTATAAACTTTGGAATTTGCTTATGTGGGATTGTTGTGTGGTTAGGGAATTAAGATGAAAAATTGATGATGTGGTTTAGTGTTGGACCACACAACACACACTCATGCACTCCCTGCTCTCTCCCTCTTCCCCGTATCTCTCTCTCTCTCCTCCCTCTCAACTCTCACTTTCTCTCACCCTCGATTGTACGGACAAGACCAAAACCCTCCAAAACTTTGTGGATCGAAGCAAATAAGGTATGATTCTTCATCCTTGTGATGTTCTGAGTCGATTGGTACTAGTTTTAGGAAGTGAAACCCTCGGAATCGTCGTGAAACCCTAACCCCGAAAATGTGCATTGTTCATGCACACGTGAAATCTTGCATTTCAGGGAATTTCAAGCTCACAGTGAGCTTAAGGACATCCTCACGAGCTTCGGGGTGCTTCGTTGGTGATATTTGGACGTCGGAGGACCGAGAACGGAGGTTCTCAAAATTCCCGAACTATCGTGCTTCCCCAGGTAAATTCTAGTGAATTTTAGACCTTGAAACTTGTCCATCGTGATTCTACATGTTGAGGGCTTCAAATTGATATAAAATTCGAAGAAAACGGTTGAGAAATGAAGGAGAACAAGTGATTTTAAAACTCGCCGGAATCCGGCCATGGGAAAAACCAGTCCGGCGATTGGCTGAGGAAGATGATGCGCATGGGGGCGCTTAGACCCGTGCCACCCACGGCGCATGGGGGCGCGTGGCAAGCCAAAAATTTTTTCTAAAAATTTCTCGACGTCCGTGACGTCGAGTAGGTCGATGTGGTATATTCATATACCCAAATTGAGCATCGTATGAGAAGTTATTTCAAATTGTTGGTTATGTGTTTAAATTAACGTTTTTATAGTTGTTTCGCATATAGGTGACACCTATCCCGAGGACGAGCGCATCCAGGGACGTCACATGGGTTACGACCCATCGACTTACCAGTGAGTGGGCAGTTTTGTTTTCGTATTACCTATATACTACTGTTTTTCCCAGAAAATGCGTTTATATGAAAATATGTTTTAAATTTCCATGCATGCAATTGTTGAGATATTTGAATTGATAATTGATGCATATATATGTGAATTGACGTTGTGGACGCTCAGGTGAGTTTTTAGATTATTCATACGATTTATTTATGTGAATTGCATTGAAAGCTCATAACCTGCACCCTAGGTGTTAGTGCTTATATTATTATTCACCACACCGCACGCTCGCCTTGGATCCAAGTAGGTGGATGTCGTACAGACCATGTGAGGGTTCCGACATGCTAGTCGTATAGATCACTAGATGTGATTCCGACTAGTGGGTGACATTAGTTATGCGCGCCGATGATTGATGAGAGAAGCACTAGAGCGTATTCTTACACCTTTCATCGTACAGATGACCATACGTAGTTCCGAGTGACGTGCAGAGTTAGGCCGTATAGGTCATTGTGGTGACTCCGGCTGAGTGGGATGTTGAGCTATAGAATCAGCCATACAAGACCATTGTAGGGTCTCCGGTTGATTTATTATTTCACCTGATTTATATTGATGCATTCTTATTATATTTTGGCATGGCATGGCATATTCTTTCTGAGATGTTATGTTGATAGATGGTGAGCTGAGTTTTGATGATATATGTATATATATGTTTATATACTATTTTTCTGGGAAAGTATACAGGTTTTACGGTGAGGGATTAGAAATGTTTTAAATGAAATGTTTTGGAAAATCTTTGGTTTTACTGACCCACTCATCTTTATTTTGCGCCCATCTAGGTTCTAGTTAGCAGTTGGTGGCTCACGAGGTCTTTTTTGGCATTCTGACAAACGTTCTGCATGTAGGACTCACCTGCGGGTGTTGTACTTGTAATTATAGTCCTACTTGACTGCACTTATACCTACGCTCTGAATTTGTGTGTTTTACTTTATAACTCACCCTTTTATGCTAGTAGGTTATTCTGTTAGTGATTGGTTTAAATTCCTTCATATTTCTGTTTTATCTTGCTTCCGTGTCGCACTTTTGGCTACGTCACGCTCACGTGACGGCCAGCACGCCTTGATTCTCAGGATAGGGGTGTGTCAGTATATTTGAGATAAAATTAAAAATATTAAAACTCTTACCACTGTCCTACTATTTCTTGATTTCTAACTCTCTTGAGAAATAATAAAATATTCAGAATTTGTTAGAATAGTTATTGTTGTTGCAAATATTTAGTTATAATGGCTAACCAAAACAATTTTTTTGGAGCTTTCCCTCTTTTTCAGCAGTGTATTCGCTTGGGAGATTCTTTCCATGTATGTCGCTGGTCTTGGATTCCAAGATCAGCTAACAAGGCTACACACTTTTTGGCTTCGTGGCAATGGGGTTTGGGTTCACAGACCTCTATCTTCCCTGGTTTCTGTGCTTCGCAATGATGGACTTCCTTGTCCACACTAGGTATCTCGGAGGGTAGTGTAGGGAGTGATGTTTTAGCATCAGGTGCGGCATCAGGATCCTTGTATCTCCTTGGATTGCCTGTTTGTGGTGTAGTTTTTGGGTGTTTGCCTCTTTGTAGGCTTACTTGTACTCTGTTAGCTGTTTTTCCAGTAAATCTTATCTAGTTTTAAAAAAAAGTAACAAAAGTATGAGGAGTATCTTGGAAATGCTTTGCTAAATTAAAGTCGTAGGACAAAACAGTTTTTGGAGTCTATTTGTTAGCTAAGTTAATGCATATATCATGTAGAAATTTTTTAGTTTGATCAGAATACGGAATGATATATCACGTGTTAAAATATTAACAATTAGAAAAAAAAGATATTCGTGTTAAAAAATTAACAACATAAAAAAATAAAACTTTTTCTCTACTTATATAATAGCACGTAGTGTATAATTCATGATGAAAATATTCAAAATATTATGATATGGAAGGATGAATAGACCTCTAGTTGCCACTTGCCACTTGCCAACTACTTGTTTTTGTAAAAGCTCCAGTAATTATGGGAACTATGGTCAATCCAGATGATCTAGATTAAAAGACCGTAAACACGGACGGTGAAGAGTTTTTTACTTACTCTTCTAGCCGTCTAATAGGTTCTCTTGCGGTAGAATGAAGTCATGCCCATAACTAACATAAGCTTACTCTGGAACTAAATACATAGCTAAAAGAATAGTATGTGTTGTGGCCTATATTAAACTGAGGGTGTGGCATAGAGAGAAAGAGAGTGAAGAATAGGCTTGAGGAATTGTGTGTTAATTCCCCATCCTTGTGCCTTTATTTATAGTAATAAGGAGGAGAGAAACTTGCTCTCCAAGTAATACAAAGTCTATTAGAAAAGATCTTCTAGATCACAAAGAAATCCTAATCTATCTCTACTTAGGATTTATACAATCACAATATGTGTTAGAACATATGTCATAACACTCCCCCTTAAGTGTGCAAATATTCAAGTAGATGACGCATCAAATCTTCAGGCAAATGTAGAAGCAGTTGATGAAGTCGTCTCGTCTAGTCGACACAAGCAACAAATGTAAGTCTCAAAACAAACGGAAGAATGCATGGGTGGTAAAACTCACAAAAACTCACAAAACCTCACTATGGCAAAACCCAAGGTGGGACAAAAGCCCATAGCTAAAGGAGAAGAGTGAGAAGTTGCATTAAGTCAAAACTATACGTGTTCGGGACGCAAGTAGGACGTACACAAGGGTATGACCAACCCATGATGGGTGCCTCGTCAAAACCTAGTTAGGTAGCAAAAACCCAATGGGAAAAATGCTCCTAATCGTAGGAAAAAAAGTACATTAAGGTCAAGTGAGTATACTTATGCATACTTCCCCCCTGAGTTTGACAGAACTTCTAAATGAAACTACAAGCATTGCAAGTGAGAAAGTTACGCATACTAATTCCTTGGGCAAGCTTTTGGAAGGTAGACTTCGGCAGTGACGTCGTGTAGAGGTCGGCAAGGTTGTTTGGGATTAGACTGCTTGACTTCAATCTTCTGATGCTTATGCTGATGTAGACATAATATGCTTGACGTTGACTTGTTGGATGTATCATGATCTAGTTGATACATACAACGTTGTCTTCATAAATCGTTGTTGGAACTTAATGATGGATGAAAACTGCAGAAAGTTTGAATAAACTCAATAAGAGCTTTCGACCATATCTTTCACGTGATGAGATATAGTGAGTCTTGGAATGATTCAAAGGTTTCACAACAAAGGTCCATCTGGTTGACCTCCAAGTTATTGCAGTGTTCCTTCATGGTAAAGACATAACCATTCGGGAACGTACCTTGTGTGGTCAGATAGTTAGTCTGATTCAGCAAATCCCACAAGGTAAGCATCATTCCGAAGATCAAAGGGGTATGATCTATTCTGAGATGCATACGGATAGATAAGCCCAAATCCGTAGTAACGGAAAAATATTTTTAACACCAAATTGGTGGTAGCGTGTAGGCGCAGTGTTGCTTTATGCCAAAAAAGTATTAGCATATAAGATGTTCGATCTAGTGCATTGAGCTAAGCACAACAAACACCAATGGTACTTAGATATGGTTTTCTCACGTTTCAATATGGAACTTTATGCTCCATACCCTCCATAAATGTTTCATTTGCATCTAGCATACAAACGATCAGGGTATACTTAAACGTAACACCTTCTGGGTCTAATTCAAGTGGTGGACTAGAATACCATTAGAACTAGCTCAAAACTTCAAGTTGAGGTAATTTCGAGTTTTTCCAAGATCATTCATCTTAAAGTTCGATTTTAGGTGTGACTCAGTATTCTCAACTTTAACAATTTTGGATTTTGTATACGCAGGGGCATACCTCCCTAACTGATCAAATATTCACTTAGATGGGTATACTATATCCGCCCAGATAGTTATGCATCCGCAAAGTGAAAGCTTCTTGAGAACTGAGTGGGTGTTCTTGTGGTCTAGAACTATTTGAATCAGTACATGTAAGTCATTTGGAAACTCCATATAGGTTTCGTATCAAGATCCTAGATATACTACAACCACCTATGTAATGTTGTAATCAATCACATGGCGTACGAGAGAAGCCTTGCGCCACAAGGCGTCATATTGAACTATTTTATTCGTCATCAATTGATTCTTCTAGTTGACCAATCAGTTCTACATTGACACTAATTAACAGAATGCGGTTCGTTATCGGCACTTTTCATTTATGTCAATAGTAACCATATAAATAAAACATCATCTATGATAATCTCATTCTGATTCCATATTTCATCCAAACTAGTATATTGGACCAAGAACCTTAGGTCTTATGAGTAATCCGAAAACTTATGAGATGGAAAGGATTGAGACAGCGATCGAAGGGCGGATTTGTTCATGCCATGTTTCTCCACTTTTGAGGAAGTGAATCCTCGAAACAAGTGATCTGCCACGCTTTTGGCACATGAGAGATTGATTGGCTAGCCTCCAATGTACGAGGGTCGGCCATAGTAGTGGCGTTCCTGCTTTCGGGACGAAGGTATGTCGTACATTTGGTACACATATTGGCAGACACATTTTCAGCTAATATATGTGATCTCGTCACTTTTGCTAGATTAGAGGAAGTGTCTGGTTATACTTTGATGATCTAGATTGGGATCGAGATGAGACATAGTGAGGATGTCCATGATAATTCGCATCGTTCTTTTAGGAACATTAACGTTTTATCTCCCTGTAACGACGGGAAACTATCTCATAAAAACGACAATCCGCAAAACGAGCGGTAAAGAGATCGCCTGTCAAAGGTTCTAAGTAACGAATATTAGAAGGAGAATCATAACCAATATAGATTTCCATCCTTCCCTGAGGACCCCTTTTTCTTTTGTATGTAAGGGCGGTGCAAATGGCACATAGACCACACAACCAAAGACGCATAGATGTGATATGTAGGGTTCGTATCTGGTAACCAACTAACACATGCTTTATAAGGTTAGGTCGTGATGGGCCTCAGGTGGACCAACTTGGTTGCTTGCAATATTGCATGGCCCTAAGCAGAGATCGGAAACTTGGTACGTATAACCAATCAATCGTGCAATCATTTAAAGGCGTTTAATGAATGCTTATGCTGGGTCGTTCTAGGTATGAACATGGGGTACTTGATGTTCAACTTCAAAAACCCAACCGACATGCATATCTATCGAAAGTTTTCAATGTAAATTCTCCAACTTATCCAATCAAATAGGTTTGATCAGATAATCAGGGTGGTGAACCATGAGCTTGTTAATCTGAGCCATCAGTGTGGAGAATGCAGCTTGTGGACAACAGCCACACATGTGACTAACGTGTAAAAGCATTAACCAATACTATAAAGTATCTAAATGGTTTGCACGGTGGTTGAATCAGTCCATATATGTCCCCTTGAATCCTTTGTAGAAAAGATAGAGGGTGCTAAGGCATGATACACTTCCAGGTATGATTTATTTACTTATGGTAAGAAAATGCCCAAAGTGGCGCATCACGGATCATCCTAGATTTCCCATATGTACATCCATAGCGAAATCGCGGGCTTCTGGTTGGCCACGTAGTGGGCCTAAATGGGTGTAATCCACTCGTTAAGCATTTCATCTTTTTTAGAATATGCTTCTGGCTATATTCGTAGGAAGTACAATATGGTAATAAGCCAAGGAATTTTACTCCATTTTCTACATTGGTTTCAATATGGTAAAAATGCTCTTGAATATCCTTAAGGCTTAAAAGGCGTTCTTCCTCAAGTGAGTATAAGGTTTCCCTTTATGGTAAAATTAGTACCATTTGACAATATATGGTAGTGCCATGCCAAATAATCAGGTTGGATAAGCTTGAAAGGTTGTCAGGGGATGATTAGGTATGAAGTTAGCATAGAACCAGACTGCTAACTTCCCCACAAAACATACCTAAGCATGAGTTAATTGTACTCACATGTGGTAATTTTCGTTAATTAACTCGTATTCGAGAATAATAGTGACATCCAAACACCAGTCTTAAATCCGAGAATAAATTGTTCACAAAGTAAACAAATATGCAAAGCGGTCGGCCAATAGGCCTTCCATGTCAAATTTCTCTCTTGCAAATGTGTTAGGTGGAGCAAAATTAGTTTCACGGATGGACTATGGGAATGATACTTTTAAAAAACATTGGTGAAAGCACAGAAAAATGCATAACCAATGATCTATTCCGTCAAAACAAAGTTAGATTTTGCAGAGTTAAGGTTCGGGAATACTATCCCTTATTCTTAAAGTTTTAGGTGCCAAGGATCATGCTTCGGGCATGATACCACCTCTTGGCAGGCTTGATTCTACCATATATTGTAAAAACAAACTCGAAATGGGATTGTGAGAGAGAGAGATAGACCCAGACTTGGGTTTGGTAGGCTTCAGCTAAAGCTAGAGGGGTTTGTTTAGTACGCCTCTGCCAAAGCAGAGCAATACCGTTTGGTGCATCTCTACTAAAGTAGAGCATACCCTTCGATGCACCTCTGCCGAAGAAGATCACCACTATTCGGTGGACTCCAGCCAAAACTGGGCTATACCGTTTAGTACCTCCCAATCGAATTGGTGGGGTACCTTTTCTCTCACAAGTGTAGTATTAATCATATCCGAGAACTTGGAAAGCTTCAGCTCTCTATACTGCTACTTCATGAGCAATATAGAGATATAGAAGGACAAGAAAGATTTTCTTCCAGTCAAAATTCGATTGTATATAATCTTCAGAATTGTACCTATTCATGGACATAAAGGTTTCGATCATGGTTTGCTTTGGGCAAGAATTCATCTTTGCATGATTGTTTATGGCGAGTCAAAGAGCCATGGAGTCCTCGATAGTGAGGTACTTCCATTTGATACGCTTCAGGCATAAATGTTCAAATGAAGATCATGGCAAAGACTTATTCAGCTCTTCCACACCATAACTGGCTACAATGATTTCGCAACTAGTCGTAGTCAAGCGGGGTGTCACGTCTTGTATCCACATAAAGTAGTTTCTTGTTCGAAGCTTCCAAATTAGTGAAATCGAACTTGTTACGATTCAACAATACGCTGAATGGCAGAAACAAGAATGTGTGGTGCTTTAGGAAATAAAATTTCCATAAACATCAAAATTAGAACATTTAGGTTTTATGACATAGTTTGGTTTAAACGGATTTAAGCAAGAGAACTTCGGGTCCCAGCATGAGTGTTGCGCGTTAAGAAACTTCAGGTTTTTATGGCACTTTTGTGAAACTTCGGGTTTGGAAGTATGAACTTTAGGTTCATAATACCTGCAAACAAACACAATATATACAAGACATAATATATAAAGCAAAATAAAACAAATATATTAATAGTGGGTAGCTTCGGGACCCTTTGTGTGAAAGTTTAGGGAAATGGCCCTAAAAGGATGGAGCTTCAAGTCCAAAAATATTATTTTAATTGGCTAGGCTGCTAGCCAGCCAGAAGAATTGGGTTAACAGAACCTAGAGCCAAATATGGGCTAAGAAAGAAAAAGCGAAAAACAACTCCCATTAAATGGGGCATTTTTTCATGGGCTAAAGTAAATAGGCCAGAAAGAAATGAAAAAAATATATATACATTTTTGGCTTTGTAGACTATAGGTCCATAAAGGAAAACTGGGCTGAGGAAAAAAAAAACAAAAAAAAACCCAAAGAAATTATAAGCCCAAAAACGGGTTGAGGCCATTTGGTTTAAAAAAAAATGGCCCAAAAACTAAAGGACAATCTATTTAAGCCCAAGACAATGGGCTGGGCAACTGGGTTAAGGACCGAGATGAGGCCTAAGTCCTCGGGTCGAGTTACCGACACCCCAGCAAAACCTGGGTGTTCTGCCGTTGATGAAACCAAGCATGGCACTGTAGGTGGCGGTGAGTTCTAAGCAAAATCAAACGAGGTTTTAATGGGGAAAGGTTCCAAACATCTGAGGAGTGAGAAATCTCAAAATGTATAGAGATTTAGAAGGAAAACTCAAAAGGGCTCTCGTCGGGAACAACGATGTGAGCTTGAGGGATGACTGCTAGTCATCAAAATGAGCCACGGGACGAATGCAGGTCGTCAAAGAAAATCGATTTCACCATGTTCTGGTGAAAAACGATGGTAAGGTAGGCTGCAAGCCACCTAGACGGCGACCAATTTGATGCGAGAATTACTTGACACACAAATTAAACCCTCTTTTTGACAATTGTAGTATAGATGTAAGTAGGGTATCGTTCTAGGCCGGGGATTAGGAGGGATTGCTAATCTATTCTAAATTAATTTAAAAATATTAAATAAGACTCAAGGACACAAAACTAGGCTAAAAACTCTAATAACTCAAAACACACTTAAAATGACTCAAAATAATGAAAACAATCAAATTAAACACTAGGAACTGAAATGGACGGAAATTAAATTAAAAGACTAACAATAAAGAAAACTAACTAAATAATATAATTTAATAATGGATGGGTGTTTGGTTTTGATGAAAAGTAAATTAAACTTAATTAAATTACAGAATTGACAAAAACATAAAATTAAGGTAAAATGATAAATGACAGACTAGCTAGAGGGTTCTTCTCCACACATGACACATAAGCAACCTAAATTGATTTTCAGTTGTTCTTTCAATAAATTGTAAATCTCAACGCCCCAAATTAACCGTGAATTGCACTAATTAACCCTCAGTTTTTCCACAAGTTATTGGGTTGGATGATTGCATACGACAACCCAAAACATTCCCTACAAGTTCCCTACATGAATTGCATAATAGAGATACAAGCAAGAATCATTAAGTTCTATGAAAAACATAAGCATTGACGAGACACTCGTTACTATGATTTGCATGAAACTTATGCCAAGAATTTACTTAACGTGATTGTGACTAGCAACCTTCACTACTTGTGAATATAAGTTCATAACGATTAGGTGAAATTCACTTATATTCTAGCATCAAATTCATGCATGTAAATTAAGTATGCATCCTTAATCGACATACAAAAATAAGTTATCAATCAAGCAGTTAAGCAAATTAAATCACAACTCAGAAATCACAACTGAAGGTAATCAATTCATATTACAAATATATTCATGGCTTTGAATTAACCTCTAGCCAAAATAAATTTAGTTACACATTATTAAAACAGAAATAAAATAGAAGTTTGGAAAGTTTTAATCGAGGAGAAGCTTGCTGCTTCTGTTTCTGTCCGTGCTCTCCCTGTGCAGCTTGCGCTGTTTTTTTTATTTCTGCGCTGCCAAGTCAGCTTTGTTATTTCCCAGACTGCGTTGGCTTCCTCCATCTCTGCGCCTGCTTTCCCTCTGACTTCTCCTGGTCTCTCACTCCCGTCTCACTCCAGCTGCCCAAGGCAGCTCTTTATTTTTTTTTTCTCTTTTTTTTCAGCTTCTTTTCTGACCTCTCTCGCTGCCAAAGGCAGCGCCTCCTCTCTGCGAGCTGCCCAAAGGGCAGCCCCTTTTTCCCGCTCCAAGACCCCTCTGACTTCTGTTCTCCTCCCGAGGCTCACTCCCCTTCGCACGTCCCAAACAGCCCTCCTTTATGCTGCCCTTTCTGGCAGCCTTTCTCTCCCCCCTTCTTATATTTTATCTTTTTTTTCCGCCAGTCTCCCATCCACCTTTCCTTGTCTGCCATCCCTCTTATTTTATCCTTCTTTCCTCTGAGCTGCCAAAGGCAGCTATCCTCCCTTCCACCGACGCTTGTTCTGTTTCCGTGCTTCTGTTTTTCTCATGCCCTCTCACTTGCTGCACTTTCTTGTCATGTATCATAAACGTCCCAGACATTTGAATTATTTTAAATTGACCCTACAAGAAATTTCAATATATGTTAGAATAACAGAAGTCTCCAATAAGCACATGCAGAATGATCATTTTTTATACTCTTTAAATGCTGCTTTCTTTTCTCCTTTCAACCCCCACAACAACTCTTGTCCGTTGCTTTTAACAAAAAGCAAGTTCCCACCATTCCACTACTAATCCCATTTCACTAACCCTTTTCCATATTAAATATCCGGTTCATTTGATTTGTGGCCTTGCCACATCATGCTGCTTATATATTTATTATTATTATTTTTTTATTTGCTTAGTCGAAAGGATGAATGAGATGTTAGTTTTGACGAATTTATTACATAAAATTTCACTTGTGCCATTTTTATTTTCTTTGCATAACAAATCCTATAAACACAAAAATAACGTAAATAGCTCAAAAATATAAGGAACTAACTAAGAAAAGACGAGTGAATTTGAAGTAAAAATATATATAAAAATGATCCGATCAGCGACCCAATCTCAGTGAGCACGTTGCTTTTGCACATTAGGGTTTGGAACGGTCAACGACTTCGGCACGATGGCTCGGCGCAGCTCTGGCGCGAGTTAGGTACTCAAGTGCTGGGTTTTTGGGTCGGGCCAAACAAAAACAGAATTGTCATGCTTCTAGGCCCAAATTGGAGCCGGCTTGGCTTAGCCCGACGACGTAATTAGTAGGTTAGTGGCTTAGCGCAAGCTGCATGCTAGCCATATGAAATCAAGGCCTAGTCAAAGACAGACTAGGTTTTCAAGCCCAATACGAATTCTAGGGTTTCAACATCCTTTTCTCTTTTCTTTTTCTTCCTTATTCACACATATTCAATTCACATAATAGCAATATTATGGATATAATGCATAAACAATTGATGCAGAATCTAAAATTCATAAAACGTAAAGTTGGGTCATGCATTATGGTGAAGGTTTATGCAATCAAGGCTGAAAAAATATTGAAATAAAAACCGTTGTTTTAGAAGAACTTGGACTGCGTGATGAATATTATGAACCAGTTTGTAGGAGTTCTTTCTTCAATTTCGGATTTCATCTTCACAACCTGTATCATGTTCAACATAAGGAAAAAAAATAAATAAATAGAATTAACAAAAGTATATGAATTCAATAAAATCAAAATTAATCAATTAAAAATAATTAAAATGTAATACTCTCCTGATTGAAGACGAATAAATTCTCTTTAGCACAACGTGAAGAACGCGCTGATAACGTGTTGTGGCCTATATTAAACTGAGGGGTGTGGCATAGAGAGAAGAGAGTGGAGAATAGACTTGAGGAATTGTGTGTTAATTCTCCAGTCCTTGTGCCTCTATTTATAGTAGTAAGGAGGAGAGAAACTTGTTCTCCAAGTAACAAAGTCTATAGGAAAGATCTTCTAGATCACAAAGGATTCCTAACCTATCTCTACTTAGGACTTACACAATCACAATATGTGTTGGAACATATGTCACAGCAGTATGAACTTTCATTTTATGACACAACTATTTGCCAAAAACTTGCATGCTAAATCCCAATTCTAGTTTTGAGAACTATAATTCAAGCCCCAGCCCATCTCTGTTGCGGATTGTCCTTTTTTTGTCCAGATTGGTGCTGAGCTATAGTTGCAACTTTTAAATTCAATGGGTGGCTTGCATTAAATTTTCAAACACAACTCGTTATTTGCTTTTGCCAACAGCTGCAGCTATAGATCTACACCAATCTGCAAGGGAGACACGCGTGGGATTGAATTAGAGTTGTGAGATTGTTTTAGTGGCCATGTTAGAGTCAAAGAGTTGTTTCAAAAATGAAATGTCCAAACTAATTTTTAATTTAATGTCTATTTGGTGGAATTGACAAAAAAATAAGTGAACCAAGACTAAAAGAGATGAAAAAGATAATTTCAGAAGATAAAATGAGATAAAACTAATTTCAAAGCGTAAAATAGTGAGACTAAAAGGCATTTTCAAGAGTCAAATCACTTAATAAGCCTAATATTATATAATGCTATAATAAACAGGTTTCTTATCAGTCTCAATCATCTACTAGAGTATTACAAGTCAATAAAATACAGAGTAATTATTTGCGCGTTTTGCTTCCATTTTCCAGGAAACTATTAACTCGGTTGATGTTCCCCTAGTTAACTCATTATCCAAAACATTATACATACCAAGCTGCACACAACAAACGTTCACACAATCAACACATTTGTTCATCAGTTCGTATTGTACACATAGAAAAATAGAGAAACCAAACAGATCATTTTTCTTTCGAAGCTTTTATTCAGCAAAAGAAATTAAGATGGCTGAGAAGACCCAATAGGTTTATCCATCAGCCCCAGCAACCAATGGTTACCAAAGAAGTGATGCTAAGTCCTTACAATCAGCTGATGAGCTCAAACGCAAAAAGAGAATCAAGTTGGCCATTTATGTTGCTATTTTCATTGTGTTTCAGATCATCGTCATAACTGTGATTAGTCTGACTGTCATGAAAGTTAAGACCCTGAAGGTCAGGCTAAGCAACATCAATGTCCAAGAGCTCACCTCCGTCCCAGTAACGCCTTCATTCGACACAAAATTCACAACACAAATCAGGGTCAAGAGCACAAACTGGGGTCCTTACAAGTTTGATGCTAGCACTGTCTCGTTTCTGTACCGAGGCGCGGCTGTCAGACAAGTTGTTATTCCAAAGAGCAAGGCTGGAATGCTTTCCACCAAAAAAATTAATGTCGCGGTGACCTTGAATTCAAATGTATTGAGCTGTTCCAATCTTGGCAGTGAATTGCGCAGTTGAGTACTGACTCTTAACGGCGCAGCTAGGTTGAACGGAAAGGTTGAATTGATGTTTATAATGAAAAAGAAGAAGGCTTCCACCATGGACTGCTCCATTGCATTTGATCTGTCATTAAAGACGCTGAAAAGTTTGCAATGCAAGTGAAAACAGACCCAAGATTCTTTGAATTTGTTTTATATTTCCGCAAATTTTGAATATTTTTTGGGTTTTGCCTTTTGTCCATATATCCTATAGTAGTATATATGCAGGGCCGGTCCAGAGATTTTTGAGGCCCGGGGCGACGTAAAAAGAAGTGCCCTAACTTTATGTAAGAAAATTATTTATTTTCACACATAAGATATCGAAAAAATTATACTTAGAAAAACACTTCAAACTCAATAATTTAGAAACACAGAAATACTAATTTATTTTGTATTGAGAGAGGGAAACAAAAAAACTTCGGGCTTACAAGTAGATAGATGATGAGTTTTGTTTTCCATTTGAACTTTGAATGTGTTTTTGAATAAATCGTGAGATGTTTTTTTCTTATTTACTAACCTTGTCAATATGGGACTAAAAAATAATGATGTTTTCGAGTCTTTAATTGATATGTATTATTAATGAATGGGCACTAAATTAAACATTTTGATGACACGTCATATAATTTACAAATTTGGTCTACGTATTATTCTTTGTTGAAGATTAGACTTGAATTAAAACGAATATTTAAAAATAACAATCCACATAGCTACTAGATAGTAACTAAAAATAAATTAACAACCAAACAAAAATTTGTAAAAATTGAAAAGAATAAACATGCACATAGCATTTCGAACTTAGGACCTCTTGTTAATTTTAAACAACAAAAATCATTATTTCTAATTAAACTTCTTGATCATTTAACCAAATTTTCTAAATTTATACTCTTATAAAAAGAAATTTGTAAAAAAAAGGAAAGTAAATAAGCACACATGGTGTTTTGAACCCAAGACCTCCTTATTATTTTCAAATGACAAACTACCACTTCTAGTTAAATTTCTATGTCTTTGAATCAAATTTTATAAATTTATACTCTTATAAAAACATATATAAACATACCGCCCTAATAATTTTGGTGCCCCTAAATTTTTTGGGCCCTGGACGGTCGCCCCTCCTGCACTGGGCCTGGGCCGGCCCTGTATATATGTATTCATACCAAAGCGCAATTTTGCAGTTTGCTTTTTTTTTTTTTCCTCCTTTGGTTATATAAAGATTGAGACGGGTATAACATAGCTCACAGAACTTTTCAATAGGATTTTGAAAACGAAGAAGATGCCAAATGAGTGGTGAAAGAGTACTTTGGTGCCTATCTACAATAATAAGGGTATTAAGCTAATTAGTCATACAATGAAGCTCTGGGAGAAAGTCATTGAGCATAGATTGAGGCAAGAGACACGGGTTTCAGACCACCAATTCGGGTTCATGCCATGACACTCAACCATGGAGGCAATCTATCTCTTACGAAGATTGATGGAAAGATATAGAGATAGGAAAAAGGATTTACACATGGTCTTTATAGAAAAAGCGTATGATAGGGTCCCAAGAGACATTATTTGGAAGATTTTAGAGAAGAAAAGAGTACGAGTAACATATATCAAAGCTATAAAGGATATGTATGATGAAGTAAAGATTGTCGTAAGAACTCATGAAAGACAAACCGAAAGTTTCCCCATAACTGTTGGGTTACATCAAGTCTCATGCTTAAGTCCTTACCTTTTTGCATTGGTAATGGATGAGTTAAAGGGACATATTCAAGATGATATTCCTTGATGTATGCTTTTCGCAGACGATATAGTGTTGATAGATGAAACTAAGGAATGGGTAAATGCGAAGCTTAACATTTGGAGAGAAGTGTTGCAATCTAAAGGTCTTTGCCTAAGCCGATCAAAGACATAATATATGGAGTGCAAGTTCAGTGCAAATGGAAGTCAAAATGAGTTAGGGGTGAGAATCGGAGATCAGGAAGTACCAAAGAACGACCACTTTCATTACCTAGGATCTATCTTGCAAAAGAACGAAGAATTAGATGGAGACCTCAACCATAAAATACAAGCTGGATGGATAAGGTGGAAGAGTGCATTCAGCGTGATGTGTGACCGTCGTATGCCACTGAAGCTCAAGAGAAAATTTTATAGGACGACAATATGGCCGGTGATGTTGTATGGCACAGAATGTCGGGTGGTGAAGCATCAACACGTACATAAAATGGGTCTAGCGGAGATGAGAATGTTTCGTTGGATGTTTGGGCACACAAGAAAGGATAAGATTAGAAATGAGGATATCCGAGGTAAAGTAGGAGTAGCCGAAATTGAAGGAAAGATGAGAGAAAATCGGTTATGGTGGTTTGGACATGTGCAAAGAAAGCCTACTGACGCTCCAGTTAAAAGATGTGACTGCGGGACAGAGGTTCAGGGCCGAAGGGGTAGAGGAAGACCTAGGAAAACTTTAGAAGAGACTCTAAGAAAAGACTTAGAGTACTTGGATCTAACGGAGGACATGACACAGAACCGAGGGCAATGACATTCTAGAATTCATATAGCCGACCCCATTTAGTGGGAAAAGACTTTGTTGGTCATATAAAGATTGAGAGTGCTCTTGTTTCAAATTATGAACTGATTCTTCGTTTCCTAGCTTTCTTTTTGTAAAGCTCAGTAACATAATATTGACACTTGATCTCAAAATAGTAACTAATAGCATTCAAACATTTATAAATGGGAAAGACCATAAAGATTGCAAGATGCACATGTTGCTTTCAAACTAAGAGAAACGTTAGTAAAGTGGTCAAACGTTCCATTGTTTGGGATGGTGACCCTTTAATTTCATCTAATCCAACCCAAGCTTCAAGTGACTGATACGTAATTCTTTGTCTGTCCTACAAGGGGACAAATTACAAGCTGTGGTCTTGTTTGCAGTGGGGTATGATATTGATGTCTAGTTTGTCCATCGTAAGATGCTGTTTGATCAACTCTTTGATTAATTGTGGTGTTTTCATTCTAATTTATATGTTGTGCGTACTATAAATGATTTTCAAAGATAAATATCTAGGGAACATATGTTGTTATGTTATTAAACTAATGCATAGTTCCAGGCAACATTTTCCTTACCTTTCTAGTACATTTCCCAATATATTGTTAACTTTCTGTAGAAATTGAATGCCAAAATCTAAAACTATGAACGAAGACTTTGATGACGAAGGCAAGAGGAATTTTCTGTAAACCTGCAGAGAGAGTTCGTTGCTCTCAGTGCAGTGTGATGTATTGAAAAATTCACACCTTAACACAAGTCTAGAGCTAATTTTGAGCGGCACATGTTTAACTTAAACTTCTAACAGAAAAGACTTTTGGCACAACACAAGCCATTAAGATGTTTTAATCTCAGACATACATTGTGATCAAGTGTTCTCTCTATTACTAATAACAGCACTTAACTTTTATAGAAAACTTGAAAACCAAGCAACCTTCAATCCCGCAACAAGCTTAATCTCCAACACTCCCTTTTAGGGTTGTTGCAGATTTGACTCCAACCATACTTTTGAGCATATAGTACCTATCTTTGCGAAGAGCTTTGGTAAATATATCAGCCAATTGTTCTTCTGATTTGCAAATCACCAAGTTAATTATGTTGTTCTATAATGCACCTCTAATGTGATGATACCTCCAGTGAATGTGTTTTGAATCTTTGATGAAAGACTGGATTCTTTGTCATGGCAGTTGCATATTGATTATCACAGTAGAGAGTAGTTGCATCAGTTTGCACCTCACCAAAATCCTCAAGTACAAACCTCAACCAAACTGCTTGAGTTGTTGTTTCAGAATCACAAACATACTTAGCTACCGTTGATAATGCAACACTATGTTGCTTCATTGATTCCAAAAAGAAGATACCACTATCAAATGTAAAGGCATAACATGATGTGCCCTTCATATCAGTTTCATCTCCTCCTAGTTCACTATCACAGTAGCCGACAAAATTGCTAATTTTCCCTTCTCATACTCAATACCATAATCAATGGTTCCTTGAATATATATGAGTACTCTTTTTACAATTCCAAAATGTTTCTTGGTTGGATTGTGCACAAATCTTGACAATAGATTTCCTACAAACATTATATCAGGTCTTGTGGCAGTGAGATACAAAATACTTTCCACAATTTGTCTATAAACTATTTCATCCGCTGGTTCACTCTTATCACCTTTATTGAGCTTATCATTCACAGCCAGATGAATACTTACAAGTTTACAATCTTTCAAATCAAATTTCTCCAAGAGAGTTAAAGCATACTTCATTTGATTGATAAAAATCCCATGTCCAGACTGCACAATTCCCAATCCTAAGAAGTGATATAACAAACTATGATCTTTCATTTCATACTTCTTAATCATATATATCAGCCTTGAATTCATTTATCAGCTTCATACTACTTCTAGTATACACAATACCATCAACATAAATTGATACAATTAGTGACTCTACACTTTATCTTCAGAACCAGGAACAGTGAATCCCTTAGGTTGATCCACATAACCCTCTTTAGTTAGTACTATAATAAAAAAATGTTGATTTAACATTTAGATGATATAATTTTCAGCTTTTCTGAGCTACAAGAGAAATAAATGTTCTTATGGTATATAACCTAGCAACATGAGCAAAAGTCTTATTTGTTGTGCGGAAGCGGCATTCGACTGTACGTGAAAAATTAAAACAGAACAAAATAAAACCACTATCAACAAGAACACCAAGATTTATACTGGTTCGGCAATGCCTACATCCAGTTTGGAGACGACGGAGTATTCCACTATAATCAATGAGAACATACAATAGTGTTTATCACTCAATTTCCCAAAGACCCGAATAACCCAAGCTCTCACACTTACAATAGGAAGAGAAAACCAAAAATACAAAGCAAGACAATTTGAGAAAATTCTTCTCTATGCCGAATGGCTTCTTGCTATTTTTCTCTCTTCCTTGTTGTTCACCTCTCAATGCTTATGGGATGTACCTTGCTCCTCTTTTATAGCCAAAGAAAAGCTTCTCAAAGACATCAATGGCCAAAGGCCTACCATCAAGTCAAAAAGAGTTAGGCACAAAGAGTTAGGCACAATTGTAGTTTGTCTCCCATTATCACAAAGTAGCCCAAAGAATTGAACTTTGACTACATGTTTGAGTCAATAATCAACAATCTCCACCTTGGCTCAAACCCTCTAAGTAGAACTCCTAATAGTCGTCTCCCAATCCCCCATGGGGCAATCAACAAATTTTACAAATGCCAATCAAGTCTAAGCAGTGCTTAAACTTGTGCAATGAAACTGGCTTTGTTAACATATCCGCAGGATTGTCAGCGGTCCCAATCTTCTGAAGAAGAATATCTCCCTCGTCAATAACCTCACGAACAAAATGGAACCTCACGTCAATGTGTTTCGTACGTGCATGATGAACTTGATTCTTTGCTAAATGAATAGCACTCTGACTGTCGCAATGAACATCCATATGGTCTTGTTGAACCCCTAAGTCATAAAGCAACCCTTGAAGCCAGATGGCTTCCTTTATAGCTTCTGTCACAGCCATGTATTCTGCCTCAGTAGTCGACAAAGCAACTGTAGATTGCAGAATCGACCTCCAACTTACTGGACCTCCAGCAATAGTGAATACAAAACCAGTAGTGGACCTACGCTTGTCCAAATCACCTGCGTAATCAGAATCCACATATCCAACAACACATTGACCAGTAACTTTATCCTGCTGGAACAATAAACCAACATCCACAGTACCCAGAATATACCGTAGAATCCATTTCACAGCTTGCCAATGCCCTTTTCCTGGATTATGCATATATCTACTGACAATACTAACAACTTGTGAAATATCAGGCCTAGTACACACCATAGCATACATCAAACTACCAAAAACATTTGCATAAGGAATTTGAGCCATGTACTGACTCTCTTCAACAGTTTTAGGAGACATAGAAGCGCTAAGTTTGAAATGAGAGGCAAGAGGTGTACTAACCGGTTTTGAATTTTCATTCATCCTGAAACGTTATAGTACCTTCTTCAAATACTGCTTCTGACACAGACTAATCTTGCCCTTCGCTCTATCTCTTTCAATTTCCATACCTAGTATCTTCCGAGCTTCTCCCAAGTCCTTCATCTCAAATTCATTACTTAGTTGAGTCTTCAACCTTTCAATCTCCACTTTGCTCTTACATGCTATAAGCATATCATCAACATATAAAAGCAGATAAATGAAGGTTCCATCTTGTAGTTTGCAAAAGTATACACAATGGTCATAGTGACTTCTTGTGTACTTTTGCCCGATCATAAATCCATCAAATCGTTTGTACCATTGTCTTGGAGACTGCTTCAAGCCATACAATGATTTTTCCAATTTGCAAACCCAATTTTCCTTTCCAGCAACCTTAAAACCTTCTGGCTGAGACATATAAATCTCTTCCTCCAAATCACCATGTAAGAACGCAGTCTTGACATCAAGTTGGGCCAACTCAAGGTCAAACTGTACAACCAAAGCCAACAAAATACGAATAGAAGAATGTTTTACTACAGGAGAAAATACCTCATTGTAGTCAATGTCTTCCTTCTGAGCGTAGCCTTTAGCTACCAATCTGGCTTTGAATCTTACATTGTCTTTTCCCAAAGATTCCATCTTTTTGGCATACACCCATTTACAACTAATTGCTTTCTTTCCCTTTGGTAACTGAACCAGATTCCAAGTCTCATTTTTATGAAGAGATTTCATCTCCTCATCCATAGATTTCTTCCACAACTTGCACTCTGAACTCATGACAGCTTCTTTGTAGGCGGATGGAATATCATCTTCAATAACAAGAAGTGCATATACCACAATATCAGTAAATCGAGCAGGCTTTCAAATTTCCCTTCTCGATCTTCTGGTTGCAATATAGTCTTGTTGCTGTGGAGGCTTTTGGGTAAGTGCTTCCTCTTCATCATCCTCGTCCTCATCATCATAATTAACTGTAGGACTAGTGGCTGTAACATCAAACCTTACTAGAACAACTGGAGTCTTCAGTAACTCCACCTGCTTTGAGCTACTCATGGTCTCGGTCGCTTCAGTTTCACCTTCATGCTTGTTCTGATTAACCATAGCAGCCTCATCAAAAGTCACATCTCTGCTTACAACAAATTTCTTCTCATCTGGACACCAGAGTCGGTATCCCTTCACGCCAGTGCTAAAGCCCATAAATAGAGCTTTCTTTGCTCTTGGATCCAACTTGCTTTCTCTGACATAATAGTAAGCAGGACAACCAAATATGTGTAAAAACTTGTAATCAGTACAAGGTTTACCAGACCATACCTCCATGGGCGTTTTGCCTTCATTCACAGCCGCTGGCAATCGATTAATGAGATGGCTTGCATAAGTGAGTGCCTCAGCCCAAAATGCCTTGCCTAATCCAGCATTAGACAACATACACCGAACTTTCTCAAGCAAAGTACGGTTCATGCGCTCTGCCACCCCATTCTGTTGCGGTGTCTCCCTAACCGTGAAGTGCCTCACAATACCCTCATCTTGACAAACTTTCAAGAAAGGATCAGACTTATATTCACCCCCATTGTCTGATATGAGAGTCTTGATCTTTCGACCGCTTTGCGTTTCAATCATCTTTTTTCACTTCAGGAATATCTTCAAGACTTCATCTTTACGCTTCATGGTGTACACCCATATTCTTCTAGAGAAGTCATCAACAAAGGAGACAAAATAATGGCTACCTCCCCAAGATGCATTCTTGGAAGGTCCCCAAACATCAGTGTGAACATAATCAAGAATGCCTTTAGTGTGGTGAATAGCAGTGCCAAATTTTACTCTAGTTTGCTTACCCAACACACAATGCTCACAGAATTCCAATTTGCATGCCTTTGCACCTTTCAATAAGCCTTGCTTCACTAATCCTTGCAACGCTTTTTCACCAGCATGCCCAAGACGCATATGCCATAACCTCGTGGTATCTGAGCTATCTGCATCAGCAGCTTCGGTGACAGCTGCTCCACCAATAACTGTATTCCCCTGCAAGAAATACAAGTTATTTCATCTTGTACCTTTCATCACCACCAGTGCCCCATACACAACTTTAAGAACTCCACCCTCCATGGTGATCTTGAGACCCTTGGATTCCAATGCACCCAGTGACATGAGATTTTTCTTCATATTCGGTACATACCGAACATCACTTAATTCTCTGACTGTTCCATCATGCATCTTCAAACAGATTTTGCCTATCCCTTGTGTTTTGCAGGCATTATTATTACCCATCAAAACAACTCCACCATCCAGCTCCTTGAAATTAGAAAACTATTCCCGAATGGGACACATATGATAGGTGCAACCTAAATCCAAAATCCACTCATTTGAGTGACCATCAACATATGAACTAGCCAAAGCAAACTCGAAATCATCATCTCCAGATTTTGCAATATTTGCTTCAGAACCGGCTTTCTCCTTCTCTTTGTTCTTCAATTTGGGGCAGTCTTTCTTCCAATGACCCTTTTAGCGACAAAAAGCACATTCATCTATTAGCAGGAAACTTCCCTCGTGACTTTGAACGAGATTTTCCCCGCTTCCTAGATTTTCTTTCCTCTGTTCGACCCCTTGCAACAAATGCCTCGGTTTGTGAATTGTGAGTCTTCAGTTCCTTCTTACGACACTCATGATTCACCAATGCCGTAGACACCTCATCAAGTTTCACCTCGGATTTTCCATACAACAGAGTAGTTGTCAAATGATCATAATCATCAGGCAATGAATTTAATAAACATAGTGCCTTGTCCTCGTCAGGAATTTTCACATCAAGGTTTGCTAAATCAGCAAGTATTTTATTATAATCATTGAGGTGTTCGTGCATAGAGATACCTGGACGATACTGAAATCGGAAGAGTCGCTTCTTCAAGAAGAGACGATTTTCTGCGCTCTTGGTCATATACTTCTCCTCCAATTTCGTCCATAACTCCTTAGCAGAAGTTTCCTTCATATACGGGTATTTCAACTCCTTATCAAGGAATGATTGAATAGCAGCACAAGCATGAAGATTAATTCGCATCCACTGCTTGTCATCAATATCTTCTGGTTTATCTTCCAGAACCATATCCAACTCTTGTTGATACAACACATCCATAACTTCACATTGCCACATACCAAAATTATTAGAGCCATTGAATTTATCAACCTCTAACCTTGTAGTAGCGGTTGGATGTCTATTGGATGAAGACGATGCTGACCCCTTCTTTACAGATTCATCTTTATCTCCAGCCATCTACTCAGCACTATTCACAAATACGGCACTGTTCACAGGTACAATACTGTTCACAGATACTGTAGCAATTCACTGTTCACGGAACTGTAGCGCCAACACTATTCACGGAACTGGGCTCTGGTACCACTTGTTGTGCGGAAGCGGCATTCGACTGTACGTGAAAAATTAAAACAGAATAAAATAAAACCACTATCAACAAGAACACCAAGATTTATACTGGTTCGGCAATGCCTACATCCAGTTTGGAGACGACGGAGTATTCCACTATAATCAATGAGAACATACAATAGTGTTTATCACTCAATTTCCCAAAGACCTGAATAACCCAAGCTCTCACACTTACAATAGGAAGAGAAAACCAAAAATACAAAGCAAGACAATTTGAGAAAATTCTTCTCTATGCCGAATGGCTTCTTGCTATTTTTCTCTCTTCCTTGTTGTTCACCTCTCAATGCTTATGGGCTGCACCTTGCTCCCCTTTTATAGCCAAAGAAAAGCTTCTCAAAGAAATCAATGGCCAAAGGCCTACCATCAAGTCAAAAAGAGTTAGGCACAAAGAGTTAGGCACAATTGTAGTTTGTCTCCCATTACCACAAAGTAGCCCAAAGAATTGAACTTTGACTACATGTTTGAGTCAATAATCAACATTATTGTAATCCACTTCATACTTTTAGGAATAGCCCTTAGCAATCAGCCTTGCCTTATGTTTCTATCTGGTGTCATCCTAATTCAATTTGGTCTTGAACACCTATTTCACACCAGCAATGGGTTTATTTGTTGGTCAATCAACAACTATCATGTTTCATTCTTCTTGATCATCTCAATTTCACTATCTTCTAAGCTTCATCAGTGGCAACATCTTCATATTTCTCAGTTCAACAAAACAGAGATTACATTTTGCATAAACATCACTCAATGATCTTACTTTCACTAACTTGCAGAACTGGTTTCACCAACTTCAGTCACTGATTCAGGAAATACAACTCTTGGAGAATTTCTCCCTACTAAATGTAATTCTCCTATATTCTGGTTACATGCATCTTTTTCAATTGAACTGACATCTTCATTGAAAAGCATGACTTTTCATTCTCAGAATTCCACCTCTAGGTAGCATTCTCATCAAATATAACACTTCTAGACAATATGATCTTCTTTGTTTCTGAAATGAACACTATGTACCCTTTCTCAGTTTGCCATATCCAACAAATATTCCTTTAATTGAACATTCATCCAGTTTGTACCTTAGTTGTCCAGGAATGTGACACACAACCAAAGACTTTTAAGATGTTTCACTCTTGATCTTCTTCCAGCAAAAGCTTCAAATGGAGTTGTGTCATTCACTACCCTTGAAAGACATCTATTAAGTATATCGACAGGTATGTTAATAGCTTCACCCTAAAGATAATAAGGCAGTATCTTCTCATGTAGCATACTCTTTTCCATCTCAACAATTGCCCTGTTTTTCCTCTCAACAACCTCAATTTGCTGTGGTGAATAGGCATCTGTTGATTATTTCTCAATCCCAATATCTTCACAGAAGCTTTGAAACTCATTTGAGGTATATTCTCCATATCTGTGACTCCTTAACTTTTTAATTTAATAACCAGATTGTATCTCCACCATTGACTTGAACCCTTTAAAAACTCCAAAGACTTGAGACTTGCATGTTAAGATATACACCTCACACATTCTGGTGCAGTCATTAAGAATGTGAAGAAATACCTATTTCCTGCCATTGTAATCACTTGCATTGGTCCACGCACATCTGAATGTATTAATTCAAGAGGTTATGAAGCCCTCTACACTTGTTCTTTGTTGAATTCCTCTCTATGTTGCTTTCATGCAGCACAACTAGTGCAAATTCCACCACATCCTTTGAGCTTAGGTAGCCAATACACTATTTCTTTTTCATCCAACAGTTGTAAACTTTGAAAATTCAAATGCCCCATTTTTCTATGTCAATCCCATATATTTTCTTCAATCACAGCCTTCCTAGCAACTGTATTCATATCCTCTATAAGTAATGGAAATCATCTATTTCCTGTGATTTGCATTGTGACCACATGATGTTCAAGCTGTCTATCTTCAAAGATTGCCACCATGTCATCAACAAACAACAAAAAATATACATGCTGAACCACATGACTAACACTCAAAAGATTTTCATCAAGACCAGGAACCAACATTACCTCCTTAATGTACCTAGTTTTATTTTTAGTTTCAATCACCAATGTACTCTTCTCTATAGCTTGAACAATTTGTCCATTGCCCATCTTGATCATAGTATTCACTGACCCGCCAACATATATCAACAAGGATTTATATGAAGTCATATGATTATTGCATCCACTACCAATGAACCACACATGCTCATTCTTTATCATTGTAGCTGAGTAGCAGGCAAAGAACATAGAGGTTTCTTCTTCCATTTGCTGAGCACAATGTACTAGTTGGATAATTTTGCTTCTGCAATCCTTGGCAATATGCCCAAATTTGTGACACTTATTCTTTCAATGTTTTCTACCCTTGGATCCACTAGCATATGAACTATTTGTTGACTGGATACTAGGGTTACTAAAAGCCTTCTCAATGGCATCTCCATCCTCAGCATGCCTATTCAACTTTTGTTCAAACATTTTCAGAGCTGCTAGTACCTTAATAGGACAATTTTACTAATATCCTTAGTACCCTTAATCACAGATACGATATTATCAAATATAAGAGTTAATCTTATAAGCAATTTCTTACAATTCTTTATCATACATCTTCATTTTATTTATCAAATCAAACAACATAGTAACATAAGCATACAATGATTCATCATTTCATTCTGGCATATTCAAAATTTCTTCTAATACCTTGCAATTTCACAACTCGAATTTATGAATCACCTGTACTCTTGTTTCAATGTATCCCAAGCTGCCTTAGCAGTTTCTTGATTTGCAATCCTTGGAAAATTTCATCTGGAACTGAGTTCTGAATTAATCTCAGTGCTCTAGAATTGTGAACAATCAGATCCTGAGCTGTGATTTCCTTCTTCTCAGCTTGCTTAACTTTAGTCACTTTAGGTAGTTCATAACCTTCATACACCAGAAGTCATAGTTGGCTCTGGTGAAAATCGAAGCTTATAGCTTACATCCTGATCCAACCATTTCAACTGAATCTTCTAAATTCTTCATTGAGAATCTCAAAAAAAAATATTCACAGATCATGCCCTTTGATTCAAATAGAACCAAGCTTTGAGGCCAAGTTTACTTTCTATAAAAATTGAATTCCAAAATCTAGAACTATGAATGAAGATTTTGATGACGAAGGCTATATGAATTTTCTGTAAACTTGCAGAGTGAATTTGTTGCTCTTAGTGCAGTGTAATGTATTGCATCATTCACACCGTCACATAAGAAGCATGAATGAATAGAAGAAAGAATCTAGTAGTTAGGCCTCATATGATTTGCATGAGTCTAGAGCTAGCAAACCCCATGTGAGCGGCACATGTTTCACTTAAACTTCTAACAGAAAAGAATTATGGAACAATACAAGCCATGAAGATGTTTTAATCTCCCGAGTGTTCTAGCTTTAACTAAGAACAACACTTGAACTTTTACAGAAAACTTGAAAACCAAGCAACCTTCAATCCTGCAACAAGTTTAATCTCCAACATATATATTTTTTATTCATTTGTTGTTTTTGAACGTGAAGAAGTGGCGGGGATGCACTCATCCTTCATACTTAACCAAATAGAAAAAGAAGTCTAAAAGAACAAATAAAAATTGAGTGGCCTTATAGGGGCTAAAAGTGAGAAATAAGTAATGGTGAGAAAATTAGAATTAGATATTGTTCTAAAAATCTCTGTCTAGACGTAAGTGGCTAGTTACTGTCACGCTTAATCTCCAAGAGTTTGGAAATTAAGAAATGACGCATAGACCTGCTTAGGCATCCGCCTAGCCCGCCTACGGGCGCCTAGACACCTAACTAGGTCGCGACTCTCACTTATCGATAACGTTCATTCATTTTATTTTTATTTCAATAAATTGTAAGAGACTCATCGAATACTTGGATGAACACTCATTATTGTTGTCATATTTTCAAAATGATGTAACACCTTAATCTATGTGTCATTTTATTTTGCAATTTATTTATCCCGATATAAGTATGTAATCTTTTAAGTGTAAATCGTCACTTATTTATACGATATATAATAAATTTGCTTAAATCAGCCTAATCTGCATAAGCCCCGCCTAGACAATAGGCCCTACGCCTTAGCTCACCGCCTGATTAGCGCCCATTATCTTTTAGAATCTTGGAATTAGATGCCTCATTTTAGACTTTTGTAGATTAAACATTTGTTAGATCCAACTTTAGATTAAAATACTTTCAGTTTTGATTAAATGACACACCCCGACCCGGAATGTCCACTAGGACTCCGAATCGAGTTGTGCTAGCCGACACCTAGAAGGTGACGAAGCCATAAAGTGTAGTGATGTAGAAAATGTGTATAACTTTAAACCTAAAAGTGCTTAAATATAAGAGTGCGCTATGAGCGGGAATGAACTCATTTCACACATGATGTTAGAGTATAAGTACAGGGTGAGAAGTATACTATCGTTACGAAAGCTCAGCTACTAAAACCTGGATGGGCGAAAAACAAGGGTGAGTGGGCCTAAAATAAAGCTTTATAAAAAGCTTTTTGAAAACGTTATAACCCTTCGCAGTAAAACAAGTATAGTTTCCAAAATATACACACTGTGTATAGTATGAACACTTACCATAGCCTACACTATTTTAAGGATGCCAAACGTCACAACTTCTGTAAATAAATACATGATGCTCGTAATCACATATTTTCACGTAAATAAACATATCACATCAAATGCTCATTGATAGATGCTGACACATGAGTTCATGCAAAGGTATTATGACATGAATAGGACTGGGTGTAATAATGATATTCACTCTAGTATTATAATCATGTGAAGACTGACGCTATACGCAGCATATACGAGTCGGAGTTGCCTATTACAACTTGTACGACAGGACTGGCACCTATAATGGATCCAAAGTGAGCGTACGCTGTGATGTGTACATACACGTGAAAGCCTGGCCCTGGTCCTAGCCCGGGCAAGTACTAACACCGGTGCAACAATGATGAGCAAATAGCTTAAATATAATCATGCCACAGTAATTTCAACAATTCTAGTCATTATAATTAAGGCATCCCCTTTAATAATAAGCTTACATGTGGATCCCATAGGATTATTTCATCATTTCCCGACAATAAGGGATTTCTTATAAACGTTAATTTAATCATGGCAATCACGTAGAGAATTTATTAATAATTGTACACACACACACACACACACACATATATATATATATATATATATATATATATATATATATATATATATATATATATATATATATATATAGCAAAGACCCACTCATAGATCATGTCGTTGAGTCGAACTTGTTCAAACTAGAATAGCCGAAGTCAGCGATAATAATTGCAACTAAGCATAGTATTAGGACCTATTAGTAAAACTCCACTAAAACAATTAAATTTGGGAAAATGGAGTGCAAATTAGGAATTAGAGTGTCGAAATACGCTAAGGAGTGTCCTCGACATATTTTACAAAAAGTTAACGGTTAAACTTAAAAGTCAACCGAGACGCCCTGGTGGTCAACAATGTTAAAACTTTAGAATTTCATTAAATGGATGCCAAAAACAGACTCGGGGCGTCAAAGCCTAGGAGGGTTTCCGAAAATTTTCCAAAAAGGCCAACATAAGGAATATTCCAAGAATATTTTAAGAACATTCCAAGAATATTCTAGGAATTCTTGAGAATATTCCAAACCCAACTCAGAAATGGGTCTGGGCTGGATCTGGGCTTGGGTCATGGGCCTGGTTTTTGGGCTTAAGGCCCTTTTTTTTCCCTTTTTCTCTGGTTGGTTGCCAATGCAACCGTCGGATTCTGGAAATTTCACTGGAGGACAAAACGAAGTTCGAATAACCACAAATCTTCACTAAACCTAATCACCTAATATACCAAATCGAAGATTAAAGGACGAGGAATCGAAGTATACCATTACAACTCCCGGCCATGGCAGAAGTAAGCCAGAAAAGCACCTGCAACTTTCTCGAGTTCGCCGGAAAATATGGGGAAATTTCCACTGTGCAATTTCTATGCCAAAATCTCATCAAATCAAACACCTAATGATCTAAAAGTCACTTCTAAATCACAAAAGGGATAAAAGGAGTTGATCTAATGCTTACCCAATGTCGAAGAATGAAGGATCTCGTCGGAGTTCACAAGGTTAAGTGTGCTACTGCTACTATGCAGTGGTCTATGTTTCTGTGTATGTGTGCCCCGACAGTGGAAGGGATGAAACATAGGGGAGGGAGAGAGAGAGAGAGAGAAACGTGAAACATGGTGGTGTGGTGGCCGTCAGATTTATTCCCGGTGTTCACGTGCAGTGACCATAGAGGAAAGAAAGTGTAGAGAGTTTAAGAGGAAGAGGAATGCGAAGGTCACATCGAGGTGGTCATCGCTGGTGGCGGAGGAGCTCGCTGAAGTGGTGAGTTGTGTGGGTCGTCGGGTTCTCTGTGTTTGCAGAGAGAGAGAGCTGAGAGTTAGATGAGAGAGAAATGAGAGAGTTTTAAAATAGGGAACGTTAACGAAAAGCTCCCGATACTGTTCACTTTAACAAACAATCACATTTTTACACTAAAAAGTCAATCATGGTACTATTCACTTTACCCTTTATTTTGTCTTTATCGTTAAAACTCAAAGTTTTCAAGCCCTTTTCATTAGTTTTTCTTTTAAAATAAGGGAGATGGTGCTCCAGAAAGAAGGGAGACACGGGGACAAAAAGGAGAGGTGACCCATGTGGGTGGGTCCCATTGGCTCACAAAACAAAACCACAAATGACAAAACAGAAAAATAATTCCCAAAAACATGAAATTACTAAAACGTCCATCACATTCGTAGTTCCGCAAAATTTTAATCGTAACTCTGATTTCGGTTCGCTTGCACTCATGCATTCGTAGCGACGAGTACTAAGACAATATGCTAAGAGGATGGTTCATACGTGTTACAATACAACAGTCAACAAAAGTAAAAAATCTCGCTTCTAGTGGTATTTTCGTAAAATTCACTCTTTTAAAATTAATAAAATCGTAAATATAGGGACATGCTATGACATTAAACCTTATATTTCAGGTATATTCTTAATTTTAGTGTTTTTCATATTCATTTTAAATTTATTTATGCGTAAAAAATGCACTTAATAATGTTAATTAATTTATCGCTATTTTCTCATACCTTCCTCAATTTAAGGATTCAATCATATATCTAAATTATTTAAGAAATTAAATATATCTAAATTATTTGTAACCTTTTTTTACACAAAAATTGTTTGTAACTTTTTTCTTCATTACCGTAACTATTGTTGTTAATGGTTATTTCTCATTCTTTATTTTCGTCTCTAGAAATTCAAGTGTGATTTGAATTGAAATGTGTCATCGTTCTTTAAAAATAAACATTGACATGTACCAACACAATTTATTTTCAAATTGAAACGTACCTATGCTAAACTAAAATGTATTCATATGTATTAAAATGTAGGCTTACTAAATTGAAATGCACACATGCCGAATTGAAATGTACCATATAGACTTGAAACATACCAATAATGTACACATAATGTACCAATGATGTACCAATAATATAAAAAATCATTGGTACGCTATTTTTCAATATATTTTTAAAGCTTAAGACGTCCTCAACAAATCCTCATAAGGAACCTTCCTCAAAATATGTCATCTTGACCTTCAAAATACCCAAAACGTCCAAAAACGTCAATATGAGAACGTTGTGTGCTGGGCTTTCTTTTCTTCACCACCGTCAAACTGCCTGTAATTAAATTTTGGAATTTTGACACAATCATCTTGAAAGACTAATGAATCTACTCCAATTGGAATTACTCCAAAATTCCTTCATTTGATCACTTTTTGCTCAAAGTAGATTCACATGTCCTACAATTGAAATATATAACAAAGTATCAAAATTCAACCAACATAATTGTCAAAACATACTAAAAATAGGGTAGAATATATAATATAAAATCGACTCATCACATGTACATTTCCACATATTTCTCCCTGTAACGAAGGATAACTTTTGTCCCAGTATAGGTGAGGCAAGGAAGAAAATCGATGCCGAATATTGATAAGTACTTTTTGGCTACCTAAGCTCCTCATTACAGTGAAAGAAAATTAATTTTGTGGAATATATATAGGGTACGATATATAGATATGGGAGACTTTGGATGTGGTCCTTAGTTATGAATATTCTTTGATTGAGACCTTGTTGGTTTTAATTTTTTATCGAGGTCCCTGAAATTAATGTGATAATTTATTTCTATGTACGTTACTATATTTTTTAAATTAAAAATTAAAAATTTTAGTTGTTTATATAAATGAGATTTTAAATAAAAAAATCATAATTTGTGGGATTAAAAATATTAAAATATAAATATACTATTGTGTGTGTGTGTATATGTTCATCAAAATTAACCAAAAAAATTATTGTATCAAAACATGGGTACATTCTTCAAAATCACAAAAAAAAAAAAATATTAGGCTTATTAACATTAGTAAATTTCTTCGATTAAACTAGACATGGATACATTTTAAAATCAAAGAAAAAAAATGTACTCATATAAGTTTAAAAATGGATCAGAGAAAAATTGAATAGATATTATAAAAAAAAAAAGACAGTACATTTTACATATAACAAATTGGTATATTTAAGAGTACATTTTAAGAGTAAAAAGTTTTACATGAATGGGTACGTATAATTAGCATGGGTACATTTAGCAAAATAAAAAGTACAAAAAAAAATATGGGTACAAATACAAATAAACTTTAAAAAAATATGGGCACAAAAAGAAATTAATATATGGGTATAAATTAAAACTGAAAATAAAATTGGTACAAATTAAAAAAAAATTGCAAATTAAAAATGGTTACAAACTAAAACTAAAAATATATGATAAAAAATTTAGTCATAAATATAAATATACTAATTGTAACATTTTTAACATTAAATGAATATATTTAGAAATAAAAAAATATTTTATTATTGAAATAATTAATGATGTTATTAATACTCAAGGACCTTGATTAAAAATTGAAAATGAAGATTAAAAATTGAAAATGAAAAGGATTTTAATCAATGGAGTAGCAAAAGGAAGGATGAGGTCCTACATAAGTATATGTATATTGTATATTTACACACACACACACACACACACACAAACACACACATATGTATATGTATATTTACATATATTTTGTCACACATTTTGTAGGGCCTATTCCATAACTTTTTTCAAGAATTTGAGCCATCTATATTCAATTCATCATTCATACATCATCCTTGCTGAAAATTAGAGAACTCCAAAATGATTAAGACATTCATTTGAAATGAAGAAGAAAGACACTAACACTAAAATAACTATCAACGGTCATATAGTTTAGGATTTGGATGATTTTTGGTACATATGATCTTTGAGGAAAAACCTAAAAAATACACGGTTAGATCCTTGAAATACATAACGCAGTGGGGTCCTACAAAATGTGTCAAACCCCCCCCCCCCGGTTAGATCCTTGAAATACATAACGCAGTGGGGTCCTACAAAATGTGTCAAACCCCCCCCCCCCCACCCCTGCACACGAGATCCTAACTCATATATATTTGGGCGCGCGTGTGTGTATGTGCGTGTGGCAAATAATGTCATGCGAAAATTGCACGTGCTTAAAATTTTCACGGTTACTATTAGTTAATTATGAATTTGGATGCTCACATTCTGTTATCTTTAACTCATGCCAAATTGGTGCTTGACACTCCACAAGAAGAGTATATATAATTGTAAATGATCTTTAATCTAGAGATCCAAGACCACATTTACGGGTCATCTATCTATTAGGTGATGTGTTTACTTATTACTAACTTGTCATAATAGATAATAGTTGATGTAGTAAATAAACATCTTCCATAAAATGGCTTGTTAATGTGGTCCCTTTAACATTGCTCATGCTATGTAAGAAAGAATTTTGTTTACTGGTTAACTTACGGTACTGGCGCTCAAGTTGGCATTTAAACGTATAAGGCAGGTAATGAAGAAGTACTAATATTGCAAGTTTAGACGGTCATTGTGGACAAGTCAAATGCAATGGTATAGTCCATTGTGGCTACTCAGACATTTAGGTTTGCTGCTTAGCGTCAACACCCCGCTGCTCAACTCAGATTTGAAGTGTTTGAAACTATATATCTTATTTTGTTATAATTTTGTGAATGCATGGAAGATGATTTGTAAGCATATGTTTCTATGTTCAATCATATAAAAGAAAAAAGAAAGTACCATCTACAATAAATCCAAGGCGTACACTGAGAAACATAAAAAACAAATAATAGTAATAATCTTCATCTCGGAAGTGTCTTATCATTTGCACTGCAAACTTTTGAGCATCTTGGACGACAGATCGAATACAATGGTGCAGTCCATGGTGGAAGCCTTCTTCTTCTTCATTATAAGCATCAATTCAACCTTTCCGGTCAATCTAGCCGTGCTGTTGATAGTCAACACTCCGCTGCTCAATTCGCTCCCAAAATTGGAACTGCTTAATGCACTTGAGTTCAAGCTCACCTCAACGTTCATTTTTTTGGTGGAAAGCATTCCTGCCTTGCTCTTTGGAGTAACAACTTGTCCGATAACTGCGCCTTGGTACAGAAACGTGACAGTGCTAGCATCAAACTTGTAAGGACCCCAGTTTGTGTTCTTGACCCTGATTTGCGTTCTGAATTTTGTGTCAAATGAAGGCGTTGCTGGGACAGAGGTGAGCTCTTGGACGTTGATGTTGCCTAGCCTGACCTTGGGGGTCTTAACTTTCATAACTGTGAGACTAATCACAGTTATGACAATGATCTGAAACACAACGAAAATAGCAACATAAATGGCCAATTTGATTCTCTTCTTGCGTTTCAGCTCATCAGCGGATAGCAAAGACTCTGCATCACTTCTTTGGTAGCCATGGTTTTCTGGGGCTGAAGGATAAGCCTGTTGGGTCTTCTCAGCCATGTCTCTTTACTTCTTTTCTGATATAGAAGTGATTAGCTTTGAGTTTTAAACAATGAAATTTTCAAGTGAGGGAGTTGTTTGCGGAATGATGGAAGAGGTGTGTTGTTATATATAGCGTTTGGAGTGTGACCAATTTCAAAAAGTTATTTAGTGGAATGAACTTCCTGGAAATTGAGACTTAAGGGAAGTATTTTATCGCAGACGCAAACGCGTCCAAAGCCATGGTGCAAATTGTTGACTTCTAGATAATCGGTGCAGATTGTTGACTTCTAGATAATCGATGACTTTGGTAAAGTGTGTGACTTTCAGATGTTTGCTTTCAGCCGTCAGGAGATGACATTATCTCTTGTCGTATTCTATTTTTTATTTCTCATACACTTTTTATTAATTTCAATTTTTTGATCTTTCTCAATTTATTAGATCCAACAATTCAAAAATTAGAAAAGTAATGAAAATGTTTGAATATCACATCCCATCTCCAAATGACAAGTGAGAACGTGATGTAGGACCTATATTTATTCTAACTTGATTTATTCCTTTTTTTTTTTTGAGTAAGATAGGCAAGCAGGAATTATATTTTCCAGTTTTCCATCTGCATTTTATTTTGGGAGCTTTATATATATAAACAATAATTTTTACCATATTTCAAGGAATTCTGCTACTTTTTAAATATGTCAAAGAGAGATAAAAGTATAAAACTACATAAAGCCTAGCCCAAAAATATGAAAACAATGTTTGAAAATACCAACAATACGCATAAGATTTTAGGCTTTTAATAAACCCAGCCCTCACAACTCCAACAAAATTAATGTGTCATAAGTTTAACCAATCCTCGACTATTGATGCAGAACAAGTTTTGAAACTATATGTAGTATAAGTTTGTATCATATATTACTATAATCAGTTCAATCAGGCCTGAACCATTTTTGTAAAATCAGTTCAACCCTTCTTCGATAATTTTTGCAGAATCAATTCGACATTTGTTGACAATTTTTGCAAAATTAGTTAAACCTGTCCTCGACCATTTTTGTAGAAGCAGTTCAATCTGTCATCGACCATTTTTGCAGAATCAATTCAACCCGTCATTGACCATTTTTACAGAATCAATTCCATTCATCCTCGATCATTTGCAAAATCGGTAGAGCCCTAGAAAGAAGTCTCAGCAGTCGGTAGAGCCCTAGAAAGAGAAGGCACCGGAGGGGGATCATTCGGAGCCTCAGTACTGGACAGAACCCTAGAAAGAGGAGGCATCAGAGGTTGATCATTTGGAGCTTCATTACGCGGTACAGCCCCAGAAGACGAAGGCAATAAATGCTTTTGGAACAAACCCACAAACCTCTAATGATCAAGTAAAACCTGACCATCAGATTCCTTCATCTGGTCAAGCTTCCTCTTCATGTTTGTAGCATAGTCATGTGTGAGCCGGTGCAAATGTTTATTCTCATGCTTGAGCCCTCTAATTTCCTGTTTGAGACTCATCACTTCAGCCGCCAATGATTCAACTTGGCAGGTTCGAGCAAATAGGCGTTGGGCCATATTAGTCACAGAACCTGCACACTAAACACTGAGAGCCAGAGAATCCTTAACAGCCAAATCATCAGACCGTTTGGAAAGTAGTCTGTTATCTTTGGGAGTGAGAAGGTTCCTGGCCACCACCGCAACGGTCATATCATTCTTCATCACGGAATCCCCAACGGTAAGAGGACCAGTATGGGAGACGAAGGATGGGCGCCATATGTTGTCTGGAGAAGGCGTGGCTGCCTCTTCAACAAGGTTCAAGTCAAAACGACGGTTTTTGGATTTTGTGATCTCAAGATTCAGGTCGGACATTTTCAAGATCTTAGAAGTACAACTTCAGGTCACAACTTCAGGTAAAAACTTATTTACACTGGAGGGGCCAGACATTTTCAAAGGTGTTGAAGAGAGAAGAGGTCGGACAAATGAAGATCTTAGAAGTACAAGAATGGAGCTTCTACTGGTGGAGATTCAAGTGTGCTTTGGAATTTAATGCCAGCCTCTATAAAAATCAGCACTCGACGGAGCTTCAGAAAACGAAGAGGCGCCTGCTCAGAAATCGAAGAGGCGTTTGCTTTCTCAAAAGCTGGGCTGCTCAGAGACCACGAGGGTCGATCTCAGAAATCGAAGAGGCGTTTGCTTTCTCAAAAGCTGGGCTGCTCAAAGACCCCGAAGGCCGATCTCAGAAATTGAAGAGGCGCTTGCTTTCTCAAAAGCTGAGCTGCTCAGAGACCACGATGGCTGATTTCAAAAATCGAAGAGGCACCTACTTTTTCAACCTTGTCAGCACCTGTCACACGCACACTCAGCTTTGCGGAAATTACGAGCATTCTGTCGAAGATTTCTGGTGAAGTAGAAAGCACATGAATCTTATTGTTCAATCACCCACTTTCCACACGCAACATTAGCTCATGGGTACCACAGATAACTTTGCCAAAGTTCTCTGACAAAGTTGAGACACGTGAAGCTTGCAGCTCCCACTACATCGCTCTGACCAAGAAGGGTAAAAGAATAGCAAAGAAACAGCATTAACAAAGTTTAGACACATAAATTTTGAAGGTCTAGCTACCATATTATTACACACAAGGGTAAAGGAACAGTACCACTGCTGGATAATTGGAAAGTCCCTATGTGTTAACCTCTGTGCTCCGTGGCAAGGTAGACTAGCAAACATGCCCAACCTTTACTCACATTCGAGAAAACACTCCCAACAAGATTGCTTGCTCCAAAATCGAAGAGGCACCGCCCTCCGAATCTCGAGAGCCAGACTCCCAACATGATTACTTTATCAAAAATCGAAAAGACACCGCTCTCCGAATCTCGAGAGCCAGACCCCCAGCAGGATTGCTTTCTCAAAAATCGAAGAGGCATCGTTCTCCGAATCTCGAGAGCCAGATCCCCGACAGGATTGCTTGTTCGAAAACCGAAGAGGCATCACTTTCTCAACTTCGAAAGCCAGATCTCCTTGGATAAAGCTTGTCTGTAATTTTCACACGCAACATCAGCTTTCCAGATACCACATACCACTTTTTCAAAGTGCTCTGACAGAGTTAAAACATGTGAAGCTGGCAGCTCCCACTAACATGCTATGACCAAGCAGGGTAAAGGAATAAAATTACTACTTGTTGTTAGGGAGACTTCTATATATGTCGACCTCCATCCCCAACGGACAGGCAGACCTGCAAAAATGCTTCACCCTTCCTCATATCTGAGAGGGCACTCCCAACGAAGCCTTTCGAAATATTCAGCTTTCTTTCCCCCCGATAATACCTCTGCAAACAAGCTATACCAGAGCAATAATATCTCATATCATCAGGGTTAAAAGCAAGAGTATCCCATATCATGCTTTTTCCCTGTCTTTTCCTTTGGTCTTGTTCTTACCTACAAGACAAGGAGAAAGAGAGCAATCAGTCAGCACTTGGAATCAAGCTTCCAGTCAGGAACTGACTGCCTGGAACCCCTTACCTGATTACTTACCTGGCATTGCTCTCAAGTACTCATCTTCAACATCTTATGCTTCCAGGGAAGATACTGCATCTGCTTGAGGAACAGATAGGGCAAGTGAGAAGGATACAAGGAAGCATGTGGAGACAAGCGTAACAGTACACGTGCCGATACATCCACTACTTCGTCGAAAGAAAAAGTATCTCATATCAGCAGGGTCGAACGTACTCTAGATTTGATGGACTTGTTTTGACCCTCAAATTCTTCAGTCAGCCTTATACTCTGGAGGAAACCAAAAAACCCTCCAGCCCAGTTCAAGAATAAGCCTGTGGAAAGTTACTTCTTCAAAAGAAAAAGTATCTCATATCACATCTTCTCATTTTTCTTCTCTTTATCCTTTATCCTGCCTGCAAGATAGGGAGAATGAGAACAATCAGCCGGAACTCGAAATCAAACTTCTGATCTGGGACAGATTGCTTGGAGCTCTGATTGCTTACCTTGCCTGTCACCTCTTTCAGCAGATCCCCTAGCTCGGCGACTTGGGGGACTTCTACTACATGGTTTGTATCGCGCTTGACCAAGCCTGAAACTGCAAGTAAGCTTAAAGTGAAATTGATACATTACCTTGTGCATCTCCACCAGCTAAAGATACCACCCCTGGATGGAGGAATAATACTTCCAGAGAAGATGCCACATCTACTTATGAGACAGATAAGGCAAGTAAAGATGATACCACACTTCGGTACTTAGAAGTTTCGTGATTACGAGATCATTCTCCCACAATATTTCCTAATGTCATTTGTACTAAATCATTCACTTGTACTCACTAAAGGAGAGCTTGAACCTATGTACTTGTGTAAACCCTTCACAATTAATGAGAACTCCTATATTCCGTGGACGTAGCCAATCTAGGTGAACCACGTACATCTTATGTTTGCTTTTCTGTCTCTATCCATTTATATACTTATCCACACTAATGATCGGAGCAATCTAGTGAAGATCACAAAAAATGACCGTTTTCGCTACCTAGGATCTATCTTGCAAAAGAACGGAGAATTAAATGGAGATCTCAACCATAGAATACAAGCTGGATGGATGAAGTGGAAGAGTGCATCCGGCTTGTCGTGGGACTGTCGTAGGCCACTGAAGCTCAAGGGAAAATTTTATAGGACGACAATAAGGCCAGCGATGCTGTATGACACAAAATGTTGGGCGGTGAAGCATCAACACGTACACAAAATGGATGTAGCGGAGATGAGGATGCTTCGTGGGATGTGTGGGCACACGAGAAAGGATAAGATTGGGAATGAGGATATCCGAGGTAAAGTAGGAGTAGCCGAAATTGAAGGAAAGATGAGAGAAAATCGGTTACGGTGGTTTGGACATGTGCAAAGAAGGTCTACTGACACTCCGGTTCGAAGATGTGACTACGGGACAGAGGTTCAGGGCCGAAGGGGTAGAGGAAGACCTAGGAAAACTTTGGAAGAGACCCTAAGAAAAGGCTTAGATTACTTGGATCTAACGGAGGACATGACACAAAACCGAGCGCATGGCGTTCTAGGATTCATGTAGCCGACCCTATTTAGTGAGAAAAGGCTTTGTTGTTGTTGTTGTTGTTGTTGTTGTATATGATTTTGTATTTTATATGATATTTATTCATTGTTTTAACCAGTTATATGCAAAAAAAAATTTGTTTGTCTCGCGTTCATATATGGGTCAAGCAACTGTAAAGCTAATTTCGGTCAAAATATTTCAGTATATACCCTGGATATTGTAGAAGCTTGGACGATATATTGATCAAGACAAAGTGAACAATTCTGACAAAACTATACCATTTAATGTCTTACCCAATTGACTTGAATAACTACAGCGTACCAATCAAATTATTGGTATTATGTGACTAGAAGCTCATAAATAATATCTAAGGTTATCCTTTTCCCTTTTCTTTCTTTTTTTTTTTACATCTTTTTTGATACAAAGAATCAAAAATGTATTTTTAGTTTTCATTTTCCACAACTTGCATTTACGATCCAAACTAATACTTATGTAATGAAACAAAATAATTTATACTTGAACGTTGAAATTAGTGGAAAAAAAATTATCTTATTGTTTCGTATAATCTTCTGATGAAGCCCAAATCATCAGCCTTGTAAACTAAGAGGTAGAAGGTTGAATATAGAGATTTTAGAGAGAGAAGTCGAGAGAAATTGAAGAGAGAGAGAGAGAGAGAGAGATAATAGTTTTTCTGATTTTCTTGAGGAAGTTATTACACTATGAGAATATTTATACAAGAACGTTTACAGTTGCATATTCTTACAACTATAACTAACTCTCCTAATCTTATTACAAGTGTCACAATCCTATTTCTTACATGTTGTACATTATCTCTATCATCCCCCGTCAAATGCATGAGTGGTGGAAAAACCAAGCATGAGATTGTTGTAGTGAGTTCGAAACAATGGAGCACTGAGACCCTTGGTAAGAATGTCTGCAAACTGAACATCGATTTCAATATGTTTGGTCTTTTGATGTTGAACTGGATTAAAAGAGAGAGCTATGGTGGATCAATTATCACAGAAGAGCACAGGAGCACAAGGCATTTGAATATTCAGAAAAGTTAAGAGTTGTTAAATCCAATCAAGTTCAGATGCAGTGGATGACATGGCTCGATACTCTGCCTCTGTGGATAAGCGTGAAACAATTTGTTATTTCTTGGAGGATTGAGATATTGGATTTGATCCTAAGAAAACAATTAACCCTGTTCTAGACCTTCTGTCATTTGGGTCACCTGCCCAATTTGCATCACTAAATGCCTTTAAACATACCTCACCAATATGTAATCCCAAAAGACATTGTTCCTTTCAAATATCGTAAAATGTGTTTGACATCAGTGTAGTGAGATAGCATAGGTTGTTGCATAAACTGACACACATGATGCACTGAGAAAGCAATGTCTAGGCGAGTAAGGGTTAGGTACTGCAAAGCACCAACTATACTTTTGTATGTACTAAGATTTGGATATGAAACTCCATCATCCTTCAATAATCGATTATAGGGCAAACATGGAGTGCCACAAGGTTTGCAGTCACTCATTTCTGTCTTGTGCAACAAATCTTGGATGTACTTGGTTTGTGATAAAAACAAATTAGTAGTTGTTTAAGATATCTGAATGCCCAAAAAAATAATGGAGTGTACCCAAATCTTTAATATCAAACTCATTAGTAAGAGAATGAATGACCTGTTGTAACTTTAAGCCATACAAAGACTTATGTAACTTACAAACTAAATGAGGGTACTTAGGGTTTTCAAATCTAGGTTGTTGTGCCATGCAGGCTTCTTCCTGCAAGATTCCATGCAGAAATACATTTTTAACATCAAGCTGCCTTAAATGCCAATTGAATTGAGCAGCAAGTGCTAAAACTAATCTCATTGTTGTAAGTTTAAGAGCAAGACTGAATATCTCTTTATAGTCCAATCCTGTCACTTGCAATTGAACCATCTAAATTCTTTGTTATCTTAAAAATCCATTTACATCCCACTAAGTTCTTCTGAGATGGAAGGGATACAAAAGACCAAATACCTTGAGAATGAAGGGTATCAATCCTTTCCTTCATACCAGTTAACCACACATATGATTTCATAGCAGATTTATATGTAACTGGTTCAATGAGAGACATATCAACCTCACCAGATGTCCCTAGAGCACTCAAGAAAGCCTTGTGTTTGATTATACCACTTTTATTGTTGGTCTGCATTGGATGCATATTTAATGGTGCAATAGGTAACATAACTTGCAAACATTATGGACTAAACTCAGGATCCAGAAAGAGTTGAATATTTTCACTTGTTGCAACAGTAATAGACTGGGACATATGTGATGATGAGGATTGTGGTGATGCAACAATGTTTGAGGCATGAACAACAGGACTAGAAATAAGTGCACTAGTGTCTGAAGCTTGAATAGTAGGATTTGAGGATGGTATATGGGGAGGAGAGATAGGCAACACCAATATATTGTTAATATTGGGAATTGGTGTGATGCATGGTTGTTGTGTAGAGACAGATTTGAGCACTATTTTGTTTTGATAACTGAAGTAAACTGAGCTAAGGAAACTTAGTTTCATCAAATACAACATTTCTAGAGACAAAAAAAAAATCCTTTTTAACACTTATAACAGATGTAACCCTTATATTTAGAAGCATACCCTAGAAAAACACACTTGGTTTCTTAGCTTGAAGTTTGGTTGTGCTATATGACTTAAGTAAAGGATAACAAGAACAACCAAATACCCTTAGGTGGGTAATGACAGGATTATGCCCATACAATGCTTGAAAAGGTGATTGACTATGTAACAGTGGTGTTGGCATCCTACTGATTAAGTAAATGGCTGTTTGGCAAGCAAAGGTCCAAAACTGAGAAGGAAGTTTGGCATATTGTAACAATGTAATAGTAGTTTCAATGACATGTCTGCTTCCTCTCAGCTAACCCATTTTGTTCAGGTGTATAGGGACAAGATTTATGATGTACAATTCCCTTGGATTGAAGAAAGGTTTGTAATTTATGACTGATGTATTCACCCCCATCACTTTGTAAGGTTTTCACATAAGTAGAGAATTGAGTGGATACAAAAGCACATAATGTAACAAACACATCATAAAAGTCTGATTTGTTGTATAAAAGAAACAACCAACAAAACCAGGTGCACTCATCATTGAGAGCAACATAGTATTTATAACCATCAATTGAATTACATGGTGCAGGACCCCAAATGTCACTGTGTACAGTATCAAATGGTATGACATACTTGGTATGAGTGGATTGAAATGGTAACTTTGTAAACTTTCCTTCTAGACAGCTTTGACACACATTAGAGACTGTGTCTTTATTACATGTAATGTTTACTTACTTAGTAATGAAACTATATGGTTGGTTGTATGTCCTAACCTAGTATGCCATAAGTTGGAACCAATAAGTTGTCCAAGATAAGCAACAACTGAAGTTTTGGAAGGTTGGTATATAAGTGAACTAGTAACAAGTGAGTGGATGTGATAGAGTCCATTACTGTAGAGTCCCTTCTATAGAATTCTCCATGTGGTGGCCTTATCCTGAATCTAAAAACAAAATGCATCAAAGATTAGCCAACAAATGTTATCCAAACAAATCCTATGAATTGACAATAAATTTATGTCAATTTAGGAACATAAAAGATGGAATTAAATTTGATAGGATTTACATGAGTTGTAAGTATGAAACTGCCAATGTAAGAAACTCTCAAACCTTCACCATTAGCAGTTTGAACAACTTCATTGTTGGGATATGGAGAAGCTAATGACAAGTTGCTAAGATCAGCTGTTATATGGTTAATAGCTCCTGAATCTATCAACCATACTTGTGGTGACTGAGAAGTAAATGCTACAGTCCCTATTTGTGAATTCTAAGATGATGGAGAAATACAGTATTCATTGCTTGCATTGAATGAGGTTGAGAATCATTCATCGAATGAGGAGCATTATATGAATATCCCTACATTGAAGCACTACCCCTTGAGAAAACTGAGGTCCCATATAAGGCCCATTTTCATTGCAAAAAAAATACCAAGTGGTATGATTGAATTTGACACATATTTGGCGTTGTTGTCTATCAAAAGACTTATTGAAACAATAAGGTGTAGTGTGACCATCAATATTGCATAATTGATAAGTCTGCAATGGAGGTGCTAAAGGACTCCCAAATTAATTTGGAGATTGACCAAGTACACCAGGATTAGGTGTAGGTAAAACATGAGTTTATGTAGGATACACTAGTCTAGGATTATAGTATCTCTAAACTGCATGGCAGTTGCCCTTTCCTTTGTTTTTGTTGTGATAAGGCTTGAATCCTCCAGATACAATATATAGCTGGCCACTAGTATAATGGTATGATTAACCACCACCAAAGTTATATGACTGAGGTGACATGTTAGATCCTTTGTTTATGGCTGGAAAATTATTGGCAACCATGGCAGATAGAAAAGGAACAATAGTTTAACTGTCTATAATTGTTTCATCAGCAAGTAATTGAGACCTGAATTCTTTGATGGTCATGACACTTTCTCTGCCTCTAACAGCGGTTCTGAATGTATTATACTCTTGAGGTAAGTCATTGAGAGTCAAGATAACAATATCTTTATCAGCAACAAACTCATCAGCAGCAGACAAATAATCTCTAGCTTCTTTAATTTTTTGCAAATACTGAGTCACAGAGTTTGAACCCTTCTTAATGGTTTGAAGATTATACTTCATCTAAAAAATACTGGTCTTTGAAACAGTGGAAAATTGTTCCTTAAGTCTAGTCCATAAATCCCTAGAATTAGAACTACAAATTGCACTTGACATAGCTACTAAGGACATTGTTACATTAATTAACTGCATAAGTGCACGATCATGTAATTTCCAAACAGTATATTCATTTGTGTCTATAACAGATAATGAATTAACAAAATTAACTCCAGATTCACCAGAGTTAGATGCAATTCGAGTAGGACAAGGTGTTGAGCCATCAACAAAACTCATAATACCATTACTTTCTAGCAGTAATTGCATTTGTAATTGGTGTTGAGAAAATTCAAATCATCAAGCTTAACATTGACAGATGTTGAAATTGTAGAAATTAAGGTAGTAATTGTTGACTGAACTGAAGTTGAGAAGCAGTTACCATTTTCGCAGAAATTGAATCAAGAAACTAGTAAAGAGAAAGATCAAGAACCGTGATTGTAAGAGCAATGAGCAAGATAAACAACCACCGTGAAACCCTAGAATTTTGCAAAAGAAAACTGATCAGAGCTTGTCGAAAAAGATTAAAGCTCACCAGATTACGATCAAAGAAGATGAAAAGCGGGAACCGATCAAGGATCAAAAGATGTGTCAGCAACAATGGCGATTGATACCATGTAAACCAAGAAGTAGAAGGTTGAATACATAGATTTTAAAGAGAGAAGTCGAGAGAAATTGAAGAGAGAGAGGGTATAGTTTTTCTGATTTTCTTACATAATTAGGAAGTTATTATGCTATGAGAGTATTTATACTAGAACATTTACGATTGCATATTCTAACAGCTATAACTATGTCTCCTAATCTTATTACAAGTGTCACAATCTTATTTCATACAAGTTGTACATTATCTCTATCATAACCATTTTAACCATCTCAAGGTTCAGTGTTGAGGGTGATTGTAGAACGGTGCTAAAAAATGGATCTAAAAAGTGACTAGCTACCTTGATTAATCCATATTTGTGAGAAAAAAGGGTAGGTGCTTGGGCAGGTTAAGCGAGCTATGGGAGTCAGTCAGAATGTGATTTTTTTTTTTTAAAGTGACTGAAATAATCAGTTTTTTCTTAGGATTTCTTTTTCTCTGCATCATGACTTCTCTCTTTGTCTCTCCTCAATTCTTTTTCTTTTCTATGGAGTGAAAAATAATCAAGAAAATTATGGAGGTAACATGTGGACTTTTGGGTTAAAAGGACAAAATTACCCGAGGCACACTGGGATTCCCACGCGCATGCAATGGACAGTAACGGCTCAATCAAGGAAGAGTCAAAGGTGATCAAAATGGTATTTATCCAAATCCTTCTCATCACTCCTCATCAAATCCTTATTCAAAAGGTAACTCCCAAAACTTCCTATTTAATTTGGGATTAATTACCACTTTAATTGTAAGATATTATTTCACATAATATCTTGCAATTATTCTCCAATTACATCATATATGGCCGGCCACTATTCTCCAAAGAGGATCGGCCATATTGGAGATATGCCCTGAAAGTCAATCTTTGGAAGAAACCTTTCAGGACAATGTCTGTATATATGGATGACTCTAATACAGCAAAAGGCACAGTCACTCATTAGGGCTATCTCAATAAACAATATACGTCCTAAATAGTGTATCCATGGAAATGGATCGATGGAAGAAGTAATCTAATGATGTTAGATTGCAGAGACCTTCTTCACATAACCATAATGTCCAAAAGGTTCCTGGTCATAGGATTGTCAAAGGGATACTGACAATACATAGACCAGTACATACTATGTCCCCTTCCAATGGGAAGGATGGAAAGTCTCATGCCATTCGTGTAGTGACACTAAGACAAGTATGTAGGTGCTCATTATGGGAATGAGTTCACTGAACACAATCAAACAAGAGTACTTGAATGGAGGTCTACTCACATGTCAAGCAAGTAACTCTACTAGTTGGAATAATGTAAGTAATCATTTGACCTGAGACATCCTTGGTCTCAAGTCTAGATCAAGAGGTATAAAACTATACCTTCACTTTGTTCTTCATTTTTGTTAGATGCATCATATATGAACCTATACTTTTTGAAGGGGATTTGCATGACTATAGCTTTGATAATATGTGATAATATGCTTCCGTTGTTTTTGTATATAAATTTTGAATTGTATATGCATGCTAGTCACTAGAAATCCCTCATAAATCTCATAATTTCCCTTCAAGTGGTATCAAGAGCCAAAGGTTTATATTTGATGTGTCCTTTTGGATTTTATGCATATGGGTTTTGATTTTATGTTTGACATATTATTTCTTCATTCAAAATATGTTTATCTTTTTGTTTTTCAAAGTGTTGAAAAATGTGTTTCAAGAGTTGAAAAAGATATGTATGCAAAAGTGTTTTGGATGCATGAATGAAGAGTGAGTTTTTTGAACAAAATTTGGGGCTTTTGTACCATAGGGAAGCGCATGGTTTTTTTTGGGGGGGGGGGTTTGGCTTGTGTTGGTGTTTTATTTTAAGTTACACACACACACACACTTTGAAGCTAGAAAGTAAAGACCTTGTCACTTTTGTTTTTTTTTTTTTGGTTTGAAAAAGTCACCAAGAAAGTGCAAATCTTGAAATTGTTTTCATGGTTTTGTTCTTGGTGTTCATGGTTTTATTCTTGTGTTCATACTTTGCTTTTTGAATTTGGGTGATAAACTTTCCATCAAAAGCTTTCCCTAGATTTACTCTTCCCTAGACTTGACTAGGTGGCCATACCCTAACCATACCTTTAAAGTACAAAAGGTGACAAGGAAAAGTATGGTTTTCTACTTTATTTTGAAATAAAGGGAACAAGTTTGACATTATCCCTCTCCCCATCACTCAACCGGCCACACCTAATGATGAGTCCTTTATGGGCTCTTTTGCAATTTTAAAAGTTGATTATACTTTCTAGTATTTACGGTTTGACCCCTAACTTTCTATATTTGCATTTCGGCCCCACCTTTCTAAGAGGTCAAAATACTTTGATTTTAATTTTTCATAGTTTAAACTCATCATACAATTATGCCCATATGTACTAAATCTAATTGATTATGTTGCATTCCAATTAAATTATTTAATGTGATTAAGTAGTTAGAAAATGGTTGACTATGGACTTGTGCCTTAAACGATAATTGAGCTATGAGAAAGGCCGCTAAATTCAAATTGTTTGAAACTTGGGAATGTGTTTTAATTTCTATTTCAATTGGACCTCAACACGTTAGACGTTAATCTTTCTCTTCGTCATAGTATATGTAATTTGTAGGAATTTGTACAAATCGGTTTGTAATTCTTATTACTTCTTTATCTCTTTCAATTAGTTGATTCCCTCTAGTACTAGACTAGAGTTTCTTTAACTATTGGTAAGGAGACATATTAAAAGGGGTTTTCATGAGATTAAAGATTTGTTGGGTCCAACGCCCTAATTAGAAATGAATGATTGTCTTTCGTTTCTAATGGCTCAATGAAAAAATGTTTTAATTGGATTGAAAGTGCGTAATTAAAACGAAACATTCTTCCCTATATCTTATTCAACAATGTTGGCTCGTTGTTGAATCAACCTAATAAGTCCATAGTCATCCAAAGAGCCTAAGATAACTATAAAGTCAAAATTTAAAGGAATGCAAAAACCTTAGTAGTAGTAGTAGTTACTTCCAATATTTGAAAAATTTGTTTTTGATATTGATTTGTTTTTCTCAAAACAAATAGTGGGGGTATCATATGCTACTAAACTAAAATGAACACAATTAGTAGTAATATATATCTTCAATATTTTAAAAAATTGTTTTGATATTGATTTGTTTTGCGAAAATGAATAGTGGAGATATCATATGCTACTAATTTCATTTACTTTGGACTAGTAGTTGTAATAGGACACAATTTATTATAATGTGATTAAATAAATAAAATGATGAGACCTTAAAATCCCTCAACCAACATCCAATATTAAGTTGAAAGCGGAGAGGTGCTTTGAACACTTCTTCGTGGCCTTCCACCATAGTAGACTCCAATCGTTTATGACTTATACACCGCCTTCACCCTATCATGGGGGAGTTCAAAGTATGTGCTTATACTCAGGAGGAGTCTATTTCAAACATTTGATATGGTGATGGTAGGCAACGAGTATGGCCGACATCGTATCATCGTGAGGTCATACTTGGACCCCTATCTAAACCAGCATGGTGGGTCAAAAACTTAACTAAGAGAAATGGTGCCAACATCGTATCATTGTGAAGCATTGTTCTCTAGAGGCTAACTAGATGGGTAATCACAAGAGGTTATTGTGAATGGGTAATTCTACCCTCTCATTATTATTTTTGCTAGCCAACATCGTATCATCGTGAGGTGAGCTTGGTAATAGTGAGCCTCCCATAACCTGCTAGGAGCTTTCATTGAAATCTCCCAGATTTCATCTTGAGGGATATGGAATTTTCCAAAAATAGTGGGTGGTGTCATTCGGTTTAAAGACCCGAATCGTTTGACTTAATCAACAATCAAACTAATTTATTTTATTGTTATGTATTTAGATATGGTTGGAAGCACACTTGCAAAGATACTCAACAAGCATTGCCTTGAGGGGCACAATTTCCCATCTTGGTACCGTAATGTCAAGATTCTCCTAACCTTGGAGAAAATTGTTTACGTACTAGACAAGGCTCCACCTCACATACCTCTTGGCCCTGAGGCCACTGAGGATGAATGTGCTAAGCATGACAAGCACGTTGAGGATGATACACAAGCCAAGTGCTATCTGTTGGCTTCCATGAATGAGGAGTTGCAGAGACAGCACGAGGGTATGGACAGTGCATCCTCCATCATACTTCGTCTTACGGAGTTATATGGTGAAGGGATGCGCAACCGTCGCTTCAGCACTATCAGTGTGAAGACCAAAATGGTCAAGGGAGCCTCAGTACATCAACATGTACCGAAGATGATTGGACTCATTGAACAATTGGAGAACCTAAGTACTCTACTGGACGGGGAATTGGCCCAGGACTTCATCTTGGCTTCTCTTTCTGATACGTTCTCGCAGTTCGTTATGAATTACAAAATGAACAAGATGGATAGTACTCTCTCTGAGTTACTAAACATCTTAGTAACTGCTGAGAAGACTATGAAGAAAGAGAACGTTTGGGGACTGCTGCAGTAGCCTACAACAAGCCATCCACTTCTAAGGCTAAGCTGAAAGGCAAAGGCAAAGGAAAGGTGAAGAAGTCACCCACTCCTAAGGCATAAAAATGAGTGAAGAAAAAGAAGGCAAAAGAGCCCAAGGGGACTTGCCATCATTATGGAAAGGACGGGCATTGGAAGAGGAATTGCAGGTTATACCTTGCATCTCTGAAGGACAAGCCACAAGGTATGGTTTTTGTTCTTATCTTCAATTCTAATTGTTAGATCTTCTAATCTTTATATTTGATATAAAATGCTAATCACTTATGCAATTGTATGTAGGTGAAGGAACCAAGTAGAAGATGGACGAGCAAAGAAAATGATGGAGTGAAGAGTTCGGCAATTAATTTTTTTTTTTTTGCTAACTACTTAGGAAGTTTGTTAGGCACTTAAAGATAGTCTTTAAACTTTCTTATTTTGCTAAGAACTTATTGTGTGGCTTCATATGATGGAAGACCCACTTTTGGTGCCTATATGAAGGTATATAATTAGTCTCTAATATAGGAGCTAATTCTTTTGTATTAAAACATTATGAATGTTTAACTTATCATATCAATGTAATGTGATGAATGCCTGCTACTATACTTGTTCCTCAAAGTAGTGTTATGAATTGAATATTGTCTTGTTGTATTCTAGTTGAGATACAAGAAATGTATCATTTATATAATGCGATATCCAAAATTTGGATTTATCAATTAAGGATAGATCTTACATGGTGGCCATAGATGGATACAATGAATCTTTAGATTTGGTTCCAATTGCCTACATATGAGTTCTATATGCATTGAGAAAGTCTAGAGATTCCTTTCTTGAAGAAAAGGAAGATCACATTATAATGACATAAGTAATACATAAGAAAAATGTTTCTTATATGGTTATCACTTACTTAACCACAATAACCAAGATCACTCTTGGTTCAATTAGTAGTTTTGAACAACTAATTGGACATTCTTAAATTATTTTAAGAAATGTCAAATGTGTTAGTGATCAAACCAATGATGAAGTTTCTAAATCTATAAAAGGTTTAAAGACTTTAGTCACTTAATAACAAGACATCAACTTAGTGGAGTTGGAATAATAAGCTTAAAAGGTTTTAAACTACTCCACAGTGTCCTCTACCTGTATACTTCATGATTATACACTTTGAATGTATAATGCGATTTCTCATTAAGGTCATGAGAAACAGTGGGAGGTGAGAAAAGGATATAAACTTGAATATGATTGGTTTATAGTTGTCTAAAACTAATAGTATAACACTATTATTAATGAGCTTGTAATTTTAATTGTTAAAGGTCTCAAGCGCTTCGAAGCGTTAAAATCTATGTTGTGTAACATTCTAGGAATAATCTATGAATGTTGGTTTCACCAACCTAGCATAAAATGGTTATATGTTGGGAGTTGTCCATCATTCTCTTTTACGAGAACAAGCTAAGTACAAAGCAAAAGGACAAGTTGATGAAACAAAAGGGAATAGTTTCAAAATGAGTCACAACACATAGTTTAACAACAAGACAATCCGATTTCGACACCTCATGTAACTATAATGCTCTATGTAGTTTTAATAAGGAATTAAATCAACCACCTAGAAGGAATGGTTGAACTCCTATATCCTTAGTAGAAGCCATGCTTCCACTAATGATTTGGATAATTCTTATATGACTACTTTAAAAGGTTTTAGTATGAATAAAACTTGAAATATGATGTTTGACACCATATAATTTAAATGAATGGACTCGATAAAACAAGTCATACATTTCAAATGGAATTACTTGAGAATGAATTCTTTTGTGTATGTTCGTTTAAATAACCTGTGTTAGCTTGAATTGTTGATTGTCCAAAAATGTTGAGACATCATCAATAAGCTAATGGATCTTAAAGATTGTTAATAGATCCAAGACAAGTTAGTGGGAGCTATATGCATTCAAATGAAGAATATATAAGTGTTATGTTTTTCTTAAGGTTTCGAATGAATGCTTAGTTACAATAAGGTCAGTGGGAGTGATGTCATACTTTTGAGCAACATATTATGAATGAAGTCTATTTGATAGACGTAATAAATATTGATGTTACTCAAAATGACAAATTGTGACAAGGTCAATTTTGAAGTATAGACTTAAAATGGACCTATTGATATAGCAAGGCTGTCTCAAGAATGTTATATAGGGAAATTGAATCTCAAACGTTGAAGATTTGAGAAAGTATTTCTACATATGATAGAAAATTGCTTTTATGACCCTTATAAAGAATATGTCACAAAATCACAAAAGAGACACATGCATGGACTTGTGAGATGATATCCAAAGGTGAATAACCCTCGGGGTTGTCACTTTAAGATATTGCGATAGCCCAGGATCAGAACCGTAGCAACTGATAAAGTATTATTACCTTTGAGAAAGGAATATCAAAGTGAGACTCTAGAAGCGTGCATTCACTTAGGTTATATAAACCAAAGTGACAATAACCCATTTTAACAAATGGAACTTCATGGTGGATGAAGTACTAATCATATGACTGTATTGTTAGTATGGTACTACAATGGTCTCAAGGTTAGAGCATGGTCTGTATAAAGTATACAAACGAAATATCTGTTGATATTTATTAAAGTTTTAGAAACTGCTTCAAAAGGTGTTTCAAATAGACGGGGTTCATTTTGAACTAATGATTGAATCCAAACCATAAGGTCATTAGTAGGATACTGCGACGTAATTGGGCGATAGCTCAAGCCATGGAATCAAGGTCTCGTTAAAGTATTTTAAACACAAAGAAGAGATAACGTTAAATGTTTTTGGAAACATTTAATAAATAAATCTTTTTAAGTTAAAAGGATTAATGCATAACCTAGTTGGCCTACTAGCTCAAGTTCACTCAACTAGCATTTATGAGATGCAATAGTGATTGACTTTAGTGCAAATGAGAGATTGTTGGAGATATGCCCTGAAAGTCAATCTTTGGAAGAAATGATAGGAGCATATTTATGCAACTTAGTTAGCTTGTTTCTTGGCATTTACTTAGTTTAATTCTAGTTATTTTCGTACTTTAAGCTATTTTCGTGTGTTTGTAGGTTCAAATAACAAAGTTGGCAACAAAGTGTTATTTGGAGCATTTTGGAGCATTTTTGGGCCAATATTGGATAGTGCAAGCATGGAGACATGAGGATGGACGTTTTTGAAGATTAGAAGGCTAGAAATCAGCATGTGTGTGTGCAAGTGTGTTGACCTACAATTACCAAACATCCATCCACTACACCTATTACATCCACTCATTACCAAACATTCATCCACTACACCCATTACATCCACTCATTACCAAACATCCATCCACTACCAAACATCCATCCACTACACCCATTACATCCACTCATTACCAAACATCCATCCACTACACCCATTACATCCACTCATTACCAAACATTCACCCACTACACCCATTACATCCACTCATTACCACAACAATCACCCTCTACACCCATTACATCCACTCATTACCAAACATTCACCCACTACACCCATTACATCCATTCATTACCACAACATACATCACTACCACCTTAATTAGATGGTGGTCCTCTCCCTAGCCTATAAATACATCTACCCTTCATCATAACAAAGGGGGAGATCCATCCAAAGACACATTCACACAGACAGTTTAGGGAGAAGGGAGGAAGACACATTCTGCCGCAAGGCAGAGTCTTTTCTTCTTAACCATTCTGCACATTCCCACAACAAAAACACAATTCCATGCACCTTCATTTCCCTTTCCTTGTCGTGACCTCCAACCAACCTAAACACATTCAGTCATTCCCTTCCATATATCCATACGCATCCATCAAACCACACCTGGTGCCGCAACAAAGAGAAGAAAGAGGACCCTTGGACGTGCTTGCCATTCAAGTTGGATTGTTGGAGCGTTTTTAGGTGTTTTCATTCTTTTGTTTTCAATGTCTAAATTTGTTTATCTTTGCTTTGTGAGCATGAGGAACTAAACCCCCCTTAGCTGGGGGGGGGGGGAATTCGAAACCATGTTCATGCTTGCAATATGATTTGATTACCTTCAGTTGTGAATTCAATTTACTTATCCATTTGAATTAAAACTAATTTGTGTATGTTGGTTGAGAGTGCACGCTTTATTTTCATGCATAAATTTGATGCGAGGATATAAGGGAGTTTCACCTAATCGTTATGAACTTATATTCATAAGTAGTAAAGGTTGCTCGTCACAACCGTGTTAAGTAAATTCTTGGCATAAGTTTCATTCAATTCATAGTTACAAGTGTTTCGTCAATGCTTATGATTTTCATAGAACTTAATGATTCTTGCTTGTATCTCTATTATGCAATTCATGTAGGGAACTTGTGGGGAATGCTTTGGGTTGTTGTATGCAATCATCCAATTCAATGAAATTAGGAAAATCTGAGGGTTAATTAGTGCAATTCACAGTTAATCTGGGGCGTTGAGAATTCATAGTTTATTGAAAAGCAACTGGAAATCGTTTTGTTTGCAAGTGTGTCATGTGTGGAGAAGAACCTCCTAGCTAGCCTTCCATGCATTCAATCTACTCAAATTCGTGCAAATTTCATTAGTTCTTTAATTTACTGGTTTTGTTTTCAAATTCGTCAAAACCAAAACCCCCTTTACCTTGTTGAGTCATATTAGTTAGAAACTGATTTAGTTTGTGTTTTTAAGTATTTCGAACCAAGTTAAAACCAAAATTCGTCCAAAAGTGTGTTTAGAGTCCAAATCTGCCCAGTTTGTGTTTTTAGATAGATTTGAGCATTTTTAGCTTGTTTTGAGTTCTTTGAGTTTGTTTTGAATTCTTTGAGTCTAGTTTAGTGTTTTTAACTTTGTTTATATGTTTTTAAGTCAGTTTAGAGGTTATTAGCAAGCCCTTCTAATCCCCGGTCCATAACGATCCCTACTTACATTCTTTACTACAATTGATACAAGAGGGTTTAATTTGTGTGTTAAGTTAATTTTCGCATCAAGAAACCTTTCAGGACAATGTGTGTATATATTGATGACTTTAATACAGCAAAAGGAACAGTCACTCATTGAGACTATCTTAATAAATGATATACGTCCTAAATAGTGTATCCATGGACAATGGATCGATGGAAGAAGTAATCTAATGATGTTAGATTGCAGACACCTTCTTCACATAACCATAATGTCCAAAAGGTTCCTGGTTATAAGATTGTCAGAGGGATTCTGACAATACATAGACCAGTACATAGTATGTCCCCTTCCAATGGGAAGGATGGAAAGTCTTATGCCATTCGTGTAGTGACACTAAGACAAGTATGTAGGTGCTCATTATGGGAATGAGTTCACTGAACACAATCAAACGAGAGTACTTGAATGGAGGTTTACTCAAATGTCCAGCAAGTAACTCTACTAGTTGGAATAATGTAAGTAATCATTTGACCTGAGACATCATAGTTGTCTTGGGGATACGTTGTTGATCATTTGATAATGAGACGTGACCACATCTCATCTTGGATGTGTTCTATGCATTGTTGGGGTCAGTGGTTTATTCTCAGAGGCATGTGAATGATCAACAAAGGATCTCTAATCCTCGGTATGAGAGGATGAATACTCTTAGATATGATTCAGAAATCTTCAGCCGAAGTATCGAGCGTGATGATGGAAAACGTTCCCATACGACTCAATAGAATCATATAGCTTGATATAATCACATTAAGGGAGTATCCATACCCTAGTAATGTGATTGTGAGTATTGTATTAAAGAAGGATCGAATTACATTGTAATTCCAATTGAATAGGTTCTCCGAACAAATTCTACATTAGCTTGGGTAGCCATGATATATGGTTAGATGTCACTCATCGCTTGTGAGTTCTTCCAGATGATTAAATAAGTATTCATCAAAGAAGAAGGAGAATTAAAAGTAAGTTTTAATTCACTAAGTGATGGATAAATACTAATCAATTGGATTGATACCAATCACGTCACTGCCTTGCTAATTAAAACCTAAAATGATTGTACACCGAAACACTCTTGTGGTAAGATAACTAAAGGATGATGGAATTAATTAAGTGTTATGATTAATTAAAAAGTCTAAAGAAATCATAAAAACGATGAAAGATCGTTTTGGGCTTAAAGAAAAGTACAGGTTCATTCAGGCCCATCGGGCCCAAACCCATTGGGCTTTTATTCAAGCATATGATGACTTGAAATGATAAAAGCCCAAATCCCAAACAACACAAAGGAGGCCGGCCAAGGATGAGCATAGAGAGAGACAAAGTCAAAAAGGTGACTTACTTCTTTTACATACATAAAGGAAGTTTAATGAAAAAGTTTCATTAGGGTTTTTGTGTGTTCTTTTTAACTAGAGAAAACAAAAGTCTCTCTCTCTCTACACACAGTATAGCCGGCCACCATAAGGGAGAAATAGCTAATTATCTTTTCTCCCTTTTGGTTATTCCAACATCCATCTCACTACACTAGTGGGTGTGGATCTTTAGAGGTCTTCTACTTTGGAGACTAGAGGACAATCAAAGGAGCTCTAAATCTATCAAAGTGAGGAAGCAAGGAGGGAGGCTAGACTCAAGGAGTTCCAAGAACAAAGAGCTTGGAGGTGGTCCATCATTGGTCTCAAGTCTAGATCAAGAGGTATAAAACTATACCTTCACTTTGTTCTTCATTTTTGTTAGATGCATCATATATGAACCTATGCTTCTTGAAGGGGATTTGCATGACTATAGCTTTGATAATATGTGATAATATGCTTCCGTTGTTTTTGTATATAAATTTTGAATTGTATATGCATGCTAGTCACTATAAATCCATGATAAATCTCATAATTTCCCTTGAGGCCACTCCCCTATAATTCACCCTATTATCCCACTAGAAAGCTAGGCCATTGGCTACCCACAAACTCCTAAACACATTATTTTCAGAATTCTAACTTTGGCATTGGAGATTATTCGGCCAAAGCCCCCCTTCATTATGGGTGCGTGAGGCTTTTGGCCTTAATTTTAGGTGTTATTGTTTTGCTGGTGCATTTTCTTCAAAGGAAAAGATGGCGGAAATTTGCATCCACAAATTGGTACTTTCATTAAGAATTTGATTCACACACTCGAAGAAGACTCTTACATTTAAAGTTTCTCATTTCTCTTTCGTTCGTAAATTTTTCGTACTTTCTTATTCCTAGAATTTTTAATTCTTTGAATAGGTAAAGGATAAATACAATGACGGGAAATTCAGAAACCACGACGAATATAACTTCCTATGTTCAAAGATCGGAATCGAGTGACGGAGGACGAGATGTAGCCCCACCACGACGAACCACAAGCCTCAACACTATGGCAAGAGGAGCAACTTTGCCATTAGAGAGCACCACCACCATGGCAGCCACGAGGACCACGTTGGTAGTAGGGAGTGGGCCAGCTCTATGGCAGCAAGCCCATGGAGAGTAGGGAGTAGTTATGCTAGCATCCCAAACAGCCCAAGCCGCAAGGCAGATGAGCTAAGCCCGTCATGAGCTGGCCCAAGCCGCTGCCCCATCAACATAGATCCAACGCATTCCTAGTGCCCACACGCCCCACTCCCATGGCTCACTTGGTGATCTCGACCTATTCAAGACCTGTTCAGGTGTCTTGGCTTCAGATTTTTAGACCGACAATTGAATCGGGGGCATTTTTTTCCCGAGTTTCTACGGAATTGACCTATCCCAGCTTAAATTTTGCACCCGGAGTCCACTACACTTTTACCACCAATGGAGAAACTAACATCTAAGCTCTTTCATCCCACATGGCAAACAACACTTGTCCCAACAAGTTATAGAGTTGACAAGCACCCTCGTGCAGTAGACGACCTTGGTGAATCAACTTTTGAAGCATATCGAGATGCAGCATGCCTAGACGAAGCATCCCGAAGTAGAAAAGGGGCAGACGACGAACTTTTTCAGTCACATCTCGACAAGCAGCCTTTTATCTACCCACAAATCAAGCATTCTGGTAGTTTACACTACCCCTTGGGTCCTCAGGATAGCATATATTCTCATCTTAGCATGCGGATGAGCGTTCACTCTCGATTAAGCCCACAAATGAGCATACATTCACAGTTGAGGCCACACTCCGATTATAACCGTGGACAACCTTCCGAGCGAAGTGTTCATTCGCCGCTAGGATCGCATGAGCATTCTCTACCTCACATCGGAGTAGGTAGCAGGATGGATGGAGAGAAGTAGCCATTCAATCCGGCTCAAGTTCAACCGCCAGCCTGCGAGTAGCCCGTTCGCTTGGTCAGAATATGCCACATACATCGCAGTTGTCACATAAATGAGTCGAGCATAAGGAAAAATAGCCTAGACCAACTAGTCACGACCGGGAGTACCTAAAAGTTCTGCTGCCCTAACAGAGGCAAATTCAGGAACAAGTTAAAAGTCTTATAACTGAACGATTGCGCAATTTCCAGCACAACGAGGCTACTAACGAGGTGCTTCGACGATACATGACCAACATAAGCGAGTTACCATTCATGGATAAAATTGAGTGGACAGATCCACCTTGCGGGTTCACTATGCCTCACTTTACTCCGTACAAGGCAAGGCACAAGACTGATTCCACACCCTACCGCCACGATCGATTTGAAGTTTCAACGATTTTTCCTTAGTTTTCACTAAGGAGTATCTGTCTAACTGCTCAATCAAAAGGATGTCCAACCATCTCTTCAACATTGTAAAAGACCCGAGGAAGATAATTTGTAACTATGTCAAAAGGTTTAAAGTGGAGAAGGCCAAGATTGTTGGTTATAACGGCCACATTCAGAAATGGGATTTCCACCAAGCAACTTTATTTTAAAAATTGATCATGGGAGAAGAACTGATCCTGGTAGCTTTGTATGCTTTGGTGAAGAAGCACACACAATTAGATAACGCTAAGCAGTCTAGTAAAAACAAGTAAAAAAAGAAGTGCAGAAGACTCAACGCCTGAAACATTCACCATGTTCACAATTTCAATCGGCCAGATTCTCCGTAAGCTCAAGAATGAACCTTGGTTCGAACTGCCGCCACTTATGAATGACTATCTTACCAGGGTGGATCATACAAAGTATTGCACATTCCATCAAGGACCATGCCACACTACCAACGGTGGCTTGAAGTGGAAGCAGCATTTTGAGAAGCTGACAAATGAGCGTTAATGCGACAAGTATCTTGAAAGGTCAACGACATGGCCCATACAAGCAACGGAAGCCAACACTAAACCCTCCTCAAAGGCTATTCGAATTAATGGCATTTTTGCCAGGTCTGAGCATTTTTAGTCTACGGACAGCTCTAAAAGAAAGAAGCATCTGACTTTCCTCAAGTAGCAACATGATGGAATGCTAGGGGAAATCTTCATCATGTCCTAAACCCCGTTCAGGCTTTTCCAAATAAGTTCAAAGTCTCAAGCAGCTTGACGAACAAGACCTCACAAGCTGAGGATTATCCAATGGTTATGTAGTTTCTACCTTTTAGCACAATTTATACGTTTCTTTATTCTCAATGAAGATTTAAAAAGTTATACATAAGCCTGGCTTTACTGTCTACGACAATTGCTTAAACCCCTATCTAGGGAAGCTCTCCAATGTGAGAGGATAAACTAATTGCTCTCCAATGCGAGAGGGTAAACTAATTCCCCGACACCCATCCGAGTATGCTCTCCAATACGAGAGGACTACCTAATTGCTTTCCAGTGTAAGAGGGTAAACTAATTCTTTGATACCCATTCGAGTATGCTCTCTAATGCGAAAGGGTAAACTAATTCCCTGACACCCATCTATGTGTTGCTCTCCAGTGCTAGAGGATAAACTAATTACTCTCTAGTACGAGAAGGTAAACTAATTTATCGACACCCATCTGGGTCTGCTTTCCAATGCGATAAGATAAACTAAAAGCTCTCTAGTACAAGAGGGTAAACTAATTCCCCAACACCAATCTGGGTATGCTTTCCAGTGTGAGAGAATAAACTAATTACTCTCTAGTATGAGAGGGAAAACTAATTCCTCGACACCTATCTGGGTATGCTCTCTAGTACAAGAGGGTAAACTTATTCCCCAACACCCATCTGAGTCTGCTTTCCAGTGCGAGAAGATAAACAAATTGTTCTCCAATGCAATATGGTAAACTAATTCCTCGACACCCATCTGGGTCTACTTTCTAATGCGAGAAGATAAACTAATTGCTCTCCAGTGCGAGAGGGTAAACTAATTACTCAACGCCCATCTAGGTCTGCTCTCTAGTGCGAGAGTATAAACTAATTACTCTCCAGTGCAAGACGATAAACTAATTCCTCGACACCCATCTGGGTCTACTCTCTAGTGCGAAAGGATAAAATAATTATTCTCTAGTACGATAGGGCAAACTAATTTCTTGACACCCATCTAGGTAAGCTCTCCAGTGCAAGAGGATAAACTAATACTTTGATGCCCATCTGGGTTTACACTTCAATGGAAAAGGGCAAATTGCCAATGAATTTCCACACAACTACTTATTTGGATGTGTTTAGTTAATGATTTTCATATTCCACAGATCTTTATGATGTTGTGATGCAGGCCACATAGCTCAAAAGATCGAATACTCGAAAACCAGTTAAGCAGTAAATGGTGAGGGGGCAGTAGCTACTTCGCACTCAACAGTTCGCTCATCCGACACTTCATCTTTAGTAGCTCCGATCTTGGCAGCTCAGTTATTGATTGCTCTATCTACGACAGATAAGAAATCGAACCTCAAACAGTTTCCTCATTCTTAGCAAGTAGCTCTGACGTGACAGCTTAAACTATGGCTTATGCCACACCACTTGCTCAACCTATGTCAAGCTAGCCTTTGGTTCTAGTCAAGCTGAGCACCACAAACTGTAGCCCCTGCCATACCACCTCCTCGGCCCATGCTGAGTCGACTCCTAGCCCCTGCCAACCGACGTGCTACACCACCTAGATGGCTACCCCGTGGCAGCACAACCCAAGAAGAAGACAAAGAAAATTAAGTTTTTCTTACATTGGTGCGGGACAGAGAAGACAAAGAAATCAACAGAAGACGGTTCTTTGCATGGGAAAACTAAGAAGAGTGCCATGAGAGAGGGAATAAATATCCTCTAGCTTTCTCTTTTTCTTGTAGTGATAAATAATTGCCCTCCGAAGTTAATTTAATCCCCTACTTAAGGTAGGGTTAAATAGGCTTTGGAGGCGATTTATATCCCTTTCCTAGAATAATCTAATTCCAAGTCCAAGTGGGAATTTGCATCAGAGTTGGAGATCTCTACACCTGCTACCCTTTTCTACGAGCAGCCCAGCAGGTGTGGGGGCATTTGTGGAGTAAAAAATAATCAAGAAAATTATGGAGATGACACGTGGACTTTTGGGTTAAAGGACAAAATTACCCTCAATGCACACCGGGATTCCCACACCCATCCAGCGGACAATAACGACTCAATCAAGGAAGAGTCAAAGATGATCTAAATGGTATTTAGTCAAATCCCTCTCATCACTCCTCATCAAATCCTTATTCAAAATGTAACTCCCAAAACTTCCTATTTAATTTGGGATTAATTACCATGTTAATTGCAAGATATTATTTCACATAATATCTTGCAATTATTCTCCAATTACACCATATATGGTCGGCCACTATTCTCCAAATAGGGCCGGCCACTCCCCTATAAATATCCCTATTATCCCACTAAAAAGCTAAGTCATTTGTTACCACAAACTCCTAAACACATTATTTTTAGAATTCTAACTTTGGCATCAGAGATTCATCTTCCAAAGCCCCCCCCCCCAATTCATTGTGGGTGCATGAGGTTTTTGGCCTTAATCTTAAGAGTTATTATTTTGCAGGAGTATTTTCATCAAAGGAGAAGATGGCAGAAATTTGCATCCACACTGTCCTCATGCGCAACACCAACATCCACCAAAGAAAGCCTTGGCGGGATATGGTGAAGAATACTTAAAGGCTTAGCCTTGCAAATTGTTTTTTCATTGTAATAAGTTTTATTTTTTAATTTAAAATTAAGGAGAGGAAAACAATTTGAAACTATTACAATAATTTAGGGGTGAGTGAAGACAAAATCTAGTTTTATATAAATTTGATGTACAATATTTTTGTAGTATCAATAACTTTTCTCATCCCTACAAAAAGACCATCACGAACTCCACATAATTAACAACAAAATGAAAATTTAATATAACGAAGAATGCATGGTAACATTTTTGAAGGGGTTAATAACAACACCTAACAAGAGTTATTATTTTATTTTTAGGAGAAATTACCTTTATAACCAAGGCCTGTAAAAGGAAATAATTTTCTAAATTTAGACAAATATTATCCTTCTACGACTTTCGCTTTATTTTTCATCGTGTAATCGAATAATCAAATGAAAATAACGCATATGTTACAGTCCTATTAGATTAGGAATGTGATTGTGCAAATCCTAGTATATCTTGGAATATCTCTTATATTCCTATTAGAGCAAGTCCAGCCATTGGACTTGGACGGGGGACAGGCCCCATGTGGGAGCCCGAGGGCCAGTCAATCCAATTCCAGCGTTGAAGGGCCCGAGTGAGGGTGGGAGCCCGAGCTCAAGGCCCGTGGAAAATCGACAGGCCTGTGGCCCGAGCCCAGTGACGTCAGCGTGACGCAAGGGCTGGGTCCGGCCTTTTTATTTTTATTTTTTTTGAGTGAGGGGCACGCGTCGCCCGACAAGATTTCAGGCGCAAGTGGCCGCGTCAGTGACCATTGGGAAGCCACGTGGCTTCCCACGGTCCGTTCGATCGTAACGGATCTTTAATAACAACCGTCCGATTTACAACGGTAAAAAAAAAAAAAAAAAAAGCTGATTTAATATCAACCATTCGATCTGAGATCAACGGTTGATATTAATCTGCTTTATAAATTTAAAAAAAAAAGAAAAAATAGTTTTAAAATTAAGAAAAGTTACCGTTGTGACACGTGGCACAATCTGGAGTGTTGGAATTCAAATTTTTTAAATCCAACGGTAGAGATTAATTATTTGAATAAAAATTTTTAAAAAAATGTAAAAAATCCGAAAAAAATGTAAAAAATCTGAAAAAAAAATTGTAAAAATTTGTTTTTACTTTTCTATAAATACCACTTCTTCTCCATCTACCTTACACCACAATTTCATATTTTCTCAACTACTTTCAATTAAATTCCTAGCTTTCTCTCAAAGTTTCAATCCAATTTTTTTCCACAAAATGGCTACTGATGCAGGTTCGAATTGGTCGCTTCTTGAAGATGTTGCGTTGTGCACTAGCTGGGTTGAAGTTACTCATAATTCCCTTACGGGTAATGAGATGCAATTGCGAGAAATGTGGAGTTTAATTCATACCAAATTTGTTGAGCAAATGAGTGGGAAAAGAACCAAAGAATCGATATCCAGTCGTTGGAAAATACTTAGTCATTCCTTTACTACGTGGAGAGATGCCTTGACACAAGCTAGTAATAATGTTCGAAGTGGGGCAAATTATGCGGATGAGGTAAGAATATATTATAATTATTTATTTGTATTATTATTTTGTTACCTAATTTGATTATAATTATTTGTTTATTTCATTTATTTGTTACCTAATTGTTTGTATTATTTCTTTGTTTGCAATATTTATTTGTGACCTAATTTCATTATTATTATTTGTTTGTATTATTTATTTGTGACCTAATAATTTCATTATTATTATTTGTTTGTATTATTTATTTGTGACCTAATAATTTCATTATTATTATTTGTTTGTATTATTTAATTGTTACCTAATAATTTCATTATTATTCATTTGTTTGTATTATTTATTTGTGACCTAATAATTTCATTATTATTATTTGTTTGTATTATTTATTTGTGACCTAATAATTTCATTATTATTATTTGTTTGTATTATTTAATTGTTACCTAATAATTTCATTATTATTCATTTGTTTGTATTATTTATTTGTGACCTAATAATTTCATTATTATTATTTGTTTGTATTATTTATTTGTGACCTAATAATTTCATTATTATTATTTGTTTGTATTATTTAATTGTTACCTAATAATTTCATTATTATTCATTTGTTTGTATTATTTATTTGTTACCTAATAATTTCATTATTATTATTTGTTTGTATTATTTATTTGTGACCTAATAATTTCATTATTATTATTTGTTTGTATTATTTAATTGTTACCTAATAATTTCATTATTATTCATTTGTTTGTATTATTTATTTGTTACCTAATAATTTCATTATTATTATTTGTTTGTATTATTTATTTGTGACCTAATAATTTCATTATTATTATTTGTTTGTATTATTTAATTGTTACCTAATAATTTCATTATTATTCATTTGTTTGTATTATTTATTTGTTACCTAATAATTTCATTATTAATCATTTGTAGCAACTTCAAGCACAAGCATGGTATGGTGCCAAAATCAAATCAAGAAACAAATCATTCACCCGGTGGGAATGTTGGAATATTGTTAAAGATTGTCCTAAATTCAAAGTTGTGCCTGTTGGTCCAGAAGTATGCATGAATAGCATCCCTCTACACAGCACCCCTCCACACTCTACATCCGATCATGGCCCCCATGTTGATGAAGAAGATGGAGAAGAAGTGCCTGAAACGCCCATTCCTGAACAAGCGTCGGGGTCGACCCGTTATCCAATTAGGCCTCTAGGTAAGAAGGCTTCAAAGAGGAAAGGGAGTGCTTCCAAGAATGATTATGGAAAGTACATGCAAGAACTTGCTCGTCAAGGTGAATTGACGTTGGCGCGGGAATTGGCGAAATATGAAGCTGACAAGGCTAGAGATGAGGCAAAAGCTGCAGCTATTGAACAAGCATTTCAAGCTGAACAGAGGGAAAGAGAGCTACTTAGGCAAGAAAGGGAGTTGCTTAGAGAAGAAAGAATTGCACAACGAGATCGTGACATTATGAACACGCGTTTAGAAGGGATGTCTCCAAATTCTAAATATTTTTGGCAGTCGGAGAAGCGAGATGTGGTGCAAAGGAGGCGTGCAAGAGAAGCGAGATCAAGACAAGATGGTCCTAGCACAACAAGACAAGATGATCCTAGCACCACAGATTGGTTAAATGGTGAGGAATAGGGTACTTTTGTAATCGGAGCCCATAGTTTTCCAATCACTTTGGGTTGTAATTTATTATTTATGTTGTTTCCATGTAATCGGAATAGGGTACTTATGTAATTTATTATTTATGTCGTTTCCATTTTATTGAAGTTAGTACTTTATTAAAAGTGAGAGTACATGTATTTAATTTCGTAATATATTTATCCTAATAAAATTGCATAAACATACCAAACAATTCACACCAAATAAAATTACATAAACATACGAAATAATAAAAAACTCACTACAAAAAACACACCAAATAAAATTACATAAACACACCAAACAATTCACAACAAATAAAATTACATAAACATACGAAATAATAAAAAACTCACTACAAAAAACACACCAAATAAAATTACATAAACACACCAAACAATTCACACCAAATAAAATTACATAAACACACCAAATAAAATTACATAAACACACCAAACAATTCACACCAAATAAAATTACATAAACACACCAAATAAAATTACATAAACACACCAAATACAAACAAACATACTAAATAAACTTAAGTATCTTCAGCTTGTTTCAATGCCCACTGGTGCTCTATCAAGTCAATTTGTCAATCAATGTGCATAGATGACCTTTGAAGTGCAGTATATCGTTGAATGACCCTTTCATTGTAACGTCCATCCCTTTCTAATGGGTCGTGTTGCACGGGTTCTTCGGTGGCATCATGCGCAAAATATATCCGTGTTCTTGAATTGTTCATCGTGTCTGCCTCTGGCTCATATTCATCAACCGCATCATAATCGAACTCATCTTCCACAATCATGTTGTGAAGAATGACGCACGTCATCATGATGGATCGAAGTGACTCTACATCGAACATTCTGGCAGCACCCCTGACGATCGCCCAACGAGCTTGAAGGATACCAAAACAACGCTCCACATCCTTCCTGCACCCCTCTTGACAGGTTGCAAAGTGTTTTTCCTTTGCACTTCGCGGACGTGGCACTGTTTTGACAAATGTTTCCCACCGTGGGTAAATGCCGTCAGCTAGGTAGTATGCCCCTTCGTACCTACGTCTGTTGACGACGTACGTGACTTTTGGTGCCTTTCCTTGCAGGACGTCGTTGAACACTGTGATTGGGCAAGGACGTTGAGATCATTTTGAGCCCCCGGAACCCCGAAAAAGGCGTGCCATATCCATGTATCAAAAGATGCCACTGCCTCTAAAATGATAGATTTTGATCCTTTTCTGTCCCCATATGCGCCTTGCCATGCACTTGGACAGTTTTTCCACGTCCAGTGCATACAATCGATGCTTCCTATCATCCCAGGAAAACCTCGCATCTCGCCCTTCTTCAGAAGCCTTTGCAAGTCCCAGCGAGTAGGTTTTCGAAGGTACTCTGCGGTGTACAAAGATTCGACTGCTCCGTAAAACCTCATCAGGGCCTCAAGAATGGTTGATTTCCCCATCCTCGTTATCTCATCCACTTGGTCTGCAGATGCTCCATACGCAAGCATCCGCAACGCAGCAGTGATTTTTTGCTCAGGCAGGAGACCCATAACACCACAAGCATCCTTCTTTTGTACAAAGTAAGAATCATGGTTGCAAACATCAGTCATGATTCTGTTGAACAAATGTCGTTCCATTCTAAAACGGCGTCTGAAGTACGTATCAAGAAATGCACTGTTATGGACAAAGTAATCGTCCAACAGCTCTTCACCCCGTCGTTGCCTGCTTCTGTCAAGGTTTCTTGAACGGTTGGGCCTGCATATCTGAGCAACAGTCTGGATGACTCGACGGGAATGTGAGGCTCTGGCCATTCTTGTTTCGTCATCTCTCCTTCTACGCTCCTCATCCTCTTCCATCTCATTTTCGACTATCTGAAGGTTGAATATTCCTTCAGATTGGTTAAACAATTCTTCCTCTTGCTGATCGATTTCCCACATCATCCTTAATGAAGAAGAAGACATTGTAATGATGGATGGTGAAGAAGAAGCAGAAACTATGATTAATGAGATAGAGATGTTGAGAAAATTGGTGTGAGATTTGTGAGGATGGATGGTGGATTATATGGACGATTCAGAAAGGATTGGATTGTAGATAAGGCCACGTGGCATGCCGTCATTCGTTAAAAATCTGATCGAAATCTATCCTCAAAGATTCTGAAAAGATAATGACATGTGGCACGATCGTATTGGATAAAAATCTTTTCGAAATCGATCTCCAATAATTATATTTTCGGATAAAGACACGTGGCGCAATTTTGAACGAGTTAAAATCTGATCGAAATCTATCGTCAAAGATTCTCAAAAGATAACGACACGTGGCACGATGACATTGGATAAAAATCTTATCGAAATCCATCGCTAAAAATAATTGTTTTTTTTATAAAATGACACGTGACGCAACGAGAACGATTTAAAAAATCTTATCCGAAATTACAAATAATTTTATTTTGTATTATTTAAACAAACAAAAAAACTAATATTTATTGCCTATTGCTAGGGGGGAGGGCTCCAAGGGTGGAGATGCAAATGGCAATTACTGTTCATTAATGTCAGTTACTATTCATTTAAGGCAGTTACTGTTCAAAAGGGTGGATTCAATAGTGGATTGCCAGGGGGAGGGCTCCATGGGTGGAGTTGCTCTTAGGAGTAGATTACCTATTAAAAGTTGTAATCCTAAAAGGGTAAGGAATTAACTTTTCCTACTAGTATAAATAAGGGCACAATGGAGTGGAATAGAACACACCCATAATTACACATCTCTCTCTTTCTCTCTACTATTGCCGCACCTTCCTTCTCTCTTTGGCCTCCATAATTGTTCAGTAAATTATGCCTACAACACGTTATCACCACGCTTTTGTCACTGCGCTAAAGAGAGTTTGATCTTCAATCAGGGGAGTATAACATTTTAATCATTCTTTTTATGATTAATTTACTATTTTATTGAATTGATCTACATGCTATTGATTCAATTTAATTTTTCTTTGTTGAACATGATATAACGCATTGGAGATGCAATTCCAGCTTTCCAAGAAGGAACTTCTACAAATTCAAAGGCTTATATACTTTTCTGCAAATCAAGTATGCTTAAAATAAAGTAAGATATTTGAAATGACTGTGACGCATGAAAACATTCTCCATGATGCATGAACCTATGTTTATATTTTCCTTCCGATATATATATATATATATATATATATATTGTATATGTTCATATATTTGTTTCATGCATTACGCAATTATATTTGTTGTGTCCAATATGTGAGTCAATGTATACCATATAAATTAGAAGCATATTTAGGGTTTCCTATACCCTAGTTCGAAAAAATTGGGTATTTTTGGCACCACTGTGGCATCACCACAGCACTACCAAGGGATGACATCACCCTGATGCCTTTGGACCACCTGCGCAGCCTTTTTTTAGGTTTGTTGCTCCACATCGAACAACAACCAAGCCCCGGCTTAGCTTACATATCACACAAGCCTGACAGCCCTGGTCCACTGGAGCCCAAACCCACATGCCAGAAACATGTTGGGCTTGTTCCCAGGCACAGACTTACAGCTCTTCTCCCTTGTCTCGGCCTATGCCAGCAAGCTGCCATGCTTGCTAGGCTTAGCCTTAGCCCACAATTTTTTTTAGCCAGCCCATACGGTTGGGCTCCCCACGCCAAACCCACAAGCTAGCAAACCTGCTGGGCCTTGAACCCGTGCCACCCCCTTAGCCCAACGCGCCAGCTTTAATGGCTAGCCTTACCCCTTGGACCCATGGCCTGTAGCCCACCTTCGAGCACTTTCTTTGCTCATGGCGCCCAGCCCTCTTTTGGGCTACCATATAATATTATATTGCTTCTACAATAGACCCCGTATGGCCCGATTTATTGAATTAATTAAAAGTGACTTGCAGTCCATTAATCTAATAATGAATCCAAAATTATTGACCTGAAGATCACTTTTAGACATTAATGATTCAATAATATACTTTTATACTTTGAACTGTTGACATACTTTCATAGTAACGAAGCTCTCACACTTAAGTTCTTGAAGAAACTTAAATCCACTACACTTAGTTGCATGTTGCATTCTGTATTCTTGCAGGAACTTCTCTTTTATGAACTAAACATTCATAAACTAAATTGAACCTGTAGTTTCAAATTCAGTGCCTTTGAAACCCGAAGTTTTCATAAAACAATACACCCATGAAAACTCGACGTTTTTAATGAACACCATGTCTTAAAACTCAAATGTTCTAACTTTGATGCATATGGATGATTCATTCCCTTAAGCACCAATCACAATCTTATTCCTTCCAATTCAGTGGATTGTCGAACCATCACAAATTCGATTTTCCTAATTTGGACATTTCTAAGATAAACCACTTTATGTGGGGTACAAGATGTGATTCTCCATTTGACTATCAAGAAGCTGAGAAACCATTGACATTAATAATGGCATGGAAGAGCTGAATAAGCCTTCGCCATGATCTTCATTCGAAGACTTATGCCCGAAGCATAACAAATGGAAATACCTCCCGATCAAGGATTTCATGGCCTTTTGGCTCGCTTCCATGAACCATCTAATCATACAAGACATTGCCTGAGGTACACCATGATTACGTCCATGAATGAGTACAATTCTGAAGTTTATAAATTTGATCAAATTTTGACTGGAGAATACTTTTCTCGTCCTTCCATATTTCTAACTTGCCTCTGAAGCAGCAGTGTAGAAAGCGGAAGTTTACCTAAATCTCGGATCTGATTACTGCCATAAACATATGGTAGAATCAGGGCCTGCCAAGGTGTGGCATCATGCCCTAAGCGTGCTCCTTAACACCTAATACCTAAAACTTCAAGAATAAGGGATAGTATTCTCGAACCTCAACCTTGCATAATCTACTTCCGTATTGATGGAATAGATCATTGGTTATGCACTTGTTTGTGCCCCTACCAATGTTGTTGAGGAGTACCATTCTAGTAGTCAATATGTGAGACTAATTTTGCTCCACCAAACACCATTGGAAGAGCAGATTTTAACATGGATGGCCTTGTTGGCCTAATCCCCTCAGTAAACCATTTACTTTGTGAACATTTTTTAATGTTCTTGGATTCAAATTTGGTGTATGTTTTACTTATGGATAGTCTTATTAATATTTTCCTCGAATATGAGTTAATTGAATCATGTTTCTTAATACATGTGACTGATTCAATTAAACACGTGATTAGATAAGAATGTGGGGAAGTTAGTTGTCTGGATGACTGCGTACTATGCACACTAACTTTACACCTAAATCACATCTCTAACAACGACTTCAAGTCTATCTAACCTGATTAAGAGCATTGGCATGCTCCTCGTTGTATAAATGGTACCACATCACCATTTAAGGGACCTTAAATTCTCCCTGTCATTGAGGTTTTAAGGATATTCGAGAGAACAATGATCATAAATGAAACCCCTGATGAAAATAGAATGGAATACCTTTGTACCACCTCAAAAAATGGGCCTGAAGCTTTGATTTGGGGCCAATGAATTGTCTCCCAACTAGGAATACACCACATGTGGCCAGCCTAGAGCCTAGTGATTGAGGAGTTTACTTGCTTTGGTACGACCATTTAGGAAACTTAGGTCAACCAATGATACTACAACACATCGCTTTACTTGAAGTAAGGATCTTGTGCCTACAGGCACACTTTGCCAAGCCTGCTCATTAGGGAAATTGATTTATATATCATTCCTAGCAAAGATACAAAACAACTCCCTTTTCACAGTGGATTCAAGGGAATATATGTGGACTAATCCAACCAAAATGCGGACCATATAAATAATTATGGTTTTGGTTGATGAATAGACAAACTAGTCACATGTTTGTCCACACACATTGCTGCAAAACCTCTTGGCCGATTAAGGGCTCACCACCTTACTTATCCATTAAAGTCCGGGAGACTAAATAATGTCGGAGAGTTTACATTGACGGTTTTCATTAAAGTATTGCATGCATTTTGGGTTTATAATTGAACAGAAAATTCCCATGTTCACCCCCTAATTGCCTTGCCTAGCGATCATAAAGCGCAATTTAAATGATCGCTCGAATTTTGGTAAACGTACCAAGTTTTCAGTTTCTGCCTAGGGCTATGAAATCTTGTACACAGTTATGTTGGTCCACCTTAAGGCCCATTGCCACCCAACCTATTTGACGTTACAGTTGGTTACTGGGTACGAACCTGACGATTTTCGTATTTACGCATTTGTGTGTGCATTCCATGTGCCAAGTTACGCCGCCGCAATGTACCAACATAGGTCCTCAAAAGAAGGATGTGAATCTTTGTCGATTATGATTCTCTTTCACATTCACACTAGTTCTTTTAAAGCCCTTGCACGCCATCTCTTTACCGTTGATTTACGGGTTGTCACTTTAATGAGATAGTTTTCCTGCCATTAGGGGGGAGATAAGAAAGTCAACGTTCCTGTAGAACGGCATGAATTTGCGTGGAAGCTGTCCACTATGTCTCATCTTGATCCCCGTACTGCACATGCATGATAAGTAAGTACGATGAATTCTAACTTTCAGAATGTTGCTCCAGACGTATTCCTATGATCTAGCTAAAGTGACAAGATCATATACCAACTGCAAACATGCTTGCAAGGATAGACGTACTTAATGAATGTCGAGTCAACATCCCTCGAGGGTGTGCCACCTCTTTTAGACGGTTTGGACGCCCCTGTTGGACGATCTGGTGTACCGGTGGATAGCTAATCAATATGTCTTGGCTTGGAGCATGACAAATCATTCGGTTCACAGGATTCACTTCCCTGTAAGAGGAAGATACAGCACAACAATGAATCTAAACTCGATTGATGTCTCAAATCATTTCCATCTCATGAGATTAATCTGGATTACTCCCGATACTTAAAGTTCATGGTCTAGTATGCTAGTTTGGATGAGCTAAATGGAATTGAAATAAGATTACCATCGATGATGTTTTCACTTATATTGTAGCTACCGACATATATGAAAAACGACGATATCGAACCATGTTCTATTGATTAATTGACAATGTATAACTGATTGGACAACCGAAATTACAATCCAGGTCAAATTTCTTACCAAAGTGTGTTTTGGACCTGTCGTTCCTACACTTCCCAAGGCAACTCTATTGTGTTGCAAGTGGGAAAGGAAGCGTTATGAGATTAATGAATTAGTAAGATATGATTCACGTTTTACAATGCAAGGCTTCTCTCAAAACGTCATATGATTGATAGCAGCAATATGAAGCGTGGTTAGTGTTTTCTCCATGGGGATATTAATACAGAGGTTTACATGTAAGTTCTTAAAGAATTACATGGACTGGTTCAAATAGTTCCAAAACCACGGAACACCCTCTTAACTTATTTAAGGCGTTCACTTACAATCCGACGGATGTGGTATACTCGTCTAAATGATTATTTGATCAGTCAGGGATATGAATTATGCCCTTGCATATGAAATTATGAAGTCTTATTCCAAATTGCTAGAGTTACAGTTTATGTCGTTGACATGAATCTTACTAAGACCCCAGAAGAGCTTGAGAAAACTGCTTCGCACCTGAAGACAGCATTTGAGATGAAGGATCTTGGGAAAAATTGTTTATGCCTTGACCTGAAGTTCAAGCATTGTTCTGATGGTATTTTGTTCTGAAGACAGAATTTGAGTATACCTTTGATCGTCCATACGTTATATGCAAATGAGACCTTTAAAGAGGTTATGGAATCTGAAATTCCATATCTAAAGTTCATCTTTGCGCTTCGTTGTACTTAGCTCATTGTATTTAGACAGGACATCTCATTCGCTGTTGATCTTGGTAAAGATGCAGCACCGTACCTATACACAACCACTGAATTGGTATTAAAAACGTACCCTAAAGATTCTACAAATTTGGGCAAGCCAAATCCCAATGCATCTCAAGCGGATCCAACCCCACTGATCCTCAAAATGATGCTTGCCTTGTGTGTTATGCTGAAGCTGGTTACTTATCAAACCCGCACAAGGCAAAATCCCTGAATGGTTATGTCTTTACCATAAGGGATATCACAATATCTTGGAGGTCCACGATATGACCTTAGTTGTGAAATTTTCAAATCGTTCCAAGACTCACCTCACTTCACTACACCACAAATGAGACATGGTTTGGAGTTCTTGTTGAGCATATTCGAAGTACTTGCTGTTTTCATCCATCGTTGAGTCTCAATGATGATACATGAAGATTATGCCACTTGTATCCACCCGACCAAGACATGATACATCAATAAAGTCAACACCAAGACATATTGCATTTACATCTACATCAGCAAAGCATCAGGAGATTGAAGTCATGCAAGCCGATCCCAGACAACCTTGTCGACCTCTACACTATGTCACTTCCGAAGTCAACCTTCCAGAAGCTTGTCCGAGGAATTGGTATGCCTAACTATCCTATGCAATGCTTGTAGTTCTCATTTGAAACTTATGTCAAACTCAGGGGGAGTATCCAAAAGTATACTCACTTGATCTTAATGTACTTTTTTTCCCTACGATTAGGAGCATTTTTCCCACTGGGTTTTTGATACCTAACTAGGTTTTAACGTGACACTCATCCTGGGCTGATTATACCTTGTGAGCTCTTCTACTTGCGTCCAAAAGATGTATAGTTTTGACTTAATACAACTTCTCATTTTTCTCCTTAGTCTATGGATTTTTCTCCCACCTTGGGTTTTACCATAACGAGGTTTTTTTATTTTTAACTTTTTATGCATTCTTCCGTTGATCTGGGACTCGCATTCGCTCATTGTGCCAACGACTTCATCAACTGTACTTACTTCATCACTGAAGACCTAATGCGCCATCTGTTTGAGTATTTACACACTCAAGGGGAAGTGTTGCAGTCCTATTAGATTAAGAATGTGATTGTGTAAATCCTAGTATATCTTAGAATATCTCTTATATTCCTATTAGGAGTAGATTATCTATTAAAAGTTGTAATCCTAAAAGGGTATGGAATTAACCTTCCCTACTACTATAAATAAAGGCACAATGGGGTGGAATAGAACACACCCACAATTACACATCTTTCTCTTTCTTTCTACTATTGCCGCACCTTTCCTCTCTCTCTAGCCTCCGTAACTGTTTAGTAAATTATGCTTACAACAACATATAATTTAATAGAGATGTATGGACCATGGTTATCATTTCCTTAAGAAATATGTATTTGATGAGGACATGTTTGTAGCATTAAGATCAATATTTAGTGACAGGATGTTTGTAGCATTAAGACCATCTCACCTTTTTAGTCTTGGTAACACTTTTCTTCCAAATGTTGGAATAAACACATATTTCCCAAAACACTGTACTCACATGTTTTCCAAGCATAAATTTTAACTTTGTAGAATCGATTAATTAATGATACTCCGGAACTCAATAACAAATGACAATGTCCCACGTCTCTTATTAAATTTATAACGATCATGGAATAAAAAACAAGGCTACAATGAACTACGTATAACATATTCAAACGCAGGCTGAGAAGAAAAAAGAAAGAACAAAGATAAAATCAAGCTCATTTACAAGCCAAATCGTAAACAAGCCGGTTTGGCAAATTAACAATCATTGAGCAATTCATCTGTGCTGTTTTGCGCTTCTTCATCATCTTCATCAATGTCACCTTACCTCTAACCCTAGCAAGAGTGCTCAATGTCACATTCCCTGAGCTCACCTCAGTCCCAAGCTTAGCACCGTCCGATATCCCATCAGAGTTCACTTCAATCGTCACGTTCATTCTCTTCGTCTTCCTAGCCTTGGCTCTTGCTTTGATTATATCACCTTGCCCCACTATGACGCCCCCAAATGTGACATTAGCTTTTGTGGGATCAAATTTGAAGTGACCAAAATTCTTGTTCCTCACAGAAACTTCAGCAATCAAAGTCATGTTGAAGAATGGAGAATTGCTACCTGAAGAACTGTAATCTAGGCTTTGGACCGTCACTGATCTCAGCCGGACATTCGGAGTTTTAATTTTCATCACGGTTGCTCCGAATATGGCCAGGACTATGATTTGGAACACAACAAAGATAGCGATGTAGGCAAAACATTTCCTGTTCTGCTGAATTTTCTTGAACCTCTCAGACTCCAACATGGCTGTAGGTTTGTTTTTTGAGTACCAAAATTTGATATGTCTAGGTAAGAGGGGTTCTCTGCAAATTGTTGTTTGAGATATTTGGGGTTGGTGCTAGCAATATATACACAATTAGATGACGGCCCGAGGAGCATGTAATTCTTGAATATTTCATAGGAAGAATTAAGGAAATTATGTGGTGTACTACTTTTCTTGTAGAGTTAACGTGTTGAAAGATACATGGTACTTGTCAACAAAGGCACTTGGACTTTTTTTTTTTTTGAAAAAAAAAACTTCTTGACTTTGTTACTATAGTTCTTATTTATTATTTTTTTAAGGATCTGGAAATGACTCACGGAAACATTTTAGCGTCATGTGGTCACCTAGTTTCGTGTGATTCATCAACGTTAAAAATCGATTCCAAGACGTGCCGTGTAAAATACAAACCTGAAATTCATTATCAATCACTGAGCCACCTCATAATAGTCGAAGCGTTTAAACTTGAAGGATGCCGATCTGGTATAAAAAATAATAATAATAAGGGGCAAAATAAATGTATGAATAACTAAATTGAATAGAAGCTTCGAACACAACCTAAGAGGCTAAGACCCAACAAATATATGTTATAAGAATTAGCCCTCGGCTGAATATCAAGGTTTACCAATCAAATTGAGGTGATCTCTGACCATTGTGTTTGAACGGTGACTCATCAATCTGGTCCGACCTGAGAAAAGGAACTATTTGTTGCGGGGCTTGAATTTCCATTTTATGCTGGTATTGTGTGTTTGTGTTTATGGTTAATCTCAGTTTATTACTTTAAAATTTTTTGGTTTTCTATTTTTTATACATAAAGTTTTTTTTGTCTTTGTTTAGTACCTAAAGTTATAATTCTAGAACATTTTCATACATCTGTTAAGTTTTAATCAGAATCTCTACTAACTAATGATTTGGTACCACGTGGATGATGACTAGATGTTAACGTGGGCCACGTGAGTATTAAAAAATTTAGAGAGCTGCTAGACCCACCCCGTTGTCTTATTTCTCCACCCACGTTATATTTACACCCATTATAAAAAATTAAAAAATTAAAATGTTATTTTCTCACCCACTATTATTCCTAAAATAACCCTATATATAATTAGAGATAAATTTATCTTAAAAAAAAGAATATAAACAAATAATATTACTCTCTTGTAAAAGCCAAAAAAAAAACCGTTTCCTTTCCAAATTCCAACTTTTTGGGGGGGGGGGGAGGGGGGACGAAGAATTTTTGGTTTTCATTCGTTGCTTTTCCCCTTTTGTTTTCTTTTTTATATGCATTTCCCTTTTCCAAATTCCAAGGGCTCATCCAAGGAAAAGTTCAGAAATAAAGAAATAGGAATATATATTTGTTTTCGGATTTCACTTCGGTTTCAAAATTAAAATAATTAACTAAAACCAAATGTTCGAAAACGAACCAAGGATGAAGCAATGGAGTTCATTACCATCAAAAAGCTTTGAAACAATGTGTACCCAGTATGAAGTTACTGAAACCAAATGTTCGAAAACGAACCAAGGATGAAGCAATGGAGTTCATCACCATCAAAAGGCTTTGAAACAATGTGTACCCAGTATGAAGCAAATGGTGTGAGATTTGTGTTTCACCTTTTGGTTATTCGAAGGGCAATTAATTATATAAAATTCAACAATACTGTAGAAAGGAAAAGATGGAAACGGTTATTCAAGGAAAACTCATTGAAAAACAAATCTACCCTAACTTAGTGAAAACGAATTCCAGGAATTCTCATAGGAAAACGTGAAACAAATTGCACCCTAACCTAATGCAAATTCAAATAAAAAGTCACGCGATGCTTCAATTGTATGATGTCGAAAAATCAAGATGACCCACATAAAATTATCTTTTACCTCTTCGACGGAATATAATCATCTACTTCTTCCATAGAAACGTCATCTTCTAAGTTCATTCTTTTTGCTTTCTTTGAATGAAAGGAGATGGGAATGATGAATTAGGGTTTAAGGGAGATAAATTTTCTAAACATAGTGTGAGAGTTGTCACACCCAAACTTTTCTTTTTTCTTTTCTATTTCAAAAAAAAAAAAGTAATGCAAAAGGGGGTAACTAAGGTCCTTATTAGTCATTTTACAAATGGACAAATTTGTAATTAAAAAATTCATAAAAAGGTGGGTGGGAAGATAATACATTGGGGTGGGAATAACACCTCTCAAAATTTAAAGTAATAAAATAAAAAAAAAAGTTTTCTCTTCCCTTCCTCCTCTTCCCCGATCCCTCTCACTCCGTCAGCGTACGCAACCCCAATCATCCATCGCTGCCCCAACCCTTACTATTCCGACCTTTGTATATTTCTAGATTCCCTCACTTCCGCCATGGACGACGAAGTCGTTGCCTTTGATGGCGAATCTCTTTGCGACGTACACATGGATCGAGGCTTCCGCGCTCAAAACGCAGATTCCTTCGATGCCGCCATGAACGATGAAGGCGCTGCCTTTGGTTGCAAATCTCTCTACGGTTTACTCATGGTATGAGGCTTCCGCGCTCAAAACGCAGAGCAAAAAAGCAAGGAGAGTAGGAGCTGGGGAGCACCATTTATAAATTCAAATCCCTAATTCTCAATTCTAAGAAACCCTAGAAAACCCAAATATGAGAGACAGATGAAGAGAGAGAACTGGAAGCTTGTCTCTTTAGGAGACAGAAGGGAGGGGAGGTGAAAAGGGTGGAGGAGAGGGAGGAGATGGTTTGGATGCGTTGAAGAATGAGGACCGGGAAGGATCGGGGAAGAGAAGACGAAGAGGAATAGAAAAGATTTTTTAATTTTTTAATTTTAATTTTTAATTTTTCTAATTTTTAATACCCATGTGGGCCCATATTGACACGTGACGTCCAATTATTATTTATGTGGGTGCTACGTCATCAGTTATCGGAGTTTTGACGAAAAACTTAACGAAGGTATGAAAGCATCCCAAAATTATGACTTTAGATACCAGACTGAGACGAAAAAAACTTTATGTATGAAATGTTAAAAACCAATAAACTTCAGTGTAATAAACTGAGATTAATATGACTTCGAGATTTTACACTAGTGTAAGAAAATAGGTTCTCATTTTTTTACATTAATGATTTTCACACACTTTATTTACTTTTCACACATTTTTCTAATTTTATTAATACTTATTTGCTCTTTTTTTTTTTTTTGTCTTTTATCTTAGAGGGTGTGCCACCACCACTGCCACCATTACAACCATCTAGCACCACCATATCCGCCTCCATCATCCCTACCTCTCAACCGCCATTTTCATAACCATTCTTCATAATCACGGGTTATTACACAAACACCCTTTAAAGTTTATCAAGTTTTCATAAACACCCTCACATTTGAGATATTACACTAACACCCCCTCACGTTTTAATTCACTTTCACATAACTCCTTCAGTCAAAGTTTGGCTAATAAATTGACAACTTTACCCTTATAACTAATTAATAAAAAAATATATTAGAAAAATAAAAATTAATTAATTAAACGTTAAAAAATAAATTAAAATTTTCTCCCTCTCTCTTTCTTTCTTTGACTTTTTTTTTTTTTGGTAATATAACTTTCATTCAAAGAACTAAAATATACACAAAGGCCACCATATACACAAATCCTTCCAACAAAGACCCAAACAAAAGGCATAAGCCCCAGCCCAAACAACCCCTAACACAACAAGTCAAAAAAAAAAAAAATTTCCCAACTAGAATCCATACACAGCGGCCACCAGAACCTCATGGAAATTAGTATCCATCCCCAAGGTTGCCAAAATTGCCCCAATTTGCGCACAGTCCAAGTGATCGAGATAAACTCCACACTTCTAGTCATAGCATCGTCACCCAAGGAGCTTCTAGATCGTAGCTCAATCATTGAGGAGAACAATTGCGGCGGAAAGTGGCAGTATGAAGACCCAAATCAAAGTTTTGCACACCTTCCCTTGTAGAATTGAAACTTCACCAGAGGAAATTTCACATTTGAACTGGGTATCGAAAGCATGACTAAGAGCAGGAGTTGAAACCGGAAGATCGGATAGATCTACACAAAGTCCAAGTCGGAAATACAAGCTATCCTTAAGGGACATTAGAGACAGGCCAAATTTTTTTCTTTGACTTATACCAAACATAAGACATAGATTTATCAAGAAGAGAAAGCCATCGATTGGTCATTCCAAAATGGAGAACTCTACATCGTTGTTGGCACTAGAGACTTCTGAGGCCCCCATGGCCATGAAAAACAACCCATGTATTCTATGGGTTGTATGATCTGGAACCACAATCCAAGATGGGTGTGTAAGGTTTCGGTTGGATATGGTCATGAGGGATATGGGTTGTACGATTTAGAACCATAATCCAAGATGGGTGTGTAAGGTTTTAGTTAGATATGGTCAGGAAGGAACGGGACTAATCTAGATTGGGTTAGGATGGTTGGGTGGGTGGGAATGCAATGGGCAATAGGAAGTGGTGAGAGAGGAGGTTTAGATGATAAAATTCACAATTTTTTTTTTCGACATACAGGATTTTGGGTTCTTTGTTTCTCAAAATTTGCATATAATCTCATCTAGATTTTTTTTTTCAAATTGATCAAAAAACCCACTTTTGGTGAAAATTTTGGTGTTTGAATTTCTAGGTTTGTCTGAAAAATGGTGACTATGAATCTGGAAATACTAAATTATGTTCTGGACCATGTGTATGGTGCATTCATACAGAGAACGAAAATAACTCCTTTTCGAGAATGTGGGGCGAAGGAGAGGAAAGCATGAACATGTTGAAGTTGTTAGGATGGTGTCGCGGAGAGGAAAAATCAGACCATTATGAATATGGTTTGAAGCATGCTTTCAGAGAAAAAAATTCCAAAAGATTTCTAGCCAGAAGCAATCAATTGGACCATCCATGTACTCAACAGAAGTCCAATGCTAGTAGTGAGAAACATGATGCCAAAAGAAGCTTGGAGTGGTTTCAAACCATCAGTGGAACACTTCAGGGTTTTTGGGTGTCTATCATATGTACATGTCCCTGACAGTAAGAGGATTAAACTTGATGACAAAAGTATGAAATGTGTTGATTCAAAAAATCCGGAGGATCTTGGACCAACGTAAATCCAGTCGTGAATCACAGAAACGCTCAAGAACAAAAAGATGTATCGTGGTTCATCCCAATGTTTGGGCTACGTCCACACTGATGTTGATTGTATATCTCTGTATGAATGTATGGATTACAAGTGTGAGGGGGAGTCCCCCAGAGAAAGAGAGTTTGGGAGAGTTTCTCCGTTTGTGAGCCTTGTGGCTTTTGTATGTGAGGATGAGCCTTACTGATTGTGAGGGTGATGAGGCCTTTTTATAGACTAAGGGCTCATCCCCTTTTACATAAATCATGGGCTCAATGTTTGGAAGCCCAAGTAATGAGGCCCAATATAATATAGTACTAATAATAGTCCCCCAAGTCTTCACTCAAGAGAGTCTTTTAGTTGGAGACTTGAAATTTAGTCCATGTGTGGGCCGAAGTAACTAGATGTCGTCTAGAACTGATACTCGATATGAGGCAGTGCTCAATGTGAAATGATGCTCAACTAGAAGTAGCACATGTTGTAAAGCTGCTCGGCTTGTGGCTTATGTTGCCTTGGTTGGCTCGGCTTATGGCGTTGAAGGTGAGGGAGTCCCTTTTATAGAATAAGGGCTCGCTCTTCAATACATAAATGATGGGCTAGAGTTAATGCTCGCGGTGAGGCGGTTGCTCAGCAGGCGACGATGTTCTCTAATAATGGTGAAGGAGTCCCTTTTATAGAATAAGGGCTCACTCATTAATACATAAGTGATGGGTTAGGAGTGATGCTCGCGGTGATGCTCTCTAATGATGGTGAGGGAGTCCCTTTTATAGAATAAGGTTCCGCTCCTCAATACATAAGTGATAGGCTAAGAGTCTCTCTCTAATAAAGGTGGGGGAGTCCCTTTTATAAAATAAGGGTTCGCTCCTCAATACATAAATAATGGGTGCCCTCTAATGAAAGTGAGGGAGTCCCTTTTACAGAATAACGGTTCGCTCCTCAGTACATAAATAATGGGCTAAGTCCCCTAAGTATTTTTCATGAGGCCTAGTTGCGAAAGCCCAATATATGGTACATAGTGTAGTCCCCCAAGTCTTCATTCAATGGAGTCTACTGGCTAGAGACTTCAAATTCAATCCATGTATGGGCCGAAGTGGCGGTTGTTCGGAGGCGGTCTTTGTATACCATGCACTGAAGCTTTGTAGGTGAAGCTTTCAAAGTGAAGTTTTATAGGTGGGGCTTTGAAAGTGAAGCTTTGAAGCTGGAGCTTTTGAAAATGAAGCTTTAAAGTCGGAGCTTTGTAAATGAAGCTTTCGAAGCTGGAGCTTTTGTATATGTAGCTTTCGAAACTGGAGCTCTGTAAATAAAGCTTTCGAAGCTGGAGCTCTTGTAAATGAAGCTTTGGAAGCTGGAGCTTTATAAATTAAGTTTTCGAAGCTGGAGCTCTAGAAATGAAACTTTCGAAGCTAGAGCTCTGTAAATGAAGCTTTCAAAGTTGATTGACATGAGTGATGCTCATGAATGTTTATGTTGATTGACATGAGTGATGCTCATGGATGTTAACATGAATGATGTTAATGAATATTGACATGAGTGATGCTCATGAATGTTTATGTATGATTGACATGAGTGATGCTCATGTATGATGATGATTGTCATGAGTGATGCTCATGTATGATTTTTTGAAGGACATGTTGTACTTTTGATCACCTGGTTGGTGATAATAACGGCAGGCTGCTGAATAATTTTAGAGTATTGGACGTACTTTTGATCACCTAGTTGGTGATAATAGCGGCAAGCTGCCAAATAATTTTGGAGTACTGGACGTACTTTTGATCACCTGGTTGGTGAAAAGCAAGTGGGTGTTCGGTCAGACAAGAGATCACCATGAGCATGTGGCTCATCAGTCTATAAGTTGGTAGACTTCTTTAATCAGCAACAATGTTGATCAGTCGATCTAGTTGCTCAATAATTCCTAACAATAAATGACAGTATAAGTACGATCGTATAATGAATAAATCAAATTGACAAAGTTTGTCAAGACAAAAAATTGAATTATGTGCCTTCTGTGAATAAATGATTTATTCTGTTGTGTGATAAATGACATGTTACATAAATCAACAATATATTAGGTATTGCCTACATGTGTGTGTATATATATATAATCATGAATAAATGATTTATTCAGTTGTTTGATAAATGACATGCTGCATAAATCAACAATATATTAGGTATTGCCTAAATGTGTGTGTGTATATATATAATCATGAATAAATGATTTATTCAGTTGTTTGATAAATCACATGTTGTATAAATCAATAACGTGATAGTAAACATGTGATATCAGAAATTATATTATCTAATCATAAGTCATCATGACATAAAAATAATAAAATTATTGTTTTATAATTAGTCATCATGACACAAATAAAATAATAAGATATTAAATAAACAATGATATTGAGAAAACATAATGATGTTTGCTGAAAAGGAAAACTAAAGCTTTATTTTTTTTTTTCTTTTGTCCCTTCATGATGAAGGTTTCATCATAACGTTCTAATAATAAAGGTTACTTTCATCATAACATATATCAATAACATATTAAATAAAAAAGATAAAATATCTTTTGCATGGGGGTTGTCGACAAAAAGCATCCTCAGATGCCAAACTCTGCTTAGCCCCTTATATATATATATATATATATATATATATATATATATATATATATATCATAACGTTCAAATAATAAAGGTTACTTTCATCATAACATATATTAATAACATATTAAATAAAAAAGATAAAGTATCTTTTGCATGGGGGTTGTCGACGAAAACCATCCTCAGATGCCAAAGTCTGCTTAGCCCCTTATATATATATATATATATATTCCTTTCGTGGGGCTGTTCTGGGATAGCGCACATGTGACTAATAATAATAATGTTAGATCAGGTAAACAAGTTACTCTATATAGTGCGTATATCATGATCAGGAATGATCCTTTACTACGTTAACATACCACACTCCAACGATTTCCACAGCAGCGAACATCGGAAGTGGCAGGTCGTCTGAGAAGGAAGCTCATACGACGACGACGACGACGTCAGCTGCGGAGACTAAGAGGTAGGCTCGTCAAGAGGAGCACAGGTTCGATGCGGAAGAGCAAGGCCTGAGCTTGAATGATTTATTCGAGCAAGCCAAGGATTTCATCAGCTCCGACCGTGGACCGCCTCGCTGGTCCTCTCCTTTGAGTGGCGGGTAGTAAGTCCACAAGGAGGAGTTGAGTAGTGTGTAAACATAAGGCAGGCTCTCAAAGTTCTCCGTCGATCGGTGTTTTGCGATCCTCTAAAACGTCATAACAGAAGCAAGGAACATTAGCACTGAGATGATGTTACCTATGACTCCAACAAAGAAACTCAGGTCTTCCATGTTTATGGAGCTCGATGGACCCTTTACTTAGTTCCTCTTCTCTTTGTATCAGGCGCTAGGAGGAGCTGAGTTTAGAGAGAGAGGGAGAGAGAACCTGTAAAGATTTTCTGGAAAAGCCAAAGAGGGAGGTTTTGGGTTCTTGGGTTGTGCAGATTCACGATAGACAGTGATGAGGTTTCATGGTGGTGAGATGAAAAAATGAAAGAAAACTGACATAGATTTTCGTGTCGATTCCCACAGATGGCGCCAAATGTTGATGCATAAAATCCAGAGGATCTTGGACCAACGTAAATCCTACCGTGAATCACAGAAACGCTCAAGAACACAAAGATATATCGTGGTTCACCCCAATGTTTGGGCTACGTTCACACTGATGTTGATTGTATTTCTCTGTATGAATGTATGGATTACAAGTGTGAGGGGGAGTCCCCCAGAGAAAAAGAGAGTTTGGGAGAGTTTCTCCGTTTGTGAGCCTTGTAGCTTCTGTATGTGAGGATGAGCCTTTCCGATTGTAAGGGTGAGGAGGCCCTATTATAGACTAAGGGCTCTTCCCCTTTTACATAAATCATGGGCTCAATATCTAAAAGCCCAAGTAACAAGGCTCAATATAATATGGTACTAACAAAATGCATCCTATTTGGAGTCAACGAAAAATCCATTGCTTATTGACTATTTAATCCAGTTTCTAAGAAAATAGGGATAAGCCGAGATGTGATTTTTGAATAAGATAAAGCTTGGGACTGGAGCGACAATCATAAAGAAGAAATCATGGTTGATCTTGAGTGGGAAATGGATGAAGAAGAAGGTCTAAAAAATGATAACTACGTAGAGGAATCCAATACTGATGAAGCAGTACTAGAGAGTAGGGAATCTAATCAAGATGACTAGCCAGAAGACACTACCATTAAAGGACGAGTCAGAAGACGACCAGCTTGGATGAGAAACTAAGTAAGTGGAGAGGGTCTCTCCGAAGAGGAAGACATGGCTCACTTAGCCTTGTTTGCTGATATTGATCCCATTTCTTATGAGGAAGCTGTGAAAAGTGAAAAGTGGAAGAAGGCTACGGATTCATAAATTGAGGCTATAGAATGAAATAATACATGGGAGTTGATAGAGATGCCATTAGGAGGAAAAGTGATTGGGGTAAAATAAATCTACAAAACAAAGCTTAACGAGAAATGTGAAGTGGACAAATACAAGGCTTGCTTGGTTGCAAAAGGGTACAGTCAACAATATGGAATGGATTTTGCTAAAATGCTTGCACCTGTAGCTTTCTTGGATATAGTTCGTGTCATATTATCAATTGCAACTTAGAATAATTGGACAGTTTACTAGTTGGATGTCAAGTCGGCGTTTCTTCGTGGAGACTTGAATGAAGAAATGTTCGTTGCACAACCTCCTAGTTATGAATAAAAGGGGTAAGAGCACAAGGTAAATAAGCTTTAAAAGGCTTTATACGATTTTAAACAAGATCCTTGAGCTTGGTACAGCCGCATTGAGTCTTATTTCATAAAGGAAGGTTTCGAGAAGTGCCCACATGAACACACCTTATTTGTCAAAAGAATGAATGGAGGTAAAATGTTAATTGTTTGCCTTTATGTTGATAATCTCATATTTACTAGGGATGACAAGTCTATGTTCAAAGAGTTCAAGCATTCTATGATGATTGAGTTTGATATGACTGATCTTGGAAGAATGAGTTATTTTCTTGGCTTAGAAGTGATACAAAGGCCAGAAAGTATCTATGTTAGCCAACGAAAATATGCTCAAGAAGTGGTGGAGAGGTTTAACATGGACCAGTTTAATGCAGTTCATAATCCTATTGTTCCTTGATAGGAGCATATTTATGCGACTTAGTTAGCTTGTTTTCTTGCATTTTCATAGTTTGTTTATGTTTATTATAGTGTTTTAAGCTATTTTCGTGGGTTTGTAGGGTCATATGACAAAGTTGGCAAGAAAGTGCATTTTGGAGCATTTTGAGGCAGTTTTGGACACCAAATGGATAGCTTATGAATGGAGCAAGATGGATGGACGAATTTGAAGTTCAAGAGGCTAGGAATGTGCTGAAAAGAGTGAAGAAATAAATCCAAGTCAAGGAAGATAAGAAATCAGCTCAAAAGAAGGAACATTATCCAAAACCTTATCCAACCTTATCTTATCTTATCCTATCCTAATCCTATCCTAATTTAATTCCAGCTGCATGGGGGATTTATTTTCAGATTAGGACACATTAAAATTGGTTTCTAGAAGCCCTTATCCACTCCTACAAAGGTGCCACACCTTATCCCTTGTTTTTCTAGAAATCAGCCACAAAACAACCTTTCTAGAAGACCTTATCCCTTGTCCTACTAAAGTGACGCCCCAAACCTTTCTAGAACTTCTAGAAACCTGATTATTCCTTTTCCCCTTGGTTTCTAAAAGCCTTAGCCTTTTCCTTCAAGGATTGTGTGTTATTATCCTATACAAATTAGGCCTTTAAATCATTTTCCTTTGCTACATAGGGGCTGCGAATTTCAGCCTATAAATACCATCCTTTGCTGCACCATTTAGTCACCATCCTCTACCATAATTTACTACACCATTCACCCTCATTGTGCCGTGAGTTTTGCGAGGAGAAGAAGGAAGAAATCTGGAACCATGCTTGCCATTCAAGAAGCTTGGATTGTTGGAGCGTTTCTAGGTGTTTTCTATCTTTGTTTTAATGTTTAAATTTATTTATCTTTGTTTATTTGCGAACATGAGGAACTAATTTCTTTATAGTTAGAAGGGAACTCGAAGCCATGATCATATGTTTTATATGACTTGATTTCCTCCAGTTATGATTTCATAAATCGTGAATGTGGTTTACTTATCTATTTGATTGATAACTTGTTCTTGTGTGTTGATTAAGGATGCATACTTAGTTTGCATGCATGAATTTGATGCTAAAATATAAGGGAATTTCACCTAATCGTTATTAACTTATATTCATAAGTAGTAAAAGTCGCTAGTCACGATTGTGTTAAGTAAATCCTTGGCAAGAGTAACATGCGTATTCCATAGTTATGAATGCCTCGTCAATGCTTATGATTTTCATTAAACTTAATGATCTTTGATATGTGTCTCTATCATGCGTATTCCATAGTTAGGGTCCTTGATAAGAATAATTTGGTTGTAATGCGTCTTCCATTCAATTCAATGAATCTAGGGAAATCTGAAAATTAATTGGTGCAATCTAGTTAATTTGGGGCATTGTCATTCATGGTTTGTCAAAAGAATAACTGGAAATCGAGCCGTATGCATATGTTTCATGTGTGGAGAAAGAACCTTCTAACTAGCCTTTCACCATCTTAATTTACATCAACTTCGTATTTTTAAAGTTTGTTTTCAAAGTTTCTGTTTTAAAAGTTTAAATTCGTCAAAATAAAACCCCTTGTTCTTAAGTCTTGTTTTTAGAGTCAAAACTTGTTTTCCTTTAGTTGTTGAGTCTTTTAAGTTTTATTGTCGTCCAAATCACTTGTTAGGTCTAGAATTGAGTCTTTTTTATTGTTTCTTGCTGTTTTTAGTGTTTTAAGTTAATTTTGAGTCTATAGAGTCCAGTTTAGTGTTTTTGAGTCTTATTTGTGTTGATTAGCATCCATTCTAATCCCCGACTAGAACGATCCCTACTTACATATACTACAACCATAGGGTTTTAATTTGAGTGTCAAGTTAATTTTCACATCATTCCTGGCTTCAACATGATGAAAGATGAAAGAGGCATAAAAGTTGATAGCATTCTATAAAAACAAATCGTGAGAAGTCTCATGTACCTAATTGCCACATGACCTGATATGATGTATGTTATCAGTTTAATTAGCAGGTTTATGGAACAACCTACTAAGCTACTTCTTAAAGCAGTGAAGACAGTGTCCAAGTGCTTGAATGGCACAATGAGTTTTGGGTTGTTCTATAAGAAAGGAGGAAATGAAGAACTCAGCGGGTACATGATAGGAGTATATTTATACGACTGAGTTAGCTTGTTCTCATGCATTTATGTTGTTATTTCTTAGTTAATTATGTATTTTAAGCTATTTTCGTGTAATTGTAGGTCCATGGGCCTTATGAAGCAATAAAATGCATTTTGGTGCATTTTGGAGCAGTTTTGGGTTTGGAATGAATAGCACATGGATGGAGCAAGGTGGATGGATGAAATTGAAGACTAAAGAGGCTAGGAATGTGTTAAAGAGAAAGAAGAATTAATGTAAAAATGACAAAGACCTCAGCCACAAAGGGGTGTCACTCCACCATTCACCTTTCCATCATTGTTGTGCACCACCATTGCACTCCCTTTGGATTCCTTTGCCGTGCATCATCATCCATGTTCCCTCCATTGACTCATTTGTTGCATCATTCCACCTCCCTTTCCTTTCTCTACCATGTGCACAATCATTCATGTTCCCTAACTGCAACACCACTCCATTTTACCCCCATGCTTTGCATCATCACTTCACTTTCACCTTTGAATCTTTTCAAACACCCTTCATTGCACTCAATTGCTACATCATTCCTTGTTCCCTCCATCATTTTAGATTTCATGCATCATTACATTTAATCATTGCACTCAATTGCTACACCATTCCTTGTTCCCTCCATCATTTCAGATTTCATGCATCATTGCACTCAATTGCTACACCACTCCATGTTCCCCTCCATTGCCATGCATTTCCTCTATAAAAGGAAGTGTGTGTAACATAAATTTAGTTCATACTTGGTTAGATCATTCACTCCCATTTCAACACAACCTTCATCCAAACACATCCATTCCTCTATACAAACAAATCGTCAAACACTCACCAACACCTTGTGTCGTAGCAAAGGAAGGGAAGGAAAGTGCTTGGACGTGCTTGATGTCCAACTTGGATCGTTGGAGCGTTTAGGTGTTTTCTTTCTTTTGTTTCTAATGTTTAAATTCATTTCCTTTCGTTTTGTTGTAAATATGAGTGGCTAAACCCCTCTTGGCTAGGGGTGATTTCAAAGCCATGATTATGTGTGCAATATAATTTGATAAATTCCAGTTATGAACTCTTAAATCGTGAATGCAATTGGCTTAACTATTTGATTGATAACTTATTTATATTTGTTAATTAAGGGTCAACACTTAATTGGCATGCATAAATCCGTTGCTAGAATATAAGGAAGTTTCACATAATCGTTATAAACTTATATTCACATGTAGTGAAGGTCGCTTATAAACGATCGCGTTAAGTTCAATTCATAGCATGAGTGACATGATGTCATAGTTGCAAGTGCTTTGTCAATGCTTCTGATTTTCATTAAACATAATGATCTTTGGTTGTATCTAGGGTTTAGGGTTGCAAGTGCTTTGTCAATGCTTCTAAGTTCAATTCATGTAAGGAACTTTTGAAGAATGTTTTGGGTTGTCGAATGATGTCATCCAATCCAATAAAACAAGGAAAATCTGAGAGTTAATTAGTGATGTCACGGTTAATTTGGAGCATTGTCATTCATAGTTCAATGAAGTAGTAACTGAAAATCGAGTTGTTTGCATACATGTCATGTGTGGAGAAAAAGCCTCTAGCTATCTCATCCATCATCTTATTTCTCACATTTGTTTTACAATCCGTCTAGTTTTTCATACTTGTTTGTTTGTTTCAACTTCATCCAAATCAAAACCCCCCTTTTAGTTTCTTGTTTCAAAGTGTTTCAAATCTATTTTAGTTTGTGTTTTTAAGTGTTTTGATTTAAGTAAAAGTCAATTTTCGTCCAAAGTCATTCCTAGTGTCTACTTTAAGTTTATTTGGTTGTTTTAAGCTGTTTTGAGTATTTTAAGTTGGCTTTGAGTCTTGTGAGTCTTGTTAAGTGTTTTTAAGTTTAGTTTTATGTTTTTGAGTCAGTTTAGAGATTATTAGCAAGCCCTCCTAATCCCCGGTCCAGAACGATCCTTACTTATACTTGTACTACAATTGTCAAAAGAGGGTTAAATTTGTGTGTTAAGATAATTTCACATCAGTACACATACATTGATTATACTGGAGATTAGGATGATTTGAAGAGTACTTCAGGGTATGTTTTTATATTGAGTTCAAGGGCAGTCTCATGGTCTTCGAAGAAATAACTCATGGTTACTTTATCTACCACTAAAGCTGAGTTTATAGCTGCATCATCGAGTGCATATCAAGCAATTTGGTTAAGAAGGATTTTGCAGCACCTCAGTCATGAACAGTGCAAATCCACAATGATTTATTGTGATAATAGTTATACTATTAAGCTTTAAAAGAATCCAATGATGCATGGTCGCAACAAACACATATATGTTCGTTTCCATTTTCTTTAAGAGCTCACCAAGGATAAAGTTGTGGAACTGGTTCAATGTTCTATGCAGGAGCAGATAGCAGATATCATAACCAAACCATTGAAGCTAGATGTATTTTTGAAACTGCAGGAGTTGATAGGTATTTGCTCACTCATGGATGTAAACTGATTGCTGATAGCATTCAGTTTAAAGGAGGATGTTGAAGCTGTTAGGATTTAGGATTTCCTAGCTGTTAAGGTTAGGTTTCCTAGTTTGTAGGGTTGTTTTAAGTAGTTGTTAATAATCCCTATTCTTTAGGACAAGTTGGTTGATTTGCTTCTGACTTTATTCGTGTACCATGTTATTAGGTTTGTTAAAACGTGGGCTGCTTATTTCTAGCTTTTAGTTTTCTTGTAAGGCTATTTAACGCCATTGTTGCTCTTACAATTGAATAATAGATATTCTCCCAGCTATTGAGTGCACAAATATTCATTTATTGAAAAAAATTCTTGAGTGTTCATCCTTGGGTTCCAACATAACGTGGCGATGGTGAGACGGCAGGGAAGAAGAATAGTGAGGCGTGAAATTAGGAGGGTTTAGGGGTTTCTCTCTTTTTTCCATTTCGATCTTTCAAGTTTTTAATTTATTTTTTAATGTTTAATTTATTTATTTTAAATATTTTCATTTCGAATATATTTCTTATTATTTAATTAATTAGTTATAAAAGTAAACTAGTCAATTTATTAGCAGAATTTTGATGTGAAAGTGAATTAAAAACGTGAGGGGGTGTTACTGTAATGTCTCAAATGTGAGGGGGTTTTGTGAAACCTTGATAAATCTCAGGAGGTGTTTGTGTAATTAACCCTCATAATCACTAATAACACAACCATCCTCTAACAACATCCCAACAACCCCTTCACCACCTTCATTAGTCCCTGCACCATTGCTCTCTACCCCCAATTGCCATTAGGGGTGGGTTCAGTTCAAATCGGTTCGGTTTTTTGCCAAAATCGAAACCAAACTGAAAATTCGGTTCGGTTCATTTTTTTCGGTTTGGTTTTTTTTCAATTCGGTTTTTTCCAGTTCGGTTTCAGTTTTTTTTTTCAAAAAGTAAAAAACATTGAAATTTTAAATTTTAACATCTCCAACACAATCATAACATAAGCATTCTAACTAGAATCAAAGACAATGAAAATAAACATTTAAAGTTGAACTAAAATCATCAATCAAGTCTTCCAAAGTCCAAACTAACAACCTCACAACACAAAAATCGTACAAATGACTTAGAAAAGTTAAATTGTATGATGTTGTTCAAAGATCAGGGTTGTTTGCTTGTAACTGCATGTTGACAACTTGATTAGTAAAAGTAATGCGTGGGTGGATTTTTTCCATCACAAATTATGCAAGTAATCTACCCGAAATAAATGTTTATGGATTCTATTACATGTTATATGAGAGTAGATTTGAAAAAGAAAGTTGGGGTAGAAGTAGACAGTGTTATGGAGATGGATGTAGGTACTTCAGGAGGAGGTTTGGTTCCGGAACCGTATATGGGGGAGAAATAATAGGTTAGGGTTTAGAGTTTTTATAGGCCTTTTTTAAATATTTTGAGCTTAAAGTTTGGCAACACATTGGGTTTAGCACATTTTAACTTACAAATTGGGTTTAGAAAATAATACCCAAAAAAATTAATTAAATAACAAAATTAATTTAATTAATTCGGTTCGGTTCGGTTTGGTTCGGTTTTTAGATCACTAAAACCGAAACCGAACCAAAAGAATTCGGTTCGGTTTGATTTTTTCGGTTTTCGGTTTTTTGAACCCACCCCTAATTGCCACCACCTATATCACACCACTATTAATACATTTATTCTCTGCACTACTACCACTACTCCAACCACCATTTATATTAACAGCACTCTCGTCTCAATCACACCATCCTTATCACCACCACCAGCATTACTTCAAAATATGAATTTATATACACACATAAATATATGTATGTATATATATGTATTTGACATTTGGTACCATACGTGTTTTTAATGTTTTTGTTCTCTAAAATGATTCTCAGACTAAACCAAGGTCTAAAATATCGATAATATCGGAAATATCGGTAGTCCAAAAACACGGAAATTTTGATGGAAATATCGGGATGTTATCGATATTGATAAAAATGGAATAAAAACCACAAAAATTGTAAGAAAAACTTGGAAATTTTTATTGAAACTTTGCAGGATGTTTATTTAGTCAATTATCTATTAGTTTATCACAAAAATATTGGAAGGAAATGCATTGCATGATAGATTTAACTGATTTAAGTTGATTATATAGCGAGCTGGCAAACATTGTGAGTGTAGAAAATATGTAGTAATTAATGAAAGAAGTTTAAACACATCATAATCATTTATATATAATGAATTAGTACAATATTTTACACTTTATACATTGCATGGTAAGATACATGAGTGACTTAGTACCACATAGAGTTCCTATGAGGTTCAAAATTCTCACTATCCTCATCATCTCTATGTGTAGAGTAAGTGTATTGTGAAGAGTAGTCATCAAATGATAAATCCCCAAAATAGTTTTGCATGTAATTGTTAACATGTCACCTATATGGATCCGATATTGGTTGACGTTGTCCATAAGCAAAATCATTTGAAGATTGAGTCTCAAATTCTTTCCATGAGTCGCTCGATTCCATCCCAACAGGAATGGGATATGAAGGGTAAGGAAATGGTTGGTTATGAGTATAACCATAGCTAATACTTCCCAGTTCAACAGAGTTCAAAGTTATAGATAACGAGTCATCTTCTTGACTTGACAAAGTCCCTTTGCCTTTTTCTCTACGAGTATAGTCCTTCCCTATGGCACCAATTCCTGGTCCTGCCCGCCTACTGCCATGGTCCTCATCCTGTGTTGCATGCGTGAAGTTTGCCTCACCAGTGAAGGGGCTCATAAATCCAGGAGGTGGTCCAATATAGTTTCCATATCCACCACTACCTCCATCTCCACTATATCTTTCATCATTCCCACCTTCGGTGGTAGGTGAGTCTCATGATCTTGTATTAGAGCTATCATTAGTATTAGCAGGATTTTGTGGTTGTGTAGGATTGGAAGAAGGTGGAATTCCAGTGTTTCTTGGTCTTGGGGGCAAAAGTTCTTCCAAAGAGTCAGCGCTGCTAGATCCCACCTCATCCTCTAATACTCTTTCTACATTTATCCTTTCATTACGTACTTCTTCAACAACTCTTAGAGTTGGGTTGCCTTCATTATCATCTAAATGAAGAGGTATAATCTATTGATAAAGTTGGTTACCCTTTGTATCATCATCTTCAGCAATAATATCAAACACATCTAGGGGGTCACCACAATCGACATGATCTAGTTCTACTTCCTTATCTCGAATTTGAAGCTTCATGTTGTAGTAGCAATAAATTAATTTTTCCAACCTACTATGAGCCAACCTATTTCTTTGCTTTGTGTGTATGAGTGCAAATGTACTCCAATTTCTTTCACAAGAAGATGAGGAAGCTGTTTGTGATAATACTTTGATTGCTAACTTTCTCACAGTTGGTGCATCAGTCCCATACATGATCCACCATTCAGCTATAATGAAAAAAATGTTGATAAGCCTAATAACTCCAACAAATTCTATTATAAACTGATAGTGAAATATGTTTACACTCATTAGAAGACATTTTTGTTCGAGTAGCAACTGATGTTAGTTCTCCAAAAGTTCTTCTTGCATCTTTAAACCATGTTAGCTAAATCCAATCAATCGTGTTAGTTTAATCCAACAATGCAATTATTATAATTTAAGTAATTGTGTACCTCATTTCCAAATTGGCCAACTGTTGGTGATGCAGGGTCTAATTTAGAGTATACATTATGTACAACACATATAAGGGTACCATCATCTCGAACACCAGGTATGTATTGGTATCGAGGATTCAAATAATATGTTATTCAAAGAAACACATACTCTAATAAGAGAAATAATATTTATGCAACTAAAGAAATGAATTGCAAATTATGACATAATTTATACCTGCTGCATGCAAATCGTGGTATAATGTTTGATACCATCGGTCATTAATCATCTTTATGACCCACCTTGCACCATGTTTTCTTTCCAAGTCCTCCTTCACTACACGCATCAACTCATATATTGCCCCAATATTAGGATACACTTCTGTGTCAACGATCCGTAAAACTTTGTAAAGAGGTTCAAACACTTGGCACACATGTTCTAATTGAGTCCAAAAAGCATGATCAAGCACTATACTTTCCACCATACGACCTACATTTGAGCAGCTGAAATTGTGGTTGGCCCAATCGTCACTAGTGAATAATTGCTTCAACCTTGCTTTCTTCTTAAGTAGGCTGTCTAATGCAATATAGTTGGTGGCGAATTGAGTGGTAGTTGGACGAATAATTTCTCATCTTTGCCAATAACCAACCGTGATTGTAAATCTAATTTGTGATCGTTATAGCTCTTTTTACGACATTAGCAATATTCTCTCTTCCCCATTGCCTCAAATATGAGATCAATACAATGTGCTGCACATGATGTCCAAAACACATTATGATGCTTCATTAACTTTTTTCCAGCTTTGACAAATGCAGAACCGTTGTCGATCACAACTTGGACAACATTATGCTCTCCCACCTCCATGATTACATCCCTCAATAATTTGTAAATATACTTATAGTTCTTTATATGGTCTGAAGCATCAACGGACTTCAAAAAAAAATTCTTTTCCTTGGAGTGTACCATGAAGTTTATGATAGACAATCTGGTCGAGCCAGTCTATCCGTCACACATAATTGTGCAACCATTAGTTTCCTACTTTGACCTCAACTTGTTAACATACTCGCCAATGTCTTTATACTCCATTTCCAAATATTTGTTTCTTACCTCATAGGGAGTGGGAGGTTGTACTCCAACATCAGCCTGTTGACATCTCAATACCATATTTTTGAAATGATGTGATGATGCCTTCTCAGCAGGGACATTTTCATAGATAAAGAACTTGCTAATTAGACGCCCCATTCCCTCCTTCACATTACCTCCAGTAAAATAACTCCAATCACGCTTTTGACGTGCTTTGGATGACTTATATAAACTTAGGGCTATTGGTGGTGTTGGTTGTGATTCTCTAACACTTGCTCCCCGTCTCATTTGTGCACCACCACTTGTCCCGGAACCTTGTGCTCTATTAAGAATTTTATGAAGGTGTTCTCTTTCCCATGCTGACTGTTTGGAGGCACGTAATGCTTGTTTGAAATTGCATCGTTCTTCAAGTCCCATGTCATCATCACATTCGTCCTCATCGTCATCACCATCACTATCAATCGCTTGGCCAATGATTTCTCCTCGTAGCCCAGCTCGAATATTTTCCATTCCATGTGTTTTCTTTTCCTTCTGGTGTTTTTTATTTTTTTTAATAATGTGGTGATGAATGCCTTCACTTCTGGGGGGGACATTATCATATTGTTGGACATTATTTCCTGGATATAATCCACTAAGATGGTATTTAAGTCGTGTCACTCTGCCACTCTTCCTTACTTGACCACAATATTTGCAAATTGTGCCATGTTTGTTTCCGTCTATTGGGTCTCCATGTTCCCAAGCTGGATCACGTTTAGTAACTCCACTAGACATCTTAAACATACCTATATTTATTTTTCATGGAAATTAGGCAATTATTTTTTGGCCAAAAAATATAGTAGTGACAGTTATATAAGAGAACCTAAATAATAAAGTTATTCTACAAAAGAATTAACTAGGAAGTAAAGAAAATGATTGTAAGAATTTAAGTAATTATAAAAATAATATGGAATAATAAAACCTAATATTAATGAATAATAATCCAATTTGATAATAAAATAATAAATAACATTAAACATATTAAAATTATCCTAGAGAATAATTATACAACATTACTAAATTACTTCAAAAAATTAACATGCAAGTATTATTTGGTTCTTAGATCACAAGCACGGGTCCACACAAATTTTTTTGTTGTTGTATAAATTACAATAATGTAAATATAAGTTTGTAAACTTACCTTAAATATGGAATCCTTTGTGTAAAGGCCAAATAGAATTTGCGTGGACCAACAATAAAATAATAATTACACAAATGTAACAAATCTGGAACTTTCGATGTCGTACGTAGCAACAAAACCTCGACGATCCTCTGCAGGCTCTGGAAAGGCTCTGAAAGGGCTAAGGGAAGAAGAAGAAACGAAAAGGTGTAATAGAGGTTTTTCAATTTTCGAAGAGTAAAAAAAGGTGTGATGATCTGATACTCCACCTTTGGGAATGTGAAAGAGTTGGAAGTGGCACACAGTTTTGAGTATGAAACCACCACTACTTTTTGTCTTTTCAAAAGTTGTCAAAAGTTTGAGATTTATACATACATACATACATACATATATATATATATATATATATATATATATAGCGTTTAGATTTATTTATAGGGTTTGGGGTATTTATATTATATATATATATATATATATATATATAAATGTTATATGAATTATTTGGATGTTTTTTTTTCCTCTTGGATAACACACACACACACACACACAGACCCTTAATCTCTCGATCCTTCTTCCTCATTCCTCTCCTTGTTTCTTCTCTGGTTCTCCCCCCATCTCTTCGCTGCAACTCTTCTTCCTAGAGCAGACAGATACACACACATCCCACCTTCCCCGTGTTTCCCCCTTCCCTAATCCCTCGAACCTTCTCCCTCATTCCTCTCCTTGTTTCCTCTCCCCCCATCTCTGCAACTCTCCTTCCTGGAGCACAGACACACCACACCCACACCCCACTGTGACCTCCACCACAGTGCCGCACACTCCGGCGAGCACCATCACCACCTGTGGACCGTTCCTCCTCCCTTTCTCACCTCCCTGCGAGCACCATCAGGCAAGGGGAGGCCTTGTTTAGGTCGTACGAGGCGGATGATCCATCAAACCCAAGCGGGTTTTAGGATCCGGAGAAAAGGGATTGCTCATTTTGATGGGTCTAAGCATGGATTGCAGAGAGAGGCGCAAATCTTGGCAACTGCGATGACGAAGCCTCGACTGCAGTTACGATGATGGAGCCTCGGCGATATTATCGCGATATGTTGACGATAATTAAGTGGATAAGTGTGAAAATATCGCCCTCTAAAAAAAACGATATTATCGACGATATTTCGCCGATAATATCGATATTTTAGACCATGGACTAAACTACTATACGCATTCTCAAATCACAAAATGAAAAATCATATTTGTTGTTTTGGTATTACAACCACCCCTCCCCCCCCCCTCCCCAACTCCTTGGGCGCGTGGCTTTGGTCTTTGATCAAATGATTTTATCAAGATAGAAGATAACGGATTTTTGCTACCACAAATTGATGCTTTCATTGAAAGCTTAATTTAATTCTCGTAGAAGGCTCTCGTAATCCCGTTGTTGAATTTCCCCCTCCTCGATTTTCTTGCATGCTCCTAGTCTCTAAATTTTTTTATAAAGTTCTTTGATTAGTCATTTAAGAAAAGAGAACATGGTTGAAAGTTCTAAAACCATAACAAATAACAAATAGTACACCCTACGTACCTAGATGTAGACCAGAGAATGGAGGCCATGACGTGGCCCAGCTCCGCCGCTCCTCGCGAACACGGTGGTTGGACACCCTTTGCCACCACTACATGTTGCCATGACAACCCAATAGATGGCAATAAACGCTGCAAGAGCCATTGTTATGAAAATTCCAGCCAAGCCCAGCCTAGGCCCCGCCCAGGTAATAGGCGGCTGGTCACCAGCCTGATTAATCCCTATGCAATTAAAATTAAAAAAGGGCGCCTCGACCTTCCTTGGCACTCCCTTAGGTCACGACTATCACTTAGACATAAAATAAATAACTTTCGTTTTGTATTTTATTTTTTCAATAAATTGTAAAATACTTATTGAATATTATGCCTCTACTCGTCGCCCGACTAACGCTTAGTATTTTTTAGAACCTTGATAGCAAAAGCCCAAACCTTCCGGGCACAGCAACTACAACAAACCTTGCCGCCCATGCCCGCGTACAGAGCAGAACAGGTCAAGCCAACATGAGGAGCCCAGGCCCACTATGCGCGAGCCTAGCGCCCACTGACACAAGCCAGACATGACAAACTAACCCGAGTGTTCACCCCAGGCTCAACCTCTGCGTCTACGCACCTAACTAAGATCAGACATTAATTTATGATTCCTCTTGTCTGAGTCACTCAACAGCATCCTCAGTCTCTCGTCTGGAAGTGCCAAGTGTTTACCAATTCGGCCCAGCACCTAAGCACCCACTCAGAGTGACGACTTCCACATTCCGCTAAGTACTTGGTGTCAGAATAAAAATTCTACAAAGATGACTCAATCATGCATTATGACTTGAATCTCACTTTGGGCGAGGTGATGGTCTTGTTCTCCAAGGCCCTCCGAATACATAATTAGGGGCAATTGCGAGATCATGTTTTCCACCTCTTCAGAATAGTGAATATATGAACCCATTCAGTCGGTCCAACTCGGAGTGAGTAAGGCACCTTCACATCTTTATCGTAAGATATTATAACTTGGTGGTTCTCAACAAATACCCTAGAATTATTCCACCATCGGAGTCCTAACAAGATTTTACAATCCATTTACACTTAAGCACTCCGGCTGGAATGGGCATCGTAGGCACCCACGTCATACTCAACAACCACCACTCATATGCCAATCAAACCACTCCTTCCCAATTGCCCAAATGAGCATCATAGGCACCCCACTCCCGCCTGTTCTATGTACGTTCTTATTGGAATCTTAATAAATTCTTACTACTATAAAAAAAAGTCCTCTACTTTTTTTTAATTTCTTTATAAAATGTTACCTGCTATGGTGGCCTTCCAATTAAATTATCCTTGGCAGCAGCCAGCAGTGCCAAATTGCCAATTGCCAGTTTCGTATTTGGCGGCCTCAATATCTTAGGGAGATTAAAATCGGTACAAAGAAACCCTTAATATGCACATTTTAAAAGAAGACCGATATGATACATCCTTGTTTTTTCTAATGCGACAAATAAGGTCCTACCTTAATTAAATTATCTTAGGAAGCAAAGTTACATATATTTCTCGACATTAATTACAATAGATGTTTATTTCCAATTCAACATCTAGTTACATTTGGGTTATATTTTTGTTACATTTTTCTTAGGAATATGTATGATATTCATTAAGATAACAAGAACGCGTACAAAATAGATACTACATAAAGAATGCGATTAATTGAAAAAAATATCATGATGGGACTTTCAACCGGGGTTCAAAGAAATAGACCAACATTACATCAACTAACCCTTAACGATTCATAATCTTTACCTTTTTTCACACCAGTTTCCCTTTGGCTTACCACAGAAACAGAAGGGCTTTCATTTACTCACTTAAGCATGCTAGAATTCATTTTTCTACAAAAAGACTTTAATTAATTTTTAAAAAAGTACTATTTTTCTATTTTTAAAATAAAGTACTTGATTATTGTGCTTGCTATTGTTGTCTTCCATTGCCCACAAAAAAAAAAATCCCAAATTAATCTCAACACCAAATGAATACGAATATAAAAGAATGTATATATATAATCGACATAACTCAACAATCCGAAAGGCATTACAAAAAACAGGTGTAACACCCAAAAGCTGAAAAAAAAACACAAAAACAAAGAGAGAGACTTAATGAAGTCCTCCCAGGAAAAATAAATATATCACAATGAACGAAAATAACCAAAACCACATAAAATTTTGTTCATTTGCACTTCAAATCCTGGATATCACGGTTTTTCAAATTAACTGACATGCTGCAGCTCATTTTGCCAGACTTGTTCTTCTTGATAATCTTCATCAATTCAACCTTTCCCTTCAAGGTAGCCTCACTAGTCAGAGGCACAACACCTGAGTTGATGTCATTGCCAAGGTTTGTGGATCCTGAAAGCTTGTCGGTGTTAATGCTAATGATAACATCGGTTCTCCGAGTCGATCGAGCTTTGGCTTTTCCCTGAGGAATATCAGCAGTACCAATTGCCTGTCCACCGTAGTAGATTGTGACAGTGCTGTTTTGATATTTGAAATGACCAAAGTTTGTGTTCTTCACTGCAAATTTGGTTACCAAATTCAAACTCAAAGATGGAGAGTTGGCGGCTGGAGAGCTGAAATTTTCTGTAACAATTGTGCTAAATCTGACTTTTGGACCCTTGACTTTCATCACGGTAAGTGCAAAGGCTGTGATAACTATGATCTGAAACACAATGAAAATAGCAACATATGCTAGGCACTTCTTGTTCTTCCCGTCTCCTTTCATTGTGTATGAAAAAAATGGATGATGATTGTTTTTTGTGTTTGTAATAAAGGAAACCCTTGTTTTTCTTTGCTCTTGGTTTGGCACGTATCAAAGAATTGCAAAAGGCTCTGAGGAGTTGGAGGAGTTGGATGAGTTGGATGAGTTGAATGAACCACAGAGCTGCAGTATTTATAAATTATTGTGATGTCAGATACGATAAAATGTTTAAGAAATTCAAGTGGAGACATAGGATTTTTATTGTATTAATTTCTTACTATCTTTGATTTTTTCTTTGTTGATATTTCAAAACGTGTTTGGAAGACTTTTGAGTATTTGACCAACATTGTACAAGCCTACAAGGACTGAAGCTTCTGTGAAATATCTCAACCATTAAACCTATCAATTTTTCTTTTTCTTGTTCTTCTAGATGAAAGAATTTGAGGATATGTACGGTCCATTTTCCTATAAATGTGGAATTCATTCTCAAGACGTTTCCTCGTTTGCAGCGAATTTCTAAAGCAAACATGTGGACAACATAAATAGGGTAACGTGGCGCGCATGTAGCCATTGGATTTCACACGTGGGACAACCTAATGTGATAGAATCAAGAAAGTTAAGGTTTCGTCATAAAACTAATTGACAACATGTAAAGTATCTGAATTATATATAAGCACATATAAAACCCTTTCTCCCATCAATATGAAATTCATTCTCAACAAACTAGGACTATCCTGTTCTTATCAAGAGATTAGGGTCGTGAGAATCCAAGCATTTTGTGGTATCAAACATTGCCTTGCTATCCCTTTAGTTTTAACTATTTATCCTTTCAATGAAAGGTAATTTCTCGATTTATAGGGTTGCATATTGTACGTTAAAATGGGCCAATTATTAGTAAATTTCTTCCGGCCAAAAAGAATAGTAAATTTCAGATTTCTCTTATCTCCTTCAAAATAAAATATTTAATTTAGTTGTGTTGAGTGAATTCATAATTAGCAACATAACTTTAGTCTTATAAAGTAAATTGATAAGGGTGATGTTAGGGGAAAAAATTGCAAACTAAATGATATGTTACCAATAGGAACGAGAACGTTTATTAACTTTTAAGTAATAAACTAATCATCAACTTAGTTTTCAAAATTTTGTTTACAAATCTAGTATCTTTAACATTATCCAATCAATAATTAACAACATGAAATCATTTTAAGCTATTTTTAAGCCTTTAATTTTTTTATCAGATCAGTTGAAGATGGACTTATGTGCCCTTTCTGCCCTAAGTTTCGAATCTTTGAGAGATTGACTAGTCGTGGATTTAAAAATAATGGAGTTTAATATTTGTCAAGTGGGGACATTTCTCACGTAAAGATAAGAATATTAGATACTACCCATTCTTATCTTCTGGAAGAGACACCTTCAGAGTAATACAGTTAACGACTTTAACGAGTGGCGTGCCTAATTACAAGATACATAATCTTCTTTTATAAACAAAGGCGACTGACTCACCAACGCAGGCTGTCATGTTGGACAAAAAACGGGGGGTTGCGCCTATCAACCACACGCGCGCGCGCGCGCACACATATATATATTATATGAAGCAGCAGCCTTTATAGACTCAACGCAAAGTTAATTTGGAGACTGTATAGTACGGATTGTAGGGTCCACTTGTTGAGTTGAATTGCATTTGTGCTGCTTGCTAACTACAAACAACAAGGGGAACCTCTCATGATCCTTACCGTATAAACCCTAAATTAGAGCATCATTAATAACGACGCACATCAAAAGTAACTTTTCATAGTCCTTATAGTGTAAACCTTAAATTAGAGGAATTCCCACAATTACGAAATTTGAGGACTCATTTAGGTCATCTCTAACCAAATAAGGGTCAGATAGCTCATTTTAGTCCTATAGCCTTCCAAGAAATTAATATTTTAATGAACAGTGCCAAGCCATATTTCTTACCATCTCCAATTGAGAGGTCAGAGGGCCATAGGCCAAATATAGCCCTATGATAAAAAAAAAAAACCATATCTAACTGAGGGGGCCAAAGGGTCATAGGCCAAACATTATTTATTATTTTAATTTAAAAACTACAACTTAAATTTAAAAACTACAATAACTTAAATTTAAAGTCTATAATCATCATCATCATCATCAGCCATTGTAGGATTATAGTCAGAGGTAAACAACTCCCGTCAGGCCATAATATCCCGCTTTTTCCTATCAAAATAGGTCTTACTCATTGGAGTGTAATCCGACGTGTTCCTTTGCATATTCCTATCATCCATCTCTTCTTGTATTTGTTTGGCCCGTTCTTCGTGCCTACGATTCCTTTCTTCTCCAACAATGATATTTTGCTCCACCATTAATCGCAAAGAGGCTGTCATTTCATGTTGAAATGCGTAATCATCCTTTGCCTTGCCATTTTCCTTCAATTTTCGGGCCTTGTTCATAACCCTAGATATGGAACCTTCACCCAGAGACAGATTTTCTACCCTTGTTTATTGAATGGTAGGAGATCCATCTTCATCGCCATCTGCAGTTAAGGATGGTGTAGGACCAACTCTTTGTTCAGGTGGATCTTCAAATAACACCTACCCTTTACAAATTTCCCAACAACCGTGATGATTAAAGGGTTTCCAGTTGTCTTCCATATACAATTCCTTCGCTTGGCATACCTAGAAAATATAATTACAAAAACTAAAGGAAATTCATTTATGAAATTAAATGTAATATAATTAAATATTTAAAATAAATTGTGAAAACACTTACTTTGTCTTAGTAATTGGCGTCGCTTTCATATCTGCTTATGGCCTGTAACAGTGCTTGGTGTCATTTATTCAAACTTGAATGAAGACGTTTCTTCCATCTTGAAGAACAACTCTTGTGGTTTTGGGTATTCGGTGGAGTGGTGTCTTCGTAGAACTCATAGTATTTTTTGTACGTACAAGTCCAAACACCTTCACTTGTTCGAGAACTCCCCCTCACACTATCTTCCGAGACCCATCTATAAGTCATGCAAAGAGCTTCATTTTCTTTTAAAGTCCAAGCCCTACCTTTCATTGCAGATGTGGCCATTTGAAAACTATTGAAAAAACTGAAGGAAAGATTATTGGAAGAGGTAAGAGAATAGAATGTGAATAATTGAAATAGAATGAAGATAGTATGGATGGTGAAAATTATATGAGAAATGATGTAGGAATGGCTTATATATTTATAGGAAAAAAATGGGAATTTAAAAAAAATATTTAAATTTGTCAAGAAAAAACAAAATCAAATCTAACATTCATGGCTAGCTGGCGTCATGCTGACATCAGGTAGCTGTTGGATTTAAATGCTTGGGCTAGCCTGAGGCTAGCTAGCTTGCTCCTTTGGGCTAGCCGGTTGGCCTGTTTTCCCTTTTTTGGCCCGGTGGGGCCCACGAGCCATTTGGCCTAACTCTCGGTTTGAGACGGTTTTCGTGTCATTTTAGGCTATTTTCTGTCATATGACCCTCTGGTCAGATCGGTTGGAGATGGCCTTAGAGAGGCTTATAGTATAAACTTTAAATTCAGGATTTATATAATTTTATGTGATAATTTCATAGAAGGTTTTTTTTTTTTTAACTTTTTAAGTCAATTTAACTTCATGTTATTGTAATTATTTTTGTAAACATTTCTACAAAAAAAATTAAGGAAAACTAATGAAAAAGGGTTTTAAATTTTTATATTAAAAAAAAAACCATCCACTAACTTTATTTAATGATAAGGACAAAAGAGTGAAAACAAAAAAAAAAAGAAAAAACATAAAGAACCTAACTTGCACTGGGCGTGTCCCCTATATAAACTGATACAACAGATCCTTCATGTTTTGCTTGCTGTCAGTAGAAACTCAGATGTAACACCTCACCCCCGAAATACTTATTTTTGGGAAATAATTCCGATGATAAGCCCAATTTAAACTCTTGTCTAATTTACTACCATTAATCATTATTCTTTACTGCAATTCCTTAATTCCTCACAAAACTATATCCCTATTTTAAATTATCAAAACATACAATTAAATTATCAATTAAATCCCCAAATTTCTTCTATTAAAACAACTTCTCAACAAAAGATTAATTCTCGATTATTTAGGGCTGCACCTAACCTCTAATAGACAACCTACGTACCCTTGAGCAGGATCAAACCCTTCGTAGTTCACCATTCACTTCCTAACTCATTTCCGAAAAACATTCAAGTGACTAACAATCACTAACTAGGTTCAAACAAGGGAGTCACACCAAATGCATATCAAATATGAATTTAGAATATCGAAATTAGCTTAAAAAGACAGCATCGGCTCACTGGCCACGCGTCGCCGTGGGTGGCGGTCGATCGCCCAAACTTGTTGAAAAATTTCACTATTTCTAAAAATTCTCAAAATTTACAAAAATGTAGAGAAAGTAAAAGGGAACAACTTTTATACTTGGGCCAAAATCCAATTCGGTCGGAAAACATCTCAAATTGCCCACGAACTGTAAACCCTTAATTTTGGGTATTTTTAATTCGATGCCCCAATCAATGCTTGGGCCATGCTCCTGGGGTTGAGGGAAGTCTATTGGTGGTGGGGAACAACAGTAATCGTTGTCGGAATCACCAAAAAAATGGTGAAACCCGCAAAACAAACCGAAACATTGTTCCTTGGAATTTTAAAATTAGGCTAGAAATTTAGAAATATAACACCACAGGGACGTTGGGCTTGTCAAGATCTTTCCATGGACACCAAGATCACATAAAACGGAGGTCAGATAAGGGAGATACAGCTGGGTCAAAATTGATGGTTCACGGGTCGAAAACGACCCGTCTCCTCCCTCTTTTCCCTGCTTTCTCCCCTTTATCTGATTGGCTCTCTCCCCCTCCTTTTCTCTTCCACACTCTCCTTTCCTCCTTCTCCCTTGCTGCTATCTGGCAGTTTCTAGAGTGTTTTTTTTTTTTTTACTATTTTTTTTCTTCTCTCATTTTCTTCTTTTCTAATTGGTCCCTTTCCCAAAGTAATGGGAACCCCTAAGTATTAAATTCTTATTTTATTTAAGAAACTTCTAACGTCCATCACTTCTCCTTCCTCGTCTCGATTCACGAACGGCCTTCACCTACGAGCTCGTGGTGTCGAGCTTGATTTGAAAACATTAAGAGTGACACCCGAAGGTCTACGGATTTTAAATAATTAATTTCCAAACTTCAAACTTCGTAACTAGTTTAATTAAAATCTAATTTCAAAAAATTAATATAAATTCTCAAAACAAAGATTTTAAATTTCTCAATTCAATTATTTTTTTCATAACCATAAATTGATTATTTTCGATTTTCTCCACATATTCATATATTTAAATTTTCAGGGTATTACATTCACCCCCCCCCCCCGGTTAAAATAAATCTCATCCCCAAGATTTCAACCATTGAATTACGAAAAGAAATTAGACCTATTCTCACCATTCCTTTTATAGTGAATAAAAACATCGTCTCAATCTATGATTTAATCCAAGCTCCGAAAAATAAATAATTCCACGAAGCAATCAACTATACTCAGATTTCCTACCACCATCATTGGTAGAATAGATATCAGAAGTTCTAGCTATGCATATTGGCAAAATAATGTCAAACATCAAGCCACATTTACCATTGGCTAAATAATACCAAATTTTAAATCCCATCTATCCCTGACTAGATAAATACTAGCATAATAAGCACAATCATTGGCAAACCATATACCATCACTGGTTATACGCCGTCGTTACAATGGTTCTTCCTCCAATTTCTAACCACACACGCGGACAATACCAACATCAGAAAATTTTTGCCATACTCAATATTGGCAAAACAAATATCATAAATTTCAACCATAACTATCTTCGGCCAAATAGATATTAGAATTTAAAGCCATAATCATTAGTGGCTAAGTAATATCAAAATTTCAAGCCAAACCTTTATAATTGGCAAATCAAATATAAAAAATTCCAACCAAAATCATTGGAATTTCCAATCACACTCACTGGGTAATGGAAAGAAGTTTAAAACCAAATCCGCAATACCGTTAACATTGAACGAAATCAAAATCTCTTTCTATGATTTCATTCATATCCACTATTAAACTAAATTACCCACAGTATATTTAAAAGCCTTTTAGATCTTTCTTTCAATTGTTTCTCTTTTAAATTGCTTCAAAGTTTAGCCACAGATTGAATAATTAGTGACTCACACTTACAGAGTAGTATTCACATTCCATCAACCAAAGGAGAGAAATTTATATATCACGACTATAACGGTCAACGCAATTAAACCTTATTAATCACATAGCCATGAGAATATGTGCGCTTCATCAGTTCTGTTCGCAATATAATGACAACTCATGAATATGGCAACCAAACCAATCAAATTTGTAATTATAAGTTTTCTCCATCAATTATTTTCATCAAACATAAAAATAAAACACAATTGGGAAATCGTTTATATTAAACAAACTCAAAATTTCATTCCATAATTTTATTCATGTCCACCAATAATAAATGAAAAAAAATCTTCATGGTCTTTCCACCATTCTAATTATAATGGACAAATCACAACCTCAGTTTATGATTTCATTCTCATTCAATAAATCATCATAACTTTCATAAATATTAAAATTTTCATCCATAATTATCATTGGTCACAATATTTTAAAATTTCTAGCAATAATTATCATTGAGAAAACAATGATTTCATCACTTTTTCTTTTTATCCCAATCATTGACTAGTAGACGGGAAAAGACTGTAATATACCTAGCCAATACACATCACACTTTTTTATCACTTCAAAAATTCATTATCACAATCCACACATGGAGCTTTTCACCGGAAACAATGGGTCTTTGTGCCCATTCAACCACTCCTTCACATTTCACGGGTCATTTCGCCCAATTCATCGTTCACGGGCCACTTTTCCCAATCACACATCCTCAGGCCTTTTCGTCCAAATCAACATCCATGGGCCCTTTTTGCCCAATCAAACATTCCTCCCATTCCACGAGATATCATGCCCAAATCAACATCCACGGGCTTTTTTTGCCAAAATCAATATCCACGGGCCTTTTTTTCTGCCCAACCAAACATTCCTCAATGGCATAGGTATAATACGATTTTTTCATCTACTTGTCATCATTCCACAATCATCTTATTTTAAAAAATTCATAACGCATAACATAATATCAATCCAATTCAAGATTAATCTGAAACTTAAATCAAACGCTCATATTCTAAGCTATACAAAAAATATGACATTTTAAAATTTTCTACTCCTACTCAATTCAATTCACTTCATAATGATTCACACTATAGGCATTTCACATATTCCTTCACATTCATAAAATTTATAAAATAATGCAATATCGATGAAATTCATAATTTACATCCACAAACTCAATAATAATATCTCACACTGTAAAATAGGATTATTTGCTCTGATACCATTTGTAACACCCCGCCCCCAAAATACTTATTTTCGAGAAATAATTCCAATGATAGGCCCAATTTAAACTCTTATCTAGTTTACTACCATTAGTCATTATTCTTTAATTCAATTCCTTAATTCCTCACAAAACTATATCCCTATTTTAAATTATCAAAATATACGATTAAATTATCAATTAAATCCCCAAATTTCTTCTATTAAAACAACTTCTCAACAAAAGATTAATTCTCAATTATTTAGGGCTGCACCTAACCTCTAATAGACAACCTACGTACCCTTGAGCAGGATCAAGCCCTTCGTAGTTCACCATTCACTTCCTAACTCATTTCCGAAAAACATTCAAGTGACTAACAATCACTAACTAGGTTCAAAAAAGGGAGCCACACCAAATGCATATCAAATATGGTTTCAGAATATCGAAATTAGCTTAAAAAAACGGCATCGGCCCATTGGCCACGCGTCACCGTGGGTGGCGGTCAACCGCCCAGACTCGCTGGAAAATTTCACTATTTCTAAAAATTCTCAAAATTTACAAAAATGCAGAGAAAGTCAAGGGGAACAACTTTTATACCTGGGCCGAAGTCCAATTCGGCTAGAAAACACCTCAAATTGCCCACGAACCGCCATAAACCTTTAATTTTGGGTGTTCTTAATTCGACTCCCAAACAACTCTGACGCCCCAACCAATGCTTGGGTCTTGCTCCTAGGGTTGAGGGAAGTTTATTGGTGGTGGGGATCGATGGTAATCGTTGTCGGAATCACCGAAAAATGGTGAAACAGGCTTGACAAACTGGAACTTTGTGGCTTCAAATTTCAAAATAGGTCAGAAATTTAGAAATACAACACCACAAAGAAGTTAGGCTTGTCGAGATCTTTCCATGGACACTAAGATCACCCACAATGAAGGTTAGATGGGGAAGATAAAGCTGAGTCAAAATTGATGGTTCACGGGTCGAAAACGACCCGTCTCCTCCCTCATTTCTCTTTTTTCTCCCCTTTTTCTGATTGGCTCTCTCCCCTTCCTTTTCTCTCCTGCACTCGCCTTTCCTCCCCTTCCTTTGCTACCATCTGGCAACTTCTAGAGTGTTTTTTTTTTTATTTTACTTTATTTATTTCTTTATTTTTTTCTTCTCTCATTTTCTTCTTTTCTAATTGGTCCCTTTCCCAAAGTAATAGGAACCCTTAAAATATTAAATTCCTGTTTTATTTAAGAAACTTCTAACATCCATAATTTCTCATTCCTCATCTCGATTTACGAACGGCCTTCGCCTACGTGCTCGTGATGTTGAGCTCAATTCGAAAACATTAAGAGTGACACCTGAAGTTCTACAGATTTTAAGAGTGGCACTCCAAACTTTCTATAATTAGAAAGAAAAATACACTTGTGAGGAGTGTAGAATGAGATTTTTGAAGTGCTAATAACAATTCCCTTTTATTTTTGTGGTGTTGTTTCCTAATAGTAGTCAAGGAAGATGAAAGATTTTTCATTGTGCCCCAAACACGGGGTGGTACATCATGTGTCTCTATAGAAGTGGTGAGATTTTTGTGTTAAAAAATTAAAAACATAAAAAATAAAATTTCCCACCACTTACATAATGATACGTGGTGTACCGCTTATGTTACGAGCATAAGGAAAATTTTCCCACCACTTAAATAGTATCCAGTATTTTAATTTGGTAATTGAAAATAGATTTTTAAATATAATTACTGAGAGCATAATCTTCTCAAGGTTTTGATTTAAAGGATCACTTCTTGGTTGATCGTTTTTGGCGCAATGGGTGCTTTTATAGGACCAAACAGGGTCTAAGTTTCAAACCTTATGAAACTGAATCAAGAATTAGACACTATTTATAAAATTTGACCAATAAGTAGACACTCTTTATAAAACTGGAACAATAAATGGATACTATTTATGAAACTAGACCAATAAGTAGACACTATTTATGAAACAAAACCAATAATTAGGCACTATTTCTAAAACTAAACCAATAGGTGGGAACTATTTATGAAACTGGACAATAAACTATTTATGAAATTGGACCAAGAACTAGACATTATTTATGAAACATGATCAAGAACTAGCCACTATTTATGAAAGTAGACCAATAACTAGACACTATTTATGAAACCAGACCAAGAAATTGACACTGTTTATGAAAATGTACCATTACCATACACTATTTATGAAACTAGAAGCAATAACTAGGCACAATTTATGAAATATAACCAAGAATTAGGCATTTTTTAAGAAAGTGGACCAAGAACTAGGCACTATTTATGAAACTGGACCAATAAATAGTATATTGTCATTTTCATAAATAGTGTTTAGTTTCATAAATAGTGTTCAATGTTTCAAAATAGTGTTCAGTTTCATAAACAGTGAATGTGATGGATGCACAGGGTCCTGCGCGTTAGGTATTTTTTTAAAATTTTGTTTTTATATTAAAATTGTGTCATTTTCATTAAAATTTAAGTTCTTTTGTCTTTTTTTTTTAATTAAAATTTAAGGGTTTTTCATTAATTTTAATTGTTTTTCATTAAATAAAGTTATAGTATGATTTTTGGTTAAAATAAACTTAGCCCAAGACCTTTTCATGAAGGTTTCCAAAAAATAATTCAATTTTCGACACCAAAAATTTTTCCTTACTAAAGTTGGTGGGATGAAGCTCCACCATTGAATTCTAATGGTAACTTTCAAAGTTTAATTTAAATAGTTGATCTTCAATAATAAAAATGTGAAAAAAACACCATAGTACATCTATATTGTTGAATGAAGCACATCAGCATAAATATATAATAAAGTAGCATGTGCTGTGAGACCCATGACTGCAGTTACGTCAACATTTGTTTGGCCAATAATGCAGCATTCTACGTGTGGATGGAGTAATGTAACAATTGCAAAGCAGCAAGCACATAGGTGGGCCGAGTTTTTTGCTCAAAATGCCCATTGAGCTCCACCAAATCCGTCTAGATGTTGTCCCTATATGTAAGGACTTGCCTTTTGTATCCGATGAGTCCTTATACTTTAAGAGCTTAATTTCAGGTGCATTGTAGGGCCTTATTCCTCATTTATAAACTATGTAAGGTAGTGATGATAGCTTTGAGGATAGGCATTAGAGATGCTCTTAGTCTCTCCATTTACAATTAATCATGATCATATCACTTTAACTTAATCAGATAGTTATATGAATCACTACTTTAGTGAAAGCATAAGTATTGATGAAGGATTTTTAAAAACTTTTTAAGGCCGAGTGTGGGACCATGATTTTCCAGGGTCGGAGTAAGGAGGATCGTTACCTCAAAAGTTTGGTCACTGACTCAACAACTCTGATCGATGTGAGTTGCTTAAGCAGACCACGATGCCACCACATCTTACTGTGCTCCGGAAAGGTAGGCAAAGTCCGTTGACTTTACTAAGCTTGACCATTCTTATTAGAAGATACGAAAACATGATTCAGCTAGGGTCAAATGAATTTCCTATATTCTTGAAGATTCCTACAATCTAGGGATTGGCGTGCAACGTAAGTAATCACACACCTAAGAGGAAACAATATATAAGCCCAGATATCCTATTGGATTCTCCAGTTTAATATTGATTCCATATTCTAAAAGGTCTTTCTCTCGACTAGTATAAATACCCTTGTTTAGGGCTTAACTCTGGTAACAATCCTGTAACACATAGTTATTCTTGCTCACTGCTTGAGTCTCAATATTGTTGACTAACTTAACCTTTGGAGAGCGTTTGACTGGTATCCCACCAATGCGCAAATTTGGTTCCAATAATTGGTGTTTTTCATTGAGATGTGAACTCATAGTCCTTCTACCAAATCATTCTACTACACCATGTCTACTGAAGACAACTCTGTGAACGCTGACACCAACACTTAGGGTGGAAGCAATCAACTCCCAAATGCCTCTATCGCTCCAGGTAATAGTGACGCTCTTATTGGTGAAGTTCTCCACACCAGAGACTAGATATAGGAAACCTTACTCCTAAACGCCTCTATCGCTTCGGGTAATAGTGACGCTCCTATTGGTGAAGTTCTCCACACCAGAGACTAGATATGGGAAACCTTGTTGAGGATCACTACTTCTGTCAACGGTTTTCAACTTCTCCGGCTGAGAATAGTTCAAACTTTGTCAACTTCGAAAAGCACATAAAGGCCACAAAGTTTCTCCAAAAATAAGAGCTTGCCAACTATTTGGTCCTTCCCAATCTCCTGGCTAGTCCTCTAATTTTGCTTTCTTTAAATAAGGTAGAGTCTAGGGCATAACTTAAGATGTTGTTTATGATAATCTACACGTGCCCCACCATCTCTAGAGAATACTCGCAGAACTACTCTACAAACCTAAGTCCCTATCTTCGGTTTTGGAAGCTTGAATCCCATCACCCTTGATGGACAGTTGATTGTAACAATGCCCATTTTTACCCCGGCGACACTGCTAATTCAAACTCGCAAGCGGAACAACATGGTGGCCGGAGTGTCAGTCATACCATTTCATGCAAGATCAGAGTTTAGCGCAACTTTGACACCTTAGACACTACAATAGCCTCCTATTTGGAGCCTAGGCCCATCAAATTTGACAATTTGGATTCATCTGAAGATTAAGAATGGCGCAGCCCACTAAACCATGGTAACCTTAGGGATGCTCAGTGAGACACTTGGAATCAACTCTCTAGCAAGGTTGTCACCAAGGCCAGAGGTCCTATTTCTTCAACCATGGAATATGCACCTCATCCTAAAAAGTGTACCGAGCTCAAGTTCAAATACTTTTATAGAGAATCAGATTGGAACTACCACATCATGGATTATTGGAATGCTAAGAGTTGTATAACAACAACGATGTATGCTCTAGCAAAATGGTTTGACATAGTCGATGACATTACCAGCTAGGGTGACAGAGCTCAAAGGATGAACTCTTACTTGAATCAAGACATGAGGTTCGATCGGAAGAGGGATGAATGTGATACTCCGCCTCATTCTTCCTATTAGAATGATCAAAGAGAACGCAAGGACAAGCCAGCTTCATTTACCAAAGCATTATGCTACCTTGAATACTATAATCAAGAAAGTCTTCCACAACATTAAGGACAAGCCTTTCCTTAAAAGGCCTAAATATCTTCCTGATCATCTAGCTAAAAAGACGCCAAATGAATGTTGCTCTTTCCACTAATGCCATGACCACACTCCTCAGAATTGTAGTACGTTCCATGATCATATCCATGATCTACTTGATCAGCGATATTGTTGGGTTGCTGGGAATTTGTGAAGGACAAAGCCAAAAAAGGGAAACTTGATGAAAAGAAAGGTCAAGGTAAGTCCGAGCAGTATGAACTCACAGACGGAAGACTGGTGACCAGCTAAAAAGTCAATCCTCAGCATCAATTCTATATGGGGAGCAAGAGCATATGGGCAATGCCAAAGCACGTGGAGGCAAATGAACCTATAACTTTGCACACACGGGTATAGCTCCAATCACCAAAACATATAATATCCCCAAGTCTATGAGGTATTTCTAGAAATCTGCAGTGAACTAGACGTGGTTTGATTCTTCGTTGACATGAGAAGTTATGCAAGTCATCAACCATAGATTCAACCACAAAGAGCATAAACGCCCGTCTATGCGTAGCCATGGAGAAGTATCTCCAAAGCCTGCCTATGTCAAGGCACTTTCGTCAAGATGAACCCCAATGTAAATGCACATTGCATCATATTTTCTTATAACTATGTTTGAGATTTGATTCTCCAAGTTTGGAGATATGTAGGCAGTCCAAGACGGATGCAATCACACCCCCTCTCCCCAATCAAACCCCTATTTTTTATAATAAGAATATAGTTTGAATATCACATGACTTTTGTTTGTTATTTCTTTTCTTTTTTTCTTTTTTGCAGTACAAGGAATACCTAACATCCCACATATCACACTACTTTGAAAACTATACAAAGGTGCAAGTCTAAAAAATTTAAAAGTGTTTGTGTTAGAGAAGTCTCTTATAGCCCATTTCGTGGTGTTCCTATTAGCAACTTATGAGGCTTGAGCCGTATTAAGCGCTATTATGCTTAGGAGGACAACGGACATTAGGACATGACCCCGTTGTTCGGCAACTTCTAGTGCACCATCCAACTTCCGGAAAATTTATGCAATCTAAGCGTTATGGGTTACACACTCAAACCTGGGCTCCGCGCATTCCTGGGTATAATTGAAAGAGCGACCCGAAAATCATCCGAGTAGTGCCTCTGAACTCTAACCCCTGAGTATGATTACTTCTAAATCCATGATTTCTGATAAAAGTAGTATTTTTTTCATGACAATAGTTCCCGATTAATGTATGACATGAACATATCTGTGTTCGATAATTATAGTTCAATATGTGGCCAGTTAGACAGTTACCATGTAAATCACCTTAATATGGTAAGGTGAGCTTATAAGTATACAATTCTTGTGTATGTCGTGATCATAGAAAAACCAATTATCAATTTCCAGAATCATGCAACTTTTAGCTATGAGCTACGAGAGTTGTATCAAAACCTCCCGAATTCAAGCGGGGTGTTGAAAGTCCATAGCCCATTTAAAACAGGTTGAGATAGAATTAAGCCTGTAAAAAAAACCCATGAAATATGATCCCTATTTACAGGCAAAATTCTATTACTGCAAAGTAACCTTAAAAATAACTACATTGCATTTGCATGTGGTACAGATTGCTACAAAAACCCACTCCACCCCACAAAATAGACCGACCCACAATCCACCCCAGTATCTAGGGCGGCCCAGAATGGGCTGAGTGAGGAACTGGATTATCTGACGTCAACCATGGCTGAGTTTTTTTGTTAGAATCTCACAGTGGGCCACATGCCCACTTTTGGGTTGTTGGATTTCAATAGTTTTGAAATCCAACGGTCTAGATTAATTAACTTAATAAAAAATTATAAAAATATTTAAAAATACAATAAAACAATTAAACGATTTTTATATAAATACCTAACCATCGTCTACACAAATTTTACTTTCAGAAAATAACACGTGGCGTAACAAGATTGGTTAAAAATTCTATCCAAAATTTAAAATAAAATTACATTTTATTATTTTATAAAAAATTAGTAATATTTTAATACGAATTGACTAAACTTTGGGCCAGCTTATTTTTTAGTGGTGGAGATGCATGTGGCCAATTATTGTTCAATTAAGTCAATTACTATTCATTTGGGTGGATTAAATGAACTTTGGGCCATCTCATTTTTTAGGGGTGGACTTACTCTGATTTGTGCCCATTTATTAACAACCCAAAGTCGACACCGAAGTCATGTCGATATTCATAGGCGCTTGGTGACGTTCAATGTTGGATAGCATGCTTGTCACATCCCGGACTTGGAGTTAGTGAAAAAACTCGAATCCGGAACGTAAGCTAAAATTAAATACGTATTATACAAAGAATACGGAAATAAGAACTATTATATTTTTACAACATATTTAATATATATATATGTTTAAGTATTGTTACTTGTCAAGCTTGAACTACCAAGCTTTGATGAGCCAAATCCAGTGCGAGCTTAAACTTTTTCGAGCAAATTTATAGCCCTAGTAATCAGTTACCATGAAATCCCCTGAATATGTTGAGTTAAAAATGATTTTTATCGATTAAAGTTTGTATTCGTTCTATTTTACAAATTCTATAGTTATTTTTTTTTCTCATAAGCATACAATTCTTGTGTTTGTTGTGATAATAGCAGAATCAATATCCACACTCATGCAACTTTTAGCTATGGATTTTTTTTATTAGCACCTTACACATTATTTAGGACACGTAAGATTTTAAAAAGAAAGTTATTTTCTAAATACACGCTAAATTAGTTTTAATGTGTATTTCAAAATTGTTTTACTGAGCTCTCAAAATCACTCTCACAACCATGCCACATGAAAATCTCCAAATTAATAAGATCAATATAAAATGTAAACGTGCTCGCATAATGAACTATAAAAGATGTCCAGAACAAATGAAAAATTTCTTATTATATCTCATGTCATTGCAAAATTTTGCTAGTGAACTCCAATTTGCATATTGATTGTGTTATATTTTGAATGGCTCATATCATGTGAATTATAAAAGTTTAGATTTGGAATCTCAATTCTGAATTAAACATTCTACTCATGATTTTCTTAGAAAATACACTTATGTTGGTAACATAATTTCATAAACAAAAGAGATTCCATATTATGTTTCTTTCATATGGATTGACCACAATGAAAAAAAAAAGGTATGATCCCCATTTACAGGCAAAATTTTATTACTTGAAAGTAACCTTAAAAGTAACTACAATGCATCTGCAAGTGGTCTTTCAGCCTGCATTGGCGACTGCTTCATCCACATATTCTACAAGGATATTATCTGTGCCCACTTCACAAAAGGAGGAGATCAATCACTCCAACAGACAAAGCCATCTCACTCCTCCACCTCCATAGTCCACAGAAAGAACCTTCTTCTGTTAACTTTTCCTTTTTCCAATCTGTCTTCATATGAATGTTTTCTTCCATTTACCCATCCAAGTCAAATCATTACCAATTTGGTAAACTTCTCCATTGAAGCTGTATCGCACTCTAGCTTTACTAGGTCCCCAACAATGGCATTTTAGATCACCTTGTACATCTTACCACCTATCATATCTTTACATGTGTACAAAAGCAGGCTGAAAGCAGCAATCAAAATTTTCATAGTCTTCTCACTAACCAGAACATTTTTTTCTGGTTGTGGTTCTTTACATTAATTTATATGGCTAAATACTAGGTAGAGATTATTTGTATAAGTATATATGTATGCACTTTAAATTTCTTTTTATTTCTTTTTTCTACCCAAGACTGTACAAAATTCATTTTCTTATTTATATCGATTTAAGATTAAGGAAGGTATTAGGAAGGGATATGGATTTGAATGGAGAAGCTAAAAGGCATGGTAGTTATATATAAGTATTTCCCCAGAGTGTTCTAAAAGTGTTCCTTGTGGAATTCGAACTTGGTTGAACCTGTTTGATTGAAGTCATAGCAGAGCTGGCTGAGTTCTTTTGCCAAAACTGGTGCTCCACAATAGAATACCCCTAATCCAATATTTGAACACAGTTAATTAGTAAAAGAATTAGGAGGAAGCAAGCAAATTCTGCTTATGTTTTATAGGGTTAAGAATATTGACTTACCTATCCTTGCATTACAGTGTTTGGAGGAAGTTTTTGAGAAAACTTTCTTCCAATTAGGCCTTGCAAAATGGGTCCGCACCTAATTATATAAGAATGAAGAATAATAAGTACGGTTAAAGTCACGACGATGACCGAGGGAAGTGCTCGCCACCTCGACGCTATACCCAAAAAGGACTAATGATGGGGTGCCACGGATATAACTAGCTAGTATCTTATTTATGAAACGAAAACAGAGCCACAATGGACCATTTATCCACTCAGTTTTGGTGACTTAACAACATCCCAAGTGAATCATATGTAAAGCAAAAGTTCCCAAGTTTATGTCATGGGAAGAAAAAGAAAATGACAAATTAAAGCATTGGTTGCAGCTTCGATGCCACAAAAATCTGTGGTGGAAAGAGCAATGCTTGAAAGGCCAGCATGCTTGAGGTGCTATAGAATAAAAGAGATCAAATATCTTACCCTTGTGCCAGACACAATGTCCACCCCATTCTTTGCATGGTTGAGAGCTTGAACCATGGTGATGAGTGTTGATCGAGCATCACCTTCCTCGTACACACTAGTCAAGTAGTTGTGCATCTCAATGACACCCTAAAAGTAAATAAAAAATTATGGCAATGTTGTAAGTAACTTAATTATGGTCATCTTTCTATATACCTAAGCAATTCCACGAAACATGTCTAATTACCCTTTGATCAAGCTCTGCAACTTCATTCATCACTCCTTTGAACCAATCAAATGAGCCTTGCTCCCTTGTTACCCAATAAAAGTAGGCATTAGTGGTCTTCAGAGGCTTTTTTCGTTTTGGATAAACCTTGTTGGGATTGGGAGAATCTATACTCCCAAAACTTAGGTCTGATGTTCTATTGAAATCTGAAACAGAATCCTGAATAAAAGAAAGCAAATTTGTGAGTTCTCATTGATGCAAAGGACTTGGTGATCAAGAAACACAGATTTAGATGATAACGTTGGGATAGTGAAATAGCAGTCACAATAAGCAGAATGGGTGCACAGGTTATACATGTACTTACTGCCTGCTCTTCCATCTTGACAATATTGTTGAGCAAATCTTTTAAAATACTGATGAATGGCGTTGCACCGATTCCAAGACCAACAAGCAGCAGGACATCATATTTCCGGTAGTCTTGGGCAGGGGCACCATAAGGCCCATCTATTAAAAGCTTGGGCAAACTGGTGCCCAGAAAACCGTGTTTAGATATCATACTAAAATTGAGACCAAAATACTAATAATATCATGATATGCACCTTGTCTTGGTTGTCTCATCAGCCCTCAGAAGACCACTCTTCCCAGCTAAGGAAGGCTCACAAGCTTCTGAGAAAACCCTCTTAAGCTCTTGCGTCCAGTCACCAAGCTGACGAATGTGAACACTAAGGTAGTCATCGCCTGGAGCTGAGGTAATTGAAAATGGATGCCTGACATACATATTTTAACAAATTCACACTCAGAATGAGCAAATCAGAAACAAAATCCATACAATAATTATAGGCAGGGGACTAAAATTGAGCATTTTTTATAAATGGGAATCACCATGGTGACTTACCACTCAAACGGAGAAACTGCTGGGCACTGTACAAACATGTACTGTCCACTCTTGTACTTAAACTGTTGTGGCTTCGACATTTGCAATGTGAGAACGTTTCCAGGATAAATAGCAACCTACACGTTCAGGAATAATGTCTAATCAAATAAGTCATTAGGTTGCAATTTACTATCAAAGAAGAAGCTAGCGTTATATTAATTCTAGTTTTCTAACAACAGAAGTTGCGTATTAATGCCCTTTATATGATCACCTTCAGAAGACGGACTGTATAGAAGCCAGACCGGAAGATTCTCAAGATTCTTTCTCCAGCATATAGTAAAACAGGAACAGAAAGATACATCCAAGTCTGAAAAACATGAATATAACATTCTTTATTAAGAAACTTAGACATTAATAGCAACCCTACTTAATTGAAGATATATTTCTAATCAATTGAAGGATATCAAATGATTACCGTCTTTAGGTACCACGTGTGCACGAGATAGAGGAAAACGCCATGGATAATGAGCAAGACATAGACAATAACAAACAAGTGATGTGAATACCAGAAGGCATTGAAGCCAGTGAGCCTATTGAAGGGCTTGGGAAGCTTAACGAGGTTACGCCTGAACCACCGTGTAGCGAGCGTGAAAGCAATAATCATGCATATCAACATTATAATTCCAGTCAGCCCCTCTGGCCCTTTAATCAAATCTAGATAGCTGGGTTTATTCTTTCCAAAGTCGTGAAGCAAATGCTTCTTGTAGACTGATTCGGAAACCTTTATAAGCCTCGGAAAATCACAAGCGAGATGGTTCCCAGCATGGAGAATGACACCAACTACAATGGCCGCAGCAATTGTCTGCAAAGGTTATCAAAGGAAAGCACATTTCAGACGGATGTCACATATTATCACCCATCTCATATCACGAATTGAGTTTAATTAGTCAGGGATTTAGGTAACAAGATTAATCAAAAAATTCAGGACCTCCACAAACCAAGGACACTTTCATTCTCGCTGTTAAACAGTCTCACTTTGTTTATGCTACTCCAAGACTATTAGCCAATGCTTTATACATGAAAAAATATCTATCACGATAAGGCACATTATTGCATTTACGATTATATTGTAGAGAACCAAACTGCAGAGGAAATCATCCACAATTACCTAAACCAGAATATAATCCAGTGAGTTTCCCTCTCCTAAACCCTAAACTTGAACTATATTGACATAAAAAAAATAAAAAAAAATAATAATTTATTACTTCTAAAAATTAATTTAATACTTCTACTATAATAGTTTTGGCACCTCGTAGGAAGGTTACATTATCACCAATAGATAGATTAGGTGACCATTTCGGATCCTGAACAAGTGATGATATTTCCACAACCGGCCGTATTAATAATACTTATAACACATATGATTAAACAACTGTGTAAGTAAAACAAAATTGAGATGAATATAAATCGAGTCACCAAGTTAATGTAACTCAACAATCACATCTTATGTATTTTCCCCTAATAAAAAGAAGAGTAGTGTTTTACTTCTTTGTCTAGGGCGAACTTTAGAACCGTGTGCCAACACACGCATATGCAACATCCTTGGAATTCATGTGAACAAGAATAAGTCAATGCGTTTCTGGTTCCCACTATATATGCTTTTCTCTCTTCTTTTGTCCTAACAAATAAAAAAACTAATGAAATAAGCTTAAAAACTTTAAATTTTAATAAAAAATTATCTAAAAACTTCATTTAATGATAAAAACAAAAGAAAGAAAAACAACCCAACCCAAAGCGTGTGCAAAGGTGCACGCCAACCCGTGTTTAGTTTTAGAAATAATACCCGTGTTTAGTGTCAAAAATAACAATTTAAGAAATAATGTTCTCGTGTTTAGTTTCAGAAATAATCAATTTAAGAAGTTGTCAGTGTTTAGTTTAAGAAAAAATGATAGTATCAATGTTCAATTTAAGAAATAATGATAGTACCCATTTCAGTTTTTAAAAATAATCAGTTTTTAGTTTAAGAAATAGTGTAATACCTGTATTGTGTTTTAGAAATAATCAGTGTTCAGTTTAAGAAATAGTAAAGGAGAAGAGAGAGTGTGTGTGTGATGGACGTGCGGAATCCTGCTCATTAGTTTTTAATTACTTTTGTATTTATTATATTAAACATTGGTCTTTTTCAAGTCTTTTCATTAAAATTAAAATAATTTTCATTAAATAAAATTATTAAATAGTTTTTAATTAATAAAAAATTGGAGAAGACCTTTTTTATTAAAATTCCCATAAAAAAGGCTTAATTAGATTTAAACGCTTTAAATGTAAAGTTTTTTTTATCAAAAACATTTGTGCCTTTTAAGATTTTGACTAAGGCGCTTAGGTAAATTAAGTCACATCAACATTTCTCTACTTACCAAGGTAAAAATTATTATTATAATTTTTTGCTAATTTTTTTAAGTATTTTAAAAGTTGTGAACTCCTTTTTTAGAGATAATCACGGTTTTTCATTCAAAATACTTATCAAATTATCTCTTTTTGTTATTTTTTTTTCTAACAAAATATATTTTTCTCCTAAAATTAAAATATAATCTTATATTCAAGATGAGAAAAATGGCAGATGTTTATATTTTTTTATAAATTATTATGTATACATTTTATTGAGAGAATTATTTTGTATACATTACTGGTAGTTTGGTACATTTATTTTTTGTTTTTATACGTTGATTTTATCGTATTATGGATTGGTATTTTTTTTTAATTCTTGGTAAGTTCATTTTTATACATATCGTTGATTGGTACGTTTAATTTTAGTGTTCGGTACATTTAGTTTTAATTTTTGATACGTTTAATTTTAGTTTTTGGTAAGTTTAATTTTAATATTTGGTACACGTCATTAATGGATAACTTAATAATATCTCTTTTTGTTTTGGATTAATAATAATAATAATAATAATTTTGGTATAAAAAGGCTAGATTTAGGAGGTTTGGTTATTATTTTTGAATTTTAGAAAGAGGACAATTTAAAAACTGTGCACAAAAATTGTAGAGAGAAGCTTAATAAAAAGTCTAAAAGTTAGGCATGTTTAGTCTAACAAATTTAAAAACTAACAAATTTAAAAATCAAGCACCTAGATCAAAATTCTCCTAAAAGAAGTTGTAAAATGGTATTTATTTCACCAACATTTGCTCCCTATAGTCTCTGGATTTGGATCATCTCCGGACCAGGGATCAATGCACAAGGACTGTTCATCAAAGATCATGCGATCACAATTAAATATTTTTTTATATTTTTAAAAGTAAAACAGCCTCGTTTTACGTTAAAAGCAATTAATTGTGACTGCACGATCTTTGATGAACGGTCATTATGCATTGATCCCCGGGATCCCCAATGAGGGTATCCGAAGGGGATCCAAATCCATAGTCTCTGGATGAAGGTGGTGCTTTCCAATGGTTTGAGATTGTGTTGCTTTTAAAAAAAAACAGCTTATTAAAAAAAATCTAGAAAATCAAATATGTTCGGTAAAACAAAAAAAATATATTTTTATTCTAAAGAATTATTGTCAATGATAGTAGAAAGCAAAAAAAAATAGAAGTATGGTCTACCATACTTCTAAAAAAAGTTTTTTTTTTTCTAAGCATAGTGAATAACATCCACTCAATGAAATTTTCAAATTGCAAGTATACCCCTGCATATTTTACAAAATTACAATCTTTACCCCTGCATTATTCTCTTTAACAATTATTCTATCACATTAAATATCATATTATTTTTTAATCATTTAACATATACACATCAATTTTATAAAAAAGTTTTCAAACACCCAAATGCTTTCTTTTTTTTTTCCTTTTTGTTAAAAGCATTCTTACAAAAAAAAAAGTTTATCAAATACATAACAACTTTATTTTACAACTGTTTATTCTCATAACACAACAGAAGTAATTTTTTTTTTTAAACATAACAATTCCAGACTAGCCCTAAAACTTGCATTGGCCCTAAATGTTATCAATTTTACCTTTAGTTGCAGGTACGAAGTTATATAGAGACGCTGTTCATGTGAAATCAATCATGTAATTGCCTTACAAAAAACATTTTGTTATAAAAAAAGGGAACAGCTAGTGGCTTCGTCACAACAGTCCTTCATTTTAGGATTGGGAAGACTCACAGAGACATTTTAACTTCTTCTAACTAAGGATGACAATTCTAACCGTAAAACCCGATAACCGCCCGAATGGATTGGATTTGGGTATGAAAATTTGGTTGTGGTTTTAGATATGGTTATAGGAATTCCCAATCCATATCCGTTTCCAAATCTGAACCGAATAATATATAATATAATTATTCATAATACTAAAGTATTAAAATACACACACACACACATGTATATTCATTATTCGCCAAATCCGTTACTTTGAGTGTAAATACAAAAATTGTATTATGTGAGTTGCATTTTGTGGGAAAGTTCCATAAGTTTTGATATGAATCAAAATCTATGAGAATTTTAATGGTACTTATGGGAGATATCAAAGATCAGCCAACATTATCAATGTTCAACTTTAATTTTTATGCTCCACAAGATCCATTCATTAAATCATTTTATACATTAAATAGTAATGACGATATTAATCTTTACTAAATTATCATGCGTCAATTGAATGAATGTATTTTTTTTATTGACAAAAATGAATATAATCATTAACCGATGAGGAATCCGTTATCCGGTGGGTATGGTTATGGATAATACCTGATAATTAATTTGCGGTTATGAATATAATTAATTTTCATGATTATAAAGATGGATATAATATTTTTGTCTCCAAACCGAACTGTTACCATTCCTACTTCTAACTATCATTGTGTGAGTCACGGCTTACAAAAATTATAAACTTACGTCCAATTATACTAAAAAATATTAACAAATATGCGATATTTTCTAAATGTAAATGGGTCCGAAGATAAGTGGGACCAAGGTATGAAATCAGGAAAGATAAAGAGTGAGATTGTCATGCACGTGTGTACCTTGTGGAAGTTGATGTTGTCGTCAAAAGGTACAAAGAAGCCAAGCCTGGTGGACCTGAGCCGAGTGATGGTGTTTCTACAAACAGGCAACAGCACAAGAGCCATGTTGAATTTCAAGGTCTCGCCAGCACCTTTGGCCGTGAGAAGGCAATAACCCATTATCTGAAAAGCACTTTTTTGCTTGTACTGTATGAATTTCCATATGAAGAGCGCAATCATAATGCAAAACCACAATGTCAAAACCCAGACTCTCCTCCAATTTTCCTGCAAATAATAGATTAAGTTGGTGCTCATTTTGCGTATTGGACTCCTCCTTCTCAGCCCTTGGAGGTTCTGGCTTAGGGCTTGGCTCGTGTAGCTTAGTGCTTGGCTGTAGTTGAAGTACGTATCTTTTTGTAGTAGAAGCGTCTCCAATTGCCATAACTGCATCAACATTTTCAATGTCGTCATCATCATCCACGTTATAAACAACAAAATCTTCACAAAGATTTTTTTTTTTCTAGACAAAGTTTGAACTCGAACCCAGTTCGATAGCAAAACCATACCACTTTGGACAAACTCTTGAGATATAGAAGATGACGGAAAATGATCCTCACTGGATCATTTTTTTAGGGATTCCTTGATCTCATTCTTTTATCGTATATCTTCCGATTAGTAATTATTTTAGAATTTAAAATTTAAAATTAAATATGAATAATATTTAACGAAAATTGATCGTATAATATACGATGAAGAGATGAGATTACGGATGATCCTTTTCCGAAGATGACTACCAAGCAACGCAAGAAAGATTTCAGAAATCTGCACGATGTCAACTCATAACCCCACACGGGTGCCTACGTGTTTGAGTGAGAATTAAGCATAGAAGTAGAAGCTCCACGCGGGAACACTACCATGTGAATGTCAGAATGGCACTCGCGCCAAGTGCAGTAGGTGAGGATTATTTCAATTAAATTACGTTAACATCCCTTCAAGATTATGACGTTTAATAGTCACATCTTTTTCAATCGTTCGAATATCTCCACTAAGTTTGGTTTAGTTAAATATTTTTCTGTATTTACATGTAAATAAAAGAATAGTGTTTTTTTTTTTTAAGATAAAACAAAGGTGTTTGAAACAGTCATGAAATTCTTTTTAGAATGGAAAAGATGCATGGTTGGAAGACCTATTTAATTACCAGCTTAGGAAAAAAATTCACTACCTTTTCCTTTGGAATTATTCATCAACAATTTTTCGACCTTATTGATGCAAATTTTCATAGGAAAAAAAACTCATGTCTGAATCAACAATTAATAGCAGCTACATAATTGAATTCAGGCAAGATAAAGTTTTATTTTTTGTCTAAGAAGGTGAATTCATCAAAACAAAGAGAAGGGAAGATAAGTAAAGAATGAGAAAAAGGCAACCTGATAATTAGAGTATGCATCTTAATTTTAACTGTGACAGTGGCCACGGTAAGAAATAGTCCAGTCTAACTGATCAATGCCTTATTTGACATGTAAACCCAATTAATTACTTTGAGAAAACTAATTTGCAAATTAAATTATAGAAGTTCATCCCTTTAGAAAGTGTAGTGGGATTTCCCATAGACTATATAGCTAAATTTTCTTAACCATTGTAGTGTGGTATGATAATTTTGACATTATTCAGGACGTACTATTTATAATTCAAGTAATTTTCTTTTGATTATTAATATATCATTTTCTATTACAAAGTACTGTAAAAGTCGTACTACAAACAAAGACTCTAAGATTTGGAATCTAATAATCTCTACGCTTATGGCTAGCTAGAAATACATATATAGGAGAGAAAAAAAAAACAGTCCAACTAAAAGTTGTGTCGCACAAATAAATTATATTTAGATATAACTAGGCAATTGGGGCCTACCTCAATGTAGCCAAGGCTTTCAGGATCTAACTCTTCCATGATCAAAGCTGCATATTCCTCTGCTTGTTCCTTCAATCTTGATAGCTTGTTTGCAGAAGCACTCAACATGATGATCTAACCATTAGAAATAAAATAAACACCAAATAAAATAAGAATTCTTTTTGGTAAAAAATAAAATAAGAATTTAAATCTTAATTTTCCAACCATCTTAGTGTAGATAATATCGTTTGTTAAAAAAAAAATCTAAATTTTCTAGCAAACACTGACTTGATAGTTCCCATTAATTAAAATTTTCCAAACAACGACTGAATTACTTACTGCCAAAATTTGACTTAAAAACCCTCACCAACCCCATTGAAAACGATTAGACCATACCCAAAAATTTGGTAAGATCAGAGAATTAGAGATGCCATGCGTCCAATCTCAAACTCACAAAAATGTAAAGTCGTTTGTGCACTTGTTATCCCAACTAATAATGGAAAAAGATGCGTATGAACCAAGAAAAATGAGACATTTTAATTAATTACTTTATTAAGTATTTGTTTAATTTAATTGTGGTAGTTAGTTTTGGAATTTTCATGGATTTATGGTCACCCAATCCTGCCTACCATGAATTATAATAAAGCAAATGACACCGTGTAGGCCATGGAAATATGAAACCACCAAAGAAGCTTATGCATGACTTGTCTGTTAGAGAGCTCAAATTTCTTGAGTGATTTAGGTCGGTGCGGTGTTAGGCTAATTCATGAACATCATATATGTTATTATTTTAACGTGGCTGCTTAAGCATGTTCAAAGTTGATTAGAAAAAGTATAATAAAATAAAAATACCTCTTTTACTTCTTCTTCTGTAATTCGACCGTCGTCATTCTTGTCCACCCTATTGGAATATATAAAAATGAACTAAAATATTTACATATAAGTTTAAACATATCAGAAAGGTGAAATAACGATTTGGCCGTATTTGTCCAAGTGTTTGCTTTAAATGAATATACAAATGTTATTCATACCATATTTTTATATCACATTTCTATACTAAGTCATCTAATGTGCATAGCCACATCATTTGCAAAATTTGCAAAACTCAAGGAAATGAAGAAGAAAGACTCAACGTATACCACAATCATCATTTAATTAACTAGTTTTTTTTTTAATTATTAGTTTATTAAATAATGAACTAAATTTAAATATCTGATTAATTCTAATGATGTGGTTGTCTACATCAAATATCACCTAAGTATGAAAATATGATACAAAAATATGGTATGAATAACATTACTCTTCAAGTTAAGTAAACAATTGACGAGCAATAATTGTAATTAGTTAATTAATTAATTAATGCCTACATGTCGAAGAAGATCTGGAGCCTCGAATCGAAACTTTGATCGGAAATTTGGGACCAAAACTCATAGAGCTCGTCCTTGCTGATTTTCTCAACCTGCATTCTGCGTCTACGACCCAACGCATCGAACAACTCCAACGCAAACTCTTTCGAATCTCTCATTCCTAAAAAAGAACAATCAAACAAAAACAGCATACATACAAAAATCAGTAATGTACCAAAATTAGTATAGTAATATTACAGAAGGCAGCAAACTGTCCGATCATTTTTTTTATCGTTTATTTTTTGGAAACACGAATCTTGTTTACAAAAATTTTAGTTGAATATATAATGTGCATATGAGTTGACGTAGTTTTAGTAGTAGAAGTACCGATGCATTGAGGGAAATCGGCGCGGAAGAGATGGCCGTCTTTGGCGAGCTTGTTGAAATTGGTCTCCACTTCGTTCCAAGCATCGACGCCATTGGTCTTCGTACTCTTGTAGTTACCAATGAACCTTAATCCCCGAAGCGCTTTCTCAGCGCCGGAGCGAGTGCGATCGAGCTGTGCTCGCTGCCGCCTCAGAGCGCGAGCGGCCAGCGCCAAGTCAAACGCACCGCCTCCGCCGCCACCGGCTGATGCATTCTGAGAAGTTGAAGCGGATAGAACTCTCGAGCTGTGGCTTTGGCTCCACGAAAACCTCCTCAGCTCGGCTTTGAGCTCTTGAGAAAATTGCTTCGCTTTGGCCACGGCCTCTGCTTTGAGCTCCTGAGAGAATTGCCGTATCCGATTGTTGGACGAGCTTCTCCGTATCGGGGATGGCGACCAAGAAGCTGAAGCCGACGTCGGAGTTTCATTTCCGGCGCCTGCGAGGTCATCGATGTGAATGACGGTGGTGGGCTCGACGCTGCGGAGGACAATCGTGTTGTCATCTTGTAAGTCGAGAGTTACCTCGACGAACTCCTGATCCCTGGAGTTGGAGTCGTCGGTCATTGCCGGAGATGATGATCCGGCGCTGACCATGGACCTCTCTGGGACGGAGTCCGAAGCCCATCGGCGCTCGTGCCTCGGATGAGCCCTCATTGGTAAAGAAAACAGAAAGATTTGTATATAATTTAAAGATGAGTAGGTGGTGGTGGTGGTGTTTATAAGATTTGTGAAAATGAAGGGGTGAGGAGAGTGATGAGTGAGTTTTGTTTTGTTTGTTAAAAAAAAAAGGTGTGAAGTCTTCGTCGAACGCGGTTTGCTCGGAATCTCAGGGAAAAGACGTACGCGGAGCGCAGCAATTAGACATAGGAAAAAGAGAGAAGCAGACAGCTTTGGAGCAGAGAGGGCGAGAGAGGCAAAAGGACCTAATACTCCCCGCGAGGGACCATACAATACAAAAACACCACCACGAGTATATAGAATACACGCACACGTTTATATCTACGTTTATTTGTTTATCTTATTTAAATTGAATTTGGTTATGAAATTGAATTTGGATGTGGTTGCGGATTGTTTCAACGTGTTGCACGTATCGTCTGTAATGGTGACTTGTTACACTACAAAAAAAAAAAAAAAAAAGTCTAAGAACACAATTGATTGGTGCCCTTTTCAATTTCATTGAGCACATATATGTATTTGTGTTTTTAAGTTTCATTGAGCACAAAATTATCTCAAATGTGCATTTTGATCAAAAAGACACATTAAATTGCATCTACAAAAAGATTTATTGTGCCAATCAAAATTTGAATACAAAAGTTTGTGTTACTTTTTATGGATATTAGTAAGTGTACTTTTTTAATAATTTCGAAATGCACAAAAAACAATTTTGTGCCCTTTAATTTGGAAAGGGATTCTCTGAATCCCTTCCACCTAATTCTCATGACCCACAAGACTTTTGAAATTTGATCCAACGGCTAAAGTTATTATAACTTTTAATGTGGCCCTCTATTTGTAGTTGTTGAATCAAATTTCAAGGGTCCGGATTTGTAGGTCATGAGGCTTAGGTGGAAGGGATCCGGAGAGGATCCCTTTCCCTTTAATTTAGTATATTTAAATCATTTGGTTTTATTAGCACAATAGTTCGTGTATTCCTTCACAAGTTTGGACACAATTATAATTTATACTTTAATATTAATTTTATTGATCAACACTCTACAATTCCACTTAGTATTAGAAGCAGCCTCACCCACACATTACTCAACCTTACTCTCTTTCATCTCTCTTTCCCTTTACTTTCCTCTTCCACTCTGCCTCCCTCAAATTCTTTCTCTCACCTCTCTCTCTCTCTCTCTCCAACCTCTCTTTCTCTCTCTACCTTTTCCAAACAAATCGTGGAGGCTCTTGAGCTTCATCATTGCCATAATCCCCTAGCAGAAACCACCTGCACGTGATAGAGAAAGGTTTGGGAAGATTGGGTCTAGTAGAGAGAGATCAAGGGAGAGGTGGGTCGTGTTTGGGAAGATCAGTAGATGTAGAGCCTGAATCAAAAATCGCGTTGGGATCCGAGTCCAATAGGGAGGGATCATGAAAGGGAGGTGCGTCGGGTTAGGAGATGTTGGTGAGGGAAGGGCAGGTGCTAGTCGAAGAGAGAGTGAGGAATCGTGGTCCTCATGAATATTTAGTCGTCGTAGTGGAAGCCTTTGAATTCGGAGTCAACCGCACCTCTGATGCTGTATTTGTGTCCATGGAACAGTTGCATATCTTTTTGTTGAATTGTGGTGTTTGCTACAATTTTCCACTTAAGACATTGTAAACACGAAAATTCCGTAACGAATGAAATGAGAACATGTGTACAAAGTAGATTTGTATTGATGAATTTGTAAGGTTACAATCGCTATTTACAATTTTCCTCTGATTCAGTCTTCAAATTTGATGCAGATGCGTAGGTTGTTGATCCAATGGTCGTGATGACTTGATCTCGAACGAATGATTAAGCGAATGCTTCAAGTTTAGAGCTTGAAACGATGCGTGGATAATCTTCACCTCAGGTTTAGGGCTGCGAAAAAGGGAATGTTGATGTAGAATTTCATTGATTCAAAGGTTTTGGCAACTTAATCTTGAACCAAACGTCATTACAAGTTTTAAGCTTGCAACAAAATCTTGAAGGAATCAGAACAAGTTCTTGTTGATTCTTCAAGGAAATGCTTCGGCTTTGGTCGAATGAAAGCTTCGGCTTTAGTTGTGTGTTCTTTGAAGATGTTCTTTTGGATGTGAGAATTTCGACCCTTCAATGTAAAAATTGTTGACCTTTATGTCTGTCTTGGGACCTTGTATTTATAGACTTCCAAAGCCATGCCTTTGGATGGATTTGGCTTTGATTTGTGTCTTGATTCATCTATGGGAGAATTTAAGCATGTTTTGTGTCTTAATTTCAGCCACTTCTCCTCATATTGGCCGAAATTTATTGTGGTCAATCTTCAATTTTTTCTTGTTTTGCGAAGATGCATTAGCTTTCTTTCCGGTTTTGAGAGCACTTTGGGCCCCTTGCTGATTTTAATGGATATTTTCTCCCCTTTGCCGAATTTTGGGAAGGTTTTGTACTTCCTTTGCTTGATTTGTGCCACATGTCATTGATGACTTGTCCATTTGTGATGAGTTATATGCCATATGGAGCCTTGTGATGCATCATTTGCATGCAACGAAATTTACATGTCTACAAATGTCCCCACTTCAAGGATTGTTGTATGTAGGAAACATGTTTTGAAGTCCTGCAATATGAATGTTCTAACTTAAGCGTCGTCAAGACTTGATCTTGAATTAGTTCGCTTCTTCAAGGACCGTAAAGGTGTATTTCTTGAATTGAGATGATGAATTTCGTCAAGGGCCGTTGAGGCGTATTTCTTGAACGAAATATTTCTTCAAGGGCCGTTGAGGTTTGGTCTTGATTTGAAATGATAATTGTCTTCAAGGGCCGTAGAGGCTTGATGTCGAGAGAAATGAAATTTTTCTCCAAGGGCCATAGAGGCTTGAACTTGAAAGAAATGAACTTTTTTCTTCAAGGGCCGTAGAGGCTTGATCTTAAAGGAAATTTTGGAAATGGATAAATTGGAACATACTTATTGTGCATATTGATTTTCCATAATTTCTGGCAAAATACATTTGGTGTATTTTGAGGCTTGATTTTTTTCCTTGTGGTTGTGGGAAAAGTGTTTTTTTCCTTTCTTAGGTAGGAACTTCCTTCAATTTTGGTAATGAGGGTGATTTCTTTCAAAGGGTTGGAAAGCTTTGGTGATTTCCTTCAAGGTTTTGGAAAGATTTAATGCTTGTCCTTGGGTTAGTAGAATTTGCATTTTTTGTCCTTTCCCCTTTCTCTTTTTCACAACAAGGAGGTTATTTTTCTCCTTGTTTTGGGAAACTTGAAGACTTGTCCTTGGTTTGGGAAACACGTCATCTGACTTGCACGCCAAGTTTGAGGTCAATTTCTTTTGAAAAATTCTGTAATAATATGAGAAACGTAGCCTTATCTTTTATCTTTTCAGGCATATATCGTACACCACTAGGAAAAATCGGGAAAGCCTTCAACTTGTCATTTTCCCACGGCTGCGCAGTTCTGACGGGAAAACAACTTCTGCTGGATTAACTTTAAAAACTGGAACGTTTGACTCTAGGGAAAATTATGAAATTTGGACACAACGATCATCAGTCTCTTAGCTTCCTTTTCCAATTGGTCTTGTATCAGAACTCATTCGGAAAGTCGAATTATCACAAAAAATGTCCTGCTTGCACAGATTGGCTGAAACTTGCCATTTTTTGCTTGGAATTTTCCTTTTACTATTTGGTATGTATTCTCCCTATAGCATAAGGAAGCAATTAGCCCTTATTTATAGGACAATTGGGTAGGTGTTTTTGTCACAACACACCCTTGCCGTACAATGCCACCTGTTGTGCGTGCGCTATTGCTGCTTGCTGCCATGTGTAATTGCTGCTTGGAACTTGTTGCAGTGCTTCACTTTTTACCGCATGGTATTGTACAAAAGACTGCAGCGGGGTTTCGTTGTGTAGTGTCTTTTGGTCATAGTTTTCCCTCGATGGTGATATTGTCGTGCAGTGCTTGCGTAATCGCTGTGGGGTTGCGTAGTGCGATTGCGTAGCATTTTGGTTTTCTTTGCTACTGTAGCGTGCTTTGAAGGATTATCTTGTAGCTGCCCTTTTTGCTGTGCTGCTTAAGCTTTATGGCTAATTTCTTTTCCTTGTTGTGACTTTGTCATCGTCATCCTTCAACACTTATGAGGTTTGTCTCACATGTCTTTTGCTTTAGTGAAGCAATTTTTTTTTCTTGCCACCCCACTCTTATGCTTATGTTTGCCTTGTTTGTTTTGTTACAGCCATGGTATTTTTCAAGTGCTTTAAGAGCAATACCATCACCATTATTACGAAGGAAGGTGATTTGCAAGATAGGGGAACAACATTGATGCTTTGCGTGCCGTTGATTGGCCCTAAGGCGCTTGTTCTTCCTACAAAAGACAACTCGATGCATATCAAGTCGTGGTCTTCTGAAGTATCTTGGGAGATGACAGATTTTGGTCGACCAAATACGAAGAAGAAGGTGTGTACATTGAGGATTCTTATCTTGAATCTTTCGCACCATGTTCGTGACAATCCACTAGCTTCGTTTGAGCTTCTTGGCGATCGCATCCGTAGCGGAGCTATGACTTGGAATAACACTTTGTCAACTACTGGAGAAGCCGTCTTTGTTTTTTTCTCATTTTGTAATGCGGCTTTGTAGCCGAATTCTTCTTTTAAATAAATAAAGTATTCACATTCTTGAATTTGCTCTTTATTCTTCAAAGTATTTGTGTTTTTGTTGATGATGTGACCGTACTTAAAGTTTTGAAGTTTCAAGTTGCCTACCCTCGGTTCAGGAGGGATCTAGCGTAGTTCAAAGGAATTATGAATTGTTTTTTTATGGTTTTGACGATTTTGATGGTGATTTTGATGATACTTTTGATTTTTGATTTTGTAGTACACAGTTTATGCTCTTGTGGGCCAAGAGCGTTGGGTGTCGCCTTTTAAGCTTGTGCGAATAAGGAGCATTGGGTGTCGCCTTTTAAGTTCGTGCGAACAAGGAGCATTGTGCCATATGCAGTTTAGGCTCATGCAGGCGAGGAGCTTTGTGCCGTGTGCAGTTTAGGCTCGTGCAAGTGAGAAGCATTGTGCCGTATGCAGTTTAGGCTTGTACAAGTGAAGAGCTTTATACCGTGTGCAGTTTAGGCTCATGCAGGTAAGGAGTATTGTGCCATATGTAGTTTAAGCTCGTGTAGGCGATGAACATTGTACTGTTTGCAGTTTAGGCTCATGCAGGCGAAGATCATTGTGCCATATGCAGTTTAGGCTCATGTAGGCGAGGAGAATTGTGCCGTGTGAATTTGGTTTTGAGTAGTAACGCTTCAAGAATCTGCCATTGATGGGGCCGATCTTTAAGCCGTCTTCCGCCATGATTAAGTAGGCGTTGTAGGTGTAGACCTCTTGTATTACGTAAGGTCCATCCCACTTTGATGTGAGCTTGTTTTTTGTTTTGTGAGTTGTGATGATGGGCCTTCGTAATGCCAAGACAATATCTCCAGTTTGGAAAGACCTTAGGTGGACCTTCTTGTTGAATGCCTTGGATAACCATGCTTGGTAGCATTCCAAGTGTTTTTGAGCTTCGAGCCTTCTTTCGTCGAGTGTTTCCAACTCTTGAAGTTGTAACTTTACATTTTCTTCTTTAGTCAAGCTTTCTTGTATAGCCATCCTTAGTGAGGAGATTTAACTTTCGAATGGCAGATTAGCTTCCGCGCCATATATGAGAGAATAAGGCATAGCTTGGGTAAGAGTTCTATGTGTCGTCCTATACGCCCAAAGTGTTTCGCCTATTCTTTCATGCCAGTCTCTCTTTGTTCGACCGATTACCTTCTTCAAGAGGGTGCACAGTGTTTTGTTGAATGCTTACGCGAGACCGTTGGCCGGCGCATGATACATAGAAGACTTGTGCTGCTTAAATTTGTATTTCTTGCAGAGCTCATCTATGAGTCAATTGGAGAACTGTTTTCCGTATGATGTAGTGAGGCACACCATATCGATGGATAATATGCTCTTTGATGAAACGGACGATAGTTTCCTTCTTGACTAGGATGTAGTCTGTAGAGGCTATGATGTAGGCTGTAGCGGCTAGGATATAGGCTTCTTCGACAGATAATTTTGGTGTGATTGATCCCACGACATCCAATTCTCATACATCAAATAGCCATGAAGCAACAGTAGGGTGTAATGGCTCAGATGGTTAATGTATGAAGTTGGCGTGGAATTGGTAGGCTTGGCATCTTTTTGTGTATTCCAGGCAATCCTTCACCATGCTTGGCTAATAGTAGCCCATTCTTTTGAGCTGGAAGTGTAGCTTTGGTCTAGACTGATGCACTCCGCATACGCCTAAATGTGCTTCTTCTATGGCTTGATTGGTTTCTTCCTCACCTAGGCATTTTAGAAGTACTCCTTTAAAAAAACGTTGGTAGAGTGTTTTTTTTGTAGTAGAGGAAGCATGGTGCTCATTGACGTATTTCAGAGCAGTGTTTAAGATCATCTAGAAGTTTTCCATGTTCCAAGTAGTCGATCATCAGTTGTCTCCACTCTTCAGTGTTGACTAGAAGTATTGAGATGACGTTTGTGTCATCCTGTAGCATTTTAGTGACGAGCAAGATCACCCATCTTTGGCAAACTGGCACACTCGCAACTTCGTCTTCTCCGAGAGCCATACTTGAGACTAAGTTAGCGAGAGCATCTGCCATTTGATTTTCTTTTCTTGGCACATGTTCTAGCGTCACGGCCTCGAACTTTTGCAATAGTTTAGTTGCTAGTCGGAAGTATGGGACAAGATTATCTTTCCTCACTTCATATTCAGTCAAGAGTTGATTGATTATGAGCTTGGAGTCGCCATACACTTCTAGTGTTGTGATTTCCATGTCGATCGCCATTTAGAGTCCAATGATCAATGCTTGGTACTTAGTGACGTTGTTGGAGCATAACTGACTTAGTCGGAAGGAATATGGTAGTAATTGTCTTTGTGGCGACATAAATACTACTCCTGCCCCCGCTCTGTTTATTTCTGTAGATCCATTGAAGAACATTGTCCATGTCAGGAAGATGTCGATGTATAACACCTCCTCGTCAGGCAAGTTGTCTAGATTTCCAATTGGATGGGATTGGATAATCAGGAAGGAAGTCTGCTAAGGCTTATCCCTTGACGGCTTTAGATGGGATGTAGGTGATTTTATATTGATTGAGAAGCAACGCCCATTTAGCTAGTTGCCCTGTTAGAATGGGTTTGGACATAACATACTTAACTGGGTTGGCTTTAGCAACCAAGTGGATGATGTAAGCATGCATGTAGTGTCTTAGCTTTTGGACGGCGAAGACTAGGGCAATGCACATCTTCTAGATTGGTGAATAGTTGAGCTTAGCACCAGTGAGAGTTCTACTTAGGTAGTAGAGTGCTCTTTCCTTTTAGTCTTCATTTTTTTTATGCCAAGAGTGCTCCAATGGAACCCTCTTGTGCAATAATGTATAAGATGAGCGGTTTTCCAGGCATAGGAACTCCTAAGATAGATGGGCTTGCTAGGTACCTTTTTATGCTTTCGAAGGCATTGCTACAGACGTCATCCCATATGAATGAAGCATCATTCTTCATGAGTAGACTGAAGGGTTGACAGCATCCAACAAGGTTAAAGATGAAGCGCCTAATGAAAGCTAGCCATCTTTGTATAATTTTCAGCTCGTGTAGATTCCTTAGCTAGGACATGCTTTGAATGGCCTTAATCTTCAATTGGTCAACTTCAATGCCACGGTGCTTGAAAATGAAGCCGAGGAACTTTCCAGAAATAACGCCAAATGCACACTTCAGCGGGTTTATTTTGAGGTTGTAGTGCCGTAGTTTGTCGAACACCATTCATAAATCCTTCAAGTGATCAGATATCTTCTTGGTCTTGACAACTACGTCATCTATGTAACATTCTACATTTTTGTGTAGCATGTCATTGAAGATCTTCTACATTGCACGTTGATATGTAGCTCCAGTGTTATTCAAGCCAAAGGGCATTACCTTCTAGTAGTATATACCTTTTAGAGTGCAGAAGGCTGTTAGTTCTCATCTTCGAGAGCCATGTAGATTTGATTGTATCCAGATGAGCCATCCATGAATGATAGTGTCTCGTGGCCAATGGTTGTGTTTACCATGATTTCGATGATTGGCAAGGGAAAGTCATCCTTCTGGTAAGCATCGTTGAGGTTGCGAAAATCTACGCAAACACGTATTTGTCCAGATTTCTTAGAAACAATAACAATGTTGGAGATCCATTTAGGGTATTGCACCTCTTGAATGAAGCCTGCTTCAATTAGCTTGTCAATCTCAGCTTTAATTTGTGGAATGAGCTCAGATTGATGGCATCTTTGACTTTGCTTTATCAGTTGCATTCTAGGCTTGACTGCAAGATGATGCATGACATTGGTAGGTCAAGTTTGGGCATTTCTTTGTAGGTCCAAGCAAATACGTCTTTATACTCCATTAGCAATTAGTAATACTCATCGATCTTGTCCGCACTTAGTAATGCACTTAATAAGATAGGCTTCAATTCCTCGCTTGTGCCTAAGTTGAGCTCCTTAACATCATCAACCGTGGCTTGTCCCCCATCCTTAAGCTATGGTGGCATAGCAGTGACGTTTTCCTCAAGGATTTCGTCTTTTTTGTCTTCTTGGATTGTGATGTGGAAGACGTCTTGGACCTCTTATTCAGTGTCATCCTCTTGGGCTTATTGGCATGAAGATTGGTGAGTGTAGATGATGGTGTGCCTCTTTACCTTCAATGGTCTTTTTGTGTCAACCGCCAAGGTTACTTGGCGCTTCATCCTTAAAGGAATTGAGCTTCAAACGTTATCTTTTTCTGCTAGACCATTGAGCTTTCCTTCTTTTGGCGTTGTCTTCCTTTTTCTAGAAGGCTGCTTGGCTTTTTCAAGTCTCTCCAAGGTAGACCGTCATGGAGGAGAGCTAGTCGTGTTGCTTTGTTTCTTAAGTTTTGACAACCGTTTGAAAACAAAGCTTTGAGGTGTTGGCATGTTAAGCCGTTTGAAGATGGAAGTTTGGTCTTGACTACCAATGCGATCAAGTGCCAAAATTCTGGGTTTGGAATGATTCAGCCTATCAAAGACTGACATTCGAGAGGCAAGTTTAGGCTCCTCTTGATCTTGTTCAACGCTTATGCTGATAGTTGAGCGCGAGCATTTTTCGCTTTTCTTGAAATCTTCACGGGTGTATTTGGTGTGAAGCCAAGTCTAGCTTTATGGTTGTCAACTCCGTAACCATGCTCTTTCAACTTCTTTTGAGTTTCGATGAGGTTACGTTTTTTATTGTTGACAATGTTTGCATTCTTCTTTCCAAGATTTGAAAATTAGGCGAAATCGTACCCAGCCTTTGACATGAGTTTGTAGGCATTTGGGTTGAAACCTTCCTTGGTCCTCTTGGTTGGAAGAGAGCTTGGTTCCGCCCTCTTTGGCAGGGGTTTTACGAAACCTTGTAGTGGTTTTGAAACTTTAGCATCGCCTAGCTGTGTCAGAGATAAAATGACATTTGTCTTGAGCAGTTTTACATCGTCATTGTACAACTGTGTGTCGGCTTTGCTTGTTCCAGTGTTAAACAGGGATTGCCCATTCTTTCTTCTTGATATGGGGACGTACCGAAAGACAGGTGTTTTTGGTCCTTTTGAGGGCATCACACTTCCTTTGGTTGTTGTCGGTTTAGCAAGCTCATCATTGTTTTTGCTTGAAGATGACACGGTTTTCCCTTCTTGCTTCTTTGGCATGGCTTGCCACTCTTATTTCTTAGGTGTGGCTTTGCCTATGGATTTGATTTCTTTTGGAAGAGCTTCGGGCACCATGTCTTCATCCATGTAGAACTTGGTGTCCGTGAAGTGTGATTTGGCTTTGGTGAATGGCTTGGTGTCCCTTGTATCACCTTTACTCCTTCTTGGTAGAACTTTAAGCATTGGTTAAGGGTGGACGGTGCTACTCCATTTTCATGGATCCAAGGCCTTCTTAAGAGTAAGTTGTAGGAAGTTCTTGCATCAATCACATTGAATAGCGTACTTGATTTGACTTCGCCAATGGTCATCTCGACTCGGATCATGCCTATCGCTCTTTGTCCTCCTTGGTTAAAACCTTAGATTAAAAGGCAACTTCAGGATAGTTCATCCACCTTGATACTGATTGTGGTCATTGTTGACTTTGGCATGATGTTTATGGCCAACCCACTATCCACAAGCATGCGGTTGATTTTGTTCTCTCTCACGTGCCCAAAGATGAAGAGAGGATGATTGTAAGGCTTCGACCATAACAGCAAGTCTTTGTTAGTGAAGTTGATTGCGTCATGGGCGACACATCATGTGGCTAAAGCCTCAAGTCTTCGTCCTTCATTTCTTGCACCTCGTGGTTGTCAAGACTTGCCAAGACCGCTACTAACGCTTTTCGCATCTCCTTGAGAAATTGTAGTATTTCCTCGATGCTAAAGTATGTTGGCAAGCCTTTTTTAGGCGTGAGGGTATTCTATTCCTTAATGGTGATAACTTTGCCTTTTGAGGGCTCTTCTATCTCTACTTCAGCCATGCGACAGGCAGCGGTAGTGCACTATCGAAAGAAGTCATTTGGGAAGTACTCATGCAAGAAGACCGGAATGCGCAACTCTTGCTCCATAATTTCCTTACATACGTTGGCTTAGCAGCTCTTACATTCCTTTTAGGCTTCCTATTATTGCGGCATCGGTGCTTTCTCCCTTGTTCCACCTTTGGCCGTATGGCTTGTGGTCTTGGCTTCCTTGTCTTTTTTTAGGTTAGCAAGGTCCATCCTTCTTCATTGTCGGTAGGTGCATTTTGGTCGCTTTCCCCTAGCGATGGTTGTACAGAAGGTGCCGTGTGGCTTAAGCATAGATGGAAGTGGTCACGCATCACTTGAAGAGGCACAGGATCGAAGGATCCGAACACAATCGTGGTAGTGGGTGTTGTGGCTTTGTATTCTAGGTTGAGTTCAATTTACCCTTGTTGTGCTAGCTTCATGATGAGATCTTTGAGGACGAAACACTTGGCAACAGGATGACTCACGATACGATGATACTTGTAGTACCTAGAATCGTTTACGCGATTCATCTTTTCAGGACATTTGCATTCAGGCAGCTTGATTACCACGGCCACGTTAAAGTCCGAAAAAAAGGTACGTCTTCTGCTCCAGTTCCCTTAAGGTGTTTATGTACTTATCTTGGGTGTGAGAAGGCTCACCTATTTTCATCTCCTTCATTTTGTTTTTGGAGGAGATCTTGATAGGTGTGGAGGAGGTCTTGATGAAGGTAGTATGGCAGGCAAAAGCTTCCTTGGCGGGCATTTTCCTAGTCTTGTCTACCTTTAGGGTGAACACCTTATCCTTTTTTGAAATTGATGATCGACACCTTTTTCCCATGATTGGCAATACTCAGCTCCATGTTGTGGGATCGAGTTGCCAATTCTTCAAATGTTCTTGGGTTTTATGCCTTGGAGGATGTAATGTAACCCCCAGTGCATGCCTTGAACACACATCTTAATGGCGGTGGTTTCAAAAAGCCGATCTTTGCAATCCAGACTTAATGAATACCACCTATTGATGTAGTCGACGACAGGTTCATCCTTCCACTATTTCGTACTCGTGAGCTCCAACATGTTTACGGTACAACGAGTGTTGTAAAAGCGATTGATGAATTCGCTTTCAAGCTAGTTCCAATTGTTGACAGACTTAGGCTCGAGGTCAGTGTACCAGTTAAAGGCATTACCTTTTAGCGAGTGCACGAACTACTTGATGAGTAGTCTCCATCCATCCCAACATTGTTGTAGGTTTCAATGAAATGAATTTGGGTGGCTGATAACCCTTTGGCATCCTCAAAGTGTCAATCTTCTTAGAGTAGGGCTTTGAATACAGCACAAAGTCGTACGAGCTCTCTTCGTACTGCGCCTTAATCATGTTTGTGATCATCTCTTGCAGCTATTGGATAAAGAGAGATTCCATGAGCATCACAGCTCAGTCCACCTCTAACTTATGTTCTACTTTCTCCATCAGAAGCTTCTCTTCTTCGTCTATTTCTTTCTTTGATGGATCAACCTTTGGGTTAGCTTTCTCGTCGTGCTGCACCTTCAGATAGTTGACGAGTGTAGCAATATGTAAGTCATTTTCCTCCACAGTCATTGTCAGCCTTGCAATTGCTTCATTCATTTATGGCCAGCTACTCTTCTGTTAAAGTCACACCAGTAGTCATGACTTGCATGGCTATGGGATACGAGCTACTGCTTAAGTCAGCATTGGAAGTCAACGACTTAGAGTACCTCCTCGAGCTTTCTTCCCTTGGCCCCCGTAGTGAAGCTAGGGTGATCACGAGCTCGTGTGTTGGGTGCTCTTGCTCCTTCGATAGAGTTAATGTAGAGGTGGAATGCATGGCAGAAAGAGCTCTTGCCTTGCTTCAGGTTGTGACGCCCAAAGTGCCACCATTTGCGACAAGAATGTTCTTGTTCTTCGCGTTGGTTGCGAGGGAAGCTTGATCCTTTCTTGATGCCATTTGTGCTTTTTATGGATTTGAAGACAAAGATGAAAGGTAGAGAAGTCTCATTAGGCGTGCCAAATTTGTAAACACAAAAATTCTATAACGAATGAAACGAGAACATGTGCACAAAGTAGATTTGTATTCATGAATTTGTAGGGTTACAATCCCTGTTTACAATTTTCCTTTAATTCAGTCTTCAAATTTCATGTAGATACGTAAGCTGTTGATCCAAGAGTCACGATAACTTGATCTTGAACAAACGATTGAGTGATTGCTTCAAGTTTTGAGCTGAAAACGATGCGTGGATAGTCTTCACCTCAGGTTTAGGACTACGGCAAAATGAGTGTTAATGTAAAATTTCATTGATTCAAGGGTTTTGGCGACTTGATCTTAAACAGAACGTCGTTACAAGTTTTAAGCTTGCAACAAAGTCATAAAGGAATCGGCACAAGTGCTTGTTTATTCTTCAAGGGAATGCTTCGGCTTTGGTCGAATGAAAGCTTTGGCTTTCATTGTGCGTTCTTTGAAGAAAGCTTTGGCAGGGTATTAGGCTTCAAAGATTTGGCAAAGGTTCTTCTGGATGTGAGAATTTCGACCCTTCAATGTAAAAATTGTCGACCTTTATGTGTGTCTTGAGACCTTGTATTTATAGACTTCTGAAGCCATGCCTTTGGATGTATTTGGCTTTGATTTGTGTCTTGATTCATCCATGGGAGAATTTAGGCATGTTTTGTGTCTTAATTTCATCCACTTTTCCTCATATTGGCCGAAATTTATAGGCATTGTTGCCTATTTTGTGATCAATCTTCAATTCTTGCTTGTTTTGTGAAGATGCTTTTGCTTTCTTTTCGGTTTTGAGAGCACTTTGGGCCCCTTGCTGATTTAAGGGATATTTTCTTCCTTTTGCCTAATTTTGGGGAGGTTATGTACATCCTTTGCTTGATTTGTGCCATATGTTATTGATGACTTGTCCATTTATGATGAGTCATATGCCACATGGAGCTTTGTGATGCATCATGCACATGCAACAAAATTTACATGTCTACAGACATGCTTGGTGAGTTTTGTGTTTCGTATTGCTGTATGTTAACTGAAGTTTATTGCTTGGGATTATAGATAAGATTTCGAAAAGTTAATTCCTTTTATTGCTCTTGTTGTTTGTCATTGCAGATGCTTATAAAGGATATAAGGTGATGGGTACAATGTTTGTAATAAAATGTTAGTTTGTTGACAGACAACTTGAACAATTGAATAATGTTGCAACTCTCCCCCCCCATATTCCTGATGCTCTTTCCTCTTGATTTTTCGTCATGCCATGCTTTGTTTTTGGGTTCATCTGTAAGTTTCTGCTGAATCTTCGAACCAGTTTTGGTAGTTGGTTGTTGATCCTGCCACCAAAGAACTATTGCATTATACTAAGAAGCTAGAGACTTTTGTATGTACACGATGCAATTACTATCCCAAAATTTTTCATTTAGTTGGTGCTTGATGATCTTAATTCTTTGTTTTATGTGTTTTGTTCCTGGCTACATTATGTAAGGGTTATCTATTTTCTAAATGTAGGTGAGTGATTTGATCAATTGTGGTCTATATATATGTATTTACTCCCACACATTTTACTGCCATTTAAGAAGTCTCTAGTCATCGAGAAGGTAGAGGTTGGTATTGTTCTTTACTGGCATTATAGTTGTGGATTGGTTTGCACTTGGTATCAAATTCTGGCTCTAAAAATATTATATCACTTGATTTGTAATTATTGAGAACAAATTTGGCCTCAACACAGGCTATTTTCTCTTATCCCTATTAAGTAAATATTCATGAATCTTTCACAGTGGGTGAATCATTTATTTGATTGTTAGGCAAGATACTAAAAGGATTTGGTTACTTACATGATGCTTATATCTGTATGAATCGATTGTAGAACTAAATTTTAGAAGCATGTTTTAGCTTTGCCCTTAGTTTAATTGGTATCTTGGATGTGCATGTAAAACCAGCCGAATAATTTCTTACTGATGGTATCACTATTTGGTTTGATTTTGTAATTTTGAATTTATGTTTTTTTTTTGAAATATTTAACCTATAGGGCACAATAACAAAATTGTGTAAACATGGCTCGGAAAAGTCATCTGACATAGGTGTCAAAACAGAGGCACAAAAACTCCTAATTGGTGCTTACGTGTTTCAACACAAAACACCTTATTGTTGTGCCCAATGACCAAAGGGCATGCCCATAGAGGGCACACATGATGTTTTAATTGATGCACTGTTGCTATTGCCCTATGGGCACATATGGTGGTGTCCTTAGGCCTCATAGGGCACATTTAACGGCTATTTTTCTTGTAGTGTCAATTCACCACACAAAAAGAACACCCTTTTCATACGAAAGGATTTTGTCAGGCCAAATAAGCTTCTCATCATCTACGTTTTTGTCCAATGGTACTCCACAGGGAAAAATTAGTCGAGTTGTAGCCAAAACCTTTGCCCGACAAATTGTAGAACTCTGTCAAGTAAATAGTATTTGCCCGATGAAACATTTTCGTCGAGCAAAGTGAGTTGACCAATTTAGCCCGGCAAATCTAACTTGTCCGACGATAATTTTCATCAAGTTCTAGGAACTTCAAAAAATTAAAAATGTTTGCCTGACGAACTAGTCATCGGGTAAGGAAATTAAAGAAAAATAAATACAAAATAAACACTCAACAAAAATAGTCATTGGCCAAATGTTTAATTTAATTTTAGAAAAAAATTATAATTTAAAAAAAATAGTTAGTTTTAATTATATTAATCTCAAAAGAAATCACAATATTAAAAAAAATTATATTAAAACTGAAATATTCTTACAAACGTATATATGTAAAATATCTTAAACTACTTTTAGGGCAGTGATTGAAGGTTGCTCGACCGATCAGGGAGGCTAATTCCAGAGCATGTCATTGTTTGTGCCATCCCAGCAATGTACCACCAAAACTCTTCCTCCTGTTGGTGCGCAGCTTCTTCTCGAGCTTCTCCTTCCTAGCGCGCTTCTTCTTCTCACTGGCGGGCATCTTCTTCTCGCTGGTGTATAGCCTCTAACTATATCTCCAAGTACTGTAGCCTAGAAGATGTCCTACTTGGAGGCTATTAGCTAGATGAAGAAAATCCCTTGATGTCCTGAACCCTACTCCCTTCTAGGCTACGGACCTCATGGCATTTCTTTTGCCCAATCTCGTCCATCAGCAATTGTAGAGGCGCATCTGGATTAAACAGGTGCCAGTTGCTCCAATGGCATGTCCGATTACTTCTGTGTGGAGCCTGATTTCCTCCGGCATGTGGTCAGGAGCTGGAGTACGGAGACCCACACTTTCATCTGTGTTTGGGGAGAGTTTACTCCGATGTTGGAAGATAACATGGGGAACGTGGATTTGTTCCACTATGACATTCCTCGCGTGGATGATAAGGTGTACAAGAATCTAAAGAAGGGTGCTCCTACTTTTCCAAGCAAAGCCCTGTGGCTTAATGAAATGGAATAAGCACTTTGGCAAAAGAGTCAGGAGTTGATCGAACTACATATTTGACGTCATGTTGTATTTATCGCTTGGCCGCTTCATCTTCTGTGACATTAAGGACACATTCCATCGGCAAGTGATACTGTTGGCCCTAGCGATTACACAAGGTGACATGGTTCTTCTATTCCTTGGGCTTCCATACCATGAGTTGGACGAAATTCACACCATTAAGGAGCAAGTAGCCCGTGGGGCTCCGATAAAAAGCTTCATGTGCTCCAGTTTTCTGCTGGTTTTCCTCAGGGGAATGCTTCAAAGGGTTGAAGATAAGTCCGTACCCTTTGAACTTTGTGGACAAAAAACCTAAATAGATTAAAATAAAAGAAATATCTAGAAGATTGGAAAATTAATAAAACAACTTTGAACTTCGTAGTTTCGTAAAATCTTCGTTTCAACTCCGAATTCTATTCCGTTTAAGACCATGTGTTCGTGTCGTCGAGTACTATACGAATATGCTAATTTAGGGGTGGGTTCAAAAAACCGAAAACAAAAAAAAAATCGAAAACCAAACCAGACTGAGGCCGAAAAAAACCAAACCGAATCGAACCGAATTTGGCCAGTTCGGTTTCAATTTTTGAGGTTTGAAAATCGAAACTGAACCAAACCGATATATATATATATATATATTAATTATTTGTTTCAATGTTTATAAATAGTTTAGTCATACAATTATGACAAAACCAAACTTGTTGTGAAGTTGGTTTCAGTGAAACTTTCCAAGCTGGTGGAGCATATAGGTTCGAATCCTCCTCATGCCTCCCTGATTTTGGAGATTTTTTTTTTAATTTTGTTGACCAAATCAACAAAACCCTAGCTCAACCACACCTTTCCCTAGCGCAGCCACACTTATTCTATTTTCATTCCCCTCATCTCTCTTTCTCGTTCCCTGCCTCCAGCTTCCTCCATGTCCATTTCTCCATTCTTCTCCATAACCCGCATCCTCCTTTCTATTCCAAGCTTCATATGTGTGAGACCCTCCATGTCCATGCATCCAATTTCTCCCTTAGGAAGAGTAACTTAGGGTTTTCTAGATTTAAGGATTTTGGGTAATTGATTTGCTGTTAGTGTATGAGATTCAATATTTAGATTTTGTGCTATTCGTGAAGATGTGATAGAGTTTTCATTTCAGTTATGGAGATAAGAATGGGTGGAGATGCATAGAGGTGTGTGCTGCAGATTATGTATTGGTTTTAGATTCAATAGACGGACAGAGAGCAAAGAAAGTATGGGTTGCAGATCATGCGTGGGGATGTAGATTATGTATCTATGTTTGTTTCTTTCCATCTGATTCAATCCAAGTTTTTTTATTTTATTTTTATTGTGTTGGATAAAAGATTCATGCTCTGACAAAAATAAAATTAGCTTTTCCCTCTTCGTATTTTGCTACATCAATATCAGCCCACAAATCCTGCAAACCCTAAATGAATATAATTGTTGTTGTGATTTGTAGATGAAGATAGTGGTTTGATCAGTACCAATATCCAGATTTACCAAAAAAAAAATCATGGTAAAAACCAAACCGAGCCGAAAAAAACCAATACCGAAAAAAATCGAAAAAAAATTGAACTGAACCGAAATTTCGGTTTGGTTGCGGTTTCAGCAAAAAACCGAACCGTTTCAAACCGAACCTAACCCTATGCTAATTTGATAGGTCATGGGTGTCACAACTGAAAAGGTCAACCAAAGTCAACACATTCCCTTTCTAAGGGCATTTTGGTCGTTTCATACTTTCGGAAATTAAAATAGAATAATTTTCAGGATAAATCGTAGGAAGAAGTGTTTCAATTACAGGAATTTATACTTACAAGCTTCTAGGTATTGTAGGTTGATTTGTATACCAAAAATACTGCTTGTAGCTTCCAATGCTAATAGATCTAGAGAAATGGTTTTAACTTTCAACACATATCCAAGTCCAACCTTACAGTAGACTTATGTTGCAGTCAAATGAATAAACAAAGAGCAAAGAATGTGATGGTATTATATAATAAGTGCTTAAAGAATAATATCCTATTTTCTGTACCTAGTAGGTAAAAGAAACCAAACGATTATAAAACGAAAAAACAAAAATTCCAACAGAGAAGTATTCCGTGTGATATTAGCTTTAATACAGTAACTTGGATTATATTTTTCTTTTTCAAAAATTTGATCTTTATGAATATGACCTTGCACTAACCAATACTGCCGTTTTACTTTAATTGGCCGAAAATTAACGCATCTTTTAATCTCAATTGACCTGGAGAATCTCCCATGCCACAAGTTAAATCTCCAATTATTAAAAAACATCACATGGTAATAGAAACTTGGCTTAATTACTCCGTTGCTCCTTAAAAAGTGTTTGCGAGTCCCACTTTGCCCTTAAAAGTTATATTGACCCAATTTATTCTCTAAATTATGTTTTCATGTCCTACTTTACCATACGTTGTAAGTTCATTAAGTTTTCCATTTAGATATGTTGATGCGGCACAAATGGGTCCATTTTTTGCTTGTTTGTATGCCAAGTGGGTGCTACATGTGCAAAAATATTATTTTTGAAACATTTTGAACAAAAATATTTCACATGCGCTTCCATGGTTCCACCGGGCACCCTCGCGACGCCCAAAACCCAGTCCCCACTCCTTACAGCAATTGCACAACTCAGCTGCAATGCCAACATCTACGAGCTTCCTTGTCCCCGACCTCCCTCTTCCACTCCATCACCCAGATCCACAACCCCAACCCGGATCTGCAAAACAGTTCAAGTCCCTGACCTCTTCGCTTATTAGTTTTTTTTCTTTTTTAATTTTTTTTTTAACAAACGATAGCATTAATAGATTAAATTGTCCATTGTTAAGAGAAAAGGGATCTGTGAGATTAAAGCCACATTAAATGCACAAACATATTAAAATAAAATAAAGTTCTAATTTGTTGTGCATATATAAATGTTAATTCATTTGTCACCAGTATGACTACATGCACAACAAACTACTTATTCAGTTCTAATACATTTCTTCTATATTATGATAGAAGATTTGGAACTAAATACATCACCTCCAACGAAGCAAATACCATCTCTTGCTTGCGAGGTTTTTTTTTTTTTTTTTTTTTCCTAAAGAGATTTTAATGTGTCCAGAGTAAAGGACGTTACATCATGTAATTATAAAAGTTGAGGAAAATCTTTTCAAGAATTCCCTTCATTTATATAATGACATATCATGTAAGTGCCCATGTTCGAAACAAACAGAAAAACCTCTTCTTCTTTTGGGGCAGCGGAGAAGCATAGCAGTGAATGCAAATGTATGGGTCTATAGCTTATTTTATTATCATACATGAATAAAATATTTCTTGGACGCAATAAGCAGTAAACAAAAAAATTAATGCGTTGAATCTTGTAGAAGAGGGATATGTTTGGAAGTCTGAATTCCCAGACTCCCATCCGCTTTTGTTCATATCCTTTCCATTGATGGTCTCACGGGTCGTCACTGAGGCTTGGCTGGGCGTCTCGGTTCTATGGGTGGTGACTTGATTGAGAATTTCGGATCAAAAAATAAAAATAAAAATAAAACATTTGATTGCTTCCTTGAATTAGCAAATACCATATATATGCATTCACATGCTCCGGGAAAAAGATTTCACTTTCATCTTAGGGGTTTTTCATGCCACTTAATACTAAGGTCTAGTGATATTTGGGCATGATATGGGCATGTTATTTTTTTTATTTTTTTTTTTTTTTGGGAGAACTGGAAATATGCATAACCAAGGCCGGAGCCAAAAATATAGGGAGGCCTACAAGGCAACAAGAACCAAGGAAAGTACATACATAAAGCAGTGAAGGAGGGTACAAAGGCTAAAGACGCTGCACCAAGTGCAAAGGCGTCGCCCCCTCCACTACCAAAATAAAATTACGGAGGACAAAGGAGCCCATCTTTATTCAAAACATGCACCAAAGAAGATGAGGGACGGTTAATCCAAGTGGAACTGCACATCTTCGTATTGTAACTCGACGTCAAATGGTCCACCGCCATGTTGGCCGATCTCGGAACCCAAGACCAGCAACACGTCTGAAGGAGTCTTGAAGCCGCAAATTTTTTGTCAACGTAGGAAAAGCCTCCCAGCTGCCAGAGGATAAATTATTTACCAAGCAGGAAATGTTCTCCTTTGAGTCGGACCCAACTACAATCATCTCCAAACCCAATGAGCTAGCAAATTAACAACCATATAATAATGCAAGAGTCTCCATCGCAACGGCACTTGGAGCCTTAATTTCAGCTTTCTCGCCACCACAAAACTCTCCTCATCGTTTCTAGCAATGACCCCAACAAAATCCTCACCATTGGCCGCAGCCCAGCTCGCATCCACATTTAGTTTAGTAAATGGAGAATGTGGGGGAGACCAGCGGGGCAGGCATGAAAGGGCTGACTACACAGGAAGAGAGTTCCCCATTGGGTTACGGGAAGCCTCTAAAAAGGCTCCAGTCTAGGAAGAGATAGACATAATGACCTGTTATGGTGCGATAGCCTTCTGGTTATAGAGGTAGTTACACCTAGCCTTCCATATGTGCAAACAAGTGAAGGCTGCATAAGATAAGAAACAATTAGTTTCTTCCTTCGACCTCATATTTGAATTGATGAGAGATGATAACCAATTAGCCAATGTTGTGCGGCCAGCCCTATCCACCTTGTAATTTAGAGAACCACCAAGCCAGATGGTTTCAACCCACAAGGACAACAGGAGCAAGTGCTCAACAGATTCATCGTGAGCATTGCAGAGAGGGCATAGCGGAGAGAGAGAACATCAACACCTATAAAGATCCTCCATTATAGCCAATGCCCGATTCAACGCCCTCCATATAAAGCTTCGAATCTTCCCGAGGTGGTGGGGCGCTTCAACTTCCAAATAACCTTCCAAACTGAAGAAGGAATCGAGAAAGATGTGGACATAACCCTAGCCACCAGTGGCACCGCACAGGAATGTACCTTGTGGTATCCCGACCTCACAATGTATATCCCGTTCATATTCTCCGGCCACACCAGTTGATCCATTCATAATTGGTCACTAATGTTAGTGTTCAATTATCTCCTTGCATTCCTCCTCCAATATAAAGGGCTTGAGAAAGTCAATATCCCAAGTCCTCATAGGCCCACAAATAGGGATAGCAAAAAGGTGGATTGGGCTCGGATGTGCCATCCCCATAACCGAACCTATTTGTTTTCCCCATATCCGAAACCGTAAAAAACCCGAACAGGTATTCCCCATAACCGAACCCGTTGGGTAACAGATTCCCCATCGGGTAACGGTTTTTCCATTATGAACCGTCTGAGAATTACGCACAGTTTGAAAAATAATCCAACGCCCCAGTATCAGGCATCCAATTAAGTAGAGCCCCTTATAATTTATGGCAATTATAATGTGATGATAACGTCAAGAACCACTAACAAGTAACATACATTTAATTTAATTTCTGGTCCTTAATTGGTACACCTTCATATCCTTTACACCTTAAAACATGCATACAGATAGAGAAAAAAGAGAAGGATTAGCTATTAGCTACTAATGCTAAAGCCATAGTAAATATCACAACCCACACAAACATAACCAAAAATAAAAACCAAATTAAAGAAAAATTGAACCTAGCTAAAGCTAAGACAAAGAAGAAATCTCCCTAGATAAAAAAGACTTAATGATATGCACCATTGGTTGTTGGAAGATCTGATGACCACGCGGTAAACGGGGTTCCAATAACCCATTTCACCACCGCCAACCACCGGAGCCGAATCCAAAATTGATGACCAACAATGAAACCGTTTTGTTGGAGATGGCTTGGAGGTGGCTAATTTTGGTTGTTATTGTTTCTCCAAAAAGAGCCTCACAGGCCAAGTGAATGAGCTGCACACAACAAATAGGTTTTCCTTCCCAAAATTGAAGTATTGAACCATTTTTTCTGACCTTTAAGTTCTTCCAGTTTCCATGATTCATAACTTGAAAGCATTAAAAATTTTGGAATAAAGATAAAGACCTTTGAAGTTTGCACTACACGCTCAAGACCTTTGGAGTCTCCCAAGAAGTATTAAAGTTGCTAGAGAAAAAAAATAAGGATTTCATATATTTATATTTTTTAGCGGATACCCCTATAATCATAACTGAACCTGAAACCGAATAATTTACCTAACGGTTACCCATAACCATAAAAAAAACCTGAAATTTGATCCCCGAAATCGAAATGTTCAGGTCGGTAACTTGCAGGGATCGAGTTTAACAGATTAAATTGCCATCCTTACCCACAAATTAAAGAACTCACACGTAAATTCCTCGACACCTGTACATTACCTTATGGAATAGGGTGCCCGAGAATAAGAGACGGGATCCATTTGTCATGCCAAAGTCGAACACTTTCCTCATTCATTATTTGCCAATGGGCAGCCCAAAGTAAAATATCATGACCCACCAGCAGACTCGTTCATCCCCAAAAAGCCCTGCCCCCACGTTTGGCCTCAGAAAAGAACAATTAGGGAAGTACCGAGCTTTAAAAACTTGAGCCTATAACGAGTTTGGATCTTGCAATAGCCTCCAGCATTGTTTAGCAAGAAGGGCATCATTAAAATCACAAAAATTATGAAAACCCATACCCCTCCCCCGCATGTTTCAACAGCCCCATAAGCTCCCGGGAAACCCAATGGATTCATTTCTCCCCTCGTTGCTGCCCCAACCAGAAATCAGTAATCAATGACTCCAATTTCAAGCATAGAGTAGTCAGAAATTTAAAAATGTTCATTGGGTAACTTGTGAGAGAGTGTATTGTTTCCAACCTTGAATTTTTTCCAGAATCCTACCTTTAACATAAGCAAGGCCCTGCTTCTTCAAGCGCCCCCAGATTGATAGAATGACCAAGTAAGTCCCCGGGTCATCCACTGTGGACATACCAAGAACTTGACTGAGTTCCGTAGAGAGACCTCCCGAGATGTTAACACCAAATAAAGCACTAGATTTTTGCAAATTCACCTGTTATCCAGATGCTGCATAGTAAGCATCAATGATCTTCACCAGGTTGCAATAGTTATGTCGATCGCCTTAAAGGAAGAGCAAAGTATCATTTGTAAAAAAATATATATGTGAGATTATAAGGCCACCAGGGTTCGTACGAATGCCTATTAGCTCACGCCTATCAATCGTCAATTGAATTAGCCAAGAAATGACCTCACTTATGAGGAGGAAAAGATACGAGGATAACGGGTCACCCTGACGAATACCCCTTGACGGGACAAACTTCTTTCCCAGCTGCCCATTCACAATCACCGTAAAATCCACTGATTTCACACACTTCATAATGAGATTCCTCCACCTCGTGCAAAATCTCATCTTCTCCATCACCGCATCCAGAAAGTCCCACTCCACTCTATCATAAGCCTTATGCATATCAAGCTTAATTCCCATCTCAAATTTTTGTTTTGTTTTCCAGAGCTTCAGGAAGTGGAACATCTCATGAGCAATTCCAATATTATCCTGTATTTGCCTCCCTACCAGAAAGGCATTTTGCATGGGAGAAATAATGTTCGAAAGGATGGAGTTAAGATGGTTAGCCAGCGCCTTGGACAATTTCTTATAGGAATAATTGCATAAACTTATAAGCCTGAATTGCCCTACAGATTCTGGGATTTTTACTTTTGGGACCAATACAATATGGGTAAAGTTGAGTCTTTAAGGAAAACTTACCCCATTCATGATGTCACAAACCACACCATTGACCTTTGCGATTAATGATTCACAAAATGAGTGGTAGAACAATCCTTGGAAGCCATCAGGTTCAGGGGCCTTCATTCCTCCCATTTGGAAAGTAGCGGTTTTAATTTCCTCCCCCATAATCAAACTCGTTAAAGCCTCATTCATCTCCCCACTTATCGAGTTTTGAATGCAATCCAACAACTGACCCCAATCCCTCTGCCCTGAAAAAGTAAACAGAGTGACAAAATGCTCTTCCACTAGACTTCGAACAACCCCCTGGCTGTTGTTGTCAACCCACATATCATTCCCATCTTTAATTTTCACCACATTATTTCTCTTTTGCCTCTGCAGTGTGGACTAGTGAAAGAATATGGTATTTGTATCCCCCTCCCAGAGCCACTTAACCCTGGAGCATTGTTGCCAGTAGCTCTATTCCAACTCCCACAACCTTTGAAGTCTCATTGACTTCAATTTGATTTCCTCCCAATTTGTACTCTAATTATATTGAACTTCCTCGAGCTGATTTAGAAGGTTTTCAATATCCTTCCCTTTTTCCTTAAATTCCTTTCGACTCCAACATATTAGCTGTGATCGGTAATCATTCATCATTTTCTGCCACCGAGTGATCCCTTCACCACCGCACCGACGCCCCCAATAGCTTTCCACAATTTCTCTACACCTATCCTCCTTGGACCAAAAAGCTTCGAACCTAAAAAGCTCATTCAATCGTTAACCTCTTGGCTGGCATTGGATAATTAAGGGACAATGATCGGACCCAATAACCATGTCGTGTGTCACCAATGTATTGGGCCATTTCTCCTGCCAGAGCTTGTTGGATAGACTCTTGTCTATTCATTCCTCCACTAACTGTCCATACTTAGTGCCACGCCAAGTGAAGCTAGACTCATTGAAATTTAAATCCATCATCTCTACACTATTCATAAATTCCTCTAAAAACCTTGGTCTGTGTATAACACTTCTGATCCCCATGTTTTCTCATGATCCCAAAGAAACTTATTAAAGTCGCCTCTATAGAGCCAAGGGAGAATGGATGGCCCAAACCAAGTCTTTATCCATCCAACCTCAGAATGTAGCCTTCTCGGCTTGATATGTGCTTTCGTAAACCCAAGTAACACGTGCCCAAAACTTCGCACCCACCACTCTGATCCAAGCACCAGTAATGTGCTTGGAGGAAAACCCAACTTCCACATCCAAAGAGTCATCCCACCACATGCTCAAACCCCCAACACACCCAGTTTGAGCAACATTAAAACCATTTGGATAACCCATACGTCGTCTAACACCTTCAATTCTACAATCCTTCATTTTTGTTTCAAAAAGAAAGATCATAGAGGATTTGTAATTCCGAATTAGCCCATAAAGGGCCCGAACTACCGTATCCTACCCAAGACCAATGCAGTTCCATAATAGGTGTATCATGGTTCCCTTGCTGTTGTTGAGGGCCAGCCGCTGCCACCATGTGAATAGTCACCCTTCCCTATTTCCACCATAGTTTTTGTCTTCATTTCTGAGATATCTTCCAAATTTTACCACAGTTCCTGATATTCCATGGGAAACTCCAGCAACTCATCTTCAGCATATAAAGCTTTTTCAATCTCTAGACATATTTCCCTCACAGTCATGTTTCGGAGTCTAATTATTGCATGTTGTCTCCTCTCAGAACTACATTCTCCCACCTTCATCTTCTTATGAGAAGATTGATCCAGCTATGTATTTCCTTCTTCGAACCCCGTCTTGTGTTGATATCTCCACTTCTCTATTGTAGGGAGGGTTCACGTAACCATATTGATCCTTCTAGACAAGGATCAACCTAAGGCAAAGCCACATTCATCATAATCTATCTACTTGTAAACCCGAAGTTTTTTTATTTCCTCATCTCGATACAAAATAAATTAGTTATTCCGTGTTTCTAAATTATTGAGTCTAAAGTATTTTTCTAAATATAATTTTATCGATGTCTTATGTGTGAAAACAAATAATTTTTTATGTGAAGTGAGGGCACATTTTTTTGGCGTCGCCCCAGGCCTAAAAAATCTCTGAACCAGCCCTGGCTGGGTGCTTACAGGGCTCTTTGGCTTTCTTCTTGTGCTTTTCAAGTTAAAATTAACACTGTCAGTGCGGCTCGTGGTTCTCAGCGGGCGTGGCTAGTTTTGGTGGTATTCTTATGGATGTTTTGCAAGATCTTTTGGTGGTATTGTCTAGGATTTATCTCAAGTAACGTTTTTTTCCATACCTTGGTCTATTACCCTCTTATCTGATTCATTATCATAGTCCGCTCATATAATCAACATTAAGATTAAGGGACTTTAATACTGGTGTGGCTTCTATTCTCCGTAGCATTTAGTGCTATGAGATTTTAGTCATTGAATTTAATTTTCACAACTATTTGATCTTCTATTTTCAATCTCAGCCGTTCATTTTTTGTGCAGCTCAATGATACCATTGAAGAAAAAATTCTTATTGCATCTTGCAATTCATTGAAAATTCATAATCTAGATGTATCTTCTACATTATATGCTCCTTAGTTTTCAATGGAGTACATGACACAACTCCATATCTTAAAATTAAAGTCATTTGATCACTGAAAATTACGTACTTTGTCTCTTTGAGGTTATTTTAATGATCACACTTATCACTTTTCATGCTAAAGTAGTCATCAACTCAGTTTAAGTTTTAGGTTAAGTTACCATAAGCACCGGGAAAAACTTTTCTTGTTCTACACGGTGTCAAATTAGTTTAGGAAATACCCAAAAACATGATATTTTTTAAATCTAGGGTAGAAATAGGATTTTTTTTAATATGCACATGACATGCACAACAATTGAACAGAAAACGATTTTTTCTTACCTTGAAATGATCAAATTGCCCCCGTATATAAATGGGTTTTTTCCTCTAATTTTATGATTCTTCTTTATACTCTCTCTCTCTCTCTCTCTCTCTCTCTCTCTCTCTCTCTCTCTCTCTCTCAAATTGATATTTATTGGATGTTCTTAGATTAGTGAAAGATAATGGAAAACCCAGTTAGAAGATTTGATTTATTTGGATATTGTTTGTGTTTGCTGATTGGCCCTTTTGGGAAATGAACACATCTATGTGCTTGCCTTTGCAGATTGCAATTTTCTTCCTCAAATCATCATCTTCTTCCCCAAATTCGAAAACCCAGTTGGAAGATTTGATTTATTTGGAGATTCTTTGTGTTTGTTGATTGGCCCTTTTGGGAAGTGAACACATTTATGTGCTTGTAGTTGCAGATTGGGGATTTCTTCCTCAAATCATCATCTTCTTCCCCAAAATCAAAATTTCAATCAAAACCCATAATGGTCGAAACCAATCTGCAGTCCAAAAAAATTTCAGATGTTGAAGAAAATCCATTATGAAAAACTAAAGACACCATTGTTTCTACTACAATCTCTCTCTCCTTTGCCGATGAACGCCTTCTCCTTCTAAGTTCAACTAAAATCTCAAATTTGTTATCTATATCAATACGTGCAAAGATGTCAGTTTTGTTATGGACATGCATCGTGCAATTAACGGCGTTGAGGGATATGTGGGGCCTAGATTATGGAAATCCCTTAGAGATTTGTAGTTTACAAATCTTTGACCTGAACCTAGATCTTGGAAATCCCATTAAAAGATTTGAGCCAACCCAAAAACCCAGAGCTCACAGCTCTCTTCAAAATTAGAAAAATGATGTCATCACATGTGACATCACCACCATATACACTATATGCACACCACATGCACATCATATGCACAGAACTAGAGATCGACCAACAAGTTGCTTTTTACATTAATAAGAAACTTTAACGGCAATCTATTAGTATAGTGGATACAATTAAAACATAATTGTTACATATATAAGGTTACAATGGCAGTTTGAAAAGTCTTGTTACGTATATCAACCACTGCTTAATTGTGCACGTGGAAAACATGATACTCGTTGTCGTTATTTCATGGATATGCATGACCCTTAACGTTCTCTAAGCTTTTTCTTAATTTTGTTTTTTTTGCTGAGGCCAACTAGGTTGTGGTCATACTTGCTAATGTTCATTCGGACATTTTAACTTCCCACTCTAACCCTCCCTTCAAGATAATTTTGGGCATTTCAAAGTTATTTCAGACATTTAAACTCACCTTTTTTTGTAATGAATATGATTGCCCACGTTGAATTCTCAAATATTGTAATTAGTTAAATTCCATGTTAGTAAACCTGATGTACTTTTTTAGTAGTTCACCATAAGTTTATGAAAAGAATGTGACATGTTTTTTTCGTACCAAAAGATAAGTAGAAAGCCTGTAAAAAGGCAATCAAAAGTTGAAAACCAATTTATAGCCCACCCCTAGTGTACATATATCTTTGTATAAAAATAATAAATAAACTTGTGAAAAATGAGGTCAAAAGTCCAAAATAAATTTCTTTCGAATGAAAAACTTAACGAGATTTGAGTGAGATGACCAATTAATTATTTCAGAATATTCATATGACAAATTGTTTAAAATTTTAGTCAATGAAACAAATTAAAAAATATGTATAAGTTGATTAGACATTTTAAAAGTTTTCCCAAAAACGAAAGAGAGACTAATTTTCTAAGTCATAATGAAAGTTCAGACCATTTTTTATTTTTCAGTTATGTTGGTAAAGTGCCAAGTTTACGTTTGGTCAGAGAAAAAAAAATAATGCACATAAATGAGATGATAACTTGGCAAGAATTTTGGTCGCAATGAATAGGTGGTTTTTTTTTGTCAAAAAGGAAAATAAAATTGTGGGTGAGAAATGCTAAGAAGACTCAATCAAAGTGGTGAGTTTCACTTTTTTGTGAGAATTTTATTAACATTTCTCATTTTGTAGAACAATTTTATGTACAACAGTACCCGCACGCATATTCTACCATTGAGATTACATGAAAAGTGAATTGCTCAAGCGCTCTTGATATCAAAAATTTTCAGCTTCTAAAAAAATATCAGAATTTTCAATTATGTGGCCATAAAAGTTGACTGAGTTTGGATTCATGTCAAATGTATGGTTGGAGACAACGTAAACTGTTAATTCTAGGGTTCTTTAGGTATAAGTCCATGCAACACTTATTTCCTTGACAAAAACCCATCTCGTTTTAAACATCCAAATAAAACCCAAATTTGAAATAAATTGCCATGTAAACAAATAAATACCTATTATTTTTAAAATATTTACAATTATGCCACAACACTCTAATTATGTTGATGAATTTAATTACCACCATAATTATAGCAAATAAGTGCTTTATTATTACAAAAGTATCTACTTTATACTTGTCTTACCATCATCTGTTCCATTTCTTTTTTTTGTTTGACAATCATTGTAGGTAAATTATTTTGCATGTATACGTTATTCACATTTTGTTGTTATTATATCTGTGTAAAATAAATTACCTATATTTTTAAGTAGAATAAAGGTAATTAATTAACTTTGAATCAATTGGCTAAAAACATCCTTTGATTTTGTAGGTAAATAATTTTGCATGTATTATTACATATACTAGGCACATTTGTTATTATTATGTGTTGTTTGCAATCAATCAACATTCATTCATTCAGTAGGTAAATTACAAAAGTATCCACTTTATACTTGTCTCACCATCATCTGTTCCATTTCTTATATTTGTTTGACAATCATTGTAGGTAAATTATTTTGCATGTATACATTAGGCACATTTTGTTATTATTATATTTGTGTGAAATAAATTACCTATATTTTTAAGTATAATATAGGTAATTAATTAACTTTGAATCAATTGGCTAAAAACATCCTTTTATTTTGTAGGTAAATTATTTTGTATGTATTATTACATATACTAGGCACATTTGTTATTATTATGTGTTGTTTGCCAAGTCAATAATATTAGGGGTAATTTAGACACCCAAAATCAATAATATTAGGGGTAATTTAGACATCAAAAAATACCAATTTTGCCAAGTCATACTTAATTATGAATATTGCTTAGTTGGAGCCTAGTCATTGGGTTTTTATTAGAAAATTTTACAAATGGGGGTTTTAGTTAATGAAAATTGAATTCCAAGGGGTATACTCATATTTTCAGTTAATTCTACTGTCACACCAAATAATTTCTCTTCACCTAATATGTCATAATTGTACTCGTCGGCATCAAATTGAAAAATGACATTCATTATGTATTGAAGACTTTATTTTGATTTTAGGACAGCACTGAAGTCTAGTGATTGTGAAAACTAAAATGTCATTTGAAAAGAAAATTTGAGCAGTGTCTAAGACTCTTAGGCAGCAAGAAATGAAATTTTCAGAGCAAGCTGGAACAACTATTGATAGTCCTACAAACAGAGCAATCGTTGGCGGTCTATGTGAACCCCCTAGTCACTGTCTCACCAGTTACAGCTTTGTCTTTTTCCCTTTGGGGGGTTGGTAGGGCTAACTTACCAGATGCTCCATGCTTATTACTTTGCTTGATGCCGTACGTAAATGGACCACGTAACCATTACCTCATATGCAACTGAAAGTGTATTCCCTTTCTTAATTTCTTTCTAGCTACTTTTCTACTGGTAAAGGGGATGCCCCAGTAGGCATAGCCTTTTGAAAAACACTAGTCTGCCGTCAAGTCCACCAATATCTAGTAGGGGTGGGTTCGGTTCCGTTCGGTTCGGTTTTTTGCCAAAACCGAAAACCGAACCGAAATTACTGTTCGGGTCGGTTCGGTTCGGTTTTCAATCGGTTTGTATTCGATTCGGTTTTTCTCGGTTCGGTTTCGGCCCGGTTCGATTTTTTTTTTTTTTTTTTTTTTTGGGTTTCCAAGTAGCTAAAAAAATTTCTATGAAAATTTGAAAACAACTTGCAGCCATTTTGTAATAAGTCCCATTTCAACATAATCATCAAAAGCATTCCAAAGTTAAATAAAATCGTCAAAAACAATGAAAATAAACATTCAATTCAAAGTCCATTATAATCAAGTCTTTCAAAGTCCACCTACTTTTTCAATGACAATTTGCTTGCTACCGCTTGGGCGGCCTAGGGGGCAACATATCACCTTTTTTTGAACTTCCACTTGTCATTTCTACATACAAATAATAAAAAAAATGATACTAATTAAAATGTGATTTAAAATAATCTAACAAAATCAAATGCAATAAATAAAATTACCTTTCTCAACTTCTTCACAAAACTCCATCTCCTCAATGGTTGGCTCATGATGTAATGCAACATGAATGGACCTAAGCCAATTTTGAGTACATATCAAAGCCTCCACCATTTTTGGACTTAAAGAACTACGATATGGATCAATTATTCGTCCACTTGTACTAAAGGAGGATTCCGAAGCAATGGTTGATACGGGAATAGCTAAGATCTCTCTTGCAACACATGCCAAAATAGGGTACTTAGAAACCCCATTCACCCTCCACCAATTCAATATATCAAAGTTCTCATCTTCTTCTCCTTCATTAGGATCGGAAAGATACTTGTCGACATCATTGTGCACAACCCGGGCTCTCTTTGCTTTTCTCATTTCACTTTTTTCTTTCAACTTTCTTTCTATTTCGGTCATACTTGATGAAGAGTCTCCACTTGTCGTTTGAGAACTACCACCACCACTTATACTTTGTTGTGTACTCAAAGACATATCTTCATGAATCTTGTAAAGATCAATCAACAAGTCTTTCACCCCATTTGTGGCACTTTCAACTTTTTCTTCATCCTCACCAAATTGTATCTCAAAATAATCAACAACTTTCTCTAATTTGTGGCGAGGATCAAGCACAAGTGCAATAAAAAGATATCGATTCATGTCCTCAAGTGAACCCCAATACTTGTCATATTTTTCCTGCATCAACTTGGAGATCATAGACAAAAGTTCATCATCTTTGTTTTCATGCAAGAGACTTTTGATCTTAAACAAATCACCAAAAGTAGTATGAACGGTTGGAGTATTAGAACAACATACTTTTAAAGTGACTTCATAAAAAGGTCTCAAAAAGATTGCAAATATCCCCGCCTCACTCCAATCATCTATCGAAGGTGGCCCTTCCCTCATATTATCATGATTGTCTTTAACAAAGTACGGAAGGTAATGACCATCATCTACTTTTAATCTATCAAAAGCCATCTTGAACTTTAAAGCCGATTCCAACATTAAAAATGTGGAATTCCACCTAGTAGGGACATCCAAAATCACAAGCCCTTTGCTCTCTATTCTCACTTTCTCAACACACCTTTTAAAGCTTTCCAACCTTTGAGGGGAAGATCTTACATACCTAACCGCGTTACGAATGCTTTTTATAGCCGTATTCAACAACTTTATCCCATCATTCACAACCAAATTGAGGATATGAGCAACACACCTCATATGCAAATATTTTCCATCATGCAAGAGTGCATTAGGAATCCCCCACCCACTTATTCGGTGCACCAAGTCCCTTAAACCGGAATCATTTGCGGAAGCATTGTCAACCGTAATGGTTAACACCTTCTCTATACCCCACTCCACTAAACATTCCTCCAAAAGTTGAGCAATGGACTCTCCTTTATGATTTGGAATGACACAAAAATTCAAAATTTTTTTATGCAACATCCAATCATCATCAATAAAATGGGCGGTGAGAACCATGTAATTGATTTGTTGAATAGAAGTCCATGTATCCGTTGTTAGACACACCCTAAATGTCTTCAATTGACTCTTCAATTTATCCTTTTCGGAATAAAACAAGCTAAGTACATCCTTAGCAATTGTCTTACGACTAGGCACTCTCCACATAGGACATGCTTGCATGCAAAAACGGCGAAAACCTTCTCCCTCAACAAAAGTAAAAGGCAACTCATCTATAATGATCATCTCAACACAAGCCTTAGTTACTTCCTCTTGACAAAAACCTATAGCTTCCAACCTATCTTTCGTGCCGGCAAATGTTAAGATCTTTTGCCTATTTGCGGCAAATATTTCCTTATTAGGACCGTAGCTTCTACATCTTGCTAGATGGTTTCTTAAATTAGTTGTACCATTTTTATCCGGGTCGGCCATATATGATTGGGCGCAATGCTTGCACAACCCCTTAACTCTACCACTCTCAATTTTTCTATCAAAGTGTTCCCAAACTGAAGACCTTTCATGACTTTTTAATGATTCTAAAAGAGCTTCTTCTTTACTTACTTGGTCACTTGCATCACCTTCTTTTGGAGTTGCATCAGAGGGATTTCCGGATCCACTAAGAGAAGTCGGGGTTTGTCGAGGTGCCACCATGGTGTTTTGAGGCGGAGTTGATTCACCAACAATGTTCATCTAAAATAAGAGAATCATACAATTAATTATTCAAATAAGATGGGATGGTTACTCTTATCATTACAATTAATGAATTAATTATTAAACATAAGGGATAAAGTAATAGAAACTAGAAAGATATGAGTATGACTACTTACTTCCGATGGTATACTCGAAGATGAGTTCATTTGATCATGAGGGCTAGTTGATTTTGATCTCATTGAGTTTGAACTTGAGCTTGAGCCCTTTGAGACCTTTGACGCCTTTGACTTCATCTAATTCACACAAAATAATAAGAAGATAGTAGTTAGTATTTAACAGTCAGTCAACCAACAACATTTTCAAGTTGATATTTAAAAATTTAAGCTCAAAACATGCTGCTGCTGCTCAACAATTAAAGCCTACAGGGGTTCCAAGAAGCAACCACAGAAAGCAAACATTCAAACAAACAACCACAGAGAGCAAACATTCAAAATAGTTTTCCAGCACATATTTTGTTATGGACACAATATCAATTAGAACAACTTTGGAGACAAACTATCAATTTGGAAGAGCAAACATGCATTTCTTTTAACCTAAGAGCAGGTCAAGGCCCAAAACGCCTACACATAAATGGTTCAAATCCTAAAGACCGCAAGATCCTAAATGCATTTCTTTAGTAAGACTCCAATCCCAAATAACTGGTCTATTCTTGCTGCAGGGTATGTGGACAAGCAGAAGATGCAGAAGGCTTTTGAGTGCATGATGGAAGCTCTGCATGTACGGGCAAATAACACAGCATGTACGAGCATGTATCTGAGTAAAATTGATAAAGACTAATAGATAATCTCAGTTAGTCTCTGGAAATATTAGTGATACATAACAGTATCAAAATGCATAATATAGGCTTACGAACAAAGTCAATCGTGGGGGAACAAGATGAATCTCTAACCCTAGGCCACCTAAGTTTAGAGGTCATGAGCTCAAATTCAATTCAATTACTTTCTAAAGCATAAAAATACCCAATCTCTTATCACAGCTCAATCAATATTTTCACTAAAATACAAATAAAATCTCTAAAAATGTATAAGTAGAACAGAAAATTAAACGTGAGAGTGTGAGTGTGAGACTATCAGACTAACCTTTTGCTGTGATTGAGAGTGAGAATTCGTCGCTGGGAATGAGAGACAGAGAGAGAGGCTGCTGTTGCGACTTGTGAGAGAGACAGATGAGGCTGCTACTACGAAGGGGAATGAGAGACAGAAAGGCTGCTGTGCTGCAAAAGAGCTGCGATGCGAGCCTGCGACTGCGAGGGGGAATGAGCGAGAGCGACAGAGAGAGGTTATTGGGAAAGAGATAGAGAAGGGTGAGTGTTGTGCTGCTGCGTGCGAACGAATTGGGGGTAGTGGGAAAACAGGAGAGGAGAGAGTCGGGAGACCGAGAGAGGAGGGTTAGGGTTAGAACTTAGGGTTGCAATTTAGGAATAAAACGGCGCCGTTTAGAATTAGGCTTATTAATTAATAAAACACCATAAAACGACGTCGTTTTGAAGACTTCGGTTCGGTTCGGTTCGGTTCGGTTTCCGAACCTCAGAAACCGAAACCGAACCAGACAGCTTCGGTTCGGTTCGGTTCAACAGCTTCGGTTCGGTTTTTTTTTCGGTTCGGTTTTTTTCGGTCTCGGTTCGGTTTTCGGTCCGGTTTTTTTCGGTTTTCGGTTTTTCCAACCCACCCCTAATATCTAGTGTATAAGGTGCAGGCCGCCATTCATTGCATTGCACCACACAACATATATATAAGGAAACAGAAAACCTTGTGGTATTGTGCCACACAAGTCTAATTTGCATGGGAAGATTCAGAACCTTTAAAATAATCATATTGTTCTATTTATGGCTTCAATGCTATATATTACTCAAAGTTTAAAGTTTAGAGTGTTTTATCGCTTAGTTTTGTTATGAACTTTCCTAGTTTAAGTGTTATTGTGTAAATCCTAAATTAAATTTTATTCTAGTTATTCCTTCATATATGGACTTGTATTCCTTGGGGATGAAGGATTTCTTCTCCTTTTTTCTACTATAAATAAAGGCACTACGTAGGAGGGATAACATATATTCTACAAACACATCTCTCCTCTCTCTTCCCTTGTTGCCGGCCCTCTCTCCTTTGTCAGATAAAATAGGCTACAACACGTTATCAACACGCTCATACTGCTGCGCTTAGGAATTTGACGAGGAGATTTTCTGCATCAAACCAGTTCATTCATATCATCACACAATCAAGTTATTCTAAAACAACAGTTTTTATCTCGAACATTCACCATAATGCATGACCCAACTTTACGTTTTTCGAATTTTAGATTCTACATAAATTGTGTATGCATTATATTCATAATTGTTGAATTATGTGAATTTGATATTTGCCATGAATTGCATCAAATTTATGTACATGCATTAAAATATTTGAAATAAATATGCATTGAATTAATTGAATTGAAAAAAAAAGAAAAAAAAAAAAAAAAAGCCATCTAGATTCTTCAAACCCACACCCGCGAGCCAGCCGAGACCATGGAGCCCCACTTGTCTCCAACACCAGAACTCGACGCCTCCACCGGTGTCACCACTGATTTTTCGACGAATGCATGGCCTATAGCCATGCCCAACCACCATGACTGCCTTTTTTGACAACCTGAAGTTGTCCCATCAAAATCGTGGCCTAGATTTTCGTAATCTCGTCGAAGTTCGAAAACCCTAACTCAAACCCGAGGGTTTCTGGGTTCAACGACATTGAGATTTCACTCTCTGTCACCTGGGAAGAGGTTCTATGGTGAACCATAACCCCAGACAGCAGCCAAAAGCTACAAGTCCGGTGTTTTTCCCCGGTGAAGCACACAGTTGGGCTGTTCTTTTAGCCCAACAACATAGCCCTTTGGGCTTTGGTTCATCTCGGCCTAACCTAAAACCCAGCTTTGGTTTTGGGCTTGCATGCTGCAGCCCATAGCAGCTCCCATTTGGCTCGCTAGTGACACCAGCCCATGTGGCTTCGTTGTCCTCCCATGCACGATGTCGTACCAGATCCTAGCCTACAGCTGGAGAACCGGTTCACTGCACCACATCCCACCTGATCCATGCCCGTCTTGGGCCTCTGATATATTGGGCCTGAAGCCCCCTTAACCTGATCAACCAAACCCGCCCAGTTTTGGGCTTGGGATGCACAACACCCTTTTATTAAGCCCACTCGTGGGCTTAGTCCTCATTTTGGGCCCCGAGTTCAATTGCCTAATTATTTTTAGGCCCAATGGGTTTTATATTTTTTTCCCCACACTTTAAATTGGCCCGAAGTCCAAATAATTAATTCAATTATAATTATAAACTTGAAGTTCTATTTGCATATTTCCTTGTCGCATATTTTTTTTTTTGTATATATTTGCGTTTGCCTGCAGGAACATATGAACCTGAAGTTCATAATTATTTTAAAACCTGAAGTTTCTAAAAACATGCCTTATTTGAAAACCTGAAGTTTTTCACTTAAAAAACATCACCCATGAAAACCCGAAGCTTTTTCATGCGAATTTAACCAATATATGTTTATTAGAACCTGCATGTTCTACTCCTATGTGAATGGATTGATTTTTCTCTATTACACTAACCACATCTTATCCATCGACTTTGTGATAAGAACATGTCGAATTTAAACAAACTCAACTTCACCACTTTGGTGGTCACTGGAAGGAACTACCTCAAGTGGGTCCAAGAAGTAAAACTCCACCTCACTGCAAAGAATTTGCGTCCCGCCATTGAAGATGAGACAGACAACCTTGTTGAAGAAGTTGAGAAAGCCACCGTTATGATCTTCATCCGAAGAAATATTCATGACGGTTTGCAAACTGAATACCTTGTTGAGGAGGATCCACATGCACTATGGGTCGCTTTGCTTAATTGCTTTGATCACCAAAATGACATTTTCTTACTTGAAGCAAAATAAGAATGGAAGCATTTGCGCTTTCAAGACCTTAAGTCTATGAATGAATATAGTTCTGAAGTTTGTCGAATCCGATCACTTATCAAGTTTTGTAATGAAACTTTGACCGAAGAGGATCTCCTGGAGAAGACCTATTCGACTTTCTATGCTACTAATATTGTCCTGCAACAACAATATAGAGCTCAGAAGTGCACTAAGTTCTCAGATTTGATCTCTGTTCTACTTCTCACTGAAAAACAGAATCAATTGTTGGTGAAAAATCATCAAGCTCGACCTATTAGGGCGACTGTTGTGCCTGAAGCACATTATAGCACAAACCAACGCCCAAAACACCAAAAGAGGTGTGGTGAGGGCGGCCATAAGCGACCTCATCAAGGTCAACAAAGCTAGGGCCCATCTAAGGGAGGAAACAATGCCTAGAAGCGCCCAAATCTCACTCCCAAGGCCCCAAACTTCAAGAATAAAGGTAAAGCACCTGAAACCATGGATGCGGATATGTGCTATCACTATGATTCAAAGGACCATTGGTCCCGTGTTTGTTGAGCTCCCCAGAAGGTTGTAGCTGAATATCATTCTCGTCTTCAGAAGTTTGAATCAAACTTTATGCAAGTGGACGAACCGAAGAGTTCGAAGATGGAGATTTATGACTTTCAATAGGCTATCACACATATGGAAGATTAGAATTTTAGACATAGACTTATTTTTTTAGTTGAAATAAGACATTGGGGCCGAATTCCACAGTAGTGGCCGAACCCTACCCTTGGTTTTGGTTAATTTTGAACAATTTTCCTTTATGTTTGGATTATTGGTTGGTGATTTGTTTTTGGATATTTAGTTTTAATTAATTTCCATCCTTGAATACTTAAAATTATTTTGAATGGATATTTGTTTTTAGAACTTTTATGCATGTGACCGATTCAAATTAATTTTTTCATTCTAGGTATGACTAGTGGGGAAGTTAGTTGTCTGGCAGATAGTGCAACCATGCACACTGTGTTGCATGAACGCATCTATTTCACTAACTTCATACCTAAGAATGCACCTCTGACAACCCTCTCAGGCACATCCAACTTGATCGAATGATACAGTAAGGCACGTATAATGTTGTCCAATGATACAATTTTGACCATTGATGAGGCTCTTTATTCTCCACGTTCCGGAAGAATGTTATTGAGCTTTAAGGACATTAGAGATTACAATTATCATGCTCAAACCCACGTAGAAAACGGAGTTGAATGTTTTTGCATAACTTCCTACGAATATGGCCAGAAACGTATTCTAGAAAAGATGGAGCATATCCCGAGTGGTCTGTATACTACGAACATACGCCGCATAGAAAGCCACTATGTGGTTAGTCCTTCCTCTGGGACCGTGCATGAAATTACACTTTGGCATGATCGTTTAGGACATCTTGAACGAATAACAATATGTCGTATCCTCAAATCATCACACGGGCATCCACTAACCCGAAATTTAGGTTCGATTCAAGGAATTACATGTCAAGCATGTTTTATGGGAAAGCTTATTACAAAGCCTTCTTATGACAAGATTCATTCGAATCCTCCCATTTTTCTACAACGGATTCAGGGGACATTTGTGGACCGATTCACCCTTCTTGCCGACCATTTAGATACTCTATGGTTTTGGTTAAGGCTTCCACAGGTTGGTTACACATGTGCTTATTATCCACAAGCAACACTACATTTTCCAAACTGTTGGCTCAGGTTATCAAGCTCAGGGCTCACCACCTTGATTATCCAATCAAATCTATTCAACTGGATAATGTTGGAGAATTCACATCTAAAACTTTTCATGACTATTGCATGTCGGCTGGGTTTGAAGTTAAACATCCAGTACCCCATGTTCACATCCAGAATGGCCTGGCAGAGGCATTCATTAAGCGTTTACAAATGATTGCTCGATCGTTGGTCATATGTACCAAACTCCTAATCGTTGTTTGGAGCCATGCAATATTACACGCAGCCATGTTGGTCTGCTTGAGGCCTATTGTTACCCAACCATATAGCACCCTTCAATTGGTTACCAAATACAAACCCGACATTTCACATTTAAGCATTTTTTGTTGTGCGGTCTATGTGCCGATTTCACCGCCCTTACGTACAAAAATGGGGCCTCAGCAAAGGATGGGAATCTATATTGGACTTGATTCTCCTTTGATTATTCATTACTTAGAACTTTGACAAGCGATCTGTTTACCACTTGTTTCGCGAATTGTAACTTCTATGAGACAATTTTCCCGTCGTTAGGGGGAGATAAGAACGTCAACGTTCCTGAAGAACGATGCGAATTATCGTGGAGAACCCCCACTTTGTCTCATTTAGATCCCCACACCACTCAGTTTGAAACTGAAGTGCAGCACATATTAGATCTCCAGAGCATAGCTCAGAGCATGCCATATACTTTCACTAATCTCGCGCGAGTGACAAAATTACATATTCCAGCTACAAATGTGCCTGCAAAGATGGATGTACCAAATGTATGACAAATTTCCCTCCTGGAGGCCTTGGATTCCAATCTTCGTCATTCACGTACATTAGCGTCTAGCCAATAATCTGCCTCTACACAAACGCGTGGTAAACCTCTTGGTTCAAAAGATTCACACCCTCGCTTCCTCATTCTATCCAACTCATGACGAAATTGTAGATTACGAAAGCTTCCTTGAAGAGACGAATCCTCCTCCCGAGAATCAGGAGATTTTGGTCTATTATGCTAGCTTAAATGATGTGTGGCATAGAAATGAGATTATCATTGGTGATGCATTAACATATGCAGTAGCTACTGAGATCATGTTAAGAGATGACATTGAACCTCGTTCCTTTGATGAATGTCGACGCAGAACCGATTGGTCAAAATGGAAACAAGCAATCAAAGTCAAACTCGATTCGCTTCTGAAATGTAAGGCATTTGAACCTATAGCCTATACTCATCAACATGTGAAGCTGTTGGCTACAAGTGGGTTTTCGTTCAGAAGCGTAATGAGAAGAACCAAATTGTGTGTTACAAAGCTCGTCTTGTTGCGCAAGGCTTCTCACAACACCTCGGGATTGACTATGATAAAACTTATTCACTCGTTATGGATATGATTACTTTTTGCTACCTTATCAGTTTGCTAGTTTCCAAAAAACTGAGTATGTAGCTGATGAACGTAGTAACTATGTAACTCTATAGGGATCTTGATACGGAAATTTATATGAAAGTTCTCGAATGACTTACATTGACTGGATCAAATATTTCCAAACCCCGGAACACGCTCTCAATTTGGCGTGAAGCTTTACAGTTTAAAGCAATCTGGAAGAATGTGGTATAACTATCTGAGTGAGTATTTGACTAGTCAAGGATATGTGAACAATGAATTATGCCCTTGTGTGTTCATTAAAAAGTCACATTCTGGTTTTGCGAGAGTTGCAATTTGAGATGAAAGATCTACGTAAGACTTGATACTGTTTTGGTCTCGAGATAAAGCACCGTTCGGATGGAATCTTAGTACATCAAATGAACTACACCCAAAAGGTGTTGCGCCGCTTTAACAAGGATAAAGCGAAGCCTTCGAGTACTCATATGATCATTCGATTGCTAAATGCAAAACGAGATCTTTTCCATTCGAAGAATGATGATGAAGAGATTTTAGAGCCTGAAGTTACTTATCTAAGTACAATAGGTGCTTTATTGTACATAGCTCAATGCACTAGACCCAACATCTCCTTCCCTGTTAATCATTTGGCAAGATACAGTAATGCACCAACACATAGACAATGGACAGGCATGAAAGACACCTTCCGTTACCTTAAGGTAACTATGGATTTGGGCTTGTTCTATCCTTACGGATCCTTGAGTGATGCCGCACCCTCAGCTTCTTAAGTTGATTCTTACCTTGTTGGTTATGCCGACGCATGATATTTATCTGATCCGCACAAGGTTCATTCTCAAACGGGTTATGTTTTTACCGTTGAAGGCACCGCAATCTCTTGGAGGTCAACCAAACAGACCTTAGTTGCCACTTCGTCTAACCACGTTAAAATTTTCTCCTTACATGAAGCAACTTAGGAATGCTTTTGGTTGAGAACAGTTGTGGGCCATATTCAAAGCTTTTCCGATTTTTACCCCGTCGTTGATATCCTGACGACTATCTATGAAGATAACGTAGTATGCATCGCATAGGTCAAGAAGGGTTACATCAAATGAGACAACACCAAGCACATTGCGTCGAAGTTCTTCTTCTCACATCAACAACAAGAACATCAGAAGATTGAAGTCATGCAAATCCGTTCACAAGACAATCTGGCCAACATCTTCACCAAATCACTGTCGAAGGCGACGTTTCAGAAGGTTGTTCAAGGAATTGGTATGCGTAAACTTTCTGAGTTGTAACGTTGTTATTTCTCTTTGGAATTGTGTCAAACTCAGGGGAAGTATCCTGAAGAATACTTGCTTGATCATAATGTACTCTTTTTCCCTACGATTATGAGCATTTTTCTCATTGGGTTTTTGCTACCTACCTAGGTTTTAACGAGACACCCACCTTGGCCTGGTCATATCCTTGATGATGTCCTATAGACGTTTCTTTTGACTTTTCATTTCTCACATATTTTTTCTTAGACTATGAATTTTTTCCCTACTCGGGTTTTTGTCATAGCCTTAGGGTTTTTAGTGAGACTTACTACTTTATGCAAGTTCTTACCTTATTGAGAATAAGCGTTGTTCCTTAGAATCAATGTCGACGAGTCGACTTCCTCAACTTCTACATGATGCTGAATCTACCTTGAGTATTTACACACTTAAGGTGGAGTGTTATGGACTTTCTTAGTTTAAGTGTGATTGTGTAAATCCAAAATTATATTTTATTCTAATTATTCTTTCCTATATGGACTTGTATTCCTTGGGGATGAAGGATTTCTTCTCCTTTTTACTATTATAAATAAAGGCACTATGTAGGGGGGATAACATATCCTCAACTCACAATTCCCCTATAATTCTATAAACACATCTCTCATCTCTCTCTTCCCTTGCCGCCGGCCCTCTCTCCTTTGCCAAATAAAATAGGCTACAACAAGTTTTGATTTCTACAATTGTTAAATTTTGTATTTTTAATCTCAATCATTCATTTTTCGTGTACTCAAAATTATACTTACTATTGAAGAAAAATTGTATAAATTCAATGTTGGTTTATTTTTTTAATAAAAGATATTATTTACATGGAAAATCGACATTCAACAAAAAAAAAAGTGATTTGAGAACCAAAAATTTGGAGGATGAGTATTATTTGTTGTTTCCATTGAAAGATAATGTTCTAGACTTTTCAGGTAGTTCAACGATGAAAAAGAAGAATCAATTTTGAAGAAGTTTTGCCTTATTTGTCTCAGGACTTGTTATTTAGAATTTAGGTTCTAGTTTTGCATTATAAGTCTTGAAACCATTTCGGCATAAACCTTTATATATATATATTTTTTATTATTATTCGAAGGTTTCAGGATTTTATTATTTCCAATTACGTTTCTATTTGGACTCCTATGATTTTTAGGGTTAAGATGTATTATAAATAGGCCATCTTGCCAGGGGCTATAGATCCATCCAGGAGGTGCCTTTAAGCCAAATGAAAGAAAGAAAAAAAGCAATATAATTAATTGGAAGAAAGTTTGGCCATAAATCAATAAAAAGTTTATTGATTAACCATATATCAATGCATAAGTTTTTCTTTGGACTTAATCAATGGGCTATTTACATTATTTAGGTATAAGTCAATAAAGAGGCCCAACTTACTATAAGTCACTACATAATTCCTTTTTCCCAATTTACTCATGCAAAGGAAGCATCGTGTTCAATAGTTGAACCAGCACACCAGAGCTTCAATGGTGATGGAATTTTTTCTGCAATTTTTAACTTTGAGTTTAACCATGATGCTTGGTTTATGCATATGATTCAAAATCTTTTAAGGTATTCATATTTCTGTGGTGTTTGGAGATCAATCATATTTGGAGTTTTGTAGATTGAGGGATGTGTTTTTTTAATTTTGATTATGTTCTATGATTCAATTTTTTCCTGTGTTCGAACTGGTGTAGTTTTATTCTTTTGTATTAAATTTAAATTTGAATTTTTCAAATTTTGGCTTTGCCTATGGTTGTGGATTTGATTTGATAATTTTGTTGCTCTGAAATTTAAGCTTCCATCGAATTCTCAGTTAATTACAGCTTTAATGTTCATTAGGTAGAGTTTTGGTGCTTGTTTGATTGTGTTTGAGTATTGGTGACATATTTTCAATCTTGTAAGAACTTCATCGCATTGTCTGTTTATGTTTCTGTTAGTGATTTCAGTCCTTTTGTTTTTGTTTAAGGATCATGGAGTTTTGTGTGATAGCAAAGTGTACATACAAAATAAAAACTATGTTGTTTCAGTTTGATGTAGTTCTTCATTTGTTGACATTTACAAAGTGATTCGTTTAAGGTTTAAGGAGTTGTGCACGGGGAGCTTCATGCTTAGATGTTGGTTGTCGGATTATTCTAATTGTGTACTAGAAAATGAGAATGACTTTGCTATGATTGTTGGCATGTTTGACAATAGCAAATGCAAAATCAGTTGATATATTGGTAAATGATGTTAGAATGTGTAGTGAGGTTTTGTCAACGGATAGTGATGTACTATATGGAATAACGACAGTTCTTCATCTTATGCTATAAGTTCTAGTAGTAAAGACTGTAATAACTTCTTGGGTAGGTCAAAGACAGCTACTAGCAAGGCTTTGTTGTATAATGAATGGTTGCATTATATTCATCACGTTGGGAAAAAAAATTGGGTAGAAGATTTTCGTATAAAATTGTGTAAGTATGCTCTTGAGGCAGGTTTTTGTTTTGTATATTTGAACAATGACAAAAGTTACGTCATTGCAGTGTGCTCCAAAATAGAGAAGTGAGGGATTCAGTTGGTATGTTTATGCTTCCCAATGTCAAGCTACTGGTTTCTTTATTATCAAGACACTAAACATTATCCACACATGACGCGATTGGATATGTGAATCTAATAGTAAGATGATGAGTTCCCGAGTTGTGTCTTCACTTTTTGTTGATAGGATTCATGCAAAACCATAAATTAAACCAATTGAGATGATAAAAGAGTTTAAGGAATATTATGGGCTTGATATTTCTTACCACCATGCGTGGTTTGGAAAAGAATTGGCAGAGCTAGAACTTCATGGTGATGAGTCTAAGTCATTCAATGAGTTAACTTGGCATTCGAAGGCTATTAAATTTCAACAAATTCTAGTTCTATTTGTCCTGGAATGTTATCCATTGACTCGGAAGCTATACCTTAAGCCATAAGTGTTTAACCCTATGCGCCCAAAACCTGGGAGTTGAACCCTAAGTCATAAGTGATTAACCATATACATTGCTTTTTCTTTCAAAAGATGGTTTATTTGTCTTTATCCATTATTATATCGTTATTTATTGTTTTCTTGTTTTGTTTATTTCTTTTTAGATTTTTTCTTCTAGCTTTTAGCATTGTTGATTATGAGACAAAGGATAATTGGACCTGGTTTCTCCAGCATTTGGAAAGTATTTGATGCTTATTAATAGAATGATAACATTTTTCTCTAATCGTTACCCAAGACTATTTTTCATGGCTGGCCTCACTCGTATTGATATTTCCATCTGAAACAAAATTTGTCAATCAAGTTTCCGAAGCTAGGCTATGGTCAGACGTTCCAAACTAAAGTCAAGTTTAATAATGTTAAATATCAATTGTTAACTATAGGAAATACTAGAGTGAAGTCATTTAGTATTGACATTTCTAAAGAACATTATTCTAATGCTTATTTTCAAGGGATGCGCTATGGTGCTAATAATTTAACAAAGTCATTCAACAATTAAATTCTAGAGATTTGAGACTTGCTTGTATTGCACTTGCTAGAAGAAATTTGAAAGAAATTGATGGTGTTGAATGCAAGCTAAGAAGTGGACTACAATTCTTTGTGCGGAGGTGGAGAAGACTTTGAAGGGTGCATTAGAGGTTGGTAGGCATTGGTCTATTCACCGTTCGACTGCAACAATTTTAGAAGTGATTGACGATTGGTCCATGATGGTTGTTTTAGAGTCAAAGACATGTTCTTGTCATCTTTGGCAGATTGGTGGGTTTCTATGTGCGCATGCATTAGCTGTCATGGTATCAATTAGAGCTTGTGTTTATGATTACATTAAAGATTATTTCAAGGCAAATTTCTATCAAAAGGCACATGCATATTGGATTTTCCTGCATCAACAATTAAGAAAGGATTGGACGATGATGGTCAATTGATTAAGATTTGGTTGTGCTCCCTCTAATTACTAAGCGGCTTCCTGAAGGACCCACATCAAAGTGGATCAACTCTTTTTGTGATACGAAAGGAGTCTAAAAGTTCAATTGATGTGGTTTGGTGAAAGGGTACTACAAAAACACATGCAAGGCAGTTATTAATTGAATTTGAATTTTCAGTTTATGTACATTGGGATATTGCGTTGCAGTGTCTATTTCCTAATTCTGTTTTTACCAAATGAATTCAAACGCAGCAATGTAGTGTCGATTTTCTGCTTCTGTTTTTGCCTTTATATTTAGACACTGCGTTGAAGTGTATGTTTCTTGATTCTGTTTTTACCATTTGAATTCAAACATATGCAATTTCTGTTTTGTGCTTCTAGTTTTTCCTTTGGATTCAAACATTGTGTTGAAATATCTGTTTCCTTATTCAATTTTTACCTTTGAATTCAAACTTTGCTTTCTAAATATCTATTTTGATTAGCCGCATCTAATATTGGATTTCTCATTGGAAAATCATAATTATTTGTTTTTATTAATAAATTGATTTGAATTCATATTTTAACTCTTGGTTTTGGGGGATTTTGGGGCGATTTGGGTGCATGGGTTTAGAATTTTTTGGGGTGTGTAATGGAGCTTATAGCTTAGAGTTTAGGTCTCGGGTTTTGGGTGAACCCCAAAACTCGAGAGTGAAACACTAAGACATAAGTGATAAGCCCAAGACAAATAAAAAAATAAAGCGAAAAAAAAAACATATTGGATTATAAAATAGTGATTGCATTTTCTGTTTTGTCTAAGACATTTTTCATATTCAAAATGTAACAAGACATGCATCAAATAAACAAACACATAACAATTACCAACATAAATTCATCTAATTTTGAGAACTAGCCATATATCCAATAGTTGATATCAAATAAGCATCTTGATATCACATCTAGAAACATATCATCATTCTTCAAAAAGAGTAACAATATTGCCTTAGAAGTCTCTGAAACAACAATATTCAAATGAAGTCATTCTTCAAAAAGATTAACAATATTTAAAAAGTTAACAAAATTAACATGATATTGTTTTCAAATGAAGTCATTCTTCAAGCTCTGAAGTCCAATTCTTGTGGCGTAGAAGCATTTGGATCAGTAATGCTCTATACAAGATGTGTAGAGAAAGTCCAATTCTTCAAGCTCCGAAGTCCAATTCTTCAAGCTTTGAATTTTTTTTTACCGTATTTGGAACAACTATTCCTTGTGCAAGAAAGTCCATGTAGAATATGATAAACATCCCATGATCTAATTTGCAAAACAAGATGTGAGTATATAATCATGCAATTTGTTTTTGTGTTTGCAATTATAGGAATTAAGTGAGACTTTGTATTTACTCAATTGAATCATGTTGTGCACAATCGCACTTCAAACACAATTGACAACTGTTATGCAAAATCCACGATAAAGGTTGCTCCTCAAAATTGTTGTGGTCTTTCTTTGTCACTGTAGGCACCTTGTTTCCTTCACCAAAGAGTTAGCTTTTCCTATTTTCTAGCACCGACCTCTTCCCACTTTCAAGCATCTATTTGGCTTAAGGTTTCAAATAGAGAATCCATTATTCGACAATTTGTTTCCTGATGTCAAAACAATAATCATTAGCTTAGTTTATATTTTTTGTTTTCTCTTAACAAATAATGGGAAAATGTTAATACTTACCAATTACTTAGCTATGTCAATGCATCTTTCAGTAATATTGATGTTTAGGGTCCTCAATAGATTGTAGTGCATCCACTTTTGCAGTCTTTTGTGGAAGAGAAGCAATGTGTAGTGAGATTTCTTTTCAGAAACTATTGGAAAGAATATATCATTGGCATTTCCAAGCTTCTCCCACATCGGCTCATATAAATTTTGGCGCAAGTTGGTTCCACATAATCTTTCATTTGCTATAAAAAGAAAATATCAAAATTCATCAGTTACGAGCCAACAAGATTGAAATATGTTTTTAATTTTTAGTAATTGTTGTATATATTCTTAGTTCTGTACATTCAAACACTGCAACGCATTGTCTAATTTCTGGTTCTATTTGTTCTTTGGATTCAGACACTACGTTATCTAATTCCTGATTTTGTAAAAATTAAGGTATATTCGGATACTTACCCAAGTTTAGGTTGACATGAATTGTGTTGTCTGTAACTTCTCTTTATTAACTTTTCCTCCTCCATTTCAATGTAGACTTCAACAACCTTTTGCACATTCATTGAGAAGGTTAAGTGTTAGTATAGGCAATGCAATCTACACTTTGAATTATTGTTGTAGTAGGTTTACTTGTTAATTACACTTTGGTTTACTACGACTTGGGTTACAATCTCTCTCATGTCGAACTTGTTTAGGCTATCTTTTTTTCCTTTCTAGAAAAATTGGCTAAGTATTCGAAGTCAAAATCTATAAACATTAGTACTAAATCAAATTGTAACTGAAGTGTTCTATTAAATCAAAGGTGTAATGAACTTGCTCTTGGAGTAAGCATATCCCTAGCTAGACTTTTTCTCCATTTTGGCTTTGACAACTGAACTTTCGTTTTAGGCTTCTTACTAGCATGCTCCAGTGGCTTAAGTTTACCACCATTATCCTTGGTAGCTTCCTTGGAGTTTCAACATGGTTGTAGCTGGCTAAATCATCATCTTGCTTCTTTCTTTTCTTATATGTAGTCTCGTACTTGTAGCAAAATAGATTTTTTTTTCTTTTTAACTCTTTTTTGCACAACATCAACTATGGAACCTTCTAGAGTTGTGTTTACATTTTTGCTTTATTTTGCCGAGTTTCAACATCCATAGGATTAGCAAACTCTACTACAGTATCCATACTAGTGGTGGAATAATCCTCTCGGTATTCTTCAGGCATTTGGCTATCAGTGTTGTCTTCTAATGCCCTTAATTTCTCTTGAATTATCTTGGCTTCCAACTCTTTTATTCTTTTCTTCAACTTCTCATTTTCTTGTTTGAACATGTCATTCTCAACTTGCATCGCCACATTTATATCTTCCAATTCTTCAATATTCTTGTTCAATATTTCTACGTGTCCTTCCGTTCTTTTTGTCATTCGATGTGTTTGTTGAACATCTTCTTATTGTTCCTGTTAACATTCATCATACAAAATTTAATAATTGAAAATTGCAATGCATCTATAACTTAACATAAAAGTTAAGAAACTTCATTGCAGTTACTATTTTCTTATGTTTTCATCCTTGCTATTCTTATCCTCATCACCATTCTCGTCCTTGTCACCCTCATCCTCTTCACCATCCTCATTCTTTGCACTATCAAAATTTTCATCCCTAGCATCATCATAATTTCCATAATCATAATCTTCATCTTCCACATCATCACAATCATCAATCTCACTTTGTGCTTTGGAAATTGGTTGCACCATGAAACTTGTTGTGTTATCATACGTATGATAACATGCATATAATGCTATGAGTATGTTATACCTCAATATTTTAAACATTCCCTACGTGATTGAACTTGGTGTGGAGTTCTTGAAGGCTCTATCTTGTCATTACTGCTCTCTTTGCCTATCATTGGTTGTATGAGAGTAGTCCTCTCACACAATAGAAACTACATAAAAATAATAGAATATAATGATATGTTAGAAGATAATTTTTATACTATTTAAACATCAATACAAAAGTTGTTGGACTTACTGGAAGTATAATGATGCAATCACCAATTTATCCCATTGGTTTATTTTTAGTTTCTTTCACCTTAGCGTGTTTAACCAATAGAGCGAATATAGCTGCAAACAAATTTAGCCCATGAGTATTTAGATAAATCCTCTAACTTCTCGCAATATTCCATAATTTTCCAATTTAGCGTGCTTGCAGAGTTGCTGAAAAGCATTGTAAGACATAACTCGAGAAGGATCGACACTACAACATCTTTTTTAAAGTCAACAACTTCATACTCATCTTCACTCTTTTCTTTTCCTTTTCCTTTTCCTTCTGCTTTATTTGAATTATGTTGATGAGGATTTCTAGCCCATCCAAATTGCTTTTCAAAGTGCATTATCAAGTCTCACTTTGGATATTTTCTATTTACTAAAAATAGCTTTATTGGAAAGTTGAGTTGTACCTTGACCCCATCATCTTAAGCATCTTTCCTTCATTTGGTAGCCCCAAAACCTTCGTCACTGATTTGGAGGTTATTTGGATACTTTGTTTCCCAAAGTTGATTGACTTGGTTGGATGGTTGAAAACTTTCACCATCTTTTTTCAAGTCGAGGTCAGACTTGACTATGTCAACATTGCTCATACTTCTCTTGTAGAATGCCTTTAGTAAAGGCCAAAACCTAGTTTTCTTTAGCAAGTCAATTTGCTTACTATTGAGGATGCCTTGCACCTCTTGAACAACTGTGTTGAAGGCAGTCATGTTGCATCTAAACTGCGTATGATTCGGGTACTTAGCTTTTCGATTATATGCCTTTCTATTTCCTTTCTTTTTTGCTTTCGTTTGAAGTACAACCTTTCACCTGTTTATTTTTTCTTTTAACTCTTTTTTGGGACATGTTTCAACTATAAAAGAAAAAAAATATATATATATATATATGGAGTTTGTGTAGCGATATTAATATTATAGCTTTTTTTTCCATCTAATATAATCAAAAGCTCAATCCTTATAACTATAAAAAATAGAAACAGATATTACGATGTAGAATCTAATCACAATGTCAAACACTGTAAGCAGTGTCTAAATCCACAAAAACTACTGTACTGTGTTTTTTAAATGTTTGTTATGTCCAAGCCAATTTAGCATCCAAACAACTCAATTCTCAAAAATCACAAATAATACAACTAAATTTGCAATGTAGTGTGCTTTGCATATATTCGTTGATATGCTCAAAACAAGCACCTCCAACTCTGCCCCATGCATAATATACTAATTGTTAGAGAATAATTGGTAATTTCACAACAAAACGCCCAAGTCTATAATGTCTTAGACTAGTGCGTGTTCCAAGTGTAATTATTTTAGTTTAAATTTGTCTCTCATGCGCTCAATCACAAAAATAGCAAGCGTTTCAAAGACAATATATTTTATGAGATAAGTTCGGCATGCATGTACATTCATATCATTTAAGTTTGTATTTAATGGGCTAATTTGAATTAATTTATTAATATTTAAAGGCCCATGTTTTAAGTCAGCATAAAAATAAAAATAAACCCTAGCATATATGTTATAGGTCCTTGTCACATGACTTGGGTGTCTTATGCATAATTAACATGCTAATAAAGTCAAATAGTTTTCAGCTGCCGCATAACACAGAAGAATAGAGCAGCATCACAGTCGGGCTTCATTTTTCATCTTCTTTTTTCAGCATTTTGTTGGTGCTGTCATATGCATGATTTAGAGATTTTGAATGGTTGACCTCATGCATTTTCTTCTTTTTTGTTGCTGCATGTTTTTGGAGTCCAATATAGTGAGGGTTTTAATGTGATTTGTCATCAGTGAGTCTCCATTTGAGAAAAGATTGTTTTTGTGTCTGTGTGGTTTAAATGACAAATTCAGTTTTCTTTCACTGATTTTTTTCAGTACTTATATTAGAAATCAATTATGAAAATGTGTCTTGTGATTTTCATAATTGGTTGAGTTTCAATAATTATTTCATTTCATACATTTTGCATGATCATGTTAGTATCTTGCAAAATTCAAGGAGAAGGTGATTGACAGCCGCGTTAGTGTCGTGCCATTTCCACTCGAAGACTAAAAAGAGATCAAGTAGCAAAGCGCGGAGACAAAACTACCTACTAGTATGCGTGTCTAGTTGATAAGTTTTGTAAGTCTTTCTGTACTTATTTCTCTTCGTGTCTCTCCTGACTTGGGAGTCCGAGGATTTTCCCAATGGTGAGTTTTGCCTCGTTAAATCCTACATCTTGTGTGCACATTTTATTTATCGTTTTAATTACATATGTGTAGGATAATTTGATATGTGTTGTGAATGTGGAATTAAATTGAAAATGGAATTGAATTTTTAAGTTGGAACCTATTCACCCCCCTCTAGGTTAAACTAGTACCCATCATAGGACTTTCACTAACTCATCATCTCAAGTTTCCAACTGGATACTCTTCGAAAAGGCAAACATGATAACCAAGACTCTAACTGGTTTCAACCTCAATTCATAAGCACCTAAAATTTGAAAAGGAGCACAGAACCTGAGAAAAAAGCACGGTGAGTGGCGATTAGACTAAGCGACATAACCAATATGGTTAAAAATACACAGAGCCAACAAATATACTGAAATAGACCTACCCTGATCAAATGCATATATTCAAGAGATTGAATGGATGACAACCAATCACCATAGACAAAATGCACAAGGCGCATATAACACTTTTGCAGAGTAAAACCATAATTTCACACCACTACTTCATACAAAGCAAGAATTAGCATGGAAACATAACATTCCAAATGCTATGTATCACTAGATCGCTCACATCGGTTTAATGGAAACCTACCCAACTATTCTTTTCCTATTCCTCACAATGCCGCGCAACCCAAAAAAGAAAAGTTAAGTATTCAACAACATATACCATTTGCAAAAGCCCCAATAATGCAAAGAAAACTAAATCCGTGATATGCATATGCTTTTTGATATGCCCAAACTAATTTTAACGTCCAAATAAGCTCAAATTCAAAACCAAAAGTTGTAGTGAGCAAAATTACACTAAATCTCTCAAAAACACAACTCAAATAACCTAAAATGTAAAAATTGAAGAACAAGAAAAAAAAAGGAAGGAAAAAGTACCTTGATCGTGATTTCTCAGGCGAAAGTATAAAAAAAAAATTGTCCTTTCTGGTCAGCTGTCACGTACCATAATCCTGATCTTCTCACAGTTATAATTTTGAAAATCAACGGCCAAGATTATTCCAATAGTAAAAAATTTAAAAATTACTTAGAAATTCCAAAATATACCCAAATTTTTTCTATAAATAACCAACCATATTCTTCATTCTTCACACTACCACTCAATATTTATTTTTACTACAATCTCCTATATATGTTCTTTACCTCCCAAATACTTATTGGAATTAGACTTTATTTGAGACTTATGACATATGGTGTACAAGGCTAAGAAAACAAAAATAAATTAAAAATATATTTATGAGATCCCATATTTTAAAATTAAATGTTTATTATTATTATTATTATTATTATTATTATTATTATTATTATTATTATTATATACATATATTTCTATTTTGTTATGGTAGGCGTATTAAAAATCCAGTTTGATTTAAAGGTCCAGTATACCTATTATTCTTAGCCCATCCAAAATAGATGCCTCTCCACCATTCTCAGTTACCTTCTTTTTATCTCTAGAATCGTTGACCATGTTGCAACGTGCCTAATTTGTATGAGAAGTGCTGACAAAGCACTCTAGCATGCATATTATTTGAAGCTATTAGTTGGACGTGTCAATCATATTAGCTATGCTTTCGACACCTTGTACATGCAATGTCTTAGTCATCTTTAGCCGCAAAACCATCCAATTGGAAGCAAGATACTTGTTTGTACAATGTATTACATAGCCAAAATTTTGAATTGCTGGGATGGTAATGTTCACGGTAGAACTTGTGTAGTTTTATTACCTAATGTCAGAAAGAAGTGCTCTGTAGTGATTAATAAAAAAGTATTTAAGAAACAATTCATATGCATAGAAAAATGAGAGAGAGGGAGAGAGAAAGAGAGAGAGAGAGAGAGTAAAATGCTAATCAGAATATAAGAGATAAAAAAGAAGTTGCAAAGTTGTTCTACAACCAAATGGCACTGGTTGGAATGAGCCCTTTAAATGGTTGAGAAGTTCGGATGATGGTTATACGATGCCTACATTTAGGGTAACATGAGGAGAATTTTTGTGGCAGTATTGTTAGAAAAATTATCATCAACAATGTACATTCTCCAGGAAATTATATTCCAGGCCTAAAATAAACAGTTAGCCTTCATGAAGTGAAACCACCTAAATTTAGTATGATCCAAACTCCAAGGAGATGATGATGATGTGAAATTCAACACGCAAAGGGTGAAGGAGAGGAATTTCAACTGGAAATATCTGAAGCAAAGTGGCTGCTGAAATATGGTAACCAGTTAGAACCTTGACTCTAAGTTCCAAATGCAGAATATCAAAGTCCTTAATAAGAATTAGAAACAAAGAGAAGAATTCAGAGAGTTTGACCTTCACTAGTTTTCTCCAACTCCCATTAATTCCACATCAAATTGGGAAAAATCTTGTTTTCCAAACGAAGATGTTGAACATCAACGTCATTCCACTGTTTTCTCTCTACATCAATGCAGCGGAAAATACGTTAGTCCCATCATGTTGTCCTGGCTGATAGCATATTTGAAATAACACTGTTAAAAATCAAACAAAAATTAGAATGAAATACATAATAACTGTACTGGATTTCTGTAAATACATGCGGGTCTTTTAACTGATATTTAATAGATAAAACTCAAAAATTTTGAGAACGAAAAGATTTAATAGATAGAACTGAAAAATTTTGAGAACAAAAAATGAAAGGTTCGAAATTTAATCAAACCCAACAATAACAGACGAAATCAAAATTAATTAGAGCAAAGGGTACAAATTTGAAATTCCAAAAACCCAAATTGAACGCAAAACATCAGAATTCATAACGCAAAGACTCAAATTAACACAAAATCAATGTGCTTTCAATAGAACCTGAAAAATTGTAACCTATCGAAAATGTAGAAACAAAGAGATCGAAATACAATTGGGGACATCATCGAAACAATAACAATTTGAGGCATGCAACAGCTGTTTCTTGTTCCTGAGATGAACGGGAGACGACTAGAGGTAACGATGAGGTTCGATTCGCAAGCGTTCGGACTGCAACAGCTCGCTGTCGTCGCTAGCAGAGTCACGGAGAGAAGAAAGAAAAGAAATAAATAAGAAAGATCAGTATATATAATTTGTAAAACAATGGCATACCTGTAATAACAAAAACCTAACAGGGGGTGGTGGTGATCTGAGGAGGAAAAGGATTTCATCCACCCAACTTCAGTGCCCACTGCAAAACGAAAAGATAAAAAATTTAGTCATAAAAAATCCACCGAAAAATATAAAGATTACAAAAATGTGAAAGTTGGGTTTTTTGTTCGAAGGCTAGTCGAAGACAAGGAGAACGGGGAGAACGGCGAGAGGGAAGAGAGAAAGAGGAAGAAAAAAATATAAAGTGTATATATATTTTCTGAGGCAGTGGCAAGAGAAGTAATAACATAAAATTGGCAGGGGCAAAATGGGAAGCACAATGTGCTTATGAACAGTAACACAGTTGATTTGAGTTTTAGTATAGATTGAATATGTTGGCTAGTAAGAAGCCATGCATGTATGCATGCATGGTCCGTGTACGTGTGTGTGTGTATATATTTTACGTTATATATATATATTGTGTGTGTGTGTGTGTGTGTGTGTGTGTGTGTGTTAGATAGAGAGATTAGAAAAGAAAACAAAGTGGAAGAAATACATGGCATTAGGAGTGATCAAGGAGCTTGCTCAAATACGTGGAGCTTAGTTATTGCAGTAGTGACGTGGATCTTCGTTTAACCTTTGTAATCAAGGTAGGGGTTTCTTTGGGAACTTATCACCATTATTTGTCTTGTTTAAACTTTGTGAAATATGTGTTATACTTGATATATCTTTATAATTGATATAAGTGTGTATTTTGGAATATTCATATTACTATTATTGTCAATAATGTAGATATTGAGATAATGATGATTAAATACATATATCACTGCATATTGGAGTGGAAGGATTTTATTGGAATATTCGAGATTGGGTTATTGAAATGGAACTATATTTTGTGTGATTGAGTTCGACTCTCGTAAGTACCAGCAAAGGTGGCAAAAGTGAAATTATAAGAATGGTATGACGTAGTGGGGTGTCGCATCCCAGCCCGGGCCCCCACCACATCCCGGGCTCGACTCCACCGTAGCACGATATTGTCCGTTTTGGGCCCCGACCACGCCCTCACGGTTTTGTTTTTGGGAACTCACATGAGAACTTCCCAGTGGGTCACCCATCCTAGGAATGCTCTCATCCGAACTCGCTTAACTTCAAAGTTCTAATGCAACCCGAAGCCAGTGAGCTCCCAAAATGCCTCGTGCTAGGTAGAGATGGAAATATACATATAAGGCTTATAGGATTCACTCCCTTGGGCGATGTGGGATGTTACAATCCACCTACCTTAGTGGCACGACGTCCTCGTCGGCACACATCCGGCCATGGATTGGCTTTGATACCAAATTGTCACATCCCGGCCCAGGCCCCCACCACATCCCGGGCTTGACTCCACCGTAGCACGATATTGTTCGCTTTGAGCCTTGACCACGCCCTCACGGTTTTGTTTCTAGGAACTCACACGAGAACTTCCCAGTGGGTCACCCATCCTAGAAATGCTCTCGTCCGAACTCGTTTAACTTCGAAGTTCTGATGGAACTCGAAGCCAGTGAGCTCCCAAAAAGCCTCGTGCTAGGTAGAGATAGGAATATACATATAAGACCTATAGGATCCACTCCCCTTGGCGATGTGGGATGTTACAGAGGACTCTAGTGACTAAGAGAAAAATAAGATGACCAACAAAATGGAAAATTTTGGTTGATTGAGGTATGGGGGTTAGTTTATATAATGGAGCATTTAGACCACCACTGCAGTGGTAAAATGCATGGTATGGGACATGCAAGTTTGCGTGTTTTATTATATAAATTAATGGGCTGGGTAATTGAAGTTAAGCTGCATTCATGGACTATAATTTATATTTGATAACATGTTATAATTGATTACGTGTTGTATGACACTTGGTTTAGCCATGATAATTATCCTTGATAAGACTTATGTCTCTATTGAACTGTGGTTTTGTTTATCCTATACATTTTAGACCTTGCAGGTTCGGTACAAGATTAAATAAGGGTAGATGAGCTAAGGTTGTGTTAGATAAGGGATTTTAAGAGTTTTTATTTATTTTGTACACCCTGTAAGGATTTTCGAGTTATTTTTATAAGAGAAGTTTGATTTTTCGTATTTATTTTTATTTTTACTCGCACGCCGAGCGTGGAATTTATTTTTCCACCGACCTCGAGTCCGGAGTGTGACAATATTTGTGAATAGTAGTCACATTTGCCTTCCTCTTTCTAAACGTGTAGACTTAAAGCATCTCCACTAGTTGATGGACGGCAATGGCAATTGGAGGGTAAGGGCGATAAAGTTGCCCTTACTTTTCCCTCTAAAGGGTAATTGTCTTTGTGCAAGTCCACCAGTTTGGAAGGTGGAAGGATAAAAGTAAGGGCGATTACTATTGACAATTTTTTTTTTCGAATTGTTATTGGCATTCCAAAAATTTCATTCTACAATCCAAACTTTCTATATTTGGAAAGAAAAATACACTTATGAAGAGTGTAGAATAAGATTTTTGGAGTATCAATAACACTTCCCTTTTTTTATATATTGTGTGCCTTGTAATTGTGTACTTATTAAGTTTGTTCTTTGAAAATAAAATTTCGTATTTAACTTTGATAATTTAATTTTGAATACAAAATGAAAACATAACATTACAAACAAGCATAATTAATTAAAATAAAAGCAAATGAGAAGATGATTGAAGTTTTTAAGTTTCTTTGAGTGCGTCTAGTTTTAAGTATGTTGTTAAAAAATACATTTGAATTTTTTTTTAGAATAATTTGGTATTTTATTTGGTATTTTTTGATATATTTTTTGTATTTTTTAATATTCAAAATTCAATAGTCTAGATGGAAGAACGGTTGGAAATCCAACTGCCTGGAGGGCCGAACAATGGGCTGGACAGTCACGTGGGTGGGGCCTTCCATCTCACCCCTGCTGATTCAAAGGGCGCCTGGTAAGAATTGCAAGGGCATAAGCCCTTTGCCCAATTCCCCCCTTGTTTTCGAACTGCTGAAGCTGTTTTCTGCAGCCCAAAGGCTATTTATTTAATCCAATTGGTATGGCAATTGCCCTACTGCTGGAGAAGCTCTTATACAAAGGCTATTACTGTTTAGAGTGAATAATTTGCCATTGCCCTCCTATTGCCCTTGCCCTCCACAAACAGGTGAAAATGTTCTAAGTGTTAGGTTGGCGCCCATTGTTGAATGCCAACGGACGAGTGAATCTGATATTCTTACCAAATAGCGAAAAGGCCAAAATAGCACTAGACTTGGTTTTTACTAACATTATAATCTAGTAATATTCATCTTAATTTATAAGTAAGAGATTTCAAGTTTAACTCCAATAAATGACAAATTGAATACATAAATGCATGAACAATACAAATCAATATTGTGTTACGTTGGAAGAGAGTCCCAATTAAAATCAGACGAAATATGCAGTGGCGGAGTTACATTGCGTTACTTCCCACTTTTTATCAAAAAGACTGTTGAGCCATTCTCCATTGAACTTCAATTTTGGGCTTTTAACCTTGAGAGGCCATTAGGAGGGTATCCATGTTTTGATCTTTTTCAAGAGGAAATATATTTCTCGAATATTGACACAATAAGATGAATATCTTGTACTCATAATTATTTTATGCTTGGAAATAATTTTTGAAATCATGCAATAAGCTTAAAAGTAGAACTTGATTTTGAAAACACCAATTTGAATTGAATCGCTCTATTAAATAAGTGAATGTTTGTTGGGAGATATTCCTTCTACTTGCATGTGAATATTAGGATTATAGAGCATTTTTTTAATAGAGGCAGTAAGTGCATGGCAGAAAACTTTGAACATCCTCATCATCTGCATAATATAGGTTAATATTGTACCATCTGTCTTTGGTTTTTTCTTAGTCTCCAAACTCCAAAGCACTTAAATTGACTCTTTGGAGTCTCTTTTCCATGACACTTTTCTTCAGTTGAATAATATCTAGCTATTTCGTGATTGATCTTATTTAAAACTGTTGTTCTTACTGTTTATTTTTTACCATCATATATCATTTCTTTAATAGAGATAAGACCCACATGTATTGATAGGTCTTACCTTTATTGGAGAAGTAATACAAATGATAAAAAGGTCGTACCCAGTGCACAAGGCTCCCGCTTTACGCAGGGTCTGGGAGAGGTGAATGTCGGCTAGCCTTACCCCCATTTATGGAGAGGCTGCTCCCAAGTCTCGAACCCGAGACCTACCGCTCATGGGCGAAGGCACTTGCCATCGCACCAAGTGCGACCTCTTAGAAGTAATACAAATGATGGTATTGTTTGGGCCCAAAATAATAGTTTGGGCCGAGTATAGAATCATTCTCGGCTCGGAAGGCCTTGCGACAAGAATACCATGGATCGTTTAGTACGTGGGCCTCCAAACCTAGGTCGGCTAGGTCATAATGCAAGAAGTCGAGTCCTAATGCAATGAGGAGTCTCGGCAAGACCCGAAAGCGAATCCGGCTCGATTAAGGACTAGGTTCACAATCCTGGTGAAAGTAGGACTGGTGAGTTGGTGCTGATCAGGAGAAGAAGACCTAGTCCGAGTAGGTTTTTAACTCGACCTTGGGGGGAGCCGTTGCTATAAATAGAAGAGACTGCGCATCATTCAGGACCCCTGCAAATCAATACAAAACTGCCCTGCGCAAACTCAACAACTTGAGATTTTTTCTTTCTTTTTCGCTGACACATCTTTCGTTGGCATCAACAGCACTGTGGAAGCAACCGGTGATATCTTAAGTCGGCATAGATAACTCTGTCACCGTATAATCAGCCGGTCTCGCAGCATCTTCCGTTGGCATCAACAGCACTGCGGCGAGGACGGTTGATTACCTATCCAAGTCTCGGTCGAGAAGGGTTTCTGAATCCTTATTGGTCGAGGTCATCTCATCAGCCTTCTCGGCAAAGTGAGGTGTTACAGTTATTACATTCGGCACATTGAAAGCCGAATTTGATATTGAACTTCGTAAGAATAGTAACCTTGTCTTCAGGTTCGAGAGCCCAAGAGGCCGAGACGTGTTCCTTTCTCGGCCGCAATCGCAAGACGCAGAAGTCAGCCGCGCACCCAAAGCAACATCAACAAAATTTACTTCTCGGCCGAGCTCGGCCGACGAGTTGGCACGCCCCGTATTCACCGAAAGACGTAGTTAGCTTATTGATTACTCGGTCTGCGCGCCACGTAGGCTTGGTAGTTTCTAGGGTCAACATTTTGGCACGCCTAGTGGGACTCAGTGCTAGACTACGAAGTTCATGCCAATTGAAACACGATCGGTAAAAAAAAAAACAGCTATGGGAAAGTCGACAGCCGATCTACCAAATCAGAACGTAGGACACCATGTGCCACAAGCGCAGCATCCCATCAGCGCCGTGACACCTGAGTCCACGAGCGTAACTCGCCGAGAGAGGGAAGTTAATCTCGGCGGTCAGGTTCGCAGTCTTGAAATTCCCGACAGGAACACTTGCGTTCTCAATGAAGGAGTAATAGAAGATTGTGATGAAGACGGTGGCGAAGGATCCGATCCACCCACAAGGTCGTTTCTTCGAAAACGGCTTGACGAGCAATCTCGGACAGTTGAACAAACATTGAGTCGAGGAATCGATAAGCTTCATGACGTGATACGCAATTCCAGTGAAGCACAAACCAGATTACTCGAAATACTGGTTAGTAAGGTCAGCGATGGTAGAATTTTCGATCTTGCCCAGCATTTACCGTCGAGGAATAATCTGTTATCAAGCGCACCGGCCGAGCCAATTCCTGCTCGGCTCAGGCCACTTCAATTGGAAAGAGGAGGAGGGTCGAATAGTAGGTCAGAAGGATCCGACCAGAGAGCAGAAGTAACGCCCGTCGATATGACCGAAGTTCAACGGATGATCGATTCGGCCATGAAGAAAGGGCCGAAGTTCCCTAAGTTTATACACCCGTACCCAGCTTACGTGGAACAGGTCGAATACCCTAGAGGTTTCAAGATCCCGGATTTTAGCCTTTTTGCCGGAGAATCATCCTTATCCTCGTTGGAACATGTAGCTCATTTCACCGCACAGTGCGGAGACGTTAATAGTGACTTTCACAAGTTGCGACTTTTCAATTTTTCGTTGACCGGCTCAGCGTTCGCCTGGTATATTAACCTCCCACCGAACTCCGTCCAGAGTTGAGAGGAGTTGGTCGAGAAATTTCATGAGCAGTTTTATCGGCCGGGAATGGAAATGTCAGTATCCTCACTAGCAAGGATGGCTCAGGCGTCCGACGAGTCACCAATGGATTATCTTACTAGATTCAAATCAGCTAGGAATTGGTGCCGAGTGCCTCTCCCCGAAGTTGAATTCGTCAGACTTGCTCTGAACGGTCTTGACGTCGAATACAAAAAGCAATTCTTGGGGGCAAACTTTCGGGATATGTACGAATTAGCCCAGCATGTCGAGCAGTATGATTATTTTCTCCGCGAGGAAAAGAGTTCGAAAGCTCCATTTCGGGGGATGATTTACAAGAATCCTACCGTCAGTTATGCATCAACCGATGATGAATGCGTTAGTGTGGATGCAGCTGAGATAGTGATAGATAAGCCATACGTCTGCAAGGCATTGACTCAAGTTGATTCTAAGGAAGTCAAAACCCGCTCGGCTACTGAAGGAGCACTGAAACCGTCGAAAGTTTATACTTTTGATATTACAAAAGCCGATGCAATTTTTTATCAACTATTATCAGCAAGGATCATCAAACTTCGGCCTGGGCACAACATTCCCAAGGCCGAAGAGCTTAAAGGGAAGATATATTGCAAATACCACAATTCAAGCAAACACACGACAAACAATTATGTCGTGTTTCGAGACAACATCCAAAGCTGGATTGATAATGGCAAACTGAAATTTCCAGAGAAGAAGATGAGTATTGATACTGACCCGTTCCCCACGGCAACTGTAAATATGGTCGATGCATGCCTACCTAAGGACAAAGGAAAAGGGAAGGCCGAAGATGTTACGACGCAACGTTTTCGTTCAAATAAACCGCCTACAGCTTTAACGGGACCCGCTATTGTCAAACCTATGATAGATTATACCACCGATGAAGATAGTAGGACAGCGGTCTTATGCAGTAAATGTAGAGCAAAGGTCGGCAGTGAGCCAGAGGAGAAGCCCTCTTCGCGTATAACGGAACGACCTACGGCCGCAACCCAGCAGAAGGTTGCCGACGTAGGCCAACATCAAAGGGTTTTTGATAGGCTTGGTCCTAAAGTGAGGATGGAAGAGGCACCCTCAGTCAGGCGGCGTCTTGATTTTAATGCTTCATTTTACGACGAGGACTACTATAAACGTAATTCTAGCAATTCGGAGTCATCGCGGAGCCAAAAAACTTTCAAACCTCCCAAACCTAGCGATCAACATTGGTATACATATCATTCTTCGAAAGGCGTTTACACCGCACTGTCCAAATCCAAGAAACGCCGGCACCAAAGGATAGATTGCATGGCCCGCCGACAAGCGGCCCAAGAAACTTTGGCTCCTCAATGGCGGTCGAATGACACAATTGTTACTGATGATGAACGGCCACCTCCAGCTATTATGACAGAGTTGGTTCAAGGGAAACGGCTGGTCAACCGAGATATCGAAACCACGTTCGAAGAGGCTGATAAACGGATCAAACTTCTTCTTCGGCCGGGGGAGATGAAGGCACGCCTCGAGCATTTCAGGCAAGAGGCCGAAAGCAAATTAGTCCCGCCGGCCATACAAGAACCTTTGATTAAAATTCGACGGAATTTGCACCCACCGTTCATCGGGGAGGCTTTGGAGTACATGCGAGAATTCCATAAGAAACATTCGGCCAATGATCTGTATGGCTTGCCGAAGGCATGTCAGGATACAATTGATCTAGTCCTGATTTGTCCTGATGCCGAGCGAATCATTCAGAAGACTTCAGATCCAGGATTGAAAGCAAGATTCCAGCACATACGAGAAGCTCGTGTCCTTAGATTTGAAGTCGACCCATACATTGATATCGATGCAGCCGACCTTCCTTTCTCGATGGAGGACCTTCAGTATTTACGATATCACTTCGAAGTATTTTCGGCTGTTTCTCTCTTCGGCCTTACGACCGATGAAATAGCGCGTGTTGCGCGACTGGATGCTTATCTCAACACCAGGGATGCCCGGATACACTACCAGGAGCAGGCTCGGATCTTGACCCCAAGCACACTGTCGACCGCAACCTCACTTGAGGCAATCACGCAGAACCAACAAGCTGCCGAAGCAACAACACAGGATCAAACCCTTGAAGAAGGAGCAGAAGAGTCTCTTTGTCCAACTCTGACAATAATGGAAGTTGTAGTCGCCGACCAGACGAGAGATGAGGTTAACGAGGAGGATCCTAACCCGATGGGCCCATCCGTCTTGGATAACATGGAAATCAGTATGGTCCATGTGTTACCCGCTGCTTTTCAATCCAGCACAGCTCAGCCAAATTTCCTCGATGGTGATGTAGTCGCCGAGGAAGCCGGCCATGTTGATTTCGTATCCGTTGCTGAAGTTGACTCTACAACAAAAGATGACAATATCAAAGCAGCTTTGGCCGAATTATTTCCTCGTTCACCATCGGCCAACCTCCATCATTTAAAGCCATTGTATGTGACGGCCCATATCGAGGGATATCCAGTTTCTAAAGTTTTTGTCGACTGTGGAGCTACCGTCAATATCATGCCTATGAACATCATGAAGGCCTTACGTCGCTCTAATGACGAACTTATTCCGTCAGGGATCACAATGAGTAGTTTCGTTGGCGACAAATCCCAAACCAAATGTGTCATTCCGCTAATAGTGAATATTGCCGGTCGCATTCACATGACCGCCTTTTTCATGGTCGATTCTAAAACCGAGTATAATGCATTACTCGGTCGAGATTGGATTCACCAAACCAGCTGTATTCCTTCCTCATTGTATCAAGTGCTCATTTTTTGGGACGGCAAATCGGTCATTGTTCACCCGGCCAATAGCCAACCCTTCGAAACCAACATGATCCAAGCACGGTACTATGATGACCACGTCGGCTATATTACTTTGCAAGGCTTCAATGATGAAGGACGGCCGACTCGGATTTCTGTTCAGAAAGCTATCGAGGTTGGCGCCGAGACTGTCCACCAGGATTCGGTGAGACTCGGATTAGCCAACTTTCTCCCCAAAGCCGATGTTTGACACCGATCGGGAGGAACGAAGGGCTGCGGTGTCATCTACTATGGAACGACTGCTGGCCCATTGGTATACTATATCTCAACAACCAAATTCGGGCGTTAACCTCGTCGAGTTCCTTGCCGAAGGAAATAATGGTCCTGTCTTATCCCTTGACAAAGTTCGAGCCGTCCCGGCCGAGCTCGAAGATCATCAGCCCCAAGTTAAGGACCCCCTAGAAGAGATTAATGTTGGGACGGCCGACGACCCATGGCCTTTGTTTATTAGTGCATTACTTCCCCAACAAATTAAGGACGAACTTCGTGCCTTGCTTACAGAGTTCAAAGATTGTTTTGCTTGGAGCTACCATGAAATGCCCGGTTTAGATCGCACTCTCGTCGAGCATGAATTACGTATTAAGCCCGGATGCAAACCTTTCCGGCAACCAGCTCATCGATTCTCAACCGAAGTGCAACTCGGCATCAAGGACGAACTGATTCGACTTTTGAAAGTCGGGTTCATTCGGACAGCTCGATATGTGGAATGGTTGGCGAATATCGTTCCTGTCTTAAAGAATAATGGTGCACTGCGCATCTGCATCGATTTCAGAAATCTGAATCTGGCAACTCCCAAAGATGAGTATACAATGCCGATTTCAGATCTATTAATCGATGCCGCGGCGAATCATGCGATCTTATCCTTTATGGATGGACATGCCGGGTACAACCAAATTTTCATTGCTGAAGCCGATGTGCACAAAATTGCTTTCCGCTGCCCGAGGGCACTCGGCACTTACGAATGGGTTGTTATGCCATTCGGCCTCAAAAATGCCGGCGCCACATACCAACGGGCAATGAACACCATATTCCATGACTTAATTGGAACCATCGTCGAAGTCTATATTGACGATGTTGTAATTAAATCCAAACAACAGCGGACTCATGTGGATGATCTCTAACAGGCTTTCCTCCGTATGCGCCAACACAATCTCAAAATGAATCCTGCCAAATGTGCATTCGGTGTGTCGGCCGATAATTTTCTCGGTTTCCTGGTACATCACCTGGGATTGAAGTGGACGAAAATAAAGCACGTGCAATCATCAGTGCTCCACCACCGACTACGAAGAAACAGCTGCAGTCCTTACTCGGCAAGATAAATTTTCTCCGCCGATTTATAGCTAACTCGGCAGGGAAAATGAAAGCGTTTTCAACACTTTTGAAACTCAAGGACTCGGATACATTTGCATGGATGAACGAGCATCAGGCGGCGTTTACACAAATCAAAGTCTCCCTCACAACACCACCTGTCCTTGTTCCACCGTGGTAAACCCCTCAAACTATATATCTCGGCGGCTGAAGAGTCCATCGGCTACCTCATTGCCCAAGACAATGAGGCCGGGCGAAAGCAGGCTATTTTTTACCTCATTCGAAATCTTAATCCACCGGAGATCAATTATTCCACCGTTGAGAAGCTCTGTCTTGCCGTGTTCTTCGCCGCCTCCAAGCTCCGGCATTACATGCTTCCGTCAGTCACACAAGTCATTGCCCAGACCGACGTTATCCGGTACATGCTTACCCGGCCAATCGTAAAAGGGAGAATTGGGAAGTGGACGATGGCGTTGTCCGAGTTTAGCCTGCAATACGTGCCCCATAAAGCTGTCAAAGGCCAAGCATTGGCCGATTTCCTTGCTCATCACCCCTCCCCCTACGGTTTTGGGGACACTGATGTCGAAATCGGCATGGTTGAAACGCGCGACAACTATTGGACGATGTATTTTGACGGGTCCAGTACTTCATCCTCGGCCGGCGTTGGAGTTATCATTCAATCTCCTAATCACGATCGTTGGTATTTTTCGCTTAAGTTGGATTTTGACTGCACCAATAATCAGGCCGAATATGAAGGCCTAATCATCGGCCTTGGCCTCCTTCATGACTTGCGGGCCACCCGTGCCCTCGTCCTCGGCGACTCTGAGCTTGTGATTAACCAACTTAATGGGTCTTTCCGCTGCATGAGTTGTACCCTGGCACCCTACCACATGGTTGCCAGCTATTTGGCCGAGTCCTTCGACGGTATTACGTTCGAACATATTTCCTGGATCCATAATACCAACGCGGACAAGTTGGCTCAAATTGCCTCTGGTGCACAACTCCTGGGGGGCAAGCTAGGCCGGGAAATACCGGTGTTACAACAACTATACCCAGCCTTGGTCAACCAGCAGATCCTCCGGCGCGACGATGCATTACGCACTCGGGTCATGTCTTTACCTTCGTTGCTAGACCGACAAGATACTATAGAGGTTTGCACCGTCGAGGCAACACCGGATGATTGGAGAAAACCCATTATGCAATACCTTGACAATCCCAATGGAAAACATAGTCGCAAGACACGAGTCCACGCCACGAACTATGTCACGTACCAAAACGAGTTATACCGAAAAGGGGAGGATGGATTGCTACTGCTATGCCTCGGCCCCCAAGAGGGTGCTCGGGCGGTCACAGAAGTCCATGAAGGGGTTTGCGGAGCTCATCAATCCGGACGAAAAATGCGATGGCTACTTCGACGACACGGTTACTTTTGGCCAAGAATACTAAAGGATTGTATCGAGTTTGCACGAGGATCCGTACAATGCCAAATCCACGGACCTATACAAAGGGTCCCGGCCGAATCATTTCATTCGGTTATCAAACCAAGGTCGTTTAGAGGATGGGCCATGGACGTAATCGGCAAAATCACACCATCTTCCGGAGCTGCCAAGCACACATGGATAATAGTCACAACCGATTACTTTACTAAGTGGGTCGAAGCAAAATCATATGCCGAGCTAACGTCTAAAGAAGTTTGCGATTTTGTGGAGGAACACATTATGACCAGGTTTGGCGTACCAGAAACGATCATAACTGACAATGGAACAATCTTCACAGCCGAAAGGTTTAAAGAGTATACGGCAAATTTAAAAATTCGGCTCGAACAGTCTACACCGTATTATCCACAAGCGAATGGGCAGGCCGAGGCAAGTAATAAAGTGTTGATCGGCATCCTCGAAAAAATAATAAAAGAAAGACCCGGCATGTGGCATTTGAAGTTGAACGAGGCATTATGGGCATATCGAACATTGCCCTGATCGGCTTTTGCGACAACCCCGTATGCATTAACCTACGGACACGATGCAATGTTACCAGTCGAGTTAAGCATAAATTCGTTGTGATTAATTGAACAAAGTAGTTTGTTTAGCGTCGAATACAATCAGTTCATGAGACAGGAATTAAAAGATTTGGAAAAAGCACGACTTGACGCTTATAACTTACTGGTGGCACAAAAACGTATTGCCAAGCGAGCCTATAATCAAAAGGTGCGTCATAAAACATTCGGCGAGGGTGAATTGGTTTGGCAAACGGTGTTACCTGTAGGACTAAAAGACCCTAGGTTCGGCAAGTGGTCGCCAAATTGGGAGGGGCCGTTCGTTGTGCATAAAGTATACGGAAAAGGGGCGTATCATCTCAAAGACCGGACCGGTGTAGTGCACAGATTACCAATCAATGGGAAGTTTTTAAAAAAATACTATCCGGTCACATGGGAAATGCGGGAATAGAAAACCAATTTATTAAGATTGATAAGCATGTACAAAATGAGTAAGTCGATCGGTTTACATTCAAGGACATTCAAGGTGAAGAGGGTAGAAGAGTGCCGAGCAGAGCCTTCAACTCCAACCACCGCACCTCGCCCATGATAACCTCGGCTTGCCGGTTCCTCTTATCCAGCTTCAACCGCTCGACCCGTTTTGTGTTCGCCGCATACTCAGTTAGGCAATCTTTTCCGCCTGACTCAAAGTCATTAGCAAACTCAGAGGCAATGGCCGACCTACGTTTCGCTAGTTCGGCCATTTGACGGTCGAGCTCGGCCAATACTTCTCCTTTTGCCTTTAAAACGTTGATTTTCGGACGGAGAGTGTCTTGGACGGCCGTGGCAGCTTGCAGGTCTTGTTCGGCCTTTAGAGCAGTCTGGAAGATACTAAATGTCTCTCGAACCCGCTCCAAGGCAGACGATGCCCGAATGATAGCATCTCCGCTCAGACGACCGTCAGCTCCGAGGTCGTTCAGACATGCGCCAAGCAAGTCAAGACCGTTGCGCTCGAGTACTTGCGACGCCGAAAGCGACAAGACTTCTCGCAACTGAGTTAGAGCGGTTGAATCGGCAGTTTCAGTCGCGGCGGCCGAAGGACCAGACCCTGCCGTTGTGCTGGAGAGGAGGGCTTTGAATTCGACCTCCCATGAAGCCTGCACACACAAATCAGGTTAAGCTCAAAAGAAGTCATGAAAAGGATAACAAGAAGGTTTCGTTTTTTAACCTGCCGAGAGGAGACCTGGGCCATGTCTCTAGGATCGTTGCTCGAACCTAAAGAACTCAATGGCCGAGCCCAGTGTCTTAAACTGCTTCTCAGTTCACGCGGCCGATGGAGGTTATCTACGTTCGATGGCCACTGAGGCGACCAAGAAATATAGATAACGCCCTTCGGCGCGTAGAATTTTCGATGAAAAGAGTGTATAGGCACCTGACATTTAGTATTTTCCTCGTTTAGAATTCTAAAGCAGAAACGTTATCAAGGAAAAACGGTGGAAGGTACTTACGAAAGCCGAAGTGGCTTCCTGGGAAGGAATATTGAGGTCCTGGTCCTGAGGATGAACGGGCGTCTCCGCCGTCGCCTCTGGCTCCTCGGCAGGTCGCTTGCCACGGTCGGCCGTGGAAGGGCTGACCGAGATAGCCACTTCGAGTCCGGGATTGAGGTCTTGGTCCTGCGGAGGAGCAGGCGTTTCCACCGCCGTTGTTGGCTCTCCGACCGGTCGTTTACCACGATCGACCGTGGAAGGACCGACTGGAACGGCCGCCTTGGACGCAGGTAGAGGTCGACGGTGAAGATGAGGGTGACTCGCCAATGGAATTTCATCGCTCCCCTCGCTCTCTTCCAGGACGAAAATCGAAGCTTTTTGATGTGCGGGAGAAGTCCCCCCGGTCGCAGGGACTGCCTTTTCTAGGACAGGTGCAGTCTCGACTGAGGGAGCTACAACGGGTGCCCCGACCCCAGAAACAGGCCGGACTCGGACTGTTTCTGCAGGCGGAGTTGGCTGTTTCCTGACCAAGGGTTGGCTGACGGCGGGAGAAGGGGAAACACTGGGAGTCGTCGCCCCCGTGGTTTGACTGGAGATGACGTGGATCTCCCGTGCTCCTTTCTTTGCCAACTTTTTGACCTGCTTGGTAGGCGGCGGAGGTTCGATAGCCGGCTCGGCCTCTTGGCGAGACCGTTTGTTCAGTATGGCTCGACCAGCAGCCTTGGCCTTCTTAGCAATGACCGATTTTTTCTCGGCCGCAGCCGCAGCGACTACCTCCACCTTCCTCAACGGCCGACTACCTGAGAGAGTAAAAGCAAATCAGCAAGGCAAATCAATGTGCAAAGTTGAAAGTAAAGGGGAGAAATGAACAGTTACCTTAAGCTTGGGGGGCCGAGGTTTTCTTAGGTCGATCACCGAAGCATTTGTTCAACACACCTTCGACCGGAGCACCAAAGAACTCTTGGGTATACTCCTCCCACCAATCACCGAAGGTGTCAGTGCAAAGGGTTTCTGGGGTGGCCGGTCGAAGGTGGAAATTTTGGCATTGCTCCTGGAACTCCCTCGTGGCGATATTGCATTCCTTCTCCGAGGAACCAGGTTCACGTCCACGGCTTAGGATGGTTCGGGAGGAGAGAAGGGGGACCGGGCAGCCTTGGAGGTAGCCGAGTTGTCGGGCAAGAAAGTTAGGATGGTACACTTCCCAACCCGCTCGTTTCCCATCGCAGCTGAGAGGAAGGTCGCGAATGAGCACGAACGACCCCCAAGACTGACGAAGGTCGGCATCTTCGTCCGCGCCCCACATGGAGGTGGGTAGCCTGATAGAGGAAGGATAGTCTCGACGACGACATATCAGGAATTCGTCATTAGAAAGGTCATCAAGGGCAAAAAGGTACTTAAATACCTCTTCGGCTTGGTGAGGGGGTGTCGATCGGGAGGCCAGCTGAGGTCCGAGCATTTCCGTTGGCGAGAAATCGGCGATGGCCGGCCGAAGGGAGGCGAAGTAAACTTGCAACCAGAGTTGGAAGACCCAGAGGGGACCATTCTGATGTGGGTCGATCTTGTGAAGGGTCGTCTCGGCCAGGCAGCGGAGGAGATAGGCAAGAATGTTGGAGCTAAGTGACAGGACGTGACCACTAGCCAGGGCTTCGGCTACCGGCATGTTCTCGACCAAGCATTTATTCGACTTGGTACAACAAATGTACTTGTTATACCAATAGAAGAGGAAAGCTTCATGTTCCCCTTCTTGCAGGGCCTCTTCTCCTCGGTCGACGAAATGGAGATAGAGGGTGTTGTAATTGAAGAAGTTCTTGTGGAGTTTCTGAACGTCTTCTTTCGACGGGATTTGACCCTCACGGCTTAACGTCTCAAAAGCCCGTCGATCAAAAAGCGTCTTCAAGTCAAGATTCGACGGGTACCCGGAGAGGGCCGCATCGATGGAGAGTCCAGTTGCCGAGGTGCCCAAGATGGCGGTGACATCAAGAATGGTGGGGCCAATGGGACCAAGGGGGAGGACCATGGTGTTGGTGGCTGAACACCAGAAGCACAGGGCGGCTAGGAGAAGCTCCTTGTCGAGAACGACATCCATAGATAAGAGGAGGATGGCGTCGTAGATGCCGAGGGCCTTCTATTGCTCGCCGAAGAGCTTTTCCATTCGAACAACCCAAGCTGCCCAGGTTGTAGTAGTCGAAGGCCAGGAGCCTTGAGGTTTCACCGCATCCCATCTCGACCATTCAAACCCTTGGAGCAAGGGTGATAGGCAGTGCTCCTGGAGAAGTCCAGTAATGGCCGACGGTACTGCCGCTTTGAAAAGAGGACCCAAGATTTGGTGAGAAGTGCTCATGTCACTTTCAAACCGTATGGTTTTGATGGAGCTTCGATCAAGAATCTTCTGACACTGATCACATTCCCTTGAAAGCTTAGAGATGAAGGATGCCATTGTAGGTAGGTTAAAAGGTACGGTGGAAAAGGTTTTTCTCTGAGTTGGGAGATTTGGAGACGAAGACTTGGAAAAAAAACTGCGCTGGAGAACAATGGCAAGAAATTTCAGAGAGATTTTGAAAGCGTAAAGTATGAATGAGGGATTCTCAGTATTTATAGGATTTTGGAAGGAAGGGCAATCGTTCGAATTTCAAAACAAAGGACAAAATCAACCGAAGGAATCGCTAATCATGATGAACATTTAGGAAATGCAGTTGAGAAGACCGAAGGTCTTAGGTTTTGGGGGCGCACGATTGTGTGTGATGGCGAGATTAATGGCGAAAGACGTTTCGACGTCTACACGATGACAAGCGGCTCGCGGATTGAGGTAGAGTGGCTAGGTTCAGCCATAAGGTCATGATGGCACGACAGTTCAGGTAGCCGCACGCCTTAGACGTCATTATTGGGGTTTGGTCGTGTTAGAAGACGCCACGTGGCGAGTTAGTTAGCAGGATCAAGATCGTGCAATCGTGCTCAATAAATGCGCCTTGGAAATAGAACACTAGGGTTCTGAGGATTACATTCGCTTCTTCAAGGCCGAACCTCGGCCAGCGAATTCAGGCCGAGGACCTCAGAAGCGAGGGGGCAATGTTTGGGCCCAAAATAATAGTTTGGGCCGAGTATAGAATCATTCTCGGCCCGGAAGGCCTTGCGACAAGAATACCATGGATCGTTTAGTACGTGGGCTTCCAAACCTAGGTCGGCTAGGTCATAACGCAAGAAGTCGAGTCCTAATGCAATGAGGAGTCTCGGCAAGACCCGGAAGCGAATCTGGCTCGGTTAAGGACTAGGTTCACAATCCTGGTGAAAGTAGGACTGGTCGAGTTGGTGCTGATCAGGAGAAGAAGACCTAGTCCGAGTAGGTTTTTAACTCGACCTTGGGGGGAGCCGTTGCTATAAATAGAAAAGACTGTGCATCATTCAGGACCCCTGCAAATCAATACAAAACTGCCCTGCGCAAACTCAACAACTTGAGATTTTTTCTTTCTTTTTCGCTGACACATCTTCCGTTGGCATCAACAGCACTGTGGAAGCAACCGGTGATATCTTAAGTCGGCATAGATAGCTCTGTCACCGTAGAATCAGCCGGTCTCGCAGCATCTTTCGTTGGCATCAACAACACTGCGGCGAGGACGGTTGATTACCTATCCAAGTCTCGGTCGAGAAGGGTTTCTGAATCCGTATTGGTCGAGGTCATCTCATCAGCCTTCTCGGCAAAGTGAGGTGTTACAGTTATTACATTCGGCACATTGAAAGCCGAATTTGATATTGAACTTCGTAAGAATAGTAACCTTGTCTTCAGGTTCGAGAGCCCAAGAGGCCGAGACGTGTTCCTTTCTCGGCCGCAATCGCAAGACGCAGAAGTCAGTCGCGCACCCAACGCAACATCAACAAAATTTACTCCTTGGCCGAGCTCGGCCGACGAGTTGGCACGCCCCGCATTCACCGAAGGACGTAGTTAGCTTATTGATTACTCGGCCTGCGCGCCACGTAGGCTTGGTAGTTTCTAGGGTCAACAGGTACAAATAAATAGTAAATGTAAATATTATTAAGCAAACTCCTAGAAGCACAATAATAGTAATATTACTTTCGCACCTTGTTGCATTTAGTTGATTAGTATTTAGATTTGCTTAGGTTACTAGTCAAGATTAGGTCAAAGATTTACCACATTAAGGTACCTAACTGGATGCCAAGTCACTGGAGTTCAACCAGCAGAAACGCACGTAGTAGACTGCAGTTATATAATATAACTATTGTATTATTTTTTTCCTAAAATTAGTAGTGACTAATATCTCAAGAGAGGCCTTACAGCCGGATATAGTCTGATCCTAAACACTGTTATGTGATGTGATCCTGTCCCATATGCGGTTGCGTCGCGGTAGCCTTAAAGTGCATGCATGCATATCTCATGATCTGAGTCATCTCGTCTGGGCGGCTCTCCCATCACTTCCTTCCACACATAAACAATAAAGAAAATTAGAGGAAAACCCCTGGGGGACATATCTAATTGATTGTCTATGCTTTGATGGGAACTTCGATCGGTTTGGTTTTAGGAATCTCAATCATGATCAGTCGTAGCTATATATTTTTTATTAACTTCCTCGCCAAGGAGTTACTCCTCTTCATTTAGTTTATTGAAAACAAAAAAATAAAAAATTGTCTACAAATGCGTCTTACAATAGGAGAGGAGACGCTCCACTCTCAACACTCGTGTAATTTTTTTTATATAGATTTCAAGGTAATTTCTTTTGCGTTAATCACAAGTCAGTGAACAAATAAGTTCATCTATGAGATAAATACAAGTAGTTTGCTTTCTTTCAAATTGTGTGAAGTTCTCCTCGGAGATCTTGGAGAGTAAGAGCTAAGTATTATTTTATGAAGAATCTAGAAGGTGTGCTACTTAATAAGAATCAAAATATGGGAAGGCGTTTTTTCTGTCCAAATTAGATTTATTGCTTTCATGCATAGTCAGTGACGTGAGGTAGTGGTCTAACAGCAGCTGCAACAGTTCTTTTAAATATTTGCTAGCTTAGCTGATAAACAATGTCAAAAAAACTACTTTATTTAGTTTCTTTAATTTTTCATCTTCACTAATACTCTATATTTTATCAAATTTCATATATTTTATTATTAATCATTTTAAAAAGAAAAATCTCAGCCCACTTATTTTTAAGAACCACCTTAGCGCTTCATTTTCTCCTTGGCTCACGGCTCCACCCTTGAATTTTATTAATTTTTTTGAGGTTAATTAGCATTTGAAAATTGACTATAACTTAAAAGTCAACTGTTCACTTTGCTATTATATAAAGTCCTTTATAGACTCTATTGGAATTTGGAGATGATTTTTATAAATTTAACACTTTAAACTAGATTTTTATTGATTTTTATAGTCTCTTGGAAATTCTTTAAAACTTGAAAACGTGAAGTACTGGCACAGGAGGGGTGATCATCACTGAGAGTTAAGGCCAATGTGCGTTTTGGTCGTGTAAAAAGTTGGTTGGATTTGCAGATTAACCCACATTTGTCTGGGCCTGTAGAATATAGCTAAGCTACTATATATAATCACATGAAAAGTAAGTACCTAAAGCTTAAATAAGTTGATAAGTATTGAACGGAAATCAAGTAATGGAGGTGGGTCAAAGCATATAATTAGAGTCAATCGGCTGCTAAGACTAATAGCAACAGAACACCAAAAGTGTCTTCTTATAGCCAATACCCAGTAGACGGAAAACACATGTCGATACAACTATCATACTTGAACAAAATTCAGAATTTATATTACCATAATTTTGATACTTTTGGTGGGTACTACTACTACTACTAATGCATGTTACTCTCGCCACTTTCCTGTATAGGTGCATACTATTAATGTATATTTCATCTCTAGTAGAGAAAAGGTAATTAAGTTCAATCTAAATAACACTTCTTTTAAATTATAGCATGTGGAGTTGCTCCAATTTGAATTTTTGCATGTCTATGGGGTTTATTAATTTGTTAGTGAAGAAGTACATATATAGTATGGACAAAATATTTAGGAATGTTCTATCATGTATTCTTCTCCATGGAGGAAATATATATATAGGAAACTATATGGAGTTCTATACAAGTAATACCAAAAAGAATACAATAGGACTGCAAAAGATTATTGAAGATAGAAATTACCCTAATTATTACAATTTAAACCCGAACAAGATTTACTCATGCGAAAATGTATGTGCATGGTCATGGCTGTCATGACAGCAACTGTAAGCATATATATTGCAATAAGATTGAGCCTACTGGTCAAAAATTTTGTGACCAGAGATATATTTATCTTGTAGACAGAACGAAATATACCTCCAATTGCAGGGCAAATTTCTTTTATTTGTCTTCTTTTCAAGACTAATGGCTAATTTCAAACTCATCGTTTGGAACAAGAGATGTGTGATAAGATTTTTACCACCTACAAAAGTAGGGATAAAAACACTTACAAGAGAACAAGATAGTTGTAGTAAGAATACCCATGCCAGGTCATTCCCACATGAATTATTTAAAACAATTTTGTAAAAACCAAATCTTAATTAATTATTTAAAATGAAGTTTAGAAAAGGTGGATTTTATGACTTAAAATACTAAAACGAATTTAATTAAAAGTATTAAAGACATAAGCAAGATTAAAGAAACTAAAAGAAAACAGTTTGTAAAAATCAAGTTGTAAAAGCACTTGGGTTCCACCATCACCTTAACAAGTTTACATAACTCTCTCAATTACTTATGACTTATACATGCATATTTTGAAGGTTAGGTTTTCCTAAATATATTCTACTTGGACTCCCAATCTAGAACATATATAAAACATACAATCCGTATGTGGTATTTAAATCAAATATAAATATCAAGACTTATTAAGCTTTATGAAAACCCTTGAAAACCCATGCAACTCCTAAGACATTGTATTCATCCCCAGTGAATTTACAATTATTAACTACAAGAAGCCTTTGTTAATTTCAGGGACAACCCTTCAACCAAAATTGTTACAGCCCATCCCGAATTATTGTTATCGATGGTGTGAAATGACTAAATTGCCCTTGGACGTCGAGTACGTTATGTGGTGTTGTGGCTTGAGTTTGGGTTTTAAACTAAATTAGTTAGTTCCTAAGTTTTTGGAACTTGAAGTTAGTGGTTTTGGTTGTGATTAGTGACCCAAAACTAGACCACACACTCACACACATATCCAAACTCCCGTTGACCTTTCTCTCTCATCCCTCTCTCGGATTTTCTTCCATTTTCATACAACCGTACGAACAACCTTTAACCTTCACTTCTAGTCACAGATCGAGGGTGTAGTTGACATCTTTGAACTTCTAGTAAGCTCAGGAGTTGTTCTATACCTTTGGTTGGACGTGAAACCCTCGAAAACCCGAGAACCCAAGAACCCCGATTTTGTGTATTGTTCATGCACTTGTGGTTTTGAAGTTTTCTTGGAGTTTTAAAGTTATAGGAAGCCTTAAAACATCTTCACGAAGCTCGGAGAAGAAAGTTGGAGCGTTTTGGACGTCGGGAAGTCCCAGTTCGTGAGTTTCAAATTTTGGCCGGATTATCGAGGGTTCTCCAGCGAGAATCCGTGGATTTTAGGGCTTGAAAGTGATATGAATATGTTCTTCTCATCTTAAGCTTCAATTTGGTTCAAATTTCATGAACTTTGGTGAAGAAATGAAGAAGATATTGAAGTTTTAAATTTTTCCAGTTTCCAGCGATCGCAGCGGTAACCGGCACAACCAAGGAAGAAGGAGGAGAATATTCCATCAAAATTGAGGGAATATTCTGACGTCGTCAAGTAACTTTAACGGCATATTCTGATTTTTGACGGAATATTCCCTAACGCCGTTAGGGAATCCGTTTGGTGTGCCAGGCATGTGCCTGCGCTTGGACCGCGCGTCTAGCTGTGCCTTGGCCGGCGCATGGGGTCATGAAATTTTTTTCTAAAAATATGGGGATGTTCCTGAGATTGAGTAGATCATGATGGTATATTCAAATACCCCATTTGAGCAATGTATGAGAAGTTATTTCCTAATTTTGTGTATGTGCTTTAAATAACGTTTATTCAGTTATTTTGCATATAGGTGAGACCTATCCTGAAGACGAGGGCCATCAATCGAGGCTCGGGGGCTACGACCCTTTGACATTCAATGAGTGGGCTTTTGGTTTTCCGTATATACCTATATACTTGAGTTTTTCGCAGAAAATGAAATTGAATAATTATACATTTTGAAATGCCATGCAAAGTATCTGCCTATTTTATTTATGCATTAGCAGTTGCATATATTTATGATTGGTGCTGCAGACGCACAGGTAAGTGCCAGGTAAGTTCATGAATTAAAGATATGAGATTGCTTCAGTTATGTGAGATATGATGTGATGCATTGAGAGCTCATAAACCTGCACCCCGGTGTTAGTGCTCCTGCCCAGAGTTAGGGTATAGTCCTTCACATGATGTTCACCTCCCGCACCATATGTTCACCTTGAATCCAAGTTAGGTGCACAGGCTTGTCGTACAGATCATTATAGGTGGTTCCGACTCGTAGGTGATCGACGATCATTTGCATAGTCTTCACGTGATCGTAGCACTAGAGCATATTTATTTTACACTTAGTCTTGTCGTACATACCACTTTAGGTGGTTCCGACTCGTGTGCAGGATTTGATATGATTGAGATTGGTTATGAGTTGTAGACTCAGCTGTGCAGGTCACGTTAGGTGGAGCCGGCTGATATGATATCTGGCATTGATATATTTTAACTGAATTACTTATTACATTTCATTGAGATACTTTGGCATGGTATATTTCTATGGATTTTCATCCTGAGCATGATTTTTGATATAGCATATATATTTTTTGGGAAATTATACCGGTTTTATGGCGAGGGGTTAGAACTTTTGAAAAATGAAATGATTTTGAAAAACTTTGTTTTTATCCACTCACACTTTTTGTTTTGCGCCCCTCCAGGTTTTAGGTAGAAGTGTTTGGTGGATCACGAGGATTTCGACGGGGGTTCTGACAGAACATCATTAATGTAGGATCACCTTTAGGTGTTGTATAATTAGTACTTGTCTTGCTTGATTGCATCTAGGATATTTATGCTCTGGTTGTGTATTTCACATTTGATCTCGCACTAGCACTTTATCTTAGCTAGTATTGCTAGTAGTTTGGTTTTTATTCATTCGTATTTCCCTTATATCCTTATTGTTTCTGCACTGTGCACATGGTTATGTCACTCCCACATGACATCTAACACGCTCTGATTTAGGTCGGGGTGTGTCAAAAATCGCATAAAATTACTTTTCTAAATATCCTAATGATAGCTAAGCATTAAGACAAATAGATAGTTTCAAACACGGTGATTAATAATTTGAAACCAACATGCATAATATCATAAGTAAATAAAAAATAAACTATATATTCTTGTGAAGACTTGTGGCCTCGCCTTAGCAAAAGAGAATTAGTTATGCATAATCATAATAAAAAAATTATCATTAAAAAATGATAGAAAACACCTTGTAAAACAAAGTTGAATCTTCAAAAACTCTCTAAGCATAGTTCTCCAAGGTAGTACATAGAGAACCGTAATGGCTGAATAGCCTTATTTATACTATTATAAAATAAAATCTTTCCTAGAAAATGTTTTCTAAAAACTAGAAACAAAATAAGTTAACGTAAACTAGGAAACATAATCCTAATCAATTATGGAAAATCAGCTTGGTAGAGTATTAGCCACGGTTATGGACCATCATAGCTCCAAATCATGCCCAAAATGACTTGAATTAAAGCTTATGATGTTCTGAACATATTTGCAAAAGAGCCTTAAAAGGCCATTTTGGATGCCAAAAATCCCAAATAAGCCCAAATGTGACTTTGACAACATTGCACGCTGCTCATTTATTTCATCGCTATAAATAAACTACTTGGTAGAAAAATCTGATACTTTGATATTAACAAGTTGAAAGACTTGTGAACACCCTCCAATTGGAATCACTCCAAAGTTCATCTGTTTGATTACTTTTTACTCAAGAAGAAGTCACATATCCTACATTGGAAATAAACTCAAAACGTCATCAAAACATACTAAGAATAAAGTAGAATATATAGTATTAAAAGGACTCATCAATGTCAAAAGATGGAAATTTGTAAATGGACAAGAGATGGGTTCTACATTTCGTCCCACCCCATTTGTTGTCATCAGGCATTACAAATATTGGACTGCAAGAGCAAGAGTCCGCCTTCCTCTGATACGACCGAGAGGACGGTTTTACTATGATACGACCGATGATGCTGCTACAGTAGACATATACGTGATGGTCACCAAAATAAAAGTTCCAAGAAATTCTAATAAAATAATATTTTCCTGATTCTGAGGAAATTGAACAGATACTTACTGGCTCTGACAAAAAGCACTACTCTTGTTGCTTCTTCAATTTGTTTTATGAGAAGGGGTGGTGAATAACTGATCCACTTTTCACTTCACAACTTTGAACTTTGAACCAACGTTCTTTTCACTTGGCAATTTCCCACCAAAAGCTTAAGAATTAATCCACTTAGAAAATAGAAGATCCTTTTTTTATTGATTTGTGAGTGGTAATAGAAGATCCTTTTCCTTAAACTGTTTCCATCACTCTTTTTATTCTTGCTATGAATTTTATATAATCTACAAAATGATACCAGCTAGCATAATTCTGTACTTTGAAAGAGGTTATGACCCAAACTTTCCGCAGCTTACTCTCCCCTTTTTGAAAAAACAAATAAATAGTGAACCGGGGCCAACAAATTGTGAACACTACGGACTAAAGTCCCTTATGATAAACTTTTTTATTTTAGTTTTAGTTATTATTATTATTATTATTATTTTGAGATAAGAAAAAATTGTATAGGAGAAATGAGGGAGTAAGAAGTGTTATAATAAAGAGGGGAGAAATAAGAAAGAATAAATGAAAATAAAATCTTGAAAGCGAAAACAATTCAGAATAATTTTTGGTTTTTGGTTTTTAGTTCTCATTTTGTATGTGTTTACTTGTACTTTTCTTACATATATCACACACAACATCTTTCATCCACTCTTCTTCATTTCTTCTTTCCCCTAAGTAAATGTGGAGTGTAGTCAACAAAATGTGGGATGTGTATAAAACAACCCAAACCAAAATTAAAAAGCAAATGTTATTAAACGAGCCCAAAACATTTTTCATAGCCAATTAGTAAAACACATTTGATCATAATTTATGAGATAAGCAATAAACTATGGGTATTTCTACATTGCATTCTCTAAACTACGAAGGCTTGGAAATACTATTATCATGGCCTACTGAGTGATATATTCGACATAGTGAGTGCTGGACTCCACTTTGAGGTTGTGTATGGTATGGTGTGCACAAAGAAATTATATATAAGAAATGATTTCTACATACTTTTTTTTCTGAACAATTACATTCATTTTTGTCCGTTATCTTTCTCATTTGATTTTTTTTTCAGTTTGAAGACAAAATATAAACAATAGTGTGTGAGGAATAAAGAGTAAAAATCATTGGATCATCTAATAGGTAATTAATTTGTAAATGTTTGTATATTAAGTTAATGTATTTAAAAAATAAATAAAATAAAATAACCGGTAATATTAGTTTGAATGAACGGTCACGGAAATACCTTGAGCAATAATGTTCCTGGGTTTCACGCCTCCATGCAAGCTGTTCTCTCCCTAACTTTTATGGTTCCCATCTGTGTCTCGTGCCCATGAATGTCCGATTAAATAAAAACAAACCTAACTCTGCAATCAAAAGAGAAAAGTTGAAATATCGGAGACCACCTAAGAAAACATATACGTGTCACATTTCTGATGCTGATTATGCTAATTACCAATTAGTATATGAATTAATCCCATCAAAGTATCTCTAGGAAACCAGCAATGACTTTTCTGGCAAGTTGTCTCTTTCACAGTATATTTTATATAAACGCACAACCCAGATCTCACTCATTCTGAGCTACACGTGTCATACTTGTGACGACCAATATGATACGACAAAGTGTTAAGTTTCATGCAATAGATGTATACAATACAATTATGAATTTAAAATGCCCCACGGCAGAATGTATATTGCGTGATTAACTATAAGGGGGATTGTTCATACAGCTTTTCTGTACATAACGCAGAATTTTTCTACTACTAGTAAGACCATTAATATCTCAAACATTCTCGGGCTATAAGTATCTGCTTCCTTAACCTGCTTAAGGTTTACCTTTTAGTAGAGAGAGAGAGAAAGAGAGAGAGAGAGAGAGAGAGAGAGAGAGATCAATAATGAGGATTGTTCGTATGTGGAAATCTTTGTCTAGGACCAGGTCTGTCCATAATCATCAAGAACAACATGACCACCAAGAATACAAGGCTACTGGTAATAGTACTTCCGAGGCTTGCACATCATTAACAGTGTGGAGAAAATCCCTTCTAATTAGCTGTAAAGGGTTCACAGTCATCGATTCAAATGGAGATCTTGTTTATCGAGTGGACAACTACGTCGGACATCCTGAGGAAGTCATTCTCATGGATGGCTCTGGAAAGTCTGTCCTCACAATGCGTCGCCGAAAGGTAAATGTATTCCCAATTGTATATATCGTAATTGTGTGTGTGTGTGTGTGTGTGTGTGTGTGAGTGTGTGAGTGTGTAAATATACACCAGTTTCTTAGTCATCTGATGGCTGGTGACCAAGTATACATGGTCACCCTCAATCGTTTTTTATATCAAGTTTGAAATTAAAACACATTTTTCATTCTTTATCTTGATATTAAATTCATGTGATCATAGATGTAGTAAATCAGAGTCATGAGGTTCAGATAAAACTCAACTTGAACAATTACTCAAGGAGTCTCACAACATAAAATGCAGAATTTTATGTTGTCGACTGTTAGAAAAAAGAGAATATTTTTTTGAGCTTGTATAACCTCATAAATTAACAAGTATATCTATAATAAAAGAGAGTTAAAAAAAAAAAACAAATTTGTTTGATCTTGGCATCAGTTTGCTTGGCAGAAGCTTAGTCTACATCCGTTCTCTTAGTCACTTGGTGCTGGTGGTCTAGTATACAAGGTCACCAAACACTAAAATCACAATTGTATATTCTCCACCTTTGATATCAAATCTAAGGGTAGATGTGTGACCATGATTTCCTTGATTGCCATGTGACTCAACATGAGTCTTGCATATCATAAGATGCAGAAATATATGTTGCCAGATTGTTAAAAAAAAACAAAAAACATTTTTTGAGCTTATATATACTCATAAATTAAACAAATATATAAGAATAGAGTAGTAAAAGAACAATTGTGCTTGATCTCGATTCTTAACTAACTATTTTTCTTTGCAGAAGCTTAGTCTAATTGATACTTGGTTTGTGCACGACGGGGAAGCTGGCAATTGTTACCCAACAAGATCAACATTTGCAGCATCAAAAAGTATGCCAACGTTTTACGTGAGGAAGAACAAGAACATGCTAAATACCAATCCCAGGAGTATACTTGCTTATGTGTATCGAGAGGCATGTGGCCACAAAAGGCATACATATATGATTGAAGGTTCTTTCACGCACAGATCATGCAAGGTATTAGATGAGTCGAGGAATGTGGTGGCTGAGATCAAGAGAAAGGAAGCAAATAATGGAGGTGTTTCTTATGGATTAGATGTTTTTCATTTAATTGTGCATCCTGGCTTTGATTCTGGACTTGCAATGGCTCTTGTATTAGTATTAGATCAATTGTTTTCTTAGGTTTATTTTCTATCAATTCATTGATATGTATATATGTTGGACGAAATATGGTTTTCCATACAAGTCCTTATGTCAATTACTACTGAAGAGATCTCAACAAATAAGGATAATATGGAATGCACATATATTGACAAGTCCCGACCTAAATCAGGGCGTGCTGGCCATCACGTGGGAGTGACGTAACCATGTGCATAGTGCATAAGCAATAAAGATATAAGGGAAATATGAATAAATAAAAATCAAACTACTAGCAGTACTAGCTAAGATAAAGTGCTAGTGCGAGGTTAAATGTAAAATACACAACCAAAGCATAAATAGCCTAAGTACAGTCAAGCAGAACAAGTACTAATTTACAACACCCAATGGTGATCCTACATTTATGATGTTCTGTCAGAACTACCATTGAAATCCCCGTGAGCCACCAAAGCACTTCTACCTAAAATCTGGAGGGGCACAAAACAGAAAGTGTGAGTGGGCAAAAACAAAGCTTTTCAAAATTATTTCATTTCTCAAAAGTTCTAACCCCTCACCGTAAAACCTGTATAATTTCCCAGAAAATAATAGTAATAATAAGTTGTATCATAAATCATACTCGAGATGAAAATCCATAGAAGTATACCATGCCAGAGTATCTCAATGCAATGCCATGAGTAATCTAGACAAATATATCAATGTCAAATATCGCATCAGCCAAATCCCTCTAACTCAATCTGTACGGCTGAGTCTATAGCTCATAATCAATCTCAATCACATCAAATCAAATCTTGAACACGAGTCCAAACCACCTAAAGTGGTCTGTGCGACAAGACTAGGTGTGAAATAAATATGCTCTAGTGCTATGATCACATGAAGGTTGTGCGAATAATCGCGGGTCACCTACGAGTCGAAACCACCTAAAATGGTCTGTACGACAAGCCTGTGCACCTAACTTGGATCCAAGGTGAGCATATGGTGCGGGAGGTGAACATCACATGAAGAACTGTGCCCTAACTCTGGGCAAAAGCACTAACACCAGGATGCAGGTTTATGAGCTCTCAATACATCACATCTTATCTCGCATAACTGAAGCAATCTTATATCTTTAATTTATGAACTTACCTGGCACTTACCTGAGCGTCTGCTATACCAATCATAAATATATGCAACTACTAATGCATAAATAAAATAGGCAGATACTTTGCATGGCATTTCAAAACGTATAATCATTCAAATTCATTTTCTGGGAAAAATCTCAAGTATATAGGTATATACGGAAAACCAAAATCCAACTCAGTGATATGTCGAAGGGTCATAGCCCCCAAACCTTGATTGATGGTGCTCGTCCTCAAGATATGTCTCACCTATATGCGAAATAACTGAATAAACGTTATTTAAGCACATACACAAAACTAGGAAATAACTTCTCATACATTGCTCAAATGGGGTATTTGAATATACCACCATGATCTACTCAACCTCAAAAATATCCCCATATTTTTAGAAAAAAAATTCATGACCCCACGCGCCCTCACGCACCGGCCAAGGCATGGCCAGACACGCGGTTCACATGCAGGCACGTGCCTAGCACACCAAACGGATTCCCTAACGGCGTTAGGGAATATTCTGTTAAAAACTAGAATATGCCGTTAATTATACCTGACGGCGTCAGAATATTCTGTCAACTTTGACGAAATATTCTTCTCCTTCTTCTTTGGTTCGCCGGTGCCGCTGCTATAGCTAGAAACTGGGAAAATAATCAAACCTTCATATCTTCTTCGATTCTCAACCAAAATTCACAAACTTTGTACCAAAATGAAGCTTACAATGAGTAGAACAAAACCTTACCAATTTAAAGTCCTGAAATCCATGAGATTTCGCCAGAGAAACCTTGATAATCCGGCCAAACTTGAAACTTGCCAAACTCAACTTCCCGACGTCCAAAACACTTCATTTTTCTACTCCAAGCTTCACAAAGACGTCCTAAGGCTCACTAGTAGCTTAAAATCTCCTAAAAACTTCACATTCACGATCACATGAACATTGCCTCAAAACTGGGATTTCTGGTTCTCGGGAAAACAAGGTCTTCACGTCAAACTAAGGGCATGGATGACCATCTGGACTCATGAGGAACACATAAACAACCTCATCGATGTCAATCCGTGAAGATAGGGTCTGGTTTGGGTGTTGTCCATACAAGTGTATGGAAATGGCAGAAAATTCGAGGGAATGAGAGATAGAAGGTCAATGGGAAAGGGTTTGTGTGAATGTGTGTGGTCCAGCTGAGTCACCAATCAAAACAAACAAAAGTTTAAGTTTTAATTAGGTCCAATTAATTAGGAATAGAGCTAACTGGCCCCTTTTTTTTCTTAGCCCAATCTACACAACACCACGTAATGTTCAAGGGTACTTTAGTCTTTTCACACCGCCGATGAAATAATTCGGGATAGACTGTGACAACCTACCCCCTTAAGAAAAAATTTTCCCCAAAATTTTCACAATAATTACAATCCACTAACAATCATAAAACAACCTTGGATACATATCTTTCATCTGATCCTCTGTCTCCCAAGTGGCTTCTTCCACCAAGTGATTCCTCTACAAAACCTTCACTAGGCGCACTGTCTTATTCCTCATAACTTTATCTTTCCAATCCAATATCGTCACTGGCTCCTTATCATAAGTCAAATTTGGATTAATTTACAATGGTTGAGGAGGTATCACATGAGAAGGATCTGAGATGTAATGATGGAGCATAGAGACATGAAAAACATTGTGCACTTTGGATAACTCAGGAGGCAACTCAAGTCTATAAGCAACCTCACCGACTCGTTCGGTGATCATATACAGTCCAATATACCTAGGACTCAGCTTGCCTTTTTTTCCAAACCGTACTACACCTCTCCATGGCGATAACTTTAGAAATACCCAATCACCTACATTATACATCCGGTCAGTAGCATGTCTGTCTGCTAGACTCTTCTGTCGATCCTGGGCTACTTTCAGGTTAGACTTAATCACCTGAACATTATGCGTAGTCTCATCCACGATCTCAGGGCCCACCAAAATTCTTTCACCAACCTCCGACCAACACAAAGGTGTACGACAAGATTTACCATAGAGTGCCTCAAATGGTGACATACCAATACTTGAATGAAAGCTGTTATTGTAGGCAAATTCCATCAAATCCAACCGCTTATGCCAAGCATCACCAAGAAGATCTCAGCATATCTTCCAACGTCTAAATAGTCCTCTCTGATTGTCCATTTGTCTGAGGATAATATGTTGTACTATAAAGTAATCTTGAACCAAGAGCTTCCTGGAATGCTATCCAGAACTCAGAAGTGAATTTAGGATCCCGATCCAAGATAATACTAATTGGAATCCCATGGTACTTCACGATCTTCGATATAAATAATTCAGATAATCGGCTTAAAGGATATTTCTCCCTCACAGGAATAAAATGTGCTGACTTAGTAAGTTGATCAACTATCACCCAGATGCCATCATAACCATTACGTGTACGAGGAAACTTGTACACAAAATCCATAGTAATATTTTCCCATTTCCACTGTGGAACGAGAAGTGGCTGCATCAAACCAAAAGGCTTCTTTCTTTTCTCTTTGACTTGCTGACAAATGACACACCAACTCACATATTCAGCAATTTCTCTTTTCATACCTGGCCAATAGTAAAATGGTCGAATGGTATGATACATTTTAGTACCTCCTGGATGCATTGCATAAGCTGAAATATGTGCTTTATCAAGAATTTCCTTCTTTAATTCCATATTATTCGGCACGTACATCCTACTTTCCTACATAAGCATGCCATCAGTTTCCCAAATTCTGAAGTCTTTCTTTTTCCCCTGATTCCTTGCTTGAATTATTTCTTGGGTCTCTTCATCATCCATCTTGGCTTCAAGTACACAATCAATTAAAAATGGCCTGACTTGAAAATTAACAAGTAAGGTTTCCTCTCCATCTTGGATATACACAATCAACGATATCTAATGGGATAAGATTAGCTGGCATAACCACCTCCTCTACCATCACTGGACATCCTGGATATACACAATCAACATAGCATCTCTCCCCTTTAGGCATAGCAAACTCTAAATCATACCCTAGAGGCGTAGGATGAGGTTGCGTCACTTGAGCAAATGTATGAGAAATGACAGAATGCGTAGCACCACAATCAATTAAAACTCTAGCAAAGTGACCAAGAATGTTTAACGTACCCATGATCAAGTCCGGATAATTCTGAGCATTTTGCAGAGATATATTGTTAATACGTCCCTGGGCTTGTTGTCGTCCCCCACGACCTCTATTAGCTTGATTTCCACGTCTCTGCACACTTTGCCCCTGATTTAGCTGACCAGATTGCCTTAAAGATCATGCACTGCTGGAAGCAATCTCTACCTGTTGGGGCTGTCCTCCCTGGTACCACTGAGATCTACCAGCTGGAATGGGAGGATATTGTGTATACCCTCCAGGATATTGAGAATGCCCACTCTAGTAATAAGGATCCTGCAAATACTAATACTGCCCTGAAGCATAAGGAGCAGCATCGCCCTAATAATGGTAAGCATCACCTCGACCCATCTGACCATAACTACCAGACCCTGGAACTTGCTAGATCGGGGCCGGTGATGGCATAGAAGGTTGCTGAGGCCTCTGATAACTCTGGGGACAATTTATAGCTCTATGTCTCATCTGCCCACAAGTAAAACATCCACTGTTACCTCTCCTACACTCCCCAAAATGCCTATTATTACATCGGCGGCACAAATGAGCATTTCCTCTTCCAGAATCTCCCTGCCTTTAGAATCTAGGACTTCCTAAAAATCTACCACCTCTCCTCTGACCAGTGGCACTAAAACCTCCCCTAGAAGAACTGGAACTAGTTCCACTTCTCTTAAAACTCTGAGTCTTGCAAAGTCCTTGAGAATACTGACCTTTACCTTTATCATCTCGCCTTTGATTCCCATTCTTTTCTTCTTCTTCTTCACTTTCATTGGGCATATTCTCTGAGTCCTCAATCCTCAACAAAATCTCATAAAACTCCTAGTAAGTAGCACAGGGAGTCGAGGTTGCTATAGAACGCCATTTCTTTTTAGTACCCAACCTGAAACGATGGAGCATCTCAACTAGATTAGCAACAACCACTGGATGATAGCGAGACAAGTCAGTGAATCTCCTATAATACTTATTTGCCGTCATCTTCCCCTGCTTTAATTGAGTAAACTTTTGCTTTTTGCGATCAATATACTCAGGGGGAATAAATCTTTTCTGAAACAACTGTTTAAACATTTTCCAGTCAGCTGCTTCCTTTGGGACAACTGATAGGACTCTTGTCTCCACTAGGATGCAGGTTCCGGACCCAGAAACCAGGTAGTCATCTCGACCCACCTATCAGGAGGAAGATTCCCCTGACTCTACATTACACGGAAAGTCTTCTCAAAATGATTGATCCATTTCTCCGCTCCTTCATGTCCTCCATTCCCCATAAAATGATTCAGCTTCAAATTATACACAGTCTTAAGAGGTGTCCTTTGAGGAAGACAAAGCGAAGACTGAATGGCATTAGCTATAGCTTCCCCTAACTGAGCTATATCGAGGAAACAAGGCTCAACAGAATGACGTGGATCTCTACGAGGCAGCATAGTTCTGACAGGAGACATCAAAATAATTAAAAATTTCACAAGATATGCAGGACTGCAAACCTAATGCTCTGATACCAAATAGACACACCTCGACCTAAATCAGAGCGTGCTGGTCGTCACGTGGGAGTGACGTAACCATGTGCACAGTGCAGAAGCAATAAAGATATAAGGGAAATACGAATGAATAAAAACCAAACTACAAGCAGTACTAGCTAAGATAAAGTGCTAGTGCGAGGTTAAATGTAAAATACACAATCAGATCATAAATAGCCTAAGTGCAATCAAGCAAGACAAGTACTAATTTACAACACCCAATGGTGATCCTACATTTATGATGTTCTGTCAGAACCACCGTTGAAATCCCCGTGAGCCACCAAAGCACTTCTACCTAAAATCTGGAGGGGCGCAAAACAGAAAGTGTGAGTGGGAAAAAACAAAGCTTTTCAAAATCATTTCATTTCTCAAAAGTTCTAACCCAAGGGTGATCCTACATTTATGATGTTCTGTCAGAACCACTGTTGAAATCGCCGTAAAATCTATATAATTTCCCAAAAAATAATAATAATAATAAGCTGTATCATAAATCATACTCAAGATGAAAATCCATAAAAGTATACCATGCCTGATTATCTCAATGCAATGCCAAGAGTAATCTAGACAAATATATCAATGTCAGATATCGCATCAGCCAAATCCCTCTAACTCAATCTGTACGGCTGAGTCTATAGCTCATAATCAATCTTAATCATATCAAATCAAATCCTGCACACGAGTCGAAACCACCTAAAGTAGTCTGTACGACAAGACAAGGTGTGAAATAAATATGCTCTAGTGCTACGATCACGTGAAGACTATGCGAATAATTGCGGGTCACCTGCGAGTCGGAACCACCTAAAGTGGTCTGTACGACAAGCCTGTGCACCTAACTTGAATCCAAGGTAAGCATATGGTGCGGGAGGTGAACATCACGTGAAAGACTGAGCCCTAACTCTGGGCGGGAGCACTAACACGGGAGTGCAGGTTTATGAGCTCTCAATACATCACAACTTATCTTGCATAACTGAAGCAATCTTATATCTTTAATTTATGAACTTACCTAGCACTTACATGTGCGTCTGCAGCACCAATCATAAATATATGCAACTACTAATGCATAAATAAAATAGGCAGATACTTTGCATGGCATTTCAAAACGTATAATCATTCAAATTCATTTTCTGGGAAAAATCTCAAGTATATAGGTATATACAGAAAACCAAAAGCTCACTCACTGATATGTCGAAGGCTCGTAGCCCCCGAGCCTCGATTAATGGTGCTCGTCCTCATGATAGGTCTCACCTATATGCAAAATAAATGAATAAACGTTATTTAAAGCACATACACAAAACTAGGAAATAACTTCTCATACATTGCTCAAATGGGGTATTTGAATATACCACCATGATCTACTCAACCTTAGGAACATCCCCATATTTTTAGAAAAAAATTTCATGACCCCACGCGCCCTCACGTGCATGCCAAGGCACGGCCAGACACGCGGCTCACGAGCATGCACGTGCCTGGCACACCAAACGGATTCCCTAACGGCGTTAGGGAATATTCTGTTAAAAACTAGAATATGCCGTTAATTATACCTGACGGCGTCTGAATATTCCGTCAACTTTGACAAAATATTCTTCTCCTTCTTCCTTGGTTCGCCGGTGCCGCTGCTATCGCCGAAAACTGGAAAAATAATCAAACCTTCATATCTTCTTTGATTCTCAACCAGAATTCACGAAATGTGTACCAAAATGAAGCTTACAACGAGTAGAACAAAACCTTACCAATTTAAAGCCCTGAAATCCACGGGATTTCACCAGAGAAACCTCGATAATCCGGCCAAACTTGAAACTTGCCAAACTCAACTTCCCGACGTCTAAAACACTTCGTTTTTCTTCTCCTAGCTTCGCGAAGACGTCCTAAGGCTCACTAGTAGCTTAAAATCTCCTAAAAACTTCACATTCACGATCACATGAACAATGCCTCAAAACTGGGATTTTTGGTTCTCAGGAAAACAAGGTCTTCACTTCAAACTAAGGGCATGGATGACCACCTGGACTCAAGAGGAAAACATAAACAACCTCCTCGACGTCGATCAGTGAAGATAGGGTCTGGTTTGGGTGTTGTCCGTACAAGTGTACGGAAATGGCAGAAAATTCGAGGGAAAAAGATAAAGAAGGTTAACAGGAAAGGGTTTGTGTGAGTGTGTGTGGTCCAGCTGGGTCACCAATCAAAACAAACAAAAGTTTAAGTTTTAATTGGGTCCAATTAATTAGGAATAGAGCTAACTGGCCCCTTTTTTTAGCCCAATATACACAACACCACAAAACGCTCAAGGGTACTTTAGTCTTTTCACACCACCGATGAAATAATTCGGGACGAGCTATGACATATATCCCACTCATCATGAGTAATATATTTTCATCCTATAAATTTTATAATCGGATTCGTTTAGCTTTTTAATTTTCATGTAAAGATCATACGTAGAAAAATTCATTCGAAATCGAAGATTATTTAGCCATCACTTGTGTGAAACAAATCGACATTGTACAACATATTCATGATAAATCATTCATTTATAATATACATTTGAATGACAAAACAATTTCTGATTCCAACATATATTTTTATAGATATGATCTTCGAACAAAGACTAAAAAATTGAATAAAATTTCGATTATAAAATCTATACTGGGAACATTAAATCACAGGAGATGTGATATTTGCATTCCACCACAGTGGGTGCAAGTATGATCTAATAAATTATAGTTTAATCGTAAGATGATCTCTTATAATGACCTGGTATATATGTTGTCAAAATATGAATAGGACCAACCACTGAAAAGGAATCAACGACCGACAATTACTATTTGGCATGACAAAACTTTTTGGGAACCTATTATCCATATCCCCATGCATATTAGAATTCTATGTTGTTAAATTACAAATATTGTTTTAATGGCTTGCCAACTCAAGCCTGAATATGTATTATCTTTCAAATACATTTCTAGAATTTTTATATATGTAAAAATAGAATTAAATTGAATGTATTACTTATTAGGTAAGTGTTGGATATTTCTGCTGGTTAGGATCTGTTCTTAAACGTATTGTTTTGTGTTCGAAACGTCCCCTCCCTCTAAGGTAATTAAAATAGTAATATCACTTCTTTTCTTTTTTCTTTTTTAAAAAAAATCTACCACTCATTAGTCATTATATATAGTTTTAGGTTGTTTAAGAAAAAATAATTTCAATTAAAACTATTCATCCATTTAATTCTGGTTATAAAATTTCAATTTTTATTAGAACACTATGACCGTCAATTTTTTTTTATCACAATTAGAAGCCTCAATCATTTCCAAATTCACTAATATTTTGCAAAAATAACCATAAATAGAGACTTCAAAGTTAGCCGGTCTCATCACTATAGAAGAATGTTTGATGAGCCCCTCAACTAGGTACCAAAAACAAAGTTAAAACCCCAATTCAAAGGCTAGTTAAAAAGTTGTCATCCTTTTTTTCTTTTCATGTCATCCTTAATTAGAGGTGGGTATTCGGTTATTTGGACTCGTAGATCCAAACTGTATTACCAACCCGATATGAAACTATCTAGTTCTTACTTTTAATTTTCAAAATAGTCTCAATTGGGCTAGGTTTGTATAAATACGAGTCCAAAACTAAGTCCATATTTATTTATTTTTTTTGGTGACCTAGCCCTGATCGTTTAAAGTTGTCTTAGAACTCGTTATTTTATTAGTAGTCCACAATAAAGCCTATGATCTATAATTTCATCTCTATTTAACCCTAAGAAGAAGTAAAACAATGATCTAACCCTAAGAAGTAAAACTACGATCAGACTTCTTCAAACAAAGAGTCTCAAGAGTGCCTTCAATTCCCTAGGAAAATTTGTTGGCATTGACTTTGTTAGACGTAATTCATTTGTAACCGAAACACAAAGATTGTTTATATTTTGGGTAAATTTTAGTTTACTACCTTCAAGTTTCATGATTTTCAACATTTGGTACATTAAGTTTTTTTCGTCCCAGATGCATACCTAAAGTGTTAATTTTGAGACAGTCTTATAGTCTGAATGTTAAGCCTCCCGTTAACTGATGACATGGCGCCCATGTAAACAATGATTGGACGCCACGTGTCATTAAGGCTCCACGTGGAAATTAAAAATTCCTCTCCACCGTCTTCAAGCCCAACAAAGGTTACCTTCTTTGTTTTCTGCAGCATGGCCAACAGATCACGGATTTCCTTCACACACACACACACAAAAAATAAAAAATAAAAAATAAAAAAAGCACTAATAATTATACACAATCACAAATCAGAGCATTCAAGTCAGCCATGTCCACCAAAAGTTTCAGATCCGTGCTCAGAAATTGTGGAGACATGGAGGCTGCGACTAGGGTTTGTTTTGGGAGACATGGGGTGGGGGGAATCGGCAATGGAGATACGTGAGAAGGCGAATCGACAGTGGATTGTAGCGACGGAGTCGGGGAGGGCACTGGCGGAGAGAAAGAGGATGTGGCACCGATTATTACCCCAACTGCAACAAACGCCGACTACCACCCCTTCGAGGTCATGGCTGCTAGAGATCCAAGGCCGCTGCATGCACCTCATATCAAAGATCGGTTGCAGGAGATCCTTGTCACAATGCCAAAACAAAACCCAGTCACGCTGCACCTGCAACTTTCGTGTTTTCATGGCGGTGGAGAGTCCGCTGGTCCAAGGTTTGGAGCAAAAACTCCAACTGGATCGGGAACTGGTGCCTGGGTCCAATTTGGCGTTGAGGGCGGTGGGAAATTGCGGGATTTGGGTTCGATGGGTGAGGACATGATGAGTTGGCGTGCAGGATAAGGAGGAGGAGGAGGAGAGGTATGGTGGAGATAGAAATGGGTAGTCGAAGAAGAGGGTTTACTTTTTAAATTTTTTTAAATTTTTAAATTTTTTTAATACGTCCAATCATTATTCACATGGGGTGTCACGTCATCAGTTAATGAGAGACTTAACAACCAAACTAACAAACGTATGAGACTGTCTCAAAATTAACACTTTAAGTATGACTCTGGAACGAAAAAAAACTTCATGTACCAAATGTTGAAAACCATGAATCTTGAAGGTAGTAAACTGAGATTAACCCTCGTATTTTTAATTTGTTATACGACATATGATTGAAAATGGAACTATTTGACCCATAGGAATTGGACCTTATCAAACGGATCCAAATGCGCCAATTCCACCGATAAAATAAATAAACCCGATACCGGCTCGGACTAGTTTATAAAAAAACAAGTCCAAGTCCGAATCCACCAAAAATGGACCCGACCACCCGCGCCCATCCCTGTCCTTGATTGCAAGCAAACAGCTTTGTTAAAGATAAATGCAAATGTATATTGAGAAACACACTTTCCCTGTTTGGAGAAATTTTGCACATCAGATAAGGAACTAAATGTTGTAAAATCAATGGCGTGTGCAGTGGAATAAATAAACAAGACACAAAATTTACGAGGTTCCTCTATAGTCAGTGTGACTGGAGTACGTCCTCAGGCAGCAGTGGTGCTTTCATTATAATCTGAAATAATAAGAGTACAAAGATAACTCTATCTATTATCTTCTATCCTCTTCCTCTCTTTTCTCTCTTCCTTTCTTCCTTCCTATCTCTCCCATGAACCTCTCAATTTCATCTTCTCTTTCTTTTTTGTTGTGTTCCATAAGACTTGCTTTTATAGAAGCAAATCACAAGCAACATAGTGAAAGGCTTACTATATGCATGTGAGTATTTACTATACACATTACCATACACATGTGGTACTTTACTATACACATTACTATACACATATGGGCAAACATACACACTATTTACAACACTCCCCCTTGGATGCCCACATAAGTCTTCAATTGACTCGTTGAGATCTTGATTTGTTTTAGATGCTCCCCCTGATTTCAAATCATTTAGGCTGATCGTTGATCATTCTGCTTCAGTCTCTTAGTAAGAAGAGTTGCCGAAAGAGGTGTTTTACTTGTTGTTAACTTTCCACAGGCTTGTTCTTGAACTGGGCTGGAGGGCCTTCTGCTAGACTTACCTCAAAGGTATAAATTTACTCCTTTTATCTGGAGCGAAATTTGATTTAAGGGTGGTAGACACTTGATCTTGAATCGGACTTGTGATATCTTCAAGGACCTTCGAGGCTTGATCTTGAATGAAATTGGAACATGAGGAGCTTCATGTGGCAAGTGATCTTCGGTTTTGTCGGGAATGAATCAGCATGTGTTTGTTGCGATTGTCTCCACATGCTTCAATGTATCATTTTCACTTGCCTTACTTGTTCCCCCTGCATAAGTGGTTTTTTCCCTGGTTTTCCCCCTACATGTGTGGCATCTTCTCTTGTAGGATTTTCCCCCTGATGTAGGAGTGGAATGCAAACCCTTGCATTTAAATGGTTCATCACTTCTTGGTGACTGGAGACCCAGCTCCAACAACAGTTGAAGATGACTACTCTTGCCCACGTCCCTGAAGATATGAGATAATCTTGCTCTGGTGTGACTTGTTTGAAGAGGTATTCTCGGAGAGGAAGAAAATTGAGTATTTCAAGATGCTTTGTTGAAGATGCATTCTTGAAGATGAGGAAGAGTTGGACATTCTTGCAGGTCTGCCTTGTTATGGAGAACGGAGGTTGACATATATAGAGATTTCCCAATAGCAGGTAGTGGTAATGTGCCTTTACTCTTGTCAGCAACTGTGGTGTAATTAGAACAGTAAGATTTACACGTTTTCAACTTTGTCAGAGATCTTTGACAAAGTTGCACGCGTTATCCAAAAAAGCTGAGATTGCGTCTGAAAAATGTCAACGAACTTTATTCAGGAAAATCTGGCTTTTGAAATTCAGTGGTGCCTCTTCGATCTCTGAACAAGTGGCTATGTTGCCTCTTCTTTTATAGAGACATCAATTGTGTTCAAAAGTATGCTCAGAAAGTTGCTGCCTGTAGAAATTTCCACCATCTTGCACTTTTAAAATTTGATTTAACCTTTTTTTTTTCCTTCATCATTTCTGAAAATGACTTGCCCATCTAACATTTGCTTAGATTTGAGTCTTATGAGTGATACAGACGAGCAGCGTCAGGATAATATATGGCGCCTCGTCCTTCTTATCTTCTAATGGTCATTTTACGGTTGGGGACTCTGTGATAAAGAATAACATAACTGCTACTGTGGTAACTTGGAATCTTCTCACTCCAAATGATAACAGGATCCTTTCAAAACGATCTGATGAGTCGGTCATTCAAGACTCATTGGCTCTCAGTGTTCAATGTGCGGGCTCTATATCCAATATGGGCCAATGCCTACTTGCTCAAACTCGCCAAGTTGAATCATTGATGGCTGAGGTGGCAAGTCTTAAACAAGAAATCAGAGGGCTCAAGCACGAGAATAAAGTGTTACACGTGCTTGCGAATAATTACTCTACGAGCATGAAAAGAAAGCTCGACCAGCTGCAGGAATCCGAAAGTTGGATTCAAAGTGATCACCAAAGGTTCGTTGCTAGATTTCGAAAACAACTAATGTCTTCCCCTTCTGGTGTTTTGCTAAGTACTGAGGTGCCACATGATCAATCTCCAGTGCCTCCCCCTTCTGGGGTACTTCCGAGTACTGAGGCTTTACATGAGCAACCTTTATAAAAGCTCCATCTTGTTTGATTGTTTTAACTCATGTGTATGTACATATATGTAATTTCTTGGAGATATTAATAGATAAGTACTGGGATGCCACATGATCAATCTCCAGTGCCTCCCCTTTCTGGGTTACTTCCGAGTACTAAGGCTTTACATGAGCAACCTTTGTGAAGGCTCCATCATGTTTGATTGTTTTAAATCATGTGTATGTACATATCTGTAATTTCTTGGAGATATTAATAGATAAGCTTTATTCATTCAATGTATTGTGCCAAATACAATAAAGCATATACTTCACTAAGATGTGGTACTTCTGGACCAAATATTAATTTATCTTTACCCTCACGAAAATAAATGATTATTCTTAGTGTCTACATCATTTGAGTATTCAACTCATAATCTTCAATCCATATGGTTCTTTTAATATCATAAACATCATGGATAAGATTCGTGTTGGTAGATTTCTCGATCTCCAGCTCGAGACAATAATTCTCTCAACACTTTTTAATCTTTCTTAACTCTTAAGAGTCTCAATTTAATATCATCAACTCTTTAGGAGTTCTAATTTAATGTCATTGACTCTTGCAAGAGATTTTAGTATGTTGCAACAATATCATAATGATAGTACTCACTAAGGCAATTTATACCATCCATTGGTATTGAATACATATTTTATGTTTTACCCTTCGAGGGCTTACTTCAAGCAATTTGAATCCTTCAGGGATTTTCTATACTTCATAACACATTTTCCTTTGGAATTTATACAAAGCAATTTGCTCACATGCATACTTGAGGGATTTACTTATGGAGATATGATGTGAGCGACTCATAACCCTTCGTATATAATTCTCCATGTATATGAACTCATTTACAAGAGTATAATTTCAGGTCTCAATTAGTAACCTTGTGTCATATCATGTGAGTGTATTACACTGTATTACAAGTGCTCATATGTAACCCCCTTGGTTCAACATCTTTTGGCTATTTGTATTGTATTCAAATATATAGGTTCATTTTTCCACATTCTTACAAAATTGTAATGGAATTGTCTTTCTCCATTTTTGGCCAATAATTTTCCCTTTGTCGACGAACAAAAGAACATGACTCAATATTAACACAGCTCATTGATGAATTTAGTAGCTACTTGTAAAAACTAAACTTACCATTGGTTATAATCAATCTGTGATCCCATATTCTCATGTGCATGCGCATGCATAAAAGCTTTTCATTTCTTTGGATATCCATTGCCTCTTCAAAGGCACACTATCTCTTCCAGGATAGTCATAATTTACAGAAGTGGATCATAACCTCCTCTTGAGCGTTATAGAGCTTGGATTTTAATCTCCACTTCCGGAGAGTTAAGTCATTGGAACCTATACGTCTATCATGCTACATGCATGAGACATCAATATTCCCATGTCCGTGGATTGTTCTATCTGGGATGTGTATCCATGCGGTGACTGTCATGCTTCTGGCATGCAACAGTTATGCTTCGGGAATGCAATAGTTCAGTAGTGTCATATTCTTCTTCTTTCAAATGACTAAACCTTTTGAGTCTAAAAGTTTGCCATGCTTCAGGCGTGCAACAGATAAATCATTTACTATCTCATTATTTTGTCCAACAAGGACATCAATTCTTGTAGGCACATTTGCAACAAGTATATATGATTTCATTACTTTTGTTGCATCATTCAATTATTCCTATTTCATTTTTCTCATTGATTGCTTCGTGAATCAAAATAAGACAAATTCTCATCGTTCTTCTGGAACGATATTTTCTTATCATTCTTCTGGAATGATATTTTCTCATCATTCTTCTGGAATGATGTTATTTTATCCCCCTAATGGCGGAAAAATTGTCTTATCAAAATGATAGTCCGCAAACCACGCGGTAAACATATCTCCAGTTAAGGATTCCAAATATTGAATGATAGATAGTGTTCAACATCAATGCCTAATCCGCGATAATGCCTTATTTCATTACATTGTGGCAATGCAATAGGCACATAGATAACATAACCAAAAACTCGTAAAAGTATAATGCTTGGCTGGTTCCCAAACACGAGTTGTACTGAGAAGTATTAATGGTTGGTAACATGTCTCAACCGAATTAATAATGCATCGTGTAAAGTTTACATGTCCCCATGTAGAAAATTGGCATTTTTGTTTTCATGAGCAGAGCGCGGGAAATCAATTTCATCCACTTAATAAAGGCTTCTGCTAAACCATTTTGAGTATAGACATAAGGAACTTCTGGTCCTTATTTAATAATCTGTAAACTGAGACTCTTATGGCTTTTATTACAATTAAGTTGAGGCAATGCGACACTTCAAACTTACGGTACTCATCTAGGAACTTCATGTCCTAATCTTCAGGATCAAGGGACTTCATACCTGATCTTTTTGCATGATGGAACTTCAGGTCCAATCATTTTTATATGATGAGGATCAAGAAATTGCAGGTTCTGATCTGATCAATGAACTTTAGGTCCTATATATACTCATTGTAACAAAAGATAAGTGCAATAAATAAATTAAAGCAATAGGCGGTAATTCCAGCCATAATGAATAAATTGCATTTAAATAAATAAAGCTTGTGACAAGGGCTTTAATTCAGCACCATCAAAACTTAAAGCAATAGGCGGTAAAACCGTCCATGGTAAATAAATTGCTTTAAAGTAAATAAAGCTTGTGACAAGGGCTTTGATTCAGCATCATTCACATAAATATCAAAGCTTTAAAGCAAAGGGTAATAATTCTACCCATTGTAAATAAATTGCTTTAAATAAATAGAACTTGTGACATGGGATTTAAACCAACACCATGCACATAAATATCAAAGCTTTAAAGCATAGGGTAATAATTCTATCCACTGTAAATAAATTGCTTTAAATAAATAGAACTTGTGACATGGGATTTAAACCAACAACATGCACATAAATATCAAAGCTTTAAAGCATAGGGTAACAATTCTACCCACTGTAAATAAATTGCTTTAAATAAATAGAACTTGTGACATGAGCTTTAAACTAACACCATGCACATAAATATGCCAAAACAGAAAATGCAATGATTAAGTCCTCATCTTTTGCTTTTGCTTTTTCTTTTTCTTGGTCTGCCACTTCTTTTGTTTGATTCCTTTTATTTTTATTTTTATTTCACAGTTCTGAAGTCATTTTGGTTACTCAGGAAATAATAGTAACAATAGGTTCCAATTGGTGTTCCTTCTCTGGTGAGTTTTAAAAAAGTCGAAACGGTTTCCATAAGTTTTGGAGTCAAGAGTGTCTGCAACTTATGAGAAGATCAAACTGTTAGATTTAGCTCAAATTTTAGTATGATATGGATAAGAGGATACTGAACAACTTTCGTGAAGAAACAATTTCAATCTGAGCTACTGAAATGGAGTTTTGGTACTCATAAGGTGGCTGTCCAGTTTTCTGCGGAAATTGGAAACTGGTTTGGTATTTCAGACATCTGCGACGATCGCACCGTTAAAGTTTTCTGAAATTTTGATATGTTGTAGATATTGAGCGGACGAACAACTTTTACGAAGAAAGTATTTCAATCCAAGGTCCACAAGTTGGAGTTCCGAGGCTGTTTACATGGCTGTCAAATTCTCAACGAATTTTGAATCTATACTCTTTTGCTTCTGCAAATAATAATATACAGTCATACAACAATATATATATAGTTGCTTCAAGAAAATCAATTGTACTAAGATTTGAAGATGAAATGAAAATATTTTCTTATCTGTGAGATTCCAGACGACATATGTGAACAGGATTTGTGACGTTGTGCTTTCCACTGACACGAGAGCTTCTCGTGTTGTAAAATCGACAGCGTGTTCAGTGAAATAAATAAACAAGACACAAAATTTACGAGGTTCATCTACAGTCAGTGTGACTGGAGTACGTCCTCGGGGCAGCAGTGGTGCTTTCATTTTAATCTGAAATAATAAGAGTATAAAGATAACTTTATCTATTATCTCCTCTCCTCTTCCTCTCTTTTCTCTCTTCCTTTCTTCCTTCCTATCTCTCCCATCAACCTCTCAATTTCATCTTCTCTTTCTTTTTTGTTGTGTTATAAGACTTGCTTTTATAGAAGCAAATCACAAGCAACATAGTGAAGGGCTTACCACATGCATGTGAGTATTTAATATACACATTATTATACAAATGTGGTACTTTACTATACACATGTGGGCAAACATACCCACTATTTACAACACTAAAAATGATACTGATTTTATTTTCATGAGGCCCTCTAACCAAAAACTCACAAGAAAAATTTGTGTAAGGCTTGACTTGTCACTAGATCATGTTGAGTGGCACTACTATCCATTTAAAACTTGCCTTGTGTTAAACCAAACCGACGGAGGACTCTCCCTATTAAGTTTTTTTTTTCTTGAAAAATTAAAAAAAAATTATTATGTAATTGATTAGTTAATTAAAATGGAAACCCAAAAATAAAAAGACTTTCAAGTGCACCTCATCCCTCTCCTCGCCCTCACCAACATACCCCATCATTTAAATCCATTAATACACCTATCAATCGTGGATTTTCATGGGTTGTCCGCAACTGCAGGTCATGGGAAGCAAGCAATACATAGTGGCTGAAGAAAAAGAGGGGATTAAAAGATAGATTCAGAGAACTCTTGCCCCATTATTAAAGAAGTCCAGTTTTTTTTTTTTTTTCAATCAGTGAAGATGCCCCGATGATGCTTCTAAGCCTAGAAAGAGAATCTTGATATCCAAAGTAAAATCGAATTTTCATAGAAAAGGATGAGGCTTTAAAACCTTAAATTAATTCACATTAAATTCTTAAGCACGTCCTTGATTGACAAGAAAGCTTTTCAATGGCTTGTTAATTAGATTTCATCCAAAGCATTGTAGACCTCAAAGAGATTTCATGTTTTTGTGTTATTAGGGCTCAAAGTCTGATAGTTTGTTTTCACGATTATAGCTAGCTAGGGTTTTTTTCCTTTTTTTTATTTTCTAGATTTTATGTTTTTCAGTTTTATTTTTATAACTCCGCCGTGTAAGTTTATCTTACATTGCCGGTCCCAAGCCCGGATAAAGGAGGAGGGGGAGGGCGTCAGGTAGTCGACAGCCGGCACTCCATGATTACGTCGAATCCTTATGAAAATGAATCCAAAACGAAATCGCGCTAAAGCTAGGGCGTCACCCGTAAGTGGCGCGCTGTGTGGCCCGAGCACAGTGATAAGTGAGCAAGGGTCGCTGTATCTCCATCGGCACCCGGATACAGTGTTAAATGAGCAAAGGGCTATAGAAACTTCTTTTCGAACGACTCCACTCAAAGTTGTTTGGGAGCATATGCTCTTATCAACTTTACACGGGACACACAAAAGAAGTACTTTGATCCTATTAGACGGGGAAGGGTGAAGAAGCTAGGACAGAAGGGTAGAGTTCAAGAGAGCAAAATGCGTTTAGGAACGTGGAATATAGGAACCTTGACGGGAAAATCTATGGAAGTAGTAGAAGCTATGGTGAGGAGAAGGATAAATATTATGTGCCTACAAGAAACTAAGTGGGTTGGTCGTAAGGCAAAGGATCTAGAAAACTCAGGGTTTAAACTATGGTATTCGGGCACAAATAGAACGAGAAACGGTGTTGGCATCATCGTGGACAAGACCTTGACACAAGATGTTGTAGATATCAAGAGGGTAGGAGATAGAATCATGGCAATCAAGATTGTAATAGGACAAGAACTTATCAATGTGATTAGTGCGTACGCACCTCAAGTAGGGTTGGATACGAGTTCGAAGGAGAACTTTTGGGAAGACCTTGGAGACTTGGTGCAAGGAATTGCTCAGACGGAGAAGTTATTTATAGGAGGAGATTTAAATGGACACGTGGGCAGGGAGACAGGCAACTATGGAGGTTTTCATGGTGGCCATGGTTTTGGGGAGAGAAACGAGGATGGGGAAGCTATCTTGGATTTTGCAATGGCATATGATCTCTTCTTAGCCAACACCTTCTTTAAGAAGAGAGAAGAACATGTGATCACCTACAAGAGTGGGTCGTCAAAAACACAAATAGATTTTCTTCTAATGAGGAAAGGGGATCGTATAACTTGTAAGGATTGCAAAGTTATACCAGGAGAGAGCGTGGCTAATCAACATCGCTTGTTGGTGATGGATGTACATATCAAAAGAGTGAGAAAAAAGAACAAGACTTGGAAGTGCCCAAGGACTAGATGGTGGAATCTAAAACAAGAAAAACAAGCCATTTTCAAAGAGAAAGTAATCACCCAATGTGTGTGGGATAGAGAGGGGGAAGCTAACCAAATGTGGGATTCCATGGCTAGTTGTATCCAAAAAGTAGCAAAAGAGGTATTAGGAGAGTCCAAGGGCTTTGCCCCACACCAAAAGGAATCTTGGTGGTGGAATGAGGAGGTACAAACAAAGGTGAAGGCTAAGAAGGAATGTTGTAAAGCCTTATACAAGGATAGGACCGATGAAAATGGTGAAAGGTATAGAAAAACGAAGCAAGAGGCGAAGAAAGCTGTGAGAGAAGCTAAGTTAGCGGCTTATGACGATATGTATAAGCGACTAGATACCAAAGAAGGAGAGTTGGATATCTATAAACTAGCTAGAGCAAGGGAAAAGAAGACAAGGGACCTAAACCAAGTGAGGTGCATCAAGGATGAGGATGGAAAGGTTCTTGCTACAAAGAACGCGGTTAAAGACAGATGGAAAGGTTATTTTCATAATCTTTTCAATGAAGGACATGAAAGGAGTGCTTCTTTAGGGGAGTTGAGTAACTCAGAAGAGTGTAGAAACTACTCTTTTTATCGTAGAATCCGGAAGGAAGAAGTGGTTGTAGCTTTGAAGAAGATGAAGCATAGAAAAGCAGTAGGCCCAGACGATATACCAATCGAAGTGTGGAAAGTTTTGGGAGAGACAGGTATAACATGGCTCACTGACCTTTTCAATAGGATTTTAAAAACGAAGAAGATGCCAAATGAGTGGCGAACGAGCACTTTGGTGCCTATCTACAAGAATAAGGGCGATGTACAAAATTGCATGAACTATAGGGGTATTAAGCTAATGAGTCATACAATGAAGCTCTGGGAGAGAGTCATTGAGCATAGATTGAGGCAAGAGACACGGGTTTCGGACAACCAATTCGGGTTCATGCCAGGGCGCTCAACCATGGAGGCAATCTATCTCTTACGAAGATTGATGGAAAGATATAGAGATGGGAAAAAGGATTTACACATGGTCTTTATAGATTTGGAAAAAGCGTATGATAGGGTCCCAAGAGACATTCTTTGGAGGATTTTAGAGAAGAAAGGAGTACGAGTAGCATATATCCAAGCTATACAGGATATGTATGAAGGAGCAAAGACTGCCGTAAGAACTCATGAAGGACAAACCGAAAGCTTTCCCATAACTGTAGGATTACATCAAGGCTCATCCTTAAGTCCTTACCTTTTTGCGTTAGTAATGGATGAGTTAACAGGACATATTCAAGATGATATTCCTTGGTGTATGCTTTTCGCAGATGATATAGTGTTGATAGATGAAACTCAGGAAGGGGTAAATGCAAAGCTTAACCTTTGGAGAGAAGTGTTGGAATCTAAAGGTCTTCGCCTAAGCCGATCAAAGACAGAATATATGGAGTGCAAGTTCAGTGCAAATGGAGGCCAAAACGAGTTAGGGGTGAGGATCGGAGATCAAGAAATACCAAAGAGCGACCGTTTTCATTACCTAGGATCTATCTTGCAAAAGAACGGAGAATTAGATGGATATCTCAACCATAGAATACAAGCTGGATGGATGAAGTGGAAGAGTGCATCCGGCGTGTTGTGTGACCGCTGTATGCCACTGAAGCTCAAGGGAAAATTTTATAGGACGGTAATAAGGCCGGCGATGCTGTATGGCACAGAATGTTGGGCGGTGAAGCATCAACACGTACACAAAATGGGTGTAGCGGAGATAAAGATGCTTCGTTGGATGTGTGGGCACACGAGAAAGGATAAGATTAGGAATGAGAATATCCGGGGTAAAGTAGGAGTAGCTGAAATTGAAGGAAAGATGAAAGAAAATCGGTTACGGTGGTTTGGACATGTGCAAAGAAGGCCTACTGACGCTCCGATTAGAAGATGCGACTATGGGATAAAGGTTCAGGGCCGAAGGGGTAGAGGAAGACCTAGGAAAACTTTGGAAGAGACCCTAAGAAAAGACTTAGAGTACTTGGATCTAACGGAAGACATGACACATGACATAACACATGACATAACACAATGGCGTTCTAAGATTCATATAGCCGATCCCACTCGGTGACTTGGATTTTCCAAGTCTCCAACCGAGAAGTTTTCCTCACTCGGGAAATTAAGGGAACACTACCTCAACCTACATGCTCCACTAACAAAGCTTCAACATACAAGCTTCAACAAAAGAAAATTCAAAGAACTTAGCGAAGAAGGTTTTGGTGTATTTAACACAATACGTTGAAATGAAGGAAAGCTTATTTATTGATATCCCCGAATAGTTACAAATATGTACATATACTTGAGTCAAAATAAACAAACAAGAGGGAGCTTTCACAAAGGTTGCTTAGGAGAAGTCTCAGCAGTCGGTAGAGCCCCAGAAAGAGAAGGCACCGGAGGGGGATCATTCGGAGCCTTAGTACTGGACAGAACCCTAGAAGGAGGAGGCATCAGAGGTTGATCATTTGGAGCTTCATTACGCGGTACAGCCCCAGAAGACGAAGGCAATAAATGCCTTTGGAACAAACCCACAAATCTCTGATGATCAAGTAAAACCTGACCATCAGATTCCTTCATCTGGTCAAGCTTCCTCTTCATGTTTGTAGCATAGTCATGTGCGAGCCGGTGCAACTGTTTATTCTCATGCTTGAGCCCTCTAATCTCCTGTTTGAGACTCATCACTTCAGCCGCCAATGATTCAACTTGGCGGGTTCGAGCAAATAGGCGTTGGGCCATATTAGACACAGAACCTGCACACTGAACACTGAGAGCCAGAGAATCCTTAACAGCCAACTCATCAGACCGTTTGGAAAGTAGTCTGTTATCTTTGGGAGTGAGAATGTTCCTGGCCACTACCGCAGCGGTCATATCATTCTTCATCACGGAATCCCCAACTGTAAGAGGACCAGTAGGGGAGACGAAGGATGGGCGCCATATGTTGTCTGGAGAAGGCGGGGTTGCCTCTTCAACAAGGTTCAAGTCAAAACGACGGTCGGAGGGGCCAGACATTTTCAAAGGTGTTGAAGAGAGAAGAGGTCGGACAAATCAAGATCTTAGAAGTGCAAGAATGGAGCTTTTACTGGTGGATATTCAAGTGTGCTTTGGAACTTAATGTCAGCCCCTATAAAAATCTGCACTCGACGAAGCTTCAGAAATCGAAGAGGCGCCTGCTCAGAAATCGAAGAGGCGTTTGCTTTCTCAAAAGCTGGGCTGCTCAGAGACCACGAGGGTCGATCTCAGAAATCGAAGAGGCGTTTGCTTTCTCAAAAGTTGGGCTGCTCAAAGACCATGAAGGCCGATCTCAGAAATCGAAGAGGCTTGCTTTCTCAAAAGCTAGGCTGCTCAGAGATCACGAGGGCCGATCTCAGAAATCGAAGAGGCACCTACTTTTCCAGCCTTGTCAGCACCTGTCACACGCACACTCAGCTTTACGGAAATTATGGGCATTCTGTCGAAGATTTCTGGCGAAGTAGAAAGCACATGAATCGTACTGTTCAATCACCCACTTCCCACACGCAACAGTAGCTCATGGGTACCACATATAACTTTGCCAAAGTTCTCTGACAAAGTTGAGACACGTGAAGCTTGCAGCTCCCACTACATCGCTTTGACCAAGAAGGGTAAAAGAATAGCAAAGAAACAACACTAACAAAGTTTAGACACATAAATTTTGAAGGTCTAGCTACCATATTATTACCCACAAGGGTAAAGGAACAGTACCACTGCTGGATAATTGGAAAGTCCTGGTGTGTCAACCTCTGTGCTTCGTGGCAAGGTAGACTAGCAAACATACCCAACCTTTACTCACATTCGAGAAAACACTCCCAACAAGATTACTTGCTCCAAAATCGAAGAGGCACCGCCCTCGGAATCTCGAGAGCCAGACTCCCAACATGATTACTTTCTCAAAAATCGAAGAGAGGGTAAAGGAACAGTACCACTGCTGGATAATTGGAAAGTCCCTGTGTGTCAACCTATGTGCTTCGTCGCAAGGTAGACTAGCAAACATGCCCAACCTTTACTCACATTCGAGAAAACACTCCCAACAAGATTGTTTGCTCCAAAATCGAAGAGGCACCGCCCTCCGAATCTCGAGAGCCAGACTCCCAACATGATTACTTTCTCAAAAATCGAAGAGAGGGTAAAGGAACAGTACCACTGCTGGATAATTGGAAAGTCCCTGTGTGTCAACCTCTGTGCTTCGTGGCAAGGTAGACTAGCAAACATGCCCAACCTTTACTCACATTCGAGAAAACACTCCCAACAAGATTGCTTGCTCCAAAATCGAAGAGGCACCGCCCTCCGAATCTCGAGAGCCAGACTCTCAACATGATTACTTTCTCAAAAATCGAAGAGACACCGCTCCCCGAATCTCGAGAGCCAGACCCCCAGCAGGATTGCTTTCTCAAAAATCGAAGAGGCATCGTTCTCCGAATCTCGAGAGCCAGATCCCCGACAAGATTGCTTGTTCGAAAACCAAAGAAGAACCACTTTCCCAACTTCAAGAGCTGGATCTCCTTGGATAAAGCTTGTCTGTAATCTTCACACGCAACATTAGCTTTCCAGATACCATATACCACTTTTTCAAAGTGCTCTGACAGAGTTAAAACATGTGAAGTTGGCAGCTCCCACTACCGTGCTATGACCAAGCAGGGTAAAGGAATAACATTATTACTTGATGTTAGGGAGACTCCTATATATGTCGACCTCCATCCCCAACGGACAGGCAGACCTGCAAAAATGCTCAACCCTTCCTCTTATCTGAGAGGGCACTCCCAACGAAGTCTTTCGAAATATTCAGCTTTCTTTCCCCCCGATAATACCTCTGTAAACAAGCTATACTAGAGCAAGAATATCTCATATCATCAGGGTTAAAAGCAAGAGTATCCCATATCATGCTTTTTCCCTGTCTTTTCCTTTGGCCTTGTTCTTACCTGCAAGACAATGAGAAAGAGAGCAATCAGTCAGCACTTGAAATCAAGCTTCCAGCCAGGAACTGACTGCCTGGAACCCCTTACCTGATTACTTACCTGGCATTGCTCTCGAGTACTCATCTTCAACATCTTATGCTTCCAGGGAAGATACCGCATCTGCCTGAGGAACAGATAGGGCAAGTGAGAAGGATACAAGGAAGCATGTGGAGACAAGCGTAACAGCACACGTGCCGATACATCCACTACTCTGTCAAAAGCAAACGTATCCCATATCAGCAGGGTCGAACGTACTCTAGATTTGATGGACTTGTTTTGACCCTCAAATTCTTCAGTCGGCCTTATACTCTAGAGGAAACCAGAAAACCCTCCAGCCGAGTTCAAGAATAAGCCTGTGGAAAGTTACTTCTTCAAAAGCAAAAGTATCCCATATCATCTCTTCTCATTTTTCTTCTCTTTATCCTTCATGCTGCCTGCAAGATAGGGAGAAGTTGAATAATCAGCCGGAGCTCTGATTGCTTACCTTGTCTATCACCTCTTTCAGCAGATCCCCTAGCTCGGCGACTTGGGGGACTCCTACTACATGGTTTGTATCGCGCTTGACCAAGCCTGAAAGTACAAGTAAGCTTCAAGTGAAATTGATACATTACCTTGTGCATCTCCACCAATTACAGATACCATCCCTGGATTGAGAAATAGTACTTCCAGAGAATATGCCACATCTACCTATGAGACAGATAAGGCAAGTCAAGACGATACCACACTCCGGTACTTAGAAGTTTCGTGGTTACGAGATCATTCTCCCACAATATTTCCTAATGTCATTTGTACTAAATCATTCACTTGTACTCACTAAAGGAGAGCTAGAACCGATGTACTTGTGTAAACCCTTCACAATTAATGAGAACTCCTCTATTCCGTGGACGTAGCCAATCTGGGTGAACCACGTACATCTTGTGTTTGCTTTCCTATCTCTATCCATCTATATACTTATCCACACTAATGATCGGAGCAATCTAGCGAAAATTACAAAAAGTGACCGTTTTCGCTACCTAGGATCTATCTTGCAAGAGAACGGAGAATTAGATGGAGATCTCAACCATAGAATACAAGCTGGATGGATGAAGTGTAAGAGTGCATCCGGCGTGTTGTGTGACCGTCGTAGGCCATTGAAGCTCAAGGAAAAATTTTATAGGACGGCAATAAGGCCAGCAATGTTGTATGGCACAGAATGTTGGGCGGTGAAACATCAACACGTACACAAAATGGGTGTAGCGGAGATGAGGATGCTTCGTGGGATGTATGGGCACACGAGAAAGGATAAGATTGGGAATGAGGATATCCGAAGTAAAGTAGGAGTAGCCAAAATTGAAGGAAATATGAGAGAAAATCGGTTCCGATGGTTTGGACATGTGCAAAGAAGGCCTACTGACGCTCCGGTTCGAAAATGTGACTACGGGACAGAGGTTCAGGGCCGAAGGGGTAGAGGAAGACCTAGAAAAACTTTGGAAGAGACCCTAAGAAAAGACTTGAGTACTTGGATCTAACGGAGGACATGACACAAAACCGAGCGCAATGGCGTTCTAGGATTCATATAGCCGACCCCACTTAGTGGGAAAAGGCTTTGTTGTTGTTGTTGTTTGTTGTTGTTGTTGTTGTCAGTTTTATTTTTATCATTAATATTAGTTTTTTGTTCTTTCAAATATCATTAATATTAGTTAAAATCCACATAAGTATCCATGTCATTTAATGAATTGATAAGAACCTTTGGATGTTATAAAATCTAAATGCTAAAAAATATTTGTAAAACTATTTATCCCTTGATCCTATATATACACACACCTATCTTCTTCCATTTGTTAAACCTGTAAAAACCAACCCTAGAAATACCTTGTCTTCCGCTAATGATCAAAATCTTTTCTTTAATAAAGATAGAGAAATTATAAGGTTGTACAGAGTGTTAAGAAAGAAATAGGAGGGTTTTATTTGGTCGGGTTTGGCTGTCACTTCTCTGTTATATTTTATAAAATAAAAAATAAAAAAAAATATTCCAGTTAATCATACCCAGTAACAAAGATTATATATCAAACAAATCTAACAAACTTTTTCGATCACATCTCACAAAACCTTAAAATTACTGGTGATGGGGTATGTGTTTATTTTTCTATTTTTTGTTTTAGTTTTGAATAATCTTTTTAGCTAGGTTTTTATGTTAACATTCTAAAACTTTTAATCTCTAGCAAATGGCAAGTTTTGAATGGATTGTAATGTCACTCAGCATAATCCAGTGGCAAGCCAAGCCCCACATAAGTTTCTCTCCGCTCTCACAAAATCTAACATCGAATTAAAACTTGTCACTTAATACTACAGTCTAGCGGTATTCTTTGTTACAACATGAAATTCCTATTCATCCTCCTCCTAAAACTAAACCCTAGCAACCTTTCCCTATTCCACCTAGGGCATGATATGTACAAATCAACTATTTCCAATAAATCCCCAGAGACATCAGGTTAAATGACGAACCTTGTCAGTACTCAGTAGGAATAAATCTTAAACCTGATTGCGACGATACTCATCAGTCTAGCCGGTCCCTTCCTCGGTTCCATTCCGTTACCAATAACTTTCTTTGCTTCGCTTGTCTGTTTGAAGTCTTTTCTGGAACCCGAGCTGGTGGTGGCATCATAAAGGAATGCTTTACTACATCCGCTGTTGAATGTCTAATATCCACAATTGACTCCTTAATTGATCTGCTAGGTGATGACCTACTTGATCTGGGCGTAGACCAATTTGTTGGTCCTTTCCTTACAGAAGTAAAATTATTGAAATCCCTTTTATCATCATTCAAAGAGAACTTGGGCTTCTTTGGGGGCAGCATCCGATCCACGCTTCTCCCAGGATTGTCGGACCCAGATACTGCAACTGATGTTCCAAACGCTTCTTCAGGTTTCTCAATTGATTTCAACTTCCGAGCTTTCATGGCTTTTTGTGAAGGCTTCTTTGGCCACCTTATGATTCCATCTGGATTTTTCCTTGAGGGACGAGTTGCCATGTCACAAAGTGTTCGAGCAGCACTTAATACTTTTGAACAATGCTCATCTGAACAAACAAAAAGCATCTCACTCAGAAAAGCACAAAAGCAAAGCTGCAGAAGCAGAAAATAGAAATGAAGTGCACGCAGAGTAAGATACAGCTAAAATCTTTTATAAGCCAAGAATGATAAAATACATAATTGTGCAATTGATGGGCCTCACATTCAGTTCCTATTTCCTAACGAGGCTATAGCCTATCAGATTTATTTACTTTTCCATTTCAAGCATATATTATGCACTGTTTGGCACATCTCATGAAGATTAATTGGGAAAATATCAGCCAAAGAGCTAATCTAAGACTCAGCTAGATCGTGTAATACTACAAGGACGGGATATCTACTCAGTTTGCTCCTGTGACTTGGTATAACCCAAGGTAGGCCTCTTGGGAATGAGTTTTAGTGCCAATATGCAATATGCAATTGTCATTCTTTGTCATCTTCCTCGATACCTCCTTTATGCATATCACCCCACCACCCCAAGCCCCAAACACATGCATTACACCATACAAACAAGAAGCATAAAGAGAGGCTACAAAGAGGAAGCTGTACCGTTACAATCTCCCGACTGCTTCAGCTTGCCTCCAGATTCTGCATTTCCAACAGAACAAAAATTTATAAAAGGCAATGTCCCAAGTAGTGGGACTGATAACATTTCCAAAATTTTTAGAAGGATGGTAAATATTTCCAGCAACCAATGTAACATATTGAAGTTTTAGTATATAACTCAAACTCATGCCGGCATTCCGTTTAGAGAAACAAAAAGTAAATAAATTACCTTGCGGAATGTAGGAATCTTTCGAACATGTTGCGTTAGATAATGAATCTTGTTGACACTGAGGAAGACTAACAGATATGGATGGGCAAACTTTATCGTGGGAACCAGCCACTTTTAGCCTTGCAGAAGGAACTAGACTTTGATTATAGCTGAGTGACTCCAAGTCTGTCAAATTACTAGTGGCAACCCACAATGAACTAAGAATATTCCTCTCTATTCTTAGCCATCGGCCTTGGCATGTCCCCCTGCTTGTGGACTGTTTGGCCGCATCGGAACTGGTTCTACAGTGCCCATTAGAAGTATGTGACCATGAAAAAGGAGGCAAGCTTGCTCGGCGAGATATTTGTCTGCCTGAACATGGATCAGGAGTATTTTTTGAAGATGAAGCAGGTTTTGCTGCATCCAAAAGCAAAGATTCCAAATCCTTGGGTGGAGGAAGGGCCAAGCGTTCCAAGACATACTTAGGTTCACACAATGGCAAATCAAGGGGATTAGCAGGAGTGTCAGGCTTTCTATGTGAATCCTGTACCTACAAAAAAGAAACGTACATCATCAATCATTAGTAGTTTCATCACTAATAATATGATTGCAATAAACTCTAGCAGCTGGACAACAGAATTAAAATCCTTGTGAGTGGAGCCTAATACTAATAACTAAAATGTGCAAATGCTCACACAAGGAACCCAAACTACAGTTAGGTCCAGCAGCATATCTATGCTGGATTCACAAGACCAATCCAAATAACTATTACCCTGAAGAATACCTTTTGCATGATTTGCCACATAATCCTTAAACTTCTAGTTTAATCAAACAGGTTAAAAAATGAAAGTTTTCTCCAGGGCTAATATATCTTCCATTACCACTGATCACTGACCTCATTACATGAAGACATATCTGTGATGAATGGCTCTCCTTTATCACTATCGACACCAGAAGCTACAACAGAAGTTGTGCATAACGGCCATGGCAACATTATCTTGTCGGGATTGCTGTCTACTTCAGCATTAAGTTGGGGCTGAACAGACCTCGGTTGCTGGAGGGTAGAACAAGCCTTTTTAACTGCATGCAGAAAACTATCGTTTACATTTGCTGGTTTCTTCCCCTTTCCCCTGCCTAAGCTAGGACACTTGTATGTCCCATCAAGGAGCTCATTCAGTGGCACATCATCTACCAGCTGTGTAACATCGTGATTATCTGACTTAAGGCCATGTACTCCTGACATTCATTTAAATTACAATTTAATTTTTGCCCAGTATGCACATTGATAGTCTGGTAATAATGGAACAAATACACTCCTTTAAGGAGGTCATGATACATTGAAGGAAGGAATTTGCCTTTCGTGGAATGTCATACCATAAAAGTTGTTTCCACCAGCGGCTGAACTGAAGCTTGCCAAACCCGGCTTTACAGAGAAGGAATCGTGTTTAGTCTTTGCAGGAAGTTTGAGATTTCTCTTTTCACCTCGCTTGCTTGTAGAGTTGTTCTTTTGTTTCACCAATTGAGTCTTATCTGGAATGTATAACACAGAAAGGCACAGAATAGCTCTCAGCAGAAACACTTAAAATCCATGAAAAGGAAAATCCTACACATTTAATGGGACACGCAGTGTGGTTAAGTATAGCATTATGGCCATAGAAAATCAAAGCATGCATTTTGGAGACAGCACTTGCAAGTTAATGTTTAAAATTTCCAACCACTCAAATAAAATTAACAGTTAACTTAATATAAAAGAAGAAAAGTCCTGCAAGATACAATGGACACGTCAAACGCCCAAAGGCCTCATTTGGGAGGATTAGAAGGAGATTTGACATGAAGGAAACTTATTTCATTTGTTCCTTCAACGTACCATGAATATATTGGGTTGTCCATCACAATCCAAAGCCAGTGACTAAATGAGGCCTAAAGAAACTAGTGGGGCATAATTTTTTTACTCTCAAAGAAGGAGAACTAGTACATCAATTGAACTTTAAGGAATAAAAGAATTTGCAGAAAGAAGATTATGGACCCAGCAGATGTAATTCCACAGCATTCTAAAATGCTTGAAAAAGTCTCAGACAACATTGCATCCTCAGTCATCGGAGGGAAATATCGTAATTTCTATTCCTTCGATTACCTTTTAAAGTTCCATTGCGAAGGTTCAAAAGTTAAAAATGCTTCAGTTCAGCTATTGAACAAACGTCAAAATGATCCATGTGCTAAATAACCGCTAATGTTTAACAACATTTTTATATAGGAAAAAATGCCTATACGTCCAGAGCATGTATATAATTGGTAATCAAAATATCACACACCTACGAGCTTACATGGGAAACTGACAAAAGGTTTGGTTAATAATAATAAGAATAATAATAATAATAATAATAATAATTATATATATATATATATATATATATATATATATATATATATTGTTGACTGTAAATATTTTGAGTGGGTTTGGACAGTTTTAGTATTGGAATATTATCCTCATGCAATATTTTCATTCCAGAATCTCCGTTACTTATGCTTCACTAAGAAAAATATTTACTTCCAATCAACTGCAATTAATCCATAATACTCTGATGTTAAGCAACAGACTGACAATAGCTAGATGATGTTGATGTGGCCAACAGAAGTAAGAGCTGTCCGGGAATCTTAATTTTCCCCAACATCAAGAATTGTGACAATAAAGTGGACTTTCCAGCCAAGAAAATTTTACATTCGCCGCATTAAACAACTCCAGAGAAAATAAAAAACACAATAGGCGAAAAATTACTAATCTAACATTTAAGCGACTAATAAATACAGACCAATTAAAATTGCACATGTGAAGAGACCACAGATGGCATCTGCCATCTTAAAAGACCTTCCCGGGTCAGTTTTTTGAATTTGGAACCTGATGATAATAAACAAGCATTTACGTCAAATAACTAATTCACAGCTCCAAAAGAAACATATATTACCTGATGAACCACACTTTATAAGTAAAGATCCAAGCTTATATGACATATCCTTTATCCCGTCAACTTCAACAAGGCTCGTTGGATCTTCAAATCGAGCAACACGTCGTCTCTTAGATAAACCACCCAATTTTGACAACTTTCCTGGTTTCCGTTCTAACTGTACGCTATCAGCACCAGTATCCAACAGAAAACCATTTTTTCCCCTGCCATGTAGATGCCTGGACAATTCTTCACTCCGATTGCTGCCCCGGCACATCATATCACCGAGCTTAGTTGGTTCATTCTCTGAAGTACTAACCGCATTCGTTAACTCTGAGAACATAACCATTCCCCAGTACATAAAATTACGAAACTTTTCAGTAACAAAACGATATACACAACCAAATGAAGAAATCCTGGAAAGAAAACTAGACTAAAAGTAAAACTACAAATATTGGAGCAAGTAACAAATAAACAAGGAAAATCAAAGGAAATGCTTAAATTGGGAAATATAATGAGCTGCGATTCCGAAAACTAACAACCATAGCAAACCTCAAAACTTAAATTTGTGAATATACAACTAAAAGCAAGAGAGAAACATAAAACCCACAATTCAAATGTCAAATAAAACTAAGAAAACAGGCCAAGAAACCACCTTTATCCCTCAACGATGAGCTGCAAGCCTCGGTGTATGAGGTAACTCGGACCGAAACGCGGTCCGAATCACAAGGTTCTAGCTCCTTGACTGTAACCCCAGCTCTCACAAGCGCCTCCACACCCAAAAACTTCGGCACGGTGGCTACATCCACGGGAAAACTCAAGTCCACCGCTTCCATCGCCAAAACACTCAACCGATAAATTTACAACACTCAGCCGATAAATTCACAGAAGGAGTCGCCGAACACCGCCCTGCGATCCATAACGAGGAGGAATCAGCTAAAGTGATCTGGGAAGGACCATTTGGGCGAATTTTCTCGGGAAAATGTGCAGGAAATTGTGGATTTGGTGCGAGAAAGTGAGAGAAAGAGAGAGAAAATTGGGGACGTTGCGGCGAAATGGGGGTTTCTAGGCTAGGGCAAGAACAGGAAAGGGTGAAGAAAGAGAAGTATTTATAGTTTTCGGGAAAGGGTGAGGTGTGTTTGGTAACGGGAAGTAAAAGGGGAATATTCCGGTGAGGCTACCGTCGGGCAACCACTTTTGCTCATCACCATAATTATGATGTATGTTTATTATACGTCTCATCATATGACATGTATCTTTTCAGCTAATTATGATTAATTTTAACGAAAACTAATGAAAATGGTTTGAAAACTTTGAGTTTTAATGATAAGGACAAAATAAAGAGCGAAGTGAATAGTAACAAGTTTGATTTTTTAGTGTAAAAATATGGTTTTTCCTTAAAGTGAACAGTACTGTGAACTTTTCGTTAAAACTCACTTAATTTTAATCTTAAAAATTTATTTTCTAATTTTGATAAAAAAAAAATTAACCATAGTTAATTAGAAGAATACGCATTAGATAATGAGATGTATGATGAACATAAGTGATGAGAAAAAATGCACACGCATCGATGGTGATTCAAAACACTTGTTTTTGTTTTCCCTTTCTGTTATTATAAAAATATCGATGTACTAAAAAAAACACATGTTTTTTGTTGGGTATGGGGTTATTTTTATGACGTGGCATTATCCAATCCAAATTACATGAGAAAATTGGGGATTGCTTGCGGTGGCATGTCCAAAGGGAGCACCAATGGGAGAGAAGCATGTGTAGTGTTGGGTGGTAAGTCAAGTCAAGTGGAAAATGGAAAAGGAAAAGCAAAAAGTCTGATGAAATTCCATTTTAAGCTCATTTTTTCTTTTCTTATTCAAATTGTGCTATTTTAATTTTTGAAACTCAATTTTCGTTTTATTTTTTATTTTTTGAAACTTTATCATTAAATCTGTTAATTTTTTACGTGGCATGAATGAACAAATTTACTATTAAAAATTTGACAACCATTAAAAGAAGCAAATGTAATTCCTCCCTTACTAATACTCACTAACATTATACAGTATCGAAAAATAAAATTCATCTTAACTATCACTCTAGTGTGACACCCAATATCCCGACAAAACTCTATTTTCATCTTATTCATATTTTTCTACTTCTATCTTCTTTACGATGTTCACTCATCGGGTTGAGATTGTAGTTAAGCTACAACCACACTCTTCTCAAACTTTAAAATATATAACGAAGAATAAAAATGAACTAAAGAGCCTACAACTTTATTATTGTTCCCCGAATACGGCAACCATGCAAAAGGAAAAGGAAAGTCAATCATTGAGCAAGTGAAATATAAACAAAAAACAAATGTTGTCACATTAGTTGGAATTTTAAGATTTGAAATATAAGTCATTATTATTCAATGTGCATGCATCATTTTGTAGAAGAAAATTACATTAGCATGTCACGCAAATAGGAGGATAACGTAATCGGAAATCGAATGTCTTACTAATTCCAGCCATGTGACATATTTCTTCACATATTTAATGGTGTAAATATTTACGAAAATTGCATATATAGTGGGTGAAAAATCGAATATACCATTTTGTTGAGTTAATTCTCTAGATCATAATTAGCAAGAAAATTCAAATAAGATCGAAATATAGGAAACAAAAAATTCTTGGCATTACGAATTCGAGTCTCATAATTGTAACCAAATCACAATTCATAAACATAATAATCTTTCTATATAATTTATGGCATCACATTAGAAGTGGTTAAAAATATTTATCATAACAGACCACATTCTTGAATTTTGATTTCTTTATGACTCGCAACAGATAATTAAATTTGCGGTTTTAAGGATGCAATGAATAAGAAGCTAATGGTAAAATTTGTTAGATCCTTCTCAAATATCACTAGTATGAAAAAATAAAATAGGCAAGTGACATTTACCACAGTAGTGAAAACAGTTGAGTTCTTGCATGACGGTGTGAGTTCAAATATCATCAGTGGCTAATCTAACATCTAATTTAATCTAACAAAATATACCGTTTAATAAAAAAATAAAAAAAATAGATGTATGAAATTTCAAAAATCCACCAAACTAAGCAAAAATAAAATAATAATAAAATACCCGCCATGTCCTCCCCCAACCCCAACTCGGACTCACTTTTCAATTCTCTCCTCTCTCTCTCTCTCTCTCTCTCTCTCTCTCTCCTCTCTGCGTCATTTTACCAGCCGAAAATGGCCTCCACGCACACCTCCACCACATCTTCTCCAACATGTAAATCCCTAGATATTATTTCCCAAAATCTCTCCTTGTGATTTCGACACTCTTCTTTTTCTTCTGATTCTCTCTCTCGGATCTCCTCTCAATTTTCACCTCACCCAAGAGCTAGGGTTTTGGTATTCTGGGTTCGTTTGCTTTATTGGGTTTTTTTTTTTTTTTTCTGGGTGCGATTTGTGGGTGGGTAGAGAAGACTTGCTGTGATGGACGAGAGTATTGTCGACGATCTTATACGAAAGCTTGTGGCTGCGAAGAATGGCCGGACCACCAAACAGGTGCAACTGACGGAAGCTGAAATACGGCAGCTTTGCTCTGCCTCCAAGGAAATCTTTCTCAGTCAGCCGAATCTTCTGGAGCTTGAAGCTCCAATTAAGATTTGTGGTAAAGGACTAGGGTTTTTAATTGATATGTGGATTGAAAGTTTTGGTTTTTCGCTTCGGATGAACTGAAAAGTTGCTTCTTTGACTTTGTTTGCATGTTTATGTGTTGAATTTGGACTTGATTGTGTGAAAGAGTAATGTGGGTAATTTGCAAATATAAAAAGAGTTTGATGGTTGGAAATTGGAATTTTGTATGTCTGGTTTGTGTAATTTGTTGGAAAGAAAATGAGTTTATTTTTTCGGTTTATGGTTCATTTGATTAGAGCAGAAGGGGCAATTACCAGTAAAAGGGTTACTATATCCATATGTATTAATCTGTTAGCTTTATGGGTGAAATTTCACACACACACACACACACATATATATATATATATATTGCAAAGTGGAAAGTATGATTTAGCACATTTTGGATTATTACTGGTTTTTTCTTGTGAAGTAAAGTTGAGGGTCAGAGGATTTAATGTAGCTTTTCATTAGAAAATTTTACGACTTTGGCAGGGGTATGTGACAAAACTTTTGAGCATTGCGCCATGAGGTTTCGTATGAGCCTTTCAGTAATTCGTTAGCTTGTCCCTTGTCTTTTGTTTTGGCATGGTTGCCTGTTGGTGCGTTAAATATGCTTCTTACTCTGAAGAATAGTTCTTAGGTCATCCAGGACTAGTGTCTATGATGTGGCTGTATTGTGCTTTTTTTTCAACTTTTAGATTAGACAGGCATCGATTTTTGCGTCTCTAGTTCCATATGTGCTTTGTGTAAGTAGGCATTCTCTGAAGTTGGATTTGGTGGATAGCCATTGAAGTTCGTCATTGTGACGAATGAGAGTACCCTTTTTTGAGGTGGAGATTGACTCATGAATGTAGTCAAAATTTGATGCCCCCCCCCCTTCCTGCGGGTAAATGTGGAAAGTTGATGTTACCATGCATTAGCCGTTATATTTGATCCTCATTTATTACACTGGCATATACAACTTGAATGTCGGCTAAATTTTCTTGTGTTTTTCTAGTATGCCAGTCTTGTAGTGTTACGTGTCACTCGAATTGTTATAGCACACAAAATAGCACATATAGCTTCTATTTATTGGATGCAGAGGGCAAGCATAGCTTTTGGGCTCCACTTTTTTGTTTATTAGGTTCCTTTCACTTTCCACCATTTAGCGCCATGACTTGTTAAGGAATTTCAGTGAAGTAATTTTATACTCATGACCACCAACCTTTATTTGGTTTGCATTCTCATCTTCACTCTTGTCTTTATGAAATGGAAGCAAATTCGTTTCTGTTGATCACGGTAAAAGGATCTTGTTTTAAATAAATATGAAAGACCGATTTCAAATTGAATCTACAATGTAGATGTATGTTAGTCTTTTTTTATTTATATTTATTTTTTTATAATGGTTTCCTAAATTAAAAACATGTGAAATTTCTGTTGATTACTAAGATGACAACGCTCATCTTCCCTCTTTGTTTCCCAGGAGATGTTCACGGTCAGTTTTCAGATCTTTTGCGACTGTTTGAGTATGGTGGGTACCCACCAGAAGCCAATTATTTATTCCTAGGAGACTATGTTGATCGTGGTAAGCAGAGCATAGAGACAATATGCCTTCTCCTTGCATACAAGATCAAATACAAGGAGAACTTTTTTCTCCTCAGAGGCAACCATGAATGCGCTTCCATCAACCGCATCTATGGATTCTATGATGAGTGCAAGAGAAGATTTAATGTTCGTATTTGGAAGACATTTACTGACTGCTTCAACTGTCTTCCTGTTGCTGCTCTTATTGATGAGAAGATCCTTTGCATGCATGGCGGTCTATCTCCTGATTTGAAACACTTAGATGAGATCAGGAATATTGCACGGCCAGTGGATGTGCCAGATCAGGGCCTTCTCTGTGATCTATTATGGGCTGATCCTGATAAAGATGTTGAAGGTTGGGGAGAGAATGATCGTGGCGTGTCATATACATTTGGGGCTGACAAGGTTGCTGAGTTTCTCCAGAAACATGACCTAGATCTTATTTGCCGCGCTCATCAGGTGCTATGAAGTTATTTTCTCTCTTTTTGTTTTTTTTTATACTGAACTGGACCTGCATGCTCATGTATACACAAAGTCTGGGAACTTAAATATTTGGCCTCATGTGATGCATCTTCAAATAATCACTTTTATTGTACAGTTAAACTTGTCATGACAGTAATATGGATGATAATTTTGAAGTAACTTTATTTAAAATTTCATCTTTCGAATTTGGTGAACATGTAAAAGCACATGGAGTAAGTTATAATTTGAGATTCTGTGTGTGTTTGCATGATTTATCTGTTTTTATGGGTTGATTTCCACTCCTTGTCATATTCATTCCACTACTCATCATCTACTTTGTCATTGTGGCATGTCCATTGGGTTGTTACCCTAATGATGTATTGGTATCGAATGCTAGTATGCCATGTGCTGTGTTGAGATTCTGGGCACAGGTATAAATTTTTCAATAAATAGGTGCACACTTGAAAAATTTATTCACAGGAGGACTTCTTGTGTTTCACCTGTTCCGTCACGTACACATTTAATTGATTGGATACTCTCTTTCAATTGATGCTGGAGTGAAATTCTTTATATGATTAGTTGTGAACATGTTTTTGCCTGGTCTGAGATGCAAACTGAATTTTATTAGTAGTCTCTCAATGTTTGTCCATTTCTTATTAAATTTCTTGGGTTTCATTTATCAGGTTGTGGAAGATGGATATGAGTTTTTTGGAAAAAGGAAGCTGGTTACCATATTTTCAGCTCCAAATTACTGTGGGGAGTTTGATAATGCTGGTGCCATGATGAGTGTAGATGATACATTGACATGTTCCTTCCAGATTTTGAAAGCCTCTGAGAAGAAGGGGAAGCTTGGGATAAACAACATGTTAAGACCAGGAACTCCTCCTCACAAGGTACATAAATTTAGAAATAAGAATTACTTCCAAAAAGCAATAGGGGAAAAACTGCTATAAGTTTTGGGAATTGCCACACCATTTTTCTCTTCCTACATGCCTCTCTTTGTTTCTGGCCTACGGATTGAATTAATTAAACAGAAACAATGGACAGAATTAGACGGGGGTATGTTGGGGAAGAAAAAGGGTGTGCGGTTATCATTCCCTAAGTTTTTAATGTTTCGTGGAGAGTTAATCGTGATTGTATTAATAGCTACGAAACTTTGATGAATCAAATGTAAGAAGTATCTTACCTGGCATCCTTGGATACTTACAGTAGGTCAAATAGTAGTGAATGGAAGCCTAAAGTAATTGGCGATGTGAATTAGTTGTTATGGGGAAATCTGTAAGTTAATTCATCGATTGGTGACCTTGGAGTTTATCCAAGTTTATCAACTGCGTTTTCTCTGAAACCAACGATGTATAACTGCATACTTTTCTCTCTCGCAGGGTAAGGGCTGAACGATTGCAGAAGCTTTACCTGTAACTTCTGAGAACTCCTTCTGGATCATCCTGTGCTGCTTGGCTTTCTCTTGACTGCAAGTTTTGATTATTCACCTCTGCCTTCTTTTATGCCGTATGGAAGTATGAAGCTGAAAATTTACTTCTACAGTGGCAAAAGAGCCATTAGTGTATCACTATTAGTGCAACTTTTTTTTTCCCAAAAACAAAAAAAGAAGTGAAACTATCTGTATAATTGAAATTTCGGCTCCATTGTGTTGAATTGTAGAAGTTTTTGTTTCATGGCAAAAACCTAAATTTTCTGTTGCTTGCAACTGACCTTACCATTTCCCGGTAATTCAGCCGGGAGTGTGTTGCTCTCCTTTACCATCATTTTGGCGCTCTGTGTAAGTTTCTCACTTCATAACATTGCATTATTTGATTGGGACGCCTCATGGCAGTGAACTTTTATTATAATAGAAGTGTGGTCATTCCGAGATAGTCCGGTGCAACAAACGCACCCTTACAATAGGAGTGTGGTTATTGAAAATCATGAAGTCGTTGATCAGATTTGGACTTCTTGTTCGGTTTTTCGTGTAACCTCAATGAAGAATGAGAAAATCGTTTGTTCAATGTGTTGCAAAGGTTTTCTTATGCAATGAATTGTGAATGAATGAATGAATGTGAAGTTTGGGTGGGTTTTATATTTATTCAAACTATAAAGGATAGAAAAATAGGAAAATTAATGGAAAAGGATTTGAAAATTTTGAGTTTTCATGATAAGAACAAAATAAAAGGTAAATTGAATAGTATCATGATTGATTTTTTAGGGTAAAAATATAGTTTTTTGTTAAAGTAAATAGTACCGGGAGTTTTTCGTTAATGTTCTCAAAGTGCAAAATCACATTCTTTCAACTACCTTTCAACAAGTCCATTCGAGAATATGTCATATTTGCCCTCTAGCTCCAGAAACTTCATAATTTGTTTGAGCTCAAAATATTATTTTGGGGCGAGCCTGGGATTATTCTTGCCCAATGGCATTTATTTAGAATTTTCCTGTGGGTTGTCCAGTTAGGGTCGACTGAATCTTGTTGCAAAGAGGATTAGTTTAGATAAACGGTGAAGTAGTCGATTCTTAGTGGAACAAGGAGTTTTGAAGCTGAAGGTGCTTAGGATCAAGAGATTAATTTGGTTTGTTATGGAGTTTGGTTCAAATTCCTATTGGAGCTAGGACTGGCCAAAACCTAATCAGATTGGGTTGAAGAGTTCTAATCCGAGTACGATTCTAGCTCGGCCATAAAGGGGTTTGTTACTATATATAAATAGAAGAGGGAGTGCATTGTTCAAGGCTCTCTTCAATTCAATACACAAATTGCCATGCGCAAAGCTTCTCAACAACTTGAGATTTTATCCTTCTCCCTTTTCTTCCGCCAACACACAGCACTGTGAAGGTAACCGGCGATATCTTCGATTAGGATAAACAACATTGTGAAGACAACCGGCGACATCTTTAGTTTGGATAAACAACACTGAAGTCGTAGAATCAGCCGATCAATGAGGACATTCAGTTTGGATAAACAGCACTACTTCGAGACCGACTAGTTATTTATCCAAGTTTCGGTCGACAGGGACTTTCGAGTTCTTGTTGGTAGAGGTCATCTCATCAGCCTTCTCGGCGGAGTGAGGTGTTATAGGTTACTAGGCTCGGCACATTGAGCGTCGAGTTGTTTTATGATTGGAATTTGCAAATGAGTTTCAGAGTTTGACATTCCGACGGCCGAACCACATTTACTATAAAGACATACATCTCTTTCGAATACTTGTGTCCATATAGCCTGGTGTCAGTTTGACGTGCTTACACTCTTACGAATATAATCACTGTGACCGAACCTAGTGCCGACGATTTGTGAACTTCACATAACTAGCAGCCTTGTCTTCAGGCTCAAGAACCCAAAGGCCGAGACTTGTTCCTTCCTCGGGCTGCAATCGCAGGATCAAGAAGTTAGCAACGTGCTCAACGCAACATCAACACATTTTACTCCCTGGTCGAGCTCGGTCGTCGAGTTAGCACGCCCCACACATAACCGAAGGACATAATTAGCTTATTAGTTACTCGGCCTACACGCCACGTAGACTTGGTAATTTTTAGGGTTTACAGAATTAAAAGAAAAAGTCACGAGACGACTACATACAGTTTAGTAGTATCTTGATCAATGCAAGAAATCATTGAAGAAACAAGGTTTTAGGTTCCTACCAAATTACCAATGTTCTTTTATTTATTTATTTATTTTTGTTTGAATTAAAAGAAAAGGTCACGGGATGACTATATACAGTTTAATAGTATTATATTTCACTCATAAATAATAGATCTCAGATCACGAGTTAAATATTACTTAACCCACATCTTTCCTGCTAGGTAGACTAAATTTGTAAATCATGTGATGTGTCACTAATAAAAATAAGCACGTTAATCAACAATTTAGTTCAGTAATATTCCAACAGACCACATACCTAACACAATATATAAGACCATCTTCAATGGATTAGGTTATAGGGTTATGGGCTTTTTTATAGCCCACAATGAGTAAAAAACCATCTCCAATAGAGGTCCAGGCCAAAGGAAAAAAGGGGCATACTGGGCCAAACTCCAGCCCATGACCATCGAGCTGGGGAATTGAAGCCAGCCAGACAGCCTGCTAATGGGGCCCAACCTACAGTAGCCATTGTCTACATAACGTCATGTAGTTGTTGGATTTGAATTTTTTTTAAAAGGATGAAATTTAAAAAAAATATTAAAAATCTAATTTTTTTTTGTATTTTTTTTTATTTTTTTTATAAATACATAAACCATTTCTCACATTATTGTCACCCTTCCATAATATGGAGAGTTGCTCACTTTAACGACACGTGTCACTCAAAATTCTATCCGAAAAATGATTAAGATTATATAAAGATAAAAACCCGAAGGTCTATTCATTTAGTGACAAGTGGCATTCAAAATATGTCTAGAAACCTTATTTTAGTATGACAATTTAATTCAATTAACCAATAAAATTAAAGAACAAACTTAAAATAATAAATTATTGAGGGGGCTAAAAATAGTCAATTTCGGTTGAAGATGGTATATAAATATGGTCTATCACTGTTTATTAAAAAATAATTTCTTACACGGCTATAATTTGGACAGGGGCTAAACATAGCCCGTTCGGTTGGAGATTACCTAATAATTGACATTTTATATGTTCAAAGTTAAAACATTTATACATTGTAGACGTTTACACCTATGTTTTTTCTATGTATACAATTATCCCATTCTCCCTCCGTTTTAATGTTTCAAAGTTAGATGCCTCAAATCTCTACTTTTCCTCTGTTGGCCTTAAGAGTTATAAAGTGACCTTGATTCAAATCAAAGACACACGCTTGTTGCAAACTCTTGCATACAAAAACCATTTCCAAAAGAAGAAAGTGAGAAAAGAGTGTTAGCCACATTGTGATCCGTTGGAAAATTTTAGCGTCTAATTGCTATATTAAATCATGTAGAAAATTAAGAAATAATTTGTGCAATTATATATCAAAGTAATGTGTACATGAGTAACCATTGTTAAATGAACATGACATAATAGATTAGAAAAACCCGAATATATGGTTGAGGCAAATGTTGGACATTCTATCCTTACGACAAGTTTACGCCCTACTATGATGTTTATGGTTGATCGGCGCTTGTCTTATAGGATACAACGACCACGTTCTTGTAATCAAGGTCTAAAATATCGATACTATCCCGATATTTCCATCGAAATTTTCGTGTTTTTTGGACTACCGATATTTCCGATATCATTGATATTTTAGACCTTGATAGGAACTCTATGTGGTACTAAGTCACTCATGTATCTTACCATGCAATGTATAAAGTGTAAAATATTGTACTAATTCCTTATATATAAATGATTATGGTGTGTTTAAACTTCTTTCATTAATTACTACATATTTTCTACACTCACAATGTTTGCCAGCTCGCCATATAATCAACTTAAATCAGTTAAATCCATCATGCAATGCATTTCCTTCCAAATTTTTTTTTTTGTGATAAACTAATAGATAATTAACTAAATAAACATCCTGCAAAGTTTCAATAAAAATTTCCAAGTTTTTCTTACAATTTCCGTGGGTTTTATTCAATTTTTATCGATATCGGTAATATCCTGATATTTCCATCGAAATTTCTGTATTTTTGGACTACCGATATATCCAATATCATCGATATTTTATACCTTGCTTGTAATAGTTGCAGCACTCCAAATCACAAAGCTCCAATGAACCACGATTATTTTTAATACTCTTTTATATGGACTCAATGGGACACTACAAAACTCTCTAACAATAGTGCATTATATGTTTGAATATATGATTAAATGATTATAAGGGGCTTCCTATTTATAGAATTTGAGATAACTCTTTGAAAAAACATGTGACCTTTCATGAAAAGCAAAAAATTGCAAATCTTTATTAAGAGTTAAGACAAACACATATTTCCACCTTTCTTCAAAAAAAAAAAAAAAACACATATTTCCACCAAAAGAAATCATTTTTAATTTCCATTCAATTAATAAATTTAATATAACAATAATATTAAAATTTCCAACATGATGATTTCCACCCTCCATTTAAAAAAGAACACATAAATGATTTCAAATAACATATATTTGAATGGTTTGGATAGCATCAAAATTTCATGATTTTCAACATGGATTCATGATCATAATCAACCAATCATAGTGTTTAAAGTATGAATATTGATGGAAATATTCATATGCAAATTTATGGAAATATCAATATGTACGTTTATGAAAATATCAATAAATATATTTCACTCGGTATCGGTTGTCTTCGACAAAAATGATGAAAATTTGCTCAAAAACGTGAAAATTTAAAATGAAATTTTATAGAATGTCATGTGAAACCATAATACATGTATGAATTAAAGAATTGATGATTAAATACTATGTAAACAAATAATTATGTGATATGTGAAAAAGAAAACTTCTTTCTAATGACTAGTAATAAAGTAAAACATCTCATTAAAATTGATAAATTATACATAACTCAATCAAAACTTTTATAAAACTAGCACAAGTCTTGAGCGCTCGACTCGACCAAGAGAACAAGGGGCCACCCGAGTGCTAGAAACACATGGACAAACTAACAGTTTTATGAAATTTAATTGAGGTTGTTGGAGTTTAACTTTTAGGACTCTGATTAAGGGTCCCATCATTGCACTAACAAAACAAAAATTGTGTCCTTGTACACTCCATATAGATATAGTTGACAAAAAGAGTGACCACCCAGGTGCGAGTCACGTGCTCCCAAAAGTTTCCATAGGGTTGGCAAGCACCATACGCAAGCAGAAAGAAAGAGGTCCCCCCCTCTACAACCCCAACTGTGACTCATTTTTCAACTCTCTCCGCCATTTCTATCTCCTTTCTCTGTCATTTCACTAGCCGAAAATGGCCACCACGCACACCTCCACCACATCCTCTCCAACCCTTAAATCCCTAAATATTATTGTGAACACGAAAATTCCTGAAACAAACGAGACAAGAACACGTGTACAAAATAATATTTTGTATTAATGATTTAGGGGTTACATTATCTCTCAAATTTGATCCTCTGATTCGATCTCCGTAAGGTGTTGATTTGTGGATGTGTGATAGATCCAATGGCCGTCGAGGCTTGATCTTGGATGAATGGTTGAAAGTTTTCTTCAAGGGCCGTTGGGGCTTAATCTTGAAGGTTGGGTTGACGAAGAACGAAGAGAGCTTTCTTGATCCTTCGGGATTTGCTTGGGAGCTTTGGAGTTTTAAAGCTTCAAGGTTTTGGTGTAAGGTGAATTGGTTATGAATTGGTCCCTAAAAATGAATGCCTTGGCCTCCTATTTATAGAATTCCAAAACTTGATTTTTGGATTTAAATAATCAGATGAAATAAACCATTTCTGCCAAGTGTTGACAAGTTCCTTCAAAGGGCCGTTGGGGTTTGATCTTGAAGGTTGGGTTGACGAAGAACGAAGAGAGCTTTCTTGATCCTTCGGGATTTGCTTGGGAGCTTTGGAGTTTCAAAGCTTTAAGGTTTTGGTGTAAGGTGAATTGGTTATGAATTGGTCCCTAAAAATGAATGCCTTGGCCTCCTATTTATAGAATTCCAAAACTTGATTTTTGGATTTAAATAATCAGATGAAATAAACCATTTCTGCCAAGTGTTGACACGTGTCATGTTTGATGACTTTTATGATGATTCTCGATTTTTTGTTGAGTCACATGCTATGTGTAAAAGTTATATGACACGTGCACGTTGAAATTTTAATTATTGATCAACATTTATTTCACCGAAATTTCGATGTCTACAAATGCCCCCACTTTAAGGCGTGTCGTATACATGTGCTTGTCACATGTAGAAGACATGTTTTGAAGTCCCTTAATGTAGATGTCGATCTAAGGGCCATCGAGGGTTGATCTTCAATCGGGCTGGAGATTTCTTCAAGGGCCGTTGACGCTTGTTCTTGAACTTTGTTTGAAATTTCTTCAAGGGCCGTTGAGGCTTGTTCTTGCAGTTTGTTTGAAATTTCTTCAAGGGTCGTCGAGGCTTGATCTTGAAGGTTGAAATTGGATCACAAGGAGCTTCACGTGGTAAATGATCTTTGGCTTTGGTAGTGTATGAATCGGCGCGTATTTTGTTGTGCATGTTGACTTTCCACAGCTTTGATCTTGAACTGTGTTAGAGGATTTTCTGGATTCCTCCAATTGTTTACTTTCCATAGCTTATTCTTGAACTGGATTTGATTCAAAGGTGGTGAATCGGCACTTGCAGCTCACAACGCCTAGCGAGTCGACCCAAGAATTTGAGGGTCGAAACAAGTCCATCAAACCCAGAGTGATTGCAACCCTGATGAGATGAGATACTTTTGATTTTGAAGAAGTAGCGGATGAATCGGCACATGCTTGTTGTGCTTGTCTCCACATGCTTCAATGTACCATTTCCCTTGCCTTATCTGTTCTTCGAGCAGATGTGGTATCTTCTCTGGAAGCATAAGATGTTGAAACAATGGATGCTTCTAGAGCAGTGCTAGGTAAGCAATTAGGGAAGGGTTCCAAGCAGTCGGTTCCTGACTGGGAGTTTGAGTGGAGGTTCCAACATATTGCTTTCTTCATCCTTGTCTTTGCAGGTAAGAACAAGGACAAAGAAAAGGATAATGAGATTGCATGATATAAGATACTCTTGCTTTCTACCCTGATGATATGAGATACTTTCGCTTTTGGTGTCATTTGTTTGCAGAGGTATTCCCGGAGAGGAAGAAAACTGAGTATTTCAAGAGGCTATGCTGGGAGTGTACTTTCGGAGGTGAGGAATGGTTGGGCATTTTTGCAGGTCTGCCTTGCTATGGAGGATGAAGGTCAACATATATAGGACTTTTTTTTCAACAGCCAGTAGCGGCACTATTCCTTTACTCTTGTCGGCAACCGTTGGATGATTTAACAGTAAACTTCACGTGCTTTCTACTTCACAAGAAATCTTCGATAGATTGCCTGAAATTTCTGCAAGGCTGAGTGTGCATGTGACAAGCGCTGACACGTTTGGAAAAGCAAGTGCCTCTTCGATATCTGGAATCGGCGCTTCGACAAATTGCCCGTGATTTCCGCAAAGCTGATTGTGCATGTGACAGATGCTGACACGTCTGGAAAAGCTGATGCCTCTCCGATTTCTGATCTTGCCTCTTCGAGTTCTGAGCTCCGTCGAGTGCAGAGGTTGCATGTGACAAGTGCGGACAAATCTGGAAAAGAAGATTGGCCCGTGATTGCTGAGTAAGCCCAGCTTTTGAGAAAGCTAGCGCCTCTTCGATTTTTGAATTGGCCTCTTCGATTTCTGAGCTTGCCTATTTGATCTCTGAAATCCCGTCGGGTGCTGATTTTTATAGAGACACGCAGTACGTTTCAAAGCACACTTGAATTTCTGCCTGTAGAAACTCCCTTCTTGCACTTCTACGATCTTGACTTGTCCGACCTCTTCTTTCTTCAACACCTTTGAAAATGTATGGCCCTTCCGACCGTCGTTTTGACTTGAACCTTGGTGAAGAGGCAGCCATGCCTTCTCTAGACAACATATGACGTCCATCCTTCATATCCCATACTAGTCCTCTTACCGTTGAGGATTCGGTGATGAAGAATGATATGACCGCTACGGTGGTGGCCTGGAACCTTGTCACTCCCAAAGATAATAGACTGTTTTCCAAACGGTCTGATGAGTTGGCTGTTAAGGATTCTCTGGCTCTCAGTGTGTAGTGTGCAGGTTATGTGTCTAATATGGCTCAACGCCTATTTGCTCGAACCCGTCAAGTTGAATCATTGGCGGCTGAAGTGATGAGTCTCAAACAGGAGATTAGAGGGCTCAAACATGATAATAAACAGTTGCACAGGCTCGCATATAACTATGCTACAAACATGAAGAGGAAGATTGACCAGATGCAGGAATCTGATGATCAGATTTTACTTGATCATCAGAGGTTTATGGGTTTGTTCCAACAGCATTTGCCTTTGTCTTCTGGGGCTGTACCGCGTAATGAAACTCCAAATGATCAACCTCCGATGCCTCCTCCTTCTGGGGCTCCGCCGACTGCTAAAGCTCCGCTGACTACTGAGACTTCTCCTAAACAGCCTTTGTGAAGGCTCCCTCTTGTATGTTTATTTTGATTCATGTATATGTACATATTTGTAACTTATAGGAGATATTAATAAATGAGCTTTATTTCATTTAGTGTCTATATATACATATTTTTTTTGTTGGTGCCTGAGCACCATTTTTTTTTTAGCACCATTGTTATATATATATATATATATATATATATATATATATATATATATATATATATATATATATATATATTCTTTTGTCATATGGTGCCGTGCACCATTCATGATATCTTTATCAACATATGTATATATATTAGTAAGTGCAGACAACAATCATGTCAGAGTGAGTGGACATCAACACCTTTTTTTTTTCTTTTTTTTTAAGCACCATTGTTTTATATATTATTTCTTTTCCTTTTGAAGCTGTACCACCATTTTTTTTTCTATCACATGGTGCCGTGCACCATTCATGCAAATCAATTTATATATATATTTCTGTCACATGTTGCCGTGCACCCTTATTTTTTATTTTTTTAATATATATAGCACCATAGCTTTCCTTAGCAGACTTCCCAATCTCCATTTTTTTATCTCTTGAACTCTGGGCATAAAAGGCTTTGGGTGGGGCTCGGTGAAAGAGAGGACGCAGCTTTCCTGATCTTGCTCATGGGTTGGTGAACAAAGAGGAGGAGGGTGGCAGTGAACTCAGCAATGAAATCATTCAATCTAAAAAACACAACTAAAGCCGCATGTCCTTGTTTTCCCCCAAATATGCTGCTTGCAGGTTGTTAAAGCTTTTCCCAGCTTTAACAAAAGATTTCTGCGCAGGCTGCTGCATGTGTGAGCATCATCATTCATTGCATGTGCTTTGTAATGTTGATTAATTTTTTTTTTTTTTCAATTTCTGGTGTGTATAAGTAAGCCTTCCTGTAAGGCTTTTAGATAGGTATTCGATCCTTATTCCATTCCCATCAGTTTGAGATTTTTAACCTATCAAGTGTAGTTGTGTCTATTTGCACCGAAGCTTGTTGCTTCATATTTGTGCATGTTCACTTGCTTCTCTGGACACCACAACTGCACAACCATTTCACAGCCAATTGCGCAGCCACTGCATTCTCGCTGCCTCTTGTGAAGCCTTTACCCTGTGAGGCCTATTCGCGTATATATATTTGCACGGCACTATCACCATGTTCATGTATATAAAATAATATATATATAGGTGCACGGCACCATCACCATGTTCATATATATACATATACATATATATATATATATATAATGTTTATTTATATATAATATGTGTACCCCTCTGATTGATTTTTTTTTTGTAGTGCTGGAGGATTGTGTCGTCACTGCACAACCATTGCATAGCTGCTGCATTTTTGTTGCCTGGGGTTTGTTGGAGTGTGTCACTTATTGCATGGTGTTGTGTAAAAGACTGCAACGGGGTTTCGTTGCATAGTGCCTTTTTATCACAGTTTTCCCTCGGTGGTGCGTTACCGTGTGGTGTTGTGCAAGAGACCGTGGAGGGACTTCGTTGTGTAATGCCTTTTGTTCACAGTCTTTTTCCCTCGGTGGTGCGCTACCGTGTGGAGCGGTGCAAGAGACTGCAGCAAGTTTATGTTGTGTAATGCCTTTTGGTCACAACTTTCCTCGGTGGTAACGTTGATGTGCTTCTTGCCGCCGCTTGGATAGACTGTCTTGTAGCTGCCCTCTTTGCCGTGCTGCTTAAGTTTTATGGCTGATTTTTTTCCGAGGTCATGGTATTTTTAAGTGATTTAAGAGCAGCACCATCACCATTCTTGCGAAGGCAGACGATTCGCAAGATAGAGGAACGACGTTGAAGTTTTACAAACCACTGACTGGTCCTAAGGCGCTTGCCCTTCCCGTAAAAGATAACTCCATGCATATCAAGTCGTGGTCTTTCGAAGTATCTTGGGAGGTGGTAGATTCTGTTCAACCAGATACGAAGAAGAAGGCGTGCATCTCGAGGATTCTTATCTTGAATCCTTCGCACCATGCTGGTGACAATCATTCGGCCACATTTAAGCTTCTTGGTGATCACATCCGCAACGGAGCTATGACTTGGAATGGTATCCTCTCGACTATTGGAGATGCCGTTTTTTATGAGTTTTATTGGAAGTGCTTGAAGATTTCTTAAGCCGACTAAAGATGTGCTTACTAACGTGGGCCTTTACCACGCTGTGTACTCATCTTTGTTTAGTTATGATTGCCATCATTCCATCATTCGTGCGTTCTTTGAGCATTGGTGTTCAGTGACCAACACACTTCACACAGTGCAAAGGGAGATGTCAATTTCACTTTGGGATCTTCACAGGATAGGAGGCTTGTCGATCCAAGGTAGGTTTTACGACAAGGTCGTTCCTAGCGCGGAGGAACTTTCTCTTTGCAATAGCCGAGGATTGCCTGCGAGTTGCCGCTGTTTGTTTTGGGCGTATCACAAGCTTTTCCAGGATGCTCAAGGTAAATCAGGCGTGAGGATTTCCTCGTGGATCCGATTTTGGTACTGGAAGGCCATGAGGTATAAGAAGCCTTTGAAGAAAAGTGGTTGTAACAAGACCACTAGGCCAAAGGGAGACTCAGACCCGTTCGGTGTTATTGGCTCAACCAGGCGCCGCTCTTCTAACGAGTTGAGAGCATTTGAGGATCTTGGCATAGCATCAGAGCATGTGGAGGAGTCTTACCTAGCTGCTTTATTAGCTTGTTGGCTTTGTAAGTTTGTTTTCCCAGCAGGCGACGTCAACTTAGTTCATCTTGGAGTTTTCAAAGTTGCTAGCAAGATGGATGCAGGTGAGTCTTTTAGCCTTGCTATTTCGATCTTAGCCAACATTTACAATGGCTTAAGCATTGTCTCGGACTCGGCAAGCACTGAAGATCGTGCTGCAGTGCTTCCTTACCACTATGTGTATGGTTAGTTGGGTGAATATTTTGGCACTCATTTTCCTTTGTTGACTCTAGACAAGTCAAGGCTTCTTCATCGACTGGAGCCAAACTGGGGCCTTTGATGACGAAGTATTCTGGTGTGCTCTTCGCGAAGAGCCTTGATGATTTGCAGGCACGAACGCTATTTAAAAGTTGTGAAGATTTGAGGATGGACCCCTTAGCGAGAGTTGGCTCGGTGCAGCGAGGCATAGTGGACAATTCGCATCTCTGTTTTTCAGACTTGTCTTATCATAGAAGTCTTCGATCAGGGTTTATTTCTTTGTGGCAAGAAGACCGATGCATTGTTCAGCCATATAGTCCCCACCGTTTCAGTAGGCAATTCGGTTTTGTCCAAAGCGTGCCAGGCAAGCTGAAGGAAAAAAACCAATCGGCATCCCTGCAAGCCGTGTACATGTATTGGGAGTCTTGTACCCGTTCATTCACAAATGTTGTTATCACGCTGCCAGCCAATGATGAGTTCAAGAGTAATCCAGTGACCCGTGTTTACGCACGTTGGTGGTCAAAGACACATTACAAAAACTTGGGGATGGCAAGTGGTACCAATTCTTCTCACTCAAGCGATGATATGTCGAGAGAGGGTTGTCTTGTGGTTCCTATGCGACTGGTGCATCTTGATTGCGCGAGTGCAGCTCCCTAACAAGATAGATCTGTAGCTTTAGCTCCTCAACGCCCATGCTTATCTCCTCGACATTCGGATGCTTCTGAAGAGGCAGGAGATGAAGTTGACTCGCACGAAGATGGATTTATTTTGCAGCAGCATCAACAAGTTTCAAACAAGCGACCACTTGAGGATGCTCAGGTTGACAACGATGTCAATTTTCGTCATAAGAAGAAAGAAGTGTTTAGACCTCCTCAATTCGATGACCGTACGCCATTTGAGAGAGATGTATGTACTTCATTCTCTCTCATGATTTCTTCTGCTTTCATCATTTTGGTTTTCGTTTATAACATCTTTCTTCGTCTTCTTTAGGTTGGGCATTCTTGTCCTTTTGATTTGGCAACTGCAGATGTTTATTCCTATACGGAGATGCTATTTGCAGGCGACCTACCTACAGACAGGGAGATTAGGGATCCGCCTGGTGCAAAGCTTGTTCCAAATCTGCTGAACTTCCCGAGTTTGCCATGTGTAGGTGAAGGTATGCAATAACCCATCATACGTCCAACACATTTGCCAGCTAACTCTGAGATCTCTTTGAGAGGGCCGAACCTTAGCTGTACTGAGCAAGTCATCCATTGCATCAGTCTTGGTGCGGCAATGGATATCAAGAGCCATATAGAGAAAAAGATTTCTAAGTGCCCGTTAGAAGACCTTACATTGCTCAATGAGGATTTGTCGAAGCTTGTTTCTGTGATTGACAACCTTAACGTTGATTCTTCATCCTTGAAGATCAAGATTGCCGAACTTATGGCCGCCTCGACTGAGTATTCTTCCTTGCGTGCTATTTCCTTTGAGAAGTTAAGCCCAAATGTTAGAGCTCATCAGCTAGCAACAATAAACTTATCACTGGCTCAAGTCTAGTCTTTTCAGCAAGCTGCTTCGGGAGATTATCAAGTTACAGAGACTTCTTTAACTTCTGTCCAGGGGCGTCTAGATGCATTGGTGCAAGAGCGAGAGCAGTTGGTAATCGAAGCATCATAACTTAAAAGTGTTCTCGCGGAGCAGGGAACTACACTTTCTCAATGCCAATAGGAGATTTCACGCTTAGAACGAGAGAAATGCATGACTATGGAGTTGCCCATCTTGTCTCCCACCGAGGTAGAGACTTTGAAGGCTTTGGAAGGCTTGCTTGAAGATCGCCTTCGCAGTTTTAGGGACATAGTTTTCAAGTAGTATCTTCTGTTTTTTCTTGTAATCAGGCTTTGGAGCTGACTCCTTCTTTTAAAGAAATAAAGTATTTACATTTTTGAATTTGCTCTTCATTCTTCAAAGTGTTTTTTCTTTTTTTTAGATGGTGTGACTGTACTTGAAGTTTTGACATTTCAAGTTGCCTATGTACCCTCGGTTGAGGAGGGATCAAGTCATAACATGGTTTAAATACTTTTTTTTTTTTTGCCATACGCAGTTTATGCTTTCGCGGGCCAGGAGCTTTGTTGCCATGTGCAGTTTATGCTCATGTTGGCGAGGAGCATGGCGTTTGTTTTAGGGGTAGTAGCGCTTCAAGAATCTGCCATTGATGAGGCCGATCTTCAAGCCGTCTTCTACCATGATTAAGTAAGCGCCGTTGGTGTAGACTTCTTATATTACGTATAGTCCATCCCACTTTGATGTGAACTTGTTTTTTGTCTTGTGAGTTGTGATGATAGGCCTACGCAATGCAAGGACAAGATCTCCAGTTTGGAAAGACATTGGGCGGACCTTCTTGTTGAATGCCTTGGATAGCCGTGCTTGGTAGCATTCCAAATGTTGTTGAGCTTCGAGCCTTCTTTCGTCGAGTGCTTCCAACTCTTGAAGGCGCAACTTTTCATTCTCTTCATCAGTCAAGCCTTCTTGTATAGCCATTCTTAGTGAGGGAATTTGACTTTCGAGCGGTAGAACAACTTCTATGCCATATACAAGAGAATAAGGCGTAGCTTGGGTAGGAGTCCTATATGTCGTCCGATATGCCCAAAGTGCTTCGCTTATTCTTTCGTGCCAGTCTCTCTTTGTTCGGCCGATCACCTTCTTTAAGAGATTGCACAATGTTTTATTGAATGCTTCTGCAAAACCGTTGGCCGGAGCATGATACATGGAAGACTTGTGCAGTTGAACTTGTATTTCTCGTAGAACTTGTATTTCCATGGCTTGATTGGCTTCTTCCTCACCTAGGCATCTCAGAAGTACTCATTCGAAAGAGCGCTGGTAGAGTGTTTCTTCGTAGTAGAGGAAGCGAGGTGCTCGTCGACGTATTTTAGAGCGGTGTCTAGAATCATCTGGAAGTTTTCCATGCTCTAAGTAGTTAATTAGCGGTTGTCTCCACTCTTCAACATCGACTGGAAGTACTGAGATGACATTTGTATCATCCAGCAGTATTTCAGTGACGAGAGGGGTCATCCATCTTTAGCAGACTGGCACGTCTGCGGTTTCATCTTCTCCTAATGTCATGTTTGAGGCTAGGTTGGCAAGAGCGTCTGCCATTTGATTTTCTTTTCTTGGCACATGTTCTAGTGTCACAGTCTCAAACTTTTGTAGCAGTTGAGTTGCCAGCCGGAAGTATGGGACGAGATCATCTTTCCTCACCTCATATTCGGTTAAGAGTTGATTGATTATGAGCTTGGAGTCGCTAAATACCTCAAGGGCTGTAATTCCCATGTTGATCGCTATTTAGAGCCCGATGATCAGTGCTTGGTACTCAGCGACGTTGTTGGAGCATAATTCACTTAGTTGAAAGGAACAAGGTAATATCTGCCTTTATGGCGACATAAATACTATTCCTGCCACTGCTCTGTCTACTTGTGCAGATCTGTCGAAGAACATCGTTCATGTCGAGAAGATGTCGATGTAGAACACTTCCTTGTCAGGCAAGTTGTCTGAGATTTTCCAATCAGTTGGGATTGGATGATCTGCAAGAAAGTCTGCTAGCGCTTGTCCCTTGACGGCTTTAGCTGGGACTTAAATGATCTCATACTGGTTAAGAAGCAGCGCCTATTTAACGAGTCGCCCCGTTAAGACTGATTTAGATATGACGTATTTGACCGGGTCAGCTTTAGCAACCAAGTGGATAGTGTAAGCATGCATGTAATGCCTGAGTTTCTGGATGGCGAACACCAAGGCAAGGCACATCTTTTCTATTAGAGAGTAGTTCAACTCAGCGCCGGTGAGAGTTCGGCTGAGGTAATAGAGCGCTTATTCTTTCTGGGATTCATTCTATTGCGCCAAGAGTGCTCCAACTGAACTTTCCTGAGCGGCGATGTACAATATGAGTGGTTTCCCAGGCACAAGCGCCCCCAAGACAGGTGGACTTGACAAATACTTTTTTATGCTTTCAAAAGCACTGTGGCATGCTTCGTCCCATACAAACGGAACATCTTTTTTCATGAGTCAGCTGAACGGTTGACAACACCCTACAAGGCTGGAGATGAAGCGTCTGATGAAGGCTAGCCGTCCTTGTAGACTTTTCAGCTCGTGCAGGTTGCTTGGCTCAGGCATGCTTTGAATGGCCTTGATTTTTTATTGGTTTACTTCAATACCACGGTGCTTGACAATGAAGCCAAGGAACTTTCCAGAGGTGACACCAAACGCACATTTTAACGGGTTCATCTTGAGGTTGTATTTTCGCAGCCTTTCGAACACCATTCGTAAATCCTTCAAGTGGTCTGATCTTTTCTTTGTCTTGACCACCACATCGTCTATGTAACATTCTACGTTTTTTGTGTAGCATGTCATTGAAGATTTTCTGCATTACACATTGATATGTAGCTCCAACGTTCTTCAGACCAAAGGGCATCACCTTGTAGCAGTAGATACCTTTTGGAGTGCGGAAGGCTGTTAGTTCTTCGTCTTCGAGAGCTATGCGAATTTTATTATATCCAGAAGAGCCGTCCATGAATGACAGTGCCTCGTGGCCAGTGGTTGCATCCACCATGATTTCGATGATTGGCAAGGGAAAATTATCTTTCGAGCAAACGTCATTGAGGTTCCGGAAGTCTACGCAAACACGTATTTGTCTAGATTTCTTAAGGACGATGATGATGTTGGAGATCCACTTGGGGTATTGCACCTCTCGAATGAAGCCTGCTTCAATTAGCTTGTCGATCTCTGCCTCGATTTATTGAATAAGCTCAGATCGATAGCGCCTTTGAGTTTGCTTTATCGGTCGCGTTCCAGGCTTGATTGCAAGATGATGCACAACGATGACAGGGTCAAGGCCGGGCATTTCCTTGTAGGTCCAAGCAAAGACGTCTTTGTACTCTGATAACAGTTGGTAATACTCATCTACCTCGTCTGCACTTAGCAGCGCACTGAGGAAGATAGGTTTCTGCTCCTCTATTGTGCCTAAGTTGAGCTCTTTGAGATCATCAACCGTGGCTTGCCCCCCATCCTCAAGTTGTGGTGGCGCAACAGTGACATCTTCTTTGGGGATCTCGTCTTCTTTGCTTTCTTAGATCGTGATGTGGAAGACATCCTGGACTTCCTCTTCGGTGTCGTCCTTTCGGGTGTTGTAGTTACGAGAATCTATGCAAGCGCGGAGTTCCCCTGATTTTTTAAAGGCAACATTTAAGTTTCATCCTGCGTCCATGACCTCTTGAATTAGATCACCTTCGATAATGTTGTCGATCTCAGCTTCATCCAGGCTTGAAAGTATTAACAATGGTTTCTTGCCCCCTTTTCGATTGGCGCATTTGTGAATGCGACGTAGGCTTCATGTGTAATTTCTTTGAAGTGACATGAGTCCCTCCTTCAACTTCACTTGACTTGGAGCATGCCCCCAGCGATCAAGGTGGTGACTTTGAGTCGAAAGAAAAAAAAGTGACGTCTTCCTTAAAGATTTTGTCTCCTTTGCCTTTTTGGATTGTGACGGGGAAGATGTCTTGGATCTCCCCTTCAGTGTCATCCTCTTGGGCTTGTTGGTATGAAGATTGTCCAGTGTGGATGATGGTGCGCCTTCTTACTTTCAGTGGTCCATTTGTGTCAACCTCCAAGATTGTTTGGCTATTCATCCTTGAAAGAATTGAGCTTCGAATATTGCCTTTTTTTGCTAGCCTATCGAGCTTTTCTTCCTTTGACGTTGTCTCCCTATTTCTAGAAAACTTCCAGTTGTCTTCAAGTCTTTCCAAAGTCGACCGACAAAAAGGAGAGCTGGCCGTGTGGCTTTGCTTCTTAGGTTTTGACAACCTTTCAAAAACAGAGCTTTGGGATGTTGGCCTGTTAAACTTCTTGAAGACGGAGGTTCAGTTTTGACCACCAATGTGATCAAGTGCTGACGTTCTGGGTCTTGAACGATTCACTCTATCGAAAACTGACGTCGGAGAGGCGGACTTAGGCTCCTCTTGATCTTGTTCAATGCTTACGCTGATGTGTTGAGTGCTAGCATTTTTTGCTTTGTTTGAAATCTTCACGGGTGCATTTGGTGTGAAGCCAAGTCCAGCTTTGTCGTTGTCAACTTCGTAACCATGTTTCTTCAACTTCTTTTGAGTCTCGATGAGGTCACGTTCTTTATTATTGACGGTGTTAGAAACCTTTTTTTCAGGATTCGAGGAAGAAGCGAAGTCGTACCCAGCTTTCGACATGAGTCTGTAGGCATTTGGATCAAAACCTTCTTCAGTCCTCTTAGTTGGGAGAAAGCTTGGTTCCACCCCCTTTGGTAGAGCTTTTATGAAGCCTTGTGGTAGTCTTGCAACCTTAGCGTCGCCTAGCTGTGTCAGAGGCAAAACTGCATTTGTCTTGAGCAACTTTACATTATCCATATGCCGCTGTGCGTCGGCTTTGCTTGCTTCAGTTTCGAACGGAGATTGACCATTCTTTCTTCTCGACATCGGAATGTATCGGAAGACGGGTGTGTTTGGTCCATTTGAGGGCGTCGTACTCCCTTTGGTTGTTGTAGGTTTAGCAAGCTTATCATCGTTCTTGTTTGAAGACGGCATGGCTTCTCCTTCTTGCTTCTTAGGCATGGCTTGCCACTCCTGCTTTTTAGGTGTTGCTTTGCCCGTGGATTTGATCTCTTTTGGAAGAGCTTCAGGCACCATGTCTTCATCCATGTAGAACTTGGCGTCTGCGAAATGTGATTCGGCTGCGATGAATGATTTGGTGTCGCCATAGATTACCTTCACTCTTTCTTGGTAGAATTTTAAGCATTGGTGAAGGGTAGACGGTACTACTCCATTCGCATAGATCCAAGGCCTTCCTAAGAGCAAGCCGTAGGAAGTTCTTGCATCAATCACATGGAATATCGTGCTTGACTTGAGTTCACCAATAGTCATCTCTACTCGGATCATGCCTATCGTTTTTTGTCCTCCTTGATTAAAACCTTGGATTAGTAGACGACTTTGATGCCGATTGTAGTCATTGTTGACTTTGGCATGATGTTTATGGCTGATCCATCATCCACAAGCATGCGGTTGACTTTGTGCTCCCTTACGTACCCAAAGACGAAGATAGGACGATTGTGAGGCTTGGATCCTAGCAGCAAGTTTTCGTCGGTGAAGTGGATTGCGTCCTCGATGGCACAGCATGTGGCACATTCATGTGGCTGAAGCTTCAAGCATTCGTTCTTGCTTTCTTGCACTTCGTGGTCATTGGGACTTTCCAAGACCGATGCTAATGCTCTTCGCATCTTCTTGGCAATCGTAGCGCTTCCTCAATGCTAAAGTGTGTTGGCAGACCTTCTTCGAGCGTGAGAGTTTTTTTTCTCCCTCAGTGGTGATATCTTTACCTTTTGAAAGTTCTTCCATTTCTATTTCGACCATGTGGCATACAGCGATAATGCACTGTTGGAAGAAGTCATTCGGGAAGTACTTGTGCAAGGAGACAGGAATGCGTGGCTCTTGCACCATAGGTTCCCCAACATACATTGGCTTATCAGCTTTTACGTTTCTTTTGGGCTTCCTACTATTGTGGCAACGGTGCTTTCTCACTTGTTCCACCTTTGGTCTTGTGGCTTGTGGTTTTGGTTTCCTTGTTTTTTTGTAGGTCACCAATGTCCATCCTTCTTCATCATCGGCATGTGCATCTTGTTCGTTTGCCCCTGGCGATGGTTGTGCAGAAGGTATCGTGTAACTTGAGCATTGATAAGAATGGTCAGGTATTGCTTGGAGAGGTGCGGGATCGAAAGATCCAAATGCAATTGTAGTAGTATGTGTTGCGGCCGTATCTTTGAGGTCGAGCTCGATTCGTCATTGTTGTGCTAGCTTCATGATGAGCTTTTTTAAGACGAAACACTTACCCACAGGATGGCTCACAATTTGATGGTACTTGTAGTATTTAGGATCGTTTATGCGATTCATTTCTTCAGGCCGCTTAGCTTCGGGTAGCTCGATTACCTTTTTTTCCAGCAAGTCGTCTAACATTGCATCCACGTCTGAGTCAGGAAAAGGGTACACCTTCTGCTCCAATTCCCTCAAGGTGCTTTTATACCTGTCTTGGGTGCGAGGAGGCTCACCTCTTTTTATCTCCTTTGCTTTGGCTTTGGAGGAGATCTTGTTGGGTGCGGAGGCGGTCTTGACGGGCGCAGTGCTAACAGTGAATGCTTAATTGGGGGTTTTCTTCCCAGTCTTGTCTACATTTGGGGAGAACACTTTATCCTTCTTGAAGTCGGTGATCGGCTCTTTCTTCTCGTGATGGGCAATACTTAGCTCTATGTCGTGGGCACGGGTGGCTAACTCTTCAAATGTCTGTGGTTTGATGCCTTGAAGGATATAATGTAACCCCCATTGCATGCCTTAGACGCACATCTTGATTGAAGAGATCTCTGAGAGCCTGTCCTTGCAGTCGAGGCTTAGATTGCACCATCGGTTGATGTAGTCCACGATTGGCTCATCCCTCAATTGCTTCGTGCTCGTCAGCTCTAGCATGCTCACAGTGCGGCGGGTGCTGTAGAAGCGGCTGAGGAATTCCCTTTCCAATTGCTCCCAACTGTTGATGGACTCAGGCTCTAGGTCTGTGTACCACTCAAAGGCATTTCCTTTCAGTGAGCGTACAAACTGCTTGGCGAGGTAATCTCATTCCATCCTCGCGTTGTTGCAAGTTTCGACGAAATGTGCAACGTGCCGTTTTGGGTTTCCTTTGCCATCAAACTGCATGAACTTTGGTAGTTGATAACCTCTTGGCATCTTCAGGGCATCAATCTTCTTCGAGTAGGGTTTCGAGTATAACAAAGAGGTATGTGAGCTCCATTCGTACTGCACCTTGATGGTGTCGGTGATCATCTCTTGCAGCTGCTGGATAGAAAGAGATCCCATGACTGCCGCTACTTGGTCTGGCTCCGGCTTCACATCGATTTTCTCCACCGGATGCTCCTCTTCTTTGCCAGCTCATCTCTTTAGTGGAAAATCCTCTGGGTCAGGGTTCTCGCCGTCCTGTGGCTCCAGTCGGTTGACGAGTGCAGTGATTTGTAAGTCTTTTTCTTCTACAATCCGTGTTAGCCTTGCGATCGCTTCATTCATTTGAGCCAGCTGCTCATAGATTGAAGTTGCTCCGGTAGTCATAACTTGCATGGCTGTGCTGTCGCTCGAGTTAGCATCGGAAAGCAAAGACTCAGAGTACTTCCTCGGGCTTTCCTCCCTTGGCACCCTTGGCAAGGCCAAAGTGATCACGGGCTCGTGCCTTGGGTGCCCTTGTTCTTTCGGCAGAGTTGATGCAGGGGTGGAAGATGAGGTAAAAAGAGCTCTTGCCTTACTTCGAGTTATGATGCCCGAAGTGACACCACCTGCGGCGAGGATGCTCTTGTTCTTCGCATTGGCTGCGAGAACAACTTGAGCCTTCTTTGATGCCATTTGTGTTTTTTTTTTTTGGATTCAAAGATAGAGATGAGAGGTAGAGAAGATCCCACTAGGCGTGCCAAATTTGTGAACACGAAAATTCCTGAAACAAACGAGACAAGAACACGTGTACAAAATAATATTTTGTATTAATGATTTAAGGGTTACAATCTCTCTTAAATTTGATCCTCTGATTCGATCTCCGTAAGGTGTTGATTTGTGGATGTGTGATTGATCCAAGAGCCGTCGAGGCTTGATCTTGGATGAATGGTTGAAAGTTTTCTTCAAGGGCCGTTGGGGCTTAATCTTGAAGGTTGAGGGAAGTTTCTTCAAGGGCTTTTGGGCTTGATCTTGAAGGTTGATGGATGAACGGATCTTCAAGGCTTTTGGGCTTAATCTTGAAGAACTGTTGATGAACGGATCTTCAAGGGCCTTTGGGGCTTGATCTTGATGAACAGTTGATGAATTGATCTTTAAAGGCTTTTGGGCTTTATCTTGAAGAAATGTTGGATATCTGGATTTGTTGATGTTGTTGATCCAAAGGGCCGTTGGGGCTTGATCTTAGGATGAACGATTGATGAACGATGAGCGCTTTCTTCAAGGGTCGTCGATGCTTGATCTTGAATTGGTGGAAGTTCCTTCAAAGGGCCGTTGGGGCTTGATCTTGAAGGTTGGGTTGACAAAGAACGAAGAGAGATTTCTTGATCGTTCGGGATTTGCTTGGGAGTTTTGGAGTTTCAAAGCTTCAAAGTTTTGGTGTGAGGTGAATTGGTTATGAATTGGTCCTTAAAAATGAATGTCTTGGCCTCCTATTTATAAAATTTCAAAACTTGATTTTTGGATTTAAATAATCAGATGAAATAAATAATTTCTGCCAAGTGTTGACATGTGTCATGTTTGATGACTTTTATGATAATTCTCGATTTTTTGTTGAGTCACATGCTATGTGTAAAATTTATATGACACGTGAAAGTTGAAATTTTAATTATTGATTAACATTTATTTCACTGAAATTTCGATGTGTACAGTTATATCCCAAAATCTCTCCTTTTGATTTCGACGCTTTTATTGTTATTCTGATTCTCTTTGTCTCTCGGGTTTCTACGCGTTAATCACATTTTTATCCTCTCACTTTTCACCTCGACCAAGAGTGCTAGGTTTTGGTATTATGGGTTCGTTTGCTCTATTGGTTTTTTTTTTTTTCTTCTGGGTGATTTGCTGTGATGGACGAGAGTATTGTCGACCATCTTATACGGAAGCTTGTGGCAGCGAAGAAAGGCTGGACCACCAAACAGGTGCAACTCACGGAGGCTGAAATACGGCAGCTTTTTTCCACCTCCAAGGAAATCTTTCTCAGTCAGCCGAATCTTCTGGAGCTTGAAGCTCTGATAAAGATCTGTGGTAAAGAACTAGGGTTTTTAAATGATTTGTGGATTGAAAGTTTTGGTTTTTTTGCTTCGGATGAATTGAAAAGTTGCTTCTTTGACTTTGTTTGCATGCTTATGTGTTGAATTTGGACTTGATTGTGTGAAAGAGTAGTATGGGTAATTCGCAACATGTTAAACGGGTTTGATGGTTGGAAATTGGAATTTTGTTAGTGTGGTTTGTGTAATTTGTTGGAAAGGTAATGAGAGTCTTTTTTTTTTTTTTTTTTTTGGGGGGGGGGGGGTTATGGTTCATTTGATTAGAGCAGAAATGGCAATTACCAGTAAAAGGGTTACCATATGTATTAATCTGTTACTGTTGGCCATATCGGTGAATTTCATATATATTGCAAAGTGGAAGGTATGATTTAGCACATTCTGGATTATTACTGGATTTGTCTTACGAAGTAAAGTTGATGGTCAGAGGATTTAATGTAGCATTTCATTAGAAAAATTTGCGACTTTGGCAGGGTTATGTAACAAAACTTTTGAGCATTGCTAAAGGGTTGCAAGGTTCTAGTCAGATTGAGATTCTATATGAGGCCTTTCAGTAATTCGCTAGCTTGTCCTTTGACTTTTGTTTTGGCGTGGTTGCCTGTTGCTGCGTTAGATAGGCTTCTTACTCTGAAAAGTAGTTCTTAGGTCATCTGGAACTAGTGTCTATGATGTGGCTGTATTGTGCTTATTTTCTACTTTTAGATTAGACAGGCATCGATTTTTCCATCGCTAGTTCCATGTGTGCTTTGTGTAGGTAGGCATTCTTTGAAGTTGGATTTAGTAGATAGTCATTGAAGTTTGTCATTGTGATGAATGAGAGTACCCTTTTCTTGGGGTGCAGATTGACCCTTGAATGCAGTCAAAATTTGATGCTTCCCCCCTCTTGGGGAAATGTCAAAAGTTGATACTACCAAGTAATAGGATTTATATTCTATCCTCATTTATTACACTCACACATACAGTTGAAAGTCGGTTAAATCGTGTGTTTTTGTAGGTTGGCCAATCCAGTAGTGTTATGTGTCATTCAAATTGTTATTAGTCATTCAAATTGTTATTTGATGCGGAGGGAAAACACGGTGGACTACACTTTTTTTCTTTCTAATTAGCATCGTTTCACTTTCCACCATTTAGTACCGTGCCTTGTTAAGGAATTTCAGTTATTAAGTAATTTTATATTCATGATCATCAACCATTATTTTGTTTGCATTCTCATGTTCACCTTAGTCTTTTTAAAGTGGATGCAAATCCATTTATGTTGATAACGGTAGATTTTATATCATTTCAATAACTATTAAAGACCAATTTCTAGTTGAATCTTAATTCAAATGATTAATTAAGAACCATTTTCATATTTGTTTCCTAAATTGAAAACATGTGAAATTGCTGTTGATTACTAAGATGACAATGCTCATCTTCCCTCTTTGTTTCATAGGAGATGTTCACGGTCAGTATCCAGATATTTTGCGACTGTTTGAGTATGGTGGGTACCCACCTGAGGCCAACTATTTATTCCTAGGAGACTATGTTGATCGTGGTAAGCATTAGCATAGAGACAATATGCCTTCTCCTTGCATACAAGATCAAATACAAGGAGAAATTCTTTCTCCTCAGAGGCAACCATGAATCTGCTTCCATCAATTGCATCTATGGATTCTATGATGAGTGCAAGAGAAGATTTAATGTTCATATTTGGAAGACATTTATTGACTGCTTCAACTGTCTTCCTGTTGCTGATCTTTTTGATGAGAAGATCCTTTGCATGCATGGCGGTCTATCTCCTGATTTGAAACACTTATATCAGATTAGGAATATTGCACGGCCGGTGGACGTGCCAGATCAGGGCCTTCTCTGTGATCTATTATGGGCTGATCATGATAAAGATGTTGAAGGTTGGGGAGAGAATGATCGTGGCATGTCATATACATTTGGGGCTGACAAGGTTGCTGAATTTCTCCAGAAACATGACCTAGATCTTATTTGCCACGCTCATCAGGTGCTATGAAGTTATTTTCTCTTTTTTTGTTTTTTCTTTTTTATACTGAACTGGACCTGCATGCTCATGTATACACAAAGTCTGGGAACTTAAATATTTGGCCTCATGTGATGCATCTTCAAATAATCACTGTTATTGTACAGTTAAATTTGTCATGACAGTAATATGGATGATAATTTTGAAGTAACTTTATTTAAAATTTCATCTTTCGAATTTGGTGAACATGTAAAAGCACACGGAGTAAGTCATAATTAGAGATTCTGTGTGTGATTGCATGATTTATCTGTTTTTATGGGTTGATTTCCACTCCTTTTCATATTCATTCCACTACCCATCATCTACTTTGTCATTGTGGCATGTCCATTGGGTTGTTACCCTAATGGTGTATTGGTATCGAATGCTAGTATGCCATGTGCCGTGTTGAGATTCTGGGCGCAGGTATAAATTTTTCAATAAATAGCTGCACACTTGAAAATTTTATTCACAGGAGGACTTCTTGTATTTCACCTGTTCCGTCACGTACACTTGAAAAATTTATTCACAGGAGGACTTCTTGTATTTCACCTGTTCCGTCACGTACTCATTTAATTGATTGGATACTCTCTTTCAATTGATGCTGGAGTGAAATTCTTTATATGATTAGTTGTGAACATGTTTTTTGCCTGGTCTGAGATGCAAACTGAATTTTATTAGTAGAGTCTCTCAATGTTTGTCCGTTTCTTATTGAATTTCTTGGGTTTCATTTATCAGGTTGTGGAAGATGGATATGAGTTTTTTGGAAACAGGAAGCTGGTAACCATATTTTCAGCTCCAAATTACTGTGGGGAATTTGATAATGCTGGTGCCATGATGAGTGTAGATGATACATTGACATGTTCCTTCCAGATTTTGAAAGCCTCTGAGAAGAAGGGGAAGCTTGGGATAAACAACATGTTAAGACCAGGAACTCCTCCTCACAAGGTACAGAAATTTAGAAATACGAATTACATCCAAAAAGCAATAGGGGAAAAACTGCTATAAGTTTTGGGAATTGCTATACCATTTTTATCTTCCTACATGCCTCTTTTTGTTTCTGGCCTACGGATTGAATTAATTAAACAGAAACAATGGACATAATTAGACGGGGGTATGTAGGGGAAGAAAAAGGGTGTGTGGTTATCATTCCCTAAGTTTTTAATGTTTCGTGGAGAGTTAATCAATAGTTTCGAAGCTTTGATGAATCAAATGTAAGAAGTATCTTACCTGGCATCCTTGGATACTTACAGTAGGTCAAATAGTACTGAATGGAAGCCTAAAGTAATTGGCAATGCGAATTAGTTGTTATGGGGAAATCTGTAAGTTAATTCATCGATCGGTGACCTTGGAGTTTATCCAAGTTTATCAACCGTGTTTTCTCTCTAACCAACGATGTTTAACTGCATACTTTTCTCTCTCGCAGGGTAAGGGCTGAATGATTGCAGAAGCTTTACTTGTAACTTCTGAGAACTCCTGGATCATCCTGTGCTGCTTGGCTTTCTCTCGACTGCAAGGTTTGATTATTCACCTCTGCCTTCTTTTGTGCCGTAGAGAAGTATGAAGCTGAAAATTTACTTCTACAGTAGCAAAAGAGCCATTAGTGTATCAGAATTAGTGCCACTTTTTTTTCCCAAAAACAAAAAAAGAAGTGAAACTATCTGTATAATTGAAATTTCGGCTCCATTGTGTTGAATTGTAGAAGTTTTTGTTTCATGGCAAAACCTAAATTTTTTGTTGCTTGCAATTGATTTTACCATTTCAGGGTAATTCAGCTGCGAGTGTGTTGCTTTCCTTTACCATCATTTTGGTGCTCTGTGCAAGTTTCTCACTACATAACATTGCATTATTTGATTGGGACGCCTCATGGTGGTGAAACCTTTATTATAGTAGAAGTGTTGTTATTATGAGATATTCCGGTGCAACAAACGCACCCTTACAATAGGATTGTGGTTATTGAAAATCATGAAGTCGTTGATCAGGTTAGGACTTCTTGTTCGGTTTTTCGTGTAACCTCAATGAAGAATGAGAAAATCGTTTGTTCAATGTGTTGCAAAGGTTTTCTTATGCAATGAATTGTGAATGAATGAATGTGAAGTTTGGGTGGGGTTTTTATTTATTCAAACTATAGAGGATAGAAAAATAGGAAAACTAATGAAAAATGCTTGAAAACTTTGAGTTTTATCAATAATGACAAAATAAAAGGTAAAGTAAATAGTATCGGGATTGACTTTTTAGTGAAAAATATGGTTTTTCGTTAAGGTGAACAGTTTCGGGAGCTTTTCTGTGATCTATTATGGGCTGATCCCGATAAAGATGTTGAAGGTTGGGGAGAGAATGATTGTGGTGGTCATATACATTTGGGCTGACAAGGTTGCCAAATTTCTCCAGAAACATGACCTTGATCTCATTTGTCGTGCTCATCAGGTGCTATGTAGTTGTTTTCTTTCTTTTTGTTTTTTCGTTTGTGACTGAGCTGGACCTGCATCATGTATACACAACATCTGGGACTTAAAGATTTGACCACATGTGATGCATCTTCAAATAATCACTTTTCTTATACAACTATGATAATTTTGACATAACTTTTTTTAAAATTTAGTCTTTCATATTTTGATGAACATGTAAAAGCACACGGAGTAAGTTATAATTTGAGATTCTGTGTGTGTTTGCATTGATTTATCTGTTTTTCTGGGTTGATTTCCCCTTTTTTTCATATTCATTCCACTACTCATCATCAACTTTGTCACTGTGGTAAGTCCATTGGGTTGTTATCCTGGTGTATTGGTATCGAATGCTAGTATGCCATGTGCTGTGTTGAGATTCTAGGCGCAGGTATAAATTTTTCAATAAGTAGTTGTACACTTGAAAATATTCATTCGATAGGAGGACTTCTTGTGTTTCACCTGTTTCATCACATACTCATTTAATTGATTGGATATTGTCTTCCAATTGATGCTGGAGTGAAATTCTTTATATGAGTATTTGTGAACACATATTTTTGCTCGGTCTGAGATGCAAATTGTATTTTATTATCAGATTCTCTCAATGTTTGTCCATTTCTTATTAAATTTCTTGAGTTTTGTTTATCAGGTTGTGGAAGATGGATATGAGTTTTTCGGAAAAAGAAAGCCGGTAACCATACTTTCAGCACAAAATTGCTGTGGGGAGTTCGATAATGCTGGTGCCATGATGAGTGTAGATGATACATGACATGTTCCTTCCAGATTTTGAAAGCATCTGAGAAGAAGGGAAGGCTTGGGATAAGCAACAACATGTTAAGACCAGGAAGTCCTCCGCACAAGGTACAGAGATTTAGACATAGGAATTAATTCAAAAAGCAATAGGTGAAAAACTGCTACAAGTGTTGGAATAGCCACACCATTTTTCTTTTCCTACATGCCTGTGTTTATTTCTGGCCTTGGGATTGAATAAATCAAACGGAAACAACGAACACGATTACAGTAGGAAAAATAGTACTGAATGGAAGCCTAAGGTAATTGGCGATAGGAATTAGCTGTTATGGGGAAATCTCTATGTTAATTCAATGTTCAGTGACCTTAGATTTTATCCACGTTTTATCAACTGTGATTTCTCTGAACCCAATGATCTTTAGCTGTGTATTTTTCTCTCACGCAAGGTAAGGGCTGATCGGTTGCAGAAGCTTTAATTGTAACTTCTGAGAACACCTTCTGTATCATCTTGTGCTGCTCGGCTTTCTCTCGGCTGCAAGGTTTGTTTATTCCTCTGCCTTCTTTTGTGTCGTACAGAAGATGAAGCTGAAAAGTTACTTCTACAGTGGCAAAAGAGCCATTAGTGTATTAGAATTAGTGCGACTTTTTGTTTTTGGAAAAAAAGAAAGAAAAGTGAAATTTAACTGTATAATTGAAATTTCGACTCCATTGTGATGAATTTTAGAAGTTTTTGTTTCATGGAAAAACCTAAATCTTCTGTTGCTTGCAATTGACTTTATGCCCTAATTGGAACTCCACCATTGTCTGGCATTTCAGCAGGGAGTGTTTATGTTGCTGTCCTTTGGCAGGAGGACACACATGAAATGGGTTTACTATCATTGTGGCGCTGTGTAAGATTCTCACTGCATAACATTGCATTATTGGATTGGGACGTTACGTGGCAGTGAACGTTTACCGTAGAAGTGTGGTTATTGAAAATCATGAAGTCATTAATCAGATTTTGACTTGTTGGGTAGCCTCATTGAAGGATGAGAAAATCGTTTGTTCGATGTGTTGCAAAGGTTTTCGTATGCAATGAATTGTGAGTGAATGAATGTGAAGTTTGGGAGGGTTTCTGATTTATTTCTCCCCTCTAACCCCTCCCCCAAATCCTTTCTTTCCCTCCGTCCTGGTCTCTCCCTCCCTTCTGTTTCTTTTTTTTTTTTTTTTTTTGTCTGCTTTCCTTCTGGTTTTGTTTTCTTTCCCTCATCAGCATTAGCATCTGTTATCCTCTGGTGCTGTGCTCTGAGCTTTTGTCTCAGTTTATTCTGAGCTCGTTTCAATTTTGCTTTGAGTTTATCTCAGTCTGTTATGCATCGTTCCTCCCAGTTGTTGTTCCTCCTTACGAATCCTCTATCATCAACCTTGGCTACTTGTTTCATTGGATGGCTCTTCCAAGTTGTTCATTAGGAGGTGTGCTCCACCATATGGTGGCTTTTAAAGTGATATTTGCACTATCTGGTAGGACTATGGGAGCGCTCATTGCGCGGGTGGCGTGGCCACCTTCATTTTTCATTCATCCATTTGTGGTTCCTTGGTTCGTCTTCTTGATGGTGTTGGCGTTGTGAAGGTGCTGCAACTAGCTTATAGAGGGGTTAGGCACTTTTTCTTTTTTTTTTATTTATTTAATTTTTTTTTTCAAATTTAGGGTTTCAGTTGGAGTTTTCTCTTGTTTGTGGTCTTTCTTTTCTTATTCATCGTATTTTCTATTATGTTGGATTGTGCTTTTACTTGTTTGTTTTGGGCTTTCCTTCTTTTGTACTTGCTTTCTTTATTAATGGATTTTATAATGTTTGACAAAAAAAACCTAGAGGATAGAAAAATAAAAGTGCGAAAAATTACTTACTTTCAACTACCCTTCGACAGGTGCATTCGAGAAAAGATAATGCTAGGGAGACTAAATTGTTAGACAATTTTTTGTAAACTAAATGACATAAGAGTTGATTAGTTTATCTAGCATTACCCTTCTAGAAAATTTCTAGATTTAAGAAGCCAACTTTAAGAGGGATATTTTTTCAATATGCAATCGGTTTGATGCGTACATGGCATATAGATTGAAGCTTCACGTTACAAAGAACATGATCAATGCAAGAAATCATAGAAAATTTATAGATTTAAGAAGCCAACTTTAAGAGGGATATTTTTTCGATATGCAATCGGTTTGATGCGTACATGGCATATAGATTGAAGCTTCACGTTACAAAGAACATGATCAATGCAAGAAATCATTGAAGAGATCTTAGGTTCATACCAATTTTCTTTCGTTTGAATTAAAAGTAATAGTCGCTAGACGACTCTAATCTCTACTACGATTTAGTATTTCACTTCACTCAATAGATCTCAGATCACAAATTAAATATAAATTAACCAAAATCCCTTTCGTCAATGCCTATACTTTATTTGGCATGGGGTATCCCAGCTATTTTACCAACGTTTTTGGCATATTGTTGGGCATGATGTGGTGGAGGATGTTCGCTCCTTCCTTAATTCGGGAAGACTTTTGAGGGAGGCTCGCTTCGCTGATGTTGTTTTGGCACCCAAAGTTAATGAGCCTCAAGATATGTCATAGTTACGACCCATTAGTTTATGCAATGTCATCTACAAGATAAGAGCTAAGGTGTTAGCCAATCGGCTCAAATGAATTATGTTAGCCAATCGGCTCAAATGAATTATGTCTACCATTATCTCTCCACATCAAAGTGCTTTTGTTTCGGGCTGTTTGATTTTGGATAATTCCTTGGTGGTAGCGAAGATTGACCATTATCTACATAATAAACGTGCGGGGAGAGATGATTTTCTAGCTTTGAAACTGGATCTCAGTAAAGCCCATGACAAAGTGGAATGGACGTTTTTGGAAACAATGATGTTTAAGACGGGATTTGACGGGAAATAGACTAAGGCAATCATGACTTGCGTGAAATCAGTCTCATATTCTTTTTTAATTAATGGAGAGTCGCGAGGTTACGTGGTACCAACCAAGGGACTACGGCAAGGGGACGCCATATCTTTTCCTCATTTGTGTTGAAGGTCTATCGGCTCATTGCAAAGAAGGAACAAATGGGAGCTTTGAGTTGTATACACATTTGTGACGGGGCACCAAGTATTCATCATTTGCTTTTCGCCGACAATAGCTTTCTATTTGGTAAGGCCAACGTGGATGAATATGTTGTCGTCCAAAATGTCTTGGACTTGTATTCCAAGTCATCAGGTTGGGTCAAGCAGTGAACTTCAGTAAAAGTAGTGTAGCTTTTAGTGCTAATATGCAATACTATGAGCAGCGGTAATTGGCCGATTTTCTGAGGGTTTAGTTGGTGGATGACATAATAGATACTTGGTGCTACCTACCCTTGTGGGTGTGGGAAGGAACAAGAAACAAACCTTCTCATTCATTAAAGAGAGGATTGCCAAATGGCTTAGTGGATGGAAAAGTAAGGTGCTTAGTCGAGGTGGCAGAGCACTCCTTATAAAGTTGGCGGCTCAAACTTTCCCATCTTATGCAGTGAACTGTTTTTCATTACCGAAAACTTTTTGCAATGAATTACATCAGTTAATAGCAATGTTTTGGTAAGGAAGTGATCCGGAGGCGTGTAAAATCCATCGGTGGTCATGGGACATTATGTAAATTAAAGGCGGAGTGTGGTTTGGGATGTCGAGACATTTATGCCTTTAACTTGGCAATGGTGACTAAGCAAGGGTGGCGGCTACTCCACCATTTTGATTCCCTGGTGGCAAGACTATCCAAAAGGAGTCAAGTTGGATATGGTATGGAGGGTGTGCAATGGAGCGCTTGAAAACTGACGAACATTTATCAAAGGACTTTGGGTTTGCTCGAGCTGTCTGGTTTGTGTCTCCTTTTATGACACACCCTGATCCCGATATCCTTCAAACACCAAGATGGGCACGTGCTGGCTGACACCCCAGGGTGAAGAAGCCATTTTAACATGTATGCAAGTTATGAAGAAAAAGCAACTGTAAATAAAATAAGTAAATTTAAATATAATGAAATATGCGAATGCGGGAATGTGTTCAAAGTTTACAACTAATCAAGGATACTACGAAAAGAATATTATATAACAATGGTATTACAAAGAAATGGGGGTCCTACACCGAGAGGACTCGAAGGTACTGATATAGGAATGCCTTAACATTGAAATCGTACGCCTCGATTTTAAGTCTTGAAGGGGGTGAGTGGACCAAAGTTTATAATAAAATTAATACTAAGTAAACCTAATTTTCTTTTGAACATACCTCTGTTTTGAAAACAGACATATATAATACTACATACTAGGTTTTTCTGAAAACCCTAATGTGCCATGAAAACATCTAAAATGTGTATTGTTTGTACCATACTTGACCAATCCCGAAACTACTGAGCACCGGTCAACGTTATACCGTCAAGGACCCAAAAGAGTTTCCCTCAATCCAGGAGGCCAATCACAGCGCAACATATGTCGACATCAGAAGCCAATCATAGTGCGACACGTGTTAACATCAGAAACCAATCACAACACGACACGTGTCAATGTCAAAATGAAACTAGAAACTCTCTTCTATAAATAGAGATCATTCTCTCATAATATTTCCTAATGTCATTTATACTAAATCATTCACTAGTACTCACTAAAGGAGAGCTTAAACCTATGTACTTGTGTAAACCCTTCACAATTAATGAGAACTCCTCTACTCCGTGGACGTAGCCAATCTGGGTGAACCACATACATCTTGTGTTTGCTTCCCTGTCCCTATCCATTTACTTACTTATCCACACTAGTGACCGGAACAATCTAGCAAAGGTCACAAACTTAACACTTTTTGTTGTACCAAAGTCCTCGTTGATTTTGTGCATCAACATTTGGCGTCGTGGAATCAAGCTTCCAGTTAGGAATTGACTGCCTGGAACCCCTTGCCTGATTACTTACCTGGCATTGCTCTCGAGTACTCATCTTCAACATCTTATGCTTCCAGAGAAGATACCACATCTGCTTGAGGAACAGATAGGGTAAGTGAGAATGATACAAGGAAGCATGTGGAGACAAGCGTAACAGAACATGTGCCGATACATCCACTACTTTTTCAACAGCAAAAATATCCCATATCATCAGGGTCGAACGTACTCTAGATTTGATGGACTTGTTTTGACCCTCAAATTCTTGAGTCGGCCTTATACTCTGGAGGAAACCAGAAAACCCTCCAGCCCAGTTCAAGAATAAGCCTGTGGAAAGTTATTTCTTCAAAATCAAAAGTATCTCATATCATCTCTTCTCCATTTGCTTCTCTTTATCCTTGGTGCTATTTACGACACAAGAAGAAGGAGAACAATCAACCGGAAGCCGAAGTCGAACTTCCGATCCAGGTTGCTTGCTTGGAAGTCTGATTGCTTACCTTGTCTGTTACCTCCTTCGGCAAATCTCCTAGCTCGGCGACTTGGGGGACTCTTACTATAGGGTTTGTATCGCACTTAACCAAGCTCGAAACTACAAGTAAGCTTCAAGTGAAATTGATACATTACCTTGTGCATCTTCATCGGTTAAAGATACCACCCGTGGATGGAGGAAAAGTACTTCTAAAGAAGATGCCACATCTACATATGAGACAGATAAGGAAAGTGAAAATGATACCACACTTCGGTACTTAGAAGTTTCATGATTACTCAATGACTTGGATCTTGCAAGTCCCCAACTGATGAGCTTCCCTTATTCGGGAACTTAGGGGAGCACTGTTTGTACCATACTTGACCAATCTCGAAACTACTGAGGACCGGTCACCGTTATACCGTCAAGGACCCAGAAGAGTTTCCCTCCAACCAGGAGGCCAATCACAGTGCGACATATGTCGACATCAGAAGCCAATCATAGCGCGACACGTGTTAACATCAAAAGCCAATCACAACACGACACGTGTCAATGTTAGAATGAAACTAGAAACTCTCTTCTATAAATAGAGATCATTATCTCACAATATTTCCTAATGTCATTTGTACTAAATCATTCACTAGTACTCACTAAAGGAGAGCTTGAACCTATGTACTTGTGTAAACCCTTCACAATTAATGAGAAATCCTCATACTCCGTGGACGTAGCCAATCTGGGTGAACCACGTACATCTTGTGTTTGCTTCCCTGTCCCTATCCATTTACTTACTTATCCACACTAGTGACCGGAACAATCTAGCGAAGGTCACAAACTTAACACTTTCTATTGTACCAAAGTCCTCGCTGATTTTGTGCATCCACATGTATGTATAAAATAGTGCTCATTAATGATAACATAGTCGCTCGAAGGTAAATCCATAAAACCTTCATAAATCCAAAATAATAAAGTACTCAATTAAGGGTATCATAGTCGCCCGAAGCATATCCATCACTCGAGGGTGAAGCTGTACGACACTGGGTTATGCCAGTGAAGAAACATGGTAGATCCCATCACCTAAAGGTGAAGCTGTAACATTCTGGGTGAAGCTAGAGAAGAAATATAACATAACACACCGACACTAACTGTGGCTAGTGAAGCTATCTAACACTGGTTTTTCCAATGAAGCTAGGAGTATGCCATAAGTATCTCATTGATCCTGAACTGTGTCCTATGGCTATAAACGTATACATACTCAGGTTATGTGTATGTGTTGTATGATTACCCACCAGATAAGCACCGAAAAACGTAACCAAAATCTCATACCAAGTGTACAATACCAAAACTTCATCATCCAAAATCATAATAAATCCATCATGTATCGTAAAGTGTAAAAAGCCATGGTTCGTAAATCTTTCGTAAACTTAAATTCAATAAATCGTAAATAAAGCATGACACGTAAAATCATGAAACCATGCTTTTCATGAATGCAAGTCTAGCATTTAATAAAAATCATGCAATTTAAGAAGGGGTTCATTCACTGATACTCTGTCGTTAAAGAGCCGTTTGGGCAAGGGAGGATGGAATCGCCACCAACAATCGCACCTAAGCACATAAAAGGACCAATTATTAAAACCCTACTAATACGATTGAATTTGGGAAAACGGATGTTGAATTTGGATTCGGGACGTCGAAAAACCTAAGAAGGGACCTCGGGTTCCTTCACGTGCCGCCGCGCGTCACCGCGGGGCGGCGGCTGTGAGGCTACTCACCACTGGATGTTCCGCCATACATCGATTTGGGTCATTGGAAAGTTGGTCGGAAAGTCGTCAGTGCTGCCGTGGTTGTCGTCGTGGATGGTGGCGAAGCACAGTACCTCCGATGGAGGTGCGTGTGCTCCACGCACTGGGCATTACAACACCACGCGTAGCCCCATGCGCCCATGAGTACACTGTACTCGCCTTCCCAATTTCTGGAAATTTTCCAGATTTTCTTCCAACTTCCAGAGCTTATTTTGAGCTCAATACAACTCTAAATCGAGTGATTCAAGATCCTATGTAAAGCTAGAAATGTGGAGAAGAGATCTATACCCTTTCGAGATCAACAAAGGTCAGAGTTGGCTAGAAAAGTGACTAGAAAGTGGCCAAACAACCACGGTTTAGGTTTTTCCAGAAAGTGTACAGTACATTCCTTCGAGTTTTCTCCTATGTCCACATGTGATTAACGCCTAAAACTTCCCTAATATAATACTAGAACACGATCCACGAGGTTCTAGGGACTTACCTTCGTCGGAGACGGCGAGAACTCGCCAAAGAAAGGGTTGTGTGTTGAAAAACATTGTGTAATGGTGGAGGAAAAGGTTTGTTGAGAGGTGTTTCCATCATTTCTAGATTCATGGTGATGGAGATAGATTCGGCTCTTGTGGTTAACTTAATTAATAATATGATTGATACCAGCTTTCATTCTCATGCCAACATTATTCATCAGTGTAGATAACTTATGACACGCATAGCCGAATGCAAATTAGTGCATGTCTATCAAGAGAACATGATTGTAGATAACATTGCCAATTGTAGCTATAATATGGATTTTGACACCATTATTTTGAAAATCCTCCTAATTGGATTGAAACTCGATTATTTGATGATATGATAGGGGTCTTAGGACACGAATTATTTGTAATAACTCTTTGAGCTAGTTTGTAGGGTGATCTACCCGCCCAAAAAATAAATAAAAATTACCTACACTTTATTTATTTATTTTTTGTTGTAAAATGCCTGCACGGTTGGAAATTACAAGTACTGTGTCATGGGTCCCGCGTAGCTTTCCGGAACCCTTTTTCTAATTTCTCCTGCAATTTTTGTAACATTTGAAAGGCCTAGAGGGAGAGAGACAGAGAGAGAGAGAGAGAGAGGGAAGAGAAAGGAAGAGAGAGACGGGCGCGTGTAGGTGTGGGTGTGGTGGGTGTGTCTGTGCGAGCTAATGAGCCGAACAACGCTAACACCGCAGGCGGTCAGCAACTTAGTCAGTCTGAAAGGCGTTGGGCAGCAGCGACTCTCCGCTTCCGTCGTTAACTCCTACCGAATCGCTGCCGTCGCTGAGCGCTTGGCAGCTCACGTCAAATCTGGCTATCGCGGCGAGGCCATGGAGTTCTTCAATCTCTGCCTTTCCCTTTCCAGGTAAAAACCTTTCCCCCATTTTTCTCAAATCCCTAATTGAATTCCTCAATTTTCCTTCCTTTTTATGAAATTGCTTTGGCAAAATGCAGAGGCATTGACTATGCCGTTGCAAACAATGAGGTTCCGGCGATTGCTCAAGATTTACCTGGGTTGTTGAAGCAGGTACTGTAGTTTTCTTCTTCTAGTTCGTGAATTCCTGGTTTCGGTTTGTTTTCCCCTTTATTTTGAGTGACAGATTTGTAATTTAACTCTTGTTTTGTGTAGATATGCCAACGCAAGAGTGATAAGGTTTTGGAAGCTGCTATCATGGTGCTGATGATTTCTGTTAAGGTATAAACCAGAATGTGGTTCATTTTATGTAATAAATGCGAAAACGGATGCTAACCATTTATCCAAGTAGCATATCCTGCTTCTTTACCAAAAAAAAAGTAGCATATCCTGCTTGCCCATGTTCATGTTTTTGTTATCCCCTTTTTGCTTGAAGCTTTGTTTGGTTTTTGTTTTGTATCCAATTTTGAACGTAATCATGAGTTTCGAGCTGACTTTGTGTTTTACTTGGCAGAATGCTTGTAGGACTGGATGGTTTTCGGATAAGGAGACTGAAGAGCTCTTTTTTCTAGCTAACGAGGTATGCTGTTAATTTGTTTATTATTGCTTAAATTTGTCTTATGTTGATGTTGCTGATGATCTTCTTGTGCAATTATAGATAGGGAGTAGCTTCTGCAGCTTGGGGGATGTTAAAACTGGAGCTAGCTGTTCTCTTTCTGTTATAGACACAATTATGGAAAGGTGGGAACTTGTATCGTGCTTTAATTTTGTTCATGTTGTTACAACATACATGTGTATACACACGTATAATATAGATTTCATTTGATGTTTCCTTTTAAAGGATATCATCTCAGCCTAATGATCCTGCACCATGTTCATATTAGAATTTAGAATTTAGAATTTAGAGTTTAACTAGAAATAGGTAGAATTTTTTTATTACAATGACTTCTTTAGCTTCTAAGGTTCAAAATATTTTTTCTTTGCTTGTCCTAATAATCATGCTTTTGGTATCAAGTATCAACGGATGTCTTTTGCTGAGTTTGCAAATGATTTAGAAAGATCTCCTTTTGTGTGTGGTGTAGGTATTATCCAATGATGAAGATGGGCCAGATACTTGCCTCTCTAGAAGTCAAGGTGGCTCTTCATTCCCTTTTTCAACTTTTTTTCCTATCCCTTCTTTTGGGTTTGTTTTGACGTATGTCTTATCACGTTGTAGTCTGGATATGGGGCGCATGTGCTTGATTTCCATATTTCGAAGAGTACACATTATTCTCCTCAAGAAAAAATTGTAAGCATCTTATAAAGTTAGATGCATTTTTGTTTGAATGTTGGAGTGGTTGTAAGTTCTTGAGTCTTGTAGTTTATTTAAACATGTATGCATGAATGTCATACATCATACACAAGTTATTATAATGTTGACTCCCTATGGATCTTGCTCTTTGATGTATCCAGCAGTAGACTAAACTTAGCAAATTAGAGAATAACTAGAGACACACAAGATTTATGCTGGTTCGTCAGAACTTTTGCCTACGTCCACTTGTGATTTCCCTGGGTAGAAAACCACGACTTCTTTGATTAATAATAGAGTTATAGTACTTTTGTAAAATCCTAGAACTATTCGCCCTTTATCCCTCTCAGCTCTCTTTGGCTTTTCTCACACATTCCCTAGCCTTGCCGCACCCTACTTATAAGTATAGGGTGTGGTTTACATGCCTATTTTCTGATTAAGTTTCCTATTTTATATGGAATAGGAAAGTACACATTTTTCCTTTTCCAAATTAGGCTTCTTGGACTCCTAATCTAATTGTACAAGGAAACTTTGATTCTTTCCTAGTCCTTTTGGAGAAGAATCGGTGCACCTTTTATTTCCCTAATACAATCCTATACAAAATAGGACACTAACCTTGACGAGCCAAAATCCTAACACAAGCAAACACATCATTCATGAAGGCTGACTGAATGGTCATATCTGGTCCAGTGGAAGGCTTATGTCTCCTTCTAGATGCTTATTGTTCATTTCAAATAGTAGTGAGTGAGATGCATCTTAATCTTCCATATCTGATCTAACATTTAGGGTGCAAGTCCTTAATTTAGGTCTTTAGTAGTTGCTAGATTTGATATGGATGGCTGAGATCTTATCCTCTGTGCATCCTAGTCGTCCATGTCTATCTAACAACAAAGAAGTATGTCCATATTTATCTTATTAGAGAATAACTATACATATAATTCGTGTCATCATAACTTTATTATTTGGTTATATACTCGTGGCGGTTTCTCTCTTTGTTCTAATTGTTTACGTTATACTGTTTTCCATTTATATGTGAAATTGGAATTATGATTTTTAGAAGTTATTCTTGACCTCACCCTTTCTGTTTGCCTCAAGCGATTACTTGTAGCACAAACAGATAATATAGAGACATCTGCATGTATTATAAGTCCACCACAAGTGAAGTACGGCTGATTTTCCTCTCAACCTTTTAGTTTAGTTAGAAGTGTTTCCTATTTATTCTAACAACATTTTTTTTCTTTCAATTCTGTAGCTTTCTGCTAAATGGAAAGGGAGTAGATAAAAGGATCAATGTTACAATGGTTTGTGCGGTTCCGCTAACTGGATAACTAAATTTGACAAAATTTGGATTGTAACATGGTATTCATTTCATAACACCCTGTGCCTTTAATTTTCTTTACAGGATACTGGACCCCAGTTACCTTCAGTTGTGACTGGAATGCTTAAGTTTGGATCAAATCTTCTGCAAGCTGTGGGCCAATTCAATGGTGAGTTTGGATGCAAGTCATCACGTTCTAATTATTGTAGTTTTCTTGTGCTATATTCATCCAGCTCTGACACATTGAACTATTTTTAGGTCATTATACCATAGTGGTTGCCTTTATGAGTATCACACCATCACCTGACACTCCAGTACTGAAAGATTATTCGCAGTCCACTGTGTCTCCGTCAGATTCAGGTATTCTCCATAGGAAACATCAAAAGACACTTGATTATATCTTGTAGTATCAGGAATTTGCAAAGCATTTAGGCTTTTTACAATGGCATAGTTTTTTAATTGTCTTCTTTTAATCATTAGATCCTGATATAATTGAGGGGCCATCAAGAATTTCTCTCAATTGTCCCATAAGGTATGCCTTGATATCTATTGCTTGTAGCTTTAATGTTGCTATAATTTTCTTACTATATTTGGTTTTGAATTTTATTAGTGTATTTGTAACCTTTTATATCGGAGATATGTATTCCTGGGACATTTGATTTGAAACGTATTATCAGGATTTACTTTAAGTAGAAATGTTAATGCTAGAAACATTATGGGATATTTGCTAATTTTCAATTGATTCTGATCAGGAGAGGCTGAGTAGCTTCATATGAAGATGTCATAGGTTAAATGTTGATGCCTATTTATGTGATCTTTCTCGTCTCATATATTCTGAACTTCTGAATCTCTTTTTGAAGAAACATTTTTTGTTTTTCACTGAAATATTGGAACAACATCAATTTTATTTTGTGTGTTTTTCATCAGTTACACCAGCTGCTTCTATATTGTCAAGCATTGAGTTCAACAATCAAAATAGCATTTTGTTCATGTGTCCTGGTTTCAGTGAATAAATTTGTTAATGGTTTGAAGTGTGTTTCGTATCTTATCTACTTTTTTGTTGTCTATTTCTCTACATTAAAATGGATGAAAAATGTGTAGTTTGGTAATCCTTTCATGATGAAACTTCATTGCTATGATGCTGATTATTACATTTTACTTTTATCTGTAAAACAGTTATACACGTATAAAAACTCCTGTCAAAGGACATTTGTGCAAACATCTTCAGGTGAGTGCTCCATGCATCCTTTTCTCCCATTGATGCCTTTGGTTTTAAATTTTTGTTTGCAACTTCCTTCATAATCATTATGTAACTAGCTTTTGAGACTTGTAACATTGTTCCTCGATTTGTATGCGTCTTGCTTGCATGATTGATTCTATTAGACTCAGAGTTTTTTGTTTTTTAAATTGTGCACTAGAGGTGGATTCTAATTACATTGATGCTTTCCACCTCCATTATATGTGCAAGTGATTTAATGTGCTGCTTGGAGGTCACGTGGTTTCCAATTTATACGTTGGAGATATTTCTTATGAGTTCGGGTTCAGATTTAATATCTTAAAAATATTATTATGATTTTTTTTTTCATTCTTTGGGAGCAGAAAAAAGACAAAAATTAAAATTTTCTTTGTTTGTGCTATAGGGGTTGTAAGGAGGATAGAAAAAGCTGGATGAAAGTTTTTGCTTTGTCCCACCAAAATGTTCTCTTGTTAGTTGTTGAGGTTTGGAGGGGAAGTTGAGAATTTGGAATTGGATTTGTTGTCCTTTATGTCCTGAGTTGATTTTTTCGGTTTCAAGCTTTTGGGTAGTTGATGAAATTTGAAGTTATTCTGTGATTGTAGTTGTACATGGTAATATATTTTCTTGTAACTATAGTCAATACTGACTTCTAATATAATTTTCTGTTGCTTATATGAGCTATAGTGTTTCGACTTCAGTAATTACGTCAATATAAATTTAAGACGACCTTCGTGGCGCTGTCCCCACTGTAATCAGTATGTCTGCTATTTGGACCTCCGCGTTGATCAAAATATGGTTAAGGCAAGTAGCTATTTATTTGCATTCGTCCTGTCTGTTTGCGTTATTTTTTACCCAATATTATAAAATCAGTTGCTTTTCTCCCCTAGGTCCTGATAGAGGTAGGAGCGAATGTTGCTGAGGTAATAATCTCTATGGATGGATCATGGAAAGCTGGACTGGAGAATGATGATGATCTAGTTCAGGCACATGATAAGGCCTTTCAAAATGAAATTTCCGAACAGGAAGAATCTACCCGTGTCTCATCTGCAATTCCTTTTGTTTTGGATCTTACTGAGGATGATACTGAGATGGACACCTTGAGTGCTTGCGAAACCGAAGATGTAAAACCTCTTTGCAACACAAACAGGGTTAATCAAACTGTTCCTGCTCATCTAGAGGACGACTTTTGGTCTGGCATTTACTTACCTAATGGCTCGTTGACTTCGAGTATAAGGTCAGACACCCAGATGGATGGTGGTATCTCTCACTCTGGTCCTGCAAATTATTTACACCTGCCTGTGTTGACTGATGCCGTTTCTCCTGCGCTTGATCGAGGAACTGAGAGTCGTGTGAACACTGATCTTGTGGCATCTGCAATGCATACTCAATTTTCCTCCAATAATTTGCAGTTACAACAGCCGCAGTTTGCAAGTTCAAATGCTACTGTTAGCAATGAGTATGGGAGATTTGCTAACACAGTATTACCTAGGACACCAACAGCAGTTCAGGCCCTTCCTGCCCAGACGCCAGGATTGCAGCAAAGATCTAGAACTAGTTTCAATACTCCCCCTAGTGCCTCTCTTAGTTCTCAGGTTGGCCAGTCTATCACACCCACAGCAAATGGTGTCACTGCAGTATGTAGTGATGTGGAAAGACAGCAACACTTTTCTAGGCCCCGAATGAATCTGCCTCAAGTGTCAATTATTGCTCCATCGTCAATGCAACCGCCCTCACAAACAACACAGGTTAATGCTCCCTTCTTTTCTTGAAGTCCATTTTGTTATGCTGGTGGCGACCAGTATAAATAGAAGTTGGGAACCCTGGACCTCAAATTCTTGATTTTTAATCAACACTTTTCAGTTTGATTGGTTCCTCAAATTCTTGATTTTTAATCAACACTTTTCAGTTTGATTGGTTGTTGGCCAAAGCATTGTAGAGACTTTTTCGTTGCTAATTTACGGAATTCCAATCTAAATGATATTTTTTTGGTGTCCATTTTGTCATGCTAATGAGTTGCATTTCATTAATCTTGCAGAACTGGGATCGTCATGGCCAATCTGCCCAACAGGTTGTTGGCCTTCCAGCTCCGAGTCAACTGCAGAGTGTTAACCGAACATCTCTTGGGCTTATGGAGTTCCAAAATGCACATCTGCAGCAAGCTTTTAATCCACGGACTCCCCAGACTGTAGGTCAGCTTTCAAGCGCCAATCGATCATCTTCACATGTCTCGCGGGCCCATATTCAGCAAGGAAGTGTACGAGTTGAGACTGGTCAAACATCAAGTTCTTTAGACAACCAACAAAGGTTCGCGATTGGTCAGCAGCAGCGAGTTGCTATGATGGCCAGGCAGTCTCCATCGACGCCAGTTCAAAATCAATCTCCAAGAAACAGGCCAATTTTGCCAGCAAATGCTGAAGGTTTCAGGACAGCTGCACTGGAGCAGAGCAGAAACGTAGTAGAAACGGTGCAAGCAGTTTCAGGGGCTGATGGATCACCAGACTTGTCATCCGGAGAGAATTGGCGACCAACAGGTCGGATGCGTGGAAGCCTGTCAGGTCGGGCTTACTCTGCTGCTCTCAACCAGTTCATTATTCAGCCAACCCAACCAACTCCTGCTGCTTCAAGACCCCCGTCAAATCTGTCCGCTCCACCACATCTTGTTGCCGCGCAACAGTCATTGATTGCCAACGTGAGCACTCAGGTTCCTCAAACAAAAAATAGTCATCCTCAGTAAATCGATCTTTGAGTCGAAGGCGTACTCTGCCAGGGAGTTCTTGTAGGCTGCTGTATATAAGGTAGTAGGTCAATTTTGTGTTCAGTGGTCAACCGGTGAAGTTAATTTAGGACTATGCTCCGGTCAATTGGGTGATATTCAGGTCCCCTGAATTGGGCAAACTTCGACCGGAAAAAGAAGAATTGGACAATTCGGGGGGTCGGCTTGTAAATTTAAACATGCAGCTTCCGACTGCATTAGTTATAATTTTCCATGATAATTTATATGTAAACGTTCTGAGTTGTGATATGCTGAGTAAGAATCTTGATTGCTTATGATTGTAATAGTCATTGAACTTTTCCAAAACTGAGGAGTGCTAAGTTCAGTTGCGCATGCCCGCTTTTTGGGCGGTTGTTGGCAAGTGCTGCAATTGACACCAATGTTCGTAGCCGCATGGGAAAATTTTTACACGGGCTGAACTTTGCCGACCTCTTTTGCGCTCAAATTCTATTTCACATTTCCGCAGTGAGAAAAATTAAAGGTTGATTATTCTATTACTTGGTGGCTTTCACTCACCTTTGAGATGGGATGACATGATGAACTTGCGGAAATGATCATTTTTAGCGTTCGGTCGATATGTCGTCAATGTTGGAGGGAGCAATATGTCAGCATTTGATCGATGTCTTTTGTACTTTAATTTTAATCCGTTCATCAATTGAGATTTGTATATTCATCGATTTTCACCCAATCTTCCAAATAAATTCTCTAAAATGATAAATAAACAACATGTCGTTTTCTTCTACATGAGGGTTATTGTGACAGCCCGTCCCTAATTCTACGATTTTATGAATTTTAAAGGCATGATTTTACGAAAGTGCCCTTAGAGGTTAGGGTTTTGATTTTCGTTGATCAGCGTATAGTGAGGCGTATGAAATTTTGCTTTAGCGTATCCCTGAAGTATTCGACAACACGAGTTCGTAGGCGCAAGCAGAAGAGGATTTGGAGTTACGGTTAAAATTCTACGGAACTCTAAATCGAGAAGTACTTTTATTTTGGTTACTATATATATATATTTATATGTATATGATTATAAGTATTATTATTTTATTAGTTGTCGTTAGAATTATGGGAAAAAGAAAGATGAAGGCGTAGAGAGGAAGAAAAAAGAGGATAGAAAGGGATTGGGCAAAGCTGCCCAATCTGGAAAATTGAAGGAGAGGCTGAGTGAGGAGAGGAGAGAGGAAGGGCGTGACCAACTAGAAGAAGGAAAGAAGGGAAATGAGGGAGAAAGAAAAGGAGAGGATCGGCTGGATCCCTTGAACCCGCACCCAACACGGTTTCGAAGACGGTGGAATTCCGGCGTTTCCAAGCCGTTTTTCAGGCGAATTTCACCCCATTTCCACCTGTAATCATCACCATACCTCTTCCCCTTCATTCTTCTATCGAGATTCGATGGAAATTGGGTCAAATCCGTGACATTTGGCGATGGTGACACTGACGGGTTTTGTGTCAATTCTCCCATTTCTGAAGCAATTTCTTCCAATTGTCACCACCAATAGACTTCCCTTGAGGCCTAGAACAATGCCCAATCATTGGTTGGAACGTTGGAGTCGAATTGGGGACAAATCAAGAATACCCATTTCTAGGGTTCTCGGTGGATTTGAGGGAAATTGGAGCCTTTCCAGGCCAAATTGGCCTTGGTCACAGGCAGTGATGGTTCGTGATGTCTCCATATGTGTGCTAGGGAGTCGTAGTGCGGACCTTAGGTGAGTGGGTCTTTTCCTTCCTATCGTGTGTGTGTGTATATATATATATATATAATTGATAATTCCATAAATGTTTATAAATTAATTATTACCTATGATTACTGTGAATGCTTTGACATACTAATGCGAACTAAGAAAGACTTGATCCCTGTTTAGGGTACGTAGGTAGTTTAAAAAGATGTTAGATGCAGCCATATAATAAATGAGACTAAATAATTGGGACAATAGCCTTATTTGGGGAATTGAACAATGTGAGGGACATTGGTGGAAAATGTGAGAATTAATCTTATGATTTGGTAGTTAATTGTCGTTCCTAAATCAATGTGTGAAGAATCAAGGAATTAAAGTAAGGAAATGTAAGTAATGTTAGTTAATTAAACTAGTGTCTAATTAGGCTTATCACTGATAATTATTCTCAAAAGTAAATGGTTCGAGAGTGGGGCGTTACAATTATTGCATTTTAAGCCATTTGTTTATGTGTTTATATATCTGGAAATATTATGGTATGGTTGAAATTCAGAATTACATCCTGATATATCCATATGTATATTCCTTTCACAAAATTATTGTGAACGCTTTAGAGTGCAAGAAGGAAAGCAGAACATAGCAGGTAAGTTCATGTAAGTTCAGGTAAGTCTAGGTAAGAATACGGTATAAGTTGAACTGATGGGGTTATGGTATGACTACAATTATATTTTAAGCAACTTCGACATTGTCGCACAGATTGCAATAGTAGACAACTTCGGCATTGTCATACAGGTTGCTTATGAGTCATACATGTTGTATTAGATGCATTTAAAGCTCATAAACCTGCACCTCGGTGTTAGTGCTCCCGCCCTTGGCTAGGGCACAATCCTTCACGTAATGTTCACCTCTCGCACCATACGCTTACCTTGAATTCAAGGTAAGTGCACAGGTCTGTCGTACAGACCACTATAGGTGATTCTGACACGTAGGTGACTCTTCACGTGATCGTAGCACTTGAGCGTATTCATTTACACCTAGTCCTGTCGTACATACCACTACAGTGGTTCCGACTCGTATGCAGGCGTAGTGCCGTATAGGTCACTAGAGGTGACTCCGACTAGATTGAGATATGAGCTATAGACTTAGCTGTATATGCCACAAGAGGTGGATCCGGCTGACATATCATTTGCATATGCGATGAGATACGAATATGTTGTACAAGTCACTATAGATGACTCCGACTTATATGCTAGCAATGATTAATGAGATATATGAGGAGATATGGATAAGTTGTATAGGTCACTAGAGGTGACTCCGATTGATAAGCTAGCATATGTGAAGAATATGTGATGAGCTAGTATATGTGATGAATATGTGATGAGCTAGCATATGTGATGAATATGTGATAAGATGAGCTAGCATATGTGATGAATATGTGATAAACTAGCATATCACATGTGATGAATATGTAGCATATGTGATGAATATGTGATGAGCTAGCATATGTGATGAATATGTGATAAGCTAGCATATGTGATGAAATATATGATGAACTAGTATATGTGATGAGATATGAGTAAGTCATACAGGTCACCATAGGTGATTCCGACTTGCGTACTAGTATGAGTTATTAATCACATGATTATTTGATATTGCTGACTAGATGCCGTATCGTGGTATATTTATGATATTTTCTGGATATTATACAGGTGTTGTAGCGAGGGGTTATAATGTTTTATATGGGTTCTATTATAATTTTATTTACAGGGCCACTCACTCTTATCTTGTCTTCACCCTCCAGGTCTTATTAGTTAAGCTTTCTTATCGTCCAAGATTCGTGGCGATTCTTAGTATTGGAGATTATTTCGAGGGTACGATTCTTAATTCACTATTCTGTACTTGCTTATGCTCTAATGTCACATGTGAAGTGGGTTCATTCCCGCTCACCAGTGAACTCTGGTATTTAGGCACTCTTAGGTTTAAATTTATTCACATTTTTCCACATCATCACAATTTATGGCTTCGTCACCTTCTAGGTGTCAGCCAGCACACCTCGATTCGGAATCCTAGCAGACATTCCAGGTCGGGGTGTGTCAGTTATAGAAACTAAACATTCATCTTTCTTTCAATACAATGAATAATTACAATAGTATTTGTTATACAGGCCCTTTAAGAGAAGGGATCCTCATTTAAAAAAAAATGGAGACACCCCTTAACCGTTAAATTTGGTTTTAATGAAATTCTGTGGTTGAGATTAAATTACAGGCCACAAAATTTCAACCACAGAATTTCATTAAAGTTAAATCTAACGGTCAAGAGGTTGTCCTTAATTTTTTTTGAAAAATGGGACCCTTCCCTTAAAGGCTTGCATTTGTTATATATATAGTCTTGGGCTTTCTAGCAGATTACACTAATACCCTTAACTAAAATAAGAATTTACAAAAGGACTCTAACAAACTCTAACCAACTTTTATCAACACTTTGATGACTATACTTTAGCTTCTTTACACCCCCTCAAGCTGAACTTGGAACCATCAAAGGGACCAAGAGAAAGCTTGGATTGAAGATATAAGAATCTGTGCCTGGACAAAGACTTTGTATGAATGTTTGTTGTTTGATCTTGACTTGAATCTTGATAAGTTGAGCAAAGACAACTTCACGACTGTAATGATAGTCAATTTCGACGTGTTTAGTCTGGGCATGGAAGAAATGGTTAGAAGCTAGAGAAATTGCAAAAATATTATCACACCATATATTAATGTTATACCATATTTTTACGTTGGAGATATGTATTCTTGGGACATTTGATTTGAAACGTATTATCAGGATTTACTTTTAGAAATGTTAATGCTAGAAACTTTATGAGATATCTGCTAATTTTCAATTGATTCTATTGGGAGAGGCTGAGTAGCTTCATATGAAGATATCATAGGTTAAACGTTGATGCCTATTAATGTGATCTTTCTCATTCCATATATTTTGAACTTTTGAATCTCTCATTATAAAAAAGAGTGTGTTTTTCGCTAAAATATTGGAACACCATCAATTTTTTGTTGTTGTGTTTTTCATCAGTTACGCCAGCTGCTTCTATATTGTCAAGAAAATCTCTAAAAATCTCTAAACGAGTCATTAGAGCTAATTTTGAAGTGAGCAGCCTTGAAGTAGCCCACTTTACCCAAAGAGCTGCCTTGGCGATACAACGGTGACACACCATTGTCACTCTTGTGGCTTGAAGAAGACATACTCAAAGAATTCTACAAAGATACAAGGAAGAATAATTACACAGTTGCACCAAAAAAATAAAAAATAAAAAAACAAGCGCACCAGGCTTTACGGCCCAAGGACCAACCAACCATGGACCCAAGATTGCAAGAACCCGGAAGCCATGCCAGGCCCCAAGACCTGGTCCATTCTCCCTCGGCCTAAAGGCCTTTTGGCCCAACTCAGCTGGAAAAGGGGACTGGCACCCCCGTGCCTCTCACATTTTCTCTTTACACACGGGCCTGAGCCCAGCAAACCAGGAGGCCCATGCCTCCTTGACACCACCTCAGCAGACCAGGCCTAAAGCCTAGCCTGCTGCTCATATGCCTGGCCCATGCCAGGCCCAGCCCAACGCCCATTTCGCTCAAATCAGCTCAGCCTAAACCAAGCGTCACCTAGCCCAACCAGCTGTCGCCACATCATGCCACCCATGGCAACAATGTCGTGGCCTTTCCAAGTCATCTTTTCACACATCCTTAATCCTCGTCTAGCCAAATTTCAATCCCCGATGCTCCAAAAAATTACGAAGACAAGGAAAAATTACCTTGGTGCGGCGTGAAGACAAAGAAAGCAACGAAAGATGGTGCTTTGCATGGGCAAGTGTAGAAGATTGCTAGGGGAGGGAGAACAAATATCCTCTAGCTCTCTCCCTTGTAGGGTATAATAAATTTCTCTCTGAAGTTGATTTAATCATCTCCTTAAGGTAGACTTAAATAGACTTTGGAAGTGATTAGTTCCCTTTCCTAGAAGGATCTAATTTCCAATTAATGTGTGAATCTACATCAGAATAGGAAACAATCTCACGTTTCTTAAAGCAAGGGAAGATCTCTACACATGCTGCCCATTCCTGCGAGCAGCCCAACATGTGTGGGGGTATTTGTGGAGCAAAAAATAATCAAGAAAATTATGGAGGTGACACGTGGGTTTTTGGGTAAAAGGACAAAATTACTCTCGGGGCACACCAGGATTCCCACGCGCATGCAACATACAATAATGGTTCAATCAAGGAACAGTCAAAGGTGATCAAAATGATATTTATTTAAATTCCTCTCATTACTCATCAAATCCTTATTCAAAAGGTAACTCCCAATTTTCCTATTTAATTTAGGATTAATTGCCAAGTTAATTGCAAGATATTATTTCACATAATATCTTCCAATTATACTCACAATTTCACCATATATGGCCGACCCTATTTGGAGAATAGGACCGGCCACTCCCCTATAAATAGCCCTATTCTCCCACTAAAATGTTAAACCATTTTGCTACCCACAAACTCCTAAACACATTCTTTTCAGAATTCTAACTTCGGCATTGGAGATTCTTCGGCCACAGCCCTTCCATTCATCGTGGGCGCGTGAGGCTTTTGGCCTTAATCTTAGGTGTTATTATTTTGCAGGTGCATTTTCATTAAATGAGAAGACAACGAAAATTTGCATCCACAAGTGTGTTTTGTATCTTATCTACTTTTTTGTTGTCCATTTCTCTAAAGTTAAAATGGATGAAAAATGTGTAGTTTGGTAATCCTTCCATGATGAAACTTCATTGCTATGATGCTGATTATTACATTTTACTTTTATCTGTAAAACAGTTATACACGTATAAAAACAAAGGCATATTCTCTGCCCTCCCACTTCCAGTGCCCTCCCATGCCCTCTTGTTTTGTGTGGTTACGGTTAAGTCACGTCAACATTTTATATTATTTTTTTATAGAGATAATAAGACAAAAAGGAATAGTAATATAAAATGTTGGCGTGGTTTAACTGTAATCACACAAATAGGAGGGCAGAGAATCCACCTCCTATAAAAACTCCTATCAAAGGACATTTGTGCAAACATCTTCAGGTGAGGGCTCCATGCATCATTTTCTCCTATTGATGCCTTTGGTTTTAAACTTTTGCTTCCAACTTCCTTCATAATCATTATGTAACAAGCTTTTGAAACTTGTAACATTGTTCCTTGATTTGTATGCATCTTGCTTGCATGATTGATTCTATTGGAACCCAGAGTTTTTAGTTTTTAAAATTGTGCACTAGAGGGGAATTCTAATTACATTGATGCTTTCCACCTGCAAGTGATTTAATGTGCTGCTTGGAGGTCACGTGGTTTCTAATTTATACAATAACGAAAAATAAAATTCACCTTAACTATCACTCTGGTGTGACACCCAACATTCCGGCAAAACTCTATTTTCATCTTATTCATCTTTTTCTACTTCTATTTTCTTTATGATGTTCACTCATTGGGTTGAGATTGTAGTTAAGCTACAACCACACTCTTCTCAAACTTTAGAATAGATAATGAAGAATAAAAATGAACTCATGAGCCTACAACTTTATTATTGTTCCCCGGCAACTATGCAAAAGGAAAAGGAAAGTCAATCATTGAGCAAGCGAAATATAAACAAAAAAAAAAAATGTTGTCACATTGGTTGGAATTTTAAGATTTGAAATACGAGTCATTATTATTCAATGTGCATGCATCATTTTGTAAAAGGAAATTACATTAGCATGTCTATCAAATAGGAGGATAACGTAATCGGAAATCGAACGTCTTACTAATTCCAGCCATGTGACATATTTCTTCACATATTTAATAGTGTAAATATTTACAAAAATTGCACATAGAGTGGATGAAAAATCGAAATATAGGAAACAAAAAATACTTGGCATTAAGAATTTGAGTCTCATAATTGTAACCAAATCACAATTCATAAAGATAATAATCTTTCTATATAATTTATGGCATCACATTAGAAGTGGTTAAAAATATTTATCATACCACACCACATTCTTGAATTTTGATTTCTTTATGACTCGCAACGGTACAAACAGATAATTAAATTTGGTGTTTTAATTAAGGATGCAACGAATAAGAATCTAACGGTAAAAATTTTTAGATCATTTTCAAATATCACTGGTATGAAAAAAAAAAATTGGCTAGTGGCCTTTATATAGTAGTGAAAAACAATTAAGTTCTTGCATGACGGTGTGAGTTCGAACATAGTCAGTGACTAATCTAACATCTAATTTAATCCAACAAAATACATCGTTTAATAAAAAAAAAAGAAAAAAAAAATAGATGTATGAAATTTCAAAAACCCACCAAACTAAGCAAAAGTAAAATAATAATAAAATACCCGCCATGTCCTCCCCCAAGCCCAACTCGGACTCACTTTTCAATTCTCCTCTCTCTCTCTCTCTCTCTCTCTCTCTCCCCTCTCTGCGTCATTTTACCAGCCGAAATTGGCCGCCACGCACACCTCCACCACATCTTCTCCAACATGTAAATCCCTAGATATTATTTCCCAAAATCTCTCCTTGTGATTTTGACACTCTTCCTTGTTCTTCTGATTCTCTCTCTCTCGGATCTCCTCTCACTTTTCACCTCACCCAAGAGCTAGGGTTTTGGTATTCTGGGTTCGTTTGCTTTATTGGTTTTTTTTTTTCTGGGTGCGATTTGTGTGTGGGTAGAGAAGACTTGCTGTGATGGACGAGAGTATTGTCGACGATCTTATACGAAAGCTTGTGGCTGCGAAGAATGGCCGGACCACCAAACAGGTGCAACTGACGGAAGCTGAAATAAGGCAGCTTTGCTCTGCCTCCAAGGAAATCTTTCTCAGTCAGCCGAATCTTCTGGAGCTTGAAGCTCCAATTAAGATTTGTGGTAAAGGACTAGGGTTTTTAATTAATTTGTGGATTGAAAGTTTTGGTTTTTCGCTTCGGATGAATTGAAAAGTTGCTTCTTTGACTTTGTTGGCATGTTTATGTGTTGAATTTGGACTTGATTGTGTGAAAGAGCAATGTGGGTAATTTGCAAATATAAAAAGGGTTTGATGGTTGGAAATTGGAATTTTGTATGTCTGGTTTGTGTAATTTGTTGGAAAGAAAATGAGTTTATGTTTTTCGGGTTATGGTTCATTTGATTAGAGCAGAAGGGGCAATTACCAGTGAAAGGGTTACTGGGTGAAATTTCATATATATATATTGCACAGTGGAAAGTATGATTTAGCACAGTTTGGATTATTACTGGTTTTTTCTTGTGAAGTAAAGTTGATGGTCAGAGGATTTAATGTAGCTTTTCATTAGAAAATTTTGCGACTTTGGCAGGGTTATGTGACAAAACTTTTGAGCATTGCAGTATAAGGTTTCGTATGTGCCTTTCAGTAATTCGTTAGCTTGTCCCTTGTCTTTTGTTTTGGCGTGGTTGCCTGTTGGTGCGTTAAATAGGCTTCTTACTCTGAAGAATAGTTCTTAGGTCATCCAGGACTAGTGTCTATGATGTGGCTGTATTGTGCATTTTTTCTACTTTTAGATTAGACAGGCATTAATTTTTGCGTTTCTAGTTCCATGTGTGCTTTGTGTAAGTAGGCATTCTCTGAAGTTGGATTTGGTGGATAGCCATTGAAGTTCGTCATTGTGACGAATGAGAGTACCCTTTTTTGAGGTGGAGATTGACTCATGAAAGCAGTCAAAATTTGATGTCTCTGCCCCCCCTGGGTAAATGTCTACCATGCATTAGCCGTTATATTTGATCCTCATTTATTACACTGGCATATACAACTTGAATGTCGGCTAAATTTTCTTGTGTTTTTCTAGTATGCCAGTCTTGTAGTGTTACGTGTCACTCGAATTGTTATAGCGCACAAAATAGCACATATAGCTTCTATTTATTGGATGCGGAGGGCAGGCATAGCTTTTGGACTCCACTTTTTTGTTTATTAGGTTCCTTTCACTTTCCACCATTTAGCGCCGTGACTTGTTAAGGAATTCCAGTTGTTAAGTAATTTTATACTCATGACCACCAACCCTTATTTGGTTTGCATTCTCATCTTCACTCTTGTCTTTATGAAATGGAAGCAAATCCGTTTCTGTTGATCATGGTAAAAGGATCTTGTTTTAAATAAATATCAAAGACCAATTTTGAATTGAGTCTATAATGTAGATGTATGTTAGGTTTTTTATTTTTATTTTAATTTTTTTAATTTTTTATAATGGTTTCCTGAATTAAAAACATGTGAAATTTCTGTTGATTACTAAGATGACAACGCTCATCTTCCCTCTTTGTTTCACAGGAGATGTTCACGGTCAGTTTTCAGATCTTTTGCGACTGTTTGAGTATGGTGGGTACCCACCGGAAGCCAATTATTTATTCCTAGGAGACTATGTTGATCGTGGTAAGCAGAGCATAGAGACAATATGCCTTCTCCTTGCATACAAGATCAAATACAAGGAGAACTTCTTTCTCCTCAGAGGCAACCATGAATGCGCTTCCATCAACCGCATCTATGGATTCTATGATGAGTGCAAGAGAAGATTTAATGTTCGTATTTGGAAGACATTTACTGACTGCTTCAACTGTCTTCCTGTTGCTGCTCTTATTGATGAGAAAATCCTTTGCATGCATGGCGGTCTATCTCCTGATTTGAAACACTTAGATCAGATTAGGAATATTGCACGGCCAGTGGATGTGCCAGATCAGGGCCTTCTCTGTGATCTATTATGGGCTGATCCTGATAAAGATGTTGAAGGTTGGGGAGAGAATGATCGTGGCGTGTCATATACATTTGGTGCTGACAAGGTTGCTGAATTTCTCCAGAAACATGACCTAGATCTTATTTGCCGCGCTCATCAGGTGCTATGAAGTTATTTTCTCTCTTTTTGTTTTTTGTTTTTTATACTGAACTGGACCTGCATGCTCATGCATACACAAAGTCTGGGAACTTAAATATTTGGCATCATGTGATGCATCTTCAAATAATCACTTTTATTGTACAGTTAAACTTGTCATGACAGTAATATGGATGATAATTTTGAAGTAACTTTATTTAAAATTTCATCTTTCGAATTTGGTAAACATGTAAAAGCACACGGAGTAAGTTATAATTAGAGATTCTGTGTGTGTTTGCATGATTTATCTGTTTTTATGGGTTGATTTCCACTCCTTTTCATATTCATTCCACTACCCATCATCTACTTTGTCATTGTGGCATGTCCATTGGGTTGTTACCCTAATGATGTATTGGTATCGAATGCTAGTATGCCATGTGCCGTGTTGAGATTCTGGGCGCAGGTAAACTTTTCAATAAATAGCTACACAATTGAAAAATTTATTCACAGGAGGACTTCTTGTATTTCACCTGTTCCGTCACGTACTCATTTAATTGATTGGATACTCTCTTTCAATTGATGCTGGAGTGAAATTCTTTATATGATTAGTTGTGAACATGTTTTTGCCTGGTCTGAGATGCAAACTGAATTTTATTAGTAGAGTCTCTCAATGTTTGTCCGTTTCTTATTAAATTTCTTGGGTTTCATTTATCAGGTTGTGGAAGATGGATATGAGTTTTTTGGAAAAAGGAAGCTGGTAACCATATTTTCAGCTCCAAATTACTGTGGGGAGTTTGATAATGCTGGTGCCATGATGAGTGTAGATGATACATTGACATGTTCCTTCCAGATTTTGAAAGCCTCTGAGAAGAAGGGGAAGCTTGGGATAAACAACATGTTAAGACCAGGAACTCCTCCTCACAAGGTACAGAAATTTAGAAATAGGAATTACTTCCAAAAAGCAATAGGGGAAAAACTGCTATAAGTTTTGGGAATTGCTATACCATTTTTATCTTCCTACATGCCTCTTTTTGTTTCTGGCCTACGGATTGAATTAATTAAACAGAAACAATGGACATAATTAGAAGGGGGAATGTAGGGGAAGAATAAGGGTGTGTGGTTATCATTCCCTAAGTTTTTAATGTTTCGTGGAGAGTTAGTCAATAGTTTCGAGGCTTTGATGAATCAAATGTAAGAAGTATCTTACCTGGCATCCTTGGATACTTACAGTAGGTCAAATAGTACTGAATGGAAGCCTAAAGTAATTGGCGATGCGAATTACTTGTTATGGGGAAATCTGTAAGTTAATTCATCGATCGGTGACCTTGGAGTTTATCCAAGTTTATCAACCGTGTTTTCTCTGAAACCAACGATGTTTAACTGCATACCTTTCTCTCTCGCAGGGTAAGGGCTGAACGATTGCAGAAGCTTTACTTGTAACTTTTGAGAACTCCTGGATCATCCTGTGCTGCTTGGCTTTCTCTCGACTGCAAGGTTTGATTATTCACCTCTGCCTTCTTTTGTGCCGTACAGAAGTATGAAGCTGAAAATTTACTTCTACAGTAGCAAAAGAGCCATTAGTGTTTCAGAATTAGTGCAACTTTTTTTTTTCCCAAAAACAAAAAAAGAAGTGAAACTATCTGTATAATTGAAATTTCGGCTCCATTGTGTTGAATTGTAGAAGTTTTTGTTTTATGGCAAAACCTAAATTTTCTGTTGCTTGCAATTGACTTTACCATTTCGGGGTAATTCAGCCGGGAGTGTGTTGCTTTCCTTTACCATCATTTTGGCGCTCTGTGTAAGTTTCTCACTACATAACATTGCATTATTTGATGGGAACTTTAACGAAAAGCACCCGGTACTGTTCACTTTAACGAAAAACCACATTTTTACACTAAAAAGTCAATCCTGGTACTATTCACTTTACCCTTTATTTTGTCCTTATCATTAAAACTCAAAGTTTTCAAGCCCTTTTCATTAGTTTTCCTTTATTTGATTGGGACGCCTCATGGCAGTGAAACCTTTATTATAGTAGAAGTGTGGTTATTCCGAGATAGTTTGGTGCAACAAACGCATCCTTACAATAGGATTGTGGTTATTGAAAATCATGAAGTCGTTGATCAGTTTAGGACTTCTTGTTTGGTTTTTCGTGTAACCTCAATGAAGAATGAGAAAATCGTTTGTTCAATGTGTTGCAAAGGTTTTCTTATGCAATGAATTGTGAATGAATGAATGTGAAGTTTGGGTGGGGTTTTTATTTATTCAAACTACAGAGGATAGAAAAATAGGAAAATTAATGAAAAATGCCTGAAAACTTTGAGTTTGATCGATAATGACAAAATAAAAGGTAAAGTAAGTAGTATCAAGATTGATTTTTTAGTGTAAAAATATGGTTTTTCATTAAAGTGAATAGTTCCGGGAGCTTTTCGTTAAAGTTCTCAAAGTACAAAATCGCATCCTTTGAATTACCCTTCAACAGGTGCGTTTGAGAAAATGTCGTATTTGCCCTCTAGCTCCAGAAACATCAGATTTTCTAGATTTTAAAGAAGCCAACTTTAGAGAGTGATGTTGTCGATATGCAATCGGTTTGATGCGTACATTAGAAGATTGAAGGTTCAGGTTACAAAGAACATGATCAATGCAAGAAATCATTGAAGAAACAAGATCTTAGGTTCCTACCAATTTTCTTTTATTTTTATGTTTGAATTTGTTTGGGCCGAGCTTAGGATTATTCTCGGCCCAATGACATTTATTTAGAATTTTCTTGTGGGCCGTCCAGTTCCGGCCGGCCGAATCCTGTTGCGAAGAGGATTGGTTTAGATAAACGGTGAAGTAGTCGATTCCTTGTGGAACAAGGAGTTTGGAACTTGAAGGTGCTTGGGATCAAGAGATGAATTTGGTTTGTTATGGAGCTTGGTTCAAAGTCCTATTGGAGCTAGGACTGGCCAAAACCTAATCAGATTGGGTTGAAGAGTTCTAATCCAAGTACGATTCTAGCTCGGTCATAAAGGGGTTTTCTACTATAAATAGAAGAGGGAGTGCATCGTTCAAGGCTCTCTCCAATTCAACATATAAATTGCCCTGCGCAAAGCTTCTCAACAACCTAAGATTTTATCCTTCTTCCTTTTCTTTCGCCAACATAGCACCGTGAAGGCAACTAGCGACATCTTTAGTTTGGATAAACAACACTGGAGCCGTAGAATCAGCAGATCAAGGAGCACCTTCAGTTTGGATAAACAACACTGTTTCGAGACCGACTGGTTATTTATCCAAGTTTCGGTCGACAGGGACTTTCGAGTTCTTGTTGGTAGAGGTAATCTCATCCAAGGTTCTAAAAAATGGTAGACGCTAGTCGGGCAGCGGGCTAGCGCCTAGCGGCTAGGCGGTTAGGCGGAGTCTAGGTAGGCGCCTAGGCGGCCTAGGCGGATTTGGGTAAATTTCTTATATATTTTATTATTTAATTAAATTTACTATATCAAATGTAAATAATTATTAACTAATATGCTATTTCTTATAGAAGAACATACATATGTGAATGTTTTATGTACAAATATGATATGCTTGCTTAGGAAAAAAAAAACAAAATATTATCTAAATAATTTATAATTTATATAAGATATATATATATATATATATATATATATATATATATATATATATATATATATATATATATATATGTATGTATTCCACTTTATAAACCATCCACCTCACCTTTCTCTTTCCCATCACCCATCCACCTTGGGTGGTTTTCATGATTAAAACCATCTCAGAGTCCATGGTTTTCAATTTTAAAACCATCTAAAACGTCAACCTCATCTTTGCTCTTTCACATTACCCAATCTTTTTGAGTCCTCAACTTGCACAACCACCACATACTGAAATGTTTTAGTCTCTCTCTCTCTTTTTGCACTCTCTCTTCTCTGCTCTCATCTTCACAGATGAGCTGCAGAAATTATCTGGCAGCAATTTTTCTTCCTTCATCTTCACCGGCAGTCTCTCTCTCTCTCTCTTCGCACCACTTCTTCCCTTATCTTCACAGAGACGAGCTACATAAATTTTCCTGGGCTATGTTGTTACATACGAGATCGGAAGTTGTAGATCGTTTACGAAAATTGCAGCAAGTTTGGGATTTGCAATGAGATTCAAACTGCCTAGTACCGCCTATGTTCTCCCTGCCTAACTGAGCGTTTTAGTCTAAATCGGGTCTGAGCTTCGCCGCCCAGCGCCTAGGCCGATTTTTAGAACACTGATCTCATCAACATTCTCGACGAAGTGAGGTGTTACAGGTTACTAGGCTCGGAACATTGAGCGCCGAGTTGTTTTATGATTGGAATTTGCAAGTGAGTTTCAGAGTTCGACATTCCGACGGCCGAACCACATTTACTATCAAGACATACATCTATTTCGAGTACTTATGTCCATATAGCCTGGTGCCAGTTCAACGTGCTTATACTCTTACGAATATAATCACCGTGACCTAACCCGATGCCGATGATTTGTGAACTTCACAGAACTAGTAGCCTTGTCTTCAGGCTCTAGAACCCAAAGGCCAAGATTGTTCCTTCCTCGGCCGTAATCACAGGATCAAGAGGCCTTATGCTAGGTAACTAGTAGCCTTGTCTTCAGGCTCTAGAACCCTAAACCCTGAACATTCCCAGGATGGGTGTCCCATTGGGAAGTTGCTCGTGAGTTCCCAGAAACAAAACCGTAAGGGCGTGGTCGGGGCCCAAAGCGAAAAATATCGTGCTACGATGGAGTCGAGCCCGGGCTGGGATGTGACAATTCACGCTCACCTTAGATCCAAGGTAGGTGCACAGTCCTGTCGTACAGACCACTATAGGTGGTTTCGACTCGTAGGTGACCCGCGATTATTCGCATAGTCTTCACGTGATCGTAGCACTAGAGCGTATTTTCTTACACCCAGTCCTGTCGTACAGACCACTTTAGGTGGTTCTGACTCGTGTGCAGGTATACTTATTGAGCTATAGATAAGTCGTATAGGTCACAAGAGATGACTCTGACTTATGAGCTAGCATATGTGATGAATATGTGATGAGCTAGCATATGTGATGAATATGTGATGAGCTAGCATATGTGATGAAATATGCGATGAACTAGTATATGTGATGAGATATGAGTGAGTCGTACAGGTCACCATAGGTGACTCCGACTTGCGTGCTAGTATGAGTTATTATTCACATGATTATTTGATATTACTGATGAGATGCTGTGTTGTGGTATATTTATAATTTTTCTGGAAATTATACAGGTGTTGTAGCGAGGGGTTATAATGTTTTATATGGCTTCTATTAAAATTTTACTCCAGGGCCATTCACCCTTATTTTGTTTTCACCCTCCAGGTTTTATTAGTTGAGCTTTCTTATTGTCGAAGATTCGTGGCGATTCTTAGTATTGGAGATTCTTTCAAGGGTACGATTCTTAATCCACTATACTGTTCTTACTTATGCTCTAACGTCACGTGTGAAGTGGGTTCCTTCCCGCTCACCAGTGCACTCTAGTATTTAGGCACTCTTAAGTTTAAATTTATTCACATTTTTCCACATCATCACACTTTATGGCTTTGTCACCTTCCAGGTGTCGGCCAGCGCAGCTCGATTCGGAGTCCTAGTGGACATCTCGGGTCGGGGTGTGTCGGTTTGGTATCAGAGCATAAGTTGGGCAGTATTGTGTTCATCACACCCGTGATGTGAGCATTCTTGGTTTTTATGTCTAATGTTCGAATCTTGCCACCTCGTCGAATACGAAAAATATGTTAGTGGTTCCTAAGTTTTGGGCAAAATTGATGACTAGTCAATCCTTAGAAGATCATTTTGGGCGAGTGTCTCTAGATTATAATCAATGAACTTTTCTGTCAAGGAAAGGTGTGGAATTGAGATTAGTTGATGGCCCTAACGTGGGGTTAATGTATCATTATTGGTGTATCACTAGGGATTTATGGATCAATCTCATCACTATTGTTAACCGTCATTATTAAACCTTTTTAGAGTAGAAATCAAAAATAGTTTTGATTCATTGGCGATATCCAGTAGAGTACCACCATTCCATTCTTCGTACTACATTAGTTTTCTTGTGTCTTTTCGCACAAATCCTATTTCAAATTGGTGGTCTATGTAACAAACTTTTGAAATTCAGAGTTTTCTTGTGAAACTTGTTGAATTCATAGTAGACTCATTTGGAATGAACTATTTTATTCGTGATTTAAAGTTAGCAATTATCATCTTTGCTTGGAAATTGAATGACATTTCTTTGTGAAGAACGTGTCCAAAATCTTTATCAACCTTAGAACTTCTTAAATATACTTACTTTTTGGAACAGACTAAATTCTGACAATGGTAGTAGAAGAATTTAATCAGCAGCTATGAGTACACTATAGTGTATCTTCTGATTGTACGAAAATGGACATATTTATTTTTGAACACTTTTAGCTGGTCCTATTCTATTTTAGTTGGAAAATATGAATATCGATATGGAGTTACCTTTAACCTATCAAGAAATGGTTTGAATAATTATAATCATTTTGTTATATGAATGGAGTTGGGAAGTATCATTATATACTCTCAGTTCGAGGTATTTTGTACGTGTTGAGAATGTGGAAATCAATAATTGTGATGCTGAACCAATGTTACGCTCATGTGGTATTCCAATTGGTGGTAGTCTTACTTAAGTAGAAAGTAGTATTCTTCCAGCCTCAAAGCTTAAGGTATTGACGATGGTTGATTTCCTTAGAATGGGCGTTGAAATTTCAACGACAAGACACTTGTGAAGACGATTAAGATAAAAAAGGGATGTTGTTAACCTATTTGTGGAATGTGATCTACAAGTCCTCGTTTGTGATATGATTAGATGAGGAGAATTTTCAATCTAGGCGTTTTTGCCTTCGATTAGAGTAGAAGGATGTTGAGGAAACAAAGTCCAAATTTCCTGGATAATTACAGTTTCTTCTCTGTTTACTTTCGGAGGATGATGGCATTATGAGAAAGCTGCTTCTAGACTTCTATACAAGTTACTCAGACCTTAGTGGACGAATTGCATCTTGTTCGTTCCACCATTAGCATGGTTGCAGATTACCATTATCTTTATTTTAGTTGCTTGTAACCATGGTTAAAATTTTGGGTTAACTATGTTACCATTAGAGTTGGCATACAAAGACTTTATGCATAGTACATATTCGGTAGACACTTACTGTTGTCAGAGTTATGGGTAACTACGGTTGCATTCATGATTAGGATGCAGAAAATGGTGAGAAACTATCATTTCCTATCAATTTGAATTTACCTGAGATTGATCCATTACCATTGAGAGATGACTTTCAACTAGAAGGGAGCAAGCGTGTAACATATGAATTCATTGATTCTCAAACTGAGAGTGGTGAGTCTAGTACTGCTAAAGCCACACTAGTTAAAGAGAGATCATTGAGTGAAATCTATGCTAAATGCAATGTATGTATGATTGAACCAAATAATTTCACTGATGCTGCCATAGATGTAGCTTGGAAGAAAGCAATAGATGCTGAAATTGAAATGATAGTGAAAAACAAGACCTGGGAATTGGTTGACAGACCATCAGGCAAACCCATTTTTGGAGTAAAAATGATCTACAAGACCAAACTAAACCTGGATGGGACAATTCAAAAGCACAAGGCAAGGCTTGTTGCCAAGGGGTATACACAAAAGCCTGGGGTTGATTTCAATGAAACGTTTTTCTCCTGTTGCAAGATTGGATACCATCAGGACTCTTATAGCCTTATCAGCTCAAAAGAAGTGGAAGATGTTTCAACTAGATGTGAAATCAACTTTCCTTATTGGTGTGTTGCAAGAGGAGGTCTCCATTAATCAACAAGAGGGTTATATTGTGTAAGGTGCAGAAGATAAGGTCTACAAACTCAAGAAAGCTTTGTATGGATTAAAGCAAGCTCCAAGGGCTTGGTATGAAGAAATTGATACTCATTTGCACAACTATGGATTCACCAGAAGTCCAAGTGAAGCAACCTTGTAAATGAAGTCAAGGGGAGAAAGTGAAAGCATCATTGTCTCTACCTATGCAGATGACATTATCTACACAAGTAGTAGCATTGAGTTACTGGAAGAATTCAAGTGTGACATGATGAAAATATATGAAATGACAGACTTGGGATTGCTACATCATTTCCTTGGAATGGGAACTCTTTAGTTTGAATCTGGATTTTCATTAATAAAAGGAAATATGCAATCAGCCTACTGCAGAAATTTGGATTGAATGACTGCAAGCCTGTTAGTACTCCATTGGCCGTGAATGACAAACTTAAGAAGTTGATGAGATTGAGAAAACAGATGATAATGTATATAGGTAGTTGGTTGGAAGTCTTTTGTATCTGATTGCAACCAGACGAGATATTATGTTTGTAGCTAGCTTACTTGCTAGATTCATACATGGACCAACAAAGAAGTATTTGGGAACAACAAAAAGAGTGCTCAGATATATACAAGGCACATTAGACTATTGGATTGAGTATGAGAAAGGAAAAGAATCAATTCTCATAAGCTATTGTGACAGTGATTGGAGTGAGGATGAAGCTGATATGAAAAGCACATCTGGATATGTTTTCTCATTTGGAAGTGGGGTTTTCTCTTAGGCTTCTGTTAAACAACATAATGTTGCTTTGTCAACAGTTGAAGTTGAGTACATGAGTGCAACTAAAGCAGCCACTCAAGCTGTGGGGTTGAGGTTTGTGCTTCAAGATTTTGGTGAAGAAGAAACATAAGCTACTCATATCTACTGTGACAATACATCTGCCATTGCTATGACAAGAAATCTTGTGTTCCATCAAAGAACAAAACACATTGGAAGAAGATATCATTACATTCGAGAAGCATTGCGGTCAAACATCATCAAGCTAATCTATAGCAAATCAGAATGTCAGCATGCTAATATTTTCACCAAGGCACTTCCCAAAGATCGATTCTGCACACTCAAAGAGAAGCTTTGAGTTAAACCAGCTACTAGCTTAGAAGAAAGTGTTGGTGGATAAGCATGGAAGCTGGATCATAGGTGCATTGTAGTTGAAGAAAGGAAGAAAAAGATGAAGGTCGAAATGTTCCAAGTGTTAGAGTAGTTGATATTCAAATAATGTAATCAACGGACAGGATTATAACATCTCGATAGTGTGTATCTTGCCACGTGTCTAGTTTGTTAGAAGTTAAATGAAAACAAGTGAGGTGTAGGTGATCACAGTAATGGTGCAAGTGTATGTGTGCGTGGGTAGCAACGACTAAAAACCCTACACTGTATGCTGACTTTGGTGGATCGAATCCAAATTCGAGGGAGCAATGTCCTCCTTCTTCCCAAATGTTCATCTCTGATATTCAATCTCTGAGTTCATTTCAATTTCTTGTTGAATTGGTTATAAACACGTAGAGAAATTTAGCTCAAAAGTAGCTCAAACACTAACAAGGGTTGTGTGTAGACGCAAATGACGACGTCGATGGGAGTGTCATCCAACTGTGGTGATGCGGACCGGAACTCAGTAAGCAATGGACGTTCCAAACAGATGGGACTAACAAATGCATGACCATCTCGAGCGATAAACCTGGAAAGTATGTCATGAATTATGACTGTGATAAGGCCAACTCCGAAGCCACAAAGTGGGTATTATCTACTGATGGAACCATCACCAATCCTCACTTCAGGCTAGTCTTGACGGCCCATGGAACTGAAAATGGCACCTCCCTAACAGCAGAAACCAATGTCAATGCTGCTACGCAGGGTTGGAAAGCGGGAGATGACGTAGAGCCCACTGTGACTTCCACTGAGGGGTATAATGATCTGTGCCTGGAATCCTACAACCACAACACCTTATTATGGATTCAGAATTCTGCAGACTACAAGCTGGAGTAACAATGAGCACTCAAGATGGCACCATCTAATAAAATAACGATCACAGCCGATGCATCACATCCCATGGCCAGAGCTCTGAAGAACCCATCGTCATTCGCAAATGCGAAGGGTCAGTGAACCAGCGGTGGGTGTTCAAGTATGATGGGACAATTCTAAACCCTAACATGCATCCTACACTTGTCATGGATGTGAGAGATAGCAATCAATCTCTTAAACAGATCATACTGTATCCTCGCAACGGGAATCCTTACCAGCAGTGGGTCTACTTTTTCTCAGTGCATGGTTGCCATGCATCCTAGACTTGTCATGGATGTGAGAGATAGCGATCAATCTCTTGAACATATCATACTGTATCCTCGCAACGGGAATCCTTACCAGCAGTGGGTCTACTTTTTCTCAGTGCATGGTTGCCATGCATCCGTAGAGAAGAAATTATCCATTACTACCTTAGCGATCGGTATATATAGCATAGCTAGCACGAGTTTACTGTACGAACTCTTTTACAATTAAGCATTATCTATATTTGCGCAATATGATTTGGACAATTATAGTAGTATTTTTGTTTGCCTTTGTTTAAGGGAACTTAACAAAAAGCTTCTGATATTGTTTACTTTAACGAAAAACCACATTTTTACACTAAAAAGTCAATTATGCTACTATTCATTTTACCTTTTTTTTTGTTCTTATCGTTAAAATTCAAAGTTTTCAAGCTCTTTTCATTAGTTTTCCTTTTGTTTTTAAACTAATAATTTACATATCCTCAACCTCTAGGGCATCAAAACGCACACAGTCGTCGTTTTTTGTGATTTACAATCTTCAAGTTGGTCAAATAATTCCCATTATGAGGAGCTTATCACAGCAAATATATTTGCGGTTGTTTATGTTCTAGACTTGTATGACAAATATTTCATTGATGAAAGGGTCTAACAGAAGAGAGAGATCATATTTCACTCATGCACTATGGTGTGCGATGCCAAGATTTCGATAGTGTACATACACCCTAATCATATCCTCTCTCTCTTAACAGAAAAGGAAAAAAAAATGTACCTTGTATGAATTATGGAATTAGAAAAAGTTGAGGTTGCCCGTTTCCATTTTGAATGATGGCATATGAGGTAAAAAGATCGAACATCCATCCCTTCGTCAACAAAGTAAAAGCTTAAGAACTAAGTAACACACCCCTCGACTAACTACCTAAGGACAGAACCAATAATACACAGACACTTGACACAATCCTATGCACTCATAATCTTATCAACTCTATCATCCCTCCTCAAGCTCATGAGGCGAACTCCCAAGCATGAGATTGGAGCAATTTCCAGTAAACTGAGGAGAACACAAGCCTTTAGTAAACATGTATGCATACTGACCTGCAAAAGAACTGTCCCTTGTTGAACTCTTTCACGGACAAAGTGACAGTCAATCTCAATGTGTGTTGCTTTGGGTTGCTTTGGAGTGCAGTACTGGATTAGTGGCAAGAGCCATAGCTGAGATATTATCACAATAAAGAACTGGAATAGTAGGACAGGAAATATACAAATCCTTGAGAAGTTGTTGAATCCATATAACCTTAGCAGTGGTTGTAGCCATTGCCCTATATTCAGCTTCAGTCGAAGATCTACTCATTGTATGTTGTTTTTTAGAACTCCAAGAGATAGGAGTATCACCAAGAAAAATAACAAAACCAGTAGTTGAACATCGATCATTGGGATGCCCTGCCCAATCAGCATTTGTGTATGCTTTCAACTGATATAAACCTGATTTAAAACATAACCCCAAATGAATGGTACCTTTGAGATATCTCAAAATATGTTTCACAGCAGCAAAATGAATATCTAATGGTGAGTGCATAAACTGACACACTTGCACTACTACAAAAGGGCTTTATAGTGTTAGTGGGTGGTGTCGATTTAATATAATATAGTGGCGAATAAGACAGTTGCGACACCTACTGAACATGATGTCGGATTTACTGTCGCTTATAAGCGTCATAAAATGTCTATGTTGCTTTTAAACCAACGTAAACATTTAATGCCGCTTATAACTGACATACATTTTAATAATTTTTAAATACTGGTGTCGCTTTAAGTAAAACAGTGTCGCTTTTAAGTGACATAAAGTATGGGTGTCGCTTCTAGGTGACACTAATTATTGTTTTTAAATATTTAAAAGCCTGCGTCAATTATGAGCGACATAGATTTTAGTTTTTTTTTAAAATATTTTGAAACTCGGTGTCGGTTGTAAGCCACAGATTGATGGTCTTTATATACTCTCCCCCGTGTTTTCTTCTTCCTCTCTTACATTTTTCTTATTTGTTCTTCCAATTTACAAACCCTCCCATGTTTTCTCTCTTGCACCTTTCTTATTTGTTCTTCCAACTTTATTTGTTCATTCTTCACAACAGTAAGTTTTTCTTGCTTCTAATATTTTTATTTTCTCTTCTTATGTTTAATTTTTTTTTTACAATTTATTTTTGTAGGGAATTTATTTGAGCTAGTTGTGACACAACCTGACCTAATTCGAGGCATGCTGGCTGTCACGTGAGGGTGACGTAGCCATGCGAATAAATAAAAACCAAACCAACTAGAGCACTAGATAAGGTAAGGTGCAAGACGAGAATAAGTGTGATTACACAATCAGAGCATAAGTAGCCTAAATGCAGTCCAGCAGGATGAATACTAATTATATAACACCTAAACGTGATCCTACATTGGTGAGAATTTTTCAGAACTTCCATCGAATCCTCAAAAACCACCAACAAGCACTCCTACCGAAAAACTGGAGGGGCGCAAAACAGACAGTGTGAGTGGGCAAAAACAAAGCTTTTCAAAATCATTCCATTTATCAAAAGTTATAACCCCTCGCTGTAAAACATGTATACTTTCCCCAGAAAATAGAATATAATCATATTTATATCAAAACCATGCTCAGAATAGCGATAATCATAAGTATACCATGCCAATATCTCAATGCAACAGGAAGTAACTCAGGTAAAATAACATATCAGCCGGATCCACCTAAAATGGCATGTATGATTGAATCTATAGCTCAACAAGTATGCCTGCACACGAGTCGGAACCACCTATAGTGGTTTGTACGACAAAACTGGTGTAAATAAATACGCTCAAGTGCTACGATCACGTGAAGACTGTGCGAATAATCGCAGGTCACCTACGAGTCGGAACCACCTATAGTGGTTTGTATGACAGGACTGTGCACCTAACTTGGATCCAAGGTGAGCGTGTGATGCGAGAGGTGAACATCACGTGAAGGACTGTGCCCTAACCACGGACGAGAGCACTAACACCGGGGTGCAAGTTTATGAGCTCTCAACATATCTCACAATATTATCAATTCACAATAACAATCTACATCTCACCTGATACTTACTTAAGCGTCCATTGCGTCAAATCACATTTATACATACTATATTAATTCATAACCTAAGCATAAAACAATAGGAATGACATTTCAAAACATAATTTCATTTAAACACATTTTATGGGAAAAATACCAAGTATATAAGTATATACTGAAAACCAAAAGCCTGCTCACAGATATGTGGAAGGGTCGTGACCCCCGAGCCTTGCTTGACTGCACTCGTCCTCATGATAGGTTTCACCTATATGCGAAACAACTATATTGACGTTATTTAAAGCATATAACCAAAGTCAGGTAATAACTTATCATACATTGCTCAATTGGGGTGTTTGAATATACCAACGTTATCTACTCAACCCCATGAACATCCCCATATTTTTAGAAAAATTTTCCGACGTCCCACGCGTCGGCCAAGGCACGGCCAGACACGCCACCCATGCGCAGGCACGTGCTTGGCACACTGATGGATTCCCTAACAGCGTTAGGGAATATTCCGTTAAATAAAAGCATATGCCGTTAAAGATACCTAATGCCGTTAGTATATTCCGTCAAAGTTGATGGAATATTCTTCCTTTTCTCCGGTGAGTCACCGGATTCCGTCGTAGTCGCCGTCTGTGTCGTCAGAAACTGGAAAAACTTTAACGCTTCATATCTCTTCCATTTCTTAACCAAATTTGATGAAAGTTTCACCAAAATGAAGCTGACAATGAGTAGAACACATTCTTACCACTTTGGGGGACATAAAACCAACGAAAAGTGGTTGGAAAATCCTTCGACCGAATGTTCAAACCTGCAACTCGATAAACCCAAGTGTTCTAACATCAAAACTACTCCAAAAAGGTTCTTAGGTATTAGAGAAGTTAGAAAAATACCTTTTAAGTCCCTAAACAGGCTAAAACCTTTGCGATCACGTTGGAGAATTTCACACTCCTCGCTGGAGTTTGGATATTTCGAGTTCTACATGTCCCTTCCTCAAACAAAAGTTACGACTTTGCTCCTAAGCTTGCAATGAGTTCAAAAACGTCCTCATCTAGCTTGATCCATGAGTGCTTAAGCTAGTTGGGAGGTTGACTGTATGTATAGTACGGACAAAAAGAAAATGAGAGAGAGAAAGAAAGAGTGAGGGGTCTGAATGCATGTGGGTGCACGTGAGAGTGTGTGGTCCAGATTTGGGCACCTAAATAATATCCTTAAGTCCTAATTGGCTACCAAGTCCAAAACCATGCAATCCCAGACACTCTCTAAATTCCTATTGGATCCAACAATATAGAAAATAACATTATTAGTCCATTTTTCTTATCCCAACAACACAAATCACAACCCAACGCTCAAGGGTAAAACGATCATTTCCACGCTATCGAGAATAAAATATTCCTTACTTCGGAACGGGTTGTCACAACCTACCTCCCTTAATAAAATTTCATCCCTGAAATTTCCATACAATAATGTACAAACTACTAATAACCATAAAATAAGCGTGGGTACATTTCCTTCATACGCTCCTCTGTCTTCCAGGTGGCTTCCCCCACCGAGTGATTTCTCTAGAAGACTTTCGCTAAGCACAAAGTCTTATTCCTCATAACCTTATCCTTCCAATCCAAAATCGTCACTGGTTCCTCATCATAAGTCAAATCTAGATTAATTTCCAATGGTTGAGGAGGTATCACATGTGACGGATCCGAAACATAATGACGAAGTAAAGAAACATGGAACACATCGTGCACTTTAGACAACTTTGAAGGCAACTCAAGTCTGTAAGCAACCTCATCGACTCGCTCGATGATCTGATACGGTCCGATGTACCTAGGACTTAGCTTACCTTTCTTCTCGAACCGTACAACACCTCTCCACCGTGACAACTTAAAAAACACCCAATCACGAACTTTATACACCAGATCAGTGTCATGCTTGTCTACTAAACTTTTCTATCGATCCTGGGCCTCTTTCAGAGTAGACTTAATTACCTGAATATTCTGAGTAGTCTCATCCATGATCTCAGGGCCCACCAAAACTCTTTCACCAACCTCTGACCAACACGAAGGTGTACGACAAGACATGCCATAAAGTGCCTCAAAAGGTGACATACCAATGCTCGAATGGTAGCTATTATTATATGCAAACTCCATCAAATCTAACCGTTGATGCCAGGTGTCGCCAAACTGTAATACCAAAGATCTTATCATATTTTCCAAAGTCTGAATAGTTCTATCAGATTGTCCGTCTATCTGAGGATGATATGCTGTACTATAAAGTAACCTCAAACCAAGAGCCTCCTGAAATGCTAACCAGAACTTAGAAGTGAATCTAGGATCCCGATCCGAGATAATACTAACTGGGACTCCATGATACTTAACAATCTTCGATATGAATTCAGCTAATCAGCTTAAAGAATATTTCTCCCTCACTGGAATAAAGTACGCTGACTTAGCAAGTTGATCAACTATCACCCAAATTCCATCATAACCATTTCGTGTAGGAGGAAGCTTGTACACAAAATCCATAGTAATATCTTCCTATTTCCACTATGGAATGTGAAGTGGCTGCATCAATCCAAATGGCTTTTTCCCTTCAGCTTTGACCTGCTGACAAATAACACACCTATTCACATACTTAGCAATTTCTCTTTTCATACCCAGCCAATAATAAAAATGGTCAAATGGTATGATACATTTTAGTACCTCCAGGATGTATCGCATATGCCGATACATGCGCTTCATCAAGAATTTCTTTCTTTAACTCTGTATTATTCAGCATATACATTCTTCCTTCCTGCATAAGCATGCCATTCGATTCTGTAATCCTTAGATCTTTCTTTTTCCCATCATTTCTTGCTTGGATTAATTCCTGGATTTCCTCATCATACATCTGAGCCTCGAGCACTGGATCAATCAAAATTGGTCTGACCTGGAAACTAGCAAGTAAAGCTTTCTTTCGATCTTCCACCCCTAACTTCACTCCAGTGGACCTCAAATCCGCAAGAAGAGGAACATGACAAGCATACAAAGCATTAATTCTCAATTGAGGTTTCTTACTAAGAGCATCTGCCACCACATTTGCACGACCAGGGTGATACTCAATCATGCAATCATAATCACTGAGCAACTTTATCCACCTTCGTTGCCGAAGATTAAGATCCCTCTGAGTGAAAAGATACTGAAGACTTTTATAATCATAAAAATCTTTCATTTATCACCATAAAGATAATGTCTCCAAATCTTCAGGTAAAAAATAATAGCTGCTAACTCAAGATCATGAGTAGGATAATACATCTCATGAGGTTTCAACGATCTTGAAGCATAAGCAATCACCTTACCATGCTGCATCAACACACAACCTAGATCATTCAAGGAAGCATCACTGTAGATCTCAAAATTACCACTATCATCTGGAAGCGCCAAAATGGGTGCATGAGTGAGATAATATTTCAACTGTTGAAAACTTTGCTCACAATTATCATCCCACTCAAACTTAACATCTTTTATAGTCAACCTCGTTAGCGGTAATGCAATAACTGAAAAATCTTTAACAAGCCGTCTATAATATCCAGCTAAGCCGAGAAAACTCCATACCTCAGTGACGGTTTGCGGTTGCTCCCAATTCTCAATAGCTGCCACTTTTTGAGAATCCACTTGAATACCTTGAGTAGATATGACATGTCCCAGAAATGCCACTTGATCTAGCCAATATTGGCATTTGCTAAACTTAGCATATAACTGGTGTTCCCTCAATTTCTTCAACACCAAAGTAAGATGTCGAACATGCTCTGACTTAGACTTAGAATATACCAGAATATCGTCAATAAAGACAATAACAAACCTGTCCAAATATTGCTGGAATACTCGATTAATCAAATCCATAAAAGCTGCAGGTGCATTAGTCAATCCGAACGACATCACAAGAAACTCATAATGACCATATTGAGTCCTAAAAGCTGTCTTAGGGACATCCTCACTTCTGATCTTTAATTGATAATAACCAAACCTCAAATTAATCTTAGAAAGTACACAAGCGCCTCGAAGCTGACCAAATAAATCGTCTATATGCGGCAATGGATAACAATTTTTAATTGTTACCCGATTTAATTGCCTATAATCAATGCATAGCCTTAAAGTTTCGTCTTTCTTTCTCATAAATAACACCGGAGCTCCCCAGGATGAAGTATTAGGCTGAATAAAACCCTTATCAACTAATTCTTAAAACTGAATTTTAATTCCCTCAATTCAGCATGAGCCATTCGATAAGGAGTTAAAGATATAAGATTAGTACCTGGAAGCAAATCAATGGTGAACTCCACGTCTCGGTCTGGAGGCAATCCAGGTAAATCATCAGGGAATACGTCAGGAAAATGCCTGACCTCTCGAACATTCTCCACAATAGTAGGAGTATCATCATATAACACTTCATGAGCTAAATATCCCTGACAACCTTTCTCTAACAACTTTTTAGCTCTTATGGCAGAAATAACACCATGTCTCACCTCACTACACTCGCCCACAAAAGTAACCTCAGGTAAACCAGGACGATGAAAAGTAACTGATTTCCCGTAGTAATCTATATTGGCACGATTGCAATGTAACCAATCTGTGCCCAAAATCACATCAAAATTCACAATATCCAATGGGATGAGATTAACTGGTATAACTACATCCTCCACTAATACGGGACATCCTGGATATACACAACTAACGTAACATCTCTCTCCTCTAGGCATCGCAAACTCTAACTCATACCCAAGAGGTATGGGATAAGGTTGAGTCAACTGAGCGAACGTATGAGAAATAACATAATGCCTAACACCACAATCAATTAATACTCTAGCAAAATGACCAAGAATTCAACGTACCTATGATCAAATTAGGATTATTCTGAGCATCCTACAGTGTCATGTGGTGAATACGTCCCTGAGCCTGTTGTTGGCCTTCATGACCTCTACTAGTCAGACCACTACGACCTTGCACATTACGCCTCTGAACTGGCTGACTAGGCTGCCTCGATGATCCTACACTGTGATAGGAGCATATTTATGCGACTGAGTTAGCTTGTTCTCATGCATTTATGTTGTTATTCCTTAGTAGTTTTAGTGTTTAAAGTCATTTTTGTGCAATTTCAGGTTCTAAGGACAAAGTATGCAAAAATGTGCATTTTGGAGCCTTTAGGAGCAATTTTGGGCTTGGAATAAATATCACATGCTTGGAACTAAAGGAATGGACGAAATTGAAGACCTAAAGATGAGGATTCCTACTTGAAGTAGGAAAGTTAAGCCAAGGTTTCCTATTTTAGTTTGATCTTTCCTAAATCCTAAATGTCCCTAAGTTCCAGCAACATTGAAGGTTTCTTATGCATTTTAGGACACAAATTAAGGGTTCCTTGTACCATAACAAACCTTTGCCGTGCACTCCATCCATGTTTAATTCTTGCATCAATCATCACTTCACTTTCACCTTTGAATCATTTCAACACCACTCCATTTACCCATGCTTTGCATCATTACTTCACTTTCACCATTAAATCATTTCAACACCACTCCATTTTACCCATGCTTTGCATCATTACTTCACTTTCACCTTTGAATCATTTCAACACCACTCTATTTTACCCATGCTTTGCATCATTACTTCACTTTCACCTTTGAATCATTTCAACACCACTCCATTTTACCCATGCTTTGCCTTGCACTTCCTCTATAAAAGGAAGTGTGTGTAACATAAATTGAGTTCATACTTTGTTAGATCATTCACTCCCATTTCAACACAACCTTCATCCAAACACATCCATTCATCTTCACATCCATTCCTCCATACAAACAAACCTTCAAACACTCACCAACACCTTGTGCCGTAGCAAAGGAAGGGAAGCAAAGTGCTTGGACGTGCTTGCTGTCCAACTTGGATCGTTGGAGCGTTTAAGTGTTTTCTTTCTTTTGTTTCTAATGTTTAAATTCATTTCCTTTCGTTTTGTTGTAAATATGAGTGGCTAAACCCCTCTTGGCTAGGGGTGATTTCAAAGCCATGATTATGTGTGCAATATAATTTGATAAATTCCAATTATGAACTCTTTAATCTTGAATGCAATTGGCTTAACTATTTGATTGATAACTTATTTGTATTTGTTAATTAAGGGTCGACACTTAATTGGCATGCATAAATCCGTTGCTAGAATATAAGGAAGTTTCACATAATCGTTACAAACTTATACTCACATGTAGTGAAGGTCGCTTATAAACGATCGCGTTAAGTTCAATTCCTAGCATGAGTGACATGATGTCATAGTTGCAAGTGCTTTGTCAATGCTTATGATTTTCATTAAACGGAATGATCTTTGATTGTATCTCTATTATGATGTCATGTAGGGAACTTTAGAAGAATGTTTTGGGTTGTCGAATGATGTCATCCAATCCAATAAAACAAGGAAAATCTGAGAGTTAATTAGTGATGTCACGGTTAATTTGGAGCATTGTCGTTCATAATTCAATAAAGTAGTAACTGGAAATCGAGTTGTTTGCATACATATCATGTGTGGAGAAAAAGCCTCTAGCTATCCCATCCATCATCTTATTTCTCAAATTTGTTTTACAATCTATCTAGTTTTTCATACTTGTTTGTTTGTTTCAACTTCCTCCAAAACTCAATCCCCCTTTACTTGAGTGTGTCTAATTAGTTAGAATCTATTTTAATTTGTGTTTTTAAATGTTTTGATTCAAGTAAAAGTCAATTTTCGTCCAAAGTCATTCCTAGTGTCTAGTTTAAGTTTATTTAGTTGTTTTAAGCTGTTTTGAGTATTTTAAGTTTGCTTTGAGTCTTGTGAGTCTTGTTAAGTGTTTTTAAATTTAGTTTTATGTTTTTGAGTCAGTTTAGAGGTTATTAGCAAGCTCTCCTAATCCCCGGTCCAGAACGATCCCTACTTATACTTGTACTACAATTGTCAAAAGAGGGTTAAATTTGTGTGTTAAGATAATTTTCGCATCAAGTTTTTGGGGCCGTTACCGGGGATTAGCACCTTTGCTAATCCTTTATTATTTCTTTTTGTTTATTTTCATGTATTTTTGTTCCTTGTTGCTGATTTTACTTGTTTTCTTGTTTTAGGTGGTTTATGACTCGAAGTTCTCAACCTGTTCATAAACACATCTTTGAATTTGACGACGATTTTGAATGAACTTTGAGACGAGCAAGGAATCAACAAGATCCCCAACTATCTCAACCTGCACCAGATCTTGAAGAAGACAAAGTAGAAGAGCAAGAGGAGGCCACGACAAGGACTTTTGAAGAAGTCCAAGATATGGCAGTAGACAATCGAACAATCAAGGAGCTTTCCGCTTCAGGATTGGACAATGCTCTGCCTTTATGCATTCAATATCCAAGGGCGGCCCAAAACAAGATCGACGAGTTTGAATTAAAGTCCAGTTTATTGCATCATATTCCTAAGTTCCATGGGTTGTCCATGGAAGATCCTAATAAACATTTGAAGGAGTTCGAGGTTGTTTGTTCGAGCATGACCCCTGTGAATGTTGATGGGAGCATTCTGAAAATGAAAGCTTTTCCCTTTTCTCTCTGGAAAAGGCTAAAGATTGGTTGTATGAGCTAGCCCCCGGAACTGTCACATCATGGGAGAGTATGAAACGGGCATTTTTGGAGAAGTTTTTCCCAACTTCTCGAGTCCTTCTACTACGCAAAAGGATTAGTGGCATTCAGAAAAACCAAGGTGAATCTTTTCCCACTTACTATGAGTGATTTAAAACCCTTGTTGCTTCATGTCCATAGCACCAGATGAAGGATGAGCTTCTTCTTCAATATTTCTACGAAGGGCTTCTACCAATTGAATGCCAAATGTTAGACGCCTCAGCGGGAGGAGCTTTGGTGGACAAAACACCCATGGCTGCCAACACCTTAATTGCTAATCGAGCATTGAATGCTCAACAATATGAAGGTGTTGGTTAAAGAGATAACCCACGACATCAACAAGATAATGAGGTAAGTGCTATTTCTGAACTTCAAAATCAAATGGCTAATCTTACTACTCTTCTTTCACAGGTGGTTGAAAAACCAAAAGAACAAAGTGTAGTTGCTTGTGGTGTGTGCTCAATGAATGGACATCTCACGGATAAGTGCCCTCAATTGATCGAGAACGGAAGGTGGGAATCTGCCAACGCCGTGGGTTTTGAGAGTCAAAACCAACCAAGGAATGATCCGTTCTCGAATACATACAATTCAGGTTGGAGAGATCATCCAAATTTCAAATGGAGGGAGCTCCAACAAACCCAACAACAAAGTGCATTCAGACAACAACCTCTGGGATTCTATCAAAGGCCGTATGCACCCTCACAACCCCAAACACAACCTGTCCAAAATAACTCAGGTTTGTCTTTTGATAATGCTCAAGTTATTCAGTTACTAACTATGTTGGCGAAGGGTCAGGAAAATCAAGCCAAAGATATGCACAATTACGCCAAGGAAGTGCAAAATCAAGCTCAAGAGGTGACTAAATTGAAGAGACAGATGGGACAATTGGCTGAGTTCATGGGGCAATTTAGTAGAGAGCCAGGTAAGTTACCTAGTTCGACGGATGTGAATCCAAAGGGAGGCTTCGAATCTGCCAAAGCCATCACCTTGCGAAGTGGACAAGAAGTTGGATCTGATCCCAGCCCATCTAAATCTACTCAAAAGGAGGATGAAAAGATGCAATCTGAGGAGAAAGAACAAGGCCTGCCTTCGGCAAGGATTGAGCAATCGTTGCCGCAGCCACCTACACACCCTAATTCGACCACCAAAGGTAAGTTGGGTTGAAATTCCATGACTTCTAATTCCATTCCAACCAATGCACCATTTCCTCGCAAGTTGATGCGTAAAATAACTAAACACACAAATTAAACCCTCTTTTTATCAATTGTAGTAAAGTATGTAAGTAGGGATCGTTCTAGGCCGGGGATTAGGAGGGATTGCTAAATCACTTGGAAACTGACTTGAAAACGTGAAAACAAAGTTTAAAACACTAACTAGACTCAAAGAATGCAAAACTATACTTTAAAACACTAAAACAAACCAAAAGACTCAAAACAGCCCCTAAACACTCAAAACTACCTTAAAAACACAATCTGGGCAATTTTGGAACTCTCACACAAACTTGGACAAATTTTGGTTTTCTAATGAACTAAAACACTTAAAAACATAATCTAAGACAAGTTCTAATTAATATGACTCAAAGAAATAAGATGGGGTTGATTTGTGACGAAAATAATTAAATTAAGACAAGAACAAAGTAAACAAATTCTTAGACAAATTTGGGTGAATCAAAACACTCTAACACACAACCAAAACAGAAATTAAACACTTTGAAACAATAAAGTAAAAGGGGGATTTTGGTTTTAATGAATTTGAAAACAAAACAAACTTTGTAAAACAAAACAGATTGTAAGTGAATTTGAATGAAACTTATGGATGGAAGATTAGCTAGAAGGTTCTTCTCCACATATGTCACACTTGCATACAAAACGATTTCCAGTTGCTTTTCGATAAGCTATGAATACTCAACGCCCCAAATTAACCGTGAATTGCACTAATTAACCCTCAGTTTTTTCCACAAGTTATTAGGTTGGATGATTGCATACGACAACCCAAAACATTCCCTACAAGTTCCCTACATGAATTGCATAATAGAGATACAAGCAAGAATCATTAAGTTCTATGAAAAACATAAGCATTGACGAGGCACTCGTTACTATGATTTGCATGAAACTTATGCCAAGAGTTTACTTAACGTGATTGTGACTAGCAACCTTCACTACTTGTGAATATAAGTTTATAACGATTAGGTGAAACTCCCTTATATTCTAGCGTCAAATTCATGCATGAAAATTAAGCGTGCACTCTTAACCAACATATACAAATTAGTTTTTATATGAACGGATAAGTAAATTGAATTCACAACTTATGAATCACAACTGGATGTAATCAAATCATATTGCAAGTATGAACATAGTTTCGAATCACCCCCTAACTAAGAGGGGTTTAGTTCCTCATACTCACAAAGCAAAGATACATAAAATTAGACATTAAAATCAAAGGAAAGAAAACACCTAAAATGCTCCAACTTGGTAGCAAGTGCATCCAAGATTCCTCCTTTCCCTTGCTTGCGGCAGATTGGGTTATGGACAGATTTTGGGTAGTTTTATGATGTAGAATGGATGGGGAATGGTATGGAAGGGTGTAGGGTGAGTGTGGAGGAGTGTTTGATGGTTGGAGGGTGGTGGAGAACTAGGCAAAGAGGGTGGAAGAAGGTGGAGTGGCTGTTATGTTTTCTAGGCACTAGAATGGTGTTTTTGGGGTGTTTTGCTTCCTAGGGTGTGTATGGACGAATTTTTGTGATAAAATGATGAATATGGGGGATTGTCCTTTGGCCAAGGGATGTAAACATGTATTTATAGGCCCCAAAAACCTTAGAAAATCAGGTTAGGTTAAGGATGAAATGCATGGCAATTTGTGTGTGTGGTGTGCAATGGTCCAAGGGTGAAAATGAAGTAATGATGCAAAGTGTGAAGGGTAAAATGGAGTGGTGTTGTAGCTAGGGAGCATGAATGATTGTGTACATTGCATAGAGATGGAAAGGGAGGTGAAATGTGTCAACAAATGGGTCAAAGGTGCAACAACATGTGTTGCACATGGCATTGGATTCCAAATGTGAATGATGGAGCATCAATTGGTGCATGTAATGGATGTAAATGTTGTCTAAAATCTAATGAGTGAAGGGAATAAGAGGTATCAAGCAATTGAGTGTAATAATTAAATGAATTGAAGCATGAAATCAGAAATTATGTAGGGGACAAGAGTGATCAAGCATGGCATGGGAATCCAAAGGGAATTCTATGTGGTTTGCATGGCAAGGAATGCAAGTTGGGGTGACAGATTTTTGGGCTGTTTTCTTCATCTTTTGGACCATAATTCTTCATATTCTTGGCCTCTTTAGTTCTCAAATTCGTCCATCCACTTTGGCCCATGCATTTGCTATCCATTCCAAGCCCCATTTTGCTCCAAAATGCTCCAAAATGCATCTTCTTGCCTACTTTGTCCATAAAATCTGAAAACACACGAAAATGACTTTAAACATTAAAATAACTAAGGAAACACGACATAAATGCACAAGAACAAGCCAACTAAGTCGCATAAATATGCTCCTATCAAATTCCCCCACACTTAGCTTTTGCTAGTCCTCGAGCAAAACAAAGAGATAAAACGAAACAAAGTAAATAAAACACAACCTAAACCTTCCAACATTTGCCTCAGGGATTTCCAATGCACATGACATGTTAAAAATCATTATCCCCACAGATTTGAGTCATCTTCACACTTAAGCACGTACTTAATCATAGTCACTACTTACTTGTTCACAATTAATCGATTAAAACAATGTTTTTGATGTAGTAACATGGCTTAGAGAATTTACTCAATTCCTTTCAAAGTATGCACTCAATTTTCACTCAGATTTTCTAACTACACACCCTATACTAGTTATATGTGAGAAGATTGATGTAGATATGAAAACGAACGCTCACATATATGTATCACAAAGAAAGCAATTTCTGGAGTTAATAAGCAAGTTTAGATATGATCTCATGAATGGAATGCTACTACTTAGATGCGAGAACCAGTGACAGCATATGCTCATACCAAATTCAAACTCCACATATTGAAACGCATGACACTCAAGATGAAGTTAAGGGTTATAACGGGGCTTGGGGTGATGGCTAACAAATGAAGGATAAGGATAACAATCGTTCTTAAAGCAATAGCAAGTAAAGTAATGAAATTGAAACTTAGAATTCACTTAGATTGCAGAAATCAGCTTTTAGACACGAAGGGAAAATTCAAGCAATAATTAGGGCCGAATTCTATGTTTTGGACCCTTTCTTCAACAAGCAGCACTTTAAAACTCTTTTTCGCATATTTTTCAACTTTTTTTTTTTTTTTTTTTTTTTTTTTTTCTCAACTCTTCTTTTCTTTTCAACAAGCATAATAACTCACACTTCCCCCACACTTGTTTTCTGCCATACATTAATCAAAAGAAATTCAATTTGAATCATGTTTTACTATGCTTCAAGAACAAGGGTATGGATGGTCCTAAACTAGGCTAGGTAAGGATAATGTGGTTTAATAAAGAATGTAGGCTATCAAGGCTCAATGGGGTTAACTTAAACATATAACGATATGGGATACATGGCAGTTTGGCTTTGGTGGTGGTAACTACACAACTTCATCTTGAATATGTTTTATGCAAATCAATAGCATGCTTTGAATGAAATAGGCATGAGTTCTAGCATTTGGAACTAAATGATGAAACGCCTTCTAAGTAATAACCAAGCAAAGAATAATGAGATCATGCAACGACTTTAGAAAACAAGAATGCACAGATTTTAACTCTCCAAATAAACGTTTAAGCTCAAGTCTCACAAGGTTGTAGCGTTAGTTTGAGTTCTTTCCTTCAAGCATGTTACAAAAACTAATTTTTTTTCTTTTATGATTACATGTGATTTCATAAGTTATAACCACAACCATGCATAAATAAAGAGTAAATCAAACTTTCATCCATGTTTATAACTCTCTTTAACAGTCATGCAATTACAAACCGAATCCTTATCATTGTGTTGGAAGGTACCCTAAGACACAAATAAGCGCACAAAAACAACTCTTTTTTGGATTTTCAAAAACAATTTTTCAAATTTTTATGAATTTTCGGATTTTTATGTCAAAACACACTGAACACTCCAAAACAGCTTAAAAAAATACTTAAAACAACAAGGAACAACACTAGAAGTAATGGGTGATAAATTTCTATGAATTTCATGCAAAACAATGGTTACCCCCCCACACTTAAATCAAACATTGTCCTCAATGTTTCAAGCATATACTCACACCAAAAACAAGCAAATAATAAACGACAAATAAACATGACAAATATGGCAAAGTAAAAACCAGACAGAGTAGAGTTTAAGAACGCAAATCTGGTTTTGGAGATAGTTGATCTTGTTGACTTTCCACAGCTTTGATCTTGAACTGGATTGGAATTGTACGGCGAAGCTTTTCTCTTTAGCGATGTTGCAATTCCTTATTTGTTCTCCAAGCAGATGTGGCAGCTTCTCTAGTTCTTCATCTCAGACTCCTTCCGCTGGGATGATTGTGCAAGCTGCATTCTTCTGCACGACGGGCAGGCACGAGGGAGAGGTGTTGGTCTGTTTCTTTCTTCAATCTTTCCAAGTGCCCACCTCTTGCTTTCTTTCTCCTTGTCCCTAGTTGAGGATGAATCAGCACGTTGTCTCCACATGCTTCGAGGTATCATTTTCACTTCCCTTATAAGTGAGAGACAAAGAGAAAGCATAAGATGATGAGTACTCGAGAGCAAGAGCTGGCTGGAGAAAGGACAGGGAGAAAGCATGATATGAGATACTCTTGCTCTCAACCCTTATGATATGAAATACTTGTGCTCTGGATGGGTTGTTTGCAGGGGTATCCCAGGGGATGAAAAATACAGAGTGACTCGAGAAGGTTTGTTGGAAAGCCATTTCAGAGAGGATGAAGGGTTAAGTGAGGCTGAAAGTTGGGTGAGACTGCTTCACTTTGAAGTTCAACATTTATAGAATTTTCTTAATGGCTGGGAAGGCATTGTTCCATTACTCGTGTCGGCAAGCCTGGGATAATTTAACAGTAGTTTCCACGTGCATTCCGCTTCTCCAAAAAAATTTCGACAGATTGCGCGTGATTTACGCAACGCAGATGTGCAAATTGACAGATGCTGACACGTCTCGATAAAGCAGAGGTCTCTTTAATATCCGGAATTTACGCTTCGAGTTCTGAGCTTCGTTGAGGGCAGAGATTGCATGTGACAAGTGCTGACGAGGCTGAGAGAGACAGATGGTTGGAATCGGTGCTTCGACAGACTGCCCGTGATTTTCGCAAAGCTGAGTTGCGTGTGATGGGTGCTGACGAGGCTGAGACAGTTGACACTCTTCGGTATCTGGAATTGGTGGTTTGTGAGCAAGTCCAACTTTTGAGAAAGCTGGCGCCTCTTCGATCTCCGAATGGCTTCTTCGATTTCTGAGCTCACCTCTTCGATCTCTGAAATCCCATCGCATGCTGATTTTTATATAGGTATGCAGGACGTTCAAAGCACTCTTGAATTTCTGCCTGTAAAAACTCCCGTTTTGCACTTCTACGATCTTGACTTGTCCGATCTCCTCTTTCTTTAACACCTCTGAAAAATGTCTGGCCCTTCCGACCGTCGGTTTGACTTGAACCTTAGTGAAGGAGCAGCCCCTCCTTCTCCAGACAACATATGGCGCCCGTCCCTCATATCCCCTACTGGTCCTCTTACCGTTGGGGATTCGGTGATGAAAAATGACATGACCGCTGCGGTGGTGGCCCGGAACCTTGTCACCCCCAAAGATAACAGACTGCTCGCTAGACGGTCTGATGAATTGGCGGTTAAGGAGTCTCTGGCTCTTAGCGTGCAGTGTGTGGGTTCTGTGTCCAACATGGCCCAACGCCTATTTGCTCGAACCCGTCACGTTGAATCGTTGGCGGCTGAAATACAGAGTCTCAAAGAGGAGATTAGAGGACTCAAGCATGAAAATAAACAATTGCACAAGCTTGCACACAATTATGCCATAAACATGAAGAGGAAAATTGACCAGCTGCAGGAAAATGATGGTTAGATTTTACTTGATCACCGGAGGTTTGTGGGTTTGTTCCAACAGCATCTGCCTTCGTCTTCTGGGGCGGCACTGCTTAGTGAAGCTCCAACTGATCAACCTCCGATACCTCCTCCTTCCGTGGCCCCACCGACTGCTGAGACTCCGCCGACTACTGCAACTCCGCCGACTACTGCGACCTCTCCCAAGCAGCCTTTGTGATGGCTCCCTCTTGTATTATGCTATGTTTCTTTATTTCCCAGTTTGCTGTTCATTTCCACAAAGTTTAATGTTAAAATCCTTTGCATATTTGTTAATGTTTCAAAATAGAAAATCACAACAAAAAATAATTAAACAAGTAATAAAATTGACAATCAAGCAGAATAAATGGGTTGCCTCCCTTAAAGCGCTTGCTTTAACGTCTTCCAGCCGGACGATGAACACAATTACTCCCCACTGGAGCCCACGGCATGCAAGGGAATGTCCTCCACAACATGCTCAACAAAGTTCTCATAGATTACATCCTTGAACGGAAATGGATAGTGATGTTTGTTGATGGGTGCGTTGTGTTGCCTAAGGTTCATGTTCATACACCCACCATCGGGGATTTGCTTGGGTACCGCACCAAAGAAGGGAACCACCTATCAACTTTAATGGAAATTGGATTTGGATTAGGTGGCTTACCTATGTGTTGTGATGAAGTGGCAGCAATGTGAACATTCTTCCCCATGGTGCTTTCGGCCAATTTGAACACTGTGAGGGCAGTGGCCGTATGGTCCTTGTACTCCACTCCAATTCCCTCGTCTTGCATGGTTGTTGATGCATCCTTTGTGCTCGGTGCTGAACGGTCAAGTCCTATCTTTTCAATTTTATCAATGGCATAACAAGAATGAACAACATTAGGAGTCTCAATGGATTCAGAAATTTTAAAACTAATCATTGTTGGAAGTATGCCCACAAAGCCACTCATTTGATGTAATAGCTTTTGGAATACTTATTGTATTAAACTTTTATATGTTTAATGAAGGGCAAAGCTTATTGTTAATCACTATTTATTGTATCATGTGTTTAAGCAATAAGGGAATCCAAGGAATGTATTTGTTCTAAGAAATAAGTGATCTAATGAGTTAGATTATCGAGACCTTTCTCTTATGTTCATTCCTAAAACGTTCCTAGCCATAGGATTGCCAATTGGGCATTGACAATCCGCTAAGGTTAGTATGTGTTATGTTGACTCAAACGTGAGTATGAACTAGTCTCAAGTCATTTGGTGTTGGACACTGAGACAAACACATAGGTGCTCGAAAAAGGTAATCGAGTACACTGAACGTCGATCAAAAGAGAGTTCGAACATACATGTCATGTATGAACTCTAAAGTTGCAATATGCAAAGTAGTCCTTTGACCTGAGGCATCATAGATGTCTAATGGTTAAGTCCTTGATCTTTGATCATGTCAACGGCATTCCTTCGGATTGTCCACGGCATTGTTGGGGTCAAGCTATCTAGTCATGTAGGCATATGAATGCACAACAAGGGATTTCTAACCTTCCATGGTGGAAGGAGAATACTCTAAGATATGATTCTAAAGTCTTTGGCCAAAGCATATGAATATGACTTAGGAAGTTTGTTCCAAATCATATTCAAAGGAATCATATAGGAAAGTATCACATTGGATAGTATACATGAAACAAACTATCACTTAAACAATGTGATTAAGAGTATTGTATTAGAGAAGGACCGTATTGCATTGTAGTTGTAACTGGATAGGTTCTCCAACCAATTCTACTTAGCTTGGGTAACCATGATATGCTGCTAGGTGTCACTCATGGTTTGTGGAAGCCCTGAAGATTAGCAAACACTAATCTTAAGGGAGAATTGAAATGTGGTTTCAATTCACAATCGATCGTTAAGAGTAACATCGCCCACTGCCTCGCTAATTGGAACCTAATGGATCGCACACCACATAAGGATGTTAGTGAAGAAATTATATGAAATGGATAAGCAATTAAATGGTTTAATTGAAGAATGGTCAAGATTAATTAATTAGTTAATTAATTATACGAAAGGTTCGTATTGGGCTTATATGTTGGTTTTGGGTTTCGGGGCCCAAAAGTGTTTTGGTCCACAAGGCCCATTATGTTTAAGTTGTATGACAACTAAAACAAAATGGGCAAATTAGCCCAATAACAAGGAGAGGCCGGCCATTAGGGTGAATGGGCAAACTTGCTTAATTACAAGTTTGCCACTCACCAAAGAAAATGTTATAAAAGCAACTTTATAGCAATTTTCTCAAGAGGGTTTTCTAATAGAAATTGGGTGAAACATTTTTCTCTCATTTTCTACATAGAGGCCGGCCACTTAGAGGATTTTTACTAGCATCTAAAATCTCTCTAAGTCATCCATATCATCTTCACAATATACAACCTTGGTGAAGAGACTTAGAGACATCAAGCTTTTGATGTTTTTGGAGAACAAATCCTTTTTCCTCAAATCATCAAAGGAGCACTAAAGGGAGGAAAACACAAGGAGGATTCAAGGAGCTTGGAGGTGACTTGAAGGCCCTCCACTTGGGTGAATCCCTTGTGTAATCAAGGATGAGCTTCAAGGGTAAAGAATCACTAAATCTTTACTTCTCTTTAATGTTGTTAAAGAGTTTATTTTGGTTCACCATATACTAGGCTTTGAAAGTCATGGGTTTTATGAATTGTTTTTGGGTGCATGCCTACTTTAAAGTGTTAATAGCTTGCATGTGTATTCAAATGTTCATACTTGTTCTTAGCTAGGACAAAATTTTTCCTTCAATCATGTTACCACCAAATGCCATAGTGACTAATCCTTTGGCCACATCAATCTTCGTTTGAGCCGTTTTCATGAATGGCCTTCCAAGGAGGATGGGCAATGAAGGGGCATGGTCCGATTCATCCATTTCGAGGACATAGAAATCCGCCGGGAAGATTAAATGATCAACCTGCACTAAAACGTCTTCCAAAACTCCCTTTGGATAAGCGTTAGATCTATCGGCCAATTGTATGATTACACCATCATTTTTCAATGCTCTTAAATTCATAGATGCATAAATGGAATATGGCATAACATTTATAGAAGCACCTAAATCAAGCATGGCAGATTTGAAACGGGTATTACCAATGACACACAGAATTGTAAGACTCCCCGGATCTTTGCATTTGGGGGGTAGTTTATGTTGCATGATGGCGGAGACATTCTCACTTACATGTACCACCTCTTTCTCCCGGACACGTTTCTTTGTTGTACAAAGCTTCTTTAAACACTTGGCATACTTCGGGATTTGCTTTATGGCATCAAGGAGGGGAATGTTGACATGCACCTTTCTAAATGTCTCTAGAACATCTTTTTCCTCCTCTTCGTTCTTTGATTGCAAAAATCTGCTAGGAAAGGGGACATTCAAAGGAAAAACATTAGTAGGAATTGAATTTAACACATTCTTACCCTTATTGGACAGATTTGAAGGTTTAGGGGCCATGGACACTTGCGGCATAGGCGTGTCCACCTTTGCCGTGGGTGGGCATGCTTCCTCCTCCTCAAATTGAAGTTTTTCATCCTCTTTGTGACCTGTTTTTGATGAAGAACCTGCCCCAATCTCTTTTCCACTTCTCAATAGTATGGCCTTTGCACTTTCAAAGCCTCCCTTCGGGTTTGGAATGGTAGAACTAGGAAGCCTTCCTTGGTCTCTAATCTGCCCAACAACGTCGGCAATCTGCCCCATTTGTTTCTCTAGTTGGTCCACTCTTTTGTTTTGATTTTCCTGCCCATTAGTCAGAGTGGTTAGTAACTTAACAAGTGTATCATTATCCAAAGCATTACCTGAATTATTTGGGGCAGATTGTGGTTGGACTTGAGGGGGTGCGTATGGGTTGTTGTAGAAGCCCGGGGGTTGTTGCCTAAAGCCACCTTGTGGTTGGGCTTGTTGTGGCTCTCTCCATTTGAAGTTTGGATGGTCTCTCCACCCCGGATTATACGTATTGGAGTATGGATCATGTCTTGGCTGATTTTGGCTTTGAAACCCAATGGCATTAGCACTCTTCCATCCACCATTCTCGATGAGTTGAGGACACTTTTCGGAAGCATGTCCTTGGATAGAACATACGCCACACACCATGGGTCCTTGAATCTTCATTCCCTCGGCCATCTGTGAAATAATAGAAGTAAGATTAGCTAACTGAGATTGAATATTGGATGCGGAACTTACCTCATGCACTTGTTGCCGTGGGGGTCCTCTTTGGCCTACACATTCGTATTGTTGAGCGTTTAATGCTCTATTAGCAATCAAGATTTTTGCAGCCATGGGCGTTTTGTCCACCAATGCTCCACCCGCCGAAGCATCGAGCATTTGACGTTCAAGTGGTAGGAGCCCTTCGTAGAAGTATTGCAAAAGCAACTCCTCCTTTATCTGATGCTGTGGACAAGAAGCAACAAGTGATTTAAATCGCTCATAATATGTAGGAAAAGACTCACCTTCATCTTGTTGAATTCCACTTATTTTTTTACGAAGAAGAATGATGCGAGAAGTTGGGAAAAACTTCTCCAGAAACGCCCTCTTCATACTCTCCCAAGATGTAACTGTACCGGGAGCCAACTCGTATAACCAATCCTTGGCTTTGTCCATTAAAGAGAATGGAAAAGCCTTCATCTTTAAAATACTTCCGTCAACGGTAACCGGAGTCATACTTGAGCACACCACTTCAAATTCTTTCAAATGTTTGTTCGGATCCTCCATGGACAGCCCATGGAACTTTGGAATGTGGTGGAGCAAACTTGACCTTAACTCGAACTCTTCAGTTTTACCTTGAGCAGCCATGGGATATTGGATACACAATGGTGCGGCATTATCCAAACCTTGCTCTTCTCCACCCACTTGTGCCGTGGGCTTCTCTTCAACCTCAACTTCTTGCTCTTCTAATTCAGGCTCGGGACTAGGAGGATTAGACTCTTGCAATTTCTTTTTCCTTCTCAAAGTCCTCTCAAAATCACCGTCAAAGTAGGAGATATGCTCACGAACAGGTTGTGAGCTACGGGTCATAAACTAGTACCTAAAAACAAAGAAAACAAAACAAATCAGCAACTTAAACAGAAACTTAAACAAAATACAATAATTCGAAAGAAAACAATCCAAGAGATTAGCAAAGTTGCTAATCCCCGGCAACGGCGCCAAAATTTGATGCGTAAAATAACTAAACACACAAATTAAACCCTCTTTTTATCAATTGTAGTAAAGTATGTAAGTAGGGATCGTTCTAGGCCGGGGATTAGGAGGGATTGCTAAATCACTTGGAAACTGACTTGAAAACGTGAAAACAAAGTTTAAAACACTAACTAGACTCAAAGAATGCAAAACTATACTTTAAAACACTAAAACAAACCAAAAGACTCAAAACAGCCCCTAAACACTCAAAACTACCTTAAAAACACAATCTGGGCAATTTTGGGACTCTCACACAAACTTGGACAAATTTTGGTTTTCTAATGAACTAAAACACTTAAAAACATAATCTAAGACAAGTTCTAATTAATATGACTCAAAGAAATAAGATGGGGTTGATTTTTGACGAAAATAATTAAATTAAGACAAGAACAAAGTAAACAAATTCTTAGACAAATTTGGGTGAATCAAAACACTCTAACACACAACCAAAACATAAATTAAACACTTTGAAACAATAAAGTAAAAGGGGGATTTTGGTTTTAATGAATTTGAAAACAAACCAAACTTTGTAAAACAAAACAGATTGTAAGTGAATTTGAATGAAACTTATGGATGGAAGATTAGCTAGGAGGTTCTTCTCCACATATGTCACACTTGCATACAAAACGATTTCCAGTTGCTTTTCGATAAGCTATGAATACTCAACGCCCCAAATTAACCGTGAATTGCACTAATTAACCCTCAGTTTTTTCCACAAGTTATTAGGTTGGATGATTGCATACGACAACCCAAAACATTCCCTACAAGTTCCCTACATGAATTGCATAATAGAGATACAAGCAAGAATCATTAAGTTCTATGAAAAACATAAGCATTGACGAGGCACTCGTTACTATGATTTGCATGAAACTTATGCCAAGAGTTTACTTAACGTGATTGTGACTAGCAACCTTCACTACTTGTGAATATAAGTTTATAACGATTAGGTGAAACTCCCTTATATTCTAGCGTCAAATTCATGCATGAAAATTAAGCGTGCACTCTTAACCAACATACACAAATTAGTTTTTATATGAACGGATAAGTAAATTGAATTCACAACTTATGAATCACAACTGGATGTAATCAAATCATATTGCAAGTATGAACATAGTTTCGAATCACCCCCTAACTAAGAGGGGTTTAGTTCCTCATACTCACAAAGCAAAGATACATAAAATTAGACATTAAAATCAAAGGAAAGAAAACACCTAAAATGCTCCAACTTGGTAGCAAGTGCATCCAAGATTCCTCCTTTCCCTTGCTTGCGGCAGATTGGGTTATGGACAGATTTTGGGTAGTTTTATGATGTAGAATGGATGGGGAATGGTATGGAAGGGTTTAGGGTGAGTGTGGAGGAGTGTTTGATGGTTGGAGGGTGGTGGAGAACTAGGCAAAGAGGGTGGAAGAAGGTGGAGTGGCTGTTATGTTTTCTAGGCACTAGAATGGTGTTTTTGGGGTGTTTTGCTTCCTAGGGTGTGTATGGACGAATTTTTGTGATAAAATGATGAATATGGGGGATTGTCCTTTGGCCAAGGGATGTAAACATGTATTTATAGGCCCCAAAAACCTTAGAAAATCAGGTTAGGTTAAGGATGAAATGCATGGCAATTTGTGTGTGTGGTGTGCAATGGTCCAAGGGTGAAAATGAAGTAATGATGCAAAGTGTGAAGGGTAAAATGGAGTGGTGTTGTAGCTAGGGAGCATGAATGATTGTGTACATTGCATAGAGATGGAAAGGGAGGTGAAATGTGTCAACAAATGGGTCAAAGGTGCAACAACATGTGTTGCACATGGCATTGGATTCCAAATGTGAATGATGGAGCATCAATTGGTGCATGTAATGGATGTAAATGTTGTCTAAAATCTAATGAGTGAAGGGAACAAGAGGTATCAAGCAATTGAGTGTAATAATTAAATGAATTGAAGCATGAAATCAGAAATTATGTAGGGGACAAGAGTGATCAAGCATGGCATGGGAATCCAAAGGGAATTCTATGTGGTTTGCATGGCAAGGAATGCAAGTTGGGGTGACAGATTTTTGGGCTGTTTTCTTCATCTTTTGGACCATAATTCTTCATATTCTTGGCCTCTTTAGTTCTCAAATTCGTCCATCCACTTTGGCCCATGCATTTGCTATCCACTCCAAGCCCCATTTTGCTCCAAAATGCTCCAAAATGCATCTTCTTGCCTACTTTGTCCATAAAATCTGAAAACACACGAAAATGACTTTAAACATTAAAATAACTAAGGAAACACGACATAAATGCACAAGAACAAGCCAACTAAGTCGCATAAATATGCTCCTATCACAAGTTTATGCAATCAAAGAAGGATGAGAGTGACAAAGACATCCTTGACACATTTAGAAAGGTGCAAGTCAACATTCCACTTCTAGATGCAATTAAACAAGTCCCCAAGTATGCTAAGTTCCTGAAGGAGCTGTGCACTACAAGGAAGAGGGCTTCAAACAAAGAGTTGGTAAGGGTAAGTGAGAATGTCTCAGCTGTGTTGCAACGAAAACTACCTCCTAAGTGCAAAGATCCAGGCATTTTTACAATTCCTTGTGTTATAGGAAATACTCGCTTTGAATCTGCCATGTTAGATCTAGGTGCATCAATAAATGTCATGCCTTATTCAATATATGCATCTATGAACTTGGGAGAATTAAAAAATGATGGAGTGATCATTTAATTGGCCGATAGATCTAATGCGTATCCAAAAGGTGTTTTGGAGGATGTTTTAGTGCAGGTAAATCACCTAGTCTTTCCAGCGGACTTCTACGTGCTTGAAATGGAAGACTCGAACCATTCCTCTCAATTACCAATATTACTTGGCCGACCATTCATGAAGATTGCCCGTACAAAGATAGATGTATTCAAGGGAACATTGACCATGGAATTTGATGGGGAAGTTATTGATTTCAATATTTCTGATGCTATGAGATATCCTCATGATGGTCACTCTTGTTTCTCTATTGATGTGATTGACTTTTGGGCGCATGAATTCCTTGATGATTTGAATGAGGATGCACTTGAAAAGACTCTCACGCAAAGCATTGGACTCAAAAACGAAGGGTTAGCACTTAGGCATGCACACGGCAACAACAAGGAACATCTTGCCATGCCTATTCAAGAAGAATTGGTGGAGATGGTTGCTGCCCTAGAGTTAAATCCAAGGCATATTGGTAAGTCTCCTAACCTAATTTCAATTCCCATTTCGACTAACAAGTTGATTCCTTCTGTAATCTAGCCCCCTTCCCTAGAGCTTAAACCATTGCCTAACCATTTGAAATATGTGTTTTTGGGAGAGCAAGAGACGCTGCCCGTCATCATCTCTTCTTCACTCACTGCACAAGAGGAGGACAAGTTGGTGAGGGTGCTTCGGGAATACAGAAATGCCATTGGGTGGACATTGGCTGATATCAAGGGAATTAGCCCTACCACTTGTATGCATCGAATACTCTTGGAAGAAGGAGCCAAACCATCTAGAGAAGCACAACGCCGGCTCAATCCACCCATGATGGACATTGTGAAGAAGGAAATCATCAAGCTACTAGATTGTGGAGTGATTTACCCAATTTCTGATAGCCATTGGGTCTCGTCGGTCCAAGTTGTTTCTAAGAAGTCCGGAGTCACTGTGGTAAAAAATGAAGATAATGAGCTTGTGCCCACTTGAATCCAAACTGGATGGAGAGTTTGTATTGACTATCGAAAGCTCAACGCTACGACAAGAAAAGATCATTTCCCGCTGCCCATTATTGATCAAATGTTGGAAAGGTTAACCGGTCATTCATTTTATTGTTTTCTTGATGGCTATTCGGGTTATAATCAGATTATGATAGCTCTCGATGACCAAGAAAAGACTACCTTCACATGTATCTTTGGTACCTTTGCTTATCGACGCATGCCATTTGGGCTATGCAACGCACCAGCCACATTCCAAATGTGTATGGTAAGTATTTTCTCAGAATTTGTGGAAAAGATAATTGAAGTGTTTATGGATGACTTTAGTGTCTTTGGTGACTCATTTGATGCATCTTACAACGATGCATCGAAACTAATCTTGTCTTGAATTGGGAAAAATGCCATTTTATGGTAAAACAAGGTATAGTTTTGGGGCATATCATATCAGAAAAAGGGATTGAGGTGGATAAATCTAAAATAGATCTTGTACGTCACTTACCCTCTCCCACTTCGGTGAGGGAGGTTCGTTCTTTTCTTGGCCATGCAGGATTTTATAGGAGATTTATCAAGGATTTCTCAAAAATCGCCCAACCTCTTTGCCGTTTACTCCAAAAGGATGCCTTCGAGTTCAACAAGGAGTGTGAGACCGCTTTCAAAACCCTTAAGGACATGTTGATGTCGGCCTCCATCATCATGCCACCAGATTGGAGCCTTCCATTTGAGCTAATGTGTGATGCATCTGATTATGCCATTGGTCCTGTTTTAGGCCTAATGAGGAACAAACAGCCCCACGTCATCCATTACGCTTCCCGGACACTAAATGATGCTCAATTGAATTATTCTACCACTGAGAAAGAACTTCTTGCAGTTGTATTTGCTTTAGATAAATTTCGTTCATACTTACTTGGCACTAAAGTGATTGTATATTCTGACCATGCAGCGTTGAAGTACCTCCTCACCAAGAAGGAGGCCAAACCAAGGTTGATTCCTTGGATGCTTCTACTTCAAGAGTTCAACATTGAAATAAGGGACAAAAAAGGGAGTGAAAACATGGTGGCTGACCACCTCAGCCGTTTGGTGCACGAGGAGGACTCCTTACCCATTCTAGAGACCTTCCCCGATGAGCAATTGCTGTCCCTAGAGGTAAGTGAGCCTTGGTATGCTGATTTGGTCAATTATTTGGTCACAAAACAAGTTCCTAGCACTCTAGATAAATACAAGCGTGATAAACTCAGAAATGATGCACGATTTTATGTGTGGGATGATCCATATTTGTGGAAGTATTGTCTTGACCAGATTATTCGTAGATGTGTGCACAATTCCGAGTTCAATTCAATTCTTGCATTTCGCCATAGTTATGCATGTGGGGGTCATTTTGGCACCCAAAGGACAACCTTTAAGGTTTTAGAGAGTGGTTTCTATTGGCCTACATTGTTTAAGGATGCTAGAAAATTTTGTATAACTTGTGATATAAGCCAAAGAACAGGTACAATCGGTGCCAAAGACCAAATGCCGCAAACCCCCTTTAATATCGAGGTCTTTGATGTATGGGGTATGGATTTCATGGGACCCTTTCCGCCTTCATATGGTTTTACTTATATTTTGCTAGTCGTTGATTATGTGTCGAAATGGGTGGAAGTCAAAGCCACCCATACTAGCGATTCTAGAGTGGTGGCAGATTTTATCAAGGCTAACATCTTTTCCAGATTTGGCATGCTGAGGGTGTTCATAAGCGATGAAGGCTCCCACTTTTGCAATCGCACCATTGAGGCGCTGTTTAAAAAGTACAATGTGAAGCATTGGGTTTCCACGCTATACCACCATCAAACAAGTGGCCAAGCCGAAGTCTCGAATAGAGAAATCAAGCAAATCTTGGAGAAGACTATTGGGCCAAACCGGAAGGATTGGAGCTTGCGTTTAGATGATGCACTGTGGGCATATCGCACTACCTACAAAACACCTATAGGGATGTCTCCATTTTGAATAATCTACGGCAAGCCGTGTCATCTACCTGTGGAACTGGAGCACAAAGCGCACTGGGCTGTGAAAACATTCAATTTGGACTTAGATGCTGCTGGAATGAATAGAAAGCTCCAACTGAATGAACTTGAGGAGATACGGAACGAAGCCTATGAGAATGAACGAATTTACAAAGAGAAAACAAAGGCGTTTCATGATAAAATGATTCAGGGAAAAACATTCTCAATTGGACAGAAAGTGCTACTATTCAATTCTTGTCTACGATTGTTCCCTGGTAAGTTACGATCTAAGTGGATTGGGCCATTTGTTGTCACTAATGTTTTTCCCTATGGTGCAATCCAAGTTAAAAGCTTAAGGAACGGCGACGAATTCAAAGTGAACGGGCATCGTTTGAAGCTATACTATGAGAGTGATGTGGGGCAGATTGTGAAAGAAATCTCACTTAGTGTCGTGGGCCCTATCCAAGCTTAGAAGGAAGTTTCGTCCGGCTGCAAGACGTTAAAGCAAGCGCTTCTTGGGAGGCAACCCATGTTTTGCGTTCCTAAAAACCTTCCCTTTGCTGCAATTTTATTTTGCCATGATTGTCATTTTTTTTTGTTGCTTGTTTAATTGTTTTCGTTGTGGGTTTATTTTTAAAACATTGACAGATATGCAAGGTATTTTACATTAAAATTCATTGAAAATGAACAGGAGGTAGAAAAATACAAGAGGGAGCCTTCACAAAGGCTGCTTAGGAGAAGTCTCAGTAGTCGGTGGAGCATTAGCAGTCGGCGGAGCCACGGAAGGAGAAGGTATCAGAGGTTGATCATTTGGAGTTTCACTAAGCGGTACAGCCCCAGAAGACGAAGGCAACTACTGTTGGAACAAACCCATAAACCTCTGATGATCAAGTAAAATCTGACCATCAGATTCCTGCATCTGGTCAATCTTCCTCTTCATGTTTGTAGCATAGTTATGTGCAAGCTTGTGCAACTGTTTATTTTCATGCTTGAGCCCTCTAATCTCTTGTTTGAGACTCATCACTTCAGCTGCCAATGATTCAACTTGATGGGTTCGAGCAAATAGACGTTGGGCCATATTAGACACAGAACCCGCACACTGCACATTGAGAGCCAGAGAATCCTTAACAGCCAACTCATCAGACCATTTGGAAAGTAATCTGTTATCTTTGGGAGTGACAAGGTTTCGGGCCACCACCGCAATGGTCATATCATTCTTCATCACTGAATCTCCAACGGTAAGAGGACCAGTAGGGGATATGAAGGATGGGCGCCATATGTTGTCTGGAGAAGGCATGGATGCCTCTTCACCAAGGTTCAAGTCAAAACGACGGTCGGAGGGGCCAGACATTATCAAAGGTGTTGAAGAAAAAAAGAGGTCGGACAAACCGAGATCTTAGAAGTGCAATGAAGGGAGTTTCTATGGGCAGAAATTCAAGTGTGCTTAGAAACGAACTGCTTATCCTCTATAAAAAGCAGTACTTGACGGGATTTCAGAGATCGAAGAAGCGAGCTCAGAAATCGAAGAGGTCAATTCAAAAATTGAAGATGCGCTAGCTTTCTCAAAAGCTGGGCTTGCTCAGAAACCACGGGCCATCCTCTATTCCAGATTTGTCCGCACTTGTCACATGCAACCTCTGCACTTGACGGAGCTCAGAAATCGAAGAGGCAAGCTCAGAAATCAGAGAGGCATTTGCTTTTCCAGACGTGTCAGCATCTGTCACATGCACACTCAGCCTTGCGGAAATTACGGGCAATCTGTCAAAGATTTCTGGTGACGTAGAAAGCACGTGAATATTACTATTCAATCATCCAACGATTGCCGACAAGAGTGAAAGAATAGTACCGGTTATTAATTCATATAAATGTTGACCTTCACCCTCCATTGCAAGGCAAACATACATAACCCTTTTTCATCTCCGAGAATGCCTTCCCAACAAAGCCTCTTGAGTCACTCAGTGTTCCTTATTCCCAGGGATACCTTTGCAAACAACCCATCAAAATTAAAAGTATTTCATATCATGAAGGTTGAAAGCAAGAGTATCTCATATCATGCTTTCTCCTTGTCCTTCTCATTGTCATTGTTTTCATCTGCGGGACAAGGAGAAAGAGAGTAATCAGCCAGCACTTGGTATCAATCTTATGATCTAGAACTGACTGCCTGGAACCCCTTCCTGATTGTTTACCTAGCCTTGCTCTCGAGTACTCATCTTCAACATCTTATGCTTCCTCTTCGTCTACCACTTCTGCCTAGGGAATAGATAAGGGAAGTGAAAATGATACCTCGAAGCAAGTGGAGACAATGTGCTAATTCATCCTCAGCTAGGGACAAGGAGAAAGAAAGCAAATGGTCGGCACTTGGAAAGATTGAAGAAAGAAACAGACCATCACCTCTACCTCGTGCTTGCCTACCGTACAGAAGAAACAAGCAATGAAGAATGTAGACTGTACAACCAAGGAACTCTGATATTCCTCACTCAGAATTCCAAACTAGTTGGAGATCAAAGCTGTGGAAAGTCAACAAGATCATCTATCTCTAAAACCAGATTTGCATTCTTAAACTCTACTCTCTCTGGTTTTTACTTTGCTATACTTGTCATGTTTATTCGTTGTGTGTTTGTTTGCTTGTTTTTGTGTGAGTTTATGCTTGAAACATTGAGGACAATGTTTGATTTAAGTGTGGGGGGGGGGGGGGGGTAACCAAGTTGTTTTGCATGAAATTCGTAGGAGTTTATCACCCATTACTTCTAGTGTTGTTCCTTGCTGTTTTTAAGTGTTTTTAAGCTGTTTTGGAGTGTTTTAGTGTGTTTTGACATAAAAATCCGAAAATCTCATAAAAATTTGAAAAATTGTTTTGAAAAACCCAAAAAGAGAGTTGTTTTTATGTGTTTGTTTATGTCTTAGGGTACCTTCCAACACAATGATGAGGATTTGGTTTTTAATTACATGATTGTTAAAGAGAGTTATAAACATGGATGAAAATTTGATTTACTCCTTGGTGTATGCTTGGTTGTGGTTATAATTTATGAATTCACATGCAATTATAAAGGAAAAATCAGTTTTTGTAAGATGCTTGAAGGAAGGAACTCAAATGAACGCTACAACCCTGTGAGACTTGAGCCTAAACATTTATTTGGAGAGTTAATCATCTATGCATCATTGTTTTCTAAAGTCGTTGCATGATCTCATTATTGTTTTCTTGGTTGCTACTTAGAAGGCGTTTCATCATTTAGTTCCAAATGCTAGAACTCATGCCTATTTCATTCAAAGCATGCTATTGATTTGCATAACACGTATTCAAGATGAAGTTATGTAGTGACCACCAAAGCCAAATTGCCGTGCCCCTATTTCATTATGTGTTTAAGTTTAACCCCATTGAGCCTTGTTAAGCCTATGTTCTTTGTTAATCCACACTATCCTTACCTAGCCTAGTTTTAGGACCATCCATACACTTGTTCTTGAAGCATAGTAAAGCATGACTTAAAATGAATTTTTTATTTTATTTATTTATCAATGTATGCAGAAAGCAAGTGTGGGGGAAGTGATTCTTGTGTGTGTGTGTGTGTGTGTGTGTGCGCCAAAGTCCTTAATAAGGTATGGGGGAAAAAAAAAAGAGTGAAAAGAAAAAAGTTTGTTAAAAAAGGGTCCAAAACATTGAATTCGGCCCTAAGTGTTGCTTGAATCTTCCCTTTGTGTTTAAAAGTTAATTTCTGCATTATTAAGTGAATTCCAAGTGTCTATTTCATTACTTTGCCTGCTATCGCTTTAAGAATGTTTGCTATCCCTATCCTTTCTTTGTTAGCCATTACCCCCAAGCCCCGTTACAACCCTTGACTTCAATCTTGAGTGTCGTGTGTTTCAATTCGTGGAGTTTGAAATTGGTATGAGCATATGGTGTCACTGGTTCTCGCATCTAAGTAGTAACATTCCATTCATGAGATCATATCTAAACATGCTTATTAACTCCAGAAATTGCTTTCTTTGTTATAACATATGTGAGTACTAGTCTTCCATGTTTACATCAATCTGCTCACATATAACTAGTGTAAGGTGTGTAGTCAGAAAATGTGTGTGAAAATAGAGAGTATCTTGTAAGGAATTGAGCAAATTCTCTAAGGCATATTACTACATTCAAAATATCGTTTTAATTGGTTAATTGCGAACTAGTAAGTGGTGACTGTAATTAAGTATGTGCTTAAGTGTAAACATGACTAAAAGCTGTGGGAATGATGATTTTTAACATGTCATGTGCATTGCAAATCCCTGAGGCAAATGTTGGAAGGTTAAGTTATGTTCTGTTTGTTTTGATTCGTTTGTTTCTTTTGTTTTGCTCGAGGACTAGCAAAAGCTAAGTGTGGGGGAATTTGATAGGAGCATATTTATGAGACTAAGTTAGCTTGTTCTCATGCATTTATGTTGTTATTCCTTAGTAGTTTTAGTGTTTAAAGTCATTTTTGTACAATTTCAGGTTCTAAGGACAAAGTATGCAAAAATGTGCATTTTAGAGCCTTTTGGAGCAATTTTGGGCTTGGAATAAATATCACATGCTTGGAACTAAAGGAATGGACGAAATTGAAGACATAAAGATGAGTGATGCGAGAAATATAAGCACACAAATTAAACCCTCTTTTGACAATTGTAGCAAAGTACGTAAGTAGGGATCGTTCTAAACCGGGAATTAGGAGGGCTTGCTAAAACCTCTAAACTGACTAAAAAACAAAAAGAAACAAAGTTAAAAATGTAAACAAAAGATTTTAAAACAAGAAAGTAAAAGGGGGATTTGAGTTTGGTGAAGTTGAAAGTAAAAACGAATAAACTAAAAACTTAAATAGATTTTAAACAATTTTGGGTTGAATGGATAATGGAAGGCTAGCTAAGGGTTTCATCTCCACACATGTTATACTTGCATACAAAACGATTTCCAATTGCATTTCAATAAACCATGAATTCTCAACGCCCCAAGTTAATTAGGTCCGCTTAAATTAACCTTCAGATTTTCCTAACGTTATTGAATTGGATGATTGCATACGACAACCCAAAACATTCCCACAAGTCCCCTACATGATTGCATAATAGAGATACAAGCAAGAATCATTAAATTCTATGAAAACCATAAGCATTAACGAAGCACTTGTTACTATGATTGCATGAAACTTATGCCAAGAATTTACTTAACGTGATTGTGACTAGCAACCTTCACTACTTGTAAATATAAGTTCATAACGATTAGGTGAAACTCCCTTATATTCTAGCGTCAAATTCATGCATGAAAATTAAGCGTGCACTCTCAACCAACATACACAAATTAGTTTTTATACGAACGGATAAGTAAATTGAATTCACAATTCAAGAAACGCAATTGGAAGTAATGAAATCATATAGCAAGCATAAACATGGTTTTGAATCCCCCCCTAGCCAAGGGGGGTTTAGTTCCTCATTATTACAAAACAAAGGTAAACAAATTTAAACATTGAAAAACAAAGTGAAGAAAGCACCTAAACGTTCCAACGATCCATGTTGGATAGCAAGCGCGTCCAAGGACTTTTCTCCTTCTCCTTGCCGCAACAACAAGGTTGGAATGATGTTGAAGGGTTGGTTATTTGGAGGAATGGATGGGAAGGGGTTTAGATATGTAGGAGAGGCAAGGAAAGGCTTGGAGAATGGTTAATTTCTAGATGATTTGAATGAGGTTGCTGCCATGGTATTTATAGGAAGAGGATGGACATGTTTAATGCAAAAATCTGGTGGAATGAAGTAGGTAAGGCATGGCAAGGTGGAGAATTGTTGGTGAGGGTAGGTTTTGAGTCATCCACTCACATGTCATGGTGAGTTAAGCATTGCATCATCCACTCAAATGTCATGGTGAGTTAAGCATTACATCATCCACTCAAATGTCATAGTGAGATAGGCATTGCATCATCACTAAAAAATCTGGTGGAAGTAAAACAAAGGGAAGGCCACGGCATTGATGAATTTTATGGGGTATGCATGGTTTTGAGTGAAGTTTTGGCCAATCCTTCTAGAAATTTATCCCTTCTTGCAACTTGTATTTGTTTCACCAGATTTTTAGCATGTTCCTAGCCTCTTTTGTCTTCAAATTCGTCCATCCATCTTGCTCATATCATATGTAATCCATTACAAGCTCAAAACTGCTCCAAAATGCACCAAAATGCACTTTCTTGCTACCTTAGCCCTTTGGACCTACAAACACACGAAAATGGCTTAAAGTACTAAAATAACTAAGAACTAATAACGTAAATGCAAGAAAACTAGTTAACTAAGTCGCATAAATATGCGTCTATCAATGAGGATTCCTACTTGAAGTAGGAAAGTTAAGCCAAGGTTTCCTATTTTGGTTTGATCTTTCCTAAATCCTAAATGTCCCTAAGTTCCAGCAACATTGAAGGTTTCCTATGCATTTTAGGACACAAATTAAGGGTTCCTTGTACCATAACAAACCTTTGCCGTGCACTCCATCCATGTTTAATTCTTGCATCAATCATCACTTCACTTTCACCTTTGAATCATTTCAACACCACTCCATTTTACCCATGCTTTGCATCATTACTTCACTTTCACCTTTAAATCATTTCAACACCACTCCATTTTACCCATGCTTTGCATCATTACTTCACTTTCACCTTTGAATCATTTCAACACCACTCCATTTTACCCATGCTTTGCATCATTACTTCACTTTCACCTTTAAATCATTTCAACACCACTCCATTTTACCCATGCTTTGCATCATTACTTCACTTTCACCTTTGAATCATTTCAACACCACTCCATTTTACCCATGCTTTGCCTTGCACTTCCTCTATAAAAGGAAGTGTGTGTAACATAAATTGAGTTCATACTTTGTTAGATCATTCACTCCCATTTCAACACAACCTTCATCCAAACACATCCATTCATCTTCACATCCATTCCTCCATACAAACAAACCTTCAAACACTCACCAACACCTTGTGCCGTAGCAAAGGAAGGGAAGCAAAGTGCTTGGACGTGCTTGCTGTCCAACTTGGATCGTTGGAGCGTTTAGGTGTTTTCTTTCTTTTGTTTCTAATGTTTAAATTCATTTCCTTTCGTTTTGTTGTAAATATGAGTGGCTAAACCCCTCTTGGCTAGGGATGATTTCAAAGCCATGATTATGTGTGCAATATAATTTGATAAATTCCAATTATGAACTCTTGAATCGTGAATGCAATTGGCTTAACTATTTGATTGATAACTTATTTGTATTTGTTAATTAAGGGTCGACACTTAATTGGCATGCATAAATCCGTTGCTAGAATATAAGGAAGTTTCACATAATCGTTACAAACTTATACTCACATGTAGTGAAGGTCGCTTATAAACGATCGCGTTAAGTTCAATTCCTAGCATGAGTGACATGATGTCATAGTTGCAAGTGCTTTGTCAATGCTTATGATTTTCATTAAACGGAATGATCTTTGATTGTATCTCTATTATGATGTCATGTAGGGAACTTTAGAAGAATGTTTTGGGTTGTCGAATGATGTCATCCAATCCAATAAAACAAGGAAAATCTGAGAGTTAATTAGTGATGTCACGGTTAATTTGGAGCATTGTCGTTCATAATTCAATAAAGTAGTAACTGGAAATCGAGTTGTTTGCATACATATCATGTGTGGAGAAAAAGCCTCTAGCTATCCCATCCATCATCTTATTTCTCAAATTTGTTTTACAATCTATCTAGTTTTTCATACTTGTTTGTTTGTTTCAACTTCCTCCAAAACTCAATCCCCCTTTACTTGAGTGTGTCTAATTAGTTAGAATCTATTTTAATTTGTGTTTTTAAATGTTTTGATTCAAGTAAAAGTCAATTTTCGTCCAAAGTCATTCCTAGTGTCTAGTTTAAGTTTATTTAGTTGTTTTAAGCTGTTTTGAGTATTTTAAGTTTGCTTTGAGTCTCGTGAGTCTTGTTAAGTGTTTTTAAATTTAGTTTTATGTTTTTGAGCCAGTTTAGAGGTTATTAGCAAGCCCTCCTAATCCCCGGTCCAGAACGATCCCTACTTATACTTGTACTACAATTGTCAAAAGAGGGTTAAATTTGTGTGTTAAGATAATTTTCGCATCACACTGCTAGAAGCAACCTCCACATGCTGGGACTGTCCACCAGGGTACTATTGTGATTCACCAGTTAAATATGGCGGATATGGAATATAACCTCCAGAATACTGAGGATAACTACTTTGCTGATACTAGTCTTGTAGATACTGATACTGCCCTATAGAATAAGGAGCTATATCGCCCTGGTAATGATAGCACCTCCACGACCCGCCTGGGCATAACCATTAGGTCCTGGAACTTGCTGGGTCAGCCCCGGGGGTGGTAAGAAAGGCTGCTGGGGCCTCTGCTGATTCTGAGGACAATGCATAGCTGGATGCCCCAATTGACCATAGGTAAAACATCCGCTACTGCCTCGCCTACATTCCCCAAAGTGCCGATTATTACACCTACGACATAAAGGTGCACCTGTGTCACCAGAATCTCTCTGCCTCTGAAATCGAGGACTTCCAAAAAATATACCACCTCTTATCTGACCAGTGGAACTCATACCCCACCCCCGTTAGAAGAACTGGAATTGGCTCCACCTCTCTTAAAGCTCTGAGTTTTGTGAGGTCCCAAAGATGATTGACCCTTACTTTTATCATCTTTCTTCTGACTTCCAACCTTTTCTTCCTCCTCACTGTCACTAGGCATATCCGTAACAAAATCTCATAAAATTCCTGATAAGTAGCATAGGGAGTAGTGGTCGCCATAGAACGCCATTTCTTTTTAGTACCCAATCTAAAGCGACAAAGCATCTCAACCGGATTAGCAGCAACCTCCGAATCATAGCGGGACAAGTCAGTAAGCCTCCTGTAGTACTCATTAGCTGACATCTTTCCCTTCTTTAGATGCATGAATTCTTGCTTCTTGCGATCTATATACTCTGGAGGAATGAATCTCTTCTGGAATAACTACTTAAAAACTTCCCAATCAATAACTTCCTCTAGAATAACTGATAAGACTCATGTCTCCACCAAGATGTGGGTTCTGAACCTAAAAACCAGGTAGTCGTCTCAACCCATCTATCAGGAGGAAGACTCATCTGACTCTGTATCACATGGAAAGTCTTCTCAATATGATTAAGCCATCGCTCTACTCCTTCATGTCCTTCATTACCCATGAAATGATTCAACTTCAGATTATACACAGTCTCTAGAGAAGTCCTTTGGGGATGACAAAGTGAAGACTGAATAGCATTAGCTATAGCTTCCTCTAACTGAGCAATATTAAGAAAACTAGGCTTAGCTGAAGGACGTGGCTCTCTACGAGGTGGCATAGTTTTGACAGAAGACACCAAAACAATTAGAATATTCACAAGAATATGCAAGACTGCCAAACCTAGGGTCTGATACCAAACTGACACACCCCGACCTAATTCGAGGCATATTGGCCGTCATGTGAAACGTAGCCATGTGTACAGTGCGGAAGCAATAATGATATAAAGAAATGTGAATAAATAAAAACCAAACCAACTAGAGCACTAGATAGGGTAAGGTGCAAGACGAGAATAAGTGTGATTACACAATTAGAGCATAAGTAGCCTAAGTGCAGTCCAACATGACGAATACTAATTATACAACACCCAAAGGTGATCCTACATTGGTGAGAATATATCACAACTTCCGTCGAATCCTCATAAACCACCAACAATCACTCATACCTAAAACCTGGAGAGGCACAAAACAGAAAGTGCGAGTGGGCAAAAACAAAGCTTTTCAAAATCATTCCATTTAACAAAAGTTCTAACCCCTCGCTGTAAAACCTGTATACTTTCCTAGAAAATAGAATATAATCATATTTATATCAAAACCATGCTCAGAATAGCGATAATCATAAGTATACCATGCCAATATCTCAATGCAATAGAAAGTAACTCAGGTGAAATAACATATCAGCTGGATCCACCTAAAATGGCCTATATGGGTGAATCTATAGCTCAACAATTATTCCTACACACAAGTCGGAACCACCTATAGTGGTCTGTATGACAGGACTGGGTGTAAATAAATACGCTCAAGTGCTACGATCACGTGAAGACTGTGCGAATAATCGTAAGTCACCTACAAGTCGGAACCACCTATAATGGTTTGTATGACAGAACTGTGCACCTAACTTGGATGCAAGGTGAGCGTGTGGTGTGGGAGGTGAACATCACGTGAAGCACTGTGCCCAAACCACGGGCAGGAACACTAACACCGGGGTGCAGGTTTATGAGCTCTCAATACATCTCACAATATCATCAACTCATAATAACAATCTACAACTCACCTAATACTAACATGAGCATCCACTACGTCAAATCACATTTATGCATACTATATTAATTCATAATCTAAGCATAAAACAATAGGCATGGCATTTCAAAACATAATTTCATTTAAACACATTTTCTGGGAAAAATACCAAGTATATAAGTATATATTGAAAACCAAAAGCCCACTCACTGATATGTGGAAGGGTCATAACCCCCGAGCCTTGCTTGACTGCGCTCGTCCTCAGGATAGATCTCACCTATATGTGAAACAACTATATAAACGTTATTTAAAGCACATAACCAAAACTAGGTAATAACTCCTCATACATTGCTCAATTGGGGTGTTTGAATATACCAACATGATTTACTCAACCCCACGAATATCCCCATATTTTTAGAAAAAAAATTTCGATGTCCCACGTGCCAGCCAAGGCACGGTTAGACGTGCTGCCTACACACAAGCAAGTGCCTGGCACACTGACGAATTCCCTAACGGCGTTAGGGAATATTCCGTTAAATAAAATCATATGCCATTAAAGATACCTGAAGCCGTTAGAATATTCCATCAAAGTTGACGGAATATTCACCTTCTTCTCCAGTGAGTCACCGGATTCCGTCGCAGTCGCTATTTGTGTCGTCGGAAACTAGAAAAACTTTAAAGCTTCATATCTCTTCCATTTCTCGACCAAATTCGATGAAATTTTCACCAAAATGAAGCTTACAACGAGCAGAACACATTCTTACCACTTTGGGGACATAAAACCAACGAAAAATGGTCGAAAAATCTTTCGACCGAACGTTCAAACCTGCAACTCAATAAACCCAAGTGTTCTAACGTCAAAACTACTCCAAAAAGGTTCCTAGGTATTAGAGAAGTTAGAAAAATACCCTTTTAAGTCCCTAAACAGGCTAAAACCTTCGCGATCATGTTGGAGAATTTCATACTCCTCGCCGAAGTTCGGATATCTCGAGTTCTACAGGTCTTTTCCTTAAACAAAAGGTACGACTCTGCTCCTAAGCTTGCAAGGAGTTCAAAAACATCCTCATCTAGCTCGATCCATGAGTGATTAAGCTAGTTGGGAGGTTGACCGTACGTGTTGTACGGACGGAAAGAAAACGAGAGAGAGAATAAGAGAGAGAGGTCTGAATGCGTGTGGGTGCACGTGAGAGTGTGTGGTCCAGATTTGGGCACCCAAATAATATCCCTAAGTCTTAAATGGCTACCAAGTCCAAAACCATGCAATCCCAAACACTCTCTAAATTCCTATTGGATCCAACAATATAGGAAATAACATTATTAGTCCATTTTTCTTATCCCAACAACACAAATCACAACCCAACGCTCAAGGGTAAAACCGTCATTTCCATGCTATCAAGAATAAAATATTCCTTACTTCGGAACGGGCTGTCACAAGTTGAGTACATAAAGAATTGATCGACAACGAAATTCTTCCATAATTCAGGTTTCTATCACTAAATTCTTTAATTTTTAAATTGTATAATACACAAGTTTATTTATTTAAAAATTCTAATTTATGTACTTAGATAAATTTCTACTATTTTTGTTAAATTAATAAATATTTAGTCTAATTAATTAATTTTGTCACTTGAATTGTTATGAGAAAATGGAAATGAATAATATTTATAAGCATTTATGTTAAATTAACAATATTAAAAATAACATAAACGTATAATATTCAGTAATATAAGAATATATTATGTTAAATTAATTTGTTTTGCTCTATAATTGTTATTTTAATTTGTTGTTATTTTAATTTGTTTTTGTTGTTATTTTGATAACTTTGATAACTTTTGGTTGTTATTTACTAGAATGGATTAGATGTGCGTAATTTTGATAACTTTTTGTTGTTATTTTAATTTGTTTTTATTATAATAGGTGTTGAAAATTAAAAGATTGCAATCGTGATAGAGTTTGAGGGTTGAAAGATAGAAATTGAAAATTTTAATAGTTATGCCTACATGATAGGGATTGAAGGATTGTAGGCATCTTAGTGTCAACGTAATATTTTGCCCTCGTAAAGTGGTAAAACATGGACAAGAGTTGGTTGATGCTACCCCGAAATTTTGAAGCGTATACAGCTGGAAATAATTTGTTTTTGGATCAAGTAGTTGCAAATGATGTTGGTCCTGATAAGTTTAGATGTCCTTGCAAAAGATGTTGTAATCGATATACTTTTGTTAGAAACACTATTATTGAACATCTCATATTGTATGATATGGATAAAGATTATAAAAACGCTTGGTGGCAACATCATGACGAACAAAACATTGGAGAGCAAAATGTGGCAATTGGAGAAAAAGAAACAGGAGATGAGGTGATTGGCATGCATGATTTTCTTAATGATGTATTTGTCCAACCATTAATAGAAGAAGGTGTTGGGCTGTCTATTGAACCCCTTATTGGGGAAAGGCATCTAGACGAGGTGGAGACTTTTTTTAGGCTGCTTGAAGCGGCAGATCAAGATTTGTGGCCAGGTTGTAAGGAGTTTAAGAAATTGGAAGCAGTTGTAAGACTGTATCAGATTAAGTGTTTAGCGGGAATGCCAGACGAGATCTTCACCACTTTACTAGAGTTAATTAAAAGAATGTTGCTTAAATGGGATTGTTTACCTGAATCCTGTTATAAGGCAAAAAAACTTATAAATGACTTGGGTCTGACATATGTGAAAATTGATGCATGTCATAATGATTGCATGATCTATTGGAAAGATACTTCGGATTTGACTGTGTGCTCGGTTTGTGGTAAATCAAGATATAAAATTACCAATGCAGAGGATAGCTCGAGAAAAAAGATCACAGCTAAGGTTACGTGGTATTTTCCTTTAAAAACACGATTGCAATGATTTTTTATGTCGAAGCTTATGGCTGAACATATGAGGTGGCACGCAACCGAATGTCCTAAGAATGAGTTTATGAGACATCCTTCAGATTCTACAGCATGGAAGCATTTGGATAATTTATATCCGAATTTTACGTTAGAAATTTGAAATGTCCAATTATGGTTAGCCAGTGATGGATTTAATCCTTTTGGGAAAATGAGGAATGACCATAACACATGGCCTGTGGTGCTTTCTGTTTACAATTTTCCACCTTCGATGTGCATGAAGCAACCAAATTTGTTGTTGTCTCAGTTAATACCAGGACCGCGCAGTCCTGGTAAAGAGATTGATGTATACATGCGTCCATTGATTGACGAGCTGAATGAGTTGTGGGAGGTGGGCACTCCCACTTATGATGCATATTCCAACCAAAGTTTTACAATGAAGGCTGCCGTCTTATGGACTATAAGTGATTTTTCTGCTTATAGAATGTTGTCAGGATGGAGTATAATGGCTATAAAGCCTGTCCACATTGCATGCATGATAAAGAATCTATTTACTTGCCAGCGAGTCATATGATTTGTTATATAGGGCATCGATGCTTTCTAGTGTATCGTAGTGCACCAAGGCAGTAGACTGGTTTATAATGTCTCGAAACTTTCTACATTGAGATTTGCTTTTGGAAAACCAAACAAAGATGCTTTAGTTGGGCAACGCAGAAGAAGAACTTTGAGCAGTACAAGTAATAACAGTCAATGGAAAAAGAAATCTATTTTTTATGAACTACCTTATTGGAGGCATCTATTGATTAGACACAATCTTGATGTTATGCATATCGAGAAAAATATATGTGACTGTGTGGTGGGAACATTGCTAGATATAGAAAAGTCTAAAGATGGATTAGCTGCATGTGCAGATCTTGAATTCTTGAACATAAGACGTAGTTAACACCCATGTAGAGAAGGAAATAGGACATTTTAACCTCCAACATTGTTCAAAATTGAAAAGAGAAGAAAAAAATTGCGTTTTGCAAAGTGTTGTCTACTATTTGGGTCCCCAATGGATATTCATCAAATTTGTCGCCATGTGTGCACGTGAATGAACGAAAAAATACATGGGTTGAAAAGTTACGATTGCCATGTTTTAATGCAGCAATTACTCTCGCTTGCAATATGCCTGGTTTTGCCTAAAGCTGTTACTATGGTATTATTAGAGTTGAGTGCAATTTTCAGACAGTTGCGTAGTAAGAATGAGTTTGGGGAAGGATTCAACCAACTGAATTCAAGAATTGCCTTGACATTATGTCAACTTGAAAAAAATATTCCGTTCTGCATTTTTGGATATAATGGTGCACCTTTTGGTTCACTTGGCAGACAAAGCAACTCTTGCAAGGCTTGTTCAATATAGATGGATGTATCCAATTGAACATTAATGAATAAATTTTTATAAATTTTTTACAATTGTAGTCATAACTTTAATTAATAATTATTATAATTTGTATTTCATTTTATAATTGTAGGTATTTGCAAACACTGAAGCGCTATGTTCATAATAAGAGTCGTCTTGAAGGTTCTATTGCTGAAACATATTTGGTTGATGAGTGCTTGTCCTTCTGTTCCATGTATCCTAGAGATGCTGAGCCTCGTTGTACCCGTAGAGGCTGAAATGAAGATGGTATTGGACGTGGAGTATCTGGTGGGTTATCATTTTTTGACTCGAAAGGAAGTTATATGGTCAGTGCCATAAATACATTCTAAATAATTGTGATGAAGTTAGCCCATTTAGAAGGTAAAAACTTTTAATCATACATTTGAATGTTTTATTGGTTTTCTTAACTTTGAAAAATTAATTATCTAAATTTGGACATAATTGTCTAGGCAACATGAGGAATTCTTGAAAACTAAACATCGACGGGAAAGGTTAACTATGTGACAAATTAAGGAGCTAAGCAAGAAATAATTTCCAGAATGGTTCAAGCAACATGTGAGTTGATATAACAATCACATTATTTATTTATTGTTTTGCATTTTAATTATAACATGTTTATAGTTATTCTGTCAATTTTTATCTGCATACTTATTACAGATGAATTCAAGATGTCATGCTAATGACAGTTGATATCTCAAGACTCTAGCTAATTATCCTAGTAGGGTTGTGAGTAGATATAAAAGTCACATTGTTCATGGGCTTAGATTTCGTATAAAATATGTGGATGATAAGCATAAGAAGCAAAATTGTGGTGTCTTTGTACCTGCAAATGTTCATAGAGCAATTGAGCAAGTGAATTGTTATGGCAAAGTAGTAGATATGTTCGAGGTTAAATATTGTGGCCCTACTGTGGCAGGAGATAGGGGTCGAGTTGTGATGTTATTTAAGTGCGAATGGGTTAATAGTGAAAGTCCACGAGGAATGAAGACCGATCAAAATGGATTTACTATGGTGAATTTCAATCAATTGGGATTTAAAGAGGATCGTTTCATATTAGCATCACAACCATTACAAGCATTTTACGTGGAGGACACAATTGAAAAAGATTGGCACATAGTTGTTTGAACCTAGCCGAGGGATTTGCTTGACGTATTAGAGGATAGTGATGAAATTGAGGATTATGCCATACCTAACTTGGATGATCTAATTCTTGATAATGAAAATTTCCATACAAGGGTTGGTGTGAAAGAGACTCATTTTCTTGAATCATTACCATTGCCTACTGTGTTCCTTAATCATGCCAATGTCGACGACGAGCTAACAGATGATGACAGGGAATAAATATATTAATTATTTTATGTATTAATTGGACCATGTTTCAATTCGGGTGTGATGATATCTTATCATAAAATCATATTTCTATTTTTTTATTAAGTATTATATATAAGTTAAATTTTATTTATTAAACTATTATATGAGATAACATAATTGCTGATTTTTTAACTTTGGGTTAAACTGTTTTTTTTATATGCTTGATTCCTATCGTTTTTAGCCGACGGCATATGTCATCTGCGTCGGTTTAATTGAAATATTTTGTGCGGGAATTTTCCCCCTTTTTTTGCACGGGGAAATGGATTGGAAGAGCTTTTTCAGTCAGCGTCAGAGTTGGCATCAATTTTAACTGACCAAACCTCAGATTATTTTGACACAAAGTTTTCTTATTTCAATGCCACATTCATTCGCACTAACATGTCAGGCTCACATCGGTTTGAACCGATGCAAACTTATCTTTAGAGGCTACCTGCTACGACTGTCAAGTCTATCAGGAACACGTCGGTTTCAACCGACGAAAACTTTCCTTATTTCGACGCAACACAAATTTGTCAGGCTAACGTCGGTTTAATTCGACGTAATCTGATCCTATTGCGACGCCACTGGCCTTTTAGTCAAAAGTGTTTCAGGCCTTTCAGTCAAAAGTATGTCAGGTACGTGTATCTAGGTCGTGTCAGACTTAGTGTCGATTTGAATCGACGCAAAGTCCAAATATTTCGATGCCACTTATGTTTATGGCAGTTTGTCAAAGACGGTGTCAATTTTGACTGACGTAATGTGTTCATATTTTGACGCCACGTACAACTACTGTCGGTGTTAACCGACACTAACTTTTATCCATTTTTAAACCCCCTTCTTTCCCATTACTTCTGTGTTTTCATTTCTCTCTCTCATTTACTCCTTCGGTTTTGCCCCATGCGCCGTTACTCCCTCTCTTTCCCTCATTTCAGCCATACTCTTCTCCTTCCACTAATTTTTGCTATGGATAATCTAGTGAAGATCAACGTTCTGAGGAACTTCATTTGGAAGAGGAAGAGTTTGAAGCTGGTTCTTTTTTGAATTATTATTAATTTCAGTTTTTGTTTTGTGTTTAAACTAGTATTATGCTTAAACTGAAAAATTACATTTGTTTCCTGGATTTTAATTTTTTTTTTGTATTAATAAATAACATCTCAACGGAGGCGCGAACCCTCAATTCCCAAATGGACGAAACAACTTTGTTAGTTTGATTCATCTGGAAAATGCATTAGTGATAATTCTAGTGCTTTTTCAAAATATGTAGCAGGGGAGGTTAGAGACCACAGAAATCTCCCGTTGATGAGGGATTGGCGTAAGATTGAGGAAGAAGATAAGGAAGTTTTCTGGAATAGAATAAAGGTATAGAAAATAGAAGAATAAGTCAATGATTGTAATAATAATTGATTAGCTTGATTTTTTTTATTATTTTTTTTTATGGATGTAGGGAATTTTTTTTTTTTAAGATGCCGATATAGTAAAAATGCCTATGATATGCCAAATGACGCTTAAGGTTGCAGAGCATGCACATAAAGAGTATAGAAATAAGTTAAAAAAAAGTATTATACTAAAAGAGCAGTAGAGGTGCACAGCCACCCTCATCCTAATGTGAATCCTGCACAGTGGGTTGAGTTCATGGCATACTGGAATAGAGAAAAAATAAGGGTAATTGTTATATGATTGATTTCCTTATAACTTTAAATTTGTCTAATAAATTCTTGTTTTTTTTTCAAGAAGTTGTAGAAAAAAATAAGATTAATCGGCAATTGAAAACAATGAACCATACTACTGGTACAAAATCTTTTGCAAGACTGCGGCAAGAATATGTATGGATTGTACATTTTGAAGAAATGTTATTAATTTTAAATAATCTATAGTTGTATGAAATTTTATTAATATGAGGTTAGCTTGAAATTGTTTGTATGAAATTTTATTTTTGATAAAGCGGAAGAAGCATGGGAAATAGGCAGATCCTGTTACCTTTTTTCGTGAATGTCATACATGAAAATAAAACTTAGATTGATGAAACATCGGAGCATACATGGGTAATTGATTTTTTCGTGTTAGCATTTCATTGTTATTAATTTTTATTATCTATAGCTTATTTTTCTGTTTTACAATTGTTTGAATTTTTATTTTTAAAATTGTAATGCAAGGCAACAATGGAGAGCAATCTGCAAACTTTGATTGAGTCGGGCGAAGAGGATAATGAAGAACTTAGGACCCGAGTTTATGTTGATACAATGGGTCTTGAGAGTAATAATAGAGTTAGAGGATATGGTCATGGGGTGACTCCTGATATGGTATCCTATGCATCTTCTTCATCTTCTACATTAAATTCCTCTAAGAGGTTGATGCACAAAATCAGTGAGGACTTTGGTACAACAGAAAGTGTCAAGTTTATGACTTTCGCTAGATTGCTTCGGTCACTAGTATAGATAAATATGTAAATGGATAAAGACAAGGAAGCAAACACAAGATGTACGTGGTTCACCCAGATTGGCTACGTCCACGGAGTAGAGGAGTTCTCATTAATTGTGAAGGGTTTACATAAGTACATAGGTTCAAGCTCTCCTTTAGTGAGTATTAGTGAATGATTTAGTACAAATGACCTTAGGAAATATTGTGGGAGAATGATCTCCTTTTATATAGTTTCTAGCTTTATTCTGACATTGACACGTGTCATGTTGTGATTGGCTTCTGATGTTGACATGTGTTGCGCTATGATTGGCTTTTGATGTCAACACGTGTCGTACTGTGATTGACCTCCTAGTTAGAGGGAAACTCTTCTAGGTCATTGATGGTATAATGTTGATCGATGCTCAGAAGTTTCGGGATTGGTCAAGTATGGTACAAACAGTGTTCCCCCAAGTTCCTGAGTGAGGGAAGCTCCTCGGTTGGGGACTTGCAAGATTCAAGCCGCTGAGTAATCACGAAACTTCTAAGTACCAAAGTGTGGTATCGTTTTCACTTGCCTTATCTGTCTCATAGGTATATGTGGCATTTTCTCTGGAAGTACTTTTCTTCCATCCAAGGGTGGTATCTTTAACCGGTGGAAATTCACAAGGTCATGTATCAATTTCACTTGAAGCTTACTTGTAGTTTCAGGCTTGGTCAAGCACGATACAAACCATGTAGTAAGAGTCCCCCCAAGTCTTTGAGTGAAGAGATCTGCCGAAAGAGGTGACAGACAAGGTAAGCAATCAGAGTTCCAAGTAATCGGTTCCAGATCAGAAGTTTGATTTCGAGCTCCGGCTGATTGTTTTCATTCTCCCTATCTTGCAGGCAGCAAGAAGGATAAATAGAAGAAAAAAGAGAAGAGATAATATGAGATACTTTTGCTTTTGAAGAAGTAACTTTCCACAGGCTTATTCTTGAACTGGGCTGGAGGGTTTTCTGGTTTCCTCCAGAGTATAAGGCCAACTCAAGAATTTGAGGGTCAAAACAAGTCGCTCAAATCTAGAGTACGTTTGACCCTAATGATATAAGATACTTTTGCTGTCGACAAAGTAGTGGGTGTGGTATGGCGAGGCTTTGCTCTTTGGCGATGGTGTTAGCGAAATGCTGTGGAAGCTTCTCGAGTTCTTCGGATAGGGCAGCGATGCTGGGTTTGGATTTGATTTAGACTTCTCTGTCTAGGTTGTATGGTTCTGCAGGAAGGGCATCGTGCTGTAGTGATATGTTCTAGCTCATCATTGATCCTTTTGCTTCAATCTTTTACAGCATTTGTCCTCGATGCAGGAGTGGAATGCAACCTTTGCATTTAAATGGTCCTTCAGAGCACTACTTCTCAGCGACTCATCCATGCGTGGCAGCTTCAGTGTAAAGCATCAATATCATATCAACTGTTCTGAGGTATTTGCTGAAGGACTTCGTGACCTTAACAACAATTGAGGAGGAGCAATCGAGAGCAATGTTAGGCAAACAACCATGCAAAGATTCCGGGCAATCAGTTCCAAATCGGAAGTTTGATTTCAGGTTCCAACTGATTGTGTTTTTTCTCATTTTCCTGCAGGTAAGAGCAAGGGCAAAGGAAAAGATAGGGAAAAATCATGATATGGGATACTCTTGCTTTTAACCCTGATGATATGAGATACTTTTAATCTGATGTGGCTTGTTTGCATAGGTATTATCAGAGGGGGAAAGAAGCTGAGTATTTCAAGAGACTCTGTTGGGAATGCCCTCTCAGATGTGAATAAAAGTTGAGCATTTTTTTTATTTGTAGGTATGCCTGGCTGTGGAGAATGGAGATCGACATATATAGGAATTGTTTCAATAACGGGTAGTAACGCTGTTCCTTTACCCTTCTCGGTCATAACAATGTAGCGGGAGCTGCAACATTCACATGTTTTAACTTTGTCAGAGCACTTTGAAAAAGTGGTCTGTGGTATATGGAAAGCTGATGTTGCGTGTGAAGATTGCATACAAGCTTTATCCAAGGAAATTTGGCTCTCAAAGTTCGGAAAGTGATGCCTCTTCGGTTTTCGAACAAGTAATCCTGTTGGGGATCTGGCTCTCGAGATTCGGAGAGCGTTGCCTCTTTGATTTTTTAGAAACCAATCCTGGTAGGAGTCTGGCTCTCGAGATTCGAAAAGCAGTGCCTCTTCAATTTTAGAGAAAGCAATCCTGGTGGGAGTCTGGCTCTCAAGATTTGGAGAGTGGTGCCTCTTCGATTTTTGAGAAAACGATCCTGGTGGGAGTCTGGCTCTCGAGATTCGAAGAGCAGTGCCTCTTTAATTTTTGAGCAAGTAATCCTGTTGGGAGTGTTTTCTCAATGTGAGTATAGGTTAGGCATTTTTGCCAGTTCTGCCTTGCCATGGAGCATATAGGCTGACACACATAGGGACTTTCCAGTTACCAAGCAGTGGTGCTGTCCCTTTACCCTTGTGGGTAATAGTAGGGTAGCGGGGCCTTCAAAATTTATGTGTCCAAGATTTGTCAGAGATCTTTGGCAAAGTTATCTGTGGTACTCGATGAGCTGATGTTACGTGTGGGGATTGTCGACATATTTTACTCAGGAAAATCTGCTTCTCGAAATCCGAAGAGTGGTTCCTTTTCGATTTTTGAACAAACAGCCATACTGCCCTTTGATAGGAGCATATTTATGCGCCTTAGTTAGCTAGTTCTTATGCATTTCCATGGTGTTTTCTTAGTTAAAGTAGTCTTTTAAGCCATTTTTGTGTGTTTTCAGGTTTTAAGGGTAAAGTATACAAAAAGATGCATTTTAGAGCCTTTTGGAGCAAAATGGAGCTTGGAGTGGATGTCACATACTTGGAGCCAAGGGAATGGACGAAATTGAAGATTTGAAGATGTTGATTCCTACTTGAACAAGGTTTCCTAGTTGAAGTAGGAAAGTGCCTAATTGAAGATGAAATCCTAGTCAACAAAGGATTCCTAGTTGATGTGGGATTCCTAGAAGAATGAAGTTTCCTACTAAATCAAGGTTTCCTACTTGAAGTAGGAAAGTTAAACCTAATTGGCCTTGAGTTTCAGCTACAAAGAGGAGTCCTAAACACTTTAGGACACCTTAATCCTTGTTCTAGAAAGATTCACACCAATTTCAGTAAGGAAACCCTCCTTGCCGTGCATTCCTTGTTTCTAGAAGCTTTATCCATGCACACACATCCTTGCCGTGCCTATCCCTTCTAGAAGACCTATTTTCCTTGCCTTGCAAGGCTTTCTAGAAGCCTTATCCTGCCCTATCCAAACCTGCCGCACCTTGTGGACGTTTTCCCTTGTGTATTCTAATTGTTAAGCCTTTTTCCTTGTGGATTTGGATTTTACAAGTCCATATCTAATTTCCCTAGGGTTTTAAGTGCCTATATATACTCTCATTCACCCCTTGGCCGAATTACCACCTCTCATTCAGATCATTCACGCCAGAAACAAGAAGCCACTCTCTGCCACAGCCTTCCACCACCATTCTCCATAATTCTTGCCAAAAACCACCCCTTGCCACACCACCCATCCATCCTAAACACCACCATACTACCCCCATCCATTCTACACCATTCATAACCCCAAGAACCTGTCCATGCGTTTGTGCCGCAGCAAGGAGGAATGAGGAACTTCGTGGATGCACCTGCTGTCCAAGTTGGAGTGTCTAGGTTTTCTCTTTCTTTGGATTTCAATGTCTAAACTTATTTATCTTTGCTTTGTGCGTATGAGGAACTGAACCCCCCTTGGCTAGGGGGGATTCGAAACTATGTTTATGCTTGCTATATGATTTAATTACTTTCAATTGCGTTTCATAAGTTGTGGATTCAATTTGCTTATCTATTTGAATTAAACTGATTTGTGTGTGTTGGTTGAGAGTGCACGCTTAATTTTCATGCATAAATCTAATGCTAGGATATAAGGGAGTTTCACCTAATCGTTATGAACTTATATTCGCAAGTAGTAAAGGTTGTTGATCACAATTGTGTTAAGTAAATTCTGGGCATAAGTTTCATACACTTTCATAGTTACGAGTGCCTCGTCAATGCTTATGATTTCCATTGAACGTAATCATCTTTGATTGTATCTCTATTATGCGCTTTCATGTAGGGAGCTTTTGATGAATAATTTGATTGCGATGCGCTTTTTCCATCCAATTCATTGACTTAAGGGAAATCTGAAAGTTAATTTAAGCGTATCTAATTAACTTGGGGTGTTGAGAATTCATGGGTTATTGAAAAACAATTGGAAATCGTTTTGTATGCAAGTGTGACATGTGTGGAAAAGAACCCCTTAGCTAGCTTTCTATCCATTCACTTTAACCAAATTCGTTTAAAATCTGTTTTAGTTACAAGTTTCTGTTTTGTTTTCAATTTCGTCAAAACCAAATCCCCATTTATTTTGAAGTGTTAGATTAGTTAGAAATCAATTTAGTTTGTGTTTTTAAGTGTCGCTACAAGAAAATATGGTAATTGCGACACTTTTTTTACGACGCGTGATGCAGCCGTCGCAATAACTATTAAATTTCATTATTTTATGCGCGCTAAACTTTGGCGCTCTGTTGTTTGCGACAGGAATAAGTTCCGTCGCACACACCTCTGTTGTGAATAAGTAGAAGAAAAAAAAACACAACTGCACGCTCTCATCTCCTTCTCGCTCTCCGCCTCTCTCGTTCTCGTTCTCCGCCTATCTCCCTCTCTTCAAAGCATAGATCCTTCTTTGCCACTCTTGCCACAACCACTGATGCTGAGACACAATTGAACCAGGTAAGGATTTATGTTTCTTGTTCCTCTCTTAAATCTCCCCTTTCCCTAACCCTAATATTTTTTGTCATCTCTTAGTTTTTTCTTTTTGCCGCTAGAAATTCGAATTCAACCTCATCCCTTCTGATTCGGTAATATTATTTGAGGAATTATCTTCTAATTTGTTTTTTCTTGGTGTTGTTTCGTCATTTTTTTTCCGCAAATTCCAGTCTTATCTATTCTCCATTAGTTCTCCCATTGTTTAGGGTTTCTTTTTGTTATTTCTATGTTCAATTTCATCACTAATTGCTTATATTGTTGGAGGATTTTTTGTAATTGGAGCTAGTCAAAGAAGTATGCTGGCTTGGTTTTGTTTATTTATTCTTTATTGGCACTGGTGACTCGGTCAGCAAGAGAAGCAGAAATTTGGTGGTGGATTAATTGGAGAAGGATGAGGAAGAAAGCATTGATGAATGCAGAGATAATGGCGGTGCTTTTGTGAAGAAGCACGGGGTGGTCAGAAAAAGGTGAGATTTGTAGGGGAAAAGGGAAGAACTGTTTGGAAAGGAATGGTGAATGATGAGTAGAAATCAGAGCAAGGCGGAGGAGAAAATGGAAAGCGAGCCTCTAAGAAAAGTGAGAATGGGGTGTAGTTTAAAGGTAGAAGATGAAGTGAGGCATTTTGATGACATCGATACAGAGAAAGGTTTGCGAAGAAGCAAGAAAGTGGGTTATTTTCTTGGGGCCATAAAGGATCATACGAAGCAGGAAGAAAGAAATGTAAATAAGCAGTCCAAGAAAGTAAGTAATTTGTAAATTCTATGTTTATGTCATTTGTTGTCAATGTTGTGATTTACTCGTTTATGTTAATAAGTTACAACTTAAGTTAGCATCTGAAAGATTACCCAACTGTTTGAACAATCTCTAATTGAAATGTAATGCTTTATTTTACAAGTGCTATTTTTTCATGAACCTATTATATGTAAAAACATCCCTGGAATAGTTCCTGGTAATGGCTCGAAGTCATTTCTAATCTTGAATGTAAGTAAAATGATGTGGGAAGTGCTCAATACGTGTCCAATTTACAGGTTGGAAGAAAGCCATATGTATTCCTAGGCATGCCTTTGGCGATCAGTATCGAGCCTGATACAGTTGTCAAAGGGCCATGAAAACTTGAAATGGTTTTTAGTAAGTTAATCTCAACATTCTAGATCATATGATTGTGCTGGTGAAGTAATTTCCCCTTGAATATGGTTTTCTGCTTCGCATCTATCTGTTTGTAATGCTAAGTCCCAGAAGGAGTCTCCCCTGTTGCACTTGATGTCTACAATTTCAAGGGGCCTGGTGTGGCCCTTTCTGTGTATAAATGCTGATGAGGTTTGTGTTACCACAGTGGGCATCGCATACCTTTTTGTTCATTTAGGCAAATGTGCCGATAAACTTTACTAACAAAACCTTGGTTTTTTGGTAGGCTATTCCAGAGTTTGCCGACTTGTCAATGTCGTTGGCTCTTTCCAAGAAGTGGCCACTATACTTAAGCACCAAAAACACTATTATGAAGAAATAGTGAAGTACGATGGCAGGTAAATTTACCTTTGTTGGAAGAATTATTCAACATTCAACTATCAATTCTATATCACTTAGTTCTATAAGGAAATTATTACAAATGTTGAGTTATTTGACTGCCCCAGGTTTAAGGACATATTTGAGGAGGTTTAGGACGAGAGGTGGAAGCATAAGTTTGAAGACAATTCTACATGGTTTGTATTATCATGAGGACCTTGACGTTGGAATATAGAACCTATTAACGTTTTGATCATGTATATATGTTTCATTACTGTAAGTGAAATACATTCTTTGATATCAAAGTGTTTCTCATTTTGTGAATTATGAATTTTATCAGTTTGGATTTTATTTTAGTTTGAAATATGTAGTAACATTTCACATGAAACAATAATGTGATTGTGGCGTCCCATTTGACGCCTAATATTTTTTTTTATACCTGGTGCCAATTATTTGCGACGCATTACTTGCTGTCGCAAACCCCGTAGCAAATAGTATTTGCAACGCGCTAAAAACGTCGCATATAATTGACCAACATTTACGACGCCTATGTATTGTGACGCGTCATTGGCCGTTGCAAGCTCGTCGTAAAAGGCTTGTTGCGACGCTTTTTGCTGTTTTTGCGACACGTTTTGACTATCCCAAAAGGGCTTTTTTTTTGTAGTGTGTCTTGAGTCAAGTTCTAACCTATTTTCGTCCAAATTTGTGTTTGGTGTTCAAAACTGCCCAGATTGTGTTTTTAAGGCAGTTTGGAGTGTTTCTGTGCTGTTTTGAGTCTTTTGGTTTGTTTTAGTGTTTTAGAGTTTAGTTTTACATTCTTTGAGTCTAGTTTAGTGTTTTAAACTTTGTTTTTACGTTTTGAGTTAGTTTTCAAGTGATTTAGCAATCCCTCATAATCCCCGGCCTAGAACGATCCCTACTTACATACTTTGCTACAATTGATAAAAAGAGGGTTTAATTTGTGTGCTTATATATTGTGCATCAAATTTTTTGGCGCTGTTGCTGGGGATTAGCAACGTTGCTAATCCCTTGGATTGTTTTATTTCAGTTTATTTAAATTGTCCAGATTCTGACCTTGTTTTTGTTTCTTGTTTTAGCTACTAGTTTATGACTCAAAGTTCTCATCCGATTCGTGAACACATCTTGGACTTTGACGACGATTTCGAGCGAGAATTGAGACGAAAAAGGAAGAATCCAGAACCTAGTGAATCAAGTTCAAATTCAGAAGCCGAAGTTGAGGTTGAAGAAGAGGAACCCACGACAATAGTGGGTGAAGTAAAGGAAGTCATGGCACAAGACAATCGTACAATCAAGGAGCTTTTGGCTTCGGGATTGGACAGTGCCGCACCCTTATGTATTCAATATCCCGCGGCTGCCCAAGGAAAGACCGAGGAATTCGAGTTGAAGTCAAGTTTGCTACACCACATTCCGAAGTACCATGGGTTGTGTAAACCATCTGAGATTATCTAAGGAAATAATTATACAGAAGCAAGAAGGAAGAAAGAGATAGAGAGAGAAGAAGAATGTCGAAGATATTAGAGAGAGAAAACTGTTATTTCTTTTCTTATCAGTTACAATGAATTGTTACAAGCTATATATCCTAACACTTTGTAGCTTACACTCTAAGTAACAATATAACCAACTTAACTATCTTCATGATCTTTTGACACTTGTCCATTTCCTACCTATTGGATCTTAATACTCCTAACATCCCCCCACAAGCTCAGGGGCAGAGAATGTGAGCCTGAGATTGGCACAATGAGTTTGAAAAAGAGGAGCAGATAAGCCTTTGGTAAGTATATCAACAAAGTGCTCGGTGGAAGAGACAAAATGCACCTGCAGTTGCTGTTTTGCTACCCGCTCGCGAACAAAATGTACTTCAACTTCTATGTGTTTTGTACGTTGATGCTGAACAGGATTTAAGGTCAGTGCGATAGCAGATAGGTTGTCACAGAAGAGAATTGGCTTTTCGACAACTGGAACCTGCAGAAAATGTAACAATTGGTGAATCCAATCAAGTTCAGCAGTTGTAGTAGATAAAGCCCGATACTCAGCTTCTGTGGATGAGCGAGAAACAGTTTGTTGCTTCTTAGATGACCATGAAATAGGATTAGATCCCAAAAATACAACCATTCCAGTAGTCGATCGCCTATCATTAGGATCCCTAGCCCAATCTGCATCACTATATGCAGTAATATCCAGTGAACTCTTGACATAATGAATGCCACAACCTTGAGTAGCTTTTAAGTACCTAAAAATTCGTTTCACTGCCATGAAATGTGACTCCATAGGATTTTGCATAAACTGACAAACCTGATGCACTGCAAAGGCAATGTCAGGTCGAGTGAATGTGAGGTACTGTAAAGCGCCAACTAAACTGCGATAAAGGGCCGGATTATTATAAGGTTTGCCATCATCTTTGAGCAATCTGTTGTATGGCAAACAGGGAGTGGCACATGGTTTAGACAGTAGCATATCAGCCTTAGTTAGCAAATCTGTAACATACTTGTGTTGAGAGAGAAATAAACCATCCGTCTTCTGTAAAATCTGAATCCCCAGAAAATAGTGGAGGGGTCCCAAATCTTTAATATCAAACTCTCGGGTAAGGGAATGAATGACCTCAGTAATTGCTTATGTGCCACTACCAGTAATAATAATGTCATCCACATATAGGAGTAAAATCACCACAGAACTGTCAACAACCTTTACAAATAGTGAAGAATCTGCATATGTGGATTTGAATCCCAAGGATGGGAGAAATCGAGTAAACCTATCATTCCAGGCCCTTGGTGCCTGTTTTAATCTATATAAAGATTTATGCAACCTGCACACATAATCTTCATGCTTTAAATCAACAAATCCAGGTGGTTGAGTCATGTATACTTCCTCTTGCAAGATATCGTGGAGAAAAGCATTTTTCACATCTAATTACCGCAATGTCCAACCAAAATGTGCAGAGAGAGCTAGAACTAGTCTTACTGTTGTAGGCTTCGCAACCGGACTAAAGGTTTCCCCAAAATCAATACCTTCTTCTTGATTAAACCCTTTAGCTACTAGGCGAGCCTTATACCTCCCAATAGAACCATCAGCATTCTTTTTGATCTTAAAGACCCATTTACATCCTACTAAGTTTTTATGTCTTGGTAGAGGTACCAGAGACCATGTACCTTGATGATGCAATGCTAAAATCTCATCTTTCATAGCTTCATGCCATACCAGGAACTTTAATGTAGACTTATATGTGGCAGGCTCAACTTGATTCAGATCAACCCCTCCATGTTCATGTATAACAGCTAAAAGAGCAATTTTCTTGGAGATACCACTCTTTGACCGTGTCTGCATAAGGTGGAGATTCATTGGTGGGATAGATAGAACCACTTGTAAGTGTTCAGGTCGAAATTCAGGGACCACATGAAGTGTAGGAGGTAAGGGCTGTGTAACTGCTGCACCAATGGATTGATTAGATACTGATTCTGCGGAGTGTGAACTTGTAGTTGCCTCTGGTATGGACTGGAGCTCAGGAGAGACTTGATGCATATCAGTATTTGACAGAGGACTCATTGTAGTATCGGAACTTAGGTGTTCAGGAGAATCAAGGGATTGACCAAAGGTGGAAGGATTCTGAGTTGGTGGTAAGACAAGCACACTATTTTGATTAGGTATTGGAATAGGTGATGGAATGAGGGATGGTAATGGTGCAGAAGTAATCGATTGATATTTGAGAACCAAGGATTTGTAAGGAAAATCAGTTTCATAAAAAATCACATGTCTTGACACATAAACTTTCTTTCTAGACACATCATAGCAGAGAAACCCTTTATACTTAGAAGCATAGCCTAAGAATACACATTTTGTTGTTCTAGGTTCGAGTTTTGTGCTAGTGTATGGTCTTAACCAAGGATAACATGAACACCCAAAAACTTTCAAGTGTTGGATCTCAGGGAGAGTATTATGCAGCAACTGAAATGGTGATTTATGATTTAATGTGGATGAAGGCATTCTATTAATCAAATATACTGATGTTTGACAGGCAAAGGACCAAAACAGAGATGGTAAAGAAGCAGTTTGTAATAGGGTAATGGATGTTTCAATTATGTGTCTATGTTTTCTCTCTGCAGTGCCATTTTGTTCTGGTGTATAAGGGCATGACATCTGGTGACTGACTCCTTTATCAAGAAGAAACTGTTGAAATGCCTTACTTGTATACTCACCACCACCATCACTTTGAAGAACTTTTATGGATGTATGAAACTGATTGAAAATAAAATTGTAGAAGGACACAAAAGTTGGGAAGACATCACTTTTATTGCAGATTGGAAAAATCCAACAGTACTTGGTACAATGATCAATGAAAGTCACATAATACTTGAATCCCTCTAAAGACACACAAGGAGCAGGGCCCTACACGTCACTATGAACAATACCAAATGGGTTTACAGACTTTGGAACTAAGGGAGAGAAAGGAAGTTTACTAAACTTGCCCTCTAGACAGGTTTGACACAGAGAAAGAGTACTATCAGCAACACAAGGAATTTTGGAAGTGCTTAACATCTGAGAAACTATTTGATTGGACGGGTGACCAAGCCTCTTATGCCAAATACTGACAGTGACTTGTTTGCCAAGAAAAGCTACAGGTTGTCCTTTATTGTTGACTGGAGGAGAACATGATGAGATGATGGGATACAATCTATTGTTACACAGCCCTTTGTAGAGAATCCTCCATGTGGTTTTGTCCTGAATCCAAAAAGAAAAAGCATCGAAGATCAACTAGCAGTTGTTATCCAAACAGATTCTATGTACAGACAACAAGTTTTGTGATAGTTTCGAAACATATAAGACATAATTGAGCTTTATAGGCTGCATTGAAGTTGATAAGAGAGAGAAACCAATGTGAGAGATAGCTAAACCTTCACCATTAGCGGTCTGGATTACTTCATTTGCAGGATATGTAGTAGCTAAGGAAAGATTGCTCAACTCGGAAGTCATATGATTATTTGCACCTGAATCAGTAAGCCAAACTTGTTGCTGTGTAGGTGCAGGTGGTACTGAAAAAGGAGAAGTAGCAGCATGCATTGCATTCATTAGTGAATTAGAATTCTTTTAAAAACAAGTTTCTGCAGTATGATAAGGATTGCCACAAATCTAACAGCTTGAAGAAGCAACTGCATTCCTATATCTGCAGGTATCAGCAAAGTGATTGTTTTACCACAAATTTGACAGCCTTGAAAGGTGTTTGTATTCCGAAACTGACAAGTAGAAGCCAAATGATTACTCTTCCCACAAATCTGACATGGTTGATTGTGAACACCATAGTTTTGAGCCCTTGGTGGAGATGTACCAAGAATTCCAGGAGCATGGTTCGGTTGAAAAATTTTGTTGTTACCAAACTTCGGAGTAAAGTTGGAATTGAACCGATTTCTACCCTTATTGTTGTAGTTGAATGCCTTGTAGCCAGTAGAATTAGAACTGCTATGAGTAGTACCAGAACCAGAGAAAGACTGATTCTTGGAAGGAAAACTATTGCTTTGTGCCATAAATGTAGATAACACAGGTGAATTAGAGTCTTTCTCAAGTAAATTTTCTTCAGCAAGTAATTGAGATCGAAGATCTTTCAGTGATATCACAGTTTCACGGCCCCTAATCACAGATCTGATGGTATTGAATTCAGTAGGCAGCCCATTTAACGTAAGAATCACAATGTCGTCATCATCAAAAAATACACCAGTAGCAGACAATAAATCTCTTGCTTCTTTAATTTTCTGCAAATATAATGTGACAGAATCATTACCCTTCTTAATTGTCTGAAGCTTAGATTTGAGTTGAAAGATACTTGTTCTTGTGACTGTAGAAAACTGGTCTTTGAGGCGATTCCACAGTTCTTTAAAACTAGTACTTCCAATTACACAAGAAACTGCAGCAGGAGACAAGGTTGCAGTAATTAATTGCATCAACGCTTTATCATGCATCTTCCATATCTTGTAATCATCAGTCGGAACCCTTGTAGAAGAATCACCAGACAAAATTGCTGAACCATCAGAGGAATCGTGACTGAATTGAGCAGGACAGGACATTGAACCATCAACAAAACCAATTATGCTATGACCTTCAAGCAAGAGCTGCATTTGGAAATGCCAAGCTAAATAGTTCGTCTCATCCAATTTCACATTAACCGAACTGGAAATAGATGTAATCAAAGAAGTAATTGGAGATTGTAAGATCTGTAACTAAGCAGTTGTCACCATTGTTGCAAATTGTAAAGAAATCACACGAAATCTTGACAGAAACCAAACCACAAACAGTTGGTAGGCACGTTCGGAAGATTGAAGAACCGGACGGAGGAGTACAGAGAAAATACCCCAAATATCATAAACGAATCAAATCCAATCACAATATACTAATGAACCAGAAACCAATCACAATAGCGGAAGCAATGAAAACCAAGATCGACAAATCCGTCAAGCTTTTATGCTTGTTCCGGCGATGATACCATGTAAACCATCTGAGATTATCTAAGGAAAGAATTATACAGAAGCAAGAAGGAAGAAAGAGATAGAGAGAGAAAAAGAATGTCGAAGATATTAGAGAGAGAAAACTGTTGAGAACTGTTATTTCTTTTCTTATCAGTTACAATGAATTGTTACAAGCTATATATCCTAACACTTTGTAGCTTACACTCTAAGTAACAATATAACCAACTTAACTATCTTCATGATCTTTTGACACTTGTCCATTTCCTACCCATTGGATCTTAATACTCCTAACAGGTTGTCCATGGAGGATCCTAACAAGCACTTGAAACAATTCGAGGTGGTGTGTTTAAGCATGACTCCAATCAACGTCGATGGGAGCATATTGAAGATGAAGGCCTTTCCCTTTTCTCTCTTGGAAAAGGCAAAAGATTGGTTGTATGAATTAGCTCCTGGAACTGTCACATCTTGGGAGAGCATGAAACGGGCTTTCTTGGAGAAGTTTTTCCCAACTTCTCGAGTTATTCTTTTACGAAAAAGGATAAGTGGAATTCAACAAGATGAAGGTGAATCTTTTCCTACTTATTATGAACGTTTTAAATCTCTTGTTGCGTCTTGTCCACAACATCAAATGAAGGAAGAGCTTCTTCTACAATACTTCTACGAGGGGCTTCTACCAATCGAACGTCAAATGCTAGATGCCTCAGCGGGATGAGCTTTCGTGGACAAGACTCCCATGGCTGCAAAGACATTGATTGCGAATCGAGCGTTGAATGCTCAACAGTACGAAGGTGTTGGACAAAGGAGCACCTCACGGCAAAACCAAGTGAATGAGGTAAGTGCCATCTCCGAACTTCAAAATCAAATGGCTAACCTTACTACTCTTCTTTCTTAGGTTGTGGAAGGACCAAAAATACAAAATGTAAGTACTTGTGGCGTGTGCTCCATGCATGGACACCTTACGGACAAGTGCCCATAATTGATAGAGAATGGAAGGTGGGAGACCCTCAATGACGTGGGTTTTGGGCAGCCATACCAACAAATAAATGATCCCTTTTCTAATACATACAATCCGGGATGGAGGGATCATCCAAATTTCAAATGGTGAGAACCCCAACAAGGCCAACAACAAAGTACATTTAGGCAACAACCCTCGGGTTTGTATCAAAAGCCGTTTGCACCAACTCAACCCCAAGCACAACCTGAAGGAATATTTTGTGAAAACATGTTCATTTAAGCAACATCTATAAGCATGCAATTAACAATTAAAGGCGGAATCATGCTTGTATGCACTTAAAAACAAAACATTAACCATGAAATTCAAAGCCTAGTAGATTGGTGAACCAAGACTCAACTAAAAACAAAGTGAGTTGAAATTGTACCTTTGTAGATTCATCTTTGCATAAGCAAAGGCTAATCACCCAAAGAGAGGGCCTTCATTCCTTGCATCTAAAATCTATGGATTTGGATGGATGAAAAGGTTTCTCCAAGTTCCCAAAATTGAGAACCTCTAAGTCTCCACACCAAGGAGAGATTGGAGAAGAAAATGAGTGACCTTGGAGTAGTAGTATGGCTAGATACACCCTCCAAGGGTCCGGCCTCTTTAGAGAGAAATGGAGAGACAAGTTCTCACCAATTTTCTCCAAAAGAAACCCTTAAATGAATTTTGGCTATAAAGTCATATTTATACCTTTATTCATTTGAGTGGCAAACTTGTAATTAAAGCAAGTTCACTACCCTTCCTCTAAATGGCCGGCCATGGGGTTTTGTTTGGGCTTTTGGGCCTTTGTGAATTAAGTTGTCATACAACTTAAGTCAATGGACTTGACGTTCGAAGCCCATTGGGCCTTGAGGCCCAAAACTAACCCGTGGTCTTTTAACGAACTTTATTCGTTTGACTAATTAACATATTAATTAATCCTTGCCATAAATAAATAATTAAACCATTTAATCATTCTTACTCATCTCCATTGTTTCTTCAATCTCCACCTTACACGGTGTACGATCCATTAGGTTCCTTTTAGCGAGGCAGTGGGCGATTAGAACTCTTTCAAATCGATTGTGAATTGAAACTTACTTTCAATTCTCCCTTTAGTGTTTACACACGTTTAGGGCTTCCACAAACCATGAGTGACACCTAGCAGCATATCATGGTTACCCAAGCTAATCAGAAGAGGTGAAGAACCTATTCAGTTTGAGATTACAAATGCAATACGGTCTTTCTCTAATACAATACTCTTGACCACATTGTTTGGTTTGATAGTTTATTTATTCATGTCTACTATCCAATGTGATTCGTGTGCTTATATGATTACCTTGAATGTGATTTAGAACGACTTTTCTAAATCTCATTCATACTCTGGCCAAAGATTCTAAATCATATCATAGAGTATTCTCCCCCAACGGTTTGAAGGTTAGAGATCCCTTGTTGCGCATTCACTTGTCTCCATGACTAAGTGGCTTAACCCCAATGATGCCGTGGACACCCCGATGGGGTGACTTTGACATAATCAAAGATCAAGTACTTAACCACAAGACAACTGTGATGCCTCAGGTCAAAGGACTACTTTGCATTATCCCAACCATGAGTTCTCATGTGACATGAATATGAGAACTCTTCGTTGATCGTGTTCAGTGAACTCATTCTCTATTGAGCACCTACGTACTTGACTTGACGTCACACACACCAATGACTCGAGACTAGTCACTCTCCCTGAGAGAAGACACAGTACGTACTAATCTTAACGGACTGTCAATGCCCAATTGGCAATCCTATGATCAGGAACGTTTAGGATCTGTCTACGAAAGAATGGTCTCATGAATCTAACTTCTTTATATCATATTCTCCCAATCACATATTCCTTGGACTTTATCGTTTAAGCATATAACATTTATATGAGACGGCTCAAACAATAATCTTTGCCCTTGATATTAAGCTTAGATTAGTTTAACATGTGAAATGTCCGTAAAGTATCATCATATGATTGGCTTTAGGGCACATTTCCAACACAACCCGCCCAAAACAAATCAGGTTCGTCTATTGATAATGATCAGATTTTTCAATTACTAACTTCTATGGTGCAAAGTATGCAAATTAAGGACAAAAGGGTGGACGAGTTGGAGAAGCAAGTAGGGCAGATTGCGGAGTTTGTGGGCCAATTCCGAGAGCAAGGTAAGTTGCCTAGTTCAACCGTTGTCAACCCAAAAGGAGGATTCGAATCCGCCAAGGCAATCATGTTGCGAAGTGGGAAACAAGTGGGAACAGCCCCCCAACCATCTAAATCAGCCCCAAACGAGGTGGAAGATTTAATAATTGAAGAGGAGGAGCAAAGCATGCCCACGGCAAGGGAGGAACTTTCTTTGCCGCAAGCCCCCATGGCTCCTAAACCATCAAATTTGTCCAAATCAGGTAAGGAAGTTCCAAATATGATTAATTCTAACGTTATGCCTCCAAATGTACCCTTTCCTCGTAGGTTCATGCAATCAAAGAATGAGGAGGCTGAAAAGGACATCTTGGAAACGTTTAGAAAAGTTCAAGTCAATATCCCCCTTTTGGATGCAATTAAGCAAATCTCGAGGTATGCCAAGTTTTTGAAGGAACTTTGCACCACTAGGAAGAGGATTTTGACCAAGGAGGTTGTAAAAGTAGGTGAAAACGTCTCAGCCATCTTGCAACGCAAACTGCCCCCTAAATGCAAAGATCCGGGTAGTTTTACAATTCCTTGTGTCATTAGTAATACTAGGTTTGAATCTTCCATGTTAGACTTAGGTGCATCTATAAAGGTCATGCCATATTCAATTTATGCATCTATGAACCTAGGAGAGTTGAAAAATGATGGTGTGATTATACAATTAGCCGATAGATCTAATGCCTATCCAAAGGGAGTTTTGGAAGATGTTTTAGTGCAGGTTAATCATTTGATCTTTCCGGCGGATTTCTACGTGCTTGAGATGGATAAGTCAGACCAAGCCCCTTCATTGCCCATCCTCCTTGGAAGGCCATTCATGAAAACTGCTCGTACAAAGATTGATGTGTTTAATGGCACTTTGACAATGGAATTTGATGGGGAAGTCATTAATTTCAATCTTTCTGATTCTATAAAGTATCCTAGTGAGAATCATTCATGTTTTGCTATTGATGTAATTGACTCTTTGGCGCAGGACCATTTTGACAAATTGAACGACGATGCACTTAAATTGGTCATTGCACGAGGAATGGACAAGCAAAACGTTGAAGCAGCAAACATTGGAACCCACGGCATGCATGGAAACTCCTTTGCCGTGCCCCCTAGTGATGGTGTCATTGAGATGATGGCTGCCCTTGAGTCATTGCCACCATAATCCGGTAAGTTTTTGGACCCTATTTTAAGTTCAGTTTCGGCTAAAAGATGCTTCCCTCAGTTGTGCAGCCACCTACACTTGAACTTAAGCCATTGCCTAGTCATTTAAAGTACATTTTCTTGGGAGAAGATGAAACATTGCCCGTCATTATTTCATGCTCACTCACGGCACAAGAAGAAGGTAAGTTAGTGAGGGTGTTACAGGAGTACAAAACAGCAATTGGGTAGACGTTGGCCGACATCAAAGGAATTAGCCCCACAACTTGCATGCATCGCATACTTTTGGAGGAGGGGTCTAAAACATCTCGAGAGGCTCAACGCCGACTCAACCCTCCTATGATGGAAGGTGTGAAGAAAGAAATCATCCAGCTTTTAGATTGTGGAGTTATCTATCCAATCTCAGATAGTAGGTGGGTTTCGCCCGTTCAATGCGTTTCGAAGAAATCCAGAGTGACGGTGGTAGCAAATGCCGAGAATGAACTTGTGCCCACTTGCATTCAAACTGGTTAGAGGGTGTGTATCGACTATAGAAAGTTAAACGCCACTACAAGGAAGGATCACTTCCCATTGCCGTTCATTGACCAAATGCTTGAGAGAGAGGTTCGTTCTTTTCTTGGCCATGCAGGTTTCTATCGTAGGTTCATCAAAGACTTCTCAAAGGTTGCCCAACCTCTTTGCTGACTCCTACAAAAAGATGTGGCGTTTGATTTTAATGAGGAATGCACGACATCATTCAACCAACTCAAGGAGTTGTTGACCACGGCACCAATCATTGTCCCACCGGATTGGAGCCTACCTTTCGAGCTTATGTGTGATGCATCCGATTACACTTTAGGATCTGTTTTAGGACAAAGGAAGGACAAGAGGCCGCATGTCATCTACTATGCCTCACGGACGTTGAATGATGCCCAATTGAACTATTCCACTACGGAAAAAGAACTTTTTGCCGTTGTTTTTGCTTTAGATAAGTTTAGATCATATCTAATTGGTACTAAAGTAATTGTTTTCCCTGACCATGCAGCTTTGAAGTACTTGCTCACTAAAAATGAAGCCAAGCCACGGCTAATTCGTTGGATATTGCTACTTCAAGAGTTCGACATTAAGATTCATGACAAGAAGGGAAGTGAAAACGTGGTGGCTGACTACCTAAGCCGAATGGTGCATAATGAGGAGTCCCTCCCTATTGCCGAGATATTCCCCGATGAACAATTGTTGTCCATAAAGGTAAGTGAGCCTTGGTATGCCGATTTGGTAAATTTTTTGGTGTCAAAACAAGTTCCAAACACCCTAAACAGAAACCAACGTGATAAATTGAAAAAGGATGCTAAATTCTATGTTTGGGATGATCCATACTTGTGGAAATATTGGTCGGATCAGATTGTACGTAAGTGTGTGCATGATATGAAGTTTAATTCAATTTTAACTTTCTGTCACACTTATGCATGTGAGGGACACTTTGGGACACAACGCATTGCCCTTAAGGTTTTAGAATGTGGTTTTTATTGGCCAACTTTATTTAAAGATGCTAGAACCTTTTACATGTCTTGTGATCGTTGCCAAAGAATGGGTAATATAAGGGCAAAGGATCAAATGCCGCAAAATGTCATACTTCTTGTTGAAATTTTTGATATTTGGGGCATCGATTTTATGGGTCCTTTTCCCTTATCGCATGGTTTCCTTTACATATTACTCGCTGTGGATTATGTCTCGAAATGGGTGGAAGCAAAAGCCACCCGTACTAACGATTCCAAGGTGGTTGCAGATTTCGTGAAAACTAACATTTTTGCTAGGTTTGGAATGCCTCGAGTTCTAATTAGTGATGGAGGCTCCCATTTTTGTAACCACACCATTGAGGCGTTGTTGAGGAAGTACAATGTCACCCATAAGGTTTCTACACCTTACCATCCTCAAACCAATGGCCAAGCCAAGGTTTCTAATCGAGAGATCAAGCAAATCCTAGAGAAGACCGTGGGTCCAACAAGAAAGGATTGGAGCATGCGCTTGGACGATGCATTGTGGGCTTATCGAACGGCCTACAAAACTCCTCTTGGCATGTCACCTTTTCGGCTTATCTATGGTAAGCCATGCCATCTGCCCGTGGAGCTTGAGCACAAGGTATATTGGGCGGTCAAGACCTTTAACATGGATATTGATGCCGCTGGAATACATAGGAAGCTCCAATTGAATGAACTTGACGAGATTAGATATGAAGCATATGAGAATGCTCGGATTTACAAGGAGAAGACCAAGGCTTTTCATGACAAGATGATTCGTGGTAAATCATTCTCAATCGGGCAGAAAGTTTTACTCTTTAATTCCCGCCTTCAGTTGTTTCCTGGTAAGTTACATTCCAAGTGGGTTGATCCGTTTGTTATTACTAATGTTTTTGTGCATGGTGCAGTCCAAATCCAAAGCATGAAAACTGGACAAGAATTCAAGGTGAATGGGCACCGATTGAAGCCATACTATGACAACTTTGTGGAGCATGTCGTGGATGACATCCCCCTGCATGCTGTGGGCTCCAATGAGGAGTGAATGAGTTCTTCGTCCGGCTGCACGACATTAAAGAAAGTGCTTCTTGGGAGGCAACCCATGTATTCAACAAAGGAAGACCAAGAAATCACTCCAATTGCATATTTGCGTTCCTAAACCCTTCTCTTTGTTGATTGTTTCGTTATGCCATGTTTAGTGTGTTAGTTGCTGTTTGTTTATTGGTTTGTTATTTGTGTTAGTTTATGCTTGAAACATTGAGGACAATGTTTGATTTAAATGTGGGGGGGGGGTAACCAAAGTGTTTTAATGCAAATTCGTAGGGTTTTATCACCCATAACTTCCAATGTTGTTCCTTGCTATTTTTAAGTGGTTTTTAAGCTGTTTTGATGCATTTTAGTGTGTTCTACATAAAAATTCGAAAATCCCATAAAAGTTTGAAAAAATTGTTTTGAAAAAAAACCAAAAAGAGTTGTTTTGATTTGTTTTTGTGTATTTTGTTTGTGTTTTAGTGTACCTTCCAACACAATGATGAGGATTCGGTTTTTAATTGCATGACTGTTAAAGAGAGTTATAAACATGGATGAAAGTTTGATTTACTCTTTGGTTTATGCTTGGTTGTGGTTATAACCTATGAATTCACACGTAATCATAAAGGAAAAAAAATTAGTTTTTGTAACATGCTTGAAGGAAGGAACTCAAACTAACGCTACAACCTTGTGAGACTTGAGCCTAAACATTTATTTGGAGAGTTAATAATTTGTGCATTGTTGTTTTCTAAAGTCGTTGCATGATCTCATTATTCTTTGCTTGGTTACTACTTAGAAGGCGTTTCATCATTTAGTTCCAAACACTAGAACTCATGCCCATTTCATTCAAAGCATGCTATTGATTTGCATAACACATATTCAAGATGAAGTTGTGTAGTGACCACCATTTAAGCCAAATTGCCATGTCCCCCATGTTCATTTGTTTTGTAGGTTTTAACCCCGTTGAGCCTTGTTTAGCCTATATTCTTTGTTAACCCACACTATCCTCACCTAGCCTAGATTAGGACCATCCATACCCTTGTTCTTGAAGCATAGTAAAGCATAACTCAAGATGAATTCCTTTTGATTAATGTATTGCAGAAAACAAGTGTGGGGGAAGGGATGTATGTGTTTGCCAAAGTCTTTAATGTGGCATGAGTAGAAAAGAGAAAAAAAAAATTCGTGGAAAATACAAAGAAGAAAAGGAAAGTGTGAAAAGTATGAAAAAGAGTGAAAAAAGATGTGAAAAGATCTCTTAAGTATTGATTGTTGAAGAAAGGGTCCAAAACATTGAATTCGGCCCTAAGTATGCATGAATCTTCCTTTTATGTTTAAAAGTTGATTTCTGCATTCTAAAGTGAATTCTAAGTTCCAATTTCATTACTTTGCTAGCTATCGCTTTAAGAACGTGTGTTATCTCTATCTTTCTTTGTTAGCCAATACACCAAGCCCTGTTACAACCTTTGACTTCTATCTTGAGTGTTATGTGTTTCAATTTGTGGAGTTTAAAATTGGTATGAGCATATGGTGTCACTGGTTCTCGCATTTAAGTAGTAGCATTCCATTCATGAGATCATATCTAAACACGCTTATTAACTCTAGAAATTGCTTTCTTTGTTATACATATATGTGAGCGTTCGTTTTCATGTTTACATCAATCTTCTCACATATAACTAGTATAGGGTGTGTAGTTAGAAAATCTGAGTGAAAATTGAGTGCATATCTTGTAAGGAATTGAGCAAATTCTCTAAGGCATGTTACTACATTCAAAACATCGTTTTAATTGGTTAAATGTGAACTAGTAAGTAGTGACTATGATTAAGTATGTGCTTAAATGTGAAGATGACTAAAATCTGTGGGAATGATGATTTTTAATATGTCATGTGCATTGGAAATTCCTGAGGAAACGTTGGAAGGGTTAGGTTTTGTTTGTTTGTTTTGTTTCATTTTGTTTTTCTTTTGTTTCTTTGTTTTGCTCGAGAACTAGCAAAAGCTAAGTGTGGGGGAATTTGATAGGAGCATATTTATGCGCCTTAGTTAGCTAGTTCTTATGCATTTCCATGGTGTTTTCTTAGTTAAAGTAGTCTTTTAAGCCATTTTTGTGTGTTTTCAGGTTTTTAGGGCAAAGTATACAAAAAGATGCATTTTGGAGCCTTTTGGAGCAAAATGGAGCTTGGAGTGGATGTCACATACTTGGAGCCAAGGGAATGGACGAAATTGAAGATTTGAAGATGTTGATTCCTACTTGAACAAGGTTTCCTAGTTGAAGTAGGAAAGTGCCTAATTGGACGAAATCCTAGTCAACAAAGGATTCCTAGTTGATGTGGGATTCCTAGAAGAATGAAGTTTCCTACTCAATCAAGGTTTCCTACTTGAAGTAGGAAAGTTAAACCTAATTGGCCTTGAGTTTTAGCTACAAAGAGGAGTCCTAAACACTTTAGGACACCTTAATCCTTATTCTAGAAAGATTCACACCAATTTCAGCAAGGAAACCCTCATTGTCGTGCATTCCTTGTTTCTAGAAGCTTTATCCATGCACACACATCCTTGCCGTGCCTATCCCTTCTAGAAGACCTATTTTCCTTGCCTTGCAAGGCTTTCTAGAAGCCTTATCCTGCCCTATCCAAACCTGCCGCACCTTGTGGACCTTTTCCCTTGTGGATTATAATTGTTAAGCCTTTTTCCTTGTGGATTTGGATTTTACAAGTCCATATCTAATTTTCCTAGGGTTTTAAGTGCCTATATATACTCTCATTCACCCCTTGGCCGAATTACCACCTCTCATTCAGATTATTCACGCCAGAAACAAGAAGCCACTCTCTGCCGCAGCCTTCCACCACCATTCTCCATAATTCCTGCCGAAAACCACCCCTTGCCGCACCACCCATCCATCCTAAACACCACCATACTACCCCCATCCATTCTACACAATTCATAACCCCAAGAACCTGTCCATAAGTTTGTGCTGCAGCAAGGAGGAAGGAGGAACTTCGTGGATGCACCTACTGTCCAAGTTGGAGTGTCTAGGTGTTCTCTTTCTTTGGATTTCAATGTCTAAACTTATTTATCTTTGCTTTGTGCGTATGAGGAACTGAACCCCCCTTGGCTAGGGGGGGATTCGAAACCATGTTTATGCTTGCTATATGATTTGATTACTTTCAATTGCATTTCATAAGTTGTAGATTCAATTTGCTTATCTATTTGAATTAAACTGATTTGTGTGTGTTGGTTGAGAGTGCACGCTTAATTTTCATGCATAAATCTAATGCTAGGATATAAGGGAGTTTCACCTAATCGTTATGAACTTATATTCGCAAGTAGTAAAGGTTGTTGATCACAATCGTGTTAAGTAAATTCTTGGCATAAGTTTCATGCGCTTTCATAGTTACGAGTGCCTCGTCAATGCTTATGATTTCCATTGAACGTAATGATCTTTGATTATATCTCTATTATACGCTTTCATGTAGGGAGCTTTTGAGGAATAATTTGATTGCGATGAGATTTTTCCATCCAATTCATTGACTTAAGGGAAATCTGAAAGTTAATTTAAGCGTATCTTGGGGTGTTGAGAATTCATGGGTTATTGAAAAGCAATTTGAAATCGTTTTGTATGCAAGTGTGACATGTGTGGAGAAGAACCCCTTAGCTAGCTTTCTATCCATTCACTTTAACCAAATTCATTTAAAATCTGTTTTAATTACAAGTTTTTGTTTTGTTTTCAATTTCGTCAAAACCAAATCCCCATTTATTTTGAAGTGTTATATTAGTTAGAAATCAATTTAGTTTGTGTTTTTAAGTGTCTTGAGTCAAGTTCTAACCTATTTTCGTCCAAATTTGTGTTTGGTGTTCAAAACTGCCCAGATTGTGTTTTTAAGGCAGTTTGGAGTGTTTCTGTGCTGTTTTGAGTCTTTTGGTTTGTTTTAGTGTTTTAGAGTTTAGTTTTGCATTCTTTGAGTCTAGTTTAGTGTTTTAAACTTTGTTTTTACGTTTTGAGTCAGTTTTCAAATGATTTAGCAATCCCTCCTAATCCCCGGCCTAGAACGATCCCTACTTACATACTTTGCTACAATTGATAAAAAGAGGGTTTAATTTATGTGCTTATATATTTCGCATCACCCTTTCTTTTATAGGGGCACCAATTGTGTGTAAGAAGTACGTTCAGAGAGTTATTGCTTGTAGGAATTTTTCCCTTGTTTTTGTACTTCAGAGATTTATTGGACCTCATTTATCCTTCATCATTTCTGAAAATGTCTGGCCCATTCGACCGTCGTTTTGACTTGAACTTTGGTGAAGAGGCAGCCATGTCTTCTCAAGACAACATATGGCACACATCCTTCTCATCCCCTACTGGTCCTCTTACTGTTGGGGACTCTGTGATAAAGAATGATATGACCGCTGCGATGGTGGCCAGGAACCTTCTCACTCCCAAAGATAACAGACTACTGTCCAAACAGTTTGATGAGTTGGTTGTTAAGGATTTTCTGGCTCTTAGTGTTCAGTGTGCAGGTTCTGTGTCTAATATCGCCCAACGCCTATTTGCTTGAACCAGCCAAGTTGAATCATTGGCGGCTGAAGTGATAAGTCTCAAACAGAAGATCAGAGGGCCCAAGCATGATAATAAACAGTTGCATAGGCTTGCATATGACTATGCTACAAACATGAAGAGGAAGCTTGATCAGCTGCAGGAATCTGATGGTCAAATTTTGCTTGATCAACTGCAAGAATCTGATGGTCAAATTTTGCTTGATCATCAGAGGTTTGTGGGTTTGTTCCAAAGGCATTTATTGCCTTCATCTTCTGGCGTTGTACCGTGTACTGAAGTTCCAAATGATCAACCTTCGGTGCCTTCTCCTTCTGAGGTTCTGCCCAGTACTGAGGCTCCGAATGATCATCCTCCGGTGCCTCCTCTTCTTGGGGCTTTGCCGACTGTTGAGATTTCTCCTGAGCAACCTTTGTGAAGGCTCCCTCTTGTTTGTTTATTTTGATTCATGTATATGTACATATTTGTAACTTATCAAAGATATCAATAAATAATCTTTGCTTCATTTCAATGTATTGTGTTAAATACACCAAGGCTTCCTTCACTAAGTTCTTTGAATTTTTTTGCTTTTGTTGAAGCTTGTATTTTGAAGCTTTGTGAGTGAAGCATGTAGGTTTAGGTAATGCTCCCTTAATTTCCCGAGTGAGGAAAACCTTTCGGTTGGAGACTTGAAAAATCCAAGTCACTGAGTGGTCGTGAGACTTTCGAGTATCAAGGTGCAGTAGCATATGGTAGGAGTCCCCCAAGTCTCCGGTCGAGGGAGTTGACGAAGGAGGTGTCTTGCTAGTAGTCAAGTTTCCAAGTAACAAAACTTCACCATTTTCCTTTCTAAGTGGTAGCCCAAAACTCATTTTTCATATATATTTGTTAGAAAGTTGTTAGGCCCAAAGAAGAGAAAGCCTAGGCAATTTTTTTTTTTTTTTTGAAATTTTGAAATTTCTAATTTCTGAATTTTCAAATTTCCGAATTTTTGAATTTTCGAATTTCCAAAAAAAAATATATATATATATTTAAGCTTTATAGGTTAAGCTTTCTAGGTGAAGCTTTGAGGTTGAAACTTTGTTGGGTACCATGAATTGATTTTGCTTCACACTATCTTGATCAAGATAGTGTGAAGCTTTTGTAGGTAAAGCTTTTGTGTTGAAGATTTGTTGGTGAAGCTTTTGTAGGTGAAGCTTTTATGGGTGAAGCTTTTGTGGTGGGTGAAGCTTTTGTTGGTGAAGCTTTTGTGGGTGAAGCTTTTGTAGGTGAAACTTTTGTGATGGGTGAAGCTTTTGTTGGTGAAGCTTTTGTAGGTGAAGTTTTTATGGTGGGTGAAGCTTTTGTAGGTGAAGCTTTTGTAGTGGGTGAAGCTTGTGTTGGTGAACCTTTTGTGGGTGAAGCTTTTGTTGGTGAAGCTTTTATGGGTGAAGCTTTTGTGGTGGGTGAAGCTTTTATGGGTGAAGCTTTTGTAGGTGAAGCTATTGTGGGTGAAACTTTTGTGGGTGAAGCTTTTGTGTTGAAGCTTTGTAAGTGAAGCTTTGGAGTTGAAGCTTTGTAGGTGAAGCTATTGTGTTGAAGCTTTTGTAGGTGAAGCTTTGGAGTTGAAACTTTTGTTGGGTACCATGAATTGATTTTGCTTCACACTATCTTGATCAAGATAGTGTGAAGCTTTTGAGAATTTGTAGTTGTCCTCCATTGATGAAGCTTTGTTGAATTTCCCTTTTTGGGGGGGGGGGAACTAGAAATTTGAAAATGTGGGAGAGACAACATATAAAAATTTTTCTTTCACATTGTTGAGCAAGAGATTGTGATGCAAGCCACACCTTATAGTAGTAGAAGGTTTGGATGAACCATATAAATTGAATTTGCTGCGAACAGTCTTGATCAATAGTGTGTAAAGCTTTCTACGAGTTGTAATTGCCCTTCATTGATGAAGCTTTTGTTGGCACCATAAATTGGTTTTACTTCACACTGTCTTGATCAAGAGTGTGTGAAGCTTTTGAGAATTGTGGTTGAACTCCTTTGATGAAGCTCTTGTTGGCACCATAAATTAGTTTTGTTTCACACTGTCTTGATCAAGAGTATGTGAAGCTTTTGAGAATTGTGGTTACCCTCCATTGATGAAGCTCTTGTTGGCACCATAAATTGGTTTTGCTTCACACTGTCTTGATCAAGAGTGTGTGAAGCTTTTGAGAATTGTGATTGAACTCCTTTGATGAAACCACACGGCCGTGCTGTTCTTGGAGAAGTTCAACATGAGAATTGCTTCAGGGGGTTTCTTCTATGAATTTAATTTCACTCATGTTGTTCTTGATATTTATATATTTTGTAATCATGTTGTGTAAAGTTCATAGTTGGGGATTTCGATGTAGCCTTGCAAAACTATTCTATGTTATTAAGTTAAAGTATTCGATTAATCAATATGTTTTCTTGTTTCATTCACTGATTTAATAGTTTAATTTGTTCGTTTATCTTAATGTTTGATCACCATTAGGGTTTCTTACAAATTATTTGATCAAGATTATAGTACACATCATTCTCAATCTTGGTAAACATGTGAATGAATGAAGAAGCTGCTATGCATACATCATGCCATGTGATTTCTTTGGTTCTTTGAAGTTTTCTTGTTCTTAATGGATTCTTACTTACTAGTCTAAGTTGAACACTAGGTTGTAGATTAGGAGTACTTGATCACAACCACACATCAAATGGATGATCATAAATGAGTAAAATGAACTCTAGTTGCAGATTGGATAGTTGAATGTATTTTGACTTAATTTTCAAGGAATTGGCTTGTAATGGTTAAATCAGTATCCCTAGTTCCATTCCCATTGTTTCTTAATCATTCTATTATTCATATTTACATTCTCTTGCGTTTTAAGTTACTTTACTTCTCAAATCAAAATCAGATCTCAATTTCTTAGTTTCGTTGTTTAGTTAGGATTCTCATAAAGCCAGTAATTTGTAGAGGTCTAATCAGTCCCTATGGTTCGGCACCCCTACTTGTACCACTATACTATCCTTATTTTTGCACTTGAAAGGAACACAACATAATTTTGGCGCCGTTACCGGGGACTGATTTTCGTCCCTTCTAATTGCTTGCTTTATAAACCTTATCTGCTTTTGTTTTCTTAGTTTAGATTTTTCATTTACAATTTAGTTTGTTTTGATTTTCAGTTTGTAACCAAGATGTATGGTGAATGTCCGTTATGTGCTAAAATTGGCTATCCCCTTCAATTCTGCCTAAGGAGATATGAGTTTCCTACATTTGTTCGTGAGCACTCACACCGCATGTGTTTCTCTAACCAAGGGCCACTGCAACCATTGTCAAATACATATAGCCCTGCTTGGAGAAACTCTCATCATGACTCTTGGAACAACATACAAGTTCCAAATCAAGCATTTGTACCTCCACCACAACAAGAATCTTTTGACATTACATTGGAGGACACTTTGAAGCTACTCGCTCAAAACAATTTGCAATTTCAATAATCAACGAGTAGCATTATTCAGAACCACTCTTTAACTAACTAAGTTGGAAATTGAAGTGGGTCAGATTGTCCAAGCTATAAATGAACATCAATCCGGTGGTGATGATTAAGAAGAGAAGGAAGAACAACCAAAGGAAACTTTCTGTGCATATTTTCATAGTGAGGTTCTTGCGCTTTATGAAGATGAAGAGCCTTACACTCCTCCCAAGCCATATGTTCCACCAATTCCTTTTCTAGGGAGATTTTTCAAACAAAAGCATGATGAGACACTCATAGATGTGCTTGAAGAAATTGTGCCAGACATAGTGTTTGAAGCTCTTCCTCAATCTTCTAATTCAATTGAATGTTTTTCAAAATCTATGTCGGATTCTCCATGCTTTACATCTTTTCAGGTGCCATATTATTCGTCTTTGGAAAAGGATTTGCTACCATTTCAAGAGGGAAAGTAATTGAAGTTCGATAAAGAGACCTTGTCGCTATCTCAAACAAAGGAAGAGGATATGGCCTCGCATTTTATTCACAAGGAGAGACAAAAACGCCATCACAATCAAGTCCTTGTGGAAATTCAATGTACCATATTCAAAGTCCCTCGAAAGAAACCACTTCTTCCGACCATGGTTCGAAGGTACCTTGACTTCTACCACCCTAGATGTTCATCCATCATACCCACCACATCTTGCCTAGACGTTAAATAAAGTGCTTGCTAAGAGGCAACCTAGCTGGGTTTGTGTTCTTTCCTTTTATTTTGTGTCTTTTAGTATTCGTCTTATTTCATTCCATGCATACACTACCTTGTTGCATTGTTGGATTCCATTATTTTTTTTTACGCATCGAGGACAATGCTTAGTTTAGGTTTGGGGGTGTGGGATTGAAAGTTTTGGTTAAGTTTGCTTTTAGTATTTGTCTTATTTCATTCCATGCATACTCTTATGCACTCTTAAAATCGAGAATTGTAGATGGTGATCTGTTAATCAAATAACTTGCATGATTAACAGCCTCTGCCCAAAAACTATCAGGCAATCTTGCATGACATCGCATACTCCTCGCTCTCTCTCCATGAGAGTTCAATTCATCCTCTCAGCAACTCCATTTTGTTGTGGATTCTTCTTTATTGTGAAGTGCCTTATGATGCCTTCCTGCTTGCAGTAATCAGTAAACTCATTACTTATATATTCACCTCCATTGTCACTTCTGAGGTATTTGATGTTTCTTCTAGTTTGATTCTTGGTTTCTGTTTTCCATTCCTTAAACTTTGCAAAAACCTTGGATTTCTTCTTCAAAAAATAAACCTAAACCTTTATAGAAAAATCATCTATGAAAGTACCAAAATATCTAGCTCCACCATTTGATTTAGTTGGTGCAGGGCCCCAAACATCTAAGTGAATATAGCTGAGTTGCTCCTTGCTTCAGTTGTCTGCACTGCTACTTATGAATGATACCTTTCTTTGCTTCTCGAGAACACAGTATTCACAAAAGTCTAGTTTGCAAGATGACACGCCTAATAGGCCTTACTTGTGTAATTCTTGCAACCCATTTTGGCTTATGTGCCTGAGCCTATAATGCCAGAGTTCAGTCTTATCTTCTACACTTTAATTTACAGAAACAGCTGCTCCCCTGACTATAGCGATGCCAATTAACTTATACAGCTTATTGGGTTGCATGTCACCTTACATTACCACTAGCAACCCTTTGGGTACCCTAAGTCTTCCTTTTTTAGACTTGTACCCATAACTGGCCTCATCTAAAGTACACAAGGAAATCAAATTCTTTCTTAGTCTAGGCACATATCTAACGTTCCCCAAAGCTCGTATCATCCCATCGAACATTCTTATTCGAACAGTGCCGATTCCTCTTACAGGACATGAAGAATCATCCCCCATTAAGACTTCCCCGCTACTAACTTCTTTGTAAGTATCAAACCATTCTCTTACTGCACACATATGAAAAGTGCATCCAATATCCAAAATCCAATTTGTGAAAGCCTTGGAACCTGATGTTACTGAAAGAAGCTCCACGTCACTCTCATGCTCGGTGACTGCACTAGCTGAACCTGAGCTTCCTTCCATTTTAGCTTTCTTCTCTTTCCAAATCTTGCAGTTTCTCTTTCAATGATCGGCTGAACCACATTCGAAGAAACCTTCTTTCTTTTCCTTTTTCTTCTTATCTTTGCCCTCCCTCTCTCCTTGCCTTTGACATAAAAGCCTTGAGAGCTTTCAGTTATATCATCCAGTTTAGCATATGACTGAAGAGCTTGAATTACATCTTCAAGTTTCAGGGACCCTTTTCCAAACATTAGAGTTGTTCGAAAGTGTTTGAAAAACGAAGGTAGAGACCTCAGCAAGATTATAGCCATATCATCATCTTTGTAAGTTTCTTTGACCTTCTGAAGATTAGCCATGCAATTCTGGAACCTGCATACATGATCTTCAATATCACCTCTTTCTTCTTGTCGAATCCCATATAGTTCATCCCTTAGAAAAAGTTTATTAGACACGGTTTTGCCCATATAAACATTCTCCAACTTTTCCCATGCTTCCTGGGCAGTCATCTTTTCGATTATGTGTGACCGAACTGATCTTGTGAGATGGATCTCGATGGAACTCTTGGCCTTCTTGAGAACTTTAGTCCATGCTGCTTCTGTCATGTTTGCCGGCTTTCTCACCATTGAGTGCATCATCCAAATCCTGTTGTATCAGTACGTTCTTCATCAACTTTTGCCAGTCTATGAAGTCATCCTTGCCGTAAAAGGGCTTTAACGCAGGTCCTAGATCCGTATTCATCTTCCCTTTTGACGTCGTAGAATACCTTGAACCTAGCTCTTGATACCAATTGTTGAAAAACTACACACTTGATCTTGTTCTTTAATGTAACCAACGACAATAGACTAAAACTTAGCAAAATAGAGAAAACTAGAAAACACACAAGACTTATACTGGTTCAGTAGAACTTTTGCCTACATCTAGTTGTGATTTCTCTAGGTAGAGAAATCACCGCTCATTTGATTAATAATAGAGATTACTGAACTTTTGCAAACCCTAGAACTAATCTCTCTCATTTGTCTCGGCTGTCACAGTTTTTCCTCTCTAAAATTTAAGCCTTGTCGCACCTTATTTATAGGCATAGGGGCAGTTTACATGTCCTTTATAGATTATAATTCCTATTCTACGTGGAATAGGAAATTAGACTTCCTTTCCAATTCCAAATAGACTTCTAGGATTTCTAATCTAAATTGTATAAGGAAACTAAGATTCTTTCCTAGCCCTTTTAGGAGAAGAATCAATGCACCCTTTTTTTTCCCTAAAACAATCCTAAACAGAAAAGGACACTAATTGATGAGCCAAAATCTAACAGAATTATTCTATTCAATATTGTAGACTACGTTTGGACTATAGAGTTAAATTTCCTAATGCAAGAGGCAATCTTTTTATGTTATAAAACATACACCGAATATTTGCGCTTCTTCATATTCTCATTGAGCTTTAATCAATCTTCTTATTAATAGTTGTTATGTGTAAAAAGATTGAAATATGCTAATATAGCATAGTATTAATAGCAGCTGGCAAGGGTGTGATTAGTGATTTTTGTTTTTCATGTTACTAAGATTTAGATTAAATTGCTCGCAAATTGAATTATTTTGCAATTATTGTAATTAAATTGGGGGGAATTGACCTTTCTATTCTCCAAAGTCTTTACTAGAAATTACATTTACCTAAATTTTGTATTTTGTATTTTTTTTATTGTTTTATTTTTATTTTTTTGGTCTATCTAACAGAGTTTTGTGATTGAAGTTTGTGTTGGGAAAGGAAAGATTTTTTAAGGGAACTGTTATTAGCACTCCAAAAATCTCATTCTACATTCCAAATTTTCTATATTAGAAAAGAAAAATATACTTGTGAGGAGTGTAAAATGAGATTTTTGTAGTGCCAATAACACTTCCCTTTTTAAATTCTATTTTTATTTGTGTATGTGTGTGTTAAATTTTTGGGTTATGTGTGTGGATATTATTTGATGGCTTATTATACAAAATAGTCCATGAGATTTGCATGATCAATAAAAATGGTCCCTGAGATTGTCGACCATCCATGATTTTGGTCATTCTGTTAAAAACTCTTTGGGCAATTTCAAAGCTTTGTAACTCAATCGTTTCTTAACCAAATTCAACCCATAATATATCAAAATGAAGATAGGAAAGTGTAGAATAAGATTAAACCTATTTGGAAGCCCAATGGTTGTCGAAGATGGCCGGAAAATGGCCTGAAAGGTGACTGGTCCATAGAAAAACTGGAAAACTCTCCGGAAACTAGGTAAACTTTAAACGTTCATAACTTCTTCAATACTCAACGAAATTGAGTGATTCAAAAACAAAAAGTTGAAGGAAAAATTTTATCCTAGCTATTTGAATACATATGCAAACTATTAACACTTTAAAGTAGGAATGCATTCAAAAACAATTCATAAAACCCATGACTTTCAAAGCCTAGTATATGGTGAACCAATAAACTCTTTAACAACATTAAAGAGAAGTAAAGATTTAGAGTTTCTTTACCCTTGAAGCTCATCCTTGTTTACACAAGGGATTCACCCAAGTGGAGGGCCTTCAAGTCACCTCCTAGCTCCTTGGATATTGCTTGTGATTTCCTTCTCCTTTTGTGCTCCTTTAGACTTTGTGGATGTAAGGAAAGGATCTCCAAAACACCAAAAGTTTGGTGTCTCTACGTCTCCACACCAAGGGTTAAGTGTGAAGATGAAATGGATGACTTAGGGAAGAAGAGATTGCTAGATTAATCTCCCTAAGTGGCCGGCCTCTTTAGAGAAATAGAGAGAAAGTGTTTCACCTCATTTCACCAAGAAAAACCCTAAATGAGAAATAAAGCTATAAAGTTCCTTTTATACTTCATTTCAAGTGAGTGGCAAACTTGTAATTAATCCAAGCTTGCCCATTCACCCTAATGGCCAGCCATATTAATGTTATTGGGCTATTTGCCCATTTTGTTTTAGTTGTCATACAACTTAAACATAATGGGCCTTTTGGACCAAAACGCTTTTGGGCCCCGAAACCCAAAACCAACATATAAGCCCAATACGAACCTTTCGTAAACTTAATTAACTAATTAATTAATCTTGACCATTCTTCAATTAAACCATTTAATTGCATATCCATTTCATTTAATTTCTTCACTATCACCCTTACTCGGTGTACGATCCATTAGGTTCCAATTAGCGAGGTAGTGGGGGATTGTTACTCTTAACGATCGATTGTGAATTGAAACCACATTTCAATTCTCCCTTTTATGATTAGTGTTGCCTAATCATTAGGGCTTCCACAAACCATGAGTGACACCTAGCAATATGTCATGGTTACCCAAGCTAAGTAGAATTGGTTGGAGAACCTATCCAGTTACAACTACAATGCAATACGGTCCTTCTCTAATACAATACTCTTAATCACATTGTTTGAGTGATAGTTTGTTTCATGTCTACTATCCAATGTGATACATATCTATATGATTCCCTTGAATATGATTTGGAACAAACTTCCTAAGTCATATTCATATGCTTTGGCCAAAGACTTTAGAATCATATCTTAGAGTATTCTCCTTCCACCATGGAAGGTTAGAGATCCCTTGTTGTGCATTCATATGCCTACACGACTAGATAGCTTGACCCCAACAATGCCGTGGACACTCCGATGGAATGCCGTTGACATGATCAAAGATCAAGGACCTAACCATTAGACATCTATGATGCCTCAGGTCAAATGACTACTTTGCATATTGCAACTTTCGAGTTCTTACATGACATGTATGTTCGAACTCCTTTTTAATCGTTGTTCAGTGTACTCGATTACTCTTTCGAGCACCTATGTGTTTGTCTTAGTGTCCAACACCAAATGACTTGAGACTAGTCATACTCACGCTTGAGTCAACATAACACATACTAGCCTTAGCGGATTGTCAATGCCCAATCGGCAATCCTATGGCTAGGAACGTTTTAGGAATGAACATAAGAGAATGGTCTCGATAATCTAACTCACTTAGATCACTTGTCTCTTAGATCAAATACATCCCTAGGATTCCCTTATTGTTTAAACACAAGATACAATAAATAGTGATTAACAATAAGCTTTGCCCTTCATTAAACATATAAAAGTTTAATACATTAAGTATTCCAAAAAGCTATTACATCAAATGAGTGGCTTTGTGGGCATACTTCCAACAATCTCCCACTTGCACTCAAATCCATCCTCCCATGTATCTAATACCCATCTTTTCCATATGACGGTCAAGCTGGATTTGAGACATTGGCTTTGTCAGTGGATCTGCTACGTTATCGGCTGAAGCAACTTTGAGGATGTTGACTTTCCCCTCAGCAGCATATCTTCTAATGATATTAAAGCGTCTGTCAAAATGCTTTTTCTTTTGATGTGCCCTGGGTTCCTTGGCTTGAGCTATCGCCCCACTATTATCACAGTACAAAGTTACTGGTGATGTAATGGTTGGAACCACCCCAAGTTCAGTGATGAACTTCTTCATCCAGAACGCTTCTTTGCCGGCTTCAGCTGCAACGACATATTCAGCCTCTATTGTGGAATCAGCAATTACACTCTGTTTCTTGCTCTTCCAACTGACAGCCCCACCATTCAGAGTGAATACATATCCGGAGTTGGAACTTCTATCATCGACGTCAGATTGGAAATCTACGTCTGTATAGGCTTTCACTCGCAACTCTGCTGCTCCTCCATATACGAGGAACATGTCCTTAGTTCTTCTTAAGTACTTAAGGACCGTCTTGACAGTTGCCCAGTGTTCTGGTCCTAGGTTAGATTGATATCGACTAGTAATGCTCACAGCATATGCGATATCAGGCCTTGTGCATATCATGGCATACATGAGACTCCCTATGGCGGAAGCATAAGGAATCATATTCATTTGCCGTATCTCTTCAGGAGTCTTAGGTTCCATGGACTTAGAAAGGTGAATTCCATGTCTCACAGGAAGAAAACCTTTCTTAGATTGTTCCATCTGGAACCTACTTAGCACCTTATCAATGTACATAGATTGGGATAATCCAATTAATTTTCTGGATCTATCACGATAGAGCTTTATCCCAAGTACATAAGATGCATCTCCTAAATCTTTCATGTGGAAGGTTTTGGACAACCACACTTTTACAGAAGAAAGTATTGCAGTGTCATTCCCGAATAGTAATATGTCATCTACATATAACACTAGGAATACTACTGCTTCCCCAACGACCTTTTGATAAACACAATTGTCGTCTTCGTTTTGAGTAAAACCAAACGTTTTGATTTCAGTGTCGAAACGAATGTTCCAGCTCCTGGAGGCTTGCTTAAGTCCATAAATGTAAATGGACCTTTGAAGCTTGCATACCTTAGTCTTTTCAGACTTGGACATGAAACCTTCGGGTTGAGTCATATAGAGCTCTTCCTTTAGGTAGCCGTTCAGAAAGGCCGTCTTCACGTCCATTTGCCATATCTCATAATCATGGTACGCAGCTATAGCAAGCAAAATCCGAATGGACTTAATCATGGCTACAGGAGAGAAAGTTTCTTCATAGTCAATCCCTTCTCTTTGCCTGTAACCCTTGGCTACTAGTCTAGCCTTATAAGTCTCCACGTTCCCATCAACGCCTATCTTCCTCTTGAAGACCCATTTGTTTCCAACAGGTACAATACCTTCTGGAGGGTCTACAAGAGTCCAGACCTGATTTTGATACATGGAATCCATCTCGGATTTCATGGCCTCTTGCCATCTCTTTGAATCAATGTCGGACATTGCTTCAGTGTAGTCCCTAGGGTCCTCCTTTGTGTCATTGTCACCTAGAATGTGCAATTCCGCAAAGTCATTGTCTAAGCCATACCTCTTAAGTGGCTTACTAACCCGTTCAGATCTACGTGGAGCTAGGGGTTCAGGAATAGGGTTGTCAACTTGTCGAGTGCTTGTTTGTGGTTCATTATTAATCTCATTAATTTCCATCTCTTTGCTTATAGTTCCTTTGAGAACAAATTGTTCCTCTAGAAACATAGCAGTTCTGGCGACAAAGATTTTCTGGTCGTCAGGATGGTTGAACTCATATCCCATAGTTTCTCTAGGATATCCCACAAAATAGCACCTTACTGATCTCGCTTCAAGCTTAGTAGCTTCAAGCTTCTTGACATATGCTTCATGATCACTCATATATTTCATGCATTTATACCATCCATTTCTAAAGTCTTTGTGATGTTTTTGTGTTAAAATTGTGGCATTTTACCTTATCTTGTGTTAATGTACAGTTAATTTTGTTTTAGGATTAATTTCAAACAAAATGGGCTGAAAAGAAAATAAAATAATGAGAGAGTGCACTGGCGGGACAGCAGAAAAGAAGAAAAAGCGGAGGGAAAGAGGAAGTCAGGAGGGCAGTGCACTGGGAAGACATGAGAATGATGGAGGAATAAAGAAAAGAAGAATAAAAGAATGAGAAGGCATGGCAGACAGAGAGGAAGTGGAACAAAAGAAAAGAATAAGGGAATAAAATAAGAGGATGGCATGATTTGTTCAAGGCACACGGGTTGAGTGGAAAACAAAAGAAAGAATAAAAGAAAAAAACAGTGGAGGGAGGACTGAAAAGAAGAATAATAAAAGAATAAACAAAGGAAAGCAAAAGTGTGGGAGTAGAATAAACAAAGAAAGAAACGGAAATAAGAGAGGGCAGGACAGGAGCAGAAAACAGAGAATAATAAGAGAGAGGAGAGACTGCCAGAGAAGTAGCATTCAGCAGAGCCAAGTGTGCGGAGAGACCGACAGAAACAAGAGAGAGACAGAGGAGACAGAGAGACTGAAGGGCGGCAGAGAAGAAGAGAGGCAGGGCGCAGAACACAGAAGCAGAAACACGGCAGAGAGCAGAGGCTTCACTCTATATTTCTTGGTTTTATCTTCTCAAACCCATGTTTTACTTTTAGTTTAATTTGAGAATAATGTGTAACTAATTTTTAGTAGTTAGGGGCTGTTTTGAAGCCCTGAATATGATTGCAAGTTTATTGTGATATTTTGTTTGAATGACTTTTATGAAAGGATGAAAATTGTTTCACTACTTATGTCATTGATAAATTCTTTATGTGTTTCTATGGATGCATACATAGTGAGCATATCTAGGATTTTAATGCTATGAATATATGTTTACCTACCCTTGTTGAATGAGGACCTACATATGTTCTAGAGTAGCACTTGTTAATTGTGGTTAACATGTGAACCGATTTCTAGGATAAGTAAGACAACGCCAGTACTTACGATGCCTTGTGATGACTCAAACTCTTTTTATTCTTAATGATTTCTACTTGTTAAATCTATGAACACGCCATTCTAGATTGCATGTTAGGAACTAAGTTAAGTTGAAAACGCCATTCTCTTAACATACTACGTAAGAAAGAGTAATAGGTTGTGTTCTAACATTGAGCCAACTTGAGCATCTTCATCCGGAAATAAAAGGAATTTGAATGAAACATAACATGTTTGCATGATTATTTGGTGGTGGATAACAATTCCCCCTAACTCGTTTTCTTAACTTGTGAATTAAAATCTATTGGTATTATTTAAAACTTGTTGAGGTCCTGTTTTGTCCGATTTAATTTAAATAGCTAATCAACTCCAAAAATCCCAAAAATTTGTGTGAGCATATCTTGGTGTGTCTGGTTTATGTGTATAAAATTTCGTTGCATTTGGATAAGTGTAAGTTAGTCAAATAATTATTGTTCGGTGGCTGGTCAGTGGAGACAGCCACCCTGTTTTTGTGACATTTTAAGTATTTGGATAAAACAATCTTCTGCGGGAAAAACCCTTATTTTCATATGCTACAATCGACAAATTTTAGTGTTAATAAGGAAAATTAATAGGATATTTGTGTGCTACTTTGTGGTGTGCTTTTAATACCTACCACTTCACAACCCCAAATCTTAATGTGATTAAGACTTGGCTTTCTTCCATGCCATATCTCATAGGGCGTTTGTGAAACTGACTTGGAAGGTACTCTATTAAGCAAGTAAGCTGCTGTATATAGAGCGTATCCCCAGAATGTTACTGGTAGATCAGCGGAACTCATCATAGAACGAACCATGTTCATCAAGGTTCGATTTCTCCTTTCAGAAACTCCATTAAGTTGTGGAGTTCCTGGTGGAGTCCATTGTGATATTATTCCACACTCTTTGAGATAATCTAGGAATTCATTACTCAGATATTCACCCCCTCGATCCGATCTTAGGATCTTTATCTGTTTCCCAGTTTGCTTCTCAACTTCATTCTTGAATTCCTTGAACCTTTCAAAGGATTCAGACTTGTACTTCATAAGATACACATAGCCAAACCGAGAGTGATCGTCGGTGAATGTGATATAGTAGGAAAAGCCTCCTCTCGACGTAGTAGACATAGGTCCACATACGTCAGTGCGGATTAACCCTAGAATTTCAGTGGCACGCTCTCCTTTTCCAGTAAATGGAGATTTGGTCATCTTCCCTTTCAAGCAACATTCACAAGTACCCATCCGGTCATCACCTAATAGGCGGAAATATCCGTCTTTCGACATCTTGCGAATCTTATCAAGGTTCACATGTCCAAGTTTAAGATGCCACATCTTTTCTTGGTTAACTTCTTCTTTAGCCCTTTTGGGTTTTGAGGTATTCCCGCTTGCAATATAGTGCATCCCACTATTCGTCTCTAGGTGAAAAAGTCCCTCTATCATATTACCATGAGAGATAATACGACCGTTCAAGTATAAAGCGCAACTCATTTTGTCAAACAATACTGAGTGCCCATCTCGTAAAAGCTTAGAGATGGAAATCAAATTCTTTATACATGAAGGAAAATATAAACAATTTTTAAGTTCCAGGACTTCCCAGAGGGTAGGTTAAGCATGTAGGTGCCTATTGCTTTTGCAGAGATTTTAGTGTCGTTCCCCACTCGCACAACCATCTCCCCATTGCGCAGTGACCTGCTCCCTGCTAGTCCCTACATCATATTACAGATATGTTGACTAGCGCCTGAATCATATATCTAGGAATTGGAGTTCACTGTAAAAGCACTCTCTATGACAGAAATAGTCTATTCAAAAGTTCGTGTCATAAGGCTCGCAATGCGCACCCTGTATTTCTTCTTCCAACGTTCATCATTTCCACAATGAAAGCATGTTCCTTTGGATTTCTTTGCCTTCTTCTTATGCAACCTTTTCCTTATAATTGCATTCTCACTCCCACTGTCCCTTTTGAAACCTTTTTCAAATTTACAGCACATGTCAATCATCTCGTTTAAAGCATGATCGAATCTATTCACTTTATAGTTTACAATAAACTTAGTGAAATCATCCTAGCGAGATGCAAGGAAAAAGTCTTGGGCCATTTTCCCATCAATGGAAGTTCCTAAACTTTTAAGATCTTTAAATATCTTTTCCATCTTTTGTCCATGTTTATGGACCGATGTCCCTTTGCCATTTTGGCATTCATTAGACTACAAACATTTGAGAATCGTACATTACTAGTCTCAATGTCATGTATCTTATGCAAACTTTCAACCATGGCACAAGAAGTATCCATGTGCTTATGTAGCTTCATAAGCTCCTCACTAAGTGAAGTGAGGATTAAGCATTTGGCTTGTAGGTCATCCTCATAGTGTCTAACATATTTTTGACACTCCTCCTTTGAAGCTAGTTTCGTAGGAGGTAAATGAGGAGGGGATTGCTTAAGCACATACAGTATGTCTTTCACCTTTGAGACATTCTCAATGTGGCGATACCAAGCAAGGAAACGTTGGCCCTTAAGGCCCTTTTTGTCAAGTATAATGGTGGGTATAATTTTAGGCATGTCGTTAACTACATAACATAACAGAAATCGTATTAGATTGTTTGTTTTAAAACTATTTGATTGGGTCTTTGAATCAAATAGTACCACCCACTATTTTTGGCAAATTCCACATCCCTCAGTAGAATTCGAGAGTTATATTGAACTCTTAGCGGGGTATGGGAGACTCACCATTACCAAGCCCACCTCAAAATTATATCATGTTGGTTAGCAAAAATAATGATGAGAGAATAACACTTTATTCATTTACAACTCTTGTAATTACCCATCTAATTTGGCCTCTAGAGAATGATTGCCTCATAATTATATCATGTTGGCACCATTGCACTTAGTTAAGTCATTCCCACCATGCTTAGTTTATGTAGGGGTTCAAGCACAACCTCAGAATTATATCATGTTGGTCATACTCGTTGTCTACACTCACCTCATCATATGTTTATGGACTTCTCCTGGATGTAAGCACATACTTTGAACTTTCCCATTATAGGGTAAAGCCGGTGTATGAGTCACAAACGATTGGAGCCCACCACGGTGGAAGGCCTACGAAGAGATGTTCAAAGCATCTCTCGCTTATCAACTTAATATTCGTTTTGAGGGAGTAGTTTTGGGCTACATCAAAAACATTTTAATCACATTAAAAGAACTTGGGCCTATCACAACCATTGGTCCAAGTTAATATGAATTAGTAGTTTATAATACTCCCACTATTTCGAAGAAACAAGCGAGACTATATAGAACTACTAACGAATGCATTGCATCCTCATATGGACTATATAGTCATATTAGGTTTTAGGATGATTATGAACCGATTAATTTGATCCAACACGAGCCTTGTGTTGGATCTTGGGTTTAAGGTAGATAGTTGTTGATTTTAGTTACGTGTTTAATCCAATTAAACCGTTATTTCCTATTGGACGTTGGACCCAACTATTCCATTTTGCATACATATAAACAAAAGGAATACATGAAATAATAATAAGGGCTTATGCCCTTTTACAACACAAATGATGGACTTATGTCCATTTACAACAAATTGAATTAATCAAATTACATTCAAATCTACACTACCAAACCCAAACATTCATAATGTAAAGCGGCCAATCACATAGCTCAATTATCGAGGCCTTTGGTTCATAATCACCATTTTCTCAATTAATCACATTAACTAAGAAAGCAACTTAAACAATTGTTTTTTTTGGATCCATAGAATTGATTTAAATAGAACTAAATGAAATGAAAATCCAATTCTCATTAAAGAGACAAAACAATTTTGTTCTCATTTTATTTGGGCCAAAAGGAAACTATGACCACAACAATTGGGCCATAATGCAAATACAAAAACTTTTGGGGTCACTTTGTAAAAACACAATAGTCCACAACTTCATGTAATTACAACTAGATCCCAAAATTTTATTAATGTAAAAACATCATTAAAGGATCAAAACAATTCGTCCTTTAGAGTTTTTGGGCCTTAACGTAAAAACGTAAACTTTTGGGCCAAAGTACAAATACACAAAAGTATCAAAACTTTATGTAATTGCATAAAAGACCCCAAAAGTACCCCCACTAGGGGGTGGCCGGTTTTGGAGTGGTAAAGGAGTGTGAAAGGGTTTTATGCAAGTTGATTTTGGTGGGTGAGGTAAAGGTGAAATTGATGGTTTGTAAGAAAATGTTTTGTAAAACATTTATGAGTTTAGACAAACATTAAAGCCAAAATTAATGTTTCACCAATAACTTTCACCCATCAAAATTAAACCAAAACTTTATGAAAAACATAAAACTTTTGAATCAAAACTTCAAACCTTTTTGTTCTTGGCAAGAACTTCAAGAACATTTGAAGAACACCATGAAAACTCATAATAGCTCCATGAATGTTTTCATTCACCAAAACTCAATTTTTCACCACTCAAAAGAGGGCTAATATCCTAGGGTACTTAGGGGTTCCAAAAGTCACCTTAAAACCATTTTAACAAGACAAACATGAACCCAAAAAATCACCCTAAGGATTTGGCCGAATTTCCAAAACACATGGCACCAAATTTTAGTTCCAATATTCATGCTTAAATGAAATACGTCTACAACATTTGAGATGCTAAATTTTCTAGCAAAATTTATATATTCAAAAGCAAGAACAAAGCTTGTAACATTTACAACATTTAAATCATAAATCATGAAAATCACAAAACCCAAAAGGATTCACCATAAACTAGGCCTAGGCTCTGATACCACTTGAAGGAAAAATTTTGTCCTAGCTAAGAACAAGTAAGAACATTTGAATACATATGCAAACAATTAACACTTTAAAGTAGGCATGCATTCAAAAACAATTCATAAAACCCATGACTTTCAAAGCCTAGTATATGGTGAACCAATAAACTCTTTAACAACATGAAAGAGAAGTAAAGATTTAGAGTTTCTTTACCCTTGAAGCTCATCCTTGTTTACACAAGGGATTCACCCAAGTGGAGGGCTTTCAAGTCACCTCCTAGCTCCTTGGATATTGCTTGTGATTTCCTTCTCCTTTTGTGCTCCTTTAGACTTTGTGGATGTAAGGAAAGGATCTCCAAAACACCAAAAGTTTGGTGTCTCTAAGTCTCCACACCAAGGGTTAAGTGTGAAGATGAAATGGATGACTTAGGGAAGAAGAGATTGCTAGATTAATCTCCCTAAGTGGCCGGCCTCTTTAGAGAAATAGAGAGAAAGTGTTTCACCTCATTTCACCAAGAAAAACCCTAAATGAGAAATAAAGCTATAAAGTTCCTTTTATACTTCATTTCAAGTGAGTGGCAAACTTGTAATTAATCCAAGCTTGCCCATTCACCCTAATGGCCAGCCATATTAATGTTATTGGGCTATTTGCCCATTTTGTTTTAGTTGTCATACAACTTAAACATAATGGGCCTTTTGGACCAAAACGCTTTTGGGCCCCGAAACCCAAAACCAACATATAAGCCCAATACGAACCTTTCGTAAAATTAATTAACTAATAAATTAATCTTGACCATTCTTCAATTAAACCATTTAATTGCATATCCATTTCATTTAATTTCTTCACTATCACCCTTACTCGGTGTACGATCCATTAGGTTCCAATTAGCGAGGTAGTGGGCGATTGTTACTCTTAACGATCGATTGTGAATTGAAACCACATTTCAATTCTCCCTTTTATGATTAGTGTTGCCTAATCATTAGGGCTTCCACAAACCATGAGTGACACCTAGCAATATGTCATGGTTACCCAAGCTAAGTAGAATTGGTTGGAGAACCTATCCAGTTACAACTACAATGCAATACGGTCCTTCTCTAATACAATACTCTTAATCATATTGTTTGAGTGATAGTTTGTTTCATGTCTACTATCCAATGTGACACATATCTATATGATTCCCTTGAATATGATTTGGAACAAACTTCCTAAGTCATATTCATATGCTTTAGCCAAAGACTTTAGAATCATATCTTAGAGTATTCTCCTTCCACCATGGAAGGTTAGAGATCCCTTGTTGTGCATTCATATGCCTACACGACTAGATAGCTTGACCCCAACAATGCCGTGGACACTCCGATGGAATGCCGTTGACATGATCAAAGATCAAGGACTTAACCATTAGACATCTATGATGCCTCAGGTCAAAGGACTACTTTGCATATTGCAACTTTCGAGTTCTTACATGACATGTATGTTCGAACTCCTTTTTTATCGTTGTTCAATGTACTCGATTACTCTTTCGAGCACCTATGTGTTTGTCTTAGTGTCCAACACCAAATGACTTGAGACTAGTCATACTCACGCTTGAGTCAACATAACACATACACTAGCCTTAGCGGATTGTCAATGCCCAATCGGCAATCCTATGGCTAGGAACGTTTTAGGAATGAACATAAGAGAATGGTCTCGATAATCTAACTCACTTAGATCACTTGTCTCTTAGATCAAATACATCCCTAGGATTCCCTTATTGTTTAAACACAAGATACAATAAATAGTGATTAACAATAAGCTTTGCCCTTCATTAAACATATAAAAGTTTAATACATTAAGTATTCCAAAAAGCTATTACATCAAATGAGTGGCTTTGTGGGCATACTTCCAACAAAAGTATACTTCTTGACGAGCCAAATAGAATGGTACCTTTTTCAAAGGCTAACATGTTGTGGTTTGGTCGGACAACAGCTTGAAAGTGGCTAACCATTTTCGAGTTAGCCACTTTCGAGCAGTTTTCTGGCCAAACCACGGCGAGTTAGTATTCAATAAAGATGGAATTCTTTTCTCCTCATCGAGTAGTATGATTTTAATTTTTCAATCACTTGATTTCTTTTAGTATTGAAGAAGTTATGAATGTTTAAAGTTTACCCAATTTCCGGCTAGTTTTCCAGTTTTTCCTCGGACCAGTCACCTTTCAGGCTGTTTTCCGACCATCTCCGGCAATCATTGGACTTCCAAATAGGTATAATCTTGTTCTACACTTTCTTATCTTCATTTTGATATATTATGGGTCGAATTTGGTTAAGAATCGATTAAGTTACGAAGATTTGAAAATTGCCCGAAACGTTTTTAACGGAATGACCAAAATTATGGATGGTGAAAATCTCAGGGACCATTTCTATTGATTTTCAATCTCATGGACCATTTCTATTGATCATGCAAATCTCAGAGACTATTTTGTATAATAAGCCTTATTTGATTGAATGAAAAATTGATGTTTCTTAATTTTTTTTGTTTTATTTTGTAGGGTTTTAGTTAATAGGCAACCGGCTGCAAGGTAGAAGAAGAGGAAAGTGAGGTGTACGAATAAGTTGGAGAGGAAGGTGCAGGCACTTCAAATCAAGGCAACCACCCTCTCAGCAGAAGTCATTCTATTACAGGCAAGGTATTAAATATCGATGATATCGGAAATATCGGCAGTCCGAAAACACGGAAATATCGATGGAAATATCGGGATAATATCGATATCGATAAAAATAATATGGAAACCACGGAAATTGTAAGAAAAACTTGGAAATTTTTATTGAAACTTTGCAGGATGTTTATTTAGTCAATTATCTATTAGTTTATCAAAAAAAATTGGAAGGAAATGCATTGCATGATGGATTTAACATTATCAAGTTGATTATATAGCGAGCTGGCAAACATTGTGAGTGTAGAAAATATATAGTAATTAATGAAAGAAGTTTAAACACACCATAATCATTTATATATAATGAATTAGTACAATATTTTACACTTTATACATTGCATGGTAAGATACATGAGTGACTTAGTACCACATAGAGTTCCTATGAGGTTCAAATTTTTCACTATCTTCATCATCTCTATGTGTAGAGTGAGTGTATTGTGAAGAGTAGTTATCAAATGATAAATCCCCAAAATAGTTTTGCATGTAATTGTTAACATGCCACCCATATGGATCCGAGATTGGTTGACCTTGTCCATAAGCAAAATCATTTGAAGATTGAGTCTCTGATTGTTTCCATGAGTCGCTCGATTCCATCCCAACAGGAATGGGATATGAAGGGTAGGGAAATGGTTGGTTATGATTATAACCATAGTTACTACTTCTCACTCCAACAAAGTCCGAAGTTATAGATAACGAGTCATCTTCTTGACTTAACAAAATCTCATTGCCCCTTTCTCTACGAGTATAGTCCTTCCCTATGGCACCAATTCCTGGTCCTGCCCGCCTACTGCCATGGTCCTCATCCTGTGTTGCATGCGGGAAGTTTGCCTCACCAGTGAAGGGGCTCATAAATCTGGGAGGTGGTCCAACATAGTTTCCATATCCACCACAACTACCTCCAGCTCCACTATATCCTTCATCATTCCCACCTCCGATGGTAGGTGAGTCTCCTCCTGATCTTGTACTAAAGCTATCATTAGTATCAACACGATGTTGTGGTTGTGTAGGATTGGAAGAAAGTGGAATTCCAGTGTTTCTTGGTCTTGGGCGCAAAAGTTCTTCCAAAGAGTTAGCGCTGCTAGATCCCACCTCCTCTGCTAATACTCTTTCTACATTTATCCCTTCATTACGTGCTTCTTCAGCAACTTTGGGAGCTGGGTTACCTTCATCATCATCTAAATAAAGAGGTCTAATCCATTGATAAAGTTGGTTACCCTCTGTATCATTATCATCTTCAGCAACAATATCAAACACATCTAGTGGGTCTCCATGGTCGACATAATCTATTTCTGCTTCCTTATCTCGAATTTGAAGCTTCATGTTGTAGTTGCAATAAACTAATTTTTCCAACCAACTATGAGCCAACCTATTTCTTTGCTTTGTGTGTATGAGTGCAAATGTGCTCCAATTTCTTTCACAAGCAGATGAGGAAGCTGTTTGTGATAATACTTTGATTGCTAACTTTCTCACAATTGGTGCATCGGTCCCATACATGATCCACCATTCAGCTACAATGAAAAGCAATGTTGATAAGCCTAATAACTCCAACAAATTCTATTATAAACTTATCGTGAAATATGTTTACACTCACTAGGAGACATTTTTGTTCGAGCAACAACTGATGTTGGTTCTCCAAAAGTTCTTCTTGCATCTTTAAACCATGTTAGGTGAATTCAATAAATCGTGTTAGTTTAATCCAACAAAGTAATTATTATAATTTAAGTAATTGTGTACCTCATTTCCAAATTGGCCAACTGCTGGTGATGCAGGGTCTAATTTAGAGTATACATTATGTACATCACGTGTAAGGGTACCATCATCTCCAACACCGGGTCTGTATTGGTATCGAGGATTTAAATAATATGCTGTTCAAAGAAACATATACTCTAATAAGAGAAATAATATTTATGCAACTAAAGAAATGAATTGCAAATTATGACATAATTTATACCTACTGCATGCAAATCATGGTATAATGTTTTATACCATCAGTCTTCAATTATCTTTATGACCCACCTTGCACCATATTTTCTTTCCAATTCATCCTTCACTATACGCATCAACTCATATATTGCCCCCATAGTAGGATACACTTATGTGTCAACGATCCGTAAAACTTTGTAAAGAGGTTCAAACACTTGGCACACATGTTCTGATTGTGTCCAAAAAGAATGATCAAGCACTATACTTTCCACCATACGACCTGCATTTGAGCGGCTCAAATTATGGTTGGCCCAATCGTCACTGGTGAATAGTTGCTTCAACCCTGCTTTCTTCTTAAGTAGGCTGTCTAATGCAATATAGCTGGTGGCGAATCGAGTGGTAGCTGGACGAATAATGTCTCCTTTGCAAAATTCACGTATCTTTGCCAACAACCAACCATGATTGTAAATATAATTTGTGATCATTCTAGCTCTTTTTACCACAATAGCAACATTCTCTCTCTTCCCCATTGCCTCAAACATAAGATCAATACAATGTGCTGCACATGATGTCCAAAACACATTATGATGCTTCATTAACGTTTTTCCAGCTTTGACAAATGCAGAACCGTTGTCGGTCACGACTTGGACAACATTATGCTCTCCCACCTCCATGATTACATCCCTCAATAATTTGTAAATATACTTGTAGTTCTTTATATGGTCTGAAGCATCAATAGACTTCAAAAAAAATGTCTTTCCCTTGGAGTATACCATGAAGTTTATGATAGACAATCTGGTCGGGCCAGTCCATCCATCACACATGATTGTGCAACCATTAGTTTCCCACTTTGACCTTAACTTGTTAACATACTCGCCAATGTCTTTATACTCCATATCCAAATATTTGTTTCTTATCTCATAGGGAGTGGGAGGTTGTACTCCAACACCGGCCTGTTGACATCCCACTACCATATTTTTTAAATGATGTGATGATTCTTTCTCAGCAAGGACATTTTCATAGATAAAGAACTTGCTAATTAGACGCCCAATTCCCTCCTTCACATTACCTCCAGTGAAAAAACTCCAAACACTCTTTTGACGTGTTTTGGATGACTTATATAAACTTAGGGCTATTGGTGGTGTTGGTTGTGATTCTCTAAGACTGCCTCCCAGTCTCATTTGTGCACCACCACTTGTCCCGGAACCTTGTGCTCTATTAGGAATTTTATGAAGGTGTTCTCTTTCCCATGCTGACTGTTTGGAGGCACGTAATGCTTGTTTCAAACTGTGTCGTTCTTCAGGTCCCATGTCATCATCACAGTCGTCCTCATCGTCATCATCATTACTGTCAACCGCTTGGCCATAGACTTCTCCTCGTAGCCCAGCTCGAATATTTTCCATTCCATGTGTTATCTTTTCCTTTTGTTGTTTTTTATTTTTTAATAATGTGCTGATGAATGCCTTCACTTCTGGGGGGACATTATCACATCGTTGGACATTTTTTGCTGGATCTAATCCACTAAGATGGTACTTAAGTCGTGTCACTCCGCCACTCTTCATTACCCGACCACAATATTTGCAAATTGTGCCATGTTTGTTTCCGTCTATTGGGTCTCCATGTTCCCAAGCTGGATCACGTTTAGTAACTCCACTGGACATCTTAAACGTACCTATATTTATTTTTCATGAAAATTAGACAATTATTTTTTGGCCAAAAAATATAGTAGTGATGACGGTTATATAAGAGAACCTAAATAATAAAGTTATTCTACAAAAGAATTAAATACGAAGTAAAGAAAATGATTGTAAAAATTTAAGTAATTATAAAAATAATATGGAATAATAAAACCTAATATTAATGAATAATAATCCAATTTGATAATAATCCAATTTAATGAATAATCCAATTTGATAATAATCAAATTTAATGAATAATAATCCAATTTGATAATAAAAAAAACCTAATATTAATGAATAATAATCCAATTTGATAATCAAACCTAATATTAATAAAATAATAAATAACATTAAACATATTAAAATTATCCTAGGGAATAATTATACAACATTACTTAATTACTTAAAAAAATTAATATGTAATTGTTAACATTACTTAATTACTTACAAAAATTAACATGCAAGTATTAATTACTTAAAAAAATTAACATACAAGTCTACACAAATTTTTTTGTTGTTGTATAAATTACAATAATATAAATATAAGTTTGTAAACTTACTTTAAATATAGAACCTTTGTGTTCAAGCTCAGGAATGGATCTGGAATGGCTTTGAAAAGGGTAAGGGAAGAAGAAGAAACGAAAATGCTCTGAATGGCTCTGATACTCCACCTCTGAGAATGTGAAAGAATATCACAGACTCACAGTGGCACACGGTTTTGAATGTGAAAGAATATCACAGACTCACAGTGGCACACGGTTTCATTATGAAAGCACTATTATTTTTGTCCATGGTCTGAAATTGTAAAAAGTGATTGTAAAAGTTGTCAGGTGAGTGTGAGTCAGATGATCCAACCACACACACACACCGACACGCCACCACACACGCACACAACACAACACACGCACACAGTCTCTCTCTCGATCCTTCTCTCTTCTCTGATCTCCCTTCTCCCCCTTCTCCATTCTCCCACACACACACACAGATCTCCCACACACATGCATAGAGACCCAAGGTCTCTTGATCCTTCTCCCACACACATGCACAGAGACCCAAGGTCTCTCGATCCTTCTCCCATATCGCCTTCTGTTCCTCCCTTGTCGGCGCCGTCTCTCTCCTTTCTCTCTGCACCGAGGGTCCGAGACCCACATACACACACGCACATTATCGCACCTGCTTCAGGAAGACACCCATCATCATCAGCAACCTCGTCTTTCTCCCTCTCCTTCTCATCTCTGCAACTCGGCGAACGCAGGAACTTCGGCAAGGTTCTTGAATTTCTCCCATTAGGTAAGCTTCAGGTTTGCCTCTTTCTATTCTAGATTGAAGCTTATATGTGAAATTTAAGTTCAAAATCGTGTTTTTGCGAGGTTTTTGGGACGAAATCGGCTCGGGAATAGGCACACCCATCTCCAGCTAGGCCGTGGGTGTCGACTAACTTTCCGAACACCTCCAACCGTTTCACGGCAAACGGAATTTATAAAAACATTCATCTCGTCTTCTATTTCATTTTGATACCTAGATCGATGTCTAGGGTGCTCTTTTACAGTCGGCCGAAACTGTAGAAGCTCCGGCGTTCTTCTCCGAGTAGCATAGTTCCAAAATATTGCGATAGTTTCGGAAATATCAGTACCGTGAAAAACCGATAATATCGGTGAAATATCGCCGATAATATCGGCATTTTGTTCCTGATTACAGGTACAATACCCGTTATTGATTGTTTTTCCTTCTTCGTTAATTGGAATCAAATTGTGGTTTATGATATTCTATCAATGGAAAAGTGAATCACACGCCACCCAAGCCTCTATCAGTTCTAGAGATCTCAGTGAATCACACGCCACCCAAGACACTGGTGGAAAAATGTATTTAACAATTTACTTTCATATGCATAGGCTTGTCTTCTAAAAATGCATCTTGCAAAGGTATGGTTCATAAGTCTACAATGTCTGAAAAATGTATCCTGCAAAGCTATGGTTCATAGGTCTACAATATCGATAAGGATAATACATATATATCACATAAAAAAAGATTAGATCAAACTTAATTATCTTTCATTGAATTATGAGATATATCTAATTTAATCAGCAATTTAAGTTGACCAATACTTTTTGGAAGAGTCCTGTTAAACTGGGATGAGACCTGATATTGAACTTCAAGAAAGATAAAGGTGGTTTAAATTTCTAAACTTTCTAACATGATCATCTGTAAAATGGCCTAAAAGATTATTAAACCCCAATGACAATGATCTATTCTCTCCGAACTACAAACAGACAAATTCTCAAACATATCAGATATATCTTCATTTAAATTGTTGTTTAACATATCAAGATCCTTCAACTTCGCCTCACTAATCCCAATTTTCAGCAGGATTTCCACCTCTCTGATTGGGATTTCTACAACAGTAATACTTGGGTGGGTGGTAAGATAAATCCTTTTTTGCTCCATTTGAAGCATCTTAACTACTTGGATTTGAATTACAACAATTTTCAAGGATTGCAGGTTCTCCAACAACCCATTTAGGTGGAGATTTGATTCCATATTGTTTACACATCCATCTTGAACGATGTCTTGCAGAATCTGGTAGATAATTCCAAGTTTACTATCTGATGTGCTATTAGATATTTTTTTTTTGTAAAATTAGATACTTTTTATGAAGAATTTTCTTTACAATTTAGTAATTGGATTGCTCCTTTAGCTGTATGAACTAAGTAAAAGTTTCAGGTTGTGGACTCTGAACTATTGAATCTCTATGGTTTCTTCTGTTTCGTCCAATTGTTGTCATTATTCCAATTGGGTAATTTTGGGTTTTTCACGATGTTTATTTGTTTACTGATCAATTAGGGGGTCTAGACTCTTAATTGCAGGTGAGGAAAACAGAGAGCCAGCAAACACCCAAAAACGTAAATTTGTTTACCACTTCTTCTAAATGTAATTTTTCATATTTCTTCTGTCTTCTGATTTGTTCAATTTTTTGAATTTTGAAATCACTTGATGAAATAAAATTTCCGAAACATGTTAAGAGTGTAATTTTACGCGTTCAATTCGAGTTTAAAAACAACATTTACATTCAGTTTATCTTTTGTAACACCATCTTTTATATATTTTAAACATAATCTTTTGTATAATTTTCTATCATGTAGCAACGATCCTGCATCAACGCACGGGCATAATTTTTAGTATAAGCCTAAAACTGTTGTTCAATGTGGTGAAAAAGGAGTGGGAATAGATTTCTTAATGACTTGCTTATAGTTTTGCTACTCCAAAGTTCTTGAAAGGCGTGCACTGTTCACACTTAAAATGAGCTCCCTCCTAGATCTGGTATTCGTGTCGTGTTTTCTGTGTTCGTGTTGTTTTCGTAATATATCCTATATCTTAATGGGTCATGTTGTATAACACCCGTTAAAGTAAACGGGTAATATAATCCGACCAGAAATTGACCTGTTAATATTATCAAATAATATGACCCGACCCGTTATCCGTTAAAAAAATATATTTTAAATCAATAAATAATGAAAATGAAAAACATAATTTGACCCCAAAAAAGTTGAAAACATAATACTAAATTTATATATGTATATCATATTGTCACATAAATATTACTTCAAAACATAAAAACAACATTTGTCTTTTAAGTATTACATACCCCAAAATAAGAGTAATGAAAAAACATTAGTACATTACCACAAAATACTAAATGTTCAAGGATATGCAAAATGAAAGAAGTTGCATTTCGCGGTTGAGGAAACCTTGCACCTTTTTTTACAATAAAATCCTTCAATTTCATCAATCACCAAGGGAAATGATATTGGTTTATATTGGTTTATTTTGAACTCCCTTAAAAATACTATTCATGAAGGTTTGTATGGTTTTAAAAAGTCAAACTACGATGTATCCATCCTTAAAGAGTAATGGATTCGATCACTAGCATTTACATTTTGTTTTACATTTTGCACACTTACAAATAAATTATTATATTTTTTTTTGTAACATCCCACATCGTCCAAGGGAGTGGATTATGTAAACCTTATATGTATATTCTCATCTCTACCTAGCACGAGGCCTTTTGGGAGCTCACTGGCTTCGGGTTCCATCGGAACTCCAAAGTTAAACAAGTTCGCACGAGAGCAATCCCATGATGGGTGACCCACGGGGAAGTTCTCGTGTGAGTTCCTAGAAACAAAACCGTGAGGGCGTGGTCGGGGCCCAAAGCGGACAATATCGTGCTACGGCAAAGTCGAGCCCGGGATGTGACATTTTTAATGTGTTTGGTATTTTTAAATTACTTGATATTTTTATTTTTAATGTGTTTCATAATTTTTTTAATCTCACTCTTTGCCTATAGTATACTATAAAAATAAATAAAACTTAAAATTTTAAATTTGTATAGAATAATAATACAATAATACATATTTTAATATAAAATATATACACAGACTATGGCTATTGTATTTTATGGTAAGTTTTTTTAAGTAGTTTAAAATATTAAAATCATCAAAACAAACTTTTTGTTAACGTGTCAAAATGGGGTTAGCCACGTATCACTCTCGTATAAACTTGTTAAGGACCCATAATTAACGGATTTTTATCGTGTGACCCGATAACGACTTGATTAGTTATCGTATCGATCCAAAACCTGTTATTTTCGTGTTGTTTACATGTCGTGTTAATGAATTGTGTAAGAAATTATCAGGTCTACTCCCCCCCCCCCACCCCATTTTGTTTTTCGAGTAAAGTCTCTTTCCTCCTGCATTTTATTAGACGCAACCAAAGTCCCCAATGTAGCAAATATAATGGGAATTGTTATTAATACTCCAAATTTCTTATTGTGCAATTCAAACATCTTATATTTAGAAATAAAAATGCAGTTGTGAGGAGTGCAAATTGAGATTTTTAGAATGCCAAAAATAATTCCCAAGATAACTACATATGGATCAAGTAGTGTCCCACCAGCAGAATATCAGAAATTCCTCCAAATAAAATAAAATCCAAGTTGATGGTGCATATAAGCTCACCAATTATTTGAAAATAAGAGATGATACCATTCTAATCCATGTCCGTATACATAATAGCCTTAATTATTGAGATTAGTTACAATTTCATGTCCATCAACTTTGTTGACTTGCTACTCGCATCTTCCATCTGTAAAAAGCTAGACCTAAATAAAAGAAAACTTGCATGGGCTAGGAAAATATAGTGATGATACAAATTTGATATAAACCAACCAAATGTTGCTTTCTCTAATGCATGGCTTCTGGTGAATCAGCAAGCACCGGTTACAGTACTAGAGTGGCCATTAATATTGAACCAAGGACTTGAAAAATTGTCCAAAAATTGATCCGAAAACAAACCTTCCATGACTGGTTCCAACTTTCTATCCAAATCCTCTAAGCTTTGGAACATTTCATCACTCACCATAGTACCCAACACGACATTTTCATTACTAATTTCATCCTCTTCCAAGAATTTCGCTTCCTCTTTTACGATATTAATATCCGCGCTTTCCACAAACTCACGGTTATCTTCAATGGATGCGGCAAGATTAGGCGTAGCTGGAGAATTCGAAGAACTACTACATTTGTCCTTGTTTCTAGATGAAGGGAACTTGCTTCTGGTGCTGCCAGCAAGAGAGTTTCGACGAGTTGGATGAACATGGTTGTGTTCTGCAGTGTAGGTTATGATGAACGTTTCAGGATTGGAACAGCTCCTTTCTACTTGTTTTCTTGCTGAACATCCTTTTGAGCTGCTGCATCTGTAATAGCTCCTCGGATGTGGCGATCCCTTGATGGGTTTTTGCCCATACTTACGCCACGCCCACACATCCGAAAAGAGATCTTCTGCTTTAACCTCTTTCACAACCCTTTTGTTCTGATTCTTCCTGCTGAAATTAACATTTAAAGAACAAAATTAAAAAAAAATTAAACATTTGGAAAACTTATAAATCCAGAATCATTAAGTCAAAATTAAAAAAAATAATAAAACATAAAAAAAAAATAAAAAACACTTTTTAACCTCATTTATTTCTAACAAGTAAGATACTGATACTTGCAAGTTAATTAATTTCTTTAACCAATTGTCAACACTATGATTGTTTGTGTGATAGTATCTACTATATACGATTACTAAAATTGCTTAGGATACCCTTTTTTAGCTTTTACAATACATTTCTTAATTCAAGATCCCTCTTAATAACTAGAATCAAAGAATTATTAGTAGATTTGTTCTGAAAATATAGGAATGGGCTAGGGTTATGAACTTATATAATCTGATGATCAGACTCGATTTCATGGTTATAATAAAGTTCATTGCATACCATACCAAACCAAAATAGGGTTAGATACATTCTAATTATGAGAAGGGGAAATTAGATAAATAACCAACCTTATTCTTTTACAAATAGGTGCTGATTCCTTCATGTTTTTTATCAGCTTGGGTGCTTCTGTGATGACTTCTTGGGGAACAGATATGGAGGAGGCAAGAATAGTTGGTGGGGATGTAATTTGATTAACTGGGTAAAAAGGCTTGTAAAGCTCCTCCAATTCAGCTAAAGTTGTTGTGGCTTCAAAGGCCTGAGGAAAATAAGCTTGAAAAAGCTCGTCGTCTTCCTGAAGGCTTAAAGGAGCAAAGAAATATGGTATTTGGGAGTCCTCCATGACTTCATCAATATCGGTATTGCACCCTCTTACCACAGCTTGCAAATCCCAGTTCTCCATGCATACAATTCTGGGAGAGAGAGAGAGAGAGAGAGAGAGAGACAGAGAGAGGTTTGTATTAGCTAGGCAGCTGACTTTGGTTTGTAAAGAAATATGATGAGAAGAAATCTGCAAGGCCTGCTCCTATATATTAAGGAGGAGACTCAGATTGTCTGAAACCCAGAGTGCTTTCTCACTGGGTTGACTTTTGGACAAAGTCAAAAAACAATTTGTGCACGCTATTTAACCATTTGACAACTGGGCACCTTTGGCTTTTGGCATCACCAGCAGCCAATAAGGAACTAAGAAATTATAGATGTCAAAACTGAGCGAATACGTACGTTCTGTGTGGGGCGTATGTGCGACTGCGTTCAGTAGTTATCATCTCATATTTTCAGGAGCAATAATTTGGATTTTTTTTTGGGATATCTACAAGCTCGTCACTCTTTCGTCTGTCGGCCGCGAAGGCTGACAAATTGGCATAAAATTTTGTTAACTTGCCTGTTATAAATTGGGAATTTTCAACACATACGAAAATTAAGTTTTTCTTTATGTGCAAGTTGCTGCCAATGCACCTCTCATAATTGAGTGAAATTCTTTTGGTTTTTCCGGTGACATTGAGTGAAGTTCTTAATAAGTTTGTTTGCGAACCTTGTGTCATATCCATTTAATACTATGTGCATATAATACAGACGGTTCGAGTTTTGAAATACATTATGTAGTGAGCCCGAAAGAGTATGTAAAAAAATCTTTCCCATGATTCTAACATTGTATACCATATGGTATCACTAGTAGAAAAACTATTTGCGCAACAGAATTTTGTGCGACAAAGTAAAATCTGTCACTCAAAGACATTTTGGGCAACGAAAAAAAAATTCTTCGTCGCGCAAGGTTGGTCAACTTTGTGCGACGGAGAACTCGTCGCGCAACAATGTTTGCACGACCAAAAAAATATGTTCGTCATGCAAAGCCAAAAAGAAAACTGCAAGTGATTTTTTTTGTTGGAGCAAAAACAAATGCGCGACGAAGATTTTCCCACAGAACCTTTGCGCAACAAAGTCTTCGTCGCGCAAAGTTTGTTCAATTTTTGGGGCAAAGCATTCAACGCATGGGAATCAGAGGAACACTTGTGCGACAAAGGCTTCATTGCACAAGTTACAGTCAGTTTTCATGATAATTCATATATTTCATGCATTTATTCCATCTATTCCTAGTCTCTTTGTGATATTTTTTAGTTAAACTGGTTGCGTTTTACTCTCTTTTGTGTTAATATGTAGTTAATTGTATTTTAGAGCCATTTAAGGGTAAATAAGGTAAAATGATGCTGAAAGTGGAGAATTGAATAAGGATTCTAATGTAGAGAGAGATTCAAAGTGTACAATTGAATATGGTGATGAATATGGCCCTTTTGAGAAACCAATAACAGTAAAAAACACCTGAAATAAATGCTCCATTACTGGGATGTCTTGGCATTCTATAACAGCCTCTTTAATCTTATAAAACTGAGAGTTCTAGCCACTTTTACACATGCTCCCCCTTGGGGTCGCCCAAAGCTCTCTCTCTTCTCTTTCTTCCAAAAACAAAACCCTATTTCTCATCACCATCTGCTGCCACCAAAGAAACCACGCAGTCGTGCTATTCTTGGAGAAGTTCAACATCAGAATTGCTTCAAGGGGGTTAATTCTATGAACTTTAATTTCACTCATGTTGTTCTTGAAATTTATATATTCTATAATCATGTTGTGTAATTAAGTTCATAGCTGGGAATTTCGATGTAGCCTTGCAAACCTATTCTATGTTATTAAGTTAAAGTATTGAAATTACCAATCTGTGTTCTTGTTTCATTCACTGGTTTTATAGTATAATTTGTTTGTTAATCTTAATGTTTGATCACCATTAGGGTTGCTTATAGTACACATCATGCTTAATCTTGGTAGACATGTGAATGAATGAAGAAACTGTTGTGCATACATCCTGCCATGTGGTTTCTTTGGTTCTTTGAAGTTTTCTTGTTCTTAATGGATTCTTATTAGGTTGCAGATTATGAGTACTTGATCACAACCACACATCAAATGAATGATCATAAATGAGTAAAACGAACCCTAGTTGCAGATTAGAGAGTTGAATGCGTTTTAACTTAATTTTTATGGAATTGGCTTGTAATGGTGAAATCGATATCCCTAGTTCCGTTCCCATCATTTATGAATCAATCTATCGTTCATTTTTATCTTGTTTTGCATTTTAAATTACTTTAGCTTTCAAAACCAAAATCTAAATTCAGTTTTCATTTTCATTGCTTAGTTAGGGTTTACATAAAGCTAGTAATTTGTAGAGGTCTAATCAGTCCCTGTGGTTTGACACCCTTACTTGTACCATTATACTATCCTTATATTTACACTTAAAATGAACACAACAAAATTTTGACGCCATTTCCGGGGACTGATTTCATTCCCCTATAATTGCTTGTTTTATAAACCCTATCTGTTTTTCTTTTCTTAGTTTAGATTTTTAATTTACATTTTAGGTTGTTTGATTTCAGGTGGTATAGAGAGATGTACGGCAAATGTCCGTTATTTTCTAAAACTGACCATCTTCTTCAATTCTGCCCAAGGAAAGATGAGTTTCCTACATTTGTTCGAGAGCACTCACACCGCATGTGTTTCTCTAACCAAGGGCCACTGCAACCAATGCCAAATACATACAACCCTGCTTGGAAAAACTCTCATCATGACTCTTGGAACAACATACAAGCCCCAAATCAAGCATTTGCACCTCCACCACAACAAGAATCCTTTAACACTATATTGGATGGCACTTTGAAGCTACTTGCTCAAAACAATTTGTAATTTCAACAATCAACGAGTAGCATTATTCAAAACCATTCTTTAGCACTAACTAATTTGGAAATTCAAGTGGGTCAGATTGTCCAAGCTATAAATGAACATCAATCCGGTGGTGATGATCAAGAAGAGAAGGAGGAACAACCAAAGGAAGTTTGCTATGCATATTGTCATGAGGTTCCTGAGCCTTATAAAGATGAAGAGTCTTACATTCCTCCCAAGCCATATGTTCCACCAATTCCTTTTCCAAGGAGATTTGTCAAACAAAAGCATGATGAGTCACCCATAGATGTGCTTGGTGAAACTGTGTCGAACATAGTGTTTGAAACTCTTCCTCTATCCTCTAATTTAATTGAATGTTTTTCAAAATATGTGCTGGATTCTCCATGTTGTTTTACATCTTTTTAGATGCCATCTTTGGAGTCTTTTGGAGATGATTTGCTGCCATATGAAGAGAAAAACATATTGAAGTTGGATGACAAATCATTGCTACCCATTCACCATAAGAAAGAAGATTTGGAGCTAGATGATGAGATTGCTACCTTGAACAAATTTCATTCATCCGTTGAAATCATTGCTCAAGCCACATCTTTAACAATTTTCGAGGATATGCTTCTTCGCAAGGAGAGACGAAAACATGATCACAATCAAGTTCTTGTGGAAATTCAACACACTATATTCAAAGTCCCTCGAAAGAAACCACTTCTTTCGACCAAGGTTCGGAGGTACCTTGACTTCTTGCCACCCTAGGTGTTCATCTATCATGGTACCATGTCTTGCCTAGACATTAAATAAAGCACTTTCTAGGAGGCAACCTAGCTGGGTTTGTGTTCTTTCCTTTTATTTTGTGTCTTTTAGTTTTTGTTTTATTACATTCCATGCTTACTCTGCCTTCATGCATTGCTGCATTCCATTCATTTTTTTTATGCATCAAGGACAATGCTTAGTTTAGGTTTGGGGGGTGTGGGATTGAAAATTTTCGTTTGTTTTTAGTGTTGGTTAAGTTTGCTTTTGCTAACTAATGTGAATGTATATGAGGGCTATGTTTACAACAAAACTGCAGTGTTGTCATGAAAAAGTTTCGTATCTTATTTTCTTTTACAAAGTTGTTACTCTTGATATTATGATGGTAAAAGTACCATGCTCATATTATAGAAGAAGAATAGTGGAGACTACCCTAGTGAGCTATTTTGAGCCTATTTGCATCTTTGAGAGGGTTTAAAGTGTTTATGCTCCTATCTTTTTCTTTCAATTTCACTTTAAATGATCTCATTATTTTTGTTTGATTGAATGCTAAGAACTATTCTCTTTTGCAGATACCATGTGCTTGTTATCACTTATGAATGAACCCATTGAGACGATGTTGGGCTATGCATGTTTTAACCACCAAATGGTTTTATTCCCAACCCTTTGTGTGTTCCATTCATCTTTTTTGCAGCCAAACACTTTTAACCTGATTATTTCATCACCTACACCATGTGCTTGTTATCACTTATGAATGAACCCATTGAGACGATGTTAGCTATGCATGTTTTAACCACCAAATGGCATTATTCCCAACCCTTTGTGTGTTCCATTCATCTTTTTTGCAGCCAAACACTTTTAACCTGATTCTTTCATCACCTACACCAAACTCTACTCATCTTAGCCCATTACAGCCATACCCTATAGTTTGGAGAATACCAAAGTGATGAAGACAAAGATAATGATTAAGCTCTACATCAAGAAAATGGTGTGTACCGAGGTAACACATGCTAGAATTGCAAAATAAAAAGAGAAATGAAATATAAAAAAAAAAGGAAAAAAAAAAGAATAAAGAATATGCAATTTCCAAATCCTTCACTATCGCACATGGGTCTTGGATGCCAAGAACAAACAACGAAGACCAATTCAAGAGGAGAGCTTGTTGGTTTCACTACAAAGACACTTTGGTATGTCCCAAGCTCTAGTATTTCCTATCCATTCTTTCGTAGCCTAAGCCTTACATTACAATCTTGTAAAAGACCTAGCTGATCTTTGGGGATATATTCATGGGTGCTGGTAAGTATGTGTGTTATCCATATTATTAGTGTTTGATTCCTTTCATGAGATGTATTCTGAAATTGTGCTTTTATTCATATTTCATATGTGAGAATTTTGATTCTTTTTTACATAACTTCACTCACATATGTTTGTCGAGAGACTACACCTTAGGATCTGATTGAAAATTTGAGTGACAATCTGTGAGAATTAGAGTTTAGGCAAATTCTATCTTCAGTCTTTAAGTATGGTGCTTTTGAAGTCATGAATCATGGAGCAATACTTTTACACTACACACATGATATGATTCTTTGAAGTGGCATACTTTTGGTTTGAATGTATGACTAAGCTTTCATTGGTTCTTATTAGTTTGTTTCAAGTATGCTTTAACCAATTTATTTGTCGAGTTTGTATATGTTTGTGGGCATCATCGCTGTAAACCCTAAGGAGACACAACTCCTCCTACTAGGGACACCTAGAGGTTTAAAGGCTTGTTGCACAAGCTCATTGCAATCGTTTAGCCATCGAAAGTGGTCTAGTTAGATTTTTCTTTGTTTTGTTTGTTTTAGCTTTAGTTTTGCTCGAGGACTAGCAAAAACCAAGTTTGGGGGTATTTGATAACTCATATATTTCACACATTTATTCCATCCATTCCTAGTCCCTTTGTGATATTTTTGTGTTAAACTAGTTGCATTTTACTCTCTTTTGTGTTAATGTGCAGTTAGTTGTATTTTAAAGGCATTTGAGGGTAAATAAGGCAAAATGGTGCTGAAAGTGGAGAATTGAATAAAGATTTTGATGTAGAGAGAGATTCAAAGTGTACAATTGAATATGGTGATGAATATGGCCCTTTTAAGAGACCAATAACAACAAAAAAACGTATGAAATAAATGCTCCATTACTGGATGTCTTCGCATTCTATAACAGCCTCTTTAATCTTATAAAACTATGAGTTCCAGCCACTTTTACACAAGCTCCCCCTTGGGGTCGCCCTGAGCTCTCTTTCTTCTCTTTCTTTAGCCTTTCTTCCAGAAACAAAACCTTATTTCTCATCACCATCTGCTACCACCGATGAAACCACGCAGCCGTGCTGTTCTTAGAGAAGTTCAACATCAGAATTTCTTCAAGGGGTTTCTTCTATGAACTTTAATTTCACTCATGTTGTTCTTGAAATTTATATATTCTGTAATCATGTTGTGTAATTAAGTTCATAGCTGGAAATTTCGATGTAGCCTTGCAAACCTACTCTATGTTATTACGTTAAAGTATTGAAATTACCAATATGTGTTCTTGTTTCATTCACTGGTTTTATAGTATAATTTGTTTGTTAATCTTAATGTTTGATCACCATTAGGGCTGCTTATGAATTATTTGATCAAGGTTATAGTACACATCATGCTTAATCTTGGTAAACATGTGAATGAATGAAGAAACTGCTATGCATACATCCTGCCATGTGATTTCTTTGGTTCTTTGAAGTTTTCTTGTTCTTAATGTATTCTTATTTGGTAATCTAAGTTGAACATCACAACTAGGTTGCAAATTAGGAGTACTTGATCACAACCACACATCAATTGGATGATCATAAATGAGTAAAACGAAACCTAGTTGCAGATTGGAGAGTTGAATACGTTTTGACTTAATTTTCATGGAATTGGCTTGTAATGGTGAAATCGGTATCCCTAGTTCCATTCCCATCGTTTCTGAATCAATCTATCATTCATCTTTCTCTTGTTTTGCATTTTAAGTTACTTTAGCTTTCAAAACAAAAATCTAAATTCAGTTTTCATTTTCATTGTTTAGTTAGGGTTCACATAAAGCTAGTAATTTGTAGAGGTCTAATCAATCCTTGTGGTTCGACACCCTTACTTGTGCCATTATATTATCCTTATATTTGCATTTGAAAGGAACACAACACGTCACGCAAAGGCTCTAACCTTCCTATAAATATGCGTTTTTGCTCTCCTTATTCTTCATAATTATGTTCTCCTTACTCTTCACAATTTTGTTCCTGCTAGGATGGAGGATAAAAACAAGGATCAAAGCGTCCCCGCCAACCCATATGATTTGAGGCAACATGTTGGAGTTCACGTATGCGATTGGTGTAGCCATGCAGAATAATTATCCTACTGCTGAGTGGCGTTCTTGGAAATATGTGCTAAAAAATGTGAAGAATGCAGTGATGGATGAATTATTAGTAAGTATAGTGTTGATGGATCAATAATTAATTTTGTGAAATTTTTTGTTATATGTTGGAATTAATTATTTGCATATATGTGTAACAGTGTAAGTATACTCTTGATGACGATATGAATAAAGAGTTGATGAAGTTGATGGGGGCAGCGTTGAAGGGAGGTTACAAGTGGTAGCATTATGACATTGAGCAAAATGGAGGACCATCGAAATAGTAGTTTTAAATTTATGTTTTTTAAGACAATATTTAAATTTATGGTTTTTTTATAAGTTATGTATTTGGAAGCTTTAATTCCTGTTTGGTTTTTTAAATAATTGAATGGAATATAATATCAATTTATTTAAGGTTTTAATTATTTTTAGAATAAATGTTATAACTGAAAATTTGTTTGTAATTATGAAGTTTACGAAAACATAGATATCTATGTTTATGTAAACTTCATAATTACAATCGATCACGTTCGTCGCTAAAACTTTTGTGCGACAAAGGTTGTCACTGTGCAAAACCTTGCGCAACAAAGCCTTCGTCATGCAAATGGCTTTCAGTTTTAGATCAACGTATTTGGTGATCTAAATCAAAGAAATCAATACCTTATTTAGTGCAGATGTTTGCTAGACAAAGTCTTCGTCACACAAAGTGACTTCACAATCCCTATTACTTCGTCAGCAGTGATTCGGTAATGGCTACGACCATAAGTGTGTCTGACCCGTTCCGCATAAAATTTCTTCTTGTCTATCCATAAAATATTTTTTCATAATACTGAAGCTAAATAAAAAATTTATACAAAATGCAAAATTTACAGCGCAAACCTTTTCCGTAACCTTCGCCATCCGTTGTCTTTGACGAATGCGCACCACTGTTGGCCATAGTACCAACAATCAAAGAACAAATTGATTATAATCTACAGACTTGGTAAGCATTTCTGAAACGAATTGTTAAGAATAAAGAGAGCAGAAGCGCACATTTATATGAGCATTGGTGCGTACCAAATGTGCTACAGATTGGGAGTCTTGGAGAGCCATCCCCGAGAAGCTAAAGATGCACATGATTTATGAGTTAGCTGTATCTGTTAATTTTATTAGTTAAATAATAATGTTTGTTAAATATAATATAATAGTGAGTTTTTAATTTATTGATTTTTGCATGACAGCCCAATTGGAACATTGACAAAAGTGACCCAAATCTGATGAAGGCTATTGACAACATGTTCAAGTCGTGTTTCCGAGAGTAGAAGTTTGATAAGCAACGCGCAACAGAACTATAGCAAAAACCAGAACTACCAATGGATGAGTAGAATATGATTTTTTATTTTAATTTTATTGCTTATTTAATAATTAGATCTGAATTTTAAGTTTTTTTAGTATGAAGAGCTTAATTAAATATGTACTTAATATTTATTATGAATAAAATTAATGTATTTTAATAAATATGTATATTAATTAATTATGCACAAATGGTACAATGAAATAAGTTCTTAATTTATTAAGTATTTATTTGGTTTGAAAAAATTTGGAGAGTGAATGGAAAAATAAAATGTTTTTTTCAAAAAACGAACGTTTAAAAAGAAAAAAAAAAGTAATGTCGAAGAACTATGGTTCGTTGCACAATGTGTTATAAAAATGCGGCAAAGCATAGTTGGATGGCACCAAAAAGTTGAAGCGCAAGGTTTTGCGCGACGATGCTTTCGTCGCGCAAAGTCTTTCACTTTACGGAACTTAACCAGAATGTAGAAAGGTAGAAGCTGCAAAACAATTGCAACAGCTGCCTTCCTCTACTGGAATTTCTAGCCGTTGGGATTGTCGTTTGTCTCGGAGATACAATTTTTCTTAACGAACTTATTTAATTTCCATTCATTTAAATTGTGTTGTATGTAGTTTATAGGTATTGTGAGTTTTTGTATTTGTATGCAAACATTTTTTTATGGATTGATAGGAGCATATTTATGCGACTTAGTTAACATGTTTTCTTGCATTTACTTAGTTAGTTATTGCTTATAAGAGTGTTTTAAGCTATTTTTGTGTGTTTATAGGTCCTAATAGCAAAGTTGGAAAGAAAGTGCATTTTGGTGCAATTTGGAGCAATTTTGGGCCAAAATGGATTGCATGCATATGGAGCAAGTGGGATGGATGTTTTTGGTGTTTTAAAAAGGGTTTCAACACATGCAAAAATCTGAATAATGAAGTTGAAGTATGGAAGTGTGCAGATACATACACTTAAGGAACAATTTGAAAGGAAAAGAAGTGAAAGATGCCATTTGTTGGATTGCTTTACAAGTTGTATTCACATTTTCAGCAACTACAAACATAATTGCAAGCTGAAATGATGCATAGCATGTGTGTAGAGGTGTAAAGTGGCCAAAAGTTGATGTTTGCAAGATGAAATGATGCAAAACATGTGTGTGAAAGTTGTCTAACAGCTAGTACATGTGGAAAAGGGATGGAATACAAGGCAAATGCATCAGAAATTGAAGAATAAAGGCACATGGACAGCTACAAAGGAGTTGAATTAGCAAGAGAGGAATGATTGCCTTTTGTTAAAGGCAAGACACAATGATAAAAGAGCATGTAAACTAGCTGTTTTTGCATCATTTTGGTCTTTGTTTGTATTGTTTATTGAAGCCGCTTGAGTGATTCTTTGCTTTGGAGCTTCTATAAATAGGGAGTGAAGGGAAGAACACTAGAGACATGAAAAATACCCCCTTTCATCTCAGAAATTCGTCCAGCCACATTCCACACCATTCTACACTCCCAAATCACCATACATCCATAATTCCTTACCTTTGCCGCACCCTCCACCTATCCTAAACACTACCATACCATCTCACATCCATTCCTCCATAAAAATATCACCCAAAACATGTCCCCAAGTCTTGTGCCGCAGCAAAGAGGAAAGAGGACAGTCTATAGGCATGCTTGTTGTTCAAAGTGGATCATTGGAGCGTCTAGGTGTTTTCTTTCTTTTGTTTTCAATGTTTAAATTTGGCGCCGTTGCCGGGGATTAGCAACTTTGCTAATCCCTTTGATTGCTTCTTTTCATTCATTTATTTTGTTGAAGTTTCTGACCCTGTTTTGTTTCTTTGTTTTTAAGGTACTAGTGCATGACTCGAAGTTCCCACCCTGTTCGTGAGCATATTTTGGACTTTGACGACGATTTTGAGAGAACTTTGAGACGAAGAAGGAACCAACAAGAGTCCAACCCACTTAGCCTGGAACCTAACCTTGAAGAACAAGTTCCAGAAGAGGAGGAGATACCCACGGCACAAGTGGGAGAAGTAGTGCAAGACATGGCCATGAACAACCGAACACTCAAGGAGCTCGCCGCTTCGGGATTAGATAATGCCGCACCTTTGTGTATCCAATATCCCACGGCTGCGCAAGGTAAAACCGAAGAGTTCGAGTTAAAGTCAGGTTTGCTCCACCACATTCCAAAATACCATGGGTTGTCCATGAAGGATCCGAACAAGCATTTAAAAGAATTTGAAGTGGTGTGTTCAAGCATGACTCCGGTTAACGTCGACGGAAGTATTTTGAAGATGAAGGCTTTTCCATTCTCTTTAATGGATAAAGCCAAAGATTGGTTGTACGAGTTAGCTCCCGGAACTGTCACATCTTGGGAGAGTATGAAGAGGGCGTTTTTTAAGAAGTTTTTCCCAACTTCTCGAATCATTCTCCTACGTAAAAAGATTAGTGGTATTCAGCAAGAAGAAGGTGAGTCTTTTCCTACTTATTATGAACATTTTAAATCACTTGTTGCTTCTTATCCACAGCATCAGATGAAGGAGGAGTTACTTCTACAATACTTTTACGAGGGGCTCCTACCACTTGAACGTCAAATGCTCGATGCCTCGGCGGGTGGAGCATTGGTGGACAAAACACCCATGGCTACCAAGATCTTGATTGCTAATCGAGCGTTGAACGCTCAACAATACGAGGGTGTTGGCCAAAGAGGACCCCCACGGCAGCAAGTACATGAGGTAAGTTCCACACCCGATATTCATTCACAATTAGCTAATCTTACTTCTATTGTGTCTCAGATGGCCGAAGGAATGAGAATGCAAGGGCCAATGGTGTGTGGCGTATGTTCTATCCAAGGACATGCCTCGGAAAAGTGCCCTCAACTCATTGAGAATGGTGGATGGGAGAGCGCTAACGCAATTGGATTTCAAGGCCAAAACCAACCGAGGAACGATCCATATTCAACCACATATAATCCAGGTTGGAGAGACCATCCAAACTTCAAGTTGAGGGAGGCCCAACAACCCCAACAACAAGGAGGCTTTAGGCAACAACCCCCAGGGTTTTTCACTAACCCATACGCACCCCCACATTTTCCACAACAATCTGCCCCAAATGCTTCAGGTACATCTCTAGACAATGATACACTCCTTAAGTTACTAACTAACTTGTCTCAGGGGCAAGAAAATCAAACCAAAGCTATGCAAAGCCAAGACAAAAGGGTGGATCAATTGGAGAAACAAATTGGGCAGATTGCAGATTTTGTAGGGAAGTTTCGAGACCAAGGCCAACTTCCTAGTTCTACCATTCCAAATCCAAAAGGAGGTTTCGAAAGTGCAAAAGCCATATTGTTGAGAAGTGGAAAAGAAGTTGGGGCAGGTCCTATACCATCAAAATCAGGTCTCAAAGAGGATGAAAACTTGCAAATTGAAGAGGAAGAAGCAAGCCTACCCACGGCAAAGGTGGTTCCACCTTTGCCGCAAGCTTCTAGTACCCCAAATCTATCCAAATCGTCCAATAAGGGTAAGAATGTGTCAAATTCAGTTCCTACTAATGTTTTTCCTTCGAATGTTCCTTTTCCTAGTAGGTTTATGCAAACAAAGAAGGAGGAAGCTGAAAAGGACATCCTTGAGACATTTAGGAAAGTTCCAGTTAACATACCCCTTTTGGATGCAATCAAGCAAGTTCCGAGATACGCCAAGTTTCTAAAGGAGTTGTGCACCACTAGGAAGAGGATTTCGACCAAGGAGGTTGTAAAGGTAGGTGAAAATGTCTCCGCCATCTTGCAACGCAAACTACCCCCCAAATGCAAAGATCCGGGTAGATTTACAATTCCTTGTGTCATTGGAAACACTCGCTTTGAATCTGCCATGTTAGATTTAGGTGCTTCTATAAATGTTATGCCATACTCAATTTTTGCATCTATGAATTTAGGAGTGTTGAAAAATGATGGTGTAATCATACAATTGGCCGATAGATCTAACGCCTATCCAAAGGGAGTTTTGGAAGATGTTCTTGTGCAGGTCAATCACTTAATCTTTCCAGCAGATTTCTATGTTCTCGAAATGGATGAATCGGATCATGCCACTTCATTGCCCATCCTCCTTGGACGGCCATTCATGAAAACGGCCCGGACTAAGATTGACGTGTTTAATGGAACTTTGTCCATGGAATTTGATGGGGAAGTTGTTAATTTCAATCTTTCTGATTCTATTAAATACCCTAGTGAGGACCATTCATGTTTCTCTATTGATATAATTAACTCTTTGGCGCAGGGATATTTTGAAGATTTGAATGATGATGTGCTTGAAAATGTCATTACAAGAGGCATGGAACTCAATACCAAGGGTGCAAACCATATGCTAACCCATGGCATGCATGAACCATTCCATGTTGTGGCTTCTAGTGAGGAATTCATTGAGTTGGTTGCTGCCCTTGAGTCATTACCTAAGCATGGTGGTAAGTCTCCTAACTTCGATTCCATTCCCATTTCAACTAACAAGTTGCTTCCATCAATAATTCAGGCACCTTTCCTTGAACTCAAACCATTACCAAGCCATTTGAAGTACATTTTCTTGGGAGAAAATGAGACCTTACCTGCCATCATATCCTCATTCCTCACGGCACAAGAAGAAGAGAAACTAGTTCGAGTCTTGAAGGAGTTCAAATCTGCCCTAGGATGGACCTTGGCCGATATCAAGGGTATAAGCCCTACAACGTGCATGCATCACATATTTCTTGAGGAGGGGGCCAAACCAACTAGAGAGGCTCAACGTCGTCTCAACCCTCCAATGATGAAAGTTGTGAAAAATGAGATAATCAAGCTCCTTGATTGTGGAGTGATCTATCCTATATCCGATAGCCGTTGGGTTTCACCTATTCAATGCGTGCCCAAGAAATCTGGAGTGACGGTTGTGGAGAATGTGGAGAATGAGCTTGTACCCACACGAATCCAAACCGGTTGGCGATTATGCATTGATTATAGGAAGCTAAACGCCACCACAAGGAAGGATCATTTCCCATTGCCGTTCCTAGATCAAATGCTTGAAAGGTTAGCGGGTCATTCCTTTTATTGTTTTCTTGATGGATACTCTGGTTATAATCAAATTGTCATTGCCCCGGATGATCAAGAAAAGACCACTTTTACTTGTCCCTTTGGAACGTTTGCATATCGACGCATGCCATTCGGTTTGTGCAATGCTCCTGCCACATTTCAAAGGTGTATGGTTGGCATATTTTCTGATTATGTTGAAAGGATTATTGAGATATTCATGGATGATTTTAGTGTGTTTGGTAGTTCATTTGATAATTGCTTAGATAATCTCACTTTAATCTTGAAACGTTGTGTTGAAACAAACCTTGTGTTAAATTGGGAGAAATGCCATTTTATGGTTAAACAAGGTATTGTTTTGGGTCATATAATCTCTGAAAAAGGAATTGAAGTTGATAAGTCTAAGATAGATCTTGTACGCTACTTACCCTCTCCTACTTCGGTGAGAGATGTTCGTTCTTTTCTTGGTCATGCAGGATTCTATCGACGATTTATCAAGGACTTTTCCAAGATTGCACAACCTCTATGCCGTCTCCTACAAAAGGAAGTGTCGTTTGAGTTCAACGAGGCGTGTGAGCAAGCATTCAACCATCTCAAGGACCTACTCACTACGGCACCAATCATTGTCCCACCGGATTGGAGCCTACCGTTCGAGCTTATGTGTGATGCGTCCGATTATGCGTTAGGAGCTGTTTTTGGGACAAAGGAAGGACAAGAGGCCGCATGTCATCTACTATGCCTCACGGACGTTGAATGATGCGCAGTTGAACTATTCCACTACGGAAGAAGAACTTATTGCCGTTGTTTTTGCTTTAGATAAGTTTAGATCATATTTAATTGGGACTAAAGTAATTTTTTTCACTGACCATGCAGCTTTGAAGTACTTGCTCACTAAAAAGGAAGCCAAACCGCGGATAATTCGTTGGATGTTGCTACTTCAAGAGTTCGATATTGAGATTCGTGACAAGAAGGGAAGTGAGAACGTGGTGGCTGACCACCTAAGCCGTATGGTGCATAATGAGGAGTCCCTACCCATTGTCGAGACATTCCCCGATGAACAATTGTTGTCCATAAAGGTTAGTGAGCCTTGGTATGCCGATTTGGTGAACTTTTTAGTGTCAAAACAAATTCCAAGCACTTTCACTAGGCACCAACGTGATAAACTTAGGCATGATGCACGGTTTTATGTGTGGGATGATCCATATTTGTGGAAATTTTGCCCGGATCAGATTGTACATCGATGTGTGCATGATTCTGAATTTCGTTCAATTTTAAGTTTTTGTCACACATATGCATGTGGTGGTCACTTTGGCACACAAAGAACAGCACTTAAGGTGTTACAATGTGGGTTCTATTGGCCTAGTATCTTTAAGGATGCTAGAACTTTTTGCTTAACATGTGATAAATGCCAAATAATGGGTAACATAGGTGCTAGGGATCAAATGCCGCAAGTTTCTATCCTTAATGTTGAAATTTTTTATGTTTGGGGAATTGATTTTATGGGTCCTTTTCCTTCCTCGTATGGTATCATGTATATTTTGCTTGCGGTTGATTATGTGTCGAAGTGGGTGGAAGCTAAAGCCACCCGGACTAATGACTCTAAAGTGGTTGCAGATTTTATTAGAACTAACATTTTTGCAAGGTTTGGCATGCCACGTGTCATCATAAGTGATGGAGGATCGCACTTTTGCAACCGGACCATAGAGGCGTTATTGAGGAAATACAATGTCAACCATAGGGTTTCTACACCTTACCATCCTCAAACGAATGGCCAAGCCGAGGTTTCCAACCGTGAGATCAAACAAATTCTAGAGAAGACCGTTGGGCCTACAAGGAAGGATTGGAGCTTACGGTTAGATGATGCACTTTGGGCATATCGTACGGCGTACAAGACACCCATTGGAATGTCCCCATTTCGGCTCATCTATGGCAAGCCGTGCCATCTCCCTGTTGAATTGGAACACAAAGCTCATTGGGCCGTCAAAAAGTTCAATATGGACCTAAATGCCGCAAGGAGTCATAGGAAGTTGCAACTAAATGAACTTGATGAGATAAGGCATGAAGCGTACGAGAATGCTAGCATTTACAAGGAGAAGACCAAAGTTTTCCATGATAAGATGATTTGAGGCAAAACATTCTCCGTAGGGCAGAAAGTGCTATTGTTCAACTCCCGTCTACGGTTATTTCCCGGTAAGTTACATTCTAAGTAGATTGGACCGTTTGTTATTACTAATGTTTTTATTCATGGTGCAGTCCAGATCCAAAGCTTGAAAACGGGACATGAATTCAAGGTGAATGGGCATCGATTGAAGCCCTATTATGAGCATTTTGAGGAGCATGCCGTGGAGGACATTCCCTTGCATGCCGTGGGCTCCAATGGGGAGTAATTGCGTTCTTCGTCCGGCTGCACGACGTTAAAGCAAGCGCTTCTTGGGAGGCAACCCATGTATTCAAATAAGGAAGATTATTGAATCGCTCCACAATCAGTTTTGCGTTTCTAAAAACCTCCCATTTTCTGCAGTTTTATTTTGCCTATATTATCATTTTTATTTGTTGCTTGTTTAATTGTTTTTTGTGTGGGTTTATTTTTGAAACACTGACAGTTATGCAAGGTATTTTTACATTCATAAAAAAAAGAAAGGAACATTAAGCAGATAAATACAAGATGGAGCTTTCATAAAGGCTGCTTAGGAGAAGTCTCAGTAGTTGGCGGAGCCTCAGCAGTCGGCGGAGCCACAGAAGAAGGAGGTATCGGAGGTTGATCATTTGGAGCTTCACTACACGGTACAGCCCCAGAAGACGAAGGCAAATGCTGTTGGAACAAACCCACAAACCTCTGATGATCAAGTAAAATCTGACCATCAGATTCCTGCATCTAGTCAATTTTCCTCTTCATGTTTGTGGCATAGTTGTGTGCGAGCTTGTGCAACTGTTTATTCTCATGCTTGAGTCCTCTAATCTCCTGTTTGAGACTCATTACTTCAGCCGCCAACGATTCAACTTGACGAGTTCGAGCAAATAGGCGTTGGGCCATGTTGGACACAGAACCCGCACACTGCACACTAAGAGCCAGAGACTCCTTAATAGCCAACTCATCAGACCATCTGGAAAGCAGTCTGTTATCTTTAGGAGTGACAAGGTTCCGGGCCACCACCACAGCGGTCATGTCATTCTTCATCACCGGATCCCTAACGGTAAGAGGACCAATAGGGGATATGAAGGATGGGCGCCATATGTTGTCTGGAGAAGGCGGGACTGCCTCTTCACCAAGGTTTAAGTCAAAACGACGGTCGGAAGGGCCAGACATTTTCAGAGGTGTTAAAGAAAGAAGAGGTCGGACAGGTCAAGATCGTAGAAGTGCAAGAATGGAGTTTTTACAGGTTGAAATTCAAGTGCGCTTTGAACGTCCTGCGTACTTCTATAAAAATCAACATGTGATGGGATTTCAGAGATTGAAGAAGCGAGCTCAGAATTCAAAGAGGCCAATTCAAAAATCGAAGAGGCGTCAGCTTTCTCAAAAGTTGAGCTTACTCACAAACCACCGATTCCAGATATCGAAGAGTGTCAGCTTTCTCAGCCTCGTCAGCACCCGTCACACGCAAACTCAGCTTTGCGAAAATCACGAAAAATTTGTCAAAGCTTCGATCTCAGATAGCGAAGATGCGCCTGTCTCTCTCAGCCTCGTCAGCACTTGTCACATGCAGAGAAAGCTTTGCGGAAATCACGGGCAGTTTGTCGAAGCGCCGATTCCAACCATCTATCTTTCTCAGCCTCGTCAACTTTGAGGAAATCACGGGCAATCTGTCGACGATTTCTGTTGAAGTAGAAAACACGTGAAGTTTACTGTTCAATCATCCAACGGTTGCCGACAGAAGTGAAAGAACAGTACCGGTTATTATTTCCTATAAATGTCGACCTTCACCCTCCATGGCAAGGCAGACATACATAACCTTCCGTCATCTCCGAGAATGCCTTTCCAACAAACCCTCTCGAGTCACTCAGTGTTCCTTATTCCTTGGGGTACCTCTGCAAACAACCCATCCAAAGCAAAAGTATTTCATATCATGAAGGTTGAAAGCAAGAGTATCTCATATCATGCTTTCTCCCTGTCCTTCTCCTTGTCGTTGTTTTAGGACAAGGAGAAAGTGAGTAATCAGCCAGCACTTGGTATCAATCTTCCGATCAAGAACCGACTGCCTGGTGATGTGAAAAATAAGTTAACACACAAATTAAACCCTCTTGTTGACAATTGTAGTATATGTATAAGTAGGGATCATTCTGGACCGGGGATTAGGAGGGCTTGCTAATAACCTCTCACTTGACTCAAAAATATAAGAAGAACTTAAAAACACAAAAGTAGGCTTTAAAACACTAAACTAGACTCAAAGAGTTCAAAACAAACTTAAGCACACTTTGATACAAGAAAATAAATGGGGGGTATTGGTTTTGGTTGTGATTGAGATAAAAAGTAAAACTAAATATATGGTTGATGGATTAGCTAGAGATCCATTCTTCACACATGACACACTTGTACATGAATTGATTTCCAATTGCTTTTCAATAGATTATGAAACTCAACACCCCAGATTAACCGTGATGCACTAATTAATCCTCAGATTTTCCTTGATTTATTGAATTGGATGAATGTATACGACAATCCAAATTATTCTCAAAAAGTCCTCTACATGAATGCATAATAGAGATACAATCAAAGATCATTACGTTCTATGAAAATCATAAGTGTTAACGAGGCATTCGTAACTATGAATGCATGATACGTTTGCCAAGAATTCAATTAACGCGATTGTGACTAGCAACCTTCACTACCAATGAATATAAACTTGTAACGATTAGGTGAAACTCATTTATATCCTAGCATCAAATTCATGCATGAAAACTAAATATGCATCCTTAATCAACATACAAGAATTAGTTTTGGAGAAAGTAGTTAATTGAATTGCATTCACAACTTATTAAATCACAATTGGAAGAAATCAATTCATATCTCAAGCATGTTCATGGCTTCGAACTTCCCCCTAGCTAAGTAAGGTTTTAGTTCCTCATACTTGCAATTAAACAAAAACAATTGATATTAAACATAGAAAAACAAAGTAGAATACACCTAGAATGCTCCAACAACTCCAATGGAATGGCTAGCACAACTCCAAGCACTCCTCCTTCTTTGCAAGCAGCGGCACTAGAGGTTTTGGACGGTTTTGGGTGGTTTTTATGGTGTAGAATGGATGGGGAATGGTATGGAAATGTTTAGGGTTGATGGGTGGTGTGGCTAGGGGTGATTTTTGGCTGAATTTGGAGAGAATGGTGGTGGAGAGGTGTGGCTAAGGCAAGGATAAAATCTGTTCTCCCTTTGATGAATATGGAAGGTGGTATTTATAGGCTTGAGAGAGGACCACTCCATATCCTTTGCATGTGCAGCTTGTGTGGGTGTGTGTTGGCATGTTTCCTCTTTACATTTACACACACATGCTTCATCATTTCAACCACAACACACACACATTTTCTGCCCTATTTTCCTTTACATTTACACACACATGCTTCATCATTTCAAGCACCAAACACCCACATTTTCAGCCCATGTTTCTCCTTTCCTTTGCATGTGTTGTGCCTTCTCTTCTAGCTGTGCATTTCCACTTGCTCCAAAGACAAATGAGTATAATCATAACCCCATTTGCTTCTGAGTGTTGATGACAAAGCAAAACACAAAACAAGTGCATTTTATTAGCCAAATCTGCTTAGCCCGTTTCTAAACCTTTCAGTGTTAAAATGCCCATAACTTCTTCTAGAAAAATGATTTTAACAATCTGTAAATTGCTCCAGAAAATAGACATCCGTAGCTTTCCAAGCATATAAGGCTCATTCTCTCATTCATTCGGAGCTGTTCGTAACATGCTTCCAAAGTCAGCTAATCTGCACAGGCAGTTTTGACGAATTTGTTGGTTGTCCATGTTTCTCTTTTGCACATGCCTTTCTTGCTGTTTTCTTCTTTGCATGTGTGTGTTGTCATCTTTGTTTCTCCTTTGCACATGACATGTGCTGTCCATGTTTAGATCCCCTTTGCATTTGCACACACTTGCTTCATCATTTCAACCACAAAACACACCATTTCCTTCCCCTTTGCCGTGTATGTCCCTTTCACTTTGCATGTGGGCTTCTTTGCATGTGTTTTCTCCCTCTCTTGCCTTGAGTTTGCATGTGGGCTTCTTTGCATGTGTTTATCCTTGCAATTACACACACACACTTGCACACACAAAAGCCCAAAACGTCCATCCTCATGTCTCCATGTTTGCACCATCCAATCTTAGCCCAAAAATGCTCCAAAGTGCTCCAAAATGCACCTTCTTGCATCCTTGGCCTAAAGAACCTACAAACACACAAAAATGGCTTAAACTACTAACATAACTAAGAACTAAGAACATAAATGCACGAAAACAAACATACTAAGTCGCATAAATATGCTCCTATCACCTGGAACCCTTCCTGATTGCTTACCTAGCCTTGCTCTCGAGTACTCATCTTCATCATCTTATGCTTCCGCTTCGTCTACCACATCTGCCTGGGGAACAGATAAGGGAAGTGAAAATGATACCTCGAAGCATGTGGAGACAATTTACCAATTCATCCTCAGCTAGGGACAAGGAGAAAGAAAGCAAGAGGTGGGCACTTGGAAAGATTGAAGAAAGAAACAGACCAACACCTCTACCTCGTGTCTGCTTGCCGTGCAGAAGAAACAAGCAGAGAAGAATGCAGACTGCACAATCAAATCAACCCAGCAGAAGGAGTCTGATTTGAAACCAAGGAACTCTGATATTCCTCGCTCAGAATTCCAAACCAGTTCAAGATCAAAGCTGTGGAAAGTCAATAAGATCATCTATCTCCAAAACCAGATTTAAGTTCTTAAACTCTACTCTGTCTATTTTTTTGTTTACTTTGCTATACTTGTCATGTTTATTCGTTGTTTTTTTATTTGCTTGTTTTTGTGTGAGTTTATGCTTGAAACATTGAGGACAATGTTTGATTTAAGTGTGGGGGGGGTAACCATTGTTTTGCATGAAATTCGTAGGAGTTTATCACCCATTACTTCTAATGTTGTTCCTTGCTCTTTTAAGTGTTTTCAAGCTGTTTTGGAGTGTTTCAGTGTGTTTTGACATAAAATTCCAAAAATCTCATAAAAATTTGAAAAATTGTTTTGAAAAACCCAAAAAGAGTTGTTTTTGTATGTTTATTTGTGTCTTAGGATATCTTCCAACACAATGATGAGGATTTGGTTTTTAATTACATGACTGTTAAAGAGAGTTATAAACATGGATGAACATTTGATTTACTCTTTGGTGTATGCTTGGTTGTGGTTATAATTTATGAATTCACATGCAATCATAAAGGAAAAATTAGTTTTTGTAACATGCTTGAAGGAAGGAACTCAAACAAACGCTACAACCTTGTGAGACTTGAGCCTAAACGTTATTTGGAGAGTTGATAATCTGTGCATTATTGTTTTCTAAGTCGTTGCATGATCTCATTATTCTTTGCTTGGTTACTACTTAGAAGGCGTTTCATCATTTAGTTACAAATGCTAGAACTCATGCCCATTTCATTCAAAACATGCTATTGATTTGCATAACACATATTCAAGAAGAAGTTGTGTAGTGACCACCACCTTAGCCAAATTGCCATTATACTACTTCATTATATGTTCAAGGGTAAACCCCGTTGAGCCTTGTTTAGCCTGTTTTCCTTTGTTAATCACATCATCTCCACCTAGCCTAGATTATGACCATCCATACCCTTGTTCTTAAAGCATAGTAAAGCATGATTCAAATTGAATTCCTTTTGAGTAATGTTTGGCAGAAAACAAGTGTGGGGGAAGTGTTTCTCATGTAAGTAGGGCGCCATAGGCACGGGTGGAAAGAAAAGTTAAAAAAAAAAAAAAAAAAAAAAAAAGAAGAAGAAAAGTTGTGAAAATGTATGAAAAAGAGTTCTAAAGTGTTGTTTGTTGAAGAAAGGGTCCAAAACATTGAATTCGGCCCTAAGTGTTGCTCAAATCTTCCCTTTGTGTTAAAAGTTGATTTCTGCATTCTAAAGTGAATTCTAAGTTTCGATTTCATTACTTTGCTTGCTATTGCCTTAGGAACGTTTGTTATCCCTATCTTTCCTTTGTTAACCATTACCCCAAGCCCCGTTACAACCCTTGACTTCTATCTTGAGTGTTATGTGTTTCAATTTGTGGAGTTTGAATTTGGTATGAGCATATGGTGTCACTGGTTCTCGCATCTAAGTAGTAGCATTCCATTCATGAGATCATATCTAAACATGCTTATTAACTCCAGAAATTGCGTTCTTTGTGATACATATATGTGAGTGTTCGTTTTCATATCTACATCAATCTTCTCACATATGACTAGTATAGGGTGTGTAGTTAGAAAATCTGAGTAAAAATTGAGTGCATACTTTGTAAGGAATTGAGTAAATTCTCTAAGGCATGTTACTACATCAAAAACATTGTTTTAATCGATTAATTGTGAACAAGTAAATGGTGACTATGATTAAGTATGTGCTTAAGTGTAAGATGATTCAAATCTGTGGGGATAATGATTTTTAACATGTCATGTGCATTGGAAATCCCTGAGGCAAATGTTGGAAGGTTTAGGTTGTGTTTTATTTGTTTTGTTTCGTTTTATTTCTTTGTTTTGCTCGAGGACTAGCAAAAGCTAAGTGTGGGGGAATTTGATAGGAGCATATTTATGCGACTTAGTTAACATGTTTTCTTGCATTTACTTAGTTAGTTATTGCTTATAAGAGTGTTTTAAGCTATTTTTGTGTGTTTATAGGTCCTAATAGCAAAGTTGGAAAGAAAGTGCATTTTGGTGCAATTTGGAGCAATTTTGGGCCAAAATGGATTGCATGCATATGGAGCAAGTGGGATGGACGTTTTTGGTGTTTTAAAAAGGGTTTCAACACATGCAAAAATCTGAATAATGAAGTTGAAGTATGGAAGTGTGCAGATACATACACTTAAGGAACAATTTGAAAGGAAAAGAAGTGAAAGATGCCATTTGTTGGATTGTTTTACAAGTTGTATTCACATTTTCAGCAACTACAAACATAATTGCAAGCTGAAATGATGCATAGCATGTGTGTAGAGGTGTAAAGTGGCCAAAAGTTGATGTTTGCAAGATGAAATGATGCAAAACATGTGTGTGAAAGTTGTCTAACAGCTAGTACATGTGGAAAAGGGATGGAATACAAGGCAAATGCATCAGAAATTGAAGAATGAAGGCACATGGACAGCTACAAAGGAGTTGAATTAGCAAGAGAGGAATGATTGCCTTTTGTTAAAGGCAAGACACAATGATAAAAAGAGGGTTTAATTTGTGTGTTAAGTTAATTTTCGCATCATGGATGTACAAAAAATGGTTTGCAATGTTCATATGAGCTTAGTTTCTCATTTGAGAGTTAGTTGGATTTCGCGAATGGATGTAAAAGCATGACTGCGGTCCAATTAATTCTTGAATTGTCCCAAAGTTTTGGACAGTTTGAGAATGCACAGTTACATGTTGCATTTTGCGATTCACACATTAGAGTTTGAATGTGGGAAATGTGGTAGCATCACTTTGCGTTCTTCGGATGCATCGTAGTTTTTTGTATCTATGTTGTGCACTTGAAGAACTGCAGGGAGATACGACCCATACCGGAGGCATAAGGTGGCATGTCATAATTGAAGTTGTTGTAACCCTTGTAAAATTTTTTTGTTTGCAGGTGTAATGGACAAATAGTGGATACATAATCCTAAAAGATGTGATGATGATTATTTGGATGGAATAAATGAGTTCATTGATTTTGCAATTGCAAACAACCGCGGTTCAACTCAAGTTTGATGTCCTTGTAGAAAGTGTAACAAATTAATGATTGAATATTTTGAAGTTGTTCGATACCATTTAGTCAAAAATGGGATGATAGAAACCTATACTACGTTGAATCATCATGAAGAACAAATACAATATGCTTCATCCTCCCACACTACCCAAGCAATGGATACAGTTGGATCTTTTGTAGAGCCAAATGACTAAATTATGGACATTATCAATGACGATTTTCCAACTGCTAGTTCAAATACGAATGTGGAAGTAGAAGATGACGTCCCTCCCACCATGGACAGTGAAGCATTCGAAAAATATGAAAAACTATTAAAAAGTGCCAAGTAAAAATTATACCCAGGTTGCGAAGGATTTTCGGTACTCACGGCCATTGTTTTTTGGAAGTTTTCAAGAGGATGCTTCCTAAAGATCATAAAAGTGCAAAGAAGGTGCTAATGGTCTTGGATTGGGATACGAAAAAATTCACGCATGTAAAAATAATTGCATTTTGTTCTACAAAGAGAATAAAGCGTTGGATAAATGACCTGTATGTAATGAGTCATGGTTTAAAATGACCTTTCAGAATAGAACAATGAAGATTCCACAAACAGTTATGCATTATCTCCCATTAAAGCCTAGGTTGTAGGGATTGTATATGTCGACGCACACTGCAAGCGACATGAGGTGGCATAATGACAGACAAGTAGATGACGATTTTATGAGACATCCTGCAGATGGAGAGGCCTGGAAAGAGTTTGATCGGATGTACCTCGATTTTGCATGTGATCCTCGGAATGTTAGATTGAGACTTGCGATAGACTGGTTTAATCTGTTCGGGGTTCTAAACCAAAACCACAGCACTTGGCCTATCTTCGCAATTTCGTATAATTTACCACCTTGAAAGTGCATGAAAAAAAAGATTTATGATGATGACATTGATAACCGAAGATCTGGCCACGTCTATTGATGTGTATTTACAACCGTTGGTCAATGAACTAAAAGAATTATGGAAAAATGGTGTTCCCACGTATGATAAATCTATCGAGAAGATGTTCACTTTGAGGGCAGCTGTGATGTGGACATAAACGTTTTTCATGTGTACGCTATGATGTCTGGGTAAAGCACTAAAGGCTATTATGCATGCCCATTTTGCAAAGAGAACACAGTCTAGTGGCATGCAGGAAAAGTTTGTTACCTAAGGCATCATAGATGGTTAGCGTGGGACCATGAGTGGTGTTAAAACGAGACAACCTTCTTCAACGACACAGAGCTTGGGCCAAGACCCTAAGAATGGTCTGGATTTGAAATTTTGGCTCTGGTGAATCGGTTGGATTTTGCTTCGTTAGGCAAATATTTAAAAATGACAAGACCAAACACGCATTTAAACTACACACACAAGACAAGGTTGTTCGAGCTCCCGTATTGGTCCAAATTAAAATTAAGACACAACATTGATGTAATGCATGTTGAGAAAAATGTGTTTGATACACTGGTCATAACTATACTAGACATCGAAAAACAAAGGACACAATAAAAGCTCAGATCGATCTGGAAAAAATGGGCATTAGGCTAGGTTTATGGATGACGAGGGACGAAAACATAGCCAGAAAGAAGCCCGCATCGTTTTTTATGAAACCAGATAAGAGGAAAGAGTTTTTGCAATTTCTATCTTCTGTAAAGTTTCCAGATGGGTATGCTTCAAACATCGGCCGTTGTGCAAACATGGATGGCAGAAAATTTTCCGACCTTAAGAGTCATGATTGTCATGTCATACTTCAACGCCTTCTTCCAGTGGGAATTTGACAGCTTTTACCTGAAGACGTGTTAAAGCCGATTATGTTGTTGGCGTGATATTTTTCTCAATTAACTGCAAGATCTTTGAGCAAGTCCAATGTTAAACAATTGTGCGATGATATTATTGAAGTGTTATGCAAGTTTGAACAAATATTTCCCCCAGCTTTCTTCACAGGTATGATCCACGTGATGATTCACTTGCCAAAGGAGGCACTTCTAGCTAGACCCGTCAACTACCGATGGATGTATCTGATAGAAAGGTTTATAATCGCCATAAATGCTTTAGTTCATGATGTATGAATGATTTGACTAATTTTATACGATATTTTGTTTATTGATGCAAACTACTGGGAAAATTAAAAAAGAGTGTACGGAACAAGGCAAAGCCAGAAGGATCAATCATTGAGGTATGGGCCGCATTTGAGTCACTTACATTTTGTGCAATACACCTACAAGACGTTGAGACTACGTTCAACCGATAGCAATGCAATAATGACAGTGGTGTGAGAAATGAAAACTTTCTATTTTTGCCCAAATTGCACAACCCTTTAGCGAACCAATCAGAGGGGAGTCATTTAACAAAATGAACATGGAGGTAGCACATTGGTTTATACTTAACAATTGTGACGAGACAATTGCCTACCTAGATAAGCATGAAAAGTTGATGAAGCGGGAACATCCTTCACATTTATATGCCAAAAAGCATCGTGAATTGTTTCCTCGATGGTTTCTTGAAAATGTAGTTGTTTGTATATGCTTCGAGATTGCATCAGCAAAAAATCGCAAAAAAAAAAAAACATTCAGAGATCAAGTAACGGGACAAAACTTTTCGACGGTTATAAAACAAAAAATCACAATTTAACGGTTATTTTATCTCCGATTTTGATGATTTTTTACAGCTACACTCGTTGACCCTATATGAATACAATGAATGAGATCGATTTTCAATTTAAAATATTTACACTAGTGGATACCACAAAATCTTATATTATACTTAATGAAAGTATAAATAAACTCTAAATGTTAGTGAATCTATCGTTTTGATGAGATACAAATTCTATGAAACTAATTTCAACGATCCAACCGTCAAAATTGTTTGTATATGCTTCGAGATCGCATACGCCAAAAATCACAAAAAACAAACATTCAGAGATCAAGTAATGATACAAAACCTTTCAACGGTTATAAAACAAAATATCATGATTTGATGGTTATTTTAACTTCGATTTTGATGATTTTTTACAACTACACTCCTTGACCCTATATGAATACAATGAATGAATTTGATAGTCAATTTAAAATATTTACACAAGTGGATACCACAAAATCTTATGTTATACTTAATGAAAGTATAAATAAACTCTAAGTGTTAGTGAATCTATCGTTTTGAAGAGATACAAATTCTATGAAACTAATTTCAACGATTCAACCGTCAAACTTGTTTGTATATGCTTTGAGATCACATACACCAAAAATCACAAAAAATAAACATTCAGAGATCAAGTAATGAGACAAAACTTTTCGACGGTTATAAAACAAAAAATCACGATTTAACGGTTATTTTCACTTTGATTTTGATGATTTTTTACAACCACACTCCTTTACCCTATACGAATAAAATGAATGAATTTGATCATCAATTTAAAATATTTACATAAGTGGATACCACAAAATCTTATGTTATACTTAATGAAAGTATAAATAAACTTTAAGTGTTAGTGAATCTATCGTTTTGATGGGATACGAATTCTATGAAACTAATTTTAACAATCCAACCGTCAAACTTGTTTTTTATTAGGCTCTTATTTTTTAGTGTAGATGTAGTACTTAAATGACAAATATGTTTTAATGTTTTGAAGTAATATTTATGTGGTAATGTATGGTATGTGCAAATTTAAGAAAAAAATATATTTTTCTTAACAGGTCATAACGGGTCGAGTCACTTTACCCATTGGGTAAAGTGACCCAACCTGTTAAGGACCCGTTAAGATAACAGGTGTGACACGACACGACCCGTTAAGATAACAGGTGTTACACAAAAACGACACGAACACGACAGACACGACCCGTTTGCCAGGCCTATGTAAATGGCATCAAGTTTTTGGCAACTAATCGCGATGACAAGCTTTGTATGCAAAATAGTGGGATACATGTCCTGGGTGCGGGCAACATTGCAGACATTGATTTCTATAGAAAACTGACAAGTGTTGTGCAATTGCTTTACAAAGACCGTTGTCAAGTTATCCTGTTTAAGTGTCGCTGGTTTGATACAAACCACATAGGGTTGGAGATGTTAAATGAGATGATGGTTTGTTATCGGTCAACACTAAATGATATTGGTATAACGACGACCCCTACATTTTGGCAACAATGGCCAAACAAATTTTCTATATAAATGACCCTAAGGTCGGGAAAGGATAGAAAGTAGTTCGGAAGATTGAGCACAGAGGGCTGTATGATATTCCGGATTGAGATCTTGTTGTCGATGACGATTATGGTGATATTGCTGACCAACAGTTGGAGACTTCAACAGAACTTGGTGCAAATACACTGCAGGATATAACTATTGTACAAGAACCGTATCAGGTAGCTGGAAGTCCTGAAATCAAAATACCAATCGACTCCATTATGATTTACCTCGGGGATCTACCGCGATACAATGCACTCGAGCACGTAACCAACAATGTTGATGTGCCTACAGACGAGGAGGAATGGGAGTCTGAATCTGACGATAGTGATGATATTTATTCTGGTTCAGGCGAGGACTAATGAAAAATTGTGATGTAAATGTAATGATATTTATTGAATGGTATTTATTTTGTATACAAACAAAAGTTTCTTTTAAAATTTGTAACAAAATTAATTAAAATTTTTTATTTATTTATTTAAACTAAAAAATAAATTAAATTTACATACATGCATGATGACGTTTTAGAAATGTTTGTCACGCAAATATTTAAAAATTCGTTTTTTTTAACTAGTGGCGCAACGAAAATTTAAACACTCTTGTCGCGCAAACATGTAAAAATTGATTTTTGTGCCACAATTGGGTGCGTTCTTATTTCGGCGCTTTCACTTTATCTCTCTCTATCTCAGACTCACTCAATCTCTCTCTCGATTTTGTCCGAACTTAAGCTCCTCTCTTTCTCGATTCTCTCAAGCTCCTTGCTCTTATCACTCACTATCTCAGTGTCTCCCTCTCTCGCACTCTCTCTGTTTCTTTGTCTCTCTATCACTCTCCCTTTCGCATCCACCGCACTCAGACGCCACACCCCTTCCCTGCCACCGCAACATTACTAGGTAAGCACCCAGTCTCCCTTGATTCATCTCCCTTAATTCAATTATTTATAAGTGCAATTTTCTCAATTTTTCTGTTGAATTGTTTTAATTACAACTTTTAGGGATTTAGGGTTCAAATTGGGAATCCTGGGTTATGGATTTAGGGTTGGAATTGAGAATCATGGGTTAGGGATTTAGAATTGGGAATCTTGGGTTAGGGTTTTCGAATTGAGATGAGATTTTGACCTTCCTTTCTCTTGGAAACGGAAGGGAACTCTTATTCTCATAAGGGGAGATATATCTCAGCAATATTTCCCTATCCTTTTCCATGTGTCTTGTTAATAGAGAAATGCAATAATAATATAACTTACAATATTATGTATTTCTTAACTGGAATTTTCATATAAATTATGTTCGTAAGATTAATCTAACATAGACATACTAAAAGTTTTATGAACTAAAATGGACTGGCTAGTTCTTGTTTCTTTGACAAAATAATTAAGTGGCTTAATTATTTCCTTTTCCTAAGAAGGTTAATGAAACCTAAACCCTAATCTATATATATATATATATATATATATATATATATATATATATATATATATATATATATATATATATATATGCGGCGCATTGAAATGATAGTAAAATTAGCAAACACGTGGAGTTCGGATCGAAGTCAATCAAACAAACCTAAGATTGACATGTTAGTTTGTGAGCCTTTGATTCATTGCATCTTGCATATGGAATCATAAGTTCTTAGGGGCATATAGTTTGTGGATGCAAATTTCTTCCTCCCTGATCTTGGACAAAATTGCACCTACAAAATAATTAACACCTTTAGTTAAGGCCAAAAGCCTCACGCGCCCACTATGAATTGGGGGAAGGGGGCTTTGGCCAAAGAACCTCCGATGCCAAAGTTAGAATTTAGAAAAGTGTTTAGAGAGTTTTTGGAGTTTTGCAAGAGTGTGGACCTAGGTTTTTAGAGAAAATGGGGTTCAATATATAGAGCATGGTCGGTCCCCCTTTTGAGAAAAAATGGCCGGCCCTTTGGGGTATTTTTGTGTGAAATGGGTGATTTAATTGGTAATGAATGGATTAATTAGGAATAAATCCATTAATTAGCCAATTAACTCAATTTATATGGAATGTTTTGAAGGTTATGAAATAATTACCTTGTGGAAAATATAGGATAAGGATGGATGAAATAACTTTGAATTTGTTACCTATTTTGGGCATTTTTTACTTGATTGAGGGATGATTGTCCATTGCTCGTGTATAGGAATCTTGGTGTGCCTCGAGCGTAATTTTGTTCTTTTTACCCAAAAATCCACGTGCCTCTTGATTATTTTTTGTTCCACAAATGCCCCCACACCTGTTGGGCTGCTCACAGGAAATAGCAGCAGGTGTAGAGATCTTCTTGCTTGAGGAAACATAAGATTGTTTCCAATTTTGATGTTGATTCCCTCTTTAATTGGAAATTATATCTTTCTAGGAAAGGGAAATAAATTTCTCTCAAAGCCTATTTAAGTCCCCTTATGTGGGTTATTAAATCAACTTTGGAGAGCAATTTATTCTACCCAACAAGAGAGAGAGAGAGAGCTTAGAGGATATTTGGACCCCCTCCTCTAGCAATCTTCTACATCTTGCCCGTGCAAAAGATCGTCTTTCATTGCTTTCTTTGTCTTCCCTACGCCAAACCGAAGTAAGAAAATTTTAATTTTCCTTGTCTTCTTCTTGGATAGTGTTGTCGTGAGGCCGCCGTCGAGGTGGTGTGACATGTCGGCTAGCAGGGGCCAAGAGTCAACTCGGCATGGGCCAAAGAGGTGTTGTGGCAGGGACCACTGCTTGGGCCACTTAGCTAGGATAGTGCCAAGGGCAGCTTGTGTGGCTGGGGCCACAGATTGAGGTGCTGGGGCGCAATGACAGGCGAGTCGCATGGTTCTTGTCCTTTGGGCTATTGGTCCTAACACGGGCTAGGCCGGCGATTGAGAGAAATGAAAAGGTCGCGAGCCTGCTAGAATGCTGGGCATGCAGGCCTCCTGCTTGCTGGTCCGAGAGAAAATATGAGGGAAAAGCCAGTATGGGTTGAGCTCCCTTGTTGAGTACCGTGAATGGCGTTGACTGCTTAGTTCTCTTCGCCGGGAGAAAGGTGGGCTGCTCCCGAGAGAGAAGGTAAAGAGAATCGAGGCGAATGCATTGGCTCGTCTAAACGTTGACTTGGAGCCTATTATGAAAGAAGGTGGAAAGAAAAGATTTTCCTCGCCTCCTCCAGAAATACCAGTTGAGAAAACTGAAGACTTCCTCCGCTGCTTATGAGGGTCCGCATGTTGCCGAGAGTCATGTGATTGACATGACTTCTTCCAATGAGAAGAAAAATGAGGGGCTGCCAAATCTGAGCATGTGGCACCTGCCATGTCTAGAATGGCCTATACGATTGTCGATAGTATTGCTCAGTGTAGAGGTCTTATTATGCCCCTAATGCCGAAGTATGTGCCAAGACGTCCGTTGGGAGAAAAGTCTGATTCTCCTTCGGAAAGGTTTGTTATTATGAAAAGCGATAAGATGGACTCTACTGCTAAAATGGTGCTAAGGCCCACTCCCTCTGCTACTAAGACTGATTCACCTGCCGGGAAGGAGTAGACTGCTTGCATGGGTAGCTGTTAGAAATCCCCTAAGCCTGCTTTTGGGAAGGCTACTGAGTTTTGTATGCTTTTGAAAGCATATCTACTTGAAGACATGGACACTTGTGCCAAGTTTGTTGATGGCGTTTAGAAAGGTTTGTTTACCCAAGTTCCTTTGTGAAGCATACAACCTAATATAAAACAACTGCTCTGCTTACTATGATGAAGATATAGCAAGGTTGCCAAGGAAGTGGCGAAGATTATGGCAGCTGAAGCTTATTCCTCAACCGAGGAGATCAAAAGGTTGGATTATGAGCTCGTTGCTTTAAAAGGGTCTAATATTTCTGCCCCCACTTCTCTGCAACTTGAGACCGCTCACCAAGATATTGTTGACTTAAAGACTAAGCTTGACGCGATCCAAGTTAAGTATGAAAGTGTAGATAAGGAGATTGGATGTTACATGCCTTAGATTCAAAATCTTGAGCTTGTAGTTTCCGATCTTCGTTTCACTGTTTATACAAAGGATGAAAAGTTGATTGCTTCTTATAATCAAGTGATCCACTTCAAGATAATCGTCGATAGGCTTAAAGTCCAAGTGTTGGAACTTCAAGGTGTATTGAAGATCAACGAAAGTCTGAAGAAGGGAGTGGATGAGTTGCAGTGCGTCCGTGTTGGTATCCTCGAGCAGGATGAGCAGCTGAAGGGTGAGAATGATGGGCTCAAGGTTTCGAGACCTTCTCTATTTCTTCGGAATACTTACTTGTTTTTACTTTTGAGGCTTCCATTGGTGAAGTAGTTGGAGAAGTTAGTGCCTAGGTTAGGGCAGCCAGAGGTGAAGTGATGGATGATGCCATTGCTAAAAGTGTCGTGGCTACTGAAGATGTGGCGACCGAGTAGTCGTGGGATGTCCAAGCTGCTAAAGTGTAGTCTTCTAGGTAGCCTTTAGGATTTTCTTTGTTTTTCCTTGTAGTTCTTGTTTTGCTTGAACTCATTTGGCCTTTGCTAGTTGTTTATTAACATGTTTCTTCGCTTTTCTTCATCTTTGCTTCTTTTGTTCATGCCCTAACTTTTAGACTTTATAGGCCAATGGCAGGCATGCTATTTCTCTATAAACAGACAGGCATGCATAGCCTATGCAGCCATAAGTGTTGGTGTAGAACTTTGCAAAGTTGTTAGCCATAGGGTTGGCATCCGGATGCCTTACTTACAGAAACAGACAAGTCTGCGTAACCACTAAGCTGTTAACTTTGGCTTTCTCTAATTCCATAGGTTGCGTAGCAAGTATCACAACACTTTAGGACTTGGTGTAAGTTGGTCCACGCTTGGCAAAGGTGAAGCTTATCAACTACGTAGCATGTCGGCAGTGGATAAAGCTTCGTATATGCATGCTAGCTTGTTTAACCTTTCATAAGAATGTGCGATTGTATAAGTCTAGCATGGCTTTACTGCTCGAAGGGCAAGCCGTAGGCAGTCTTCTGGAAACTGTAGGCTACCTTAATGCACTCAGTAGTAGCTTTAGGGTTCCAAGGCAGCCATCCATCAGATGTACTGCGTAATGTGCCCCATTCGTCTCTAGGGCCCGGTTCCCTTGGATTAGGCCAAGAGACCCAAAATCCTTCAGTTAGCTAAGCCTTGAAAAAGACCATTGTGGCTACTTCTAGGAATGTCAACGCAAGCCATCGTGCATCTAGCTATACTAAGGTAGCCAGGCTTATCCACATCTGGATATTCATAGTTTAGTGTTTATCCTCCTGTCTTGGAGAGCTAACTCATGTGGGTGTCGGGGAATTGGTTTACCCTCTCACATTGGAGAGCATAGTTGGTCCCTCGAGGGGCACAATTCCTGTGATGAGTCCCTAACAAAGGCGCGGTCTTCTTTTGAAGTGCAGGAATGATCAGTTGTTGTAAGTATGCAGCTGAGCCAAGTTGTGATTACTTCTGAATTCCTCATTGAAAAACGAGTGAAACGAACAAGAACTTAGTTATAAAGTAGGAACTTCATAACAACTGGATAGTCCTCAGCTTGTGAGGTGGTGCCCGTCGAGCTACTTGAGTCTTCGGGCTTTGATGTAGTGGGAAGTCACACATGGTACTTCATCAGATTATAGGCATTCCACTGCTTTTTGATCTTTTTGTTGTTTCATGGTGGTGAGAGTGTAATTACTCTTACTGCCTATTCTGCTAATCTTGTACGAACCTTCCCAGATGGTATCGATCTTTTTGGAGCCTTCTCTACGGGTAGTGATGAAGGCTTTTCTTAGGACTAGATCTTCGTGCTGGAACTACCGGATCTTGGCCCTTTTGTTGTAGCTAGAGAATAGCTGCTGCTGGTAAGCTGTGATAGGGGTGATAGTCTGCTCACGCTTCTCCTCTGCCAGATTTAAGCTTGTATCCATCTCCTTACTGTTCTGCTCAATGCTTAGTAGTAGAGCGGTGATACTCAGCTTGATGACATTGGGATGAATGATTCCTTCTGATCCAAATACCAAAGAGAAATGAGTCTCACTGGTTGCTCGTCTTTTGGTGGTGTGATATGCCCATAGATATCTGTGGAGTTCGTCTAGCCATTTTCCCTTCTTGTTGGTGAGGGATTTCTTGAGGCAGTCGAGGATCATCTTGTTGGATGCTTCGGGCCGCCTATTGCCTTGAGGATATCTCGACGTGGACATGTGCTGCTTGATGCCATACTTTTTGAAGAACTTCACCAAATCTTTGCCCACGAATTGCGGACTGTTGTCGATGATGATGAACTAAGGGATGCCAAATCGGCAAATGATATTCCTCCATATAAAGTGCTCTATGTCTATTTGAATCGTGGTTGTCTTGGGCTCTACTTCTACTCATTTGGTGAAGTAGTCGGTTGCCACGATCATCATGCCTCTACCCCTAGTAGAAGGCAGCATAGGTCTTACCAGGTCGATTGCCCACTTGCATGTATGGCCAATGACTCGTCTGCGGGTGTAACTCGCTGGCAGACAGTGCTGGTACAGGCTTATAGCGTTGGTAGCAATCGTACTTTTGTACTAACTCCTTAGCATCTTGGTGCATGGTAAGCCAATAGTAGCCTGTGTTAAGAGCCTTTTATGCTAAAGATCGACCTTTGGAGTGATTCCCATAAACGCCTACGTGGATTAAGCTTAAGACCTTTAGGTCGTCGGGAGGGGCTAGGCAGCGAAGGTGTGGTCCAGCATAGGATCTTCGGATGAGAGTGTCGTCCCTCATGTAGTAATGTGCTACCTTTATTTGGAGCTTTCTAGACTCCAACTTGTGACACTTCGCTTGTCAGCTCCGCTTCTATGCTTGGTTTGTCTAGATACTCCACCAGAATAAAGCTTTTTAGTTGGTGGTCGAGGGCAGAGCCTAAGCCAACTAGCACATCTGCGTGGGCGTTGTCTGCCCACGTAACTTAAGTGAAAGTGTAAGTCAGAAATGCCTCAAGTTGCTTGCGTACCTTCTCTAGGAATTGTGCAATCCTTGGATGTTTTGCCGTGTACTCTCCAATAGTCTGGCTAGTGATTAGCTAGGAATTGGAATGAATTGCAAACTTCTTCACCGCCAAGTTTTTTTCGATCAAGCGATGGGATGAATATTCTTTGGTGAAAACTAAAGAAAGTTCGTTGAAACTCCAGATATATTGTGGCGGCACGGTGTAGAACCAATATTGCACCTCACCTTGTAGAGTGGTGGCGAATATCTTGCACATGAGATCGTCGTTGTTTCGATACAGGATTATTACGCTTCAGTAGTGCTTTAAGTGTCTCTCCGTGTCTTCATCCCCTTTGAAATATATGAAATATGGCATGCTGAACTCACGTGGAGGCTCTGGCTACTCGATCTAGTCTGTGAAGGGTAACCTGCTTATGTTGGTCATGTTTCATCGTATTGCCTCATCAATGACCTCATTGAATTAGAAATTGCCCCAATTGCTTGGTCAAGAATCTCTCTACTTCTTCCTGAATTAGTCTTTGTTGGGGTAGTGGAGCTTTCGGCTACCCCCAGTCATGACTTGCTAGTCTAGGCTGCTCTTCCATGTGTTTGCCTCGTATATGCCGTCGATATGGTGCGTGTGGTACGTTCCTATCAGGCGAGCAAGTTCTTCGCAGGCTGCCGGTTAAACTTGAGCCTGATTGAGTGACTGTTTCTCTTCGTCCGTCATGCTGCTTACTCCGATGTGAGGTGAAGGGTGCCCTTGCGGGCTTAACCGTAAATAAACATTTCGCCAGGAAGGTTGCTCATGTTAACTATCGGAGTGTGGCCCCAACCATGAATGTATGCTTATCCATGGGCCTAATTGAGAGTGAGCGTTCCTCCACATGCTAAGACAGGAGTATACGCTATCTCGGAAGCCCAATCGAGAATGTACACTGCCTGAAAGCTTGGTTCTTGGCTAGTCGAATGGCTGCTTGCCGGGACGCTGTTGGAGAGGTTCTTTGTCTACCCTTGTCCTACTTCGGAACACCTCGTCTAGGGCACGTTGCATCTCGGTGTGCTACATGAGCTGGTTCACCAAAGTTGTCTATTGTGCAACGGCGCTCGTCAACTCTATGACTTGTCGAGACAAGTGTTGTTCTCCATTTGGGTTGGAATAGCTTGGAAGGAATGTGTCTCCTTGAGCAGTGGAAGTGTGGTAAACTCCGGCTGCGAGATTTGAGTTGGGAAGTGTCAAATCCGCAGAAGAATGTGGTGAAAATACTCCCAGTTGGATCATCGGTCCAGAAATTTAGAGCCGCGATGGTTGAACTAATCTTGGATCGATTTGGGCTACTTGAAAGGCCATGGGAGCAGACTGCTCAGTAGGAGCAGGTTGGGCCACGAGAATGGGCTGCTCGACATGAGCATGCTAGGCCATAGGAGTGGGCTGCTCGGATGGAGCAGGCTGGGCCACAGGAGCAGACTGGGCCACGAGAGTGGGTTGCTTAATGGGAGCAGGTTGAGCCACGGGACTAGGTTGGGCCACGAGAGTGGGCTGCTCGGTGAGAGCAGGCTAAGCCACGGTAGTAGGCTAGGCCACGAGAGTGGGCTGCTCGATGGGAGCAAGCTGGGCCACGAGATTAGGCTGCTCGGCATGTGGCACACATGGGTGCAAGGCTTGGGCTCAACTTGGCAACACATTGGGCTCGCGTTGGGATTAGAGTGACATGGCTTGGGCTGTGGCCATGGTGCCGTGAGCCTTGGATTGCATAGCTCAGGCCATGATGGTGACACTATTGACCTCGCCGCAAGTGGCTACCATGGTGGCCATTGCTATGGTTGCCATGATGGAGCTTTATGGTGGTGGTGACACCATGGACCTCGCCGCGGGTGGCTACCATAGTGGCCATTGCGGTGGTTTCCATGGTGAAGCTTTGTGGTGGTGATGCCGCTCCACTTATTGTCTAGTTTAGCCTCGTGGATCGTTGTGGTCCCATCTCTTGAACGTTGGAATTTTTGTTTGTTGAAGTTTCTAAATTTCTAGCCATTGTACTTTTCTTTTACGCTTTATCAAATAATTTTTGCAAATAAAAAATTCTAAAAATAAGAACGTATGAAAAATCTACAAATGGACAAGAAAATAGAAAACCTTGGATGCAAGAGTCTTCTACGAGTGTGGGACTCAACTCTCAATGAAAGCACCAATTTGTGGATGTAAATTTCTTCCTCCTTGATCTTGGACAAAATTGCACCTACAAAACAATTAACATCTTTGGTTAATGCCAAAAGCCTCACACGCCCACAATGAATAGGGGGTCTTTGCCGAAGAACCTACAATGCCAAAGTTAGAATTTAGAGAGAAAAGTGTTTAGAGAGTTTTTGGAGTTTTGCAAGAGTGTGGACCTAGGTTTTTAGAGAAAAAGGGGTTCAATATATAGAGCATGGCCGGTCCCCTTTTTGAGAAAAGGTGGCCTGACCTTTGGGGTATTTTTGTGTGAAATGGGTGATTTAATTGGTAATTAATAGATTAATTAGGAATAAATCCATTAATTAGCCAATTAACTCAATTTATATGGAATGTTTTGAAGGTTATGAAATAATTACCTTGTGGAAAATATAGGATGAGGATGGATGAAATAACTTTGAATTTGTTACCTATTTTGGGCATTTTTTACTTGATTGAGGGATGATTGTCCACTGCTCACGCGTAGGAATTCCGGTGTGCCTCGAGGGTAATTTTATCATTTTCACCCAAATATTCACATGTCACCTCTTGATTATTTTTGGCTCTACATAGTTGTCATTCCTTTATCATTGTTTTTCCATGAAACATTATAACAATATGGTAACAATTACATTGTTGGGATTATCCTTAATCAAAGCAAACAAAGTAAGTATTCATCTTCATGTCCAACCTGGAGGTCAATTAGGTCTAAACTGATAATGAAGACGCTTTAAAAATATGTGACTAAAAAAAAAAGGTTTTGAAAATATTTAAGAGATCACTTCAGTACGAGTAAAAATGATGTGAGCAGTTAGTTACACTTTCAAGATAAAATAATAACACCTTATCTACTACATTTTTCATTGTTAATGTCATGATACTCTGAATTATATTTTTGTTCCTAAATCTTATAATCATATACACATAAATAAAATAAAATTTGTAGTCCTTGTATGAGATTCTTACCTTCATTTCTGAGTTTCTTCTTCCGTATATACAATATCATCAATCTAACTATTAACATTCCTAGGAGTAAAACTGCAGAGCTGATGAGAATTGGTAGTTTTTTTCTTGTTGAACTTGCTCTTTTCACTAAGTGATCTGAAATATCCCAAATCAAAACAAAAATTGTGTGTGATTTGGTGAGCAATCTCTTATGTTGCAATAATTTTGATGTTAAAACCAGCTGCATTTAGCCATGCTGCTTCTAACTTAATTTTTGGGCAAAAGAACATGTAGTTTTGCTTTTATAATGGGCCTAAATCTAGGAAAACCTCACTAATTTTCACCATGATGATTCTAATTGCTTATCAAAACCCTCAGAGAGGAAAAATGAAAAAGAAAACATAAAATGTAGACAAAACCCCATTCCATTTTAATCTCAAAATATATGGTGATTTTTCTATGCACTATTGGAAACAAAAATAAAGTCTAGAAGCTACCTAGTTCTGAAGCTGTCATCCGTATATAGAGGTTCGAATTGCAGTTTTCTAGTCAAGTCATTTCTGATATCTAAATGATTGTAGTAGGAACTATCCATTAGTGCTAGGATAGTCTAGGGATTGTTCACAAAATTTCTAGTTGGAAGCCATATCATTGGAGTAGCTCTATATTTTGGGCCCTTTTGAACTTGTGAGTGGGCTGGTGACTTGTAACAAGTGTTTCACAATCATGATTTGTTTTTTCCTAGTAAATTTTTATTTAGTTTCACTGAAGGAAGTTCAATGAAACTAACCATTCAGAGTGGACCTGAAATAAAACACCTGGATCCAATGTAGGTTTAGTTCTTCATTCATTCCCACAGAAATACTGTAATATCAATCTAAGGAATTGTTTATTCTATTTTTTCTTTAGGGATAAAAATGTTGTATGCCCAAAAGTGTTTGAAGATAATTGATTTGATAATATGTGGGTTTCAACTTTGTCATGCATGCATTTGATAATTAGTTGGAATTAATTTAATCATGTCATTTTAAGAATGCTTTTGCTCTAACTTCTCATTTTATTTGGTGGCTGGCAATTGAGCTTCGTGTTTAACCACAGTCATCCCATTCACTAAGACATTGAGCAACTATATCACACATTCTAGCCTCATTCACATTAGCATTACACATGTTAGGGATGCAACAAGTTTTGTAACTGTCATGGTACCAATTGTTGTTAGTTTGTTCAAGTTTTGTAACTATCTTCCATTCATAATTTGTACAAGCTTTGTAACTTAGGAATGTATTTGGAACTTTGTTCACAATTTTATTTATTTATTTCCTATTTGATCGTTAAGACCTTCTAGGGTTTTTCATGACAAACATGAGTTTTCCCTCAATTATTCTTAGTGGATTCTAGGGTTTGCTAATGGATTCTACCTTGAGGTTTTAGTTCGATTTCCCTTCAATATATTTGTTGCATCATATATGTCATTGTAGATGGGTCAATTTGTTTGTTTGTTTTTATGAATAAACTTGTTCCTTGCAATACTCTTTTTTATTCCTATCTCATGTTTTCATTCACCTTATATATGTGAAATGAAATGCATATAAGAAGATGATATCTAAACAGATTCATGATTGTTTTTTTCTTTTTCTAACTTTGTCTACAACTGCTGAACCAAACTTGATTCATATGTGGAGATGTGGGTTGTCTGCCCCTCCCTTTGTCCAAGTCATGAATATGATACATAAGTACACACACACACACACACACACACATCTATTCATCTTACCTTCAGCCAGAATAAGTACATGCTTGCCCTCTTCCATCATTCATCAATTCCTTACAAGTTGCATTGTCTTGCAAACTGTTTTGTCCTTTTAACTTTTCTTTTTCATGTTTATCATATAGGTTTGCATAAGGCATGTAAATAGATTATACATATAGGCATGTGGGACACTATAAATGTTCCTATAGTGCATGAATATTTAGGATATTTTTTTAGTATATCCAAACCATATTAAAGTAGTGGAATGTAACTTTTTTATTAATTTTTTTTGTACATGTTGAACTTAATATCAAACCGGCGGGCAGCTAGTAGGGGTAGTCAGACACCTTCTCTAGGTGGTAGTGTTGCTGCCACCTCCACACCTGATATGGGCACGATGGGTGTCCCTCCGGTCATGCCTTTGGGGCCAACGGTATCTACGGCTCCTGCATCATCAACTTTTTTTGTGACGCACCTTGTACCTTAGCCCAGCGGACTCATCGACGGCCCTAGAGTTCTAAGAAGACTCAGCAATCTAGTGAGGCTTCATCTATCCATGGAGAGAGGTCTCATACAGGTAAGCTTGCTCTATCCATTGATAAGCTTGCTTCTGGTTTCATGATGGTTAAAGCAACATTGACATTAGTCTGTAGGCATGCTTGAACCTTCAAAACTATCACATTCCCATTAATTAGAACAAACTTACTAAGAACTTCGCTTTGAGTGCTTTGCCTCTATTATTGTCAATTCGTGTAATCCCACAAATAGATGCTCTCTATATTATTATTATCACTACTATAAACAATTTAAGTTGGCACACCTGGCCTTAGAAGCCAAAACTTGTTGTAGACTCGCAGTGTGAAGTCATATCAACAAGTTGTAAATTTTATTTTAACGTCCCCAATTGGTATAAACTATTTGAATTGTTGGGTGGATATGTTGTTTTTGTTGTTATATTGTCTACAGGTTTTAGGAAATGTTATAGTTTTAAGGGAGGTTCTGCCGAATTTTTTGTAGAAAATAGAATTCGTCTAATGTTTACTTTGTTTATTTGGTAGTTCAAAAATAAATAAATAAATCAGGAGCCCTTGCGAACTACTTAAGACATCGCAGACCACTTGCACCATGACCGAGAAGATCACCATTACGTGGGATCCTCGACATTGTGCGACTGCAACAAAAGAGCAGCACAGTGCGTTGGCCACTGACATTGGCTCGGTTATCAAGAACCATTGCCCCCTCATTTGGAAGTCAAGAAAAGTTGTCCTACCTGAAGTCAAGGAAGCCGTTCTTCATGAATTATTGGTAAGTATTTTCAACCTCAAATACTAAATTTTTATTAAAGTATATAAATTTTAACTACTATTTGTTTGTTGAGTTTTGCAACATCACTATGAACTCTCCAACCTCGATGCCATGCCAATCAAATGCAGTACATCAACGACCTTTGCTCCGGTAGGTTCACTCAATGGAAGAGCGACCTCCACAAGCATTATGAGCTATATGACGGTCTAGAGGTTGCTCTAGCAGTTAGGTGCTCAATAGAGTTGGTGGACCGCCAAGATGAATGGGAGTGGCTCTGCGGCCATTTTCAAGATGAGAAATACCTCGTACGTATAAAATTTTCTTTTTTTCATTCATTTGTTATAAATATCTAAACTAATACGTTTTTTTAATTCAACATAAAAAAAGTGAAGGCAAACTCGATCAATCAGTCGAAGAAGAAACTTCTTCAGCGATCCGACTCACAACACTTCTCTTATAGGTTGGAGGACCGACGTAAGGTACCCGTATATTTATTTTAAGTTTTCAATCTTTTTACTCTTTATTACACAATTGGTAATCTATATTAACACTTTCTAAATTTTTTAAGAGGGGTCAAAGTTTCCTGAAATTGACATGTTCAAGGAGGTGTACGTTCGGCCCGAGGATAAGCTAATGTAGCAGCTTCATGTAAGTTATTTCAATTTTTTTTAAAATTCAACTAGTATTAATATTAATTACATGTATATTCAAATTAATTTGTTTATTTCTTTTTTCTAGTCCACCATGGTGGAGAAGGGCTAAACTGTTCTGGAGGAGGTGGTTTCCCAGCTTTCCCTAGAAACCCCGATCAAGGAGGTGTTTCCCCCTGAGGATGCTGGTTTTCAAATCATGGCAGATACACTCAATCAGATGCTTGGTCGTCGGCCTGGGAAAGTTCACCGGGGGCTTAGGAAAGCCTGCCTTCAGGATCCATCTGCCTTATCCTCTAGGCAAAGAACATAAGAGGTCGAAACACTGATATCTAAAGTGGCAGACCTGAAAGAGTGGATTAACGCCCAGCAATCTCAAATTGTAACCCAAAACAATTTGATGAACCAAATTCATCGCGCACTTCAAATCTTTGGCATTCACTTCCCCAACGTTGAACCACCTCCATAAACGACCTCCCAACCCCCGTTGCAGCAGCTACGACCTCCTAGCCCCACGACGTAGCAGCAACACCACCAACTGACAATTGTGACGTCGAGGACTACCTATTTTAGTTTTGTTTTAAATTGTTTTCAAATTTAAAAATACTTTTTTTCAGTTGTATGTAGATTTTCAATAATTTTTTAATTCAATATTCTTTTTTACATTTTCTATTTTTAATTTCATTAAATTAATTTTTACATAAAACAATATTAGCAACATTTAAAAGGAAAAAAAATAAATAAATAATAAATTATTTAAAATAAAAAAAAACTAATTTTAAAATCTTACCATGACGGCCTCTGTATCCGTCGCACAAGAGTTTGTGGGTCGAACCTTTACGTCTGTCGCGCAAGTGTTTGGGGGTCGAACCCAGTTTCGTCGCTCGATACACACAACGACCACCAAATCCATCGCGCAATCTTCATTTTGCGTGACGAAGAGCTTTCCTTGGTTGCGCATTGCCTGACATCACAAGCTTTGCACGACAGAATTTGTGTGACTCTCTTTGCTGCCTAATGTTTCCAGCGACGATATTGCCCTTTGCGAGACACTTTCCCTTTCGTCGCCCAAGCAGTTATTCTTAGTAGTGTTTGAGCATACTAGTGTGTGTACATCCATATGACCAATTGGTTCGGATGAGAAGCTATCTTTGTTGTGTGTACATCCATATGACCAATTGGTTCGGATGAGAAGCTATCTTTGTTGGTCCCCAATTCTAAGGCTAAGTAATAAAGTTTCAAATGTAGTTTGTTTAATTAATTTTTTTTTTCAAGAGTCGCCATTGGAATTTCTGGCTCTTATCTTAATATTCACTCATCAGGTGTATGTTATTTATTGGAATATAGTAAACTTTTCATAATAAATGTGCTACGAATAGCATCATTGTTTTCTTACAAAAAATAATAAATAAAATAAAATAAAAATTGTAGCTATTGTGCTTTAAAAATAATCAACTGTAAAATAAACAAATGAGTTTTTAATAAATTGTATTTTAAAAGTGTTTGGAGTATGAAAAGTTGTAGGGAAATGTTTGGTAAATCTTAATGTAAAAGTGATATAATTGTATATAATAAAAAAAAATATCCATAGTAGTAAGTGTGGTGACGACAACAACGGTGTCTTGGGCAGTGGTGGTAGCACCAATGGTGAGGGTCCATGGGTAGTACCAATAGTGGGATGATGTGGTGGCATAATAAATAATGTCATTTAAAAAAAATTAAAATATAAAAACTCATGAAAATATTACATGAATTGAAAATATTCATTAAAGGTTCAACTCAGCTTTTTACTAAGGATTTTCACTAAAATAATTTACAATAGACAAACTCATAGACTACTTTGTCGATTTTTATTGTCAAGAACTAAAGTTAAAAGTTAAGATAATCTCAGGAATCATTTTGGATAAAAAGTCCTGTTTTTTCCAAAATTATTTAGGTCTAATGGGAGGTGAACACGCAGTACACGCAAACACGATACGTCCCGAAGTCATCAAACAAGAAAATCAAGCCACTGCTCGCAACTTGCAGCAGCACTGTGATACATATATATGCGCCTTCCAGGCAACAGGCATGGGCGTTCGAGTATCAATCATACAAAAGATCTCCATAAAGTCACAAGAACCTGATGGACGACAAAAAAGAATTAGCATGCAGAAAGAGAGATAGTCTTGTCACTAATTCATCGGGCAACAAAAAAGGCAATAAAACTGTATTTTAATTGCTCTAAAGAGCATCTCTCCTAGTGATATGGCTATTAGCGACTGGCTAATATGACGTTAAGCGGAGGGAAGATAGCTCGAGAATATTGGCTACTTGAAATTTGGACCACCATCACTGATTCACTGTATATGACCACCGTCAGGATCATATCATTTCATTGTTACGAAATTCTACTTTTGGCTTTTATTATATAGCATATAGGGTCATCCTTTTCCTACCAAACTACCAGCTACCTAGGAAGTTAGGAATTTAGTTCGAAATATCGCTCTTGGTTTTGGGTTTTGTGGACTATATTTACGCGTATCACGCGGGATTGGAAGGACCAAAGGACGCTCGCTGGGATTTGAGAAACCCTAGTTTGAACTGGTCTTTGTTCTTATCTAATAATATGTACCACTATACTACTATATATAATTATGAATGATGATAAATTGTTATGAATGTAGTAAGATCTTTTCTTTGTTTGGATAATTTAAGATCGATAACAGCGGGTAATAATAAAACGGCTGAGCAATGCAACGTCCTTGTATTGTATTGTATGGATCATATATATATATATATATATAGGAGAGGGGGAAGTATTATTATTAAGGTTTTTTTTATCTACACTCCACGTATTATTGAAACATCCACGTATTATTGAATACATCCACATATTTATGAATATACTTTACATCTACTTTTTAATTACAACTTATCTAAATACATCCCACACCCTTTCTTATATTGTCCTTACACCCATCACTCTTTACATACACCGTACATTCTCTACATACACACCACATCAACCTTGCCTAATTCGTATTTGTCCGTCTATTTCAAAACAAAAAAATAAATAAAGCTTAAAGAAAAATCCATAATATGGAGAACTACGAGTCGAAGAACTCCAGTCAATGAACATCATTCCTCACATATAAAACTAGAAGAGCTCGAAAGGGAATGAAGTATAGAAATTTTGACTTTACCGACAAAATTAGTTTGTCAGTAAAGAGTATTTCCTGACGAAAAAATTCATCAACCATTTGACCTTTCTAGATGATTTTTTTATATTTCGTCAACTCAATTTTAAGGCGACAAATCTCAGCCATCAAACTGTACCGTCATCATGATAACTTTCAACAAAATACTTTGTCGGCAAAGGTATTTGTCAGTAGAGGGTGTTTCAAGCCTACAAAATGCATCTTTTTGCCAACAAGAGATGTTGCCGGCAAAGATATTTCATCGAGACGGTTGTCCTCTACCGACAATATTAACTTCGTCGGCTAAGACTTTTAATTTATAGAAAATAATAATAAATTGAAAAATACAAAATTGTTTCAAAAATAATGCTTCATTGATAGGTAATGAAAAAAATGTATAAGTACAATGGTTATACAAAAGTATTCTATTATACAATACAATTATCCTATCCTACTCTCATTCCTCAACATCGACTAAGCGATATCCTGCAAAAGTTATACAAGTGGTAATTATTATACATGACAACATAAGAAAAAGCATCCTTAGCATGAGGAAAATGCATTCAATAGATTTGACACAAGAAGCTGTTGAAAATTAGAAAATGGAGAAGGACTGCAATAAAACCATAATATTACAATAAACAATGACAGCTGAACCAATTTGTCAACAATAAACCGTGAAAGTTTGCAGCAATAAAGTACAAATTAAAAGTGTATGATTAGATTTTGACTTTTTTTTCCAACTGTTGATGCCCAATATTAAAAAGGAAAATTTAAATGATTGAATATAGAAATGTTCTAGACACTGAGCATGAATGAATTATATCAAAAAGCCATTAGGCCGAAACGAATAAAATTAGTATACAAACTAGACCGTACTCGTCCCGAAAGAAAATGCTAAATGTAAAGAGAAGAAAAGGACCCACACAAAAAAACTCAGAAAGAAATACAATTTAAACAACGATGAAGATATTGGAGGGGGACTAGAGTCTCTGTGCCCACTGATCTCTGCATCCTCTTACTTCCCCTGCCTTCTTCTTCATCTTCCTCATCTCCCTCCACATTTACCATCCACTCTTCCTTTCCTTCTCATAGAAGCAGCAATTATCTTGTAGTTGTTCAAAGGATATTGCACCCCATGAATAACTGTTGAACCTATCTATGATCTCTACAAGATGGAAGTAGCCTAGGTTCACAACCACATTACTCTTTGCCCTTTTCAAGACAGTCTCGGCAAAGTATACCAACCCCATTTGCAATGCATCATCCTCATTTCCGCATTCTTTAAATGCCCTTTCAAGCTCGACACAAGTCACCGAAATCTTTTTGCTCATTTTCTTGAAGACGGTCTTCGCTTTACTTTTTCCCTTCCTACACTTACCCTTGCTACTCTCTCCAACGAAACCAAATCTCTCAGGAACATGCTAAATCAAAAGCCTAATGTCGAAAGGCTCAACCTCTAGATCATAGGATTCATTACAACGAAACTCATAATGAGGTGAAAATCCTTCTTCGTAAACCAGGTCATTTCGCAGCCTATCAAATACGTGAGTCCCTCTAGGTCTTTCACCCCTTGATTAGCCACTCTACGAAGCAACAATTCATGCACCAATTAGCCACTAAAGGCCAATCTATCGACACACTCTAAGTGTCCAAAGCATGATGCCCTAAAGGCAACAAGTTATGCGTCATTAAACTTTTGACACATGACTTCTAGCACATGACTTGGTTGAGAAAGGTTGTTAACCTTCCCCTATACGGTTCTTCCTCTTTTGTTGGTACTTGAAACCCCCCTAAGTTGCCATCTCCTATACACGACAATACAAGTGTTCAACATAACCAAATTCTACAATATATACTCTAAACACAGCCAAGTTCAACAATGTATACTCTTAACACAACCTGTCAACAAGTTTGCATAACAATACATCTACCATAAACAAAGCATCAGGACTTAAGCAATATCAAGTTAATTCAGAAAATTAACAAAGATTTCATGAACACACATCATTCTCAACTCAACAATATAAGTTCAACAAAACAAAAGTGAACGACCTAGCCCTTGTACACAACCAGCCAACAACATTTCATAAGCCCGCATCCGACCTAAAAATTCCACAAATATCCACCAATTTCAACTAATTTCATCAATGAACATGCATAATTAACCTTAAACACTAAATTAATTAATCAAATTTACAGAAACAACAAAATTTATATCTAAGGTTCCAAATTTCCAAACTCACCAAATTTTAAATTTACTTTGGGATATGAAGTATGAGGAGTACTGAGGAAGCAATGACTCTGAACCCAACTTCAATCAATCAAGCACCATGTCCTTTATGTGAAACCGACTGGACAACCTCAAATAAACTTGCCTGATTTTTCTAAACTTCTGTGTGGAACTGCAATGAGGTTAGAGACGACAAGCACAACACAATTACGACATGGTTTTGAATGGCAAGGAAATTTTCGAACGGGAACGAAGTTTTTGACGAGAAAGAATTTGAAATGGCTTGCGGGAGATGGGAGTTTTGCGTTAAAGTGAACAGTACCGGGTGCTTTTTGTTAAAATTCCCTTTTTAATTAATGATGGGTTGTTTTCAGCCGTTTAGATTTGAATCCAATGGATCTAATTCAGTCCACACCTAAAATCCACAACGTATGGTCCACACCTAAGGTCCGTAAAGTGTAGTCCACGTCGTAGAAAACGCGATCAAACCTATTTTCTTTTTAAAAATGAGAGCAGTGAAACAGCCCAGAAACGCTACCAAAAAATAAAAAGTTCTTTAGCCCAATGGGTCATTACAAACAGGCTGGAGTATCCAACTGCGCAGCAAAACGACACCCCATCAATATCTATCGAGCGCGCCAATAATTCAAATATCTGCGAAAGATCAAAGGGGGCACCTACTTCCTCAAATTCCAAAAAAATGGAAGACGACTGCAAATCCTCCTTGAATTTCTTCTCCGATCAACAGCTCTGCTACGCCGACATCCTCGCTCCGCCGGAGGCCATTGCCCGAATCCAAGTCGCCGTCCTCAACTTCCTCCGAATCCTGACCTCTCCGGCTCCCGCAATCTCCGACCTTCCTCTCGTAATCACCTATCTCAACTCCTCATTTCAATTTTCCGCAGCTTCAATTCACATTTTCTCCCCTACCAAACAGAAAATAACTCAAAAATTGAAAATCCACAGGTCACTAGAAAATCAAGCAACCGCCGCTTCAATCAAGGCCTGCTCACTCAGACTTCGTGGATTTTCCTGACAAACGCTCTCTGCACCAGGTCTCTCTCACGGCCGAACGCCGCCAGAGCTTTTATCAGAGGTTAATTAATTGATTGATTTACTAATTAATTATATTTATTTGTGTATATTTAAGCATTTCTGTGTTTGGATTTGTAATGTAGAATTTTCTGTGACAGTGTGGAAGTTGATGGCGATGTGCTCTCGGATTTTGGGGCTGGATAAGAAGGTCACGCAGAGGGAGCTCTTCTACAAGTTGCTCTGCGATTCACCGGATTATTTCTCGTCTCAGTCGCAGGTGAATCGGACTATCCAAGGTGATCACCTTTGCCAGTATCGACTTCAATTTTGTTTCAGTCTTTCAGAACTTTCCTCAAACACATAGAACGCCGAAAATTGAATTTATACGAGTGCAGATGTGGTGGCATTGCTGCGCTGCAGCCGTTACAGTCTCGGGATCATGGCATCTAGCCGAGGGCTTGTTGCCGGTCGCTTGCAGTTGCAGGTGAATCAACATTGCAATCTGTAAATGTTTACATGTCTGTGGAGAAATCAACTCTATTAACTCTTAATTAATTAGTAGATTAATCATGCAACAGGAGCCAAACCAAGATGTTGTGGACTGTGCTGCCTGTGGATTTTCGGGGCATAATATCTCTGGGGACTTGAATTCCTTGGAGAAGTTGATGATGAAAACGGATGCGAGGTACATCATTGTGGTGGAGAAGGTACTTTTCTATTGACTTTCTCCGATTTCGACTAAGATTGTGATTGTTCTTCCCCAGCTTCTAAATTTTGCAATAGTTTTTCGCTTGCTGGGATATTTTTAGCATGCAATTTTCCAGCGGTTGGTCGAGGACCGCGTGTTCAACCAAATTCCCAGCATTCTGATCACTGCCAGAGGGTACCCGGATATAGCAACAAGGTAAATTTCCACTTCCTGAAAGCAAATACTCAGAACTCAAGGCTTATAGCTTAAGCAGTTAAAAGATTTTCCCAAAGTGCTCGTCGTTCAAGTACTTCGGCTGCAATTAAATTCGACTCCCTCTCCCCAATATCGCTTTCCTTTTTGGTTGAAATCCCAATATCGCTTTTATGAACTAAGTAGGCCGTTGACACTGTTGAATGAAGGATTCTTCTTCACCGGATGAGCAGAGCATTTCCCGACTTGCCAATGTTAGCACTGGTTGACTGGTATGGATGCCCTTTTCTCCGTTTCACTCTCCAGTTTTTAACATTTCGAGTTCTCAGCTTTCAAGTGCTGGGTATTTACTGAAGGAACCCAGCTGGGCTAGCTATTTTATGCACATTCAAGTTTGGAAGCATAGGGATGGGCCTGGAGGCTTACAGATATGGTAATCTGGTTCCTGTTTTCCTGCTGCTGAATAACAATTTGTTCTTACGTAGAAAGAAACTTACAAGGTCGATCGGTTTATGGCGTGTTTTAGCTTGCAACGTGAAGTGGTTGGGGCTGCGAGGCGAAGACCTAGAGCTCGTACCCGAACAAGCTTTAGTTCCATTGAAACCAAAGGACCTCCAGATTGCCAAGAGCTTGATCTCATCGGAGATCTTGCAGGTTAACCGTTTAACCTGCATCTCATAGAACTGTATTTTTACGTTACTGAATGATTCAAGTTTTTCGGTACTTCGCTGAAATAGGTTCCGAAAATATCTGGATTGCAGGAGAATTACAGGGCAGAGCTGACATGGATGGTTGAGAGTGGTCAGAGGGCAGAAATTGAAGCTCTGTATTCTCAAGGTTACGATTACCTGGGGAAGTTCATCGCAAGAAAAATTGTGCAAGCCAACTACATCTGAACAGAAGAAAACCCAGAATCATCACTGTTACTCGAGCTTCTAGCCATGTAAAGTGTAGGCTTTGGTTGCATTGTCGCCTTGAGATGGCGACAAAAGAACGAGAATGACGAAACCAAAGCGCTAATAGAAAACTGAATTGCATCTTCTAATTTCAATCAACAATCATAACAATGTGAAAACAACTCCAGAAATAATGTATAAAATAGTCTTATCCTCTCACCGAAATGGAATCAACAGAACTACAAATGACACTTTGATTTTCTTTCAACTGATTACTACAACAGTACTAAGGGCGATCGTTATATGATATTGGTTATAAACTCGACTTATCTGCAATGTGCAGATCACGATGCTTAAGTCTCAAAATCGGCTAAGGAAAAGAATGACCCCTCAATATTTCTAACAAAATCTTCAGCCCCTCCTCAATGGGAGACTCACATTTTTCCCTTCCACCACAAAAGTTTTGCTGCCTTCCAGCTGCACACACAACCCACAAGTTCATGGCTTGCGTAGACAAGACGATACGAAAAATAAACTGGAAAAAAGAATGACTCCAAATTCTGAAAGAGCATGTGTCCTTGCCATTTACTGGTGACTAAGCACCCCCTCAATAAAAATGAGATAAACCTAACTTTACGAAGGTCTCAGTGCTCTAATAAAAGCATTATATGCCTCGTTTGCTGATTTTTATTGGATTGGACTAGCCACTGTATTTAATGTATGTTGAAGCAAAAAATGGATGTCAACTTTAAAATCTTGTCCGTGTTTACTTCCATCCCTAATGTGTTTACTTCCATCCCTAATCCATCTTCTACTTTCAATTTGGACAAGATTTGAAAGACGACATCCATTTCTTGCTTCAAGATGCATTGACTCTAGTGAATTACCCGATCCAATTCAATCCAATACTAACCACCAAATGAGGCCATTCTTAGCTCGAACAATTAAAATAGAGGCCATATTGTGAGAATTCGGTAATGCAACATGGTTCAGATTAAGACAATTTATTTTGCACTAGGATGAGAGTACTGCTTAAAAAATTTTGGGTGACGTACCTTTTGTCTCAAGTAAGCAAGAGCATCTCTCTTTGAAGAAAAGTTGGAGAAAACAGAAGATGAATGTTCATCGATCAAAGCTTTCAACGTTTTCAGCTTCAATGACTCTCCAGATGCCTGGACAAGGAATAGAATTAGTGCCGGAGAAATTCTGAGAATCACAAATGCAATTTTGGAGGACTCACCTCACGAAGGAGCTGTTTACAAAGCTTTTTCAGCTTCAGTTTTGGTTCGTTGCTACTTTCCATTTTCAAAGATTCATCTCCTTTTTGTTTCACAGGAGAACCAAGATCAGCAGAATCTTCATCATCACTATCATTAAATGAAGTTTTTTTTCCCTCAAAGTAGCAACCAGCTACTTTCTTTTTCCGGTCCTTGATGCCTAGTCCTTGCTTTCCAGTTGTGGATTTATCCTGGAAACATAAGACGCGCACACGGTGATCGTCTAACCAATAATGCAACTCTTTTCAGTAATGCACATTAATGAAGGATCCAACCAGGAAAGTACCTACCTGAACAAGATTGTAAAGATTTACTTGATCATCCTCGTGAAACATTTTTCTCTCATTACCATTTTGAGATATTTCTAATTTTCTTCTTTTCATCTCTGCTCCAAGCAAACCTCCGCGAATAAACCCATATTTATGGCCCCACCAATCTAGAGGAATTTCTTTGCATACTTCTCCTGTAACAATGTGATTAGATCATTACACAAAACAATGGTTCAAGCAAGCAACCAAAGAGCACGAGCATGAAAAAAAAGAGTAATTTCATAAAAACTTCTTACAAAAATTTACTTGCTTTTGACACAGACGAATCTACTTTAAAAAGGAGAACCACATAAAATAAACTAATGATTGAACAGTAGAACGTGATAGTAAATTGTGGCCTTTTCATATGTAAGAAATTTATATCATCACACTTTGGCGAAAAACACTTCAAACTCAAAACTTTAGAGGAAAACCCAACTTACTTTGTAACACCAAAAGGAATTTCACAACTCAGAATAAATTTGCAGCATGAAAAGTAGATAGATGAGGGTTTTTCTACAATTAAATTGATCTCTTGAAGTGTTTTTTCTATAAAACTTGTAGCTTCTGAGGTGTTCTATCAAATTTACCATTAAATTGTAGGCGCTCAACAAAATATTTATTATGGGGTCACCTTGACGAGCATTCTCAATTCTCAACAAAGGTCAATAGAGTAAGTCTGCCTAACGTAAGAGTTTCGGTGGTGTTGTTTCATCAATAATCCTAAACTTTTCTTTTGTTTGATTGGGCCTCGGGTGTCTCCCTTCCTATTGGGACCCCTTAAACTTTTCATGAGTCAAGACTTGAACACATTAGGGAGCATAAATATGAAGACCTAAGAAGGAATGAAACAAAATTCAGACAGAAATCGTCGACAACCAAGGAAAGTTAACTAAATGTGATGCGAAAAACAAAGAATCAAGTATCAGGTCCATTGATCTTAGGAGTCAACTCATGATTTGAAATACTAAATGGTTAATTTCCTATTATGTACATCTAGTCCAGGTTATTACCTTCAGGGGATATAACTTGAATTTCAGATGCCTTGTCTGACCCTACTTCTCCATCCAGATCGAAATTAATCCCTGGAGACGCCGCCCTTCTGACCTGCAGTATGCATGTAAAATCACAGTAAGTAATGGCAAAACGCATGCCAATTATGAACTCGAAACCGTGCATCCAAATTTCATAAACCACATACGGGTACATGTATACTCATTTTGCAAGATAATAATTTTCAAGGGTTAAATCTTACAAGGATTCCTTCAATATCCTTAGAAGAATATGCATTGACAAGCTTTCCTCGTTCTCTTTTCTTATATCTGATATCCGTAGACAACAGGTAGAAAAGGTTTAGCATCAATAAAACATCTAATGAAAAATCAATAATTTAAAAGATGTAAAAACCAACCTTCCCTGTGGGCGAGTAGCCTTGGCAACAGGTTCCTTAACATCACTAGGCAATTCAGTATCACTTTCCTCTTGAGTGGCGTTCGGCTCAGCAACTATAAGATAAACAAACACAATACTCCTCAAACTACTACATCATAATTCCTCACATTCCTCGTATACAACAACTAAGTTAATCTAGGCATATACATACCTTCATCGCTGGGTTGCGCTGCTTGCTGCCAATCAAAAGCAAAACAAACAAATAAATACAATACACCACACGTCGGGAAGGCTTTAAGTAAGCTTGAAATTGATTGAATTAATAGGATAAAAAAAAATGTAAAAAGCTTACAACTTTCAATCTTTTGAGGATACTATCGAATTGGGTCGTATCGAATGCCCATTGGTTAGGCTTCTCCACACCAACACCTATTCAACACAATCATAAAACCAAAGACCTATAATTTTTCTGTTTCCATTCACCAAACCCCAAATAATAAAAAAAATGGCATTTCCAAGTTGATTTTTACTTCAAACCAAACAACTAAACAATAAAAAAAACTTGATAAAAATTGAAATGCAAATATATATATATATATATATAAAAGAAGGAGAAATCCAAACCAGTAGTGTCCTGCTTGTTCTTGACTCTGACATAACCTTTGATCCCCTGCTTGTCTTTCCCAAGACCTTCTCCTTCTTCCCATCCCTATATTTACCAAAAAAAAAAAAAACCATTAAATAATTAACTTAATTAAAAAAGGAGCAATTAAAATGGCAAAAAATTGAAAAGCATGTGGGATTATACAGAAGAGAGGCAGAGGAGCACCATTTGTTTCATAAGGCGGAAAGCGGCGGATTTTCTGGCGACACCGACGTAACAGAGAGGGGCTTCGGGTGAGGCCATGGTTAGGGTTTTGTTCTCTGACTCCGGCGACCTCCCAGACACGACCCGCAGCCGTCTCTGTCTTTGTTCCGGAGGTCGAGGAGTAAAGAGAAAAGGAAGCTGCAAAGCGGAGGCTCCAAACCTAAATAGAGGGACTGAGGGGCCGTACCGTGTTGGTGGAACACTACAAGATGCGACGTCGTTTTGGCTCACCAACTTCTTCTTTTTGTGGGTTTTTGGAGCTAGTGCTTGCTTTATCCCATTTTTTGTTTATTCTAAGTTTTGCTTACTTGGATTCTTAATTAGTAAACACGCCGTAATGTGATTGAACTTAGAGCTGGTTAGGTATTGTTGTGCTTTAAAAAAAAACTATTTTTGTTGTACTGTGAGAATAAGCTCATTTTTGCTGCTTCACGTTTTTAACTTTTTTTCACCCAAAATTATGAAAATAAGTTGTTTTTAAGTGTTTACCAAACACCTTTTTTCGCTCAACTTTTTTTTATACCCATTTTTTATAAAAGTATCTCAATACCAAACCAGTACTTAAAATATAAAATATATGTATTTGAGTCAAAATAGTTAGAATTCAATTAGTTTGCAAAAATAAATTGTATCTCAATCGGCTATAAACAACATATTCAAGATTAGATTGATTTTATCCCAAAACATCAACTAAGCCAATCACAATATAACTTTTTGGTTTGATTTAGAATAGACGAAAAAATTTTAAAAAATCGAACCGAATTGAACCAAATCAAATCAAACTAAATTCAACAATTTAGTTTGGATGATTTGAGCCCAAACCTAGTCCTTTTATTTTGGTTTCGTTTTTACGACATTGTTAATCAAATTACAACAAAATAATTTCCTATATATTTTTCTTTTTCTAGTATGTCGAAATATACTAATATTTAATATGTCATCAAACTTCAAGATTTAGTAACTAATAATCTAATATAGTCATAACTCAAGGATCAATAACTCCATAATTTAATAAAGGAAACTTTTTTTTTAAATGTAATATGAATTTATACACATTTTTTTTAATTTGTCAAATGAACTATGAATTTATACACATTTTTTTAATTTGTCAAATGAACTAATATTTTAAGCAATTTTTCATATTAATTTTCATAAATCATTAATTTTTCATCTCACCCTAACGCAATTAAATTTTTCATCCAAAAAAGAAGTTTGTGTTTAAAGTCATTCGGATTTTTTACTTTAGTTTTACAAATTTTTTATTTTTGTACAAAAAATATATGTATTTGGTGGGGAATAAATTGGTTTTGAACTTTTCTCTACTTCTCTTTGGAACAAACTTAAAGATATTTTAACTATTTTTAAGTTTTGAGGGTTCAACCTGGTCAATCATGTCCCTCAATTAAAAATAGAGCTTAAATGTCTGAAATAAACTTAAAATGTCCATAAAAATCTTGAAGGGGATGGAGTGGAAGTTGAAATATCTTAAATAACCTTGAAAACAAGTAATGTGTCTTACGGTGAATGACAAATTAATGATTTCAGAAAATTGATATGACAAATTGCTTAAAATATAAGTTCATATGACATTTTTAAAAAAAAAATCCTACTATAAAACTTAAGGGCCTATTTTTAGCTACATCCCTTATAACTCAAAAGTCGCTACTTTACTCTCTGAAACTCAAAAGTCGTCATTTTACTCACCGAAACTCAAAATTCATTCCACTTTAACTTGTGGACTCTCTCTTCCTCTAAAACTTATAGGTCACATCCTAAAACATATGTAGGACCCAACATTGAATAAGACTATGCCACTTTGCAATAAATTTGATTATAAATCTCTATTATGCATTAACATTCAATAATCAAAGAATATTAAGTTTAAAAGAAATGAAAAAAAAATAAAAAAGAAATTGATTAGTCCGATGCAGCCAAATCAAACCTACATAAGAAATTACCATATCTAAGGCAATGTGGAGCGAATTTTGAGTTTTATAAAGACGACTTTCAAGATTCAAGGCCCAAAATTGGATTAAAATCGAGTTTCATGGGGCAAAGTGGAGCGAACTTTGAGTTTCAAGGAGTCAAATTGTGACTTTTGAGTTACAGAAAACAAGCTGAGATTAAAAAAAAAAACAAGAGTTTCAGGGGGCGTAGTTAAAAATAAGTCAAACTTCAAATTTAACGCTATTATGTTGTTAGCATAAAAAACTACGACTTCATTTGGCAGCTCAGACTATACTGATTTCAATCTGATAGGATATATAGTCATCGACTAATACTGATTAAATTAGTTGGTCGTTTAGTGCAATATCAGACATGACCGTGTTATTTATATTGTGTTTGGTATACAACATTACTCGAATACAGTTGATACAAAATTTCACCAATATAGTGATAAATTTTAGCATAATTCCAAAAATATTATAGTAATTTATGGAAAAATCCAACTTTTAGGATCCTTGTAAAACAAATCCACACACAGCCAACTAAAAAAAATCCTAGAAATTAAATATCTTCAATGGTAATAAGCCAACATTTTATCAAACATCTAGCACAAATCTGAATTGCTATCACCTTCCTCGTCGGAGCCCAACTCCCTTTCGCGTTGTCTTTCTCCTCCTTTTCCTCGCCAGAGCCTAGCTCCCTTCCTCGTTGAACGCTTCCTTGTCGGAGCACCCGTTCCATGCATAAACTAGCTCTTTTTCCATTTGTCCGTCTGTTGATAACATCCAAGATAGCCAAGCCCCCTTCCTCATTGAACGCCCCCTAATTGGAGCCCAGATCCAAATTGTTATCCCCACGTTGTCGGATCCTCCTCTTCATAAGAGCTCAAATTGGAAGAATTTGAATCATCGTCTTCCTCCTTCAACCCATGGAAAGTTTTGTTTCAGAGAACAAAGGAAAATGAAAGAAGTGGGAGGGGTGTGTGTGTAAAGGAGAGAGAAAAAGAAGAAGACAACGAAGACGAACCTGGGATCCAGATGAGAGATAGCAGGCGATGTGAAAGAGTGGAAGGAGAGCGCTGCAAAAGGTAGCGAAAAAGTTCCTCCTCGACTAATAATATGTAAGTTTTGGACAAGATAAATAAGCGGGTGTGAGGAGTATAAAATAAATAGGGTTGGATTAAATTATCCGGTGCTTATTTAAATACAAATCTCACCAAACATCCTTTAGATATTATTAATATTATCCAATGGTCTTATATTGTGACTACCCGTCCCTAATTTTACGATTTATAAATTTTAAAAGCATGAATTGATGAAAATACCCTAGAAGCAAGGATTTTGACTTCTGTTGGCCATTGTTTAGAAAGACGTATAAGTCATTCTTTTGGAGTATTTGCGTAGTAATCATTGCCACGAACGCATAGGCGAAAGCCGTTTGCAAGTCCGGATTATAATGCTATAGTTACAGATGTTTAAAATTGGTTATTTAAAGTTTAGCTATAAATAAATTAAACTCCCATCTTGTGGGAAAGAAACCAATCAGATTTTAAGCAAGAATAAGGGGACCAATCAACTATTTTGTTTAAGTGATCAATTAGATATGTTAGAAGAAGGACCAATCAGCAATGAGAGGGAGGGATCAGCCAATTAAGAAGGAGAGAGAAGAATCTCATCCCTTTCCCTTTCAACCCGTGCACACCTCAAACCCAGTTCCGACCCAGCCAAATCTAGTCCAATCTCCACCATTTTTCAGGCGATTTGCATCCATCCTCCACCTGCAATTTCTTCTGCAATCTCTCCTCTTCCATCTCCACCAAAAATCAAGGGTTTTTAAGGCCTACAGTGAAGAAATACATCGATGCATCGGAGGTGCTTGACGGCGATTCCACCGTTCCAACGAGTTCCACCACCCACCACCACCCTTAACCAACTTCCTTTGGACCCAGGAACAAGACCCAACCAGTGGTAGGGGCGTTGGAACACCGAGGAAGGAGAATCGAAGAACATTCACCTTAGGGTTTCCGGCAGGTTTTAGTAAAATTGGAGCCTTTTCCGGCCAAATTGGACTTGACCACAGGTATAAAACTTGCTCTACTATTGGAGATCTTCATTTCTATAGAATTTGAGAATTTTTGGAGATAGTTGAATTTTTAGGCGAATCGGGACGGCCGACAACCGTGTGTGGCGGCGCGTGACGACGGCTAACCGATATGTGCGATGACGCGTAAGTCGAGTCACCCCCTAACCTTCCTAAACTAATTTTGACACCCCAATTCCATAGGTGAAGTCCGATTGATGAAATCTCATCGTTTGAACATAGTTTTGTTAAAGACCATTACTTGAACATTATGTGAATTGACCAAAATTTAATACATTATAGTATGTAATATTTGAGGATATTAGAAACTTGAAGATTGAGAATTTGACGTATGGATCTTCCCAAATTGGATTTGTAAGTTTGTAAAATAAAACGTTGACTGCCACTTGAATAAGCAATTGGCGGAGATCCAATCTTTGGATCATAATGAAACTTTAGTATGATATTCTAGAAGTATAATATGGATCTTTAGAAGTTACGAATAAGAAATCCGAGATGCGAATCTTTCGGATTGAGTTACGTAGGGTTGTGGACCTTACCATTGATCTTTAACCAACGGTTAACTTTTGGTCAATGAGTCTCAAATTATTCTAGAACGTCTTTGGGATGTGTTTTATGTAAGTTACATGTTTTATTGATAAGAGTTCTGAGACATGATTGAATATTTGTTCTAGGTGATGATCGTTCGTGCCGTCTTGATATTCATGTTAGGGAGTCGTAGCCCAGATCTCAGGTGAGTGGGTCTTTTCCTTTTTATCGTATATATATAACTAATAGTTCCACAAATGCTTTTAAATTGATTTATGAATTTTATGCCATGTTATATACATATTTATATATTATAAAATACTATGATATGGTTGAGTTTTAGATTGCATCATGGCATAACCATATGCATATTACCTATATATAATCGTTGTGAATGCTTTGAAGTGTTAAGGTGAACGCGGGACGTGCAAGTGAGTTTATGGTGTTATCTGAAATGATTAAGTTATGGCATGACTATATTTGTGTTTTATGCAACTCCGACATTGTCGTACATGTTGCAATACTAGGTAACTCCGACTCGTGTGTTATCATAGATTGATGAGCACCTGATGTTTTATGCTGCTGCCGATATGTAGTGATTTGGAATATTCCTGGATTTATTGTTGATTTACATTTGATTTCATACTTATACATATTATGATTTCCTGGAAACTATACAGGTATTACAGCAAGAGATTATAACATTTAGATGGTCTTTATTAAAGCGTTATTTTCAGGCCCACTCACTTTTTTTTTTATCCCTCCAGGTTCTAGTAGCAGAGTTTTCGTATCGACGAGGATTCGTGACAAATCTTGGTATCACCTTCGATGGTATGATTTTCAATCCACTTTATTGTACTTTACTTATGCTTTGACGTCATGTGTGCAATTGGTCCATTTCTGCTCATAGCGCACTCTCGTATGTAGGCACTTTTATGTTTAAATTTATTCACATGTTCCACATCACTATACTTTATGACTTCGTCACCTTCCAGGTGTCGGCCAACACAACTCAATTCGAAGTCCTAGTAGACAATCCGGATCGGGATGTGTCATATACGGCAAAACGAGGCCTACATGTGTAAAGTAAATATGTATATTCAAGGCAATTTACATAAGCTCAAAATTGTAACCAAACTAATGGATTACAAACCTTCAATACATTTCAGTTTTAGATGGTTTGCATTTTTTTTCTTTGTCAAAAACAAACCAAACCGGCTACAGTTCATACACGACAATTTCATCAATTTAGTCAAATTATTCACATCTAAAAATGCATTTATCATTGCACTTAAGTCCTAATTCAAATCCATCCTCCCTGCTTGTAACAAAAAATGTGTGTGTTTGTACCATACTTAGGGCATCCGTATTTAGATCTCGTATAAATACTCGGGGGACTTAAGTGTAATTATGTAATAAAGGAAGGGGCAAATATGTAATAAGTAAGGAGCCCTTATTCTATAAAAGGACTCCTCACCCTCACAATGGAGGAGGCCAATTCCTAGGCCATGAGGATCCTCACACTCTCTCCCTCACAATCATCTCAGAGAAATACAATATCAGTGTGGACGTAGCCCAAACCTTGGAGTGAACCACGATACTCTTGTGTTATTTACTTTCTTGCAAATTCACGGTCGAATTTACGTTGTTCCAAGACCTTCGATTTTGTGCATCAACATTTGGCGTCGTCTGTGGGAATCGACACAAAAAACTATGTCAGTTCTCTCTTAATTTTTCATCTCACCACACTCTACGGTGAATCTGCAAAATCACACAAGAGGGACAAACAAGGGAGTAGGAGGCTAATCTATTCAGTTGCCACAGAAAGCTTGCCAGATCAAGTTGACGAATCCAAAGTGGTTGCACCAAAGGAAATATTTTTGAAGGATTACAAAATGCCTGACTACCACTTTGAATCGGTGGACTTGGACTTTTCACTGGGTGAGGAGAAAACAATTGTTGGTTCAAAAATACGTGTCTTCCCCAGGGTTGAAGGGTCTTCTTCCCCATTGGTTCTGGATGGAATAGATCTTAAATTACTCTCAGTTTGGATCAATGACAAGGATTTAAAGAGACATCAGAGTTACGCTGCATAAACTCGCATTCTGACACCCATGGCTTGCTCCACCGCTGCTCCGCCCAATTCAAATTTGTTGTTCTCTCTCTCTTTCTCTTCTTTTCTCTCTTTCTCTTATTTTCTCTCTCTGTCGCTTGATCTCTCTCTGTTTGTTGAAATTGGAAGCTGGGGACGAATGCATCCTCTTCTTTGAGAAGAAAATCGACGACTTGTTACCAGTTCGAGAAAGCACACCTCTTTAGTCTGTTTGTGTTGTGGTTCGTGAAGAAATTGGAGATGGGGGTCAAGATTCGATGCCCACTGTCTCTTCTCTCAAGCGTCTGCGTTTCCCTGATTCCGATTCCGATGATGCCGTTACGGTTTTGGGTGATACGATCAAGAGGCAAAGGACTCATGATTCGGATGATGGTCTTTTGGCAATGGAGGACTCGATTAGGGAGTTTGACGATCTACTTCATCACAAGGGGTCCTCAAGTAGCACCACCGAAGCATATGATTGCTGGGATGATGATCTGTTAGGATCCTTAATTGACGAGTTTGAGCTTTTGCCTGATTCTGCTGTTGCAGCCTCTGCTGCAGACGAGGTGACTGTTGTGCCTTGACTAACTACACATCTTGGTCATTGTTTGTACCCTACTACCGACGAGGCCACCCACTCTAACTCCACCAGAGCCACTTTAGCTGAATTTGTTGCCACTTTCATTATTGTTTTTGCCGAGGAAGACTCTACTTTTGCTTTTGGGAAGATCTACAAGGATTTTCTATTATTAACTATGTTATTATTGTCTACCATTTTCTAAAAGACAGCAAAAGCAAAGCAGCAAGTGAAAAGAAAAACACAAAAGAAAAAGAAAAAGGGAGGCTCTCCTCGGGAGCACATGAGAAACAAAAGCAAAAAAGAGAAAGTAAAAGCAAAAGAAAGCAGAAAAGGAAAAGCCAAAAAGAAGATGCTCCACTATTCCACTATTTCACTATCCCACGGGATAACATGATTAAAGATAAGAAGATGCCCACCAAGGTTCTTGGTCTCCACTTTCTGTTGGACCAGAAAATGCCCATCAACATGCTGAAAACATGTAATTTATTTTTCTTATCTTTCGAAGACATCTGTATAACCCCATTAGAGGGTACAAAAAAAAAGGCAAGCCTAAAATAATGGGCTAGAATGTTATGTGGATGGCGAAGGCCCATATGCCCAAAAGAGCCAGGCCCTATGACTCCAAATTTATTCGGCACCCTTTCGCTATTATCACCAACCAGGTGATCAAAAGTACTCCTAGTACTCCAAAATTATTCGGCAACCTGCCACTATTATCACCAACCAGGTGATCAAAAATACGCCTAGTACTCCAAATTTACTCGGCAGCCTGCCTCTATTATCACTAACCAGGTGATCAAAAGTACGTTCAGTACTCCAAAATTATACATGAGCATCACTCATGTCAATCATATATAAACATTCATGACCATCATTCATGTCAACATTCATGAGCATCACTCATGTTAACATTCATGAGCATCACTCAAGTCAACATCTATGAGCATCACTCATGTCAATCAACATAAACATTCATGAGCATCACTCATGTCACTCTAGCTTCAAAAGCTTCATTTACAAAAGCTCTAGCTTCAAAAGCTTTATTTACAAAGCTCCAGCTTCAAAAGCTTCATTTACAGAGCTCCAGCTTCGAAAGCTTCATTTACAGAGCTACAGCTTCAAAAGCTTTATATACAAAAGCTCCAACTTCGAAAGCTTCATTTACAGAACTCTAGCTTCAAAGCTTCACTTGCAAAGCTTCACATACAAAGCTTCAGTGCATGGTCTACAAAGACCGCCTCCGAACAACCGCCATTTTGGCCCATACATGGATTGAATTTAAAGTCTCTAGCTAATAGCCTCTATTGACCGAAGACTTGGGGGACTACACTATGTACCATATATTGGGCCTTATGAAAAATACTTGGGGGACTTAGCCCATTATTTATGTACTGAGGAGCAGGCCCTTATTCTATAAAAGGGACTTCCTTACTTTCATTAGAGAGCACCCATTATTCATGTATTGAGTAGCGAGCCCTTATTTTATAAAAGGGACTCCCTCACCTTCATTAGAGAGCACCCATTATTCATGTACTGAGGAGCGAGCCATTATTTTATAAAAGGGACTCCTTCACCTTCATTAGAGAGCATCGCCGCCAGCTGAGCAACCGCCTCGCCGCGAGCATCACTCCTAACTCATTATTCATGTACTGAGGAGCGAACCCTTATTCTATAAAAGGGACTCCCTCACTTTCATTAGAGAGCACCCATTATTCATGTACTGAGGAACGAGCCCTTATTCTATAAAAGGGACTCCCTCACCTTCAACGCCACAAGCTGAGCCAACCAAGACAATATAAGCCACAAGCCGAGCAGCTTCGCAACAAGTGCTACTTTTAGTTGAGCATCATTTCAGATTAAGCACTGCCTCATATTGAGTATTAGTCCTAGACGAGATCTAGTTACTTCGACCTACACATGGACTGAATTTCAAGTCTCCAGCCAAAAGACTTTCTTCACTGAAGATTTGGGGGACTACTGTTTGTACCATACTTAGGGTCTCCGTATTTATATCTCGTATAAATATTCGGGGGACTTAAGTGTAATTATGTAATAAAGAAAGGGGCAAATATGTAATAAGTGAGGAGTCCTTATTCTATAAAAGGAACTCTTCACTCTCACAATGGAGGAGGCCAATTCCTAGGCCATGAGGATCCTCACACTCTCTCCCTCACAATCATCTCAGAGAAATACAATATCAGTGTAGACGTAGCCCAAACCTTGGGTAAACCACTATACATCTTGTGTTATTTACTTTCTTGCAGATTCACGGCCGGATTTACGTTGTTCCAAGACCTCCGGTTTTGTGCATCAACAATGTGTATCACATATACCGAGTTCAAATGTACTGTACACATTTTTACTATCTATCTATGCGAGTAGGTCACAAATATTTATAAAAATAGAAAGAAAAAAATATTTACATTTTTTTTTTGGGTAAAGAAAAAATGTATTTTACCAACAAATATATACATAACTCAGTTTTGTATCCTCCATCACAACATACGACAGCGGGCGGAGAGGTGGCACAAACACAGAATTAGGGTCCTCCAGCCCTTCCTATATAAACTGGCAAACAATCACCAGATGCAGCTCTGCTCTGCCAGCGTGTTCTAGAACCCGGGTGTCCCTAGATTTAGGTGCATTTTTTATGGGGTCTTTGTTCGGTGACTGGCCGTCGTATAACCCTCACAACTTCAGCCAGCTCCGACCGTCTGATCCTTCAAATCCTTCTGTGAGTTTTCACTTTCTGATATTCTGAATCGAACCCTTTTTTCCGCCTTCTTTTTCATGCTGAGTTATCATGCAAAGGTTTTGTTTATTTGTTAAAGTTCTTGTTTTTTTTCTTTCTGAATTGGGTCGTGCTTAATTAAAGTTTAGGAATTCTGGGTTTCTGCAGTAAGTTTCTTATAGACCCCATTGGATTTCCATGTGAAATCTATTTTTATAATTAATCGTAAGTAGGAATATTTTTGTGCAGATTTTGGTTTTATATTTAATTACTTATGGTAATTGATGTTGCAGCAATGCCATTTTAATGATGAATTATGTGTGATTATAAATATAGAATTTCAGGTCATGAATTTACCACTTTTGTTGAATGTCCCCATCCTGAAATCGGCTTGAATATTTTTCGTTTGCTTTCCTCTATGTCTCATATGAATGCATTAGCTATGCTATATGTTTGATTTTGTGATAAATGAAGTGTAATTATCAAGATTGGTGCTTTGTTCCAGTTACGATATACTGTACTGTATGGCTCAATTCTCATAGAGTTTGAATGAATTTTGAAATCAGAAGCATTATTCATAGCTATGCAATATCTAATATTTTTAACAATTGGATTGAAGTTACATGGTTAACTCCGCCTATGTCTTACATGGCCGGTCCCAAGCCCGGATAAAGGAGGAGGGGGAGGGCGTCAGGTAGTCGACAGCCGGCACTCCATGATCACGTCGAATCCTTATGAAAATGAATCCAGAACAAAATTGCGCTAAAGCTAGGGCGTCACCCGTAAGTGGCGCGCTGTGTGGCCCGAGCACAGTGATAAGTGAGCAAGGGTCGCTGTATCTCCATCGGCACCCGGATGCAGTGTTAAATGAGCAAGGGGGCCATAGAAACTTCTTTTCGAACGACTCCACTCAAAGTTGTTTGGGAGCATATGCTCCTATCAACTTTACCCGGGACACACAAAAGAAGTACTTTGATCCTATTAGACGGGGGAGGGTGAAGAAGCTAGGACAGAAGGGTAGAGTTCAAGAGAGCAAAATGCGTTTAGGAACGTGGAATATAGGAACCTTAACGGGAAAATCTATGGAAGTAGTGGAAGTTATGGTGAGGAGAAGGATAAATATTATGTGCCTACAAGAAACTAAGTGGGTTGGTAGTAAGGCAAAGGATCTAGAAAACTCAGGGTTTAAACTTTGGTATTCGGGCACAAATAGAACGAGAAACGGTGTTGGCATCATCGTGGACAAGACCTTGGTACAAGATGTTGTAGATGTCAAGAGGGTAGGAGATAGAATCATGGCAATCAAGATTGTAATAGGACAAGAACTTATCAATGTGATTAGTGCGTACGCACCTCAAGTAGGGTTGGATACGAGTTCGAAGGAGAAATTTTGGGAAGATCTTGGAGACTTGGTGCAAGGAATTGCTCAGACGGAGAAGTTATTTATAGGAGGAGATTTAAATGGACACGTGGGCAGGGAGACAGGCAACTATGGAGGTTTTCATGGTGGCCATGGTTTTGGGGAGAGAAACGAGGATGGGGAAGCTATCTTGGATTTTGCAATGGCATATGATCTCTTCTTAGCCAACACCTTCTTTAAGAAGAGAGAAGAACATGTGATCACCTACAAGAGTGGGTCGTCAAAAACACAAATAGATTTTCTTCTAATGAGGAAAGGGGATCGTATAACTTGTAAGGATTGCAAAGTTATACCAGGAGAGAGCGTGGCTAATCAACATCGCTTGTTGGTGATGGATGTACATATCAAAAGAGTAAGACAAAAGAACAAGACTTGGAAGTGCCCAAGAACTAGATGGTGGAATCTAAAAGAAGAAAAACAAGCCATTTTCAAAGAGAAGGTAATCACCCAATGTGTGTGGGATAGAGAGGGGGAAGCTAGCCAAATGTGGGATTCCATGGCTAGTTGTATCCGAAAAGTAGCAAAAGAGGTATTAGGAGAGTCCAAGGGCTTTGCCCCACACCAAAAGGAATCTTGGTGGTGGAATGAGGAGGTACAAACAAAGGTGAAGGCTAAGAAGGAATGTTGTAAAGCCTTATACAAGGAGAGGACCGATGAAAATGGTGAAAGGTATAGAAAAGCGAAGCAAGAGGCGAAGAAAGCTGTCAGAGAAGCTAAGTTAGCGGCTTACGACGATATGTATAAACGACTAGATACCAAAGAAGGAGAGTTGGATATCTATAAACTAGCTAGAGCAAGGGAAAAGAAGACAAGGGACCTAAACCAAGTGAGGTGCATCAAGGATGAGGATGGAAAGGTTCTTGCTACAGAGAACGCGGTTAAAGACAGATGGAGAGGTTATTTTCATAATCTTTTCAATGAAGGACATGAAAGGAGTGCTTCTTTAGGGGAGTTGAGTAACTCAGAAGAGTGTAGAAACTACTCCTTTTATCGTCGAATCCGGAAGGAAGAAGTGGTTGTAGCTTTGAAGAAGATGAAGCATAGAAAAGCAATAGGCCCAGACGATATACCAATCGAAGTGTGGAAAGTTTTGGGAGAGACAGGTATAACATGGCTCACTGACCTTTTCAATAGGATTTTGAAAACGAAGAAGATGCCAAATGAGTGGCGAACGAGCACTTTGGTGCCTATCTACAAGAATAAGGGCGACGTACAAAATTGCATGAACTATAGGGGTATTAAGCTAATGAGTCATACAATGAAGCTCTGGGAGAGAGTCATTGAGCATAGATTGAGGCAAGAGACACGGGTTTCGGACAACCAATTCGGGTTCATGCCAGGGCGCTCAACCATGGAGGCAATCTATCTCTTACGAAGATTGATGGAAAGATATAGAGATGGGAAAAAGGATTTACACATGGTCTTTATAGATTTGGAAAAAGCGTATGATAGGGTCCCAAGAGACATTCTTTGGAGGATTTTAGAGAAGAAAGGAGTACGAGTAGCATATATCCAAGCTATAAAGGATATGTATGAAGGAGCAAAGACCGCCGTAAGAACTCATGAAGGACAAACCGAAAGCTTTCCCATAACTGTAGGATTACATCAAGGCTCATCCTTAAGTCCTTACCTTTTTGCGTTGGTAATGGATGAGTTAACAGGACATATTCAAGATGATATTCCTTGGTGTATGCTTTTCGCAGACGATATAGTGTTGATAGATGAAACTCAGGAAGGGGTAAATGCAAAGCTTAACCTTTGGAGAGAAGTGTTGGAATCTAAAGGTCTTCGCCTCAGCCGATCAAAGACAGAATATATGGAGTGCAAGTTCAGTGCAAATGGAGGCCAAAACGAGTTAGGGGTGAGGATCGGAGATCAAGAAATACCAAAGAGCGACCGTTTTCGTTACCTAGGATCTATCTTGCAAAAGAACGGAGAATTAGATGGAGATCTCAACCATAGAATACAAGCTGGATGGATGAAGTGGAAGAGTGCATCCGGCGTGTTGTGTGACCGCCGTATGCCACTGAAGCTCAAGGGAAAATTTTATAGGACGGCAATAAGGCCGGCAATGCTGTATGGCACAGAATGTTGGGCGGTGAAACATCAACACGTACACAAAATGGGTGTAGCGGAGATGAGGATGCTTCGTTGGATGTGTGGGCACACGAGAAAGGATAAGATTAGGAATGAGGATATCCGGGGTAAAGTAGGAGTAGCCGAAATTGAAGGAAAGATGAGAGAAAATCGGTTACGGTGGTTTGGACATGTGCAAAGAAGGCCTACTGACGCTCCGATTAGAAGATGCGACTATGGGACAGAGGTTCAGGGCCGAAGGGGTAGAGGAAGACCTAGGAAAACTTTGGAAGAGACTCTAAGAAAAGACTTAGAGTACTTGGATCTAACGAAGGACATGACACAGGATCGAGCACAATGGCGTTCTAAGATTCATATAGCCGATCCCACTCAGTGACTTGGATTTTCCAAGTCTCCAACCAAGAAGTTTTCCTCACTCGGGAAATTAAGGGAACACTACCCCAACCTACATGCTCCACTCAGAAAGCTTCAACATACAAGCTTCAACAAAAGAAAATTCAAAGAACTTAGCGAAGAAGGCTTTGGTGTATTTAACACAATACGTTGAAATGAAGGAAAGCTTATTTATTTATATCCCCGATAAGCTACAAATATGTACATATACATGAGTCAAAATAAACACACAAGAGGGAGCCTTCACAAAGGTTGCTTAGGAGAAGTCTCAGCAGTCGGTAGAGCCCCAGAAAGAGAAGGCACCGGAGGGGGATCATTTGGAGCCTCAGTACTGGACAGAACCCTAGAAGGAGGAGGCATCAGAGGTTGATCATTTGGAGCTTCATTACGCGGTACAGCCCCAGAAGACGAAGGCAATAAATGCCTTTGGAACAAACCCACAAATCTCTGATGATCAAGTAAAACCTGACCATCAGTTTCCTTCATCTGGTCAAGCTTCCTTTTCATGTTTGTAGCATAGTCATGTGCGAGCCGGTGCAACTGTTTATTCTCATGCTTGAGCCCTCTAATCTCCTGTTTGAGACTCATCACTTCAGCCGCCAATGATTCAACTTGGCGGGTTCGAGCAAATAGGCGTTGTGCCATATTAGACACAGATCCTGCACACTGAACACTGAGAGCCAGCGAATCCTTAACAGCTAACTCATCAGACCGTTTGGAAAGTAGTCTGTTATCTTTGGGAGTGAGAAGGTTCCTGGCCACCACCGCAGCGGTCATATCATTCTTCATCACGGAATCCCTAACGGTAAGAGGACCAGTTGGGGAGACGAAGGATGGGCGCCATATGTTGTCTGGAGAAGGCGGGGCTGCCTCTTCAACAAGGTTCAAGTCAAAACGACGGTCGGAGGGGCCAGACATTTTCAAAGGTGTTGAAGAGAGAAGAGGTCGGACAAATCAAGATCTTAGAAGTGCAAGAATGAAGCTTCTACTGGTGGAGATTCAAGTGTGCTTTGGAACTTAATGCCAGCCCCTATAAAAATCTGCACTCGACGGAGCTTCAGAAATCAAAGAGGCGCCTGCTCAGAAATCGAAGAGGCGTTTGCTTTCTCAAAAGCTGGGCTGCTTAGAGATCACGAGGGTTGATCTCAGAAATCGAAGAGCCGTTTGCTTTCCCAAAAGTTGGGCTGCTCAAAGACCACGAAGGCCGATCTCAGAAATCGAAGAGGCGCTCGCTTTCTCAAAAGCTGGGCTCCCTAGAGACCACGAGGGCCGATCTCAGAAATCGAAGAGGCACCTACTTTTCCAGCCTTGTCAGCACCTGTCACACGCACACTCAGCTTTGCGGAAATTATGGGCATTCTGTCAAAGACTTCTGGGGAAGTAGAAAACACATGAATCTTACTGTTCAATCACCCACTTCCCACACGCAACAATAGCTCATGGGTACCACAGATAACTTTGCCAAAGTTCTCTGCCAAAGTTGAGCACGTGAAGCTTGCAGCTCCCACTACATCGCTCTGACCAAGAAGGGTAAAAGAATAGCAAAGAAACAGCACTAACAAAGTTTAGACCCATAAATTTTGAAGGTCTAGCTACCATATTATTACCCACAAGGGTAAAGGAACAGTACCACTGCTGGATAATTGGAAAGTCCATGTATGTCAACCTCTGTGCTTCGTGGCAAGGTAGACTAGCAAACATGCCCAACCTTTACTCACATTCGAGAAAACACTCCCAATAAGATTGCTTGCTCCAAAATCGAAGAGGCACCGTCCTCCGAATCTAAAGAGCCAGACTCCCAACATGACTACTTTCTTAAAAATCGAAGAGAGGGTAAAGGAACAGTACCATTGCTGGATAATTGGAAAGTCCCTGTGTGTCAACCTCTGTGCTTCGTGGCAAGGTAGACTAGCAAACATGCCCAACCTTTACTCACATTCGAGAAAACACTCCCAACAAGATTGCTTGCTCCAAAATCGAAGAGGCACCGCCCTCCGAATCTCGAGAGCCACTCTCCCAACATGATTACTTTCTCAAAAATCGAAGAGACACTGCTCCCCGAATCTCGAGAGCCAGACCCCCAGCATGATTGCTTTCTCAAAAATCGGTGAGGCACCGTTCTCCGAATCAATCGAAGAGGCGCTCGCTTTCTCAAAAGCTGGGCTGCTCAGAGACCACGAGGGCCGATCTCAGAAATCAAAGAGGCACCTACTTTTCTAGCCTTGTCAGCACCTGTCACACGCACACTCAGCTTTGCAGAAATTATGGGCATTCTGTCGAAGACTTCTGGTGAAGTAGAAAGCACATGAATCTTACTGTTCAATCACCCACTTCCCACACGCAACAATAACTCATGGGTACCACAGATCACTTTGCCAAAGTTCTCTGCCAAAGTTGAGCACGTGAAGCTTGCAGCTCCCACTACATCGCTCTGACCAAGAAAGGTAAAAGAATAGCAAAGAAACAGCACTAACAAAGTTTAGACACATAAATTTTGAAGGTCTAGCTACCATATTATTACCCACAAGGGTAAAGGAACAGTACCACTGCTGGATAATTGGAAAGTCCCTGTGTGTCAACCTCTGTGCTTCGTGGCAAGGTAGACTAGCAAACATGCCCAACCTTTACTCACATTCGAGAAAACAGTCCCAACAAGATTGCTTGCTCCAAAATCGAAGAGGCACCGTCCTCCGAATCTCGAGAGCCAGACTCCCAACATGACTACTTTCTCAAAATCGAAGAGAGGGTAAAGGAACAGTACCATTGCTGGATAATTGGAAAGTCCCTATGTGTCAACCTTTGTGCTTCGTGGCAAGGTAGACTAGCAAACATGTCCAACCTTTACTCACATTCGAGACAACACTCCCAACAAGATTGCTTGCTCCAAAATCGAAGAGGCCGCCCTCCGAATCTCGAGAGCCAGACTCCCAACATGATTACTTCCTCAAAAATCGAAGAGACACTGCTCTCCGAATCTCGAGAGTCAGACCCCCAACATGATTGCTTTCTCAAAAATCGAAGAGGCATCGTTCTCCGAATCTCGAGAGCCAGATACCACAGACCACTTTTTCAAAGTGCTCTGACAGAGTTAAAACATGTGAAACTGGCAGCTCCCACTACCGTGCTATGACCAAGCAGGGTAAAGGAATAGCATTACTACTTGTTGTTAGGGAGACTCCTATATATGTCGACCTCCATCCCCAACGGACAGGCAGACCTGCAAAAATGCTCAACCCTTCATCATATCTGAGAGGGCACTCCCAACAAAGCCTTTCGAAATATTCAGCTTTCTTTCCCCCCGATAATACCTCTGCAAACAAGCTATACTAGAGCAAGAATATCTCATATCATCAGGGTTAAAAGCAAGAGTATCCCATATCATGCTTTTTCCCTGTTTTTTCTTTTGACCTTGTTTTTACCTGCAAGACAAGGAGAAAGAGAGCAATCAGTCAGCACTTGGAATCAAGCTTCCAGCCAGGAACTGACTGCCTGGAACCCTACCTGATTACTTACCTGGCATTGCTCTCGAGTACTCATCTTCAACATCTTATGTTTCCAGGGAAGATTCCGCATCTGCTTGAGGAACAGATAGGGCAAGTGCGAAGGATACAAGGAAGCATGTGGAGACAAGCGTAACAGCACACGTGCCGATACATCCATTACTCTGTCAAAAGCAAAAGTATCCCATATCAGCAGGGTGGAACGTACTCTAGATTTGATGGACTTGTTTTGACCCTCAAATTCTTCAGTCGGCCTTATACTCTGGAGGAAACCAGAAAACCCTCCAGCTCAGTTCAAGAATAAGCCTGTGGAAAGTTACTTCTTCAAAAGCAAAAGTATCTCATATCATCTCTTCTCATTTTTCTTCTCTTTATCCTTCATGCTGCTGCAAGATGGGGAGAAGGTGAACAATCAGTCGGAGCTCTGATTGCTTACCTTGTCTGTCACCTCTTTCAGCAGACCCCCTAGCTCGGCGACTTGGGGGACTCCTACTACATTGTTTGTATCGCGCTTGACCAAGCCTGAAACTACAAGTAAGCTTCAAGTGAAATTGATACATTACCTTGTGCATCTCCACCAGTTAAAGATACCACCCCTGGATGGAGGAAGAGTACTTCCAGAGAAGATGCCACATCTACCTATGAGACAGATAAGGCAAGTCAAGACGACACCACACTCCGATACTTAGAAGTTTCGTGATTACGAGATCATTCTCCCACAATATTTCCTAATGTCATTTGTACTAAATCATTCACTCGTACTCACTAAAGGAGAGCTTGAACCTATGTACTTGTGTAAACCCTTCACAATTAATGAGAACTCTTCTATTCCGTGGACGTAGCCAATCTGGGTGAACCACGTACATCTTGTGTTTGCTTTCCTATCTCTATCCATTTATATACTTATCCACACTAATGACCGGAGCAATCTAGCGAAGATCACAAAAAGCGACCGTTTTCGTTACCTATGATCTATCTTGCAAGAGAACGGAGAATTAGATGGAGATCTCAACCATAGAATACGAGCTGGATGGAAAGAGTGCATCCGGCGTGTTGTGTGACCGTCGTAGGCCACTGAAGCTCAAGGGAAAATTTTATAGGACGGCAATAAGGCTAGCGATGTTGTATGGCAGAGAATGTTGGGTGGTGAAGCATCAACACGTACACAAAATGGGTGTAGCGGAGATGAGGATGCTTCGTGGGATGTGTGGGCACACGAGAAAGGATAAGATTGGGAATGAGGATATCCGAGGTACAGTAGGAGTAGCCGAAATTGTAGGAAAGATGAGAGAAAATCGGCTCTGGTGATTTGGACATGTGCAAAGAAGGCCGACTGACGCTCCGGTTCGAAGATGTGACTACGGGACAGAGGTTCAGGGCCGAAGGGGTAGAGGAAGACCTAGGAAAACTTTGGAAGAGACTCTAAGAAAAGACTTAGAGTACTTGGATCTAACGGAGGACATGACACAAAACCGAGCGCAATGGCGTTCTAAGATTCATATAGCCGACCCCACTTAGTGGGAAAAGGCTTTGTTGTTGTTGTTGTTGTTGTTGTTGGATTGAAGTTACATGGTTAATTTACCATTTGCATGAAGCTGATTCACTGGCTTTCTTACTTAAGCTAGAAATACTAGCATTTAAAGAGTATCCCACATTAGTTTCGCCATCCTGAATATGGGCGATAGAGAATGTCCCCATAACCTGTCAGATATAAGGTGCTTGTTCGTGTCTTCTGATTGGCGACTTCTTGAGAAGCTCTTGGAGTTGGAGCAACCAACCCAAAACCATTGGTGATGGGTGGAGAGACCTGATTCAAGTTTAAAATGCAAGACGTGTGGTTTGTAGATTACCATCGCGGCCCTTCACATATGGTGGAACTAACTCCAACACATAAAAAAGGTCGTACCCAGTGCACAAGGCTCCCGCTTTACGCAGGGTCTGGGAGAGGTGAATGTCGGCTAGCCTTACCCCCATTTATGGAGAGGCTGCTCCCAAGAACTAACTCCAACACATATGATTAGTTATCTTAGGGTACTTGAAGTGAGTGAAAAAGCCGGGCCTGACACATAATGAATTGTCCACTACTATGTTTAACTTTCAACATAATCATCTGGTGCTTGAGATTTTTTCCAGAAATGGTTGATATGTGCTATAGCTTGGAAACTGAATTCTGGATTTGTTTCAAACCAACTGAGCTGGCATTGTGAGCCAGTAGGACGTAATCACTGAAAGACGTTCCGATGAATTACCAACATAGATTCATAGTAAGTCAGAGAAAATTACACGTGCTCTTTACATCTCATACTCTTTTTAGTAGTTCTGCCCACCTTATAGAGACAAGTACAATTTTTGGTTGAAGGTTGCTTCATGATGATATTGAATCATGCATTCACACATTCTGGTGGGTATCGGCCATCGTTTGGCTTGAGTTAGTGTGGATGTGGTAAAACGGGCCTATCTAATGAAAATTCTCTCTCTGTTCCAACCACCAGACTAGTCTACATTTGAGCTTATATTCTGCTAATTGTATTATAAACAATTTAATTACAGCTGTATACTGCTTGCTGCTTTACTGTTGGACGTACTTTTGGTCACCGCCCCAGATTAGGGTACTCGGAGATGTATCTTAAAAAACTGAAGCGATATAATCAATCTAACTACTGTTTTCTTGTTCTTTTAGCAGCCAAAAGAAAAGAAAAAGAAAACGAGAAGATGTCATGAGTCATCTTTATGATGTAAAGTGATCAAAATTAAATGCATTGTCTTTTCTTCTTTTAAGTGATGCTTCCATTTTTATTTGTAGAAAATGACACCTGCAACCTACCATCCTACCCACGACCGGACTCTTCCGCCACCTGATCAAGGTAATAATGTATTTCCCCAGTGTTTCATCCTCGATCTTTTTTGTCTTTTATTATTTTCCTATTTTCGCATTTTCTGTCAATTAATTTTCGTTTCCGTGTTGTATCATTGCGACTCTTTAGGAAAGGTCCATTCTAGCTAAGTTTTTTATAAATCAATCCTGAAAAGTGGAAGTTGATCTGTTGTGGACGTGGTTTTGACTCTTGATATTCGTAGGCATTTGCAAATCGTGTTGTTTGACAATGTGAAATTGACCTATTTAAACCCCTATGCAGTGATAACTAATGAAGCCAAGAACATCCTTTTGAGGCACATGTATCAGCATTCTGAAGAGAAGGTGAGTGATGGGCTTTACATCCGCACTTTATGCCCCGTTTCCCCATTTCCCCATTTCACATGAATGCGTACTTACACATAATTGAGAGAGAGGGAGAGAGAGGGAGAGAGAGGCCTTGTTCTAGTTTTTCATGGACTTTTTCATTGCAGTTGAGGCAAAAGCGGGCAGCGCCAGAAAAACTTTCACCAGAGCCTGGATGCAAGCAACTTAGGTCTTCTGTTTCAGATAATGCCTAGTATGCTACGCTGCCTCTGGCACTTTCCAAATGGGCTCGACTGTCGTTTGTTGTATGAAAATTAGAAGCTCAACGTACCCATCAGTGTGAATAGTAGTATTGTCAGAGTGTAAAAAATGCGCGCTGTATGCCTCGTCACAGACAGAAGGGTATTTGCTTGCGCATTGTTGTAAAAGGTACTTAGCCGGGAATGGAACATGGATGATTTGTGTGTGCTTAAAAAGGAATGAAATCCTTAGGGACATGCTTTGCTTTATGTTCTCTTCCCTATATACCTTGTTTGGTAGAGGATTTTGGGAAGGATTGGTATAGATACTTTTTCTTTTGAGTAATCCATTCCATCTTCTACCTCCGAAGTGGCCACAAAATTTTCATTCCTTTTTTCAACGTACCCTGAAAGTAGTTGCTTTTTCATTCCAATTCAATCCTCTGTACCAAACGAGACCATTGAGAGAGGAACCATTCTTCTCGCAGGAAATGAATGCATAAGGATTTTATTGTCTTCGTATTTGGCATTTTTACATAGTAAAACTAATGAAAAAGGCTTGAAAACTTTGAGATTTAATTAAAATGACAAAAATGTGTTGTAAGTAAATAATACCAGAAGTGACTTTTTAGAGTAAAAATGTCATTTTCGCTAAAGTGAACAATACTAAAAGTGTTTTGTTAAAACTCTTTTTTTACATTGCCAAAAGTGTAAATACTATCGTGCATACCAAATAAGAATCTTTCTAATCAAACGTTTCGATTCATAGTTTGTCAATGAATGCAGTATCTCTTAATACTTATAATTAATTACAAACATTTATGTATATCTCATCCCTTATCTGTACTTTGTCAATTAAAGAAACGAAACTCAGCCAAAAAATATGGACAAGGATTGTTTGCCCTCCCACTTACCGTGCCCTCCTGTTTTGTGTGGTCACGGTTAAGCCACGTTAATATTTTATATTATTTTTTTTATAGAAATAATAAGATAAAAATAAATAGTAATATAAAATGTTAACGTGGCTTAACCGTGACCACACAAACAAGAAAACACGAAAAATGGGAGGGCAGACAATTATTGTCCAAAAAATGTACATTGGATTTGTTAATCCAAATATCTTAATCCTTATTAATAATTTAATTACCAAGTTAGGATATCCATCGAAGAATATACCACTGCCCACTCGAATTTCAGTTGAGACAAATAAGTGGGTCCCGCGAGTGAGTTGTGAATTTGGAATTCGAATCCTCGTCCGATTATTCCAAAATCTATGAGTTATATTCATAACATGCAGTTAGAAATTATTTTAAATATTTTTTTATTTAAAATAAAATGTAAACCGTATTTGATAAAAATTGAATGAACGGCTACGATTTATGAATCTTCACCAAATGAAGATGCTCCTGTTTGGTGAACTTGAACTCAGCCATACGCCCAACACTAACAGAAACCAGATACACCACAACGCCGTCGTATCGAGTCCTGTGCCAGAGCTTCAACCTTCAGCTATGGCCATGGCAGCTACTCCGGCGTGCGCCTCCTCAATCACTACCGCCACAATCACCAAGCCACTCTCCCGCTCTCTTCCTTGCTCCCACCTCCCCGCCCTAAACCCATACTATCTTCGACCCTCGGCCCCTCTGTCTCTCCGAGCCCCCAAAACGCCACGCAGGCCAGTCTTTTGCTCCTCTGCCAGCACGGCCTTCGAGGTCGACCAAGCTCCGGCTTCCGCCACTCCGTCCAAGCTCTTGCCTTTTCGGGTCGGGCACGGGTTCGACCTGCACAGGCTGGAGCCCGGGTACCCTCTGATCATCGGCGGCATCGACATACCTCACGACAGAGGCTGCGAGGCGCATTCCGACGGTAATTCCTCCATTATTCTACTTTTTCTTCCCGTAATTTCACGTTTTCTATTTATTCTATCAAGTTTTCGATTTAATTTTTGGATTTTGTGTAGGGGATGTGTTGCTTCATTGTGTGGTGGATGCGATATTGGGGGCTTTGGGGCTTCCGGATATCGGGCAGATATTTCCCGATTCGGATCCGAAGTGGAGGGGTGCAGCTTCATCTGTGTTCATCAAAGAAGCTGTAAGTTATCCTCCTCCTCGTCCTTGTTCTTACTGTTTTTATTTATTTGAGCTTTTTCGTCGAGTTTAAGGATTCATATAGCATGCAATTGTGAAAATTTTACGTCTTTGGTTCTCGATAACGGTTGTTTTTCATGATTTGTGACGTTTGGGATGAAAAAAAATCTGATTGTGTCGCTTATGGAGAGTGGAAGCTATAAAAGTTAGACTAAGCAATTTAGTTGAGGGCTTTTGGATTGTGATCTCAATACAATTGTTTTGTTTTTGAGGTCTACAACGATTTGTCCAAAATCTGAAAACAAAATTCTCGCTTTTCAGTCTTTTCGATAAGATTGCATTCAGAAATTGAAAACATTAAGAATGTTTTACAACATCGAGCCATAAATCCAGGCACTGTCTGGAGAGAAAATCTCTTGCAACCAATATATACTCCTAGTGTCATCCACCGGTGCTATAGATGATTGCCACATGTTAAAACATTACACCATCCGTCCAATGGATGCTTGCCAGTCTCTGGTTACAAGAGTTTGTCTCCACTGACAGGCCACACGACCCGAACTTTGAGACACGGTGCAAAGCTCCTGTTCAATTATTGGACCTCAGGGCTCGAGGTCTGGACCTAAGTTCTGTCCGGTACTTCTACCCTGAGTCCTGGATGCCAGATCTCAATTTTCTGGCCTTGAGTTCCAAATCATGAGCCGTATGCCTTGGTCCAAATACCTGCTTAGAGTCTCGAGTATTGAGTGAGGTAGGAGCATGTGTGGGCATTAGGCTGAAAAGATGGATTGCCTGTTCATCTATAATACCCAGTTTCACATGCTCCCTTCAGCCTTGGGGACTTGAAATCCGAGTCTCAAGCCTCGGGGACTCAAAATCTGAGTCCTGGCTGCAAAACTTGTCATGGATCTTCATACATTTTCATGGTTTTTTACATTAAAAAGCATTTTCCGAGTTTAATATGGAAAACTGTTTTTAGATATCAAATAATACTGAGAATATTCCAGGTGAGATTGATGCACGAGGCAGGTTATGAGATTGGAAACTTAGATGCTACTTTGATTCTTCAAAGACCGAAATTGAGCCCACACAAAGAGGTTATGAGGGCCAACTTGGCTAAGCTGCTTGGAGCAGACCCCTCCGTTGTGAATCTCAAAGCTAAAACTCATGAGAAGGTGGACAGTCTTGGCGAAAACCGAAGTATTGCAGCTCACACGGTGGTTCTTCTTATGAGAAAGTAGAAAGAGCCCTTCGATCGCAGTCCCAAAATTGTGACTGATGTAGTTCATCTCATGACTTGTACGCCGCTGTTGCGCTTACAGCTTATAGGTAATCAATTTACATACTCCACACAACTGTGCATGTAGTTGGAATCACATATATGAAAAGTTATTTCTCCTTTGTGCTGGATTTCTTTGAAAAAAAGTCATAAGATTTATACGTGTTGCAAGCGTGACACTATAGAATCGGGACAGATGATGTCAAGGAAACAGAATAATTTCTCCCTCGGGCGAGTATTGGACTTGAAACCATGTGTTTGTTGCAAAAACATGCTACTGAAAGTTAGGCAGGTGGTTTCAAATTTCAAGCTAATGGTCATGCTGTTGGTATTCACATTTTGTTCGACCATCAAAGTTCCTGATCAAACAAACACATATACAAATTAGCAAAGGCTAATCAGTTTGCCAAATTTGAATGGACTCCAAAGGATTGAAAAGCTTTGAGCCTGATTGTAAAAGTTCCAACTTTTTCGTGTCTATTAGTAGACTTTTAAGCCTGGAGTTGAAAAGACTAAAAGCTTTTAAGCTTCGCATAATGTCTAGGAAATTTGGTTTACGTTAATAAACAATTTCTTATTTCCGCAGTCAATGGTCATTTTATTTGATAACATCAGCGAATAGAAACGATTCCTCTTCAAAGTTTGTGTCCTTGATTAAGTGTAATTTTATTTATTTATTTAATAAAACTCCTTTCGTACCGTCGAGTCACGTGATGTGCTTAGACCAGGTAGTCACATCGATATTGTGTGAGTTTTGTCTTGTAAAACAGATGTAACAATTGGTGGTACAAGTGTATACAATACAACACTTACTCTCACAATAGTCTTTTGCATTCAGATGCCGCGGACTTACATCAGTTGCATGCAAGATTTCTCCATCAATTTCCATAGGTGTTTAAGATCTGTTTTATAATGCATACCTGAACGTAATCAAGTTGTCCAAACTAATGTGTTTTTTCTTCTGACATTACCAATATCCATTTCGTTTTTTTTTTCCGGCAATATGGCTTGAACCTTGGCGACACTGGAATTCTCACCAAGTTAGGAAAATGATTTTCACACATTTCACACATAAGTTTATTTTTAGCTTTTTTTTATATTATTGAATTAAATATTAGCGTGCAGAAAAAAAAAATTGTAGATAAATCATTTCCCGTGAGTTAACTCATTAGTGTGTAGACTACCGTTCGCTGCGACATTTAATCTTTCTTGGTCGAATCAATCTTTACAGCATGTGACATAAACATATATATCTCATGTGTGGTTTTATTTTTCCAAGTGTTCTCATTTATTCCAAATAAAAACCATGTGAGAGGCATACAATCTTTGAATATTTAATGACTAAATTGGTTCCAAACCCAGAAGGCAGAACCAGTTACTTAAACCGGACTCGATCATTTCACAGCGATGTAACGGTCTGCAATTTTCTGCTTAATCAATATTTTCTGCTTAACTAATATTGTTTAGGGATTATTTCAAAGCGTTACGGCCAGTCCACCCTTTCAGGATCGAAAAAAATCACACATACATTTTAGCCTTACCATAATGTGTGATTCATCAACGTTAGGAATCAAACCCAAGATATGCTGTGGTGGGTTTTTTTTACAAAGGTTTGAATTGGAGTAAAATTTCAACGCACCACGCGGAGGATGAACCATTCTAGTTTCTATCATATGACCTTTGACAAAAAAATAGGGAAAATTAATTTCCACGACCAATAGAACATAACCAGAGGAAAGCCGGTTCAATGGTACACTCTGCTGCACTAACGGCAGTAGTCTCTGGTAGCACATGGAAATGCTGACCAAAAAAGTCTAACACCTTGACCCATAATGTTGGCAATAGCCACCCTCTTTGGTTGACAAAAATACCAGAGAGCCACCCATATTTTAAATTGTTTTCAAGTGAATCAACGAATGGAGTCCAACTTAGAGCCCGTTTGGTTACGGGGAATGAACTTTTTCAAAAGAAACTATCATAAACGATGATATATATGGCAACATTTCACTCTATTAACGTCATAATATGAACATGTTTATTCCCTTCATCATCATCTAAACATCATTTGTGCTATAAAATAATACCAAGTCATCATGTAAAGTAGAATGACTTTTTACGTGTAAAGGGTCAAATAATATTCATTTAGAACTTACGACTAAGAAATACAATTTCTTTTATAATTTCCATGATTAAAATAACCATTGCGTTAAAAAGGGCAGTTGATAGCCACCCATATTAATGTTTTCAGGGAATCAATAGAACCAATGAACGGAGACGAACTTAAGGACCGTTTGGTTTGCATAATGGACTTCGTAAGATGGAACTCTCATATTCATTCTCTCTTTCTTTGTAAAATTCTCTCTCCTGCGCACGGGGGCTAATGTGCATGACCCGGTCGGGTGGCGCGACAATAACACTGTAACAAGGTTAAAATTGGATTAAGCGCAACATATGACATGTCGTTACAATGCTATTGAGTTATCGCTAGATTGTTGGAGGATGGTTAAAATGTCGTTGTGATGTCGTAGACTGTTATTATTGGAGTGTCGATATGGAATTACTCGACCCAACCGAATTATGCCCAACCCATGCACACACAACTCGGTGCACAGGAGAGAAAAATCTGTTGATTTGTAAGTACAAAAACACTATTTATTTTTGATAAAATACCGTCTTACACTCCCAAACTGATCTTAGGTGGGTTCCAACAAGACACTCTCATAAAATTCTTAGTCTAAAAATACAAAAATTGAGATCTAATTGTTGAGAATGAATCCTACATTGATAAGAGGAGGATCTTGCATGTGCTTATAAGTAGTTAAGTTACTCCCCATGTAGCCAATTGGTGAGTTTCACATTGACGGGAGGCAAACCTCCTGTTTCATGGGCTAAATGAAATAGGTTGTAATCAATTAAAATGAACTTGAGTCCAGTCCGTTGTTTGTTGTCTCAAATGTGAGATGGACAAAACTGAACATGAAGGATTATAAATCTACAATAAAGTGAGTTATCTAACTTATTCTTATATATGAGTTACAAGTCCTGTATTACAAGTCCATACCAATCCAATCATATCCTTAAAGCCCAATCTTCTCCAGCCTACTAAACAGAGCGCTACTTATAAGTAGTTAAATTACTCCTCATATTACCAGTTGATTTTGTGGTGAAATTCTAATTTTTTTCACTAATGATTAAAAAATTAAGAATATTATATGTTTTAAAGCACCGTAGAATTATAGTCATATTATATGGTTGAGATACCAAACTACTGCACTATAAAAAATCTGGTGCAAATGCAATTCTCAGTTGCGTATTTGTTCCACCAGAAAAAAATAGTACATTTGATATGTGTGGGACCTAAAGTTGAACGTTCTAGATGGACCACCATTAAGTTCAGAGCTCTGTCCTTTGAATTCTTGAGCCATTGCAGGATGAAAAGACAGCAAAATATACTAAGATGTTTTTCTTAGTAATCCACATTTTAATATGAATCCAAGTATTTGAGTGTATCCCAGTCATACTAAAAGACTGGAATTTTTTTGGCTACTACTACATTATACAGTTATACTTGGAAATGTAAAATGTTTCATAATTTATAATCCATGACAACAAACTCTAAACTTAGATGGATCATCATACTACATCATTGTATGACAGAATTTTGGTAGGATATAATTGTGTGGAGGCATTCAGACCATGTTATTCGTATGAAAGTTCTCACCAAAATATGTGATTACTGTATTTTAATCGCACCTGGTATGAGAGCTGCCTTAATTGGCAACCCTACACAAGTTTTCATCGTAATCGCTTACTAAAGCATCCATGTCATATTCTATATAAAAGGAATTTAACTTTGAAATCAGTTCTCATCCATTTAAAAAGTTGTTCATACCACATCAGCATCATAGGCTAGTTTGACCATGTAATAGAGTTTTGTTTTTGCTACGAACTTCCCTATAGGATGGTTTGACTAAATGTAGACCAAATGAATACAGAATATTAAACTGGAAACTTGTTGATGATGGCTGACAGTACCCTTCACGAGTCACGACTAGCATTGTCCTCACAAAAAGGAAGTGACCAAGTACGTGTTTGTTTTTTCCAACTCAGCTTCAAAGTCCTGGTAGTATCTCAGAGAAATTGTTTAAGGAATAGCAACCATATTGCTCCTTCAAGGAAGTTTCAGATTCTCATTTTTCATAGCCATCTGAGACCAGACTTCCTATATAAATACCATTGAAGAACCTGCTTTCCTCATCTAAATCACACATCAATCTGGTTTTGGTTTGTGCTTTGCATAATAATCGTCGAAAGCGAAAACAGTTTAGCACAGTAAGACTACCCAAAACCGTAGAGATCTAGCTCCTCTATTCTCCATAGACTTTGATAGACTCCTCACAGCATTGCAGGGATTTTTCAGGCGTTTAAAAAATGGGGTTTACTTTGAGCAACCAACAGCAACTGTTGTCTAAGATAGCAACAAGCAATGGCCACGGCGAAAACTCTCCATACTTTGATGGCTGGAAGGCTTATGACAGTGATCCTTTTCACCCCACCAAGAACCCTAATGGGGTTATCCAGATGGGTCTTGCAGAAAATGAAGTAAGATTTCCGAAATCCGAAAACTTTCTCAAGTCTTTTTTATGTTTGGTAGCTTTTGAAGAGCATAGAATTAACTCTTTGTTCTTCTTCTTTGTGCAGATGTGTTTTGATTTGATCCAAGAGTGGGTTCTGAACAATCCAGAAGCCTCCATTTGCACAGCAGCAGGAGTAAATGAATTCAAGGACATAGCCATCTTTCAGGATTATCATGGATTGCCAGTATTCAGAAATGTATGCATTGAATTAATTTTACATTAATATTAGCAATATTTCATTAATATTTTGGCTATATATTGACTAAGTTGTTTTGGTGAAATAATCTACAGGCTGTTGCAAACTTTATGGGAAAAGTGAGAGGAAATCGTGTCACATTTGACGCCGACCGGATTGTTATGAGCGGAGGAGCTACCGGAGCTCATGAGACGATCGCTTTTTGCTTGGCTGATCCTGGGGATGCATTTCTGGTGCCTGTTCCTTATTATCCAGGGTATGTTTGGATATCGTTTTATGGTTAGTTTGATCTGATTAAGAGAGAAAATGAGTAAATAATATCACAATTAGCCACTAAGAAGTGGATCTTGACCTTTATTTTAATATCAACTGTTGACCAACTGGAGCTTCGGTGGGTCAACAGATTGCCTTAGAACTATTCAATAATTCGACAAACTGGAAAAAGATGCTTGGGAAAAAGGGAGGTCCATTTTCCTTCGGAAGGACAGTTTACAACCGTTCAAACTTTGGACCTTTTTTTTCGTCCAAAAAAAACTTTTGACATTTTTATTTGTAAAGCCATCCATCCCTTTCTCAGTACTAGCCAATTGGTTTATTCTATGATTCAATTCTTACCTACACACCATGTGACATCTAGCCAATAACACGGAGGTGATGACACATATGAGAATTAAAATATATAATGTTGCGTTATTATTTTCGGATGTCATAATAGCGAATTGCGCATTATAAGTTATTCTAACTTCCGATGAATTTTTCATGATATAAAAATTCTAATGAAAACTTTAAAGGGCCCAAGGCATCAAAGTTTTAATTAAGGATATTGCTTTAAAGGATACGGAAATAATATAAAAAACGAAATTTACAACAACAAAAACTTGAGCTTATTCACAACAATTACATCTATTCTCCAGCATTTTGCTAAATTTTTCTGCTATTTTATTGCAGTTTTGACCGAGATTTGGGGTGGCGAACGGGAGTGCAACTGATGCCAGTTGCCTGTGACAGCTCCAACAATTTCAAAGTCACCAGAGCAGCTTTGGAAGCTGCCTATGAGAAGGCTCAGAAGGCAAACATCAGAGTAAAGGGCTTGCTCATTACCAACCCCTCAAATCCGTTGGGCACTGTCCTTGACAGAGACACCCTCAGAAGTCTAGTGACATTCATCAACGAAAAGAAAATCCACCTAGTGTGCGATGAAATCTACGCTGCCACCGTGTTCAGCCAGCCAAGTTTCATAAGCATAGCCGAGATCATAGAGGAAAACATCGAATGCAACCGCAACCTTATTCACATTGTGTACAGTCTTTCTAAGGACATGGGGTTCCCTGGCTTCAGAGTTGGCATTGTATATTCCTACAATGATGATGTCGTTAATTGTGCGCGAAAGATGTCAAGTTTTGGATTGGTTTCGACACAAACTCAGCATCTGATTGCATCAATGTTGTCAGACAATGAATTTGTCGAGAGGTTTATAGCACAAAGTGCTAAAAGGCTAAAAGCAAGGCACATGCGCTTCACAATGGAGCTTGATCAAGTCGGCACAAGCTGCTTGAATAGCAATGGTGGTCTTTTCGTATGGATGGACTTGCGTAGGCTGCTCAAGGAGCAGACGTTCGAAGCTGAGATGGTGTTGTGGCACACGATAATCCATGAAGTTAAGCTCAATGTGTCACCAGGTTCGTCGTTTCATTGCCCCGAGCCAGGTTGGTTCAGAGTTTGCTTTGCCAACATGGATGACAAGACCATGGAAATTGCTTTGACACGAATCCGAAACTTTGTGGCTCAATACAAGGAGCCAATTGCACCGAGGAAGAACAACAGGTACTGGCAAAGCAACCTGAGGCTGAGCTTTCAGTCTCGGCGAATGGATGACATCATGATGTCTCCGTGCATGATGTCACCTCATTCACCGATACCTCAATCGCCTCTTGTTCGAGCCACTTAGAGAAGTGACTGATCTCTCAGTTTGAAATGTTGATGCATTTTTTGGGAATTGTTAGTAGTACTCCTAAAATTTCATTTGACACTCCAAACTTTCTATAATTAGAAAGAAAAATACGTTTATAAGGAGTGTAGAATGAGATTTTTGAAGTGCTAATAATAGTTCCCCATTTTTTACCTTAGTTTCTGAATTTTTATGATAGCAAGGTTCTTAATTAGATAAAATATCATTAATTTGTTCTTAATATTTTCTCGTGGAATTTTGAGAGTGGTGGATACATTCTTTCATAGGATTAGAATTGTTCATTTTACTCTCTTTAGTCCATTTTTTCTTTTTTCAATTCAATGAAAAAAGTTTGTATCTGTTTGTAATAATTTCTCACAGAAGAGAATTGAATTAATTGTGAATTGTTTTACATCAATATTTTTTGTGAAATCATTAATTTGATGAATCCTAATATTATGATCTCTACATCCCACATGATGATCTATAAACCAGATGAGAAGAACGTGGACTAGAAAAAGTGTGTTCATTTTTCATCATTTTTCTCAAGAAACATGAAATATTTTTTGAAAGATTAAGAAACATGCAATTGTTGATTTGTTCATTGTTCCCATGACTCATGAAGTGGGTGTCTCATTAGTGTCTCTTTTCTGTATCTAAACATTTACTTGTTAGCTTCCGAAAAAAAAAAGAAAAAAAAAAGAACATTTACTAGTTTGCCATGGGCCTTTCCCTCCAAACTGAAAGAGACATTAAACTTGAACCAAACCCGGTCCGAAAGCCGATCCATTTACTTGTTTGCCATGGGCCAGCCCACCATATGGTCTATCACCCTCACGATCAAGTTATCAACTACTTTCGTTTTCCTGGGTGAAAACATTAATTAACTTTATAAACAAATAGAGGCCAGATTAAAATATTTGAAATTGAATTCACCACCCTAACATAAGAAGCAACTTCAAACTTGAAGTAATGGGAGTTAACAAATAACATGACGAGCAGAACAAACATTTAAATTCTAACATTGATCGAGAAATCGAGAAACACCAGCAGCATCGCCAATCTTGACCCAGAGATCGATGTCACAAAAGGGGACGGCCCTTTCCCTCAACATCCTCCACTACATTATTAATGTTGGAGATTTTCAAATTTATACAATGCTCAAAAGTAAGTAAGAGGTTTTATGTTCGAATTTCGTAGATAGCGAATTTGATACCAAATTGGGTCGCTGATAAGTAGATTTTATATTATATATTTTACCTTAATCTTAGTATATTTTGGTTAATATTTTGGAAGAATTTTGATGCTTTGAATTGTATTTTCAATATAGGACTTTTGACTTCCTCTAGAGCAAAACAGGATCAAATGCACGAATTTTGGAGTAATTCTAGTTGGAAGACGTTCGTGAGTCACTTAGCTTGATCGTATCAAAATTTGGGATTTTTCCACCAAACGGTTATTTTCTGAAGATAAAATAAAGGAGCGATGCGCAGTGCTGGAAAATGACGTTTTTGGGCTTAAATTGTGTTTTTGGAGCCCATGATGACCTCGGATGGATTTGTGGCCTTCTGGAGAAGTGTTCAAAATATTCCAAACATTAGATCCAGCTATATTGGGCCAGTTTTGGAGCAGCTTATGGGTCCAAAACGTGGTTGTTCATATTTTAGGCGAATTTTACCATTTAATTTAGAGTTATGTTTCCTATTTTATTTGATTATTATTTTTAGTTTCCCAGTGGGAATAAAGGACCTGTTTTTAGGGTTTGTGTGGGGGCTTAGCAGATATATTTTGGAGACAGAGAGAATTACTAGGGTTTTGGAGATTTTCTACTTGAAGGTGCTTTCAATCATTTTCTTAATTATATTTTCTATGATTTTAATTATGAATATGCGTAACTAATTCCTTTTGCTAGAGTGAAGCCTTGAGCCTTAGCATGAGTATGTGATTTTTATTTAATTGCTTATGATTGATTGCATGCATACTTTGAATTATTAATCACCGGGATAAAAACTATCTAATTGTCTTAATGCTTGATCACCATTAGGACCTTTAGAAAAGTAATTTGATGCAATTTTGGTTGGAAGATTCCCTGAAATTGACGCTAGCTTCTTGTGATTAATAATTGTAATTTCACTTACGATGAACACCACGTCTTAAGGATTGCATGGCATTTCAAAAGATTTTCATAAAGCATAATGAGTCTTTCTTGTTCAGATTTGATCTGAACGTCCGGACGGGTTGCATGTTAGATATACGTTCTATGTTGGAGGTTCCAAGTAAAATATGAATGAGGAAAATCTAACCTTCAAAGTGGCATGTGTAGATCATAAGTAATTGGTAAAAGTTTATAGGATTGCTAGGTGATGGTGGAACCCTAGTGTTTTCTTAATTTGATTTCTCCCAAAACTGTTTTCTTTTCCTTCTAGTTTTTAATATTGCAGATTGTCTTATTTTTATTAATTAATTTCGTTTTTAATTTAAGTAGGCTATAAAATCAATCACCTCAATTTCTACTAAACAATAATTAATTGAAATTTGGTTTGTTTCAAATTATTTAATAATTCCTGTGGAGAATGACCTTGCAAGATCCATTTATACGACAACCATCTTGTGATTCTTGCAAGTATTATAGGAGTTTTTATCGCATTCACATGAGTAGTAAAATCCTTATCAGTTGCCTATTATGCGGCTTAGCTGCACTCTTCCCTCCTCTTAGTATAAAATAAATCGTTGTACTAAAAAAATAAAAAAAAACTCTGAAGGATTATTATTATTGTCCTTTCTTTCAAAAATTCCTAGTTATTGGAAGAGGATCCTCTCCGGATCCACCACATCCTAGCCGTTCATCGTACATCGTGCGGTCAGTTTTTGTCAAGTACTATTTGTGTTTAATTTTAAATAAAAAAAGTCAAATGATTTGTGACCGTACGATGCATGATGAATGGCTAAGTTGTGAGGATCCTTAGGATCCTCACAATTTGGATCTGGATGGGATCCAAATCCCAAACCATTAGACCATCTCCAACCCTTGGGCTAAAAGCCAAATTTTTTAGCCCAGAAAATTTAGCTTTTAGCCCGGAAACATCTTTTCTGCTCCAACCCTTCTACCCTAAAATTTTAGCCCGGAATTATTAAAGAATGAAATTAGCCTAAATTTTTTTCTTAAATCAATTTTTTTTTTAAAAAATAAATATGTAGATTATTGTAAATTAATTTTATGAACATTTTAATATAAAAAAATTTAAATTCCGATAAACATTTCGCATTTAGCCCGGGGGGAAAGCTGGGGGGTATTTGGCCCAGAAATAGCATTTGGCATTTAGCCTAAAATTTTAGCATGGGTTGGAGAGTGTTTGGGGGGGTAATTTGGGGGGTAATTTGGCTTTTAGCCCAGGGTTGGAGATGGTCTTAGGGAACTACACACATATATTTATTTGTAGAAACCTTAATGTTACCCACTACTAATACACTATTTAATTATTGGGTGGAGGTATTGGGATTTTATCATTTATATATCCACTTTTTTTCTACGTGACATAAAGTGTAAACTACCTACCACAATGGAGATGTTTTGTAAAGAATTTTGCATGTATAAGCAATATTATGTCACCATCTGTTTCACATTAATTAAATAATGAGTCATTATCTTTTGTTTTTCCCTCAGAAAAGACTAAAAAATTGATGGAGTTGGGATGTGTTTGCTTAAACAAGCCAAAGATTAGCTAGATTATTGGTAAACAAAAAGCATTAGAGATGACTTCATCTTGTACACTATTTAATATATGTCGAAGACCATGGCACTAGGTATCATGTCATGGCTTTCACCTTTTCCACACATGATGTTCTATTTCAATCTTTCTATGTGCATATAAAATTGAGAATTTAGGAAACCTAAGGGGGCTATTTGGTATCGTATTAAAAAAATTCATAATTTTTCAAAATATTTTTTTAAAACATCTTTTAAGAACAATTTTTTTTAAGATTTAAAAACTTGTTTGGTATGAGATACAAAATTAGTATTAAATTTTAATAATTGAAAAGAAAAGAAAAAAAATAATCCTACAACAACTCTTCATCGATTCGGAAATTACTACACAACTCAATTGGACAAACAAAAATATTCAAAGGAGGGCCAGATAAAAGGGAGATTAGAGAGAAAGACGAGAGTGAATGAGAGAGATTAGAGAGAAAGAGCAGAGAGATGAGAGAGGTTGTGGGGAGGAGGGGAGGAGAGAGAATGAGCAGAGATGAGAGAAATAAGAGAGAGAATCGAGGAGGAGGGGAGGAAAGAAAGAGAGAGATGAGAGAGAAAGAGCAAAGAGAGGAAAGAGAGATTTGGAGGTGAGGAGAAAACAAGATAAGCTAATGATAGAGAAAAATCGGGAGTGAGAGGAGAAGAGAGAGAAGTAGTTTGAAGTTTAAAAACTTTAAAAACTCATTTTTTGTGCTTTTTAGAAGTAGACTAATTTTCAAATTAGTTTTGAATTCAGTTTTTGAAATAGTCATACCAAATATAAGTATTCAATGTTGAAAACTTAAAAACTGTTTGAGTCTAAACAATTGGATTTGCTACTCAGTACTACAATTTGGTAGTATTCTTCTCACTTGGAAGTGAGAGGTCTTAGGTTCGAATCTCGTGAATGGCGAATTCGATACCAAATTAGGCTGCCCATTGTGTGGCTCAGCCGAACTCCCTTTCTCCTTAGTGTAAAAATATCGATGTACTAAAAAAGAGAGTTAAATTTAAGTAGAGTGCCAAACATGCCTTAACTTTTTGAGTTAAGATCCCTCCAGCAACACTCGAACCCTTCACAGTTGCTCTCGAGCAATGCTCCAACTCAGCTCAAACAATACTAGAATCCCTGTCGAATGATCAAGTAAAGCTTTAACGTGTTCAATCTCACTTCATCTAAAGCCAAATTTTAGTCTTGGTTTAAAACATTATGAGTGCATTTGTTGCACCAGACTATCTCGGATTGGACTAACTTCAAGGATTAAGCTGAACTAGCTTATACTAGATTAAACTGGACTAACTTAATGAAATGTTTGGTACAGTGTCAGATTAATTTACAAACTATAATTTTCTTGCCATTTAATTCACTTTTGCCTTAAAAATTAAACAAAAAATAATATAAAAGGGCAGTGAAGTATGGAGATGAATGAACTCAAGCATATTTTCTTTCCCCTTCCTTCCTATACCCTTCCTCGTTTCTCTTCTCCATCATTTTCTCTCTACCAAATCATGCATCAATCTCTTAACTTTCTTCTTCGATTAAGAGAATTTGTTGGTTAACCATTCGCCAAGCCTTCAGAAATTCCAAAAGATAGGCAAGCCTTCTAGCAACCAATAAAACTTGCAAATTGATTTACAGAAATTTAGAACAAAAATCAATTGGGTTAATCGAAAAAAAAAACCAGAAACCATTTAAACCTGCAGATCTATTTACAAAAATTCAGAACAAGAATCATACCACAACCAAATCATTCCTCTAATATCAAAATCATATAGAGAAGATGACTGAGATTGCGAAGCAGCCATGGCGGAGATGACCCAGTCGACGAGGAGGCAAGCCGAAGTTGAAGCTAAAGCCAAAGCCAAAGCCAAAGCCAAAATCAGTAGCTTCAAAGCCACAACCATGGCGATTGTGAAGTAGTGAAGGAGAAGAAGATGACGTAGATGACCCAGTCGACGAGGTCATTGTCGAAGATGAAGCAGTCGACGAGTTCGTCGTCGGAGATGAAGCCGCACCTGAAGCTTGTGCCGTCGAAATCTAGGTTGAGGAGGTGATTTGAGCAGGACGAAGACTTTCTTAGCTAGTCCCATGGTTTTCGAGGGGACAAGCTAAAAATGACTAGTGAGGTTGTTAGTGAAAGCGAGTATTGGCTAATCCCATTAAAATTAGTCTAGCCAAGGAACAAACATGGACTAGACTAATATTTAATCTAGTCTAGTCCTGTGAAACTTAGTGAATGCAAACAAACGCCCCCTGTATATTCCTTTAGCACTACTAGTACCAGGGGCACTCATTGATTAATTGATTAACAATTTCGTCACGGCTTGTTTGCTGACTACCATACATATATAATTTGCAGTTGGCAAGAGGGACGTTCCCAATCCAGTGAGGAGACTTCATATCATCCCAAAGCAAAACCATCTATTTCAAATTACATATTTATAAGACATCTTAAAATAAATAAATAAATAAATATATAAGATGGTTAACATCTACATTGCTACATAGGAGCAACAGCACAGGGCCCCTATCTCAAAGGGGCACCAATTTTTATTTTATTCCTATATATCACTTTACTTAATTAAGTTAAAATTTGAGAAATAAAATATTATTTTCTGCTTTGAACTCTTACTATATTTATTTTGTACTTTTTTTAACTTGGTTAAAAACATCATATATTATTTTTGACATATACTTGATCTTAAATGGTTTTTTTTTTCTTCTTGTGGATCCTTTATTATTAATTGTTCACCGCGATAATATGGTGCTACAAAGTTCTTTTAAATAAATGTCTAAACAACAAAGACATACAAGGAAAAAAAGTTTTTTTGGGTCAACTGATGAAGAAATAGGCCTTGTACATAAAGAGGGTCCATTTGAATTTTTTGCACACGAACCTTAAAATCTCATAATTAACCTTATACGACACTACAACTAAGAGCTATTAATATTCTAATTAAAACGCCCAAATTATATATATATACGATTACACAGCCACATGATTTGACTCCGTAGATTAAAAGACATCTTCTTCTAGTTCTAGAAGTCAATGTCATTGCCTCTTTCTTTCTTTTTCTTGCATTGTTTGCCACTTACTATTTTTTTTATATTAAACGATGGTCTTTTGCATCTGACAAATTTCCACAACCGATTCCAATATAATACATACTTGTTGCCATCATAGTCCTTTTGGGTTTCAAAAACAATATTTATGTACTTGTCAAAGAAAAACTAAATTAATTCCCACCTTTTATTCAACTGGCCCAGATGATGAAAAATCATGTAATTTTTTAGTACAGTCCAAAAATTTCATCCACAAGTAATCATGTTAAATAATTAAGAAATTATTGATAGAGGCTGGGTGAGTAATTAACTGTGCTTTTTAACTTTAATCAAAAATAAAAATCAAAGTTCAGACACTTATTTTTTCAAGCCACTTGCACTCCATATACATATCACAAACCTTTCTTTGGCTGGCCTCCAATTGGTTCCAAAACATGATTAAAAATTAAAATTCAGATGGCCTTACCAAAAATACACGATCAAACCGCTAATCATCTCATAATCCTCAATTAATTAACAGATAACACAGGAATTCGGGTTTTCTTCAGCACTTTGGACATAGTAGTACTTGGTCATGTGGGGATTGTATGCTTGGTAGGCCTTGACAAGCTCAGCAACTGGATCAGGTTTCTTCTTATCATCTTCTTTCTTGTCATCTTTTTTGGCACCCCCTCCGTCTTTCTTATCATCTTTCTTTTCTTCCTTTGCCGGCCCGACTGTTAGGATCTCTGTGTACCACCCTCTTCTCAGTTTGGCCACCACATCGACCGGGTCAACGTCGCCGATCACCGTTAGTTTCTTCTCCTTCATGTCCATAGCAATTGAGTCAATGCCTGCAAAAATTTACAGAACACAGGAAAAACAAAGTCAATAAGTGCATGGAATAAATAGTTTGACATTTCAACAAAGACTACGATTGCAACTATATTTTAATTTCCAGTGACAATATCCCAGATGAATGCCTCAATAGGTGCTGATAAATGAAAGAATTCAGAATTTTTTTTCTTTCCATTTTTACTATTTTCCAAGTTTTTCACGAAGCCAAATCAAACTGATATGCTTAAAAAGTTCATACCTGTAAGGCTGGAGACTGCTTTCAAGGCCTTTTGTTTTTCCTTGTCATCATGTAAATCCAATTTCAGTACCACCTTCTGCAGAAAGAAAATAATTTTCAATTAAGTTTTTCTTTTTAATTTTTGGGAGAGAAAATGGCAATTCATTAGTTTTCAATTAACAATTTAAACCAAAGGAACAAATCAATTATTCATGGACCAAAAATCATAATTTCTGAAACCAGTCACCATGATCAGAAGTACAAGAAGGATCACAAAGATTTTGAAATCTAAAGAGGGAATAAAAGCAGAAAACATTGAGAATATCATGTTCTTTATTTCTTTGTGAAATGAAAAGGCAAAGCTCTCCGAAACTTAATCTAAACTATCTAATAATATTCTTATCAACCCGATAATCTTTGAAAAAAAATAAATTAATGCATAAATCACAGGGTTGGTGGAGGGAATTTTTACGAACAAAGAAAGAAACTTCAGTATATATATTGGATTCGAGCAGCTGAGTGAGAAACTACACCTTCATTTCAATTGGGTCTGAAGCTCTGACCAAGAAGTATAAAATACGAACAAAAACTAATCGAAAAAAGCTCGAAAAGCCGAGGGTTTTCGAGGAGGAGGAAGAAGAAAGAGAGAGGAAATTGCAGAGAGTTTTCCTTGAAGGGGACTAGTCTTTGTGGAAGACGGACAGACTCATAAGCTAAAGCCTGCCAAGGGGTTTTATATATATAAAAAATTAAAAAATATATATATATAAAATTAAAAAAAAAAATTCCACTTGAGGTTAAAGGTTGAAGGCCCTTGCCTTGTTGGACAAGGAACCAATCAGTCATGGATCATGGAGATGTATATCACAGAGCTTTGGTGGGATTCACTCGTTTTTACTTTATTGTCTTTGTTTCCTCTGTGCCTGAAAGGCTTGTACATTTCTACCTACTAATGTTATTGTACGTTGTACGTTTGGTTTAGGTGGTTTGTGACCTTTTGATGTGACTTTGACGTTTAAACACTAATTGATTTTTTACATGCAAATTACAGCTTAAAATATGTGTAAACTTAATGATTTGGTATTATAAAAGGAGTTTTTACATACGTATTAAACTGTGCTTTTCAAGTACGTAAAAATCCCTAGTTCCAATGGAAGCATCTAGGTATTTTCTTTTAGGAATTTACAGTATATGGGTCATTATCACTACGTAACTTCCTATTACCACTTTTTAAATTCAACATTGCTCGTCTTCGTTACTTACAATTTGTAGTTTAATGTATATATATCCAATTCATTAAAACCACAAAAAAAAAAAAAAAAAAAGATTTTTGTTACCACACATCAAATTGTGATTAGTATGTAGATCAACTTTGCAGGGGACTTGAGATTTTCAAGGAAGAATCCAATTGTAGCAAGTAATTCAATTTGGGAACTGCCTAAAGTATACGTGGTCCTCATCATGATTATTTTGTTTTTTTTTTTCCTTTAATTTTGTGCTTATATATAAAAGTAACTATTTAGGAAGGGCGGCAAGAACCTCACAAGTTTGATTACATAAAAGACTCAATAATTCCAAGTAGATGGTCCTTTCTTTTCTTGCATGTGATGTGAAGTAGGCTTCACTCAGGGCCGGTTCTGAGAATTTAGGGGCTCTATGCAAGATTTAGATGGAGGCCCTTCATTTTTTAATATTGTATTTTCTTTGTTGTTTTCCGAACCCGGGCCATGTACAAGGGGATTGAAGGCCCACACCACTAGCGCTAGAGTGGTGATTATTATTATCTTGCACATTTAAGTATATAATAGGCATCTGTTTATATGTAAAGAAACTTTAGGGGCCCTTCTGAATTGGGGACCCTGTGCGGTGGCACCTTTTGCACACCCTCAGGGTCGGCTTTGGCTTCACTGCCCTTAGGAGTTGGGATTAGCCCAAAGTAGTGAGGGATTGTAAAATAGCTGTCAAGATTATGATAGGTTTAAAGTTCGATTCTTTTAATGTAAAGTCTCACTTGTTAAGTTCAACGTTAACCTCACTCATTTACTTCAATACTTTTTTGTTTAGTATAATTAATATTGTATGCGCCACACTAATCGATTGAATCACATTTCTTTTAAGAAGGATGCTCACTTGCATGTAAGCCTGACAATTCCTGACACGACCCAATAACCCGACATGACATGACACGAAATTAACAAGTGTTCAAGTCAATACGATAACGAATCAGGTCGTTATCGAGTAACCCGATAAGCACCTGTTAAGATAACGGGTTGGTTCAGGTATACATGTGGGTAACACGATACACGATACGAAAAATATTAATTTTATAATCCTAAAAAAATACTATAATAATTATATATATTAATTTAACAATTTTATACCCCTAAAAACTATAATAATTATATATATATTGAATTAAATATTAAAAATTGGTGACCATTGGATCGGCTTAAATATACATACCATTCAATTTCTTAAGTATTATATGTACAAAATAAATAAATTTAAATCTATTTAATAAATATATATATACCATTGAACTTAATGAAATACGAATTCTACGAAACTAATTTTAACGATCTAATCGTCAAATTTGTTTGTATATGATTCGAGATCGCATCAGCAAAAAATGGCAAAAAACAAACATTCAGATATCAAGTAACAGGACAAAAAATTTCGACGGTTATCAACGAAAAATCATGATTTAACGGTTATTTTAACTCCAATTTTGATGATTTTTTTTGCAGCTATACGCCTTGACCTTATATGAATACAATGAATGAACTTGATCTTCAATTTAAAATATTTTGTAATGGTGGATATCACAAAATCTTATGTTATACTTAATGAAAGTATGAATAAACTCTTAAGTGTTAGTAACTCTATTGTTTTGATGGGATACACATTATACTAAACTAATTTCAACGATCCAACCGTCAAACTTGTTTGTATATACTTCAAGATCGCATACGCCAAAAATTGCAAAAAAAAACAAACATTCAGAGATCAAGTAACGGGACAAAACTTTTCAACGGTTATAAACGAAAAATCACGATTTAACGGTTATTTTAACTCCAATTTTGATGATTTTTTACAGCTACACTCCTTGACCCTATATGAATACAATGAATGAATTCAATCTTCAATTTAAAATATTTACACTGGTGGATACCATAAAATCTTATGTTATACTTAATGAAAGTATAAATAAACTCTAAGGGTGCGTTTGTTGCGCCGGACTGTCTCGGACTGGACTAGCTGCCGGGACTAAGCTGGACTGGCTTAGACTGGACTAAGCTAGACTAACTTAGTGAAGCGTTTAGTGTAATGTCGGACTAAGAAGCAGGATAAGAAAAACAGTACTGTTCACCAGATTTGTGTTTGCTTAGACTAGGACTACAAATTTTTGCCATTGTGTAATAGAGTAATGCTACAAATCTCATGATATGGGTTAATTGGAGCATATTTTTGCCATGTATATTATGAATCTTAAAAAAAATTGACAATTGTTTTGTTTCTATTACCTGCTAATAGAATTGGGTTTAATTTGCAAATGTAGCTTGGTTTAAACTCTATCACCCAACAGAAGAAAAATAATAGTGCCCAATACATGCAACTTCAACAAATACAAGTACATAAGAAGATCTCCATAATTTAGAAAATCCTAATTAACATTAGTTAACATTAGCCAAAATAGATCTCCATAATTTACAAAATGGCTAGTTAACATAAGCCAAAATACTAGTGCAAAGCTAAGTTATAAGCCATAACATAAGATTGTATGATTAATAAAATACATCCATGTTAACATTAATAAAATACATCCATGTTAACATTAGCCAAAATCCTCATCCGCTTGCGTTGTCGCTTAAAAGCCTTTGGACGAACACTTTCTTGAGTTCCGGTTTGATTGCCCTGAACACTCCCACATTTTTTGGTTTATCCAAAATAAGAGACAATGCATCAATTTGATCCATAGGAGAGAGACCCATTGCTTCAAGTTCATTAGCTATGTCAGTATGATCTGCAGTACCTTGAACTAAAGCTTCAGTTACCATTTACATCCTCTTCCCACTTTCAACATAAAAATCTTTCAGTCCACTGATAATTACCTTGGTTCCATCACTTGAACTTCCCACAGCTCTTTTCCTCTTTCTTTGGCTATTTTCAGATGGGGTGCTTTGTTGGCTTTGTTGGTTCATTGAAGAAACAAAATTTTCACCTCCAATATCACTTTCACCAACATGATCATGACTTTGTTCCTCCACCATTTGAGCAGGGGTTTCGGCTACATTACCCGTAGCCCGATCTTTTCCAAATATATATGCAAATCTATCAAACAGTGGAAAAGGTTTGCTTCTCCATCCATCGGCTTCTTTATTTCTCTAAGATTATATCAACATAGCAAAACTAAAATTTAGCATGCGTACCAAATATAGCAGCAATAATATAACTAATGTATAAATAAAATAGGATATGAACCTGCACATAAGTTTGCCATGAGTCATCACTGTCAACTTCAACGCACTTTTTGACATCATTCCATGCAAATCCACTTGTGTTTATCATGTCAACGACCATACTATATGTTTTTTGCCATTTCTTCAACTTGGACTCAATATGTGGATTTGCCTTTATATTTGAATGAGGACATAAAACATTGACAGCTTTTGCTATTTCAACCAAAGTACCTTGTTTGAAAGCACCGGTGTCACACCGTTGCTTCCGAGCAACAAAATCCTCAAGAACTCCTAGTAATACTTCTTCCTCAAATGCTTCTCATTTACGCCTTCTTCCTTTTGGCTCTTGAGTAGCATTCAAAATATTTTCGTTATCCATACCTAAACAAAAAATATTTTAATGAAGGAAAATACCATACAAATAATCAATTTGCATAATATCCAATCAACTTGCATAATATCCAATTAATTTGCATACCATCCAATCATTGTGCTAATATCTAACAAATGCATGATAAAAAGGAATACTAAAATAAAATGTTATCATTAACACATATAGCTAGTTCGGTTGCTGGTTCCTAATTGCTCTCCACTCGTTATACATTTCCTGAGCCATGTCATTCCTCTTTGCAGTCCACTGGTCAGATGTTTGAACACTACCAACATATTCACCTTCTTCTGTATTTTGTCCATCTTCTATTATTGGCAAATTCTCGATTGGATCTACAGACATCTCTTGCCTAATAAGATTGTGTAGTAGGCAACAAGCGGTAATTATTCGACCTTGTGTCCTTATCGGATAGAAAGATGGACTCCTTAGTATCGACCACCTTCCTTTTAGCAAGCCAAAACAGCGTTCAATTACATTCCTTGCCTTAGAATGCTTCATGTTAAAATATTCTTCCTTATTAGAAGGTGTTCGTCCCTCCCATTCAGATAAATGATAAGGTATTCCTCTATAGGGTGCAAGGAATCCTTCACCATTTGTATAACCACCATCTACAAGGTAATAATAACCTAATGAAAAAAAAAAACAGACCTTATTAGTGTTTTGTAGTTGACAAAAAGAACTAGACCTAACTTACAAAGTTGAGACTAAGTAATAGTCTTACCCGCTGGTACCTTAAAACCATTAGGCCTAATAATTGCATCATGTAGCACTCTAGAGTCTGATGCGGAACCCTCCCACCCCGGAAACACATATATGAACTGCATATCTCCTGAACACACACCTAACACATTAGTTGCGACTCGACCCTTTCTTGTTCGGTATCTTGGTTTGTCAATTTCAGGTACATGCACATCAATGTGTGTTCCATCCAATGCTCCCAAGCAATTCTTAAAAAAAAAAAAAAAAAAAAGTTTTTGTTAATTTATACAAAGGGAATGAAGAGTTAAAGCTTAGGGAAAATGAAAAAAAATTCTCATCATACCTTAAAACATCGCCACCTAGGATATGTAGAATCAATAGGCACAGGCTGAGGGACTTTTAGTAGGATACCTTGTAATCGCAAAATTCCTTGCAATACGATATTGAAATACCTACTTATAGTCTCTCCCGACCTATAAAATCTACCGCCAACACTACGATTCTTAGTATGATGTGCTAATATTTGTAAAGTCATACACACCTACTCCTCTACAGACACCAAACCATCAGTTTTTACCCTCCCATCTTATCGAAGTAAGTCACATAATATGCCAAAAGTCCTTCTATCCATTCTCAATTCGTTGACACATTCAGTATCAGTATTCCCTATTATACCATTCAGATAACACAAACTAATCTCTCGTCTAATAAGTGAACGGTTAGTCAATGTGGGTCGTTCAACATGTCTCTATTTGCCACGTAGCATAATCAACACAAGAATCGTACAAATGCAAATTGTCTCCAAATAAGACATCTCTAACAATAAGATCAATAAAAGCTTCCTTCGATCCATATCTATCCAAACAAAAAAAAAAACAAAAAACAAATTAAGGACATTATATATGTAATATTTACTGTTATTAAGGGTGATGGAAATGAAGTGATTATGATACGAAATGAACTAGATCAAAGTAACTAGCAAGTCACAATCCGAGGCATCAAATATACGGGTGGTGTTGGAAAAAAAAAAGTTATCATTAATCCGAGGCAACAAATATACAGGTGGCGTTGAAAAAAAAAAGTTATCATTAACCCGAGGCAACAAATATACAGGTGGCGTTGAAAAAAAAAAGTTATCATTAACCCGAGGCAACAAATATACAGGTGGCGTTGAAAAAAAAAAGTTATCATTAACCCGAGGCAACAAATATACAGGTGGCGTTGAAAAAAAAAAGTTATCATTAACCCGAGGCAACAAATATACAGGTGGCGTTGAAAAAAAAAAAGGTTATCATTAACCTGAGACATCATATTCAAAATGTTCTACTCTTATACATCTATAAACATGTGTCTAAGAACACTAGTATGAGGATTGCTATCATTGCTAGGCATTGCATGTGAAGAGGGAAATTAAAGGACACCTGTAATGCAGTAGCCTTAGCCTTAGCCTTCCGTTTATGCTCCTCTTCTCTGCAACCAACAACCACAAAAAATTGCAATTCAGCATCAACCCCACACAATACAAAACATTCACATTGTAATATCATGGTTATAAACCAAGTACACACACACACACTCATGGACAAATGTGCAAAATACACATACATACTCACACTCACACTCACACTAACACACACACACGGACATACTCACACTCACACACGGACATACACTCACACACACACACTGCATACACACACACACACACACACACACTGCATACACACTCACACACATACTCACACGGACATACACACTCTCACACACGGACATACACTCACACACACCCTGCATACATACATACAAACACACACACACACACACACACACTGCATACATACACACACACACACACACTACATACACACACACACACTGCATACACACTCACACACTGCATACACACTCACACACATACTCACACGGACATACACACTCTCACACACGGACATACACTCACACACACCCTGCATACATACATACACACACACACACTGCATACATACATACACACAGACACACACTGCATACATACATACACACACACACACACTGCATACACACACACACACACTGCATACATACACACACACACACACGGCATACATACACACACACACACTGCACACATACTGGTCAGATGCGCACACTGCATACACACACACACACTGCATACACACTCACACACTGCATACACACTCACACACATACTCACACGGACATACACACTCTCACACACGGACATACACTCACACACACCCTGCATACATACATACATACACACACACACACTGCATACATACACACACACACACACACACACACACACACTGCATACATACACACACACACACGGCATACATACACACACACACACACACACTGGTCAGATGCACACACTGTACTCACACGGACATACACACTCTCACACACTGACATACACTCACACACACCCTGCATACATACACACACACCCTGCATACATACACACTCACCCTGCATACATACACACACACACACACTGCATACACACACACACACACACACACACACTGCATACATACATACACACGCACACACACTGCATACACACACACTGCTTTATGAAAACCCCAAATTCCAAATTTCTAATCTCAATTTCAAACCCCAAATTCCAAGCTTTATGAAAACCCCAAATTCCAAATTTCAAACCCCAAATTCCAAGCTTTATGAAAACCCCAATTTCTAATCTCAATTTCACCTAAATATCAAAACCCTAAAATTTGTTCAACTGCAGAATCAAATAAAGCTCAAACCCAAAACAAATCCGCCCAAATCGACGAAAAAAATCCACCCAAATCGACGAAAAAAATCGAACAATCGAAGCTTACCAGACAACTGAAGGCAGATGAGGGCGAGCAGATCTGTTATGTGAAGACGAGGGAGCGGACGACGAGAGGAACAGATGAGGAGCAGGATGCAGATGAGGGCGACCAGGATGCAGCTGACGGCGAGCAGGACGCAGAGATGAGGATGAGGAGGTCGACGTGAGGGAGGAGGACGTCGACGACACTCTCTCCTAGGATGACCGAGGTTCTTTCTCGCAAGAGCGCAATCAGATGAGGAGGACGACGTGAGGGATGAGGTCTTACGAATCCGGACGTTTTTGGGGTGGTTCGCTAAGAACTCCTAGCGAGGGGTTTAATCCGTGCGAGTCGGATCTAATCCCATTAAACCTAATCCTTGCCCCTACCAAACATCAGACTACAATACCAATTAGTGTAGTCCAGTCCAGTCCCCCCTAAGAAGGTCAAACAAACACGCCCTAAGGGTTAGTGAATCTATTGTTTTGATGGGATACGCATTCTACGAAACTAATTTCAAAACCGTCATACTTGTTTATCTATGCTTCAAGATCGCATACGTAAAAAATCGTAAAAAATAAACATTCAGAGATCAAGTAACGGAACAAAACCTTTCGACGGTTATCAACGAAAAATCACGATTTAACGGTTATTTTAACTCTGATTTTGATGATTTTTTACAGCTACACTCTTTGACGCTATATGAATACAATGAATGACTTCTATCTTCAATTTAAAATATTTACACTAGTGGATCTTATGTTATACTTAATAAAAGTGTGAATAAACTCTTAAGTGTTAGTGAATCTATCGTTTTGATGAGATATGCATTCTACGAAACTAATTTCAATGATCCAACCGTCAAATTTGTTTGTATATGATTCGAGATCGCATCAGCAAAAAATGGCAAAAAACAAACATTCAGAGATCAAGTAACGGGACAAAACTTTTCAACGGTTATCAACGAAAAATCACGATTTAACGGTTATTTTAACTCCAATTTTGATGATTTTTTTACAGCTACACTCCTTGACCCTATATGAATACAATGAATGAACTCGATCTTCAATTTAAAATATTTACACTAATGGATACCACAAAATCTTATGTTATACTTAATGAAAGTATGAATAAACTCTTAAGTGTTAGTGAATCTATTGTTTGATGGGATACGCATTCTACGAAACTAGTTTCAACGATAAAATCATCAAACATGTTTGTATATACTTCGAGATCGCATACGCCAAAAATTGCAAAAAACAAACATTTAGAGATCAAGTAACGGGACAAAACTTTTCGACGATTATTAACAAAAAATCACGATTTAACGGTTATTTTAACTCCGATTTTGATGATTTTTTTACAGCTACACTCCTTGACCCTATATGAATACAATGAATGAACTCGATCTTCAATTTAAAATATTTATACTAGTAATGAAAGTATGAATAAACTCTTAAGTGTTAGTGAATCTATTGTTTTGATGGGATACGCATTCTACGAAACTAGTTTCAATGATCCAACCGTCAAACATGTTTGTATATACTTCGAGATCGCATACGCCAAAAATTGGAAAAAACAAACATTCAGAGATCAAGTAACAAGACAAAACTTTTTGACGGTTATCAACGAAAAATCACGATTTAACGGTTATTTTAACTTCGATTTGATTATTTTTTTATAGCTACACTCCTTGACCCTATATGAATACAATGAATGAATTCGATCTTCAATTTAAAATATTTACAGTTCTGGATACCACAAAATCTTATATTTATACTTAATGAAAGTATAAATAAACTCTAAGTGTTAGTGAATCTATCGTTTTGATGGGATGCAAATTCTACGAAACTAACTAATTTCAACGATCTAACCGTCAAACTTGTTTGTATATACTTCAAGATCGCATATGCCAAAAATCACCAAAACAAACATTCATAGATCAAGTAACGGGACAATACTTTTCGACGGTTATTAACGAAAAATCATGATTTAACGGTTATTTTAACTTCGATTTTGATGATTTTTTTACAGCTACACTCCTTGACCCTATATGAATACAATGAATGAATTCGATCTTCAATTTAAAATATTTACATTAGTAGATACCACAAAATTTTATGTCATGATGATAGATGAAAATTGAGGATTTTGTAAAAAGAAGAACATGCAAGCTCTGAGTTCCATTGACAATGTTTAAACTTTTGAGAAAGACTTCACAACGTGAAAACAAAAACTCTTTCATTTTGTTGCATATCCTTGCACATTTAATATTTTGTAATAGAATAGTAGTGTATGGATGTTTGTTTATTAGGCTCTATTTTCGGGTGTAGATGTAGTACTTAAACGACAAATATGTTTTAATGTTTTGAAATAATATTTATATGGCAATGTGTGGTATGTGCAAATTTAAGAAAAAAATATATTTTTCTTAACGGATCATAATGGGTTGGGTCACTTTAAAGTGACCCGACCTATTAAGGATCCGTTAAGATAATGAGTGTGACACGACACGACCTGTTAAGATAACAGGTGTTTGACGAAAACGACATGAACACGACTGACACAATCCGTTTGCCAGACCTACTTGCATTGTCAATTTCAGCATAAGTGATATGTCCAATCTCATTAAAAATAAAATAAAAATAAGTTCAATATATGATAATAGAGATATTAGTGCCAGTCGTCAATACAAAGGTGGCTCACAGTTATTAATTGCTATATATCTTAATAAGTTATACGACGAATACTAATGTTCATAATCATATAAGTATGCAAGAGGCAGTTATGATTCATTGATCAAATCATAAACTTGTTTAGTTCAAAAATTCCTATGCATTATCACGTGGTGTGAAGTCTAGTGATATTTTTGTATGTTAAAAAAAATGGTCAAAACTTCAAGGACATTAGGGTATGGCTAATTCATAGTTGATAAGTAAATGAGCCATTTGAAGCAAATTTTAAAACCAACTTGGTTGACAGTGAAATGATGAAAAAGAAAAGAGGGGGAAGAACAAGTCTCTTCTGTCACAACTTTAATAAAATAAAACCACCAATGAAATTTCCCCATCAAATACTTAATATTGCATCACAAAATTATATTGAATTTGTTGATTATATCAGCAATTGGGATATCGATGGCGAGTGTCATCTACTCCACAATTTCTTTTATATAATTTCTTTTATATTTTTCAATAATTTAACATAATTTCTTTTAATTATGTCTTAATCTCAGACCCCAAAAAAAAAAAAAAAAAAATTATGTCCCATTCTAATCCAGTTAGAAAAGTCAGAACGCCAACATCTCCACATCCATCATAAGCACTGATGTCATCTGCCAGACCAGTTTCATCAATATTATGAATTATAGTTGTGATTATATTTTAATAACTTCATTGCAATTAAATTATGCGGCTATAGTTTAATTGATTGTAGTTGCGGTAAGTTTTTTTGTTGAACGGTTGAAATTGTATTAAAATCGAATAGAAACGTTTACATGAGTAGTTCGATCAAGCTACATAACTTGCAGCAAACAACTGTTGATAAAGAACACTGACTGACAAGTAGCCCCATAACAATGGAAAACTACACCTCTCTCTATCTGTGTTCTTCCGATATGCATCGCTGCACCAACTACCGTAAATTTCACCAAAGTTAAATGAAGCTTGAGGCCATGGAAGAAGCTTTTATTCCCTACTGAAACATCAGCATGTATAGATGTGAAACTCCGCGTTATGATTGACATAAATAAGCTGCAATCTTCTTCACTAAACCGCAACTTCAACCTATAACAACGACTGAACAATGTCCAGTGCCTCCTCAACCGAAGATGCATTCTGAAGCTTGGCTTTATCGACAATAGGCTGGCTCCTTGCAAGTTTCGGAAGGAGTTGAAATTCCTATACAACACAACATGAGATGTTACGAGTCTTAGGACAATGCTGGCAAAATACATCACATCAAAATATAAACTTTAAAATTTCTCCTTTTGGACAACTAAACCATAAACCTTGATAGTCAGTTGAATCTGTTTCCTATTTTCATAAACCTTGGGGAAGGCCAAGAAGTAAAACAAAACAAAAGGTACCTCGGGACTTCCGCTCTCAAGAAGAACACCTTTCAATTTGCCTGAAGCGCAACAAGAATAAACTTACCATGTCAGCTGTAATTAAATACACCAATACATATGCAGAGAATGACAGAGGGAATATGTGCGTGTATGAAACAGAATCTTTACCAGAATCTATCCAGAAAGTAGCAATCTTAGGATTAAAATTCCCAATTTCAATAGTCTCTCCAACTGTTCAATAAAATGATAACAGTGTGAACTACGAGAAGGGACTAACTGAGATGTAGCAAAAAATAAACTCAAAAATTATAGATTAAAAATGCAATGTTAGAGATTCGTACCGTTGTCCCCAAAAAATTGCCACCATATTTTCCTGGGGCTTCCTTCATATTCAAACACCCTCGAGTAAAAAGATGGGAGGTAATCATATCTGGATTTGTTCAGATATAAAAATCATCAATAAGGAAGTGTCAACACAAACGAATCAGGAAAAGCGAAATTCATCTACTACTCTATCTAGAGAATAAGATACACATGTGGAGAGTCTAACTTACGTGTCAGTTTGTGCACTCACTAAAGCCTTAACGCAATGCTGTGCAGATCGACGAGCATGATCTACATGTTCAACTCGTGCTATACGGTTATACATCTGCTCATTGCAAAACATATTTTTCTTTCAGAATTTTGATTACGAAAGAATTTTCTGCTTGATTTAACAAAAACATACCTTCAATGGAAATGCTGCAACATCTCCAACTGCGAAGATTCCAGGTATCCTCGTCCGGAAAAGACCATCAACCTTGGTTTAAAGTACAAAGATATAAGTAATACAAAATAGCAAATGCACATTCAATTTGAATTAAACCTGGCAATCATATTTTGACTATATTGTTGTTCCAAGATAAATTGCTAAATGCAGGATTTCTTTTATCCTGATCAAAATTCAGCTTATCGGGACATTAAAATGTAAAACATGCCACCCATATATGGTCATGAGTCCATCCATTGTCTAAGATGGTTATTGCAATTGATAAAAAGCAAATAATTTGTCCATGATTTTCATAATACATATGCTCAAAAAACAAAATGCAAAGTGTCAGTTGCGAGTCTTGTGACAGCATAAGAATTGCACCTGTATACCACCAACACTGGAATCCAAACCGACACTTTCAAAAGGACCAACAGCAGGTTTTGCTCCAATACCAATAACTACCTGAAAAAAATGAAAGAATTAGAAGCAAAACTATTCCAATTTCATGAACTTCCTCATATACTTTATTTTATTAGTTTTAATCAACATGAAAATCATTGAAAAACTTCAATAGTTATCCAAGATGTAAGGCGCAAGGTGACACAATAATAAAAAAGCCAGATATCAAAAGATGTGTGGGAATGGAAAACTCACTGTGTCCGCTTCTATAGTAGTTCCATCTTCAAGCTTAACATAATTTACACGTCCATCAGCACCAGCTTCTAAATTTTTAATTGAGGCACCCTGGTCCATCATAAAATGAGCTTTAAAGGCCAGGCTGAATGGCAATTACTACACAGAGGATAGGTGCCAAATTTACAAAAGTGGGGGGGGGGGGGGAGGAGAAAGTACCTTTACGAATTTAACACCATTCTCTTGGTAGAATTCCTCATATCTCTGGGCAAGCGAAGCAGTAAACAATCTTTGCAACAGATGGTTTTCTGGAAATATGATCTTCATAAAAGGGAAAAAAAATAAGAGAAGGAAAATCGAAAATGTAGGTCAAGACTTTACATACTTGAAATTTATATTACTTCATCTGATTTTGTTACTTCAACCCAACAAACATAAAAAGCACCAAGTTAAATTTAACACATACCGTTGTATCAAGTTTCCAACCAATAGCAGCTGCAGCAACCTCCATACCAATATAACCACCACCAACAACAACCACCTTCCGTGTTTTCTCCTGGGAAAGAAGATGAGAAATTTTACTGAAACGAACAAGCCATATGATTCCAAACAACAAAGCAAGCCTCAATAAAACATAGTTCAAATTCCAAACAACAAAGCAAACCTTGATAAAACATAGTTCAAGAATAGAGCAAGTGATCAGATAACAATTAACAAAAGAAAATTGCTGAACAATTAAACTTTGTAAAACTAGTTACAAGGTTTGCACTTAATTTGTGTAGGGCGTCTCCTTTATAAATGAATAAATTGCAGGGAACAACAATCTTCACACTCCTAAAGCAGATGGAACGCCAAAACACGCAGGCTTTAAAGTCATACAAGTAGTAAGGAAACACCCCAACTCTACAAGATAGGAACAAAAGCAAACTAGTCAGCCTTATTTGAATAAAGTACGTTCAAAGCGCCAAACGAAACTCAACAAGGGCTGTTCAACTAAGCTTCAAATAGCATACGGTTGTGAAAGTTATGTGGGACTTCACCCTAATCTCAGGTAATGTTCATAACGTTGTGTCAAAATTTAATGAGCTGGATGCATTTCAATAATCTCAGGTAATGTTCATAACGTTGTGTCAAAAATTAATGAGCTGGATGCATTTCAATATTTATATAGCCATTTCAGTTATTAATTGTAACATGGAAAGAAACAATCATAATAATTAGTATGACAAACAGAAAAAACAAGTTAATATCAAATTTACCAATGATGATACTAGTGCATCAGCATCTGCAACATCCCGAATATAATGAACACCAGGTAGGTTTCCTCCAATTTTCTCAGGAAATCTGAATACATAACAGGCAAGGAAGCAGATATGCTTCAGTTTAGATTCGTACAATCTAGTAGCACTTACAATACATCTAACTAATCAGAAATTTACGAAGTTGATTGAAATAACCTTGAGGCTGTACATCCTGTAGCAATTATAAGTGATCCAAACTTGAGCAGTTTGCCTGAATTTGTAGTCAGTGTCTGCTTTTCAATATCAACATTTGTAACGGGATCTTCATAGAACATCTGAACAGAATTGCGGAAAAGCAACATCTTAGAATTACAGTTGCAAATATGCGTAAAAATGAACTTTTTAGCAGTTTCAGGAGTCGCGAAAAAGTTATAAAATTTACCTCTATCCCTTTTTCTTTATACCAGTCAGGTGTTTGCCTATCACCACCGGATCCAACACAAGTATGAAACCCCTACAATAATAAGGTTTCAAATTCTAAACTCCAAAACATATTCGTAAATATATTCAAAATTCATAAACTCAAGGTGTGATTGCAGCTTACAGGCAATCGTGCTGGCTTCTTATCCGAAGGGAACAAATAGCCTTTCGTCAAAGCAGGACGCTCATAAGGCGCAACGGCCTGTTCACAGAACCCACCAAAACTTAACTTCAATTTCACATTCTAACAACAAAAATCAAACAAAATTTACAAAAGAAAAAGTAAAGGAAAATTTTTATTTGATTTACCTCTTTCGACACGATTGCGAGGCGTCCATCGGCCATTCCGTGTTCGACGAAAGTCCTAGCTGCATAGCCAGCCGCATTGCCGCCACCAACAATCACAAACCTGCAAACACACACATTCCAGAGAACCCAAAACTAAAAATTCAAATATTGATGCAAAATCCAAATTTAAAGCTGAAAATATTGAATTTTTGAACGACTGACTCTCGGTTTTCGTTGGTGAAATCTGAGGACGAAACAACGTAGCTTCGGCGGAAGGTCCTGAATCCGATTGGAGAAGAACGGCGATCAGCTGGGTGTTGCTGCGGAAGCCGGAGAGCAGCAGAGTGCTTGAAGCACACGGAATTGGCCAGGTTCGCCATTCGCCTGCGAACTGTAGCTTGCGAGACAAGAAAGAGAAACGGAATTAGAGAAAATTAGGGTTTATGCAACGAGGATCAAGATTGAAGAAGGCGAAGGGGAAATCGGAGTGAGAGTGGGAGTTGAATTTGTGGAGCTCGGACCTGAAGACATTGGGAGCTGAGAGTGGGGATTGACTTTTCTAATATTATCTTAGATAAATAAATAAATTAAATTACTGGTTTGCGGTGGCTCTTGACTCTTGAGGAAGTCGAAAGGTCAGTGAGGGAGGAGGATGGCGGTGAATGTGCTGGGCGTTTGCCATTGGAAGCTGTTTGCAAATGTCTGGGAAGGGGTGTTGTTATTGGGCCTAACCCATTTAGTATAGTTTTAGCCCATTTACATATTTCGGGTTGTAGTTTGCACCGGGAGCACCTGTGCAGACGGTTGTTACCACCACCGTGGTGGAGGCCAACTACACCGCCGCCACCGAGCGGATTACTTCGTTGCCTTTTGGCCATACTAGTCTGCCTTCTCATGTGCTGCCGCCGGTGGTCTCTATTTCTATCAACTCCGATGATTCACCACCCTATCTGAATGGTTGCGATGACATAGACAAAGGTATGAGTTTCTCGCTCCTGCAGTTAGAAGCCAAGTTGCAGGTTATACGCCTCTGTAAGCAGTTGTTCTCTAATGGCAAGAAAAGTGGATGTGAAAATTTTGACTATGTGTAAACCACTTTTTTACTGCATTGTTACATCTGATTTGATGAGGAGCTACTTTGATGCTTTCGGTGTTGATCTACATGCGACATTCGTCCATTTTTGCAGTATTATACGTGAATTTCAGCATGTATGGGCAGTGGCGAATCTAGGAAATAATATTAAGGGGGTTAATAAGAGTAGCGCACAGAGCGTGCAATTTTTTTTATACAAAAAATAGCATGCATATCGCAATTTCATCGAGTCTTGTTAGGCCTGAAGTCATTTGAAAATGCATACTACAGACATGTTAATGTATGCAAGGGGCAGCACCCAAGGTATTCATGGACATTCATCGGGTTTTGGTAGGCCTGAAGTCGGTTGGAGGGCAAGTATGAAGCCAACTCTAATCTTCAAAAAGGCAACACTCAAGGTATCCATGAACATTCACCGAAATTCGGAGGGTCAGCACTTAAGATATCTATGGACGTTCATCGAAGTTCGGAGGGTCAGCTGACCCCCCTTGCCCCTTAATGGATCCGCTAGTGTGTATGGGATCCGGGAGATGCATCGGGTAAAGCTATAAAGTTGATGCTTTATTTCCGGTGTGAGGAGAAGCTTATGGATCATGGACTGGGCAGGCGAATGGGTAAGAAATAGTCTTGCTTTTGTCCAAGGCAGTATTATGGTGGCTGGCATCATGTAGCTATGCTATTACTAGTCTCTTGGCTGGATGGTTCAGTCCAGTTGATGTTTGGCAAAATAGAGACATTCCTATACGAGACTGAGCGGTATGAAGTGAACTCTCTCAAGCATCTTGTTCTATTACTGTTGCTTCAGGTTATTCGGTTACGTTACCACCTCAGTTTTAGTGTGAACTTGACAAGATCATACTACCTGGTATAATTGAGTACGTAACCAATAAAAACCTTGTGGAAAAATCAGAGAAAATGTTAGCAGCTGCTCCGTTTGTTCGATTTTGCCATTATGAAGCCCTTCAACTGATTTTAAGAGCTCCAAAAACTTTCAAGTTTGTGACAGACTTGTGGATGGTGGTGCTTATGTCTGCAATGACTCATATGCTTAAAGGGAAGGTTTTCTTCTGGCAGCTGGGTTATACATTGAGAGACCAGGAAGATGGGCAACGAGGATCTGAGCCTAGCGCTATGAAGAGAAGATCTGAGGAGTTTTCCTTTTTGATTTATAGTTTTCACAGTGGGAGGTCAATCATAAACAGGAATAAGTGTCTTGCCACGGTAAATAGCTACCGCATCCAGATTAAGGCTACATTTGACTTGACGGCTGCAGTATGGAACCTAGAGGCGATACTGTTAGAGTAAGGAAATAAATCAGTACACTATGAGCTTTGACTGCACAGATTCACAAGGAATTTAGAAGAATTCCAGTACAAAGATGGAAGATGATGACGTGAGAGAGAAGAGAGGAGAGAAGCAACAAAGAATGTGACTCTGATTCTTTCATTCACACACACACATTCACCATGACATCCGCTAGAGAGAGAGAATGAAAATATTTACCCCCAAATTCTAATGGTTATACACTTTTGACAGTATTCAAAATACAACAAGGACAATCTCAACCCTCCATCTTACACCCTATGAGATGTAGACACTTGACAACTTGCTTACTTAAGACCTATGAGACTCGAATAAGAAAGATACAACCAAATCAACATTTAGCTAATTATTCTAGCAATATGAGATAGAACTACCACTGCCATATTAGATCACAATTTACACATAACAGCCCCCTTTAAATTGTGAACTGACTTCACTCCAAGAAGTTCTATGAGATAGGTGAATAGCTCATTTGCTAATGCCTTTGTAAAGATATCAGCAACTCACTCCTTTGTAGGATAGTGAACCAAATAGATCACTCCTTGCTGCAATGAAGTGGTACCTTCTGTTTATATGCTTGGTTTTTTTTTTTTTTTATGAAAGATAGGATTCTTAGTGATAACTATGACTAAAGTATTGTCATAGTTCATTGTGTTGCAACATATTGCACTTCACCAAAGTCCTTCAGAACAAACCTTAGCCAAGTAGCCTATGCTGTTGCCTTAGATGCACTAATATACTCTGCTTCAGCTGTGGATAAAGCAACACATTGTTGTTTAATTGAAGTGCAAGAGAAAACTCCATTGCCAAAGGTAAAAGCATACCCAGATGTGCTTTTCATGTCTTCTTTTGAACCATTCCAATCACTATCACACATAATCCTATCAAAATTGCTCCTTTACCTTTCTTGTACTCCAAGCCAAAATCAAGAGTCCCTTGAACATATCTTAGAACTCTCTTTGCTGTCCCATAATGCTTGTTAGTAGGACAGTGCATGAACCTTGCTAACAAACATGCAACATACATTATGTTAGGTCTAGTTGATGCGAGATACAACAAATTGTGTACAATTTTTCTATACTGAGGTTCATCTGCATCTCCACTTTCATATTCTTTCCTAAGTTTATCACTTGGTACCAGTGGAGTGCTCACAAGTTTACAATCCTGGAGTCCAAATTTCTTTAACAAAGATGAGGCATACTTTCTCTGGTGTATGAAAATGCATTCTTCAGTTTGCATTACTCCCATACCAAGGAAATGAAGTAAAAGTCCCAGATCGATCATCTTATATCTATGCATCATATTAGCTTTGAATTCATCCATTAACCCTTGACAACTTCCAGTGTATATTATATCATCAACATAAATTGATACTATAATCATCCTTGAGTCTCCTCTACACTTAGTATACAGTGTTGCCTCACTAGTGGTCCTTTTGAAACCATACAGTGCAAAGTATGAATTTATCTCTCCATACTAGGCCCTAGGTCCCTGCTTTAAACCATACAAGGCTTTGTGTAATTTGTAAAGCTTATCCTCCTCTCATTTCACAATGAACCCATTTGGCTGATCTACATACACATCTTCTTCTAGCACACCATTTAAGAAGGCTGATTTCACATCTAGTTGAAATAGCTTCCATTTGTTCTTTGCAGCTAGTGCAATCAGAGTCCTTGTTGTGTTTAACCTTGCAACAGGTGCAAAGGTTTCATTATAATCTACCCTAGGCTTTTGTGCATAACCTTTTGCAACAAGCTTGACTTTGTTCTTTTGAATTGAGCCATCTAAATTCAACTTCATTTTATACACCCATTTCACCCCAATCATAGGCTTATTAGATGGTCTTCTTGCCAGTTTCCAAGTTTGATTCTTCTAAATCATACCAATTTCATATTCCATTGCCTTCTTCCATGCTTCATCTTGTGCAGCTTCATTATAGCACTCTGGTTCAATGATACACACATGACATCTCTCATAAATCTCACTCAAGTTTCTATATCTCAATGTAGTATCATCAAATTGAGGTGTAGAAATTGAACTGCTTGATTCACCAGAAATAGTAGTTGGAGAGCCATCAATTTGAATTTGAGAACCTCCAGATAGAACCTGTTCCATGAAGTATGGATCTTCATTAACTTCATTCTAGATATTCATTTGCAGAAAAGGGAATGCACACTTCCTTGACTTTATGTTTCTCCCAGTCCCATTTGCCATTCTCTTCAAAATCACATCCTTTAAGAGCATCACCTTCTGTGTTTCAGGATTAACCACTCTATACCTTTTCTCACAAGTGCCATATCCAATGAAGATACCAATGACACTAGTTTCTTCAAGTTTATTTCTCAGATTTCCTCGAATAAGAGAATAACACACTGAGCCAAACATTCTCAAGTGTTTAATTCCAGGTTTTCTTCCACTGAACTTCTCAAAGGGTATAATATTTTCCAATGCTTTTGTGGGGCATCTGTTTAGTAAATACACAAATGTGTTCACTGCTTCACCCCATATATTATATGGAAGACCTTTATCATGCAGCATGTATTTAGCCATCTCCACTATAGTTTTGTTTTTCGTTTGTACAACTCCATTCTGTTGCGGAGAATATACAACAGTGAGTTGCCTCTCCAACCCCAAAGATTCACAGAACTTTTCAAACTCACTTAAAGTGAACTCTCCTCCCCTATCTGTTCTCAATTTCTTCACATAATAGCCACTTTGGAGTTCTACCATAGCTTTAAATTTCTTGAACACATGGAAGACTTCTGACTTGTGTCTCAAGAAATAGATCCAGCACATCCTCGAGTAGTCATCAATGAATGTGATGAAGTACCTATTTCCACTCACTATTGGTGTTTGCATAGGGCCACACACATCTGAGTGTATTAGCTCCAATGGCATCTTTGCTATCCAAGTTGATTCTTTTGGAAAAGATTCCATGTGATTCTTCCCCAATGCACATCCTTACACACCTTTACCGTCATGCATCACAAGTAATCCAAGAACTATATCATGTTCCTGCAATTACTTCAGACTCCTATAATTCAGGTGTCGAAACCTTTTATGCCACATTGTAGCTCACTAATGCACATTAGCCTTTAATACCCATTGATTATTGGATTTGAACACAAGTGGAAAGCACTTGTTCCCCTTTTGCTTCACACTAACCACTAAGTTTGTTAGTGTTCTGTAATAAAAAATTTCCCCCTTATAGTCATTAAACACCAGAAAATACCTATGTTCTGTCATCTGTCCGACGCTGAGTAAATTCTCTGCAAGTCTAGGTACTAGCATGACTTCTCTTATATACCTCTTTCCCTTCTTAGTGTCAATAACAAAAGTTCCTATGCCTTTCACATCAACTAGAACCCCTGTGCCAACTTGCACTTTTGCTTTTATACTTTTGTCAATGTCCACAAGTAGATCCTCTTTGGAGGTCATATGATTGCTACATCCACTGTCTATATACCAAATGTCACTCATAGCTTTCATTTCAGTTGTTTGTTTAACCAATAAAAGGTTTCTAGGTTCCTCCACTTTGTTTGCAAAATTCCCTTGCTGAACATTCTTATTGAGATTGCAGACTCTGGCAATATGGCCAAGTTTGCCACACTTATGAAATTTGATCTTCCCTTTCAACCAACACTCTCCATAGTGTAGCTTATCATAGTATTTGCAAGCACCATCAATGTTGCTAGTTTCATTTCTTACACCTGGAGTGGACTTGTTATTCCATTGTTTCCATTTGGATTTGTTATTTCACTGTTTCCCTTTGGACTTGAAGTTCTTCTGAAATTTTGTTCCACCAGCATTGGTATTTTGATTACCAAATTTACCATTCTTAGATGAGATATTCAGACTTGCAAATGCACGCTTAGTACTACTTTCTCCATGTCTAGCTAGCTTCACTTCATACCCTTTCAATATAGCAACCACATCTTGAGCATCAATCACTTCAATATCTTTAGTATTCTCTATAACAGAAGCTATACTATCATATGTTTTAGGTAAACTGATAAACAACTTTTGCACAATTCTCTGATTACTAAGATCTTCTCCATAACTTTTCATTTGGTTTATCAAATCAAACAACCTAGCCAAATATGCAGTTAGAGATTCACCTTTACTCATATGAGTATACTCAAAATCACGACAAAGACCCTATAATTTCATAGATCGTACTTGTTTGTCTTCTACGAACTCTTGCTTCAGAATATCCCATGGGGCTTTTCCAGTTTCTAGAGTTGCAATGCATGGAAAAATTTGATTTGATACGGCTCCTTGAATGATTCCAAGAGCCCTTGCATCTTTGACCAAATTTTCACGATACAACTTCATCTCCTCCTCTGTATCTCTTCCTCCCCTTTGCTGGAGAAGAAAAACCAGTCTTAACAATACTCCATAACTCGTGAGATTGGAAAATTATTTTCATTCAAATTTGCCAGAAATCAAAGTTCTATCCGTTGAATATCGGAGCTCGAAGCTCCCCTCCACCAGACCCAACCATGTTAGACTAAGATCGCACCTCTCGCTTTCCATGATTTTTCTGCAATGAGATGTTGTGAGAATGAACACTCACAAAATCAAAGACCAGAGTTTTCAAACTGAACCTGGCTTTGAGGCCATGTTAGAGTAAATAAATCAGTACACTGTGAGCTATGACTATATAGATTCACAAGGAATTTAGAAGAATTCTAGTACAAAGATGGAAGATGATGATGTGAGAGAGAAGAGAGAGGAGAGAAGCAACAGAGAATGTGACTCTGATTCTTTCATTCACACACATTCACCATGACATCCACTAGAGAGAGAGTAGGAATATTACCCCCATATTCTAACGGTTCTTTTGGCAATATTCAAAATACAACAAGGACAATCTCAGCCCTCCATCTTACACCTTATGAGATGTAGACACTTGGCTATGAGACTCAAATAAGAAGGATACAACCAAATCAACATTTAGCTAATTATTCTAGCAATATGAGCTAGAACTACCACTACCATATCAGATCACAATTTACACTCTAACAGATACGTTTAGGTGAACAGGTTGTTAACCTCACTCACACAAATAAATTAACACATATTGTTTCAATGGTTACCGATTTCATTGCATCAATTTGCAAATGCGAGTCTGTTGTCATACTCATGGAAGCACTTGACAACACACTTTCAAAGAATGTTGGTTTTGGGGGAATGAGTTTGCATCTAGTATACGTGGTTGTGAAAAATATGGGCAATGTTGAGAAAATGTTGAGCTAGGAGGATAAAGAAGATCACACAAACCATTGAAAACAACAACCACAAATAGCCTAGTCAATTGGCATTGCTCACTAAGGTGGATTTAGTTGTTCCTTCTGTCCATGACTTATCTTTTACAAAAGAAGATTGGTACCAAGCCATAGTCTCCTCACTCCCAGTGCTTGCAGGTGAGGAAATTGAGTGGAAGGCTGCACTCCATGGTACTATTAATGATTGTATTGGTATTATTCTTCTGGCTTGAGCTATGGAATTATTGGCTATCGTTTCATTGAGTTTTGGAGTGAATTGAACTAGTCAAATATGTTGGTACCATTTTTGTTTTCTACAAGAATTTGGCAATAGACAAACAAATTGGAAACATCGGGGGCGGGGTGGCTGCCTCAGTTATTCTCAGTTACCCTTAAGGCTTGAGGTGTTGAAAGTATGCCCATAAAGCCACTCATTTGATGTAATGGCTTTTGGAATACTTATTGTATTAAACTATTATATGTTTAATGAAGGGCAAAGCTTATTGTTAATCACTATTTATTGTATCATGTGTTTAAGCAATAAGGGAATCCAAGGAAAGTATTTAATCTAAGAGATAAGTGATCTAAGTAAGTTAGATTAACGAGACATTTCTCTTATGTTCATTCCTAAAACGTTCCTAGCCATAGGATTGCCAATTGAGCATTGACAATCCGCTAAGGTTAGTATGTGTTATGTCAACTCAAGTGTGAGTATGACTAGTCTCAAGTCATTTAGTGTTGGACACTAAGACAAACACGTAGGTGCTTGAAAGGGTAATCGAGTACACTGAACAACGATCAAAAGAGAGTTCAAACATACATGTCATTTAAGAACTCATTAGTTGCAATATGCAAAGTAGTCTTTTGACCTAAGGCATCATAGATGTCTAATGGTTAGGTCCTTGATCTTTGATCATGTCAAAGGCATTCCATCGAGAGTGTCCGCGGCATTGTTGGGGTCAAGATATCTAGTCATGTAGGCATATGAATGCACAACAAGAGATCTCTAACCTTCCATGATGGAGGGAGAATACTCCAAGATATGATTTGGGAGTCTTTGGCCAAAACATATGAATATGACTTAGGAAGTTTGTTCCAAATCATATTCAATTGAATCATATAAAGAAGTATTACATTGGATAGTAGACATGAAACAAACTATCACTCAAACAATGTGATTAAGAGTATTGTATTAGAGAAGGACCATATTGCATTTTAATTGTAACTGGATAGGTTCTCCAACCACTTCTACTTAGCTTGGGTATCCATGACATACTGCTAGGTGTCACTCATGGTTTGTGGAAGCCCTGAAGATTAGCAAACACTAATCTTCAACAAAAGGAGAATTAAAATGTTGTTTCAATTCACAATCGATCATTAAGAGTAACAATCGCCCACTGCCTCGCTAATTGGAACCTAATGGATCGTACACCGAGTAAGGATGAAAGTGAAGAAATATAAATGAGATGGATAAACGATTAAATGGTTTAATTGAGAATGGTCAAGATTAATTAATTAGTTAATTAATTTTACGAAAGGTTCGTATTGGGCTTTTAAGTTGGTTTTGGGTTTTCAGGGCCCAAAAGTGTTTTGGTCCACAAGGCCTATTATGTTTAAGTTGTATGACAACTAAAACAAAATGGGCAATTAGCCCAATAACAAAGACAAGGCCGGCCATAAGGGTGAGTGGATGCAAACTTGAATTAATTACAAGTTTGCCACTCACATGTGATGTAGTATAAAGTCAACTTTATAGCTTTTTCTCATTAGGGTTTTCTTGAGGCAAAGAAGAGAAACACTTTCTCTCTTTGTCTCTAAAAGGAGGCCGGCCACTTAGGGAAGAATTAGCTAGCAATCTTTTCTTCTCTAAGTCATCCATTTCATCTTCACACCTCATCCTTGGTGTGGAGACTTAGAGACACCAAATCTTTGGTGTTCTTGGAGATCCTTTCCTCACATCCTCAAGGAGCAAAGGAGCATCAAAAGGAAGAAAAACACAAGGAAGATCCAAGGAACTAGGAGGTGACTTGAAGGCCCTCCACTTGGGTAAATCCCTTGTGTAAACAAGGATGAGCTTCAAGGGTAATGAATCTCTAAATCCTTCCTTCTTTTTAATATTGTTAAAGAGTCTTGTGGTTCACCATTCCCTAGGCTTTGAAAGTCATGGGTTTTAGAATTGTTTTTGAATGCATGCCTACTTTAATGTGTTAATAGTTTGCTTATGTGTTCAAATATTCTCACATGTTCTTAGCTAGGACAAAATTTTTCCTTCAAGTGGTATCAAGAGCCTAGGTCTAGTTTATGGTGAATCCTTTTGGGTTTTGTGTTTTTCATGGTTTGTGATTTAAATGTTGTAAATGGTACAAGCTTTGTTCTTGCTTTTGAATATAAATTTTGCTTGAAAATTTAGCATCTCAAATGTTGTAGATGTAGTTCATTTAAGCATGAATATTGGAACTAAAATTTGGTGCCATGTATGTTGGGAAATTCGGCCAAATTCAAAGGGTGGATTTTTGGGTTCATGTTTGTCTTGTTAAAACAAAAACAACTTTTAGGAACATCCAATATAAGCAAAAACAACTTTCTCAATATAAACAAGCAAGCTATCACTCAACCATTGATCTCCCATTTTATTGTGAAGTAAACTTTGTAGAATTATCAGAGAGAAGGGCCAAAGGCCCACTTCCACCAACACCGATACTGTCCCCAATTTGGTAATTACCAGTTGCACAATCGGTCAGGTGTGGGGTTTATCACAAAAGGTCTCGGTGTTAGTTAGAGTAGGGTAATCCTATTTAAATTGGTTTTTTCCTTTCCGTATGACCGATGTGGGATTCAACACGCCCTCGCACGTGAGACATTTTGTGGGTCACATGTGGAGATCCACACATCGGCAACCACGTGGAGCCAAGGAGACTCACCCTACACGCAGGGCCAAAGGACCCACCATCATTGCGCTGGGCCAAGATGACCCACCCATCACGTGGCAGTACAGTGCGGGCCCGTTCGCTGGCTCTGATACCAAGTTGAAAATAAAGGGTTTAAGGTAAACTTAGAATTCTCTACAATCTCACAATTCTTGAATAACAACATCCATAATTATTCTTCTCCATAAGGAGGCATTTATAAGATTACAAAGGAGCAATACTAGAAAATAAATCAAAACAAACCTTTGTCAACAAGACAAGGAAACCTAACCAAATCAAATCATATCAAACCTAATTAAATCATATAAAATCACTAATTAAATCATATCCCTAAAATACGTTCCCTTTTTATTTTCGAACACCCCCCCCAAACTAATGGTGTGAAATTATGAGTTTGCCAAGAAGGAAATCTTCATTGATACGTTGAAACTGACGCCAATTTTTTGAAAGCTTAGCAAATCGCAATTTGTAAGAACTAACGCCTATTTTCCAATGTCCAGCTAGAACTAGCACCAATATTTTCGAAAGCCCAACTAGAACAAACACCTCTTTTCAAAAGCCCAACTAACAAATCATAATTATTGGAACTAATGCCTCTTTTCGGAAGCTCAATAAATAAATTTGTTGGAACTAACGCCTCTTTTTTCAAAGTCCAATTGAAACAAACGCTAATCTTCTTCGAAAGCCCAACTGAAACTAACGCCTTTTTTCGGAAGCCCCAATCACCAAATCCTTTTTTTCCTTCAATTTTTTGTTTCATCCTTCTTATTTTTCTTTTTCTTCCTCAAACTCATATCTAACTAAATTAAAAAAAAAAAAAAAAACAAAACCCAAAAGCCTTCATGATAGGAAACGTATCCTACCTTGACAAAACTTTTTTTCTTCTTCTAATCTCTTGTTGGTAACACCAAAACCAATGTAATAAGATTATACACTACGTGTGTTGTTAAATCTTAACTAAGTTGCTCAACTTGCTTCGTTGGTGGGTGGATCTTAGTGGTAAGACACTAAAGAGGTTTGGGAAAGAAACTTGGAATGAAATATTTTTTTTTTGAACAAACGATATTATCTATCCTAAAAAGGAGAGGTGGGTTTAGCCTCACAATTGGAATGAAGAGTTTTGAGTTGAAGAGGTGAATTAGGTTGAAATTAAATTAAAAAGGGAATAACTGGCGCCTTCTATTAGGTCGAGGAGATGATAATCAATCAATCATGTCCGTTCATTGTATATCGTGCGTTTATAAATCATTTAAAATTTAAAATTTAAAATTAAATATAAATAGTATCTAACGAAAACTGACTACATGATATACAATGAACGAATGCGATTGATTGATCCCTCGGATCCCCACAAAGAGGATCCGGAGAGGATCATTTTCCGTTGAAAACAAATGCATGTAGCTTTTTAAATGGAAAAGCTGACTATTTCCTTTTTTTTTAAAAATACTATAGACGAAAATGTCGTTTCGTCTTAGGTTTGAAAAAAATAAGAAAAAGTCATGTCATTTTATTCATTGCGTTGCCGATCTTGCCGATCTTGCCTAGGCTGGCAGCCATCAATTCCGTCTCGCCTTACCTTGGTTTGGGTGGGCAAAAATCAAGTCTAGGTGGGCAGCTGCCAACCCTTGTGCTGGTATCAAAATTTGGATGGAGTCTGGATTAGGTTCAACATGTATTTGCCATGAGTATTACTTTTGGTTTCAGTGTCACAAGATGATTCGAGAGAGAGAGAGAGAGAGAGAGAGAGAGAGAGAGAGAGAGAGAGAGAGAGAGAGAGAGAGAGAGAGAGAATAGGTGCACCACTGTTGGAGCCTGCCAACATTTGCCACGAGTATTACTTTTGGTTTCAATGTCATGAGATGATTTGAGACAAAGAGAGAGAGAGAGAGAGAGAATAGGTGCACCACTGTTGGAGGCTGCCAACATACAGTGAGTGTGAAAATTGCGAGTACATCTAAGCATTTTTAGTTGTTTAGGCATGAGTGTGGTTTAAGATGTGTTCAAAGTTCAAATAAAAAACATCAGACTTCTTAACCAAATGATTGTGCATTGAGTGGAACGCTAGTTTGGTTAAGTTTTTTTATGTTCCTCGAGCCAAAGAGGACTTAAAATTCAGTGTGACTTTGTCCATGCTTGCCTAAAAAGTAAATGAAAGTGACATAGAAACTAAAATGAGAAACAGGATGTAATCATTCCATGATGGAATCAATATTACAAATGTTCACAAAAGCAAAATCTAGGACAACTGGCCGAGCTATATAACTTGAAATATAAATTGACAAGAAATGTAAAGAAAGCGGTAAAATTCTCCCCAAATTTAGACCATGGAGGGAAAGATAAAGCTAGAGGAGTCCACCGAAATCAATGGTGTCAGATTGGACTTAGTACAAAACATGCACCCTCAGAGAGGAAATTTGGGTGGTTCAAATTGTACATTACATTAACCTACTTATACCACGAGGGGTGGCAAAATTGTAAATTTTTTTGATATCAAGGATCATAAGTAGTGTTTTCTTCGAAAGAAGGCTTTGAGATTGTAGCTGAAGAGGTAAGAGAGTTGTGCTCAAGAGTAATTGTGTTTGTGCTAAAAGGTAGTTGGGTTGATTGAAGAATCACTCAAAGTTTTATTTAATTGTAGAGAGTGAATTTGAGAAGGTCCTGAGCTTGAAGGACTGTGCTCTATTTATAGGCACAAAAGAAGAAGCAACCTCGATCATATTGCTGAGCTAACGGGTCGGTCGGTCATTTGGCGTTATAGTGACTGTGGAGCAAAAAATAATCAAGAAAATTATGGAGGTGACACGTGTACTTTTGGGTTAAAAGGACAAAATTACCCTCGAGGCACACTGAGATTCCCATGAGCATGCAATGGACAATAACGGCTCAATCAAGGAAGAGTCAAAGGTGATCAAAATGGTATGTATTCAAATCATTCTCATCACTCCTCATCAAATCCCCACTCAAAAGGTAACTCCCAATTTTCCTATTCAATTTAGGATTAATTGTCAAGTTGATTGCAAGGTTTTCACATAATATGTTGCAATTATACTCACAATTTGACCATATGTGGCCGGCCCCTATTCTCCAAATAGGGCTAGTCACTCCCCTATAAATAGTCATGTTTTCCAACTAAAAAGCTAAGCCATTCTCCACCCACAAATTCTTAAACACTTTCTCTTTCAAATTCTAACTTTGGCATTGAAGATTCTTCGGCCAAAGCCCCCCTATTCATCATGGGCGCATGAGGCTTTTGGCCTTAATCTTCGGTGTTATTATTTTGCAGGTGCATTTTCATCAAAGGAGAAGACGGGGGAAATTTGCATCCACAAATTGGTGCTTTCAATGAGAGTCTTGATTCACACGCTTGAAGAAGACTCTCACATTCAAAGTTTCTCATTTCTCGTTCATTTGCAGATTTTTCATACGTTCTTATTCCTGGAATTTTTTTATAAAGTTCTTTGAATAAACGTAAAAGAAAAGTATAATGATAAGAAATTCAGAAACTATAATGAACCGAACTTCCTCTTTTCAAGAATTCGGACCATGACGATCCACGAGGCTCAACGCCACGATGAGTAGAGCGGCACCATCATGGCAGCCACCATGGATGCAACCACGATAGCAGCCCTTGGCGAGCCCACTACCCACGGTGAACCAGTCACCTTGGAGCAGTAGACCTAGGCCTGTGCCATAAGGTAGCCAGCCTAGTGCAAAGCATCCCACATTCAACAGGCCCATGGTGCTGTAATAGCAGCTGAGGCCTAAACAGCTGCAGTAATTAAAGTAGCCCAACACTTTCGGGCCCAAGGCCAGTGTGAGCTTAAGACCCACAAGCCTAAGCTGCGTCGAGGGGAACCCAACGCCCATGCGCTTCAGTGGCCCGACTCGCTCCAACGATCTAACCTCGAGGTTTGAACTAGTCCAAGATTGGTTTAATCGTCCTAACTTCAGATTTTTGGGTCGACGATTGAATCAGGTGTATTTTCACCCCATTTCTCCACAGATTTGACATATCCTAACTTAAATTTCACACCCGTAGTCTATTACACTTCCATTACTCAAGGAGACGCATATCGTCTAAGCTCTTCCAATCCAAATGGTGAACAACACTTGTCTTGACAAGCATCCTTATGCAGCAGACGACCTTGGTGAATCAGCTCTTGTAGCGTATCGAGATGTAGCATGCCCCAGACGAGGTGTCTTGAAGTAGGACAAGGGCAGACAACGAACCTCTTCAGCAGCGTTCTGGTAAGTAGCCACTCGAGCAGTCATGAACCGAGCTTTCTGGCAGTGTACACTCCCGAATAGGCCTCCAAGTTAGTATATACTCTTATCTTAATGCACGGAGGAGTGTGCACTCTCGGTTAGGCCAACGGATGAGCATACATTCACAGTTTCGGCCACACTCCGATAATCAACATGAACAACCTTCCAAACAAAGTGTTCATTTGCGGCTAGGCCCGCAAGGAGCAACCTCCACCTTACATCGAAATAGGCAGCACGATGGATGGAGATAAGCAGTCACTTAATCTGACTCAAGTTTAACCGGCAGTCTGCGAGAAATTCACTCGTCTGTCAGGAATGTACCACATGCATCATAGCTGCGGCATAGATGAGTCGAAAACATGAAAGAGTAGCCTAGGCCAGCAGGTCACGATCGGGGGTAGCCAAGAGCTCCACTACCCCAACAAAGGTAAATTCAGGAAGAAGTAGAGAGACTCTTGACCGAGCGATTGCACGACTTCCAACGTAACGAGGACATTGACGAGGCATTACGATGGGACATGACCAACATAAGCAAGTCACCTTTAACAGACAAGATAGAGTAGGCAGAGCTTCTATGCAAGTTTAGCATGCCACATTTCTTATCATTCAAAGGAGATGGTGACTCGGAGAGACACTTGAAGCATTACTGAAGCACAATGGTCCTTTATCGGAATAACGACGCATAATGGTTCTTTATTGGAACAACGATGCTTTCATGTGCAAAATATTCACCACCATTTTACAAGGTGAGGCACAGGATTGGTTCCATATCCTGCTGCCACAATCCATCTGGAGTTTCGATGAGTTTTCTTTGGTTTTCACCAATGAGTATTCATCCTACCGCTTGATCAAGAAGAAGTTTAACCATTTGTTTAACGTCAAGAAAAACCCGAAGGAGCCGCTTCGCAACTATATGAAGAGGTTCAAAGCCTAACTCCATCAAAGATAGTCTGATGTGATGACTCTATAGCTAGTGCAGCCTTCCAAAAAGGACTCCCAGCAAACCACCCACTGTTTGGAGAATTGATCATGAAAGAAGATTTAACTCTGGTAGACGCTTTTGCTCTGGTAGATAAGTATGCACTTTAGGACAAGGCTCGATGAGCGGACAAAGCACCCGAGTAGCCTCGAAGAGAATTGGTAGTAGCTCAAAAGAAAGAGGAAGGGAATCAGTACAATAACAAAAGCAGGCAGGAGGCTAAGTGTAGGGACTGATCCACGACTAAAGAAGGCCCGATGCACAAGAATTACTCTAAGTTCTCGATCCTTAACCACCAAATCCTTTGCGACATCAAGAACGAAACATGGTTCAAGCTGCCAAAACAATAAAAGGGAGATACCTCCAAGTTAGACCATACCAAGTAGTGCGAATTCCATCAAGATACCGGTCACACAACCGACGACTGCTACACTTGGAGGAACGACCTAGAGAAGTTGGTGAAAGAAGGCAAGGTCGACAGATACTTAGACAAGCCAGCTGTGCATCCTAGGAGAAACGTAGACCGATGAAGAGTCGCCAACCAAGACAATTCGGATCAATGGTAACTTTGCCGAATCCGAGCACTTGGAGGCCACCAACAACTCAAAGAAAAGGAAGATCCAGCAGGCTTTACTAGTCTTACAGGTCCAGGTAGTTAATGTCCAACCTGGGCTTTACCGAGCAGGATGCCGAAGGTGTCGATTTCCCATATGATGATGCACTAGTGGTATCTGTCCAACTAGCCCATGCTATAGTTGACAAAATGATGGTTGATAGCTAAAGTGCGGTCAATCTATTTCAGCTCTCAGTAATTCAGAATATGGGCCTAGAAAGCACAATCATACGCCGAGCGAAGCTACTCACTTGATTCAACGGACACATCTCAACTGCCATCGACAACATTACACTTGACGTGAGAACACCACCAGTTGTCTCAAAGTAGATGTTCACGATAGTAAGCGACCCCTATAATGAGATTCTAGGACGACCTTGGCTGATAAAGTTGGACGCAGTAACCTTCGTCAAGTATAAAAAAAAATCTGATTTCGCATCTCGGGATGAGAAATCAAAGAAATCAAGTTTGACCAGGCCACATCTCGATGATGCACTGTGCATGTATTGAAGGAGTAAAAAAAGAAGACGTTTACCCTCGTAAAGGTTACTGAGGTCCAAAGGGAGGACGAAGCTACCAAATAACAATTACAGCAGATGGAAAAAAAAAAAAGATGGTGTCTAAATCAACGCACCAGCATACTAGATGTGATGGAAGCCCGAAGATGACGAAGACTGCTAGAATCGGCTAACGTCTGAGCCTGAAAGAAAATGAGGAACTCATGACTTTCTTTCGGGAAAATCATGACATCTTTGCACGGTCACCTTTCGACATGCCCAACTTCGACCCCGAGATAGCTTGCTACAAGCTGCACGTCAATCCCGCTGCCAAACCAATGATCCAAAAGAGAAGACATTTCGCACCCGAACGAGTGGCAATCATTGAAGCGAAAATTGATAAGCTATTAGAGGCTGGATTCATAGAAGAAGTAGCACACTCAGCATGGCTTGCCAACGTCATGCTAGTAATGAAGAAAGAGAAGAATAAATGTAGGGTTTGCGTAGACTACACCGACCTTAACAAAGCATGCCCGAATGATCCTTATCTAGTTTCTCAAATCGATCTACTGGTAGATTTAACTTTTGGGAACCAGATGCTCAATTTCTTGGACACATACTTCGACTGCAACCAAATAGCAATGCACAAGCCCAATAAGGAGAAAACCGCGTTCTTGATCATGCTAGGCACCTATTGCTATAAGGTCATGCCTTTTGGCCTCAAGAATGCGAAAGCCATATACCAAAGAATGCGAAAGCCATTTACCAAAGACTGGTAAACATGATGTTTAAGAAGCAAATTGGAGTAACCATGGTGGTCTACGTCGATGACATCATGGTGAAAGGCAAACAGTTATCAGACCACATTGGCAACTTGGCAAAAAGTTTCGATATCCTTAGAAGTACAAGATGAAGCTCAATCCTGCCAAATGCACATTTTGAGTATCTTTAGGAAAATTCTTAGGGTTCCTAGTAACCCAATGAGGAATTGAAGCATATCCAAGCAAATTTGAGTAATCCTAGGGATGAAATCTCCAACTACCTTGAAGGAGATCCAAAGCTTGACCAGACGAGTAGCCGCTCTCAACCGCTTACTTTCACGGTCCACCAATTGATACAAACCTTATTTCAAAGCAATCAAGAGGGCACATCGAGACAAATGGGATGATGAATGCGAAAGAACTTTCTTCTAGGACTTGAAGAAGTATCTCACACCACCTCCCTTACTATTCAAGCCAGAAGCAACATAGGACTTATACATTTACTTGGCAGTTTCAAAAGTAGCAGTGAGCTTTGCCTTCATATGATTAGAGCTAGGGCCTAACTGCTTGTATTCTACACTTCTAAAACTTTTCTCGATGCAGAAACTAGTTACCTGAAAATCAAGAAATTAATTTTGGAGCCAGTTATTGCGACTCAGAAGCTTAAACCATATTTTCAAACCCATACAGTCATTGTAATGACTCAGTATCCTCTATGATCAATCCTACATGGTCCAGATGCTTCTCAACGAGTAATGAAGTGGGCGTTGGAACTTGGCCAATACAGCTTAGTTTATCGACCCCGCAGGGCGATAAAGGCCCAAGCCTTGGTAGACTTCATAGTTGAATTCACTCGTAGCATAGACGACGCAACAGAGCGACTCATCGACACTCCGGAGGCAATCGAGCATGCTTTAGCCATACCTGCTTCACCCAATGGAGACTTCTGACATTTGCATATTGACAACACATCTAACTACAAAGGCTCAGGAGCAGGCGTGGTCCTTGTCATCCCAGACGGTTTGATGCTCGAGCAAGCAATCACTTTAGGTTTCAAAGATCCAACAATGAAGCGGAGTACGAAGCCCTACTAGTAGGCCTCCGAATGGCAAAAGACTTGGAGGTGAAAAAGCTTATAATTCATACTGATTCCTAACTAATCACCAGCCAGACTATTGGGGAGTTCATAGCAAAACATCCGAAGATAGCACAATACCTAGAGAAGGTACAAAAGCAATGAAAGCAACTTGAGGCGTTTTAGACTTACACCCTTACTTAAGTTCCGCGGGCATACAATGCCCACGCAGAAGCGCTAGCCGACTTAGGCTCCGCCCTCGACCATCAACTCAAACTCTCTATTCCAGTAGAGTATCTTGACAAGCAAACATAGAGGCAAAGCTAGCAGTCGAGCTGTCACAAGTTAGTATAACTCCAAACTGGCAAGATTATATTATAAACTACCTGGTCAATGGCATACTCCCCATGGAAAGATTGGAGTCCAGAAAGCTCCAAATAAAGGCAGCACACTACTGTGGAGCCAAAAATAATTGAAAAAAATATGAAGGCAACACGTGGATTCTATGGTAAAAAGGACAAAATTACCTTTAAGGAACACCGAAATTCCTACGCGTGAGCAGTGGACAATCATCCCTCAATCAAGTAAAAAGTGCCCAAAATAGGTATTTATTTATAACCTATTTCATCCATCCTCATCAAATCTTCTCCACAAGGCAACCCTCAAATCTTTTATTTTTTATTATATTAATTAGCTAATTAATTGATTTATTATTCCATTAATTTACTAATTAAACACAAATCATGAACTTCACCCACAAAACCATCCAAGTGGCTGGTCCATCTCCACCTAAAGGGACCGGCGACACCCTTATATAAACACCTTTATTCTATCCAAAACTTAATTCTAGTTCTCTTTGTAAATTCTCTAAATTCTCCAAACACTTTTCCCTCAAAATTCTAACTTTGGCATCAGAGGTTCTTCGGCTAAAGCCCCCCCATTCACCGTGGGTGCATGAGGTTCTTGGCCTTAACCTAAGGCGTTTGTTGTGTTTTGTAGGTGCAATTTTGTCCAAGAACAAGGAGGAGGAAATTTGCATCCATAAATTGGTGCTTTCATTGAGAGTTGAGTCACACGCTTGTAGAAGATTCTCGTATCTAAGGTTTCTTGTTTCTTTGTCTATTTGTAGATTTTTTTATTGTTCTTATTCTAGGAATTTTTATTTCTAAAATTCCTTATATAAAACATAAAAGAAAATTACAATGGGAAGAGATTCGGAAACCTCGACGAACGAAAATTCTAACGTTCAAGGATTAGGACCGCGGCGATCTACAAGGCTCAACATAGCAGTAAGTGAAGTGGCACCCCTACGAGGCATCACCGTGGCAGCCACCCAAGGCAAGGTTCATGGTGCCACAACCACGGCTCGAGCCATGCCACTTCAACTTTCAAGGGCCCAAGCCCTAGGTGAGCCAGCCTGTGCCATCCAATCGCAAGGCGAGCCTAATGCGTTGCCAAGCTAAGCACAAGCCTTGCACCCGTGTGCACCACACGCTGAGTAGCCCACTTCCATGGCCCAGCCTACTCCCGTGGTTTCCCAAGTAGCCAAAGTCGACCCAAGGTTAGTCCAACCATCCTGGCTTCAAATTTTAGGATCTTTGATCGAGCCGGGGACATTTTCACCATATTTCTCTGTGGATTTGATATTTCCCAACTTAACTCTCACACTCGGAGTCTACCACCCTTCCATTGCTTAAAGAGATGCATTCCTTCCAAGCTCTTCCAATTTGAATGGCGAACAACACTTATCTCGGCAAGTCATGTAGTTGACGAGTACTTTTGCAGTGCACCAAGATCCAGCGTGCCCCAGACAAGGTGTTCTGAAGTAGGACAAAGGCAGACGAAGAACCTCTCCAGCAGTGTCTTGGCAAGCAGCCACGCGACCAGCCACTAACCAAGTGTTCGGGTAGTGTACATTCCTGATTGGGCCTCCGAGATAATGTATACTCTCCTCTTAACATGCAAAGGAGCATGCACTCTCGACTAGGCCCACATACGAGCATACACTCACGGTTGGGACCACACTTCGATAACCAACATGAGCAGCCTTCTAGGTAAAGCATCCATTTACAGCTAGACCCGTAATGAGTATCATTCATATTACATTAGAGTAGGCAGCTCGATGGACGGAGATAAGCAATCACTTAATTCGGCTCAAGTTCAACCAGCAACCTGCGAAGAAATCCTTCGCCTACTAGGAACTTACCTCATGCATCGTAGCCGCGACATAGATGAGTTGATCACGTAGAAGAGCAGCCTAAACCAGCAGGTTAAGACCGATGACAGCTAAAAGCTCCGCTACCCCAACAAAGAAAAAATCAGGAAGAGGTAGAGAGGCTCATTAATGAGTGTTTGTGTGATTTCCAATGTAACGAAGTCGCTGATGAAGCATTACGATGAGACATGACCAACATGAGCAGGTCACCCTTCACAGATGAGATCGAGCAGGCAGAGCCTCCACATAAGTTTAGCATGCCACATTTCACGTTTTTCAAAGGAGATGGAGATCCAAAGAGGCATATTAAGGATTATCGAAGCACGATGGTCCTTTATCGGAACAACGACGCTCTCATGTACATGATATTCGCCACCACTTTACAAGGCGAAGCTCAAGATTGGTTCTACACCTTGCCACCACGATCAATCCGAAGTTTTGCTGATATTTCCTTGGTTTTCACCAAAGAATACTCATCCTACCACTCGATCAAGAAAAAGTTCGACTACTTATTCAACGTGAAGAAGAACCCAAATGAGTCGCTTTGTGACTACGTGAAGAGGTTTAAAGCAGAGAAGGAGAAGATACTCAGATGTGACGACTTAATAGCAAGTGTAGCTTTAAAAAAAGAACTCCCATCAGACCACCCACTATTTAGAGAATTGTTCATGAAAGAATATCTAACCCTAGCAGATTTTTTTGCTCTGGCAGAAAAGCATGCACTTTAGGACGAGGTTCGACGAGTAGATAAGGGGCCTGAGCTACCTCGAAAAGAATCGGCAGTGGTTCAAAAGAATGAGGATGGGAAGCAGTCCAACAAAAGTAGGCAGGAAACTAAGGGTAGGGACCGACCCACGACCAAAGAAGGCTCGACGACCAAGAACTACTATAAGTTCTCAATTTTGATCCACCAAATCCTTTGCAACATCAAGAAAGAACCATGGTTCAAGTCGCCAAAACAATCAAAGAGAGATACTTCCAAGTTGGATCACACCGCTGAGCATTCCACCGAGGTCCCGGTCACACAACTGACAACTGCTATACTTGGTAGAACTACCTAGAGAAGCTTATGAAAAAAAAGGTCGACAGATACTTGGATAAGCCAGCTGCGTAGCCTAGAAAGAACACAGACGACTACGAAAAGCCATTAACCAAGATGATTCGAATCAATGGCATCTTCGCCGAGTCCAAGCATTTGGGGGCCACTAACAACTCCAAAAAGAGGAAGATCCAGCAGATTATTCTAGTCTCACAAGTCCAAGCAGTCGACATCCAACCTGGACCCATTAATGGCTTCCCTGAGTAGGATGCAGAAGGCGTCGATTTTCCACATGATGACACACTAGTAGTATCTGTCCAACTAGCCCATGCTGTAGTCGACAAAATGATAGTCGATAATGGAAGTGCAGTCAATTTACTTCAACTCACAGTCATTCAAAAGATAGGCCTGGAAGGCACAATCATACGTCAAGCAGAGTTACTCACCGAATTCAACGGGCACACCTCGACTGCCATCGACCACATTACACTTGACTTGAAAACACCACAGTTTTCTTAAAGTAGACGTTCACGATCGTAAGCAACCCATCTTCCTACAATGGGATTCTTGGAATACCTTATTTGATCAAGCTCGATTCTGTCACTCACGTCAAGTATCGAAAGATCTGATTCCTCATCCTGGGAGGAGGAGTTGGAGAGATCAAGTCTGATTAGGCCATATCTTGATGATGCACTGTGCAAGTATTGAAGGAGTCAAGAATAGACCTTTACCCCTGTAGAGGCTACTGAGGTCCAAAGGGACGAAGAAGCTACCAAATAGCAATTACAGCAAGCAGATCAAGAAGATTGCACCCAAGCAAGTAAGATAGGATGGAAACCCAAAGAAGACGTCGAAGACATCATTCTTGATCCCTAGCAGTCGGAAAAGACGGCTAGAATCGACTCACGTCTAAGCCCAGATGAAAAGGAAGAACTCATAACTTTCCTTAGGGAAAACTGAGACATCTTTGCATGGTCACCTTTCGCCATGCCCGACATCGATCCTGAGATAGCTTACCACAACATGTTGATCCCGCTGTTAAACTGGTGATCTAAAAGAGAAGACATTTCGCACCCGAATGAGTAGGGATCATCAAGACAGAAATTGACAAGCTACTAGAGGCCGGATTCATAGAAGAAGTAGCACACTTAGCATGGCTTGCCAACGTCGCGCTAGTCGTGAAAAAAAGAGAATGACAAATGCAGGGTTTGTGTAAACTACACTGACTTCAACAAAGCATGCCCAAAAGATATTTATCTGTTTCCCTTGATTGATCTTTTGGTAGATTTAACTTTCGGGAACTAGTTGCTCAGCTTCTTGGACGCCTACTCCAACTACAACCAAATAGCCATGTACGAGCCTTACAAGGAGAAAACCGTGTTCGTGATCGAGCGAGGCACCTACTGTTACAAGGTCATGCCTTTTGGCCTTAAGAACGCGGGTGCCATTTACCAAAGGTTAGTAAACATGATGTTCATGAAGAAAATTGGGGTAACCATGGCGGTCTATGTCAACGACATCATGGTAAAGGGTAAACAACGGTCAGACCATAGCCACAACCTAGTGGAAACTTTCAACATCCTTACAAAGTACAAGATGAAGCTCAACCTTACCAAATGCACATTCAAAGTATCTTCAGGCAGATTCTTAGGGTACCTAGTAATGCAATGAGGAATCAAAGCACATCTCAAGCAAATCCGAGTGATCATTGAAATGAAATCTCCCATTACCTTGAAGGAGATCTAAAGCTTAACTGGATGAGCAGCTGCCCTCAACTGCTTTCTTTCATAGTCCACCGATCGATGTAAGCCATTTTCCAAGACCTGAAGAAGTATCTCACATCACCTGCCTTACTATCCAAGCCGGAAGTAGTGGAGGACTTATACATCTACTTGGTAGTCTCAGAAGTAGCAGTAAGCTTTGCCCTTATACGAGAAGAGTTGGGGGTCCAATTGCTAGTATTCTACACTTCTAAAGCTCTTCTCGATACGGAAACAAGATATCTGAAGATTGAAAAATTAATTTTGTCGCTAGTTGTTGCAGCTCGGAAGCTCAGACCATACTTTCAAGCTCATACATTCATCGTCATGACTCAATATCCTCTACGATCAATCTTATATGGTCCGGAGGCTTTTCAATGAGTGATGAAGTAGGTGTTGGAACTTGGCGAGAAAGGCTTAACCCTTGGTGAACTTCATAGCGAAATTCACGCCTAGCTTAGGCGACGCAACAGAGCAACCCAGTGATGCCCTAAAAGCAGCCGATCACACCTTAGCTGCGCCTGCTCCATTCGATGGAGACTTTTGGCATTTGCATGTCAACGACACATCCAACTACAAAGGCTTAGGAGCAGGCGTGGTCCTTGTCAACCCAGACGGTTCAATGCTCAAGTAGGCAATCACTCTAAGCTTTAAAGCATCCAACAACGAAGCAGAGTACAAGGCCCTACTAGCAGGCCTCTGTATGGCAAAAGACTTGGCGGTTAAGAAGCTGGCAATTCTTTCGATTCCTAGCTAATCACTGGCTAGACTACTGGGGAGTACACTACAAAACATGCAAGGATGACACAATACCTAGATAAGGTACACGAGCAGCTTGAGGCATTTCAGACTTACACTCTCACTCAAGTTCGGCGGGCAAACAACGCCAACATGGATACGCTAGCCGACTTAGCCTCCGCCCTCGACTGCTAACTCAAACGCTTGATTCTGGTGAAGTATATAGATAAGCCAATCATAGAGACAGAGCCGGCAATCGAGGTGTCACAAGTTAGTATAACTCCTAATTGGTGAAGTTCTATTATAGACTACCTGGTTAACGGCACATTCCCTACGAAAAGATTGGAGTCTAGAATGCTCCAAATAAAGGCAGCATGCTACTACATGTGGAATGGCATTCTCATCCGAATATCTTACAATGGACCACATTTCCGCTGGCTAACACCTCTTGATAACTTGAAGGTTCTAAGCTCAATCCACGAAGGCGTTTGTGGAAACCACTATGAAGGCCTATCCTTAGAACATAAGGTTCTTAATGTAGGTTACTATTGGCCTACCATGCACTAAGATGCTAAGGAGTTAGTACAAAAGTGCAACTGCTGCCAACGCTACAAGCCAGGACCAGCATTGCCTGCTAGTGAACTATGAACTACACCCACAGATGAGTCCTTGGCCATTCATGCAGTGGGCAATCGACCTGGTAGGACCTATGCCGCCTACTATTGGGGGCAGAAACATAATGATTGTGGAAACCGATTACTTCACCAAATGAGTAGAAGTAAAGCCCATGACGACCACAACTTAGATGGAAATAGAGCGCTTCATATGGAGGAACATCATTTTCCGATTTGGCATCCCTCTGTCCATCGTCACCGATAACGGTCCATAATTTATGGGCAAAAACTTGGTGAAGTTCTTCCAAAAGTATGGCATTAAGCAGCATATGTCCACGCTAAGATATCTTCAAGGCATTGGGTAGGCCAAAGCATCCAACAAGATGATCCTCAACTGCCTCAAGAAATCCCTTGTTAACAAGAAGGGAAAATGGCCAGATGAACTCCCTAAATGTTTATGGGCATATCGTACCATCAAAAGACGAACAACCGGTGATACTATTTTCTCTTTGGCATTTAGTTTGGAAACAATCATTCATCCCAACATTATTGTACCAAGCATCAGCACTCTACTGCCAAGCATTGAGTAGAATAGTAAGGAGATAACCACAAGTTTAGATCTGGCATAGGAAAAGCGTAAGCAGACCATCATCTGCGTCGCAGCCTACTAGCAGTAGCTCCTCTCCAGCTACAATAAAAGGGCCAAGATTTGGCAGTTCCAACCTGGAGATCTAGTCCTAAGAAAAGCCTTCATCATTGCTCACAGAGAAGGCTCTAAAAAGATGGATCCCATCTGGGAAGGTCCGTACAAGATTAGTAGAGTACACGGTAAGGGTAATTACACATTCACCACCATGAATGACAAAGAGATTGAGAAGCAATGGAACACCTACAATCTGAGGAAGTACCATGTGTGACCTCTTGCTATATCAAGACCTAAAGACTCAAGCAGCTCAACGGGCACCACCTCGCAAGACTTGGATTATCCAGTTGTTATGCAATCTTTACAGTTAAGTTATTCTTTCGTTTCACTTGTTTTTCAATGAGGAATTCAAAAGTAATTTATAACTTGGCTCGACTACATGTCTACAACAACTTATCTCTCCTGCACTTTAAAAGAAGACCGCTCATTTCTTAAGGACTCATTGCAGTAATTACACCTCCCAAGGGACTAACCATGCTCTTTAGTGCGAGAGAATAAACCAATTTCTTGACACCCACATGGGTTTGCTCTCCATATAAGGAGGATAAACTCTACATTCCGAATATCTAATACGTGGATGAGCCAGGCTGCCCTAGTATAACTAGATGCACGATGGCATGCGCCGAGATTCCTAAAAGTAGCCACAATGGTCATTTTCAAGGCTTAGCTAACTAAAGGATTTTGGGTCTCTTGGTCTAATCCGTGGGGAAACGGGCCCTAGAGATGGATGGGGCACATTATGCAGTACGTCCTATGGACGGTTGCCCTGGAAACCTAAAGCTGCTACCGAGTGCACTTAGGTAGCCTATGGTTTCCAGAAGACTGCCTACGGCTTGCCCTTCGAGCAGTAAAGCCGCGTTAGACTTATACAATAGCATATTCGTGTGAAAGGTTAAACAAGCTAGCGTGCATATACGAAGCCTTATCCACTGCCGACATGCTACGTAGTCGATAAGCTTCACCATTGCTAAGTGCTGAACAACCTACACCAAATCCTAAAGTGTTGTGGTACTTGCTACGCAACCTACGGAATATGAGAAAGCCAATGTTAACAGCCTAATTGTTACGTGGACTTGTCTGCTTCTGTAAGTAAGGCATCCGGCTGCCAACCCTATGACTAACAACTTTGCAAAGTTCTACACCAACACCTACGGCTGCATAGGTTACGCATGTCATGCCCTAAAAATAGGCACGTAATAGTGCCACACTTTATTAGTAACATAATACTATAATGTTAAAATCCAACACTATAGCACTACATTCCTAATAGAATGTAAGGCTATTGAGGGGAATAAAATAATATATATTTTTAAGCAGTACAGAAGCAGAAATCATTTTGGTATAATGAAAAATAGAAGGGCAATTGAATTTGGACAAAATATTTACATAGGAAAAGAACTTCACAATCTACAACAAAACCAAAGAGTTTAAAGTAATTATCATACTAAACCAACTCTTTAGTACAATTTGGAAAGTACAAAGAGCTAAGTTTGGCTACAAAAGATTCCTTCAAGACAATAAGGGAAATCAAGCATATGTATGAACCAAAAACATGTGGAAAGTCAATGAGGATCCCCCTACTTGGTCTCCAAGCCAAGAAAGCAATATTTCTCACCAATACGTCGATTCCAAAGGTAAAACAAAGATCCATATCACTACCAGTATAGTTAAGCTTCATGTACTTGAGGAAGCTCCTTGATCGCTTCTAACACCATATATTTCTTCTACTCTCTTTTATTTTCTATTCTCTCTCTACGTGAACAATTCCATGCATTGTATGCCATTATCATACATTAAGCTTACTTAATTCTCAACTATACAATTGCTGCAGTTGAAACTAAGGAGGTGCTGCTTCGATTTATAGGTGAAGTAATATGAAATCTCTTCTTTCTCATTGGAGGAAATGGGCAGCATAAACTCCATATTGGATAACCTTTCCTGTTACTTTGACAGCTTATACTTGTAAAAGTATGAGTCACAAACACACTTGTCTATTGTATGAAACCTTAATGACACTTCCACCATAATTTTTCCAACTTAAAAGCTTAGTCACTAATTATGCAAGGTGTCAATTGCATGGAAAAACCAGAAGATACATCCACCTATGTAGCTTTACATAGTCACTACGTAGTGTGCTCACTAAGCACTTTTGTCTTATCACAAATGGCCACCTCTTACTTAAATTTCATGAGTCACATACACATATGTCCTTTGTAAGCAAATCCAAATCCATCTCCTCTCCATTTGGCTAAGCTATAAAGCTTAGTCATGTAATTGTAAGCATGAAATTAGTTAGCTTGCAACATGCATAACGGAAAACATGATTGAAATGTAGTAAACATCTACAATTCACTCTAATATCTCAAAATAATGTTATAAAAATATGGGATCTCACAATCTACCCTCCTTAAAAGAAATTTCATCCTCGAAATTTACAATGCTATAGAAAAAGATAGGGATACTTTTTTTTCATTTCGGACTCTAGTTCCCATGTGGCTTCTTCAGTCCCATGATGTTGCCACTTAACCTTCACTAGAGGCACTTCCCAATTCCTAAGCTTTTTCATTTCTCGATCAAGTATACAAATCGGTCATTCTTCATAGGACACAGTCTGCTCCCGTGGCAGATTAACCCAAGGCATAATTTGTTGGATATTAGGTGCATTCTTCTTTAATTGAGATGTATGAAAAACATTATGTATGTATGATAACTTTGGTGGCAAATCCAATCTATAAGCAGTAGGTCCAATGCATTCACTAATCTTAAACAGACCTATGTATCTGGGTGCTAACCTCCCTTTCACCCCGAACCGGTTCACTCCTTTTTGAAGACAAACCTTCAGAAATACAAAATTACCAACTTGGAACTCAAGAGGTTGTCTTCCCTTATCAACATAAGACTTTTGCCTACTCTGGGCAATTCTTAGTCTATCTTGAACAACCTTAATCTTTTCAATCGTTTCTTTAATGATTTTTGGGCCAAGAGTAATTTGATCTTCATGCTCGGCCCAACACAATGGTGATCAACAAGGTTGTCCGTAAAGTGTTCCATATGGTGCCATACTAATGCTACTTTGATAACTATTGTTATAAACGAATTCAGCAAGTGGTAGGTACTTGTGCCATTTTCCACTAAAATCAAGTATGCATGTACTAAACATATCTTCCAATACTTGAATTACTTGCTCTGACTGTCCATCAGTCTGTGGATGATAAGCTGTACTTAAACAAAGGTGAGTTCCAAGCTCATCTTGTAACTTATTCCAAAGTCGTGATGTGAATCTTATATCTCTATCTGAGACTATTGTCTTTGGAATTCCTTGTAATTGAACAATCCATTCAATATACAATTTGGAAAAATAATTGATAGACAAATCCATCTTCATAGGTAGAAACTGAGCTACCTTAGTAAGTTTATCAACTATCACCCAAATACCATTGTGTTATTTCTTTGATCTTGGTAAGCCGGTAATAAAATCCATCATGATGTTGTCCTATTTCCATTCTGGGATCAGTAGTGATTGTAGCATTCCAAACGGCTTCTAGTGTTATGCCTTTACTTGTTGGCACACTACACATCGGCTAATGTAAATAGTAACATCACGTTTCGTACCTTTCCATCAATATTGCCTTTTCAAATCCTTGTGCATTTTAATACCTCCAGGATGCATAGCAAACTGCGTTCTATGAGCTTCATCTAATACTTTCTTTCTGACTTCTTCGTTTTCAGGTACAACCATTCGGTCTTTGTACCTGACACTACCATTTTCATGAAGCTTCCATTCATTAAGTGCTTCTACTGAAACTATCTTCTGCCTTACTTTTTGTAGTTCATGATCTTCATGTTGTTTCTGCACTATATATTGCTCCAACTGAGGTGCTAGATTAAGATTCACCACATAAGCACTTATGTCATCATGTTGTACTTCTAGATCATAATCTTGTATTGTATCAAACATATTTTTATTCACCAACATCAGACAAGACAAAGTGCTCTTGGTCTTTCTACTTAAAGCATCAACAACTACATTTGCTTTCCCAGGATGATAGGACAATTCAAAATCATAATCCTTTATGTACTCCACCCATCTTATTTGCCTCAAATTCAAATCACGTTAAGTAAATATATACCTAAGACTTTTGTGATCTGAGTAAACATTGAACTTATTGCTGTACAAATAACATCTCCAAATCTTCAATGCATGTACTACGGCAGCTAGCTCCAAGTCATGTGTTGGATAATTCTTCTCATAATTCTTTAACTGTCTTGAAACATAGGCTACAACTCTTCCATTTTGCATTAGCATACATCTGAGTCCTTGTGCAGATGCATCTGTGTATATCTCAAATGGATCTTGGTTATTAGGCAATACTAACACCGGCGCTGTGGTAAGTCTTGTTTTCAATTCCTCAAATGATGAGTCACACTTATCATCCCATTCAAATCTTACTCCCTTTCTTGTGATTTGGTTTAGTGGAGTTGCAATCTTTGAGAAATCCTGAATGAATCTTCTATAATAGCCAGCCAATCCAAGAAAACTTCGTATCTTATAGACACTCTTAGGCTGCTCCCAGTTCAATACCATTTCTATCTTACTAGGGTCCATATAAATTCCATCTCTAGATATTACATGTCTAAGGAATTGTACTTGTGTTAGCCAGAAATCACACTTCGACTTCTTAGCATACAACTGGTTGTCCATTAAAACCTGTAAGACTATATGGAGATGCATTTCATGATCCTCCCTAGTCTTAGAATAAATAAGGATATCATCAATGAAAATAATAACAAACTTATCCAAGTACGGTTGGAATACTCGATTCATAAGATTTATAAATGCCGCTGGTGCATTTGTTAAGCCAAATGGCATGACTACAAACTCAAAGTGTCCATAACGAGTGCGAATAGCAGTCTTTGGTATATCCTCTTCCCATACTCGTAATTGATGAAAGCCAGATCGTAAATCAATTTTTGAGAAGTACTTCGCCCTAAATAATTGATCAAACAACTCATCAATCCTTGGCAAATGGTACTTATTCTTGATAGTCACAAGGTTTAACTTCCGATAATGAAAACATAATCGTAATGTGAAATCATGCTTTTTAGCGAATAACACTGGTGCTCCCCAAGGTGAAATGCTTTCTCATATGAAACCTTTTCTAAGTAAATCATCCAACTGCTTCCTAAGTTCCACTAGTTCAGCTGGCGCTATACAATAAGCTGTTATCGAAATTGGTTACGTTCCGGGTATCAAGTCAATCTTAAATTCAACTTCTCTATGAGTGTATAACACAATGATGCTATTTTGTTTTGTAAACTAACTTTTAACAATGAACTTGGGGACATAATCTTTTCATCCAATTTTATAATAACCTCATATCCTTTAAAGGTACACACCTTTAATTTTCTTTCCTTACAATCTATGATAGCATAATGCTTTCTTAACCAATCCATTCCTAAAATTAGATCATACTTTTTCAGTTCCAAAGGATACAAGTCAGCAGTTAACCTTTGATTATTAACCAGAAGGTGACACGAGTGATAAGTTCGATTAACAACGTCCTCATATCCTAATGGAACACTTACATACAAAGGTCTCATTAGTGTCTCAGATTGAAATCCTAAAATGTATGCAAACCAGAAAGATACGAATGAATGAGATGAACCAGTATCAAACAAAACATGAGCTTCAATACTAGATATTAAAAGCATACCATTAAGTGCTCTATTAGTATTTTCTCCAACATTATTACCTGACACAGCAAACACCCTACCACCGCTTCCAGATGCACGAGCCTCAGCTATACGGCCTCGATTTCCTTGATTTTGTCTTTGTGGGATACGTTGTTGTTGTTTTTGTTGTCCTGGTTGAGGACGATTAGATTGTTGTACAATTTCCATCCTATTTGGTTGTTGAAAGCGATTTGGTGGAGTTGCAATAGATCCTGAAGCTTTTCTCTTTAGGCATTTATCTTTAGTATGTCCAAATTCATGGCAATGTTAACACTCAATAGGCCCTGGCTTTCTAAATCCATATCCACCACTGCCACTACTACTCCCTTGTTTGCTCTTCATAGACTTCTTAGTCACTTTTATCAATCCTAATCCTTTATACTGATTTTGATTCTTCTGAGTAAACAGATAATCTTGCTCTAACTCGTAGGCTGCTTCCATAATTTCATGATAAGTTTTAGGTCATTGACCTAAAATGTGCCTTCGAATAGTCTCTAAGCCCTTGTTTGAACTCAATTGCCTTTGTTTTCTGATCATTAGCAATACCATCAGAATACTTACTCAACTTAGTAAATTTGGCAACATACTCAGCCACAATCATATTCTCTTGCTTAAGATCAAGAAATTCTTGAATCTTAGTGTGCTTCATTGCATTAGGAAAGTAACGCTTGAGAAAGAGTTGCTCAAAATCTTCAAAATTCATCTCTTCAATGTTATATTGAGCACATATAATACCCCACCATAAATCTGCTTCACCTTCAAAGACATGTGAAGCTAGATTAGCTTGAATTTCTGGTGGTACATGGAGAGTTCTCATTTTCTTCTTAATATGTTCCAACCAACTTTCAGCTTTTTAAGCTTCAGGCACTCCCCAAAACTTGAGCGGCTTATTTTTCATAAAACAATCGAGATAAGACATCTTTCAATCATGTATATGTTCTTCATTAGTGTGCAAATCAGCATTCATCGATGCTTGGAAAACCCGAAACATCTTAGCTATTTGTTGTGCATCAAATGGTGTGCTATTTTCTTTCGGACTTGTCGGAGTACGAGGCATCTTGTCAACATAGTAGTAACTGAAATGAAAGAGATTGAATCAACAACTCTTTCAAGACTTGACTCGACAACGAATGAATTATAAGTTAGAATACAAAGGACAAGGCAAAGAGAGACAACTAAACTCTATTGAAGTAGATCAACCGTTGCTCTGACACCATTTTTCTGTCACGCTCCAAAAAGGGGCACCTAACAGTGCCATGCTCTATTAACAATGCAATATTATAATGTTAAATTCCAATAGTATAACTTTACATTCCCAATAGAACGTAAGGCTATTTGAGGGGAAGTAAAATAATTTATTTTTAAGTAGTATGGAAGCGGAAATCATTTTGGTAAAACGAAGAATAAAAGGGCAACGGAATTTGGATAATTTTTTTACATCACAGACGAAGTTTACAACTTACAACAAAACCAAAAAGTTTAAAGTAAGTAAACATACTAAACCAACTCTTAGGTACGATTTTGGGGAGTACAAAGTGCTAAGTTTAGCTTCAAACGATTCCTTCAAGAAGGAGGGAATCAAGCATATGTACAAACAAAAAACCTGTGGAAAGTCAATGAGCAATTAAGAAGTTGACAAGTAACAAACAACACTTATCCTAACTTTAGTCTAGATCATCTATTTGTAGGTGATCGATCCTGCAATAAAGTAGGGGTGAGCATCACAAACGTTCATCGCTCCCTCTCAGGGAATCCACCCCAGCTAGGTTTAAAAATAGTATACAACACTATATATACTATAGGAAAATGATTGATGCACAAAAAAAGCTTTGTTTAGTTTTGAATATAGATTGTATGCTCACACAATTTCCTTTTAAAAAGAAAACAGGGATTCCAATAAATCGCTACATGCCTGATGACCGGTCTATTGACCAACTACCACCTTACCTGGACCAACTCCGAACGAACATACTTATGGTAAGGTGTAGCAAGAGTGTCCTTTAATGCTCTACCCTTAGATATCCTAGTACCTCTCTTAGAAAGGTAGCGGTACTAATCCCTTCGTAGTAGCCCCTCCAGAGGTTTAGGGGATCGAAACCCAAGGCAGTCGCTATGCCCCCTTCACTCTCAAGTCATCACTTTAATTTGTAGCATAAAACAACATGCATATCATGATATGATATAAAACATAACCATTTTCCTCATGGTTCTATCACAACAAAATCTATGCAACTTTCACAGGCATTTGTATGTTTACATATACATACATGCACAAAATTTCATAACAAGGGTAAGTGAGGATCCCTTACCTGGTCTCTAAGCTAAGCAAGCAATATTCCTCACCAATACCTCGATTCCAAAGCTAAAACAAAGATCTACATCACTACCAGAATAGTTAAGCTCCACGTACTTGAGGAAGCTCCTTAATCAATTCTAACACCATATATTTCTTCTACTCTCTTTTATTTATAATCTCTCTCTACGTGAACAATTCCATGAATTGTATGCCATTATCATACATTAAGCTCAGCGAATTCTCAACTATATAATTGCTGCACTTGAAACTAAGGTGGTGCTGCTCCTATTTATAAGTAAAGTAATATGAAATCTCTTCTTTCTCATTGGATAAAATGGGCGGCATAAACTCCATATTGGATAACCTTTCCTGTTACTTTGACAACTTATACTTGTAAAAGTACGAGTCACAAACACTCTTGTCTATTGTATGAAACCTTAATGACACCTCCACCTCAATCCTTCCAACTTAAAAGCTTAGTCACTAATTATGCAAGGTGTCAATTGCATGGAAAAACCAAAAGATACATCCAACTATTGATGTGAAATATTCTAACACTCAAATTAAAACCCTATGATTGTAGTATATGAAAGTAGGGATCGTTTTAGGTTGGGGATTAGAAGACCTGCTAATCTATACAAATTAAACTCTAAAACACTAAACTAGACTAAAAAACACAAAACTAGACTCTTATGACTCAAAACTAAACAAACTGACTTAAAACAGCACAATATTAGCAATTAGACTCAAAACAGACTCTAGGGAGTTATTTGGACGAATTTAAGACTAGTAAGACTCAAAACACTTAATTGGACAAATTTGAACACGTTTCTAACTAATCTAACACACTTAATTAAATGGGGAATTGATTTGGACGAAATTTAACTAAACTAAACAGATTGCAAAACAAAGTAAATTAGGTGATTTGAATGGTGAAAACTTAGCCAGAGGGTCCTTCTCCACACATGAAACATATGCATACAAATTGATTTCCAGTATTGTTTCTTTCAACCATGAATGACAATGCCCCAAATCAATTGTGAATGCACTAATTAACTTTCAGATTTTCCTAAGTTCATTGAGTTGAATGGACAGCGCATCGCAACCAAATTATTCTTCTCAAGTTCCTTATATGAATAGCATGATAGAGATACATATCAAGGATCATTAAGTTCTATGAAAATCATAAGCATTGACAAGGCATTCGTAACTATGTACTGCATGATACTTTTGCCAAGAATTTACTTCACACAATTGTGACTAGCAATCTCCACTACTTATAATTATAAGCTCATAACGATTAGGTGAAATTCCCTTATAATTTAGCATCAAATCCCTGCATGCAAACTAAGTATGCATCCTTAATAAACACTCAAGAATAAGTTCTCAATAACGCAGATAAATAAATCACATTCATGTTTTACGAAACAATTATTGAAGGTAACAATTGATATTAAACATATGTCCATGGCTTCGAATTCACCTCTAACTAAAAAGGAATTAGTTCCTCATGTTCATAATAATTGAAAAGCAAAATAAAATAAACATGGAAACGAAACGAGGGAAGAAAGAAATCTGAAAATCTCCAATGGTTGCAGGTGACTTGCGGCACAACCCTTGGATGGTGGCACGGCACAAGGCTCATCTTCTCTCTTCGTTCCTTGCTGCGGCACTTGATGAGTTTCTGTGTATATGACGTGAATTGTGGTGTAGAATTATATGGGGGGTGGGGGTGTGAATTATGCGGCATAAACATGTATATATAGGGCTAGGGTTTTGCGGCACCAACATCTTGGAGAACAAGGAAAGGCACGGCTCAATCCAAGAGGGAAAAGAATTAGGGTTTTTAGCAGATTTTAGGACTTCTAGAAGAACAAGGGTGCGGCACTCTTTTAGGGATTCCTTGGCAAATTCCTAAGCTTATAAAAGAGGGAGAGGTGCAACCTTTCTAGGGGTTCTAGAAGGGGTGGTGTGGCATAAGTCTAGGGCAGGGATAAACCTTCTAGAAATCAGATATTTAGGTTCCCTTGCAGCGAGATTTAAGGTATGATAAGATTAGGTTAGGATAAGTTAAGATAAGGTTAGTTTGGATAAGATAAGGTTGGATAAAGTTTTGGATAATGTTCCTTCTTTTAAGCTGATTCCTTATCTTTTTTGTCTTGAATTTATTTTCTTCATCTCATTAGCATATTCCTAGCCTTTTGAACTTCAAAAATGTCCATCCACCTTGCTTCATGCATGTGCTATCCATTCTTGGCCCAAAACTGCTCCAAAATGCTCCAAATTGCACTTTCTTGCCAACTTTGTCATTTGGACCTACAAACACACGAAAATAGCTTAAATCACTATAATAAATAGGAACTAGCTATGAAAATGCAAGAAAACAAGCTAACTAAGTCGCATAAATATGCTCCTATCAAATTCCCCCACACTTAGCTTTTGCTAGTCCTTGAGCAAAACAAAGAAAACAAAACAAACAAAACATAACCTATACATTCCAACAATTGCCTCAGGGATTTCCAATAAAACATGACATGTTAAAAATCAATACTCACATAGATTAGCCATCCCTACCCTCGAGTGCATACTTAATCGTAGTCACCACTCACTAGCTTGCATTTAATCAATTTAAAACATGGTGGTTTTGATGGTAGTAACATGCCTTAGAGAATTCCCTCAATTCCTCACTGGATATACTCTCTATTTTCACACAAAATTTCTAACTACACTCACTACACTAAGTATATGTGAGAAGATTGATGTAAACATGTAGACTAACACTCACATATGTTAAAATCAAAGAAGGCATTTTCTGGAATTATTAATGCGTGTATATATATGATCTCATGAACGGAATGCCACTACTTAGAAGAGAGAACCAGGGATTCCATATGCTCGTACCAATTTCAAACTCCACATATTGAAACACACAACAACCAAGATAGAAGTCAAAGGGTTGTAATGGGGCTCAAGGTATTGGCTAACAAAGAAAGGTTAAGGATAAACAAAGGTACTTAAAGCTATAGTAAGCAAAGTAATGAAATTGACACTTAGAATTCACTTTTGAATGCAGCAACTAACTTCAAACACGAAGGGGAGATTCACACAATACTTAGGGCCAGATTCAAACTTTTGAACCCTTTCTTCAACACCCAATACTTGTGAGCTCATTCTCACTTATTTTGAACTATTTTCCTTTCTTTTTCTTTTCTTTTTCATGATTTTTTTTTTTCACGATTTTTTTTTCTTTTGGAAATAACCTTCCCCCACACTTGTTTTTCTACAATATGTTTGATAAAAAGGAATTCCCTCTAAGTCTTGAAGGATGATTTTGTGAAAACATGTTCATTTGAATAACATCTATAACATGTATTTAACAATTAAAAGGCGGAATCATGCTTGCATGCATTCAAAAACAAAACATTACCCATGAAATTCAAAGCCTAGTAGATTGGTGAACCATGAATCAACTCAAAACAAAGTGAGTTGAAATTTATACCTTTGTAGATTCCTCTTTGCATAAGCAAAGGCTAATCACCCAAAGAGAGGGCCTTCATTCCTTGCATCTTAAATCTATGGATTTGGATGGAAGAATAGGTTTCTCCAAGTTCCCAAAATTGAGAACCTCTAAGTCTCTTCACCAAGGAGAGATTGGAGAAGAAATGAGTGACCTTGGAGTAGTAGTATGGCTAGATACACCCTCCAAGGGGCCCTTCCTCCTAGAGAGAAAAAGGAGAGACATGTTCTCACCAATTTTCTCCAAAAGAACCCTTTTTGAATTTTAGGCTATAAAGTTCTTTATATAGTCACTTCTATAAATGACCTAAAGAACCAAAAAAACCCTAATTCAACACATATGGCCGGCCACATTAGGGATTTGGGCTTTTGGGCCTTTGTGAATCTTTATTCATTAAATTGTCATACAACTTAAGTCAATGGGCTTGACGTTCGAAGCCCATTGGGCCTTAAGGTCCAAAACTATCCCGAGGTCTTTAACGAACTTATTCGTTTGATTAATTAACATATCAATTAATCCTTGCCATAAATAATTAAACCTTTTAATTATTCTTACTCATCTCCATTGTTTCTTCAATCTCCACCTTACACGGTGTACGATCCATTAGGTTCCTTTTAGCGAGGCAGTGGGCGATTAAAACTCTTTCAAATCGATTGTGAATTGAAACTTACTTTCAATTCTCCCTTTAGTGATTATACACGTTTAGGGCTTCCACAAGCCATGAGTGACACCTAGCAGCATATCATGGTTACCCAAGCTAATCAGAAGAGGTGGAGAACCTATTCAGTTTAGGATTACAAATGCAATATGGTATTTCTCTAATACAATACTCTTGACCACATTGTTTGGTTTGATAGTTTATTCATGTCTACTATCCAATGTGATTCGTGTGCTTATATGATTACCTTGAATGTGATTTGGAACGCCTTCCTAAATCTCATTCATACTTTGGCCAAAGATTCTTAATCATATCATAGAGTATTCTCCCTCAAACGGTTTGAAGGTTAGAGATCCCTTGTTGCGCATTCACTTGCCTCCATGGCTAAGTAGCTTAACCCCAACGATGCCGTGGACACCCGCGGATGGGGTGACTTTGACATAATCAAAGATCAAGGACTTAACCACAAGATAGCTGTGATGCCTCAGGTCAAAGGACTACTTTGCATTATCCCAACCATGAGTTCTCATGTGACATGAATATGAGAACTCTTCGTTGATCGTGTTCAGTGAACTCATTCTCTATTGAGCACCTACGTACTTGTCTTGATGTCACACACACCAATGACTTAAGACTAGTCACTCTCCCTGAGAGAAGACACAGCACGTACTGATCTTAACAGATTGTCAATGCCCAATTGGCAATCCTATGATCAGGAACGTTTAGGATGTGTCTACGAAAGAATGGTCTCATGAATCTAACTTCTTTAGATCGTATTCTCCCAATCACATATTCCTTGGACTTATCGTTTAAGCATATAACATTTATATGAGACGGCTTAAAACAATAATCTATGCCCTTGATATTAAACTAGATTAGTTTAACATGTGAAATGTCCGTAAAGTATCATCATATGATTGGTTTTAGGGCACATTTCCAACAATCTCCCACTTGCACTAAAGCTAATCAGCTTGTTCATCAGTGATGATACCTCTTCTGTAGTCATTTCATAAATGGCTGAGTAGTAGGCCTAGACAATGGATATCTATATGTTATCCAAAGAAGCAACCTTGAGAATAACGACGTCACCATTATACATGATTCTCAATCATGTGGTTCAGTCTCTCATTTGAGTTCGGACCTTGATGAGACCTTGATTCCCTGGCTTGAGCTATCGCCCCATTAGTGTCATACACTTTCTGGTTAGAACCGAATAGAGAGTTCAAAAATGAACTTTCCCATCCAAACAACATTGTTGTAAACTTCTATATGGCAATATATTTTGCATTCATAATGGAACACAGTAAAGTCATTACTTTAATGTTTCCATCCAAATATCTCTTTAGTCATAATAAAGAGATATTTGTTTATCTCTTCATTCATAATGAAGAAACATCCAATGATGGATTAGATTCATAATCTAATACATTTACGCTTCCATTACGTTACTCTAATTCTTCCTCGATCTTTGAGGAATTTATCCTTTAGTATTTTTTAAATACTTAAGGACTGACTTGACAGTTGCCATGGTTCTGATCCTGGGCTTGCACTGATATCGTCTTGCACCTTTCTAGGTACAACTCATATCAATGTTTTTCATACAATATGAAATACATAAATCACATTTCTACGTAAGCATAAAGGATTCTATATACGCATTATTTCTTTGGGAGTCAAAGAGTACGTTCTCTTTGAGAAGAGAAACTCCTTAGTCTTACTAGAGTTGTCCATTTGATTGAAGTTCATCATCATATGAGAAACTTCCTATCATCTTTTGTCTATATTTAGGGCTTGATATAATCCAATTATATCCTAAAATCTATCAATATAGATTTCCATCCCATGTATATATACTATGTCTCCCATATACATTTTATCTTCATATAATGTTTTAACGTCATAACTTTAAAGAAGAAGTATTCTTTTCATTTCCAAAATTAATATATCATATATATTTAAATTTTAGGAACATTATTAACTCCCATATACATTCTATCTTCATATAATGTTTTAAAGTTATAACTTAATGAAGAAGTATTCTTTTCATTTCCAAAATTAATATATCATATATATTTAAATTTTAGGAACATGATTAACTCCCACTAACCTTTTGTAAACCTAGTAAACAAAAGATTCATTTATATCTTTATAAGAAATCAAACGATTTGATCATTTTCTCACAAGATGCTTATAGCTCCCACTAGCTTGCTAAGATTCATGATGGTTGGATCTCTACAACTTATATGTCTTGTAATTCATAGTTTTAGACATATATATTATCAAGACTATCTTAATAATGGTTTCGGAAACCCATATAATGTCCAAACATTGAATCACAATTTAGTTGTAGCTAGCAATCTTCGAATTAATTGAAACCTAGACTATCTCAAAGATGGTTTCTTCAAAGTCAACCATTCTCTTTGATTGTAGTCACCTTAAGCTACCAATTAGCTTATGAAGGTTTCATTATTTCGGGTCAAATGGTACTTTACCATTTCCTTGAGTATATATCATATATACACTCAATGTAGTCATAAGGATTTTCATTCTTATTTCTTTCGAATTAAGAGGTGTAACTCTATGACATAGTCATAAAGTTCAAACCATTCAACTGAGACGGTTTATAAATCCTTCTTGACTACCTTGGAGCCTTTGGTATAGGAACTAGGTTGTTATATTTGTTGATTACTTTCTTGTCTCTCAAAGAACCCATCCTTTGAGTTCTATCTCTCGTTCATTAGCTCTTAGGCAAATCACATTGTAGGATTACAATGAACTACCCAACAAAACAACATTTGTTAGTTGGGTTATAGAAGCGATATCCAAAAGTTAATTTAAGGATATCCCACAAGATTGTTATCAAACAAATATTGCTAATTAGCACACAACCCCAAATCTTAACATGCTTAAGATTTGTCTTTCTTTCCAACTACATCTTATGGAGTCATGAAATTTTTTGGAAAGATCTTCTAATTTACAATCATATTGTTTTAGAAGTATATATCCTATATATGGGTAATAGATAACATCTAACGAACTAAATCTTATTCAAGTTCGTTCTTCTCCTAATGGAGAAATTCATTATCTTATGATGCTTCTTTCCTTGATATCTTTCAAGGAAACTCATCTAAAGTGTTACTTTTCCTTGGATCAAATCTAAGGAGGTAAATACTTTAGACGTCTTACTCATTAACTTACATTTCTTGAATTCTTTGAAACCTTTTGCAAAGTATTCGGACTTGTGTTTATTAAAATAAAATATAGTCCAACCGAGAGTGATCTTCGGTGAATGTCATATAACATGAGTAGTATTATGTTGTGGACAAGTGCCACTAACATCTAAGTGAATTAACCTCAACAACTTTGTGATTCTTTCTTCTTTCCAAAAGAATAAAGATTCAAACATTTCACCTCTATACAATTTTAATAAGAAGGTATTGGATCCGGATCTAACAATCCAAAGCATCCATCTTTCACCAACTCATAACTTATGTTTTAGAGGTATCACAACTCAGTTGGGATTAGTCACTACCTTGCAACCTTTTGGGTTTTAAGCATCATTATATTCTAAACAGTTAACACTACCATATCATCTCTACTATAGAGACAATCAATTAGATTACTATAATCCAATCATTGATTAATAAAGAACAATGTTTTGTCAAACAAAGCATTCATCCATCTCTACTATAGTGACAGAATTAAGTTCCTTAAAATTGGAATGTAAAGACTATCTTTGGTTTTTCCAATTTCTTTGGTAGTTCATATGAGGAAGTAAGTACTATCTGCTTTCGCAGAGATCTATATTTTATTCACGTTCCGAATGTGAAGCACCTTTTCTTCTCTCATATATCTTCTACTTCTTATTAGTCACATTTTTACAACGATTGTAAAACATAGTTACTAATACGGAATCAAGCATTCAAGTAGAAGAACCAACTGTTTTGAACTATTCAAGAACAATTTACAACACATTCGAAAGGTGTGTTCTTGACACTTGCAAGACATTTCTTGCAAATACCCCTTCCAATGTCCATCCTTTCATAAAGAAAGTTTGTTCCCTTGGAGTTATTTTTATCTTCTTTATTTGACTTTCACCTTTGACTACATTAGTCATGGTCCCTAAACTCCCACTATCTCTCTTGAAACTTATTTCAATTGTGTTATACACATCAAACATTTTGGAGAGCATGTGGTTATTGTTCACTACATAGTTTACAATAAACTTAGTGAACCATTAGGATAAGGAAACAAAGGTGAAGTCCTTGCCTAGTTTCCGTCTCGTTAAGTGGTTTTAACACTTCAACACTCAATGATTCAAAATCATCATAAGTCCATGTTGATGGACTATTTTTGTCAACCAACCATTATGTTCTAAACATAATTACAAACTTTCAAGAGTTGTACAAGGCAACTCTCATTTCTTCATACAACAATTTGTAAGTGAAGAATCATGGCACATTAAGTGTCCATGCCCTTGTGCTTTCTTCTAAAGTTCCTTGTTCTTGTAACAAAGAAACAAGCACTAATGTTTGTATTGATTAAGGGTTGTTCAAAGCAACTCTTATTTCTTCATACAACAATTTGTAATTGAAGAATTATGACATTAAAAGTGTTGTCCTCTTTATGATAGACCTTTTCTAACATATTCTTCTAATGATACATTATTAATAGGAAGATTGTGAGGATGAGACTACTTAGGTACATATACAATCCATTTAAGACAATCTTTGGGATTTTTGTACCAAGTCCGGAAACTAAAGCATTCGGCTTTTCTTTGTCAAGTTTTGGATAGCGTTTGCAAATATATTGGTAAACAAATACATAACGAATATAAATTGATTGATTTTAAGCCATTTGATCCGGGTCTTTAAATCAAATAGCACCACCCACTATTTTTGGCAAATTCCATATCCCTCATTGGAATTCGAGAGTTTTGGATGAAACTCTTAGTAGGGTATGGGAGACTCACTACTACCAAGCCTACCTCACAATGATATGATATTTGCTAGCATTAATAATAATGAGAGAGTACGCTTACTCATTTGCATCTCTTGCAAGTACCCATCTTATTTGGCCTCTAGAGAATGTAACCTCACAATGATATGATATTGGTTCCATTGCACTTAGTTAAGTCATTCCCACCATGCTTAGTTCATGAAGGGGTTCAAGAATAGCCTCACAATGATATGATATCGGCCATCCTCGTTGCCTACACTCACCTCATCAAGTATGTATATAGACTCCTCCTGAGTATAAGCATGCACTTTGCACTCCCCCATGATAGGGTGAAGGTGGTGTACAAGTCATAAACGATTGGAGCTACCATGGTGGAAGGCCACGAAAGAGTGTTCAAAGCACTCTCACGCTTATCAACTTAATAATGGTTTGGTTGAGGGTTTTAGGTCTCATCACATATAAATATTCATTTTAATCTTTATTAAAACAATTTTGGTCCTATTACAACTATTGGTCCATATGATTGTTTTAGTTGTATATAATACTCCCACTATGCTTATAAAACGGTTTTTAAAGCAAGAGTATATGATACTACTAACATAAACTTTGCATTCATTTGATGGACTATATAGTTGCCTTAGGGCCTTAGGATGACTATGAACCTTTGTTTAGATTCAACACGAGCCTTGTGTTGAATCTCGGTCTAGGGATGGAGATTGATTTTAGTTACGCGTTTAATCACATTAAAGCGTGTTGTCTTAGGGGCGTTGGACCCAACTACTTCATTTTCATGCATATCAAATAAAGCAAGAAAGAAGTACTTCAAAGTAAAGGTGAGCTTATGCTCATTACAACATTTGTATAAAACAAATTACCTTAAAGTAAAGAAGGGCTTATGCCCTTTTACAACATTTGATCAAATCAAATTACAACCAAAATCTAATCTACACATTCCCATGGTTCAAACAAACTTGAAACGGCCTTTCACATAGCTCAATTATATTAGGCTTAGGTTCATAATCATCCTTTAATTAATTAACACTTTAACTAATTAAATTGAATGCAACATTTTCATTTGGTTTTTGTATCCATAAAATTGATTTAAATGGAGCTAAATGAAATGAAAATCCAATTCTCATTTAAAGAGACAAAACAATTTTGTTCTCTACCTAATTTGGGCCAAAATGCAATTACCACAACCTTTGGGCAATATTGCAAAAACATAAACTTTTGGGGTCACTTTGTAAGAACACAAAAGTCCACTACTTCATGTAATTACACTAGAACCCAAAATTTAAACAATGTAAAAACTTCATTAAAGGAGCAAAACAATTTGTCCTTTAGCGTTTTTGGACCTAAACGTAAAAACGTAAACTTTTGGGCCAAAGTGCAAATACACAAAAGTATCAAAACTTTATGTAATTGCATAAAAGACCCCAAAAGTACCCCCACTAGGGGGTGGCCGGTTTTGGAAGAAGAAATGGAGTGATGTGTGTGTTGATTTGTGAGTTTTGACATAAAGCAATCAAGTGGTGCAAGTGGTGTGTGTGAAAGGAAATTAATCCTTACACACCCACCAATATCTCTTACACCATTTAAACAAATATCTAAAACATTTAAACATTTGAAAATCATAAAACATAAGCTTTATGAAATAAATCAAAACTTGGAATCAAAACACAAAACTTTTTGTTCTTGGCTAAAATGTCAAGAACAATGAAGAACATTCATGAAAAACTCAAAAAATTTCCAGAACATTTTTCACCCAAAAAACATTCCAAAACCATTCAAACGTTAGGGAAATAACATATAACCAAACTAGGGTACATAGGGGTTCCAAAAGTCACTTTAAAACACTTTTAACAAGTCAAACAAGAACCCAAAAAATCACCCTATGTATTTGGCCGAAAATTCCCAAAAACATGGCACCAAATTTTAGCTCCAATATTCATGCTCATAAGAACTACATCTACAACATTTGAGATGGCAAATTTTCTAACAAAATTTACATTCAAAGAAACAAGAATAAAGCTTGTAACATATTACAACTTTTAGATCACAAACTATGAACCACAAAACCCAAAAGGATTCACCAACTACTAGACCTAGACTCTGATACCACTTGAAGGATGATTTTGTGAAAACATGTTCATTTGAATAACATCTATAACATGCATTTAACAATTAAAAGGCGGAATCATGCTTGCATGCATTCAAAAACAAAACATTACCCATGAAATTCAAAGCCTAGTAGATTGGTGAACCATGAATCAACTCAAAACAAAGTGAGTTGAAATTTATACCTTTGTAGATTCCTCTTTGCATAAGCAAAGGCTAATCACCCAAAGAGAGGGCCTTCATTCCTTGCATCTTAAATCTATGGATTTGGATGGAAGAATAGGTTTCTCCAAGTTCCCAAAATTGAGAACCTTTAAGTCTCTTCACCAAGGAGAGATTGGAGAAGAAATGAGTGACCTTGGAGTAGTAGTATGGCTAGATACACCCTCCAAGGGGGCCTTCCTCCTAGAGAGAAAAAGGAGAGACATGTTCTCACCAATTTTCTCCAAAAGAACCCTTTTTGAATTTTAGGCTATAAAGTTCTTTATATAGTCACTTCTATAAATGACCTAAAGAACCAAAAAAACCCTAATTCAACACATATGGCCGGCCAAATTAGGGATTTGGGCTTTTGGGCTTTTGTGAATCTTTATTCATTAAATTGTCATACAACTTCAGTCAATGGGCTTGACGTTCGAAGCCCATTGGGCCTTAAGGTCCAAAACTATCCCGAGGTCTGTAACGAACTTATTCGTTTAATTAATTAACATATTAATTAATCCTTGCCATAAATAATTAAACCTTTTAATTATTCTTACTCATCTCCATTGTTTCTTCAATCTCCACCTTACACGGTGTACGATCCATTAGGCTCCTTTTAGCGAGGCAGTGGGCGATTAAAACTCTTTCAAATCGATTGTGAATTGAAACTTACTTTCAATTCTCCCTTTAGTGATTATACACGTTTAGGGCTTCCACAAACCATGAGTGACACCTAGCAGCATATCATGGTTATCCAAGCTAATCAGAAGAGGTGGAGAACCTATTCAGTTTAGGATTACAAATGCAATACGGTCTTTCTCTAATACAATACTCTTGACCACATTGTTTGGTTTGATAGTTTATTCATGTCTACTATCCAATGTGATTTGTGTGCTTATATGATTACCTTGAATGTGATTTGGAACGCCTTCCTAAATCTCATTCATACTTTGGCCAAAGATTCTTAATCATATCATAGAGTATTCTCCCTCAAACGGTTTGAAGGTTAGAGATCCCTTGTTGCGCATTCACTTGCCTCCATGGCTAAGTAGCTTAACCCCAACGATGCCGTGGACACCCGCGGATGGGGTGACTTTGACATAATCAAAGATCAAGGACTTAACCACAAGACAGCTGTGATGCCTCAGGTCAAAGGACTACTTTGCATTATCCCAACCATGAGTTCTCATGTGACATGAATATGAGAACTCTTCGTTGATCGTGTTCAGTGAACTCATTCTCTATTGAGCACCTACGTACTTGTCTTGATGTCACACACACCAATGACTCGAGACTAGTCACTCTCCCTGAGAGAAGACACAGCACGTACTGATCTTAACGGACTGTCAATGCCCAATTGGCAATCCTATGATCAGGAACGTTTAGGATGTGTCTACGAAAGAATGGTCTCATGAATCTAACTTCTTTAGATCGTATTCTCCCAATCACATATTCCTTGGACTTATCGTTTAAGCATATAACATTTATATGAGGTGGCTTAAAACAATAATCTATGCCCTTGATATTAAACTAGATTAGTTTAACATGTGAAATGTCCGTAAAGTATCATCATATGATTGGTTTTAGGGCACATTTCCAACAAGTCATGCTCCACTATACTTCAAGAACAAGGGTATGGATAATCCTATTCTAGGCTAGGTAAGGATAATGTGGCTAAAAAAGAAAATAGGCTAAATAAGGCTCAAATGGGTTAAACCTACAATACATATGCAAAAGGTAAGGCTTTTTGGCTCTGGTGGTAACTAAACAACTTCAACTTGTTGTTGGAAATGTGCCCTAAAACCAATCATATGATGATACTTTACGGACATTTCACATGTGAAACTAATCTAGTTTAATATCAAGGGCAAACATTATTGTTTGAGCCGTCTCATATAAATGTTATATGCTTAAACGATAAGTCCAAGGAATATGTGATTGGGAGAATGCAATCTAAAGAAGTTAGATTCATGAGACCATTCTTTCGTAGACACATCCTAAACGTTCCTGATCATAGGATTGCCAATTGGGCATTGACAGTCCGTTAAGATCAGTACGTGCTGTGTCTTCTCTCAGGGAGAGTGACTAGTCTCGAGTCATTGGTGTGTGTGACATCAAGACAAGTACGTAGTGGTGCGAAAAAATTACTTGACACACAAATTAAACCCTCTTTTTGACAATTGTAGCAAAGTATGTAAGTAGGGATCGTTCTAAACCGGGGATTAGGAGGGCTTGCTAAAACCTCTAAACTGACTCAAAAACAAAAAGAAACAAAGTTAAAAATGTAAACAAAAGATTTTAAAACAAGAAAGTAAAAGGGGGATTTGAGTTTGGTGAAGTTGAAAGTAAAAACGAATAAACTAAAAACTTAAATAGATTTAAACAAATTTGGGTTGAATGGATAATGGAAGGCTAGCTAAGGGGTTCTTCTCCACACATGTCTTGCTTGCATACAAAATGATTTCCAATTGCTCTTCGATAAGTTATGAATACTCAACGCCCCAAATTACCGTGAATTGCACTAATTAACTCTCAGTTTTTCAACAAGTTATTAGATTGGATGATTGCATACGACAACCCAAAACATTCCCTACAAGTTCCCTACATGAATTGCATAATAGAGATACAAGCAAGAATCATTAAGTTCTATGAAAAACATAAGCATTGACGAGGCACTCGTTACTATGATTTGCATGAAACTTATGCCAAGAATTTACTTAACGTGATTGTGACTAGCAACCTTCACTACTTGTGAATATAAGTTCATAACGATTAGGTGAAACTCCCTTATATTCTAGCGTCAAATTCATGCATGAAAATTAAGCGTGCACTCTCAACCAACATACACAAATTAGTTTTTATACGAACGGATAAGTAAATTGAATTCACAATTCAAGAAACGCAATTGGAAGTAATCAAATCATATAGCAAGCATAAACAGGGTTTTGAATCCCCCCCTAGCCAAGGGGGGTTTAGTTCCTCATTATTACAAAACAAAGATAAACAAATTTAACCATTGAAAAACAAAGGGAAGAAAGCACCTAAACGTTCCAACGATCCATGTTGGATAGCAAGCGCGTCCAAGGACTTTTCTCCTTCTCCTTGCCGCCACAACAAGGTTGGAATGATGTTGAAGGGTTGGTTATTTGGAGGAATGGATGGGAAGGGGTTTAGATATGTAGGAGAGGCAAGGAAAGGCTTGGAGAATGGTTAATTTCTGGATGATTTGAATGAGGTTGCTGCCATGGTATTTATAGGAAGAGGATGGACATGTTTAATGCAAAAATCTGGTGGAATGAAGTAGGTAAGGCATGGCAAGGTGGAGAATTGTTGGTGAGGGTAGGTTTTGAGTCATCCACTCACATGTCATGGTGAGTTAAGCATTGCATCATCCACTCAAATGTCATGGTGAGTTAAGCATTACATCATCCACTCAAATGTCATAGTGAGATAGGCATTGCATCATCACTAAAAAATCTGGTGGAAGTAAAACAAAGGGAAGGCCACGGCATTGATGAATTTTATGGGGTATGCATGGTTTTGAGTGAAGTTTTGGCCAATCCTTCTAGAAATTTATCCCTTCTTGCAACTTGTATTTGTTTCACCAGATTTTTAGCATGTTCCTAGCCTCTTTTGTCTTCAAATTCGTCCATCCATCTTGCTCATATCATATGTAATCCATTACAAGCTCAAAACTGCTCCAAAATGCACCAAAATGCACTTTCTTGCTACCTTAGCCCTTTGGACCTACAAACACACGAAAATGGCTTAAAGTACTAAAATAACTAAGAACTAATAACGTAAATGCAAGAAAACTAGTTAACTAAGTCGCATAAATATGCGTCTATCACGTAGGTGCTCAATAGAGAATGAGTTCACTGAACACGATCAACGAAGAGTTCTCATATTCATGTCACATGAGAACTCATGGTTGGGATAATGCAAAGTAGTCCTTTGACCTGAGGCATCATAGTTGTCTTGTGGTTAAGTCCTTGATCTTTGATTATGTCAAAAGTCACTCCAAAAGGAGGGTGTCCACGGCATAGTTGGGGTTAAGCCACTTAGCCATGGAGGCAAGTGAATGCGCAACAAGGGATCTCTAACCTTCAAACTGTTTGAGGGAGAATACTCTATGATATGATTAAGAATCTCTGGCCAGAGTATGAATGAGATTTAGGAAAGTCGTTCCAAATCACATTCAAGGTAATCATATAAGCACACGAATCAAATTGGATAGTAGACATGAATAAACTATCAAACCAAACAATGTGGTCAAGAGTATTGTATTAGAGAAAGACCGTATTGCATTTGTAATCCTAAACTGAATAGGTTCTCTACCTCTTCTGATTAGCTTGGGTAACCATGATATGCTGCTAGGTGTCACTCTTGGTTTGTGGAAGCCCTAAACGTGTATAAACACTAAAGGGAGAATTGAAAGTAAGTTTCAATTCACAATCGATTTGAAAGAGTTTAATCGCCCACTGCCTCGCTAAAAGGAACCTAATGGATCGTACACCGTGTAAGGTGGAGATTGAAGAAACAATGGAGATGAGTAAGAACAATTAAATGGTTTAATTATTTATGGCAAGGATTAATTAATATGTTAATTAATCAAACGAATAAGTTCGTTAAAGACCTCGGGATAGTTTTGGACCTTAAGGCCCAATGGGCTTCGAACGTCAAGCCCATTGACTTAAGTTGTATGACAATTTAATGAATAAAGATTCACAAAGGCCCAAAAGCCCAAATCCCTTATGTGGCCGGCCATGTGTGTTGAATTAGGGTTTTTGGTTCTTAAGTCATTTAAAGAAGTGACTATATAAAGAACTTTATAGCCTAAAATTCATCAAGGGTTCTTTTGGAGAAAATTGGAGAGAACATGTCTCTCCCTTTTCTCTCTAGGAGGCCGGCCCCCTTGGAGGGATTAGCTGGCAATCCCACTCCTCCAAGGTCACTCATTTCTTCTCCAATCTAACCTTGGTGTAGACACTTAGAGGTTCTCAATTTTTGGGAACTTGGAGAACCATATTCTTCCATCCAAATCCATGGATCTAAGAAGCAAGGAATGAAGGCCCTCTCCTTGGGTGATTAGCCTTTGCTTATGCAAAGAGGAATCTACAAAGGTATAAATTTCTCAACTCACTTTGATTTGAGTTGAGTCTTGGTTCACCAATCTACTAGGCTTTGAATTTCATGGGTAATGTTTTGTTTTTGAATGCATGCAAGCATGATTCCGCCTTTTAATTGTTAAATGCATGCTATAGATGTTATTCAAATGAACATGTTTTCACAAAATCATCCTTCAAGTGGTATCAGAGTCTAGGTCTAGTAGTTGGTGAATCCTTTTGGGTTTTGTGGTTCATAGTTTGTGATCTAAAAGTTGTAATATGTTACAAGCTTTATTCTTGTTTTTTTGAATGTAAATTTTGTTAGAAAATTTGCCATCTCAAATGTTGTAGATGTAGTTCTTATGAGCATGAATATTGGAGCTAAAATTTGGTGCCATGTTTTTGGGAATTTTCGGCCAAATCCAAAGGGTGGATTTTTTGGTTCTTGTTTGACTTGTTAAAAGTGTTTTCAAGTAACTTTTGGAACCCCTATGTACCCTAGTTTGGTTATATGTTATTTCCCTAAAGTTTGAATGGTTTTGGGATGTTTTTTTTTGGAGTAAAAATGTTCATGGAAATTTTTTTGGGTTTTTCATGAATGTTCTTCATTGTTCTTGACATTTTTGCCAAGAACAAAAAGTTTTGTGTTTTGATTCAAAGTTTTGATTTATTTCATAAAGTTTATGTTTTATGTTTTTCAAATGATTTAATGTGTTAGATATTTGTTTAAATGGTGGTAGAAATAATGGTGGGTGTGAAAGAATTAATTCCCTTTCACACACACCACTTGCATGCTTTATGTCAAAACTCACAAATCAACACACACATCACTCTAATCCTTCTCCAAAACCGGCCCTCCCTCAAGTGGGAGTACTTTTGGGGCTTTTATGCAATTACATAAAGTTTTGATACTTTTGTGTTTTTACGTTTAGGTCAAAAAACGCTAAAGGACAAATTGTTTTGCTCCTTTAATGAAGTTTTTGCATTGTTTAAATTTTGGGTTCTAGTAATTACATGAAGTAGTGGACTTTTGTGTTTTTACAAAGTGACCCCAAAAGTTTGTGTTTTCGCAATATAGCCCAAAAAGTTGTGGTTATTGCATGATGGCCCAAATTAGGTTGAGAACAAAATTGTTTTGTCTCTTTAAATGAGAATTTGATTTTCATTTCATTTAGCTCCATTTAAATCAATTTTATGGATACAAAAACCAAATGAAAATGTTGCATTCAATTTAATTAGTTAAAGTGTTAATTAATTAAAGGGTGATTATGAACCTAAGCCTACAATAATTGAGCTATGTGAAAGGCCGTTTCAAATTTGTTTGAACCATGGGAATGTGTAGATTAGATTTTGGTTGTAATTTGATTTGATCAAATGTTGTAAAAGAGCATAAGCTCTTCTTTACTTTAAAGTAATTTGATTTATGCAAATGTTGTAATGAGCATAAGCTCACCTTTACTTTGAAGTACTTCTTTCTTGCTTTATTTGATATGCATGAAAATGAAGTAGTTGGGTCCAACACCCCTAAGACAACACACCTTAATGTGATTAAACGCGTAACTAAAATCAATCACCATCCCTAGACCGAGATTCAACATAAGGCTCGTGTTGGATCTAATTAAAAGGTTCATAATCATCCTAAGGTCCTAAGGCAACTATATAGTCCATCAAATGAATGCAAAGTTTATGTTAGTAGTATCATATACTCTTGCTTTAAAAACCGTTTTATAAGCATAGTGGGAGTATTATATACAACTAAAACAATCAAATGGACCAATAGTTGTAATAGGACCAAAATTGTTTTAATTAGATTAAAATGTATGTTTATATGTGATGAGACCTAAAACCCTCAACCAAACCATTATTAAGTTGATAAGCGTGAGAGTGCTTTGAACACTCTTTCGTGGCCTTCCACCATGGTAGCTCCAATCGTTTATGACTTGTACACCTCCTTCACCCTATCATGGGGAGTGCAAAGTGCATGCTTATACTCAGGAGGAGTCTATATACATACTTGATGAGGTGAGTGTAGGCAACGAGAATGGCCAACATCATATCATTGTGAGGCTATTCTTGAACCCTTTCACAAACTAAGCATGGTGGGAATGACTTAACTAAGTGCAATGGAGCCAACATCATATCATTGTGAGGTGACATTCTCTAGAGGCCAAATAAGATGGGTACTTGCAAGTGATGCAAATGAGTAAGCGTACTCTCTCATTATTATTAATGCTAGCCAACATCATATCATTGTGAGGTGGGCTTGGTAGTAGTGAGTCTCCCATACCTTACTAAGAGTTTCATCCAAAACTCTCGAATTCCAATGAGGGATATGGAATTTGCCAAAAATAGTGGGTGGTGCTATTTGATTTAAAGACCCGAATCAAATGGCTTAAAATCAATCAATTTATATTCGTTATGTATTTACTTACCAATATATTTGCAAACGCTATCCAAAACTTGACAAATAAAAGCCGAATGCTTTAGTTTCCGGACTTGGTACAAAAATCCCAAAGATTGTCTTAAATGGATTGTATATGTACCTAAGTAGTCTAATCCTCAAATTCTTCCTATTGGTAATGTATCATTGGAAGAACATGTTAGATAAGTCTATCATGAAAAAGGACAACACAAACAACCAATGCTTATTCCTTCGTTATATGAACAAAGGAACTTACAAAGATTAGCATAACGACAAGGACACTTTTAGTGTTGTTAGTTCTTCACTTACAAATTGTTGTATGAAGAAATAAGAGTTGCTTTGAACAACCCTTAGTCAATGCAAACACTAGTGCTTGTTTCTTTGTTACATGAACAAGGAACTTTAGAAGAAAGCACAAAGGCATGGACAATTAATGTGCCATGATTCTTCACTTACAAATTGTTGTATGAAGAAATGAGAGTTGCCTTGTACAACTCTTGAAAGTTTGTAATTATGTTTAGAACATAATGGTTGGTTGACAAAAATAGTCCATCAACATGGACTTATGATGATTTTGAATCATTGAGTGTTGAAGTGATAAACCACTTAACGAGACGGAAACTAGGCAAGGACTTCACCTTTATGTCCCTATCCTAATGGTTCACTAAGTTTATTGTAAACTATATAGTGAACAATAAACATATACTCTTCAAAATGTTTGATGTGTATAACACAATTGAAATAAGTTTCAAGAGAGATAGTGGGAGTTTAGGGACCATGACTAATGTAGTCAAAGGTGAAAGTCAAATAAAGAAGATAAAAATAACTCCAAGGGAACAAACTTTCTTTATGAAAGGATGGACATTGGAAGGGGTATTTGCAAGAAATGTCTTGCAAGTGTCAAGAACACACCTTTCGAAGGTGTTGTAAATTGTTCTTGAATAGTTCAAAACAGTTGGTTCTTCTACTTGAATGCTTGATTCCGTATTAGTAACTATGTTTTACAATCGTTGTAAAAATGTGACTAATAAGAAGTAGAAGATATATGAGAGAAGAAAAGGTGCTTCACATTCGGAACGTGAATAAAATATAGATCTCTGCGAAAGCAGATAGTACTTACTTCCTCATATGAACTACCAAAGAAATTGGAAAAACCAAAGATAGTCTTTACATTCCAATTTTAAGGAACTTAATTCTGTCACTATAGTAGAGATGGATGAATGTTTTGTTTGACAAAACATTGTTCTTTATTAATCAATGATTGGATTATAGTAATCTAATTGATTGTCTCTATAGTAGAGATGATATGGTAGTGTTAACTGTTTAGAAAATAACGATGCTTAAAACCCAAAAGGTTGCAAGGTAGTGACTAATCCCAACTAAAGTTGTGATACCTCTAAAACATAAATTACGAGTTAGTGAAAGAGGATGCTTTGGATCGTTAGATCCGGATCCAATAACTTCCTTTTAAATTGTATAGAGGCGAAATGTTCGAATCTTTATTCTTTTGGAAAGAAGAAAGAATCACAAAGTTATTGAGGTTACTTCACTTAGATGTTAGTGGCACTTGTCCACAACATAATACTACTCATGTTATATGACATTCACCGAAGATCACTCTCGGTTGGACTATAGTTTATTTTGAATAAACACAAGTCCGAATACTTTGCAAAAGGTTTCAAAGAATTCAAGAAATGTAAGTTGATGAGTAAGACGTCTAAAGTATTTGCCTCCTTAGATTTCATCCAAGGAAAGATAACACTTTAGAACAGTTTCCTTGAATAATATCAAGGAAAGAAGCATCAAAAGATAATGGATTTCTCCATTAGGAGAAGAACGAACTTGAATAAGATTTAGTTCGTTAGATGTTATCTATTACCCATATATAGGATATATACTTCTAAAAACAATATGATTGTCAATTAGAAGATCTTCCAAATTTTTCATGACTCCATAAGATGTAGTTGGAAAGAAAGACAAATCTCAAGCATGTTAAGATTTGGGGTTGTGAGCTAATAAGCAATATTTGTTTGATAACAATCTTGTGGGATATCCTTAAATTAACTTTTGGATATCGCTTCTATAAACCAATTAACAAATGTTGTTTTGTTGGGTAGTTCATTGTAATCCTACAATGTGATTTGCCTAAAAGCAAATGAACGAGAGATAGAACTCAAAGAATGGGTTCTTTGAGAGACAAGAAAGTAATCAACAAATATAAACAACCTAGTTCCTATACCAAAAGCTCCAAGGTAGTCGAGAAGGATTTATAAACCGTCAAAGTTGAATGGTTTGAACTTTATGACTATGTCATAGAGTTGCACCTCTTAATTCGAAAGAAATAAGAATGAAAATCCTTATGACTACATTGAGTGTATATACGATATATTCTCAAGGAAATGGTAAAGTACCATTTGACCCGAAATAATGAAACCTTTATAGCTAATTGGTAGCTTAAGGTGACTACAATCAAAGAGAATGGTTGACTTTGAAGAAACCATCTTTGACGTAGTCTTAGTTTCAATTAATTCGAAGATTGCTAGCTACAACTAAATGGTGATTCAATGTTTGGACATAATATGGGTTTCCGAAACCATTATTAAGATAGTCTTGATAATATATGTCTAAAACTATGAATCACAAGACATGTAAGTTGTAGAGATCCAACCATCATGGATCTTAGCAAGCTAGTGGGAGCTGTAAACGTCTTATGAGAGAAAGATCAAAACGTTCGATTTCTCATAAAATGTAAATGAATCTTTTGTTTACTAGGTTTACAAAAGATTAGTGGGAGTTAATCATGTTCCTAAAATTTAAATATATATTTGATATATTAATTTTGGAAATGAAAAGAATTCTTCTTCGTTAAAGTTATGACTTTAAAACATTATATGAAGATAGAATGTATATGGGAGATATAGTCTATATACATGGGATGGAAATCTATAATGATATATTTCATGATATAATTGGATTATATCAATCCCTAATAATAGACAATAGATGCTAGGAAGTTTCTCATATGATGATAAACTTCAATTAGAAGGACAACTCTAGTGAGACTAAGAAGTTGCTCTTCTCAAAGAGAACGTACTCTTTGACTCCCAAAGAAATAATGCTAAAATAGAATCCTTTATGCATACACATAAAGGTGATTTATGTATTTCATATTGTATGAAAAACATTGATATGAGTTGTACCTAGAACAGTACAAGACGATATCAGTGCAAGCCCAGGATCAGAACCATGGCAACTGTCAAGTGAGTCCTTAAGTATTTAAGAAATACTAAAGGATAGATTCCTCAAAGAATGAGGAAGAATTAGAGTAACGTAAAGGAAGCGTAAATGTATTAGATTATGAATCTAATCCATCATTGGATGTTTCTTCATTATGAATGAAGAGATAATCAGATATCTCTTTATTATGACTAAAGAGATATTTGGATGGAAACATTAAAAGTAATGACTTTAGTGTGTTCCATTATGAATGCAAAATATATTGCCATATAGAAGCTTACAACAATGTTGTTTGGATGGGAAAGTTCATTTATTAACTCTCTATTCGGTTCCAACCAGAAAGTGTATCTAGTGTACTGACACTATGACACTAATGGGGCGATAGCTCAAGCCAGGGAATCAAGGTCATGGGGAAGTTATTAATTTCAATCTTTCTGATTCTATGAAGTATCCAAGTGAGAATCATTCATGTTTTGCTATTGATGTAATTGACTCTTTGGCACAGGACCATTTTGACAAATTGAAGGACGATGCACTTGAATTGGTCATTGCACGAGGAATGGACATGCAAAACATGGAAGCAGCAACCATGCACACCCACGGCATGCATGAAATCTCCTTGGCCGTGCCCCCTAGTGATGGTGTTATTAAGATGGTGGCTGCCCTTGAATCATTGCCACCACAATCTGGTAAGTTGTTGGACCCAATTTTAAGTTCAGTTTTGGCTAATAAGATGCTTCCCTGAGTTGTGCAGCCACTTACACTTGAACTTAAGCCATTGCCTAGTCATTTGAAGTACGTGTTCTTGGGGGATGATGAGACATTGCCCGTCATCATCTCATGCTCACTCACGGCACAAGAAGAGGGTAAGTTGGCGAGGGTGCTAAAGGAATATAAAACGGTAATTGGATGGACATTGGCCGACATAAAAGGAATTAGCCCTACTACATGCATGCATCGCATACTTTTGGATGAGGGGTCTAAAACATCTCGAGAGGCTCAACGCCGACTCAACCCTCCTATGATGGAAGTTATGAAGAAGGAGATCATCAAGCTTTTAGATTATGGAGTAATCTATCCAATCTTGGATAGTAGGTGGGTTTCGCCAGTTCAATGCGTGCCAAAGAAATCTGGAGTGACAGTGATAGAAAATGCCGAAAAAGAGCTTGTGCCTACTCGCATTCAAACCGTTTGGAGGGTGTGTATCGACTATAGGAAGCTAAACGCCACCACAAGGAAGGATCACTTCCCCTTGCCATTCATTGATCAAATGCTTGAGAGGTTAGCCGGTTATGCTTTCTATTGTTTTCTTGATGGTTATTCTGGTTATAATCAAATTGTCATAGCACCCGAGGACCAAGAAAAAACCACATTCACATGCCCTTTTGGTACATTTGCTTATCGTCGCATGCCTTTTGGTTTATGTGATGCACCTGCCACATTTCAAAGATGCATGATGAGCATATTTTCTGATTATGTTGAGAAAATTATTGAAGTTTTATATGGATGATTTCAGCGTTTTTGGTGATTCATTTGATGGTTGTTTGCATAATCTCAGTTTGATCTTAAAACGATGCGTTGAAACTAACCTTGTTCTTAATTGGGAAAAATGTCATTTCATGGTTAAACAAGGCATAGTTTTAGGTCATATCATCTCTGAAAACGGCATTGAGGTTGATAAGTCAAAGATAGATCTTGTGCGTCACTTACCCTCTCCTACTTCGGTTAGAGAGGTGCGTTCTTTTCTTGGCCATGCAAGTTTCTATCGTAGGTTCATCAAAGACTTCTCAAAGGTTGCCCAACCTCTTTGCCGACTCCTACAAAAAGATGTGGCGTTTGATTTTAATGAGGAATACACGGCATCATTCAACCAACTCAAGGAGTTATTGACCACGGCACCAATCATTGTTCCACTTGATTGGAGCCTACCTTTCGAGCTTATGTGTGATGCGTCCGATTACGCGTTAGGGGCTGTTTTAGGACAAAGGAAAGACAAGAGGCCGCATGTCATCTACTATGCCTCATGGACGTTGAATGATGCGCAATTGAACTATTCCACTACGGAAAAAATACTTCTTGCCGTTGTTTTTGCTTTAGATAAATTTAGATCATATCTAATTGGTACTAAAGTAATTGTTTTCAATGATCATGCAGCTCTGAAGTACTTGTTCACTAAAAAGGATGCCAAGCCATGGCTAATTCGTTGGATGTTGCTACTTCAAGAGTTCGACATTGAGATTCGAGACAAGAAGGGAAGTGAAAATGTGGTGGCTGACCACCTAAGCCGAATGGTGCATAATAAGGAGTCCCTACCCATTGCCGAGACATTCCCCGACGAACAATTGTTGTCCATAAAGGTAAGTAAGCCTTGGTATGCCGATTTGGTAAATTTTTTGGTGTCAAAACGAATTCCTAGCACTTTCACTAGGCACCAACGTGATAAGTTAAGGCATGATGCACGGTTTTATGTATGGGATGATCCCTATTTATGGAAATTTTGCCCTGATCAGATTGTACGTCGATGTGTGCATGATTCTGAATTTCATTCTATTCTAAGCTTTTGTCATACATATGCATGTGGTGGGCACTTTGGCACATAAAGAACAGCACTTAAGGTGTTATAATGTGGATTCTACTGGCCTAGTATTTTTAAGGATGCTAGAACTTTTTGCTTAACATGTGATAAATGCCAAAGAATGGGTAACATAGGTGCTAGGGATCAAATGCCGCAAGTTTCTATCCTTAATGTTGAAATTTTTTATGTTTGGGGTATTGATTTTATGGGTCCCTTCCCTTCCTCGCATGGTTTCATGTATATTTTGTTTGCGGTGGATTATGTGTCGAAGTGGGTGGATGCAAAAGCCACCCGGACTAATGATTCTAAAGTGGTTGCAGATTTTATTAGAACTAACATATTTGCAAGGTTTGGCATGCCACGTGTAATCATAAGTGATGGAGGGTCTCATTTTTGCAACCGGACCATTGAGGTGTTATTGAGGAAATACAATGTCAACCATAAGGTTTCTACACCTTACCATCCTCAAACAAATGGCCAAGCCGAGGTGTCTAACCGAGAGATCAAGCAAATCCTAGAGAAGACTGTTGGGCCAACAAGGAAGGATTGGAGCTTACGCTTAGATGACGCACTATGGGCATATCGTACAGCGTACAAAACACCCATTGGGATGTCCCCATTTAGGCTCATTTATGGCAAGTCATGCCATCTCCCCATTGAATTGGAGCACAAAGCTCATTGGGCCGTCAAGAAGTTCAACATGAATCTAGATGTAGTGGGAAGTCATAGAAAATTCCAATTAAATGAACTTGATGAGATAAGGCATAAGGCATACGAGAATGCTAGCATTTACAAGGAGAAGACCAAAGCTTTTCATGATAAAATGATTCGTGGCAAAACATTCTCCATCGGGCAGAAAATGTTATTGTTCAATTCCCGTTTACGTTTATTTCCCGGTAAGTTATATTGTAAGTGGATTGGACCGTTTGTTATTACTAATGTTTTTGTTCATGGTGCAGTCCAAATCCAAAGCTTGAAAACGGGACACGAATTCAAGGTCAATCGGCATCGATTGAAGCCATACTATGACAACTTTGTGGAGCATGCCATGGATGACATCCCCCTGAATACCGTGGGCTCCAATGGGGAATGAATGTGTTCTTCGTCTGGTTGCACGACATTAAAGCAAGCGCTTCTTGGGAGACAACTCATGCATTCAACAAAGGAAGACCAAGAAAGCACTCCAATTCCAGATTTGCGTTCCTCAAACCCTTCTCTTCGTTGTTGTTTTGTTTCTGCCATGTTTAGTGTGTTTTTGTTGCTGTTTGTGCTTATTTATGTTTTGTTTGTGTGAGTTTATGCTTGAAACATTGAGGACAATGTTTGATTTAAGTGTGGGGGGGGGGGGGGGGTAACTAAATGCTTTTGATGCAAATTTATAGGATTTTATCACCCATAACGTCCAATGTTGTTCCTTGCTGTTTTTAAGTGATTTTTAAGCTGTTTTGATGCATTTTAGTGTGTTTTACATAAAAATCCGAAAATCCCAGAAAAAAATTGACAAATTGTTTTGAAAAAAAAACCAAAAAGAGTTGTTTTGATTTGTTTTTGTGTATTTGTTTGTGTCTTAGGGTACCTTCCAACACAATGATGAGGATTCGGTTTTTAATTGCATGACTGTTAAAGAGAGTTATAAACATGGATGGAAGTTTGATTTACTCTTTGGTTTATGCTTGGTTGTGGTTATAACTTATGAATTCACATGTAATCACAAAGGAAAAATCAGTTTTTGTAACATGCTTGAAGGAAGGAACTCAAACTAACGCTACAACCTTGTGAGACTTGAGCCTAAACGTTTATTTGGAGAGTTAATAATCTGTGCATTGTTGTTTTCTAAAGTTGTTGCATGATCTCATTAGTCTTTGCTTGGTTACTACTTAGAAGGCGTTTCATCATTTAGTTCCAAATTCTATAACTCATGCCCATTTCATTCAAAGCATGCTATTGATTTGCATAACACATATTCAAGATGAAGTTATGTAGTGACCACCACCAAAAAGCCAAATTGTCGTGAACCCTAATTCATTATATGTTTAAGTTTAACCCCGTTGAGCCTTGTGTAGCCTATGTTCTTTGTTAACCCACAATATCCTCACCTAGCCTAGATTAGGACCATCCATACCCTTGTTCTTGAAGCATAGTAAAGCATGACTCAAGATGAATTCCTTTTGATCAAGGTATTGCAGAAAACAAGTGTGGGGGAAGGGATGTATGTGTGTGCCAAAGTCTTTAATGTGGCACGGGTGGAAAAAAAAAAAGAAAAAAAAAAGAAAAAATTCGTGGAAAATAGGAAGAAGAAAAGAAAAGTGTGAAAAGTATGGAAAAGAGTGAAAAAGATGTGAAAACAAGCTCTAAAGTGTGATTGTTGAAGATAGGGTCCAAAACATTCAATTCGGCCCTAAGTGTTGTATGACTCTTCCCTTTGTGTTTAAAAGTTGATTTCTGCATTCTAAAGTGAATTCTAAGTTGCGATTTCATTACTTTGCTTGCTATTGCTTTAAGAACGTTTGTTATCCCTATCTTTTTTTGTTAGCCATTACCCTTAGCCCAGTTACAACCCTTGACTTCTATTTTGAGTGTTATGTGTTTCAATTTGTGGAGTTTGAATTTGGTATGAGCATATGGTGTCATTGGTTCTCGCATCTAAGTAGTAGAATTCTGTTCATGAGATCATATCTAAATGCTTATTAACTCTAGAAATTGCTTTCTTTGTTATACATATATGTGAGCGTTCGTTTTCATGTCTACATCAATCTTCTCACATGTAACTAGTATAGGGTGTGTAGTTAGAAAATCTAAGTGAAAATTGAGTGCATATCTTGTAAGGAATTGAGCAAATTCTCTAAGGCATGTTACTACTTTCAAAACATTGTTTTAATTGGTTAATTGTGAACTAGTAAGTGGTGACTCTGATTAAGTATGTGCTCAAGTGTGAAGATGACTCAATTCTGTGGGGATGATGATTTTTAACATATCATGTGCATTGGAAATCCCTGAAGCAAACGTTGGAAGGTTTAGGTTTTGTTGTTTGTTTTGTTTCGTTTTGTTTTCTTTTGTTTCTTTGTTTTGCTTGAGGACTAGCAAAAGCTAAGTGTGGGGGAATTTGATAGGAGCATATTTATGCAACTTAGTGAGCTTGTTCCTGTGCAATTACGTTGTGTTTTCTTAGTTAAATTAGTCTTTTAAGCTATTTTCATGTGTTTTCAGGTTTTAAGGGCAAAGTATGCTAAGTAGTGCATTTTGGAGCCTTTTGGAGCAAAATGGAGCTTGGAATGGATATCACATGCTTGGAAAGAAAGGAATGGAGGAGAATGAAGGAGTCCTAATTGAAGAAGGATTCCTAATCAATGGAGGAGTCCTAGTCAAAGATGGATTCCTAGAAAGATGAGGATTCCTACTCAAACAAGGTTTCCTACTTGAAGTAGGAAAGTTAAGCCTAAAGTTTGCTATTTTGGGTTGATCTTTCCTAAACCTAAATGGCCTTAAGTTTCAGCAACATTGAAGGGTTCCTAAGCATTTTTGGACACAAAGGAAGGTTCTAGAGCACTTCCCCATACCTGCCGCACCAATTTCAGCAAGGAAACCTATTTTCCTTGCCTTGCAAGGCTTTCTAGAAGCCTTATCCTTTCTTACCTATATCAGCCGCACCTCTTAGCCCTTTTCCCTTGGGGATTCTGATTGTTTAAGCCTTTTTCCTTATGGATTTGGATTTTACAAGTCCATATCTGATTTCCTTAGGGTTTTATGTGCCTATATATACTCTTATTTAGCCCTTGGCCGAACTACCACCTCCCATATACATCTTACACGCCAGAAATTCATCCTTGCTCTCTGCCGCAACCACTATCACCACTCTTCCATAATTCCTGACCAAAACCACCCTTGCCGCACCACCCATCCATCCTAAACACCACCATACCATCCACTATCCATTCCACACCATTCATAACCCCCAAAACCTGTCCCCAAGCTTTGTACCGCAGCAAGGAGGAAGGAGGAAATCGTGGATGCACCTGCTGTCCAAGTTGGAGTGTCTAGGTGTTCTCTTTCTTTGGATTTCAATGTCTAAATTTATTTATCTTTGCTTTGTGCGTAAGAGGAACTAAACCCCCCTTGGCTAGGGGGAATTCGAAAACATGTTCATGCTTGCTATATAATTTGATTACTTTCAGTTGCGTTTCATAAATTGTGAATTCAATTTGCTTATCTCTATGAATTAAAACTGAATTGTGTGTGTTGGTTGAGAGTGCACGCTTAATTTTCATGCATAAATCTGATGCTAGGGTATAAGGGAGTTTCACCTAATTGTTACGAACTTATATTCATGAGTAGTAAAGGTTGCTAATCACAATCGCGTTAAGTAAATTCTTGGCATAAGTTTCATGCAATTCATAGTAACAAGTGCCTCGTCAATGCTTATGATTTTCATAGAACTTAATGATTCTTGCTTGTATCTCTATTATGAAATTCATGTAGGGAACTTGTGGGGAATGCTTTGGGTTTTTCGTATGCAATCATCCAATTTAATAACTTTAGGAAAATCTGAGGGTTAATTAGTGCAATTCACGGTTAATCTGGGGCGTTGAGAATTCATGGTTTATTGAAAAGCAATTGGAAATCGTTTTGTATGCAAGTGTGACATGTGTGGAGAAGAACCTCCTAGCTAGCCAATCATCCATCTAATCCACCAAATTTCATTAAAATCTGTTTAAGTCTTTCTTGTTTAATTTCATTTAATTTTCGTCCAAAACCAAACCCCCTTTACTTTAGAGTGTCTAACTAGTTAGAATATGTTTTAGATTGTGTTTTTAAGTGTTTTGAGTGAAGAAAACCAAAAAATTCGTCCAAAGGAATGTTAGAGTTCGAATCTGTCCAATTTGTGTTTTTAGGCCGATTTGAGTGTTTTTAGGCTGTTTTGAGTGTTTTGAGTTGTTTTAGTGTTTTCTAGTTTAGTTTTGCATTCTTTGAGTCTAGTTTAGTGTTTTAAACTTTGTTTTATGTTTTTGAGTCAGTTTTAAGTGTTTTAGCAATCCCTCTTAATCCCCGGCTTAGAACGATCCCTACTTACATACTTTGCTACAATTGATAAAAAGAGGGTTTAATTTGTGTGCTTATATATTTCGCATCAATTGTCCATACACTTGTCCTTCAAAATTCTAACTTCGGCAGGTTCTTCGGCCAAAGCCCCCCCAATTCATCGTGGGCACGTAAGGCTTTTGGCCTTGACCTAAGGTGCTATTTGTTTTGTAGTTGCAATTTTGTCCAAAAACAAGGAGGAAGAAATTTGCATCCATAGCTACTACATGTAGAATGACATTCTCGTCCGAATATCCTATATAGAACCACATCTCCGCTTCCTAGTGCTTCCCGACGACCTAAAGGTTCTAAGCTCAATCCACGAAGGTGTTTGTGGAAATCACTCTGGAGGCCGATCCTCAGCACAGAAGGCTCTTAACGCAACCTACTACTAACCTACTATGCATCAAGACGTCAAAGAGTAAGTACAAAAGTGTGGCCACTGCCAACTCTACAAGCTGGTATCAGCACTGCCTGCTAGCGAACTATACCCGTAGACGAGTCCTTGGCCGTTCATGTAGTGGGCAATCGACTTGGTACGGCCAATGCCGCCCAGTATTAGGGGCAAAGGCATGATGATCGTGGTAACTGACTATTTCACCAAATTGATGGAAGCAGAACCCATGACAACCATAACTCAAATGGACATAGAGCGCTTTATATGGAGGAACATTATTTTCTGATTTGGCATCCCTCAATCCATCGTCACATAAAATGGCCTTTATCACTACCTGGGAAGGTCCGTACAAGATCAACAGAGTTGGCGGCAAGGGTAATTACACCCTCACCACCATGAACAACAAAGAGATCGAAAAATAGTGGAACGCCTACAATCTTAGCAAGTACCATACGTGACCTCTCATTACATTAAAGTCCAAAGACTCAAGCAGCTCAACGGTCACCACTTCGCAAACCGATGACTATCCAGTTGTTATGCAGTTCCTACCTTACAGCTAAGTTTTCATTCATTTCAATCGTTTTTCAATGAGGAATTAAAAAGTGATTTACAACTTTGTATGGCTGCATGCTTACAACAACTAATCACTTTTACACTTCAATAGAAGACCGCGCCCTTCTGAGAGACTTATCGTAGGAAATGCACCTCACTGGGGACTAAACATACTCTCTAGTTCGAGAGGCTAAACCAATTTCTCGACACCCACATTGGTTTGCTCTCCGATTTGAGAGGATAAACTATACACTCTGAATATCCAGACGTGGATGAGTCGAGCTGCCTTGGTATAACTAGGTGCACGATGGCTTGTTCCGAGATTCTTACTGAAGGATTTTGGGTCTCTTGGCCTCATCCGTGGGGAACCGGGCCTCAAAGATGGAGGAGGCACATTACGCAGTACACCCTATGAACTGCTACCTTGGAACCCTAAACCTACTACCGAGTGCACTAAGGTAGCCTATGGTTTCTAGAAGACTGCCTACGAAGCTTTATCCACTGCCAACATGCTACGCGGTTGATAAGCTTCACATCTGACAAGCGCTGAATGATCGTTTAGATTTAGACTAATTTCTAAAGTGTTGTGATACATGCTACTCAACCCACATAATTGGTTACATAAATAGCAATAAGTTCTCTTGGACCTTTGCTGATGAAATTCCATACAACTCAAAGGATTAAAGAAAGGGTAGTAAATTTCATGACCCAAAAATCTTTAGTATGTTGTGATGTAGGCCACGCAGCTCAAAGGATTAAAGAAAGCCAAGGTTAACAGCTAAGTGGTCACACGAATTCGTCTGCTTTTGTAAGTAAGACGTCCAACTGCCGACTCTGTGGCTAACAACTTTGCAAAAGTTTTACAACAACACTTACAGCTGCATAGGCTACGCGGGCCTGCTTGTTTATAGAAAAGCATCACATATGCCGCTGGTCTAAAGGTCAAGTGTAAGGTGTAAACAAAAGAAGCGAAAATGAAGAAAAGTGAAGGAAACAAGTTTATTAAATTTTCTAGCAAAATTGATAAACAAATAGCAAAGATCGAAGGAGTTCAAGGAAAGTAAAAACAACAAGGAAAACAAAGAAAATCCTACGACTACTCAGCCATCACATTTTCAGCAGCCGCGACATCCTTAACAGTGGCATCATCCAATGCTTCACCTATGGCTGCCTTAACTTTGGCACCAATTTCTCTTATTACTTCACTAATGGAAGCCTTAAAAGTAAAGGCAAGCAAGTCTTATGAAGAAATAGAGAAGGTCTCGAAATATTTCACAACAAACTCAAAGTCAGACGGCATACCAAAGAGATGATCTATATAACCCAGCTTGTAGAAATCGGCCTGGCTCTGAACAAATGAAGCCTCGAGCCTAACTTTCTCACCTTTTAGTTGCTCGTTTTCCTCAAGCATACCAACATGGATGCACTGCAGCTCGTCCATTTCCTTCTTCAAACTTTCGTTGATCTTCAGTACATCTTGGAGTTCCAACTCTTGGGGTTCAAGCCTATCGATGATCTTCTTGAAGTGGATCACTTGATTATAAGAAATAATCAACTCTTCATCCTTTGTGTAAACAGCACAACGAAGGTCAGAAACCACACGTTTAAGATCTTGAATCTAAGGTATGTAACATTCATTCTCCTACTTTACACTTTCATACTTAACTTGGATCGCGTCAAACCTAGTCTTTAAGTCAACGACTTCTTGACGAGCGGTCTCTACCTGTAGAGAAGTGGGGGTAGAGATATTAGACCCCTTCAAAGCGAAGAGATCAGGCTCCAACCTCTTGATCTTCTCGGTAGAGGAATAAGCTTCAGCTGCTATAGTTTTTGCCACTTCATTGGCAACTTTGGTATCCTTTTGATCAATGAGTATAGACTACGTTACTAGAATCACCGTTTCCTGAATCATAGCAAGCAGATCAGTCATTTTATATTCGGTCGTATGCTTCACAAAGGAACTTGGGCAAATAACTCCTCTAACGCCATCGACAAGCTTGGCACACGCGTCCATGTCTTCAAGTAAATCTGGTTTCAAAAGCGCACAAATCTCAGCAACCTCCCTAGAAACAGGCTTGGTAGATTTCTCACAATTGCCCAAGCAAGCAGTGTTCTCTTTCTCAGCAAGTGAATTAGTCTCAGTAGCAAGGGGAGTAGGCCTTGGCGCCACTTTAGCAGCAAAGTCCACCTTATCACTCTTCTTAGCAGCAAGCCTCTCCAAAGGTAAACTAGACTTAGCTCTCAACGGATGTGTTGGCATAGATTTTGGCACTAGGGGCACGACAGAACCTCTACGTTGAGCAATCCTATCAGCAATCATACTAGCCACCTTTGGCATGGTAGGCATCATTGGCTCGGATCTAGTAGCCCCATCTTTCTTCCCCTTAGAAGAAGCCAAGTCAATCACAAGCCTATCGACAGCAGGCGAACCTTCACAAACAATGGAGAAAGTCTTCAGTTTTTTCTTAGCCGACATTTCTTGAGTAGGCGAGGAAGATCTTTTCTTTCCACCTTTATTCACAGCAGGCTCTACGACAGTGATAAAACAAGCCAATGCCTTTGCCTTGATCCGCTTTATCTCCTCTCTTGGGGGCATCCCACCTTTCTCCTCGCGAAAATGACTAAGCAACCAGCGCCATTCACAGTACTCAACATGGATACATAAAGCAACATCCACATTCTTCATATCTAGAGAAGTCTTGGGAGTTTAGCCGAATTTCGAATCTGCATAAGCAGAGGAAGACAATCAACAAATCAAATAGCAGCTCAGCAAATGCATAAAGCAGCCTAGAGACTAAGCAATCTACTTACTGGTGATGAAAATCATTGAAATGCGCAGCTTAGGGGAAGATTCCGACTCCCACTCTCCACTTATCTTTAAAGTCTCATTGGCCCAGTCATGATCTCCCTTGCTCAAATGATCGAAGAGCTTATAGCGGGATCGCAATTGCCTAACTCCATCAATGTGGCCTATGTCAAAGAAATACCAAAATTGTTGACGGTTAGATCCAAGTCAAAGAATTGGCTTAGATTGAGGAACCCCAACATCACACGAACCGCATTTGGAGAACATTGAGCCGGAGCACACTTCATCGAGCAAAGCACTTCTTGGAAAAAGCATGACATGGGAAAGTAAATCCTAACACGAAGTAGTAAGGGTGAAACTTAATGGCTTTTCGAGCCCTACTACATGGCTCACGGCTGCTACTTTCCTTGGCACATTTCACACGCACCCCCGACAGAATTGCTTATGCCTATACGCTTCGAGGAAGTCTTTGAATGAGTCATCAGAATTAATTTTGAAGTGAGCAGCCTTGAAGTAGCCCACTTTACTCAAAGAACCACCTTGATGATACAACAGCAGCACACCTTCATCACTTTTGTGGCTTGAAGAAGATATGCTTAAAGAAATTTTACAAAGTTGCGAGAACAAATCGTTAAAAAAAGAAAAAAGAAAAAGAGGTCAGCCCATCAGGCCCCACAACCCGAGATCGCAGAAGCCCAACAACCGATCCAGGCCCCACAACCTGGTCCAATCCTTTATTGGCCCGTAGGCTTTATGGCCCAATTCAATTGGAGGGGGGATGACGCCCCAGCGTATCCCTCTCTTACTCTTTCACTTCTCACATGGGCTGAAGCCCAGCCATCCACAAGTAGCCCAGGAATGAGGTATAAGCCTCCCTTCCTCTCTCCAACACGGGCCCAGGCACAACTGCCCAGACCCAAGCGCCCCAGCACCCTAGCCTAAGCCAGACATGCGCCGAGCCCTAGGCTCGCGCCATCAGCCTTCGGCCCAAGCCGAGCATCGCTACACCATGCCACCCACGACAATAGTGCCATGGCCTTTCCAAGCCATCTTTTCACACATCCTCGACCTCTGTTGAGCCAAATTTCAAGCCTCGAAGCTCCCAAAAATTACGAAGACAATGAAAAATTAATTTTTTCTTACCTTAGTGTAGCGTGAAGACGAAGAAAGCAACAAAAGACGGTCCTTTGCACGGGCAAGTATAGAAGATTGCTAGGGGAGGGGAACAAATATCCTCTAGCCTTCTCTTTCTCTTGTAGGGTAGAATAAATTGCTCTTTGAAGTTGATTTAATCATCTACTTAAGGTAGACTTAAATAGACTTTGGAAGTGATTGATTTCCCTTTCCTAGAATGATCTAATTTCCAATTAATGTGAGAATCTACATCAAAGTAGGAAACAATCTTATGTTTCCTAAAGCAAGGGAAGATCTCTACACCTATTGCCATTTCCTGCGAGCAGCCCAACATGTGTGGGGGCATTTGTGGAGCAAAAAATAATCAAGAAAATTATGGAGGTGACACGTGTACTTTTGGATGAAAATGATCAAATTATCCTCTACGCACAACGGGATTCCCACAAGCATGCAACAGACAATAACGGTTCAGTCAAGGAAGGGTTAAAGGTATGATCAAAATGATATTTATTCAAATCTCTCTCATCACTCCTCATCAAATCCTTGCTCAAAAGGTAACTCGCAATTTTCCTATTCCATTTAAGATTAATTGCCAAGTTATTATTTCACATAACATCTTGCAATTATACTCACAATGTGACCATATGTGGCCGGCCCCTATTCTCCAAATAGGGCCGGTCACTCCCCAATAAATAGCCATGTTTTCCTATTAAAGCTAAGTCATTCTCTACCCACAAATTCCTAAACACTTTCTCTTTCAAATTCTAACTTTGGTATTGGAGATTCTACGGCAAAGGCCCCTCCCCCCCCCCACCAAAAAAAATCATCATGGGCGCGTGAGGCTTTTGGCCTTAATCTTTGGTGTTATTATTTTGTAAGTGCATTTTCATCAAAGGAGAAGACGGCTGGAATTTGCATCTAGAGAGACTATAATTTTTGGTAGGTGGCCTTCAGTTGTGCCTTGAGGTAATTTGCACAATTGTAGTAGTGACCTCACTATATCAGATGACGTGTGTGTATTCATTGAAGGAAACAAAATATTCCTATGCTCTGGTCGTTTGAGTGGCAAACATACAAAGAGAACCGTGTATGAGCCCCGGGCAAGTTAAAGAAAAATGAGATGATCGTTCGAGCCCAAGTTTAGCTTCGAAGTTATTAGACCGAAGTCGTGTTACTTTTGCATAAATAAAAATGGATAGGCCTCTTAGCAGGCCATATTTTTATTTATGGCCGCCCATGCCTTTAGCTAAATCTTTTTGCTAGTCAGACAAAAAAAATACCAATTTCGAGCAAAACATTAATTTCACGTTAGCCAAGTTTACGATTACTTGATTAACTTAAAAAAATGGAGTGACATCGGCGCAAAATAAAAGCGAAGATGCAAAGTTGCACACTTGCAAGTTTAGACAAACAATGAGATATTTTGTATCACAGGGGACATAAGTCCTTTTTTTAAAGGGCAAAGTAGATGTTTATCAGCTTTTTTCGGGGAACTCATCAAACGTTTTGGGTACGATTTGAAGCATTCATAGGAATTTAGAAACCAGTAAATTTCGTAAAACGTTGTTGTTTACTCATGTATTAATACTACTAAGTCAAGAACTTATTGATATCTGTTTTTTATTTTTGGTAAGAGATGGGCAAAGTGACGCTATATATAACAAATTTGGTTTGACCTTAAGCCTTCAACATAATCAGTCTGGATATAAGCACAATATCAATAGAAAATACATGAGCATAAGTGGAATTACAAAGTTACAGACCTTACTTCTCATAGGAGTTGAACTTACTCACAAATAATTCCTATATTGATATGATTTCAAATAATACATATGAATTCACGTGATAAAAGAGATAATCACATTGATGCAGCACCGCTTGAATACCCCACTCTAGAAAAAAATCTCTCATGCTACTAGCTTTATTCCCTTTGTTATAGTGAAGACTTTAAAACTTCCATTGACGAATGATAAAAAAAGGAGCATAATTGGTGGATCACATGGGAAATGTGAAAGTGTAATCAACAACCACCCTCAAGAAGCTTCAAAAGTCACACAATTGTCCTTTTGTTAGCCAAAAACAAAGTCATATTCGTGTTTAATAACCCATTTGGCTTCTTTAGACCATTTGCAAAGTTGAGGGTTTAGCTTAAATTTGAAGCTTTAAAACCCGCCAAGCCATTTCTAATCATTGGGTTATAATAAGTTTTGGGGAGAAAAAAATAATTTTGGACCAAGTTCCCTCCAAAATTTAAGCCAAGATAGTGGGCGAGCCCCAGCTATGCGCCCATGATATGGCTTAATAAATTTTGACTTAAGTTGTTAAGCTTTATTCTGCACCATTGCACATGGTCTTATGTGGTATCTTGGTTCCCCTTTAGGATAAATTGTAGGTATGCATTTCAGCAATCTTCCATGTGATATTATTAGCTCGTTTTGAAGTGTTTTTAAAATAACTGAAAATTTTTTTAGTGAAAATGTTTTAGAAACTAATACTTAGTAAAAAATCAAGTGGATCATAAAAAATAAAAAAAAACACTTGAAATGCTTCCTGCAAGAAGCACCAGAAGCACATATCTGGTGCTTCTTCCAAAACAATAGTTAAAGTGGCCTTGGAATCCAAAATCAATTTCACCAAAAGTGTTTTCAATCATTCCAAAAACATTTCCAAATGAGGCATATACTTTTTGCCAACCTCAAATCTCAATGGTATAAAGCACACACGATCATGCATTATTTTTTTCATCGTATAAAAGTCTTAATTCGAATAATATTCTACTTTCATCATTTGAAGATCATTTCTAGAAAAAAAAATAATCGATTTGGAGCACTTAGCCATTCATTTGAGTTAAACATGTTAATAATTAGTCATGAAGATATTACATATAATCATAATCATCGATTTATTTTGTATTTATGAATTGCTAGTCGTCTCCAAATTAAAATAAACATTTTATAGGCATAATTTTTAAATAATGATAAAGAATCTAAACATTTCAATTACTATAAGATAAAATTATAACACATCCTCAAAGTAGGAATGAAACCAAATACGATCCTATACGCATTGAACATATTTTAAACAAAATTTATCATAATCTACACAAAATAATATGGCGTTTTTTATTCACACCCCATAATTTGTTGAAAACATCCCATAATTAAATTTTTTCCCTACAATTCCAACTTTACCCTTCCTTTTGTTGAATTCACCCCACCTCCCAAATACAAAAAATCTAACACAGCCACCCACCCACCACCACCACCCTTCTCCCGTGATTCCATTCAACCTAGCCAAAACACAAAATTGAAATTTCATGCAGTTAGCTATACACTTTATAAATCTAAACTAGCTTATCAGGGAAAGATAAAAATTTCATTTCAACATCCAAACAGTCTATCATGGAAATGATGAAAATGGGTTTTTAATAGTTTTATAGGCTTCATTTTCATCCATAATCGCAATAGCCCAATGCATGTGTGATCATTCCCCTCAATCCTATGTCAGATGCCAAACAAAAGCATAACTATGAAAGAAAGAAAATTAAGATTGAATGGGGTCATCGGCGAAGTTGTTGTTGTGGTTGTGGGGTGGGTAGTTGTGGGATTTTATTGTTTGTTGGTGGAGGTGAGGTGAATTCAACAAAACGAAGAGTAAAACTGGAATTGAAAGAAGAAATTTTGAATGTGAAGTGTTGTCAACAAATTATAGGGTTTAAATAAAAACAACCAATAATATCTTAATTTATTCTAACTTTAGTTAGTGGAAAAAAAAAATAGGTAAATGGTTTTAGAATTAGGAACTATTGCAAAACAAGTGGCACACATGACTGCCAATCACACTAATCATTGAGGTTGCCCTTGCCCCAATTGCGGTTATAACTTTACACTTTCGGTTGGTAGTTAAAGGCATCCTATCGTTTAACACTTTTAAACTATGGATGTGATTTCAATAATAATACAATAAAAACTTTGGATGTGATGTGTCCATTAGAGTAAGTTGAAGCTCGAAAGCCAAGCAGAAGCTGCAGAACATATCTTTTCCGTAAATAGATTTTATTTGGATCTTTTCCTTCAAAATTCAAGATTAAGTGATTCCGTTCTTTAAAATTTGATCAAACGGTAAAAAATTATTATAACTTTTAAAAGTTTTTATTAATTTCTCTGTTTTTAGCCTTTAAATCAAATTTCAAGTATCTGAATCACTTGATGTCTGAATTTTGAAAGGAAAGATCCAGAAAATATCTCTTTCCATTTTTTCCGTCACACAACTGCTACCAGAGTATATCTTTTTCGTTATTGAGGAATTTTGAATTGCGATAGGAACACAACCTGTTCATCAAACAACCGTCGGAACACAATACACATATGGAGAAATGTCCTCAACTTTCCAACAGATGCTAACAACATTCTCATCTTAAATCCAATGCTAGATTTATGAAAATTTTGCAAGAACAGATTGACACAGAAAAAGAGAATAAGAGAACTGAAGAACTACTGGGTCTGATCATTTAAAGTTTAACCAAACAGAAAAGAGAAAACACCAACTGAATTGGGTATGTACATTTTCTCTTTTCAATTAGAGTTTCTGTACTCAAATAAACAAAAATTAACACCAAAAATGAAGAGGGGGGGAACAGAGTAGATAAGCAATGCATATACTTCAGCACAACCTTATAGACTGAAGCCATTAGGCTATTAGCTATATACTCCTACGAAAAGGAACGCTTCTAGTAACTATACTAATCCACTTTCCAAGATCGAAAAAAAAAACCAAAAAAACCATCTTCCAATTCTTCATGGCTCATTGAGCAATATGACGCCAGTGAAAGAGAATTTGTGACTGGTGAGTGCCCAAGTATTATTACATGATGGGCGCTGAGGGTTTACCGCCTTGGTCCAAAACCTCAAGCACCTCAGTCCTGCTCCTCACCACCCTATGAAACAACTCTCTGATCTGCATCTGCAAAGGCACCAAACCCTCCTCCATCCTCCTACAGCTCTCCACCAGCTCTGCCACCTGCGCGGCCACCTCCTCCAGCTTCTCCGCCTCTGCGGGGAACTGAAACGAGTCCGAAAATTCAATCAAAGACTGCCCCAATTTCTCCATCCTCTGCATCTCCTCAAGCAAACCAGCGGACCCCTTCTTCTCTTTCTTCTTCCACTCCTCGGCGATCTTCTCCTGAATCCCGATCATGGACTGCGCCCAAGATAAATTCCTCGGAACCGGAAGGTGAGTCATCAACCCGGTCCTCTCTTGACACGGAATTGCCGCCACCAACATCCACATCACAAACACCATAATCGTGCTCATTATATAAACTGGCTGAGCCAATCCAGAAGCCTCATTGCCTTTCGGCGCCACCAAGTTGCTCGACATCGCTTGAATTTGCTTTGCGGCGGACCAGCCTTTAGACATACCCCACGACAAGGCCCGAAAATGCCCGACAGCTCGGTCTTTACTCGGGGCGGAAATGCCCTGTCTGCGGCCGAAAGACCAGGTTCTCTCGGTGGCTTTGTTTCCACCTCCTTCCTTGTCCTCCACCGCCATCCCTGTTACCAGCGAATGCAACGCCCTCTTAGCCCTCCGAACCTGGCCATCCCCAAGCGGCCTCTGTTCCAAAGCAGAGACTGCAATCTCGGCCAGCTTCTGAAAATGCCTGACCGACTCGATCCCATGGGAGACCGCGTTGCAAATGTCCAGAGCTTTGACAACGCGGTCCAAGAATTCAGGGACAAGCCGGTCGAGCGGTGCCTTGGAAATCTGTGATGGGTCCCGACCCATCAGCAGAACGGCCTTGAACTCGGCCTCGCAGCAGAGGAAGACGTCGAGGAGCTTCCGGACCCAAGCGATGGATAAAATTGGGTCGGACGGGCAGTCCTCCGGCGGAGATAGGAGGTCGGAGAAACGATCCGCCACGTGCTTCTGGAAGTGTTCGAGGTCTTCGAGTTCCTGTTCGTGGTTTCCGTCCATGGAAACCACCTGGTTTCGTCGGATACTGATTCGGTTCAGAAACGAACCCTGATTATCTGTTGCGCCCATTTTCTGGATTTTCGATTTTGTTTGTTTCTCCTGAGATTGAAGAGTTAGAAGAAGAGAGAAATGGGAAGCAGATGGAGAGAGAGAGAAAGCGAAGGAGGAGAGAGAGAGTAGTGTCGAAAGATAAGGGGAGTCGGGTGGTTTTTGGCAGTTACATACGCTGCGAAATAAATGGGGTCATGGATTGTCGGGGATGAGACCGTTTCTCGTTCCTTTTTGTGGACGCTGACTGGGGGATTTTGTTCCAAGTTTAGCCTTCATCTTCCCTCTTAATTGCAAACCCAATGCAAAACAATAAACATGTTTCAAATATGATCAGTTGGTGTAGCTGCATTTCGTTGAAAGAGATATGAAGTTTTGCTCATATGCATGCAAGAACGATCTTATATATATATAGTGAGTTTGATATTACGTTATTGTCGATGTAAATTTTCATCGTCTTCAGTCTTGACGAAATGTACCTGCAAAACAATCAACACCTTTGATCAAAGATCTACGCCTCACTCGCCCAAGAGGTAGGGGGGTTAGGTCAACGGATCTCCTATGCCTAAGTTAGTTTCTCTGAGAGAGTAAAGTGTTTAGGGCTTTTTTAGGGTTGCAAAAGCTTTGAAAATTTGGTAGAATATGGGGTATTTATAGGGTTAGGGCCGGCCATATAGTGTTTACTAGAGAGATATTCTATAAATATTTCCAAGATATTTAATAGGAGATAATATCTTGAGATAATGGGGTAATTATCCCTAATTGATTTAAATTAAGATTACTTACTTAATTGGAGTCAATCTTCAATTAGGAATGTATTAAAGATATAATTTGGGTAATTAATCCTTATCATTAATTCTTTACCAAGGGTAGGTGAGTTGTGGGCAGTTGTGTTTAGCTGTTACGGCCTCTAGGGGTGTGAGCTGCGCGTGGGAGCATCTGAGGAGCCTGCCCATTTATTGAGGGCAATCTTGTCTTCTTTGAATAAAATTTCACGTGTCGCCTCTAGAATATTTGGGCCAGGTCGAGGGGATCGACGAGCTGGGGCACGGGGAGATCGGCTTGGGCTTGGTCTTCAAGGCTGCTGGACACGAGCTCGTGAAGGCAAGAAGAGAGGGAAAGAGATCGACGTGGGCCAGCTTTCTTGCGTGTGCAACTTGGGCCAAGAGGCTTGGGCCTGCCTAGGAGGCGCTGGGCGTGGAACAAAGAGGGGAAGGAGACGCTTGCCTCCCACCATGCCACATCTTTTCCAGGAGGTGATCTGCTCCATGAAATGCGCGCCTACTCAATGTTCCCCAAATGCAGTTCGTGCAATGATGGGGTTCTCGAACTTGAGCAAGTTCTTTGATCTTGGCTTGACTATACATGAGTTATGTTACTTCTTTGAGATTGGCCACAAGGAAGGTGTAGGGCAGCTGAGGTCTCACCATAGGCTACTCGATGCTTCTAGCAAAGGTGATTATGAGTGGGTGAGAGATACCTTTGAGGTGAGCGAAGAGTGGGAGTCTGACTATTCTCCTGAGCTGCATGTCCTGACTACCTTTATCAATCGTAAGTGAACTGCTTCATTCTTGTCCTGCTTGAATTTTTCTTAAATTGCTTTATGACTTCTATTTATTGATCGTCTTTCTTACTTTGCTTAGATTCAGAGTTTGGCTCAACTTTAAGGACTTCACCAGTTATGAAAAAAGTGCATGTCGCCTTGAGCATTCCTGCTGAGTACTGTGAGTGGTCTGGCTGCTCAGCCGTTTTCGTCGGGAGAAAGGTGGCCTGCCTCCGAAGGAAGAGATAAAGCGAATAAAGAACGAGAAGTTGGCTTGCCCGATCGCTACTGTAAAGCCTGCTGCCAATGATGGTGGAAAGAAAAGGTCTTCCTCACCTACTTGTAAGACTTCGGCTGAGAAGAAGCCAAACACTTCTTTTGCTGCTCGTGGGAGCTCGTCTTCTGCCAAGAAGTTTGTCATTGATCTAATTTCCCTCAAAGGGACAAAGAAGATTGTTGAGCCTAAGCCTGTGAAACCTGCTGCTCCGAAGGTGACCGCATCCATTGCTAAGAGACTTGCCGAGCGGAAGGGTTCAGTGACGTCTTCGGTGTTCGGGTTTGTATCGAAGCGTCCATCAGAAACTAAGTCTCAATCGGCTTTTGAGAGGTTCACTGCTATAAAGAGCGGGAAGATGGATTATGTGCGAAAGTGGCGTCTGGGCCTGCTCCTCCTTCTACCATGACTGAATCGTCTGCTGAGAAGAGGAAATCTGCTTACACGGGCAGTTGTGAGAGATTCACTGAGTCTGAGGCTGGAGAGTTTCCCAAGGTTTGTGCACTGCTGAAGGTTGACCTACTTGAGGACGTTGATGCATGCACCAAGTTTGTTGACAGTGTTGGGAAAGTTGTCGTCCACTAAGACTCTTTTGCGAAGCGTCCTGCCTACTCGGGAAAGTCTCCCTTGATTGCTACAATGCATAAGACTTTGATCCTGGCAACCAAGTCTATGCACGTTGATCAGGATGCTGTCAAGTGTGCTAAAGAAACCGAAGTGGCGTTGGTGGCTTAACTTCGCTCGGCTGCTGAAAATATCTATAAGCTCGAATCTGAACTCGCAGTTTTGAAAGGGTCTAATGTTTCTACCCCTACTTCTTTATAGCTGAAGATCGCTCATCACAAGGTGGCCCATTTGAATGCTAGGCTTAGTGCGACTTAAGCGATGTTGGAAGCTGCAGATAAGGAAATTCGTCGTGTTTCTCCAGTGGTCGAGGACCTTGAGCGTGTCAATTCAGAGCTACGATCTGCTTGCTTTGTTAAGGACGATGAGCTTGTCTTTAAACATGTTGAAGTGTCTTGTCTCAAAAAGGTTGCCAGTAAGCTTAAGTCCAAGGAGATGAATCTGCAAGGTGCGTTGTCTACTAGCGAGAACCTGAAAAAAGGAACTGGATAAGTTACAGGGTGCTCACACTGGGCTTGTTGATGAGAATGCGCAGCTGAAGAATGAGAAAGTTGGTCATGAAGTGGCACTTGCTTCTTGTCAGGCAGATTTCTACAAGCTTGGCTATGTAGACCATCTTCAAGGTAGGCTGTCGGATTATGAGTTTTCCGAGAAGGACTTCGATAATTTTTCCATTTCTCTAGTTGATCTGCTTGATTTCTTATTTGAGGCTGCCTTTGGTGGGGCAGTTGAGGGTCAGGCAGTCCAGGCAGAGACGGCTGAGGATGAGCAGATGGAAGTTTTGGCTGCTGGGAATGGCACAACTGCTGAATGCGTGGCAGTCGAGGAACCTGTGGTTGTGCAAGCTATTAAGGAGTAGTCTTTTTGCTTAAACTTAGGAGTTTTCTTATTTTCCTTTTTGTTCAGCTTTATTTGAACTTTGCTGGCCTTCAAGCCGGTTTATCAATTTGCTAGAAATTTAATAAACAACTTTCCTTGTTTTTGCTTCATCCTTTTATTTCGCCATGTCTTTAGCAAAACTTTACAGTAAGACGATAAGCTGGGTGAGCTGCTTCAACGAAGCAGTTGATCCCACGTCTTCACTTAGGTTTTAGTTTCAGCTTCGGGAGCCTTGCATGCTTAAGGCATCTGGCAAAACTTTACCGTAGGACGGGCAGTTGAGTTGGCTACTTCAATGGAGCAGTTGACTCACGCGATCACTTTAGGCTTCAGTTTTGGCTTTGGGGCTTCTATAGTTTTACGTGCAAAAGGAAGAAATGCGAGATTTCCAACTTATAGAGTCGACAGCCAAACTCGTTGTGTTCAACTATAGCTATGAATCTCGGTTTTGGGTAGCTTCATGAGCTTTAGCCCTCCTGGGGCTATTGTGAAATTTTTTTTAACCTATAGGGCCGGCGATCGAACACGTGCTTTGCATAGAAAGCAGAGGAGTTCTTTTGGCCACTATGGTTGTATTTCGGCTTTCAAGTGCCTTCTTGAGCTTTAGCCCTCCCGGGGCATGTTGCTAAATTTTTAACTTATAGAGTCGTCGGTTGGACTCATGCTTCTCGTCGGAAGCAGAAGAGGTCCACGTAGCTGCTATAGTGTTGACACTCAACTTTAGTAGCTTCTTGAGCTTTGGCTCTCCCGGGGCGTGTGGCGAGATTTTTAATTTATAGAGCCGTCGGTCGGACTCATGCTTCTAATAGGAAGTAAATGAGGTTCGCGTAGTTGCTATAGTCGTGACACTCGACTTTAGTGGCTTTTTGAGCTTTGACCCTCCTGGGGCATGTTGCTAGATTTTTAACTTATAGAGTCATCGGCCAAACTCATGCTTTTCGTAGGAAGCAGAGGAGGCCCGCATAGCTGCTATAGTCGTAACACTCGACTTTAGTGGCTTCTTGAGCTTTGGCCCTCCCGGGGCATGTTGCCAGATTTTTTACTTATAGAGCCGTCAGTCGGACTCGTGCTTCTCATAGGAAGCAGAGGAAGTCCACTAGCTGCTATAGTCGTGACACTCGACTTTGTCCCAGCAAAACTTAAACCATAGATCGTCGACCGGAAGTACTGCTTGTAAATAAGCAAGCGAGTTCGCGTAGTCATAGAAGGTGTAAGTTTTGGCTTACGAGCTGCCTTGGGCTTTTAGCCTTCTAGTTGTCAGCCAGGTGTCTTACTTACAGAAGCATATGAACTGCGTAATCACTTCAGGCTTCATCCCTGGCTCTCGGAAGCCTTTTTTGGTGTGAAGTGTAGGCAAAGTCGGTCTTGAGAGGTCATATCCTTCCGAGTCGCAGCTTTGGTTCCGTAGGTCGCTTAACTAGTATTGTAACACTTTAAAACCAAGCCGCTTTATGAAGATTTTTACGTCGAGGATGGACCATCTTGTCATGCAAATTCTTTCATAGGCAGGGGTCTTGCACTTAGCGTCTCTTTCGGTTAGAGACCTGGGATCCCACAGAATTAAATCTTTCTGTTGGCTAATCTATTCCAGGGGAAAAGCTATCATGGCCAATTTTGGGAGTCGTCCAGTGTAGGTAGTCAATGCATTCAGGGGGAACTGAGCAGTTGTACAACCTATCCACGTCTGGATATTCTGGAATAGTTTACCCTTTCACACTGGAGAGCAAACCCTAGATGGGTGTCGGGGAATTAGTTTACCTTCTCGCGCTAGAGAGCTTACCCATATAGGTGTTGGGGAATTAGTTTACCCTCTCGCATTGGAAAGCTTACCCAGATGGGTGTTGGGGAATTAGTTTACCCTTTTGAGCTGGAGAGCTTACGCCATGTCTGCGGCGTATCGGGCGTCTTCTGCTTATCACAAGGTTGGTCAGTTTGTTTATGCATTGGCCTAGGCTTGTGAATAATTCCTTCAATCTTCATTGAAAATAGAGGCTTTTATTAGCTTTGTTCATAGGTAGTAATGGCATAAGAATTGATAATTCTCGGTATACGAGGTCTTGTTCGTTGAGCTGCTTGAATCTTCGAACTTTTTTCATCTTGAACGGGGTCCAAGGAACAGTAGGAGGTCACACGTACTTTCTTAAGTTGTAGGCATTCCATTGCTTATTAATTTCTTTGTCACTAATAGTGGTGAGGGTGTAGCTGCCTCTTCCGCCTACTTGGCTGATTTTGTACGGACCTTCCTAGATGAGAGCCATCTTTTTAGAGCCTTCTAATCAAGTGGTCATGAAGGATTTTATGAGGACTAAGTCTCCTGGCTGGAACTACCTGATTTTTACCCTCTTGTTATAGTTGGAGATGAGCTATTACTGATAGACCATAATGCGGCTGATAACCTTATCCTGCTCTTCCTCTGCCAGGTCTAAGTTGGTGGCCATCTCCTTTTCGTTTTGTTCAAAATTCGGTAATACAGTATGGATGTTTGGCACCATGACGTTGGGAGGGATGATCGCCTCAAAACCATAAGCCAGGGAGAATGGAGTTTCGTCAGTTGCTCATCTGGCCACATACCCTTCTTGTCTGAAAGGTACTTCTTAAGGCAGTCAATGATGATCTTGTTGGATGCATCGGCCTGCTAGTTGCCCTGCGGATATTGGGGCATGGACATGTGCTGCTTGATGCCATATTTTATGATGAACTTCACCAAGTCTTTGTCCACGAACTACAGACCATTGTCGGTGACGATGGAGTGTGGGATGCTGAGGCGGCAGATGATGTTCTTCCATATGAAGCGTTCTATGTCCGTCTGGGTAGTAGTAGTCATGGGCTCGGCTTCAACCCAATTTGTGAAGTAGTCAGTTGCTACAATCATCATGCATCTGCCCCTAGTGGCAGGCGGCATTGGTCCTACCAAGTCGATCGCCCACTGCATGAAAGGCCAAAGGCTCGTCTGCGGGTGAAGTTCGTTGGAAGGTAGTGCGGGCACGGGCTTGAAGCACTGGTAGCTGTCGTACTTTTGTACATACACCTGGGCGTATTGATGCATGGTTGGTCAGTAATAACTAGTGTTGAGAGCTTTTTGCCCCAGGGAGCGGTATTCATAGTGGTTTCCATAGACGCCTTCATGGATTGAGCTAAGAATCTTCATGTCGTCGGGAGATGATAAGCAGCGGAGATGTTGTCTTGAGAATGATCTTTGAACAAGTATGCCGCTCCATATGTAGTAGCATGCTGCCTTCATTTGGAGCTTTCTGGACTCCAGTCTACTTGCGGGAAGCGTTCCATTGACTATTTAGTTAATGATGAGATCTTGCCAACTCGGGGTTGTGCTGATCTGCGCTACCTCCATTGCTAGTTCCTCATCTATGCTTGGCCTTTCCAAGTACTCGACTGGAATGCAGCGCCTAAGCTGATGGTCCAGTGCGGAGCCTATGCTTGATAATGCGTCTGCGTGGGCATTTTCTTCTCTTGAAACCTGAGTAAGTGTGTACGCTTGTAACGTTAATAGATGCTCTCGTACCTTCTCGAAGAATCGGGCCATCCTTGGATGCTTTGATGCGTACTCCCATGAGGTTTGGTTAGTGATTACCTAGGAATCAGAATAGATCGCGAGCTTTTTCACCGCTAGGTCTTTCGTCAATCGGAGACCTGCTAGAAGAGCTTTATACTTTACTTCATTGTTTAACGCCTTGAAGTTTAGAGTGATTGCCTGCTCGAGCATTAAACTGTCCGGGGTAGTGAGAACTAGGCCTGCTCCCGATCCCTGGTAGTTGGATGATACATCGATGTGTAAGTGTCAGAAATTTCTTGCAAGTAGGGCTAGTATGGCTATGGTGTACTCGGCTGCCTCTGGGGCGTTTCTGGGTTGACTTGCTGCACTCGTCGGAATGTCTACTAGTTTTCACGCCTTTAACGTCGTGCGTCTAGGTTGTGTGGAATATCGTGTCATGATGATGACTGTATACTTCTGAAGGTACGACTTGAGCTTTCGGGTTGCAACAACTAGCGTCAAAATCAAAGTTTTGATTTTAGGGTATTTGGCTTCCGCATCAATGAGAGCTTTTGAACTGTGTAATACAGGTAGTCGGCCCCCAACTCTTCTCGTATGAGGTTAAAGCTTATTGCTGCTTCAGATACCGCCATATAGATGCATAGATCATTCGCAGCCTCTGGCTTGGATAGTAGAGGAGGTAATGTCAGGTTAGACTTTCGATCTCCTTCAAAGTGGTGAGGGACTTCATATCCAGGATCGCTTAGATCTTTTTTGGATGCCTATTCGGTGTAGTCTGATCGCTTCATAGCGTCAAGGAAGATATGTTTGGCGTCTTCTTCGAGTTCCCATCCTGATTCATCTTCCAGGGCATTGTCGATCTTGACGCCATCTTCTTGACCTGCCTGCTGTAATTGCTATTTAGCAGAGGTATAGTCGTCATTTTGCACTTCAGCTGCTACTACTGGGGCGAAAGACTTCTTTTTGGATTTTGAGCCTGGTAGGGCAGCAGAGCCTCCAGCTGCCCCTAGTGCTGACCTACCAATCCACGTTACTTTTCGGCATGTCTTGCTCGTCTATGCTGCGGTTGCAGTACGGTTCATGTTGTGCTGCTCGCCATCGTGCTTGGCGAGGGCCGCCAGTGGAACTCAAGTTAGATTGCTCTCGTGCTCTCCTTTGGGGTGTCATGCGGCTGCATACTCCGTTGCTTTATAAAATGATCTCCTTGTGGGCCTAGCCTCGTGTAGACGTTTCTCCTGGAATGTCATGAGTGCTAGTCGGAGTGTAAACCCAACTTCAAATGCACACCGACTCGTGAGTTGACTCAGGAATAAACGCTTCTTTGTGCATTTAGGCAGGAGAAGACGTTTCCCCGAGGGTCCAAACAAGAGTGCACATTACCCGAACGTAAGGTTCATGGTGGGCTGAGCGGCTCTTTGCCGGGACGAAGCTGGAATAAGTCACGTTATTCCGCCCTTGTCCTGCTTCAGGACACCTCATTTGGGGCGCACTGCATCTTGATGCGCTCAAGGAGTTGGTTCACCAAGGTAGTCTGCTGCGTGAGGGTGTTCGTCTAAATGGCGACCTGCTGGGGCAGGTGGTGCTCACCGTTTAGATTGGAAAAGCATGGAAAATGGGCTTCTCCAAGTGTGGTGTAAGTATAATGGACTGCAGGTACAAAGCTTGAGCCCAAAGCGGGCATTCCTGCAGAAAGGTGAGGGTGTAAGTAACCCTGAATCTATCGCAGGACCTATGGTCGGAATCTGGATCACTAGAGGTGGCCTTGGAATGGATAGGGCCACGGGCCGAGTCATCGGAGTGGGTTGCTAAGCGCGTTGGGTCGGCGTCTGTTTGCCTTAGATTTGCATAGCCGTGGGCCCTCCTGGTTGTTGATCTGCCACATCTCGACTTGCTGGCTGTATGGCGTAGGCTTGGGCCAGCTGAGTTGCCTGGCTAGCAGCAGCTGCTACATTTTGGGTTTCCTGCCATGGGCTTGGAAATGGACCTGGGCCTTCTGCCTAGGGTTTGGTAGGGTGTGGCACTACAGTGGCAGTGGTGGTGTGAATGGAGTCGTGGCCTGATGGCCTTGCCGTGGCTGCTGGGTCACGGTGGTGATAGTGGTGGCATGGCTCCACGGCGGTGGGGCTCCTCCTGGTGTCGTGTTGAGCCTTAAGGACCTCCGTTGTAGGGCTATGTCCTAGTCTCCACTCTCTGGTCCAAATCCTTGCACGTAGGAGGTTTTGTTCGTTGTAGTTTTGAATTTCCTACCATTGTATCCTTTCTCTAGGGATTGATCAAGAAACTTCTCTAGGAAAAATTAATTGATATGACGTGTAAGAAATTCAATGTAACAAAAAATTCAAGAAACTAATGCAAGAGGCTTTTTCGAGTATTTTGAATTAGCTCTCAATGAAAGCACCAATTTGTCGAGGTGTAGTCTTTACTTCTTATGAGGAGGGGCTCAGGTACCCTTTACTTCTTCCAGTCCAGGTGTAGTCTTTTGTGGAGTGCTTACATCACGGATTTACCTAAACACGATACGGACTAGTACAAGGATATCTTGGTGGAAGACACAGGCTGGGAAGGCAACATCTCTAGAGTTCGAGTCTAGAGCATGTTTGTGGGCTAAGCTTGAGCTATTATCTCTCCTAGGTAATTAGTTTGTTCTTCAACACGTTATGTCATCCAGATTGTTAATGTTAAGTATGTGGGAAAAGAATTTGCAATAATCCTCAATTTTCATTAGAGAAATGCAAATTCCACGTATATACTTGTGTAATGGCAGTTTGGAGATTTACTTGCAAACGAAGGGTACGAAGAAGGTTGAGTGATGTAATCACGTAGAGGAAATAAGAACTAGGAGAAGCGATAGAGATGGAGATGTACGCGGTTCGATCCTTGTTCTGTGACAAATAGACGGTCATGGTTTTGTCCGAATAAAAAAGGAAAAAGTAAAAGCCCTAGCCAGCCTTGACCGGGTCTTGCTTTTCCTCCCTCTCTGTCTCTGCTTTGGCTTTTAGACAAGCGATCCCTTTGCGATACCCTACGACGCTTCAGCACGATCCACATCTGTTCCCTCCTTCGCTTTCGCCACCTTTTATTTTGCCGCAATATCTAGATTTATTTGGATTTGTTTAGTATGGTTTTTGTTGGTTTTGCTTTATAAGTGTAGGTTTCCCATAATCTTTTTTATGATTAATTATTGAATTAATATGTTGATTAATAATGTATACCAACAAATTTTTATTAAAATATTCTACATCGATCGTATCTTTAAGAATAGAAGAGTTTAAATATCTTAACTCCACTCTAACTAACACTGAGACTTTTTGTGATAAAACTCCACACTCATCGAACTGTGCAAGTGGCAATTAATGGTGTTGTTGGTAGTCGGCATTCGACCCGTCTCTATGATAATTTTACATGGTATCAAAAGAGCCAGGGAGAGGGCCCGTAGAGAGAGCCAGGGTGGGTCCCTTTGGCCATCTGCATGTAGGGTGAGTCTCCTTGACAATGTATGGATCTCCTACGTGTGACCTATTAATTGGGTCCCACGTTGTATCTTTGAGAAAAGAAGAGTTTAAATATCCCAACTCCACTCCAACTAACACCGAGATCTTTTGTGTGAAACCTCACACTCGTTAGACTATGCAGATAGTAATTAACAAGTTAAGGATAATATCAACACTGTTGAAAGTGGATCTTTGACCCATCTCTCTGATAATTCTAAGTTGTATGCTATTGTTCATGACTCATAAAGACATAGTGGAATATACTCGACGACACACATGATTTTCTTCTAGTTTTCTTATCAACTTTGTATAAAAGTGACAATTCCAACAAGCTTAAACCCAACATAAAAGTAGCTTTAGTTTGACATAAACTTATCAAGAATTATCTTATAAATCCTAGTTGTAGATATCATTGGAGTTTCGTTGACACACCCTAACCCGAAGACTAGGACGTGCTGGCCGTCACGTGAGTGTGACGTAACCATAACGCAAGCGGAAACGATTTAATAATAAAATACGAATTAACGAAAACCACTAATTGCAGTTATTTACAACCTAGCATTCTATGTGCATAAGAGTGTACTAAACACACATAAACAGAGCATAAGCATCTAGGTGCAGTCAAGTAGGAACATAACTAATTTACAACATCCTCGGGTGAATCCTACATTTATTTAGTCTGTCAGAACGCCGAAGCAGTCTCGTAGGCCACCAACGCCTCAACTATCAACTAGAACCTGGAGGGGCGAAAAACAGAAAACGTGAGTGGGCGAAAATAAAGCTTTTCCAAATCATTTCACAAATCCACAATTATAACCCCTTTTTGGAAAACCTGTATACTTTCCCAGAAAAATAGTATATAGCATATATATCTCAACTGTCTCAATCATCAATCTTATAACAGATTCAATAAAGAATGTACCATGCCAATTTCAACAGTTAGTATGAATGCATTAACATAATATAATCAGGTAAAAGATAGAAATCAATCGGAGGCCCTCTAATAGCCCTGAACGATTGAACCTAGAGCTCATCATCTATCAATCTCACTCTCTGCCGGAGTCACTCCGCGTGACCTGTCCGACCTTCTGCACATAAGTCGGAACCACCTAATGTAGTCTGAACGACTCATGGTAATATTCGCTCTAGTGCTTCTCTCATCAATCATCTGTATACAATAACCTAAGGTCACCCACCAGTCATAATCTCACTAACACTCTACGACTGGCCCGTCGTACCCACTCCGCGTGGACTGTACGACCAGCATCTACTTGGATCCAAGGCGAGCGTGCGATGCGGTGAATACTATAAGCACTAAACCATGGTGCAGGATATGAGCTCAATATATCATCATCATCATCATAATATTAATTAAATACTTACCTGTGCTTCCACAGCACCATCATACATATATGCATCATACGACAGTTCATAATATCCATAATATTCTATGCATGGCAATCACATCATATTTCATTTCATTTCAATATACTTTTCATTTAAATTTGATTTCTGGGGAAATCGAGTATATAGGTATATATAAAAACAAATGCCCACTCACTGGTATGTCGCCGGGTCGTAACCCCCTTGACGCCCCTGGATGTGCTCGTCCTCGTTAAAAGTTCCACCTAGAAGTGAAATAACTTAAAACAATCATTTAACGCACATTTAACGCACCTAAACCAAACTAGGTAATTAATTCTTCATACGATGCTCAAATTGGGTATATAAATATACCAAAGTGACCTACACAACCTCAGGATCATCCCCAAATTTTTAAAATAATTTTTGGAGGTCTCACGCGCCCCCACGCGCCTGACGTGGCACGGACCTACGCGCGGCCCACGCGCGGCCACGTGCCAGGCACACTGACGGCACAGTGAACGGCGTTAGAGAATATTCCGTCAAATCCTAGTATATTCCGTTAAAAACTAACGGTTTCCGTTAAAGTTAACTAACGGCGTCGGAATATTCCGTCAAACTTGACGGAAGATTCCCTGTCTTCTCCGGCGAGTCACCGGTCGCCGGCGACTGTTCGCCGGTTTCTGGAAACTTTTTCAAATCCACTAATCTCCTTCGTTTTTCAACCAATTTCTTCGAATTTTATACCAAAATGAAGCATTTAACATGTACTATCACGTTGGAAGGGTTTTAAGGCCTAAAAACAACTAGATCATACCTTCCAAAATTCCTCAATTTCGGCCAAACTCGAACCCGACGATCCCGACGTCCATTTTGTTCAAGTTCTTCCAGTGGTGGATTTAGTGCCACAGGTCCGAGGAGAGGAGGTGGTAGGTTTGGTAATGGACCTAGATTTTCTGGTCAGAGAGGCTTTAGTGGTGCTGGTAGTTCGGGTCCTCCGTTATGTCGCCGTTGTAATTTCCGACATCATGGGGAATGTAGGAGAAGCAGTGGTGCATGCTTTACATGTGGTCAGACAGGACATAGAGCTATGTATTGTCCCCAGAATCAGCAGAGGCCCCAGCAACCTGTTATGCCAACATCAGCACCGACTCAACAGAACTTTAATTCAGGCAGTTATGGCCAAGGTGGTGCTTATCACTATCAGGGTGATGCTGCTCCTTATGCTCCGGGACAGTATCACTATTCCCAGGATCCTTATTTTCAGAGTGGATATTCTCAGGATCAAGGAGGTTATACTTCATATCCGTCTATGCCAGCTAGCGGATCTCAGTGGTATCAGGGGGGTCAGCCCCAACAGAGCGGAGTTGCTGCTAGTAGTACAGGGTCGTTTAGGCCGCCTGTCCAGGCAGGTCAAGGACGTACTCATCAGGGACGAGGTAACCAGAGTGGCAGAGGTCGTGGAGGACGACAGCCAGCTCAGGGACGTGTTAACCACATCTCGCTGCAAGATGCTCAGAACCATCCAGACTTGATTATGGGTACGTTGAATGTTCTTGGTCATTTTGCTAGAGTCTTGATTGATTGTGGTGCTACACACTCTGTGATTTCTCATACATTTGCTCAAATAACGCAACCTCATCCTTCACCTCTAGGGTTTGATTTAGAGTTTGCTATGCCTAGAGGGGATAAATGTTATGTTGATAGTTTTTACTCTGGGTGTCCAGTGATGGTAGATAATGTCATTATGCCTGCTAATCTTATCTCGTTAGACATCGTGGATTTTGATGTGATTTTAGGGGCGGATTGGTTGCATTATAATCGCGCCCATATAGATTGTTACGGGAAATCAGTTACTTTTCTTCGTCCTGGACTACCCGAGGTTACATTTGTGGGTGAAAGAAGTGGGGTGAGGCATGGTGTTATTTCAGCCATAAGGGCGAAGAAATTGTTATCCAAGGGTTGTCAGGGATACTTGGCACATGTGGTTTTGAATGATGTTGATTCCGGTAGTGTGGAGGAAGTCGGAGTAGTCAGACACTATCCTGATGTATTTCCAGATGATTTACCTGGGTTGCCTCCAGATAGAGATGTGGAATTTTCGATTGAATTGCTTCCAGGTACGAATCCTATCTCTTTGGCTCCTTATAGAATGGCACCAGCGGAATTAAGAGAGTTGAAAATTCAATTGCAAGAGTTAATTGATAAAGGTTTCATTCAGCCTAGTTCTTCACCTTGGGGAGCTCCAGTGTTGTTTGTAAGAAAGAAAGATGGAACTTTGAGATTGTGCATTGATTACAGGCAATTGAATCGGGTGACGATTAAAAACCGTTATCCCTTGCCTCGTATAGATGATTTGTTTGATCAGCTCAAAGGTGCCTGTGTGTTTTCTAAGATCGATTTGAGGTCTGGGTATTATCAATTAAAGATTAAAGATGAGGATGTTCATAAAACAGCTTTCAGGACTCGTTATGGGCATTATGAATTTTTGGTGATGCCATTTGGATTAACGAACGCTCCTGCAGCTTTCATGAGATTGATGAATGAAGTATTCCAGGAATATCTTGACAAGTTTGTTATTGTTTTTATTGATGACATCCTGGTATATTCTAAGTCGGAATCAGACCATATTCGACATCTTAACTTGGTGTTAAGGAAATTGAGGGAACACCGGTTATATGCCAAATTTAGTAAATGTCAATTTTGGCTGGATCAAGTGGCATTTTTGGGACATGTGGTATCAGCTCAAGGAATTCAAGTGGATCCTCAAAAGATAGCAGCAGTGGAAAATTGGGAACAACCTCGAACGGTCACTGAGGTGCGGAGTTTTCTTGGTTTGGCAGGTTATTATAGACGGTTTGTTCAAGACTTTTCTATGATTGCCTTGCCATTAACGAAGTTAACCAGGAAGGATGTTAAGTTTGAGTGGGATGAAAGTTGTGAGCAAAGTTTCCAACAGTTGAAGTATTGCCTTACTCATGCACCTGTGTTAGTACTTCCTGATGATAATGGTAACTTCGAGATCTATAGTGATGCTTCTTTGAATGGTTTGGGTTGTGTTTTGATGCAGCATAGTAGAGTGATTGCCTATGCTTCTAGGCAGTTGAAGACTCATGAAAGAAACTATCCGACTCACGATCTTGAGTTGGCAGCTATTGTGTTTGCTTTGAAGATTTGGAGACACTATCTCTATGGCGAGAAATGTAAGATCTTTACCGATCATAAAAGCCTTCAGTACCTTTTCACTCAGCATGATCTTAATCTTCGTCAGAGAAGATGGTTGGAATTGTTAAGTGATTATGATTGCACGATTGAGTACCATCCGGGTCGTGCAAATGTGGTAGCTGATGCTCTGAGTAGAAAACCTCAAGGGCGACTTAATGCTTTGTATGCCAGTCGTGTTCCTCTTCTGGCAGAGTTGAGATCTACTGGAGTAGAGTTAGAATGGGAAGAGCAAAGTGAAGCTTTTCTTGCCAGTTTTCAAGTCAAGCCAATTTTAATTGATCGGGTGCTTGCAGCTCAATCGTTGGATGAAGAAATTCAAGAATTGATCAATTTAAGAAATGAAGGGAAGAAGAAAGATCTCAAGATCCGAGGATCAGATGGTATGCTTATGCAAGAGAACAGGATGTATGTGCCTAATAATGAGGAACTGAAGAAGGAAATCTTGGATGAAGCACATTGTTCGGCTTATGCTATGCACCCAGGAGGAACTAAAATGTATCATACCATTCGACCATTCTATTATTGGCCGGGTATGAAGAGGGAGATTGCAGAGTATGTGAGTAGGTGTATTGTCTGCCAGCAGGTTAAGGCTGAAAGAAAGAAGCCGTTTGGGAGATTGCAACCACTTCCCGTTCCCCAGTGGAAATGGGAGAATATAACGATGGATTTTGTGTATAAGCTGCCACGTACACAAAATGGTTTTGATGGCATTTGGGTGGTTGTAGATCGACTTACCAAATCAGCACATTTTATTCCAGTAAGGGAGAAATACTCTTTAAATAAGTTGGCTCAGTTATTCATATCGAAGGTTGTAAAGTATCATGGTGTCCCAGTGAATATTATTTCTGATCGAGATCCAAGATTTACTTCTAAGTTTTGGATAGCTTTTCAAGAAGCTTTGGGTACTAGATTGCTTTACAGTACAGCTTATCATCCACAGACAGATGGTCAGTCGGAGAGAACTATTCAGACACTCGAGGATATGTTGAGATCCTCTGTGATGCAATTTGGTGATTCTTGGCATGATCGTTTGGATTTGATGGAGTTTGCCTACAATAATAGTTTTCATTCGAGTATTGGAATGTCTCCATTTGAAGCACTTTATGGTAAAGCTTGTCGTACGCCATTATGTTGGTCAGAGGTTGGTGAAAGAATACTTGAGGGCCCAGAGATTGTGGATGAGACTACTCAGAATATTCAGGTAATTAAGTTCGTGAACAGTGCCATTACACGGGGTGTTTTAAAACTAGGGTTCTCGAAATAGAACTTACCTAAAACTGGTATTCCCGTGCTCGTGAGGTCCTAAGGAGTGTCGTGGTGATCTTAGATCGGACGTTGGTGTAGGATTCTGATTGTTCTTGGTGTTTGTCCGAGAGCTCGAGTGAGTTCGAGAGTAAGAGAGAGAGAGAGTGTTTCTGAGGGAGTGTGAGAGAGACTGAGGGAGAGACGAGGAAGAGAGAGAGAATGAGACATGGATCCAGAGATTAGGGAATGATTTAGGGGGTAGGGTCCCACCTAAAGTCCAAACACAGATAAATTAACACATACTAATATAATTCTAACCCTAGTTTAGGATCTTAGTGTAAAACAAATACCAAATTTACGCACCTTAATCCCGTTTAAGGGCGTTTTAGTAATTTCACGTCCTCGGTATTTAGTAACTCTGGGACGGGCTGTGACATTCGTGGCCCTCATAATATTTTTATATAATCTTTCATTTTCTTTAGGGCTTATGTCCGGTTGCCAAAAGGGAACATGTCAAGAAATAAGCGTATTTTAGATCAGCTCCACCGTTGTGGATAGCTCGGTGGACCAGGGCGATTGGGCTGAGGGGGGGTTCAAGTGAGAGGGCGGGCTCGAATCTCAGGCCTGAGTGCCTTAGGGCAAGCTGATGCAAGGTTGACGTCAGGATGAGACGTCAGCCACATTATAAAATTAATAAAAAAATGTGCAAAATTAATAAAATGTAAACAATTAATAAAAAATCCTAAAAATTTTAAAAATTAAAAAAAAAAGATTTAATTTTTGTATAAATATCTTATCATTATCTTCCACCTTACACCACCATTTTATATTTTCTCAAATATTTTGGGTTGTAATTTCTTATTTAATGAAACGTGGTACAACGAGACCGATTAAAAATCATATCCGAAATTTGAAATAAAATTACTTTTAATTATTTTTTAAAATAAAAAATACTAATATTTTATTGAATATTGCCATGACTATTCAATTTAGGGGTGAAGATGTAAAAGACAATTACTGTTCATTAAGGACAGTTACTGTTCACTGAAGGGGATTCAATAGGCAGTTGCCCTAGGGGCATTTCCTATACTGGAGATGCTCTTATTAGGCACCACGTTTGAGAGAGAGAGAGAGAGAGAGAGAGAGAGAGAGAGAGAGAGAGAGGGCCTCATTGCCATAGATTTATTCAACTCAATTATCTTGGATAAAAGAGATTAGGATAGGGGGTTGCCCCATCTCCATCATGACGATATTTGATGTGAATGACAATGAATCGTTAATTGTGGCGTAAAATGAGAAGGAAAGTTAAGAAAACCAATGTGGGTGATAAACAAATTAAATAATAAAACCGAAAGGACTTGGGTTTAGGGTTAAGGGTTAAAATTCCCATCACATGCCACTCTATTATATGGTTTGGTGTTGTTTTTCTTCATTACTAAGTAAGAGTTTTTAGATTTGAATATCGAGAATAATGAGTTTGTAATCAATTTACTCCCCAAAATCCTGTAGAAGCCATGTTTAGCCAAATTAGGTTTTAGCACGATTTTAAAAGACACTTGTAAGTGGTAGATTTGATGGGATTTGTAGAATCAAAATGAACTTTTGAGGATTGTGATGGATTTCTTTTGTGAATTTTGATATATTTTCAGAGACTTGTTATTTATCCAAATAAATATCATATGTTTTTCCCTTTTTCTGATTAAAAAAAAAAACTAATAATTAAACGCCAAACCATCCTCGCGTCTCATCAGCAAGAGAAGAAATTGCAGAAAAAGAGAGACTGCACTTGCTGATGAAATTGCACAAAAAGAGACTGCATAAGAGAAGGAAGTTGCAAAATAGCCATTAGGTTTTGCTGTGTATTGATGTTTGAATTATGTACAATCAAGTTGACTTTGTATTTAGCTGGAGACGTTGATTAAAGAAGAAGACGAAGAACCAGAGGATGCCATGGCAGAAAAAAAAAATGGAATTATCTTGAACTGTGTTGGTAACTCGCGAGTGTGTGGTTCTGTCTGTATATTATCATACGAATACCTTCGAGAAGGATTACAAATATAGCAGATTATATACGTGAGTTTAATAGAGTGCATGATAAACATAAATACTGAACAATATTATCAAAGAGAGTTTGAACTACACTACGACTTATCAACTTCAGAGGTTAATCTGCACTGGGACTTCTTCACAGCAGCAGTGGAACAGACTTCACACAACCTTAATTAGCTTATCACGACTGACTCCAAAGGCAATTAGCCATGATTTGATGGTGACAGAGAGGATTGGCGGAGTGCAATATGGTCCAATGCTAATTGATAGAGATTTTTAACACCTGCAAAAATAAGGATAAAAACACTTAAAAATACTTACAAGATTACAAGGTAGTCATAGTATAACAACTCAAGTAAAGTCGTTTTCTGCAGGGATTGTTTGAATAATTTGTATTTAAACTAATTCTTTATTAACTATTTAAAACAAAGTTTCGGAAAAATTGATTTTATGACCTAGAATATTAAAAACGATTTTTAAATTAAATCAATTAAAGAAACCAATTTAAAAGAGAACAATCTTAGAGAATAGTGATAAAATAATACTAGGGTTTCGCCGTCCACTTAACAATCTTATTCAATTTTACCAATTACTTGTGAATTACACATGCATATTCTACTTGTGCCATTCAAGCTAGAACGTATATCAAACATGCAATCCGTCTATGGCATTCAGATCAAATATAAACATGCTTGACTCATTACGCTTTGTAAAAACTCTTTGAAGCAACCCCTAAGACGTGGCATTCGCCCTTGGTAAACTTACAACTATCAATCACAAGAAGCAATACTTAATCCTCCGATGGCATTCCGATCGAATTGCATCTGATTACTTATCTAAGCATCCTAATGGTAGCTAAGCATTAAGATATAGAGACAGTTTAAACACAGTGATTAATAATTCAAAGTATGCATTCATAATATGATAAGAAATTAATTAAAGACTATATATTCATGCTAAATCTCAAGTCATCGCCCTAGCAAACGGAAATTAGTTACGAACAACTATAAAACAAAAGGAATTTTATTGAAATAGAAAAATGATAGAAAGCACCTTGAAATACAAATCGTCAAAGTCTAGCTAAGTTCTCCAAATTGATGCATGCTCCCCTTTTCTAATGGCTAAATAGCCTTTTTTATTCTACTACAAAATAAAATCCTACTTAGAAAAGGTCTTCTAAAAACTAGGAAACATAATAGAATAAGATAACTAGGAAATAAAAGGTTTCCTATTTAAACTAAAATTCAGACTTCTCACAAAATCAGATTTTTGACCGACCAAATTAGTTGATTTGGTCCCAAAATGTCTCATTTTAAAGCTTAAGACGTCCCTAACAAATCCTAAGAAGGAATCTTCCTCAAAATATGCCATCTTGACCTCTAAAATACTCAAAACTTCTAGAAACGTTAATTTGGGAAAGCTACGCACTGGGCCTTTATTTCATCGCCACAGTCAAACGGCTTGGTAGAAAAATCTAGAATTTTGAACAATCATCTTGAAAGAATCAAGAACATCCTCCAATTATAATCACTCCAAAATTCATCTGTTTGATCACATTTTTCTCTGGAGGAAGTCGAATGTCCTACATTGAAATTACATAATAAAGTATCAAAATAACCAATAAACTATAACTAAGAATAGAGTAAAATATATGGTATAATATCACCTCATCAAATACCCCCAAACTTAGCTTTTTGCTTGTCCTCAAGCAAAACAAAACTAGAAAACAAAAACAAAAGCTAACAAACTAAAAACTTAAACAAAACTTAACTAAGACAATTTTCACTTTCAAGTTGCAATCCACAGAAAACGTTAAAATTTAGAACATATTTTCAAAAGTTCCAACCAATCCCACCACTAAGTCTAAGCCATTTAGAATCAATTAGAAAAGAATTCACAAACTTCCTTCGGTGTAAAGTAAACCAACATAATTAAGGAGACTCGACTAAAACCCTTACCACTCGTCTTCCTTATTTAATACTTCACACATATTAACATCTCATACGTTTTTTTTCCTTTTTTTTATATTTTTTTAATTTCTTTTTTAGTAATAGCGGTGGTTGTGCAATGCCAGTTTCCTTAAGCTTTATATCCAACCTATGTAGCGAGCTTTAGGTCAGTGACTCCCAAACCATAAGGCTTTAGGGCATCGGTGTAGAACACCCCTAAGGACTTACTAACTTGAGCTAAAAAGGCTACAAAACCAACTAACCACACTGCCCCATGCCAAAACTACACCATTTGAAGTGAGAATCACTATTGATCAGGCATGACTGACTCTAAGTAAGGCCTTGGGTGGAACAATTATTACTTTATTAGTAACACATACTAAACTTTACTTTACTAAGAACAAAAATTAAAATACACTTAGACTACAAGTAAGTGTTTCAAACTCACTCCCCCACAAACCATGTTGGTGTGAACGTGAAAATTTTCAAAGTATAACTCATGGATTAGTGTCTAAGCAACGATAAATAGAAGAGACTCTACTGTCGGATTAATCTTCACCATGTCCATTTGTTCTAATGTTTAAAATAATCTATGGATATTAACTTCAAAAGAATGAAATTTTTTTTATTGACTCAAAAATTAAAAATCTGAAATTCTATTTCCCAATATAAACTTAAATCACACATTGTCCTCAAGGTGTGGAAAATAAAATAAACATGACAAAAATAAAATAAGACTATAAAAATAACTCAAATGAATAAGACTACCAAAGAAAACTAATAAAAACTAAAAATAAATAAGCAAACAAAAAGAAAGAAAACAAGCAAATAAGAAATTATAAAACAGAAAAGTAAAGAAAGAAAAGAAAACAGAGGCACCTGGATTCGAAGCGGTGACCTGGTGCAGGGAGAATATGCGGTAGAAAAATAATGAAAAAGAAATGACCATCTCAGTGCTTTGGAGAATCGAACCCGCAACCTGCCAGCTTGCTGGCACACACGGAACACGCACGGACAACACTGACGAAGCCACACGTGTTGAGAGAAACCCTATTTATCCTTTTCAGCATTCCATTGCTCATTGCCTCATTTTTCACACCCTCCAGCATTTCGCCTCGAGTCCAGAGCCGTCAAAACTCCTTATCTCTAACCCTCATCCCATCTCTACTTTCTAGTCGTGCCACCATAGCCATTTTGTCCAAATTCGTATCTCATATTCAAGCTACAACCTGCAACCCCCAAACTTCGGATTTGAGAAATGAAACCCAGAACTTCGAAGCCATATCCGCAGCCCCAGCTCACCGATTCTCAAAAAAAAAAAAAAAAAAAAAAAAAAAAAAAAAAAAAAGGTACACGATCTTTCTTTGGTTCACTATATGTTCTCAGTGCTTTATTTATTCTGAAAAAGATTCTGGACTCCTCATGCATGTGAGTTGGGTTTGATGCAGATCCCATTCGTGGTTAGAAGAAGAGGCGCAAACATAGAATTGGCACGGGTGCACAAATCCAAATTGTGCTTCGAAAAATAAAATGAAATGAACGGAAATAAAAAGAAAAGAGTTTCGAAAAATTGGTTGCCTCCCAATTAGTGCTTTAGTTAACGTCTATAACTAGATAGATGTGAATGAGGCTGATGATAACGTCACTTGTTCCTTCAAAATCAATCACTCCTTGATAGCATCATACGGCAATAGTAGGCACATAACGAGTTGGTTGAATTCTTCATAATTGCCCTTATATGTGAATGAATCTTTGTGATCAAATAGGGTCCCCTCCATTGATGCTTGTGTTTCCCTTGAGCTGACTTCAATCTTGTATGTAATACCCATAATTTATGTATAGGTCGAATGTCTGGACGAAGGATTGGGCTACCGTTAAGCTTTTTCTTCTTCCCGTTGTAGAATGTAGCCTGCTCGATGGACTTGCACTCTATTTCTGCAATTATGATTGGCTTTGCTGGTGCACTGTCAGTTTCAAAGCTTTCCCGCAACTTTGTGGGTTGCATTGCAGCCTCTTGAAAGAGAATGTGTGGTATATAGACTTGGGTAGCGGCAAATTCTGTTGAAATTGCAGGATCAGTAACTTCCTCCATTGGGCTAGAGTCATTGCCTGGTGATTCTTCAATTATGGCGTCTTCCTGCATATAGTCATAACTCATTGCACATTGGGGTGTTTGAATTACACATCATTCCTCTAAATCTTGTGGCACATTAGGATGCTCAAAAGGCTGTTTAGTACCTGCCCATCTAAAACTAGGATGCTTTTTCAAATCTGGAGCGTAGTAATCAAAAGTGGGATCATCCCAATGCCTTTTTGAGTTGTTCCTCATATTAATATGTGCCTTCACATAGTCTAGAAAATATTTCCCATCAAGGCATTGCAAAATTTCTTGGGTATTTGAACAACAAAAGGCACAAACTGTAGGTATAAATCCATAAAAACCCTGTTTTGCGAAAGAAACCCATATAGGTGGTCCTCCTGGTGGTGGTAGTTCCCACCCCATTGTTGAATTTCTCCCAAAATCAACAGACCAACTTGAAAAATAAAATCAGCAATTAAATAAAAAATATATATGTATGTAAAATAATAATTAACTAAGAATAAGATAAACACAAATTAATTACAACAATCCCCAGCAACGGCGCCACTAATTAGACCCAACACAGTATAGTATTATATCGTTGTATAAAAAAATTTAGCATAACCAAACCCTAAAACCATAAAAGGAAATAATAACTAATGGAGAACAATTAGCGGATCTAGAGAAGAATCGGTCTCTAATGATCCAAATGTTGAGAATGAATCTCACATATTGATGAGAGGAGGGACCTTGCATGAACTTATAAGAGGTTGGGCAACTCCTCATATTTCTAATTGGCTTGATGGTGGAACCTCAACCGTCTTCATGGTATCAAAGCAGGTTGTCCCACGTGTGAAGCCCAACAGTCACATGTGCTTCACGTCACTCAAGTTGTATTGTCCACATATTAGGCTTAGAAACCCACCACACGTAATGAGGGTTTTTATAGTGAAACTTCAAGTATCTTCACCAACACATAATAATCAGTTAAGAGTCGCATAATAGTATCGGAGGTTCCTGATTTGACTAAGAATAAGATAAAATCACATGGAAAAATTGTAGCAATCTTCTTTAAATCACGGGTGGCAATCTCCTACATTGCTACAAATCACAAAATTCAAACGGTCATTTGACTAAGTATAAGATGACCAAAATCACATGGAAAAAGTGTTCCAATCGTCTTCAACGCACTCCACTCCAACCTATTTTTGAAATTCAAATCCAACCAGTGGTGTGCAAAATCTGGACTTTTCGATTTCCAGATCAACGATCCAGGTTTTTCGGCCTAAAAAATATATCAGAAATCTTACCGCTGGTCAAGTGTCCAATTTTGGGCTATTGGATTTCAATCTTTTTGAAATCCAACGGTCTAGATTAATTAACTTAATAAAAATTTATAAAAAAAATTATAAAAATTGTTTAAAAATATAGAAAAAATAAAAAGAAAAATTAATTTTTTTTTTCTATAAATACTAGGCCTGACAATTTCTGACACGACCTGTTAACCCGGCATGACACGACATGACACGAAATTAATAGGTTTTTGGATAGACATGATAACAAATCGGGTCGTTATCGGGTAATCCGATAAGCACATGTTAAGATAATGGGTCAATCTATGTATACACGTGGGCAACACATTACATGATAAGAAAAATATTAATTTAATAATTTTATACTACTAAAAAGAAATACTATAATTAACAACAGTAGGATTTAATCCCGAATTGAACTGAAAGTTTTTATATATATATATATATATATATATATATATATATATAGAGAAAATTGATGAATGGCTGAGATTTAATCTCGGCCGTCCAATGTTTTTCTTAGCCCTAAATCAAATACTAACTCATTCTCGAAGGCTTAAATAGAAGTAGATGTTCTCACTCTCTCAAACTAAACTTTCGAAACCCAGTCTCGAACCTCAACTCCGGCCAGCCATGAGTCCATGAGCACCCTCTCCAATCTCCCTCCACCACACCAATGGCACCATATAACGGCCTAGTAACCCACCACCAGTTGATCTGCTATCTTTGTCTCCAATTCTCTCTCTGGATCGAGCAAATCTCGAACTCTAATCGAGGTAATTATTGATTATTTTGAATTACTTTCAAAATATAGGGTTTTTCTTCAAATTAGTTTTCGAATTAAGATTGGTTTCGTTTATTCAATTTGGAGATTTTCGTTTCGAATTAGTTTTTGAAGTAATATTTATGTGGCAATGTAGTATGTGCAAATTTAGAAGAAAAAAAATGTTTTTCTTAATTGGTCATAACGGGCAGGGTCATTTCACCTGTTAGGTAAAATGACTCAACCTATTAAGAACTCATTAAGATAATGGGTGTGACAAGACACGACCCATTAAGATAACATGTGTTACATGAAAACGACACGAATATAGCAAACACGACCTGTTTGCCAACCCTACTAAATACCTAACCATCATCTTCCACCTTACACCACATTTCAATATTTTCAATACTTTCAACCAAAGTTTTCATATACTTTTGTTTGCAAAAAGAAAAAAAAAAGGCTAATGAAGCACGTTCGAATTGGTAGGTCATCAAAGATGTTACGTTGTGTGAATGTTGGGTTCAAGCTACTCATGACCTGACTATGGGTAATGAGATGCACTTGCGAGAAGTTTGGAATATGGTTTGTACTTTGTTGTGCGAGAAGTGTGGCGGCAAAAGAACGGAACAAGCTCTTCAAGGTCGTTGGAAGAACCTTAACCAATTGCTTACTAGTTGGAAAAATGCCCTCGCCAAAGTTATTTCTAATCAGAGTAGTGGCAAAAGTTTAGCATATTAGTTGACAATATTTTTATTTAATTATTTGTATTACACCCAAATTGACATTAATTAGTTTGATTATAATATTGTCTTCTCCCGCATTTTATAGACACTTCAAGCACAAGCTTGGTACAATGCAAAAAATAAAAACAAATCATTCAACCCCTGGGAATGTTGGAATGTTGTCAAAGATTGTCCCAAATACATAATTGTGACAGTCAGTCCAAGAGTTGTCATGCACGGTATCCCTCAACACTCTCCGCCAGAAGTAGACCCGCACCAACAAGAAGACGACACATTTGAAGTGCCTGAAGCAATCCCTGAAGGAGTGTCAGAATCGACTCGTCAGTCCCTAAGGCCTCAAGGTAAAAAGGCTGTAAAGAAAACATGAGTTCTTCCAGGAACGAATATACAAAATATATGGAAGAACTTGCTCGCCAAGGTGAACTAAACTTGGCGCGGGAGGCGGTTAGAGATGAGGCTAAAGCTGCGACTATGCAAGCAATATTAGTGGCTTAACTTAAATAAAATAAAATAAAATAAAATTACAAAAACACACCAAGTAAACTTTTTTTAAAAAAAAAAACACCAAATAAACTTAAAAAAACACACCAAATAAACTAAGAACTTTATTCTTCCACCACAAGCTTGTTTTAAGTTTCCTCACCTTGTTTCAATCCCCACAAGTGCTCAATCAAGTCACTTTGATGGCTTAAGTGCATGTATGGAGCTTGCATTGAAGTATACTGTTTAATGACCCTTTAATTGTAACATCCATCCCTTTCCAATGGCTAGCGTTTCACGGGGTCTTTGGTGTTGTCATAAGCATAATATATACGTGTTCTAGAATTGTTGAGCGTGTCCGATTCAAATTCATCGATGGCATCATAATCATACCTATCTTCCACAATCATGTTGTGGATAATGATACATGTCATCATGATGGATCGAAGCATCTTTACATTAAACAATCTACCAGCACCCCTGACAATCGCCCAATGAGCTTTAAGGATACCAAAACAACACTCCACATCCTTCCTACTAGGGGTGGATACAGTTTTGTTCGGTTCGATTTTTTTCCAAAATCGGAAATTGAACCAAAATTATTGTTCGGTTCGGTTCGGTTTAATTTTCTGTCAATTTGTCTTCTATTTGGTTTTTTTTGGTTCAATTTCAACCCGGTTCATTTTTTTTTTCAATAGCAAAAAATTTCCTAAGAAAACAAAGTTTGTAGCCATTTTGTAATACATCTTCCAAAGGAGTATAAATAAAGTCAAAGTCCCATTTCAACATAATCGATAAAATAAGCATTCGACTTAAAATAAACATCAAAGTCCAAATCTTCCAAAAGTCCAAACTTAAAATAAACATCAAAGTTCAAATTTTCCACACCTAAAGTAAAGATTCCAAAGTCCAAACTTTAAATAAACATTCGACTTAAAATAACCATTACAACTACAACAACAACAAAACCTTTTCCCACTAAGTGGGGTCGGCTTTTATATGAATCCTAGAACGCCATTGCGCTCGGTTTTGTGTCATGTCATCCGTTAGATCCAAGTACTCAAGTCTTTTCTTAGGGTCTCTTCCAAAGTTTTCCTAGGTCTTCCTCTACCCCTTCGGCCCTGAACCTCTGTCCCGTAGTCACATTTTCGAACCGGAGCGTCAGTAGGCCTTCTTTGCACATGTCCAAACCACCGGAACCGATTTTCTCTCATATTTCCTTCAATTTTGGCTACTCCTACTTTACCTCGGATATCCTCATTCCCAATCTTATCCTTTCTCGTGTGCCCATACATCCCACGAAGCATCCTCATCTCCGCTACACCCATTTTGTGTACGTTGATGGTTCACCGCCCAACATTCTGTGACATACAACATCGCTGGCCTTATTGCCATCCTATAAAATTTTCCCTTGAGCTTCAGTGGCCTACGACGGTCACACAACACGCCGGATGCACTCTTACACTTCATCCATCCAGCTTGTATTCTATGGTTGATATCTCCATCTAATTCTCCGTTCTCTTGCAAGATAGATCCTAGGTAGCGAAAACGGTCACTTTTTGTGATCTTCGCTAGATTGCTCCGGTCATTAGTGTGGATAAGTATATAAATGGATAGAGATAGGAAAGCAAACACAAGATGTACGTGGTTCACCCAGATTGGCTACGTCCACGGAATAGAGGAGTTCTCATTAATTGTGAAAGGTTTACACAAGTACATAGGTTCAAGCTCTCCTTTAGTGAGTACAAGTGAATGATTTAGTACAAATGACATTAGGAAATATTGTGGGAGAATGATCTCGTAGCCACGAAACTTCTAAGTACCGGAGTGTGGTATCGTCTTGACCTGCCTTATCTGTCTCATAGGTAGATGTGGCATCTTCTCTGGAAGTACTCTTCCTCCATCCAGGGGTGGTATCTGTAACTGGTGGAGATGCACAAGGTAATGTATCAATTTCACTTGAAGCTTACTTGTAGTTTCATGCTTGGTCAAGCGCGATACAAACCATGTAGTAGGAGTCCCCCAAGTCGCCGAGCTAGGGGATCTGCTGAAAGAGGTGACAGACAAGGTAAGCAATCAGAGCTCCGACTGATTGTTCACATTCTCCCTATCTTGCAGGCAGCATGAAGGATAAAGAGAAGAAAAATGAGGAGAGATGATATGGGATACTTTTGCTTTTGAAGAAGTAACTTTCCACATGCTTATTCTTGAACTGGGCTGGAGGGTTTTCTGGTTTCCTCCAGAGTATAAGGCCGACTGAAGAATTTGAGGGTCAAAACAAGTCCATCAAATCTAGAGTACGTTCGACCTTGCTGATATGGGATACTTTTGCTTTTAACAGAGTAGTGGATGTATCGGCACGTGTGCTGTTACGCTTGTCTCCACATGCTTCCTTGTATCCTTCTCACTTGCCCTATCTGTTCCTCAGGCAGATGCGGTATCTTCCCTGGAAGCATAAGATGTTGAAGATGAGTACTCGAGAGCAATGCCAGGTAAGTAATCAGGTAAGGGGTTCCCGGCAGTCAGTTCCTGGCTGGAAGCTTGATTCCAAGTGCTGACTGATTGCTCTCTTTCTCCTTGTCTTGCAGGTAAGAACAAGGCCAAAGGAAAAGACAGGGAAAAAGCATGATATGGGATACTCTTGCTTTTAACCCTGATGATATGAGATATTCTTGCTCTAGTATAGCTTGTTTATAGAGGTATTATCGGGGGGAAAGAAAGCTGAATATTTCGAAAGGCTTCGTTGGGAGTGCCCTCTCAGATAAGAGAAAGGGTTGAGCATTTTTGCAGGTCTGCCTATCCGTTAGGGATGGAGGTCGACATATATAGGAGTCTCCCTAACATCAAGTAATAATGCTATTCCTTTACCCTGCTTGGTTATAACACGGTAGTGGGAGCTGCCAGCTTATCACATGTTTTAACTCTGTCAGAGTACTTTGAAAAAGTGGTATGTGGTATTTGGAAAGCTGATGTTGTGTGTGAAGATTACAGACAAGCTTTATCCAAGGAGATCCAGCTCTTGAAGTTGGGAAAGTGGTGCCTCTTCGGTTTTCGAACAAGCAATCCTGTCGGGGATCTGGCTCTCGAGATTCGGAGAACGATGCCTCTTCGATTTTTGAGAAAGCAATCCTGCTGGGGGTCTGGCTCTCGAGATTCGGAGAGCGGTGTCTCTTCGATTTTTTAGAAAGTAATCATGTTGGGAGTCTGGCTCTCGAGATTCGGAGGGCGGTGCCTCTTCGATTTTGGAGCAAGCAATCTTGTTGGGAGTGTTTTCTCGAATGTGAGTAAAGGTTGGGCATGTTTGCTAGTCTACCTTGCCACGAGGCACAGAGGTTGACACACAGGGACTTTCCAATTATCCAGCAGTGGTACTGTTCCTTTACCCTCTCTTCGATTTTTGAGAAAGTAATCATGTTGGGAGTTTGGCTCTCGAGATTCGGAGGGTGGTGACTCTTCGATTTTGGAGCAAGCAATCTTGTTGGGAGTGTTTTCTCGAATGTGAGTAAAGGTTGGGCATGTTTGCTAGTCTACCTTGCCACGAAGCACAGAGGTTGACACACAGGGACTTTCCAATTATCCAGCAGTGGTACTGTTCCTTTACCTTCTCTTCGATTTTTGAGAAAGTAATCATGTTGGGAGTCTGGCTCTCGAGATTCGGAGGGCGGTGCCTCTTCGATTTTGGAGCAAGCAATCTTGTTGGGAGTGTTTTCTTGAATGTGAGTAAAGGTTGGGCATGTTTGCTAGTCTACCTTGCCACGAAGCACAGAGGTTGACACACCGGGACTTTCCAATTATCCAGCAGTGGTACTGTTCCTTTACCCTTGTGGGTAATAATATGGTAGCTAGACCTTCAAAATTTATGTGTCTAAACTTTGTTAGTGTTGTTTCTTTGCAATTCTTTTACCCTTCTTGGTCAGAGCGATGTAGTGGGAGCTGCAAGCTTCACGTGTCTCAACTTTGTCAGAGAACTTTGGCAAAGTTATCTGTGGTACCCATGAGCTACTGTTGCGTGTGGGAAGTGGGTGATTAAACAGTACGATTCATGTGCTTTCTACTTCGCCAGAAATCTTCGACAGAATGTCCATAATTTCTGCAAAGCTGAGTGTGCGTGTGACAGGTGCTGACAAGGCTGGAAAAGTAGGTGCCTCTTCGATTTATGAGATCGGCCCTCGTGGTCTCTGAGCAGCCCAGCTTTTGAGAAAGCAAGCCTCTTCGATTTCTGAGATCGGCCTTCGTGGTCTTTGAGCAGCCCAGCTTTTGAGAAAGCAAACGCCTCTTCGATTTCTGAGATCGACCCTCGTGGTCTCTGAGCAGCCCAGCTTTTGAGAAAGCAAACGCCTCTTCGATTTCTGAGCAGGCGCCTCTTCGATTTCTGAAGCTTCGTCGAGTGCAGATTTTTATAAGGGCTGACATTAAGTTCCAAAGCACACTTGAATATCCACCAATAGAAGCTCCATTCTTGCACTTCTAAGATCTTGATTTATCCGACCTCTTCTCTCTTCAACACCTTTGAAAATGTCTGGCCCCTCCGACCGTCGTTTTGACTTGAACCTTGTTGAAGAGGCAGCCCCGCCTTCTCCAGACAACATATAGCGCCCATCCTTCGTCTCCCCTACTGGTCCTCTTACCGTTGGGGATTCCGTGATGAAGAATGATATGACCGCTGCGGTAGTGGCCAGGAACCTTCTCACTCCCAAAGATAACAGACTACTTTCCAAACGGTCTGATGAGTTGGCTGTTAAGGATTCTCTGGCTCTCAGTGTTCAGTGTGCAGGTTCTGTGTCTAATATGGCCCAACGCCTATTTGCTCGAACCCGCCAAGTTGAATCATTGGCGGCTGAAGTGATGAGTCTCAAACAGGAGATTAGAGGGCTCAAGCATGAGAATAAACAGTTACACCGGCTCGCACATGACTATGCTACAAACATGAAGAGGAAGCTTGACCAGATGAAGGAATCTGATGGTCAGGTTTTACTTGATCATCAGAGATTTGTGGGTTTGTTCCAAAGGCATTTATTGCCTTCGTCTTCTGGGGCTGTATCGCGTAATGAAGCTCCAAATGATCAACCTCTGATGCCTCCTCCTTCTAGGGTTTTGTCCAGTACTGAGGCTCCGAATGATCCCCCTCCGGTGCCTTCTCTTTCTGGGGCTCTACCGACTGCTGAGACTTCCCCTAAGCAACCTTTGTGAAGGCTCCCTCTTGTTTGTTTATTTTGACTCAAGTATATGTACATATTTGTAACTTATCGGGGATATCAATAAATAAGCTTTCCTTCATTTCAACGTATTGTGTTAAATACACCAAAGCCTTCTTCGCTAAGTTCTTTGAATTTTCTTTTGTTGAAGCTTGTATGTTGAAGCTTTGTGAGTGGAGCATATAGGTTGAGGTAGTGTTCCCTTAATTTCCCGAGTGAGGAAAACTTCTCGGTTGGAGACTTGGAAAATCCAAGTCACTGAGTGGGATCTGCTATATGAATCTTCGAACGCCATTGTGTTCTGTCCTGTGTCATGTCCTCCGTTAGATCCAAGTACTCTAAGTCTTTTCTTAGGGTCTCTTCCAAAGTTTTCCTAGGTCTTCCTCTGCCCCTTCGGCCCTGAACCTCTGTCCCATAGTCGCATCTTCTAATCGGAGCGTCAGTGGGCCTTCTTTGCACATGTCCAAACCACCGTAACCGATTTTCTCTCATATTTCCTTCAATTTCGGCTACTCCTACTTTACCCCGGATATCCTCATTCCTAATCTTATCCTTTCTCGCGTGCCCACACATCCAACGAAGCATCCTCATCTCCGCTACACCCATTTTGTGTACGTGTTGATGCTTCACCGCCCAATATTCTGTGCCATACAGCATCGCCGGCCTTATTGCCGTCCTATAAAATTTTCCCTTGAGCTTCAGTGGCATACGGCGGTCACACAACACGCCGGATGCACTCTTCCACTTCATCCATCCAGCTTGTATTCTATGGTTGAGATCTCCATCTAATTCTCCGTTCTTTTGCAAGATAGATCCTAGGTAACGAAAACGGTCGCTCTTTGGTATTTCTTGATCTCCGATCCTTACCCCTAACTCGTTTTGGCCTCCATTTGCACTGAACTTGCACTCCATATATTCTGTCTTTGATCGGCTTAGGCGAAGACCTTTAGATTCCAACACTTCTCTCCAAAGGTTAAGCTTTGCATTTACCCCTTCCTGAGTTTCATCTATCAACACTATATCGTCTGCGAAAAGCATACACCAAGGAATATCACCTTGAATATGTCCTGTTAACTCATCCATTACCAACGCAAAAAGGTAAGGACTTAAGGATGAGCCTTGATGTAAACCTACAGTTATGGGAAAGCTTTCGGTTTGTCCATCATGAGTTCTTACGGCAGTCTTTGCTCCTTCATACATATCCTGTATAGCTTGGATATATGCTACTCGTGCTCCTTTCTTCTCTAAAATCCTCCAAAGAATGTCTTTTGGGACCCTATCATACGCTTTTTCCAAATCTAAAAAGACCATGTGTAAATCCTTTTTCCCATCTCTATATCTTTCCATCAATCTTCGTAAGAGATAGATTGCCTCCATGGTTGAGCGCCCTGGCATGAACCCGAATTGGTTGTCCGAAACCCGTGTCTCTTGCCTCAATCTATGCTCAATGACTCTCTCCCAGAGCTTCATTGTATGACTCATTAGCTTAATACCCCTATAGTTCATGCAATTTTGTACATCGCCCTTATTCTTGTAGATAGGCACCAAAGTGCTCATTCGCCACTCATTCGGCATCTTCTTCGTTTTCAAAATCCTATTGAAAATGTCAGTGAGCCATGTTATACCTGTCTCTCCCAAAACTTTCCACACTTCGATTGGTATATCGTCTGGGCCTACTGCTTTTCTATGCTTCATCTTCTTCAAAGCTACACCCACTTCTTCCTTCCGGATTCTACGATAAAAAGAGTAGTTTCTACACTCTTCTGAGTTACTCAACTCCCCTAAAGAAGCACTCCTTTCATGTCCTTCATTGAAAAGATTATGAAAATAACCTTTCCATCTGTCTTTAACCGCGTTCTCTGTAGCAAGAACCTTTCCATCCTCATCCTTGATGCACCTCACTTGGTTTAGGTCCCTTGTCTTCTTTTCCCTTACTCTAGCTAGTTTATAGATATCCAACTCTCCTTCTTTGGTATCTAGTCGCTTATACATATCGTCATAAGCCGCTAACTTAGCTTCTCTCACAGCTTTCTTCGCCTCTTGCTTCGCTTTTCTATACCTTTCACCATTTTCATCGGTCCTATCCTTGTATAAGGCTTTACAACATTCCTTCTTAGCCTTCACCTTTGCTTGTACCTCCTCATTCCACCACCAAGATTCCTTTTGGTGTGGGCAAAGCCCTTGGACTCTCCTAATACCTCTTTTGCTACTTTTCGGATACAACTAGCCATGGAATCCCACATTTGGTTAGCTTCCCCCTCTCTATCCCACACACACTGGGTGATTACTTTCTCTTTGAAAATGGCTTGTTTTTCTTCTTTTAGATTCCACCATCTAGTCCTTGGGCACTTCCAAGTCTTGTTCTTTTTTCTCACTCTTTTGATATGTACATCCATCACCAACAAGCGATGTTGATTAGCCACGCTCTCTCCTGGTATAACTTTGCAATCCTTACAAGTTATACGATCCCCTTTCCTCATTAGAAGAAAATCTATTTGTGTTTTTGACGACCCACTCTTGTAGGTGATCACATGTTCTTCTCTCTTCTTAAAGAAGGTGTTGGCTAAGAAGAGATCATATGCCATTGCAAAATCCAAGATAGCTTCCCCATCCTCGTTTCTCTCCCCAAAACCATGGCCACCATGAAAACCTCCATAGTTGCCTGTCTCCCTGCCCACGTGTCCATTTAAATCTCCTCCTATAAATAACTTCTCCGTCTGAGCAATTCCTTGCACCAAGTCTCCAAGGTCTTCCCAAAATTTCTCCTTCGAACTCGTATCCAACCCTACTTGAGGTGCGTACGCACTAATCACATTGATAAGTTCTTGTCCTATTACAATCTTGATTGCCATGATTCTATCTCCTACCCTCTTGACATCTACAACATCTTGTGTCAGGGTCTTGTCCACGATGATGCCAACACCGTTTCTCGTTCTATTTGTGCCCGAATACCATAGTTTAAACCCTGAGTTTTCTAGATCCTTTGCCTTACGACCAACCCACTTAGTTTCTTGTAGGCACATAATATTTATCCTTCTCCTCACCATAACTTCTACTACTTCCATAGATTTTCCCGTCAAGGTTCCTATATTCCACGTTCCTAAACGCATTTTGCTCTCTTGAACTCTACCCTTCTGTCCTAGCTTCTTCACCCTTCCCCGTCTAATAGGATCAAAGTACTTCTTTTGTGTGTCCCGTGTAAAGTTGATAGGAGCATATGCTCCCAAACAACTTTGAGTGGAGTCGTTCGAAAAGAAGTTTCTATAGCCCCCTTGCTCATTTAACACTGCATCCTGGTGCCGATAGAGATACAGCGACCCTTGCTCACTTATCACTGTGCTCAGGCCACACAACGCGCCACTTACGGGTGACGCCCTAGCTTTAGCGCGATTTCGTTCTGGATTCATTTTCATAAGGATTCGACGTGATCATGGAATGCCGGCTGTCGACTACCTGACGCCCTCCCCCTCCTCCTTTATCCGGGCTTGGGACCGGCAATGTAAGATAAACTTACACGGCAGAGTTATAACCATTACAACTAAGATCATAAATTCAAGTAAACATCCAAAGTTCGATGCCTTGCACATACTTCTTCAAGTTCTCAAGATCAACGCTTAACCATTTCAAGTTTGAATGACAATTTACTTGCTAAAGCTTGGGCGGCCTAAAGGGCAACATGGCACCTTTCTTTTGAACTTCCAGTTGTCATTTCTACATACAAATAATAAAAGAAAGGATACTAATTAAAATGTTATTGAAAATAATCTAACAAAATCAAATGCAATAAATAAAATTATCTTTCTCAACTTCTTCACAAAACTCAATCTCCTCAATGGTTGGCTCACGATGTAATGCAACATGGATAGTTCTAAGCCAATTTTGAGTACATATTAGAGCCTCCATTTTTGGACTTAAAGAACTACGATATGGATCAATTATCCATCCACTTGTGCTAAAAGAGGATTCGGGAATAACTAGGATCTCTCTTGCAACACATGCCAAAATAAGGTACTTGGAAACCGCATTCACCCTCCACCAATTTAATATATCAAAGTTCTCTTCTTCTCCTTCATTAGAATCAAAAGATACTTGTCCACATCATTATGCACAACCCGGGCTCTCTTTGCTTTTCTCATTTCACCTTTTTCTTTCAACTTTCTTTCTATTTCGGTCATGCTTGATGAAGTGTCTCCACTTGTCGTTTGAGAACTACCACCACTACTCATACTTTGTTGTGTACCAAAAGACATATCTTCATGAATCTTGTAAAGATCAATCAACAAGTCATTCACCGCATTTGTGGCACTTTCAACTTTTTCTTCATCCTCACCAAATAGTATATCAAAATAATCAACTTTCTCCAATTTGTGAGGAGGACCAAGCACAACTGCAATAAATATATATTGATTCATGTCCTCAATTGAACCCCAATACTTGTCATATTTTTCTTGCATCAACATGGAGATCATAGACAAATTCATTATTTTTGTTTTCATGCAAGAGACTCTTGATCTTAAATAAATCACCAAAAGTAGTATGAATTGTTGAAGTATTAGAACAACATACTTTTAAAGTGACTTCATAAAAAGGTCTAAAAAAAATTGTAAATATCCCCGCCTCACTCCAATCATCCATCGAAGGTGGCCCCTCCCTCATATTACCGTGATTGTCTCACTTTCTCAACACACCTTTTAAAGCTTTCCAAGCTTTGAGGGGAAGATCTTACATACCTAACTGCATTACAAATGCTTTGTGTAGCCTTGTTCAACAATTTTATCCCATCATTCACAACCAAATTGAGGATATGAGCAACACACCTCATATGTAAATATTTTCCATCATGCAATAGTGCATTAGGAATCCCCCACCCACTTATTCGGTGCACCAAGTCCCTTAAACTGGAATTATTTTTGAAAACATTGTCAACCGTAATAGTTAACACCTTCTCTATACCCCACTCCACTAAACATTCCTCCAAAAGTTGAGCAATGGATTCTCCTTTATGATTTCGAATGACACAAAAGTACAAAATCTTTTTATGTAACATCCAATCAACATCAATAAAATGTGTGGTGAGAACCATGTAATTGGTTTGTTGAATAGAAGTCTATGTATCCGTTGTTAGACACACCCTTAATGTCTTCAATTGATCATTTTCAGAATAAAACAAGCTAAATACATTCTTAGTAATTGTCTTACGACTAGGCACTCTCCACATAGGACATGCTTGCTTGCAAAAATAGCGAAAACTTTTTCCCTTAACAAAAGTACAAGGCAACTCATCTATAATTATCATCTCAACATAAGCCTTAACTTCTTCTTGAGTAAAGCCTATAGCTTCCAACTTATCTTTCTTACTGGAAAAAGTACAAGGCAACTCATCTATAATGATCATCTCAACACAAGCGAAAACCTTCCTCTTAAGTAAAGCCTATAGCTTCCAACTTATCTTTCTTACCGGCAAAAGTTAAGATCTTTTGCCTATTTGCGGCAATTATTTCCTATTAGGACCATAGTTTCTACATCTTGCTAAATGGTTTCTTAAATTAATTGTACTATTTTTATCCGGGTCGGCCATATATGGTTCAGTGCAATACTTACACAACCCTTTAACTTTACTACCCTCAATTTTTCTTTCAAAGTGATCCCAAACCGTAGACCTTTCATAACTTTTTAATGATTCCAAAAGAGCTTCTTCTTTACTTACTAGGTCACTTGAGTCACCTTCTTTAGGAGTTGCAATGGAGAGATTTCCAGATCCACCAAGAGAACTAGGAGTTTGTCGAGGTGCTACCACTGTGTTTTGAGGTGGAGTTGATACACCAACAATGTCCATCTAAAATAAGAGAATCATACAATTAATTATTCAAATAAGAGAATCATTACAATTAATGAATTAATTATTAAACATAAGGGCTAAAGTAATAGAAATATATGACTACTTACTTCTGTTGGTATACTTGAAGATGAGTTTGTTTGATCATGAGGGCTATTTGATTTTGATCTCATTAAGTTTGAACTTGAGCTTGAGGCCCTTGAGGTCTTTGACGCCTTTGACTTCATTTAATTCACACAAAATATTAAGAGGATAGTAATTAGTACTACAAACTTATACAAAAGTGAATGTTAATTAAAACTGTAACATTCACTATCTTGATTGCAAACTGTAACATTCACTCTAATAACACCAAAACAATAACAACAATATGATAATCCGAACTTGCATAATGAGTTAGCTACACCGTATAACCACAACAACAACAACAACAAAGCCTTTTCCCACTAAGTGGGGTCGGCTATATGAATCCTAGAACGCCATTGCGCTCGGTTTTGTGTCATGTCCTCCGTTAGATCCAAGTACTCTAAGTCTTTTCTTAGAGTCTCTTCCAAAGTTGTCCTAGGTCTTCCTCTACCCCTTCGGCCCTGAACCTCTGTCCCGTAGTCACATCTTCGAACCGGAGCGTCAGTCGGCCTTCTTTGCACATGTTCAAAATCACCGGAGCCGATTTTCTCTCATCTTTCCTACAATTTTGGCTACTCCTACTTTACCTCGGATATCCTCATTCCCAATCTTATCCTTTCTCGTGTGCCCACACATCCCACGAAGCATCCTCATCTCCGCTACACCCATTTTGTGTACGTGTTGATGCTTCACCACCCAACATTCTGTGCCATACAACATCGCTAGCCTTATTGCCGTCCTATAAAATTTTCCCTTGAGCTTCAGTGGCCTACGACGGTCACACAACACGCCGGATGCACTCTTTCCATCCAGCTCGTATTCTATGGTTGAGATCTCCATCTAATTCTCCGTTCTCTTGCAAGATAGATCCTAGGTAGCGAAAACGATCGCTTTTTGTGATCTTCGCTAGATTGCTCCGGTCATTAGTGTGGATAAGTATATAAATGGATAGAGATAGGAAAGCAAACACAAGATGTACGTGGTTCACCCAGATTGGCTACGTCCACGGAATAGAAGAGTTCTCATTAATTGTGAAGGGTTTACACAAGTACATAGGTTCAAGCTCTCATTTAGTGAGTACAAGTGAATGATTTAGTACAAATGACATTAGGAAATATTGTGGGAGAATGATCTCGTAATCACGAAACTTCTAAGTATCGGAGTGTGGTGTCGTCTTGACTTGCCTTATCTGTCTCATAGGTAGATTAGCTACACCGTATAACCACAAAAAAAAAAAATTATTCTTTGATTATGCAATGCATACAGATAAAGAGGAAGTGAGAGAAAACCTGATGCTAATAGATTATTATAACACACTGATATAAGCATGTGTAGGTACTAAGACATACTATCGATGAAAAGAGGAAGCATTATGCCAACACATGCCTCAATATATTGCATCAAAGATAACGTTTGCTTCTCATTATATTGCATCAAATTATAGGAAAACATTAGTACAGCTTTCAATCTGTAACATTGTCCATTCATTTGCTGAAACCTAATGTCTCTGGACTCATTTCCAAACTCAATACATTTGAAAACAAGTTGGAGATACATATAGTTGCAGAAAAGAATACATTCCAAGGACCTCCCTCCCTCTCTCGCGCACACACTCTCTCTCTCTCCCCTTATCTACAATCTACAAAGTTACAGATATATAGTTGGATGGCATGCAAACCAACCCAGTACGGCCAAAAGGTTTACCTTTTAATTTTGGCAGTGAGCAAAATACTAAAACCCTCCCAGAAAAATCTAAAATTACAATATATCAAAATATCTCAAATTCTCAAGACCACACTACACATATAATATATTGTTGAATAAAGAAACCCAAAAAATCGGCAGATTGATGGAAAATGCAAAGTATGAATACATATCTAATCTTTATCGACTGAAAATGCAAATTAATAATTGAAAATCTGTAAATGCCACTATTTGTCCAATCAGAACCAATTTGAATAGAAAAATAGAACAAAAATTTAAACGCAGAGAAGTGAGAGTGTGATACTAACCTTTTGATGTCAAGACTTGAAACGGCAAGAAGAAGCTGAGGGCGGGATGAGAGACTGATGGCGAGGTGTGAGAGATTGAGAGTGACAATGGTTGCAGGTCACCGCTGGGAATGAGAGACTGAGGGTCTGAGAGAGTGATTGAAGATTGAGAGAGGGGAGGATCAGGTTGTGCAAACTGGGAAAATGGGAGAGAGGAATACACAAAGGCTTTAGGGTTACACTTGGGGGAGAACGATGTTGTTTCTAGAATAGAATTATTAATTAATAAAATAATTACAAAACGACGTTGTTTTGAAGAACTTCGGTTCGGTTTTTGGACCCCATAAAACGAAACCGACCTAACCAGATTTGGTTTGGTTCGGTTTAACAGATTACTCGGTTCGATTTTTTCGGCCTCGATTCGATTTTCGATTTTTCCAACCCACCCCTACTTCCTACACCCCTATTGACATCTTGCAAAGTGTTTTCTTTTTCATTTTGTGGACATGTCACTGTTTTGACAAACGATGTGAACCTTAGGTAAACACCGTCTATTAAGTAGTATGCTCCCTCATACTTAGTTCCGTTGATCCAATATGTAACATTTAGTGTTTTTCCTTGTAGTACCTCGTTGACCACCGGAGATTGGGTAAGGACATTGAGGTCATTTTGAACTCCTAGAACACCGAAAAAACGTGCTAAATCCATGTATCAAATGATGCCACTGCTTACAAAATGATACTTTTGGTTCCTTTTATGTCACCATAAGCTCATTGCCATGCACTTGAGCAGTTTTTATAGGTCCAGTGCATACAGTCAATGCTTCTAATCATGCCAGGAAAGCCTCGCACTCACCCTTCTTCATAAACCTTCATCGGTCCATTGGCGTGGGTTTACGGAGGTACTCATTGGTTTAGCTAGCTTCGATTGCATAGCAAACCTCATCAAGGACTCTAGAAAAATTGATTTTCCCATCCTCGTAATCTCATCCACTTGGTCTACAGGTGCACTATATACAAGATCCGTAGGGCAGCAGTAATTTTTTGCTCAAGAAGGAGACCTATAACATGAAAAACAACTTTTTTTTTTTTTTTTGCACAAAGTATGGATCATGGTTGCAAACAGCAATCATGATTTTGTTGAACAAACTTCGTTGCATTCTAAAACGACATCTAAAAGCATCGACAGGGAATACATTGTTGGGATAAAATAAAATCTTCCAAGAGATTCTTACCTTGTTTTCCCCTCTTTCCATCTAAGTTTGCGGAACGCCTGGGTTTGGAAATCTCACTCATAACTTGCATGACACGACGAAGCTCTCTACTTTCTAAGTTCATCATCCTCTTCCACTTCCATTACGAACACCTCATCTACACCATCCTTAAGATTTAACAATTCTTCATCTTCCTCAAACAATTTTTTCTCTTGCTCATCAATTTCTAACAATCTCCTTGAAGAAGACATTGTAAGAACTCAAGATTTATAAACCATGAAGAATGACTTAGGATGGATGTAGGATTTATATGGACAAAAAAAAAAGGATGAGGTAGTAGATAATGTCAGGTGGCATGATGGGATTGGTCCAAAATCTTATCATAAATCTATCCATAAAATCTTACAGAATCATGACATCTGGAGTTACAGAATTGGTTAAAATGCTACTTAAAAATCTATCCACAAAAATTGTATTTTCGGGTAATGATACAAAGCGTGACAAGATTGGTTAAAAATCATATCCGAAAAGAAAAAAAATAAAATTATTTTTTATTTTTATAAAAAAATTTAATAATATTTTAATTCATAAAAAAATTTAATAATATTTTAATTTGAATTAACCTGGATGTTCAGTTTAGAGGTGAAGATGTACTTAGATATTTACTATTTATTGCAATCAATTACTATTAATTTAGGTGGATTGAATTGACTATTGCACATGAGGGTTGTTAGAAGTGGACTTGCTCTAAAAGAAATTATTATCCGCTAACATGAAAATCAAAGTGATTTCGTGGTTGTGGACCGTGACCTTAGAATCTCTCTCTCTCTCTCTCTCTCTCTCTCTCTCTCTCAAAAGTGATTAATATTAATATTGGAACTTTAAAAGATTAACCGCTGTTTTAAAATTTTCTGGTTAATCCTCCTTAGGACCCGTCGAGGTGTTAGACAGTTAGTCATCGCCACAATTAATCTCTAGACATTTAAAAATAATAATAAAGAGCGCCTGGACCGGGCGCAGGTGTTAGGTGCCCGTCTAGACTACCTAAGTCGTGACTCTCACTTAGCTAGAAAATAGATAATTTCAATTTGACATTATTTTTTTCAATAAATTGTAAGAGACTTGTTGGATACTTGGAAGAACACTTATTATATGCTTGTTTTATATGTTTCAATATGTTCCAATACTTTATAATTTCTATGTCATTCTCTTTTGAATTCATGTATTCAAATACAACTATATTTTGTTAAGTATAAGCTGACATTTATTTATAATAAATTTAGTCAACTTAAAAACAGAAAAAAAAAACCGCCTATAGCCCCCTGCTTCTGCCTAGGTGCTTAGGCACTAGGGCTTTACCCGCCGCCAAACTAGCACCTAACGCATTGAGATACTTCTCACTAAATGTTTTATGCAGACTAGTTGAAATTGAGTTAGATTAATTTGAAATTAACGGCCGTTTGATTTTAGCATTTAAAAAAATTATAACGTTAATTAATTAACTAATGAGCAACTCACTAACCGTCATAATCTCTCTTTTTTTATATCAGAAATTCTTATTAACTATAGTGGTTAGAATCTTTCTTTTTAACCCATTTTGTTTTGGATTTAAATAATCTTTTCCTCCCTTTATACTAGTTTAAAAGAAAAATATCACTTGTATTAAAAATTAAATTCAAAAAATATCACTGAATGTGGATCCGATCAGTCATGCCAAGCACCACCAGTTGCTTTTATATCGAGTCTTCGCCTGAATTTTTTGGGAGTTGAAATTGACCCATATGTCCATGTCAGGCAAGCAAATTTTCACTAAATAAATCATAACTATTAGATACCAATCCAGTAGCCAATTAGCAAGTAGGATTAAGTAGCTCTTCTTGTTTTAATTTGTACTCATATCTACTATTGTAAACATGCATAACTCCATATAATAATTAACATTAGTTCCTTGGACGGTTGAAGAAGTCATTGTTAGAATGTGAGTATCATAATGAGAATTTGGAATCGGTCATAGTGGTTCATATTGGTTTATAAATGTTTTATTCAAGAGTTTAAAGTTTTCTTAGTCGGTTTGGATTTGAAACATTAAATGATTTGATATTAAGCACTCATAGTTAGTTTGGAATTGTGTCAGTTTCTCACATGGGTTTTAATAGGGAAATCATAACATATATTTTAATATAAGCCACTGCTCTCACAAAATAGCACGTTCATTATTGGACTTAGACCTATTGTAAGTCAAATATATTGTTTTTGCAAGAGAGGAGAAGTTTATTATTGAAGTTAGCTACCACTTCATCTTGTTTGTTGTTTTTAAAGTTTTGATATATTTCTAACATGTGGTATCTGAGCCATGATGTGAACTTTTATGATTTTTCATTATAAATTTAGGGTTTGATATGTATGGATTGAACCGGACCTTTTAATATTCATATTTATGCATATTGTTTCATATACATCAATCAGTTTGTTGTGAAATATGATGTTTAACATAATATATAGGCATATATATTCTTAAGCACAATTTTTCTTTTGCTGCTATATACTGTTAGGATGCTTTGACAGGTGCCATCTTTTGATTGGTAATTGTTGTAAGAAGTTGGGTAGTTAGGAGGTTAGTAGAGAACCGACTACAAATAGTCAGCTTGTATCAAAAGGAAGGTAGTTATGAAATATATAAATGTTTGTTAGTATTCTCTCTATGGAACCAAGGAAGACGTAGAGCAAGATCTTAATATTGGTATCAGAGCCTAGGTTCTCGACGCTGCGGAGGGGGCGATCTGGAAATGGCTACCTTAACGGGACAACCAAAGGGTGCGCCGCCGTTAAGAGTGAAAGTCACCAGAGTAAGGGCCGTCGTGGGCGTCGACTTCCGAAGGGTGGTTTAATGTTATGATCTCACATCGGCTACACCAGAAATGGTGTAGTGGTTCTTAAGTCCTAGGGGTCCTCTCACCTATCAGGCTAGTCTTTTGAGTTGGGCTCTTCCCTTGGGCTTGAGAGCTAACATATACATGCTTACAGGCTTTAACGCACGTCAATACGAGGCATTACGAATTCAACTCGTATATGAGTTTGCTTTCCATAATCAATGGATTATGATTTAGTATTGGCATATATCATTCACGGTGTATATATGAAAATAAATAATTAGGCATTTCAATTTATATGATGCATGCTTCCGCTTTTTGTTTCGATTGAAATTTCAAATTAAGAGGAAGATGAATTTTGAGTTTTGCAGAAGAATTAGTGGTCTTGGTTTCTCATCTTCTTCAAGACATATTGTTGTGATATCTAGACATTATCAAAATTTGGTTGTTCTTGTTCGAAAGATAATGAACCAGTTAGGATCAAATTGAATGCATAAATATTTTGTTTGCTATTCTGTTAAAACTGGTGATTTGGGCAGTTGTGATTAAATTGAATACAAAAATATTGTGTTTGCTATTCTGATTTTGGTCATCCACTACTAAATTAAACAGTTTGCGTGACAATGGAGATTTTATCACGCAAATCAATATTAGGTCGCACAAAAACTATGGCGACCGGAAAATTATTGCACGTATTTTGTCGCGGAAAGGTCGTAAAAAAAGACATTGCGCGATGAACAATTTCAAACTCGTCATGCAAAAAAAAATTGCACGACGCTTTACTATTCGTCTCGCTAAAGTAATATGGACGAAAATTTTCGTCGTACGATATAAAGGGGTACAAGTGCTCTTTGTGACTAATTCGTCTCGAAAAGTGTGAGCGACGAAAAATATAACAGGCTCATGGTAATGCATGACGAAGTTATAAGACGTGCTTAATTTTGCGCGACAACTAGTCGACGTTACGCAAGTGTAATTTTAATTAAAAATAAATAAATAGAATACAAGGAAAATTAAAAAAAAAAAAGATTTCATACTAATGACAAAAAAAAAAGCAAATTAATGAATAAAAAACAATTTTTATTTATAATATAAATAAAAATGTACGTACAAATATGAAGTTATCAAAGAAAGCAGGAACAAAACTATGAAAAAAAGGCGGAAAAATCTATAGGAGTGTCGTTCGAATGATCTTGGTGTTGGTCGGGGACGGGGTCAAAGGTCGACGGGCCTGATTGCTGTGCTTGCTCGATGTGGAAGGGTTGTGAGGGCAATGGTGCAAAAAAACCAGGGAGATGTATTCTGGAGGAACTGAGGGCTTGTACAAGCATCGACATTTGAGACTTATACGATGCCAGCTCACTCCTCAGGCCAGTGACTTCTTGCGCTAAAGCCGTAACCTGACCCTTTGACTGCAAGGATGACGAGGCTTTACTCTCCTACCTCCTGGCATTTCCCATCCCCCGACAATAAGTCTCTGGCTTCCGACCGAAAGTCTGGTCCAACGTCTCTGTGATGATGTGAAACCCTGCATCCTCAAGAGGATCCACAGACTCAATCGACATGTCCGAGGGAAGCTGGGAGGCAGACACTTGAAGCACCGACTGACTATTCTCCACCATAGTGGCCTATGAAAAAAAAAAGGATTATTAATAGAAAACAATTTGAAATAATTAGTATAAATGTTGAATGCATAAGAAATTACTTACATGAAGGGACTCAGTCAACTCATTCCCAGGCCGAACATAAACGTCAGCAAAAGACGTCGATCTCCGGAAATTTTGAACCCTCCTGAAATTGAAAAAGATAAAGGAAAATGTTAGTAAGAAAAAAAAATTATTAGTGACATTTTAAAATTGGAAGTGAAAGATGTAATATTTACCTTCCGTCGCGCCTCCATCCTATAGGAGAAAGGCCTCAAACCCGAATGGTGGAGAATAGTCTTTTTCTCCCGATTTATCTTGTTCGTCTTCGCCTTCTTCTGTTATAAAAAAAATAAATGTATTAGTTGTAATACTCAAAGAAAATTAAAAAAATAATAATAAACATTTGTAGAAATTAAAAAGAGTAAAATATGAAATAAGTCGTAATTAAAAATGCACCACATAGCTCGGCTCCTGAAAATGACCGCAAAGCCAAACCCAATTGTCTTGTCGGTCCTCCAACTCCTTCGAACAACCCTCCTCTAGAGCAACCTACGGATCATCAAATTGCTGGAAACATTGGTGCAGGTCACTCTTCCATTGCTTGTAGCCTTCTGAGAAGAGCCGATTGAGGTACACGAACATGTCATCGTCCATGTCCACCAAATTGTAGTTTGTCTGCAATGTAACAAATATTTTGAAAGTATTAGTAATAAAAGACAGCAATAAATAGAAATATATAAATTTTACATGAAAAGCATTAAAGGCGACGCTACTTACAGACAATTGGTTGCGCACCGTGTTCTTCATCTCCTCCGGAATCGCCTTCCAAGACTTCCACCGCATAGGGAAAAAGGTCCGCACGACATGCCCAATGTCGTGGGCCAATGCACTATGCTACTCTACCATTGGTGCTACCCGATGTCGCTCATTGTATCCGATTGGGATACGACCGTTGGTCACCCGGGTGACCTTCGCTGTCTTCAATTGCCGGCAAGGTCTCTGGATGTTTTTCTTTGCTGCAAAGAGATGAAAAAAAAAATCATTAACCCAAAACTAATAACAAATCCTACTAAAATTTCAGCATAGCCTCCCCTATACTTAAAATATTTACCAAAACCTTGAAAATAACATAAACAATATACGTATCCAACACAATGATCACAACAATTTAACAAAAGGTTCAAAACGATGACAACTTTTTAATCCTTACATGACATAACTTAACAAATTGAACCTAAAATAACAAAATTGATCAGTTAACATTCGCATACATTTTCTTCCTCTATTTCTCCTGAAAGTTACTTATTGAGCATCACAGCTACTTCTTTGGTTAAGGCCACTATTTCCTTTCTCCTAATTAGAACATACTAGGTGTAAAACCCTCCTCAAGTCAGATAGCATAAATAAGATAGCTTAAAAGATGAAAATCAGGAAGTTTCCCCCTAATATTTTTCGAGGCAATCAACATAATATTTAAGAATAGCAAAAAATTGGAGATAAGCAGGGAGAATAAAGAAGGGATAAGAGAAAGAGAGAGCAGCAGACGCAGAGGATTAAGCCGAAAAGAAACTTCACAAATGAAGGGAACAAATCAAGGATGACGGACGTGCGGAGCGAATGGGCAAAATCGACTTTTCACTGCAGCAAACAGAAAACAACAAGGCAAACAAAGCAAAAATAGAAGGGCAAAAACGTAAGGCCACTGGTCATCCACAATGCTCCAAAACTGAGTTTAAGTATATATGATTTCCAATTTAAGCGTTTTGAAATACCACAACAAACTTCTAAAAATGGCGACAACTGCCATCCAAGACAGCCAATTTTCGAGCTTGTATACACAGGCTTGAAAACATTGCTGGCAACAGGCTTGGCAAAGAATTCTAAGCTGCTATAGCAAACAGTTCCATATAACCTCTTCCACATTGACATTTGTAAGACTCTGACAGTCACAATCGAAACTTCTACGACTCTAAAAACTTTGCTTCAAGATAATTACCAAGGTTTTCATTTCCCAGTTAAACATTTTTGCCATTTCCTCAGCGTCAAATCTCTTCCACAACACTATCGTTTCAATTCCGTGAGAAACCCATTTGAGTAACTAAGAAATGACACATAAATTAACAAAAAAAAAATTGCAAAACCATAAAAATTAACAAACATGAATTACGAAATACACACAATTTCGATTTCATGACAAAACCCATTTCTGAAAGCGAAGAAATTACGAACAAAAAAAGAGAAAACAATGGAAACTTTTTAATCCTTACATGACATGACATAACAAATTGAACCTAAAATAACAAAATTGAGTTAACATGGGAATGAGGGAGTGAATTAGGATTGTATACCTGACTGTGTACCTAAGGCATCAGTTGTGGATCCCGATGGCGACATCTGGTCCGTACTGCGGGGGCGCTGGTGAGTAAGTCAGGCACTAACAGGCAACGCCACTGAAGAAGTCAACGATGCCTGCGCTTGTGGGATTAGAGGACCAACTGGGTCAATCGGATTGACCGGTCTATGGTCCATCTCTGCCGGAGTAGTGGCGGCAGTAGTAGGTGTAGTCGACGGACTAGGTGTAGCCGTTGGACTAAGTGTATAAGTCATCGCCCTTTGGGTTCTAATGAGGTGTGACATCTACAAAATTAGAAATCAATTTGTTTCGTACACAAAGATTTAACTTGTCGTACACATGCTAATAATTTAAACTTAAATTTAAAACGAAATTTAAAAACCCTAATTCTAAACCCAATTCAAGTTTAGCAGAAACTAAACTTAAAATTGATATACTATACACAAACTAATCAATTAAGATAGGATATAGACCCAACAATTATAACTTATAAGAAGAAACTAGCATAAAGGACATCCTTACAAGTTTACTACCTAAAACCAAACAAACGTGAGGTGCCTTGGATATCCTTACTACCTTATGTTTAAATAACGACCTCATAACAAACTAATAATGTGAGAGAGAGCATATCATTATTTACTAGTAAAATCCATATTTGCTTATATCATGTGGGTTCCCATATCTTTGAATAATAATCATAATGGAGTTCACAAACAGATTTCATTTGATTTAATGTGTTCCTATTGGTTTGTTATACCCAATCACCATGACATTGCCCTATTTGGCTGAAAACATATTTTACATATAAATTTCCCATTTTTTGTCCTTCTTGGTGAATTAAGTATAGCCAGACCCAGGAAAGAATCCATTCATGACATTCCTAAAAATGTAACTTCAAAATTGGGAGGCCGAATTCAACAAGCAACGCAACCGTCTATCATATTAATAAGGCAACAACAAAGGCTAATACCCCATTATATATCAAGAAATCGTGGCAGTCTACAATGCAAATCTCTAAAAACTTATTCCACAAATGTACAGTGTAATTCAATTTTTTTCTTTCAAACCTACAATTGAGAACACATCCTACAATATCTTAAATTCCAACATACAAACTACAAACATAAATATATTTCATTTAATCGTAATAAAAAGATAATTAAAAAGGTGAATTATACAATATAAAGATAAATAAATAAAAGGATTGTTGCATATGGAAAAGTGTAAGTGCAATGTTGTGGATGCATAGAACATAGGAAAACATTAACAAATCCCTAATTTAAGAACCCTATACTTAAATTAAAAAAAAAAACCCTAATTCGAACCCTGTACTTGAAACTAAAAACCCCTAATTTAATAACCCTAATCTAACCCCCAGTGAAGCATCCTAAATCTAACCCCCAAATTAAGAAAACCTAATCTAACCTCACTGCCCAAAATCATTCTCCTAATTTAAAACCTAAATCTAACCCCAATTAAGAACCCTAAAAACTCTAATTTAAGAACCTAAATGTAACCCGCAATTTACGAACTCTAAATCTAACCCGACTGCCCTAATTCTAACCCCCAATTTGAAAAACAAAAAAAAAAAAAACAAAAAAAACCCTAATTCGAACCCCCAATTTGTAAATAAAGAAAATTGAAAATGAAAACTAAAGAGGAAATTACCTCTTGGAGACGAAGTCGCAACGGCCGGAGAGACAGATGGAGATACAGAGGAAGGAGAAAGAGGGTATCAAGCAGGAAAAAAGGAAGAAGAGGGAAGTGAGGGGAAGAAGGAGAGTTGGGGTTAAAATATAGAATATGCGCGACAGAGCCTTTGTCTCACAAGGCTAAAAATCGTCGCGCAAGTTTTTTAAAATTTCCGCTGAAAAAAAATGCCTTAATTGAAATTTCAAACACTTGCGGGACAAATACAATATTTTGTCGCACAAATATACTTTGTGCGACAAAATATGTGTTCATCGCGCAATATTCCCCTGTAAAGTTAAAATAACCGTTAAATCGTGCCTTTTTGTTTCTCACCGTTGAAAAGTTTTGTCCTGTTACTTCATCTCTGAATGTTTATGTAGACATCGAAATTTCGTAAATAAATGTTGACCGATAAATCAAAGTGTCAACGCTCATGTATTACATAAATTTTACACGTAGCGTGTGACTCAACGCAAATTGAAATGAGTTGGAAAAGTCATCAAATAGGACACGTGTCTACACTTGGCAGAAACGACTTATTTCATCTGGAATATTATATTCAAAATTAGGCCTTGGAAAATTCTATAAATACAAGCCCATTTCATTCATTTAAAGGGACCAATTCATATTACACCTTGAAGCTCTGAAGCTCTGAAACTCCGAAGCTCTCAAGCATCCAAGTTCCCGAAGAATCAAGAAAGCTCTCTTCGTTCTTCGTTCTTCGTCCATCGCTCTTTCAAGATCAAGCCCCGACGGCCCTTGAAGAAAGCACCATCGTTCATCATCCGTTCATCCAAGATCAAGCCCCAACGGCCCTTTGGATCAACAATCATCCACCTTCAAGATCAAGCCCCGACGGCCCTTGAAGAAAGTGTTCTTCGTTCATCATTCTTCCAAGATCAAGCCCCAACGGCCCTCTGGATCAACAAACGTCGACAAATCCACACATCCAACCGTCCTTCAAGATCAGACCCAAAACCCCTTGAAGATCCGTTCATCACTGTTCTTCAAGATCAAGCCCAAAAGCCCTTGAAGATCCGCTCAAATCCACCTTCAAAGATCAAGCCCACGGCCCTTTGAAGAAACTTCCAACTGTTTATCCAAGATCAAGCCTCGACGCCCCTTGGATCAACGAAACATCCACTAATCAACACCTTACGGAGATCGAATCAGAGGATCAAAATAGTGAGAGATTGTAACCCAAAATCATCAAATACAAATATTTGTTTGTGCACGTTGTTCTTGTCTCTTTCGTTTCAGGAATTTTCCGTGTTCACAAATTGGCACGCCCGGTGGGATATCTCTACCTCTCATCTCTTCCTCCGTTCAAGGAATATAAGCACACTTCCAAAATCAATGACGTCAAGGAAGGCTCAAGCTGTTCCCATAACCGGCGCAAAGAACAAAGGCGCCCTCGTCGCAAGTGGTGTCACGTTGGGTGTCACGACTCGAAGCAAAGCAAAAGCTAATTCTGCCACCTCTTTCACCTCTGCATCAACTCTGCCAGGGGAACGAGAGTACCCGAGGCATGAGCCTGTGATCACTTTAGCCTCACTAAGGGCACCAAGGGAGGAAAGACCAAGGGAATACTCCGAATCCATGCTCTCCGATGACGATTCAAGCGGCAGTTCAGCCATGCAAGTCATGACCGCTGGAGCAACTTCAGTCGAGGAACAGCTTGCTCAAATGAATGAAGCAATCGCAAGACTAACTCGAACTGTGGAAGAAAAAGACTTGCAAATCGCGGCATTAGTCAACCGACTGGAGGCGCAGGACAGTGAGAAACCCGACCCAGAGGATGATCCGCTAAAGGGAGGAGCTGGCGGAGACGAAGAACCCCCGGTGAAGAAAATCGATTGGAAGCCGAAACCAGACCAAGCAGCGGCACTCATGGGATCCCTTTCTATCCAGCAACTGCAAAAGATGATCACCAACACCATCAAGGCACAGTACGAAGGGAGCTCATATACCTCCGGGTTGTATTCAAAGCCGTATTCAAAGAAGATCGACGCCTTAAGGATGCCGAGAGGTTATCAACCACCAAAGTTCATGCAATTTGATGGAAAGGGAAACTCGAAACAGCACGTCGCCCACTTCGTTGAAACTTACAACAACGCAGGAACCGAAGGGGACTACCTCGCCAAGCAGTTTGTGCGCTCGCTGAAAGGAAACGCCTTTGAGTGGTACACGGATCTGGAGCCTGAGTCCATCAACAGTTGGGAGCAACTGGAGCGGGAATTCCTCAATCGCTTATACAGCACCCGCCGCACTGTGAGCATGCTAGAGCTAACAAGCACAAAGCAGTGGAAGGACGAGCCAGTCATAGACTACATCAACCGATGGCGTAATCTAAGCCTCGACTGTAAGGACAGACTCTCCGAGATTTCTTCAATTGAGATGTGCATCCAGGGCATGCAATGGGGTTTACAATACATCCTTCAAGGTATCAAACCACGAACTTTTGAAGAATTAGCCACCCGTGCCCACGACATGGAGTTGAGCCTCGCCCACCATGGAAAGAAGGAGCCAATCACCGATTTCAAAAGGGATAAGGTGTTCACTTCAAGAGCAGACAATCATGGGAAAAAGCCCGCCAAGGAAGCTTTTACCACCAATACCACCCCTATTAAGACCTCGTCCGCGCCCGTCAAAATCTCTTTCAATAAAGCAAGGGAGATAAAAAAAGGTGAGCCTTCCCACACCCAAGATAGGTACAAAAACACCTTGAGGGAATTGGAGCAGAAGGTATACCCTTTTCCGGACTCCGACATGGACGCAATGCTAGACGACCTACTGGAGAAGAAGGTGATTGAGTTACCCGAATGCAAACGCCCTGAAGAAATGAATCGCATCAATGATCCCAAGTACTGCAAGTACCATCGTATCGTGGGTCATCATATGGGCAAATGTTTCATCCTAAAAGAACTCATCATGAAGTTGGCACAACAAGGACGGATTGAGCTCGACCTAGAAGACACAGCTGCGATGCACACCACTACGGTCGTGTTCGGATCCTTTGATCCCGTGTTTCTTCAAGAAATGCCTGACCATGCTCGGCAATACTCAAACCACACTGCACATTCTGCACCACCGTCACTAGGGGCAAGCAACCAGGACGCACCTACTGACGATGACAAAGGATGGACATTGGTGACCTATAAGAGGACGAGGAAACCAAAACCGCAAGCTATAAAGCAAAAGGGGGAACAAGGGAGAAAGCACCGCCGTCGCGGCAATAGGAAGCATAAGAGAAACATAAGAGCTGCTAAGCCAATATATGCTGGGGAACCTGCAGAGCAAAAGTCATGCATTCCCGTCTCATTGCACGAGTACTTCCCGGAGGACTTTTTCCAACATTGCACTATCACCGCATGTCACGTGGTCGAAGTAAAAATGGAAGAACCCTCAAAGGGCAAAATTGTCGCCGCTGAGGGAGAAAATACTCCGACACCTGAAGAAGGTCTGCCAATACACTTTAGCATCGAGGAAGCGCTACAATTGCCAAAGAAGATACGAAGGGCATTGGCAACGGTTTTAGCGAGTCCAAACGACCACGAAGTGCAAGAAAGCAAGAACGAAGGCTTGAGGCCTCGGCCACACGAGTGTGCCACATGCTGTGCCACCGAGGACACAATCCACTTCACCGACGAAGACTTGTTGTTAGGATCCAAGCCTCACAACCGACCTCTCTTCGTCTCTGGGTACGTAAGGGAGCATAAAGTCAGCCGCATGCTTGTGGACGGCGGGTCAGCCATAAATATCATGCCAAAGTCAACAATGACCGCAATCGGCATTAAGATGGATGAACTATCCCTAAGCCGTCTGCTAACCCAAGGTTTTAACCAAGGAGGACAAAGAGCGATGGGCATGATCCGAGTGGAGATGACCATTGGTGAACTCAAGTCAAGCGTGATGTTCCACGTGATTGATGCAAGAACTTCCTACGGTCTGCTCTTAGGAAGGCCTTGGATCCATGCGAACGGAGTGGTACCGTCCACCCTGTTGGAAATGTGCCCTAAAACCAATCATATGATGATACTTTACGGACATTTCAAATGTTAAACTAATCTAGTTTAACATATAAAGGGCAAAGATTATTGTTTGAGCCGTCTCATATAAATGTTATATGCTTAAACGATAAAGTCCAAGGAATATGTGATTGGGAGAATGCAATCTAATGAAGTTAGATTAATGAGACCATTCTTTCGTAGACACATCCTAAATGTTCCTGATCATAGGATTACCAATTGGGCATTGACAGTCCGTTAAGATCAGTACGTACTGTGTCTTCTCTCAGGGAGAGTGACTAGTCTCGAGTCATTGGTGTGTGTGACATCAAGACAAGTACGTAGGTGCTCAATAAGAGAATGAGTTCACTGAACGTGATCAACGAAGAGTTCTTATATTCCATGTCACATGAGAACTCATGGTTGGGATAATGCAAAGTAGTCCTTTTACCTGAGGCATCACAGTTGTCTTGTGGTTAAGTCCTTAATCTTTGATTATGTCTAATTCACCCCCTCGGGGTGTCACGGCATCGTTGGGGTTAAGCCACTTAGCTATGGAGACAAGTGAATGCGCAACAAGGGATCTCTAACCTTCAAACAGTTGAGGGAGAATACTCTATGATATGATTTGGAATCTCTGGCCAGAGTATGAATGAGATTGGGGAATGCGTTCCAAATCACATTCAAGGAAATCATATAAGCAAACGATTCACATTGGATAGTAGACATGAGTAAATAAACTATCATACCAAACAATGTGGTCAAGAGTATTAGATTAGAGAAGGACCGTATTGCATTTGTAATCCCGAACTGAATAGGTTCTCCACCTCTTCTGATTAGCTTGGGTAACCATGATATGCTGCTAGGTGTCACTCATGGTTTGTGGAAGCCCTAAACGTGTGTAATCACTAAAGGGAGAATTGAAAATAGTTTCAATTCACAATCGATGTAAAATGGTTTTAATCGCCCACTACCTCGCTAAAAGGAACCTAATGGATCGCACACCATAAAAGGTAGAGATTGAAGATTAAATGGAAATGAGTAAGAATGATTAAATGGTTTAATCATTTATTTATGGCAAGGATTAATTAATATGTTAATTAATCAAACGAATTAGTTCGTTAAAGACTTCGGGATAGTTTTGGACCTTAAGGCCCAATGGGCTTCGAACGTCAAGCCCATTAACTTAAGTTGTATGACAATTTAATGAATAAAGATTCATTAAAGCCCAAAAGCCCAAAATCCCCAAGGTGGCCGGCCATATGGAATGAATTAGGGTTTTGGTTATTTAGGTCACTTAAAGAAGTGACTATATAAATGACTTTATAGCCAAATATTCATTAATGTGATTAAGGGTTTATTTTGGGTGAAAATGGGTGAGAATTGTCTCTCCATTTTCTCTCTAAAGAGGCTAACACCTTGGAGGGTACATCTAGCAATCCTACTACTCCAAGGTCACTCATTTCTTCTACAATCTAACCTTGGTGAAGAGACTTAGAGGTTCTCAATTTTGGGAACTTGGAGAACCTATTCTTCCATCCAAATCCATGGATCTAAGAAGCAAGGAATGAAGGCCCTATCTCTTTGGGTGATTAGCCTTTGCTTATGCAAAGAGGAATCTACAAAGGTATTAATTTCAACTCACTTTGTTTTGAGTTGATTATTGGTTCACCAAACTACTAGGCTTTGAATTTCATGGTAATGTTTTGTTTTTGAGTGCATGCAAGCATGATTCCGCCTTTAATTGTTAATTGCATGCTATATGATGTTGCTCAAATGAACATGTTTTTCAAAATAAATCCTTCACACCCTTCACCAATGTTTAAAATTTTACCAAGAACGAGTGAAGGTGATCTATGGCGACACCAAGCCATTCACCGAAGCCGAATCACATTTCGCAGACGCCAAGTTCTACATGAATGAAGACACGGTGCCCGAAACTCTTCCAAAAGAGATTAAATCCATGAGCAAAGCAGCGCCTAAAAAACAGGAGTGGCAGGCTATGCCCAAGAAGCAAGAAGAAGAAGCTATGTCATCTTCAAGCAAAAACGACGATGAGCTTTCTAAACCTGCAACGACCAGAGGAAGTAGGACGACCTCAAATGGACCAAGCGTACCCGTCTTCCGGTACATCCCGACGTCGAGAAGAAAGAATGGTCAATCCCCGTTTGAAACTGCAGCGAGCAAAGCCAATGCACGGCGGCACATAAATAATGTAAAGTTGCTCAAAACGAATGCAGTCTTGCCTCTGACCCAGCTAGGCGACGCCAAGGTTGCAAAACCATCACAGGGCTTCATAAAAGGCCTGCCAAAGGGGGTAGAACCAAGCTTTCTCCCAACCAAAAGGACCGAAGAAGGTTTTGATCCAAACGCCTACAAACTTATGTCGAAAGCTGGGTATAACTTCACCTCCTCTGCAAATTTGGGAAAGAATGACTTGAACACCGTCAAAGACAACGAACGTGATCTCACTAAAACTCAGAAGAAGTTGGAGAAGCATGGTTACGGGGTTAGCAACAACAAAGCTGGACTTGGCTTCACACCAAATGCACCGGTGAAGATCTCCAGCAAGGCAAAAAATGCTAGCGCTCAACACATCAGCGTAAGCATTATACAAGATAAAGAGGAGCCTCAACCTGCCCCCCGAACATCAGTATTCGATAGAATGAACTGTTCAAATGCCAGAGTTTCGGCACCTAAACTCATGAGCGGTCAAAACAAAACTTCCGTCTTCAAAAGGCTCAAAACGTCAGCATCTCGAGGCTCTGTTTTTAAAAGGTTATTGAAACCTAAAAAGCAAAGCAATAAGACTAGCTCCCCTCCACGACAGTCAGTTATGGAAAGACTTGGAGAAGCCAAAGAGCCTTCCAAAAGGAGAAAGACGACACCAGAAGCAGAAGAGATCGATCGCCTGGCGGAAAAGGATGACGTTCGAAGTTCCATTCCTTCAAGAATGAAGCGCCAAGCAATTTTGGAGGTTAACACAGTCGGATCACTAAAAGTGAAAAGGCGCACCATCATTCGCACTGGACAATCTTCATGCCAACTAGCTCGAGAGGATAACACCAAAGAAGAAGCCCAAGACGTCTTCCACATCACAATCCAAGAAGGTGAAGAAGAAATCCTCGAGGAAGATGTCATGGCGGCACCGTCACAACTCGAAGATGGGGGGCAAGCCACGGTTGACGATCTCAAAGAACTCAACTTAGGCACAAGTGAGGAACCGAAGCCCATCTTCGTGAGTGCATTATTAGGTGCGGACGAGATAGAGAAGTATTACCAGCTGCTATTAGAGTACAAGGACGTCTTTGCTTGGATCTACAAGGAAATGCCCGGCCTCGACCCTATCATTGCGGTGCATCATCTTGCAGTCAAGCCTGGAACGCGACCAATAAAGCAAACTCAAAGACGCTATCGATCCGAGCTCATCCCACAAATCGAGGTCGAGATCGACAAGTTGATCGAAGCAGGCTTCATTCGAGAGGTGCAATACCCCAAGTGGATCTCCAACATCGTCATAGTCCTTAAAAAATCTGGACAAATACGTGTCTGCGTGGACTTCCGAGACCTCAATAATGCTTGCCCAAAGGATGACTTCCCCTTGCCAATCATCGAAATCATGGTGGACGCAACCACTGGCCATGAGGCACTGTCATTCATGGACGGCTCTTCTGGATACAATCAAATTCGCATGGCTCTTGAAGATGAGGAACTAACAGCCTTCCGCACTCCGAAAGGTATTTACTGCTATAAGGTGATGCCCTTTGGTCTGAAGAATGCTGGAGCTACATATCAACGCGCGATGCAGAAGATCTTCAATGACATGCTACACAAGAACGTAGAATGTTATGTGGACGATGTGGTGGTCAAGACAAAGAAAAGATCAAATCACTTGAAGGATTTGCGAGTAGTGTTCGAAAGGTTGCGAAAATACAACCTCAAGATGAACCCGTTAAAATGTGCATTTGGCGTCACATCTGGAAAGTTCCTTGGCTTCATTGTCAAGCATCGGGGCATTGAAGTAGACCAATCAAAGATCAAGGCCATTCAAAGCATGCCCGAGCCAAGAAACCTGCACGAGTTGAAAAGTCTACAAGGTCGGCTAGCCTTCATCAGACGCTTCATCTCTAACCTTGCAGGGCGTTGTCAACCGTTCAGTCGACTCATGAAGAAAGATGTTCCGTTCGTATGGGACAAAGCATGCAACAACGCTTTTGAAAGCATAAAGAAGTATTTATCAAGTCCACCTGTCCTGGGGGCACCTGTACCAGGGAAACCGCTCATATTGTACATTGCTGCTCAGGAAAGTTCAGTTGGAGCACTCTTGGCACAGGAAAACGAGGCCCAGAAAGAATGAGCGCTCTACTACCTCAGCCGAACGCTTATCGGCGCTGAATTGAACTACTCCCCAATAGAAAAAATGTGCCTGTCCTTGATGTTTGCCATCCAGAAGCTCAGACATTACATGCATGCTTACACCATCCACTTGGTTGCTAAAGCTGACCCGGTCAAATACGTCATGTCTAAGCCAGTTTTGACAGGGCGACTAGCTAAATGGGCATTACTTCTCAATCAATACGAGATCATCTACGTCCCAGCTAAAGCCGTCAAAGGACAAGCGCTAGCAGACTTCCTTGCCGACCATCCAATCCCAGCCGATTGGAAAATCGCAGACGACCTGCCCGACGAAGAAGTGTTCTGCATCGACATATTCCCGACATGGACGATGTTCTTTGACGGATCTGCACGAGCAGACGGAGCGGGGGCAGGAGTAGTATTCATGTCGCCACGAAGGCAAGTACTACCTTATTCATTCCAGCTAAGCGAACTATGCACCAACAACGTCGCTGAGTACCAAGCACTGATCCTCGGACTCCAAATGGCAATCAACATGGAAATCGCAGCCCTTGACATATACGGCGACTCCAAGCTCATAATCAATCAACTCCTGACGGAATATGAGGTGAGGAAAGACGACCTTGTCCCATACTTCCGGCTGGCAACGCAGTTGCTACAAAGGTTTGAGGCCGTAACACTAGAACACGTGCCAAGAAAAGAGAATCAAATGGCAGACGCTCTCGCCAACCTAGCCTCGAGCATGACATTAGGAGAAGACGAAGCTACAAACGTGCCAGTCTGCCAAAGATGGGTAATCCCACTTGTCACTGAAATAGTACTAAGTGATACAAACGTTATTTCAATACTTCTGGTCAACGTTGAAGAATAGAGACAGCCTCTGATCAACTACTTGGAGCATGGAATGCTTCCAGATGATCCGAAACACCGCTCTGAAGTACGTCGACGAGCACATCGCTTCCTCTATTACAAAGGGACACTCTACCGGCGATCTTTTGAAGGGGTACTTCTGAGATGCCTAGGCGAGGAAGAAGCCAATCAAGCCATGGAAGAAGCACACTCAGGAATATGTGGAGCGCACCAGTCCGGACCAAAGCTTCATTTCCAGCTCAAAAGAATGGGTTATTACTGGCCAAGCATGGTAAAGGACTGCTTAGAATACGCCAAAAGGTGCCAAGCCTGCCAATTTCATGCCAACTTCATACACCAACCGCCTGAACCATTACACCCCACAGCTACTTCATGGCCGTTCGATGCATGGGGATTGGATGTCGTAGGACCAATTGCGCCAAAGTCATCAACAGGGGAGGCTTACATCCTGGCTGCAACAGATTACTTCTCTAAGTGGGCTGAGGCCATACCCCTGAAGGAAGTCAAGAAGGAAACTGTCGTTCGTTTCATCAAGGGACATATCATCCATCGATATGGGGTGCCTCGCTACATTGTCACCGACAACGGAAAACAGTTCTCAAACCGACTCATGGATGAGCTCTGCGAGAAGTACAAGTTCAAGCAGCGCAAATCCTCCATGTATCATGCTCCGGCCAACGGTCTTGCAGAAGCATTCAACAAGACATTGTGCAACCTCCTGAAGAAGGTAATCGGTAGAACAAAGAAAGACTGGCATGAAAGAATAGGCGAAGCCCTATGGGCATACAGGACAACATATAGAACGCCTACCCAAGCCACACCTTATTCTCTTGTATATGGCGCAGAAGCTGTTCTACCACTCGAAAGTCAAATCCCCTCGCTAAGGATGGCTATACAAGAAGGCTTGACTGACGAAGAGAACGCAAAGCTGCGTCTTCAAGAACTGGAGGCACTGGATGAGAAAAGACTCGAAGCCCAGCAGCACCTGGAGTGTTATCAAGCGCGACTTTCTAAAGCCTTCAACAAGAAAGTTCTCCCTCGGTCTTTTCAAATGGGAGATCTCGTCCTTTCATTGCGTAGGCCTATCATCATAACTCACAAGACAAAGAGCAAGTTCACGTCAAAATGGGATGGACCATACGTAGTACAAGAAGTCTACACCAACGGCGCCTACTTAATCATGGTGGAAGACGGCTTGAAGATCGGCCCTATCAACGGCAGATTCTTAAAGCGCTACTACCCTTGAAAGGCAACAAATTACCGCTCTTTATTCGCACGAGCCTAAACTGCATGAACCAAAGCTCCTGGCCCGTAAGAGCATAAACTGCGTACACCAAAAAAAAAAGTGTATTTTGAACTACGTTATGACTTGATCCCTCCTCAACAAAGGGTACGTAGGCAACTCGAAGTGTCAAAACTTCAAGTACAGTCACACCATCTAAAAGAAATAATAATAATAATAAGTAAACACTTTGAGGATCGAAGAGCAAAATCAAGAACATAAATGCTTTATTTCTTTGAAAGAAGGAGTTGGCTCCAAGGCCTTATTACAAGAAATATTACTTGAAAACTATGTCTCTAAAACCACGAAGGCGATCTCCAAGCGAGCCTTCCAAGGTCTTCAAAGTCTCTACCTCAGTGGGAGACAAGACGGGTAACTCAATAGTCGTGCTTTTCTCTCGTTCTAGGCGTGAAATCTCTTCTTGGTACTGAGAAAGTGCAGTTCCCTGCTCTGCGAGGACACTTTCAAGTTGTGATGCCTCGACTATCAACTGCTCTCGCTCTCGCGCCAATGCATCTAGACGCCCTTGGACAGAAGTTAACGAAGCCTCCGTGACTTGATAATCTCCTGAAACAGCTTGCTGAAATGACCGGACTTGAGCCAGTGATGAGTCTATCATGGTTAGCTGATGAGCTCTGACATCTGGACTCAACTTCTCTAAGGAAATAGCACGCAAGGAAGAATATTCAGTCGAGGCGGCCATGAGTTCGGCAATCTTGATCTTCAAGGAAGAGGAATCAACGTTAAGGTTGTCAATCACTGAAACAAACTTCGACAAATCCTCATTAAGCAACGGGAGGTCTTCCAGTGGACACTTAGAAATCCTCGCCTCAATATGGCCCTTGATCTCCATTGCTGCACCAAGACTTATGCGATGGATGAGTCGCTCAGTACCGCTAAGATTCGGTCCTCTCAAAGAGATCTCAGAGCTAGCTGGCAAAGGCGTTGGACGCATGACGGGTTCTCGCATACCCCCACGCACACGTGGCAAACTCGGGAAGTTCGACGGATTCGGAACAAGCTCTGCACCAGGAGGATCCCTGATATCCCCGTCTGTAGGTAGGTTACCTGCAAATAGCATCTCCGTATAGGAATAAACATCTGCAGTTGCCAAATCAAAATGACGGGAAGGCCCAACCTAAAAAAAAGACAAAGAAAGATGTTAGAAATAAAAGCCAAAACGACAAAAGCAGAAGAAATCATGAGAGAAAATAAAGGATATACATCTCTCTCAAATGGCTCACGGCCATCGAATTGAGGAGTTCTAAACACTTCTTTCTTCTTGTGACGAAAATTGACATCACTGTCAGCCTGAGCATCCTCAAGTGGTCGCTTGTTTGAAACTTGTGGACGCTGCTGCAAAATAAATCCATCTTCGTGCGAGTCACCTTCATCCCCCGCCTCTTCAGAAGCATCCGGATGTCGAGGAGACAAGCATGGACGTTGAAGAGTTAAAGCTACAGGTCTATCTTGTAAGGGAGCCGCACTCGCGCGATCAAGGGGTACCATTCGCATAGAAACCACAAGACAACCCTCTCTCGACGTATCATCACTTAAGTGAGAAGAATTGGCGCCACTTGCAGTCCCCGAGTTCTCATAATGTGTCTTTGACCACTAACGTGCGTAAACATGGGTCACTGGATTACTCATGAACTCATCATTGGCCGGCAGCGTAATAACAGCATTTGTGCATAAACGGGTACAAGACTCCCAATGCATGTACACGGCTTGCAGGGATACCGATGGGTTCCTTTCCTTCAACTTGCCTGGCTCGCTTTGGACAAAACCAAATTGCCTGCTGAAACGGTGGGGGCTATATGACTGGATGATACATCGGTCTTCTTGCCGCAAAGAAACAAACCCCGAGCGAAGGCTTATAAGATAAGACAAGTCCGAGAAGCGGAGATGCGAGTTGTCTACGATGCCTCGCCGCACCGAGCCAACTCTCGCTAAGGGGTCCATCCTCAAGTCTTCACAACTCTTAAAAAGCGCTCGCGCTTACAAATTGTCAAGGCTCTTAGCGGAGAGCACACCAGAATACTTCGTCATCAAATGCCCTAGCTTGGCTCCAGTCGATGAGGAAGGTCTTGACTTATCCAGAGTCGACAGAGAAAAATGAGTGCCAAAATATTCACCCAACCAACCATACACATAGTGGTAAGGAAGCACCGCAGCACGATCTTCAGTGCTTGCCGCGTCAGAAACCATGCTCAAGCCATTGTAAATGTTGGCTAAGACCGGAATAGCGAGGCTAAAAGACTCACCTGCAGCCATCTTGCTAGCAACTTTGAAAACTCCAGGACGAACTAAGTTGACGTCGCCTGCGGGGAAAACAACTTTACAAAGCCAACAAGCTAAGAAAGCAGCCAGGTAAGACTCCTCCACATGCTCTGGTGCTATGCCAAGATCCTCAAATGCTCTCAACTCGTCAGAAGAGCGACGCCTGGTTGCACCAATAACACCGGACGGGTCTGAGTCGCCCTTTGGCCTAGTGGTCTTGTTACGACCAATTCTCTTCAAAGGCTTCTTATACCTCATGGCCTCCCAGTACCAGAATCGGATCCATGAGGAAATCCTCACGCCTGATTTACCTCGAGCATCCTGGAAAAGCCTGTGATACGCCCAAAACAAATAGCGGCAACTGGCAGGCAATCCTCGGTTATTGCAAAGAGAAAGGTCCTCTGCGCTGGGAACAACCTCGTCGTAAAACTTGCCTTGGATCGGCAAACCTCCTATCCTGTGAAGATCCCAAAGTGAAATTGACATCTCCCCTTGTGCTGTGTGAAGTGTGTTGGTGGCCGAACACCAACACTCTAAGAACGCACGAATAACGGAAGGATGGCGATCGTAACTAAACAAAGACGCATACACAGCGTGGTAAAGGTCCACCTTAGTGAGCACATCCTTAGATCGGCTTAAGACATCTTCGAGCCACTCCCAATAAAACTCATCAAAAATGGCCTCTCCAGCAGTAGACAAGGTACCATTCCAAGCCTTGGCTCCGATGCGGATGTGATCACCAAGAAGCTTAAATGAGGCCGAATGATTGTCACCGGCATAGTGCGACGGATTCAAGATAAGAATCTTCGAGATGCGCGCCTTCTTCTTCGTATATGCTTGGACAGAATCCACCACATCCCAAGATACTTCGGAAGACCACGACTTAATATGCATGGAGTTATCTTTCGCGGGAAGAGCAAGCGCTTTAGGACCGGTCAGTGGCTCGTAAAGCTTCAACATCGTTCCTCTGTCTTGCAAGTCACCGGCCTGCGCAAGAATGGTAAGGGTGCCGCCCTTAAAGCACTTAAAAAATACCATGACCTCGAAAAAAAAATTAAATAAATAAATCAGCAGCAACATGGCAAAGCGGGTAGCTACGAGACTGCCCTTCCAAGCGGCAGCAAAAGGCACTACACAACGAAACCCCGTTGCAGTCCCTTGTGCAAACCCTAGGCAGCAGAAGGCACAAATATGCTCACACCCTGCTCACTCCAAATACCACGCCTCTGAAAGCTTCGTAATTAAAGATCCCTAGCATTACGACAAAGAAATCCATCAGTGAAGGAGCGCACATTATGAGAAATTTTATATAGGAAAACTAATGAAAAGGGCTTGAAAACTTTGAGTTTTAATGATAAGGACAAAATAAAGAGTAAAATGAATAGTACCAGGATTGACTTTTTAGTGTAAAAATATGGTTTTTCGTTAAAGTGAACAGTACCAGGTGCTTTTCGTTAAAGTTCCCATTTTATATATGTGCAGACTGGGACAAACAAATATATATATATATATATATATATATATATATATGCATGCAGATGGCGGGACATAGAAACAAATACATATATATATATATATATATATATATGCATGCAAAGGACTCCACGCCAGCCAAAGGAACAAATGCATATATATATATATGGAAAGTCAGCATGCGGATGACAAGGGATGGGACAAGCAAACATATATATATATATGTATATATATGTATATATATATATATATATGCATGCAGAGGACGCCACACCAAAGGAACAAATGCAAGTACATATGGAAAGTCAGCATGCGGATGACAAGTGATGGGACAAGCAAACATATATATATATATATGCATACAGTGGACGGCATCAAAGAACAAATGCATATATATATATACATGCATGTGGATGACAAGACAAGCAAGCAAATAAAATATATATATATGTACAAGCAAGCAAATAAAATATATATATATATATATATAAGCAAGCAAATAAAATATATATATATATATATATATATATATATATATATATATGCATGCAAACGACGGGACATGCCAAGTACCAGCCATATATATATATGCATGCAGAGATCCAGGTGACAAGGGGATCTCGATCAAGAACAGCCTGCAACCATGCTCACGCCCTCCTGTAATCCTGCTCTGCGCACCCAAACCAACTCAAACGAATCCACGCTGTCGTCCTCACGACCGTCTCCCTGCTGCAGAGGGCCAACATTTCCAACTTGATTGGGGTTCAGGGTGCAGTTAATATCCAAGGAGAGGACCAGAAGAAACTTGATGTTGTCTCCAATGGGTGTTTTCTCTTTCTCTCTCTGGTCTCTGTGGCTCAAAGTAGCAGCGGCTGCAAAAAGTTCAAATGAAAATGAGGAAGAGGAAGGGGGCACGGTCCATGGTCCTTCAACAAGTGCACGTAAAAAAAAAAAAAAAAAAAAAAACAAAACAAACAAACCAGTGATGATCTGCTCAGTCAGGTGCGAGTGCTTGGAGAATGGCGGCTGTGCTCAATGATAAGGGCAAGGATGACAAAGGTGATGCGGCAAGGATGGTGGTTGTGCAATGGCTCGGCAGTAACAGTAAGAGGCAGCGAGCATGCAGTAGCTGCACAATCGGCCGTGAAATTGTTGCGTAGTTGGGGTGTTCAGAGAAGCAAGCAAACCTGCGCAAATACGAAGCTGCAAGCTTTGGTGCCTAAAAGCCTTACAGAAAGGCTTACTTATACACCCCAAAACAGACCAACATTACAGAACACATGCCGCGAATGATGATACTCACATGCAGCAATCTTTTGTTAAAGCTGGAAAAGCTTTAAACGCCCATATTTACCTGCCAGCAAGCAGCATATTTGGGGAAAAAACAAAGACATACAGCTTTAGCTGTATGTTTGAGATGGAATAATCACCACGTAGGTCATCTTCCTACCGTCGGATATCTAATGGCCGCTTGGTGTCAGCACATCGTGTGTTGATCTTTTGGCCTCAGTGGCCTCTTATCCTGATCCGGACGACAAGATCAAAACAACCAGATTCAAGGATCAAGCAGACGATACACAAGGCAAGGCCATACTGCATGAGCTACAAACCGACAGCATAGATACTTCTTTGTTACGACATGGACATGAGGAGCATCTGTTCGAGAAGGCGCTCACCATCTTAGACGAACGAGAAGCACGTGGACGTGCTGACGGCGTCGCTGTCGCTTAAGAATGATGCTAACGGTGACGGCACCAAGCTCACCGACACAGAGATTAAGTATGTTGAAGAGGCCATATTCAAATGATGCGTGCTGGCGCTGTTCCTGGGTCCGCCACCTCCATGGCATACATTTTCAGGTCATGCATCCATTTTCCCTTATCTGTTCATACTTTCTGAGTGGTCAGACAAAGGGAGATCGGACATCACTCAAAACGCTCGAAATCTGAAGAAAAGCAAAGGCAGAGGTGCAAAGCAAAAGTGAAAAGGAAAAGGAAAAGAGATAAAAAAAAAATAATAATAAAAAAAAAATAAAAAATAAAAAAATTTATGATTACGGTTCATTTTGTCTGCCAAGAGACAGAGAGAGTTGGTAAAATAAAATAAATAAATAAATAAAATAAAAAATAAAATAAAGTAAATAAAAAATAAAGAAAAGATGTACATATAGACGCTAAGTGAAATAAAGCTCATTTATTAATGTTTTCGATAAATTACAAATATGTACATATACATAAATAAAAAAATAAACAAACGAGAGAGAGCCTTCACGAAGTTTGCTCGGGCGGAGCCTCAGCAATCGGCGGGGCCACAGAAGGAGGAGGTATCGGAGGTTGGTCATTCAGAGCTTCGCTACGCGGTACAGCCCCAGAAGACGAAGGCAAATGCTGTTGGAACAAACCCATAAACCTCCGATGATCAAGTAAAATCTGACCATCAGATTCCTGCATCTGGTCAATTTTCCTCTTCATGTTTGTGGCATAGTCGTGTGCGAGCCTGTGCAACTGTTTATTCTCATGCTTGAGCCCTCTAATCTCTTGTTTGAGACTCATCACTTCAGCCGCCAACGATTCAACTTGACGGGTTCGAGCAAATAGGCGTTGGGCCATGTTGGACACAGAACCCGCACACTGCACACTAAGGGCCAGAGACTCCTTAACAGCCAACTCATCAGACCGCTTGGAAAGCAGTCTGCTATCTTTAGGAGTGACAAGGTTCCGGGCCACCACCGCAGCGGTCATATCATTCTTCATCACCGAATCCCCAACGGTAAGAGGACCAGTAGGGGATATGAATGATGGGCGCCATATGTTGTCAGGAGAAGGCGGGACTGCCTCTTCACCAAGGTTCAAATCGAAACGACGGTCGGAGGGTCCAGACATTTTCAAAGGTGTTGAAGAAAGAAGAGGTCAGATAGATCAAGATCTTAGAAGTGCAAGAAGGGAGTTTCTGCAAGCGAAAATTCAAGTGTGCTTTGAAACGAACTGCGTGCCTCTATAAAAATCAGCACTCAACGGGCTTTCAGAGATCGAAGAGGCAAGCTCAGAATTCGAAGAGGCCAATTCAAAAATCGAAGAGGCAAGCTCAGAAATCGGAGAGGCATCTTGCTTTTCCAGACGCGTCAGCACCCATCACACGCAAACTCAGCTTTGCGGAAATCACGGGTGATTTGTCGAAGTGCCGATCCCAGATATCGAGGAGACGCCAGTCTTTTCCAGACACATCAGCACCCATCACACGCAAACTCAGCTTTACGGAAATCACGGGTGATTTGTCGAAGCGCCGATCCTAGATATCGAGGAGACGCCAGTCTTTTCCAGACACATCAGCACCCATCACACGCAAACTCAGCTTTGCGGAAATCACGGGTAATTTGTCGAAGCGCCGATCCCAGTTATTGAAGAAGCGCCAGTCTTCTTCAGCCACGTTAACACATGTCACATGCACACTCAGCCTGGCGGAAATTACGGACAATTTGTCGAAGATTGCTGATAAAGAAGAAAGCACGTGAAGCCATACTGATCAATCACGCATTGGCTACTGACACGAGTGAAAGAACAGTACCTCTACAGGTATTAAGGAACTCCCTATAACTGTCCATCTTCGCCCTCCATAGCAAGGCAGACATACGGAACCTTTCTTCATCTCCGAGAATGCCTTCCCAACGAAACCTCTCGAGTCACTCAGTGTTCCTTATTCCTTGGGGTACCTCAGCAAACAAATAACACCAAAGCAAAAGTATCTCATATCACCAGGGTAGAAAGCAAAAGTATCTCATATCATGCGTTCTCCCTGTCCTTTCCTTTGTCCTTGTTCTTACCTACAAAGACAAGGATAAAGAAAACAATATGCCGGAACTTCCACTTAAACTTGGGTAAGGAACCGACTGCTTGGAACCCTTCCCTGATTGCCTACCTAGCACTGCTCTCGAGTACTCGTTTCCCACTGCTGCTGTACTTCCAAAGAAGCTGCCACATCTGCCTGGAGAACAGATAAGGCAAGTGAAAATGATACCTTGCAGCATGTGGAGACAAGGTGCAGAAGGAACAAGCAGAGAAGAATGCGGTCTGCACAGTCAACTCAGCGGAAGGAGTCCGAACTGAGGAACTCGAGAAGCTGCCATATCTGCCTGAAGAAACAAGCAGAGAAGAATGCAGCATGCACAGTCAACTCGGCAGAAAGAGTCTGAGATGAAGAACTCGTTTTGACCCTCAAATTCTTGGGTCAACTTACTAGGCGTTGTGGGCTGCACGTGTCGATTCACCACCCTTGAATCAAATCCTTAAAGATCAAGTCACCAACTGGAAGAATAGCCCATCAATCTTGAAGATCATACCGCTGACCAAACTGCTCAGGTGTGAATTAGAAAGATTGAACAAAGCAAACAAGTCGTCACCTTCACCTCATGCCTGCTTGCAATATGTTCGAGTCAACCTTCAAGAATCAAGCCTCAACGGCCCTTGAAGACGCTTCCAGCCAAATTCAAAATCAAGCCTCGACGGCCCTAGAAGAAATCACAAGTCCGATTCAAGATTAAGTGTCTACCACCCTTGAATCAAAACCTAGTTCAAGAATAAGCTGTGGAAAATCAACAATTGGAGGAATCTAGAAAATCCTTCAACCCAGTTCAAGATCAAAGCTGTGGAAAGTCAACAAATCGCAACAAAATACGTGTCGATTCACCCACTACCAAAGCCAAAGATCATCTACCACATGAAGCTCCTTGTGGTCCAATTTCAACCTTCAAGATCAAGCCTCGACGGCCCTTGAAGAAATTTCAAACAACAATTCAAGATCAAGCCTCAACGGCCCTTGAAGAAATCTCAAGCCCAATTCAAGATCAAGCCTCAACGGCCCTTGAAGAAATCTCCAGCCCAATTCAAGATCAAGCCTCGACGGCCCTTGGATCGACATCTACAGTAAGAGACTTCAAAACGTATCTCCTACACATGACAAGCACATGTATACGACGTGCCTTGAAGTGGGGGCATTTGTAGACATCGAAATTTCGTAAATAAATGTTGACCGATAAATCAAAGTGTCAACGCTCATGTATTACATAAATTTTACACGTAGCGTGTGACTCAACGAAAATTGAAATGAGTTGGAAAAGTCATCAAATAGGACACGTGTCTACACCTGGCAGAAACGACTTATTTCATCTGGAATATTATATTCAAAATTAGGCCTTGGAAAATTCTATAAATACAAGCCCATTTCATTCATTTAAAGGGACCAATTCATATTACACCTTGAAGCTCTGAAGCTCTGAAACTCCAAAGCTCTCAAGCATCCAAGTTCCCGAAGAATCAAGAAAGCTCTCTTCGTTCTTCGTTCTTCGTCCATCGCTCTTTCAAGATCAAGCCCCGACGGCCCTTGAAGAAAGCACCATCGTTCATCATCCGTTCATCCAAGATCAAGCCCCAACGGCCCTTTGGATCAACAATCATCCACCTTCAAGATCAAGCCCCGACGGCCCTTGAAGAAAGTGTTCTTCGTTCATCGTTCTTCCAAGATCAAGCCCCAACGACCCTCTGGATCAACAAACGTCGACAAATCCACACATCCAACCGTCCTTCAAGATCAGACCCAAAACCCCTTGAAGATCCGTTCATCACTGTTCTTCAAGATCAAGCCCAAAAGCCCTTGAAGATCCGCTCAAATCCACCTTCAAAGATCAAGCCCACGGCCCTTTGAAGAAACTTCCAACTGTTTATCCAAGATCAAGCCTCGACGCCCCTTGGATCAACGAAACATCCACTAATCAACACCTTACGGAGATCGAATCAGAGGATCAAAATAGTGAGAGATTGTAACCCAAAATCATCAAATACAAATATTTGTTTGTGCACGTTGTTCTTGTCTCTTTCGTTTCAGGAATTTTCCGTGTTCACAGTTTATTTTTTGTGATTTTTTATGTATGCGATCTTGAACCATATACAAACAAGTTTGATGGTTGGATCATTCAAATTAATTTTGTAAAATGCGTATCCCATAAAAAAGATAGATTCACTAACACTTTAGAGTTTATTTATACTTTCATTAAGTATAACATAAGATTTTGTGGTATCCACTAGTGTAAATAATTTAAATTGAAGACCAAATTCATTCATTGTATTCATATAGGGTCAAGGAGTGTAGCTGTAAAAAATCATCAAAATTGGAGTTAAAATAACCGTTAAATCGTGATTTTTCATTTCTAACTGTCGAAAAGTTTTGTCCCATTACTTCATGTCTAAATGTTTGTTTTTTTTTGTGATTTTTGGCGTATACGATCTCGAACCATATACAAACAAGTTTGATAGTTGGATCACGTTCAAATTAGTTTCGTAGAATGCATATCCCATAAAAAAGATAGATTCACTAACACTTAGAGTTTATTTATACTTTCATTAAGTATAGCATAAGATTTTGTGGTATCCACTGGTGTAAACAGTTTAAATTGAAAATCGAATTCATTCATTGTATTCATATAGGGTCAAGGAGTGTAGCTGTAAAAAAATCATCAAAATTGGAGTTAAAATAACCATTAAATTGTGATTTTTCGTTTCTAACTGTCAAACGGTTTTGTCCCGTTACTTCGTCTCTGAATGTTTTTCTTTTTGCGATTTTTAGCGTATGGAATCTCGAACCATAAGATTTTGTGGTATCCACTAGTGTAAATAGTTTAAATTGAAGATCGAATTCATTCATTGTATTGATATAGGGTCAAGGAGTGTAGTTGTAAAAAATAATCAAAATCGGAGTTAAAATAACCGTTAAATAGTGATTTTTCGTTTCTAACTATCGAAAAGTTTTGTCCCGTTACTTCGTATCTGAATGTTTTTTTTTTTTTTTGCAATTTTTGGCGTATGTGATCTCGAACCATATACAATATATATTTAATAAGTAGAGTTAAATTTATTTATTTTGTATGTATAAGTATAACACTTAAGAAGTTGAATGGTATGTATATTTAAGCCGATCCAATGGTCACCAATTTTTTTTAATTTAATTTAATATATATATACATATATATATATATAATTATTATAGTTTTTAGGGGTATAAAATTGTTAAATTAATATATATAATTATTATAGTAATTTTTTTAGGGTTATAAAATTATAAAATTAATATTTTGCTTGTCGTGTCGGGTTCTCGGGTCGTGTCACGAATTGCCAGGCCTAGCTTGCGCGACCAAAAATTGTTATGCGTCACGCAATTATGTTTTAAAATGGTTTTAATTTTTTCTTATTTTGTTTACAATTTATTATAAAATACAAGCATACCGAATTTATTTACAAAGTAATTCACATATAAAATGGGAATCATTCATACCATTTTTTCCATCACGCATTAACCATTTCATGTGTTTTACAAAAAAAGTTACAAATAAATTGCCTTAATCTTCATCCGAACTATAATAATTTTCACTTTCGTCGCTATCATCATTTTCAGTGTCCCATTCCTCATCATCGATAGGTACGTCACCATCGTCATTTGTGCGCACTAGACCATCGTATCGTGGAATATTATTGAGGTCAATTGTGATCGACTGAATCGGTATTTCGATTGAAGATACTCCTTCTATCTAAAATGGTTCTTGGATAAGGTTACTATCTTGGAGTGTTTCCGCACCACTTTCCATCAAAGATTCAAGACGTTGGTCAGCAACATTGTCAATGCCGTCGTCAGTATGGTCTTGTTCTGGTATAGCATACACGTTCCTATGATCCATCGTCTGAAAAACTTTCCAACCCCTCCCGGCTTTAGGGTCATCTAGATATACACTTTCTTTTTCCATGCTTGCTAAGATGTAAGGGTCGTCATCGTACCAAGTTTTGATAGTGTTCAATGATAGTAATCCATGATCTCTTTTCACACTTCCATGCCTATTTGGGTTTGTATCAAACCATCGACACTTAAGTAGGATCACTTGGCACCGGTCTTTGTAAAGCAATTGCACGACAGTTGTTAGTTTACCATAGAATTCAATGTATGTACTTTCGCCTCCCCCGGGGACATGAACACCGCTGTTTTTCATACACAACTTGTCATCTCATGCACCCGCTAAGAACTTGATGCCGTTCACATGGCAACCCGAGTACAATTCAACGCGAATTGATTTGAACGCCAAGTTATATAACTCTTCATTATACGTGGGGGAATTCGATGTTTTCAGTTGATTCACCTAATATTAGACAAACATTTAAATTTGTTAGTTCAAGCAACTTAATTGGTACAATATATATGTCCAATACAAAACACTTCAAACTTACATATTTGAGAAACCACTGCGGAAACAATTCATGATGTTTCTTGGCATACAAATATGAAGGATGTGCCTGCTTCATCATATTTTCATGCTCGTCTAGGTATGACAGTGTCTAGTCACAATTGTTGAGTACGAATCAATGTGCTACATCCATGTCTTTCTTGGAAAACGACTTGCCATAAATCGGATCTCCGAATGGTTGAGCGATTTGGACAAAAACTGAAAGTTTCTCCTTTCTCACACCCCTATCATTATTGCGAGGAGGACGATTGAAAGTTGTCTCAACATCATTTAAATACATTCCACAAAATGTAAGCACCTCATATGCCACTCAAGCTTGTTTAATGGATCCTTTGGGCTTCGCTTTGTTTCGTACACTTTTCTTCAAGTCTCCGAGAAGCCTGCCAAAAGAAAACGATATGATACACATATTACTATTGGATACATCCATCGAAAGTTGACTGGTCCAACAAGCAATGCCTCATTTGGTAAGTGAACCATCACATGTATCATACTTTTGAAGAAAGCTGGAGGAAATATCTTCTCAAACTTGCATAGAACTTACACAATATCATGGCGCAATTAATTAAAGTACATTTTTCGCAACTTTCCTTACGTCAATTGTGAAAAAAAACTGGACAACAACATGATTGGTTTCACTACATCGGCTGGTAAGAGATGTTGAATACCCACAGGAAGTAGGCGTTGCAGAACCACATGGCAGTCACGACCCTTTAGGCCAGCTAATTTGCCCCCTTCAACATTTACGCAATGCGCGATATTTGAAGCATACCCATCAGGAAACTTTACAGATGATAAAAACTTTAAAAATTCTTTCTTGTCATTCGGTTTCATTGAAAAAAATGCAAGATCCCTTTTGGCTTTATCGTTGTCCCTATTCATCCATAAACCCCGTCATAATCCCATTCGTTCCAAATCAAGATGAGCTTTGATCGTGTCCTTTGTCTTGCCCTCAATATCTAGAATTGTGTTGACCAATGTGTCAAATACATTTTTCTCAACATGTATAACAACGAGGTTGTGTCTCAATTTTAGTTTGGACCAATATGGGAGCTCAAAAAACATAGACTTGTGCATCTAGTTCATATGTGTAGAAGGTCGTGTCTTACTGACATTGTTCCTAAAAGGAGCAAAATCCAAACGGTTAAGCTGTTCCAAAATCTGAGCACTAGACCATTGTCTGGATCAGAGGTGATGCTCTTTCTCCCCATCAAACTCTTTATCCTTCTATCGCCACTCGTGGTCCCAAGGAACCCATCTTCGATGACCAAGGTAACAAACTTTTTTGGCGTGCCAACTAGATGTTATGTCTTCCTTGCATACAGGGCATGCCTTATAACCCCTAGTGCTCCACCCAGAAACCATTGCATATGCGGGGAAATCATTCACAGTCCACATCATTGCAGTACGCAAAATGAACATCATGCCAGTACATTTATCGTATGTACGCACACCGTGTGTCCATAAATCTTTAGCTCATCCACCAACAGCAATAAGTATACATCAATTGACCTACCAGGATCTTCAGTTATCAATAGAGTCATCATCATGTATTCTTTTTTCATACATTTCCATGGTGGCAAATTATACGGAAATACGAAAATTGGCCAAGTACTGTGGTGTTGGTTTAAAACCCTAAACAGATTAAATCCGTCAGTGGCAAGTCCCAATCTAACGTTACGAGAATCAGTAGCAAACTCGGGGAACGTTCGATCGAACTTTTTCCATGCCTCCCCATCTGCAGGATGCCGCATCACATCGTCGTCTACTCGTTTTGCCTTATGCCATCTCATGTCTGTGGCAATATGCGTCGACATATACAATTGCTGCAACCTAGGTTTCAAGGGCAGATAGCACATAACTTTTTGTGGTATCTTAGTCGTTCTATTCTGGGATGTCATTTTGAACCTCGATTCATTGCATACAGGGCATTTATCCAATGCTTTATTCTCATAGTAGAATAAAATACAATTGTTTTTGCAAGTGTGAATTTTTTCATAACTCAATCCAAGACCATTCAACACCTTTTGCGCGTGTCTATGGTCTTTCGGCAAACAATTGTCCTTCGGAAGCATTCTCTTGAAAACCCCTAAAAAGTAATCGAAACTCTAGTTCGACATACGATACTTTATTTTTCCATGCATTAGTTTCACAATGGCCGTGAGAACAGAAAAGCTCTTATACCCTAGGTATAACTCTTGGTTGGCATTTTTTAATAGTTTTTCATATTGTTTGAACTCTGCATTGTCCATTGGTGTAGGCGCATCATCTTCCCCTTCATGATTGGTGTTTGTCGATGCAAATGGAAAATCATCATTTATAATATCCATGACTTGTTCATTAAGATCCACAATAGGTTCAACATTATCCACTATTGTGGTGTTTGAAGACGAAGCATTGTCTAATTGTTCCCCATGATGGCTCCAAGTATTATATGTCTCAATCATTCCATTCCTTACTAAATGATTTCGACGTGCATGAATTTCGGCAGCATCTCAATACAGTTCTTCGGGTGTACAACCTGAAGAACCTACAAGGATGACACCGAAATCCCCACAACCGAAACCTAATCCTTCAACCATAAACTACGAGTCATAACTGTGCATTCCCAAAATGTCCAAATAATGGGACAATTCAAGAATTAATTGGACCGTAGTCATACTTTGGCATCCGTGCGAGAAATCGAACTAATCCTTCAACGCGAAACTAAGTTTTACTAAAAATAAAAAAACAAGTGCGAAGTTAATTTCAATTAACTCCGTACATCACAACACATATTTGTACCTCACGTACAAATTTAACGACATAATATAAATATAATTTCAGAACACAATATAAACATAATAATCTAAGTTCAACATAATTTAATTAATTTTATATGTTTAAAAAATAAAATGAACAAAATACCTTCTCAATCGTTCTCCACCAATCGCTAATCATGCACAATATCCCTATAGATAATGAAATTAATGGCGTTAGTATGAATTTACATTAATACTTTTACCGTAGTGACAAAAAATGCTTAGTAGACACACCGAGATAGCTCGATCAACCTAGAGAAGAAGATGGAGGGAGTATTAGATGATGAAATTGAGAAAAAATGGAAATGATGGATGCCGGATTGAGCAAAATCGAAGGGATGAGTGCAGAGGCACAATCTGCAATATCTTTGTAGTTTGCCTCTGCATATGGCTGAATCTACATTAAAAAGGACGAACGATTTTGTGAGATAAATTACGTATTTCGTCGTGTAAGATATCTTTGCGCGACGAAAGACAAACATTCGTCGCGCAATCCATTTGTTTTTTTTTATTTTTTTATGTTTTTCTTTTTTATTTGTATGTATTGTAAAAATTTATTTTATTATAAATCAAAAGCTCAAACCTAATTAAACATTAAATTAATTAACAAAATTAATTTACTATCCCAAATAGAAATTATAATTAATGCAAATATTAATACTCATCCACATAACATATATTTATTCATTAAATTAAGGGGCTTTTAGATCCAGGTCCAAAAACATAGAGTGTTTTTAGGAGTGACTCCAGTTATCTAATTATATGCTTTTATTTCTTTTATACTCCTTTTATATTTTCTAAAAATATTAAAAATTAATTAAAATCTTTTAATATTATGCATTTTTCAACTCTAAAATATCTAATTAATATCTTATAAACAAATTTTTTTTAATATACTAACATAAATCTATCTGCAAAACATTCTACTCTAACTCAAGTAGCAAATATATGAATGTATATTATACCTATAAGTGACATATGAAACCTAACTAAAAGGCAGAAAAAAAAATATAATATACCTACAAGCAAGACACATTAATTTGTGATAGGTTAACTATGAAAAAATATCTGTCATATAGGATAAATACAATTAACCTGTGATATAGGTTGTGTTGAGCAAAAATTGTACATAATATGTAAACAAATAATTCACTCGACACAATTTCACCCTTATTCATTTTTTCGAAGAGGGTTTTATTAATTCAAGTTCGACCCATTCTAGGCTACGCGCCTATTAATTACAACCTTTCTTTTGGGAAAGAAATACCCTTTGATTCCAATTCAAATAAAATGTAACTTGAGGATTTTGGTGTTTGTTTGATTTTGTGACTGCACCTAGGCCGAACCCTAGATTGCCTACGTACCCTCTTAAGGGATCAAGTCACTCGTAGTTCATGGTGTTTGGGTTTTGATGCCTTATGCAGTTTCAGCTCATGCAGGTGAGGAGCATAGTGCCTTATGCAGTTTCAGCTCATGCGGGCAAGGAACATTTGAAAATTTGATATGGCTTCATGCCATTTGAGACTTTTTTTCGGCTTTGTGCCATTTGAGACTTTGATACGGCTTCGTGCCCTTTGAAACTTTTCTTTGGCTTCGTGCCATTTTGGTATTTGATAGTAAGAGTGAATTTAGTTTATATAAACCAGGGATTCGTTTCGGTTTCACTGTTGTGTCTAAAACTTGATATTAGACTGCCTACGTATCCTTAACGGAATCAAACCGGCGTAGTTCGTTAAGATTTGTTACTTTGTTTGGATTTGGTGTGGCTTCATGTCATTTGAATTTTGATGTGGCTTCGGAGCTTTCCAAGTTCCAATAGGACTTGTCTTCCAATTTCAATAATTTGACTTCCCATTTCAATAACCACACTTCTTCCCCACGTGAGATGCATACTTTTCTTTTGAACCTACTTTGAATTTTCAAACCTTCACAAAACAAACTTTACTTTTTTCATGCTTTTAAGTTTTCACAACTTCCCACGTGGGTTCGTGATTTTCAGGAAGCTTTATCCACCCCTTCTTTTTATTTTTTCTTCTCTTTGCCGCAACTTTCCTTTGGTGGGGTTCAAATCCTATATCAATTGTTCTCTGGCAAATTTTTGTTCTGTAGCAAACTTGTCCCTTTTTCTAGAGAACCACCTGCATGGATTCGCAACTTGTTTTGCTCTTCATCACGCGAAAGGATTAGGGAGCTTTGATTTCGCCCCAGCACACTTGCCCATATCTTTGTCTTGTTTCTTGTAGAGCCAATAGCCTCATTATTTTAAGTGTACATTTGTTGGGACTTTTCTAATAGTAGGAAAACATCTTTTTTCTTTTGACTTTTCCACCTAGAAGTTTGCTACAACACTTTACATGATGAATAAAACTATCTTCTTTTTCCTGGAACATTTTTCGAAGGATGAAGCGGCAGCAACATTTCCTTCTTTTGTAATGTCTTGCCCAATAAATTTTGAGAAAGGTTAGGATCCCATGGCCTTCCCCTTTTGTCTTTCGCGAGAATGTCTTCTCAAAGGAAGTCGATAGCAAGCCTTATTCTCCCCTTTTTTGTGAATTAAACTTTCCAAGTTCGAATGGAACTTTGCTACCCTTTCCTCTCATCGTCAGCAGCCTTTTTTTCTTTTTTTCTTTTTCACTCGACGGCTGCGATGGGTTTCTTTGTTGTTTTTTTTTTTTTTGGTGGAAGCATCCTTCTCTTTTTTTGGTGTGACTTCTTTTCCAAAATAGGATCTTGTGGCTCTTCCAAATACGATCTTGTGGCTGCCTTCGAGGCTCTGCAACTCTAGGGGCTTGATCACAATGGTTCTGCTACCATCGTCAGCCTTGATGCCATATTTTCCTTGGCACGTTTGAGCAGCTTAGAAAAGTTGTAGTGCTTCAGAGGTGTTGGTGCGGCGGTGGCAGATCACTTAGATTTGATTGGAACTTCACGGGGTGGTTTAGACTACCCCGAAGAAATTTATGGGAATAACTGCAGTGGCACGTCCTTAACTTTGAAGTAGCATCCATTTTGACTTCGGCAGCTACTTCGGTTTCTTTTTCCTGGCAACTTAGACAGCAGCTCACACCATTTTTGGTACTCTATGTGAGCAGCACGTCCTTTCCTTCTAAGGCATTTTTTTCACTTCAAGACAACGACGGTGGTAAGCGTTTTTTTATTCCTTGAAAGTTCTTATGGCTCTCTTTCTCAGCTGGAACGTTGTGCATAACACCATAAATTCTAGAATGTGGGAGGCGGGCTTGTCCTTGAAGATGTGACCACGGCTGTTTGTTTTTTACACAGGCTTTGCAGGTTGTTGATGACAGTGAAGACGCAGCGACGGTGGTGTTAGAGCCATTGCAGCGTCTTGAATTTGATTGGAACTTCACGGGGTGGTTTAGACCACCCCGAAGAAATTCATGGGATTAACTACAACGGCCCGGACTACTACTCGGCATAGACGAACTTGATGGGTAGAGAGGTCACGGCATGGCTGCAACATCCTTTTGGGCTTTCGTTTGACGTCCGTGATGGTGCTACAAGTGTCTTCACTGATGGAGAAAGGAAGGTGACAGAGGCCTACGACTTTATTCTCTAGTTCGAAATCGCCGTGATGGAGAGCAAAGCCAACTGCTTCATTTTCTTTTCCTGTAGAACTGAGAGAAACCAAACAAAGAAATCTAGAAAGATAGATATGTACCTTTAAATGTTTTGGTTCTTTCCTTTGCCGTGTCTCCTTTTTCCTTCTTTTTTCGCTTTGCTCTCCTCCTTCGTTCTTCTTCTCTGGCGAGATCTCTCAATTTATCTCCTAATTTCTGCAGGGTCTCCTTCCTTTTTATTCTTCCTTTCTCTGCGACTGATGCCTATTTATAGGCATCATAGGAAGCCTCTGGAGCTTTTACGTGGGGGAGATAGAGGCCCTATTTTTCGCCACCCTCTCCCGCTAACTGTGTAACCTCCCATGTCTTGCAGAAAACCTTCCACGTTTTGCAGAAGATGGGGAGTTTTGCTCCACGTTCTCTCCCCTTTTGTAGGAAGAAACGTGTTTTCTTTTCTCTTTTTTTTATTTTAGTTTATCTTTGGTTCCTGTTTCCTTGTGGACTTGGATTCCCAAGTCTAAACCTTTCCACGTGGGCAGCACTCCTATTTTCTTTTGAGGAGTTTGTTTGCCGCAAACTTCTTCTCTTTTTTTTTTAGTATAGGGGTTTATCTTCATGCTAGTTAATAGGGAAGGGAATTCAAATCCCCCTATTTTAGCATTCTCCCAAAACCCTCTTTGAATTTCTTTCGATCAGTTCTTCTGCACAAGCTTCTCCTGTACCATTTTTGTTGTTCGTTATTTTTTTGGAGAGAAGAACGGTAAGTAAAGCTTCATATTTTTTCATGTAACTTTATATATTTTTTTTGTTCTTGATTTGTTGCAGGTGTCTTTTGGTGGTAACCCCTTGCTTTTGAAGGCTTGCCTGATGTCTTCGTACAAAACAACATGACTCTTTTTGTTTCTTTGGTTTTGATGTACAGCCTTTCTTCCATTTATCTTTATTTGTATGTTATTTTTTGTTTCAACAATACTTGTATGGAAGGAAGCAATGAGTATTGATCTACCGTACCACAAGGAACAAAAGAAATTGTTGTGCCTATTTCGAGGAGTCAACCTCCTTTTATTTATTATTATTATTTTTTTTTTTTGCTCAACAGATTGCCCCCTCAAGCTTATGCATGAAAAATTTTTGAGCGTATAAGGCTTGATATGACCACATCGTATACTGAGGTTATGACCAATGCTGCATTTTATATTTCAAAGAATGAATGCAGATGGCCAAATTTGTGTCCAGCGGGCCGTTGACTGGTGCTCAGTATTTCCCTTTGTTAACGGCGATGGTGCTGCAATGATGATGATGCTAATTCAGGGATTCCTTTTGTTGGCGGAATTCCAGGAAATGACAAGGTTGCTGCTGCTGCTGCTTTACCCTTTGTTAGCCATGTACCGCTGTTGTGCAGTACCCATGAGCAATTTATAGTTTTGGTATTTGGACTTGGCTTCTTTATAGTCAAGCATGCATGTCAATTATTGTTTTTCAATGCACTCCACTCTATTTTTTTTTTTTTTTATTTTTTTTTTATCACTATACAAGTGAAAATTTACCCACGCCTTGTCCTTAAACTCTTGCTTGCAAAGAGTTCAAACAAATACTAGCACATGATGATTCAAACGAATGCTTTTGCCGTTCTCAATTAAAAATCACCCTGAGTGGCTTTTGTCTTGATAAATATTGAGAACGTTTAGCATATGGCAGTTCAAACAAATGCTAATTCCATTGGAAGAATATATAATTTTTTATAAGTTATGGCTGCATCTAATTTTTGGGGATCAAATTGCCTACGTACCCCATGAAGGGATCAAGCCAAACGTAGTTCATCCCTTTTTTTTTTATCACTCTACATAAGTGAAAATCACTTTCTGTTTTGTCCTTAAACTTTTGCTTGGGAAAAGTTCAAATGAATTCTAGCATATGACTATTTGAACAAATGTTTTTGCCATTCTCAATTTAAAATCGTTTTTTGTGGCTTTTGGCCTTGAGAATTACTGAAAATGTTAGCATGTGGCAGTTCATATAAATGCTAATTCCGTTGAAAAATATAATTTTTGATGAATTATGGCTGCATCTAATTTTGGGAATCAGATTGCCTACGTACCCTGTGAAGGGATCAAGCCAAACGTAGTTCATCCCTTGATTTCGGGAAAGTGATTGTTACGGCTGTATCTAGTAATAAAGCTAGACTACCTACGTACCCCATGAAGGGATCAAGCCGAACGTAGTTCACCCCTTGATTTTGGGAAAATGATTTTTACGGCTGTATCTAGTAATAAAGCTAGACTATTAACATACCCTATGCAGGGATCAAGCCGAACGTAGTTCACCCCTTAATTTTCGGGATTTGATTTTGATTTTGATTTTTTTATGACTGCACCCATTTTTAATGATAGGCTGCCTACGTACCCTTTTTTGAGGGATCAAGTCATACGTAGTTCAAAGGAAAGGATTGTTTCCTTGACTTGCTTCCTCTGCACTTATTTCCCTCTCGGAGTTCGCTTCACATTGTTTATGGGTAGAACTTCTTCATGTGCTTCCCATTAACGCATGGGTATATGCATTTCCCATTAGCGTTGGAGAGTTCATAGGCACCTTTGGTGAAAACTTTGGTGACGACATACGGTCCTTCCCATTTGGCTTCAAATTTTCCTTGCACCTTTCTGGTGATGACAACGGGTCTTCGGACGATTAAGACTAAATCTCCAACAGAGAACGATCTAAACTTAACCTTTTTGTTGAATGCACCTGCCACTTGAGCTTGATAGACTTCAAGTCTTTGTTGCACTGCAAGTCGTTTTTCATCAAGTGCTTTAAGTTCCGCTAACCTGATTTTTACATTTTCTTCGGGATTTGTCAGTTGTGTGGCTACTCTTAAGGAAGGTAGTTGAATTTCCAAAGGTAGCACAGTTTCTGATCCATACACCATACTATATGGAGTACATTGGGTGGATGTACGAACGGTGGTCCTACAGGCCCATAATGCTTCTGGAAGGCGTTCATGCCAATCTCTTTTGTTCTTTGCCACCATCTTTTTTAGGATGTTGCACAACACTTTGTTGAAAGCCTCTACTTGACCGTTGGCGGTTGGGTTGTAACTTGCGGAGAAGGCTTGTTGAATGTTGTACTTATTGCAAAGATTGACCATAGCCCTACACTTGAAGTAGAAAGCGTTGTCCGCGATTATTTTGGACGGGACTCCATAGCGATAGATTATGTTTTTCTTTATGAAATTTGCAACATCTTCCGCTTTCACTTCTTTTAACGGTATTGCCTCAGCCCACTTTGAGAAATAGTATGTGCCTGCTAGGATGTACTGATGTTGAAGGGATGATTTTGGGTTTATCATGCCTATCACATCTAAACCCCATGCATTGAATGGCCAAGACAAGATGGTTGGATGAAGGGGCAATGGATTTTGGTGCTTGAAGTCTTCATGTATTTGACATGCCCGACATGACTTCACATGTTTCATCGCGTCTTGAACCATTGTAGGCCAGTAATACCCAAGTCTTTTCAATTGAGCTGCAAGCTTAGGTCCAGATTGATGGGCTCCGCAAATACCGGCATGAGTTTCGGAGAGAGCATAGGTCACTTCTTCTTTTGATAAACACCTTAGCAATATGCCGTCAAACGATCTTTTGTATAGTGTGTCATTCATATACACAAATCGGTTGGCCCTTCTTCGTACATCAACTCTTCCTTTGGGATCAGTTGGTAGTTTTCCATATTGAAGATAGTCAATCAAAGATTGCCGCCAATCAGAACATTCATATACTTCCAGGACTGTAACCGCGTTGACTTCATGGTTTTCTTCAATCCGCTCTAGTGTTGAAGGAAGTAAATGTCGTTCTCCCACTGTAATTTTAACTTCTCGTTCCTCAGGGAGAGTTAAAGATGCCACGAGCTTTGTTAGTGCATCGACTTTGTTATTTTCAGACCTTGGAATGTGAGCAATGTTGATTTCTTAGAATTGTGACACCAAGTGTTTTGCTCTTTCATGATACAAGGTTAGATTTTCATTTTTCACAACATATTGACCATTCATTTGTTTGATGATTAGCTGTGAATCACCATAAGCTTGAAGGCAATCGACATGTAGTTCGAGTGCAATTTCAAGTTTGATGATGAGTGCCTCGTATTCTGCCACATTGTTTGAACATAACTCTATAAGCGAAAATGAATACAGGATTAGGCCTCCACATGGTGTAATGAAAACAATACCTGCCCCCGAGCCTTTTTTCTTTACTACTCCGTCGAAATAAAGTTGCCATTGAGAAATGTATGTCGAGAATACTTCCTCATCTGGCAAGTCGCTCGGTAACTCCATGTTGTCGAGAACAGGGTGAGCTGCTAAGAAATCAGCTAGTGCTTGTCCCTTTATTGCTTTCCGAGAGACATACTTAATTTCAAATTTCGATAGTAACAAAGACCATTTTGCAAGACGACCGGATGGCACTGGCTTTGACATCAAGTATCTGAGTGGGTCCGCTTTAGATATCAAAGTAATGCTATGTGACAGTAAGTAATGTCGTAATTTTTGCACAGCGAAAACTAAGGCCAAGCAAACCTTCTCAATAGGGGTGTAATTTTGCTCTGCCCCTACGAGCGTTCGACTTAATTAGTAAAGCGCATTTTCTTTTCCTTCTTCATTATTTTGTGCAAGCATTGCCCCCAGTGAGCGTTCAAGTGCTGCGATATACAAAATTAAAGGTTTCCCTTTGATTGGAGCCATCAATACTGGGGGTTTCAAAAGATATTCTTTAATGCTACTGAGAGCGTTTTGACATGTGTTATCCCATATGAAAGGCACATCCTTTTTCATCAGCCTTGTGAATGGTTGACATCTCCTAGATAAGTTTGAGATGAATCTTCTGATGTACGCCAATCTTCCTTGTAGACCTCGTAGCTCTCGCATGTTTCGAGGAGGAGGCATTTCCATGATTGCCTTGATTTTTGAAGGGTCGACTTCAATTCCTCGGTACCTTACCACAAAGCTAAGAAATTTTCCAGATGTCACTCCAAATGCGCATTTCAAAGGATTCATCTTTAATTGATGTTTTCAGAGTCTGTCAAAGACTTTCTTTAAGTCGTTCAAATGATGTTCCCGTTTTCTTGTTTTGATGACAAGATCGTCCACATAACATTCGATGGTGTTATGTAACATATCACTCAAAATAATTGTCATGGCTCTTTGGTATGTGGCCCCTGCTTTTTTTAGTCCAAACGGCATTACAGTGTAGCAGTAGATTCCTTTCGAAGTGCGGAATGCTGTAAGTTCTTCATCTTCAGGTGCCATTTTAATTTGATTGTACCCTGAAAATCCATCCATGAAAGATAGAGCCTCAAAACCAGTTGTGGCGTCTACCAATAATTCAGTTATTGGAAGTGGGAACTCATCTTTTGGACATGCATCATTAAGATCTCTGAAATCTATGCAGACACGAATTTGTCCATTTTTCTTCTTTACCGGTATGATACTGGCGAGCCATGTAGTGTACTGTACTTCCCTGATAAACCCAACGTCTATCAGTTTGTCAATTTCAGCCTTAATTTGTACTTCAAGCTCAGGTCGAAAACATCGAGGTGCCTGTTTAACATAACGCCTTTCTTTTGATACAGCCAGCTTATGAACTGCCACCTTAGTGTCTAAACCAGGCATATCTTGATAGCCTCATGCAAACACATCGTGGTAATCTTGGAGAAGACATTTATAGTCTTCTAATTCTTCCGATGTTAGTAGGGCATTTACAAATATAGGCTTTGGCTCGTCATCTGTTCCGAGATTAATTTCTCGGAGTTCATCCACAGTGGTTTGCCCCCCGTTTTCTATTTGAGGTGGTGCCAGTTGAGCGTTGTCAATAAACTCGGTTGAGTTATCACCATTCTTATCTTTTTTATCTTCAATGGTGATGCAGTTTACTTGAGCAACATTATGAACCTCCTCTTCTGTGCTTGATTCTTCATCCATTTTATAGGCTTCACTTAGAAGTGGCGATGCATTGTTGTGGGTTCTGAAACTTACGCAAACACGACTTTGCCCATTTTTCTTTTTGACAGGAAAGCAGGTGGGGAATTGCCTAGCAGGCTCAATTGGCTCGTTATCAGACTCCTTACCTTTTTCTTTGCTATCGATCATGCTAACTTGAACAACATCTTGTTCCTCTTGTGCATCATTATTTTTGTCTTGGTTTATCTTCACCTTTTGGCTTTTAACTCTCCACTTTTTGCTTTTATGAGATTTCTTAGGCTGAGAGTTGGTGATTTTACCAAGTCGTTGAAAGACTGAGACTCGAGGTGGCTTGCTGTTGGACCCTTCTTCAGTCAACATTGCTTTCTCGAGATTAGTAAAGCCTTCAAACTCATGATTCTTGGTTTCCGAGACAAATGCTTTGAGCATTCCATTTCCTTGGTGCACTGTGACATTGATAGCACTTTTTTTAGCTTTATGCCTTTTCGTTTTTATCTTTAATGAAACTTTTGACGAGGACTCATTTCTTTTGAACGAAACAATGCGACCATGTCGACCATTATTCCCTTCTAAATTTGTTGAGACTATCAAATTGCTTCCAGGAATTGATTGGTTAATTCTGCGTAGAGGCTTTGTGTAGCTGGTCACGAGTGTTTCAAATACATTTTGGATTTGTTCCATTGCTTTCTCATTAGGTTCTCTTTGATCTTTTAACGAGCGATTGAGAACTACTTTTTTAGATTTTGGAGTCATAGAACTCGTAATTTTGACCAGCCTTGACGGTTTTGCCATTTCCACAGTTGGTGATTGTGATTCCTTCTGCACTACTTCATTTTTTGTTGGTTGTGAAAAAGTGACCTTTGACTATTTGTAGAATTTTGCATCTGCATAATTCACTTCTTCACCCTTAAATGGGTCAGTATCCGCTAGAACTGTCTTGACTTCGCCATTTATCAAAAACTTGAAGCACTGATGGAGTGTAGAAGGAACAACACCATATGTATGAAGCCACGGACACCCTAATAAAACATTGTAAGATGTGTTAGCATCGATTACATGGAAAAGGGTGTCGGAGTACAACTCTCCTATCTCCATTTGTAAGGCTATCGTTCCCATTGCTTTTTGTCCCACTTGATTGAAGCCTTGAATAGTTAGCATTGAAGGTGTTAGTTAACGAACATTCATCCCCAACGCTCGAAGGGTTCGAAGAGGAAGCAGGTTTACTGCTGATCCACAATCAAGCAAGATTCGATTTATCGATGTATCCCCCACCAGTCCACTGACGTACAAAGGTCGATTATGATACTCGTCTCCAAGTATAAGGTCATTTTCATCAAATGTGATACTTGCGAGGCAGCAAGCACAATACTTTGGCGACGTTGTATCTACTTCTGCAAATTTGAAGTTTGTTTCAAATACTTCAGGATTTGTCAAGGCCATAATGAGTGCTTCCCTAAGCTCTTTTGACATTTTCAGAGCATCGTACACACTGAGAAGAGATGGAATGTGCTTAAGATGGTCAACGATGTCATATTTGCCATCTTGGGACTGTAATACATCTTTTGCATGTCTCTTAGAGGTACTTGCTTTTGTGGTTGAGACCGAAATTTCTATCGCAGGCTCTACAGTGCTAATGACTGGAACTTGTCTTGCACTTGATTGATCGAAATGTTTGACTGAATCAACTACTTCTTTTCTTTCTTTCTTGTCCGCGGACGGGATCATTTGGCTAGAGTGTAGAGTTATTTCATCTACCTCATCATCGTTGTGGATTTCACATGAAGTTGTGCGATAATTTCCAATTTCTTCCTGGCTTCCCTTAAAAAGTTTTGGAGGGAGGTAGTCTCCAAGGGTTATTGGTGCTCTGAAAGGCTGCTTGTACTCATCATTTTGAAAGACTTTAGGTCTTCTCTGAGTACTTTTCTTCTTTTTCTTTCCATCTTTCGAGGATCGTCCACTCCATAATTTTCCTTTTGATTGCTTTGTAGAAGAAAGACGTTTAGCAATCTTTTTCACCTTCTTTTCACTGACGATTTGCCACTCGTCTTCGAACTCAAGTGATGACTCCGACGAATCTTCCCAGACGTCAAAACTTGGTGCTGTCATGAGCTCGTACAGAGTTGGAATTTTTGGATTTCCGGAATGAGGCATGTCAGGATAAGCATGGACAACTATGGTTTCATTATCGACATGTAATCCTACAGGGATTGCCCTTTCTGGTAATGGAGAAGAGGGTGTTGATTTTCCTTCAATCATATTAGACGTTGCCGTTTGATGTTTTGAAGATTAATCCACCTCGATCTCATGCTTGTTGATTTTTTCTTGAATTATATCATTAAGGATATAACAGTCCTCTATCGTATGGCTGATGAGTCAATGATACCGACAATACTTTGGATCATCGGTCTTATTTACTTCAGCGGGACACTTTGGTTCAGGAAGCGTGATCATCTTTGCTGCAAGGAGTTCATCGAAGATAGTTCCAACATCTTCATCATCGAAACTATATTTAACTTCTTTTCTTTCCTTAAGCGAAAGCCTCATCGTCCCCTTGGTTTCTTCTTTTCTTTTTACATTGTCACTTTTCTTGTCTACTTTGACAAATGTCGCCATAGAATCTCCTTTCTCCGGCGTTCTTTTGTTATCTCCTTTCTTGATGTCAGACTTCTTTTCTAAGTCTTGGATCATCTTCCCAATTGAGCACTGTTCACGAACTTTGTAATGGTTGGTTTTTGGGACAATCCAAGCTCACAGTGAGCTTTAGGAGGTTCTCACGAAGCTCCGGGACGTTCGTTTGAAGGTTTTGGACGTAGGGATCACAAGGTTCAAAGGTGGCCGATTTTCGGTGAAATTTCCCGACGTGATTTCGAAGGATTTGGAAGTTTTTAAAGGTATAGCCTTCTTCCTCTTGTAATTTGTGAAGTTTTGGTGAAATTTTCATGGAAAATGATTGAGAATTGAACGAGAAAAGGTCGATTATAGGTCTACCCAGTTTCCAGCGCCGGTGAGTTTTTCGGCGTCTGGAGGAAGGAGATGACGCGCGTGGGGGGTGCGTGGACCGATGCCTATCCAGGCGCGTGGGGGCGCGTGGCAGGTCCAAAAATTATTCTAAAAATACCTCGACGTCCATGACGTCAAGTAGGTCACTGTTGTATAATCATATACCCAATTTGAGCATCGTATGAGAAGTTATTACGTATTATCGGTTATGTGCTTTAAATAACGTTTTTATAGTTGTTTTGCATATAGTTGATACCTATCCTGAGGACGAGCACATTCAAGGACGTCACGGGGGTTATGACCCTTCGACATACCAGTGAGTAGGCAATATTTTCTGTATTTACCTATATACTATTGGTTTTTCCCAGAAATTGAAATTAAATGAAATGTGTTCTAAAATGCCATGCATACATTATATGAATTGATAATTGTTGCATATATATGTTAAATGGTGTTGTGGACGCACATGTGAGTATCAGGTGAGTTTTATGTTAGTCATGTAAATTATTGTGATGTGAATTGTGTTGAGAGCTCATAACCTGCACCCCTGGTGTTAGTGCTTATATTATTCACCCCGCACCATACGCTCACCTTGGATCCAAGTAGGTGCATGTCGTACAGACCATTAGAGGGTTCCGTCATGTCGTACAGACCATGAGAGGTGGTTCCGACCTGTAGGTGATTTTAGATGATTATACAGCTATCGATGAGAGAAGCACTAGAGCGTATTCTTACACCTTTCTTATCGTAGAGACTATTTCAGGTAGTTCCGATGTATGTGCAGAGTAGCGCCGTACAGGTCACTGTGGAGACTCCGGTTGGTTGGATATTGAGCTATTGAATTAACCGTACAGGACCAACTGCGGGGTCTTCGGTTGATTCCTTATTTCACTTGTTATAATGTTGCACCCTTATTATGTTATTGACGCTTATTGCATGGCATACTTTCTAGTTTTTGATAAAGATTGGTGATTTGAGATATTTGAAGATTTATATGCATATTATGTTATTTTCTGGGAAAGTATACAGGTTTTACATCGAGGGGTTAGAAATATTATTAATTGAAGTGTTTTCAAAAAGCTTTGTTTTACTGACCCACTCAATTTTGTTTTACGCCCTTCCAGGTTCTAGTTAGCGGTGTGGTGGCTCATGAGGATTCCCACAGCGTTCTAACAGGCTACATAAATGTAGGACTCACCTTCGGGTGTTGTAATTTAGTTATGTTCCTACTTGACTGCACCTAGTACTTATGCTCTGAATATGTGTGTTTCACACTTAAACTCACTCTAGTATGCTAGTTGGTTATTATTGCTAGTAGTTGGTTTTTATTCCTTCGTATTTCTCTTATCTATTGCTTCCGCGTCGTACTTTTGGTTACGTCACACCCACGTGACGGCCAGCACACCTTGATTATAGGATCAGGGGGTGTTAGTTTGGTATCAAATCTTAGGTTTGCAGTCTTGTATAATTATTGCTCTAATGATCTTTTGATGTCTTCTGTCAGAACTATGCCGCCTCGTAGGGAATCACGTCGTACTTCTGAACCTAATTTCCCTGACATAACTTAATTAGGGGAAGCGATGGCCCATGCCTTTCAGAATGCAATCCGTCATCCTCCTCCTCAGAGGACACCCCTGGAGACTATGTATAATCTGAAATTAGACCGCTTCATGGGTAATGAAGGTCATGAAGGGGCAGAAAAGTGGTTAGACCATATTGAGAAGACTTTTTAGGTGATGCAGAGTCAAGGGAATCTTCCTGCTAGTAGATGGGTTGAAACCACTACTTGGTTTTTAGGACGAGAGCCAGCAGCTTGGTGGGTAAATCAAACTCAGTTTATGGCACCTGAAGCGGCATCCGATTAGGAAGTATTCAAAGAGTATTTTAAGAAAAGATTTGTGCCCCCGGAGTACATTGATCGTAAGAAGCAGAAGTTCACTCAATTGAAGCAAAAGAATATGTCGGTGCATGAGTATTATAGGAAGTTTACAGACTTATCTCATTATGATCCTGATACAGCTGATAATCAGGTAGAAATGCTTTGCCATTTTAAGCTGGGAACTAAGAGGAAATGGCGGACTTTTGCTAGTGCGATTCCTTGCACCACTTACCATGAGTTTTCTGAGATTTTGGTTCGGATGGAGGATTCCAAAAATCTGCATAGTGATAGTGAGGAAGATGAAGATAAGAATGATAATCAGAAGAAAGATGACAGAGGTAAAGGTATCTCCACTCAGGGACCTCGTAAGACACAGAATTTCAAGAAAAGTTGAGCGAGCTCGAGTTCTTCCGGCGGAGGATTTAGTGTCACAGGTCCGAGGAGAGGTAGAAGATTTACTGGTAGACCCAGGTTTCAGAGGCAGAGAGACTTTGATGGTGTTGGTGGTTCTGGTGCTCCGTTGTGCCGCCGTTGTAATTTCAGACATTATGGAGAATGTAGGAGAAGTGGTGGTAGTTGCTACACTTGTGGACAAATGGGACATAGAGCTGCTCAGTGTCCCTAGAGTCATCAAAGATCTCAGCAGTCTGCTATGCCACCTCCAGTGCCGATTCAACAGAACTTTGGATCAGGCAGTTATGGTCAGACGGGTCGTGGTGGTGCTTACCACTATTAGGGTGATGCTGCTCCCTATGCTCCCGGACTGTATCAGTATTCTCAGGATCCTTATTTTCAGAATGGGTATTCCCAAGATCCTGGAGGGTATATTTCATATCCTTCCATGCCAGCTAGTGGATCTCAATGGTATCAGGGAGGTCAGCCCCGACAGGAAGAGGTTGCTGTTAGTAGTGCAGGATCGTCTAGCCAGTCTAGCCAGACAGGTCAGGGATGTACTTCTCAGGGACAAGGTAACCAAGGTAACAAAGGTCGTGGTGGACGACAGCAAGCTCAGGGACGTGTTAATCACATATCACTGCAAGATGCTCATAATCATCCAGACTTGATTATGGGTACGTTAAATATTCTTGGTCATTTTGCTAGAGTTTTAGTTGATTGTGGTGCTACCCATTCTGTGATTTCTCATACATTTGCTCAAATGACACAACCTCACCCTTCACCTCTAGGATTTGATTTAGAGTTTGCTATGCTTAAAGGGGACAAATGTTATGTTGATAGTGTTTATCCAGGGTGTCCAGTGATGGTAGATGGTGTAGTTATGCCAGCTAATCTTATCCCGTTAGATATTGTGGATTTTGATGTGATTTTAGGGGCAGATTGGTTGCATTATAATCGTGCCCATATAGATTGTTACGGGAAATCAGTTACTTTTCATCGTCCTGGACTACCAGAGGTTACTTTTGTGGGTGAAAGAAGTGGGGTGAGACATGGTGTTATTTCTTCCATGAGAGCAAAGAAGTTGTTATCGAAAGGTTGTCAAGGATACTTAGCACATGTGGTGTTAAATGATGTTGTTCCTAGCAGTGTGGAGGAAGTTGGAGTAGTCCGGCACTATCCTGATGTATTCCTAGATGATTTGCCTAGATTGCCGCCAGATAGAGATGTGGAGTTTTCGATTGATTTGCTTCCAGGTACGGATCCTATATCTTTGACTCTATATAGAATGGCTCTAGCTAAACTGAGAGAGTTGAAAATTCAGTTACAAGAATTAACTGATAAAGGTTTCATTCAACCTAGTACTTCACCATGGGGAGCTCCGGTGTTATTTGTAAGAAAGAAAGATAGAACTTTGAGATTATGTATTGATTACAGGCAATTGAATCGGGTAACGATTAAAAACCGTTATCCATTACCTCGTATCGATGATTTGTTTGATCAACTCAAGGGTGCATGTGTGTTCTCTAAGATTGATTTGAGATCTGGCTATTATCAGTTAAAGATTAAAGATGAAGATGTACCTAAAACGGCTTTCAGGACCCGTTATGGACATTATGAGTTTTTGGTGATGCCATTTGGATTGACTAATGCACCAACAGCTTTCATAAGGCTAATGAATGAAGTATTACAGCAATATCTTGATAGGTTTGTCATTGTTTTTATCGATGATATTTTGGTGTACTCTAGGTCGAAAGCAGATCATATTCGACATCTTAACTTGGTATTAAAGAAATTGAGGGAGCATCAGTTGTATGCTAAGTTTAGCATATGCCAGTTTTGGTTGAATCAAATGGAATTTTTGGGACATGTAGTATCGGCACAAGGAATTCAAGTAGATCCTCAAAAGATTGCAGCAGTGGAGAATTGGGAATAGCCACGAACTGTCACTGAGGTGCGGAGTTTTCTTAGTCTAGCAGGTTATTATCGATGGTTTGTTCAAGATTTTTCTATGATTGCTTTACCACTAACGAAGTTAACCAGGAAGGATGTTAAGTTCAAGTGGGACGAGAATTGTGAGCAAAGTTTCCAGCAGCTGAAATATTGCCCCACTCATGCTCCAGTATTGGTACTTCCTGATGATAGCGGTAACTTTGAGATTTACAGTGATGCTTCTTTGAATGGTTTGGGATGTGTTTTAATGTAGCATAATAGAGTGATCGCCTATGCTTCTCGACAGTTGAAGATCCATGAAAGGAATTATCCTACTCACAATCTTGAGTTGGCAGCCATGGTCTTTGCTTTGAAGATTTGAAGGCATTATCTCTATGGTGAGAAGTGTAAGATCTTCACAGATCATAAGAGTCTTCATTATCTTTTTACTCAGCATGATCTTAATCTTCATCAACGAAGGTGGATGGAGTTATTAAGTGATTATGACTGCACTATTGAGTATCATCCGGGTCGTGCAAATGTGGTAGCTAATGCACTGAGTAGGAAACCTCAAGGTCGACTCAATGCTTTGTATGCTTGTCGTGTTCCTCTTCTTGCAGATTTGAGAGCTACTGGAGTAAAGTTGGAGTTAGAAGAACGAAGAGAAGCTTTTCTTGCTAGTTTCCAAGTTAGGCCAGTTTTAGTCGATCGTGTACTTGAAGCTCAGATGGTGGATGAAGAGATCCAGGAAATGATCCAACTAAGAAATTAAGGGAAAAAGAAAGACCTCAGGATTTGTGAATCAAATGGCATGCTTATGCAAGAGAACAGAATGTATGTGCCAAATAATGAGGAATTAAAGAAAGAAATTTTGGATGAAGCACATTGTTCGGCTTATGCAATGCATCCAGGAGGAACTAAGATGTATCATACCATTCGACCATTTTATTATTGGCCGAGTATGAAAAGGGAAATTGCAGAATATGTACGTAGGTGTATTGTTTGCCAGCAAGTCAAAGCTAAAAGAAAGAAACCTTTTGGGCAGATGCAACCACTTCCAGTTCCTCAGTGGAAATGGGAAAATATAACTATGGATTTTGTTTATAAACTTCCTCGTACACATAATGGATTTGATGGCGTTTGGGTGGTTATAGATCGGCTTACCAAGTCAGCACACTTCATTCCAATGAGGGAAAAGTATCCCTGAATAAATTGGCTAAGTTGTTCATCACAAAGATCGTGAAGTATCATGGAGTTTGTTGGAAATGTGCCCTAAAGCCAATCATGTGATGATACTTTACGGACATTTCACATGTTAAACTAATCTAGTTTTACATATAAAGGGCACAGATTATTGTTTGAGCCGTCTCATATAAATGTTATATGCTTAAACGATAAAGTCCAAGGAATATGTGATTGGGAGAATGTAATCTAATGAAGTTAGATTCATGAGACCATTCTTTCGTAGACACATCCTAAACGTTCCTGATCATAGGATTGTCAATTGGGCGTTGACAGTCCGTTAAGATCAGTACGTACTATGTCTTCTCTCAGGGAGAGTGATTAGTCTTGAGTCATTGGTGTGTGTGACATCAAGACAAGTACGTAGGTGCTCAATAGAGAATGAGTTCACTGAACGTGATCAATGAAGAGTTCTTATAATCCATGTCACATGAGAACTCATGGTTGGGATAATGCAAAGTAGTCCTTTGACCTGAGGCATCACAGTTGTCTTGTGATTAAGTCCTTAATCTTTGATTATGTCTAATTCACCCCCTCGGGGTGTCACGGCATCGTTGGGGTTAAGCCACTTAGTCATGGAGACAAGTGAATGCGCAACAAGGGATCTCTAACCTTCAAACAGTTGAGGGAGAATACTCTATGATATGATTTGGAATCTCTGGCCAGAGTATGAATGAGATTGTGGAATGTGTTCCAAATCACATTCAAGGAAATCATATAAGCAAACGATTCACATTGGATAGTAGACATGAACAAATAAACTATCATACCAAACAATGTGGTCAAGAGTATTAGATTAGAGAAGGACCGTATTGCATTTGTAATCCCGAACTGAATAGGTTCTCTATCCTCTTCTGATTAGCTTGGGTAACCATGACATGCTGCTAGGCGTCAACCATGGTTTGTGGAAGCCCTAAACGTGTGTAATCACTAAAGGGAGAATTGAAAATAGTTTCAATTCACAATCGATGTAAAATGGTTTTAATCGCCCACTACCTCGCTAAAAGGAACCTAATGGATCGCACACCATAAAAGGTGGAGATTGAAGATTAAACAGAAATGAGTAAGAATGATTAAATGGTTTAATCATTTATTTATGGCAAGGATTAATTAATATGTTAATTAATCAAACGAATAAGTTCGTTAAAGACTTCGGGATAGTTTTGGACCTTAAGGCCCAATGGGCTTCGAACGTCAAGCCCATTAACTTAAGTTGTATGACAATTTAATGAATGAAGATTCATTAAAGCCCAAAAGCCCAAAATCCCCTAAATGGCCGGCCATAGTGTGATGAATTAGGGTTTTGGTTATTTAGGTCACTTAAAGAAGTGACTATATAAATGACTTTATAACTAAATATTCATTAAGTGATTAAGGGTTTATTTTGGGGGAAAATTGGTGAGAATTGTCTCTCCATTTTCTCTCTAAAGAGGCCAACACCTTGGAGGGTACATCTAGCAATCCTACTACTCCAAGGTCACTCATTTCTTCTACAATCTAACCTTGGTGAAGAGACTTAAAGGTTCTCAATTTTGGGAACTTAGAGAACCTATTCTTCCATCCAAATCCATGGATCTAAGAAGCAAGGAATGAAGGCCCTATCTCTTTGGGTGATTAGCCTTTGCTTATGCAAAGAGGAATCTACAAAGGTATTAATTTCAACTCACTTTGTTTTGAGTTGATTAATTGGTTCACCAATCTACTAGGCTTTGAATTTCAAGGTAATGTTTTGTTTTTGAGTACATGCAAGCATGATTCCGCCTTTAATTGTTAATTGCATGCTATATGATGTTGCTCAAATGAACATGTTTTACAAAATAAATCCTTCAAGTGGTATCAGAGCCTAGGTCTAGTAGTTGGTGAATCCTTTTGGGTTTTGTAGTTCATAAGTTTATGATTTAAAAGTTGTAATTGTTACAAGCTTTATTCTTGCTTCTTTGAATGTAAATTTTGTTTGAAAATTTGCCATCTCAAATGTTGTAGATGTAGTTCATATGAGCATGAATATTGGAGCTAAAATTTGGTGTCATGATTTTGGGGATTTTCGGCCAAATCCAAAGGGTGATTTTTTGGGTTCATGTTTGTCTTGTTAAAATGGTTTTAAGGTGACTTTTGGAACCCCTAAGTACCCTAGGATGTTAGCCTCATTTTGAATGATAAAAATTTGAGTTTTATTGCATGAAAACATTCATGGAGCTCTTATGGGTTTTCATGGATGTTCTTCATATGTTCTTGATGTTCTTGCCAAGAATACAAAGGTTTGTGTTTTGATTCAAAGTTTTGATTTATTTCATAAAGTTTATGATATATGTTTTTCAAATGATTTATCATGTATTTAAAGTGTTAAATATTTGTATAAATGATGATGGAAACATCAATCATCAAAACATATATTATTTTTATGAAAGTATTTAAAGTGTTAAATATTTGTATAAATGATGAAAGAAATATCAATCATCAAAACATATATTATTTTTATGAAAGGTGAAAGCACTACTTGATTGTTTTTGACAAAACTAATAAATCAAAACACCCACCACTCCATTTTATCCCTAAAAACCGGCCACCATAATAAAATAGGGTAATTTTGGGGCTTTTATGCAATTACATAAAGTTTTGATACTTTTGTGTATTTGTACTTTGACCCGAAAGTTTACGTTTTGACGTTAAGGCCTAAAAACGCTAAAGGACAAATTGTTTTGCTCCTTTAATGAAGTTTTTGAATTTATTTAAATTTTGGGTTCTAGTTGTATTTACATGAAGTAGTGACTTTTGTGTTTTTACAAAGTGACCCCAAAAGTTTATGTTTTAGCAATATGGCCCAAAAAGTTGTGGTTATTGCATGATGGCCCAAATAGGATGAGAACAAAATTGTTTTGTCTCTTTAAATGAGAATTGGATTTTCATTTTGTTTAGCTCCACTTAAATCAATTTTATGGATACAAAAACCAAATGAAAATGTTGCATTCAATTAATTAGTTAAAGCGTTAATTAATTAAAGGATGATTATGAACCTAAGCCTAATATAATTGAGCTATGTGAAAGGCGTTTCAAATTTGTTTGAACCATGGGAATGTGTAGATTAGATTTTGGTTGTAATTTGATTTGATCAAATGTTGTAAAAGGGCATAAGTCCTTCTTTACTTTAAGGTAATTTGTTTTATGCAAATGTTGTAATGAGCATAAGCTCATCCTTTACTTTGAAGTATTTCTTTCTTGCTTTATATGATATGCATGAAAATGAAGTAATTGGGTCCAACGCCCCTAAGACAACACGCCTTAATGTGATTAAACGCGTAACTAAAATCAATCTCCATCCCTAGACCGAGATTCAACACAAGGCTCGTGTTGAATCTAAACAAAGGTTCATAGTCATCCTAAGGCCCTAAGGCAACTATATAGTCCATCAAATGAATGCAAACCTTATGTTAGTAGTAACATATACTCTTGCTTTAAAAACCGTTTTAAAAGCATAGTGGGAGTATTATGTACAACTAAAACAATCATATGGACCAATAGTTGTAATAGGACCAAAATTGTTTTAATAGAGATTAAAATGTATATTGATATGTGATGAGACCTAAAACCCTCAACCAAACCAATATTAAGTTGAAAGCGTGAGAGTGCTTAGAACATTCTTTCGTGGCCTTCCACCATGGTAGTTCCAATCGTTTATGACTTGTACACCGGCTTCACCCTATCATGGGGAAGTACAAAGTGCATGCTTATACTCAGGAGGAGTCTATATACATATGATGAGGTGAGTGTAGGCAACGAGGATGGCCAATATCGTATCATCGTGAGGCTATTCTTGAAACCCTTCATGAACTAAGCTTGGTGGGAATAACTTAACTAAGTGCAATGGAACCAATATCATATCATTGTGAGGTGACATTCTCTAGAGGCCAAATAAGATGGGTACTTGCATTAGTTGCAAATGAGTAAGCGTACTCTCTCATTATTATTAATGCTAGCCAATATCATATCATTGTGAGGTGGGCTTGGTAGTAGTGAGCCTCCCATAACCTACTAAGAGTTTCATCCAAAACTCTCGAATTCCAAAGAGGGATATGGAATTTGCCAAAAATAGTAGGTGATGCTATTTGATTTAAAGACCCGAATCAAATGGCTTAAAATCAATCAATTTATATACGTTATGTATTTGTTTACCAATATATTTGCAAACGCTATCCAACACTTGACAAAACCGAATGTTTTAGTTTCCGGACTTGGTACTACAAAACCATAGATTGTCTTTAATGGCTTGTAAAAGTACCAAAGTAGTCTCATCCTCACAATCTTCCTATTGATAATGTATCATTAGAAGAATATGTTAGAAAAGGTCTATCATAGAGAGGACAACACTTTTAATGTCATAATTCTTCAATTACAAATTGTTGTATGAAGAAATAAGAGTTGCTTTGAACAACCCTTAGTCAATACAAACACTTAGTGCTTATTTCTTTGTTAATTGAACAAAGAACTTGAGAAGTAAGCACAAGGGCATGGACACTTTATGTGCCATGATTCTTCACTTACAAATTGTTGTATGAAGAAATGAGAGTTGCCTTGTACAACTCTTGAAAGTTTGTAATTATGTTTAGAACATAATGGTTGGTTGACAAAAATAGTCCATTAACATGGACTTATGATGATTTTGAATCATTGAGTGTTGAAGTGTTAAACCACTTAACGAGACGGAAACTAGGCAAGGACTTCACCTTTGTTTCCCTATCCTAATGGTTCACTAAGTTTATGGTAAACTATGTAGTGAACAATAACCACATACTCTCCAAATTGTTTGATGTGTATAACACAATTGAAAAAGGTTTCAAGAGAGATAGTGGGAGTTTAGGGACCATGACTAATGTAGTCAAAGGTGAAAGTCAAATAAAGAAGATAAATAACTCCAAGGGAACAAACTTTCTTTATGAAAGGATGGACATTGGAAGGGGTATTTGCAAGAAATGTCTTGCAAGTGTCAAGAACACACCTTTCGAAGGTGTTGTAAATTGTTCTTGAATAGTTCAAAACAGTTGGTTCTTCTACTTGAATGTATGATTCCGTATTAGTAACTATGTTTTACAAATCGTTGTAAAAGTGTGACTAATAAGAAGTAGAAGATATATGAGAGAAGAAAAGGTGCTTCACATACAGAACGTGAATAAGATATAGATCTCTGCGAAAGCAGATAGTACTTACTTCCTCATATGAACTACCAAAGAAATTGGATTATAGTAATCTAATTGATTGTCTCTATAGTAGAGATGATATGGTAGTGTTAACTGTTTAGAATATAATGATGCTTAAAACCCAAAAGGTTGCAAGGTAGTGACTAATCCCAACTAAATTGTGATACCTCTAAAACATAAGTTACAAGTTGGTGAAACAAGGATGCTTTGGATCGTTAGATCCGGATCCAATACCTTCTTGTTAAAATTGTATAGAGGCGAAATGTTCGAATCTTTATTCTTTTTGAAAGAAGAAAGAATCACAAAGTTGTTGAGGTTAATTCACTTAGATGTTAGTGGCACTTGTCCACAACATAATACTACTCATGTTATATGACATTCACCGAAGATCACTCTCGGTTGGACTATAGTTTATTTTGAATAAACACAAGTCCGAATACTTTGCAAAAGGTTTCAAAGAATTCAAGAAATGTAAATAGATGAGTAAGATATCTAAAGTATTTACCTCCTTAGATTTGATCCAAGGAAAGGTAACACTTTAGATGAGTTTCCTTGAAAGATATCAAGGAAAAATAGCATCATAAGATAATGTATTTCTCCATTAGGAGAAGAACGAACTTGAATAAGATTTAGTTCGTTAAATGTTATCTATTACCCATATATAGGATATATACTTCTAAAACAATATGATTGTCGATGAGAAGATCTTCCAATATTTTCATGACTCCATAAGATGTAGTTGGAAAAGAAAGACAAATCTTAAGCATGTTAAAGATTTGGGGTTGTGTGCTAATAAGCAATATTTGTTTGATAACAATCTTGTAGGATATCCTTAAAATAACTTTTGGATATCGCTTCTATAAACCAACTAACAAATGTTGTTTTGTTGGGTAGTTCATTGTAATTCTACAATGTGATTTGCCTAAAAGCAAATGAACGAGAGATAGAACTCAAAGAATGGGTTCTTTGAGAGACAAGATAGTAATCAACAAATATAACAACTTAGTTCCTATACCACAAGCTCCAAGGTAGTCGATAAGAATGAAAATCCTTATGACTACATTGAGTGCATATACGATATATACTCAAGGAAATGGTAAAGTACCATTTTACTCGAAATAATGAAACCTTCATAGCTAATTGGTAGCTTAAGGTAACTACAATCAAAGAGAATGGTTGACTTTGAAGAAACCATCTTTGAGATAGGCTTGGTTTCAATTAATTCGAAGATTGCTAGCTACAACTAAAATGGTGATTCAATGTTTTGACATAATATGGGTTTCCGAAACCATTATTAAGATAGTCTTGATAATATATGTCCAAAACTATAAATCACAAGACATGTAAGTTGTAGAGATCCATCCATCATGGATCTTAGCAAGTTAGTGGGAGCTATTTGCATTTTATGAGGAAAAAGGATCAAATCGTTTGATTTCTCATCAAGATGTAAATGAATCTTTTGTTTACGAGTTTTACAAAAGATTAGTGGGAGTTAATCATGTTCCTAAAATTTAAGTATATATGATATATTAATTTTGGAAATGAAAAGAATACTTCTTTGTTAAAGTTATGACTTTAATACATTATATGAAGATAGAATGTATATGGGAGATATAGTCTATATACATGGGATGGAAATCTATAATGATATATTTCATGATATAATTGGATTATATCAAATCCCTAATAATAGACAATGGATGCTAGGAAGTTTCTCATATGATGATAAACTTCAATAAGAAGGACGATTCTAGTGAGACTAGCAAGTTGCCCTTCTCAAAGGGAACGTACCCTTTGACTCCCATAGAAATAATGCGTAAATTGAATCCTTTATGCATAAGCAGAAAGGTGATTTATGTATTTCATATTGTATGAAAAACATTGATATGAGTTGTACCTAGAACGGTACAAGACGATATCAGTGCAAGCCCAGGATCAGAACCGTGGCAACTGTCAAGTGAGTCCTTAAGTATTTAAGAAATACTTAAGGATAGATTCCTCAAAGAATGAGGAAGAATTAGAGTAACGTAATGGAAGCGTAAATGTATTAGATTATGAATCTGATCCATCATTGGATGTTTCTTCATTATGAATGAAGAGATAAACAAATATCTCTTTATTATGACTAAAGAGATATTTGGATGGAAACATTAAAGTAATGACTTTAGTGTGTTCCATTATGAATGCAAGATATATTGCCATATAGAAGTTTACAACAATGTTGTTTGGATGGGAAAGTTCATTTATGAACTCTCTATTCGATTCCAACCAGAAAGTGTATGACACTAATGGGGCGATAGCTCAAGCCTGGGAATCAAGGTCTCATCAAGATCCGAACACAAATGAGAGACTGAACCACATGATTGAGAATCATGTATAATGGTGACGTCGTTATTCTCAAGGTTGCTTCTGTGGATAACACATATAGATATCCATTGACTAGGCCTACTACTCAGCCATTTATGAAATGACTACAGAAGAGGTATCATACTGATGACCAAGCTGATTGGCTCTAGTGCAAGTGGGAGATTGTTGGAAATGTGCCCTAAAGCCAATCATGTGATGATACTTTACGGACATTTCACATGTTAAACTAATCTAGTTTTACATATAAAGGGCACCGATTATTGTTTGAGCCGTCTCATATAAATGTTATATGCTTAAATGATAAAGTCCAAGGAATATGTGATTGGGAGAATGTAATCTAATGAAGTTAGATTCATGAGACCATTCTTTCGTAGACACATCCTAAACGTTCCTGATCATAGGATTGTCAATTGGGCGTTGACAGTCCGTTAAGATCAGTACGTACTATGTCTTCTCTCAGGGAGAGTGATTAGTCTCGAGTCATTGGTGTGTGTGACATCAAGACAAGTACGTAGGTGCTCAATAGAGAATGAGTTCACTGAACGTGATCAACGAAGAGTTCTTATATTCCATGTCACATGAGAACTCATGGTTGGGATAATGCAAAGTAGTCCTTTGACCTGAGGCATCACAGTTGTCTTGTGATTAAGTCCTTAATCTTTGATTATGTCTAATTCACCCCCTCGGGGTGTCACGGCATCGTTGGGGTTAAGCCACTTAGTCATGGAGACAAGTGAATGCGCAACAAGGGATCTCTAACCTTCAAACAGTTGAGGGAGAATACTCTATGATATGATTTGGAATCTCTGGCCAGAGTATGAATGAGATTGTGGAATGTGTTCCAAATCACATTCAAGGACATCATATAAGCAAACGATTCACATTGGATAGTAGACATGAACAAATAAACTATCATACCAAATAATGTGGTCAAGAGTATTAGATTAGAGAAGGACCGTATTGCATTTGTAATCCCGAACTGAATAGGTTCTCTATCCTCTTCTGATTAGCTTGGGTAACCATGACATGCTGCTAGGCGTCAACCATGGTTTGTGGAAGCCCTAAACGTGTGTAATCACTAAAGGGAGAATTGAAAATAGTTTCAATTCACAATCGATGTAAAATGGTTTTAATCGCCCACTACCTCGCTAAAAGGAACCTAATGGATCGCACACCATAAAAGGTGGAGATTGAAGATTAAACGGAAATGAGTAAGAATGATTAAATGGTTTAATCATTTATTTATGGCAAGGATTAATTAATATGTTAATTAATCAAACGAATAAGTTCGTTAAAGACTTCGGGATAGTTTTGGACCTTAAGGCCCAATGGGCTTCGAACGTCAAGCCCATTAACTTAAGTTGTATGACAATTTAATGAATGAAGATTCATTAAAGCCCAAAAGCCCAAAATCCCCTAAATGGCCGGCCATAGTGTGATGAATTAGGGTTTTGGTTATTTAGGTCACTTAAAGAAGTGACTATATAAATGACTTTATAACTAAATATTCATTAAGTGATTAAGGGTTTATTTTGGGGGAAAATTGGTGAGAATTGTCTCTCCATTTTCTCTCTAAAGAGGCCAACACCTTGGAGGGTACATCTAGCAATCCTACTACTCCAAGGTCACTCATTTCTTCTACAATCTAACCTTGGTGAAGAGACTTAGAGGTTCTCAATTTTGGGAACTTAGAGAACCTATTCTTCCATCCAAATCCATGGATCTAAGAAGCAAGGAATGAAGGCCCTATCTCTTTGGGTGATTAGCCTTTGCTTATGCAAAGAGGAATCTACAAAGGTTTTAATTTCAACTCACTTTGTTTTGAGTTGATTAATTGGTTCACCAATCTACTAGGCTTTGAATTTCAAGGTAATGTTTTGTTTTTGAGTACATGCAAGCATGATTCCGCCTTTAATTGTTAATTGCATGCTATATGATGTTGCTCAAATGAACATGTTTTACAAAATAAATCCTTCAGAGTTCCAGTGAATATTATTTCTGATCGAGATCCAAGATTTACTTCTAAGTTTTGGATAGCTTTTCAGGAAGCTCTTGGTACGAAACTGCTTTACAGCACTGCTTATAATCCTCAAACAGATGGACAATCAGAGAGGACTATTCAGACGTTAGAGGATATGCTGAGATCTTCAGTGTTACAGTTTGGTGATTCTTGGCATGATCGCCTAGACTTGATGGAATTTGCCTACAATAATAGTTTCCATTCGAGCATTGGTATGTCACCATTTGAGGCACTTTATGGAAGAGCTTGTCGTACGCCATTATGTTGGTCAGAGGTTGGCGAAAGAGTGTTAGAGGGCCCAGAGATTGTGGATGATACTACTCAAAATGTTCAGGTGATTAAGTCTAACCTGAAAGCGGCCCAGGATCGACAAAAGAGTTTAGCAGATAGACATGCTACTGATCGAGTATATGATGTGGGTAATTTGGTATTCTTGAAATTATCAACTTGGAGAGGTGTAGTACGGTTTAGAAAGAAAGGCAAGCTAAGTCCTAGGTACAAGGACCTTATTAGATCACTGAAAGGATTGGTGAAGTTGCTTATAGATTGGAGTTGCCTCCGGAATTATCTAAGGTACATAATGTGTTTCATGTCTCGATGCTTCGACATTATGTTTCACATCCTTCACATGTGATTCCTCCTCAACCTTTCGAGATTAATCCGGATTTGACATATGATGAGGAACCAGTGACTATCTTAGATTGGAAAGACAACGTTCTAAGGAATAAGACAGTGAGCTTGGTAAAAGTATTTTGAGGAACCACTCAGTGGAAGAAGCTACTTGGGAGACGGAAGATCGAATGAGAGAGATGTATCCAAGGTTATTTTATGAATATTAGTGGATTGAGTGTTGTATGAATTTCGAGGACGAAATTCTATAAGGAGGGGAGATTGTCACAGCCCGTCCCGGAATTTATTTATAGTGGATGTGAAATGACAGAATTACCCTCATCGGTTACTAAGGTACGTGTGACATGCTATTTGAATAAATGCATACGCTCCTAATTTCTTGGAAAATAAATTATGGGGATTGAAATTGTATGTAATTGTGTGGTTAGGGACTTAGGAGGACATCAACACACATAAAGCAAACCTCTCTCTCTCCTATCCCGTGTCTCTCTCTTCAATCTTAGTTCACTCTCTCTCTCTCCCTTCGAACCGTACGGACACACTCACCATCGAACCTCCAAACATGGATTGAAGGTTTTGAAGGCACCACTGTACTCGTGAGGACCCTGCGAACTCACCCATACCCATTTCAGGTAAGAAATCTTTCGATTTCACGTTGAAACCTCAAGGTCCTAATTGAGCAATGTTCACGAACTTTGTGATGGTTGGTTTTTAGGACAATCCAAGCTCACAGTGAGCTTTAAGAGGTTCTCACGAAGCTCAGGGACATTCGTTTGAAGGTTTTGGACGTCGAGATCACAAGTTTCCAAGGTGGCCAGTTTTGGGTGAAATTTCCCAACGTGATTTCAAAGGATTTGGAAGTTTTTAAAGGTATAGCCTTCTTCCTCTCGTAATTTGTGAAGTTTTGGTGAAAATTTCATGGAAAATGGTTGAGAATCGAACGAGAAAAGGTTGATTACAGGTCTGCCCAGTTTTCGGCGTCGAAGAGTTTTCCGGCATCTGGAGGAAAGAGATGATGTGCGTGGGGGGCGCGTGGATCAGTGCCTATCCCGGCGCGTGGGGGTGCGTGGCAGGTCCAAAAATAATTCTAAAAATACCTCGACGTCCGTGACGTTGAGTAGGTCACTGTAGTATATTCATATACCCAATTTGAGCATCATATGAGAAGTTATTACATATTATCGATTATGTGCTTTAAATAACGTTTTTATAGTTGTTTCGCATATAGGTGATACCTATCCCGAGGACGAGCGCATTCAAGGACGTCACTGGGGTTATGACCCTTTGACATACCAGTGAGTGGGCAATATTTTCTTTATTTACCTATATATTATTGGTTTTTCCCAGAAATTGAAATTAAATTAAATGTGTTCTAAAATGCCATGCATACATTATATGAATTGATAATTGTTGCATATATATGTTAAATGGTGCTGTGGACGCATAGGTGAGTATCATGTGAGTTTTATGTTAGTCATGTAAATTATTGTGATGTGAATTGTGTTGAGAGCTCATAACCTACACCCCTGGTGTTAGTGCTTATATTATTCACCCCGCACCATACGCTCACCTTGAATCCAAGTAGGTGCATGTCGTACAGACCATTAGAGGGTTCCGACATGTCGTACAGACCATGAGAGGTGGTTCCGACTTGTAGATGATTTTATATTATTATACAGCTGTTGATGAGAGAAGCACTACAACGTATTCTTACACCTTTCTTATCGTACAGACTACTTAAGGTAATTCCGATGTATGTGCAGAGTAGCACCGTACAGGTCACTGTGGTGACTCCGGTTGGTTGGATATTGAGCTATTGAATTAACCGTACAGGACCAACTGCAGGGTCTCCGGTTGATTCCTTATTTCACCTGTTATAATGTTGCACCCTTATTCTGTTATTAACACTTATTGCATGGCATACTTTTTGGTTTTTGATAAAGATTGGTGATTTGAGATATTTGAAGATTTATATGCATATTATGTTATTTTCTGGGAAAGTATACAGTTTTTACAGCGAGGGGTTAGAAATGTTATTAATTGAAGTGTTTTCGAAAAGCTTTGTTTTACTGACCCACTCAATTTTGTTTTGCGCCCTTCTAGGTTCCAGTTAGCGGTGTGGTGGCTCACGAGGATTCCCACGGCGTTCTGATAGGCTACATAAATGTAGGACTCACCTTCGGGTGTTGTAATTTAGTTATGTTCCTACTTGACTGCACCGAGTACTTATGCTCTGAATATGTGTGTTTCACACTTAAATTCACTCTAGTATGCTAGTTGGTTATTATTGCTAGTAGTTGGTTTTTATTCCTTCGTATTTCTCTTATCTATTGCTTCCGCGTCGCACTTTTGGTTACGTCACAGCCATGTGACGGCCAACACACCTTGATTCTAGGATCGGGGGGTGTCAATTGGCTCAAAAAATTGGAGTTATATCAAGTTTCCCCTTAAATTAAATATACAGTCCACAAAATCTTATTTAAAAAAAATAAAAAACAACTCTCATTAACTTCACTCCTACCTCGCCCACAACACATCAAACTTCAACTGTTGGAAACTCTGCTTGAAAAGCCCATCCCCATAAATCCATTGCTTCTCATCGGTTTCATCAACATCCCAATAAACCTGCATTAATGCCAATAACAATAAATTAGTATTTAAAAAAATATTACGTTTTAACAAAAATAATTGTTAATTATGTACCACAAACTTATTGATAACTCTCCCAGCATGGACTTCTTCAACTCAAACTCGGCAGAACAATCCCTCCACACCAAATTCCCAATGTCATACTTAAATTCGGCGTACGCCTCAGACATATTTTTGCGTTCAAAGTACGGCACTTGCTTCCGTCTATACCTCTCTAATCACACAACAACTTTCTTTTTGCCATAACCTTCTCCAGAATCGGCCATTCTTTTTTAAACAAAAAAAATTTTGAAAACTACGCATATGAAACTATGATTATATAGCGGTAGTACACCTTTGCACGATGAACTATTCGTCGCACAAACCTCTAAGTTCGTTGCGCAAAATGGGTCATAAATACGCAATAAATTGCTTGGTTTGAACGCAATTTGACCATGCTTTGGGCGACAAAAACATGTGTTCGTCACGCAAATATATCTTACGTGATGAAGTATCGTTGCACAATATATTGAGCATGAAGGTGTCGTCTCGCAATATATTGCGCGACGATACTTATAACTGTAATTACAAAATTTACATAAACCTAGATATCTATGTTTACGTAAACTTTATAATTACAAACAAATATTCACAAACAATTTAATACCTTAAATATCTATTCTAAAATTAATTAATACTTTAAATATTTATTCTATAAATAATTAATACCTAAAATATTATTCTATAAATAGTTAATACCTTAAATATGTATTCTACAAATAATTAATGGTTTACTCCATACAATTATTTTCAACATAAGTACGATATTCATTAAAGATTAAAGCACATATAAACTGAGGATACCTATGGTGCTTACATTAGGTCTCAATAAAAAAACCCAACAGGAATTGAAACCTAATTAAGTCCAAATACATAAATTATAAATAAAATAAAAGTAAAAAAAATCTGAAATTTAAATATTGTCATACAAAACATAAATTTTAAACTACTATTTCGATGATCTTGCTCCATTCCGCAAGACTTCATAACGCCACCGATTGTAACCTCCCTCCAACGCATCCTCCACCAACATCAATTGTTCTTTCGGTTCATCATCAAAAACATACTTACACTGTTACACATATATGCAAATAATTAATTCCAACATATAACTAAAAATTTCACAAACTTTGTTTGTACCATACTTGACCAATCCCGAAACTACCGAGCACCGGCCAACGCTATACTGTCAAGGACCCAGAAGAGTTCCCCTCCGACCAGGAGGCCAATCACTACTCGACACGTGTCAAGATTAGAAGCCAATCAGAGCGCAGCACGTGTCGACATCAAGAACCAATCATAACATGACACATGTCAATGTGACAAAGCTACAAGTTTTTCTATAAATAGGGGTCATTCCCCCACAATATGGCCTAATGCCATTTGTGTTAAATCATTCACAAGAACTCACTAAATTGAGAGCTTGATCCTTTGTACTTGTGTAAGCCCTTCACTACTAATAAGAACTCCTCTACTCCGTGGACGTAGCCAATCTGGGTGAACCACGTACATCCTGTGTTTGCTTCTCTGTCTCTATTCATTTACGTACTTATCCTCACTAGTGACCGAAGCAACCAAGCGAAGGTCACAAAACCTGACACTTTCTGTTGTACCAAAGTCTTCGCTGATTTTGTGCATCAACATTTGGCGCCGTCTGTGGGAAACGACACTTATTCCTACTCTCTTCAGCTGTGTCAAGCTGGTTTCTATCATTCGTACACTTTCTTTTGATCAGGCATCCCTCTCCAACATGGGAAGCGAAGGAAGCCACAGCACACAGAATGACACCCCCCTTGCACATAGTGCGAAACAACGAAAGAAGGAAGGAAAACGAGTTCTTCTTCAAGCTAAAGTCGATGAGTTGGAAGCTCAGAACAACAAGATAGCAATGAGGAATGAGGTCCTCCAGGAGCAATATGAGAAGCTCTTCGAGACACTCCACGAAGCTAGGCAAGCTCAGACACGCGAGCTTGTTGCCCCCGTGGAAGTCAACCATCAACTGGGTGCCCTCCAACATGGAGGGTCACATGCATTCGACATAGATATCCCTGATAGGGAACAGATTACCCCTCGATTTGATAATCAACATGAGGCTTCTCTTAACCCAGTTGCTTCGACCCGAACCATGAGAAGTGGAGGGAGACACCTCTTTGCTGAAGGGGCAGAAGGATCGAAAGCCGTCTTTCGCGATTGTCGGGATTTTCTGAAGCAACGTCGAGAGAATTCCATCCATATAAGCTCAAAGATTAATGACCCAAGGATTTCTGAGAGACTCGGTCCCCTGCCACGGCCCAAGCCGGCCACCAATTTGGGGAAGGGGCAACAAGTCCTAGAGAGACATGAGGGTACAGGGGACTCAGAGGTGTTCCGACAGACATACCCTGGAAGCCAGTACAGCGAGTCCAGGGAAAAATCACATGCCCTTGATCAAACCTTCCTAATTCCAATAGGAGATGGAGATTTACGAAAGAAAGCTCCAGTGACACATAACTCCGCTCAGGACCCCCTTGTCCTACAACTTCTTGAGGAAGTAAACAAGTTGAAGGCTGAACGTCAGGCTGAAATACCTGACTGGAACCAACCCAGGCCTGGCCCTCTTACAAGGAGGATCCTCAACACCCCCCTTCAAGCAAAGACAAAGCAAAATCTTGGCTTGCAACTTTATACTGGAAAAGAGGACCCGATTGAGCACCTTAACCTCTTTGAGTCCACCATGGCATACCGGATGCACACCGACGAAGAGCGATGTCTTCTCTTCCCCTTCACCCTCTCTGGTGGAGCTCTAAATTGGTATTGTCGTCTTACACCTGAGACGGTAGACTCATTTGAGGAATTGAGGAAACTATTTGTTTCCCAACACATTTTCCAAACTGATCGCTTGCACTCTGCAGATGACTTGTACACTATCCGCCAGAAGCCAGACGAGTCATTACGTATATATGCTGGCCGCTTCAGCCATGAATACTCCCGGTGTGCCAAGGCAGACGACAAGACTGCCCTCAAAGCCTTCACGGCAGGCCTACGTGATTGTTTCTTTAAATACATGATCAATGCCAATACTTGGAAGACTTACTCTGAGGTGATGGCGCAGGCTTATAACCATGCCTCCGCCGAGGCAAAGACATATCAGGAGAAACCCCCTACAACCATCCTTTATCAACAAGTGGGAGGTGGAAGCCAGACTCACCTAAATGAGAAGACCTCGACTTTCCAAACAGCAGTGGCACCTCCCCATGCCTTGCATAATGCTTCACCGAATCAACAGACATATCAATTTCAAGGCAAGAGGAAGGATTTCCATCCTCACTACTCTCCTTTCAGTAAAAAGAGTAAGGGACACTATCCCGATAACCAAGGGTATCGCCACAATAACGCTCGCCCCCAGGCAGTCAATGCAGTGGGTCAAACCCGCGTCAAGATACCCCCTACCCCAAGGTATGAGACATACACGCCCTTGAATGCCACATGCGCGGCCATTTACCCCAGTATAGCTCACCTGATACCAAAGCCAAAGCCGAGGCACCCAGATTACACGCCCCCGAATAACGCGGGCATGTTTTGTTGCTACCATGAGCATAACGACCATGATAGCGAGAAATGTATCATCCTCCGTGATCGTATTGAAGCTTTGGCACGAGAAGGAAAAATTGATCAATTCCTTCTTCACCCTCAAAGGGATAACCGTAACCAACGCCAGGTGAATGTCATATATTCCATAAACGGCGGCACACCCATATCTGAATCTTCCAATAGGGCCATGAAAAACAGTGAACGAATTCTGAGGCCTGGTCACCAAGTGTTTCACATGGAAGACATCAGGGGAGGGAAGTATCAAAAGCCTAACTGGGATCCGATATGTTTCTACCCTGAGGAAGAAAGAGGCATCATCTACCCTCATAACGACCCATTGATCGTGGAGGCTCACATAGCCAACTTTGATGTTCGACGAATCCTCGTAGACACAGGGGCTTCGGTCAATATCATGTTTGCCGAAGCTTTCAGGGCACTCAGTGTAGCTGAACACTTGCTCGATCGCTCGATTTCTCCTCTGATAAGCTTCTCCGGTGATATCGTGCAACCCTTAGGGAGCATACATTTACCCTTTACTATTGGTACAGGCCCTTACACGGCTACCATTACCACTAACTTCCTAGTGGTTGACTGCCCAATGGCATACAATGTCATCTTTGGGCGCACAGGCATCAATGATCTCAAGGCTATGGTATCCACGCATATGCTGTTGATGAAATTTCCAACCCCCCATGGCAACGGCTACATCAGAGGAAATCAGCTTAGTGCACGATCATGTTACAACACTTCAGTTAAGCAACAACACTTGCCCGGACCCAAGGAAACCCTGTCTGTACATGACCAAGTCACAAAGACCAGCCTAGATGAAGTGAACTTGGATCTTCCTGATAGCAACAATCAACCCGATGATCCTCGAGATGACTCTTTCACCCAGCAAGCCCAACCTGCTGAAGAGTTGGAGAAGGTACCTATCTCAAGAGATCATCCAGACCGCATGGTGAATATTGGCACCACATTGTCACCACCCCTTCGGTTAGCATTGATATCTTTTTTGAAAGAGAACACTGAAGTCTTCGCCTGGTCATACGAGGACATGCCAGACATCTCTCCCGATGTCATCTGTCATCGTTTGAGTATTGACCCCAAGATCAAGCCGGTGAGACAGAAGTGAAGATCTTATGACGCTGAACGATACGAGGCAATGAAAGCAGAAGTTGAAAAACTCAAAGGCATAGGCTTTGTCCGCGAAGTCAATTACCCGACATGGGTAGCAAATGTGGTCCTTGTTAGGAAAAATCCGACCAAAGAAAGTCTTTCGCTTCAAAAGGTCTTGTGGAGGATGTGTGTTGACTACACCGACCTAAACAAAGGGTGTCCGAAAGATAGTTTCCCTCTTCCTCTTATTGACAGGCTTATAGACTCTACGGCAGGGTGTGAGCTCTTGAGCTTTATGGACGCTTATTCAGGATACAACCAAATCCTCATGAACCCCTCAGACCAAGAACACACGGCCTTCACTACTAACAGGGGACTATATTGCTATAAAGTCATGCCTTTCGGCCTAAAGAATGCAGGAGCAACTTATCAGAGACTGGTCAATTCAATGTTCGCCGAACAAATTGGGAAGAACATGGAAGTTTACGTTGATGATATGCTAGTCAAAAGCAAACATGCTGACCAACACATCACCAACCTATCTGAAACTTTCACCATTCTAAAGAGGTATCGAATGAGGTTGAACCCCAACAAATGTGCCTTCGGCGTGGGCTCTGGCAAATTCTTAGGCTTCATGATTAGCCAACGAGGCATTGAAGCTAACCCTGAAAAGATCAAAGCAATCCTCGACATGAAAGAGCCAATAACTTCAAAAGACATCCAAAGCCTTACTGGCAAGGTGGCAGCCTTAACCAGATTCATCTCTAAGGCCACAGACAGATGTGCTCCTTTCTTCAAAGCACTCAAGGGAAATAAGAAGTACATTACATGGACGGAGGAATGTGCCAAGGCATTCAGGAACCTCAAAGAGTACATGAGTAAAGCCCCTCTGCTCTCCAAACCAGAAGTTGGTGACACTCTCATCATCTATCTATCAGTTTCGGCTTCAGCAGTCAGTTCTGTTCTTATTCGAATGGACAGTGGTGTCGAACGGCCCGTCTACTACGCTAGCAAGGCCCTACAAGATGCGGAGACACGATACTCCAACATTGAGAAATTAGCTCTAGCATTGGTCATGTCTGCTCGGAAACTTCGCCCTTATTTCCAAGCACACGCCATCATCGTGCTTACCAATCACCCTCTTCGACAGATACTCCAGAGTCCTGACACGTCTGGACGAATGATCAAATGGGCGATAGCATTGGGTGAGTTTGACATCTCCTACCAACCAAAACCAGCCGAAAAAGGTCAAGCAGTAGCAGATTTCATCGCCGACTTCACATATCCTGTTGACATTGCTTCTACACCTGAAGCAGTAGCTTCATTACCATCGGAAGCTCAAAAAGTAGAATCAACGACCTCAGCATGGAGTCTGTATGTTGATGGCTCATCCAACCAACAGGGCTGTGGAGCGGGACTAGTCTTGACTACGCCCGACAAAGTAGCAATGGAGTATGCTCTTCGTTTCAAATTCAAGGCATCAAACAATGAGGCCGAGTATGAAGCCCTTCTAGCAGGATTACGTTTGGCCAAACACCTCGGGGTTAAACAAATTGATATTTTCAGTGACTCCCAATTAGTGGTCAACCAGGTTACCAACAACTTTGATGCTAAGGACAGCTCCATGGCAGCATATCTTGCGCAAACACAACTTTTGCTCAAGCACTTCCACTACCAGATCACCCAAGTTCCTCGAGCGGCAAACAGTCATGCAGACGCCCTGGCTCGCCTCGCCTCAGCTGTGGAAGACAAGATTGGAAGAAAAATTCATGTCGAACTGTTGGCAACACCAAGCACCATGGTCGCAGAAGTATGCAACTTACAACAGGGGGATAGTTGGATCACCCCGATCTATAATTTCCTTGCTCATGGCACCCTCCCAAATGATAAAGTCCAGGCTAAGCAAATTCGATACAAGTCTACCCGCTACCTGATCATCAATGATCAACTCTATAAGCGAGGTTTTAGCCTGCCATACTTAAGGTGTCTTACGCCTGCCGAGGCGGAAATCGTCCTTCGGGAAATACATGAGGGAGTCTGTGGAGATCATGCTGGATCTCGGTCCCTAGCACACAAGACTTTTCTCCAAGGATATTACTGGCCAACACTCCACCAGGATGCCATCAAAGTATCCCGCTCATGTGACAAATGTCAACGATATGCGACTATTCCTCATTCCCCTCCAGAGCCTCTTACTCCTATGATTAGCCCTTGGCCCTTCGCCCAGTGGGGACTTGATTTGATCGGCCCAATGCCGGCAGGGAAGGGCAAAGTCTGTTACGCAGTCGTTGCAGTGGACTACTTCACAAAGTAGGCCGAAGTAGAACCCTTGGCAACCATTACTGAGGCAAAGATAGAAGACTTCGTGTGGAAGAACATCCTTTGTAGATTCGGCATTCCCAATGCGATAGTCACTGACAATGGGCGACAGTTTGACAACAAGAAGTTCAGGTTGTTCTGCTCTAAGTTCAACATCAACTTATGCTTTGCCTCTCCAGCTCATCCCCAGTCTAATGGACAAGTTGAGGCCATCAACAAAATAATCAAGCGCACTTTGAAAACCAGCTTGGACAAAGCTAAAGGCTGTTGGCCAGAATTTGTACCCCAAGTTCTTTGGTCATATTGCACTTCATATCGGACTTCAACAGGAGAAACTCCATTCTCACTTGCCTTTGGCACAGAGGCGGTTGTCCCTGTTGAGCTCGAGCAAGCAACATTCCGAGTCCAGAACTACATTCAAAGTGAAAATGACAAACAACTCACCCTCAACTTGGATTTAGTCGAGGAACACAGAAACCAAGCTCACTTGAGGAATGTCGCCTACAAGCAGCGCATCTCCAACTATTATGACTCTAGGGTCAAGCCTCGTTCTTTCAAAATAGGAGACTGGGTCTTAAAGAAAAGATTACTCTGCGACAGAGTCCCGAGTGAAGGCACACTTAGTCCAAACTGGGATGGACCGTATGAAGTCATTGGCATCAGTCGCCCTGGCTCTTACACACTTAGAAGCTCCGATGGCAAGACCCTTGGCCATCCATGGAACGCTGATCACTTGAAGTACTACTACAAATAGACTCACGATGTACAAGTGTTGAGCTATAGCCGTTCGGCATCCTATGTAATGAAGGCCATTTGGCAATGAATTCAATAAAGAGGTAATTTAGCCAACTCAGCCCTCACTCTTTTACATTCCTAGCAATGGAACACTCAAGTGTTGAAACCTCAAAGCAGATATATCCAACACGAAACAAAATCTAAGTATGTGTCGACAAGACTATACAAAGAAAGGAACAACCAAACAATGGCTTATATCCAAACAATAGATTTATTCATACATAGCCAAACATGCATTAATAATAGTGCAAACACTCATAAACACCTAAAATCCAAAACTCTCAAGCTTATAACATGGGCACATGTTATACACACATCAGACTACTACATCCAGAATACATGCAGATAGTAAAGACACTGCTATTCATTCTCATCTGAAGCCGAACCCCTGGCAGTATCACTCCGCGTCCTACCATCATCCTCTGCATCCCCAAGATCCTCTTCACCATGCTGAGTCTGTGCATCAGCACTACCTTCATTATCAGACTCATCTTCGCTGCTAGGATCAATAGCAAGGACAAATGTCTCGCCCTTTCGATGATGCTCATCTATATCTTCGTGGTATTTTCGAAGAATGCTCCCATCATCATAACGATCAAGGACGGCCATCCATTTCCTTTTTTCAAAGCGAGCTTCTTGAGCACAGTAGGGTTTAATAGCAAGATGAAAGGTCGAAGAACTTAAGTATTCTTGCACAGCAGCCTCCCTTTCAGTTGGAATGCTCTTCTCCAGTTCAGAAATCTCAACTAAGGCACCATCCAATTCTCCCCTAACCTTGGATACCTCCAAGGTAGCCACCTCCAACTGTTTTTTAGTTGCCTCAAGCAATTTCTTAAGCCTTAGGTTCTCACCATTTCGCCTTTTCAAGCTCTCCATGGTTTCGTCCTTCAGTTGGAGAGCCTGAGTCAAAAGTCCCTTATTCCTTCGGGCCTCGTCCACAAGCTGCTTATTCTCCTTCAGTTTTGCCTTGTACCGCTCAACCTCTTGCAGTCTATCGTGATACTCGGCCATGACCTGCATGGCAAGACGATCATCACTACCTAAATAATGATAATAAAGAGGAAAAAGTAAGGAAATGACAAAGTAACACTCACATATGAAGACAGCTTCAACATCCGGTCGCAATCCGATTCATCCTTAGCTAAGGGCTCTCCGAGCTCATCGAAGGCGAATCGACGCCCTGCCAAGCAATTGTTGATATCCCCAAAATCCTTTGGCCGCGTGGCAACCCTCAAGTCCTTCCACGGGACACTGCCAGCTCTTTCCTTGCCTTTCCCCTCATGGCGGGAACCAGGATCACTTTCCTGGACAGTGTGCTCCATAGTAAGAGGAGGAGGCAACAGTCGGCTCCCTTCTCCTGCAACTACGGCAGCAGCATTTTCAACGGCCTCGACTCCAGTCTTCCTAAAGGCAGGCCCCTTAAGGACCCCATCTTGGGACTTAGGTCTAACGGATGGTTCCCCTCGGAACTTATGAATTTTCTTATGCGGTAGGATGTCTTCCGAAGGAACTAACACTGGTGCTTTCCTTTTATTGGTGCTAGTCCCTGTTTTCTTGCTTACCTTCTCCACTGCATAAGGAAAATCAAAATAAGAAATACAACTTTCCAAATAAAGTAAGGAAAAGAGCAAAGTTTACATGAAGGATACAACTTACTCGATCGTCCCTGGCTCTCGAAAACTAAGGGTTGGAAACCGTACCGACGAAATAAGGGTCGTAGCTTGCTTAAGTGTCTATCCTCTTTGGGCACCCTCAACACCTTCTCTATGTCAGATAGCTCATGCCCAAACAGTTTGATGGTGCCCCGCGTCACTACATGAAGCAAAGTGTTAGAAGCAAGAAAATACCACAACAAATAGCAAATAGTACGAACGGTTGATACGTTACAACCTACAGTCTGGAAGTGAGTAAGCACACGTCGCTCAGGCGTGACACCCTTATCATACTCCCAATCATTATACAGAAAGCACCAACGGTTTTTCCATGTGTAGTATGCCTTTTTCTTACCATACACAATACGCTCTCCCTCACTCCGACATGCACACTCGGCATAACCAGTGCATGATTTTGCTGGGCGCATCTTGTAACAGTAACGCCACTGATGGAAGGAAGGCTCACACAACCCACACTCCATCCAAATGATATAAAATCCAATCAAAGTATCCCAGAAACCAGGATTGAGTTGCCCAGGTGCATATCCGATCAAAGATAACATCTTTTGCAACCACGGATGTAAAGGTAGTCTCACCCTTAAAGTCAGTAATATCTGGGTGTAGAGCATAACATGACCCTGGGGAGGCTCAGAAGGCCATTCTTCATCATGTACCAAACGTATCCCTACACTACGAGGGATATTACATGACTGCCTTAGCGCCTCAACCTGCTTCTCATTATCTAACAAGTTATTCTTTAGATGGTCTGCTGTGAACTCAGAGCGAACTATGGGTATGGCATCAAAAACAACCCCCTCACCCAACGCCATGGAGGAAGAACTAGCAATAGCTAAAGTTTGACGGTTGGGAAGATCATCCAATGTTTCTCTAGTACAGGACTCTAACAAAGACCCTGAAGACTCTGACATTGCAGACTCAGACTTAGAGCTAAAGCTAGAAGAGCCCTCATCACTAGAACTTCCAGGCTCTGACATCTACAATAAGAAGAAACAAATTCTATCACTACATGCATGATCAAAACATAAGGAAGTTCCTATATTACCCACATGAAGATGGTGCAAAGCGATGCCGGAACCCTTCTCAATCAGAAAGCAATCCGTCTTCCACAGTCACTGCAAAACAAGCAAATGAAGACCGTGTCAAGCGCCAAAAAAAAAAAAAAAAAAAAAAAAAACAGCTTCATCCAAAAAGCTTCACCCGAAAAGCTTCACCTCCAAAACTTCACCCAAAAAGCTTCATCCAAAAAGTTTCACCCAAAAAGCTTCACCTAAAAAAGCTTCACCCACAAAAAAAAAAAACTTCACCTCCAAAAAGCTTCACCCAAAAAGCTTCACCCAAAAAGCTTCACCTAAAAAAGCTTCACCCACAAAGCTTCACCTAAAAAGCTTCACCCACAAAGCTTCACCCAAAAAACTCCACCCGAAAAGCTTCACTTAAAAAAGCTTCACCTACAAAGCTTCACCTAAAAAAGCTTCACCTAGAAAGCTCCCTCTACATACTTTCACCATCAAAGCTTCACCATCAAAGCTTCACCTAGAAAGCTTCATCTACAAAGCTTCATCTACAAAGCTTCACCATCAAAGCTTCACCTAGAAAGCTTCAACACCAAAACTTCACCTACAAAGCTTCAACACAAAACCTTGCTCCAAATAAACAAATTTTGTTCACAAAACCCAAGATGCCCTTGAACTTGTACAAAAACACTTGGGTAAACATAAACATTTTTTGTTTTACACCCACAAGGGCCCAAAATCTTCCTTCTTATTTATTCACTTATATATGTTCCCAAACATATTATAATAGATCCAACAACAAGCCAAAGTCCCAGGTTTCTTAATGGACAAAAGTACAAGCAATTCATCAATAATGAAGGTGCTACAAAAATTGGAATCTGCCCCAAAATAGAAATCCAACCCAAGAGACTTTTTCTCTCTCTCCATCTTCCGCCTCCTTTCATCTATCAAATTTCTGCAACCTCTGCTCTTCTCCAATGGAGCTGAATTTTGGACACCCTATAGTTTTTGAGCATATGAACAACTTTCAAGAAGGAACCATTTCTGTTTGAGCGACGGAAATTAAAGTGTTGAAGCTCCAAACATGACAGTCGGATTCTTGCAGATTTCGAAGCTGCTGTGATGTTTCGAAGATCTGGAAATATTTAACCATTAGTTCATTCTGAATTTTTGATATGTTATGAAAGAGACGATGAGGAACAACTTCAATGAAGAAAACATGCTGATCCGAAAAATAGAAAATGGAGTTTCGAAGCTCACAACAAATCTGACGGGTTGACAGAAAAATAATAACCAGTCATTCATCATACCTGAATTTCTTGAGTTATACAGCTCCGAGGGATCTCAATTTTGGATATGTTGTAGTTCACAAGTTAAGGAACAACTTCGATGAAGAAAGTATGTTGATCTGAGTAAGAGAAAATGGAGTTTTTGAAGCTCACAACAAGTCTGACGCGTTGATATACAAATGACGAACAATCACTCATCATACCTGAATTTCTGGAGTTGTACTGCTCCGATGGATCTCCAATTCGGATATGTTGTAGTTCACGAGCTAAGGAACAACTTTCATGAAGATGGTTTTGCGATCTGAGCCACAGAAAATGGTGTTATATTGAAGAAAAGCTAAAGGCAGACTAAAGGAAAGCAAAAATGGTAAAGCAAAGCAAAAGAAAAGCTAAAGGAAGACAAAATCATGGCACATGATAATGAGTCATACCCTACCCCTCATTGGATTCGAATACACCCATCCTCCAAAATCATGACAAAGGCCACATTATAGATATCTGTACAAACATTCCAAAGAAAAAGGGAGGGAGTAAAAAAAAAAAAAGGGCCTAGGCCTCCACTTCTTTGGGCCTAACACATCTTCATAACAAAAAAACAATATATGAAGAAAGAGCCCTGGGTTACCACTTCGAAAAGAAACAAGTGAAGTTTTCCTACTCATGACATTGACTACTAGCTAGACACCTCATTCGGCAACTCTCTTCGCCTGAAGACTTGGGGGACTCTCACCATATGCTACTGCACCTTGATACTCGGCAGTCTCACAACCACTCAGTGACTTGGATTTTTCAAGTCTCCAACCGAGAAGTTTTCCTCACTCGGGAAATTAAGGGAACACTACCTCAAACTACATGCTTCACTCACAAAGCTTCAACAATACAGGTTTCAACAAAAGCAAAAATTCAAAGAACTTTATGAAGAAGGCTTTGGTGTATTTAACACAATATGTTGAAATGAAGCAAAGCTTATTTATTAATATTTTCGATAAGCCACAAATATGTACATATACATGAGTCAAAATAAACAAACAAAAGGGAGCCTTCACAAAGGTTGCTTAGGGGAAGTCTCAGCAGTCGGTAGAGCCCCAGAAAGAGAAAGCACCGGAGGGTGGTTATCCGGAGCCTCAGTACTTGACAAAACCCCAGAAGGAGGAGGCATTGGAGGTTCATCATTTGAAGCTTCATTACCAGGTACAGCCCCAGAGGACGAAGGCAATAAATGCCTTTGGAACAAACCCACAAACCGCTGATGATCAAGTAAAACCTTACCATCAGATTCCTTCATCTGGTCAAGCTTCCTCTTCATGTTTGTAGCATAGTCATGGGCGAGCCGGTGCAACTGCTTATTCTCATGCTTGAGCCCTCTAATCTCCTGTTTGAGACTCATCACTTCAGCAGCCAATGATTCAACTTGGCGGGTTCTAGCAAATAGGCGTTGGGCCATATTAGACACAGAACCTGCACACTGAACACTAAGAGCCAGAGAGTCCTTAACAGCCAACTCATCAGACCGTTTGGAAAGTAGTCTGTTATCTTTGGGAGTGAGAAGGTTCCTGGCCACCACTGCAGCGGTCATATCATTCTTCATCACAGAATCCCCAACGGTAAGAGGACCAGTAGGGGATATGAAGGATGGGCGCCATATGTTGTCTGGAGAAGGCGTGGCTGTCTCTTCTACAAGGTTCAAGTCAAAACGACGGTCGGAGGGTCCAGACATTTTCAAATGTGTTGAAGAGGGAAGAGGTCAGACAAATCAAGATCTTAGAAGTGCAAGAAATGAGCTTCTACTGGTAGAGATTCAAGTGTGCTGTGGAACTTAATGCCAGCCTCTATAAAAATCTGCACTCGACGGAGCTTCAGAAATCGAAGAGGCGTTTGCTTTCTCAAAAGCTGGGCTGCTCAGAGACCACGAGGGCCGATCTCAGAAATCGAAGAAGCACCTGCTTTTTCAGCCTCGTCAGCACCTGTCACATGCACACTCAGCTTTGCGGAAATTACGGGCAATCTGTCGAAGATTTCTGGTGAAGTAGAAAGCACGTGAATCTTACTGTTCAATCACCGCTCTCCATATGCACCATCAACTCCTCGGGTACCACATATAACTTTGTCAAAGATCTCTGACAAAGTTTAGGCACGAGAATTTCGAAGTTCCAGCTACCCTACTATTACCCATAAGGGTAAAGGAACAGCACCACTGCTTGACAACTGGAAAGTCCCTATGTGTGTCGACCTCCGTGTTTTGCGGCAAGACAGGTTGGCAAGTGAAGGATTTATTTTGAAAAACATGTTCATTTGAGCAACATCATATAGCATGTAATTAACAATTAAAAGGCGGAATCATGCTTGCATGCACTCAAAAACAAAAGCATTACCATGAAATTCAAAGCCTAGTAGATTGGTGAACCAATAATCAACTCAAAACAAAGTGAGTTGAAATTATTACCTTTGTAGATTCCTCTTTGCATAAGCAAAGGCTAATCACCCAAAGAGATAGGGCCTTCATTCCTTGCTTCCTAGATCCATGGATTTGGATGGAAGAATAGGTTCTCTAAGTTCCCAAAATTGAGAACCTCTAAGTCTCTTCACCAAGGTTAGATTGTAGAAGAAATGAGTGACCTTGGAGTAGTAGGATTGCTAGATGTACCCTCCAAGGTGTTGGCCTCTTTAGAGAGAAAATGGAGAGACAATTCTCACCAATTTTCCCCCAAAATAAACCCTTAATTTTTCCTTAATGAATTTTGGCTATAAAGTCATTTATATAGTCACTTCTTTAAGTAACCTAAACAACCAAAACCCTAATTCATCTAATATGGCCGGCCATTTAGGGATGTTTGGGCTTTTGGGCTTTAATGAATCTTTATTCATTAAATTGTCATACAATTTAAGTTAATGGGCTTGACGTTCGAAGCTCATTGGGCCTTAAGGTCCAAAACTATCCCGAAGTCTTTAACGAACTAATTCGTTTGATTAATTAACATATTAATTAATCCTTGCCATAAATAAATGATTAAACCATTTAATCATTCTTACTCATTTCCGTTTAATCTTCAATCTCTACCTTTTATGGTGTGCGATCCATTAGGTTCCTTTTAGCGAGGTAGTGGGCGATTAAAACCATTTTACATCGATTGTGAATTGAAACTATTTTCAATTCTCCCTTTAGTGATTACACACGTTTAGGGCTTCCACAAACCATGAGTGACACCTAGCAGCATATCATGGTTACCCAAGCTAATCAGAAGAGGTGGAGAACCTATTCAGTTCGGGATTACAAATGCAATACGGTCCTTCTCTAATCTAATACTCTTGACCACATTGTTTGGTATGATAGTTTATTTACTCATGTCTACTATCCAATGTGAATCGTTTGCTTATATGATTTCCTTGAATGTGATTTGGAACGCATTCCCCAATCTCATTCATACTCTGGCCAGAGATTCCAAATCATATCATAGAGTATTCTCCCTCAACTGTTTGAAGGTTAGAGATCCCTTGTTGCGCATTCACTTGTCTCCATAGCTAAGTGGCTTAACCCCAACGATGCCGTGACACCCCGAGGGGGTGAATTAGACATAATCAAAGATTAAGGACTTAACCACAAGACAACTGTGATGCCTCAGGTAAAAGGACTACTTTGCATTATCCCAACCATGAGTTCTCATGTGACATGGAATATAAGAACTCTTCGTTGATCACGTTCAGTGAACTCATTCTCTTATTGAGCACCTACGTACTTGTCTTGATGTCACACACACCAATGACTCGAGACTAGTCACTCTCCCTGAGAGAAGACACAGTACGTACTGATCTTAACGGACTGTCAATGCCCAATTGGTAATCCTATGATCAGGAACATTTAGGAAGTGTCTACGAAAGAATGGTCTCATTAATCTAACTTCATTAGATTGCATTCTCCCAATCACATATTCCTTGGACTTTATCGTTTAAGCATATAACATTTATATGAGACGGCTCAAACAATAATCTTTGCCCTTTATATGTTAAACTAGATTAGTTTAACATTTGAAATGTCCGTAAAGTATCATCATATGATTGGTTTTAGGGCACATTTCCAACAATCTCCCACTTGCACTAGAGCCAATCAGCATTGGTCATCAGTGATGATACCTCTTCTGTAGTCATTTCATAAATGGCTGAAAAGTAGGCCTAGACAATGGATATCTATATGTGTTATCCACAGAAGCAACCTTGAGAATAACGACGTCACCATTATACATGATTCTCAATCATGTGGTTCAGTCTCTCATTTGTGTTCGGATCTTGATGAGACCTTGATTCCCAGGCTTGAGCTATCGCCCCATTAGTGTCATACACTTTCTGGTTGGAATCGAATAGAGAGTTCATAAATGAACTTTCCCATCCAAACAACATTGTTGTAAACTTCTATATGGCAATATATCTTGCATTCATAATGGAACACACTAAAGTCATTACTTTAATGTTTCCATCCAAATATCTCTTTAGTCATAATAAAGAGATATTTGTTTATCTCTTCATTCATAATGAAGAAACATCCAATGATGTATCAGATTCATAATCTAATACATTTACGCTTCCATTACGTTACTCTAATTCTTCCTCATTCTTTGAGGAATCTATCCTTAAGTATTTCTTAAATACTTAAGGACTCACTTGACAGTTGCCACGGTTCTGATCCTGGGCTTGCACTGATATCGTCTTGTACCGTTCTAGGTACAACTCATATCAATGTTTTTCATACAATATGAAATACATAAATCACCTTTCTGCTTATGCATAAAGGATTCAATTTACGCATTATTTCTATGGGAGTCAAAGGGTACGTTCCCTTTGAGAAGGGCAACTTGCTAGTCTCACTAGAATCGTCCTTCTTATTGAAGTTTATCATCATATGAGAAACTTCCTAGCATCCATTGTCTATTATTAGGGATTGATATAATCCAATTATATCATGAAATATATCATTATAGATTTCCATCCCATGTATATAGACTATATCTCCCATATACATTCTATCTTCATATAATGTATTAAAGTCATAACTTTAACGAAGAAGTATTCTTTTCATTTCCAAAATTAATATATCATATATACTTAAATTTTAGGAACATGATTAACTCCCACTAATCTTTTGTAAAACTCGTAAACAAAAGATTCATTTACATCTTGATGAGAAATCAAACGATTTGATCCTTTTTCCTCATAAAATGCAAATAGCTCCCACTAACTTGCTAAGATCCATTATGGATGGATCTCTACAACTTACATGTCTTGTGATTTATAGTTTTGGACATATATTATCAAGACTATCTTAATAATGGTTTCGGAAACCCATATTATGTCAAAACATTGAATCACCATTTTAGTTGTAGCTAGCAATCTTCGAATTAATTGAAACCAAGCCTATCTCAAAGATGGTTTCTTCAAAGTCAACCATTCTCTTTGATTGTAGTTACCTTAAGCTACCAATTAGCTATGAAGGTTTCATTATTTCGAGTCAAATGGTACTTTACCATTTCCTTGAGTATATATCGTATATGCACTCAATGTAGTCATAAGGATTTTCATTCTTATCGACTACCTTGGAGCTTGTGGTATAGGAACTAGGTTGTTATATTTGTTGATTACTATCTTGTCTCTCAAAGAACCCATTCTTTGAGTTCTATCTCTCGTTCATTTGCTTTTAGGCAAATCACATTGTAGAATTACAATGAACTACCCAACAAAACAACATTTGTTAGTTGGTTTATAGAAGCGATATCCAAAAGTTATTTTAAGGATATCCTACAAGATTGTTATCAAACAAATATTGCTTATTAGCACACAACCCCAAATCTTTAACATGCTTAAGATTTGTCTTTCTTTTCCAACTACATCTTATGGAGTCATGAAAATATTGGAAGATCTTCTCATTGACAATCATATTGTTTTAGAAGTATATATCCTATATATGGGTAATAGATAACATTTAACGAACTAAATCTTATTCAAGTTCGATCTTCTCCTAATGGAGAAATACATTATCTTATGATGCTATTTTCCTTGATATCTTTCAAGGAAACTTATCTAAAGTGTTACCTTTCCTTGGATCAAATCTAAGGAGGTAAATACTTTAGATGTCTTACTCATCAACTTACATTACTTGAATTCTTTGAAACATTTTACAAAGTATTCGGACTTGTGTTTATTCAAAATAAACTATAGTCCAACCGAGAGTGATCTTCGGTGAATGTTATTCAACATGAGTAATATTATGTTTGTGGACAAGTGCCACTAACATTTAAGTGAATTAACCTCAACAACTTTGTGATTCTTTCTTCTTTCCAAAAGAATAAAGATTCGAACATTTCGCCTCTATACAATTTTAACAAGAAGGTATTGGATCCGGATCTAACGATCCAAAGCATCCTTGTTTCACCAACTCGTAACTTATGTTTTAGAGGTATCACAATTTAGTTGGGATTAGTCACTACCTTGCAACCTTTTGGGTTTTAAGCATCATTATATTCTAAACAGTTAATACTACCATATCATCTCTACTATAGAGACAATCAATTAGATTACTATAATCCAATTTCTTTGGTAGTTCATATGAGGAAGTAAGTACTATCTGCTTTCGCAGAGATCTATATCTTATTCACGTTCCGTATGTGAAGCACCTTTTCTTCTCTCATATATCTTCTACTTCTTATTAGTCACACTTTTACAACGATTTGTAAAACATAGTTACTAATACAGAATCATACATTCAAGTAGAAGAACCAACTGTTTTGAACTATTCAAGAACATTTTACAACACCTTCGAAAGGTGTGTTCTTGACACTTGCAAGACATTTTTTGCAAATACCCCTTCCAATGTCCATCCTTTCACAAAGAAAGTTTGTTCCCTTGGAGTTATTTATCTTCTTTATTTGACTTTCACCTTTGACTACATTAGTCATGGTCCCTAAACTCCCACTATCTCTCTTGAAACCTTTTTCAATTGTGTTATACACATCAAACAATTTGGAGAGTATGTGGTTATTGTTCACTACATAGTTTACCATAAACTTAGTGAACCATTAGGATAGGGAAACAAAGGTAAAGTCCTTGCCTAGTTTCCGTCTCGTTAAGTGGTTTAACACTTCAACACTCAATGATTCAAAATCATCATAAGTCCATGTTAATGGACTATTTTTGTCAACCAACCATTATGTTCTAAACATAATTACAAACTTTCAAGAGTTGTACAAGGCAACTCTCATTTCTTCATACAACATTTGGAAGTGAAGAATCATGGCACATTAAGTGTCCAAGCCTTTGTGCTTTCTTCTCAAGTTCCTTGTTCATGTAACAAAGAAACAAGCACTAAGTGTTTGCATTGATTAAGGGTTGTTCAAAGCAACTCTTATTTCTTCATACAACAATTTGTAATTGAAGAATTATGACATTAAAAGTGTTGTCCTCTTTATGATAGACCTATTCTAACATATTCTTCTAATGATACATTATCAATAGGAAGATTGTGAGGATGAGGCTACTTAGGTACATTTACAAGCCATTAAAGACAATCTATGGTTTTGTAGTACCAAGTCCGTAAACTAAACGTTCGGCTTTTATTTGTCAAGTGTTGGATAGCGTTTGCAAATATATTGGTAAACAAATACATAACGAATATAAATTGATTGATTTTAAGCCATTTGATTCGGGTCTTTAAATCAAATAGCATCACCCACTATTTTTGGCAAATTCCATATCCCTCATTGGAATTCGAGAGTTTTGGATGAAACTCTTAGTAGGTTATGGGAGGCTCACTATTACCAAGCCCACCTCAGAATTATATCATGTTGGCTAGCGTTAATGATAATGAGAGAGTACGCTTACTCATTTGCAACTAATGCAAGTACCCATCTTATTTGGCCTCTAGAGAATGATTGCCTCAGAATTATATCATGTTGGCTCCATTGCACTTAGTTAAGTCATTCCCACCATGCTTAGTTCATGTAGGGGTTCAAGCATAGCCTCAGAATTATATCATGTTGGCTAAACTCGTTGCCTACACTCACCTCATCATATGCGTATAGACTCCTCTTGAGTATAAGCATGCACTTTGTACTTCCCCATTATAGGGTGAAGGCGGTGTACAAGTCATAAACGATTGGAGCCTACCATGGTGGAAGGCCACGAAAGAGTGTTCAAAGCACTCTCACGCTTTCAACTTAATATTGGGTTGGTTGAGGGTTTTAGGTCTCATCACATATCAATATACATTTTAATCTCTATTAAAACAATTTTGGTCCTATTACAACTATTGGTCCATATGATTGTTTTAGTTGTACATAATACTCCCACTATGCTTTTAAAACGGTTTTTAAAGCAAGAGTATATGTTACTACTAACATAAGGTTTGCATTCATTTAATGGACTATATAGTTGCCTTAGGGCCTTAGGATGACTATGAACCTTTGTTTAGATTCAACACGAGCCTTGTGTTGAATCTCGGTCTAGGGATGGAGATTGATTTTAGTTACGCGTTTAATCACATTAAGGCGTGTTGTTTTAGGGGCGTTGGACCCAATTACTTCATTTTCATGCATATCATATAAAGCAAGAAAGAAATACTTCAAAGTAAAGGATGAGCTTATGCTCATTACAACATTTGCATAAAACAAATTACCTTAAAGTAAAGAAGGACTTATGCCCTTTTACAACATTTGATTAAATCAAATTACAACCAAAATCTAATCTACACATTCCCATGGTTCAAACAAATTTGAAACGCCTTTCACATAGCTCAATTATATTAGGCTTAGGTTCATAATCATCCTTTAATTAATTAACGCTTTAACTAATTAATTGAATGCAACATTTTCATTTGGTTTTTGTATCCATAAAATTGATTTAAGTGGAGCTAAACAAAATGAAAATCCAATTCTCATTTAAAGAGACAAAACAATTTTGTTCTCATCCTATTTGGGCCATCATGCAATAACCACAACTTTTTGGGCCATATTGCGAAAACATAAACTTTTGGGGTCACTTTGTAAAAACACAAAAGTCACTACTTCATGTAAATACAACTAGAACCCAAAATTTAAATAAATTCAAAACTTCATTAAAGGAGCAAAACAATTTGTCCTTTAGCGTTTTTAGGCCTTAACGTCAAAACGTAAACTTTCGGGTCAAAGTACAAATACACAAAAGTATCAAAACTTTATGTAATTGCATAAAAGCCCCAAAATTACCCTATTTTATTAGGGTGGCCGGTTTTTAGGGATAAAAAGGAGTGGTGGGTGTTTTGATTTATTAGTTTTGTCAAAAACAATCAAGTAGTGCTTTCACCTTTCATAAAAATAATATATGTTTTCATGATTGATATTTCTTTCATCATTTATACAAATATTTAACACTTTAAATACTTTCATAAAAATAATATATGTTTTGATGATTGATGTTTCCATCATCATTTATACAAATATTTAACACTTTAAATACATGATAAATCATTTGAAAAACATATAACATAAACTTTATGAAATATTCAAAACTTTGAATCAAAACACAAAACCTTTTTGTTCTTGGCAAGAACATCAAGAACAATGAAGAACATCCATGAAAACCCATAAGAGCTCCATGAATGTTTTCAAGCCATAAAACTCAAATTTTCACCATTCAAAATGGTGTTAACATCCTAGGGTACTTAGGGGTTCCAAAAGTCACCTTAAAACATTTTTAACAAGACAAACATGAACCCAAAAAATCACCCTTTGGATTTGGCTGAAAATCCCCAAAATCTTGGCACCAAATTTTAGCTCCAATATTCATCCTCATATGAACTACATCTACAACATTTGAGATGGCAAATTTTCAAACAAAATTTACATTCAAAGAAGCAAGAATAAAGCTTGTAACAATTACAACTTTTAAATCATAAACTTATGAACTACAAAACCCAAAAGGATTCACCAACTACTAGACCTAGGCTCTTGATACCACTTGAAGGATTTATTTTGAAAAACATGTTCATTTGAGCAACATCATATAGCATGCAATTAACAATTAAAAGGCGGAATCATGCTTGCATGCACTCAAAAACAAAAGCATTACCATGAAATTCAAAGCCTAGTAGATTGGTGAACCAATAATCAACTCAAAACAAAGTGAGTTGAAATTATTACCTTTGTAGATTCCTCTTTGCATAAGCAAAGGCTAATCACCCAAAGAGATAGGGCCTTCATTCCTTGCTTCCTAGATCCATGGATTTGGATGGAAGAATAGGTTCTCTAAGTTCCCAAAATTGAGAACCTCTAAGTCTCTTCACCAAGGTTAGATTGTAGAAGAAATGAGTGACCTTGGAGTAGTAGGATTGCTAGATGTACCCTCCAAGGTGTTGGCCTCTTTAGAGAGAAAATGGAGAGACAATTCTCACCAATTTTCCCCCAAAATAAACCCTTAATTTTTCCTTAATGAATTTTGGCTATAAAGTCATTTATATAGTCACTTCTTTAAGTAACCTAAACAACCAAAACCCTAATTCATCTAATATGGCCGGCCATTTAGGGATGTTTGGGCTTTTGGGCTTTAATGAATCTTTATTCATTAAATTGTCATACAATTTAAGTTAATGGGCTTGACGTTCGAAGCCCATTGGGCCTTAAGGTCCAAAACTATCCCGAAGTCTTTAACGAACTAATTCGTTTGATTAATTAACATATTAATTAATCCTTGCCATAAATAAATGATTAAACCATTTAATCATTCTTACTCATTTCCATTTAATCTTCAATCTCTACCTTTTATGGTGTGCGATCCATTAGGTTCCTTTTAGCGAGGTAGTGGGCGATTAAAACCATTTTACATCGATTGTGAATTGAAACTATTTTCAATTCTCCCTTTAGTGATTACACACGTTTAGGGCTTCCACAAACCATGAGTGACACCTAGCAGCATATCATGGTTACCCAAGCTAATCAGAAGAGGTGGAGAACCTATTCAGTTCGGGATTACAAATGCAATACGGTCCTTCTCTAATCTAATACTCTTGACCACATTGTTTGGTATGATAGTTTATTTACTCATGTCTACTATCCAATGTGAATCGTTTGCTTATATGATTTCCTTGAATGTGATTTGGAACGCATTCCCCAATCTCATTCATACTCTGGCCAGAGATTCCAAATCATATCATAGAGTATTCTCCCTCAACTGTTTGAAGGTTAGAGATCCCTTGTTGCGCATTCACTTGTCTCCATAGCTAAGTGGCTTAACCCCAACGATGCCGTGACACCCCGAGGGGGTGAATTAGACATAATCAAAGATTAAGGACTTAACCACAAGACAACTGTGATGCCTCAGGTAAAAGGACTACTTTGCATTATCCCAACCATGAGTTCTCATGTGACATGGAATATAAGAACTCTTCGTTGATCACGTTCAGTGAACTCATTCTCTTATTGAGCACCTACGTACTTGTCTTGATGTCACACACACCAATGACTCGAGACTAGTCACTCTCCCTGAGAGAAGACACAGTACGTACTGATCTTAACGGACTGTCAATGCCCAATTGGTAATCCTATGATCAGGAACATTTAGGAAGTGTCTACGAAAGAATGGTCTCATTAATCTAACTTCATTAGATTGCATTCTCCCAATCACATATTCCTTGGACTTTATCGTTTAAGCATATAACATTTATATGAGACGGCTCAAACAATAATCTTTGCCCTTTATATGTTAAACTAGATTAGTTTAACATTTGAAATGTCCGTAAAGTATCATCATATGATTGGTTTTAGGGCACATTTCCAACAGCAAGAACGTCCAACCTTTACTCACATTCGAGAAAAGACTCCCAACATAATTACTTTCTCAAAAACCGGAGTAGCACCGCTTTCCGAATCTCGAGAGTCAGATCCTCGACGGGATTGCTTGTTCGAAAACCGAAGAGGCACAACTCTCAGAACTTCGAAAGCCAGATTTCCTTAGATAAAGCTTGTCTGTAATCTTCACACGTAACATCAGCTTTCCAGATACCACATACCACTTTTTCAAAGTGCTCTGACAAAATTAAAACACGTGAAGCTGGCAGCTCCCACTACATTGTTGTGACCAAGAAGGGTAAAGGAATAGCATTACTACTTGTTATTGGGAAATCCCTATATACATTGACCTCCCTCCTCAACGGACAGGCAAACCTGCAAAAATGCTCAACCCTTTCTCGCATTCGAAAAGGCACCCTCAACATAACCTCTCGAAATACTCAGCTTTATTTCCCCCCGATAATACCTCAGCAAATAAGCCACACCAAGAACAAGAGTATCTCATATCATCAGGGTCGAAAGCAAGAGTATCCTATATCATGCTTTCTCCCTGTCTTTGTCTTTGTCCTTGTCCACACCTGCAGGACAAGGAGAAAGAGAGCAGTCAGTCGGAACCTGAAATCAAACCTCCAATTTGGAACTGACTGCCTGGAGCCTTTGCCTGGTTGCTTACTTAGCATTGCTCTCGAGTACTCATCCTCAACTGCTGTCAAGGTCACGCATTCCACCGGCAAATACCTCATGACAGTTGATCAGATATTGGCTCTTTACACTGAAGCTGCCAAGCGTGGATGAGTCACTATGAAGGAATGTTCTGAAGGACCATTTAAATGAAAAGGTTGCACACCACTTCTGCCATGCAAAAGATTGAAGCAGAAGGTTCAACGGTGAGCTGAAACAGATCACTACAGCACGACACCTTTCCATACCACATTCATTATTCCGTCAACAACAAAAGTATCCCATATCATCAAGGTCGAACGTACTCTAGATTTGATGGACTTGTTTTGACCCTTAAATTTTTGAGTCGGCCTTATACTCTGAAGGGCACCAGAAAACCCTCCAGCACAGTTCAAGAATAAGCCTGTGGAAAGTTACTTCTTCAAAAGCAAAAGTATCTCATATCATCTCTTATCCATTTGCTTCTCCTTATCCTGGCAGTTGAATGAGAGACAAGGAGAAGGAGAACAATCAACCGGAAGCCGAAGTCAAACCTCTGATCCTGGGTTGCTTACTTGGAAGTTTGACTGCTTACCTTGTCTGTCACCTCTTTCGGCAGATCTCCTAGCTCGGCGACTTGGGGGACTCCTACTATAGGGTTTGTATCGCACTTGACCAAGCCCGAAACTACAAGTAAGCTTCAAAGTGAAATTGATACATTACCTTGTGCATCTTCATCAGCTAAATACACCATTCCCGGATGGAGGAAAGGTACTTCCAGAGAAGGGCAGATGAAGATCAGACCACACTTCGGTACTTAGAAGTTTCGTGATTACTCAAGGGATTGGATCTTGCAAGTCCCCAACCGAGGAGTTTCCCTCACTCGGGAACTTAGGGGAGCACTGTTTGTACCATACTTGACCAATCCCGAAACTACCGAGCACCGGCCAACGCTATACTGTCAAGGACCCAGAAGAGTTCCCCTCCGACCAGGAGGCCAATCACTACTCGACACGTGTCAAGATTAGAAGCCAATCAGAGCGCAGCACGTGTCGACATCAAGAACCAATCATAACATGACACATGTCAATGTGACAAAGCTACAAGTTTTTCTATAAATAGGGGCCATTCCCCCACAATATGGCCTAATGCCATTTGTGTTAAATCATTCACAAGAACTCACTAAATTGAGAGCTTGATCCTTTGTACTTGTGTAAGCCCTTCACTACTAATAAGAACTCCTCTACTCCGTGGACGTAGCCAATCTGGGTGAACCACGTACATCCTGTGTTTGCTTCTCTGTCTCTATTCATTTACGTACTTATCCTCACTAGTGACCGAAGCAACCAAGCGAAGGTCACAAAACCTGACACTTTCTGTTGTACCAAAGTCTTCGCTGATTTTGTGCATCAACAAACTTCATTATTGATCCATCAATAATATACTTACTAATATTGATCCATCTTCAAATTCCCAGGCACATCTTTCCAAGAAGGCCACTCAGCAGTGGGGCAATTATTCCCCATAGCTACAACAATAACATAAGCAAACTCAAAATGCGGCAGTGGGGCAATTATTCTCAAATCATGCGTTTGTCGTCGCGCACACTCTTATCGTTCTTTCTATCCGCCATCTTAGCACGAATAGAATTATGAAGAATAAGGATAACAGAATTGTGAAGAATAAGGACAATAGAAGTGCCTATTTATAGCAAAGTTAAGATCTTTGCGAGACGAAGGCTTTGTCGCGCAAACATTTGTATTAAATGTCATCTGATTCACCTGTATTAAATGGTCAAAGCAGACTGGAACTTGCGCGAGAAAAATTGGTCGTGCAAAAGCACTTTTCGTCGCGCAAGTTTCCCGATGCAAAAAAATTTACCCCGCGTTTTCTTGCTGACTTTATGAGATGACAACAATTTCTTTCGTCGCACAATTTTTTTTTTTCAATATGTTTTCTATTTTGCGCGACGAATAAGTTTTTACGTCGTGCAAGTGCCTCTTGTGCAACGAATTATTGTTCATCGCACAAAATGTCGTTGCGCAAGCTGTTTTTTCTACTAGTGATCGTTGAAACTAGTGATTTTGAGTTTATGAATTTATGTGAGATAAGATTTTTTTTCAAATGGATTGAGATTATCTTTTGATACATAAATTGTGTGCATCGTGGTGTGCGATTTGTTTATTTCAAATTGAGATTATGCATTATCATTAGGTTGTGTGGAACCTACAACTTATGCTCAAGTGAGAGAATCAAATTTTCGAATGTGAGCATAAGTATGAGGGCATTTAGGCCAGCTAGTTTTCAATTATAATTCTTAGAGTATTTCTAGAGGAAATGTCAAAAATCCCACGTGGACTATTTTGACAAAAAATGTGGTTTTCTGGCTCCTAAGGAGATGCAAAATCCTACATGGATTGACATTCTCCACTTTGCTGCCAAATTTGAAGGCAAGGCCAAAGTTTTTTTTTAATGATGTGCCTACATATTTCTTTATTTTTTCACTAGTTGATTATTTAATTATTAAATTTTAACCCACTTGATTTATAAATAACTGAAAAACATTTTAATTTGACATCTCAGTTGGGATAGAAGACTTTACAAAATGTTATTTTACCACATTAGCTATAAAAATAAAAACTGCCATTTTAATTTGACATCTCCATTAGAGATGGTCTTACGATGCTTTAATATAGTTTCTGTTTTGATAAGGCAGTTGGTGGAGTTGTAATATAATCATTCTTGGTGTTGCTTATGGATCTTTTTCATTGTTTAAGCAATTGGTTGAATGATGATCATGTTATTCATTATCTTTGAATAATAAGAGGATTGGAACTAAGTTTTTTTTTTTTTTTTTTAAATACTGAGTTTGGCATCGATGAGTGGTAGCAAACAAATTTTAGTTTAGTTTTGTAGTTGGTTCATGTCTCTTGTAAGGTTATAATTCATTTTGACGCTTATAAATTGAATTGTGGTTTGATCAAGCAATTGGTTGAATTATTACTCATTGTGTTCCAGTAATGTGAATGTTAGAAGAATTTGTTGTTAACTGAGCTTAACATTATTGTTTTTAAGTTTGGCCAAATGAGTGGGAGCGAATAATTTTGGTTTGATCTATACATAAGTTCACATTGTTATATATACATATTGGACATCAATAATTCAGTAATCTTGAACCAATTATGCATTATGTATAGTAGCAGAAGTATTTGTTTCTATGTTTTGAAATGTATGTGTAGAGAACTTATTGTATTAGCCTTAACTAATCACTTCTATTATAATTTGAAGATTGTGTATCAAACTTGTTCATACTCAAGTGGTAGAATGTTCGAATGTGAGTATAATAGTGGGAGTTAGAACCGGTCATAGTGTTTCAAATTGGTATGTAAAGGTTTTGTTAAATGAATCATGATACTTAGCATTGATAGTTGGATTGCAATTGTGTGTCAGTTTCTTATACTAATTTTAAAAGAGCGTAAACAACAAACAACGGTTAAATATAAATCTAGGATTTAGTAGATCATTGTGTCGAATTTCGGAGTTGACCACATCACGAAAGTTGTAAAGTTTTTTATTTTTAAATTTTTTCACACTTGTATATTAATTATTATGAATTTTTTTTTAAAGAAAACTAATGAAAAGGGCTTGAAAACTTTGAGTTTTAATGATAAGGAAAAAATAAAGGGAAAGTGAATAGTACCATGATTGACTTTTTAGTGTAAAAATGTGGTTTTTCGTTAAAGTAAACAGTACCGGGTGCTTTTCGTTAAAGTTCCCTTTTTTTTTATGAATTTTGCATTCAAACAATAAAGACTATTCATGACAGTTTAAAGGTTTTAAAAATCTAAATGAAGGTGTAACCATCATCTAAGCATAGATGATGCAATAACGAGTGTTTATATATATTCTTTTTCGTTCAAATCAATGGTTAAATACAAATCTAGAATTTAGTTGACCAAAAACAAATATATATATATATATATATATTTCACATTTTTACACTTTTACATTAATAATTATGATTTTTATTTAACTCTCCCTAAAAAAAACTGTTCACGATGGTTTGTAGGGTTTTAAAAAATACAAACGACGACATACCCGTGGACAAAGTGTACATGATGCGATCATGAGCGATTGCATATTTTTTTACATTTTTCTGAATTTTTTTAGTGTGCTTTGTATTTTTAAATTTCTTGGTATTTTAATGTGCATTGGAATTTTTTTAATCTCATTTATGTGGGATATAATACTATTGCTATTATAGTAAAGCTTTCTAGTAGTTTAAAATTATGAAATTTTTTTATCGGGTTAAAAAGGGTTGCCCGCGATTAAACCGGTTAAGAATGCGTTATTAAAAGAGTTCTTAACGTGTGATCTGATAACGACCCGATTAGTTAACGTATTGGTCCGAAATCCATTATTTTCGTGTCATTTCGAGTTGGGTTAACATATCATATAAGAAATTACCACGTCTACCTAATTACAAATGCCAAGACAGTTTTCGAAGGACTACATTAAATTTCGACGACATGTTTCATTGCATCTTTTCAATTGTCCGGTAGCAGGAAGATGGTAAAAAGACTTCGCAAGGGTAAAATAATTCCACAACCAAATGGTTATTTTGGTCCCTGTCTTACATTCTCAATTGAACAACATGCCTTTCCATTTGAATTTGAAGTTGAACAACTACAACAAGTTGAATTAAAATTGAGGGACCAATGGTAATGGATTTTTAATTAAGAGACCATAGCTGCATGTTTTAATGAGTTGAGGGACCAACGGTAATAGATTTTTAGTTAAGGGACCATAATTGCATGTTTTGAGGAGTTAAGGGACCAACGGTAATGGATTTTTAGTTAAGAGACCATAGTTGCACGTTTTGATGAGTTGAGAGACCAATGGTAATGAATTTTTAGTTGAGGGACCATTGCTTTAATTGAGTTAAAATTAAAAGACCATAACTACAATTTACTCAATTATAATTCCAAAATCTTAATTCCACTTCCGATGTGATAGTTTGACATATGCAGATAAGACCGACCTCTTATCCTACATCATTGCTTTGTTCTTTTATAGTTTACGGCGCTGATCGGTTGTCCGTGTCAGCAACCTCAGACTCGAGATACTGCCTTCATCTGACCAGTCCCTCGATATAGCCAACTAGTTATTCATTCCAGAATTCTTTTATTTTAAAAAACCTTTCTAACAATTGTAATGACGCGGGTATCTTTTATATAATAGTGAAGGTGTCGTAGGCTTATTTTAGAGTAAATTGTACAAATGGTCCCTCAACTTTAATCAAATTGGAGCAATGGTCCCTCAACTAAAAATTCATTACCTTTGGTCCCTCAACTTATCAAAACGTGCAGCTATGGTCCCTCAACTAAAAATTCATTACCATTGGTCCCTGAACTTTAATTCAAGTGGAGAAATGGTCCTTTAACTTTAACCCAATTGTAACAATAGTCCTTCCAATATAACTCGTTTTGACAAATTTTTTGACATAGTTGACGAAAAGAACCATAATTATACACTTTGATGAGTTAAGGGACCCTAATTATATAAATGGTTATTCCAACATAGCTTATTTTGACAATATTTTGACAAAATTGATGAAAAGGACTATAGCTACACATTTTGATAAGTTGAGGGACCAATGGTAATGAATTTTTAGTTGAGGGACCATTGCTCCAATTTGATTAAAGTTGAGGGACCATTTGTACAATTTACTCGCTTATTTTACTGAGGGAAAAAAGAGGGAGGGGCCAGCAGCAAACAGAGAAAGAAAAGAAAATTTGGTGATTAATATGGTGATTATTTGAAGGAAGAAAATATCGGTAATATCGGAAATATCGGTAGTCCGAAAACACGGAAATATCGATGGAAATATCGGGATAATATCGATATCGATAAAAATTACATGGAAACCACGGAAATTGTAAGAAAAACTTGGAAATTTTTATTGAAACTTTGCAGGATGTTTATTTAGTCAATTATCTATTAGTTTATCACAAAAAATTGGAAGGAAATGCATTGCATGATGGATTTAACATTATCAAGTTGATTATATAGCGAGCTGACAAACATTGTGAGTGTAGAAAATATGTAGAAATTAATGAAAGAAGTCTAAACACACCATAATCATTTATATATAATGAATTAGTACAATATTTTACACTTTATACATTGTATGGTAAGATACATGAGTGACTTAGTACCACATAGAGTTCCTATGAGGTTCAAAATTTTCACTATCTTCATCATCTCTATGTGTAGAGTGAGTGTATTTTGAAGAGTAGTTAGCAACCATGACAATGGTTTTCAAGAACCAAAACCCAAAAGTCAATAGGAAACCGAATACTTTGGTATTTTTCGGGATTACCAAACAAATGGGATTTGAAAACCAATCCCATATCGAAAATTTCGGTATTTTTCGAGATGGGATTCCCGAACTTCAGGATGGTTTTGGTTTGGGTTTGAGACTTTTTCGGTTTGGTTTGGGATTTTCCGGAATTTTTTCCAGCCCTACCATGTAAGTGACCAAATAAAAAATAGAAAAATTAAAAACCACATGCCATTGACTAAGTAATTAATTGACACAATTTAAAATATAATACCACAAAAAATTTGGAAAATGTGCAAATTTGTTTCTTGTAAAAAGAATTCAAAACAAAAGAATATATATAAATATTGTAGCATATTATCACAACAACATAAGTGGTATAGTGGTTAAGGCCTTAAGGAGTTAAGTGGAAGGGGTTCGAACCCCTCTATGCTCAAAATTGAGACTTTTCAAAGTTTTCAGGAATTTTTGGACTAATATCGCGATATTATAGCTAATATCGCGATATTATCGATATTAGCGATAATATCGCGATATTTTGACGAAAACTCATTGGATACTCATTAAAATATCGGTAACTCAAAAAAACGAAAATATCGCCGATATATCGGCGATATTTTGGATATTTTCTTCCATGATTATTTCTTAGCCCAATGTGCTTTTATTTAAAGTAGTAAAGGAAATAGAACCTTCCTCCCCAATGAATACAATTACAACTAAGAAACTATCTAAAATATATTATAGAATCCTACAAGGATTTGCACACACAACAAGCAATTCAAATCAGATAATTTATGCATACCAATAGCATAATAAAACATAATATTATTTTTGTTTTTCTTTGCACTTACACAATTCAGAATCCTACAAGGATTTGCACACATGAGAACAACAAGGATTTGCGATTTAGAGTTTTTAAATTCCTAGTTTTGCTTCTATTTTTTTTGTTTTTCTTTGCACTTACACAATTCAACATGGCAATATCCAATAGCATAATAAAACATAATATTGTGTGTGCGAAACTAACATAATAATACTGTGTATGCATGAATTGTATATAATTGAGCAATTTATGCAGTATAGGCAATATAAAGCAACAATAAATTTGGGGTTCACGCATCATGGTTAATGTTTACATGCTATCAGGGCTTATAAAAATAACGATTACATGTTTTACAAGAATTTGGATTGGATGGAAATGATGAAAGTGGTACACCCAATCGGCTTAGATTAGCTAAAAATGGTAACTTGAACAGGAAATAGTGCAGGAAATTGAAAGAGCAAGAAGGAAACAGAGAGTTTTGAGGAAAATAGGCAGTTTAATTCATTTCATTCATAAAGTGTTCTTCCTCTCTATTACATATTTATACTCCTGGTAAGGGAGAACCCTAGTTACTTAGACATGAGGATAAAGGGACTAATATGGGCCGGTTGCAAGGAGGGAAGTAGTGGGCTCCAGTAAATGGGCTTAACAACTACCCCACCCTTGAAAACAGGTCTGTCCTCAGGCCTGGAAATCGGGGTAACAGGCCAAGATGTTGTCGGCCACCTCCCAGGTAGCTTTTTTGATGGGTAGGCCAGCCCACTGTATGAGCCATTTGGTCACAGGTTTGTTTTTCTTCTTGAATATGCCTCTGTCGAGGACTTTTTCTAGCTGCCAATGGAGGAATCCTGTGGAGTCGATAGGAGGCAATTGTGGGAGTGGCATAGCAGCATCACCAATCTTCTGTTTGAAGAGAGACACGTGAAAGACCAGATGGATCTTGGAATCTGAAGGTAGGAGAAGGCAATAAGCAACAAACCCAATGCGTTGAGTAACTTGGAAAAGTCCATAGAACTTGGTGCCAGCTGATCTTGTAGCTACTGATTGTTGGCGATATGATTGGAGCTTGAGATAAACCCAATCACTAATGCTAAATTCCCGGTCGGTGCGCTTTTGATCATATACTTGTCGCATTCTGTTTTGTGCCATCTGCAATTTTGTTCGCAGCAGACGTAGTAACATATCTCTGTCTTGGAGTGCAGCATCAATGGAGTGAACCGCAATGGAGCTAGGTATATACATGCGGATAGATGGTGGTTTAATACCGTAGACAGCCTGGTATGGAGACATTTTTATGGCCGATTGGAAAGTGGTGTTATACCACCATTCTGCACAGGGAATAAGAGAAGACCAGTTGGAGGGTTTGTCAGTGGAGAAGCAGCGAAGATAATGTTCCAATGTGCGGTTGAGAACCTTTATTTGACCATCCGTCTGAGGGTGGTAAGCTGATCTTGGGCACAATTTGTTGCCTTGGAGTTTAAAAAACTCTTGCCAAAAATTGCTGATGAAAATGGGATCGCGATCAGACACAATTGACTTAGGCATGCTGTGTAGGCGGAAGACTTCTTTGATGAAAGTGTCTGCGACAGAGGCTGTAGTATATGGGTGTTTCAGGGGGATAAAATGGCCATATTTGGATAAACGGTCGACCACCACAAGGATGACTGTGTACCTGTTAGAGAGGGGCAAGCCTGCGATGAAATCAAGAGATATATCTTGCCAAATACCAGTGGGAATGGGCAGGGGCTGCAGCAACCCAGGGGGGTGTATATGTTCGATGTTTTGGCGTTGACATTCTGTGCATTCAGCCATAAAGGTTTTGATGTCCTTCCGTATACCGGGCCATAACAAATTTCTGGAGAGCCTTTTGTAAGTTCGAAAGAAACCGGAGTGACCCCCTTGAAGAGAGGCATGGAATTCTTCCAAAAGTTTAGGGTGCCAGTGGGATGTGAGTGGGACAAAGATTCGTTGTTTATAGTGCAGCACATCATTGAAAAGGGAGAAACCTTTGATTGTAGTGGTGGGTGCTCGAGATAAAAGAGGCCATATTTCTTGCACTTGCGGATCCTGTGGATAGGATTGTTGTAATTGTGGTATGCAATCAAAAATAGGCGTGGACAGCCCCATTAATGGTAGTAGGTCCTGTTGTCTCAATAGAGCATCTGGTGCACTATTTTGAGGACCGGGTCTATACTCAACTGAGTAGTTATACCCCAGTAATTTCACTCACCATTTTTGCTGTTGAGGGGTTGTTATGAGCTGCTCTAGAAAATGTTTGAGGGGTTGATGGTCTGTGATAATGCGATAATGTTGTCCCAAAAGATAATGGCGTCAGTGTTGCACATCAAAGACGATTGCTAACATCTCATTGTCATAAGTGAAGAGCCCAAGTATACGGCCGGAAAGTGATTTGCTTAAGTAAGCAATGGGGTGCCCCTCTTGGCTTAAAACAGCTCCAATTCCACTGCCTGATGCATCCGTTTCAACGACGAATGGCTTTGTAAAATCTGGGAGGGCGAGCACGGTGCTGTGGATAACACCTGCTTTAAAGCTTCGAATGCCTTAAGGGAGTCAGTTGACCACGAGAAGTTGCCTTGTTTCAACATGTTGGTTAGGGGTTTGGCAAGTAGGCTATAATGCTTGACAAATTTTCTATAGTAACCGGTTAAACCGAGGAAACCACGCAGGCCTTTGAGAGATGTTGATCGGGGCCAGTCCTTGACAGCCTTTATCTTAGATGGATCCACAACAACTCCCTTGCCAGAGATGGTATGCCCCAGATAAGTAATTTAATCTTGGCCAAATGAGCACTTGCTTAGTTTCACCTTCAAGCTGTGCTTAGACAAAAGTTCGAAAATTGTCTCCAAATGGGAGAGGTGAGTAGCAAGGGAAGGACTATAGACTAATATATCATAAAAAAAGACCAAAACAAATTTCCATAAGTACAGACGGAAAATCGAATTCATTAAGGATTGGAAGGTTGCTGGTAGGAATAAAAAGCACACCACAAAGTAGCACACAATAATCCTATTAATTTTCCTTATTAACACTAAGATTTGTCAATTGTAGCATATGAAAATAAGGGTCTTTCCCGTAGAAGATTATTTTATCCAAATACTTAAAAATGTCACAAAAACAGGGTGGCTGTCTCCACTGACCAGCCACAGAACAATAATTATTAAACTAACTTACACTTATCCAAATGCAACAAAGTTTTATACACATAAACTAGACACACAGTACGACAGTCTCACAAATTTTTGGGATTTTTGGAGTTGATTTGCTATTTATATTAAATCGTACAAAAACAGTACAGAAACAGATTTTAAATAATACCAATAGATTTTAATTCACAAGTTAAGAAAACGAGTTAGGGGACATGCTATCCACCACCAAATAATCATGTAAGTATGTTATGTTTCATTCAAATCCCTTTTATTTCCGGATGAAGATGCTCAAGTTGGCTCACTGTTAGAACTCAACCTATTACTCTTTCTTACGTAGTATGTTAAGAGAATGGCGTTTTCAACTTAACTTAGTCCCTAGCATGCAATCTAGAATGGTGTGTTCATAGATTTAACAAGTAGAAAGCATTAAGAATAAAAAGAGTTTGAGTCATCACAAGGCATCGTAAGTACTGATGTTGTCTTACTTATCCTAGAAATCGTTTCACATGTTAACCACAATTAACAAGTGCTACTCTAGAACATATGTAGGTCCTCATTCAACAAGGGCAGGCAGACATATATTCATAGCATTAAAATCCTAGATATGCTCACTATGTATGCATCCATAGAAACACATAAAGAATTTATCAATGACATAAGTAGTGAAACAATTTTCATCCTTTCATAAAAGTCATTCAAACAAAATATCACAACAAATTTACGATCATATTCGGGGCTTCAAAACAGCCCCTAACTACTAAAAATTAGTTACACATTATTCTCAAATTAAACCAAAAGTAAAACATGGGTTTGAGAAGATAAAACCAAGAAAATAAAGTGAAGCCTTGCTCTCTGCCGCGTTCCTCTCTCTCTGCGCCTGCTGCGCCTTCTGCTCTCTGTGCTCTGCTGCTTCAGCCAGTCCTTCCCCGTGTCATGCACTCTGTGCCGTGTGCTTCTTGCGCATTGGCTTCCTGCTGCTCTGTTTGTTTCTGTTTATTTTCTTTTAATTTTTCCCGCACAGTCTCGCCCTCTCCCTTGTTTATTCTTTTATTATTCTTCTTTTCAGTCCTCCCTCCACTATTTTTTTCTTTTATTCTTTCTTTTGTTTTCCACTCAACCCGTGTGCCTTGAACAAATCATGCCATCCTCTTATTTTATTCCCTTATTCTTTTCTTTTGTTCCACTTCCTCTCTGTTTGCCATGCCTTCTCATTCTTTTATTCTTTCTTTTCTTTATTCCTCCATCATTCTCATGTCTTCCCAGTGCACTGCCCTCCTGACTTCCTCTTTCCCTCCGCTTTTTCTTCTTTTCTGCTGTCCCGCCAGTGCACTCTCTCATTATTTTATTTTCTTTTCAGCCCATTTTATTTGAAATTAATCCTAAAACAAAATTAACTGTACATTAACACAAGATAAAGTAAAATGCCACAATTTTAACACAAAAACATCACAAAGACTTTAGAAATGGATGGTATAAATGCATGAAATATATGAGTGACCAAATACCCCCAAACTTACATTTTTGCTAGTCCTCTAGCAAAACAAAACCACTCAACTAAGACTAGATTCAACAACTTAGTAGCCAACTTCTCAACTTCGATTTCAGAGATAAGTGTTAATCATGAAACAAACAACCAAGAAGTAAGTAACAAGAGCTCAAAACATCATCCAATAGTTAACCAAATTTCCTTCAAACAAAACGTTGAAAAGCCATGTGTGAGCTAGCCATGTCAATGCAATTCCAAACTCCTTTAAATCATCATATGCAAACATGTGAGCTTCTCACAAGACATACGCTCATTCACTCATAAGTTTTGGTTAATGTGTTTCACTCAAGTGATCTCATAGTACATGCCGCCATATGCTTGCTTGTCCACCTAACTCGCTTATCAATATTTAAGTAATTCATTGGATCAATAGGACTTTTTTACGGTTGTAATGGGGCTAAAGGTGATAGGCTTATGAAAGAAAGGATATGGGAATCAAAATTTTTGAGAAAGTACACTTTGCTAATTTTCCAACACCTCAATATCACACCACCTCAAATTGAAAGCAAAATAATAAACTTCGAGCACCTGTTACTCCCCAAATTTAACTTCAAAAAGGAAATTTATACTTTGCAGATATATTTTCAACAAATCAACACTCTCCAATTTTCATATATTTCGTTTTTTTCTTTTTTTTCTTTTTTTTTCTTTTTTTTTTCTTTTTTTTTTTTATATGAAAGAAACAAATCTGCAAAAGCTACATCACCCATCAAATTCACATTTCATTGTAATACACATGCTTCATCCATCTTTCTACATAAATGAAACCCCCAAAAGCACAACCCATGTAATACTTTCTCAAAACAATAAGGAATCGATTTTTGTGTATGGGCTCAACTCCAATATTGGAGCAAGGTAAAGAGATGTGGCTAACAAAGAAATGGCTTAGTTAAAGGCTCAATGGGCTACTACAGATAAACATAGCATATAAGGTAGGCATGAAAGGCTCAAACGATCCAAAGATGGTCTATATCACTTCCAAGTTATTACATGAATTGATTAATGAATCGAGTAGTATAAAGCAAGTTCTAGAGATACATGTACAGTGAGATCATACGCACAAGAAGGAATGAGATTGATGCATAATGGTTCAATCATGTATAGGCTCAAAACTCACAAGGTTTACATAATCTCACATGATTCACATATGAAACGCTAAATCATGCTCAAGTTTCACATTGACACGACTAGGCACATTTATTTTTCAAGTTGACTTCTGGAAATCACAGTTAACACAAAGACAACGAAAAGAACTTAGACTTTCTTGAAAGTAAGAAGGAAATTAAAAACAAATCTCATCATAGAATTGAGAAGTAGCTACAAACAACAATAAAAATGAAATTTTTTTGATTTTTTATTTTTTTTTAATAGAGAAATAAACTAACGAAATATATTTCCACCCCCAAACTTAATTATAGCATTGTCCCCAATGATAATGAAAGGAAATTTTGAACAATAAGGCATAAAAATAGACATAAAGAAAAGGAAAGAACACACCAATTTGTGTAGGCGAATCTCGGAGTCTGATTTGAAACCAAGGAACTCTGAATTGTGCAGTCTGCATTCTTCTCTGCTTGTTTCTTCTGCACGGCGGGCAGGCACGAGGTAGAGGTATTGGTCTGTTTCTTTCTTCAATCTTTCCAAGTGCCCACCTCTTGCTTTCTTTCTCCTTGTCCCTAGCTGAATTGTCTCCACATGCTTCGAGGTATCATTTTCACTTCCCTTATCTGTCCCCCAGGCAGATGTGGTAGACGAAGAGAAAGCACAAGATGATGAAGATGAGTACTCGAGAGCAAGGCTAGGTAAGCAATCAGGAAGGGGTTCCAGGCAGTTGGCTCTAGATCGGAAGATTAATACCAAGTGCTGGTTGATTGCTCTCTTTCTCCTTGTCGGAAAACAAAGACAAGGAGAAGGACAGGGAGAAAGCATGATATGAGATACTCTTGCTTTCAACCTTCATGATATGAAATACTTTTGCTTTGGATGGGTTGTTTGCAGAGGTACCCCAAGGAATAAGGAACACGGAGTGACTCGAGAGGGTTTGTTGGAAAGGCATTCTCCGAGATGATGGAAGGTTATGTATGTCTTCCTTGCCATGGAGGGTGAAGGTCGACATTTATAGGAAATAATAACCGGTACTGTTCTTTTACTCTTGTCGGCAAGCATTAGATGATGGAACAGTAAACTTCACGTGTTCTCTACTTTACCAGAGATCTTTGACAGATTGCCCGTGATTTCCGTAAAGCAGACTCTGCATGTGACAGATGTTGACACGTCTGGATAAAGCAAATTCCTTTCCGATTTCTGAGCTTGCCTCTTCGAAATCTGAGCTCCATCGAGTGCAGAGGGTGCATGTGACGAGTGCGGACAAATCTGGAAAAGAAGATTTGCCGTGGTTTCTGAGCAAGCTCAGCTTTTGAGAAAGCTAGCGCCTCTTTGATTTTTTTTAGTTGGCCTCTTCGATATCTGGAATTGCCTCTTCGATCTCCGAAATCCCATCGCGTGCTGATTTTTATAGAGGTATGCAGGACGTTCAAAGCACACTTGAATTTCTGCATTCAAAAACTCCCTCTTTGCATTTCTACTATCTTGACTTGTTCGACCTCTTCTTTCTTTACCACCTCTGAAAAATGTCTGGCCCTTCTGATCGTCGTTTTGACTTGAACCTTGGTGAAGAGGCAGCTCCACCTTCTCCAGACAACATATGGCGCCCATCCTTCATATCCCCTACTGGTCCCCTTACCGTTGGGGATTCGGTGATGAAGAATGATATGACAGCTGCGGTGGTGGCCAGGAACCTTGTCACTCCCAAAGATAACAGACTACTCGCCAAACGGTCTGATGAGTTGGCTGTTAAGGAATCTCTGGCTCTCAGTGTGCAGTGTGCAGGTTCCGTGTCCAACATGGCCCAACGCTTATTTGCCCAAACCCGTCAAATTGAATCATTGGCGGCTGAAGTGATGAGTCTCAAACAGGAGATTAGAGGGCTCAAGCATGAGAATAAACAGTTGCACAAGCTCGCACACAACTATGCCACAAACATGAAGAGGAAGATTGACCAGATGCAGGAATCTGATGGTCAGATTTTACTTGATCATCAACGGTTTGTGGGTTTGTTCCAACAACATTTGCCTTCGTCTTCTGGGGCTGTACCGCGTAGTGAAGCTCCAAATGATCAACCTCTGATGCCTCCTCCTTCTGGGACTCCGTCGACTGCTGAAGTTCCGTCGACTACTGAAGCTCCTCCTAAGCAGCCTATGTGAAGGCTCCCTCTTATATTTATCTGCTTAATGTTCCTTTCGTTTTTATGAATGTACAAGTACTTTGCAAGAAGTTGTGATAGAGATTGCAATATCATTACCTGCATAAAGAAACAAAAGTATGACTTAAACACAAAAAACAGAAAACAAGAGAAAAACAGAACAAGAAAATTTAAAATTATTCAAAATAAAGATGAAAGATAGAAAGCTTGGGTTGCCTCCCAAGAAGCGCTTTCTTTAACGTCTTGCAGCCGGACGATGCCTCCAGTCACACTCCCCTAGGTTCCATGGCATGGAAGTGAACTTCGAATGGAAGGTGATACTTGAAGTGATCCGGCAATTGGACTAAAAACTTCCCCAATGTGCAGTAAAATCAAATGATGACCCCCAAACTATAATTCTGCAATCAACTCCAAGGGTGGACATAACCCAAATACAAAGAAAATAAATAATTCAGTTTAGCACACAAGAAAATTGAAAATGACAGAAAAAGGCAATGAATAGAAATATTGGGTTGCCTCCCAATAAGCGCTTGCTTTTACGTCCGCAGCCAGATGGTACCAAGAGTAATCATCCAAAGGGAACTGGTTCTTGGAGAGGTACAACCTTCACATCATGCTCCGCAAAAGACTCGTAATATGGTTTGAGTCTATGCCCATTCACTTTGAACACGTATCCGGTCTTTTATCTTTCGATAGTCTGTACAGACTCTCCAACTACTTTGCACACGTGTAGGCATTAGCTCATTAGCTTCATTCTTAACAACTGTGACTCCAGATCGTTTAGGGACTACTTGAATAGGGCTTACCCACTTGCTATCCAAAATAGGAGACATGATGCCAACATCAAGAAGTTTGATAACCTCTTTTTTTACGACTTCCATCATGAGTGGGTTTAAACGGCGTTGAGCTTCCCTTGTTGGTTTTGCACCTTCCTCCAACAGAATTCTATGCATGCATGTAGCTGGATTTATACCTTTGATATCTGCAATGCTCCAAGCTATGGCAGTTTTGTGATCCTTCAGTACCCGGATCAGTTTCTCCCCCTCTTCTATTGAAAGTTGTGACGATATGATGACTGGTAATGTTTCATCTTCTCCCAAAAATGCATACTTCAAATGTTCAGGAATTGGTTTAAGCTCCAATTTGGGTGCCTGAATCACAGAAGGAAGAGTTTTTTCGTTAAAAGTAGGAAGAGAAATAAAATAAGAAGAACACTTACCACGAATTGGTGAAAGACACTCAAGAGAGGCCACTGTTTGGATTAATTCTTCTTCAATGTGCTCTGAATAATTAAAATTTCCATGTGTAATGCTATGCACTAATGCCTTCTCTAAATTATCTTGTCCCACACCTTCATTAAAACAATCCTGCACAAAATAGTCAAACACATCAATAGACAAACAAGATTCTAATTCACTAGGATACCCCATAACATTGAAGATTCTGAACTTGACACTTTCCCCATCAATTTCCATGGTTAAGGTACCATCGTAGACATCAATCTTCGTCCGTTCTGTTCTAAGGAATGGTCTTCCCAATATAAGAGGAAGTGCAGTAGGCATAGGATCATGTTCCATCTCAAGAACAAAAAAGTCAGCGGGAAAAATGAGCTCATTCACTTGCACAAGTACATCCTCCAATAGGCCTTTGGGATATCTATTTGAACGATCTGCCAACTGGATTACTACCTTTGTTTCCTTCAAGTCTCCAAGGTTCAATGACTCATACACTGAATATGGCATCAGATTGATGGATGCCCCCAAATCACACAATGCTCTCCCAAACTTTTTGCCTCCAATTACACATGGAATGGTAAAGCTACCGGCATCTTCTAACTTCGGTGGCAGCTTTCTCTGCAAAACAGCTGATACTTCCTCGCTTAATGCCACAGTTTCTTGATCATTGAATCTCCTCTTGTTCGTACAAAGCTCTTTAAGGAACTTTGCATACTTGGGCACTTGTTTTATGGCATCTAAAAAAGGTAAGTTCACTTGGACTTTCCGGAAAGTATCCAAGATTTCCTTATCAGTTTGCTCTTTCTTAGACTTCATAAACCTACGATGAAAAGGAATAGGGACACATGAGTTAAATGAATTTTGAACTTCTTTATTTACCTTATCTGAATTTTTTTTGTTCAATTCTGTATCTTTATGAGACTTTTCAGTTTCTGTTGAAGCCTCTTCTTGCTCAAAAACTTCTTTTCCATTCCTTAAAGTCACAACATTCATCTGCTCCGCATTTGGATTCACCACGGTTTGGCTAGGCAACCTTCCTGGTTGGTGTTGTTGCCCCATCAAACTTGCTAACTGACTCATTTGGTGCTCAAGGTTTTCAATTGCTTTGTCTGTTTTTTGTTTATGAGATTGAGTCGAGTTAGCTAAAGAAGCAATTAAATCCTCAAGAGACTTACTTGGAGCTTGTTGTTGTTGAGGCTGAAATGGTGCATGCGGTCTTGCTTGAAAGAAGCCAGGCGGACGGTTATAGTTATTGGGAACAGATTGTTGTCCATTGTCTTGATTGTTCCACTTTAAGTGTGGATGATCGCGCCATCCTGCATTATAGTTGTTGGAATAGGGATCATACTTTTGCCTTTGTTGCCCTTGAAATCCTCCTAATGCATTAGCTTGCTCAAAACCACCTTGATCCATCAACGAATGGCACATGTCCGTGGCATGTCCCATCATTGAACATACACCACACACCTGTTTTGGAGCCACAATAACCTGTTGCACAAGATTAGTCAAGTTAGCTAATTGTAATTCAATACTAGAATTAGCACTTATCTCGTTAACTTTCTTAAAAGGTAGCTCATCTCTCCCTCCAAATTGTCGTGTGTTGCCAGCAATGTTCTTTAATAATGCCTTAGCATTTATTGGTGTCTTGTCCATGAATGCTCCGCCACTTGCTGCATCAAGCATTACACGATCAGTACCATACAATCCCTCATAAAAATACTGTATTAAAAGATGCTCTGAAATCTGATGGTTAGGACAAGATGCAACCAATTGTGTGAACCGCTCATAGTAATCTCCAAAGGGCTCTCCATGTTGTTGTCGGATTGCACATGTCTTTCTTTATGCTTGCAGCTTTTGTGGCCGGAAAATATTGCTCCAAAAATGCGTGCTTCACCTGGTTCCATGTGTTCATTGATCCCGGAGGTAAATTTTAAAGCCACTCCTTTGCCTTGGCTTCTAATGTAAATGGGAATGCCCTCAACTTGACTTGCTCCTCATCCACATTTGCTGGTCTCATTCTTGAGCATACCACGTGAAACTCCATGAGATGCTTGTTGGCATCCTCTGTTGAGAAGCCATAGAACTTAGGCAAGTAGTGAATCATGCCGGACTTAAGCTCAAATCCTCCTTCTGCATTTGGATATGTGATGCACAATGGTTGTTGATCCGTATTTGGCATTGCCAACTCCCTCAATGTACGGTTATCAGCCATGCCTTCTTGTGGTTCCTCCTCCTCTTCCGAACTTAAATGTGGTGGAGAAGATGGTGGTAAAGACACCGATGCACACTTTCGCTTGATTTTTCTCTGAAGCTTTCGAAATGTTCGTTCAATCTCTGGATCGTAGGAAGCTAGATCAATGCTCTTAGACTTTCGAGTATGCATATACTACAAAAATTACCTGAAATAAACCCAAAACCAAAAACACTAAGTATACAAGAAATAGAAAATAATAAAAGTAAATAAAAATAAAAATAAAAAATAAAAATAATAAAAATAAAATATAACCAATCAGAAATAACAATCCCCGGCGACACGGCGCCAAAATTTGGTAGGAATAAAAAGCACACCACAAAGTAGCACACAATAATCCTATTAATTTTCCTTATTAACACTAAGATTTGTCAATTGTAGCATATGAAAATAAGGGTCTTTCCCGCAGAAGATTGTTTTATCCAAATACTTAAAAATGTCACAAAAACAGGGTGGCTGTCTCCACTGACCAGCCACCGAACAATAATTATTAAACTAACTTACACTTATCCAAATGCAACAAAATTTATACACATAAACTAGACACAAAGTACGACAGTCTCACAAAGTTTTGGGATTTTTGGAGTTGATTTGCTATTTAAATTAAATCGTACAAAAACAGTACAGAAACAGATTTTAAATAATACCAATAGATTTTAATTCACAAGTTAAGAAAACGAGTTAGGGGACATGCTATCCACCACCAAATAATCATGTAAGTATGTTATGTTTCATTCAAATCCCTTTTATTTCCGGATGAAGATGCTCAAGTTGGCTCACTGTTAGAACTCAACCTATTACTCTTTCTTACGTAGTATGTTAAGAGAATGGCGTTTTCAACTTAACTTAGTCCCTAGCATGCAATCTAGAATGGTGTGTTCATAGATTTAACAAGTAGAAATCATTAAGAATAAAAAGAGTTTGAGTCATCACAAGGCATCGTAAGTACTGATGTTGTCTTACTTATCCTAGAAATCGTTTCACATGTTAACCACAATTAACAAGTGCTACTCTAGAACATATGTAGGTCCTCATTCAACAAGGGCAGGCAGACATATATTCATAGCATTAAAATCCTAGATATGCTCACTATGTATGCATCCATAGAAACACATAAAGAATTTATCAATGACATAAGTAGTGAAACAATTTTCATCCTTTCATAAAAGTCATTCAAACAAAATATCACAACAAATTTACGATCATATTCGGGGCTTCAAAACAGCCCCTAACTACTAAAAATTAGTTACACATTATTCTCAAATTAAACCAAAAGTAAAACATGGGTTTGAGAAGATAAAACCAAGAAAATAGAGTGAAGCCTTGCTCTCTGCCGCGCTCATCTCTCTCTGCGCCTGCTGCGCCTTCTGCTCTCTGTGCTCTGCTGCTTCAGCCAGTCGTTCCCCGTGTCATGCACTCTGTGCCGTGTGCTTCTTGCGCACTAGCTTCCTGCTGCTCTGTTTGTTTCTGTTTATTTTCTTTTAATTTTTCCCGCACAGTCTCGCCCTCTCCCTTGTTTATTCTTTTATTAATCTTCTTTTCAGTCCTCCCTCCACTGTTTTTTTCTTTTATTCTTTCTTTTGTTTTCCACTCAACCCGTGTGCTTTGAACAAATCATGCCATCCTCTTATTTTATTCCCTTATTCTTTTCTTTTGTTCCATTTCCTCTCTGTTTGCCATGCCTTCTCATTCTTTTATTCTTCTTTTCTTTATTCCTCCATCATTCTCATGTCTTCCCAGTGCACTGCCTTCCTGACTTCCTTTTTCCCTCTGCTTTTTCTTTTTTTCTGTTGTCCCGCCAGTGCACTCTCTCATTATTTTATTTTCTTTTCAGCCCATTTTATTTGAAATTAATCCTAAAACAAAATTAACTGTACATTAACACAAGATAAAGTAAAATGCCACAATTTTAACACAAAAACATCACAAAGACTTTAGAAATGGATGGTATAAATGCATGAAATATATGAGTGATCAGTTGCAGGTGTATTGGATAAGCCAAAAGGCATTACCGTGAATTCATAGTGTCCGTCGTGGGTGCGAAAAGCAGTTTTGGCAATGTCCTCAATACTCGTTCAAATTTGGTGGTAACCAAACCTGAGGTCCAATTTTGAAAATATGGTGATGCCCGACAGTTCATCAAGAAGTTTATCCACTACTGGTATAGGAAAGCGATCTTTTATAGTGGCAGCATTCAAGGCTCGATAATCAATACACAATCGCCAAGTGTCGTCTTTCTTCTTAACAAGAAGGACCGGGGAGGAAAAGGGGCTGGAGCTAGGTCGGATGACACCTAAATTCAAGAATTCCCGCACTTGTTTTTCAATCTCAGCTTTTTGGTAGTAGGGATAACGGTAGGGGTGAACATTGATGGGGTTGGTATAGGGCAGAAGGGGTATTTTGTGGTCAATGGAGCGTTCAGGTGGAAAACCTGATGGGTTGGTGAATAAGTGCTGGTATCGGTGGATGAGGGAGAAAAGGGCAGGATGAGTATCTGTAGGTGGGGTAAGGGTAGTATCTGTGGAAGCAATGGAAGCGAGTAGAGAGTAAGGATTATCTAGTAATTGATCCACCATGTGACATGTAGGAAATAAGGATGTTGAGGGTGTCAGGCCTTGGAGTGTGTAAGTTTTGTCGCCTACGGAGAATATCATTGTTTTCTGCTTGAAGTGCCAACCAATAAAGCCCAGGGATTCCAACCATTCGGCACCCAATATGAGGTCACATCCAGGGACATCCAATAAGAGGAAGGGTCAGTGCAAAGTATAATCTTGTAATTTTATAGTCACATCAGTAACACGTTTGGAGGAGTATTGATCATGGGATGCTGTTGTGAACTTCACGGGGAGTAATGGACTCCAGATGGAGGCCTAACTATTCAGCAATGTGGGGATGCAATAGGTTGCACGCGGCTCCGGAGTCGATCAACATGGTGATATGTTTAGATGAAATATAGTCTGTCAGTCGTATGGGTCGTCCAATATTAATACCCGGAAGAGAGAACAGTTCAAGCATATGACAAGTATTGTCCTTGACTGTAGGGTTGTTGTTGCTGCAATCGTGGAATTCTGGAGGATCTTCCTCGGGCAGAGTAGGTTCAAGCAAAATGAGCAATGATGTTTTGCATTTGTGGGTGGGAAAATATTGTTCATGATAACCAAAACATTCGTTTTCTCATCTTTTGTCATGCACTTCGGCTGATGTTAAGCATTTAATGGTGGTATGGAGCTGGGAGGTTGGTTTTGTATGTGGTGGTGGTGTTGGGTTGGGAAAAGAGGAATTGGGAGTGGGTTGATATGCTGTGTAAGATTGGGTAAAATAAGGACGGGTTGAATGTTGAGCTTGCAATTTAGTTTCAAAAATTTTGGCTAGTTTCTGGGCTTGATGGAGGGATTCGGGTTCGAGAGCAAGGACATCATGACTGATGTCCTTCTTTAGGCCACCCACGAATACATGTTTTTATTGGTTTTCAGTCCAATCTGTTACCCTACAAGAAAGCCGGGTGAATTCAGCCAGATAATCATCCACAATAGTCTTTTATTGAATGTGAGTAAGCCGGGACTCAATGTTTGCGCGATCACCCCCACCAAAACATTGAAGCAACAGATCCACAAAAAGTCCCCAATTTTCACGGCCATGTCTTTGTTCAAAACCTCGCATCCAAATGGAGGCATCTACACCAAAGTTACAGGCTACTACATGGACCCATTAGTGGGGGGGGAAACCGCGTAATAGTCGAGATATCTTTCGGCTATGGCCAACCAACCATAGGGGTCTTCTCTATTGAAATGAGGGAGGTCCAACTTAATGGGTTTGAAGGTAAGGGCAGGGGGTTGGGCCATATAAGGTGGCAGGTGGGTGTGAGTAGGAGAATGAGGGGTGGGTGTGAGATGGAAGGAGTGGGAGAAAGAGGCCCCGAGTGTGTAAGGGTGAGGTGAAAAGTTTGAGGAGGAGGCTTGGTGGGTTTGAGGTTGGTTAATGGGCCTGGGTATGATGGTGGTATGGGTTGTAGTGGGCCGGTTTGAGGGGGTGTAAGTGGGGATGGGTTGTAAAGGGGGTGGGTGAGATAGACCCAAACTTGTGTAGGATGTGGTTGGTGGACGAAAAAGGGAGTGGAATGAGGGTTAGAGATTGGGTGTAGAGGCACGGAGAGGGTTGGGTGTAACAGTGAGGTTGGGTGGGATAGTGGAGGATGGGGTGGGTGTAGGTGGGACGGCTAATTTGAGGTGGTGGAGCTTATTTAGAAGTAATGTCTGGAATGAAGCGAACTGGGAGGTCATGGTGGTTTAGAAGGCAGTGTTGGAGTCACTGAGAAGGTTAAGAGATTTTTGGAAAGAAGCTTGTTGGGATTCTAAGAGGGTGATGGTGTCGCAGACATCCTTAACTTGGTTACAGAGGTGTTCGTGACGAACGTCCACCGCTGCAGCCATAACATCGGGATCAGAGCTAGCAGCTTGCATGTTTTTACTCATCGATTGACGGGCTCTAATACCAATTGGCTCAAATTAGCTAAAAATGGTAACTTGAATAGGAAATTGAAAGAGCAAGAAGGAAACAGAGAGTTTTGAGGAAAAGAGGCAGTTTAATTCATTTAATTCATAAAGTGTTCTTCCTCTCTATTACATATTTATACTCCTGGCAAGGGAGAACCCTAGTTACTTAGACATAAGAATAAAGGGACTAATATGGGCCGGTTGCAAGGAGGGAAGTAGTGGGCTCCAGTAAATGGGCTTAACTAATATGGGCCGGTTGCAAGGAGGGAAGTAGTGGGCTCCAGTAAATGGGCTTAATAGAAAGGCTTTGAATGCTAGTTGTAGAAGAACCTCCTCCAAGAACCTTCAAATCTTTAGCGCAATAGCTAGAGCATACTGATAACATGTTGTAAGCTTATTTTACTATTTTACTGAGAGAAAAGAGAGGGAGAGCGGTGGGTGAAAACAGAGAGAGAAAATTTGATGATTTTGCGGTGATTATTTCTCAACCCATTGCGCCTGTAATTTATAGTAGTAAGGGAAAGAGAATCTTATCCCCCACCCCCCCCCAAAAGTATACAAATACAACTTGAAAACTATCTAAAATATATTATCGAATCCTACTAGAATCAAACAATCACATTCCTAATGAATTTAGAACTGCAAGAAGATGATTATTAAGCACTTATTGTATTAGTAATTAAATTAATACATAAGTAATCACATGTTTGGCTGATTATTTGACTGACAACACTATACTAGTGGGTACGTAATCATAAAATGGGTAAGGATCCACTCGGAACCAATTTAGTCCGGATCTTCGAAATCAAATAATTCCCGACGTTGGAAATAAATCTTACAGTTAAGGATGAAGTTCTAACTTTTTTTTTTCATGCAAAACAAGAGTCAAACCCTTCTTTCTCACTCTCACATTCCTGAATTCTCTCCTCCTTCCTCGCTGCAATGCTTTCAAGTAAGAGAATTGGAAAACTTTGAAATTTTCTTTTGAAGCACAAGCTCTGCGGATGGATCTTGTTGCTCAATCAATTTCTTTCCTTTCTGTTGCACATCGAACCAATTTGCTTCTTTGTCTTTATCTGCTCGTGATGGTGTTGGTGGTTTTTGTTTGAGTTGGAATTGGAGGCATCGATGAATTACCATTATATGAGACTGAAGGATTCTTCTCCGTCTTCTATTTCTAATAAGTAGAATTCTTCGTCCATGGAGTTTGCCCTTGAAAATTTTCCCAAATCCTTCTCCTTCTTGGTTTTTTTTTTTTTCCCTTCTTGTTCCTGAGTGAGGAAACTCCTGTTTGGCCAGGTAGGCAATGAAGATTTTATTTGTGAAAGAGTGAATTTATAGAAATAGCATTTATTCTTGACCGTAAGTTTATTTCCAACGGCTGGAATTAGTTAATCTCTAGGATCGTGAATTGATCTAGAGAGGATCTAGTTCCATCATAAACCCTTATATATAGGTTGACTCACTACTAAATTAAACAGTTTGCGTGACTACAAACATTTTGTCGCTCAAAGAATTATTTGGTTGAACATAAACTCTGGCGACCAGAAAATCGTTGCGCATATTTTGTCGCGCAAAGCTCGTGAAAAAAGACATTGCGCGACGAACATCTTCAAATTTGTCGCGCGTCTTAACAACTGCGCAACGCTTTACAAGTCGTCGCGCGAATGTTATACGGACAAAGGTTTTTGCCGTACGATATAAACGAGTACAAGTACGTTTGTGGGTAATTTGTCTCAAAACTTGTTGCGCGACGAAATCTATAGTAGTCGCGTGGTAATGGGCGACGAAGAGTAAAACGCGCTTAATTTTGCGCGACGACATTTCGTCGTCGCGCACGTGTAATTTTTAATATAAAAAAATAGAATAAAAGGAAAAAAAAAAACAGATTTCATAAAATGTACGTACAAATGTAAAGTTAAAAAAAAAAAAGGGAACAAAACTATGAAAATAAAGAGGCAAAATGTATAGGCATGTCATTCAGAGGTGTTTGGTAATCTTGCTGCTGGTTGGGGACGGGGTTGGAGGTCGACGAGCCTGATTGCTGTGCTTGCTCAGTGTGGAAGGGCTGTGAGGGTGATGGTGTAGAAAAACCGGGGAGATGTATTCCAGAGGAACTGAGGGCTTGTACAAGCATTGACAATTGAGACTTGTACGATGCCAGCTCACTCCTCAGCCCAGCAACTTCCTGCGTCAAAACCGTAACCTTGGTCTTTGACTACGAGCATAACGAGGCTCTAGTCTCCCAACGCCTGGCATTTCCCATCCCCCGACAATATGTCCCTGGCCTCCGACCGAAATTTTGGTCCAACGTCTCAATGACGATGTGAAACCCTACATCCTCAAGGGGATCCACAAACTTGATCGGCGTGTCTGGGGGAAGGTGGGAGGCGGATTCCTGAGGAACTACCTGTCGCTTCTCCACCATAGTTGCCTGTGAAAAAAAACATGGATTATTAATAGAAAACAATTTGAAAGAATTAGTATAAATGTTTAATGCATAAGAAATAACTTACATGAAGGGACTGGATCAACTCATTCCCAGGCCGAACATAAACATCAGCAAAGACGTCGATCTCCGGAAATTTTGAACCCTCCTAAAATAAAAAAAGATAAGGAAAATGTTAGTACGAAAAAAAAAATTATTAGCGACATTTTAAAATTGGAAATGAAAGTTGTAATATATACCTTCCGTCACGCCTCCATCCTATAGGAGAAAGGCCTCGAACCAGAATGGTGGAGAAGAGTTTTCTTCTCTCGATTGATCTTGTTTGCCTTCGCCTTCTTTTGTTATATAAAAAATAAACGTATTAGTTGTAATAGTTAAAGAAAATTAAAAAAAATTAAAAATAAACATTATTAAAAAATAAAAAAAGTAAAATGAAAGAAGTCGTCATTAAAAACGCACCACATATGTCGGGTCACTAAAATGACCGCAAAGCCAAACCCAACTATCTTGTCGGTCCTCCAACTCCTTCTAACATCCCTCCTCAAGAGCGACCTGCGGTTCATCAAACTCTTGGAAGCATTGGTCCAGGTCACTTTTCCACTGCTTGTAGTGTTCGGAGAAGAGCCAATTGACATACGCAAACTTGTCCTCGTCCATGTGCTCCAAATTGTAGTTTGTCTGCAATATAACAAATATTTTGAAAGCATTAGTAATAAAAGACAGTAATACATATAAACATATAAATTTTACATGAAAAGCATTAAAAAGGCGATGCTACTTATAGACAATTGATTGCGCACCATAATCTTCATCTCCTCCAGCATCGCCTTCCAAGACTTCCACAACATAGGGCAAAAGGTTCGCACGACATGCCCAATGTCGTGGGCCAATGCACTATGCTGCTCCGCCGTTAGTGCTGCCTGATGTCGCTCATCGTATCCGATTGGGATACGACCGTTGGTCACCTGGGTGACCTTCCCCGTCTTCAATTGCCGACAAGGTCCCCAAGTGTTTTTCTTCGCTGTAAAGAGATGAAAAAAAAAGCATTAACCCATAACTAATAACAAATCCTACTAAAATTTCAGCATAACCTCCCCTATAATTAAAACATTTCCCAAAACCTTGAAAATAACATAAACATTATACATATCCAACACAATGATCACAACAGTTTAATAAAAGGTTTAGAACGGTGAAAACTTTTTAATCCTTACATGACATAACAAATTGAATACCTGGACGTGTACCCTAAACCCTAAACCTTAGTAAACAAGGGAATGAGAGAATGAATTAGGATTGTATACCTGGCCGTGTACTGGAGGCATCAGTTGTGGATCCTGATGGTGATATCTGGTCCACAGTGTGGGGGCGTCGATGAGTTTGTCTAGCGCTAATAGGTAATGCCACCGAAGAAGTCGACGATGCCTGCGCCTGTGGGACTGGAGGACCATTTGAGTGAACCAGATTGACCGGCCTATGGTCCATCTTTGCCGGAGCAGTGGCCTGAAGGAAAAATTTTGTCCTAGCTAAGAACAAGTAAGAACATTTGAATACATATGCAAACTATTAACACATTAAAGTAGGCATGCATCCAAAAACAATTCATAAAACCCATGACTTTCAAAGCCTAGTATATGGTGAACCAATAAACTCTTTAACAACATTAAAGAGAAGGAAAGATTTAGAGTTTCTTTACCCTTGAAGCTCATCCTTGATTACACAAGGGATTCACCCAAGTGGAGGGCCTTCAAGTCACCTCCTTGCTTCTTGGATCTTCTTTGTGATTTTCCTCCTTTTAGTGCTCCTTTGCTTCTTTGAGGATTTGAGGATTTGTTCTCCAAAACATCAAAAGCTTGATGTCTCTAAGTCTCTTCACAAGGATGTGATGTGAAGATGAAATGGATGACTTAGGGAAGAAGAGATTGCTAGCTATTTCTTCCCTAGGTGGCCGGCCTCTTTAGAGAGAATGAGAGAAAATGTTTCACCTCATTTCACCAAGAAAAACCCTAAATGAAAATAAAGCTATAAAGTTGAATTTATACTTCATCACATGTGAGTGGCAAACTTGTAATTAATCCAAGTTTGACACTTCTCACCCTAATGGCCTGCCATATCAAATTGATTGGGCTAATTGCCCATTTTGTTTTAGTTGTCATACAACTTAAACATAATGGGCCTTGTGGACCAAAACGCTTTTGGGCCCCAAAACCCAAAACCAACATATAAGCCCAATACGAACATTTCGTATAATTAATTAACTAATTAATTAACCTTGACCATTCTTCAATTAAACCATTAATTGCTTATCCATTTCATTTAATTTCTTCACCAACATCCTTACTCGGTGTACGATCCATTAGGTTCCATTTAGCGAGGTAGTGGGCGATTGTTACTCTTAACGATCGATTGTGAATTGAAACCACATTTCAATTCTCCCTTAAAATCAGTGTTTGCTAATCTTTAGGGCTTCCACAAACCATGAGTGACACCTAGCAGCATATCATGGTTACCCAAGCTAAGTAGAAGTGGTTGGAGAACCTATCCAGTTACAACTACAATGCAATACAGTCCTTCTCTAATACAATACTCTTAATCACATTGTTTCAGGTGATAGTTTGTTTCATGTCTACTATCCAATGTGATACTTATCTATATGATTCATTTGAATATGATTTGGAACAAACTTCCTAAGTCATATTCATATGCTTTGGCCAAAGACTCTCGAATCATATCTTAGAGTATTCTCCTTCCACCATGGAAGGTTAGACATTCCTTGTTGTGCATTCATATGCCTACATGACTAGGTAGCTTGACCACAACAATGCCGTGGACACTTCAATGGAATACCTTTGACATGATCAAAGATCAAGGACCTAACCATTAGACATCTATGATGCCTCAGGTCAAATGACTACTTTGCATATTGCAACTTTCGAGTTCTTACATGACACGTATGCTCAAAACTCTCTTTGGATCGTTATTCAGTGTACTCGATCACTCTTTCGAGCACCTATGTGTTTGCCTTAGTGTCCAACACTAAATGACATGAGACTAGTCATACTCACGCTTGAGTCGACATAACACATACTAACCTTAGCGGATTGTCAATGCCCAATTGGCAATCCTATGGCTAGGAACGTTTTAGGAATGAACATAAGAGAAAGGTCTCGATAATCTAACTTACTTAAATCACTTATCTCTTAGATCAAATACATTCCTTGGATTCCCTTATTGCTTAAACACGTGATACAATAAATAGTGATTAACAATAAGCTTTGCCCTTCATTAAACATATAAAAGTTTAATACAATAAGTATTCCAAAAGCTATTACATCAAATGAGTGGCTTTGTGGGCATACTTCCAACAATCTCCCACTTGCACTCAAAGCCACCTTCCCATGTATCTAATACCCATCTTTTCCATATGATGATCAAGTTGGATTTGAGACATTGGCTTTGTCAGTGGATCTGTTACGTTATCTACTGAGGCAACTTGGAGGATGTTGACTTTCTCCTCGGCAGCATATCTTCTAATGATATTAAAGCTCCTGTCAAAATGCTTGTTCTTTTGATGTGCCCTGGGTTCCTTGGTTTGGGCTATCGCTCCACTATTATCACAGTACAAAGTTACTGGTGATGTAATGGTTGGAACCACTCCAAGTTCAGTTATGAACTTCTTCATCCAAAACGCTTCTTTGCCGGCTTCAGCTGCAACGACATATTCAGCCTCTGTTGTGGAATCAGCAATTACATTTTGTTTCTTGCTCTTCCAACTGACAGCCCCACTATTTAGAGTGAATACATATCCGGAGTTGGAACTTCTATCATCGACGTCAGATTGGAAATCTGCATCTGTATAGGCTTCCACTCGCAACTCTATTGCTCCTCCATAAACGAAGAACATGTCCTTAGTTCTTCTTAAGTACTTAAGGACCGTCTTGACAGCTGTCCAGTGTTCTGATCCTGGGTTAGATTGATATCGACTAGTAATGCTCACATCATATGCGATATCAGGCCTTGTGCATATCATGGCATACATGATACTTCCTATGGCGGAAGCATAAGGAACAGTACTCATTTGCCGTATCTCTTCAGGAGTCTTAGGTTCCATGGACTTAGAAAGGTGAATTCCATGTCTCACAGGAAGAATACCTTTCTTAGATTGTTCCATCTGGAACCTACTTAGCACCTTATCTATGTACATAGATTGGGATAATCCAATTAATTTTATGTATCTATCACGATAGAGCTTTATCCCAAGTACATAAGATGCATCTCCCAAATCTTTCATGTGGAAGGTTTTGGACAACCACACTTTTACAGAAGAAAGTACTGCAGTGTCAGTCCCGAATAGTAATATGTCATCTACATATAACACTAGGAATACCACTGCATCCCCAACGACTTTTTGATAAACACAATTGTCGTCTTCATTTTGAGTAAAACCAAACGTTTTGATTTCAGTATCGAAACGAATGTTCCAGCTCCTTGAGGCTTGCTTAAGTCCATAAATGGACCTTTGAAGCTTGCATACCTTAGCCTTTTCAGACTTGGACACGAAACCTTCGGGTTGAGTCATATAGAGCTCTTCCTCTAGGTAGCCGTTCAAAAAGGCCGTCTTCACATCCATTTGCCATATCTCATAATCATGGTACGCAGCTATAGCATGCAAAATCCGAATGGACTTAATCATGGCTACAGGAGAGAAGGTTTCTTCATAGTCAATCCCTTCTCGTTGCCTATAACCCTTGGCTACTAGTCTAGCCTTATAAGTCTCCACGTTCCCATCAACGCCTATCTTCCTCTTGAAGACCCATTTGTTTCCAACAAGTACTATACCTTCTAGAGGGTCTACAAGAGTCCAGACCTGATTTTGATACATGGAATCCATCTCAGATTTCATGGCCTCTTGCCATCTCTTCGAATCAATGTCGGACATTGCTTCAGTGTAGTCCCTAGGGTCCTCCTTTGTGTCATTGTCACCTAGAAGGTACAATTCCTTAAAGTCATTGTCTAAGCCATACCTCTTAGGTGACTTACTAACCCGTTCAGATCTACGTGGAGCTAGGGGTTCAGGAACAGGGTTGTCAACTTGTCGAGTGCTTGTTTGTGGTTCATCATTAATCTCATTAATTTCCATCTCTTTGCGTATAGTTCCTTTGAGAACAAATTCGTCCTCTAGAAATTTAGCAGTTCTGGCGACAAAGACTTTTTGGTCGTCTGGATGGTAGAACTCATATCCCACAGTTTCTCTAGGATATCCCACAAAATAACATCTTACTGATCTCGCTTCAAGCTTAGTAGCTTCAAGCTTCTTGACATATGCTTCACAACCCCAAATCTTAATGTGATTAAGACTTGGCTTTCTTCCATGCCATATCTCATAGGGCGTTTGTGAAACTGATTTGGAAGGTACTCTATTAAGCAAGTAAGCTGCTGTATTTATAGCGTATCCCCAGAATGTTACTGGTAGATTGGCGGAACTCATCATAGAACGAACCATGTTCATCAAGGTTCGATTTCTCCTTTCAGAAACTCCATCAAGTTGTGGAGTTCTCGGTGGAGTCCACTGTGATACTATTCCACATTGTTTGAGATAATCTAGAAACTCATTACTTAGATATTCACCCCCTCGATCCGATCTTAGGGTCTTTATCTGTTTCCCAGTTTGCTTCTCAACTTCATTCTTGAATTGAACTTTTCAAAGGATTATGACTTGTACTTCATAAGATACACATAGCCAAACCGAGAGTGATCGTCGGTGAATGTGATAGAGTAGGAGAAGCCTCCTCTCGACGTAGTAGACATAGGTCCACATACGTCAATGTGGATTAACCCTAAAATTTCAGTGGCACGCTCTCCTTTTCCAGTAAATGGAGATTTGGTCATCTTCCCTTTCAAGCAACATTCACAAGTACCCATCTGGTCATTACCTAATGGGCGGAAATATCCGTCTTTCGACATCTTGCGAATCTTATCAAGGTTCACATGTCCAAGTTTAAGATGCCACATCCTTTCTTGGTTAACTACTTCTCTAGCCCTTTTGGGTTTTGAGGTATTCCCGCTTTCAATACAGTGCATCCCACTATTCGTCTCTAGGTGAAAAAGTCCCTCTATCATATTACCATGAGAGATAATATGACCGTTCAAGTATAAAGTGCAACTCATTTTGTCAAACAATACTAAGTGCCCATCTCGTAAAAGCTTAGAGATAGAAATCAAATTCTTTATACATGAAGGAAAATATAAACAATTTTTAAGTTCCAGGACTTCCCCAGAGGGTAGTTTAAGCATGTAGGTGCCTATTGCTTTTGCAGAGATTTTAGTGCCGTTCCCAACTCGCACAACCATCTCCCCATTGCGCAGTGACCTGCTCCCTGCTAGTCCCTACATCATATTACAGATATGTTGACTAGCGCCTGAATCAAATATCCAAGAATTGGAGCTCACTGTAAAAGCACTCTCTATGACAGAAATAGTCTCTTCAAAAGTTCGTGTCATAAGGCTCGCAATGCGCACCCTGTATTTCTTCTTCCAACGTTCATCCTTTCCACAATGAAAGCATGTTCCTTTGGATTTTATTGCCTTCTTCTTATGTAACCTTTTCCTTGTTATTGCATCCTCACTCCCACTGTCCTTTTTGAAACCTTTTTCAAATTTACAGCACATGTCAATCATCTCGTTTAAAGTATGATCGAATCTATTCACTTTATAGTTTACAATAAACTTAGTGAAATCATCCGAGAGAGATGCAAGGAAAAAGTCTTGGGCCATTTTCCCATCGATGGAAGTTCCTAAACTTTGAAGATCTTGAAAGATCCTTTCCATCTTTTGTCCATGTTTACGGACCGATGTCCCCTTTGCCATTTTGGCATTCATTAGACTACAAACATTTGAGAATCGTACATTACTAGTCTCATTGTCATGCATCTTATGCAAACTTTCAACCATGGCACAAGAAGTGTCCATGTGCTTATGTAGCTTCATAAGCTCCTCACTAAGTGAAGTGAGGATTAAGCATTTGGCTTGTAAGTCATCCTCATAGTGTCTAACATATTTTTGACACTCCTCCTTTGAAGCTAGTTTCGTAGGAGGTACATGAGGAGGGGATTGCTTAAGCACATACAATATGTCTTTCACCTTTGAGACATTCTCAATGTGGCGATACCAAGCAAGGAAACGTTGGCCCCTAAGGCCCATTTTGTCAAGTATAATGGTGGGTATTATTTTAGGCATGTTGTTAACTACATAACATAACAGAAATCGTATTAGATTGTTTGTTTTAAAACTACTTGATTGAGTCTTAAATCAAATAGTACCACCCACTATTTTTGGCAAATTCCACATCCCTCAATGGAATTCAAGAGTTATTTTGAACTCTAAGCGGGGTATGGGAGACTCACCATTACCAAGCCCACCTCACGATGATACGATGTTGGTTAACAAAAATAATGATGAGAAAATAACGCTTTATTCATTTACAACTTTTGTAATTACCCATCTAGTTTGGCCTCTAGAGAATGTTGCCTCACGATGATACGATGTCGGCACCATTGCACTTAGTTAAGTTATTCCCACCATGCTTAGTTCGTGTAGGGGTTCAAGAATAGCCTCACGATGATACGATGTCGGCCATCCTCGTTGCCTACACTCACTTCATCATATGTTTATGGACTCCTCCAGGATGTAAGCACATACTTTGAACTTCCCCATGATAGGGTGAAGCCGGTGTAGGAGTCACAAACGATTGGAGCCCACCACGGTGGAAGGCCTACGAAGAGATGTTCAAAACATCTCTCGCTTATCAACTTAATATTCGTTTTGTTGAGGGAGTAGTGTTGGGCTACATCAAAATCATTTTAATCTTATTAAAAGAACTTGGGCCTATCACAACTATTGGTCCAAGTTTATATAAATTAGTAGCATATAATACTCCCACTGTTTCATTGAAACAAGCGAGACTATATGGAACTACTAACGAACGCATTGCATCCTCATATGGACTATATAGTCATATTAGGTTTTAGGATGATTATGAACCGTTTGATTTGATCCAACACGAGCCTTGTGTTGGACCTTGGGTTTAAGGTAGATAGTTGTTGATTTTAGTTACGCGTTTAATCTAATTAAACCGTTATTTCCTATTGGGCGTTGGACCCAACTATTCCAATTTGCATACATTTAAACAAAAAGGAATACTTGAAATAAAGAGAAGGGCTTATGCCCTTTTACAACACATAAGATGGACTTATGTCCATTTACAACAAATTGAGTTAATCAAATTACATTCAAATCTAAACTACTTAACCCAAACATTCATAATGTAAAGCGGCCAATCACATAGCTCAATTATCGAGGCCTTTGGTTCATAATCACCATTTTCTTAATCAATCACATTAACTAAGAAAGCAACTTAAACAATTGGTTTTTGGATTCATAGAATTGATTTAAATGGAACTAAATAAAATGAAAATCCAATTCTCATTTAAAGAGACAAAACTATTTTGTTCTCATTTAATTTGGACCAAAACCAATGACCACAACAATTGGGCCATTATTTAATAAACAAAAACTTTTGGGGTCACTTTGTAAAAACACAAGAGTCCACAACTTCATGTAATTACAACTAGAACCCAAAATTTTAATAATTCCTAAAACTTCATTAAAGGAACAAAACAATTTGTCCTTTAGTGATTTTGGACCTTTACGCAAAAATACGTAAACTTTTGGGCCAAAATGCAAAAACACAAAAGTATCAAAACTTTATGTAATTGCACAAAAGGCCCAAAAATACCCTATTGTAAAGGTTGGCCGGCCATGAGAGAACAAGTGAAAAAAAATTTCTAAAAAGTTTTTGCAAGTTTATTTGGTAGGTGAGATAAAGGTGATTTAGATGGTTTGTAAGAAAATGTTTTGTAAAACATTAAAGGCATTAAACATGTTTCACCAATAAACATCACCCATCAATTATATACCAAAACTTTATGAAAAAACATAAAACTTTTGAATCAAAACTTCAAAACTTTTTGTTCTTGGCAAGAACTTCAAGAACATTGAAGAACACTCATGAAAACTCATAATAGCTCCATGAATGTTTTCACTCACCAAAACTCAAATTTTCACTACTCAAAAGAGGGTTAATATCCTAGGGTACTTAGGGGTTCCAAAAGTCACTTTAAAACCATTTTAACAAGACAAACATGAACAAAAAAAATCACCCTTTGGATTTGGCCGAATTTCCCAACAAACATGGCACCAAATTTTAGTTCCAATATTCATGCTTAAATGAAATACATCTACAACATTTGAGATGCTAAATTTTCAAGCAAAATTTATATTCAAAGCAAGAACAAAGCTTGTAACATTTACAACATTTAAATCACAAATCATGAAAAATCACAAAACCCAAAAGGATTCACCATAAACTAGGTCTAGGCTCTGATACCACTTGAAGGAAAATTTTTGTCCTAGCTAAGAACAAGTAAGAACATTTGAATACATATGCAAACTATTAACACATTAAAGTAGACATGCATCCAAAAACAATTCATAAAACCCATGACTTTCAAAGCCTAGTATATGGTGAACCAATAAACTCTTTAACAACATTAAAGAGAAGGAAAGATTTAGAGTTTCTTTACCCTTGAAGCTCATCCTTGATTACACAAGGGATTCACCCAAGTGGAGGGCCTTCAAGTCACCTCCTTGCTTCTTGGATATTCCTTGTGATTTTCCTCCTTTTAGTGCTCCTTTGCTTCTTTGAGGATTTGAGATTTGTTCTCCAAAACATCAAAAGCTTGATGTCTCTAAGTCTCTTCACCAAGGATGTGATGTGAAGATGAAATGGATGACTTAGGGAAGAAGAGATTGCTAGCTATTTCTTCCCTAGGTGGCCGGCCTCTTTAGAGAGAATGAGAGAAAATGTTTCACCTCATTTCACCAAGAAAAACCCTAAATGAAAATAAAGCTGTAAAGTTGAATTTATACTTCATCACATGTGAGTGGCAAACTTGTAATTAATCCAAGTTTGACACTTCTCACCCTAATGGCCGGCCATATCAAATTGATTGGGCTAATTGCCCATTTTGTTTTAGTTGTCATACAACTTAAACATAATGGGCCTTGTGGACCAAAACGCTTTTGGGCCTCGAAACCCAAAACCAACATATAAGCCCAATACGAACATTTCGTATAATTAATTAACTAATTAATTAACCTTGACCATTCTTCAATTAAACCATTTAATTGCTTATCTATTTCATTTAATTTCTTCACCAACATCCTTACTCGGTGTACGATCCATTAGGTTCCATTTAGCGAGGTAGTGGGCAATTGTTACTCTTAACGATCGATTGTGAATTGAAACCACATTTCAATTCTCCCTTAAAATTAGTGTTTGCTAATCTTTAGGGCTTCCACAAACCATGAGTGACACCTAGCAGCATATCATAGTTACCCAAGCTAAGTAGAAGTGGTTGGAGAACCTATCCAGTTACAACTACAATGCAATACAGTCCTTCTCTAATACAATACTCTTAATCACATTGTTTCAGGTGATAGTTTGTTTCATGTCTACTATCCAATGTGATACTTATCTATATGATTCATTTGAATATGATTTGGAACAAACTTCCTAAGTCATATTCATATGCTTTGGCCAAAGACTCTCGAATCATATCTTAGAGTATTCTCCTTCCACCATGGAAGGTTAGACATTCCTTGTTGTGCATTCATATGCCTACATGACTAGGTAGCTTGACCACAACAATGTCGTGGACACTCCAATGGAATGCCTTTGACATGATCAAAGATCAAGGACCTAACCATTAGACATCTATGATGCCTCAGGTCAAAGGACTACTTTGCATATTGCAACTTTCGAGTTCTTACATGACACGTATGCTCAAACTCTCTTTTGATCGTTGTTCAGTGTACTCGATCACTCTTTCGAGCACCTATGTGTTTGCCTTAGTGTCCAACACTAAATGACATGAGACTAGTCATACTCACGCTTGAGTCGACATAACACATACTAACCTTAGCGGATTGTCAATGCCCAATTGGCAATCCTATGGCTAGGAACGTTTTAGGAATGAACATAAGAGAAAGGTCTCGATAATCTAACTTACTTAAATCACTTATCTCTTAGATCAAATACATTCCTTGGATTCCCTTATTGCTTAAACACATGATACAATAAATAGTGATTAACAATAAGCTTTGCCCTTCATTAAACACATAAAAGTTTAATACAATAAGTATTCCAAAAGCTATTACATCAAATGAGTGGCTTTGTGGGCATACTTCCAACATGGCCGCAGTAGTAGGTATAGTCGTCGAACTAGGTGTAGCCGTCGGACTAGGTGTAGAAGTCATTGGCCTCCGGGTTCTAATCAGGTGAAACATCTACAAAATTGGCAATCAATTAGTTTAGTACACAAAGATTTTGATTCTGTTTTCACATGCTTACAACTTCAATGGCTACAAAAGGATTGCTAATTGTTGATTTGATTTCAAATGAACTTGTTAATTGAAATAAACATATGGGAATTCCAGTCCATTGGCTGGTCAAAAGCATTTTCTGAATGCATATGGGCAGATTCAATGATTTTGGAGATGTAGAAATATGAAAATAATTGAAAGAAGTTTGCTAATACCTCTCATGAAAATCTAATATATATATAATCTAAACTATAATGGAGGAATTCAAATTACTATGCAAAAAAGAAAGATTAATATCAAAACGTAAATGTAACTTCAAAATTGGGAGGCCAAATTCAACAAGCAACACAATTGAGTCTATCATATTAATAAGACAACAACAAAGGGTAATACCCCATTATATATCAACAAATCGTGGAAGTCAACAATGCAAATCCTTAATTTAAGAACCCTGTACTTAAATTAGAAAACCCCTAATTCGAACCCTGTACTTGAAATTAAAAAACCCCTAATTTAACCCCCAATTTCAGAAAACCTAATCTAACCTCACTGCCCAAAATCGTTCCCCTAAGTTAAGACCTAAATCTAACCCCAATTAAGAACCCTAAAAAATCTAATTTAAGAACCTAAATGTAACCTCCAATTGACGAACCCTAAATCTAACCCCAACGCCCCCAATTTGAAAAAATAAAAACCCTAATTCTAACCACCAATCAATAAACAAAATTGAAACTAAAAACTGAAGAGGAAATTACCTGTTGGAGAAAAAGAGGCGACGCACTGAGAGAGGGATGGAGAGACGAGGTGAGTGAAGGAAAGACGGACGAAGATAGAGAGGAAGGAAAGATAGGGTATCGCGCGGGGAAAAAAGGAAGACGAGGGAAGTAAGGGAGGAACAAGACACACGGGGGTTAATAATATAGGATATTACGTGACGGAGTGTTTGTCTCGCAAGGCTAAACAATCGTCGCGCAAGTTTTTTAAAATTTCCTCGAAAAAAAGCGCTTTATTTGAATTTTCAGACATTTGTGCGACAAATAAATATATTTCGTCGCGCAAATATACTTTGAGTGACGAAACATATTTATTCGTCGAGCAAGTTTTTTAAAATTTCCCGAAAAAAAGCGCTTTAATTGAATTTTCAGACATGTGGGCGACGAATACATATATTTCGTTGCGCAAAGTATATTTACGCGACCAAAAATATTTTATTCATCGCGCAATTGTGTTTTAAATTGGTTTTTTTTTATTTTGTTTACAATTTATTATAAAATACAAACAAAACAACTTTATTTACAAAGTAATTCACATATAAAATGGGAATCATTCATACCATTTTTTCCATCACTCTATATAATGCATTAAACATTTCATGTGTTTTACAAAAAAAATTACAAATAAATTGCCTTAATCTTCATCTGAACTATAATAACTTTCACTTTCGTCACTATCATCATTTTCAGTGTCCCATTCCTTATCATCGATAGGTACGTCACCATCGTCGTTCGTGCGCACTGGACCATCGTATCGTGGAATATTACCGAGGTCAATCGTGATAGACTGAATCGGTATTTCGATTGAAGATACTCCATCTATCTGAAATGGTTCTTGGATAAGATTAGTATCTCGGAGTGTTTCCGCACCACTTTCCATGAAAGATTTAAGACGTTGGTCAGCAACATTGTTGATGTCGTCGTCAATATGGTCTTGTTCTGGTATAGCATACACGTTCCTATGATCCATCTTCTTAACAACTTTCCAACCTCTCCCGGATTTAGGGTCATCTAGATACACAATTTGTTTTGCCATGGTTGCTAATATGTAAGGGTCGTCGTCGTACCAAGTTTTGGTAGTGTTCACTGATAGTAATCCATGATCTGTTTTCACACTTCCATGCCTATTTGGGTGTGTATCAAACCATCGACACTTAAATAGGATCACTTGGCACCGGTCTTTGTAAAGCAATTGCACGACACTTGTTAGTTTGCCATAAAATTCAATGTCTGTACTTTCGCTTCCTCTGGGGACATAAACACCGCTGTTTTGTGTACACAACTTGTCATCTCATGCAGCCGTTAAGAACTTGACACCTTTGACATGGCAGCCCGAGTACAATTCAACGCAAATTGGTCTGAACGCTAAGTTATATAACTCTTCACTGTACGCGGGGGAATTCGATGCTTTTAGTTGATTCACCTAATATTAGACAAGTATTTAAATTTGTTAGTTCGAGCAACTTAATTGGTACAATATATATGTCCAATACAAAACACTTTAAACTTACATATTCGAGAAACCACTGCGAAAACAATTCACGGTGAAGAATGTGCCTGCTTCATCATATTTTCATGCTCGTCTAGGTGTGATAGTGTCTCGTCACAATTGTTGAGTACGAACCAATGTGCTACATCCATGTCCTTCTTGGAAAACGACTCGCCACAAATAGGATCTTCGAATGGTCGAGCGACCTGGGCAAAAACTGAAAGTTTCTCCTTTCTCACACCCCCGTCATTATTGCAATGAGGACGATTGAAAGTTGTCCCAACATCTTATAAATACATTCCACAAAATGTAAGTGCCACATATAACACCCAAGCATGTATAATGGATCCTTCGGGCTTCGCTTTGTTTCGTACGCTTTTCTTCAAGTATCCGAGAAGCTTGCCAAAAGAAAATGATACGATACACATATTACTAATCGTAATATATTTAATATCGATTAATAAAAAAGACGAGGAATATATACCTTTCTATTGGATACATCCATCGAAAGTTGACTGGTTCAGTAAGCAATGCCTCCTTTCGTAAGTGAACCATATCATACTTGTGAAGAAGGCTGGAGGAAATATCATCTCAAACTTGCATAGAACTTGCACAATGTCATGGCAGAACTGATTAACCTCTGTTCTTCGTAACATTTTTGAAGTCAATTGTGAAAGAAAACTGGACAACATAATTGGTTTCACTACATCGGGTGGCAAGAGATGTCGAATACTCACAGGAAGTAGGCGTTGAAGAATCACATAGCAGTCATGACTCTTTAAGCCAGCTAATTTACCCCCGTCAATGTTTACACAATGTGCGATATTTGAAGCATACCCATCGGGAAACTTTACAAACGATAAAAACTTTAAAAATTCTTTCTTGTCATTCGGTTTCATTGAAACAAATGCAAGATTATCATTGACCCTATTCATCCATAAACCCCATCGTATTCCTATTCGTTCCAAATCAAGACGAGCTTTGATCATGTCCTTTGCCTTGTCTTCAATATCTAGAATTGTGCCGACCAATGTGTCAAATATATTTTTCTCAACATGACATCAAGGTTGTATCTCAATTTTAGTTTAAACCAATACGGGAGCTCAAAAAACATAGACTTGTGTATCTAGTTTATATCTGTAGCAGGTCTTGTCCTAGTGACATTGGTCCCGAAAGGAACAAAATCCAAACAGTTAAGCTGTTCCAAAATCTGAGCACCGAACCATTCTCTGGGTCTGAGGCGATACTCTTTCTCCCTGTCAAACTCTTTATCCTTCTCTCACCACTCGTGGTCCCAAGGAAACCATCTTCGATGACCAAGGTAACAAACTTTTCTAGCGTGCCAACTAGATGTTATGTCTTCCTTGCATATAGTGCATGCCATATAACCCCTAGTGCTCCATCCAGAAACCATTGCATATGCAAGGAAATCGTTCACAGTCCACATCACTACAGCCCGCAAAGTGAACATCTTGCCAGTACATTTATAGTATGTGCGCACACTGTGTGTCCATAAATCTTTAGCTCATCCACCAACGGCAATAAGTATACATCAATTGACCTACCAGGATCTTCAGTTATCAATAGAGTCATCATCATGTATTCTTTTTTCATACATTTCCATAGTGGTAAATTATACGAAAATACGAAAATCGGCCAAGTATTGTGGTGTTGGTTTAAAACCCCAAACGGATTAAATCCGTTAGTGGCAAGTCCCAATCTAACGTTACAAAAATCAGCAGCAAACTTGGGGAACGGTGGATCGAACTCTTTCCATGCCTCCTCATCTGCAGGATGTCGCATCACATCGTCGTCTACCCATTTTTCCTTATGCCATCTCATTTATGTGGTAGTATGCGACGACATATACAATAGCTGCAACCTAGGTTTCAGGGGCAGATAGCGCATGACTTTTTGTGGGATCTTAGTGGTTCTATTATGAGATGTCATTTTGAACCTCGACTCATTGCATACAGGGCATTTATCCAATGTTTTATACTCTTTGTAGAATAAAATACAATTGTTTTTGCAAGCATGAATTTTTTCATAACCCAATCCAAGACCTTTCAACACCTTTTGCGCGTCTCTATGGTCTTTCAACAAACAATTGTCCTTCGGAAACATTCTCTTGAAAACCCCTAAAAAGTAATCAAAACACCGGTTCGACATACGATGCTTTATTTTTCCATGGATTAGTTCCACAATGGCCGTGAGAATAGAAAAGCTTTTGCACCCCGAGTATGACTCTTGGTTGGCAATTTTTTAATAGTTTTTCATATTGTTCGAACTCTGCACTGCCCATTGGTGTAGGCATGTCATCTTCCTCTTCGTGATTTGTGTTTGTCGATGCAAATGGAAAAGCATCATTTATAATATCCACGACTTGTTCATTAGGATCGACAATAGGTTCAATTATCCACTTTTGTGGCATTTGAAGACGAAGCACTGTCTAATTGTTCCCCATGATAGTTCCAAGTATTATATGTCTCAATCATTCCATTCCTTACTAAATGAAATCGAACATTTTCTATTGTCTTCCTTAACGTATTGTTACACCTCCTACAAGGACACCGGATTCTAGTTGCACCCGGGTTGTGTGTACTTACAAAGTCAATAATGAAGAAAATATTGTGAAAAACATGTTCATTTGAGCAACATCTACAGCATGCAATTAACAAATTAAAGGCAGAATCATGCTTGCATGCACTCAAAAACAAAACATTACCCATTAAATTCAAAGCCTAGTAGATTGGTGAACCTTGACTCAACTTAAAACAACATTTGTTAGTTGAGAAATTATACCTTTGTAGATTCCTCTTTGCATAAGGAAAAGCTAATCACCCAAAGAGAGGGCCTTCATTCCTTGCATCTTAGATCTATGGATTTGGATGGATGAAATGGTTCTCCAAGTTCCCAAAATTGAGAACCTCTAAGTCTCTTCACCAAGGTTAGATTGGAGAAGAAATGAGTGACCTTGGAGTAGTAGGATTGCTAGCTAAACCCTCCAAGAAGGCCGGCCTCTTAGAGAGAAAAGAGAGATATATGTTCTCTCCAATTCTCTAAAAGAAACCCTAAATGAATTTTGGCTATAAAGTCATATTTATACCTTAATTCATTGGAGTGGCAAACTTGTAAATAAGTCCAAAACCCACTCCTTTAACTAAATGGCTGGCCATAGGGTTTCATTGGGCTTTTAAGGCCTTTGTGAATTATTTGTCATTAAGTTGTCATACAACTTAAGTCAATGGGCTTGACGTTCGAAACCCATTGGGCCTTGAGGCCCAAAACTAACCCGTGGTCTTTTAACAAACTTGATTCGTTTGATTAATTAACATATTAATTAATCCTTGCCATAAATAATTAAACCATTTAATTAATCTTACTCATCTCCATTGTTTCTTCAATCTCTGCCTTGCACGATGTACGATCAATTAGGTTCCTTTTAGCGAGGCAGTGGGCGATTAAAACCATTTCAAATCGATTGTGAATTGAAACTTACTTTCAATTCTCCCTTTAGTGATTATACACGTTTAGGGCTTCCACAAACCATGAGTGACACCTAGCAGCATATCATGGTTACCCAAGCTAATCAGAAGAGGTGGAGAACCTATTTAGTTTAGGATTACAATGCAATACGGTCTTTCTCTAATACAATACTCTTGACCACATTGTTTGGATTGATAGTTTATTCATGTCTACTATCCAATGTGATACATGTGCTTATATGATTACCTTGAATGAGATTTGGAACGACTTCCTAAATCTCATTCATACTCTGGCCAGAGATTCTTAATCATATCATAGAGTATTCTCCTCTAAACGGTTTAAAGGTTAGAGATCCCTTGTTGCGCATTCACTCGCCTCCATGGCTAAGTGGCTTAACCTCAACTATGTCGTGGACACCCTCGAATGGAGTGACTTTAACACAATCAAAGATCAAGGACTTAACCACAAGACAACTATGATGCCTCAGGTCAAAGGACTACTTTGCATTATCCCAACCATGAGTTCTCATGTGACATGAGTATGAGAATTCCTCGTTGATCGTGTTCAGTGGACTCATTCGCTATTGAGCACCTACATGCTTGTCTTGGTGTCAATCACACCAATGACTCAAGACTAGTCACTCTCACTAAGAGAAGACGTAGCATGTACTGATCTTAACGGACTGTCAATGCCCAATTAGCAATCCTATGATCAGGAACGTTTAGGATATGTATAAGAAAGAGAATGGTTTCATTAATCTAACTTGTTTAAATCACATTCTCCTAATTACATATTCCTTGGACTTATCGTTTAAGCATATAACATTTATATGAAACGGCTTAAAACAATAATCTTTGCCCTTGATATTAAACTAGATTAGTTTAACATGTGAAATGTCCGTAAAGTATCATCATATGATTGGTTTTAGGGCACATTTCCAACAAATAAAATCCTCGATTCCATCCAAGTATTCGTCCGTGCATCTATTCGGATTATGTATCCACGTCATGTCCATAATTCCTAGAACCATAATAACAATACAACAATCACAACAACTTCATACAAACTAATAATGCATAGTTATGTCACGTAATTTACGGCTACATCAGATTAGATTTCGACGTGGATGAATTTCGGCAGCATTTCGATATAGTTCTTCAGGTGTACGACCTAAAGAACGTACATAGATGATACCGAAATCTCCACAACCGAAACCTAATCCTTCAACCATAAACAATGCGTCATAACTGTGCATTCCCAAATTGTCCAAATAATGGGACAATTCAAGAATTAATTGGACCGCAGTCATGCTTTCGCATCCATGCGCGAAATCCAACTAATCCTTAAACGGGAAACTAAGTTTTACTAAAAATAAAAAACAAGTACGAAGTTAATTTCAATTAACTATGTACATCACAACACATATTTGTACGTCAAGTACAAATTTAACAACATAATATAAATATAATTTCATAGCACAATATAAACATCACAAACTAAGTTCAACATAATTTAATTAATGGTGTATGTTTAAAAAATAAAACGAAGAAATTACCTTCTCAATCGTTATCCACCAATCGCTAATCACACACAATGTCCCTATAGAGAACGAAATTAATGGCGTTAGTATGAATTTACATTAATACTTTTACCGTAACGACAAAAAACGCTTACCAAACACACCGAGATAGCTCGATCAACCTAGAGAAGATGGAGGGAGTAGTTTAGATGATAAAATTGAGAGAAAATGAAAATGATGGATACCAGATTCAGCAAAATCGCAGGGATGAGTGTAGAGGCACAATCTGCAATTTTTTTGCAGTTTGCCTCTGCACAAGGCTGATTTTGAATAAAAAAAGAGGAAGGATTTTGCACGATGAATAATATGTTAGTCGCTAGGGGTGGGCGCGGTGCGGTTTGGTGCGGTTTCGAGTGAAACCACAACCGAAATCGAAACTTTTTGCGGTGCGGTGCGGTGCGGTTTTGAAGCCAAAACCGAAATGAAACCAAACCGTTTGGTTCGGTTCGGTGCGGTTTCAAACGGTTTCGGTTTGGTTTTTGAGGAAAAAATGTACAATTTAAAATATACCCATATTTATGTATAAGATGGTCTTATTTTCCTTGTATATTAATTAATGAATATGCACCAAAATTGCACCAAAAACTGTACCAAACCTGCAACAAAACAAGACCAAGAATTGTACCAAACCTGCAGCAAAAAACTGCACAAAACTGCACAAAAAACAGCAGCTAAACTGCAGCAAAAATTACACCACAACTGCACCAAAACTGCACCAAAAACTGCACAAAACTGCACAAAACTGCAACAAAAAACTGCACAAAAACGCATCACATAATTCACATCTACTAAAATTCAACTTGATCACCAATAGAAGAGTAACCAATCCCACTATGCTTGCTGGATTCTTCATATCTTGACTGAAATAAAATACGAAAGAAGAACATAGATAGATATTAGGATTTTATACTAAGAAAATAGATAGATATTAGGTTTTTAAATTGACTTTGTACTTCACATTTCTATTATAATGTAGCAGGAATCAATACAATTGGATATGTAATAGCTGAATAAATAGGGAGGAAGGCAAAATGACGCGATACGCACCATAGTTTGAAGTTCATCGGTTGAGAACGGGTTACAGTAGTGGTCCATGCATAGATTAACAAACTGAAAACAACAAATGGTGCAGTGAAGACGGTGAATCAACGCAGTCACAGATTAAATAGGGAGGATAAGATAATACAGCAAACTCACATGAATTTGATTTTCCCCGCATTTAATCCTTCCTGCAAGTGCGCCCCAGCGAATAGAAGACCTTGCATAAGTAGATAAACCGTCTTTTATCGAATCAGGAGGTCCTCTTGCAATCGGCATTCCACTGCCATAATTGGTTCTCGGCTTTGCATAGTCCACAAAAATAACGCGTCCATTCAGTGGCTGTGAGTGTTTTGAATATGTCATTTTGGAGTTATTTAATATGGCAAGATTCAAATGGATTAACGAAAACAGAAAACAAGGAATTACCTTGCCATTCATCTTCTCCAAGGCTTTGTGGGCTTCATCTTCTGAAGCAAAGGTCACGAATCCAAATCCTTTCGATCTTTCTGAGACTCTGTCCGATACAATTTGGGCTGCCAAAAATAAATAAGGTTTAAGAACAAGATGACAGAATATAATCAGTTTAGAGATAGTTGCCTCAGTATTCTTGCATTTGAATGCAAATTCTATCACTTGTCCATACTGAGAGAACGCTTCAGATAACCCCTTCTCAACTTGGTGTAAAACGATAGTCCTACAACGCGGGGAGACAAAGAATTCTTCAAATCAAGAGGATAAACATCAACAAACAAAGAAATTTGCATGAGAAATAAACAAGAGAAAACAAATCAAACCGATGGCAGTTAAACAACTTCAGGCAATGCAAAAACTATGAACTTATATGTCATAACGTAAAAATTTGGGTGACCGATTGTTCATTTTGCTAGCTAGAGCAGAACTATAGAAACCCACACCTTGCTTTTACCACTTAAATAATTAAACCCCAAGACATATTACATAATCTCTTCTCAAAGAAGCTATTCCACATGTGAAATCATGCAAGAATACCATAAATTTTCTTATGCAGATGGCAGATATACAGAGTCAGAGAAGTGATGGAATTGTTCCCATAACTTCTCATCCCACCAAGAACCGGATTTTAGCAAGGGTAATGTGAGCAAGGATACACTAAACAGAGTTCATGATTGCTACTTAAATACATCATTCTGATGAGAAATTTCTGATAAATACAACAGCAACATACAACAACAAAGCAGAGATGAAATCAGTCAGGCAGTCGCTCGCAGAGGTAGATGCAGGCAGAAGCAGTCGCTCGCAGAGGTAGATGCAGGCAGGCAGAAGCAGATGCAGAAGCAGTCGCTCGCAGGCAGAAGCACATGCAGAAGCAGTCGCTCGCAGGTGACCAGGTCGCAAAGCAGATGCGGAGATGCAAGGAGGCGCAGACGCAGTCGCAACCCCCACTCGGTGTCGGTGCAAACCCATAAGTTCTGGCGGCCAAAACCAAATGTTTAAGTGTTCTGTATAACCTAGTTGAATAATGAACTAAATAAAAAAAAAAGTGCGGTTTCGGTTTGGTTTCGGTTTCGGTGCGGTTTTGAAAACCCAAAACCGAAACCAAACCGTTTTGTGTGCCGCGGTTCGGTTTTGAAACCGAAACCGTTTCAAAACCGCAAAACCAAACCGTTTGGTGCGGTTTGATTCGATTCGTGTTTCGGTTTCGGTTTTCGGTTCCAAGTGCCCACCCCTATTAGTCGCACAAAGAACCTTTGAGCGACGAAGAAAACTTTTTCGTCGTGTAAATACTTCTTGCGTGACGAATGTCTGTATTTGTCGCTCAAATGTTATTTGCGCGACGAAAGCGCGACGAAAGAAGAAGTTCGTCACGCTAGAAATATATATTTTTTATTTTTTATGTTTTCCTTCTTTATTTGTATGTACTGTAAATTTTTATTTTATTATAAATCAAAAACTCAAACCTAATTAAACATTAAATTAATTAACAAAACTAATTTACGATCCCAAATAAAAATTATAATTACTGCAAATATTAATACTCATCCACATAACATATATTTATTCATTAAATTCAATATAAAAGTCCACAAAATCTTATTTAAACAAAATAAGAATAAAAAAAAAAAAACCCTAATCAACTTCAATCCTCCCTCGCCTGCAACACATCAAACTTCCACTTCCGGAATCTTTGCTTGAAAAGCCCATCCACATAAATCCGTTGTTTCTCATCGGTTTCATCAATATCCCAATGAACCTACATTAATGCCAATAACAATAAATTAGTAATTTAATATTACGTTTTCTCAAAAATAATTTTTCATTATTTACCATAAACTTACCGATAACTCTCCCAACATGGACTTCTTCAGCTCCTCAGGGACCTTTTTCCAAGACTCAAACTCGGTAGAACAATCCCTCCGCACCAAATTCCCAATGTCATAAATGAATTTGGCATACACCTCAGCCAAATTTTTACCTTCAAAGTACGGCACTTGCTTCCGTAGGTACCTCTCTACTCGCATTACAACTTTCTTTTTCTCAGAACCTTCCCCAGAATCGGCCATTCTTTTTGAAACAAAAAAATTTTGAAAACTTCGACTCTGAAACTGTGTTAATATAGCACTATGACAACTTTGCGCGACGAAATAGTCGTCGCGCAAAATGCGTCATTAATGAGCAATAAATTGGAAGGTTTGAACGCATTTAGATAGCGCACTGCACGACAAACACATGTATTTGTCGCGCAAGATGTATTTGGGCGACGAATTAGCGTCGCTCAATATATTGCGCGATGAATAGAATAAAATAATTGTAATTACAAATGATTTAATACCTTAAATATTTATTCTTAAATTAATTAATACTTTAAATATTTATTCTATAAATAATTAATACCTAATATATTATTCTAAAATAGTTAATACCTTAAATATTTATTCTACAAATAATTTATATCTTCATCCATACAATTATTTTCAGCATAAGTACGATATTCATTAAAGATTAAAAACACATATAAACCATAGCTAGGATGCTTAATTAAGTCCAAATACATAAATTAGATAAAAAAAAACCTTAAATTTAAAATTGTCGTACAAAACATAAACTTTAAAGTACTATTTGGATGATCTTGCTCCATTCTGCAAGACTTCATAACCCCACATATTGTAACCTTCCTCCAACGCATCCTCCAGCAACTTCATCAATTGTTCTTTCGGTTCATCATCAAAAACATACTTAGGCTGTTACAGATATATACATATAATTAATTCCAACATATAACTAAATTATTGATCCATCAACAATATACTTCCTAATAGTTCATCCATCACAAGCTTTTTCACATTTCCCAGCACATCTTTCCAAGAACACCACTCAGCAATGGGGCAATTATTCCTCATAGCTGCAACAATTGCACGAGCAAACGCAAAATGTTCTCTCATATCATGCTTGTCGGCCTTGCGCACACTCTCATTGTTGTTTTTATCCGCCATCTCAGCACGAAATTGTGAAGAAAAAGATAGTAGAAGCACCTATAAATAGCAAAGTTAGGATCTTTGCGCAAGAATACTTAGAGCGACTAAAATTTCGTCGCGCAAGTTTAATTTATTTATTTTCTCTATTTTTCTATTTTGCACGACGATTTTTTTTTTTTTTTGTCGTGCAAGTGCGTCGTGTGCAACGAATTTTTGTTTGTCGTGCAACCTATTTTTTTTACTAGTGACTATATCAACCAACTGAAGACAGAATTTTTAGTATGCTAGGCATCTGTGACCCCTGATTGAAACAATTAGTTTTTTAATTGGTTGTAAATTTGAAAATAAAAATTTCCAACCAGTTGTATTATTACATTTGATATGACCGTGTTTCCAACACGGAAAATTTTTCTCAATCCAGTGAAGAAGACGACAGTATTGTTTGTTTGTGACGAGTCCCTTATAAATAAATGAATAAAGGATAAGAAAGGACAAGTTAATAAGTAAGAAAAATTATCCGGAACTTGCACGTATTGTGATAGTGATAAATGACCCATGCATGCATGAATCATGATTGTTTGGATTGAGCTTCCAAATAATGAAAAGATCAGGGCAACTAAAGTTATATAAAGCAAGTATTATTGATCTATGGGAAAAAAGTTTCCAGTTCCTTTTTTTGGCATATCTACAAGTAATAGTTGGACTCATATATTTTTGTAAATTTTTTTAAAGAAAAGAAGTAGTGAGATGTATACATTTGCAGATGTCAACAATATTGATATGAAAAGAGTCTCATAGACGTTAGGGTTGTATTTCAAAGGTAGATTTTTATTCGTACACAGAGTACATAATTTCCTAGTATAATTAATCGAAAGACATTCTCTTTTATAAAAAAAATGAGAGTAGTATTTCATTGATCATCAACACAAGTAAATACAGAGGTGCTAATTGAGTACATTGCCCTTGTGACTAAGAAATTGACTTGAATGAATTTGCACAAAACAAACAAATTGAGTAAAACTAATGTCTCAAATAATAGACACAACAAACCTATATTGAAGCACAATTGAAGACACATCTTTGCGTAGATTTGAACCAACTGATCACAAATGGATTGATATATATGATTGATATACATGGTTTAATTTGGTTATGATAATAGTTTGAGGCATATACATTGACCTACCTAGGCCTATACCGCGCTTGCCCCTACTTACTATATTTAATGGATCAATTATGCGAAGAAAGAAAACATATATTATAGTTTTTTCGGTTTTGTTACAAAAGTGAGATATATGAAAAGCTAGTGGGTGTAGTTTTTTAAGTTAATTAATACAATGTCACTCCTAAGTTTCATTACTCGCACCTAACTTTTAATTTTGTTCTTTTCATTATCTGTCGAAGAATGGTAACGCAAGTCATCACCAGCAACGGAAATTGCTGATTTTGGTTTGAGTTCAATGTTTCTCTTTTTCCCTGACAAATTACAAAAGAGTAAGTGCAAATCGAGAGGGTTATACCACAGTAGGTAAAAATACCCCATGAATTCACTACTTATATGATGTGACAGTCATGAGATTTCTTTTCATTAGGTGTTATGTTGTTGTGGTCAGTTCTCTTAAGTAAGAAGAAAATTGGCTTTGCACGTACAAGCTAGCTGAATCATCTTTTAAAGGTTTGAGTGTTTGAGTGTTTGCGAACTCTGCTAATGCGAATGTTTGTATTTATATTAGATGCTGCAAGTAACGAGAAACTTTGTTTTCTACTAGGTATTGATAGCAGAGAGAGGTTAATTAAAGCAAAGTATATTAAAGTGTACGACATGAATTCACATATACCTCATCAGAAAATTTTGAAGTGTGATGGTCAATGTTACTAATTTACATATTATAATATATGAGTGTATGACATGACATAATTCATCATATGTCATGCGCTATGCGTAATAATAATGAATAGAAACATGTGAGTAGATTGGTAAATATCACATGACTAATGTGACAATCATACAAAAAAAAATTTAATTACAGTATGCATATGGTAAAACACCAGTGTCTTTTGACACATAAAAGACACATGTAAACCCATTTTTAAATGATAAGCATAAACTGCTTATGCATATGAAGATTTACACTATGTTAAAATCATAAAATTTTGTAGTGATCACAAAAGATTGTGACACAAATCAATTCCAAAGTATCAACTATCAAGAGATAATTCTATCAATGTTTTCAATTAGGACCTCCAAACAATCTCAACAACCGTTTTTTATTTGGAAACAAATTAACTTCATCCATCACAAAGCTTTCTCCCGTTCAAAACAAATTTTTGTTTGCATTGAATATAAAGTTTCGAAGAATGCCACCCAACGTTATGTATTAATGAGGAATACCTCCCAACGTTATGTATTAACGAGAAATATGAGAAGTTTTCTTTGGGAGAGGTCGGGAGAGTTGATATAAAATATTGGAACATGCCTAAGTTACATGCTTAATACGTACAAACGGCTAAGACTCTCCTTATATAATAGGTTTCTATACAAGCATTACCCTTGCAAAGAATCAACCAAATTCACCACTTCACGCGTTTGGACGTTCATAAAACTTAGGTCCAATTTCTTAGGAACGCAATATATATAATTAAAAAAAAAAGAAAGATAAAGGGACTTGAAAATGACTACAACAACAACAACAACAAAGCATTATTCCACTAAGTAGAGTCGGCTGTATGAATCCTAAAATGTCATTGTGTTTGGTTTTGTGGAACTTGACAATGACTAGATGCAATATATTAGAAGGTCATGTGAAAGTAGTACATTTTTAGTAGCTTAATCCGTAGTGCTTGAGTAGTTCATTGATGGTGGTCTTTACTTCATTTTTAACCATTGAGTCTTAAGTCCTTACCACTTTGAAATCCCACGGTCCAAAACGTAGGGTTAGTAATCTTAATGGTAATTTGCTTCTGGTCCCTAGTCAACCTAATTATTAGGCTGTAATCTTGTTTGTTTAAATATTTTGATTGAAGTCCTTAGCACATTTAAGACATTTAACTCTTGCGTTTGCATTTATGCATTCAATTTCCCACAAATTATGAAATTTAAACAAATTCAAATAATATTTTAAAAAATAGTAATTACTTAAAAATCAAGTAAAAAGTAATATTGTTCTTCACATAGTTCTAGCAAGAAGATAATGTATCCACATAATTATTAATATATTTTAAGAAATATCTATTGATATATTTAAAAAAATTATCTATTGATATATTTAAAAACAAGAAATATACATGTAATGAGCATGGGTACGTTCAACAAAAAATATATGGGTACAAATTAAATTAAAAATATGGATGCATATTAAAATTTGAAGTTATGAGTACAAATTAAAACTAAAAAGAATAATTGGTACAAATTTAAAAATGGGTACATATTAAAAATAAAAATATATGAAAAATACTAATTAAAGGGATGTATTTAAAATGATTAATAAGCTTTTCAATTTTAAAATTGACATATGTGACATGTAAATAATTTAATATTCAAATAATGACGTGGACAAATCTCACAACCCGTCCTGAAATATTATATTTTTAGGCGTGAAATGTCAAATATGCCCTTGAGCGTTTGTGGTGTTGTGTGGTTTAAATTTTGGATTTGGACCAATTCGTTAAGTCCCTAATATTTTGGGACCAATTAGAACTACAGGACTTAAGGTTTTGTGCTGGTTGGTGACCCAACTAGGACCACACACCCGCACTACATGTGCATACTCATATCTCTCTCTTCTTCTTTTCGAATTTTCTACAAATTCTATACAGTGTACGGACAAACCTTGGATCAAGCATTTCATGCACAGATCAAAGGTTTGAAGGGTGGTTTTGAACTCCTAGCAAGCCCAGGAATCCAACCATACCCTTGCTTGAACTCAAAACCTTCGAAAACCAGAGAACCAAGAACCTTCGATTTGAGTAATGTTCATGCATTCGTAAAGGCAAAGTTTTTGGGAGATTTTAAGCTTCTATGAAGCTTTAGAACGTCTTCACGAAACTCGGAGAAGAAAAACGAAGTGTTTTGGACGTCGAGAAGTCAAGATCGACAAGTTTGAAGTTTGGTCAAATTATAGAAGGTTCTTCGGCAAATTTCCGTGGATTTTGGGTCCCAAAACAGGCATGGTTGTGTTCTACTGGTCCTAAGCTTCAAATTGGTGCAAGTTTTACTAATTTTGGTTAAGAATTGGACGAGATATGAAGGTTTTTGTGTTTTCCCAGTTCCCGATGAACGCAATGGCGATCGACGCAGGCTCCGGCGACCCAAGGTCAGAGACGAAGAATATTTCGTCAAGTTGACGGAATATTCCTAACGGAGGGTAACGGCGTCAGGTAATTTGGATGGAATATTCCTTTATTTTGACGAAATATTCCTAACGGCAGTTAGGGATTCCGTTAGGATTCCTTGCACATGGCCGCGTGTGTTACCGTGCACTTAGCGGCGCGTGGGACCTCAGAAAAATTTTCTAAAAAAATGGGGATGTTCGTGAGGTTGTGTAGATCACGTTGGTCTATTCAAACATCCCACTTGAGCAATGTATAAGAAGTTATTTCCTAGTTTTGGTTATGTGCTTTAAATAACGTTTATTCAGTTATTTCCATATATACTTATATACTTGAGATTTTTCCCAGAAAATCTGTTTAAATGAATATATGTTTTGGAAATGTCATGCAAATATCTATCTATTTTAATTATGCATTAGTAGTTGCATACATTCATGATTGGTGCTGCGGACGCACAGGCAAGTGCCAGGTAAGTTCATAAATCAAAGGTATTGAGAGCTCATAAACCTGCACCCCAGTGTTAGTGCTCCCGCCCAGAGTTAGGGCACAGTCCTTCACGTGATGTTTACCTCCCGCACCATATGCTCACCTTTGATCCAAGTTAGGTGCACAGGCTTGTCGTATATACAACTTTAGGTGGTTTCGACTTGTAAGTGACCCGCGATCTTTCTCACAGCCTTCACGTGATCGTAGCACTAGAGCATATTTACTTTACACCTGGTCTTGTCATGTAGACCACTGTAGGTGGTTCCGACTCATGTGCATGATTTGATTTGATTTGATATGATTGAGATTGGTCATAAGCTATATACTCAGTAGTATAGTTTGAATTAGAGAGATTTGGCAGATGCGATATTTGATATTTATATATTTTGCCTGATTTACCTATAGCATTGCATTGAGATACTTGGGCATGGCATACTTATGAATATCCTTTTCTGAGCATGGTTTTGAGATGTATATATTCTATTTTTCTGGGAATCTTATACAGGTTTTACGGCGAGGGGTTAGAACTTTTGAGAAATGAAATGATTTTGAAAAGCTTTGTTTTTACCCACTCACACTTTCTATTTTGTGCCCTTCCAGGTTTTAAGTAAAAGTGCTTGGTGGATCATGAGGATTCTGATGGGGGTTCTGACAGAACATCACCATGTAGGATCACCCTCGGGTGTTGTATTCTTAGTACTTGTCCTGCTTGGCTGCATCTAGGATATTATGCTCTGGTTGTGTATTGTACACTTAATCTCACACTTGCACCTTATCTTATCTAGTACTCTAGTAGATTTGGTTTTTGTTTGTTCGTAATTCCTTATATCTCTATTACTTCCGCATTGTGCACATGGTTACGTCATTCCCACGTGACGACCAACATGCCTTGATTCCGGTTAGGGTGTGTCAATTTGGTATTAGGGCATTAGGTTTGTAGTCCTGCATATCTTGAGAAATTCTAATTATTTTGATATCTTATGTCAGAACTATGCCACCTCGTAGAGATCCACGTCCTTTTGTTAAGCCTAGTTTCCTGGATATAACTTAGTTAGGGGAAGCTATTGCTAATGCTATTCAATCTTCGCTTCGTCCTCCCTAAAGAACACCTCTTGAGACTGTGTATAACCTGAAGCGAAATCATTTTATAGGGAATGAAAGACATGAAGGAGCGGAGAAATGGATCAATCATATTGAGAAGACTTTCCGTGTAATGCATAGTCAAGGGAATCTTCCTCCTGATAGGTGGGTCTAGACGACTACCTGGTTTTTTGGTTTAGAGCCTGCATCTTGGTGGAGACAAAAGTCCTATCAGTTGACCCAGAGGAAATTACAGACTGGGAAGTATTTAAACAGTTGTTTCAGAAAAGGTTTATTCCCCCTGAGTATATTGATCGCAAAAAGCAAGAGTTTACTCAATTAAAGCAGGGGAAGATGACGACAAATGAGTATTATAAGAGATTCACTGACTTGTCTCGCTATCATCCGAAGGTTGCTGCTAATCCGGTTGAGATGCTCCGTCGTTTCAGGTTGGGTATTAAGAAGAAATGGCGTTCTATAACGACCTCGACTCTTTGTGCTACTTACCAGGAGTTTTATGAGATTTTGTTAAGGATGAGGACTCAGAAAATATGCCCAGTGAAAGTGAAGATGAGGAAGAAAAGAATGGGAACCAAAGTTGAGATGAGAAAGGTAAAGGTCAATCTTCTCAATGACCTCGCAAGACCCAGAGCTTTAAAAGGAGTGGAACTAGTTCCAGTTCTTCTAGCGGAGGTTTTAGTGCCACTGGTCAGATGAGAAGTGGTAGATTTTCAGGAGGTCCTAGATTCCAAAGGCAGTAAGATGCTGGAAGAGGAAGTGCTCATTTGTATCGCAGATGTAATAATAGGCATTTTGGGGAGTGTAGGAGAGGCAGCAGTGGATGTTTTACTTGTGAGCAAATGGGACATAGAGCTATAAATTGTCCTCAGAGTCAGCAGAGGCCCCAGCAGCCTTTATACCACCACCAACGTCGATCTAGCAAGTTCCAGGGTCTAGTAATTATGGTCAGATGGGTCGAGGTGGTGTTTACCATTATCAGGGCAATGCCGCTCCTTATGCTTCAGGGCAATATCAGTATTCGTAGGATATCTATTACCATAATGGGTATTCTCAATATCCTGGAGGGTATACACTGTATCCTTCCATTCTAGCTGGTGGATCTTAGTGGTACCAGGGAGGACAACCCCAACAGGTAGAGATTACTTCTAGCAGTGCAGGATCTTCAAGGCAATCTGGTCAACTGAGTCAGAGATGAGGTGTGTAAGGGCGAAGTAATCAAGCTAGTAGAGGTCGTGGGGGACGACAGCAAGCCCAGGGACGTGTTAATAATATCTTTTTACAAAATGCTCAGAATCATTCGGACTTGATCATGGGTACGTTAAACATTCTTGGTCACTTTGCTAGAGTTTTAATTGATTGTGGTGCTATGCATTATGTCATTTCTCATACGTTTGCTCAAGTGACGCAACCTCATCCTACGCCTCTAGGGTATGATTTAGAGTTTTCTATGCCTAGAGGGGAGATATGTTATGTTGATTGTGTATATCCAGGATGTCCAATGATGGTAGATGAGGTAGTTATGCCAGCTAATCTTATCCCATTAGATATTGTTGATTTTGATGTGATTTTGGGCACATATTGGTTGCATTATAATCGTGCCAAGATAGATTCCAACGGGAAAATGGTTACTTTCCATCGTCTTGGATTATCTGAAGTTACTTTTGTGGGAGATCGTAGTAGGGTGAGGCATGGTGTTATTTCTGCTGTAAGAGTAAAGAGGTTGTTATCGAAAGGTTGCCAGGGATATTTTGCTCATGTAGTGCTGAATGATGTTGCTTGTAGTAGTGTGAGGGATGTTCGAGTAGTCCAGCTAATTGGACATTTTCCTGATGTATTTCCTGATGATTTACCTGGATTACCGCCATATCGAGATGTGGAGTTCGCTATTGATTTGCTTCCAGGTACGGATCCTATATCTTTGACTCTATATAGAATGGCTTTTACTGAATTGAGGGAATTGAAAGTCCAGTTGCAGGAATTAGTCGATAAAGGTTTTATTTAGCCTAGTACTTCACCTTGGGGAGCTGCAGTTTTGTTTGTAAGGAAAAAAGACGGGACTTTGAAGCTATGTATTGATTATAGGCATTTTAATTGGATAACGATTAAAAACCGTTATCCATTGCCGCGTATAAATAATTTGTTTAATCAGCTTCGAGGTGCCTGCGTGTTTTCTAAGATTGATTTGAGGTCTGGTTATTACCAATTAAAGATCAGCAGCGAGGATGTCCCTAAGACTGCTTTCAGGACTCGTTATGGTCATTATAAGTTTCTTGTGATGCCATTCAAATTAACGAATGCACCATCAACTTTTATGGATTTGATGAATCGAGTATTCCAGCCATTTATAGATAGGTTTGTCATTGTTTTTATCGATGACATTTTGGTTTACTCTAAGACTAAAGCAGAACATGTTCGACATCTTACTTTGGTGTTGAAGAAATTAAGGGAACATCAGTTATATGCTAAGTTTAGCAAATGTCAATTTTGGTTTTTTCAAGTGGTATTTTTGGGACTTGTCATTTCTGCAAGGCATTCAAGTGGATTCTCAAAAGGTAGCAGCTGTGGAGAATTGGGAACAACCTAGAACTGTCAATAAGGTACGGAGTTTTCTTGGCCTAGCAGACTATTATAGACGGTTTGTTAAGGATTTCTCAGTCATTGCTTTGCCATTAACGAGGTTGACTAGAAAAGAAGTTAAGTTTGAGTGGGATGATAATTGTGAGCAAAGTTTTCAGCAGTTCAAGTATTATTTCACTCATGCACCTGTTTTGGCACTCCCAGATGATAATGGCAATTTTGAGGTCTACAGTGATGCTTCTTTGAATGGTCGGGGTTGTGTATTGATGCAACATGGTAGAGTGATTATTTATGCTTCGAGACAGTTGAAACCTCATGAGAAGAATTACCCTACTCATGATCTGGAGTTAGCAGTTATCATCTTTGCTTTGAAGATTTGGAGACATTATCTTTATGGTGAGAAATGTAAGATATTCACAGATTATAAGAGTCTTCAGTATCTTTTTACTCAGAAGGATCTTAATCTTCGGCAGTGAATGTGGATTGAGTTGCTTAGTGACTATGATTGCACAATTGAGTATCACCCTGGTCGTGCAAATGCGGTGGTGGATGCACTTAGTAGGAAGACTCTATCTAGACTTAATGCCATCTATGATTGTCATGTTCCTCTTCTTGCAGATTTAAGATCCACTAGAGTGGAGTTAGGAGTGGAAGATCGAGAGGAAGCCGTACTTGCTAATTTTCAAGTTAGGCCAATTTTAATTGATCGAGTGCTTGAAGCCCAAATGGATGATGAAGAGACCCAGGAAATAATTCAAGCAAGGAATCGGGGAAAGAAGAAAGACTTCAGAATTCGAGAAACAGATGGCATGCTTATGCAAGAGAGTGGGATGTATGTGCCAAATAATATGGAATTAAAGAAGACGATTCTTGATGAAGCACATATTTCTGCTTATGCAATGCATCCAGGATGTACAAAAATGTATCATACCATCCGACCATTTTATTATTGGTCAAGTATGAAAAGAGAAATTGCTGAATATGTGAGTAGGTGTGTCATTTGTCAGCAAGTCAAAGTAGAAAAAAAGAAGCCTTTTGGATTGATGCAGCCACTTCTCGTTCCACAGTGGAAATGGGAAAATATTACTATGGATTTTGTGTACAAGCTTCCTCGTACACAAAATGGTTATGATGGCATTTGGGTGATAGTTGATCGGCTTACTAAGTCAACACATTTTATTCCAGTGAGGGAGAAGTATTTTTTAAGCTGATTAGCTGAATTATTCATATCGAAGATCGTGAAGTACCATGGGATTCCAGTTAGTATTATCTCGGATCGTGATCCTAGATTTACTTCTAAGTTTTGGATAGCATTCCAGGAAGCTCTTAGTTCAAGATTATTTTATAGTACAGCATATCATCCTCAAACAGATGGACAGTCAGAGATGACCATTCAGACGTTGGAAGATATGTTGAGATCTTCAATGTTGCAGTTTGGTGACGTTTGGCATCAGTGGTTGGATTTGATGGAATTTGCCTACAACAACAGCTTTCATTCCAGTATTGGTATGTCACCTTTCAAGGCTCTTTATGGTAAATCTTGTCGCACACCCATATGTTCGTCAGAGGTTGGTGAAAGAGTTTTGGTGGGTTCTGGGATAGTGGAGGAGACTACTCAGTATATTTAGGTGATTAAGTCTAACCTGAAAGCGGCTCAGGATCGACAGAAAAGTCTAGCAGATAGACATGCCACTGACCAGATGTATAATGTAAATGATTAGGTATTTCTGAAGTTATCACCATGGAGAGGTGTAGTGCGATTCGGAAAGAAAAGCAAGCTGAGTCCTAGGTACATTGGACCATATATGATCATCGAGCGAGTCGGTGAGGTTGCTTATAGACTTGAGTTGCCTCCAGAGTTATCTAAAGTGCACAATGTTTTTCATGTCTCTATGCTTTGTCATTATATCTCAGATCCTTCTCATGTGATACCTCCTCAACCTCTGGAAATTAATTCAGATTTAACTTATGATGAGGAGCCAGTGACTATTTTGGATTGGAAAGATAAGATTCTGAGACATAAGACAGCACGTATAGTGAAGGTTTTGTGGAGAAATCACTCGGTGGAGAAAGCCACCTGGAGACAGAAGATCGGATGAAAGGAATGTATCCACGATTGTTTTATGGTTATTAGTGGATGTATTGTTGTGAATAAATTTCGAGGACGAAATTTCCTTAAGGTGGGTAGATTGTCACAACCCGTTCCGAAATATTATATTTTTAGGCATGAAATGTCAAATATGCCCTAGAGCATTTGTGGTGTTGTGTGGTTTAAATTTTGGATTTGGACCAATTCGTTAAGTCCCTAATATTTTGGGACTAATTAGAACTAAAGGAGTTAAGGTTTTGTGCTGGTTGGTGACCCAACTAGGACCACACACCCACACCACACGTGCATACTCAAATCTCTCTCTTCTTCCTTTCGAATTTTCCGCAAATTTCGTACAGTGTATGAACAAACCTTGGATCAAGCATTTCATGCATGGATCGAAGGTTTGAAGGGTGGTTTTGAACTCCTAGCAAGCCTAGGAATCCAACCATACCCTTGGTTGAACTCAAAACCTTCGAAAACCAGAGAACCAAGAACCTCCGATTTGAGTATTGTTCATGTATTCGTAAAGGTAAAGTTTTTGGGAGATTTTAAGCTTCTAGGAAACTTTAGAACATCTTCACGAAGCTCGGAGAAGAAAAACGAAGTGTTTTGGATGTTGGGAAGTCGAGATCGACGAGTTTGAAGTTTGGTCAGATTATCGAAGGTTATTCGGAAAATTTCCATGGACTTTAGGTCCCAAAACAGGTGTGCTTGTGTTCTACTCGTCCTAAGCTTCAAATTGATGCAATTTTTACTGATTTTGGTTAAGAATTGGATGAGATATGAAAGTTTTTGTGTTTTCCTAATTCCCGGTGAACGCAGCAGTGACCAGCGTCGACTCCAGCGACCCAAGGTCAGAGATGAAGATTTTTTGACGGAATATTCCTAATGGTGGTTATGGATTCCGTTAGGATTCCCTGCGTGTTGTCGTGCAGTTACTAGCGCGTGACGGCGTGTGGGACGTCGGAAAATTTTTCTAAAATTATGGGGAGGTTCGTGAGGTTGTGTAGATCACGTTGGTCTATTCAAACATCCCATTTGAGCAATGTATAAGAAGTTATTTCCTAGTTTTGGTTATGTGCTTTAAATAACATTTATTCAATTATTTCGCATATAGTTGAGACCTATCCTGAGGACGAGCGCCATCAATCGAGGCTCGGGGGCTACGACCCTTCGACATACCAGTGAGTGGGCTTTTGGTTTTCCATTTATACCTATATACTTGAGATTTTTCTCAGAAAATATGTTTAAATGAATATATGTTTTGGAAATGCCATGCAAGTATCTATCTATTTTAATTATGCATTAGTAGTTGCATACATTCATGATTGGTGTTGTGGACGCACAGGTAAATGTCAAGTAAGTTCGTAAATAAAAGGTATGAGATTGTTTCGGTTATGTGATGTAATGTATTGAGAGCTCATAAACCTGCGCCCCAATGCTAGTGCTCCCGCCCAGAGTTAGGGCACAGTTATTCACGTGATGTGCACCTCCCGCACCATATGCTCACCTTGGATCCAAGTTAGGTGCACAGGCTTGTCGTACATATCACTTTAGGTGGTTTCGACTTGTAGGTGACCCACGATCTTTCGCACAGCCTTTATGTGATCGTAGCACTAAAGCATATTTACTTTACACCTAGCCTTGTCATGGAGACCACTGTCGGTGGTTCCGACTTGTGTGCAGGATTTGATTTGATTTGATATGATTGAGATTGGTTATGAGCTATATACTCAGCAGTGTAGTTTGAATTAAAGAGATTTGGCTGATGCGATATTTGATATTTATATATTTTGCCTGGTTTACCTATAGCATTGCATTGTGATACTTGGGCATGGCATACTTATGAATATCGTTTTCTGAGCATAGTTTTGAGATATGTATATATTCTATTTTTCTGGGAAAATTATACAGGTTTTACGGCGAGGAGTTAGAACTTTTGAGAAATGAAATGATTTTGAAAAGTTTTGTTTTTGCCCACTCACACTTTCTGCTTTGCGCCCCTTCAGGTTTTAAGTAAAAGTGCTTGGTGGATCACGAGGATTCTGACGGGGGTTCTGACAGAACATCACCATGTAGGATCACCCTCGGGTGTTGTACTCTTAGTACTTGCCCTGCTTGACTGCATCTAGGATATTATGCTCTGGTTGTGTATTTCACACTTAATTTCGCACTTGCACCTTATCTTATCTAGTACTCTAGTTGATTTGGTTTTTGTTTGTTCGTAATTCCTTATATCTCTATTGCTTCCGCACTGTGCACATGGTTACGTCACTCCCACGTGACGGCCAACATACCCTGATTCCGGTCGGGGTGTGTCAACAAAAGTCAAAGAACTTTAATAAAAAATGAAAAGGAAATAAGGTTTTAATTAATGAGAAGGGAAAATGAGGATGAGAACTTAATTTATCCTAATATCAATATAATCAGATTAGTAATTGAACAGAATAATTCTTATAGATATTCAATTTAGCATAAAACGAGAACCATGTGGTATGAAAATTTCTCTATATTGAATCACATTACATGAGTCGCTCAACGATGCTAAGTATTTTCACTCTCATCTAAACGGACGCATGTGAAAAGAGGAAACCAGGCCATCTTTGAAATTCCGGGGTTCATATGCAAAATTTATAAAATGAACCCTCTTTAATATAGCTTTTGAAAAAAAAAAGTACGACATTCTATTGATGCTAGAAAGCAATAATTAAAATAAAATTTTAAGTTTACAAATGTTATTCAATAATAACTAAAAAGAGCTACAAAATACAAATACAACCTTCACTAAATAATCAAAAAGAGTTTAATTTTAAACAACCAAACAACAAAAAAAGTTTCAAAAACGCTAATTTTGAAGTTTCAATTGAATATATAGCATTCTTAGATGACAAAATTGATAAAATAAAATAAAATAAAATCGTTTTTTAGGGTGTTGTTATTCGCGTTCTAAATATTTCATTGTGTCAAATGTTTATATTCAAAGAGAAAAAAATGTACACGTATAAGGAGCGCACAAGGAGATTTTATAATGTTTTGAAAGCTATTTTTTAATATATATAATATTATTACATACAATTATTAGATGGCAAAATTTTTTAAAGGCCCTTCAAAGTTGGGGCTAGTGCGATTGCACATTTTACTCCCCCAAGCCGCCCTTGAGAGCAAAATAGTATAGATTGATAATTTAACTCTCAACTAGTCACTTAGTACTACAGTCTAATGGTATTTCTCTTCACTTGTAAATGAGAGATCTTAAGTTTGATTCTCTCCAAATGAAAATTTAAATTACATTATTGATGGCATATTGCGAGGTCTAACTTAATCTCTCACCTCCTTAGCATAAATAATATCGTTTGTTGGAAGAAAAAAAAAAACGCTCAACCAAGAGTAACCAAGATCCATATTGGAAATTAGGCTCAGAAATTTTAATTTCGAAGTATTACAAAATAAAGCTAATTTCACACTTCCACGTTAAAGTAGGACAACGAAAAGATGATATGTAATAGAAAAAATATCTAAAAACAAGATGTTACAAACGAATACAAATTAAGATCAAATTTATCAAAGTGGATGGGGTATCAATTTAGGGTTAGATGGAGCTCCGATGTTTCAACATAGGTCCGATCTTTTTGGAGAAGATGGCCCATTTGTACTTTCTCTTTTAAAGGGGCAGTGAGAGAGGAACCCAATGCTTGCAAGAGCCATCTGAAATTCAATTCCCATGCAAACTCTGGATTGATCAGGCATCAAAAAAGAGTAGAAGAGCAAATATTTAACAATGGGTCACCACTACTGCTGCAAACAACGAAAGGTTAAGAGAGGGCTTTGGTCCCCTGAGGAAGATGAAAAGCTCGTTAGATACATCACCACATATGGCCCTGGCTGTTGGAGAAAAGTTCCTGAGCAAGCTGGTCCTGATCACTCTCTCTCTCTCTCTCTCTCTCTCTCTCTCTCTCTCTCTCTAACTTTACATGACTTAGTTTTGTTTAGGGTTTGATATTTTGTGTGTGTGTGGGGTTTTTAGGGCTTCAAAGGTGTGGTAAGAGCTGCCGCCTGAGATGGCTCAATTACTTGAGGCCTGATATCAAAAGAGGAGGGTTTACACCAGAGGAGGAGAAATTGATTGTCAGACTTAATGGGGTTGTAGGAAACAGGTATCAACTTCGAGTAGCCCTACACTAAATTTGCAATCCAAGTATTCTTACTTTAGTTAGGGTTTTTGCATTCCCCACCCATCAATATGATTAATTTCTAGCCTCAAAATGACTTTAGTTTCTCAACGTTTTATTATGAGTTTCCAGAAGAGTAAATTGAAGCTATATATATGAGGTTTCACTAGAAATCAAATATTGGGTTGATTTAAGCAACTGGAGTTAGCGTAGTGGTGAGGTTGGGTAGGGCCGGGTGATATACAAGAGTAGGCTAGGTTGCTTCGAATAATTAGATTAAGGGGTGTGTTAGCTATTTCCAGTAACTGGATTAATCCGAAGTTTAGTTGTTAAAGTTAATTAGTTTCTTTTCTAAAACGTTAAAGTTACTTGTTTAAGCTACTGCACCTTCCTTGTTATTTTGGTGAGTCCAGTTTTCCTTCAATCTTAATTTCTTACATTTATAGTGTCACAAACGGTGTTAGCAGATGAAATTTTATGAAATTGTTTTCCTACGATCTTAATGTCTTACCTGATGACTACTCGTTCTTTAATTGGGATGTCATCGTCACTCTCTTATAACTCTAACATGAATTGATAAATTTTAGATGGGCGCATATAGCAAAATGTCTGCCTGGAAGAACCGACAATGAGATAAAGAACTACTGGAATTCATGGATTAAAAAGAAGCTAGAAAAGCCTTCTTCACCACCAATCACATCTCCCTCTAATATTGATCATCAGCACAATAACCAAATGGGTTGCAGTTATCCAAACCAGCAAGAATTTTTGAGCCATAATTTCATTACAAAGCCTACAGCACCTAGGGAAATCCTATACCCTTCTCCATACCCTTTATTCATGTTTGGCGCTGATGAGATTACCATAAAAAACATTAATGTACAATCAGCCGATCAGGATTTTCCACTCGCTGTGTCAAATAATTCGAACAACAACGGAACATGGATTTTGGATCAGCAGCAGCATCATCAAGTTCAAGCCCTTCCCCCTTCTACAGCAGAATTTACAAACAATAATATGGATGCACAGTTTCTGCCATCCCTCCTAGGGTCCAACATTGGAAACAATAACATGGTTCCTCTTGTAGTGGAATCATGTGGAAATATTGATGAGGGAGGAGAGATTTCAATGGAGTGCTTGCAAAATACTACTCAGGAGCTGAACGCATTGGTTCATTCCCGCCAGGCTCAACAGTGTTCATCAAACAGCTTTCATTTTTGGGACATTGTTGAAGGACCATCTTCATCTAATTTGGGATCGGCTAATATATTATCTTCTTTTCCATCATATCAATAAGAGACTCGATCATAATGAAAATGATGATGGTGGTGGTGGCGGCAATGATGGCTTGCTAAAGTTTCCCTCCATCAGTCTGGCATTGAAGGAAGAACATTGCAGTTTTAGGCTTCAGGAAACCTCCATCAGTCTGTGAAATACCACTATGTATAGAAAACAAAGAATATATAATGTGTATATGCGTGCAATGTTCTTACATAAGTTTAATGTTTGAATTAAGAAAAAAGTACTAAATAAGGAATAAAGCTCAAACACAAGAGAAACTCATGATGAATTTCATACATGCATATGGCCTATTGGTTACCAAACCTCATGCGTTCTACTGGCAGAGCTAATACTTGAAGAAAAACTTGCATACTATGGAGTGATGGAGCAAGTATTTTTACAGTAACTAATTACATGCGTGTGATTGATTGTTCCAGTAGTTAGGGTCTTCGCATTTGATAGAGTTAACATGTGGCTGATTAGATTGTAACACTTGTCAATTGATTAGAGATATAGTTAGTTAGATAACTGATAATAAGCATGTAGTATCAAAGACTATAAAGCTTCATTTCTTGTATTACTTCCTGATTAAGAAATATAATCAAGGACGGCTCATTTCCTCTTCTTCACTTTCTCACTGAATCTCTTCCCTTTCTTACAAAGCTTACAATGTATAAACTGGTTCATTTTATATAAATTAAAATGGTAACAATTGCCAATGTTACTTACACTTGAAAGCTCGATCTTTGGTAACTTCTACTTCAGCAAAGAATGATGATTTTGTTGTTTAAGAGCACATGATGTCTAGGAAGTTGTTTTCTTGGAAGTACTTGTCAATGCAACTATTCCATGCTCGTGGAGCTTGTTTTAACCTATAGAGGGCTTTCTTCAGCTTCAGAACGTTGTCTTCATGCCCTTTGATTTCATAACCTGACGCTTGCTGAATGTAGACTTCTTCTTCAAGGACTCCATTTAGGAAAGCGGACTTCACATCCATTTGTTGAATCTTCCATTTGTTTTTAGCTGCCAAAGAAATTAGTAATCGTATAGTTTCCAACCGAGCTACAGGTGCAAATACCTCATCATAGTCGATTCTAGCTCTTTGACTATAGCCCTTCGCCACTAGTCTCGCCTTGTATCTTTCGACCTCTCCATTGGCATTTTTCTTTGTCTTGTACACCCACTTGACTCTAATGGCTTTGTGTCCTTTCGGAAGAATAGCAAGTTCCCATGTATCATTTTTTTGGATTGCTTCCATTTCTTCATCCAATGTTTTCCTCCACTTAGTATCTTGCACTGCTTCTTGGAAGTCAACTGGTTCACAATCAACAAAGAGATAGAAAAGCGTAGGATTATCAAGTCTTTCAACTACCTTATAGAGATCTCGTATACTTCTTGTGTGTGGTACTTCTCTTTCATTTAGACTCCCACTTGATGATGTTGATACTGGTGAATTACCATGATTGGTTGATGTTGGTGAAGTAGGTGGAGTAGTGGATTCTTGTTGAACCTCACTTGCTTACTCCATCATCCCTTGTTCATTCTCTCTTCAAACTGAGGAAAGAAGTGAAGATCACCTACATGACAGCCAAAATCTCATTCTCCTTCTTTATCAAACGTCACGTCTCGATTGATCACCATCTTCCCATTGTTTTGATTATACAGCTTATAGCCTTTTAAATTTGAGTCATAGCCGATAAAGATGAACTTCTCACTTTTGTCGTCGAGTTTGGTTCTCCTCTCATCTGGTACACGTACATAGGCTGCTTCCAAAAACTCTTAGATGAGAAATACCTGGTTTTCTTACACTTCATGCTTCTTGCAGAGTCTTTCCCCACATGCTCCTTGTTAGAGACCGATTGGATAGGTAGACAACACAGGCTATAGCTTCTGCCCACACAACTCCTTAGGCAATTTCTTGCTTTTGAGCATGCTTCGAGCCATTTCGAGGATAGTTCGATTTTTTCTTTCTGCCACACCATTTTGTTAAGGGGATCTTGGAACTGTCAAAGGTCGATGAATTCCATTAGCTTCACAGAATTCGTGAAATTCCTTTGAAGTGAATTCTCCTCCTCGATCAGATCTTATGGCTTTAATCTTACAACCACTTTCTTTTTCTACGGCGGCTTTGAAGTTCTTGAATGCTCCAAATACCTCTAATTTCTGCTTCAAGAAATACACCCAGGTTTTCCTTGAAAAATCATCAATGAAGAGAAGGAAATAATTATGTTTACCCAAAGAGCTTTGTTTTATTGGACCGCACACATCTGTGTGAATGAGCTCGAGTGGCTTCTGGGCTCTTGTGGTCGACTCCTTTGGAAAGCCTTTCCTGAACTGTTTCCCAAGTAAACATCATTTGCAAACTTGATCAGAGTGGCTGATGCACGGTAAGCCTCTCACCATCTCCTTCTTGGATAATAACTCTAGTCCCCCAAAGTTAAGATGCCCAAAGCAAAGATGCTAAAGCCAAGATATGTCTTTGTAACATATCTTAAGACATTTTGCAACATCATTTTGAATGTTCATGGGAAACATCTTATTCTTTGACATTTTTACCTTGGCAATTAATCTTCCTTTGTCATCTCTAAGAAAAAGGCTATAATTTTTCATATGAATATCATAACCTTTTTCTAAGAGTTGACCCAAACTCAAAATGTTGCTTTTCATATTGAGCACGTAGTAGACATTTGAAATTAATTGGTGACCGCCATTTTTTAGGGGAATAAAGATGTTACCTTTTCCTTTTACAGGTATTTTGGATTCGTCTCCAAAAGAAACGTTACCACTCACCGATTCATTGAGCTTTATGAACATGCTTTTTCTTTCGCACATGTGGTTGTTGGCGCCGGTGTCAAGGTAACATGTATAGTCTTGGTCTCCATCATTGTTCTTGCATGCTAGTAGCATAACGCCATTATCTTCTTTCTCTTCTTTCACATAATTAACCTTTTCATCAAGCTTATTGCTTGGAGCTCTACATGCCCAAGCATAATGCCCAAACTTTTGACAGTTGTAGCATTGAACTTGAGATTTTTCATACCTTAAGTTTGAGCATCCTCTTCCACAACCTTTGGTTGAGCTTCCTCCTCTTTCGTAGTTGCTATGGTTGTTGAAGTTCCAACCACACCCACGTCTATGTACACGCCCACATCCGCAACCTCGTCCATAACTTCTTTCGTATTGGCTTCTCTCGTTATCGAAGCTTTCTTCTTTCTTCTTTGGCTGAACATGCATCTTAAGGAGTTGCTCATCATTCCCTTGCCTCTTCTTATGTTTCTCTTCATATGCTTGTAGCGAACCCATTAATTGCTTTATACTAATTTCTTCCAAGTTTTTAGTTTCTTCAATCGTCACGACAATGTGCTCGAACTTAGGGTCCAACGAGCGTAGTATCTTCTCCATAATTCTAACATCTTCTAACTTTTTTCTATTTTTTTTAATTCATTGGAAATGGCTAAGACTCTTGAGAAATAATCAGAGATTGATTCAAACCTTTTCATTTGTAGAGATTCAAACTCACCCTTTATACTTAAAGACGAACCCTTTTCACTTGTTTGGCTCCTTTGTAAGTGGTTTGAAGCTTCTCCCATGCTTTCTTTGCAAAGGTTGCACTCGAGACCTTCTCAAAGCCATTGTTATCTAATGCTTGGTAGATGAGGTAGATAGCCCTTTTGTCTCTCTTTCTTGAATCTTTCAAACTCTCTTTCTAGGCTTGGGTTAGAGTAGCTTCATCTTCTGGCTCAGTGTAACATTTCTCCACGACTTCCCAGACATCATGTGCTCCCAAAAGGGCCTTCATTTTGATACTCCAATTATCGAAGTTGTTGTTGTCGAGTACTGGAACTTGGAAGGCTGACATAACGTTGCTAGCCATAACTCTGGTACCACTTTGTTGAGGCTTAAAAAGACTTCACTACTTTGGAGATGTTTATCTCACAAAGAAGAATGTAATGCAGCAGAATTGATAGGCAAGAGAAAGAAAAAATACTCAAAGTATTACACAAGATTTTTATTCACTCACAAACTTAGTACAAGAGGAAACACTCAAACACTTTTAGAAGCTTTGTTGTTTCTTCTCACTTCTCACTACTTGCTCTCTTGGTTGTTACAAATGATGTGGATGCCTTCTCCTTCTATAGGCATGGATGGAACCTTGGAGAAGCATGGAAGCATCATGCTAGAGATATCTAGATAATTCCACTACCTTCCTAAGCTAAAATTATCTACACTGATCTTGTATGTTGGTGGAATCCTCACCATTCTTCTAGACTCTTCCACCAACTTGAACTTTGCTAGAATTCTTTAGCATGTGCATGGATCTTTCTTTGTGCATGGGCTAGATCCATTATCTTTGGGCCAAGACAAGATTACAATTCAACAACAACGGTAACAAAAAAAGGGCAAATGTTGATCTAATCAAGGTGTTAGAAGTATGCCCACAAAGCCACTCATTTGATGTAATAGCTTTTGGAATACTTATTGTATTAAACTTTTATATGTTTAATGAAGGGCAAAGCTTATTGTTAATCACTATTTATTGTATCATGTGTTTAAGCAATAAGGGAATCCAAGGAATGTATTTGTTCTAAGAGAGAAGTGATCTAATGAGTTAGATTATCGAGACCTCTCTCTTATGTTCATTCCTAAAACGTTCCTAGCCATAGGATTGCCAATTGGGCATTGACAATCCGCTAAGGTTAGTATGTGTTATGTTGACTCAAACGTGAGTATGAACTAGTCTCAAGTCATTTGGTGTTGGACACTGAGACAAACACATAGGTGCTCGAAAGAGTAATCGAGTACACTGAACGTCGATCAAAAGAGAGTTCGAACATACATGTCATGTATGAACTCTAAAGTTGCAATATGCAAAGTAGTCCTTTGACCTGAGGCATCATAGATGTCTAATGGTTAGGTCCTTGATCTTTGATCATGTCAATGGCATTCCTTCGGATTGTCCACGGCATTGTTGGGGTCAAGTTATCTAGTCATGTAGGCATATGAATGCACAACAAGGGATCTCTAACCTTCCATGGTGGAAGGAGAATACTCTAAGATATGATTCTAAAGTCTTTGGCCAAAGCATATGAATATGACTTAGGAAGTTTGTTCCAAATCATATTCAAAGGAATCATATAGGAAAGTATCACATTGGATAGTAGACATGAAACAAACTATCACTTAAACAATGTGATTAAGAGTATTGTATTAGAGAAGGACCGTATTGCATTGTAGTTGTAACTGGATAGGTTCTCCAACCAATTCTACTTAGCTTGGGTAACCATGATATGCTGCTAGGTGTCACTCATGGTTTGTGGAAGCCCTGAAGATTAGCAAACACTAATCTTAAGGGAGAATTGAAATGTGGTTTCAATTCACAATCGATCGTTAAGAGTAACATCGCCCACTGCCTCGCTAATTGGAACCTAATGGATCGCACACCACATAAGGATGTTAGTGAAGAAATTATATGAAATGGATAAGCAATTAAATGGTTTAATTGAAGAATGGTCAAGATTAATTAATTAGTTAATTAATTATACGAAAGGTTCGTATTGGGCTTATATGTTGGTTTTGGGTTTCGGGGCCCAAAAGTGTTTTGGTCCACAAGGCCCATTATGTTTAAGTTGTATGACAACTAAAACAAAATGGGCAAATTAGCCCAATAACAAGGAGAGGCCGGCCATTAGGGTGAATGGGCAAGCTTGCTTAATTACAAGTTTGCCACTCACCAAAGAAAATGTTATAAAAGGAACTTTATAGCAATTTTCTCATTAGGGTTTTCTAATAGAAATTGGGTGAAACATTTTCTCTCTTTTTCTACATAGAGGCCGGCCACTTAGAGGATTTTTACTAGCATCTAAAATCTCTCTAAGTCATCCATATCATCTTCACAATATACAACCTTGGTGAAGAGACTTAGAGACATCAAGCTTTTGATGTTTTTTGGAGAACAAATCCTTTTTCCTCTAATCATCAAAGGAGCACTAAAGGGAGGAAAACACAAGGAGGATTCAAGGAGCTTGGAGGTGACTTGAAGGCCCTCCACTTGGGTGAATCCCTTGTGTAAACAAGGATGAGCTTCAAGGGTAAAGAATCACTAAATCTTTACTTCTCTTTAATTTTGTTAAAGAGTTTATTTTGGTTCACCATATACTAGGCTTTGAAAGTCATGGGTTTTATGAATTGTTTTTGGATGCATGCCTACTTTAAAGTGTTGATAGCTTGCATGTGTATTCAAATGTTCATACTTGTTCTTAGCTAGGACAAAATTTTTCCTTCAAGTGGTATCAGAGCCAGGTTTAGTGTATGGTGAATCCTTTTGGGTTTTGTGATGTTCATATTTTGTGATTTAAATGTTGTAAATGTTACAAGCTTTGTTCTTGCTTTTGAATATATAAATTTTGCTAGAAAATTTAGCATCTCAAATGTTGTAGATGTATTTCATTTAAGCATGAATATTGGAACTAAAATTTGGTGCCATGTGTTTTGGGAAATTCGGCCAAATCCTTAGGGTGACTTTTTGGGTTCATGTTTGTCTTGTTAAAATGGTTTTAAGGTGACTTTTGGAACCCCTAAGTACCCTAGGATATTAGCCCTCTTTTGAGAGGTGAAAAATTGAGTTTTGGTGAATGAAAACATCCATCGAATCAACGAGATCCTCTGTATGTCTTGGAGTTCCTACAATCTAAAGATCAGTATGCGCCACAAGTAATCACATTCCTAAAATGATACAATATCTATATTTAGATATTAATCACATTCCTAAAAATGATACAATATCTACTATTAAATATCCTCTAAGATTCTCATAGCTTAAAACAAGGATTCTATCCTAAAAACATCTCTCTCTCGGTTTGTAAATACACCTATCTAAGTTGATCTCTGGTAACACAATCTTTGCACTCTAATTCTCTTTACCCACTGCTTAATGCTTACTAACTTGACCACTAGAAAGCCTTAAGAGAGCACACCCCTCCCCACGGGCTAAAGCTTACTCATAGTTGTTTAATCTTTTACAGGTTAATCCAATTGTACATCTCCACCATTCACGGTGATGCGTGAATTTGGCGTCACAATGAAAGAATTGGCATCCTCGATAACGTAAACAAGAGGAGAGCTACCATCCACTCTATTAATGGTATCACACTGCAGACCTTGGAAATGATGAAGTTGAGGGTCTAGGCGAAACCGTTCAACCATCTGGTGACCTTCCTCATATCCTTACAACACCATCATTGGCAAAAACTTACACAACGTGAGAATTGTTCACCCAACCAACCACCAGACACCTCGTTACCTGGCCCTAATTGAAATTTACAAAAGTTGGAACACCAAAAAAGGCAAAGGAGTTGAAAGATTGATGTTAGAAAATGGAACCTTCACTGCTAAGAGACAAGTTCATCGCAAGCATTTCTAAATCAACTAAACATACACCCATCTGAACTACATGCGGTTTAATTCCTTTCCCAAGATATATAGGTTGTCCATTTCAGACTCAATAGTGACGTCACCATCTACACGAAAACAAGTCCATGGAAAACTCATATTTTAATGCCCCACCATAAGCTTATTGTCAAAGATAATCCCTGATGTGTAATTCTTAGAACTACACAAGTGATTTGATTCTCATTCCCGTAGATATGTAGGCAATCCTTCCTGGATTCAATCACACCCCCTTGTTAAACAATCATATTTTCCTTATTAATAAAAGGTTCTAAATTTTGTTTATCTCACATTCAATGTTTCTTTCTTTCTTTTTCGGTGATGTAAAGATTACTCCACTCGCCAAAACGAAGCATAAACTTTGAAAACTTCACACGATTGCAAGTTTAAAAATCCAAAGTAACACTACCAGATGAATCTCTTTTATCCCATTTTGTATCGATCAGTTAACAGCTTAGGAGACTCGAGCAGTAATAAGCATGGTTATGATGGCGAACTATAGGCACAGGCACAAAACTCCCTAACCCGGAAGTCCAATGCATTATCCATCTTTCGAAACTTTTATGCAACTAGAAAGGCTATGGGTTATAAAATTCAAACTTGGACTCTATGCCATTTGAAAGAATAGTCAAAAAGGCAATCTAGAAATCATCCAATGGTGGCTCTGAACCCTAACCTTGAGTACGAATACTTATATCCCAAAACAACATACTAGGTCAAGTATGTCCTGTAACACCACATATTCAGCAAGTTCGAAAAGGGCATCCAGACTAGGTAATCCCCCAAAGGAATCTTATTCCAAATAAGCTCTGATACGCGAAAATGTTTCAGCCAGGTCAGCCAAAGTAGTCACATCAGAAACGCTCAGGTCCGACGCATTAGGGTTCAACAAAAGGTTCTAAAAGTATTTCTGACCCTATGCTGGCGACCATGTCCCAAAAAAACTTTCATTTAAGATTCACTGGGGATGAACTGGCAACTCAACCTAAGGAAGAAACCTTCCTAAATGTCACCTTGGATATACGAAGACCCTCAACCACGAATCGAGAGTAAACAAGACAAAGATTGGAGGCCATTCTAGAACTCAAGATGATACTTTCTTATCCTTAATTCGATTAATACACCAAGGCATGTGCATAACAAAGGATTCTCCATGGGTTTAATATTTTAACATATGGCACCGGAGTAAGGTGGTACTTTGGATATCGTGATGGAAATATTTATGGGCACTAAGTTGAGGTAGTGTTTTTCATAATCAACATCACCAAGAGGGCCTCGAGTTCTGGCCTGGGCTGACAAACTTACATGTGCCTTCGCTCTGTCACTCATTACTTCGAAGTTAACTTACTTCGGTAAACTATATTTGTAAACACGAATTTTCCTGTGATGAATGAGACAAGAACACGTGTACAAAATAATATTTTGTATTAATGATTTGGGGTTACAATCCCTTTATAGTTTGACCCTCTGATTTGATCTCCGTAAGATTTATGGATATTTTGTTGATCCAAGGGCCGTCGAGGCTTAATCTTGGATGAACGATTTGAAGTTTCTTCAAGGGCCTTAGGGGCTTAATCTTGAAGGTTGAGGGAAGCTTCTTCAAGGGGGCCTTTAGGGCTTGATCTTGAAGGTTGATGGATGAATGGATCTTCAAGGGCTTTTGGGCTTGATCTTGAAGAATGGGGACGAACGGATCTTCAAGGGCTTTTGGGCTTGATCTTAAAGAATGGATGTGTGGATTTGTTGATGTTGTTGATCCAAATGGTCGTTGGGGCTTGATCTTAGGATGAGCAGATGATGAACGATGAACACTTTCTTCAAGGGCCGCTGGGGCGTGATCTTGAATTGGTGGAAGTTCTTCAAGGGCCGTTAGGGGTTGATCATGAAGGAGGATTTGACGAAAAACGAAGAGAACTTTCTTGATCCTTCGGGATTTTATTAGGAGCTTTAGAGTTTCAAAGCTTCAAGGTTTTGGTGTGATGTCAATTGGTACACAAAAATGAATACCTTTGCTTCCTATTTATAGAATTCCAAAACTTTAGTTTTTGAATTTAAATAATCAGATGAAATAAATCATTTTCGCCAGGTGTTGACATGTGTCCTGTTTGATGACTTTTTCAATGATTTTCAATTTTTTGTTAAGTCACATGCTACGTGTAAAATTTATGTGACACATGAACGTTGAAATTTTAATTATTCATCAACATTTATTTCACTAAAATTTCGATGTCTACAATATTCTAAGGTATAAAAGCAAAGGATGAAAAGTTCCAACACTTAAATCGTTGCTCACTTAAGAAGGCAAGCACATGCACATGAAAAACAACAAGTAACAAAAGAAGAAAACTTTTCAATGCAGGGGAAAATAAGTCTGAGTCATAGAAGGGACATGCCCCCATCCTGACAAAACATTAAAGTCAATCTCCTTTAGTGGCATTTTTTCCTCAAGGAAAAGTCGAATGATCAGCTGGCACATTGGATGTTGCATTGTCACTAGAACTAGACTCTTCCCCTTGCTCCACTTCCGAATCTGAGATCTTGTTCAGTAAGTCTTTTGGCACATGCAAGTTAGTATTTCGAATTTCTTCATAGATCTTGTGAACGTCCTAGCACCCAGATGAACTTGTCGTGCATAGTTGGAGAGATACCAAAAGTTGTTCTCTTCGGTGAATTCTTCTTTAAATGTCTTTGATGAGCAACTCAAAGAGTCACTAGCTTGAACTCATGCATGTCCCTAAGCTGCTGAAGATCCATATAACGAATGTTGTCTTTTTGCAAAACTTCGTGAAGGAGTTCCTCCACCTCTGACTATAAGCCAGCTCGTATGATTTTCTAAGCACTTCATTATGAAGATAGTACCCTTGCTAATTCAAATTTCATATGTATTAAAGTCTACTCTACTTTGGCTGTGGCCTTATGTTCTTACTCCAGCTGCTCTTGTGCCTTAATGAGATTCGTCTTGTAGTCATTTGCCTTCGTTTCTTCAAGGGTAGCCGCGTCGATGTACCTCTCCAACTCTTTCCTATGGCCTTCCTTCATGACTTATTGTTCCATCTATATTCTTTTGATCTCCGCCAATTGAGCTTGTACTTGTTGCTCGAGCTCAAATTTAGTCTCTAATTCTTGTAAGGAATACCACTCGAGATGATGAATCTGCTTTACTTGTCAAAGTAGAGCCGTTTACGTCCATACGTGAGCTTGATTAGTGCCAATAAGAAGAAAAATACGATAATTACTGGAATCATTTTGCGAGAAAAGAATGAAAAGTTACCTCATAACGGCTCTCATGACATCGCATCATTACATCTTCAAATGCCGTGCGGACTTCTTTGTAATCTGCAGGGGCTATCGCGGCAGCAAGAAAAGCTCGAACATAATCCACATTTTGAAGGCCAATGACGTCCACTGAGAAAGATGACCTAGTCATAAATGAAGGCTGCATCCCTCCTTTATGTCTAGGCGGAGCAGTAGGCAAAAAAGTATCAACCTTGGTGGACGCCCCAACTGGTTCTGGCAAATCCCTTGCTACCAAAAGAGTTAGAATTGGAGTGAAAGGAAGTTCATGGGACTGGACTTCAATAGGACGGGGCGGCGAAACTTTCTGCTGTTGTGACGATAGGGCATCGAATTTGAAGTCAACCGGTTCTTATTGTCATGGTCTTTGTGAGATGACAGAGGAGGTTGGGGTCTTTCAATAAGAAGTTGCAGAACAGGTGGCTCTAAGCTTATAGAAGTGTCAGTGCTCCTTTTTTTCCTCAATAGTTGAGTCTCTTCCTCCATTTCTATGTTCGTGGGTACTAAATCTGTTATCGGCATATGTGTTTATAAGGAGCAACTAACAATGTCAATATCTCCCTCCCAATCATGTCGACAACTAGAATGTCTTTAAACAAATCCTTGTTCTGCTAAAGGACATCTAAGATATACGGCTCCCAAATGAGGCTAGGTCTTGACACAAAGTAATAGTGGCCACCAAAGTTTTTTCGTGCATTGAAAGCACTCTAAATTCCTAAAGGCCAAGTTCAGCCCTGAACCATTGATTTAGAAGCTCGAAGCATGTAAAGAGTTTAAAGGCGACTAGGGTTAAATTACAGATAGCCATGTCGTAGCTGATCAAGATGCCTTTTAGAAGGTCAGGCAGGGGAAATCGTAGACCTAAGTCTAGGAACCATGGGTGAATTCTGGTACGAGACGCTGGGGATCAGACAACGCAAGAAGATCAACATAAACCTCTTGGCCAGGTTCCTACCAAACTTTACATTGATTCAAGATATCCAGATGACTTTCAATAAATGTTTAACCTTCTTCTCGATTGCGGACTCTCGTTAATGAAAAGATTGTAAGGTGAAATCTTGGGTAATTTTGAAGTCATGCTTGTAGACGTCATTGAAAGAGGTTGAAAAGATTGGGGAGTTTTTCAATGAGTAAAGGAAGAAAGTTTGAACCCTTTTTTCCTTGAATGATTTGGGGATTTTTTGAAAGAGGAAAAAAAGGGTCTGAGGTTATATAAATAGCATTTGATGGTGTCGTCCAACTGTTGAATATGGAGCCATCCTTTCGTTCTTACTTTATTATTGCTTCGTCCAAAGTCGGGCAAATAGTTCACTTTTCATTCATCGTCACGCTTCTCACACTATTCTGCTACTATTATATGTCGACAACATAGTTCTCACGGGCAGCAATTGACTCTTGATAACCCTTTCATTGAGGACTTGGGAAATGCATTTGACTTGAATAACTTAGGTCCAAGCGTCTTTCTCGGTTTGCAAGTGCAACACATCTCTACTGGAATCCACATTTCACAAGCCAAATATGACCACGGCCTGTTAAACATGCTCATATGCACGAACAGAAACAAAGCTCAACATAAGTGGCTGCTAAACATTTTCTCTCTGCTCATTTTGGGGAATTATTATCTGATCCCACCGAATATCGTTGCTTAGTTGGTTGCCTTCAATATTTGACGCTTACTCATCCGGATATCTCTTACAATGCCAGTCATGTGGCCCAGTTCATGATTTCCACAGGCACCTCGTCTACTTGTTGTAAAATGCATCCTACGATATACGTCAAAGGTTCCATAACTCATAGTTTATTTCTTCGCTCCCAACCTCCGTCCTCATAGATCATTGCCTATTCTATTGCGGATTGAGCAAGTTGTGTTGATACAAGATGGTCTACGATGGGTTCTTTGATATATCACGGAGGTAACTTGATCTCGTGTATTCTAAATTTACGTCGAACGTAGTAACAGATGTTGTCCCTTAAGAAGTCTTTTTGTGAGCAAGTCTGCAGGCTGACCAACTGATGGTAGAAATCGATCATGAACTCTCCAACACTACTCATTCACGAACAAAGTGGTAATCCAGTTCTATGTGACGTGCACGGGCATGGAATATTGGATTAACAGCCATGTAGGTTGTACTTAAGTTGTCATATTAGAGATGGACTGGAAAGGAAGTGGAAGTGCCTAATTCATAGAAGTGGTAAGAAAGCCAAAGCATTTCAGCACAAGCATGGGAAAGTGCTCGGTATTCCAAACCAAGTGCAGAATCGGAATACCGAGCACTTTCCCATGCTTGTGCTGAAACGCTTTGGCTTTCTTACCACTTCTATGAATTGGGCACTTCCACTTCCTTTCCAATCCATCTCTAATATGATAACTTAAGTACAACCTACATGGCTGCTAATCCAGTATTCCATGCCCGTGCACGTCACATAGAACTGGATTACCACTTTGTTCATGAATGAGTAGTGTTGGAGAGTTCATGATCGATTTCTACCATCAGTTGGTCAGCCTGCAGACTTGCTCACAAAAAGACTTCTTAAGGGACAACATCTGTTACTACGTTCCAAACTGGTCAGTCCTTCCACGCCCAGTTTACAGGGGATGTTAAACAAAATTCCTAGTCAACCTTGGAGTCTATCCAACAGTTGAAAATCAAACGTAACAGATAGTTTGTTTTAGAGATAAGCATGTAATTCACCTTGACTAGGACTCTCTTGTATACATGTATATTTATACAATAAATAGCAATGAGAAAATTATCTCCTGCAAACATATTTTTCCCGCCTCTCACTATTTTTCCACCTCTTCACTTTTCACAAATGGTCATAACCTTATATGGGGTTAGAATATCAGCACGCATGACTCCATATCTTTTTTTTTTTTTTTTTTTTTTTTTTTTTTTTTTTTTTTTGTTGAGAAACGGTAGTATCTACACTAAGGTGGTAAGGAAGTGCATGAAGCCTTAAAATGAGTTTGCCATAATAATGTGATTCACCTTCGTCTTTAGTGAGAATCAAACCTAAGAACTTTCACTTACAAGTAAAGTGAAATAACCGTAGTACTAAAAGGCGACCGTGATTAATCTACTGATCATGGCATGTTGATCTAGCTAGGGTAACCTTTATTTCATTTATTTACGCGCGCACGTGGGGAGTTGATCTTAATAAGATCCCAAAAAATTGTTCTTATTAATGAGCATAACTAGAATTAGAAACAATTTGTGCTTAGCCGGCCACCATGATAAAAGTTTTGTTATGGAGATTGTAGATGATGTTTGTCATAACTCATACATGAATAGCATATATTCTAGTTATTTAGCGTATAGATTCCACCCTACGTGAATTAAGGACATGGATTCAGTTATTGGAAAATTTTGATTAACATGCATTAACTCATACCTTAAATCATTCTTGCCATTGATACAATGAGTACATTTCTAGGCTTAACATATCGCATCCAATAACATTTCTAGGCTTAACCTATCGCATCCAATAACATACTAGACCCAACACATTTTACTTGACTATAACCTATCATATCCAGTCCACCAAACGAATGCCTACAACAAATCCCTTTCCAACTGGAGATGACAGTCTCTTTTCCCGATTCGGGGTCAACCAACCCTTCTTTATTCTCATCATTCCCTCTATTTCTCTATATAAATATTGAGCAACCCGCAATCAAATATGGTTTTTATGATGATTATCAATGACTTTCGTGATAAATGAAACCCTACTTTAGCCTTTGTAAGTTTGGATAATTAGCTTCCTTAACTCTAAACCTCACAATTTACTTTTAACTTCTTAATGCTCAATTACTTGGATTTCTAGCCTTAGTTTAGGTTTTTAGTTCAAGTTGTCAAGAGAGGTCGCAAGGCTCATATTATTCAAGTAACGAAGAACTTCAATCGCAGCAAAGGTTTTTTTCTTTTGAGATTTAATTAGCCAACCGTCAATCCTTGGGTAAAAAATGAGAGAGTGGCGGCTAAGATTTTGAAAAATGTTAGCTAATAGTTATTAGATAATATAAATACAACTGTTACCTTACAATGTCACAAATTGAAAGTTGGTTCAGAGGATTTCCTAAGGAAGATCTTGAGTTTCAGTCTCCCAGTCAATTTTGGTATAATTATTTAATTTCTATTTAAATAAATTTCATAAAATAAATAATATGAATATCGGTTCGGGCTGAACCGAAAGTATGACTTTCATAATTCAATCCGAATCTGAGGCGAACGGTTTGGGATAAAAACCGGAAAAAAAAACATCAAGATAAATCAGGTCGATTTCGATTCAAATTGGGCCGTGCCAATTATCTTATATAAGGATATTAGTTGCATTTGAATGATTTTCTAGTTGTTACTAGAACCACTAAATTCTAGATTAACGAATTAGTTTGGTCTTATATTTTAACCCTAAACAGAAGTGATGTATGTTTCCATTTGTAATTAAACAATTCAACGCCCATATTAACCGATCTGTGCTAGTTGAAAATTAGGCAAATTAACCTTATTATATTACCTATTAATCCAACTCTTCACATGTTCATGTGAATCATGCCACAACTTTTTTCATTTTGAAAATAAAGTTTACAAAGAAAGAAAATATAAAATCATAGCTAAATTTTTTTTGTGGCGACCTGCAAATAGTTATTCGTTGTTTAAGAGGTTATTCATGTCTTTAGCGCCTGTTTCTGAATAACTATTTCATCGCTAAAAGTTTAATTTATTTGGAAGAAAAATGGAAAAGAGAATATAGCCCACAACTTTCATTTTCGTTATTTTTCTTTAGCTTTGTCGGCATGGTTAATTTTATATTTCCACCCTCTTTTGGTTGACAAAGAGAATTTTGTTAATAGGTAGGTAAACTAAATTTGTAGACTAAATTTGCAAACTAAATTATGCATTATCAATAAGAAATAAACATGTTAATCAATATTTAAATAATAATCCAATCATCAATTTTTATGTCATTTTGTTTACAAAATTTATCTACAAATTTAGTCTCTCTAGCATTACTCTTAGATTAATTAACAAAAAGAGAGAGATGTTTAAGAACAAGGACCCTTAATACATTTAAGTAATCAAAAGAGATTATGGTAGAGACATTTCATCCATGACTTAATGAGTTAACCAACCAATGCTTATAAAGGCAAAGTCCCAATATCTTTTCTCAGTAATCACTACTCAAAATCCCCAATGGTAGGCCCAAATGTGCACTCCATTGCTCCTCCTTAAAGCTAAGAATAATAATCATTGCTCCTTTCAGCTCTTCTCCCAAAGGGTCCTTATTTTAAAAAATAAAAATAAAAAAAATAAATAAATAAACGATTTTTATGTAAATATATTACTTTCGAAGTTTTAGCTTGCGATCCATCCAAGCAAAAGTCACTTCTTAATCTTCACATCAAATGTGGTAGATGTTTGCATCATCCCCTCGCTTTCGATACTGGTTCGCTGCATTTCGTTGATCTCTTTCCATAATATATTTCAAACTACGTATTAAAACGTTTGGCATGCCATATAAAACTATGTAAAGAAATACCTAATCGTTTAATTTGTGTTCCACGTTCTAACTAATCGTTTGGATTCATTGCAGCCAAGACAAGGACCTTGTCTCCAAAATACGTTTTTGCAAAAATATTTGACAAACGATTACTTAAGTTTTTCTTTAATCGTTTCCCTTCAAAAAAGATTTTCTACATTGCTATAGGTTTTTTTTTTTGGTCTATTAATTTTTAATGTTTATTAAAATCCAGAAACACTGTTTTCTTTAGGGCTAGTTTGATTGCTTAAATTTTTCTAAAAGAAACTTTTTTAAAAAGTCGGGACCTCATTGTGTTTTGTAAAGAAATTAAAAAAAAAGTTTTTTTTTTTTCAAAATCACAGATCCAAGACAGCAGAAAACATAAGCAACTCTACACATGTTTGTCAAAAAAACTTTTTTTTTTTAATTAGCGGTAGTTGAACGGTACCAATTAATGAAACTTTCATATTAACAATCCTATTCCCATCTTTTCTTTCTTTGCTAAAAGTATTTTTAGCACTACAGTTTAACACACACTTATCTGCTTTTTTTTCACAACCGTTTATTCTCACCACACAGCAAAAGCAATTTTAAAAAAATAAATAAATAAATAACCCCAAACTAGCTCGTAATGTGTTCATAATCAATTTAATCAATCATCAACAGTTCTTCCTCATTTTTATTAACCATGCATAATCTGCTTTGGCCAAGAAGTATATATGTAGAAGTTCATGAAGGAAATTAATAAGGATAATTAAGACCTAGTATCTAATGGCCTGAGAGCTAACTTGGTTGTGGTTGGGAGAAAATCTCACACTGGGGAGTAGTATTATATAAAATTTTGGGTCTTTTCACGTATTACCATATTGCTTTCAGTCTCTAATACTCGATATAATTCACGTGATCATCCATCAGTATATAGTTCTCCAAATAATTAATGAAACAAGGCTGAATTGAAATTGAAGCAATTGAAGAAAGTTAAGGTTATCTAAAGAAAGTTAAGGTTTCACCGTAAAAAATTAAATACATATAAACACTTGCAAAATTTGTTCTTTCTCTGAAGTGGGATTCACTCTCAACAACAATGCCAAAAAAATTCTAAATGTGTACCCTAAAGTAAAAATACCTGTGAGTGAGTTTAATCAGGGAGTTGTACTAGATGAGGTCAAACATGTTAATTAATTAATCATGCATGTACACATAGACTTTATATATATATATATATGTGTGTGTGTGTGTGTGTGTGTGATCTTTATTTGTTCATTTCTTGTTATTAAAGCAAAAAATTAAACAAGTCGATAGAACATTAATAGAGAGGGCTGTATTGGATCACTGTGTATTTAATTTTTGGATGATCTTAAGTCATGCATATAGCAACAAACTGGCTACATTTGTCCTTCTCAATGTCCAATGATTCTTTTGGAAGCCATGAGGAACTAAACTAACCCAGAGTATAATTTGATTTAATTAACTCATGAATTGCGTCATGCCATCGTCACAAATGCATATTACGTACCAATAATGATACAAAAATCCTGTTAGTCGAGATGACGTCATGCATGCCTTTAGTAGTTTAGATGAAGCAATTATAATTAATCTATAAGTAAGCATTAAGGAATAGGGAAAATCAGAATTGACATGTCTCATTTTCATGAGGTCTCCATTGTCTCCTAACTAAACCTGAGAATATATAGCTGATAATTCGTATCATTTAACGCTAAATTACAACTTGGCAATGAACAACTGTATTCTTTGGTTATAAACTCTTCTTGGTTTTTGGGATTCAATTATAATGGTATAGATAGATTAGTCCATTACGTTCTTATAACCTCTTTGGTTAATTAATTTCTTTTGAGAAAAAAGGCTCACAATAAGTAACTTCAATGATATAACATGAGCATTCAATTCAAAATCAATTGGTATTGTGTGAACGGGCTCAATATTTTCAAATGCAACAATACAATATGAAAAGTATGTTACAAGTAACGTAATAACTTTGATTCAGTCATGTAATAACTTTGATTCTTGACCTCCTAGAGTATATTGCTACGTACGATGAGCTAAGAACTTTAGTACGTTGCAGGGTGAAAAGTTGCATTGCCATCGCATTTCAATGCAACAATACAATATGAAAAGTATGTTACAAGTACTACAAAATACTATTCATTTTTTGTTTTTGTCCTCATATCTTTTCATAAAATATTTATGGGAATTTACTTAAAACCTAAGTAATATATATTATAGTTGCCTTTGCCTAAATATTATAAGTTAGGTGTATATATATATATATATATATATATATATATATATATATATATATATATATTTAATAAGCAAGTACACTAGCTATCAAATAGCTAGTAAAGGGTGATGTTTTTTTTTCCTAAAGTTAATTTGGGCATTGATAATTATTAGTTTATCTTGTGGATCAAGTCAGTTTTTTCAAAGTGTCTTGCTCAAAATAATTAATAGATTGTTCTGCAAAATGTGATACATGGAGCTGCATGCATTTTTAGTTTTGTGTGTGTCGGAGAGATATTTACTTGTTTCTAATACTAATTGTTTTTATTTTTACATTATCAAATCCTGATTATCTCCTAATCATAAATCATTAACTTACTATTCAGCAATACTTGATCTAACCCAAGGACTTTGAATTTCAATGAATATCAAATGGTCATTTGTTCCGATAAATTGGATATATCTTCCTATGTTTTGTTTAAGAATGGCACCCATATATAAACCATAATTCAGATTATAAAACCCTAGTTATGTTGATTTAGTTATGAAAAATGAAATGTAAAAAAAACTTATAATTACAGGTTACAAAAACACAGATATTTTCATGACCAACAGGTTACAAAAGCATATATATCACATATTACACCAGGATGTCGCCTAATTTATTCATAAAATTACCCTTTCTGTGAAATTTTCAACACATAAATACATTCCTTCCTGAACAAAAATTTAGACAATTACAATGACTTCATTCTCTCCCAATCATTTCCAAGCATAAAGCCTCACATATATATCTTGACGTGGTACAAAGTGATTGGTTGAAATGACCAATTGCTTCACAGTAGCAGAACAAGAAGGACCTAGGTGTGTGGAACCACCAGCATGACTTAGAGTACGTGAAGTTGGTTACGCAATACACAAATATGTACGTAGAAAATAGTAACCAACAATGGAATATGATATAATTAAGGGAGAGAAAGAGGTAGCTGATGGAATGTCATTGTAGGGTCACATGGAAATCTGCTTCCCTTATGGACCCCATCATGTCGGCTTATATCCTCATAGCCCCCTACTGTACTTGTATTACTTTTAAAGGGAGGTAGAGAGAGACCCAACTCTTACAAAACATCAATTTGGTGTTGGTGATTACCATCATCGCTATATCGAGTTTCATCAGTTCTGATATTCAAACGATATCAGAATCGATCAGAGTTCGGAGGGTTTAAGTTAATTAACAACATATTAGGAATTACAGATTAAGAAGATCAATAATGGGGCACCATTCTTGCTGCAACCAACAGAAGGTTAAGAGAGGGCTTTGGTCCCCTGAGGAAGATGAGAAACTCATCAGATACATCACTACTCATGGATATGGCTGTTGGAGTGAAGTCCCAGAAAAAGCTGGTCATGATCCTCTCTCTCTCTGTGTATTCGTTACTATTAATTATATCATAATTTAATTAATTACTGATGATAAAGGGTGCTTAATTGTTTTGTGTAATTTTCAGGGCTTCAAAGGTGTGGTAAAAGCTGCCGCTTGAGATGGATTAATTATTTGAGGCCTGATATTAGAAGAGGGAGATTTACTCCAGAAGAAGAGAAATTGATTATTAGCCTCCATGGGGTTGTAGGCAACAGGTTAATTTAACAAGCTGAATTATTAGCTAATTAATTTCATTAATCTATTTATTTCCTAATATGCAGTGACTGCATCCAATCCAAAATTTCAATTTTTTTTAGAGTGATGACGTTAGTAGACTAGACAGTTGTTTCAACCCTCCAAATTTAAAGCCATTGCCATGTTCGAAAAGCTCAATTGGGGTTTTGGGAAGCCTATACTTTTCTTATACAATGTATATAAACCTGAAGTTAATTTCTACTGTTTTTTTCTTGAAGAAGCAGCGCTTTTGAAAATTTAAATTCATTTCACCATTTTCAAATTATTTCAAGATTTTGGCGAGTCTGTTTTATCTTAGAACCTGTAAATTTGAAGCTTGTTTTGTTGTGGTTGTACGTATGTACTTGGAAGAAGTGCTTTTGAAGCTTGAGTTCATATGCTTCATTGATAAATAAAATCACATATAATGGTCACGTTTATTCTTTCCCATAATAATATAGACTAAAAAACCTTCTTTCCAATAGTAAGTTAATTGGTTCCGGGTGTCTGGAAAGAACTTGAGTGAAATGGACCTCTAACTGAATACAAACAAACTTTAAAAACAAGTTTTCGCAATCAAATATATATGTGTGTGTCAGGTTTATGTTTTAAATTTATAGCTAATCCAGAAGCTATCTTCATCACCTGTACCGTAAGAACCACATTCCACCTAATTTTTTTGCTGAAAGACGTTAAGCAGTCAAATTCGGAGGTTGGCTTTGAACATCTCAGCTCATGATGAATTTAATGCAGACACACACAATCATATTGTTAATGTAAATTACAAGTTAATTAATTAATTGCTTATGGAAGTTAAATACACGGTTAATTTAATTGCTCTATAGTTTGTTTACTAATAATATATATGCACCACTATAACTAACTATAACTATATTGTTATGTATGTAGATGGGCTCATATAGCAAGCCATCTGCCCGGAAGAACAGACAACGAGATCAAGAACTACTGGAATTCATGGATCAAAAAGAAGATTCGGAAGCCTTCCACACCTTCAAGTGCTTCCACAATAAGTCCACCACCTAGTGTTGATCATCATCAGCATATAATTCTCCAATTGGGTAATTACAATAACCAACTAGATTTTGCACACCAAGATTTGGGTACAACCCTAAAGCCTCAAGCTCAAGAAACCCTATTTTCTTCAACATGCCCTATGTTCATGTTTGATACAAGTACTACTGCCAATATTGAAGCAGCTCAAGAAAGTTACAATGCTCGCGGGGAGATTTTCCAAGACATGATTGTCGCAACGGATTTGAATTCATCTGAGCCGTGGAATTTGAATCAGCATCAAGTCCAGGCTTTCCCACCTCCGGCAACAATGTCATTTAATACTACAAATAGTAGTACTAATAATGTTACCATGGACACAAACTATTTGCCACCGTTGATCGAGAACATGGACAACATGGTACCGAACGTTGATCATCATCATCAATCTTGTAACAATATTGATGAGGAGGGAGATCATGATCAGATGGCCTTGGAGTGCTTAATGCAAAGGCATGAGTTGAATGAATGGGTTGTTTCCCAGCAACAATGTTCTAACTTTCTATTTTGGGACAATCTTGTTGATGATCAAGCGATAGTACTTGTTGGACAAGATCATGGGATTGCACATCCTGCTTCATCAAACGCAGTACAACTGTCTTCTTTTCCTCCATCTCTATGAAATATTAGTGGTGGTGTGAACAACGTACGTACAATGCTGTCCCTTCTAACTTTACCATGCACCTCTCTCTCTCTCTCTCTCTCTCTCTCTCTCTCTCTCTAGGAAGAACTTTTTCAAATTGGTCCAGGCTTTTGAGTACAGAGTTTGTTTTCTTTAATTTTCTGGTGAGAGTGATCGATTGTGAAATTAAAGTGAGCTGTAAAAAGGGAGTAACATAAGAAAATGCATGCAATGTTTATTTAATTTGGATTTGGGAACAGAAGAGGAATGAATAATACATGCAACGTGACCTTTGATCCTTTGTCTTGGTGTTGAATTACATATTCAGTACGAAATGATATTTCCTTTCCACTCATGCATGGCTTCTTAAATTCCAAGCTATGATACTCTTGAAAGATGAAGAAAATTAACCAGTTTGATTGCATGGATCCTCAAGCACATAGTTACTCCATGCTTAATCAGAAAAGGTCACGAAAAGTGAAAACTAAGAATATTATGAAAATAAAGGAAAGAGGAAAAACTAGCAATATTAGATATCTTATCTTATATATGTATATGTATGTTTTAATTAAATTAAGTACACTTGTGTGTTCATGGAAGTGTTACTGACACTGTCAAAATGTCATTTAATTTTCACTCTTTCATATTTTTTTTTCTCCTTACAGTTTTATTATTTTAAAGTGCATGACAACGTTTTTGAAGTGCCAATAACAATGCCTAAGCACATTATGTAACTAGTCTCTTTTGAAAAGTATTATATTGCAATACGAATGCCTATGGTCTGTGTGAATTTGAATGCATGCACACAAATCAAATGAAAACTTACACAAATGTACGAAATTGATAGGGAGGCCATTCCGAACAAGGCATGCTTATAATGATAACAGCTGAATTCTAGGGTTTGAGCTTGAAGAAATATGATCACAATTTAGAGAGAGAGAGAGAGAGAGAGCTCGAACAAAGGATTGCAATATTTCTGTATTTTCTCATTAACAGCCTTATTACAACTTAAACTATTTATAGTTTTGCAACCTTAGCTTATGAAATAAGCTATCACACAACCAATACTCATTTGGCAGATGGACCAATACAACAATGACACCTATACATTTATGCTATTACCCCCCCTTCAATCTTAACCAGGGACACCAAGGTTAAGATTGTACCAATGACGCATAAAAATAGGATTGTGAAGCCCTTTTGTGAAGACATCAGCCATCTAATCAGTAGTAGGAACATGCTGCACCAAGATATCGCCTTTTTGAACTTTTTCCCGCACAAAATGATAATCAGTATCAAGATGTTTAATACTGGAATGGAAGATAGGATTGGTGCTAAGAGCAAGAGCATACAAGTTATCACATTGCAGCAAAGGAAGAGAAGAAAGAAACATATGCAAATCCTTTAGAACAGATCGCAACCAACACACATCCGCAGCATAGTGAGCAAGTTCTTTATATTCAGCTTCAGTAGAGCTACGAGACACGGATGCTTACCGCCTTGACTGCCATAAGATTGGATTGGCACCCAAAAAGACAACATAACCAATGATGGAACGCCGTGTATTAATATTGGCTGTCCAATTGAAATCAGAATAAGCTGAGAGTGTAGCAGAAGAGGTAGCTTGGTAAGTAAGACCACATGTTAAGGTGCCTTTGATATATCGAAGAATGTGTTTGACCAAAAAGAAATGAGCATCAGTAGGTTGATGCATAAATTGACAAACAACACCAACTGAATGAGCAATATTGGGTCGCGTGAATGTGAGATACTGGAGAGCACCAACGAGACTATGATATAAGGTTGCATCAGGAAGTGGAGTACCTTCTATGACAAGTAATTGAGAGTGAGGCTTGGAAGGAGTGAGAGCAGGTTTACAATTCTCCATCCCTACCTTTTTCAGTAAGTCAATAGCATACTTGGTTTTATTTACAAACAGATCCCCATTATCTTTGGACGGAATGTAAAGACCAAGAAAATATGCCAGGGTGATGAAAGTCATTTATTGAGTGCAAATGCTGAAAATAAGGGATAGATAAGACTTATAAATATAAAAGAATAAGGAATATGCATTTAAGGAACGTGTTCAGAGCATACAACTAACTAGAACACTAAAAGAAATAATATAAATTTTAATGAAACAAAGGATGGATCCTACACTGAGAGGACTCGAAGATGCCGATGCGGAAGTGCCTGGACACTGGGATTGTATGCCTCAATTCTAATTCCTGAAGGGGGTGCAAAACAAACTTGAGTGGACCAAGTTGATATATATATACTAAAACAGTTATCAATATACTAACCCCCAGGTTTTATGAAAACACATATATAATGATAAACATAGGTTTTCCGAAACCTAGCATGACATGCAATGTCTCAAATCATAACTTGTATGTATAATAATCACTAGTGAATTGTTCGATAACCCCCATGCCCCATGCCGGCTCCCCATCTTTGAGCAAACAGTCAGAAGAAAATACACTTCAAGCCCCATGCCGGCTCCCTGTCCCTATGCTAAATAGCCAAAGGAAACACACTTCAGGTCTTATGCTAACACCAAACCATCACTGAGACGGACCAAAATCTACCCTTACGTCCCGTAACGGAAAGGACCACTGGGTAAGTACAAAACCATTGAACATATATATAGTCATCCATCATCTATACTATAAAGAGGTGTTCGAAACATGTTCTAAATATCATATCGTCATCCATTAGATATTCTATAAGAACACGGGTTATAGGAAAAATATTGATAATTCAAAATAGCCTAAGTAAGCATGTTATCTCACAAAACGTTTCATAAAACGTAATCATTGATATGATATTAACTAGCACTCAAATTAAACCCTCTTTTTATCAATTGTAGCAAAGTATGTAAGTAGGGATCGTTCTAGGCCGGGGATTAGGAGGGATTGCTAAATCACTTGAAACTGACTCAAAAACGTAAAAACAAAGTTTAAAACACTAAACTAGACTCAAAGAATGCAAAACTAAACTTTAAAACACCAAAACAAACCAAAAGACTCAAAACAGCCCAGAAACACTCAAAAATGTCTTAAAATCACAATCTGGGCAGTTTTGAGCACCTAAACTAATTTGGACGAAATTAAGGTATAACTTGACTCAAGACTCTTAAAAACACAACTTAAATTGATATCTAACTAATATGACACTTCAAAATAAAGGGGGATTGATTTTAGACGAATTTAAAAACAAAACAGAAACTTTGTAACTTGAACAGATTTTAAAACGAATTTGGTTTAAATGGATGGATGGGAAGCTAGCTAAGGGGTTCTTCTCCACACATGTCACACTTGCATACAAAATGATTTCCAATTGCTTCTCAATAAACCATGAATTCTCAATGCCCCAAGTTAATTAGGTCCGCTTAAATTAACCCTCAGATTTTCCTTAAGTTATTGAATTGGATGAATTGCATACGACAACCCAAAGCATTCCCCACAAGTTCCCTACATGAAAGCGCATAATAGAGATTCAAGCAAGTATCTTTAAGTTCTATGAAAATCATAAGAATTGACGAGGCACTCGTAACTATGAAAGCGCATGATACTTATGCCAAGAATTTACTTAACGCGATTGTGATCAACAACCTTTACTACTTGTGAATATAAGTTCATAACAATTAATTGAAATTCCCTTATATCCTAGCATCAAATTCATGCATGCAAACTAAGCGGGCCCTCTTAACCAACATACACAAACCAGTTTTAATTCACATAGATAAGTAAATTGAATTCACAACTTATGAAACGCAATTAGAAGTAATCAAATCATATAGCAAGCATAAACATGGTTTTGAATCCCCCCTAGCCAAGGGGGGTTTAGTTCCTCATACTTGCAAAGCAAAGATACATAAAATTAGACATTAAAATCAAAGGAAAGAAAACACCTAAAATGCTCCAACTTGGACAGCAGGTGCATCAATGGATCTCCCTTCCTCCTTGTTGCGGCATGAAGCTTGTGGACAGGTTTTTGGGTGGATTTATGGTGTAGAATGGATGGGGAATGGTATGGAAGGGTTTAGGGTTGATGGGTGGTGCGGCTAGGGTTGTTCTTAAGTTAGGAATTATGGTGAATGGTGGTGGGAAGCTGCGGCAGAGATGTGGGACAGATTTCTGGCGTCAATGATGTATATGGGAGGTGGTGCCTCAGCCAAAGGGTTAATATGAGTATAGATAGGCACTTAAAACCCTAGGGGAATCAGTTATGGACTTGTATAATTAAAACCCATCAGGAAAAGGCTTAAAACAATCAGATTTTGAATGGGAAAAGGCCTCCTAGGTGCGGCAGGTAAGGGATAGGGTGGATAAGGCTTCTAGAAAGCCTTGCAAGGCAAGGAAATCAGATTTCTAGAAGGGAATAGGTGCGGCACTAAGGGATAAGGCTGATTGTGAAGGGATAAGGTGTCCTAAAGTGTTTAGGACTCCTCTTTGGAGCTGAAATCTTTGTACATTAGGATTAGGAAAGTTTGTCTTTGTCAATCCTTCATCATCTTGGATTCCTTTTCCTTCTTGGACTTGGAAAACTTCTTTGTTGCTGAAACTTGATGCCATTTGGATTTAACTTTCCTACTTCAAGTAGGAAACCTTGTTTGAGTAGGAAACTTCATTCGTCTAGGAATCCATCTTCAATTAGGAATCCTTGATTGATTAGGACTCCTTCTTGGACTAAGATTTCATCTTCAATTTGGCTCTTTCCTACTTCAACTAGGAATCCTTGCTCAAGTAGGAATCATCATCTTCAAATCTTCATTTTCGTCCAAACCCTTAGCTCCAAATATGTGACATCCATTCCAAGCTCCATTTTGCTCCAAAAGGCTCCAAATTGCATCTTTTCATGTAATATGCCCTTAAAACCTGAAAACACATGAAAGTAACTTAAAAGTCTATTTTAACTTAGAAAACATAAAGAAAATGCATAAGAACTAGCTAACTAAGGCGCATAAATATGCTCCTATCAATCATCAAATCATGCTTTTCATGTATGCATTTCTATTATTAAAACATGCATTTTTAGAAGGGTCCCACTCATAGATACTTAGCCGCCGAAGAGCCACGCAAACTAGCAGAGACAGAATGCTACAATAATTTGCCCCTAAGCACATAAAGGGTCCAATTAATAAAACTCTATTATAATAATTGAATTTGGGAAAACGGACGTTGGAAACGGATTCAGGACATCGAATTACCCTAAAAAAGGTCCCAGATGGAAACCAAAAAAGTCAACTCGAAAGTCAAAGTTAACGGTCAACGTTGACCAAGTCAACTGTCAACATTGATCGGGTCAACGGTCAGATTGATCAAGTCAACGGGTTGCAGGTCCGGGTCAAACCAAGTTAAATGGGTCTGGGCTTAAGGTTTTGGGCCTTAGGGTTTGGGTTTAGGGCTTAGATAGATAGGTGGGCTGGGCTTAGGGGATTTAGGATTTGGGTTTTAGGGTTTGGGCTTAGAGCCCCCAACAATTCTGTTGGGCCCAAAGGCTCTACAAAATTAAAAGAAAATAATATAAAACCAAAAAGAAAAAACTTAGGCTTAACGGGCTTGAGGCCCGAGTTCTTCCCAACCCTAAAGCTTGAAGCCAAGGGTTTTGGGCTTTGTTGTCACAGCCCTAAGGCCTTTTGGGTCTTAAAAAGCTTAACTAAAATAAAAAGGGAACGGGTAAGGATTTTGGGTTGGGTTCATAAAAGGGTTTGGGCTTGGGTGAAGGCCCAAGGCTCTTGGTTTATATACATAGCCTGAAAGGCTTGTTTCGACAAGGTGGACGACGGAGCTTTCCCAGCTTCGGCCGACTACAACCAAAGACCCTAGGCCCTGATCTAGGTATCAACATGAAGAGGAAAGGGAGGGGACCCTAGGCCCATTTGGTTCGCCATGAAACAACCGATGGTGGTCGGAAAACTCCTTGACAACCACGGGCTCACCGAAGATGGTGTGTTTTCCCCTAAGCTGATCTCGTTGTCAACAATGAATATAACTCTCAACAATTAAACTCAGCATCAACCTAAAACAAGGAGATGGAAATCTCGAGGCTTACCTAGCCAGAAAAAACAGGTACATCTCGCCAGAGAGTTTTCTGGGATTCTGAGCTTTTTTTAGCTCCATAGAGGTAAGGAATAGGGAAGAAAAGTCCTCGTGGATCGTGGTGGTGCACCGCCACCGTCAGGGTAGCTTAGGTGTACATGGGTTAATAGAAAGAGGAAAGTCTGAATGAGAGAGTTAAGGAAGGGTGAGATAGAAAGTGACAGAAAGACTGCGAGAGTGAAATAGACAATGAGATCAGGAGAAGAAAAAAAAGAAGGGAGTTTGGTGTTTGCCACGTGGCAGCGTGGTGGAGAAGAGAAAACGAGATAAAGGGTCCAGATTGGATAGGATATGAGGACCAAAAGCACATTTTATAAACTTTTTAGGGGATTTATGAAATTATGCTTTAATTCAGGGATAGGGTGTAACATTGAGACCATATAAGGATTTGACTAATCTGCACACATAAGAAGGATATTGAGAATCCACAAAACCTAGGCGTTGTTGCATATAAACTTCATCCTGCAACTCACCATGTAAGAACGCATTCTTTATATCCAATTGGTGTAGATTCCAATGATGAGTCGTAGCAAGAGCCAAAATAAGCCGAACTGTGCAATGCCCCACAATATGACTAAATGTCTCAAAAAAATCAACACCTTGTTCTTGTGTAAAACCCTAAGCAGCCAAATGGGCTTTATAGCGAGAAACACTGCCATCAAAGTTTCTTTTAATTTATAAATCCACTTGCAACCTATGATAGACCTATCTGGAGGAGAGAGAACTAGAATCCACATGCCTTGAGGTTTCGAGGCATTAAATTCTTCTTGCATAACCTTCTACCACAAAGGATTGGTACACACACTTCGAAAAGTTTTTGGTTCATCCACATCAACAACATTAGCAAGAAAAGTAAAACCAGAGAAACTAAATTCATCAGCATTAATTTGTAGGGACTTGGACTTGGAGGAAGTAGCCAAATAAGCTGAATAATCTTGTCTAGAGATAACATTTGTCTTAAGTCTAGTCTTGATGGGGGAATGATGAACTAAAGTATCACTAGAAACATTAGAAGCAAGGGGAAGAAGTAATACCTATAATTGTGCAGGAGGGAGGACAGGTAACAAGGTTGAAGTAGAGGAAGGAGTAGTGCTAAAATGATTTGTTGGTGTAGAAGTTTCAGATTCCTGTTCAAACAATCCTGCACTAGAAGTAGCTAAATTCTAGTGCTGATGAACCATGGAAAGTAATGTAACTACCAAAGGATGAGACAATTAAGAGTCTGGTATCACACCACTAACAGGCTCAGATGAATGCCTTTATTTAGCAGGAAAGAAACTCTCATCATAAACCACATGTCTGGATGATGTGAAATATTCTAACACTCAAATTAAAACCCTATGATTGTAGTATATGAAAGTAGGGATCGTTTTAGGCCGGAGATTAGAAGGGATGCTAATCAACACAAATCAGACTCAAAAACACTAAACTAGACTCTATAAACTTAAAACTAACTTAAATGACTCAAAACAGCAACAAACAATAAAAAAGACTTAATTCTAGACCTAACAAGTGATTTTGACGAAAATAAACTTAACTTGACTCAAAAGATTAAAAGAAAACAGATTATGACTTAACTAACAAGACTTAATGAATGAGGGGTTGTTTTTGATGAATTTAAAACTTAAAACAAGAAACTTTGCAGAAACAAACAATGAAAACAAATTTAAGGTGAATTGAAAAGGGTGAAAGGCTAGTTAGAGGGTCCTTCTCCACACATGACATATGCATACAAACCAATTTCCAGTTATTATTCCTTTAGACTATGAATGACAACATCTCAAGTTAACCGTGATAGCACAAATTAACCATCATTTTTTCCTTCATTCATTGAATTGGATAGAATACACATCGCAACCAAATTATCCTTATCAAGCTCCCTAACTATGAAAAGCATGATAGAAAAGACATATAAAATGTGAAGGAATTATTTTGGCAAACATGTTCATTTGAGCAACATCATATGGCATGCAATTAACAATTAAAGGCGGAATCATGCTTGCATGTACTCAAAAAAAAAAACATTACCATGAAATTCAAAGCCTAGTAGATTGGTGAACCATTAATCAACTCAAAACAAAGTGAGTTGAAATTATTACCTTTGTAGATTCCTCTTTGCATAAGCAAAGGCTAATCACCCAAAGAGATAGGGCCTTCATTCCTTGCTTCTTAGATCCATGGATTTGGATGGAAAAATAGGTTTCTCCAAGTTCCCAAAATAGGGAACCTCTAAGTCTCTTCACCAAGGTTTGATTGTAGAAGAAATGAGTGACCTTGGAGTAGTAGGATTGCTAGATGTACCCTCCAAGGTGTTGGCCTCTTTAGAGAGAAAATGGAGAGACAATTCTCACCAATTTTCCCCCAAAATAAACCCTTAATCACTTAATGAATATTTGGCTATAAAATCATTTATATAGTCACTTCTTTAAGTGACCTAAACAACCAAAACCCTAATTCATTTCATCATGGCCGGCCATTTAGGGGATTTTGGGCTTTTTGGCTTTAATGAATCTTCATTCATTAAATTGTCATACAACTTAAGTTAATGGGCTTGACGTTCGAAGCCCATTGGGCCTTAAGGTCCAAAACTATCCAGAAGTCTTTAACGAACTTATTCGTTTGATTAATTAACATATTAATTAATACTTGCCATAAATAAATGATTAAACCATTTAATCATTCTTACTCATTTCCGTTTAATCTCCAATCTCTACCTTTTACGGTGTGCGATCCATTAGGTTCCTTTTAGCGAGGTAGTGGGCGATTAAAACCATTTTACATCGATTGTGAATTGAAACTATTTTCAATTCTCCCTTTAGTGATTACACACGTTTAGGGCTTCCACAAACCATGAGTGACACCTAGCAGCATATCATGGTTACCCAAGCTAATCAGAAGAGGTGGAGAACCTATTCAGTTCGGGATTACAAATGCAATACGATCCTTCTCTAATCTAATACTCTTGACCACATTGTTTGGTTTGATAGTTCATTTGCTCATGTCTACTATCCAATGTGTGTCTTGTGCTTATATGATTACCTTGAATGTGATTCGGAACACATTCCCAAATCTCATTCATACTCTGGCCAGAGATTCAAATCATATCATAGAGTATTCTCCCTCAAACGGTTTGAAGGTTAGAGATCCCTTGTTGCGCATTCACTTGTCTCCATAGCTAAGTGGCTTGACCCCAACGATGCCGTGGACACCCTCCTGATGGAGTGACTTTGACATAATCAAAGATCAAGGACTTAACCACAAGACAACTATGATGCCTCAGGTCAAAGGACTACTTTGCATTTATCCCAACCATGAGTTCTCATGTGACATGGAATATGAGAACTCTTCGTTAATCGCGTTCAGTGAACTCATTCTCTATTGAGCACCTACCGTACTTGTCTTGATGTCACACACACCAATGACTCGAGACTAATCACTCTCCCTGAGAGAAGACATAGTACGTACTGATCTTAACGGACTGTCAACGCCCAATTGGCAATCCTATGATCAGGAACGTTTAGGATGTGTCAACGAAAGAATGGTCTCTTGAATCTAACTTCATTAGATTACATTCTCCCAATCACATATTCCTTGGACTTTATCGTTTAAGCATATAACATTTATATGAGACGGCTCAAACAATAATCTTTGCCCTTTATATGTAAAACTAGATTAGTTTAACATGTGAAATGTCCGTAAAGTATCATCACATGATTGGCTTTAGGGCACATTTCCAACAATCTCCCACTTGCACTAGAGCCAATCAGCTTGGTCATCTTGATGATACCTCTTCTGTAGTCATTTCATAAATGGCTGAATAGTAGGCTTAGGCAGTGGATATCTATATGTGTTATCCACATAAGCAACCTTGAGAATATCGACGTCACCATTATACATGATTCTCAATCATGTGGTTCAGTCTCTCATTTGTGTTCGGATCTTGATGAGACCTTGATTCCCAGGCTTGAGCTATCGCCCCATTAGTGTCATACACTTTCTGGTTGGAATCGAATAAAGAGTTCATAAATGAACTTTCCCACCCAAACAACATTGTTGTAAACTTCTATATGGCAATATATCTTGCATTCATAATGGAACACACTAAAGTCATTACTTTAATGTTTCCATCTAAATATCTCTTTAGTCATAATAAAGAGATATCTGTTTATCTCTTCATTCACAATGAAGAAACATCTAATGATGGATTAGATTCATAATCTAATACATTTACGCTTCCATTACGTTACTTTGATTCTTCCTCGATCTTTGAGGAATTTATCCTTTAGTATTTCTTAAATACTTAAATACTCACTTGACAGTTGCCATGGTTCTGATCCTGGGTTTGCACTGATATCATCTTGTACCGTTCTAGGTACAACTCATATCAATGTTTTTCATACAATATGAAATACATAAATCACCTTTCTGCGTATGCATAAAGGATTCTATTTACGCATTATTTCAATGGGAGTCAAAGGGTACATTCCCTTTGAGAAGGGCAACTTGCTAGTCTTACTAGAATCGTCCTTCTTATTGAAGTTTATCATCATATGAGAAACTTCCTAGCATCCATTGTCTATTATTAGGGATTGATATAATCCAATTATATCATGAAATATATCATTATAGATTTCCATCCCATGTATATAGACTATATCTCCCATATACATTCTATCTTCATATAATGTATTAAAGTCATAACTTTAACGAAGAAGTATTCTTTTCATTTCCAAAATTAATATATCATATATATTTAAATTTTAGGAACATGATTAACTCCCACTAATCTTTTGTAAAACTAGTAAACAAAAGATTCATTTACATCTTTATGAGAAATCAAACGATTTGATCCTTTTCTTATAAAATGCAAATTAGCTCCCACTAACTTGCTAAGATCCATGATGGATGGATCTCTACAACTTACATGTCTTGTGATTTATAGTTTTAGACATATATTATCAAGACTATCTTAATAATGGTTTCAGAAACCCATATTATGTCAAAACATTGAATCACCATTTAGTTGTAGCTAGCAATCTTCGAATTAATTGAAACTAAGACTACATCAAAAATGGTTCTTTTAAAGTCAATCATTCTCTTTGATTGTAGTCACCTTAAGCTACCAATTAGCTTTGAAGGTTTCATTATTTCGAGTCAAATGGTACTTTACCATTTTCTTGAGTATATATCGTATATGCACTCAATGTAGTCATAAAGTTCAAAACCATTCAACTGAGACGGTTTATAAATCCTTATCGACTACCTTGGAGCTTGTGGTATAGGAACTAGGTTGTTATATTTGTTGATTACTATCTTGTCTCTCAAAGAACCCATTCTTTGAGTTCTATCTCTCGTTCATTTGCTTTTAGGCAAATCACATTGTAGAATTACAATGAACTACCCAACAAAACAACATTTGTTAGTTGGTTTATAGAAGCGATATCCAAAAGTTAATTTAAGGATATCCCACAAGATTGTTATCAAACAAATATTGCTTGTTAGCACACAACCCCAAATCTTTAACATGCTTAAGATTTGTCTTTCTTTCCAACTACATCTTATGGAGTTATGAAAATTTTGGAAGATCTTCTAATTGACAATCATATTGTTTTAGAAGTATATATCCTATATATGGGTAATAGATAACATCTAACGAACTAAATCTTATTTGAGTTCGTTCTTCTCCTAATGGAGAAATACATTATCTTATGATGCTATTTTCCTTGATATCTTTCAAGGAAACTCATCTAAAGTGTTACCTTTCCTTGGATCAAATCTAAGGAGGTAAATACTTTAGATGTCTTACTCATCAACTTTCATTACTTGAATTCTTTGAAACATTTTACAAAGTATTCAGACTTGTGTTTATTCAAAATAAACTAAAGTCCAACCGAGAGTGATCTTCGGTGAATGTTATTCAACATGAGTAATATTATGTTTGTGGACAAGTGCCACTAACATCTAAGTGAATTAACCTCAACAACTTTGTGATTCTTTCTTCTTTCCAAAAGAATAAAGATTCGAACATTTCGCCTCTATACAATTTTAACAAGAAGGTATTGGATCCGGATCTAACGATCCAAAGCATCCTTGTTTCACCAACTCGTAACTTATGTTTTAGAGGTATCACAATTTAGTTGGGATTAGTCACTACCTTGCAACCTTTTGGGTTTTAAGCATCATATATTCTAAACAGTTAACACTACCATATCATCTCTACTATAGAGACAATCAATTAGATTACTATAATCCAATTTCTTTGGTAGTTCATATGAGGAAGTAAGTACTATCTGCTTTCGCAGAGATCTATATCTTATTCACGTTCCGTATGTGAAGCACCTTTTCTTCTCTCATATATCTTCTACTTCTTATTAGTCACACTTTTACAACGATTTGTAAAACATAGTTACTAATACGGAATCATACATTCAAGTAGAAGAACCAACTGTTTTGAACTATTCAAGAACAATTTACAACACCTTCGAAAGGTGTGTTCTTGACACTTGCAAGACATTTCTTGCAAATACCCCTTCCAATGTCCATCCTTTCATAAAGAAAGTTTGTTCCCTTGGAGTTATTTATCTTCTTTATTTGACTTTCACCTTTGACTACATTAGTCATGGTCCCTAAACTCCCACTATCTCTCTTGAAACCTTTTTTCAATTGTGTTATACACATCAAACAATTTTGGAGAGCATGTGGTTTATTGTTCACTACATAGTTTACAATAAACTTAGTGAACCATTAGGATAGGGACACAAAGGTGAAGTCCTTGCCTAGTTTCCGTCTCGTTAAGTGGTTTATCACTTCAACATTCAATGATTCAAAATCATCATAAGTCCATGTTAATGGACTATTTTTGTCAATCAACCATTATGTTCTAAACATAATTACAAACCTTCAAGAGTTGTTCAAGGCAACTCTCATTTCTTCATACAACAAATTGTAAGTGAAGAATTATGGCACATAAAGTGTCCATGCCTTTGTGCTTTCTTCTCAAGTTCTTTGTTCATTTAACAAAGAAACAAGCACTAAGTGTTTGCATTGACTAAGGGTTGTTCAAAGCAACTCCTATTTCTTCATACAACAATTTGTAATTGAAGAATTATGACATTAAAAGTGTTGTCCTCTTTATGATAGACCTTTTCTAACATATTCTTCTAATGATACATTATCAATAGGAAGATTGTGAGGATGAGACTACTTAGATACATATGCAATCCATTTAAGACATTCTTTGGGATTGTAGTACCAAGTCCGGAAACTAAAACATTCAGTTTTGTCAAGTGTTGGATAGCGTTTGCAAATATATTGGTAAACAAATACATAACGAATATAGATTGATTGATTTTAAGCCATTTGATTCGGGTCTTTAAATCAAAATAGCACCACCCACTATTTTTGGCAAATTCCATATCCCTCATTGGAATTCGAGAGTTTTGGATGAAACTCTTAGTAGGTTATGGGAGACTCACTATTACCAAGCCCACCTCAGAAGAACTCCATATTGGCTAGCAACGATAATAATGAGAGAGTACGCTTACTCATTTGCAACTAATGCAAGTACCCATCTCGTTTGGCCTCTAGAGAATGATGCCTCAGAAGAACTCCATATTGGCACCATTGCACTTAGTTAAGTCATTCCCACCATGCTAGTTCAAGTAGGGGTTCAAGAATGGCCTCAGAAGAACTCCATATTGGCCACACTCGTTGCCTACCTTTCACTTCATCATATGTTTATAGGCTTCTCCTGAATGTAAGCACATACTTTGCAACCCCAGAACTGGACGAATACGGTGTATGAGTCACAAACGATTGAAGCCTACCACGGTGGAAGGCCACGAAAGAGTGTTCAAAGTACTCTCCGCTTATCAACTTAATAATGGTTTGGTTGAGGGTTTTAGGTCTCATCACATATCAATATACATTTTAATCTCTATTAAAACAATTTTGGTCCTATTACAACTATTGGTCCATATGATTGTTTTAGTTGTACATAATACTCCCACTATGCTTTTAAAACGGTTTTTAAAGCAAGAGTATATGTTACTACTAACATAAGGTTTACATTCATTTGATGGACTATATAGTTGCCTTAGGGCCTTAGGATGACTATGAACCTTTGTTTAGATTCAACACGAGCCTTGTGTTGAATCTCGGTCTAGGGATGGAGATTGATTTTAGTTACGCGTTTAATCACATTAAGGCGTGTTGCCTTAGGGGCGTTGGACCCAATTACTTCATTTTCATGCATATCATATAAAGCAAGAAAGAAATACTTCAAAGTAAAGGATGAGCTTATGCTCATTACAACATTTGCATAAAACAAATTACCTTAAAGTAAAGAAGGACTTATGCCCTTTTACAACATTTGATCAAATCAAATTACAACCAAAATCTAATCTACACATTCCCATGGTTCAAACAAATTTGAAACGCCTTTCACATAGCTCAATTATATTAGGCTTAGGTTCATAATCTTCCTTTAATTAATTAACGCTTTAACTAATTAATTGAATGCAACATTTTCATTTGGTTTTTGTATCCATAAAATTGATTTAAGTGGAGCTAAACAAAATGAAAATCCAATTCTCATTTAAAGAGACAAAACAATTTTGTTCTCATCCTATTTGGGCCATCATGCAATAACCACAACTTTTTGGGCCATATTGCGAAAACATAAACTTTTGGGGTCACTTTGTAAAAACACAAAAGTCACTACTTCATGTAAATACAACTAGAACCCAAAATTTAAATAAATTCAAAACTTCATTAAAGGAGCAAAACAATTTGTCCTTTAGCGTTTTTAGGCCTTAACGTCAAAACGTAAACTTTCGGGTCAAAGTACAAATACACAAAAGTATCAAAACTTTATGTAATTGCATAAAAGCCCCAAAAATACCCTATTTTATTAGGGTGGCCGGTTTTTAGGGATAAAAAGGAGTGGTGGGTGTTTTGATTTATTAGTTTTGTCAAAAACAATCAAGTAGTGCTTTCACCTTTCATAAAAATAATATATGTTTTGATGATTGATATTTCTTTCATCATTTATACAAATATTTAACACTTTAAATACTTTCATAAAAATAATATATGTTTTGATGATTGATGTTTCCATCATCATTTATACAAATATTTAACACTTTAAATACATGATAAATCATTTGAAAAACATATATCATAAACTTTATGAAATAAATCAAAACTTTGAATCAAAACACAAACCTTTGTGTTCTTGGCAAGAACATCAAGAACATATGAAGAACATCCATGAAAACCCATAAGAGCTCCATGAATGTTTTCATGCAATAAAACTCAAATTTTTATCATTCAAAATGAGGCTAACATCCTAGGGTACTTAGGGGTTCCAAAAGTCACCTTAAAACCATTTTAACAAGACAAACATGAACCCAAAAAATCACCCTTTGGATTTGGCCGAAAATCCCCAAAATCATGGCACCAAATTTTAGCTCCAATATTCATCCTCATATGAACTACATCTACAACATTTGAGATGGCAAATTTTCAAACAAAATTTACATTCAAAGAAGCAAGAATAAAGCTTGTAACAATTACAACTTTTAAATCATAAACTTATGAACTACAAAACCCAAAAGGATTCACCAACTACTAGACCTAGGCTCTGATACCACTTGAAGGAATTATTTTGGCAAACATGTTCATTTGAGCAACATCATATGGCATGCAATTAACAATTAAAGGCGGAATCATGCTTGCATGTACTCAAAAAAAAAACATTACCATGAAATTCAAAGCCTAGTAGATTGGTGAACCATTAATCAACTCAAAACAAAGTGAGTTGAAATTATTACCTTTGTAGATTCCTCTTTGCATAAGCAAAGGCTAATCACCCAAAGAGATAGGGCCTTCATTCCTTGCTTCTTAGATCCATGGATTTGGATGGAAAAATAGGTTTCTCCAAGTTCCCAAAATAGGGAACCTCTAAGTCTCTTCACCAAGGTTTGATTGTAGAAGAAATGAGTGACCTTGGAGTAGTAGGATTGCTAGATGTACCCTCCAAGGTGTTGGCCTCTTTAGAGAGAAAATGGTGAGACAATTCTCACCAATTTTCCCCCAAAATAAACCCTTAATCACTTAATGAATATTTGGCTATAAAATCATTTATATAGTCACTTCTTTAAGTGACCTAAACAACCAAAACCCTAATTCATTTCATCATGGCCGGCCATTTAGGGGATTTTGGGCTTTTGGGCTTTAATGAATCTTCATTCATTAAATTGTCATACAACTTAAGTTAATGGGCTTGACGTTCGAAGCCCATTGGGCCTTAAGGTCCAAAACTATCCCGAAGTCTTTAACGAACTTATTCGTTTGATTAATTAACATATTAATTAATACTTGCCATAAATAAATGATTAAACCATTTAATCATTCTTACTCATTTCCGTTTAATCTCCAATCTCTACCTTTTACGGTGTGCGATCCATTAGGTTCCTTTTAGCAAGGTAGTGGGCGATTAAAACCATTTTACATCGATTGTGAATTGAAACTATTTTCAATTCTCCCTTTAGTGATTACACACGTTTAGGGCTTCCACAAACCATGAGTGACACCTAGCAGCATATTATGGTTACCCAAGCTAATCAGAAGAGGTGGAGAACCTATTCAGTTCGGGATTACAAATGCAATACGATCCTTCTCTAATCTAATACTCTTGACCACATTGTTTGGTTTGATAGTTCATTTGCTCATGTCTACTATCCAATGTGTGTCTTGTGCTTATATGATTACCTTGAATGTGATTCGGAACACATTCCCAAATCTCATTCATACTCTGGCCAGAGATTCAAATCATATCATAGAGTATTCTCCCTCAAACGGTTTGAAGGTTAGAGATCCCTTGTTGCGCATTCACTTGTCTCCATAGCTAAGTGGCTTGACCCCAACGATGCCGTGGACACCCTCCTGATGGAGTGACTTTGACATAATCAAAGATCAAGGACTTAACCACAAGACAACTATGATGCCTCAGGTCAAAGGACTACTTTGCATTTATCCCAACCATGAGTTCTCATGTGACATGGAATATGAGAACTCTTCGTTAATCGCGTTCAGTGAACTCATTCTCTATTGAGCACCTACCGTACTTGTCTTGATGTCACACACACCATGACTCGAGACTAATCACTCTCCCTGAGAGAAGACATAGTACGTACTGATCTTAACGGACTGTCAACGCCCAATTGGCAATCCTATGATCAGGAACGTTTAGGATGTGTCAACGAAAGAATGGTCTCTTGAATCTAACTTCATTAGATTACATTCTCCCAATCACATATTCCTTGGACTTTATCGTTTAAGCATATAACATTTATATGAGACGGCTCAAACAATAATCTTTGCCCTTTATATGTAAAACTAGATTAGTTTAACATGTGAAATGTCCGTAAAGTATCATCACATGATTGGCTTTAGGGCACATTTCCAACAAAATGTCATTAAGTTTGTTGAAAACCATAAGCATTGACGAAGCATTCGTAACTATGAAAAGCATGATACTCCTGCCAAGAATTTACTTAACACAATCATGACTAGTGACTTCCACTACTTGTGAATATAAGTTCATAACGATTAGGTGAAACTCCCTTATACTCTAGAATCAAATTCATGCATGCAAATTAAGTGTCGACCCTCAGTCTACATACATATATAAGTTTTGATAACTCAGATAAGTAAATCACATTCAAGACTCAAGAAACAATAACTGGATGTAATCAATTCATATAAAACATATAATCATGGCTTCGAATTCACCTCCAACTATAAAGAAATTAGTTCCTCATGTCTTTGAAAACATAAAACCAAATTAAAACAAACATTAAACTAAAACTAAGGATAGAAAGAACCCAGAAACGCTCCAGCACTCCAAAGATTGAATGGCAAGTCACAGCTCCAACTTTCTCCCTTCCTTCCTTGCTACGGCACAATGGTATTTCTGTGTAATTGGTGTGAATTGTGGTGTAGAAATATATGGGGGTGGTGGTCAATTGTGCCATAGAAAATATGTATATATAGACCTAGGGTTTCGGCACAAAGTAGTGGAGGAAAAGGATTACACAATCCTAGGGAAAAAGGGCTACGAAATTCGGCCAAAGCTTCTAGAATGGAATATCTGGCAGATTCATAAAAGAAAAGCAATAAAAGGTGCGGCACCAATCTAGGGCAGGTGATAAGGCTTCTAGAAAGGGGTATTTAGGTGATTTAATGTGTAATTCATCCCCTCTTGCAGCTGGAATTAAGGTATGATAAGATTAGGATAGGATAAGATAAGATAAGGTTGGATAAGGTTTTGGATAATGTTCCTTCCTTTTAGCTGATTCCTTATCTCCTTTGTCTTGACTTTATTTTCTTCATCTCCTTAGCATATTCCTAGCCTTTTGAACTTAAAAAACATCCATCCAAAGTGCTCCCCACATGTGCCATCCATTCTTGGCCCAAAACTGCTCCAAAATGCTCCAAATTGCACTTTCTTGCCAACTTTGTCATTTGAACCTGAAAACACACGAAAATAGCTTAAAACACTCTAATAAGTAGAAACTAGCTATGAAAATGCAAGAAAACAAGCGAACTAAGTCGCATAAATATGCTCTTATCACTGGATAATAATAATTTCTTATGATGAAGATCATAACAAATAATACCTTTGTAACCAACTGCATAGCCTAGAAAGATACATAACACAGATCGAAATTGAAGTTTATGAGAATTATATAGCTCGATATAAGGGTAAACAGCTGATCCAAAGACCCTTATATGCTATAACTGAGGAGGTTTATAATACAACACTGAGAAAGGGGATTCCATATGTAAAGCTTTACAAGGCATACGATTAGTAAGATACACAGAGTGTGCATATGCTTGATACCAGAAATCCAAAGACAATCCAGCAATAGATAACAAAGTAATAGTAGTCTCGATGATATGTCTATTCCTTTGCTCCACAAACCCATTTTGTTGTGGAGTGTAAGGGCAAGAAATCCTGTGTAAAATTCCTTTAGAAGCAAGAAAATTACCAAACTGCTTGCTAACTTATTCACCACCCCCATCAGTTTGGAAAAACTTTATTGCAGAACCAAAATGCACAGAAACAAAGGTGTAGAATCTCACAAATAATGGGTAAACATCAGATTTATTACATAATGGAAAGATCCATACAAATCTGGTACAATCATCCACGAAGGTTACATAATACCTATATCCTTCAATGGATTTAACTAGAAATGGACCCCAAATATCTGAATGAATTCTCTTAGATGGTACTAAACATCTAGAAGAATCCTAAGAAAAAGGTAATCTAGACATTTTTCCCTTAATACAATCTGAGCACAATTTACAATTGTCATCTGCTTGGTGACTTATTTGAGACTTATGTAACATAACAGAGAGGACCTCATTGGTAGGATAACCCATATGTTGGTGCCAGATAGTAGACTTGATAGCTTGACCCAGAAATGCAGAGGTATGTATTGGAAAATGTTGAGACTGTACATTCTTGAACACAGGAATCTGAAACAACTCATTAGGCTTACTCCTGCATTGGTACAATATCGTCCTTGTTACCTTGTCCTACACAAAAAATAGTGTATGATAATAAACCAACATCAATTGTCTTTACATAATTGTTTCATAGATAAAAGGTTATCAGTAAGATTAGGAACATGAAGAACTTGATTAAGTTTAAGAGATGAAGAAAGAGTTGTAAGCATTGTAGATCCAACATGCTTGATAGGCAAACATTGACCATTGCCTATTTTGATCCTCTAAGAGCCTTCAAATGGTTGAACCTGAGTGAGACTGTTAACATTCGAAGTCATATAATGCGAGGCACCTGTATCCATGATCCAAACATGTTCAGTGGGATACGGTGCAATGGTATGAGTTGACATAGCATTCAGATTAAGACTGTATGAAGTGGATCCTGAGAAAGCTAGTCAAGTAGGAAGCTGAAACTATGAAGATGAATATGTAGGACCAGGCATAAGCCAAAAAGATGAATGAGGACCAGAACCTTGATATGCATAGTTACCCCTATGGAAACACTCCAGAGTGATGTGACCCCTCTTACCACAAATTTGGCATTCTTGGAAATTATGTCCAGAAGTGGAACTTCTATAAAAGCATTTTGGAGCTGTATAGCCCCTTCTTTAGCAGATTTGACATTCAAGTTGCATTTGAAATTCAGAATTAGTGTTGCCATTCCAGGCACTTTGCTGAAAACCAGAGCCATTACCTCAACCCCTGTTGTATTTGTATTTAAATCCCCTATTGTTTCGTTGGTATAGTTTCTGATTAAATGAAGAAGATGGGGGATAGATAGGCATAAACATCTGAGACTGTGAACCATTACCAACTAAACCATATCCATAACCTGGTGGAAATTGAACAAATGGACCAATAAGAAATGGTTATGATGCAGGAAGAACATAGGGACCTGGAGTAATGGTACCAGTGGTGACAGAAGAGAAACCATCATGTGGAGTAGAGTTAGATGATGATCCTTGAGAAAAACCCTGAGATGAAGAAGAACCTTGCACATACATAGCAGACATATAATGTGACAAAGTAGTCTCCATTATGTCAATGTCCCTTTCAGTATTTAAAAGTTGAGCTCGAAAGCCAGAATCATTGTTCGGATGATAGCATATTTTCTTGGATGACCTGTAAGGGCTACTATAATGAAATCATTTTCAGAAATACATTCTCTTGCAATAATGAGTTGATCCCAAATGGATTTAAGTCTAGACAAATACTTATCAATCTAATCAGTGCCCTTTTGCATTGTTTGAAATTCAGTTTTAAGCATGTTAATTCTACAGTTAGACACTGTAGCATATCTATATGCAAGAATAGACCATGCTTCTGAAGTAGTTCTGCATCCAATCACATTCTTAATAGCATCATCGGACAATGTTGCAATTAATAAACTCAGAAAAGGCAAATCTATAGTTTCCCATTCTTGAAAGGCAGATGAAATTTCCTTAGTAACACCAGTCTCAGTGCTAATAACAAACTTTGATGGAGGAACAGCGATTCCATCAAAGTGATCAACACAACTTATATCCCCGAAGCACAGACTGGAATTGAAAAGCCCACTTAGAGTAATTTGTATCATTCAACTTAATTGTCAACATCCCCAAAACACTCTCAATTTTCACCGTAGAAGTAGTCATTATGAAAAACCCAATTAACAGAAACAAGCTATGGTTTTAGGACTTGAGAAAAAAATTCAATCAACACCGACTTAAGTCTTCACAGACTCAAAATAGAATCAAATCACAAATGGTTGATTTTAGCAAACATGATATATGGCATCGGCTTTCAAGAAAGCATCCACAGTAACTACTAACAAATATGGCATTGGCCTTCAAGATATCAATCACATCGACAACAAACTATGCAGTAATATGGCATCAGCCTTTAGATCTTAATCAAAATCAAGCTATCAAGCAGTATAGAAAGTGTAGATAAAGAATCGAAGCACTTGAAAGAACAAGAATGCAGTGAAAATTGATGAACTCACAACACAGCCATGAATCACAAGACCAACTCAAACAGTATGGAAATTGCAGGTAAAGAACCAAAGTAACCGAAAGAAGAAGAATTCAGTGGGAATGAAAGAGATCACAACACCGACAACAATTGCAGCATCGCCATTAATCACATCACCGACATCAATTGCAGCACCGCCCCCCCCCCCCCAAAAAAAAGCCTTTTAGAACCACAACGAACCGTCATTGCTTAGTAACCTAGCAAATCCACAACATAAGAACCTGCTATGGATACCATGATAACAGTTGAATTCTAGGGTTTGAGCTTGAAGAAATATGATCACAGTTTAAAGAGAGAAAGAGAAAGAGAAAGAGAAAGCTCGAAGAAAGGATTGCAATATTTCTATATTTTCTCATTAACCGCCTTATTACAACTCAGACTACTTACAGTTTTGCAACCTTAGCTTATGAAATAAGCTATTACACAACCAATACTCATTTGACAGATGGACCAATACAACAATGAAACCTATACATTTATGCTATTATATAAGACTTGAAACTCACAAATGTACGTAGAATCTGATGGGCCCATGATTAGAGTATAACTGACATTGTTCACATATATTAATATCAATTTGCATGTTGATTATCCGTAAGTTGACATGAGGATGACATGAGTATATATAACTAACCTGGTTACCACCCTTAAATATCTTAAACATAAAGAACTAAGAATATGCATATCAATTTGCATCTTGATTAGTTCGTAAGTTGGCATGAACATGACACATATATAAGTAATCTAAACACCCAATTGCCACCTTCAAATATTTTAACACAAAGATCTCAGTATATGCATATGGCACCATAACTATGAAACTAATGACGAAATCTGCTTTCTTCATCAACCTTTCAAATGATAACTTTGGAAATTATTGTTTCATAAAAAAGGAAAAGCCTTATATTTCCTCCCCTGTTTTTTTTGTCCTTCCTTGCTATGTTTTCCCTATTCATGTTCTAATTAATTAGTAGTATAGTTTGAATGGAACATTCTCACTTACACATTAACAAAGACGACCTAGCTAACAAGGCTCAACAACCATATAATATTTACTACTTCAACAACGTCTTGTCTATCAAGAAAAACGTTGGCTATTCTTGTGTCTTTACACCCATAATTTTGAATTTGAATGCCCTCTAGAACATTATGGTGAATGTCATGGAGAAAATATGACGACTTACATGGTAAAACTGATCGATGTACAGTGGCTCCCAAGACCTTACGAAAGTCAGGAAATATGGGAGATAGTCGCCGAAAGTCCTATGACCATCTTGTTTGGAACTTGAGAATGCTAAAAAATTGTTCAATTCTTAGGTAGAATTCGGCATACCTTGGCAAGTGATGCATAACAGGCCTTGAGACAAGCCTTGACAGCACGCCTTGGCAAGTGATGCTCAGCATCAAGCCTTGGAAGTTGTTGATAGAACTAAGAAGATAACTCAACTAAGTACTCGACTAAATTCCCCAATGAAAAAATTGAAAAATGTTTTACGTTGGAACCCACGAGGTTAGAATTTTGGATTCGTCATGAAAGTCGAGTGCATAAACTGAAAGCGTGATTTGAACATTTATAGAGTAAAAGAGTAACTTAAATTGCATTGAGGTTTGAAATTAGTATATGCATATGATATGACCTTGTTTTACTAAAATTCAAAAGTTAGATGCCATGGAAAGAAAAAATAAAGGTTCAGTTGTCCTCGATATATATAGAATCATAGATGGACATGTAAAAATGGTCGGCCACTAAGGCGAATAGGAAATGATGCTATATGTCTCACTGACACGACACCGGCCAATGTTTCCTCAATCACTCAAGAGTCAAAAGTGTATATACACACATATATATCATAAATGAATTTTCTATGATTCCCACATTTCTACAGGGAGTTTTCTTTTAGTGTGACAAATGTATACATGTTTCGGGTCTTATAAAGTTTTTTTTATGAGTTATGACAAATATACACACACTCAACATGATCGACATTGACGATATGATGTTGATTTTTAGTCATAGGTTGTTCCTGTTTGATTAATATTGTCAATGTTTGATCAATTTGCCATTAATGTTTAGTGACCATATATTGTTAGTTAGTGGAGATGTCGTTGAGCATGTATATAATAATTAAAAAAAATTAATACAAAATTTATTAGAGATAACGAAAAAGAGACTGCTTCCTTTTTTTCATCATTTTGGGTGGAATGGGGATGGGGAGGGCTTTGTTAGAGGGAATGGGGATGACTGATTTCTCAAGAATGTATTGATACATAGTATAATTAAAAAGGATAATGCTTGTGTCCCCTGGGAGACAAGTAGTCCCCCTATAGGAGGACAACTAGTGCCCCACCACATACGATTAACAAATATTTACCATCCGAACATCAAAATTAGAACGTTCATTATCTTTATCATCATCTAAAGGTCTCCAATCGCTAAATGAAATAACATGTCTTTCTTAGGCACACTAACCTACCTAGTGGACTTCAGTTTGGGTCCCCCTCTTTATCCCCCTCACCTTTTATTGATTATACTGATGACTCGGCAATCAACTAATGACAAGGCAAAATTACAGTCAAGGATTGATAACTTGGTTGATGACTTGGCATTTAGTCTGTTGGTATTGTTGTAACTAATCCAGGTTGTTAGAATTGGTTGTTAAAGTTAGTTAGCACAGATAGGCTCTATAAGCTCATATACTGGTGTAAGATTGTTTGATTCAAGTGTATCATTTTCTTCAAAAATACAAACTCCCTCTCTCAATTCATTGCTTCCATTCTTCTTCGATTCTCTGAAGGAAATTTTGTGAAAAACATGTTCATTTGAGCAATATCTATGGCATGCAATTAACAATTAAAGGCGGAATCATGCTTGTATGCACTCAAAACAAAACATTACCCATCAAATTCAAAGCCTAGTAGTTATGTGAACCAAGTCTCAACTCAAGAACAAAGTGAGTTGAGAAATTTTATACCTTTGAAGCACCTCTTTGCTTAGCAAAGGTTAATCACCCATGTGAGGGCCTTCTTTCCCTTGTCACCTTACTCCTTGGCTCCATGGATGTGGATGGAGGAACTTTGCTTCTTGGCTCCATGCCTTCTTGGATATGGATGGAAAAATTGGTTTCTCCAAAAGTCCCCAAAGTTGGAAACCTCTAAGTTTCGACACCAAGGATGGTTAAGAAAGAAGATGAGTGGCCATGGAAGGGTTAGATGCAAGTAAACTCTCCCATGGTGGCCAGCTATTCTAGAGAGAAAAGAGAGAGAGTTTTTCTCACTTTTCATCCTTAGAAAACCCTAATGAGGATGGAGCAAAGATACCCCTTCTATGCTTTCAACTTTTGTATGCATTTTGGACCAAAAAGCCCTTCCTCTCTCTATGGCCGTTTTTCCCAAGCCTTTGGGCTGTTTTGGGCTTCTTGAATTTTGTTTGTTAAGTTGTCATACAACTTAAGCTAATGGGCTTGACGATTCGAAGCCCAATTTGGGCTTTAAGGCCCAAAACTAACTCAAGGTTTAAAACGAACTTATTCATTTGATTAATTAACATATTAATTAATTCTTGCCATAAACAATTAAACCATTTAATTGTCCTTACTCATCTCCGTCAAATCCTTCAAGCATTACCTTACACGGTGTGCGATCCATTAGGTTCCTTTTAGAGAGGCAGTGGGCGATTAGAACTCTTTTAAATCGATTGTGAATTGAAACTTACTTTCAATTCTCCCTTTAGTGATTATACACATTTAGGGCTTCCACAAACCATGAGTGACACCTAGCAGTATGGCATGGTTACCCAAGCTAATCAGAAGAGGTGGAGAACCTATTCAGTTTACGATTACAATGCAATACGATCTTTCTCTAATACAATACCCTTGACCACATTGTTTGGTTTGATAGTTTATTCATGTCTACTATCCAATGTGATTGATTTACTTATATGATTACCTTGAATGTGATTTGGAATGACTTCCTAAATCTCATTCATACTCTGGCCAAAGATTCTTAATCATATCATAGAGTATTCTCCCTCAAACAGTTTGAAGGTTAGAGATCCCTTGTTGCGCATTCACTTTCCTCCATGGCTAAGTGGCTTAACCCCAACTATGTCATGGACACCCTCGGATAGAGTGACTTTGACATAGTCAAAGATCAAAGACCTAACCACAAGACAACTATGATGCCTCAGGTCAAATGACTACTTTGCATTATCTCAACCATGAGTTCTCATATGACATGAGTATGAGAACTCTTTGTTGATCGCGTTCAGTGAACTCATTCTCTATTGAGCACCTACGTACTTGTCTTAGTGTCAATCACACCAATGACTCGAGACCAGTCACTCTCCCTAAGAGAAGACATAGCACTTACTGATCTTAACGGACTATTAATGCCCAATTGGCAATCCTATGATCGGGAACGTTTAGGATATGTATACGAAAGAGAATGGTCTCATGAATCTAACTTCTTTAAATCGCATTCTACCAATTACATATTCCTTGGACTTATCGTTTAAGCGTATAACATTTATATGAGACGGCTTCAAACAATAATCTTTGCCCTTTAAATTAAACTATATTAGTTTAACATGTGAAATGTCCGTAGAGTATCATCATATGATTGGTTTTAGGGCACATTTCCAACAATCTCCCATTTGCACCAGAGCCAATTAGCTTGGTCATCAATGATGATACCTCTTCTGTAGTCATTTAAAAAATGGCTAAGTAGTAGGCCTAGACAATGGATATCTATATGTTTTCCATAGAAGCAACCTTGAGAATAACGACGTCACCATTATACATGATTCTTAATCATGTGGTTTAGTCTCTCATTTGAGTTCGGATCATGATGAGACCTTGATTCCCTGGCTTGAGCTATCGCCCCATTAGTGTCGTAGTGTCGGTACACTAGAGACACTTTCTGGTTGGAACCGAATAGAGAGTTCATGAATGAACTTTCTCATCCAAACAACATTATTGTAAGCTTCTATATGGCAATATATTTTGCATTCACCATGGAACACACTAAAGTCATTACTTTTAATGTTTGCATCCAAATATCTCTGTAGTCATAATAAAGAGATATCTGATTATCTTTTCATTCATAATGAAGAAACATCCAATGATGGATTAGATTCATAATCTAATACATTTATGCTTCCATTACGTTACCTTAATTCTTCCTCATTCTTGAGGAATCCATCCTTTATTATTTCTCAAATACTTAAGGATTCACTTGACAGTTGCCATGGTTCTGATCCTGGGCTTGCATTGATATCGTCTTGTACCAATCTTGGTACAACTCATATCAACGTTTTTCATACAATATGAAATACATAAATCACCTTTCTGTGTATACATAAAGGATTCTATTTACGCATTATTTCTTTGGGGGTCAAAGGGTACGTTCCCTTTGAGAAGAGCTACCTCCTAGTCTCACTAGAGTTGTTCTTCTGATTGAAGTTTATCATCATATGAGAAACTTCCTAGCATCTTTTGTCTATCATTAGGGCTTGATATAATCCAATTATATCCTGAAATCTATCATTATAGATTTCCATCCCATGTTTATAGACTATGTCTCCCATATACATTTTATCGTTATAGAATGTTTAAAGTCATAACTTTAACGAAGAAGTATTCTTTTCATTCCCAGAATTAATATATCATATATGTATATATTCAAATTTAGGAACATGATTGACTCCCACTAATCTTTTGTAAACCTAGTAAACAAAAGATTTATTTACATCTTTATGAGAAATCAAACGACTTGATATTCCTCTCATAAGACGCTTATAGCTCCCACTAGCTTGCTAAGATTCATGATGGATGAATCTCTACAACTTACATGTGTTGTGATTCATAGTTTTAGATATATATTATCAACACTATCTTAATAATGGTTTCGGAAACCCATATTATGTCCAAACATTGAATCACCATTTAGTTGTAGCTAGCAATCTTTGAATTAATTGAAACCAAGACTACATCAAAGATGGTTTCTTCCAAGTCAATCAATCTCTTTGATTGCACTCACCTTAAGCTACCAATTAGCTATTAAAGTTTTCACTATTTCGGGTCAAACGGTACTTTACCATTTCCTTGAGTTTATGTTGTATGTACACTCAATGTAGTCATAAGGATTTTCATTCTTATTTCTTTTGAATTAAGGGGTGTAACTCTATGACATAGTCATAAAGTTCAAACCATTCAACTAAGACGGTTTATAAATCTTTCTCGACTACCTTGGAGCTTGTGGTGTAGGACCTAGATTGTTATATTTGTTGATTAGCATCTTGTCTCTCAAAGAACCCATTCTTTGAGTTCTATCTCTCTCTTATTTGCGCTTAGGCAAATCATATTGTAGGATTACAATGAACTACCCAACAAAACAACATTTGTTAGTTGGTTTATAGAAGTGATATTAAAAGGTTAATCTAAGGATATCCACAAGATAATTCTCAAACAAATATTGCTTATTAGCACACAACCCCAAATCTTAACACGATTAAGACTTGTCTTTCTTTCCAACTACATCCTATAGAGTCATGAAAATTTTGGAAGATCTTCTAATTGACAATCATATTGTCTTAGAGGTATATATCCTATATATGGGTAATTGATAACATCCAACAAACTAAATCTTATTCAAGTTCGTTCTTCTCCTAATGGAGAAATCCATTATCTTATGATGCTTATTTCCTTGATATCTTTCAAGGAAACTGTTCTAAAGTGTTACCTTTCCTTGGATCAAATCTAAGGACGTAAATACTTTAAACGTCTTACTCATCAACTTACATTCTTGAATTCTTTGAAACCTTTTGCAAAGTATTCAGACTTGTGTTTATTCAAAATAAACGATAGTCCAACCGAGAGCGATCTTAGGTGAATGTCATACAACATGAGTAGTATTATGTTGTGGACAAGTGCCACTAACATCTAAGTGAATTAACCTCAACAACTTTGTGATTCTTTCTTCCTTTCCAAAAGAGATTCAAACATTTTGCCTCTATACAATTTTAACAAAAAGGCATTGGATCCGAATCTAACGATCCAAAGCATCCATCTATGACCAACTCGTAATTTATGTTTCAGAGGTATCACAACTCAGTTGGGATTAGTCACTACCTTTTGGGTTTTAAGCATCATTATATTCTAAACAATTAGCACTACCATATCATCTCTACTATAGAGATAATCAATTAGATTAAATAATCTAATCATTCATTAATAAAGAACAATGTTTTGTCAAACAAAACATTTATCCATTTCTCATACGGAATTAAGTTCCTTTATTCAATTGGAATGTAAAGACATTCTTTGTTTTTCCATTTTCTTTGGTAGTTCATATGAGGAAGTTAGTACTACCTACTTTCGCAGAGATCTACATTTGATTCACGTTCCGAATGTGAAGTACTTTCTCTTCTATCATTAATCTTCTACTTTTTATTAGCCATACTTTTACAACGATTGTAAAACATAGTTACTAATACGGAATCAAGCATTCAAGTAGAAGAACCAACTGTTTTGAACTATTCAAGAACAATTTACAACACCTTCAAAAGGTGTGTTCTTGACACTTGCAAGACATTTCTTGCAAATACCCCTTCCAATGTTCATCCTTTCATAAAGAAAGTTTGTTCCCTTAGAGTTATTTCGCCTTCTTCATTTGACTTCTCCTTTAACTACAATAGTCATGGTCTCTAAACTCCCACTATCTCTCTTGAAACTCATTTCAATTGTGTTAAACACATCAAACAATTTGGAGAGTGTGTGATTATTGTTCACTATATAGTTTAGAATAAACTTAGTGAACCGTTTGGATAGGGACACAAAAGTGAAGTCCTTGCCTAGTTTCCGTCTCGTGAAGTGGTTTAACACTTCAACACTCAATGATTCAAAATAAGCCCATGTTGATGGACTATTTTTGTCAACCAACCATTATGTTCTAAACATAATTACACACTTTCAAGAGTTGTTCAAGGCAACTCTCATTTCTTCATACAACAATTTGTAAGTGAAGAATCATGGCACATAAAGTGTCCATGCCCTTGTACTTACTTCTCAAGTTCTTTGTTCATGTAACAAAGAAACGAGCACTAATGTTTGCGTTAACTAAGGGTTGTTCAAAGCAACTCTTACTTCTTCATACAACAATTTGCAATTGAAGAATTATGACATTAAAAGTGTTGTCCTCTTTATGATAAACTTATCTAACATGTTCTTCCAATGATACATTATCAATAGGAAGATTGCGAGGATGAGTTACTTAGGTATACAAGCCATTAAAGACAATCTATGGGATTGTAGTACCAAGTCCAGAAACTAAAGCTTTCGCCTTTTTCTTTGTCAAGTTTTGGATAGCGTTTGCAAATATATTGGTAAATAAATACATAACGAATTTAAATTGATTGATTTTAAGCCATTTGATCTGGGTTTTTAAATCAAATAGCACCACCCACTATTTTTGGCAAATTCCATATCCCTCATCGGAATTCGAAAGTTTTGAAGGAAACTCTTAGTAGGGTATGGGAGACTCATCATTACCAAGCTCACCTCACAATGATATGATGTTGGCTAGCATCAATAATAATGAGAGAGTACGCTTACTCATTTGCATCTCTTGCAAGTATCCATCTTATTTGGCCTCTAGAGAATGAAGCCTCACAATGATCTGATGTTGGCTCCATTGCACTTAGTTAAGTCATTCCCACCATGCAAGTTTGAGTAGGGGTTCAAGAACAAGCTCACAATGATATGATGTTGATCATTCTCGTTGCCTACCTTCACAACATCATGTATGCATATAGAACTCCTCCTGAGTGTAAGCACGCACTTTGTACTCCCCCATGATAGGGTGAAGTCGGTGTACGAATCACAAACGATCGGAGCCTACCACGGTGGAAGGCCACGAAAGAGTGTTCAAAGCACTCTCACGCTTATCAACTTAATAATGGTTTGGTTAAGGGTTTTAGGTCTCATCACATATAAGCATGCATTTTAATCTTATTAAAACAATTTGGTCATATTACAACTATTGGTCCATGTGATTGATTTAGTTGTATATGATACTCCCACTATGCTTGTAAAACGGTTTTTAAAGCAAGAGTATATGGTATTACTAACATAAAGTTTGCATTCATTGATGGACTATATAGTTGCCTTAGGGCCTTAGGATGACTATGAACCTTTGATTCGATCCAACACGAGCCTAGTGTTGAATGTCGGTCTAGGGATAGTGATTGATTTTAGTTACGCGTTTAATCACATTAAGGCGTGTTTTCTTATTGGGCGTTGGACCCTCTACTTCATTTTCATGCACATCAAATAAAGCAAGAAAGAAGTACTTCAAAGTAAATAAGAGCTTATACTCTTTTACAACATTTGATCAAAATAAATTACTTTAAAGTAAAGAAGAGCTTACGCTCTTTTACAATATTTGATCATATCAAATTACAACCAAAATCTAATCTTCACATTCTCATGGTTCAAACAAATTTGAGACGGCCTTTCACATAGCTCAATTATCGTAGGCTTAGGTTCATAATCACCCTTTCTTTAATTAATTAACGCTTTAGCTAATTAAACTTGAATGCAACATTGTCATTTGGTTTTTGTTTCCATAGAATTTATTTAAATGAAGCTAAATGAAATGAAAATCCAATTCTCATTTAAAGATATAAAACTATTTTGTTCTCAACTAATTTGGGCCGAAAAGCAATAACCTCAACCATTGGGCTATATTGCAAAACATAAACTTTTGAGGTCCCTTTGTAAAAACACAAAAGCCCACTACTTCATGTAATTACAACTAGAACCCAAAATTTTCAACAAATGCAAAAACTTCATTAAAGGAGCAAAACAATTTGTCCTTTAGTGATTTTGGGTCTTTACGTAAAAAACGTAAACTTTCGGGTCAAAATACAAATACACAAAAGTATCAAAACTTTATGTAATTGAATAAAAGCCCCAAAAGTATCCTATTTAATAGGGTGGCCGGTTTTGGATGAGAGAAGGTGTCATAAAACTTTTGAATTTTTCAACAAAAGTGAAATGTGATAGGTAGGTTTGAAAAAGTGATTTCCATAAAACATGGTTTCTTGAAACAAGGAAAATGTGTAAGTGATTAGTATGGTGTTGATTGAAAAAGGACAAAACATGTCATACTATTTATTACAATAAAGTCACACCAACCATCATAAACAAAACTTTATAAAAAAACATCAAACACTTTGAATCAAAACACCAAACCTTTTTGTTCTTGGTTAGAACATAACAAGAACAATGAAGAACATCCATGAAAACCCATAAGAGCTCCATGAACATTTTTCACCCAAAGACACCCCAAAAACTCTCAAACTTAAGGGAAAAAACATATTACCATACTAGGGTACTTAGGGGTTCCTAATGTCACTTTAAAACACTTTTAACAAGAGAAACATGAACCCAAAAATCCACCATTTGGATTTGGCCGAATTTCCCCAAAAACATGGCACCAAATTTTAGCTGCAAAATTCATGCTCATATGAACTATATCTACAACATTTGACATGACAAATTTTTTAACAAAGTTTACATTCAAAGAAGCAAGAATAAAGCTTGTAACAATTACAACATTCAAATCATAAACTCTGAAAATACAAAACCGAAAAGGATTCACCAACTACTAGACCTAGGCTTTTGATACCACTTGAAGGAAATTTTGTGAAAAACATATTCATTTGAGCAACATCTATGGCAAGCAATTAGCAATTAAAGGCGGAATCATGCTTGTATGCACTTAAAACAAAACATTACCCATGAAATTCAAAGCCTAGTAGTTATGTGAACCAAGACTCAACTCAAGAACAAAGTGAGTTGAGAAATTTTATATCTTTGAAGCACCTCTTTGCTTAGCAAAGGTTAATCACCCATGTGAGGGCCTTTTTTCCTTTATCACCTTACTCCTTGGCTCCATGGATGTGGATGGAGGAACTTTGCTTCTTGGCTCCATGCCTTCTTGGATATGGATGGAAGAATTGGTTTCTCCAAAAGTCCCCAAAGTTGGAGACTTCTAAGTTCCGACACCAAGGATGGTTGAGGAAGAAGATGAGTGGCCATGGAAGAGTTAGATGCTAGTAAACTCTCCCATGGTGGCCTGCTATTCCATAGAGAAAAGAGAGAGAGTTTTTCTCACTTTTCATCCTTAGAAAACCCTAATGAGGATGGAGCAAAGATACCCCTTCTATGCTTTCAACTTTTGTATGCATTTTGGACTAAAAAGCCCTTCCTCTCTCTATGGCCGGTTTTCCCAAGCCTTTGGGCTATTTTGGGCTTCTTGAATTTTGTTTGTTAAGTTGTCATACAACTTAAGCTAATGGGCTTGACGATTCGAAGCCCAATTTGGGCTTTAAGGCCAAAACTAACTCAAGGTTTAAAACGAACTTATTCGTTTGATTAATTAACATATTAATTAATTCTTGCCATAAACAATTAAATCATTTAATTGTCCTTACTCATCTCCATCAAATCCTTCAAGCATTACTTTACACGGTGTGCGATTCATTAGGTTCATTTTAGCAAGGCAGTGGGCGATTAGAATTCTTTCAAATCGATTGTGAATTGAAACTTACTTTCAATTCTCCTTTTAGTGATTATACACGTTTAGGGCTTCCACAAACCATGAGTGACACCTAGCAGTATGTCATGGTTACCCAAGCTAATCAGAAGAGGTGGAGAACCTATTCAGTTTAGGATTACAATGCAATACGGTCTTTCTCTAATACAATACTCTTGACCACATTGTTTGGTTTGATAGTTTATTCATGTCTACTATCTAATGTGATTGATTTACTTATATGATTACCTTGAATGTGATTTGGAACGACTTCCTAAATCTCATTCATACTCTAGCCAGAGATTCTTAATCATATCATAGAGTATTCTCCCTCAAACAGTTTGAAGGTTATAGATCCTTTGTTGCGCATTCACTTTCCTCCATGGCTAAATGGATTAACCCCAACTATGTCATGGACACCCTCGGATGAAGTGACTTTGACATAGTCAAAGATCAAGGACCTAACCACAAAACAACTATGATGCCTCAAGTCAAAGGACTATTTTGCATTGTCCCAACCATGAGTTCTCATGTGACATGAGTATGAGAACTCCTTGTTGATCGCGTTCAGTGAACTCATTCTCTATTGAGCACCTACGTACTTGTCTTGGTGTCAGTCACACCAATGACTCGAGACCAGTCACTCTCCCTAAGAGAAGACATAGCACGTACTGAGCTTAACGTACTGTTAATGCCTAATTGGCAATCCTATGATCAGGAACGTTTAGGATATGTATACAAAAGAGAATGGTCTCATGAATCTAACTTCTTTAGACCGCATTCTCCCAATTACATATTCCTTGGACTTATCGTTTAAGCGATAACATTTATATGAGACGGCTTCAAACAATAATCTTTGCCCTTTAAATTAAACTATATTAGTTTAACATGTGAAATGTCTGTAAAGTATCATCATATGATTGGTTTTAAGGCACATTTCCAACATTCTCTAGCTGTTCTTCATTTCCTGTTTTCTTAGTTTTGTTATGATGGTATTAGTTTTGTTATGACCTCTCCTTCAAATCCCTAAAACACACATAAACATGTGCTCAAATTGGTTCATGGACACCCCCTCCACTCTTTCTGAACGGGGCCTTCGGTTGATGGTGTGTAAAGATGAAATGGCAAAACCTAATTAAATAACACAAGCTTAGCTGCTACATTCCACAGAACAACTCCCAAGTAAAGGATCGGTCCAACGAAATTTACCTTTATTCAAATGATTGAACTAACAAAGAGATTCCCAACTCATCTGAGATTTTTGGGGTTTTTATTTGCTACAATAAGAGAAACAAAGATGAACTAGAGCAGGCCTCCTTATTTGTGCATTTAATATTTCATCTTTTCTCGAAGCGTAATGCTAGGGATACTAAAATTTAAAATTAAATTTAAAAATTAAATGATATGTCACTAATAAGAAATAAGCACGTTAATGAACTTTTTTTTTTCAATGTATCAAAACCATAAATTCAAACATATATATGTGAATTTTTTTATTAGCGTTGTAAACCATTTTTTTTCCAGTGTATTAGAACATAAGTCGATACACCACGTGTCACAATATTAGTGAGGGGATATTGAAAAATATGCCCTAAGAGACACATTAAACCACATTGTCCATTTATATTATAATACGTGATATACCACCTTATGTTCCTAATGCACAAAAAATTGTAAAATTTTACCAAATAGTTCTTAGTTTAGTAATAATATTGTAAATTGTTGGATATCTCCCCTCCCTGTATCTAAAACTACCTATTAACAAAACTCTCTTTGTCAACCAAAATAGGGTGAAAAGACTATTTAGTCTTCTATCACAACAAAAAATTATGGACAATAATGTAATTTCACAAAACTAAATTTTACTGTTTTTTATTGAATGCTAATATACCCACCCAATTGTCCTATATTGTCACACACCTTATATTTCCATGCACCATAAAAAGTAAAAAGAAATCTATATCATTTTCCCACCCACCGTTATTCCCAAAGCACCCTTCCCCCCAACGCCCTGCTCATTAGCCTTTTATTCCGATCAGTAATGGCCACTTAAAGTCCATGTCCTATCATATCAATGCTTGATTTCCTTCTCCTATAACATGTTCGCCATTCTATTTTCAATTCATTGAATTATAATATTCCCAAATATGATGGAAGCGTTGGCTTTCATTGCTGCATTCATCGGTATAAATAATTAGTTTGAGTAATAAGAGTCTTGCTGGGATATTGAGTTCCCATCTATATCAAATACACAAGATTACAATGATCACATTCTTTGACAGATTACAATATACTTCTAATCAACATGGGACTATTGTTTAACAATTTTGAACAAAATAGAAAGGAAAATGCCAATCTCACTTGATACAACCATGCACACTCTTGACCTCCATTGCAATTTGCATGCTCTGCCGGTGCCTGGCTAACAGTTTTGGCAGTGGCAACGGCAGTGGCATCTCATTTCATAATAATTGCCTTCCCTCCAAATGCCTCACCCCCTTCCTCTCTCTCCTCGCCGTTCACCGACACAAAGTAACAAAAACATGACCCTCACTTGTGTCATCTGTCCACGAGATCCAATATGTCACATAACCTTGATCACAATAGCATGCTTAATCGTGTTGTCCATTCTGGAGGTTGGAGTTTTGGAAAGGACTGAAAGAACTCGAATGAGATGATAAAACAGCGATGCGAGGGCTGTGCTAAATCACTAGGGACGAGGGAAGGACGCTTCCTTTTTTACTGTCCTTATATGTCATGTTATGAGAAGATAAATTAGTCATTCAAAATTTAATAAAAAGTGGTGTGAGTATAGTAGCACTTTGTTTTATTTAAGCCTTACATACAAATGACTTTAACATATATCTAATATTAAAAAATAATAAATAAAAAAAAAAAAAACCTCTCTCTCAACTCCCACTCCCACTCCGGCGCTCTCTCTCTCTCCCTCTCTCATTTCTATTTTAAAAACAAAAATAAAACATGTTCACACAGAAAGTGTGTAGACATATGCTAGTATGAAAAAAGAATAAGTCAAATTTTCAATGGAAAAAAAAATTGAAAATAAACGGAGAATAGGAATTTAATTTTACTTGTTGTGGTCTATTTTATCTGACAGAGGGACTAGGGCCGGCTACAGAGAGAGAGGAGAGAGATGTGTGTTTGTAGAATTGTAGGGGAATGTGTGTGTTGTTATCCCTCCTACATTGTGCCTTTATTTATAGTAGTAAAGGGAGAGAAGATATTCCTTCTTCTCCAAGTAATACAAGTTGTAATAGGAAAGGATAACTAGAATCAAATCTTATCTAGGATTTACACAATCATACTTAAACTAGGAATGTTTACAACACTCCCCCTTGAGTGGGTAAATACTCAAGGTAGATTCAGCATCATGCTGAAGTTGAGGAAGTCGACTCGTCGGCATTGATTCCAAGGAACAACGCTTATTCTCAATAAGGTAGGAACTTGCATAAGTAGTAAGTCTCACTAAAAAACCCTAAGGCTATGGCAAAAACCCAAGTAGGGACAAAATCCATAGTCTAAGGAAAAATGCGTGAGAAATGCAAAGTCAAAAGAAACGTCTACAGGACGTCATCAGGGATATGACCAGCCCAAGGTGGGTGCCTCGTTAAAACCTAGTTAGGTAGCAAAAACCCAGTGGGAAAAATGCTCCTAATCGTAGGGAAAAAAAGTACATTAAGATCAAGCAAGTATCTAGAAGATACTCCCCCTGAGTTTGACATAATTCCACAGAGAAATAGCAAAGTTACAACTCAGAAAGTTTACGCATACCAATTCCATGAACAAGCTTCTGAAACGTCGCCTTCGGTAGTGATTTGGTGAAGAGGTCGGCCAGATTGTCTTGTGATCGGATTTGCGTGACTTCAATCTTCTGATGCTCTTGTTGTTGATGTGTAAAGAAGAACTTCGGCGCAATATGCTTGGTGTTGTCTCCTTTGATGTAACCCTTCTTGAGCTGTTCGATGCAAGCTGCGTTGTCTTCAAAAATCGTCATCGGGGCATTAACGGCGGGATGAAGATCACAAGAGCTTCGAATATGGCCCACTACTGCTCTCAACCAAAAGCATTCCCGAGTTGCTTCATGTAAGGCGAGAATTTCAGCATGGTTAGACGAAGTGGCAACTAAGGTCTGTTTAGTTGACCTCCAAGATATTGCGGTGCCTCCAACGGTAAAGACATAACCCGTTTGAGAACGCGCCTTGTGCGGATCAGATAAGTATCCAGCGTCGGCATAACCAACAAGGCGAGAATCAACCCGATGAGCATATGGTGCGGCATCACTCGAGGATTCGTAGGGATAGAATAAGCCCAAATCCGTAGTACCCTTAAGGTAACGGAAGATGTCTTTCACGCCAGTCCAATGTCTGCGTGTTGGTGCATTGCTGTATCTTGCCAAAAGATTAACAGCGAAGGAGATGTCGGGTCTAGTGCATTGAGCTAAGTACAATAAAGCGCCTATCGCACTTAGATAAGGAACTTCAGGCTCCAAAATCTCTTCATCATCCTCCTTCGGACGAAAGGGATCTCGCTTTGCATCTAGCGTACGAACGACCATAGGAGTACTCGAAGGCTTCGCTTTATCCTCATTAAAACGGCGCAACACCTTCTGGGTGTAGTTCGATTGATGTACTAGGATTCCATCCGAACAATGCTCTATCTCGAGGCCGAGACAGTATCGAGTCTTACCTAGATCTTTCATCTCAAATTCCGACTTCAGGTGCGAAGCAGTTCTCGCGAGCTCTTCAGGAGTTCCGATGAGATTCATGTCATCGACATATACTGCAACAATCACAAATCCGGAATGTGACTTCTTAATGAACACACAAGGGCATAGTTCGTTATTCACATATCCCTGACTAGTCAAATACTCACTTAAACGGTTATACCACATTCTTCCGGATTGTTTCAAACCGTATAGTGAACGCCTCAGCCGAATTGAGAGCGTGTTCCGGGGTTTGGAAATATTTGAACCAGTCAATGTAAGTCCTTCGGGAACTTTCATATAAATTTCCGTATCAAGATCCCCATAGAGATACGCGGTTACTACGTCCATCAGCTGCATATCCAGTTTTTCGGAAACTACCAAACTGATAAGGTATCGAAAAGTAATCACATCCATAACGGGTGAGTAAGTTTCGTCATAGTCAATCCCGGGGCGTTGTGAGAAACCTTGTGCTACAAGACGAGCTTTGTAACGCACAATTTCGTTCTTCTCATTACGCTTCCGAACGAAAACCCACTTGTAGCCAACGGGCTTCACATGTGGAGGAGTAGGAACTACAGGTCCAAACACCTTACGTTTCGCAAGTGAATCAAGTTCGACTTGGATTGCTTGTTTCCAGTTTGACCAATCAGCTCTACGTCGACATTCATCAACGGAACGCGGTTCAATGTCATCGCTCAACATGATCTCAGTAGCTACTGCAAATGCTAATGCATCGTCGACAATCATCTCATTTCTACACCACACATCATCTAAGCTAGCATAATAGACCGAAATCTCACGATTCTCGGGAGGAGGATTCGTCTCTTCAAGGACGCTTCCATAATCTAGAATTTCCTCATGAGTTGGGTAAAATGAGTAAGCGATAGTCGGATTCACGGTAGGCTCTTCAGGACCTTGTGCCGTGGTTTTCCTCTTCCGGGGGTGTGAATCCTTTGAACCAAGGGGTCTGCCACGCTTTTGTGTAGGGGCAGATGATTGGCTAGCCGCTAATGTACGTGGATCACCAGAATTGGCGTCCCGGGCTTCCAGGAGGGTAATCCATCGTACATTTGGTACATCCATCTTTGCAGGCGTATTCGCAGCTGGAATATGTGATCTTGTCACGCGCGCTAAATCGGTGAAAGCATCTGGCATGCTCTGAGCTATGCTCTAGAGATCTAATATGCACTGCACTTCAGCTTCAGACTGAGCGGTGCGGGGATCTAAATGAGACAAAGTGGGAGTCGTCCACGATAATTTGCGTCGTTCATTAGGAACGTTGACGTTCTTATCTCCCCCTAACGACGGGAAGACTGTCTCATAGAAGTGACAATCCGCGAAACGAGCGGTAAACAGATCGCCTGTCAAAGGTTCTAAGTAACGAATAATCGAAGGAGAATCATATCCGACATAGATTCCCATCCTTCGCTGAGGCCCCATTTTTGTACGTAAGGGCGGCGAGATCGGCACATAGACCGCACAACCAAAAACGCGCAGATGCGATATGTCGGGTTCGCATCCGGTGACCAACTGAAGGGCACTAAATGGTTGTGTCGCAACAGGCCTCAGGCGGACCAACTTTGCTGCGTGCAATATTGCATGGCCCCAAGCAGCGATCGGGAGCTTGGTACGTATGACCAACGATCGAGCAATCATTTGTAAACGCTTAATGAAAGCCTCTGCCAGGCCGTTCTGGGTGTGAACATGGGGTACAGGATGTTCAACTTCAACCCCAACCGACACGCAATAGTCATCAAAAGTTTTAGATGTGAATTCTCCAGCATTATCCAATCGAATAGATTTGATCGGATAATCAGGGTGGTGAGCCCTGAGCTTGATAACCTGAGCCAACAGTTTGGAGAATGCAGCGTTCCTTGTGGACAACAAGCACACGTGTGACCAACGTGTAGAAGCGTCAACCAAAACCATAAAATATCTAAATGGTCCGCAGGGAGGTTGAATCGGTCCACAAATGTCCCCCTGAATCCGTTGTAGAAAAATGGAAGGATTCGAACGAATCTTGTCATAAGAAGGCTTAGTAATAAGCTTTCCCATAGAACATGTTTGACATGCAATTTCATGGATCGAACCTAAGCTTCGGGTTAGTGGATGCCCGTGTGAAGTTTTGAGGATACGGCGCATCGCTATTCGTCCAGGATGTCCCAAACGATCATGCCAAAGTGTAATTTCGTGCGCGGTCCCTGTGGTAGGGCCGGCCACATAGTGGCATTCTATGGGGCGTATGGTCGTAGTATACAGACCACTCGGGTTACGCTTCATCTTCTCTAGAATACGCTTCTGGCCATATTCGTAGGAAGTTACGCACAGAAATTCAACTCCGTTTTCTACGTGGGTTTCAGCGTGGTAATTGTTATCTCTAATGTCCTTGAAACTTAGTAACGTTCTTCCGGAACGTGGAGAATAGAGTGCCTCAGCAATGGTCAAAATTGTACCATTGGACAACATTATACGTGCCTTACCGTATCCTTCGATCAGGTTGGATGGGCCTGAGAGGGTTGTCAGAGGTGCATTCTTAGGTACGAAGTTAGTGAAATAGATGCGTTCACGCAAAACAGTATGCGTGGTTGCACTATCTGCCAGACAACTAACTTTCCCACTAGTCATACCTAGAATGAAAAATTAATTTGAATCGGTCACATGCATAAAAGTTTATAAAAACAAGTATCAATTCAAAATAATTTCATTTATTCAAGGAAAAAACTGAATATCCAAAATAAATCGCCAACTAATAATCCAAAACATAAAGGAAAATTGTTCAAAATCAACCAAAAAACAAGGTGGGGTTCGGCCACAAGGTGGAATTCGGCCCCAATTGTCTTATTGTAACTGAAAAATAAGTCTATGTCTAAGATTCTAATCTTCCATAGGAGTGGTATCCTCCTGAAAATCAGAAACTTCCATCTTTGTAGTCTCTGGTTCGTCCACTTGCAGGAAGTTTGATTCAAACTTCGTACGACGAGAATGATATGCATCCACAACCTTCTTGGGAGCACGGCAAATACGGGACCAATGGTCCTTGGAACCACAACGATAGCACATATCGTCATTCATTGTGGCAGGTGCTTTGCCCTTATTCTTGAAGTTCGGGGCCTTGGGAGTGAGGTTTGGGCGCTTCTGGGCTTTGTTTCCTCCCTTGGATGGGCCTTGGCTCTGTTGACCTTGGTGGGATGGCTTCTGGCCGCCCTTACCACACCTCTTTTGGCGTTTTGGGTGCTGATTAGTGTTATAATGTGCTTCAGGCACAGCAGTAGCCCCAGTAGGTCGAGCTTGATGATTCTTCATCAACAGCTGGTTCTGCTTTTCAGCAAGAAGTAAAACAGAGATCAAATCCGAGAACTTAGTGAACTTCTGAGCTCTATATTGTTGCTGCAGGACAATATTAGAAGCAGAGAAGGTCGAGTAGGTCTTCTCCAGGAGATCCTCTTCAGTCAAAGTTTCATTGCAAAACTTGAGAAGTGATCGGATTTGACAAACTTCAGAATTATATTCATTCACAGACTTAAAGTCTTGGAAGCGCAAGTGCTGCCAGTCGTGTCTTGCTTCAGGCAAGAATATGTCCTTTTGGTGATCGAAACGATCAGCCAAAGCGACCCATAATGCACGTGGATCCTCCTCAGCAAGGTACTCAGTTTGTAGAGCGTCATGGATATGTCTTCGGATGAAGATCATAGCAGTGGCTTTTTCAGCCTCGCCAACAGGTTTATCTGTTGCTTCTTCAATAGCAGGACGCAAGTTCTTTGCAGTGAGGTGGAGCTTCACATCTTGAACCCACTTGAGGTAGTTCCTTCCAGAAACCTCCAAAGCGGTGAAGTCGAGTTTGTTCAAATTTGACATGGTCCTATCAAAATAGATGGACAAGATGTGGTTAGTGTAATGGAGAAAAATCAATCCATTCACATAGGAGTAGAACATACAGGTTCTAATAGACATGTATTGGTTTAATTTTGCATGAAAAATTTCGGGTTTTCATGGGTGATATGTTTAAGTGAAAACTTCGGGTTTTCAAACAAGGCATGTGTATAAGAAACTTCGGGTTTCAAAGTAATTATGAACTTCAGGTTCATATATTCCTGCAGGCAAACACAAATATATATGCAAACAAATATGCAAAGAATATATGCAGAAATATTGTATAATGATAAGTGAATTAATTTATTTTTGGTCTTCGGGGCCAAATTAAAGTGTGGGTGAAAATATAAAAACCCATATTATTTAAAAAAAATTAAATAATAAAATCTCGGGGCCTAAAAATATAGCCCAAGAACCCTCGGGTGGGATTACAGGCCAACGGGGTGAGAAGAGGGGAATGGGCTGCTGTGTGCAGCCCTAAAATATTTTTTTTTTTTTCGTTTTTTTTTTTTTTTTTTTTTTTTTTTTTGTATTCAATTATATTATATGCATGTATAATTTTAATGAATCACATATTTACGTTGATGCATATGCAAATAATAGTTTCAATGCATGTACATATGTAGGATTCAATTCATGACAAATATCAAATTCACATAATTGTAGCAATTTTGATTATGAAGCATACACAATTTATGTAGAATCTAAAATACGTTAAACGTAAAGTTGGGTCATGCATCATGGTGAATGTTCATGCTATCAGGGCTTGCAAAATATCGAGTTAAAAGCCGTTGTTTGGAAAGAACCTGATTGCGTGATGATATGGATGAACTGGTTTGATGCAGAAAAAATCTCCAACGTCAGATTCCTAAGCGCAGCGGTAGGAGCGTGCTGATAACGTGTTGTGGTCTATTTTATCTGACAGAGGGACTAGGGCCGGCTACAGAGAGAGAGGAGAGAGATGTGTGTTTGTAGAATTGTAGGGGAATGTGTGTGTTGTTATCCCTCCTACATTGTGCCTTTATTTATAGTAGTAAAGGGAGAGAAGATATTCCTTCTTCTCCAAGTAATACAAGTTGTAATAGGAAAGGATAACTAGAATCAAATCTTATCTAGGATTTACACAATCATACTTAAACTAGGAATGTTTACAACATTACTAATTTTTTTTTTTTTTTAAAAAGAAACCAAACAAGAAAATAAAGGAAGTAAGGGGCCAAGCTCATGAGTAAGTTGCAAGAACATAAGTTCCTCAAAGCCCACTAAAGCACTAAATTCAAAGGCTAAAGCCCACTAGCGCACTACATTCAAAGCCCATATCTTACTACCCGAGAACCTACTACAAATCGCACACATCAGAATTTTAGGGTTTTCTCCACACAGCAGACGATAAGAGTTCCAGAGACATCAGACCTTCGCCGCCGTCTCTTCCCTCTCTTCGTCGTCAGCTCATCCGAACCCATGGTATTTTCTCAGACCAATTTTCTCTTGTCCTCTGTTTGGTTCCCCAGAAACTGAAATGATAAGAGAAGAGATTTTTTTTTTCTGCTTATTTCTCTGATCTATTTCTTTGGCTTTTTATTTTTCTATCGTAGATAATTTCAGAGAAGAACCGTCGCGAGATCTCCAAGTACCTCTTTCAAGGTACCCAATAAAGATTAGATTTTTGTTAATTTTTCTAATTAAAGTTGCTAATTTTTTTCCATTTTTTTTTATTTTGTTGAATTTAATTTGATCAGAGGGAGTTTGCTATTCGAAGATTAGGTTTTAATTAATTTTTTTTTTCAATTTTTTGTTGAATTTAATTTGAGCAGAGGGAGTTTGCTATGCAAAGAAGGACTATAACTTGGCGAAGCATCCCGATATCGATGTGCCGAACCTGCAGGTGATTAAGCTGATGCAGAGCTTTAAGTCGAAGGAGTATGTGAGAGAAACTTTTGCTTGGATGCATTACTACTGGTACCTTACCAATGACGGTATCGAGTTTTTGAGGAACTACCTCAATCTTCCTTCTGAGATTGTCCCTGCAACTTTGAAGAAGCAGGCCAAGCCGGCTGGCCGCCCAATGGGCCCCTCTGGTGACCGCCCACGGTAATCCATTCGTTTCCTATTCATTGTTGGTGATTGTGTCTGTTGATTTGTATATTGTTCGCATTTTAATTCTTAATGGTTATTTTAATTTATTGGGTTGTGTTGTTACGTTGCTGATAAGTTGTTATATTCAAGTATTTTGTGTAGGAAGTTTGTTTGATTGATTGAATTTGATATCCTACGACTAAATCGTTTAGTTTGGAATTCTGCAAACAGCTGCAGAAGGGTTGCAATAGTTAATTAGTTCACAGAGAGTGCTGCAATTGATTGTTACTTAATTTGGCCATAATGGATTCTTGAAATGCTTATCAACTCGGTTGATCCTTGTTTTGCGTTTTAACTAACAGGCGAGTTAGCAGATATAATTTTGGTCATGTAAGTAGGAGTTGTTTTGTTCGATTAGCAATAGTTATTTTTATTCTGCCGATATATCTCGACATGGTTTTGAACTCTTTGTGTAGTTACTTGTTTAACTCCTATGATTTTTTGGAATAAAATTTGGGTTTGTTGATTATCTGTTCCAGTGGCCCATCTCGCTTTGATGGAGAGCGTAGATTCGGTGGTGACAGGGATGGGTACCGTGGAGGACCCCGTGCGCCTGGGGGTGACTTTGGCGATAAGGGTGGAGCTCCTGCTGATTACAGGCCTGCTTTTGGGGTAACTGTTTTTGTTGCCAAATAATTTGTCTCGTGTTTTACTGTTTACAAGGCTGTAGAGTAATTGCCTTTCAATGGCCACGGAGTTTGCTATTCTTGAAAGTTTTGAATTGTTTACTATCTACATTTTTTACTGATACCTCAATAAATTTACATTTAAACTGCCCATTTGTGTTTCATGATCAGATGATTTACTCACTATAGGAATACAATCCATTTGCTTGCTTGAAATTTGACTCATCAAATTGGCTGCAATAGTTCTCGTTGTGAACTTTGAATTATTTCTTCAGTCATTGTTTAGTCATGGTGTAGAAATAGTCCCGGTTATCTTCCTTTCTTATTATATGCCATGGCTTGGTCGATATTGCTGAGTATGAAAACCTTTAAAACTTATCTTTGCTTATTGCTTCTGAATTGCAGGGTCCTGGTGGAAGGCCAGGCTTCGGTCGTGGAGCTGGTGGTTTCGGTGCAGGCCCGGCTAGCGGCTCTAACCTTTCTTAAGGGAGCTGTTTCTTGATCAGTGCTCGGTTTCCTGAGGCTGGATTTTGAGAACAAGATGACATTCTGTTTACTTTGTTCTTCTCGGTCTTTGAATCGGTTACATTTGAAATAGTCGCGGGATTGTATTAGATGTTTACTTTGTTCTTCTCGGTCTTTGAATCTCACTCTGCAAAATTGTTTCTTTTGCTCACCTATCTATATAAATCTTGGATCAATTTCTCTATGAATGATTTATAATTATTTGCTTCAAACATGAGTTATAGATCAGAGTTTCCGAACGTCTGTGAAGTCCTTGGTTTATACACCAGTAGAGTTTGGACCCCAAATGGTCGGAGCAGAACATACATTGATTAGTTGGTTTAGTGAGGGGAAGAGGATCCTCTCCTGAGCTCAGGATGGGATCCTTCTGATCAGCCCATCTGGACCGTTCAAATTTAATCTAACGGTTTTAAATAGACACTCTTTAAAAGTTATAATAATTGCAACTATTGGATTAAGTTTGAATGGCTCATATGGGTTAGTTAGGAGGATCCCATCCTGAGCTCAAGAGAGGATTTTGCTTGGAGAATATGGACTCGTTTGAAAGTGTTTTTAAAATTACTGAAAGCGTTTTAGGTAAAAGTGCTTTTAGGTTTTAAAAGCACTTAAAGTGCTTCCTGTAAAAAGCACGACTTATGTACTCTCAGGATTCACTTACATTCTTAATAAGGTTTGTTCCAAAAGCAACTCTAATCAAAAGTGTTTTTAGTCATTTTTAAATGCACTTAACGAGCCCTATATTTTGTTACTTGATGAGTAAATTGTAACAATTATCTTTTAACTTTAACTCAGTAGGAGCAATGATCCCTCAACATTAAATTCATGACCATTGATCTCTCAACTCATCAAAACGGGCAACTATAATCTCTTAACTAAACATCTATTACCATTGGTCCCTCAACTTTAACCTAATTGGAGTAATGATCTCTCAATTTTAACTCAATTATCGCAATGGTAATTCCAACATAACACATTTTGACAAAATTCTAACGAAGTTGACGAAAATGACCATAGCTACACGTTTTGATGAGTTGAGAAACCCCAATTGTAGCAATGATCCTTCCAACATAACTTATTTTGACAAAATTCTAATGAAGTTGACAAAAAAGACCATAGCTACACATTTTAATGAGCTGAGGGACCAATGATAATAGATTTTTAGTTGACAAACCATTGCTCCAATTTGATTAAAGTTGAAGGACAATAGTTACAATTTACTCTTCCTTGAGTGAACGAGCATTTTGATTGGTTGGTTAGGTTTAACAACATTCGGTCTTCAGTTGGTTGGAAACTTGGTTGGAGGTTTGCAGTAGACCTGATATTCGTGTCATGCTTTCCGTGTTTGTGTCGTTTTTGTGTTATACCCGATATCTTAACGAGTCGTGTCGTGTAACACCAGTTAAAATAAACAGGTAAAATGACCTGACCCGAAATCGACCTGATAATATTAACAGGTAATATAACCCGACCTGTTACCAGTTAAAGAAAATATATTTTAAACCAATAAATAATCAAATGAAAAACATAATACTAAATAAGTATATACATACCATATTGTCACATCCAAAACATAAAAACGCATTTTTCTTTTAAGTATATTTTTACTTACCTAAAGTCTTTAATAGTTTTTTAATTAATGTGGAAGTGTAAAAATATATATAAAAAAAATACATAAATGCTCATAATGACAAGCTTTACAACTTTTATGAAGAGCTTAACTTCGAAATTCGCCACTATAATCATATAAATCATAGATCAAAATTTAACCGTTGATTGTTGTTTACATTTATGCTTCATTGTTCTCATCTAATTTTATTTTTTGAAAACTTGATCAATTAGAGGATGCAGGAAGATGAACGGTTTGAATCATTGATATTATATTCAGAGTTTTACGGTTAGTGAAAATATTACTTGATGTTTATAAAGTTTCTACAAACTATAAAACATCGACTCATATTTCAGTTAACCGTAAATATCGAAACGTGATATCAAAGATCTGAACCGTTCATCTTCTTACATCTGCCAGATGATCATGTTTTCAAAAAAGAAAATTTAAAAAATGAAATTTAGTAAGAAGAATAAAGCGTAAATGGCAATCGACGGTTAAATATAAATTTAAGGTTTATGAATTATAGTGTTGGATTTCGAAGCGGACCCTTTCATGAAAGTTGTAAAGCTTGTCACTATGAGTGATTGTATATTTGTTTTTACATTTTTAACACTTCAACAATAATTATTATTAATTTATTAATTTTGCCCTCAAATAAAAAACATTATTCACAAGGGTTTGGAGGATTTTAAAAATTTAAACGATAATGCAAGTGTAACCATTATCTACTCGTAGAGGAATAATGATGAATCACGAGTGTTTATATATTCTTTCACATTTTTCATATGTATATATATGTCTTCTTAGTTCTTGCCTATACAAATACTATATTAGTTTATTTTAATTTTTAACAACAACATGTTAAGTAAAATTTATCCTAGTAATGATAATAAGGAACTCTTATAATAAAAATAAATAATGACAAAAACTTTTTTTTTAACTTATATAGAATAATAATATAAAACTATATATTTAATATAGAATATATTGTATATATTAATATGGCTATTGTATTTTATAATAAATTTTTTAGTAATTAAACTAAAATTATCAAAATAAAATTTTTCTTAATAGGTCGAAATGGGTTACCTACGTGTTACCCACATGTATACCCGTTAAGAACACCCGATAAGTTATCGTGTTGACCCGAAACCCGTTATTTTCGTGTCGTTTTCATGTCGTGTCAGAAACTGCTGGATCTAGTTTACAGTTTGATTTACACAAAAAAGCAACAGGAAAGACTCCGACTCAAGAAAAAGAAAGATCATTAACATTTAAACAGAAAGTTACCAACATTAAACAGATCCTAAAAAGATCTTAAGACGTGCTCTACAAGAAACATGAACAAAAACACACGAGTAACATCCGATATCGACACGTAGGCTTCAGATTATTAATGAAAGCTCAGTCGACTTCCTCCATCTGACTCTCCTCAATCTTATTCTCCTCTGCCGAATGCACGTCGATGTCATTGACTAGCACGGTGTCATCCTAGTCGATGCTCAGACCCAATTTCAGCATCCTGTGAATTCTCCCGGCAAAGCTGTTAGGATCATCAAGGCTGAAACCAGAAGTCAAAAGAGCAGTGTCATAAAACAGCAGCACAATTCCATCACTGACTTGTTATTCTTATCAGTGTCAACCCTCTTCCTTAGCTCATCCACTATGCCTTGGTCAAGGTTAATCTCCATAATCTTCTTGCTGGACATGTAACCGCTCATGGTGTTGTCCCTCGAAGCCTTAGCCTTCATGATCTTCTCCATGTTGGTTGTCCACCTGTATTCTCCGGTCAACAAGTAGCAAGGCGAGTCCACAATTCTATCAGACACCACCACCTTCTCAACTCTCTCCCTAAGAATGTCCTTGATCGTCTTGCACAAGTTCTTGAACGACTGTTTCTTCTCCTCATTTTTCTGCTTCTCTTCCTCTGATTCGTCCTCGAGCTTAAGCCCTTCCTTGGTTGGTGACACGAGCTTTTTCCCATCGTACTTTTTCAATTGCCCAACAATATATTCGTCAATGGCATCAACCATAAAGATCACCTTATACCCCTTCCGCTTAAGCCTTTCCAAGAAGGGTGAGTTCTCCACTGCCTTCCTACTCTCACCGGTGATGTAGTAAATGTGATTTTGGCCTTCCTTCATCTTCGTAACATAATCCTTCAAGCTTGTCATCTCATCATCGCTCTTCGTGGAGTGGTACTTGAGCAAATTAGCCAACTTACGCCTATTCTGGTTGTCCTCATGGATTCCCAACTTGATATTCTTAGAGAAAGCCTCGTAAAACTTCATATAATCTTCTTTATTCTCAGCAATCTCATTGAACAGCTCAATGCACTTCTTGACCAAATTCTTCCTAATAACCTTAAGAATCTTGTTCTGCTGCAGCATTTCTCGAGAAATGTTAAGTGGCAAATCGTCAGAATCTACAACACCTTTCACAAATCCGAGGTGAGCTCCTCACAGTTGCCCATGATAAACACCTTCCTCACATAGAGCTTGATGTTGTTCTCCTTCTTCCTCGTGTCGAAAAGATCAAATGGAGCTTGTTTTGGAATAAATAGAATGTTTCGAGCTGCCATTCAACAGAAAAGTGCTTCCAAGCAAGAGGGTTCTCCCAATCATTAGTGAGACTCTTGTAGAAGGAACAATATTCCTCATTTGAAACCTCATCTGGCTTCCTCAGCCAAATCGGCTTCTGATTATTGATCAGCTCCCACTCATGCCTCACCTCCTTAACCTTCTTCTTGGCCTTCCCTTCTTTGTCCTTGTCCTCTGGCCCACCTCCTCAACTTTGCCCTCATCTTCCTTCTTCTCCACTCCCTCTCCATCTTCACCCTCATCATCACTAATCTCTTTCTCGACATTTTTTTCAGTCCATAAGTAAATAGGATAACTTATGAACTCGGAGTGCTTCTTCACAAGCTCTTTTAGCTTCCTCTCTTCCAAGAAATCCTACTGGTCTTCCTTAAGGGAGGAGGTGACTTTTGTCCCTTTATCGAAGGGCTCCCCCTTGACATCCTTTATGATAGTGAAAGAGCCTCTAGCATGAGATTCCCAGAGTCATTGTGCTTTGTTGTGACAACGACCCTCTCAGCCACTAAGTAAGTAGAGTAGAATCCTACACCAAACTGCCCAATCATGCTGACATATGCCCCTGCCTGCAATGCCTCCAAACTCCTTTGTCCCAGACTTTGCGATTGTCCACAAATCTATCACAAATTAAGTCGAAGGAAAAAAAAAAAAACCCATCAATCATTTCAAAATAAATTATTTAGTCTCCCAAATTTTTGTAGAATTGTAAGTAATGAGCTGATTAAAATAAGAAGCCTTTAATGTTAATTGTGTATGCACTTAGTCTTATAGAATGACAAGTGTGAGGCTCCATTATGTAAGGCTAAAATAGCTATGTGTAGTGATCCTAAAAGTTAGCTAGATGTGTGGCTGAGATCAAATATGATGTGTGTGAATCCAGCTAAGGCAAAAACGATTGTGAAGTGCACATATGCGTGCTCATTCTTCCATTAAGTGAAATATATCTTCTTTGCCATTTTTGCAATAGAGAAGAAGAACATTCGTTCCTTTTGCATCCCACTCAGTTGATGACAGTAAATGCACCACAGGGTATGCTTTCTCTTTTGGTAGTGGGATTTTCTCTTGGGCTTTAATCAAACAGAACTGTGTAGCACTCTCTACTGCTGAAGCAGTGCTGAAGCAGAATATATTAGTGCATCAGAGGCAACTGCATAAGCAATTTGGCTCAGATTTGTGTTAAAGGACTTTGGTGAATTCCAAGCTGAGGCTACTCCACTTTAGTGTGATAATATTGCTGCAATTGCCATCACAAAGAACCCTATGTTTCATAAAAAAACCAAGCATATTGATCGAAGATATCATTTCATCAAGAATGCTTTACAGGAAGGAATCATTGACCTTGTTTATTGTCCTACAAATGAGCAACTAGCAGATATCTTCACAAAGTCATTAGCTAAGGATCGGTTCTGCCATCTCAGGGATAAACTTGGAGTGAAATCAGCTCAAAACTTAAAGGGGAGTGTAGAATTGTAAGTAATGAGCTGATTAGTAAATAAGAAGCCTTTAATGTTAATTGTGTATGCACTTAGTCTTATAGAATGACAAGTGTGAGGCTCCATTATGTAAGGCTAAAATAGTCATGTGTAGTGATCCTAAAAGTTAGCTAGATGTGTGGCTGAGATCAAATGTGATGTGTATGGATCCAGCCAAGGCAAAAACGGTTGTGAAGTGCACATGTGCATGCTCATTCTTCCATTAAGTGAAATATATCCACTCTGCCATTTTTGCAGTAGAGAAGAAGAACATTCATTCCTTTTGCACCACAATCCTTTTCTTATCACCATCTTTGCATAACTCAAATAATTATTTCACACTAACAATTTTATTGTTCAAAGTTACATAAATACAGACACATCATTAAATTCAAGGGCGGAGCTAGAAAAGTTTATAGTAATGGACTAATTTTCTTTTTCTGTTCAAGGTAGGCTAATTTAAGGAAAAATAAACTCTGCTAGTTTCAAATTAGACAACTTTGGCTAATAAATTAAATATATATGAAGCTCGTAACCTTTAACTAAAATCGAACTTAAGACATCTCACTTACAAATGACGAAGAATACCACCAAACTGTAGTACTAAGTGACAGCATGCACACATCATTAAGTACATATTTTGGATGTGTAGTATAACTACAGCGCATATATACTGACACGTCATTTGGTAAATCAATTTGGCGACTCTGCTAATGTTTGATTGATTAGAATATGTGTAATATATATTTATACCTGATTTGGTCATGCCAACACCAGTGTCGATGATGGAGAGGGTCCTGTTGGCCTTGTCAGGGACAATTCGAATGACGAACTCCGGCTGAGAATTGAGCTTGCGGGGATCTTGTCCAGAGCATCCGAGGCATTGCTAATGAGCTCGCGGAGGAAGATCTCCTTGTTGCTGTCAAACGTGTTGATGACCAGACTCAGCAGCTGGTTGATCGCTGCATGGAAAGCAAAGGTCTCAGTATCTTCCATTGCAACTTCTTCAGCCTTGAAATATTACAAGCGCACACAAGAGTTAATGTCAAACTTGCAGTTCTTTTCTCTCTTCTGCGTTGGAAACTTAGGGTTATAAATATTTGTAGGTTTAGGGTTTGAGGAGGTTCTGGTGCCTTGTTTACCGACCCGAAAAGTTCCAGAAGGGGTTTGAAAGTACTGAGTCGGCTGTGCATGAATCAAGTGGATCAATTTTGGTGACACTTGCTGGGGGGCTTATTTTGCTACACCTGTGTTATGCTGCTGTACGTGGCATTCTGAAGCTTAATGCATGAATTATGTACGACACAGTATACATAAGCACTACAACTAGGTTAAATTACACTTTACCCTTTTAAGTTTATTTGATATTACAATCTTGGTTAAGTACACTTTATCCTCTTAAGTTTGGGTGACATTACAATCTTATACCTAATCTTTTACACATTGTTATATGCAAACTTACAAATTCATTGCATCTAGTACATCCGTTACATATTTTGTAAAAGAGTATTATTATCCACACAACTATTTTTGCTTCTCACGCATCATTTTCATTGAAGTTGTCTGTTTCAGGTATTGAGGGACTGAAAAATACACTTCAAACTGATTATATTCTTAAGGTATTCTAATTATCTACAAAGTGTGTTTCAATTGTTGTAAGTTGCTGACTTGGTTCTAATACACACACGTTTCTTTTAAAAGTTTTACATCTTTTTAAATTCTTTAAACATGTCTGGACTATATATATACTCTTTACGTTTTTCTGTTTATCCAGAAAAAATCCATTGACTATGAATGATTTTGGCTTACCGTAATAGTTGTGTACATGAAGAAACATTTCGATTTTGGTTTTTTTTTTTTTGCTTCTGTTTTCTTTGTCATGTATTCTGCATGTTCAATTCAATCAATCTCATTAATATGTGATATTGTATTTTGATTACTACGTAATTTTATTTTATCTTAGGCTCACAAAGCAGACCAATTACTGCCTCTCTGTCTATTTCGCTCTGTGCGATGGTCTGTTATTGTGGATACAAATTTTCTCCTCCTCGATCTTGGACAATTTTGCACCTACAAAACAACTAGCACCTTAGGTTAAGGCCAAAAGCCTCACGCGCCCACGATGAATGGAGGGGGGGTTTGGCCGAAGAACCTCCGATGTCAAAGTTATAATTTTAGAGAGAAATAGTGTTTAGAGTATTTGGGATTTTTTTGTAAGAGAATTGGAATTAGTGGTGAAAATGGGAACCAATATATAGGAGAGGAAGGCTGTGGCCGGCCATTAGGCCAAGGATGAATTATTTTGGGAGGTTATGGAGATAATGGGCTAGTTATTTTGGGGAGTTATGGAAATAACTGGCTAGTTAATTAGCAAATAATAATAACCTAATTAACTAGCTATTTGAATGTCATAAAAAGGGAAAGAAAATGGTAGCAAAAAGCAAAAAATAAAAGGCATGGTCGGCCCTAGTGGGTAACCGGCCTTTGGTAAGTTTTTTGGTTATAATTTGGTGGTTTAATTGATAATTAAGGGATTGATTAGGTAATTAATCCCTTAATTAGTCAATTTTAGGAAATATGAAAGGAATGTATTATTTAGCTAATTTATTAGCTAAATAATGGAATATAGAACATATAGAATAAATTAGATTTTGGGAATTACCTTGTAGAAAGGATTTGATGAAATAGGTTTTAAATTGTTACCTATTTTGGACACTTTTGACTTGGTTGAAAGATGATTGCCCACTGCTCGCGCGTAGGAATCCCGGTATGCCTCAAGGGTATTTTTGTCCTCTTTTGTCCAAAAGTCCACGTGTCGCCTAGTGAATATTTTTGGCTCCACAAATGCCCCCACACCTGTTGGGCTGCTTGAAAAAAAAGGCAACATGTGTAGAGATTTTCTTGTTGTAGGAAACTTTGAATTGTTTCCCTTTTTTGGTGATGATTCTCTCTTTTAATAGGAAATTAGATCCTTCTAGGAAAAGGAAATAAATCCCTCTCAAAGTTTATTTAAGTCCACCTTAAGTGGATTTTTAAATCAACTTTTTTGAGAGAAACTTATTTCACCCTACAAGTGAGAGAAAGCTTAGAGGATATTTATTCCCCCTCCTCTAGCCATCTTCTACATCTTGCCCGTGCAAAGGATCGTCTTTCGTTGCTTGCTTCATCTTCTCGTTGCTTCTAGGTAAGAAAAAATTACTTTTCTTGTCTTCTTGATTTTTTTGGATGCCTTGGGGTTTGTGAATGGCTCGACGGGGTGTTGACGTTGCGTGAGAAGATAGCTTGGGAGACCATGGCATGGTTGCGTCGTGGATGGCTTCTTTGATTTGGGCGCAAGGGCGCAGATGTGAAGAAGAATAAGCCAAGTCGTGAGGCTTGGCAGGTTAGCTGGGCCCTGCGGCTTTAGGCCTTTCTAAATTTTTTTTTTTTTGAAAACCACTCTCTAACAAATCTTCCTTGTACTTTTGTAGAATTTTCAAGCATGTCTTCCTCGAGCCACAAGAATGATGATGGTGTGCCCCTGTTGTATCGTCAAGGCGGGTCTTTGAGCAAGGTTGGCTACTTCAAAGTTGCTCACCTCAAGATTAGCTCCGATAATTTGTTTAGAGATTTTCTTGAAGTGTATTGGCATGCCATTTCGTTGGGAGTGCGTGTGAGGCGAGTTAAGGATGGTAGCAGCTGGGAAGCATGCATTGGAACTCGGAGAGCTATCAAGTTCCATCCTTACTATTTTGTGTTAGGGTTTACTTTCCCTATGCCGCGTTTCTTCCAAGAAGTGCTTTGCTCCATGAAATGTGTGCCTGCCCAATGTTCCCCGAATGTGATCCGAGTGATGGTGGGGTTCCACAATTTGAACCAATTCTTTGACTTGGGACTAACCACCAACGAATTTTGGTATTTCTTTGACATAGGTCGCATTGATGGAGTTGGGCAACTGTGAACTCGTCATAAGCTTTTTGATAACTCGAGCAAAGGAGATCATGACTGGGCCAAAGAGACTTTGGAGATAAGTGGAGAGTGGGAGTCTGATTCTTCCCTCGAGCTGCGTGTACCAACGGTCTTCATATCTAGTAAGCAGGCTGCTTAGTCTTTTCAGCTGCTTTGCTATAGTGCCAAATTACTCTTCAATTTTCTGATTGTCTTCCGTTGTTTTTTTTTTTTGTAGATTCGGAATTTGGCTCAACTCCTAGGGTTTCTCTGAACATGAAAAAAGTACATGTCACTCTGGGTATCCCTTCTGAGTATCGTGAGTGGCGTTGGCTGCTTAGTCCTCTTCGTAGGGAAAAAGGTGGGCTGCCCCCAAAAGAAGAAATAAAATGGAGCCTACTATCAATGAAAGTGGGAAAAAGAAACATTCCTCGCCTGCTCAAGAGATGCCTGCTGAGAAGAAAACGAAGACTGCTCGTGGGGATTCTCCGGCTGTTCCCAAGATTGTGATTGACCTGACTTCCTCTAAGGGTGAGAAAGAACGAACTGCTACATTTGTGCCGGTAACGCCTATTGCTTCGAATGTTGCTAGCTCGATTGCTAAAAAAATTGCTCAGCGTAAAAGTTCATCCGTGCCTCTGGTATCGAAGTTTGTGCCGAAGCGTCTGTCTGAGGCTAAGCCTGGCTTACCCTTGAAGAGGCTTGCTACTATGAAGAGTGATAAAGTTCCCCTGTATGCTAAAGTGGCGCCAAAAACTGCTTCTTCCGCTGCTGCAACCAACTCGTCTGCTGATAAGAATGAAGCTGCTCATTCAGGCAGGCTTGAAGAATCCGCCAAGGCCGCTTCTGGGGAAGCTGTTGAGATTTGTGCGCTTTTGAAACGAGATATTCTTGAAGACATGGATGTATGTGCCAAGTTTGTTGATGGCGTCAAAGAGATTGTTGGTCCGAGTCTTTTTGCGAAGCACACACCCAAGTATAGGAAGACTGCTCTGCTAGCCATGATACAGAAAATAACAATTCTGGCAGCCGAGTCTATGTTCCTTGACCAAGAGGATACCAAGGCTGCTAAAGAGATGGCAAGAACCATGGCTGCCGAAGCTTACTCATCGGCTGAAAAAATAAAAAAATTGGAATCTGAGCTTGCTGCTTTGAAAGAATCTAATATTTCTGCCCTCACTTCTCTGCAGCTTGAGGTCGCTCGCCAGGAGATCATGGATTTGAAGACTAGGCTTGATGCGATCCAAATAAAGTATGAAAGTGCAGAGAAGGAAATCGAGCGTTACATACCTCAGATTCAAGATCTTGAGCGTTCCATCTCTGAATTTCGCTCCGCTGCTTATGCAAAGGATGAAGAATTGATTGCTACTTACAACCAAATGATCCTCTTCAAAAAGGTTATTGACGGGCTTGAGCATCAAGTGTCGGAACTTCAAGGTGTTTTGAAGACCAACGACAATCTGAAGAAGGAAATTGAGGAGTTGCAGCGGGTTCGTGCTTGCCTGCTTGAGGGGAATGAGCAGTTGAAGAGTGAGAATGATGGTTTCGAGGCTTCGCTTATTCAGAATCAAGCCGATTTCTACAAGTTAGGCTATGTAGATCATCTCTATGGGCGGCTGTCTGACTTTGAGTTTTCCGGTAAAGACTTCGAGACCTTCTCTATTTCTCTAGAAAACTTGCTCGCTTTTACTTTTGAGTTTTCTATTGGTGAAATAGTTGGAGGAGTTGATACCCAGGCTGGAGCAGTCGAGGGTAAAGAGTCGGAGGATGCCGCTGCTGAAAACACCAAGGCTGCTGAAGGTGTAACGACCGAGCAGTTGGGAGATGTCCAAGCTATTGAAGAGTAGTCTTCTAGGTAGCTTTTAGGATTTCCTTTTCTTTCCTTTGTTGATTTTGCTTGAACTCATTCAGTATTTGCTTGCTGTTTATCAATTTTGCTATAAAATTTAATAAACTTGCTTATTTTGCTTTTCCCATCTTCGTTTTTTTTTCATACCCTAACCTTTAGACCTTATAGACCAGTGGCAGGCGTGCTACTTTTTTATAAGTAGACAAGCCCACATAGCCTACGCAGCCGTAGGTGTTAGTGTAGAACTTTTGCAAAGCTGTTAGCCATAGGGTTGGCAGCCGACTTACAGAAGCAAACGAATCCGTGTAATCACTTGGCTGTTTAACCTTGGCTCTTTCCAATTCCGTAGGTTGTGTAGCAAGTATCACAACACTTTAGGACTTGGTGTAGGTTGTTCAGCATCTGGCAGAGGTGAAGCTTATTGACTACGTAGCTTGTTTAACCTTTCACAAGAATGTGCGGTTGCATAAGTCTAGCGTGGTTCTACTGCTCGAAGGGCAAGCCGTAGGCAGTCTTCTGGAAATCCGTAGGCTACCTTAGTGCACTTGGTAGCAGCTTTAGGTTTGCAGGGCAGCCGCCTGTTAGGTATGCTGCATGATATGCCCCCTCCGTCTCTAGGGCCCGGTTCTCTGTGGATTAGGCTAATAGACCCATAATCCTTCAACTAGCTAAGCCTTGAAAATGACCATTGTGGCTATTTCTAGGAATCCCGGCGTAAGCCATCATGCACCTAGCTACACTAGGGCAGCCAGGCTCATCCATGTCTGGATATTCGGAGTGTTGAGTTTATTTTCCCGCCTTGGAGAGCATAGTTGGTCCCTTGGGGGGTGCAATTCCTGCAGTAAGTCCCTAAATGGTGGTGCAATCTTCTTTTGAAGTGCAAGAAAAGATAAGTTATGGTAGACATGCAATTGAGCCAAGTTACAAATTACTTCTGAATTCTTTATTGAAAAATGAATAAAATGAGCGAATAACTTGGTTGCAAAAAACTGCATGATGATTGGATAGTCCTCGGCTTACGAGGCAGTGCCCATTGAGCTGTTTGAGTCTTCAGGTCTTGATATAGTGGAAAGTTACACATGGTATTTCCTCAAATTGTAGGTGTTCCATTGCTCTTTATCATTCATGGTAGCAAGAGTGTAGCTACCCTTGCCGCCTACTTTGCTGATCTTATAAGGACCTTCCCAGATGGGATCCATTTTTTTCGAGCCTTCTCTTTGGGCAGTGATGAAAGCCTTTCTTAGGACTAGATCTCCGAGTTGGAACTGCCGAATCTTGGCCCTTTTATTGTAGCTGGAAATGAGCTGCTATTGGTAGGCTGCGATATGGGTGATAGTCTATTTGCGCTTTTCTTCTGCCAGATCTAAATATGTGGCCATTGATAGGATTAAAAGCACACCACAAAGTAGCACACAAATGTCCTATTGATTTTTCTTATTAACACTAAGATTTGTCAATTGTAGCATATGAAAATAAGGGTCTTTCCCGCAGAAGATTGTTTTATCTAACTACCTAAAATGTCACAAAAACTGGGTTGCTGTCCCTACTGACCAGCCACCGAAAAATAATTATTAGACTGACTTATACATATCTAAAGTCTACGAAATTTTATATGTAGATACTAGACACACAAAGATACACTCACACAAATTTTTGGGATTTTTGGAGTTGATTTGCTATTTAAATTAAATCGAACAAAAACAGGATAGAAACAAATTTTAAGTAGTTCACAAATTAAGAAAAACGAGTTAGGGGTATTGCTATCCACCACCAAATAATCATGCAAACATGTTATGTTTCATTCAAATTTCTTTTATTTCCGGATGAAGATGCTCAAGTTGGCTCAATGTTAGAACTCAACCTATTACTCTTTCTTACGTAGTATGTTAAGAGAATGGCGTTTTCAACTTAACTTAGTCCCTAGCATGCAATCTAGAATGGCGTGTTCATAGATTTAACAAGTAGAAATCATTAAGAATGAAAAGAGTTTGAGTCATCACAAGGCATCGTAAGTACTGGCGTTGTCTTACTTATCCTAGAAATTGGTTCACATGTTAATCACAATTAACAAGTACTACTTTAGAACATATGTAGGTCCTCATTCGACAAGGGTAGGCACACACATACTCATAGCATTAGAATCCTATATATGCTTACTACGTATGCATCCATAGAAAACAAATAAAGAATTCATCAATGAGACAAGTAGTGAACCAAGTTTCATCCATTCATAAAAATAATTTAATGAAATGTCATAACAAAATTGCAATCATATTCGGGGCTTCAAAACAGCCCCTAACCTCTAAAAAATTAGTTACACATAGTTCTCAAAATAAACCAAAAGAAAGACATGAGTTTGAGAAGATAAAACCGAGAGAAGAGAATGCCAAGATTTCCTCCTTCCTTTCCTTCCTTTCTCAACGCAGCAGCCTTGCTTTTTTTTCCTTCCTTTCCTTCCTTTTTTTTCTATCTTTTTTTCTCTAAAGAACTCTCCTTTGCTGCTGCAACCTGCAGCCTTTATGCCCATGCTTGCTGCCCCATTTCTGCTCCATAACTCACCCCACTAACAGCCATTTAGTGATGACAATAAGTGAGAGGAAATTGTAAAACAATTGTAACTCTTTGGGCAACCTTTATGCCAATTACTCCCACTTAATCCTCATCTTTAATTCCATTTCATCTGATATTTGAGGAGATGTCAGCTGGCTTGTTCTTGGCTGCAAGTTTTATTGGATTTATTGCCTTCAATGCAGTTACAAACTGCACAGCGTCTTGGAAACCTTTCAGTGTTAAAACGGCCATAACTTCTTCTAAAAAATGCTATTAATAATCTGCGAAATGCTCCAGAAAATAGACATCCGTAGATTTCTAAACATATAAGGCTCATTCTCTAATTCATTCTGAGCTGTTCGAAACTTGCTTCCAAAGTCAGCTGACCTGCACAGGCAGTTTTGACGAATTTGTCACTTAATATCCAACTTGTGCTATTTTTCTTTTCTTTGCTTGACAAATCCTACTAAACACAAAAACAAAGTAAATAGCTCAAAAATATAAGGAACTAACTAAGAAAAGACAAGTGAATTTGATGTAAAATATATATAAATATGAGCTTATCAGCCATTTCTTTACTGTTCTGCTCAATGCTTGGCAATAGAGTGTTGATGCTTGGCATGATGATGTTGGGAGGAATGATTGCTTCTGAACCAAACACCAAAGAGAAAGGTGTTTCACCGGTTATTCATCTTTTGGTGGTGCGATATGCCCATAAACATCCAAGAAGCTTATCTAGCCATTTTCCCTTTTTGTCAGTGAGGGATTTCTTGAGGCAGTCGAGATTGTCTTGTTGGATGTTTTGGCCTGCCCATTGCCTTGAGGATATCTTGGCATGGACGTGTGTTGTTTAAAGCCGTATTTTTGGAAGAACTTCGCCAAATCTTTTCCCACAAATTGCGGGCTGTTGTCAGTGACAATGGACTGAGGGATGCCAAATCGGCAAATGATGTTCCTCCATATGAAGCGTTCTATGTCCGTCTAAGTCGTGGTCGTCATAGGTTCTGCTTTTACCCATTTGGTGAAGTAGTCGGTTGCCACGATCATCATGCATCTGCCCCCCCGTAGCAGCCGGCATAGGCCCTACCAAGTCGATTGCCCATTGCATGAATGGCCAAGGACTCATTTGCGGGTGTAGCTCACTGGCAGGTAGTGCCGGTACTGGTTTGTAGCGTTGGCAGCGGTCGCACTTTTGTACTAACTCCTTAGCATTTTGGTGCATGGTAGGCCAATAATAGCCTGCGTTAAGAGCCTTTTAGGCTAAGGATCAGCCTCTAGAGTGATTTCCATAAACGCCTTCGTGGATTGAGCTTAGAACCTTCAAGTCATCGGGAGGTGCTAGGTAGCAGATATGTGGTCCGGTGTAGGACCTTCGGACGAGAATTCCATTCCACATATAGTAGCGTGCCGACTTGATTTGGAGCTTCCTTGACTCCAATCTTTCGGTGGGTAGTATGCCGTTGACCAAGTAGTCTATAATTGAACTTTGCCAGGTGGGAGTTACACTAACCTGTAACACTTTGGCTATCGGCTCCATCTCTATGCTTGGCTTGTCAAGATATTCCACCGGAATTGAGCGTTTGAATTGGTGGTCAAGGGCGGAGCCTAAACTAGTTAGTGCATCTGCATGGGCATTGTCTGCCCGTGGAACTCGAGTAAGAGTGTAGTCTGAAATGCCTCAAGTTGCTGGCGTACTTTCTCTAGGTATTGTGCCATCCTTGGGTGTTTTGCCGTGTATTCCCCAGTAGCCTGACTAGTGATTAGTTGGGAATCAGAATGAATTGCGAGTTTCTTCACCGCCAAGTCTTTTACCATTCGGAGGCCTGCTAGTAGAGCCTCGTACTCTGCTTCGTTATTGGATGCTTTGAAGCCTAGAATGATCGTCTACTCGAACATTGAGCCATCTGGAGTAACAAGGACTACACCTACTCCCGAGCCTTTATAGTTAGATGCTCAATCGACATGAAAATTCCAGAAATCTTTATTAGATGGAACAAGTGTGGCTAAGGTACTTTCGGCTGCTTCTGGGGCGTCGTTAGGCCGGTCTGTTGCATTGCCTAGGCTAGGCGTGAATTCCGCTATGAAGTCTACCAAGGCTTGGGCCTTTATTGCTGTGCGAGGTCGGAAAACTAAATCATATTGGCCAAGTTCCAATGCCCATTTCATCACTCGTTGAGAAGCGTCTGGACCATGTAATATCGATCGTAAGGGATACTGAGTCATGACAATGACATGAGCTTGAAAGTATGGTCTGAGCTTCCGGGCCGTAACAACTAATGGCAAAATTAATTTTTCAATCTTCGGATATCTTGTTTCCGCATTGAGAAGAGCTTTAGAAGTGTAGAATACCGACAGTTGGGCCCCCAGCTCTTCTCGTATGAGGGCAGAGCTCACTGCTACTTCGGAAACTGCCAAATAAATGTATAAATCCTCCGCTGCTTCCAGCTTGGATAGTAAGGGAGGTGATGTGAGATAATTCTTCAAGTCTTGGAAAGCTTTTTCGCATTCTTCATCCTATTTATCTCTTTGTGCCCTCTGGATAGCTTTGAAGAAAGACTTGTATCGATCGGTGGATCGTGAGAGGAAGCGGTTGGGGGCAGCTGTTCGTCCGGTCAAGCTTTGGATCTCTTTCAAGGTAGTTGGAGACTTCATCTCTAGGATTGCTCGTATTTGCTTGGGATATGCTTCAATTCCTCGTTAGGTTACTAAGTACCCTAGGAATCGACCTGAAGATACTCCAAACATGCATTTGGTAGGGTTGAGCTTCATCTTGTACTTTCTAAGGATATTGAAAGTTTCTGCCAAATTACGAATATGATCTGATCGCTGCTTTCCCTTTACCATGATGTCGTCGACATAAACCTCCATGGTTACCCCAATTTGTTTTTTGAACATCATATATGGTAAGTGGCCCTTGCGTTTTTTAGGCCAAAAGGCATGACCTTGTAATAGTAGGTGCCCCACTCTATCACCAAAGTGGTATTCTCCTTGTCGGGCTCATACATGGCTATTTGATTGTAGCCGGAGTATGCGTCTAAGAAGCTGAGCAGCTGGTTCCCAAAAGTTAAATCTACTAATAGATTGATCCGGGGGACAGGATAAGGGTCTTTTGGGCATGCTTTGTTGAGGTCAGTGTAGTCTACACAAACCCTTCATTTGCCCTTCTCTTTCTTCATGACTAGTACGACATTAGCAAGCCATGCTGAGTGCGCTACCTCTTCTATGAATCCGGCCTTCAATAGCTTGTCGATTTTCGCCTTAATGATCGCTACCTGTTCGGGTGCGAAATGTCTTCTTTTTTGGATTACCGGTTTGGCAGTGGGATCGACGTGCAGCTTGTGGCAGGCCACCTTCGGATCAATACCGGGCATGTCGGATGGTGACCATGCAAAGATATCTCGGTTTTTTCTAAGGAAAATTGTGAGTTCTTCCTTCTCGTCTGGGCTTAGTCGTGAGCCAATTTTAGCTATCTTTTCCGGCTGTTGGGGATCAAGAATGATGTCTTCGGTGTCCTCTTCGGGTTTTCATCCTATCTTGTCTGCTTGGGCATCATCTTCTCGATCCACCTGCTGTAATTGCTATTTAGTAGTTTCTTTGTCCTTTTGGACTTCGGTAACCTCTATGGGGGTAAAGGTCTTCTTCTTTGATTCTTTCAACATTTACACAGTGCATCGTCGGGATGAAGCCTGGTCAGACTTGATCTCTCTGACTCCTCCTCCCGGGATGCGAAATCAAATTTTTTGATACTTGACGGAAGTGACGGCATCCAGCTTGATCAACCAAGGTCTCCCAAGAATCCCATTGTAGGGAGATGGGTCGCTTACAATCGTGAATATTTGCTTTGAGACGACTGGTGGTGTTTTCACGTCAAGTGTGATATGGCCGATAGCAGTTGAGGTGTGTCCGTTGAATCCAGTAAGTACCTTTACCCGGCGTATGATTGTACTTTCCAGGCCCATCTTCTGAATGACTGCAAGTTGAAGTAGGTTGACTGCACTTCCAATGTCAACCATCATCCTATCGACTATAGCATGGGCTAGTTGGACAGATACTACTAGTGCATCGTCGTGTGAGAAGTCGACTTCTTCTGCATCCTACTCAGTGAAGCCAATAATAGGTCCAGGTTGGGTATCGACTGCTTGAACTTGTGAGATTAGTAAAGCCTGCTGGATCTTCCTCTTTTTGGAGTTATTAGTGGCCCCCAAGTGCTCGGATTCAGCGAAAATGCCATTAATTCGAATCATCTTGGTTGGTGGCTCCTCATCTCCGTTTGCATTCCTTTTAGGCTGCGCAGCTGTCTTGTCTAAGTATCCATCGACTTTGCCTTCTTTCACGAACTTCTCTAGGTAGTTCTTCCAAGTGTAGCAGTCGTCGGTTGTGTGACCAGAACCTAGGTGGAATGCGCAATACTTGGTGTGGTCCAACTGGGAAGTATCTCATTTTGATTGTTTTGGCAACTTGAACCATGGTTCGTTCTTGATATCGCGAAGGATTTGATGAATCGGAATTGAGAACTTCGAATAGCTATTAGTTATTGGGCCTTCTTTGGTTGTGGGTTGGTTTTTGCGCTTGACCTCCTGCCTGCCATTGTTGGGCTGTTTTCCATCCTCCTTCCTTTAAGCAGCTGCCGACTCTTTTCGAGGCCGTTCGGGCGCCTTTTCTGCTTGTCAAGCCTCGTCCTAGAGTGCATGCTTCTCTGCAAAAGCAAAGGAATCTACTAGAGTTAGGTCTTCTTTCATGATCATTTCTCCAAACAGTGGGTGGTCTGCTGGGAGTCCTTTTTGGAAGGCTGCACTTGCTATCGAGTTATTGCATCCCACGATCTTCGCCTTCTTTGCTTTGAATCTCTTCACGTAATCGCGAAGTGACTCTTTTGGGTTTTTCTTTACGTTGAACAAGTGATCGGACTTTTTCTTGATCGAACGATAAGATAAGTATTCTTTGGTGAAAACCAAGGAAAGATCATCAAAATTCTGGATGGATCACGCCGGCAATGTAGGAAACCAATCTTGTGCCTCGCCTTGTAAAGTAGTGGCAAATATTTTGCATATAAGGGCGTCATTATTCTGATAAAGGACCATCGCACTTCGGTAATGCTTCAAGTGTCTTTTGGGATCCCCGTCTCCTTTGAAAGATGTGAAGTGTGGCATGCTAAACTTGCGTGGAGGCTCTGCCTGCTCGATCTCATCCGTGAAAGGTGACCTACTTATGTTGGTCATATCTCGCCTTAGTGTATCATCAACCATTTCGTTGCGTTGAAAATCACGCATCCGTTCATTGAAAAGCCTTTCTAACTCTTCTTGGATTTGCCTTTGTTGGGGTAGCGGAGCCTTCGGCTGCCTTTGGTCTTTATCTGCCGATCTAGGCTGCTTTTCTTCACACTCGGCTCGTCTATGCCGTGGTTGCAATGTATGAGATAGATACCTAGCAGGCGAAGGATTTCTTTGCAGGCTAACGGTTGAATTAGAGCGAGATTAACGATTTTTTTCTTTCGTTTGTCAGGCCGTCTGCTTCGATGTGATGTGGAGGATACTCCTTGCAGGGCTAATCGCGAATGAATGCTTTGCCTGGAAGGCTGCCCATGTTGACTATCAAAACGTGGCCCCAACCATGAATGTATACTTGCCCGTGGGCCTAAACGAGAGTGCATGCTCCTTCGCGCGCTAAGACGGGAGTATATGCTATTTCGGGGGCCCAATCGAGAGTGTGCACTGTTTGAATGCTCGACTTGTGATTGGTTGAGCGGCTGTTTTCCAGGACACTGCTTATGAGGCTCCTCGTATGCCCTTGTTCTACTTCGGGATACTTCATCATGGGCGCGTTGCATCTCAGTGCATTGCAAAAGTTGATTCACCAAGGTTGTTTGTTGTACAAGGGTGCTCGTCAATTCTATGACTTGTCGGGACAAGTTTTGTTCGCCATTCGGATTGGAAAAACTTAGATGGAATGCACCTCCTTGAACAATAGAATGGTGGTTGACTCCAAGTGCGAGATTTGAGTTGGAGAATGTCAAATCTGCAGAAAAATGTGGTGAAAACACCCCAGCCTCGATGATTGGTCCGAATGGTTGAGATTCTCTTGGGCCGACTTGGGCAGCTTGGGAAGCCATGAGAGTAGGCTGGGCTACGGGGGCAGGCTGGATCACTGGAGCAGGTTGGATCACGGGAGCAGGCTGCTTAGTGCGTGGTGCATGTGAATGCGAGGCTTGGGTTTGGGTCCACGCAAACTTGGATGGCACAGCTTGGGTCGTGGCCTTGGTACCATGAACCTTGGATAGCACGGCTCGGGCCATGGTGAAGGCACCATGGACCTCGCCACAAGTGGCTACCAAAGTAACCACCGCGGTGGTTCCCATGGTGGAAACTCATGGTGGTGGTGCCGCTCCAGTTATTGTCTCATTTTGCCTCACGGATCTCCGCAATCCCATTTCTTGAGTATTCGAATTTTTTCACTTGTGGTATTTTCTAAATTTCTAGCCATTATATTTTCCTTATACGTTTTATCAAAGAACCTTTACAAGTAAAAAATTCTAATAATAAGAACGTATGAAAAATATTCAAATGGACTAGAAAATAGAGAAAAAACCTTTTTGTGCGAGAGTTTTCTACGAGTATGGATTTCAACTCTCAATGAAAGTACCAATTTGTGGATGCAAATTTTCTCCTCCTCAATCTTGGACGATTTTGCATCTACAAAACAACTAGCACCTTAGGTTAAGGCCAAAAGCCTCATGCGCCCACGATGAATGGGGGGGACTTTGGCCGAAGAACCTCCAATGCCAAAGTTAGAATTTTAGAGAGAAATAGTGTTTAGAGTATTTGGGATTTTTTGTAAGAGAATTGGAATTAGTGTTTGGTGAAAATGGGAACCAATATATAGGAGAGGAAGGGTGTGGCCGGCCATTAGGCCAAGAATGAGTTATTTTGGGAGGTTATGGAGATAATGGGCTAGTTATTTTGGGGAGTTATGGAAATAATTGGCTAGTTAATTAGCAAATAATAATAACCTAATTAACTAGCTATTTGAATGTCATAAAAAGGGAAAGAAAATGGTAGCAAAAAGCAGAAAATAAAAGGCATGGCCGGCCCTAGTGGGTAACTGGCCTTTGGTAAGTTTTTTGGTTATAATTTGGTGGTTTAATTGATAATTAAGGGATTGATTAGGTAATTAATCCCTTAATTAGTCAATTTCAGGAAATATGAAAGGAATATATTATTTAGCTAATTTATTAGCTAAATAATGGAATATAGAACATATAGAATAAATTAGATTTTGGGAATTACCTTGCAGAAAGGATTTGATGAAATAGGTTTTAAATTGTTACCTATTTTGGGCACTTTTGACTTGGTTAAAAGATGATTGCCCACTGTTCGCGCGTAGGAATCCCGGTATGCCTCAAGGGTATTTTTGTCCTCTTTTGTCCAAACGTCCACGTGTCGCCTAGTGAATATTTTTGGCTCCACAATTATGTCTGTCTATTTTACTTATTATGTCTAGTTTACTTATGTCTATTATGTATGTTTCACTCTGTGCGTCGGTCTATTATGCCTATTTCTCTTATCAATATTTTTTTTTTCTAATTGAAATTGTTAAATGTTACTAAGGTGGGAAAGGGATCACAGAGTTGGAATCAACATTTCAAGTAAATATGCATTGATTCCCTATTCAATTTACTTCCATTTAGTATGTTGTTAGTTTTGCTGCTGACTTAATAGTGTTCTTACTTAATCATCATCGTTATAAAGTTGTTGTGCAGAAATGAACAAAATCAGCAAACAAAGGAAAGAAGTTTTTTTGCAATTCACCTAGGGTGAGTGGACTATTCTGCTTTTGCTTTTGCTTCTGGATTTTTACTTTTTATTTTTCCTCTCTCTCTCTCTCTTAAAAAGATGACAAGTGGTGGCAAATCAAGGTTACCCATTCTTTACGGGCTTAGAGAGGCTATGAAGAATTTCACTGTCTGTGGCTACAGTCAAACAGACTTATTAGCTCGGAGCATCGGACCTGAGATCTCCCACATTTTTTTATTGGGGAGCTTTTGCTTCTATTTTGATTGGTGTGTGATTTCGGATCTCGTGTAGGGTTATTTACTAATATGAACTTAAAGAGTGTGGGGTATTGAAAAGCATCACAATGGATTCATTTGATATCTAATCTGTCACCTTAACCCGTTGTGTTATATCTAGACGGACAGCTATGTACCATATTATACAAAGGATAAGGATCCTCTTCTGAGCTAAGGGTGAGGATCCTTCTAAGCAAGTTCATCGGGTTGTTCAAATTTTATCCAACGGCTACAAACAGAGGGCCCCTTTAAAAGTTATAATAATTGTAACTGTTGGATAAAATTTAAACGGCCCAATAAGCTTGCTTAGGAAGATCCTCACCCTTAGCTCATGAAATGATCATAATCCTTATACAAACACTACCTTTTGTTCCTTATTGAACATAAATATGTAAGTCAATAGATTTTAATATGGATGTAAATAAATTTAATATATTTCACACATTTAACACATTTTTAAAACCTGCGGCATGGTTGGCTCAATTGCTAGTGTTCTCTAAGGGAGATGTTCAATTTTAAACATAAAATTAAATTTGAAGGCTTATGTGGCATATTTATCTTTTTTAAATTTTGTTGTCAACCCGATATGTCAAATTTATACTATTATTTACTTTTCATAAGTGTAATTAGTATTTTTCAAACAAAGGATAATAATAAAAATTATAAAAAGCATTTATTACTCAATAAATATAGATTTTCCTCTGCTGTCATCATATGTCATACCACATAAAAATTGACATTTCGGTTGAAAAACACTATTATTATCTTCTTATTTTTACCATTATTGCTGATGTAGACTTTTTGACATTTGCCTTAAAAATGCTCTAAAATGACTATACTTCCAAATTTCCCTATATTATTACTTTCCCAATTTCGGGTTCAAAATTTTGAACAAAGAAAAGTCCCATTCAACAGTCACGGATTTTGCAAACTATTCTCACTCGCGATCATCAAAAGCACGTCCTGTAAAAGCAAAAGCAGTTGGCTTTTTGCATTGCCTTGGATTTCACTGAAGAGTTTCACACAATACCCATTACTTGTTATCCGAAAAATCCACCTACTATACTGATTCTCTCGCTGCTGTGCTGATTCACGAGCGCCATTAAAGCCCCAAACAACCCACTCGGGGGTTTTTGAACCCTTTCGAGAAAAGCGCTTTTTTCGCAAGTTGGAAGTTTGGAAAATGGCTGCCAAGGAGTCGAGCTCTGCAGCTGCTGCTGCTTCGTCGGACGGAAAAATCAAAAGGGTGCTCACCCATGGCGGTAGATATGCGCAGTACAATGTGTTTGGTAACTTGTTCGAAGTCTCCAGCAAGTACGTGCCCCCCATTAGGCCTATTGGGAGAGGTTCTTATGGCATTGTCTGGTAAGCTTTCTGCTTTCAAAGTTTTGATCTTTGGCTTCTTTTGCTATCTGGGGTATCTTTGGTTTGATGTTTAAATTAAATTTGTATGTTTACTTGTTACGTTCGATGTTTTTGTTGAAGAATCCATAATCTCACTTCGAAAAATTGACAAAATTAAATATGACGTATATTGAGTTGTTTCATTCTAGCTATATCGAGACGAGACCTTTTGTAATAAAACTGACACTGTTGTTGACCAAGTTGGGGACAATATCAGTCGGATAATATTTAGCCAATACGTCCACGTGAAATCCTGATAGTTTTGCTATATTTTTAGAATTGGTTTTAATTTTTAAAGATGAGTTTGGTCTGTTGAATAGTTTGAGTGCTATTAATGATGTTCAGGACTATTATGCAGACAAAATGTTTGATATATTGTAAATCAGACGACATGACTGATTTATTTCGAGCCACTTTGTTGTCAAAATTATATCATATCTCAAGAGGTTTTATTGGTGATGGCATAGAACAGGATTAGCATGAGAACAAATTCGAGGAGGAGTATTTTATTTCGATTTTCGGATAGAGAACATATAGTTTCAATAATGCATTGTAGCACTTTTATTTCTCTCCCTCTATGCGTATTTTAATATCAGTTCGGTTAACTGCTAACATACAACGAAGCTGGTAAGCGTTGTTTCATGCCTAGCTACTGCTTATCATGTACTGTGAAGAGCAGATTAGGCCTAGAAGACTGCTTATTGAGGAAAGGGAAAGCTTTTCCCTATTGTTCTTTTTACAAGTATAATCTTTGGCTAAAGAGTGGTGGATAACACAATTTCTTGCTTTTCAGTGCGGCTGTCAATTCAGAGACCCATGAGGAAGTTGCAATTAAGAAGATTGGTAATGCTTTTGACAATATAATAGATGCCAAAAGGACGTTAAGAGAAATCAAGCTTCTTCGCCACATGGACCATGAAAATGTAAGTTTTATTTTTAAGAGTAATAACAAAACTTGAAAACAAGTCTTAAGACATGTGTATGGTAGTATGCTAAAGACTCTGGAGGATGCTTTACAGCGTCGTCAATGTTTAGTGGGTCTAACATCTTATTGTTGTCTTGCTGGGTTTTCTGTGTGGAACTTCAGCAGTCTGGTTCGTTTCCTTTCTTCCGTTTCCCATGGTAACCCTGTAAATTGAGTGGCGGTCTACGGCTTATATCGTACTAGCCCCCCACCAAGAGTTACTTGTGGCAAACAGTTTTGTTTATCTTTAATGGCTGTATATTAGTGAATGAAAGTATGCTTTACGCATAGAAGGTATAAGTTTGACAGCCATATGCCAGACCTGGTTTCATTTCTATTTGCCTTTTGGACTACATGCATCACTCTTTCTATTTGGGTCTGCTCAGAATTACAGTTCAGTCACTCCACAGGTTATTTCTATCAAGGACATTGTACGACCACCAAAAACAGAGACCTTCAATGATGTCTACATTGTTTATGAACTAATGGACACTGATCTTCATCAGATCATTCGTTCTGACCAACCACTAACAGATGATCATTGTCAGGTTTGGAACCAATACTCTCTTACCTTGTCGTTACGGTCAGATAGTTCAAACTCTTAAATATATTATATGTTCATTGCTTTTTTTGTCGCATACTTTGATTGCATAGTGGATTTATTACTTTTTTTTGTCCGTCTCTTGAGGCTTCTAATTGACACTTTCTGTAAGTTTGATGCTTAATGAATCTGGACATTTTAAGTGTAGATGGAAACTTAGACGCAGACTCCTTCAAATCAGAGATCACATGACATAGGAAAGAGATAGATGTTGATTGAAGAGAATTCACTCAGTACTAATTATTTGTGATTACTATTAATTTTAAAGGAAAAATTGCACTTAAAAAAATCTGATCAGAATGGGTTTTTTTGTACTGTTTAACTGTTACAAATCAATAACATCTGATCAGAATGTTACAACAACAACAACAACAACAAAGCCTTTTCCCACTAAGTGGGGTCGGCTATATGAATCCTAGAACGCCATTGCGCTCGGTTTTGTGTCATGTCCTCCGTTAGATCCAAGTACTCTAAGTCTTTTCTTAGAGTCTCTTCCAAAGTTTTCCTAGGTCTTCCTCTACCCCTTCGGCCCTGAACCTCTGTCCCGTAGTCACATCTTCGAACCGGAGCGTCAGTCGGCCTTCTTTGCACATGTCCAAATCACCGGAGCCGATTTTCTCTCATCTTTCCTACAATTTCGGCTACTCCTACTTTACCTCGGATATCCTCATTCCCAATCTTATCCTTTCTCGTGTGCCCACACATCCCACGAAGCATCCTCATCTCCGCTACACCCATTTTGTGTACGTGTTGATGCTTCACCGCCCAACATTCTGTGCCATACAACATCGCTGGCCTTATTGCCGTCCTATAAAATTTTCCCTTGAGCTTCAGTGGCCTACGACGGTCACACAACACGCCGGATGCATTCTTACACTTCATCCATCCAGCTCGTATTCTATGGTTGAGATCTCCATCTAATTCTCCGTTCTCTTGCAAGATAGATCCTAGGTAGCGAAAACGGTCGCTTTTTGTGATCTTCGCTAGATTGCTCCGGTCATTAGTGTGGATAAGTATATAAATGGATAGAGATAGGAAAGCAAACACAAGATGTACGTGGTTCACCCAGATTGGCTACGTCCACGGAATAGAAGAGTTCTCATTAATTGTGAAGGGTTTACACAAGTACATAGGTTCAAGCTCTCCTTTAGTGAGTACAAGTGAATGATTTAGTACAAATGACATTAGGAAATATTGTGGGAGAATGATCTCGTAATCACGAAACTTCTAAGTATCGGAGTGTGGTGTCGTCTTGACTTGCCTTATCTGTCTCATAGGTAGATGTGGCATCTTCTCTGGAAGTACTCTTCCTCCATCCAGGGGTGGTATCTTTAACTGGTGGAGATGCACAAGGTAATGTATCAATTTCACTTGAAGCTTACTTGTAGTTTCAGGCTTGGTCAAGCGCGATACAAACCATGTAGTAGGAGTCCCCCAAGTCGCCGAGCTAGGGGGTCTGCTGAAAGAGGTGACAGACAAGGTAAGCAATCAGAGCTCCGACTGATTGTTCACCTTCTCCCCATCTTGCAGCAGCATGAAGGATAAAGAGAAGAAAAATGAGAAGAGATGATATGAGATACTTTTGCTTTTGAAGAAGTAACTTTCCACAGGCTTATTCTTGAACTGAGCTGGAGGGTTTTCTGGTTTCCTCCAGAGTATAAGGCCGACTGAAGAATTTGAGGGTCAAAACAAGTCCATCAAATCTAGAGTACGTTCCACCCTGCTGATATGGGATACTTTTGCTTTTGACAGAGTAATGGATGTATCGGCACGTGTGCTGTTACGCTTGTCTCCACATGCTTCCTTGTATCCTTCGCACTTGCCCTATCTGTTCCTCAAGCAGATGCGGAATCTTCCCTGGAAACATAAGATGTTGAAGATGAGTACTCGAGAGCAATGCCAGGTAAGTAATCAGGTAAGGGGTTCCAGGCAGTCAGTTCCTGGCTGGAAGCTTGATTCCAAGTGCTGACTGATTGCTCTCTTTCTCCTTGTCTTGCAGGTAAAAACAAGGCCAAAGGAAAAGACAGGGAAAAAGCATGATATGGGATACTCTTGCTTTTAACCCTGATGATATGAGATATTCTTGCTCTAGTATAGCTTGTTTGCAGAGGTATTATCGGGGGGAAAGAAAGCTGAATATTTCGAAAGGCTTCGTTGGGAGTGCCCTCTCAGATATGATGAAGGGTTGAGCATTTTTGCAGGTCTGCCTGTCCGTTGGGGATGGAGGTCGACATATATAGGAGTCTCCCTAACAACAAGTAGTAATGCTATTCCTTTACCCTGCTTGGTCATAGCACGGTAGTGGGAGCTGCCAGTTTCACATGTTTTAACTCTGTCAGAGCACTTTGAAAAAGTGGTCTGTGGTATCTGGCTCTCGAGATTCGGAAAACGATGCCTCTTCGATTTTTGAGAAAGCAATCATGTTGGGGGTCTGACTCGAGATTCGGAGAGCAGTGTCTCTTCGATTTTTGAGGAAGTAATCATGTTGGGAGTCTGGCTCTCGAGATTCGAAGGGCGGTGCCTCTTCGATTTTGGAGCAAGCAATCTTGTTGGGAGTGTTGTCTCGAATGTGAGTAAAGGTTGGGCATGTTTGCTAGTCTACCTTGCCACGAAGCACAAAGGTTGACACACAGGGACTTTCCAATTATCCAGCAATGGTACTGTTCCTTTACCCTCTCTTCGATTTTGAGAAAGTAGTCATGTTGGGAGTCTGGCTCTCGAGATTCGGAGGACGGTGCCTCTTCGATTTTGGAGCAAGCAATCTTGTTAGGAGTGTTTTCTCGAATGTGAGTAAAGGTTGGGCATGTTTGCTAGTCTACCTTGCCACGAAGCACAGAGGTTGACACACAGGGACTTTCCAATTATCCAGCAGTGGTACTGTTCCTTTACCCTTGTGGGTAATAATATGGTAGCTAGACCTTCAAAATTTATGTGTCTAAACTTTGTTAGTGCTGTTTCTTTGCTATTCTTTTACCTTTCTTGGTCAGAGCGATGTAGTGGGAGCTGCAAGCTTCACGTGCTCAACTTTGGCAAAGTTATATGTGGTACCCATGAGCTATTGTTGCGTGTGGGAAGTGGGTGATTGAACAGTAAGATTCATGTGCTTTCTACTTCACCAGAAGTCTTCGACATAATGCCCATAATTTCTGCAAAGCTGAGTGTGCGTGTGACAGGTGCTGACAAGGCTAGAAAAGTAGGTGCCTCTTCGATTTCTGAGATTGGCCCTCGTGGTCTCTAAGCAGCCCAGCTTTTGAGAAAGCGAGCGCCTCTTCGATTGATTCGGAGAACGATGCCTCATCGATTTTTGAGAAAGCAATCATGCTGGGGGTCTGGCTCTCGAAGATTCGGGGAGCAGCGTCTCTTCGATTTTTGAGAAAGTAATCATGTTGGGAGTCTGGCTCTCGAGATTCGGAGGGCGGTGCCTCTTCGATTTTGGAGCAAGCAATCTTGTTGGGAGTGTTTTCTCGAATGTGAGTAAAGGTTGGGCATGTTTGCTAGTCTACCTTGCCACGAAGCTTCTCTTCGATTTTTAAGAAAGTAGTCATGTTGGGAGTCTGGCTCTCGAGATTCGGAGGACGGTGCCTCTTCGATTTTGGAGCAAGCAATCTTATTGGGAGTGTTTTCTCGAATGTGAGTAAAGGTTGGGCATGTTTGCTAGTCTACCTTGCCACGAAGCACAGAGGTTGACACACAGGGACTTTCCAATTATCCAGCAGTGGTACTGTTCCTTTACCCTTGTGGGTAATAATATGGTAGCTAGACCTTCAAAATTTATGGGTTTAAACTTTGTTAGTGCTGTTTATTTGCTATTCTTTTACCCTTCTTGGTCAGAGTGATGTAGTGGGAGCTGCAAGCTTCACGTGCTCAACTTTGGCAGAGAACTTTGGCAAAGTTTTCTGTGGTACCCATGAGCTATTGTTGCGTGTGGCAAGTGGGTGATTGAACAGTAAGATTCATGTGTTTTCTACTTCCCCAGAAGTCTTCGATAGAATGCCCATAATTTCCGCAAAGCTGAGTGTGCGTGTGACAGGTGCTGACAAGGCTGGAAAAGTAGGTGCCTCTTCGATTTCTGAGATCGGCCCTCGTGGTCTCCGGGGAGCCCAGCTTTTGAGAAAGTGAGCGCCTCTTCGATTTCTGAGATCGGCCTTTGTGGTCTTTGAGCAGCCCAACTTTTGAGAAAGCAAACGCCTCTTCGATTTCTGAGATCAACCCTCGTGATCTCTAAGCAGCCCAGCTTTTGAGAAAGTAAACGCCTCTTCGATTTCTGAGCAGGCGCCTCTTCGATTTCTGAAGCTCCGTCGAGTGCAGATTTTTATAGGGGCTGGCATTAAGTTCCAAAGCACACTTGAATCTCCACCAGTAGAAGCTTCATTCTTGCACTTCTAAGATCTTGATTTGTCCGACCTCTTCTCTCTTCAACACCTTTGAAAATGTCTGGCCCCTCCGACCGTCGTTTTGACTTGAACCTTGTTGAAGAGGCAGCCCCGCCTTCTCCAGACAACATATGGCGCCCATCCTTCGTCTCCCCTACTGGTCCTCTTACCGTTGGGGATTCCGTGATGAAGAATGATATGACCGCTGCGGTGGTGGCCAGGAACCTTCTCACTCCCAAAGATAACAGACTACTTTCCAAACGGTCTGATGAGTTAGCTGTTAAGGATTCGCTGGCTCTCAGTGTTCAGTGTGCAGGTTCTGTGTCTA